>NW_027142369.1:13481776-15881776 GCF_026170545.1 Melanerpes formicivorus | reverse complement strand
CTGCCATCACCTGCATAGATAGGGACTTCACAGAGTATGAGGGTGAGACCTTTATCTAGGGGACACATGGTTCTGAAGAGCATAACCACAGAATCCCAGACTGGTGGGGATTGGAAGGGACCTCTGGAGATCCTCCAGTCCAATTCCCCTGCTAAAGCAGAGTCACCCACCACAGATTTCCCAGGATCACAATGTCCAGGCAGGTTTGGAATCTTATCATAGAAAGAGACTCCACAACCTCTCTAGGAAACCTGTTCAGGGCTCCAGCACCCTCACAACAAAAAATGTTTCTCCTCCTGTTCAGAAGGAACATCCTGGGTTCCAGTTTGTGCCTGTTGCCCCTTGTCCTGTCTCTTGCCCCCCACCTTTAGCTCTTGCTGATCATTGATCAGATCCCCTCTCAGGTTGCTCTTCTCCAGGTTCAACAACCCCAGGTCTCTCAGCCTTTCCTCCTCACAGAGATGCTCCAGGCCCCTCAGCATCTTTGTAGCCTCCACTGGACTCTCTCCAGTAATTCTCTCTTGAACTGGGGAGCCCAGAACTGGACCCAGTACTCCAGATATGACCTGACTCAGGCAGAGTAGAGAGGGACAAGAACCTGCTGGCCGCACTCTTCTTAATGCCCCTTAGGAGACCAGTGGCCTTTTTTGCCACCAGGGCACATACTGGGCACAATCCTAGGCAGGAAGCAGGGATTAGGGTGCAGAGCACTGGCAGCAGTGGGTGTTCTCTGGTGCTCTCCTGCTGATACCAGCTGAGAGAGGCATCACAGATGAGAGTCAGCAGATTCCCTAGAGACCAGGAATGATGTTTTAGTAATAGGTGGTTGTACAGTAAAACTGATGGGCTCTGGGATTAATCAGGAAATGCATGGATGATTTGGTAGTGGAGAGACCTCATTAAATGTGAGACAAGAAAGGCCCTAGTGGGAAATCCCAGATGTTTTTGTATTCCAGTCATACATGGACATGCACATTTTCCAAAAGATAATAACATGCCCCAGGGTGTGTGGTCAGATGTGCAAGTGCCTGGGCTGCTGGAAGAGCCTTGTCTTTGCCCTCATGCAGCAGACCCCTGTGGGATGTCCTCCTATCTTGCTTTAAGCTGTAAGCAGCCACAGCATGGAGTTTCCTGTGCTCCTGCCTCTATTAACCATGTGCCCATCAGAATGGAAACCCCTGACCCCAAACTGGTCTCTTGCAGGTCTCAGGAAATCAGCATGAAGAGCTGCAGAACGTCAGAAAGCACATCCATTCCTGCTTCACCAAGATCTCCTGCTTCCTCTTGCCTCACCCGGGCCTCAAAGTTGCCACCAACCCTAATTTTGATGGAAAGCTGAAAGGTATGAAGGCAAAGGGGTCTGGTTTTTAAGTGCATGCCTTTGAAGCCCTGGCAGACTGTCCCACTGGTTCCTGAAACCTCTAGAAGTTGTGTTCCATGAAAAAACTTCATGGGAGAGGAGTTGTATTCTCCTCCCAACCATGTACACGTGTTCAGCTCATTCTTCTGAGTCCAGCAGCTGCCTGTTCATAGAGCCACAGAGCCACAGAATCATAGAATTATGGAATGGTTTGAGTTGGAAAGGACCTTTAAAGCCCATCTAGTCCAACTACCCTGCAGTCAGCAGGGACATCTGTGACTAGACCAAGTTCATTGTCAGATGCTTTTAACTTACAACAGAAGTGGAGGCCTAAAAGGTGTGGGAGGCCAAAGAAGGGCTTGGAGTTGCTGGCAATAATCAATGTGAGGGCAGATGGCTGAGAGGCAACCAGGGAAGGGCCCAGCTGAGACAGGAAGTTCATGGATGTGGGGTTAAGCCTGCAATTAATTGCTGTGCCTCGGATTTCAACACAGATGCAACCCAGTGCACACTGGGTGCTGCAGAGCAGGCTGGTGCTTGTGGAGGGTGGAAGGCCCTTTACACCTGCTCTCAAGGGATCTTTGTTTCACTTTGAAAGGCTTTCCAAGGAATATTTAATCTTCCTGCTGCTTTATCTGATCAGTGGTTTCCCTACAGGGCAGATTTAGTTCAAGAGGTTAAAGAAAAAACAACAAGAGGAAGGAAAAAAAGCCTGATGAGATTCTCCACCCTGAAAGGAGCCACATGCTGTGGATTATTGTAGTTGTGAACCAGCTGCTTACCAACATCACCGCTCAAGCTTAGCAGCAGCGAAAGTGACCCATTACTCACTTAAAATAAGTCAGCAGACAGAAAGAAGTTTCTTTTTCCCTAGTTTTTCCTGGCTGATGATCAGACTTGTTCTTCTGGCAAACCCCATGCTAAGCAGCAAGCAGGACAATGAGGCAGGAGGGTGGAAACTGTGCTGAGTCCTGTTGGTTCCCCCCCTTCATTTCAGTCATAGTGAACAAGCGGTGTGTGCAGAACTGCCACGGAGTTGTCGCCAAGGATTCTTGACACTACTTTTCTCCTTCCCTCAGAGATGAATGCAAGTTGTTATGCTCTGGGGGAAGACATATAGGGAAGAAATGTGTCTCTCTAACCTGTTCAAAGACAGGTTGGATGGGGCCTTGAACAACCTGGTCTAGTAGGAGGTATCCCTGCCCATGGCAGGGGGCTTGGAACTAGATGGTCATTAAGGTCCCTTTGAACCCAAACCATTTCGTGATTCTATGACACCTTTCCCCTCTCCTTAGTTTCCAGATGCCTGGCTGTTGCATTGGGTTTTTTTCTGTCTCCACCTTTGTACAGTTTAATTAAAGTGGCAGTATATGGATGTCAGACACCATGAAGTCATAAGAATGAGTGCTAGGAGATGAGTCTGCCTCTGTTGAAGCAACACAAGCAACCCATGGAGGCCTAAAGCAATGCCCTGTGCCACCTCTGTGCTTTGGCAAAGGGGACAGGCTGGTAGGAGCAGAGATTGCCCTTACTACTGGTATCTGATGGTACAATGTATACATACCCCTGTGGAATCACAGAATTGTTTTGGCTGGAAGAGACCTTTAAGATCATCAAGTCCAACCATTAACCCAGCACTGCCAGGTTCATCACTAAACCATGGCCCTCAGCACCACATCTACACAGCTTTGAAATCCCTCCAGGAATGGAGACTCCACCACTGACTTGGGCTGACTGTTCCAGGCCTTGACAACCCTTTTGGAGAAGAAATTTTTCCTAATATCCAACCTAAACCTCCTCTGACACAGCTTGAGGCCATGTCCTGTGATTTGTTCTTCGGGAGAAGAGACCAACCCCTGCTTTCTTCCAATCTGCTCTCCTGTAGCTGTAGAAAGCAAGAAGGTCTCCCCTCAGGTCACTCACAGGAGTCCTTTGTGTACCTGTACAAGTACCTGCAAAAGCTTTAAAATACTTTGCAATGAGATTTTCACATGTAGGTTCATAGAGGACCAAGAACTTGGGACAGAAGATCTCACCTACTGGCTCAAGAGATGAGAGCAGGAGAGCCTAAGCCCTGGCAGAAGATTTCCACTGTGGATGCCATGGAGCAGAGCAAAGGGAAGGCACAGAAAGTGTCCATGCCCTGTCCTGAAGGTCATGATTTGCCAAAAGTGTTTGTCTGAGCATGCAGGTGATGCTCTCTGGCTTTCTTCCCATGCATTTCTGTTTGGGCAAGGATTTTTGAAGCCAGTTTGGGGATTTGTGGTCAGCTAAATACTTAGTCTGTGGGTCAAGTAAGAACTTGGGGCCACGATCATCTCTGAGTGTCCACATCACAGGGTGGTGGAGTTTGTATCCTGGCTCGAGTCTCCTGCTCTCATTTCACCTGAAGTACATCTCAGACCTTGGGCTGCTGCTGATGTCCTTGGGTTTTGTTTCCAGAAATAGACGATGAGTTCATCAAGAACTTGAAGGTTTTGATTCCTTGGCTTCTTAGTCCTGAGAGCCTGGATGTGAAGGAGATCAATGGAAACCACATCACTTGTCGAGGCCTTGTGGAGTATTTTAAGGTATTGGCTCATTTAAGAGATTTGGCTCATTAATCTGTGGCACATTGCACTTCTGCTGCTCCCCTGCAGAGCAGTGGAGGAGATGCTCTTGGTCTAGCTAAGAGTCCTGGCTCCCATGGCTGTACCTGACATCATGTATCTGGCCATGCAGTAAGCACAAGAAGTGGGCAGGGCTGTTCCCCCCTCCCTGGAGAAGTGAGGATCAGGAGGAGGTAGGCTGAGGGCCATATTCCCATTGCTTTTGGAAAAAGCTTCTTTTGTTGTCATGACAACTGGGAGATTTTCATATGAGACATCAGTGAGTAAGTCTCACCACCTACTCTCCAGGGCTACCTGACTCTGGCTTCTTCTCCTTCACAAAGGTAGGTGCAAAGCTGAGGGTAGGGATACTTAGTGCAAGTGGTGGAGTGAGAGACTGGTGACTGACCCAAGCCACCCAAGGAGTCAAGCTCAAGCCATGTTCTGGAGCAATTTTTGACAGTGAAGCCATCTTGTGCCAGGAGCATCCTTCTCTTCTGTGCTTTTAGCATCCTGTTAAAGCTGAGTCTGGAACTGGGAGGGGCTGTTTGTGTGTTGTGTGCCGCACTGGGTGTGATCTCATTCCTCATGCTCTGTTTTGCAGGCATACATAAAGATCTACCAAGGGGAAGAGCTGCCACACCCAAAGTCGATGCTGCAGGTATGTGAGGGTGAGCTGGTGGGCATTCATATGCTGTAATTGCCATTGATTTTCAATTAACTGTCTGAGGTGTCCAGTTAGTGCAGCATGTTTGGTCTTCTGAGATTGCATATCTAGCCCTTAGTGTAACAACCCAAGAAACAGCCCTTCTGGATCTTGGGGTGGTGGCTGCTGAAGATGAGCCAGCATGTGGCCAAGAAGGCCAAACAACATCCTGGCTTGGAACAGCAATGGTGTGACCAGCAGGGCCAGGGCAGAGATTGTCCTCCTATACTCAGCACTGGTGAGGCCACACCTTGAATACGGGGTTCAGTTTTGAGCTCCTCACTCCAACAAGGACACTGAGAAGGGCAGGGAAGCTGGCGAATGGTCTGGAGAACAGGTCTGGTGAGGAGCAGCTGAGGGAACTGGGGGTGTTCAGCCTGGAGAAGAGGCTGAGGGGGAGACCTTATTGCTCTCTACAACTCCCTGAAAGGAGGTTGCAGGCAGGTGGAGGTTGGTCTCTTCTCCCAAGTAACATGATAGAATGAGAGGAAATGGCCTCAAGTGTCACCATGGGAGGTTCAGGTTGGACATTAGAAGAAACTTCGTAATTGAACGGGATCTCAAACACTGGAACAGGCTGCCCAGGGAGGTGGTTGAATCCCCATGCCTCGAGGTGTTTAAAAGCTGCAGAGGGATATGGTTTATCACCAGCTTGGTAGAGGTAGATAATGGTTGGACTTGATGGTCTTAAGGGTCTTTCCCAACCCAAACAATTCTGTGATTCTGTTTGGGAGTCCTGAGTCTGCTATAACAACCGAGGGAGCACCACTGGTGCACCTCAGCTGCTCAGTGGTGACTCTCTGCACACAGCTGAGTTGAAAGTGTTCCCTGGCATGTGAACACCATTGTCTTTGGCTGTGGTGGGGCTGCAGCATGGTCTGTGGCTGTGGTGGGGCCACACAGAGAGGTGACACAGCTCCCACACGTGGGCAGTGGCTGCTGGGCTGTATCTCTACTCTGCAGGAGGCTGCAGCTGGAGCTGTTTACACATGGCCGAGCCTTTTATCTCTTTTCTTGATGTTTCCCACAACCCAAGCCAAAGTTCTTATTGCTCTGGCTTGGAGGACAGGAATCCTCTCTTCATGGAGGCTTTTGCCTTGGGGATGCTGAGGAGACTAGATGTGTAATTATAGGATGATCTTATTTGGTGTTGGTCAGAAGCCGGGGAGAGGACATTTAGCTAAGTCGAGGGAGCTGGTTACTTCTGGAGGCATGCACCATGCACAGCACAGAATCACAGAACAGTTTGGGTTGGAAGGGACCTTAAAGATCATCTTGTTTCAACCCCTGTGCCATGGTGGGAGTTTGGAACATGTCCTGACCCTGTTTACACATGCAGTAGCTGTATTTCTGTAGCTCAACTTTTGCCCTTCTTGCAGGCCACAGCAGAAGCCAACAATTTAGCAGCAGTTGCCACTGCCAAAGACACCTACAGCAAAAGAATGGAGGAGGTAGGTGGTGCTGAGCACATTGTTTTGCAGATCTCATGGCTCCTGGGTTTCCTCTCCTCATGGAGAAACCTTCTTGCTTGGGTTCCTGGTAGGAAACATCCTGCTTGTACTTGGCCAGGACTGGTTAGTGTACTCCATGCTCAGGAACCCAAAGAGGGAGTCTCGTCTATGTTCCTGGTGGAAAGAGGACTTTCATGGAGGCTGAAGAGCAATGCCTGGGCAGAGTATCCTGCCAGGACAGTGTAGTGACCGACAAATAGTCATTTGTTTCATATGATGGCAGCATTTTGCAGACTATGTGACCTCTGCTGAACTTGCCTCTTCTTCCCAGTGTTCCGTAGCATGGGCAGATGCAACCCAAAAATGGGGTGTCGTGGGCTGGCAGGATTGCATGGCCTGCACCCTGTGCTGTGGCTGGTGCTCATTAGGGGATTAGCATTGGGCTTCACCCATGCCCTGCCCTCTCAGTTCTGCTGAGGGGGTGGTTGTGATGTTTGATGTTGAAGCTCAGGCCCCAGCCTATCTCCAGCACTTCCAAACCCTGACTTTCCTCATCAGCATGGGAGATTGCTGCCCATTGACAGGAAAGGGGTGTGGAGCTCCATGGCCAAGCCACCTATGGATGACTCTGGGCCTTCAAACTAATGTGTTCATGCTCTGGAGCAGAAGGAAGATGCTGTGGAGCTTCCAGCACTGGACAATGCTGGGATTCAGGGTCCTGCCATCAGTGCAGCTCAGCCATCAGTGTTGCCTGAGCTGTGGGTGAACTGAGCAGATGAGCTGTGGGACCCAGCTTCTGCAGAGCTGTCCACAGACAGCACAGTGGTGGAGGTCTTCCTGCAGCTTAGAGAAGGGATGACTCCAGGGGGGACCTTGTATCTGCCTTCCAGAACCTGAAGGGAGCCTACAGGAAGGCTGAAGAGGTGCTTTTCATGTCAAGGGAGAATGGTTTTAAGCTGAGGGAGAGTAGGTCTAGACTAGATCTCAGCAAGAAGTTCTTCAGTAAGAGGGTGGTGGGACTCTGAAATGGGCTGCCCAGGGAGGTTGTGGATGCCCCCTCCCTGGAGCTGTTCAAGGGCAGGTTGCATGAGGCCTTGAGCAGCCTGGTCTAGTTGTGTGCCCCTGCCCATGTCAGGCAGGTTGGAGTAGGTGATCTCAAAGGTCCCTTCCAACCTTAGCCATTCTACGATTCCTGCAGGATCTAGTGGTCCATGCCAAGCAGGAGCCAGCAGAGGCCCAGCTCCAGTGTTCTGCCCAGCAGCGCACAGGAGCTGTGGGCGCTGAGCTTTCCACACTGATGGGACCGTGTTTTCCACGCAGGTCTGCGGTGGGGACAAGCCCTTCCTCGCACCAAGTGACCTCCAGACCAAGCACGCAGAGCTGAAGGAGGAGGCCGTGAAGCTGTTCCGCGGGGTGAAGAAGATGGGTGGGGAGGAGTTCAGCCGCCGCTACCTGCAGCAGCTGGAGAGCGAGATCGATGAGCTCTACATCCAGTACATCAAGCACAACGACAGCAAGAACATCTTCCACGCCGCCCGCACCCCCGCCACCCTCTTCGTGGTCATCTTCATCACTTACGTGATAGCTGGAGTCACAGGCTTCATTGGCTTGGACATCATAGCCAGTCTGTGCAACATGATCATGGGCTTGACACTTATCACACTCTGTACCTGGGCATATATCAGATACTCTGGGGAGTACAGAGAACTGGGCGCAGTTATAGACCAAGTGGCCGCAGCCTTGTGGGACCAGGTAGGATAAAGAGCTTTCGATTTCAACCCGACCCTGACAAGTTCTTAACTCCCGAGTTTCTTGGGGCTTTTTCTCCCCTTGGAAATGGGTTTTGTGTTTGGGGTTGTAGACCAAGTGGCCACAAGCCTGTGGGACCAGGTAGGATAAAGAGCTTTTGGTTTCAAACCGACCCAACCACCCCCACCAAGTTCTTAAACCCTGAGTTTCTTGGAGCTTTTCCTCTCCTTTTTGAAACGGGTTTTGTGTTTGGGGTTGTCGACCAAGTAGCTGCAGCCTTGTGGGTCCAGGTAGGATAAAGACCTTTGGTTTTCAACCCAAACCCACCAAGTTCTTAAGCCTTGAGTTTCTTAGGGCTTTTCCTCCCCTTCTGAAATGGGGTTTGTGTTTTGGGGTTGTTAGATGCTCCAGCTGGGGAGATCCCATTGGGCTGAGACACTGGAACAGGTTGCCCAGGGAGGTTGTGTATGCCCCCTCCCTGACGGTATTCAAGGCAGGTTTGGGTAGGCTCTGCCACAGTTGTTCTGGCTCAGTTGGTCTCACCTGATCTTTCTCAGTGTCTTTTTTTTGTTTCTTCTCCAAATAACATTGGAAAGTCTTCTTTGGCTCCCAGAACACCCCTAAGAACCTTAAAAATGATCAGATTGAGGAAATCATCACCCTTTTGCTTTGCCCACTCTCCAAACAGCCCTCATGGCAGCACTCATCCACCCTAGCAGGGTCATCTCACAGCCCGTTCCTCGCTCCACTGCAGAGCTTCCAGAGCTCCTGGGGAAGCCTGGACCCTGCAGGCTCCTGCTGATCCACTTCTGGGCCCCTCAGTTTAGGAAGGATGTTGACTTGCTGGAACGAGTCCAGAGAAGGGCAACAAAGTTGATGAGGGGTTTGGAACACAAGCCCTATGAGGAGAGGCTGAGGGAGCTGGGGTTGCTTAGCCTGGAGAAGAGGAGGCTCAGGGGTGACCTTATTGCTCTCTACAACTATCTGAAGGGAGGTTGTAGACAGGCTGATGATGGTCTCTTCTCCCAGGCACCCAGTACCAGAACAAGAGGACACAGTCTCAGGCTGCACCAGGGGAGGTTTAGGTTGGATGTTAGGAAGAAGTTCTATACAGAGAGAGTGATTGCCCATTGGAATGGGCTGCCCGGGGAGGTGGTGGAGTCACCATCATTGAAGGTGTTCAGGAGGAGACTTGATGGGGTGCTTGGTGCCATAGGTTAGTTTTTTAGGTGGGTTGGATGATGATCTTGAAGGTCTCTTCCAACCTGGTTTATTCTATTCTATTCAGAGAGCAGCCCACCCAAACATGGGCCCATGTGTCCAGATAGCATCTAAAGAGCGTTGCTGGCCTCTTGCTCTTCCCAGGGCAGAGCTCACGGTTTGCTCAGCCCTCAGAAGCCACCAGTGCAGCTGTGGGTCTTATTTTGGTGGTGTTCAAGGCAGAACAGGATGTTCTCCACAATTTTACCTGCTTCTTCCTGTCTTTTTATTCAGCAGCCAGGTTTTGATGGAGAGTGAGCATATCTGCATGTGCAGACAGCTGCAGCCAGAGCCAAACATCCTCCTTTGGGAGGAAATATTGAAGCCTTTCTTACTCAGTTCCTTCATTCCAGACCTGGGTACTGGTATTGCTCAGCTGAGCTGCCTTTTAAAATGAGGGGAAAACCTTTAAAATAAAGTGCATGCCTTCAAAATCACTGTGAGGCACTGGAACAGGCTGCCCAGGGAGGTCGTGGATGCCTCTGCCTGGAGATGTCAGATTGGATGGGGCCTTGAGCAACCTGGTCTAGTGGGAGGTGTCTCTGAAGATCCCTGTGAATCAATGAAAATAAGGTGGAAGCCTTCAAAATGAGTTGGACGGTACCTCTGAGAGGCAGCCCATTTCCTGTGTCCCAGATGACTTCATCCTGGCTGCCCCATCCTCAGCATCTACCATGAACCTCACAGTACCCTGCCTGGGGACACTTCCCAGGGGCCCTGGGGCCATGCTGCAGTCTTTAAGCCCATTTGCCCATCCCTCTGCAGAACCAATGTAGGGGATGGTTTAAGCAAGACCAGGATGCAGCCAGAGATGTTGTCCACTTGCAACTCGCACAGCTGGGGAATAATAAAGAGGTTAAAGTGCCTGCAGCTGCTGGCTGGCCCCCATGGGCTGTGCAAGCATGGCATTCCAACTGCGAGGAAAGGTCTCCCCAGAAGGGTCTGTCCCAGTCTGACTGTGTCCCAGCAGCCCTGCTGCAGGCATCAGCATGACTCTGCCCTCTGAGATACACAGGGCTGGTGTCTGAGTGCCCTGGGTGGGTTCCAACTCTGAGCTCTCAGTGCCCCGTGGTGGTGGGATCAGCTGCTGGGTTGGATCAAACCATGAGGTGCCCTACAAGAGGGGCACCCTTGCAGAGCAAGCCCCCCATGGAACGTGGTGGCACCGAGTGGCTGTGGCCAGCGGTGTGAGCCCCATGTGCTCCCATGGATGTGCCTGATACACAGAGATGCTTTTTTCTTTCTTTCTCCCCTTTTTTCTCCTCAATGCCTCTCCCCAGGGAAGCACAAATGAGGTAAGTGTCTCTTCTTCTCTGCATGCGATGGCAGGCAGCCCCTACGGCCTCCTGGGGAAAAGCATCTCAGGCCCAGGTGCATGTTTCAGCCACCTTTGGGCTTGCAGAGGACATGGGGCTGATAGAGATTCTGCATCAGCCTGGCCCTGCACCAGGACACAGACCAGCAGCTGGGCTCTGGTTGATCCCTGTGATCCTGGAAGAAAGGGGTTAAAGGTGGGCATAGTGCTCCAGGAGGTGCTGGAAGCCAAGTAGGGGAGAGATTTGGGTGGGGAGGGTGTTTGCTAAACTGGGATTTTTCATCTCTCTCCCTTCAGTTGTTTGGGGATATTCCTGCTGTGTTGAAAGGTCCAGCTGAAGCAGCAGCTTGTTTTGTAGCACCAGATGTGGAGGTGTCATGGAATTATGGAATCATTTAGGTTGGAAAAGACCTTTAAGATTATTGAGTCCAACCTTTAACCTTGCAGGCATCATAGACAAGGCTTCTGACCCAGCAGCCACCAGCCTTGGCCAGGCTTCTCTGTGCTGCTGGAAGTGCCAGGGGGTGTGTTGCAGGCCAAACCCAGCCCATCCTGGATTGAGAAAGCCAAAGGCAGAGCCTGAGAGAGGCTGGGGAGATAAAATGTGCCTAAGTGGGGCAGAATGCCCAGTACTGGATCTCTGGAGATTCCTTTCAGCCCCTACCATTCTGCTGCCCCTCTCACCCTGCTTGGGAGAGGAAACGGCTCCAAGGGAAGCTGGTAGTGCAGCCCTGCAGGGAAACCTGGGTGGGCAAGCATCAGCAGGTCTCAGCAGCAGCTCATTAAACAAAAAAAGAACATTCTTGCTACTCTTGTGTACCTTAACCCAGCACTGTAGCCAGGTGCCACATCAGTCTGTGACAAAAGACAACTCCAGCTTTCATTGTGTCACCAAAGCCTGACAGCTTCATGTGTCAGTCACTGAGTTAAGTGATGAGTTCCTCTTAAAAGCAAGCCAGGGAAGCTCTCTCATCTAAAAAATCCCAAAAGCAGTGAAAAAGCAACATTCCCCCAGCAGCCAGCCCAGCATGGCCACTTTGGTTTTTCACTATGCCACAAAAGCTGAACAGCTAGCAGCTTTGGTGACCCCTGGGTCCATGGGCTCTGCCTGGGCTTGTGCAAGAGCAAGAGGCAGACCATGGCCTTTGCTGCTGGTGAAGTCTTGCACCAGTGCTGTGAAGTAAAACTCAGAGCTATGAGTCTGGTTTGGCATGGAAAAAAATAATCCTAAAATAGCACAGAATGCTGCAAGGTCACTTATGTAGGGTTTGGAGACCTATCCAGTGCTGAGATACTGGAACAGGCTGCAGCACAGGGAGGTTGTGGATGCCCCCTCACTGGAGGTGTTCAAGGCCAGGCTGGATGAGGCCTTGAGCAACCTGGTTTGCTGGGAGGTGTCTCTACCTATGGCGGGGGGGGGTTGGAACTAGATGATCTTGAAGGTCAATTCCAACCCAACCCATTCTGTGATTCTGTAATTTTCAAGGACAAAACACAAGAGAAGCTGCATGAAGTTTCCTCCTCCAGTCCACTGCATTCCCAAATAATTCCCAAACACTCTTTCATACAACCTCAGGTACAAATGGGTAAAATGAGAAGGAAAATAATCTGCAGTCATCTGCTGAAAAACAATCCTGATAAACCACTGCAGAGCAAAGCCCTCTGTGTGGTGCTGTTTATCTGCCTTCTGGTGTAACCCAGAATGCTGAGGGTGTGGAAATTGAACCTCTGTGGAAGAGCAGCCCTGAAGAGAAGGACTTTGGGGTGCTAGTGGATGACAAGCTTGACATGGGTTAGCACCATGTGCTCGCAGCCCAGAGCCAGCCATGTCCTGGGGTGATCCCCAGCAGTGTGGGCAACAGGTGGAGGGATGGGATTCTGCCCCTCTGCTCTGCTTTGCTGTGACCCACCTGCAGTGCTGGGGCCAGCTCTGGAGCCCTCATGGCAAGAGAGACACAACAATGGTGTGAGGTTGAGAGAGTTGGGGTTGTGCAGCCTGGGGAAGAGAAGACTCCAGGCAGACCTTCTGTTAGCCTTTCAGTGCTTAAAGGAGCTGATCAGAAAGCTGGGGACAGACTTTTGAGCAGGACATGTTGTAATAGGACAAGGGGTGATGGGGTTAAATTAAAAAAGGGAGATTCAGACTGGAGAGAAGGAAGAGATTTCTGACACTGAGGGTGGTGATACTGTCCCAGGTTGCCCAGAGAGGTGGCAGATGCCCCATCCCTGGAACCACTCCAGCTCAGGTTATTTGGGGCTCTGAGCAACCTGCTGTAGTTGCAGATGTCCCTGCTGACTGCAGAGGGTTTGGACTAGATGACCTCGAAAGGCCCCTCCCAACCCAACCCAACCCATCCTGTGATTCTACAAAACCTAGAGAGATAACAAACCCCAGTCCCTTACTTGGACTCCAGACAGCCCTTGCTTTATTACAGCTCAGGGATACTCCTCCCACAGCTGGGACATTTAAAAAATAAGTGTTACTGATCTTTATTCTTCTCCCTGCTGGAGACTTGACAACAGCCAGGAGCTGGTGCTCAAAACAAACCAGGCGTGACTGGGTTGAAGCTGCTGCTGCAGCCTGAAAGCAGAGAGGTGCTGCAGGCAGCATGGCTGGGATGTGACCTGCTTCCCTCCCTCCCTCTCTCCCCAGGCTTTGTACAAACTGTACAGCGCAGCTGCGACCCACCGGCACTTGTACCACCACGCCTTCCCAGCACAGAGAGCTGAGCCTGCCGAGACCTCCGACAGGAAGAAGCTCTGAGGGATTTGGGATGCATGGAGGAGGAGGCCTGGACACCTCCTCCTCAGCTCAACGCTCTGGTCCTCGTCTCCCATCACAAGCTGCTGCCACCCGAGCGAGCGAGGGAAGAACAAAGCCCGTGCCTGGTGGTGCCCAGGCGGTGCCTGAGGGGGTGACCTCAGCATGGTTTCTGTTGTTGATTTGTACATATTGGCACTGCCACCACGACAAAAGTGCTTTTAATTTGTGATGGCCTCCTGCCCAGCTCAGTTACGAAGCCTTATTTCCCCCTTCTCAATTAGTTATGAGGTCACTGCAGAAATTTACAACTAATTACATGATACCACAACTAAAAAAAATCTTCCAGACCTTTGCTTACTCAAAACCCAACTCATTTTCCAGACCTTTGACTGAGTTGTTATAACATGTAACCAACATTTTTTTTTTCCTTCACTTAACTATTTAATGACATAAGCATCATTAAAAATGTATTAACTTGCTTTCTCCAAACCTGTTAAGGGCACTTCTGCTGTGGTTTGTGACCCACCTCGTGTGGGAAGCATCATCTGGTTCATGTGCTGGAGAAGTCTCACTGTATTTCTGTACATATAGATCCATTATAGAGCATAGAAGGTGTGTCCCACGGCTCTATTCTTATAGCGTCAGAGTGATTAAAGTTTGTGTTTGGTTCCTAAAAGAAGGAAGTTATTGACTAAGGAACTGAGAGCATCTCCTTCTTGTGTTTGGTACATTCTTGGTTTCCTTTGGGCCTTCAGAGCTGGTGGTGTAGTCGTCAGTGGTTATTTGGGGGGTAGCAGGAGCATCCTCCTCACCACAGGCCCAATCCCCTTGCTGCACTCACCTGGGTCACTGAATCCAAAACTCAGAACTACTCTTGGCTTCACAGTACATTCACCACCACCACTACTGCTCTTCACCACCACAATGAGGTGTTTTGAAAGACCCTTTGAGATCATGGAGCTCAACCATTATCTAACTCTACCAAGTCTGGTGGCAAACCATGTTGCTCAGCACCACACCTCTGCCTCATTTAAGCACCTCCAGGGATGGGGATTCCACCACCTCCTTGGGCAGCCTGTCCTAGTGTTTGAGAACCCTTTTGGTGAAGAAGATTTGGTTGGTCATAAGAACATTTGATCTATGTTCTAGTGTTTAGAAGGGTCTTCTGCACAGGCTGCTGGGGAATCTGCTCTAGTGCCTGAATCATAGAATCAACAAGGTTGGAAAAAACCTCAAAGATCATCAAGTCCAACCTGTCACCACAGATCTCATGACTCCTAAACCACAGCACCAAGTGCCACATCCAATCCCCTCTTGAACACCTCCAGGGATGGTAACTCCACCACCTCCCTGGGCAGCCCATTGCAATAGCCACTCTTTCTATGAAGAGCTTCTTCCTAACATTCAGCCTAAACCTCCCCTGGCACAGCTTGAGACCATGTCCTCTTGTTCTGTCACAGGTTGCCTGGGAGAAGACACTAACCCCCACCTGACTACAACCACCCTCCAAGCAGTTGTAGGTGGCAAAAAGGTCTCCCCTGAGCCTTTTCTTCTCCAGGCTGAACAACCCCAGCTCCCTGTAGTGATAGTACAAGGGATAACAGTTTTAAATGGGGGCAGGGTAGATTTAGACTGGACATTATGAGGACGTTCTCTACTGAGGGTGGGGAGACACTAGAACAGGTTGCCCAGAGATGTGATGGAGGCCCCATCCCTGGAGGCATTCAAGGTCAGGCTTGATGGGGCCCTGAGCAACCTGATCTCATTGGGGATTCATAGAATGGTTTGGGTTGGAAGGGACCTTAAAGTTTATCCAGTTCCATCCCATCACCATGGGCAGGAACACCTTCCACTAGACCAGCTTGCTCAAGGCCTCATCCCACCTTGCCTTGAACACCTCCAGAGAGGGGCCCTCCACGACCTCACTGGGCAACCTGTTCCAGTGTCTCACCACCCTCCCTGTAAGGAGTTTTTTTTCCATTTCTTCCTAATACCCAGTCTAAATCTACCCTGCTCCAGTTTAAGTCATGTCTGTGACTAAACAAAATAATCACCTGGAGAACCCTTGTTCATTAAACAAAATGATTTTATTGGATTAAGAGGGTTTACAAGAAATGTCTTTTTTTTTTGTCTTTTTTTTTTTCCTGCAACAATGCTTATTGCACTAAGAGGAATCCATAAATAACAGCTTGGGGCAATCAATGAACCAAATCAAGAGACTGGAGAGAATAACTACAAGTCAAACTGTTCCCCAAGTAAGAAAGCTCTATTGAAAGCTTGTTTGAAAGCCAGTAATCGTAGTTAAGAGCCCTTCCTTGCTGGCCACGGTGGGGTACAGCCAATTGGACAACGCTGTTGGACACGCTCCCTTCCCACCAACCAGGCTGGACCTGAAATGCTTCTTACCTGGGGTTGAAAAAAACCTGTGGGAAGTTTGCTTAGAGATCTTCATCTTTAAAAGATCTTGGTCTCTAAGAGGTTATTTCCCCTCTGAGGAATTCCTGTTGAAAACCAGTAGTAAATCTCAAGTAGTAATGTGTAAAGAGTAAAAAATAAGGCAACTCGGAGCTCGTTTTCATGAAGCACTTGGTTCAGAATGATGAAATCTGCTTCTGGCTGGTTGCTGAAAGGAAGAGTGTTGAGTGTTCTGTACATTAAAGCTGTAAACAAAGAGCAGACCTCTCTGTCCTGAGGGATACAAAATCCCAAGGGAAATAACAGGGAAATGCTCATTTGGATGTGAATGATGTTTCAAACTCCAGAGGTTTCTCCTCAACTTGCATCTATTGCCCTTTAAAAATGAGTCAGCTTCTTAGTAACACAGCTAGAGAAAGAAACCAGAAGCAAGGTTCTGATGGAACCTCTGGGCTGGTTGGTTGGGAATAACAAACTAGCTCTGGTATGGAAAAAAGATTAACAAACATTTGTCATCTTTATAAACAACACCTTAACAGGTAGAAAAATACTCAAGAAGGTAATAACAAAGGTGCAACGTCAACAAAAATAAGCTGCCTTCTCAACAAAAAAAGCATGTTTTTCATAGTTTTTAAAGTGTGGAAAAACCCAACAAAACCTTTTAAAGCTCTGAAGTGTCCTCAGAAAAGTCTATTAAAAAATACCCCACCCAAAAAAGTTGCTGTGAGCTTAGAAATTCTTGCCGTGCTGCTGGGCGTACCACTGCTGCCGCTGCTTGCGGTGCTCCAGCTCGGTGAGCAGGGCCTGCCGGTACGCCTCGTACAGCTTCACGATGCGTTCCAGCTCCTTCATGAACAGCAGCTTCAGCATCCCCTGGTAGGTGTCCAGGTCGGCCAGCTGGAAGAGCTCCCACTTCAGAATGTGATCGTATCTGATTTGGATAGAACAGAGAATCAGCTACCTGTCAGCAGTTTGTGTGTTTTCTTAAGAGCTGCCCTCAGGGCTGTGCAGCCACCCAGCTGACTGCTGTTTGCACTGATGTGCTGCATCTGAAGAAATCACAGGCTGGGAAAGACCCCCAAGAAAGAGTCCAACCAGACCCCCAAGACCATGGAGTCTAACAAGACCCCCAGAATCATCAGGTCCAACCTGTCACTGAAAAGAGATTGGCCCCATCATCTTGTCCCTGACCCTGTAGCTTTTGCTACTGATCAGATTCCCTCTCCAGGCTAAACAGCCCCAGGTGTCTCAGTCTTTTTTCTTCACAGAGATGCCTTTCATCATCCTCATAGTCCAATGTGGACATTAGGAAAACTGTCTTTACTGAAAGAGTGGTCAGGTATTGGAACAGGCTGTCCAGGGAGGTGGAGTCACCATCCCTGGAGGTGTTAAAGAAATGTGGACATGATGCTCTAGAACATGATTTAATGGCCATGGTGGTGTTGGGCTGACAGTTGGACTTGATGATTTTAGAGGTCCTTTCCAACCAGAACAATTATTCTATGAAGCTTTTGGAGATAAGAATGACATCTGGAGGATGCCCAGGCTAGCTGGGCAGCTCAGTGAGAGCATGCTCTTAACATGAGCCATCTTCACCAAGGGAAGAGCTTATAAACACAAACCTCTTCCTTTTCCTGAAATGGCCAAGAAAAGCCCTGTGCAGCAGCATTCCAGGCAACATGGCATAGAGGGAAAGGCAGTGGAAGGAGATGGCAACCATGCCATAGATGATATTGCCACACACTAACACACCCGCCCCCCAGCAGCACTTCTGGCCTTGGCAGCGACATGTCACATCTGAGCATTAAAGGAATGAAGAGCATCTGTTCCTGGCATACAGCCCTAGTTAGAGTGACCACTCAGCAGAGAGCTGCCAAATCTCCTGCCCCTGCCACATGAGCCTGTCTGGACACCACTAACACCAGGGTTGGGTTTTACCAGCTCCTTTGTGTAGAAGGCTACACACAGAAATTTGAAGGTGACATGAAGTCACCTGCAAACAAAATACCTGGCCATAGACCAACAAAGGGACTCTGCACAAGCTGGATGACAGGAGGTTGGGAGTGGAATGGGGGTCAGTCCTTTTTCTAAGAAACAAGAGATGGGGTGAAAGGAAATGGCCTCAAGTTGCACCGAGAGGTTTAGGTTCACCATTAGGATGAATTTCTTCCCTGAAGGTGTTGTCAAGCCCTAGGACAGGCTGGCCAGGGCAGTGGTGGCATCCCCATCTCTGGAGGGATTTTAAAGCCCCATGGACATGGAGCCGAGAGATGTGGTTTAGTGGTGAGCTGGCAATGCTGGGTTAATGTTTCGCCTCAATGATCTGAAAGGTCTTTTCCAATCAAAACAAATCTGTGACTCTATAAACCACGGCTTTTTTATGTTTAAATAGTGAATCACAGAATCATTTCATTTAGGCTGGAAATGACCTTTAAAGCCCTTGCATCCAACCATTAACCCAGCACTGCCAAGTCACCACTAAACCGTGTCCCTCAGCACCACATCCCCACAGCTTTTCAATTACCCCATGGATGGAGCCTCCACCGCTTCCCTGGGCAGCCTGTTCCAGGCCTTGACAACCCTTCTGGGAAAGAAATTTTCCCTTGTGTCCAATTTAAAGCCCACTTGGTGCAGCTTGAGGCCACTTCCTCTCACACTACCACTTGTTACTAGAGAGAAGAGACCAATCCCCACCTGGCTCCAGCCTCCTTTCAAGGAGCTGTAGAGAACCAGAAGGTCTCCAAAGTATTTAAGCAGGAGATGCTTGAGGATGTTCCTCAAGGAGTTAGTAATTGAAATGATCCAGGAAACGCCAAAGACTCTGGGCCAAGAGCAAGCAACTGTTTGGGTGAGTAATGTGCAGCACATTAGCTCAGGCTCTGAAGTCCATGTGGACAAACAATGAAGATCTGGCTCAGCACCGTCAGTCACACGTCAACAGCACCATTGCAGACCTATCTACACATGCTTAAATAGTGCAGTACAATGACTTCTGAGAGCTGGAGATGCACCAAAGCTTAAAATATATAAGGTGTTCTCTTTGATAGTCTCCTTCCACCTCAGCATGATGACTGGAGGACACTGGCAGGGCAATAGCAGCTTGCAGCCAGGAGGAGACCTGCTTGGTCGAGGGACACTCACACTGCCCAAGGCTCAGAGGGGAACTGTCTGGACTAAACTCAGTCTACCTAAGCTTGAAGGTACTTGTGTGGGAGAACCGGAGGAGCATCACCCCAAAATGAGCATGTATGGGGAAGGGGGGCCTCATGCTGGCCTTAGAATGGGGACCTGAGCTGCAGTGCCCTGGTGTGGGGGCTGGCCAGCCGCAGGAACAGGACAAGCCGTAAGAGGTGAGGAAATAGCAATTCCCCAGACAAGCTCTAATCAGAGCTTTCCTTGATCTAAGTCTTGTTCTATAAGAGACACTTTAATAAGGCTTTATTCTGCTCAAATAAAGTCTCAAGTGCTTGAGTTCCTCCTCTAACACAAGGACAACCAAACTGCAGCTGTTTGTCACAGCACACTGCTGCCTTTGAAGGTCTGCCAAGTACAGCTATGGCTGTAAGCACTTGACTATTGAGTGTAAAGGAACATCACCTTTCCAGCTCAGCTTCCTTCCCACTGACCATGAACCAAATGGCAGCAGGATTTTCATCAGTGACCTGGATGAAGGGACAGTTTGCTGATGATAAAACACTGGGAAGAGTGGCTGACAGCCCCTCAGGCTATGCTGTCATTCAGTGAGACCCGCACAGCATGGAGAGCTGGGCAGAGGGGAACCTCATGAAGTTCAACAAGGGCAAGTGTAGGGTCTTGCACCTGGGGAGGAATAACCCCTGCAGCAGTACAGGTGAGGGGTGACCTGCTGGAAAGGAGCACTGCAGAGAAGGACCTGGGAGTGCTGGTGGACAAGCTCACTGTGAGCCAGCAGTGTACTCTTGTGGACAAAAAGACAAATGGTCTCCTGGGGTGCATTAAGAAGTGCAGCCAGCAGGTCAAGGGAGATTCTCCTACCCCTCTGCTCTGCCCTAGCTGAGGCCACAGCTGGAGGACTGAATCCAGTTCTGAGCTCCCCAGCTCAAGAAAGGCAGGGAACTACCAGGAAGAGTCCAGTGGAGGCGACAAAGATGCTGAGGGGCCTGAATCATCTCTGTAAGGAGGAAAAGCTGAGAGACCTGGGGCTGTTTACCCTGGAGAAGAGCAGACACAGACAGGATCTCCTCAATGCTCAGCAAGAGCTAAAGGGTGGAGGACAAGGGAATGGAGCCAGACTATTCTCAGTGGTGCCTAGTGTATCACTGGGCAAAGGGTAATGGGCACAAACTGGAACCCAAGAGATTCCATCTGAATATGAGGGAAAAAGTCTTTCCTGTGAGGGTGCTGGAGCCTTGGAGCAGGCTGCCCAGAGGTTGTGGAGTCTCCTTCTCTGAAGAGATTCCAAACCCACCTAGATACTGTGATCCTAGGCATCCTGCTATGGGTGACCCTGCTTAAGCAGTGATTTGGATGATCTCCAGAGGTCCCTTCCAACCCCCAGCAAGCTGAGATTCCATTGCTCTGTGAACCTTTAATTAAAAACTAAGTGGTAGTAAACACTTTTTTCAAAGGAACAATGCTGTAGGAGCAGGGAAATCTTCTCCAAGCCAAAAAAAAAAGGGAGTCAGCACAATTAAACTAATTCCTCTTTCCAGTGGGTGCATCTCTGCAGAAGAGAGAGCAATTTAAAAAACACAGATACTTTTTAATGATCATGAAATAACAAACTCTTTTTTTTTTGGGTAAGGAAAACACAGAGAAACTAAGTCTTGCAGCATTGAGCAGGTCAGGCTTTAGTTGCAAATTCAGACCTTCAGTGACTTCCACTAACAAAAAAAATATCTATCTCCTTTTTTAGCTGCTTCTAGTAACTGTAATTTAATGAGTTTATTATTTTTTGTGGCTATTGGTCTTGCCAGCAGCCCAAGAGGATTTAAACTGGGTTAAAATCCACCAGAACACTTCTGCACCAAGGACATGACAAGTTCCTGCAACCTGCAGGAGGACTTACTTCTTAGAAATACTCCTAGCTTTTGGCTGCAGCTCTGTTTCTTTATTTAGGTCCTTGGCACATCCAGGTAATGTTGTTTTGAGTATCTCAGCCTGTGTTGTGTGGGCTCTTGTTGGTGCTTCTCTTGGAGCTGGAGTCACAAATTTCAGACAATTTAAACAAGATTATCAGGAATTTCTTTAGTAGGCTGTGACAAAAACCTACTCCAGGGCTCCAGCACCTTCAGAGCAAAACGTTTTTCCTCATGTTCAGATGGAACCTCCTGGGTCCCAGTTTGTGACCACTGTGCCTCGTCTTGTCACTGGGCACCAGTGAAAAAAGCCTGGCTCCATCCTTTTGACCCTCATGTTTTAGACATTGATCAGCATTGAGAAGATCTATTAAAGTTCTTGAACACAAAGACAGATTACAGCCTGTATTCAAAGTTCTTAGTTGTGGAAGAAAATGTGTATCTATTTTTTAAATGAAAGGAAAACAAACATTAGGAAGTTAACACCCTACAAATACTTCACATATTTTATAAGCATGTGCTCTCTGCTATCAAAGAATCACAGAAGGGAAGTAGAGGTTGGAAGGGACTTTAAACATGTCTAGTTCCAACCCCCTGCAACAGGGAGGGACACCTCCTGCTGGACCAGACTGCTCAAGGCCCTGTCCAACCTGGCTTTGAATACTTACAGCCTTGGAGCCTCCACAACCTCTCTGAGCAACCTGTTCCAGTGCCTCACCACCCTCATGGGGAAGAATTTCTTCCCACTATCTAAACTCAATCCAGCTTCTTCCTATTTGAAGCCATTGCCCCTTGTGCTGTCACTCTATGCCTTTGTAAAACACCCCTCACCAAGTCTCCTGTAGCTCCCTTCAAATACTGGAAGGCTGCTATTATTCTGCAAGTCACATATCTGCAAAGAGGACTGTGATGGTTTAAGTAACTCCTAAAAGAAAGCAAACTAATGTGAGGAACATCTGGCCCATCTTCCTTGTGCAATGTCAGCAATAGTTTTTATTCACAGAATGGTTTGGGTTGGAAGGGGCCTTAAGGATCATCCAGTTCCAACCCCCCACCTTCAATTAGACCACGTTGCTCAAAGCCTTATCCAACCTGGCCATGAACACCTCCAGAGAGGTGGAATCCATGACCTCTCTGGGCAACCTGTTCCAGCATGTCACCACCCTTTTATGTGATTAGGAAGAGTTCTCGTTTCCATCACTGAAATTAATTTGTTTTCCTTCTAGGCCATGAATGCGAAATGTGAAATGCAGAGGGGGAAAAAAAAACCATATCTCACTTGACAGGAGCCCTGGCATAGACCTGCAGCCAGTCTGGGATCTCAGCAGTGTGGTAGGGGTTTGCAGGGACCAGCAGAGATTGGCTTCTTTCAGCTTGCTGTGGTTGGTAAGTCACAGGGGGAGGCTGGTCATAACGGGGAACACTGCACAAAGAAGACAGACAGAGACTGTGACCCCTCAACTGGTAACTTCCACACACTGATAGCAGTAAATTATTAATGTTAACACAAAGGCTGACGATGCAACTAGACACAGAATGTTGCCTCGGCAGCTCTTCACTGAGAGCACTTTTCTGCTGCTATTTCTGTGCTTCACTCCAGCCACAGCTCTGTCACTGCTCTGTCAGCACACAAAACTCACCTCAGACCTGCTCACCTACCGCCTGCTCCATGGGTGCTAAAGCAGAGCAAAACAATCATATGCTTTTAAAAGATTTCAAAGGCAAGTATTGATTAAGCCAAATAATCCACAATTGAATATGTTGAAATAAATTTAGTCAGGCAGCAGCTGTTAAGAATCATTCCTTCTGTGACAAAGGACAGCCTCACATGGTTTTTTTGTCACACGTGAAGAAACTCTCTTTCGGGTAAATTAAGTGCCAGATTCGGTGTAACTTTACTTTGCCTTTGAATTCTGAGCCCTATTTTCCCCCTCTAAATTCTGGCCATTACTTTCCCTTTAAATCCTGACCATTATTTTCCCCCTAGACAAGACTCAATTCATGTTTCAGATGGTGTGTGCTATTTAGTCAGTCTCCTGAAACATCAGATCAAGTTTCTTCTCAGTCTGCAGTTCAATTCTGCTCTCAGCAAGGTTGCTGTTCAACTGAGAGCTGAAGATAATAGCTGCTTTGTTTCAGAGAGTTAGGAAGAATATCCTATTTCTAAACTTAAGACAGTAACAGATGAGACAAACCCCCAACAATTACATCTTGAGTAAAGCTTATGTCGAAAAATAAATTTTTTGGCACGTATGTGAGACAAAAACAGTTCCACTGTCTTAACAAAAGCCCAAGGACAGAATTGGATGGATGTCTTACCTGGGAGCACAAGGATGTTTATATTGAGCTCTTTTATTGATGTGATCAACGTAATAGACTCCGAACTCTGCTGACTCGACCCTCTCCCACCCTGGAGGCAGTCCTTCCCGCTCGAGTGGATGGCTCCAGTGAGTTGTGTTAGTGTTATGATCTATATAGTATTTCCTTCCTCTAATAGTCCAGTCCACTGACCAGCCAGGAGGAAGAGGTAAATCTTCAGAACTATGATTTGTTAGGTTTCCTAGAGATGTAGCAGCAACTCTACCAATGCCTGAAAAAGACCAAAACAAAACAAAAGGGAGAATGCTGTTTAGCTGAACTGCTAATTGCCAAACCCAACACGATGCACAAAGTCAACTCCTCCACCACCACCTGAGGCACTGGGGACTCTGAGCAATATTCTCAGCATGGTGTTTATGGTGCAGGCACTTGTTTTCTAGTGAAAAAGCACAATCAGGTCACAACAGCTCTTCCTTTGTCTCACTTGTTTCACTCCAGATTCACTAGCCAGCTCTGTTCAAAGACAATCAAAGCAGCCTTGTTTTCTCATTTAGAGATAATTAGCATACCAGGGATTCACAGATTCACACATTGAGTTGGGCTGGAATGGACCCCAAAAGCTCATCTTGTCCAACCCTGCTGCAGTCAGCAGGGAAACCTCCAACTAGATCATATGAAGAAGAGGCTGAGGGGAGACCTTCTGGCTCTCTACAACTGTAAGAGAGGAGGTTGGAGTGGGGGCTGGTCTCTTCTGCCAGGTAACAGGAGTAGATGGAAGGGCCTCAAGTTGCAGCAGGGAAGGTTTAGGTCAGACATGAGGAGAAACTTCTTCCCTGAAAGAGTTGTCAAGCCCTGGAACAGGCTGTTCATGGGCAGCAGTCTTCATCCCTGGAGGGATTTAAATGAAGAAGATGTTCTCATTGTTTCAATTTGCTGTGCAGAGAGTTGACATCACAAATGTCACAGCTTTACATAGACAATAGTTTCTGTCAATAGGTTATTAGAGCTGCATCAATAGTTTTGATGAACTACTTATCTACACAAAACCCCAAACAACCCAAACCACCCGGAGCTATTTCTCTTTCCAGAAATTGCAACTATCCAGAAAAATCATTAAATATCAACAAAGCTTCAGTAAGTCAAGAAGAGGATCAGGTAAATCAAGAGAGGGACAGAGAAAGTCAGCACTATCCTGTGCTGAGTGTTACAGAATCACAGAATTGTGTGGGTAAGAAAAGACCTAGTCTAACAAGACTCACTCCAAGAAGGTCATTGAGTTGCTGGAGTTGGTCCAGAGAAGGACAGCAAAGGTGGTGAAGGATCTGGAGAACTGGTCTGGTGAGGAGCAGCTGAGGGAACTGGGATTATTAAGCCTGGAGAAAAGCACTCTGAGGGAAGACCTTCTGCCTCTCCACAACTTCCTGAAAGGAGGCTGAAGTCAGCTGGGAGTTGGTCTCTTCTTCCCAGTATCCAGGGATAAGGAGGAAAACAGCCTTAAGCTGTACCAGGGGAGGTTTAGGTTGAACATGACGAACAAATTTCTTCCCCAAAAGGCGTGTGGAGGTCTAGTGGTGGAGTGGTGCAGTGCTCTGGGGCAGTGGTGGAGTCTCCATCTCTGGAGGGGTTTTAAGGCTGTGGAGATGTGGTGCTGAGGGACATGGTTTAGTGGTGACCTCGCAGTGCTGGGTTAATGGTTGGACTGGTGGGACAGTCAGGCTTTCTGAATGCAATCCAGACAAGAGTTAAGACACCAAAATCTCTTCCTCTCTTCACAGCATCTCCCTTCACTCAGTTTCTCCCTCCCACAGATCCTGGAAGGAAGTTTTGGTGTCTGGTTGGCTGAACATCTGCTTCCACACATCTGTAAACTTAACAACTTATGCTTCACATTGCTGAAGAAGCACGTGAAATAATTTCCAGCTTTCCTGGGTGATACTGGTTGCACTTGAAGGACTTCTTCAGCAAGAGAAGTCCTTTAAAAATTACTGTGCTGGATGGTGAGAGACATTGAAGAAATGCAATTCCAGTTTCATCTTTCCCTCCCTCTATATACTCTGGATACTTGTTGGAATAAAAGCTGTAATAATAATTACAGGCAACTAGAAAAAAACCCCAAACAACAAACCAACCAAACCTCAAAACCCCAACCACAAAGCCAAGTTAACATCATGAAGAACTGTGAAAGCTTCTTTCCATTCTTTGGAAGCCTCCTACTACTGGACATGCTAGCTCTAATTTATAGAATTATTTTGGTTGGAAAAGACCTTTAGGATCATCAAGTCCAACCATTATGTAACTCTACCAATGCTGATGCTAAACCATGTCCCTCAGCACCACATCTCTGACTCTTCACAATATTTCCAAGGATGGGGATTCAAGCACCCCTCAGGGCAGCCTACTGCAGTTTTTGAGAACCCTTTCAGAGAAGTTTCTTCTAACATCCAACCTAAATTCAACTATTTTTCTTAAATCTTTTAAAGGAGTTACCTTCAGTCACTCACAGTTGTATAGTTAGACAGGCTCTGGCTTTAAAGAAATCCCAATTATCTCCCATCTTGCAATCAAATGCATTGACTAAATCCCAGTATTGATTGGTGTTACTATTTCCCACAGCCAGAAGAAGGGTTACAAGAGCCACTTTTCCCTCTTTCTCAGAAGTCAGAAAGTGACTCCATCACAAGCACCACGTTTAGAGATTGTTTTCCTTCTGGTTTTCAGAAATAATGTTATTGTGTGATTAACACAGGAAAGACATGGCACTCTTAAAGCAGAGCCTGAGGAGGACCACGATGGCTATTGGAGAGTTGGTGTACCTCCCCTGAGTACAGGAGAGCTCAGGCTGAGAGGGCTGGGGTTTTTCAGCCTGGAGAAGAGAAGGCTCCAGGGTGATCATAAAGCAGCCTTCCAGTATTTGAAGGGGGCTACAGAAGAGCTGGAGAGGGACTTTTTACAAAGGCATGGAGTGACAGGATGAGGGTTAATTGCTTCACACTTCAGCTGGATTGAGATTAGACACTGGGAAGAAATTCTTCCCCATGAGGGTGTTGAGGCACTGGAACAGGTTGCCCAGGCTCCAACCCTGGAAGTGTTCAAAGCTAGGCTGGATGGGACCTTGAGTGATCTGGTCTAGTGGAAGGTGTCCCTGCCCATGGCAGGTGGGTTGAAAATAGGTATCTTCCAACCCAAACCATTTTATGAGTCTCTGATTTACCGAGAGAGTAGAAGGGACAGAGAGAGCCTGTCTCAGCTAAAGCAAACTATTAAAAAGATGTTTCAGGTGTGATCATCAACTCAAAACCCAACAGTATTAGTGGAGTACCAGTAAAACTGTTCTGTTTCTCAGGTATTTTCATACACTGCTGACAAATGCCAGGGTCCTTTTCAACAGTACACACACACTGTACCAGCCAAGGGATGTCACCTACTTTAAACACTAGTTTACACATAAAATGGCTTTGGAAACTGGATGGGTTGAAAATCGTGACTCTAACACAAGAGAAAAGCCATCAGTAATAAAGTACTGGAGGGCTCCAAAGCAACTGAATAAACAAAAGAGAAATTAAAAAGATCTCCCAGACTTCCTCCCAAGTGCTGCACTTTAAAACATTTCTGCTCCCCTACATAACTTTTTCTATCCTTGTCATGTCCTAAACTATTTGGCCTTCAAAGTGTTTCCTCTTGTTATGACACTTAGCTACCTGTTAGCTTTATAGAGGGAAGTGGATGGCTGTGTTCATGCTGCAGCTCCCATCTCTTACCAGGATTTAGCAACCTAGACCTTTACTTCCAGTGAGAAGAAACATCCTGGAGGCTTCTTGACCTTTAACAGTACTGGGCCAGGGAAACTATTTCAGGCTCTAGCTATGGTTGTGTCACTGAGTTTGTTTTCATTCCAGTGACAAAAATACAAACATTTAAACTTCTTGGACACAGTGCACTTTGGATAAACAAATTCCTTATTTTCTCTGAACAACTGGATTGCAGCGTTGTACTTTCATGTACCTAACAGTAGGGACTATTCAATCACCACTACCAGAGGAACCGAACATGGAACCTTAAAATCATTTAGGCTGGAAAGGACCTTTAAGATCATCAAGTCCAACGACTATCCCAGCACTGCCAGGTCACCACTAAACCATGTCCTTCAGCACCACATCTACATGGCTTTGAAATTCTTCCAGAGATGGTGACTCCACCACTGCCCTGGGCAGCCTTTTCCAGGGCCTCACAAACCTTTCAGTGAAGATATTTTTCCTAATGTCCAACCTAAATCTTCCTTGGCACAACCTGAAGCCATTTCTTCTTATGATTTGTTCCTTGGGAGAAAAGAACAGCCCCCACCTGGCTCCAACCTCCTTTCAGGGAGTTGTAAAGAGCCAGAAGGTTTCCCCTCAGCCTCCTTTTCTTCAGGCTAAACAAACCTCATTTCCTCAGTTCTCTTCACAAGACCTGTTCTCCAGACTCTTCCTCAGCACTTCAGTATCCTTCTTCAGGGTCCTTCAGGGCCCCAAAACTCACCCCAAGGTGTGGCCTCACCAGTGCTGAGTACAGGGGGACAATCCCTGCCCTACTCCTGCTGGCCACACTATTGCTGATCCAGGCCAGGATGCTGTTGGCTTTCTTGGCCACCTGGGCACACATTGGCTCATCTTCAGCCAGCTGTTGACTAACACCCCCAGATCCTTTTCCACAGGGCAGCTTTTCAGCCCCTCCACCCCATGCCTGGAGCATTCATGAGGTTGTTGCAACCAAGGGCAGAACCCAACACTTGGCCTTGCTGAACCTCATCCTGATGTCCTCGGTGCATTGATCCATCCTGTCTACATCCTTCTGTATCCTTGAGCAGATCAACATTCCCTTCCAACTTTGTGTCACCTGCAGACTTACTGAGGGTGCACTTGCCCAGCTCATTAATAAAGACATTAAAGAGAAGTAGCCCCAGTAGATACAATCCTGACTGAGGGAAAGCGCTTCCACAAAGGCATGAACATATTTTCCTGCTTACTGTTAAAACATCCTTCCTCATTATATTCTAGCATGATTCCAGCATAAAATAGAGGGATATTTATTGCTTAGGTCAAAGGTTAATGTCTTCTAATATTTGACAGGTGGCATTAAAAGATGCACAAGCCATGGCTGCCCGGGGAGGTGGTGGAGTCACCATCATTGGAGGTGTTCAGGAGGAGACTTGATGGGGTGCTTGGTTGCATGGTTTAGTTGTTTAGGTGGGTTGGATGATAGGTTGGATGCGATGATCTTGAAGGTCTCTCTTCCAACCTATCCTATCCTATCCTCTGCACCAGAAGTTCTCTTGACACAATTCCTGAAGAGACTGGGAAATGAACTCAGGTCCTTTTTGGTTTCTAGAATAAATAGAGAAATCACCTAGAAAGCAGGCTAAAAAGCAATGCTGCATGCCATGGAAAGGCAACACTGGCAGTTCTGTGTTTATGCCACCATTTAATTCTAGCTGCAGGGTTTCTCTGAATGGCAACCTGATTTTTTCTTTTTTTTAATTACCAAGATGCAAAGAACAAAAATACCAGACCACAAAAAGATTATATATTCCCATTTTGACTTCACAGATGAAGAAGCAGAGCCGTAATGTCTTACAACCATCAACCCCCTGTGGCATTCAAACTGGTAATTAGTAAAATTAAAATGTCTCTAGAACAGATCAAAAGAAATTCTGTATGTGCTTTCCTTACAAAGCTCAGCTGATGCTTCCTTCAAGAAAAGAGTGGGTACAAAGACCTTGCTGTGGTTTTGAACAAGAAGGTGAAAATAGACTTTCATATATATACACACACACACACACACACACACATGTATATATATGTACACATACACACACCTAAAAGTATCCAAAAGATCAAACAACACTTGGAAAGGCAAATTCCTATGCAATCTTCTCCGAAGTATACCCACAGAAGAAAGTTACAAGCCATCCTAAAACCAACACTACCTTTTCTGCATCAAATCACCCAAGTATGATACTCCTCTCTGTCTAAATTTCAGGTAAGGTCTTGGTCCTAAAGTATTTTCAGATCAGCCTAAAACTTCACATGGGATTTTACTGAACACACCAAAGATATTCACAGAACGGTAAGGGCTGGAAAAGGCCACAGGATGTTCCATTGAAGATGAGGGAAAACTTGTTTGCTGTGAGGGTGGGCAAAGCACTGGAGAAGGCTGCCCAAAGAGGTTGTGGAGTCTCCTTCGTCGGAGAGATTCTAAACTCACCTGGACACCGTGATCCTGGGCAACCTGCTGTGGGTGACCCTGCGTTAGCATGGGGGCTGGACTAAATGATCTTCTAGAGGTCACTTTCAATACCTACCAGTCTTTGATTGTGGGAATGACAATATCAAGTATCAAAAATGATGAAGGGTAAGATTAGTCCCCAAATGTTATTTGCAGCTTTGCTTTTTCCTTTACTTGTGAAACACAGTATCTTTAGTTTGAGATTTGGAACGAATTGTCAGGACAAGAGGAAGAGCAAAAGAAAATCCTGCTGAGTGTAGTTTGCTTGCTCAGGAGTATCACTGCTGTGTGCTCTTAACACTTTGAGACAGAAAAGTGCAAAAGAAACTGGTGCTAGTGCTTTCTGTTTAGCATTTCTTTGCTTATGCTGAACAAGACTCAAAGTGAGGCCAAGCCCTATATTCTTACTCTCCACAATATTCTCTTATACTTCAACTGTCCTAATACCAGAACCCAAACCCAAACTTTGAGCAGCACATTCCAGGGTACTGTAAGACACAGAATCATAGAATCAAAGAATGACTTGGGTTGGAAGTGACCTCACTGGTCATCTTGTCCTACTGTGCTGCAATTGGCAGGGACATCTGCAACTAGAGCAGGTTGCTCAGAGCCCCAAAAAAACCCTGACCTGGAATGGTTCCAGGGATGGGGCTTCCACAGCCTCCATGGGCAAACTGGGACAGTGTCTCACCTTCCTCAGCATCAAAAACATCTTCCTTATATTTTTATATTTATATTATTTATTATTGTTAATTATTTTTTACAATTTTATTTTTTATAATTTTTATTTTATTTTTATATTTTATTATTTTTATATTTTTATTTTTATTTTTTACTATTTATTATTTTATTATTTTAGTATTATATTTATATTATTCATTGTATATTTTTTATACTTATTATATTTATATTTTATATATTGATATTTTATATTCTTTTTACTAGCAGGACAGAACATCTTGCAGACAGCTGGCCTGCAGAGCTGGCAGAAGGAGCCAGGAGGCAGCATAGTTTCCCTGTGTTCCAGGAGCAGGTAGTTGGAGCTCTCCTCAGCCACCTGGATCCCCGCAAGTCCATGGGACCGGATGGGATCCATCCTAGGGTGCTGAGAGAGCTGTCAGATGAGCTGGCCAAGTCACTCTCCATCATTTTTCATCAGACCTGGCTCACTGGAGAGGTCCCAGAGGACTGGAAGCTGGCCAACGTGGTGCCCATCCATAAGAAGGGCCGGTTGGATGAGCCAGAGAATTATAGGCCTGTCAGCCTGACCTCAGTGCCAGGCAAGATTATGGAACAGGTCATCTAGAGTGCAATCACACAGCACTTACAGGATGGCCAAGGGATCAGGCCCAGCCACCATGGATTTAGGAAGGGCAGGTCCTGCCTGACCAAGCTGATCTCCTTCTATGAGCAGGTGACCCGCCTGGTGGATGTGGGGAGGCCTGTGGATGTAGTCTACCTGGACCTCAGCAAGGCCTTTGACACCGTCCCCCATAGCAAACTCCTGGCCAAGCTGTCAGCCCATGGCTTGGACGGGAGCACACTGGCTGGATGGCCGAACCCAGAGAGTGGTGGTGAATGGTGTCACATCCAGCTGGTGACCAGTCACTAGTGGTGTGCCCCAGGGATCAGTGCTTGGCCCCATGCTCTTTAACATCTTTATTGATGATCTGGATGAGGGCATTGAGTCCATCATCAGTAAATTTGCTGATGACACCAAGCTGGGGGCAGGAGTTGATCTGCTGGAGGGTAGAGAGGCTCTGCAGAGGGACCTCGACAGGCTGGGCAGATGGGCAGAGTCCAACGGCATGAGATTTAACACATCCAAGTGCCGGGTTCTGCACATTGGCCACAACAACCCCATGCAGTGCTACAGGCTGGGGTCAGAGTAGCTGGAGAGCAGCCACACAGAGAGGGACCTGGGGGTACTGGTCAATGGTAGGCTGAACATGAGCCTGCAGTGTGCCCAGGCAGCCAAGAGGGCCAATGGCATCCTGGCCTGCATCAAGAACAGTGTGGCCAGCAGGAGCAGGGAGGTCATTCTGCCCCTGTACACTGCACTGGTTAGGCCACACCTTGAGTACTGTGTCCAGTTCTGGGCCCCTCAGTTTAGGAGGGATGTTGATTTGCTGGAATGTGTCCAGAGAAGGGCAACAAAGCTGGGGAGGGGTTTGGAACACAAGCCCTATGAGGAGAGGCTGAGGGAGCTGGGGTTGCTTAGCCTGGAGAGGAGGAGACTCAGGCAGTAACAGAAGAGGACACAGTCTCAGGCTGCGCCAGGGGAGGTTTAGGTTGGATGTTAGGAAGAAGTTCTACACAGAGAGAGTGATTGCCCATTGGAATGGGCTGCCTGGGGAGGTGGTGGAGTCACCATCATTGGAGGTGTTCAGGAGACTTGATGGGGTGCTTGGTGCCATGGGTTAGTTGTTTAGGTGGGTTGGATTGGTTGATGGGTTGGACATGATGATCTTGAAGGTCTCTTCCAACCTGGTCTGGTCTATTCTATTCTAAGTTCCAATCTCCCTCCTCCAGTTTAAACCCATCATCCTTGTCCTGTTACAACAGGTCCTGCTGAAAACACTGTCCTCATGTTTCTTACAGGCCTCTCTGATGAAGAGGGAGATGAAGGTGTCACATCACCTTCAAGCCAGCTTAGACCCAGCTCCAGGCTCAGGGAAAGCCAGACATACAGCATTTTAAACTCCTTCGTTTAGAATGGGAGCTGACAGTTGCAGTGTGCCTCTCATTCCATGAATGTCAAACCAAGTCATATCAGTGCAGAGAGTTAATTTTAACATTTTTCTCTTAAAATGGTCTCTTAAGCTAATAATGTCACAAAAAAGAAAAACACTTAATGTCTTCCTCAATCAAGAACTTCTGTTTGGTTAGTTCTTTTAGTATGGAACAAAGAGAACTCCAAGAGACATGTGTTAGTGATTTCACAGCCCAATGAAGGAGTTCTATTGTAAAGGGTTTCTGCCTGGAAAGAAGTCCAGGCTGTTAGAAGGAAATGTTTCCAGGTCAGCAAAGAACAGTTCTTCAATCAGCACAGGAGAAAATTCACATCACCCTGGCATTCCAAAGAGCAAAAACAGTAAAAGAAAGACTCACTTTGGCTACCAGATACAGTGCAGAGAAGTTTCAGAGCCTATGAACTCCCCACAACTAGCTTCAACCAAACTTCCAAGCATTGAAGAACAAATCTAGCCAAACAAAAGGTGTCCATACTTGTCTTTAATTAAGTCAATTATCCTGAGAGCCTTTTTCAAGATGCCAAAATCTTCTCCCTTCCCCTCATCAAACCAGAATGAAGAACAGGAAGAGAAGATGAACAAACTGTTTCATTTTAAGGGAGTAGTAATAATAAAACAGCAAGAAGTTCCAAGATCTATCCAATTTTGCTAGGTCTGTAAGTTCTGGGCCTTCCCAACTCATTCCCAAGCATGTGAAGGTGCTTCTTGAGCACATGTACCTTGTTTATCAGAGGGAATGGGGTGTTCTAAGCAAGCACAAACCCACGAATAGGAAAATGACAGGAAGTAGTTTGAAAGCTTCCCAAAGTAAGCTACAAAGAAATGACTGCAAAATCAGCACAAAGGGGGAAAAAAAGGCAGGAACTAACATTTGTTTAAAAATGCACAAAGTGTGAACAGCTATAAAGAAAACCCTTGATACTTCAGCTCTGCTGCTGCTGCTCTGTTGAGACCAGATCTGCAGTGCTGGGGCCACAGCAATGATGCCAGGGCTGGAAAACCCCTGCTGCAAAGCCAGACTAAGAGAGCTGGGGTTGTTCAGCCTGGAGAAGAGAAGGCTCCCCAGAGACCACCTGGTGGCCTTTCAGGACTTAAAGGAGCTGATCAGAAAGCTGGGGACAGACTCTGGAGCAGGGCCTGTCAGGACAGGACAAGGGGTGACAGATTTGAACTAAGAGAGGGAGATCAGGCTAGAGAGAAGGCAGACATTTCTGATGCTGAGGGCGCTGGAACCCTGGCCCAGGTTGCCCAGAGAAGTGGTAGAAGCCCCTCCACAGAGCCACTCCAGGTAAGATTGTTTGGGGCTTTAAGTAACCTGCTCTGGTTGCATATATCCCTGCTGACTGCAGGGGGGTTGGACTAGATGACCTTTAAATGTCTCTTCCAACCTAAAGCTCTCTATGATTCTATAAATAAGTTTCACTGAATAATTTGTTTTTATTTTGCTCTTGTATTAAACATGAATCCAGGCTTGCAATTTTTAGGGGTATAATTTAACACAAGACAAACTGACTTCCATTAATCATCTTTCTCCACCTCAACTGCTTTATCTGACCACCAGAAAGTCTCTTTACAGGATGATTTTAATCTCAGCAAGTTTTATATACACAGAAGAACGTTTTAGCTTACCGCTCAGAGAGGCACAAATAACTCTGAGGTCTTGGTTACAAGTTAGTTCCATCTACATTGTAGGTATAACTTCAACCACAGACCTCCCCAAAACTTTAACCTAGAAGAGAGGAAAGAGATGTGGAGGAAAGATAGGTAAAGTCTCCTGGAGTTAAGTTTGAAATGGACACTAAAAAAAAATAATAAAGAAATGCCAGAGGAAGCTAAACATCACAACTAAGACATTTTTGCAGCACTGAGACTGGAAATTAAAAATGAATGTAATGAAAATAAGGAGGACAGGGTAGAATTGAATCACACCAGGAGGAAAAACATGACTTGAAGGAGAAATGCCTATGGAGGAATATATCAATGTTGTCAACAACTGCTGAATGACCATGGAACTTCAATATTTTGCTGAATACTTTTGAGTATGAAGCTCTTGGTTAGAACATGTTTCCAATTCCTCTCTAAATTGAAGGGGAGAATCCTTATGTTGAATGAAAGCTCAAATTCTCATGCACCTCTTCACTACCAGACCACAGCTTCCCAAAAGTCATCTCAGTTGTAACCATCACTGAATGAACTATCACTGACCAAGGTGTTCATCAGACAACATTTCTGTGGCAATCAACCCACAGGGGATCTTCTGAGGGAGGGGGAGTGAGAGGAAGAAAAGGGCAGAAGGCAGCATTCACAGCTTGGAGATAATAAACAGACTTTTATGTTGAAATTACAATTTTGTCTTCAATCACCCTAATAAAGAACTACGATTAGGTGAAACATTTAGAAGTAATAATGAAGATGTGTAAGGAAAAATTCAGACAACAGAAGTAAAAAGCCTGCCTCAGTATTCTGGAAATGCAGGAAAGTAGTAACTGGGAATTACAGAAAGATTAGTGTAGCTCACAGAAAGTGCTAAAGGTTTGAAGACAATGGATGGTTCAAACGAAAAAAAGCTTAATGGTGAGATGCAAGAAGGAAGAAAATATAAGGTTTTCTTATTCTGATGTCAGGTAATTAATTTACTGAGAAAATGTAACAGCCATTCTTGAAAAGATGTGCAAAAGCTGAGGATATCAGTCAATGCTCTCACTGCAGTGAAACTGAATGATGAATTTAAGAGTTCATGTTCTGTGCTGAAATAAAGGGGGAAAATAAAAGAGGAAAAGGGAAGGACTTTGGGAGACAAAAGGCTCACCAGTTTTTACCTCCACAAATGAATGAGGTTGAATCATACACCGGTTTGGGTTGGAAGGGACCTGCAGGATCATCTAGTTCCAACCCTCCTCCCATCATGGGCAGGGACACCTTCCACTAGACCAGGTTGCTCAAGGCCCCATCTAACCTGGCTTTGGACACTTCCAGGCTTGGAGCCTCTACAACTTCTGTGGGCAATCTGTTCCAGAGCCTCACCACCCTCACGGGGAAAAATTTCTCCCTAATGTCTAAAATTTTCTCTTAATGTCTAAATACTCACTTGTTACAAAATGGAGTAGAATTTGTTCAAACTTCTCACTGTAACAATATGAGAGCGAATTAAAGGCCAAACATCAGTAGCTCCTTTACGATTTCCAGTGGCTAAGGGGGATGTTTAAGTAAATTATTTACTACAGAGTCTAAGTTATGAAAACCTAACAACATATACCCAAGGTATGTTAGCTGAAAAGGTTTGAAATGTTTGTTTCCAACTCCTCCTTGAACAGAGGTTTTGTGGTATATACAGTGCTCTGATACAGCTGAATTTTCTACTTCTGAGGTCACCTTTCTATGGATAATTCTATAATCCTAGACTTTTTATCCCACCAGTAGATTCCCAGCAGCACACTGAGCCGAAGAATTATTCTTCAGTGGCATCACAGATAAAAATCAAGCATTCCAAAATGTAATATTTAATGGATTCTTCTTTCTTAGGCTGTTCTTCCCTTAGAAAACAAAGGCAAGTTCCAATGAAACTGGGGGGGGAAGTATATTTACACACAATATTACAAGCTAAAAGAATACAAATAATCAAGGCCTGAGAATTTCAGCACTATCTGACAATTTGCTAATTACACACTGCAGCCAGTGCTCCCTTGGACTATTTAGAATATATTTTGAAGTAAAATTAACACAATGAAATGAAATAACAACACAATGAGAGTTAAAATACAATAATAATAATAAATGGCAATGTTAGAATTTAATGTATATATAATGGAGAATTTAATGTATATATAATAATGTTTAAACATTTACTAAATAGTTATTCTTTACACCATGAAAATAGCAAATGTCCTCTAATGAAGAAAATTTGTTGCTAGCCAGTAACTGAATCGACTTTGTAATGAGGAATTGCATGTGTGCTTGACATTAAAGAACAACTTTCTCGTCCTTATCCCATTTACTTAATAAATAAATCCTGGTTTAAATATCTTTTTCCTTTCTGATCATATGTCCTCAAATTCCTAACCCTAAGAAATGTGAACACTGTGTACTCAGATCACAGAGATGTCAGTAAGAAGCAACTGCCCCACACAGACTAATTCCTAAAAACACAACCCAGTCATCCAGATATGTCCCTGCACCTCAAGCCTCATTCAAACCACATGTTAAATTACTAAGCAATTAAACAAATCTTACCTGAAGTGTGCCTCCCATGATTCTGTGACATCCTCTGGAAAAGATCGTTGTTGTGCTCATAATACCTGTAGTCCTCATGGACACGATCATTTAACTGACGTCTCCTCTGGGCATCATAAAAATGATCATAATAGTAACAACGGGCACCAGCATCTCCGTTTTCCAAAGCAGAATTAGCTTCTGTTAGAAAGGACTGGGAGGAAGAGCCATATTCCCTAGGGACATCAGCTAAACTTCTTGCAAGATAGGAAGGAGCAGACAGTCTGTTGCTTTCACGTCTCATTATTTCATGAGGTGGCCTCTGCACCGGAGTGCGAAGGAAACTCTGGTTTCTGGAAACAATTCCATCTGCACCAGAAGCATACCCAGAAGAAGCTGAGTCAGGAGGACAGATATCAGTTCGTCTTGGAATGGTTGGACCGTGACGGATAAATGAAGGCATCAGATCTGATGGACGGTAGGAAAGAGAAGTAAGAACTTTCACTGTACACACATTTGGCTGATTTACACCATGGAACTGAGGAAATTCAAATTCTAGAAGCCCTTTAAGGCACCTCTAAAGCATAATGGGAATGATACAGTTTGTACTGGTGCACAGAAACCATCACATCCTCCACCAGCCAAAAGAGTGCAGAGGCAGACAGTCAGCTGAAGATGAGCCAGTGTGTGCCCAGGTGGCCAAGAAGGCCAACAGCATCCTGGCCTGGATCAGCAACAGCGTGGCCAGCAGGAGTAGGGCAGGGATTGTCCCCCTGTACTCAGCACTAGTGAGGGCACACCGTGCAGTGAGCTTTGGGGCCCTCACTCCAAGAAGGACATTGAGGTGCTGGAGCGTGTCCAGAGAAGGGAATCAAAGCTGGTGAAGGGTATAGAGAACAGGTCTGGTGACGAGTGGCTGAGGGAACCAGGATTGCTGTGTCTAAAGAAGAGGAGGCTGAGGGGAGGCCTTCTGGCTCTCTACAACTCTCTGAAAGGAGGTTGGGCCAGGTGGGAATTGATCTCTTCTCCGAAGGAACAGTGACAGGACAAGAGGAAATGCACCAGGGAACATTTAAGTTGGACATTAGAAGAAGCTTCTTCTCTGAAAGGGTTCTCAAATTCTGGAACAGGCTCCCTAGGGAGGTGACTGAATCCCCATCCCTGGAGGTATTTCAACAAGGCAGAGATGTGCTGCTCAGGGAAAAGGTTTAGCACCAGCCTACCAGCCTTGGTAGTTAGATGATGGTTGATAGACTTGGTGATTCTAAAGGTCTTTTCCAACCAAAACAGACTCCAGACTTCCACAATAAACAAAAATCCTCAACCCCCCTAAAACCCATTAAAACACCACCCAAACCATTCCCCACCATACTGAGGCAACATCAGCCATGTTTCACATCTCTACTAGAAAGGTCAAGAAAACCTAAGCATCCTGGCTACTATTTTACTACTTCAAGAGCACCCTTTTGAAGTCAGAATAACTGAAGACATTAATGATTACACACTCATGGGATTCCCCAACAGAACAGAATTCCTGCTTTCTCCACTAATCACCAAATTCAGCCAGCAAAATGCTGTCATTCTGCACATGTTATCAAATTGTTGTGAAGGTATTTGCTCTTTACCTGAAGAGGTTTGGCACACCATTAGTGACGGTTTAGCAGCAGACTCCGTAGTGTTGGGTTAATGACTGGAATCAATGATCTTGAAGGTGTTTTCCAGCCTTAATGATTCTGTGATTTTATTACTCCTCTCCTTAGTATCACTTTGAACATGCTGTGAGTAATTTCCCTCCAGGTGAGCTAACAGTAAAGTTGTTAACCCCTTGGACAAACCTACAGCTTAATATGAAACAAACTTTGTGGGGTTGGGTTTTCTTCCTTTTAAAGATTAAGTCACTGTAATCAGACTACTAAATGTTTTTTGCCTGTTGGCTGGGGAACCAGCTGTTCATGCAGCAAATACTTCCAGAAAAGCTGAGTGCCTGCTCCTGCCAGCAAATCAGTCACTGCTAGTTGTGATCTCCAAGCTAATCCTGCAATTATAGCATAACACATTTGCTGGTGGGGGTTGGAAGGGACCTCTGGACATCATCTAGTCCAACTTCCTCCATTAAAGCAGGGTCACCCACAGCAGTTTGCCCACGATCACAATGTCACAGAATCACACTGAATCACAGAATGGTAGGAAGGAATCTCTGAAGATTGAGTCCAACCCCCTGCCAAGGCAGGTTCACCTAAAGGTGGTCACACAGGAACACATCCAAGCGTATTTTGAATGTTTCCAGAGATGGAGACTCCATCACCTCCCTGGGCAGCCTATTTCAGGGCTCTGTAACCCTTACATTAAAGAAGTTCCTCCTCATGTTTAGATGCAACTTCTTATGTTGAAGTTTGTGCTTGTTAGTCCTTGTTTTGTCACTCAGCACCACTAAAAAAAGGACTGGTCCCATCCTCCTGACATCCATCCTTTGAGTATTGATCAGCATTGATGAGATTCCCCCTCAGTCTGCTCTTGTCTAGACTAAAAAGCCCAAATTCTCTCAATCTTTCCTCAGAAGAGAGATGTTCCAGTTCCCCTCAGCATCTTTGCGGCCCTTTTGTGTACCCTCTCCAGCACTTCCCTGTCTTTCCTGAACTGGGGAGCCCAGAACAGGACACAGTAATCCAGATGTGGCCTCACCAGAGCAGAGATGGACGAGAACCTCCCTCAACCTGCTTCCCACACTCTTCTCAATGTACCTCAGGATGTCCAGGTGGGATTGGAATCTCTCCAGAGAAAAAGACTCTGCAAGTCTTAGCTTGTTTTCAAAGATTAACCAAACCAAACCTAAGTGCACTTTTGATGTGTACTTGCTACTGTTTTGTACAGTCTTAATGAAAACAGAGCTGTGGCCTGAGCGTCAGGTTAACCACAGGAAGATCAGCACATCCAAGGTACATAGCGGTGACCTCATCAGGTTGATTCATGGTGAAGAACCGGAGCACTTGCTTCCGCGGGGATTTTGTGCACACACCTTTTGGCAATGCACACAGCCTAGATGAGGAAAACAACCACTGACTTCTGGAAAGACAGAGATGATCTGATCCATTCACCTGAAAGGTATCTGTCTGGGGACTATCCTAAACACCCACCTGCTGAAAGCTCGGCAAGGCAGCTAATTAATATAAACAAGTCTGTTCATTGTGAGCACCTGGTAGCAACACTACTAGAGCATATGGCTCTTCTTCAAATCCAGCCTTCCTTTGACATTTAACTTCTTTCCACCAGCTGTTGGGTCTCACAACAGGGAGGGTTCCCCACTTTCCCTGAGAAAATGAACACCAAAAGCTGTGCAAGGCCTCTGAGGCCATCTGGGCTGCAGTCAGAGAATCAGAGAATAGCCTTTTTGGAAAAGACCTTTAACAACATTGAGCTCAACCATTAACTCAGCACCACCATGTCCACCACTAAACCACACCTCTCAGCACCACATCTATACAGCTTGTAAATACCTTCGGGGATGGGGACTACACCACGATCCTGGGAAGCCTGTTAAAGAGCTTGACAAACTTTTCAGAATTGTTCCTTATGTTCAACCTAAGCCTCCCCTGCCGCAATCTGAGATTACTCGCAAGAAGAGACCAAGCCTCACCTGGCTCCAACCTCCTTTCAGGGATCTGTAGAGCCGGAAGGTCTCCCCTCAGCCTCCTTTTCTCCAGGCTAAACAACCCCCGGTCCCTCAGATGCTTCTCACCAGACCTGTTCTCCAGACCCTTCAGCAGCTTCGTTGATCTTCCCTGGACACCCCCGAGCACCACAAAGCCTTCCTTGCAGTGAGGTCGCAGAACTAAACCCAGTATTGGAGGTGCGGCCTTACCAGTCGCAGCACACAAAGGACGCCCCCCCACACTCCCCCCTTCGTCCCCCCGGAAGCCTCAGGCTTGTCCCCTCCATCCCGCCCCCCATCCCACCGAGCCCGTCCCCAACACTCACTGCGAAGCAGAGGGCTGGTCTCCTTCTTTACGTATTTGCCCTGCACCTCGCCCGGCTTGGAAAGCTCCGTTCGCGTCTTCTTCCGCGACAGCATCCCACCTCCCGGCCCGCTACCACCGCCCGCATACCCGGCGCCACTCCCCCGCTCCGCAGGGCAGGGCCCGGCCGATAACGGCCCCCTCAGGCGCTGCGGCCGTTGCTCGGCCGCCTCATAGCCGCGTACCGGGGCTGGGGGCTGACACACACGAGGTGCGCGGGGACCTCCGCGCTGAGGGGAAACGGCGGCAACGGCGGCGCGCGGGCCGCGGGGGCTTGTGGGAAGGCGGCCTCCGCCCTCCGGGGACAAGCCGCGGGGCACTGGGCCGCCGAGCGCTGCCACAGCGCCCCCGCGCGGAGGGGAGGGCGCCCACTGCGGCGGGCTGGACTGGTGGCCGGGGGTGGGGTGGCTCAGGGCTTATTTACCGTTTCGCCCCCAGTCCCCCACCGAAACTAGACCTTGAGGGCTGGCAAAGACGAGGCGCAGTAGGCTGCTCCTGCCTGAGGGGCTGCGGGGACACTCAGCTGGTTGGGGAGGGCAGCGGTAGCAGCGCTGCCGGCCTGGAGGGTGGGTGAATCTCGGGTCCCACAAGAGCTTCGTGTACTTCCAGCAGGTACCTCGTGCCCCTGCTTCCACTCAAGTTACAAAAGAATGATTTTATGAGTTTAAGCACAACAGACGTACAAAAAGCACTCAGTATTTTCAATACAAAGGTGAAGAATTGCTCTGCAACTTGCCCTGTAGCACTCAGTCCAGCTCTTGAGTCCCGTTGGAGGGGGGCCACAGGAGGCCACAATGATGGAAGAGCTGGAAGCCCTCTGCTACCAGGCCAGACTGAGAGAGTTGGGGTTGCTGAGCCTGGAGAAGGGAAGGCTTCGGGGAGACCTTCTGGTGGCCTTTCGGTGCTTAAAGGGACTGATCAGAAAGCTGGGGACAGACTTAGCAGGGCCTGTTACAGGACAAGGGGTGATGGTTTGAAACCGAAAGAGGGAGATTCAGAATGGAGAGAGGGGATTGTTTACACGGAGGGTGGTGAGACAGTTGAGGGTGCCCAGAGAAGTGGTAGATGCCTCACCCCAGGAACCACTGTAGGTGAGTTTGTCTGGGGCTGTGAACAACCTGCTCTAGCTGCACATGTCCCTGCTGACTGCAGTGGGGTTGGACTAAAAGGACCTTTAAAGGTCCATTCCCACCCAAACCATTCTGTGGTTCAACGAACTTTAGTTGAGGTCAGTGAAAATAACCTAGAAAAGTGCTCACTACGTGTCTGTTTTTTTACATTTTCATAATTTTTATACTTTCTCAATGGAAGAAACTACTTTTAGTAGCTGCCAAACTGCTATTTGTAAAATTTTTGTAGCTTTGTGTACCTATCTGATGAATTTGTGGATATCACAACTTCCATGGGAAGATACCAAAAGAGTTTCCCTTTGGTTGAAAAGCAAAAGACACTAATATGGCTCATACAGTAATTTTTTTATTTCTTTAATTTTGTACATTCATTATAAATAATGTGTGAGTTGGTTCATCATTCAGTTTTACATGATGTTGTTAGGACAATATATTACAGTGAAACAAAACAAACTTGATAGAAAAAATACCTTTTCTTTTTTTTTTTCATCTATACAGAAGTTATTTATACAGGAGAATAAACAGATAAGTGATGGAAAACCTGAGACAGTGATGCTGATAGTAAACAAAAAGATTTTACCTTAGATAGATCCAAACTGCCCCCTGAACTACCTTACATATAATCTGGCCACAATTAAATATGTTACAATCTTTTACTTTCTTTTTTAATCCATTTATTGTGAAGAACTTGAAGAGTTCGAATCAGAATTCAGAGAAGAATCAAAGAATTCTGATTTTGAAAGCATTAAAATAGTTCCCCTTTCCTTGTATTTGAAGTAATAATCAAAGAATGTGTGACAATGTATGCTCTAAAATAATTTTAAATTGGCAAGTAGCACTTAAAATGTGTGAATTTAGCATGCTTCATTTTAACTTGGGGTCCTTCCTTTCCCAAAACTCCCAACCCAAGAGATCTGTGTGCCTTTATTTTCACAGTGATTCATAAAGCAACAGTTGAAAACACTTAAAACACCTTCTGGTAATAAAGCAGTTAGATATCTTAACTTGTGAGACCTGGTGTATGCGTAAGACCTAGAAATTCAGTGATGTTTGACTGGTGTACTTTGGTATCTTTAAAATGTCTATACTGCATAGGAGACACATTCATGCACAAAAGGACCACTAATGCTTAGTAACTGACATGTTTCTATGCTGATTTTCAGTAGCCTGGGTTTTGCAAAAGCAGCTGCTTATCTTCTGAGCTGACACAAGGAACCCATAAGCAACAAAACACTTGTTGGTAAGCAGCACCACTGCCTTCCTCTGCTTTCCCTTGGTTTGGGAAGGGATTGTCCTGAATTGTCCCTGTAGCAACAAAAATGGTACAGTAGAGAAAGGCTCCAGAATATGTAATTCTAAAAGGCACTTCTGAGAATTAATTCACCCAGGTATTCCAGTGGAGTTTTGTCTCTAAAAATAAATAAATAAATACAATCTTTATCAGATATTTTTCTCCTCCTCCTCTTCTCAGGTTAGTTTTGTGAAGCTGAGTGAAATAAAATTAGGGTAGGGTGAGATAAGTTGAGAAAGGGAGAAGTCAAAGTCCTTTTTCTCTGTTTCTTCTTTCTGTTACTCCCTTCTTTTTTTTTTGGTACTGTGCTCTGCAAACCTTTGCATGATTGGTTTATAGAAGCCTGATAACAATCCAGGAGATCAAAAGAATGAGTTAAGTAGTCGTACCTTTAAAATTGAGTAATGTGAAATTAATTGCACAATAATGTAAGTGAAATACTCATTCCCTCTCCTCAGCCTTTGATCACAGACTGAGCATTGGAATTAAACACAGGTCAGGATACGAAGTCCTGTTAAGTGTTGCCTAATAACATTTTTCCATGTGCAGTTCTGATCATCCCAACCTCCTTTAGATTATTTCCTAGGATTGTTTTGAGACTCTGGTAATTTCCCTGACTCACCCCACAACCCCACAGCCCTGGTACCCGCACACAGAGCTGATACCACTGATCAATATTAAAAGAAATAACAAACTCACATTGCTTCAACTTTTTAAAAGCTCTGATTTGTATCGATGCAGTTTGTCAATCTCACATTTCAAATTGATGAAAAAAATATTGGGCAGCCCCTAAAAAGCAGGATGTGTCAATCCCTGAAGTTGAGATAGCTTAGAGAAACACCCAGTGCAGGTGTTTAGAACAGCAAAACAATTTATAATTCATAACTGTGATACCCCAACATGTTACCCTTACATGATTCTATTTCCATTTTTCACTCTACTGCCTCAAAGCAATGGAAAAGGCAAAGGAAGAGACAGAATGAGAAAGAGAAAGAAAGGAGGAGGAGAAAGAGAAAGAAAGGAAGAGGAGAAAGAGAAAGAAAGGAGGAGGAGAAAGAAAGAGGAAGGAGGGGAAAGAGGAAGGAGGAGGAGAAAGAGAAAGGAAGGAGGAGGAGAAAGAGAAAGGAAGGAGGAGGAGAAAGAGAAAGGAAGGAGGAGGAGAAAGAGAAAGGAAGGAGGAGGAGGAAAAGGAGAAAGAATGAGGAAATCACACCCTATATATCTAATTCAAGCCCTCAACCCTCCAAAATTGGTGTGTAAGTACAGAGACATAAATATCATCCCCTACAACCACACAGTACCACATAGCATCATGCTCCATGGTCTATCCCACAGCTTGCAGGCAGTTTGTCCCAGTTTCTGGGGGACTTTTGGCTTTGCTGTCAGAAGTGTCACTTTGCTAGTGATCTTGGAGACAAAACACCTCACCACTTTCCCCTGCATTCCAAATTCATACATATTTAAAGAGGTCCAGTTTCAAGTATTTCCAGTATGGCCCTTTTACCAGGTTTAGTTACACTGTTGACCATGTCTTACTGGTCTGATGGTGGCAGAGGGCATTTAAACTGGTAATAGTATATGTACAAGTGTTTTGAGTATGTGAGCTCCTAATTCAGCTGCTTCTGTGTCAAATTAGAAGGTATTCTCAGAAAAGCTGCATTTCCCAGCCTCACTGATTGATCAAATGGGATCAAAATGTACCTGTCACTACAAACCTTGATGCTTTTCCACCTTCATGACTGCTCATTGGTCTAGGAAATACTCATCCAGAGTTTGGTTTTATCCTGCTTTTCCTAACACAGATATATTTTTGTCCTCTGGCATTAATAGCCACATGTATGATGGTGAAGGAAGCTAATCTAGGCTGTTATTCCCTGAGTTCATCATGTTCACATTGAATATGTTTCCTCACAATTACTAACACTTAGATCCTGTCCTCAGATCTCCTACAGCAGACAGACCTTTCTAAATGACCACTTGAACACTGCATTGCTAGCAAAGACCCAGGTTTGTGAGGCCTAAATGACAGGATTTCACTAACAAAATCATTCTAATCCCCTCTTCATTCTTCTGCCAGTTGTTTAATAAACATACTCCACTGCTTTAATGAATTTACAAGTTACATAAACAAACCTCACATCTTCACTGGCTCTTCCTTTGTTTAGAATAACTTATTTCCATGTACAAAAAAAATAGTTAATAAAATAAATGTAAGGCCTTTACAATCTTTAAGCTGTCTGGCAGCACAGCTTAAAAGAAAGAAAAAAACCAGGCTTTCTTTGCCAGCTGGGAAGTTTCTTCAGATGAAACACTGTCTATTTACATATTTTTAAGACAACATTTTCTTTTTTCTGAGCTCTGCAGAGAAACAGCCATGAAGAACAACCCAAAATTCTGTTTGAAATGGAACATTTTTCTTCACAATATACCAGGAGCCGCTTGCAGGACAGACTGTATCAGGAAAGTTTTGGTTTCAACAGCAGTTTAAAATGACAGTGTTGATGACTGGCCTATCAATGTTGTTAGGTTTGGGCCATGAAGTATTTCAGGAAGCCAAAAATAAAGTTTTAATTCAGTGATACAAGTTGGCATTAGACCTTGGCTTCAGTCTAGGCAAGTACAGCAGATTCAGAATTTACATTCTAAATTAAACCCAAATAGCAAAATAAGTTAATCTAAAACACCCCCTTGTCTTTGTTGTTGTTTTTTTTTATGTAGTGAAGATAACTTTTAGCCAAAACTTAACAGAAAACCAGTTTGGAAATAAACAAGAAATTCTGTTTTGGCAGTGTCCAAGTTTGGAAGTTAGCTCTTTCCTCTCCTTGGAGGCAGCTGTTCACTAAATCTCATCAGTACAAAAAAGGCAACACAGTGAAAAAGCTGAAATGCCAACATTTCAGTAAAGTGCACGGGGCTGTGCCAGACTTGAATGGCTTTGCTATGACCTTATCTCAGAGGCTGACTTCAAAGATGGGGATGCCAAGTTCTTCACTATCCTATTGAGGTTGGCAATTTTTTCTTCTAGCAAATAGTTCTTCCTCTCAGCAGTTTTCTGACGCTGTTCCGTCATCTCCAGAGCCTTCAGCAGTTGTGCATTCTCAACATAGAGATCCTTGACCATTGCATCTGCTTTAGTGTTCTTGGAAAGCTGAATTGTGAATAGAACATGATTACTCAGCACATTGAAAAGCAAAATAAAAATATTTCAGGTTGGATGTCTGGAAAAAATTCTTCACCACATCTCTGCATCTTTTAAACAACTCCAGGCATGGGGATTTCAACCACCTCCCTTGGCAGCCTATTCCGGTGTTTGAGAACCCTTTCAGGGAAGAAGTGTCTTCTAATATCCAACCTAAACCTTCCCTTGTGCAATTTCAGGCCATTTCCTCTTGTTCTATCACTTGTTATTAAGGAGAAGAGACCAACTCCCACCTGGCTCAGACCTCCTTTCAGGGAGCTATAGAAAGTCAGAAAGTCTCCTGCTTCAGCCTTCTCTCCAGGCTGAAGAACCCCAGTTCCCTCAGCTGCTCCTCACAAGAGCTCTTCTCCAGACCCTTCACCATTGCCCTTGCCCTTTTCTGGACCTGCTCTAGCACCTCAATATCCTTCTTGCAGGGAGAAGCCCAAAACTGAACCCACTATTCAAGGTGTGACCTCACCAGTGCCAAGTACAGGAAGACAACACATATATATTCATCTTATTTTCCTTTGTTGAAAGACCTGTACATTTGTGGAGTCTTTACAGATGGTGGGAATAGTTTGAAACTGGAAAGAGTTTGCAGATCAGGCAGAGGTAGGCTTCAAATGACTCTTGTCAGATGAATACTGCTCCATTACATTTGTTGTCTACGAATGAGTCTAGCTCATGAGAGGACCCACAAGCTCAGTGATTCCACCGAGATTCTTCCTCTGAAATTTGGACCACCGGCTCATCCTACAAAATTGAGGGTACCAGCCTAGCACTCGTCTGCCTGCTTTTGGGAACAGCCTTGCAGGAGGTCCTGTCAGCAGAGCACTTCTTTAGAATGAAAGAGGAGACTGAACCTTAGTAGAAAACACATATTGTTATTATGTCACAGCTGGGTGTTCCAAAGACCATTTCATAGGTTTTGGTTGGAAAAGACCTCTAAGATCGTTGAGTCCAACCATCGACCTAACACCACCACGGCCATTAAACCATGACCTAAAGTGCCATGCCCACACATTTCTAGAGCACCTCCAGGGACGGTGACTCTACCACCTCCCTGGGCAGCCTGTTCCAATGCCTGACCACTCTTGCAGGGAAGAAATGTTTCCTACCATCCAACCTAAACCTCCCCTGCCACAATTTCAGGCCATTTCCTCTTGTTCTATCATCTGAGGGAAAAGAGACCACCCTCCACCTCACTCCAACTTCCTTTCAGGGAGTTGTAGAGAGCAATGAAGTCTCCCCTCAGTGTCCTCTTCTCCAGACTTAACAATGTCAGTTGCCTCAACTGCTCCTCACCAGACTTGTTCTCCAGACCGTTCTCCACACCCTTCACCAGCTTCATTACCCCTTTCTGGACACACTCCAGCAACTCAATGTCTTTTTGTGTAGTGAGGGGCTCAAAACTGAACTCAGTACTGAGGATTTCTGAAGAAAGCAGAGTGTGGCAAGAACCAAAACCCCGAAAACCACACGAAGCACGGGCTGTGCTGGGACAAGGGTCATAGAGAAATGAATAACTGTACAATAGTCCTGTCTGAGCTTTTCAGGAAATTCTCTTTTCTCCTTTCCTAAATGTGACTTGGCAGCTTTTGCTCACTTAGTTGTTTACAGAAGCAACAGGGATGATTTGAAGTAGAGAGTATGAATGCTTACTTGTTCCTTGAGCTGATTCACTTTATCTTGGAGAAGCCTCTTCACAAGCCTTAGTTTCTGTTCAACATCCATCATACGCTCTTCCATCATTTTTAGAAGCTGCTCATGACCTCCCTGGAAAGCAACATGTGTGTGAGAGCCAGTTAATGAAAATCAGTTCACCAAAACCAAATTCACGTTCACTAGCCTCTTCTTTTCCCCTGACCCCCCAGTTTAATGGTTAAGAAAATAGCTGGCACTCCCAAGTAATAAGCCATTTGTGGAGGCAAAAAGTTATGGCAACACTTAAAGAACACTCACAGCATTAAATTAACTTTCCAACTGTATGTTACACTTGAAATTACCAGATGCAAGAAAAAAATGATTTAAAAAATTCTAATTTCTGTCTTGAATGTGATAGATTTGGATAGTTTCCTGTTCATAGGTGCTGCCATAATTCACAAAGTACCCATCAAAATCTTCACCATTTTAGGAAAAAAAAAATAGGGTGAGGCCATAATTGTCTGTTGTTTGACAATGCTCCCATGACAAGCCCCCCTGAAACTGAGTAACACCTGAAAAAAATAGAACATAATTATCCCAAACTTGATTTTAAAATGTATTTTAGATTAGCTGTCAATAACTAACATTCCCAAACAGTAACTCTCAAATGAGTCTGCTCTTTTTCTTCCCTGAGCAAAGTTTAATTGAAAGCGTAGTAGCTCAGTGTCATGAGAGATCTGTTACACCAATGTTTGAGTGAAATTTCTCCCAGTAAATTAGAAGCCCCAAGGACTACAGAAAACCTGTTTGCATTTGGGACACTGACTGCAAGAAAAGAGGATTCTCTATTGTAGTGATGGTTTGTTACTCCAATTCTAGGAAGTCAGTGGAGAAGATTAACCTTGAGCACTAACACACAGTGAGATCAGCCTGGAAGAGGCAGAAGGTCACCAGCAGGGCTGGAACTTGCAGCTCTGGACAAAGCCAAGATGATCTATAATACTGCTCTAGAAAGCTGCAGATTTTGGCCCCAAAAAATTATGTCTGGCTAGCACCACCACTAAGCTATTAATGTAGCAGAGTCACAGAATGGTAGAGGTTGGAAATGACCTCTGGAGATCGTAGAATCTAATCCCCTGCCAAAGCAGGTTCACTTAAAGGAGATTACACAGGAACACATCCAGGGAGGTTTTGAATGCCCAACCTTCTCTCCAAAACAACATACCTTCAAAACCGGAAGTACTTTTACACATGTTGGGGAGAACACATGAAAAATGGAGAAAAGTGTTTTGGGTAGGTAGTTGCTTATCTAAACTACCATAGAAAGATGCCCTGAGGAGATCAACTGAACTCCACTCAGTATTTTATTTGTTGTAACACCAGAAACTACTAAATTCTATCTAGTGAAAGGGTGAGGGGTAATGGCTTCAAACTGGAATAACTTCCATTTAGATTTTATATTACGAGGAAATTCTTGCCTTTGAGGGTGGTGAAACACTGGTTGACCAGAGAAGTTGTGAAGGCTCTAACCCTGTAAGTGTTCAACACCAGGTTGGATGAGACCTTGAGCAACCTGGTTAAGTAGATGTCCCTGCCCATGGCAGGGGTGTTGGAGCTAGATGATCTTTAAGGTCTCTTCCAACCCAACCCATTCTATCATTTCATGTGTGAGGTTATAGAACCACTTAGCTTGTGAAAAACACTGACAAAAAAGTTACATTAGTCACAGGAAGCTGCTTTACAGGGTTGCTGGACTGGATAGATTTCTGGATTAAAAAAAGTACTAAGGCAGGATTTACAGGGGATTTTCTAGCCAAGTTATTTTCATCTGTCTTCTGTAATTTGATTGGAATTCAGAACCATGGCTGACTCTTTCACTTCATAATGTCCATGGTGGCCTTGAACAAGTCATTAAATGGACACTAAGAATTGTAATTGTCTTAGTACCTGTGATTCCTATTTTTTTGGCTTGAAGTAGATCTGAAAATATTCTGTTTAACTTCATATTATAGCATAGAAGTCATCTCAGGAATTGGCTTTAAAGGCTTTAGAAGGACAGGTGCAAAATTGTCTTTGAAATCAAAGAGTTAATATGGCTCATGGCTCTCAATTAGAAAAATTAGAAGCCTTAAAGACATGTTCTACTGATTCATAGAATGATTTGGACTGGAAGGGACCTTAAAGATATTCTAGTTTCAACATTCCCTGCCATGTTCCACTGGACCAGGTTGCTTAAAGCTCATCCAACCACCTTCAGGAAGAGGGTGTCTCTTAAAATATTAAAAAACTAGTTTCATCTGATAATTTGAACCAAAAGAAAAGCAACCAAGGGATATTATCCAAGAAAAAAAGTGTGTTAGCTTTCCCTTTTCTGTCATTGCCTTTTCACTTCATGGTCACAGCAGCAGATATTCTACCCATATAGTGACTGTGCAGGTAGATCTGCTAAAGATCACAGAATATATCTGGTTGGAAGAGACCTTCACAATCAATCACTCCAACCCAGCCCTAAATGTCAACACTAAGCCATATCCTAAGTGCCAGGTCCACACAGCACTTGAACACCCCCAGGGATGGTGACTCCACTACTGCCATGGGCAGACCATTCCAATACGTTTGGCAACCCTTTCAGTGAAGAAATATTTCCTAACATCCAGCCTGGCACATCTTGTGATGTACTCAAGCCCACCCCCCTATTATAAATCCTGCCCTGAAGTGAAATATGGCAATTGGAATATGAGATTCTCAGTACCAAAGCTATTATCATCCTCAATATCAAAACACATTGTATCTCAGATCTTGTTCATAAAGCTGGAGCTATTGACACTATTAAGACAAGAGACTTTCTGTTTAAAAAAAGAAAAAGGAGAGAAATTTTATTTTTTCATTTACATCCAAAAAAAAAAAAAAAAGAAAAAAAGTCATTTTTCTCTGGTAGAAAGTTTATACATCTTATACACAAAAAAAATTCAGTATAAATATCCCAGATTTTCTCCAAGTCTCATATAAAATTAGTACCATCTGAGAAAAAAAATAGTCTCTTTTTCACAATGTGAATGCCCCCCCCCATTTTAACTAACATAAATAAGAAGCATTTGCAACAGATAAAATAACAATTAATAAAATGAACAGACAGCTTATGAACTTGCAACAAAATAGCTTCTAGACAAATAAATAACACTGTGGAGACTTTTGTTTGTTTGTTTGTTCCTTTCCTGTTATTGTTGGTGTTTTTATAACTTTCTTTTTAATTGGTTGGGGGTTTTGCTGTTGTTTGGTTTGGGTTCCCCCCCCCCCCCCCCCGATTATTTTTCTCTTTGTTTTGTTTTAAAGGAAAAAAAAACCCAAAAGAAAAGACAACAAACAAAATTTGATCCTCAAGTTTCTCAGCTTATGCCAGTTCATGTGTTTGTGTGTGTTTATCATGGTAAGGAATGAGATCATAAGCAGCCAAACTGTCAGAGGTGCCCGATCCTCCGGTAGGAATCTGCATGCACTGCTCGCTGCTCCGGTAGCAAGGCCTAGAGAAAGAAGGCAAGTGGGACACTTCACCCTGATATCCAGATAGGTTTGGTGTTTTTTTTTCTTGTAAATATGTATGAATCATTAAAAAAAAAACCCAAACCAAGACAACACCAAATACAAGCAAAGCAAGCCACACAAGACAAACAAAACCACACACACACAAAACCCCATGCAAAGTATCACAGATTATATTTCCTCTAAATATCAGCACTACACATCTGTAAATTGAGAGATATTCACAGAAGCACAGAACCATAGGGGTTGGAAGGGACCTCTGGAGATTTGTGTCCAGCCCCCCTGCCAAGACAGGTTCACCTAGAGAAGGTCATACAGGAACATGTCCAGGTGGGTTTTGATTATCTCCAGAGATAGAGACTCGACCACCTCACTGGGCAGCCTGCTCCAGGGCTCTGTCACCCTTAAAGAAGCTCCTCCTCATGTTTAGATGGAACTCCTTATGGTCAGGTTTGTGCCCATTACCCCTTGTCCTCTCACTGGGCCCTACTGAAAAATATTCAGGATGCATTTTCTAGAGGGAAGGACTCTTTCAAGTGGCTCCATGTTTTGGGGTGATTTAAAAAGGTCAGTGGAAATCATGACAGAATCACTATGGTTGAAAAATACCTTCCAGATCAAGTCCAACCATTATCTACCTCTACCAAGGCCACTACTACACCATATCTTGTGCACCATATCTAAATGGCTTTTAAATACATCCAGGGATGGAGGTTCAACCACTTCCCTGGGCAGTCTCTGATAACCCTTTCAGTATAGAATTTTTCCCTGAAGTCCAACCTCCCCTGGTGTAACTTGAGGTCATTTCTTATTGTTGTACCCATTGTGATCAGTGAGAAAAGATCAACATCTTCCTCACTTCAGGCAGTTTTAGGGAGCAATGAGATGTCTCCTCAGCCTCCTTTTCATTAACTGCAACTAGCAGAGCAGTTAATTTCTCAGAGGAAATAGTCTGTCTCTATATATTTATTTACATATATATTAACATATCAGTTTATTATGTATAAACAATAATAAAAATTATAATAAGTACATATAAAGTGGCAGACATTTGTATATCTCTATCTTGAAGACTGTGAAAAACATTGTCCAACTGATCTCCTTGGAACATTATTTTTATTTCACACCTAGCTGTAAATCTTTTCCTGAGGCTTTCCAAGCTGTTGGTCAGAACTTTGACATAAAGAGCTGAAGAAAGTAGGGCAGTCAAGCAACTCTGAACAAAACTATTGCTTAGCAGAGGTTCTAAAAGAACACAGGGGAAAATGAGGTCATTAACAGGTTCCCACATCTAGTTGTTGGGTAAGGAATATGAGGACAAGTGCAGGAGTTGCTACTGTGCAGCAGGGAAGGATCACAGCACTAGACACAGCAAAACCAAGTCATTTGCAATTCAGAAGAGTCCAGACAGGTTAACACAGCAAAAATAAAAGGCTCAGGAGTTTTAACTTAGTGGACTTTGAATGCATGGCAGCAGTTTTTGGAGTATCTCAAGGCTGAATGTCAAATGAATGAGAACAGAAATCATTATAGCCACGATCAAAAGAGCAATAAAAACTGCAAAGCATGATGAACACAACTCCAAAAAACAGGAAGAAGAGGGATAACTTTGGATACCTTATTACACAGAAGGATCTAAAGAAGCTGCAAAGTGCAAAGCAGCAGCAGCAAAACTAAATAATTAGACTGACACAGAAAGCATGGAGATAACCTGGTGGTGTACTCACTGGTGAAAAGATGATGAAGAGGGATTAGGATGCAATTTTTCAAGGTGCTAAAGAGGACATTAAAATGGACATAAGCTCAACTAGATGTTAACCTTAGAAATCAGGATGATGAAGAAAAACAAATCAACAACGAGAATTAAAGCAAGATGTGCTTACAGAAACATCAAAGTTGAGACAAACTGAAACAAACCTGGCCTTTTAGTGGTAGAATGCATGTGCTTAATAATGATTCTAGAAGGTCATTTAGTAATGCCCATGAGGAAAGCTGCAGGAGGTTTTATAAACTGGATTATCCAGTCACTTAAATTAAAAAACACACACACGAAAAAAGTGAAAAAAACACCAAAAAACCATCAACCAACAGAAAAAAACCACACAATAAAATAACCAAAAAACCTCCAAGAAAAAAAAAAAAACCAAAATCCCAAACAAACAGAAAAAACCCAAACGAACTAAAAAGCCCTAAACAAAACCCCCAAAAGCCCAACCCAAACAAAAACAATTTTAAAAAATGAAAATAATTAAGTGCATTACTGCATTGACAGCAAATATTTGCAAAGCCTCTCTGAAAGCAGTTTAAAATTTATGAAGCTTTCCACAGGAAAAAAGCTTTTACAGGAAGAGCACAGAAATGCTTTATCTGTAGAAGGACAAGTTCCAGGACGTGCCTAGCTTGCAATATGTCCCTCAGGCTATCAAAGGCAAAATGACAGAGTCATCACTCCTAATGCAATAACACAGCATATTCATTTGCTGCAGCTGCTGTAATTGGGCTTTTACTGATTTCCAACCTCAGCTGCATACTCTCTGCTTAGCACTGCAACTGATAAGTACATTAGCCTGCAGGAATGGAATTCAGTCAGGACTCAGGTGAAAGAGAACCTTACAACTGAGTGATTTTTTTAATTGATTCTTAGAATGGTTTGGGTTGGAAAGGACTTTAAAGATGATCTAGTTTCAACCCCACTGCCATGGATGGGGATACCTTCTATTTGGTCAGGTTGCAAAAGGCCTTCAACAGCTTCAGGGAGGTGTTCTTTTCACATTACACTTTGAAGTTATAGGAACTGTGACTGTATACACTCTCTCTTCATAATACCTTTTTTCTGGAATATAAAATCACTGAGTGGTGGGGGTTGGATAGGACCTCTGGAGATCATCCAGTCCAACCTCCCTGATAAAGCAGGTTCCACACAGCAGGTTGCCCAGGAGCACAATGTCGAGGCAGGTTCGGAATCTCTCCAGAGAAGCAGCCTGCTCCAGGGCTCCAGCACCCTCACACCAAAGAAGTTACTCCTCCTGTTCTAATGGAGCCTCCTGGGTTCCAGTTTGTGCCCATTGCCCCTTGACCCATCTCTAGGCACCACCGAGAAGAGTCTGGCCCCAGCCTCCTACACCCCCCCTTTAGCTCTTGCTGAGGAATGAGAAGGTTCCCCTCTCAAGCTGCTCTTCTCCAGGCTAAACAGCCCCATGTCTCTCAGCCTTTCCTTCTGACAGAGATGCTCCAGGCCCCTCAGCATCTTGGTAGCCTCCACTGGACTCTCTCCAGTAGTTCCTTGTCCTACTTGAACTGATGAGCCCAGAACTGGACGGAATATTCCAGATATGGCCTCATTAGGGCAGAATAGAATGGAGGAGAACCTCTCATGACAAGAGCACATTGCTGGCTCTAATGTAACTCAGTACTGAGCCTACTGAAAGGTTTTTGAGCTATAAGGAGTCAGTATTTTTAAAAAGTGTAACTGCAATCTGAATTTACAGTTTGAAGGGTTTGGTTTTTTCTGCTAACAGAGTAATCATAGAATTGTTAAGGTTGTAAGAGACCTTTAGGATCAACTCCAACCATCAACCCAGCACTGCCAGTGTTAATAATTTACATAAGTTACTTGGAGCTTTATCTTTTCTCATAAAGTTGTAAAACTTTTTAAGACCTGGGTCCTGAGACAAAGCTTCAAAAGTCACTTACTTTTTTTGAAGAGTCATTTGGCAAACCTAGTCCCCAAGCTGAATTTTACTATGAGAGATGCATACTGTTCTATATATTGCCTATAATTCAGTTTTACATCTTAACCCCCCCAAAACTATACTAAAAGTGACTCTGCCCAGTGCATGCAGTGGTTGTAATTTTCCTTGGAGTTTGCTGGTGTTCCTCAGGAATGCAAAATGTTGAAGTTTCACAGGTCCACAGATTGCATCAGGTTGGAAGAGACTCTCTAAGGGTCCAACTGCCCTGCAGTGAGCAGGGTTACCTCCAACTACATCAGGCTGCCACAGCCACATCAACCCTGATCTTGAATGTATCACAGTATCACAAAGGTTGGAAGAGACCTCAAGGATCATCGAGTCCAACCTGTCCAATGTCTCCAGGGACAGGGCCTCGACCAGTAACAACATTCTGCAAACAGCTTGTCTTACAGCCAAATCATGAAGATAAGGCTGACCTTATAAAAAGGATTAATTTGTTTGCATTCTGCTCTGCTACAGCTGAGAGAGCTCCACAGGGACAGCAACAGCCCACACCAGTGTTTTATGTGTGATGAATTTGTGCTTGTGCAATATATGGTAAGAATGATATTTTGAAAAGAATGGTTCCAGACATGGATGTTGGATAAAGAAAGGAAAACACAGAAAAAACCAAATCCCTCTATAAACATTTACTGCCCACGGATCAGGAGGAGAAAAGCCAGTTGAATGTGGATGGGAGTGATTCAGGATTAAGCTATGGCTCAAGGTCAAGATGCTAAATAACCAAGGTTTGGTTTGTACCCATCTTGGATAAAAGTGGATTTTTAATTAAGTTTTGAACTGGCATAAACAGAGAATGGATCTCATCAGAACTGAGCAAAGGAGGAAACTAACCAGACGCTCTTTCAAAGCTGGAGCCTGCAGAGAAATGAGAGTTTTACCTGTTGCATGTTTGTTTCAGAAGGTCGACTTTCAAGTTCTTCCTGAAGACGTTGACGACTCCTCTCTGCTTGTAGTAGCTGGTGTTGGAGCTGCAGGAACTGTTCCTTGGGCACCATAGCACAGCCTTGCTGCTGGAGTTCCCGGGAGTGCGGAGATTGGCTAAGCATCGCACTGGTGCTGGAGTGGAGCATCTGGAGAGTAAAGTCAGGCAGCCATCAGGAGAAAGTAGCACTGCCCTTCACACAAGGTATCTTTTGGTGATGTACTTGTGAACAATTGTATGCTGGAGAGCTGGGCAGAAGGGAACCTCATGAAGTTCAACCAGGGCAAGTGTCAGGTCCTGCACCTGGGGAGGAATAATCCCTGCACCAGTACAGGTGAGGGGTGACCTGATGGAAAGGAGCACTGCAGAGAAGGACCTGGGAGTGCTGGTGGACAAGTTCACCATGAGCCAGCAATGAGCACTTGTGGTCAAGAAGGCCACTGGTCTCCTAGGGTGCATTAAGAAGAGTGTGGCCAGCAGATCAGGGAGATTCTCCTGCCCCTCCAACTCTGCCCTAACAAGGCTACACCTGCAGTATGGTATCCCAGTTCTGGGCTCATCAGTTCAAGAGACAGAGAACTACTGGACAGAGTCCAGAGGATACCCAAGATGCTGAGGGGCCTGGAACATCTCTGTGGGAAGGAAAGGCTGAGAGACATAGGACTTTTTAGCCAGGAGAAGAGCAGCTTGAGAGAGAAATCTTCTCAATGCTCAGCAAGAGCTAAAGGGAGGGGTGTAGGTGGATGGGGCCATACTCTTCTCAGTGGTGCCCAGAGACAGGACTAGGGGCAACAGGCACAAACTGGAACCCAGGAGGTTCCATTAGAACAAGAGGAGAAACTTCTCTGGTGTGAGAGTGCTGGAGCCCTGGAGCAGGCTGCCCAGAGAGGTTGTGGAGTCTGCTTCTCTGGAGAGATTCCAAACCCACCTGGACATTGTGCTCCTGGGCAACCTGCTGTGTGGACCCTGCTTTAGCAAGGGTGGTGGACTAGATCCCCAAAGGTCCCTTCCAACCCCACTTAGTGATTCTGTGAAAACTAGATTTCTCATGTGGAACAAGAGGATCTCATTCCTAATAGTCCTGGCTAGAGCAAAGCAAGTACCTCAGAACAGGCTTGTCCCAAGCAATTTACCTTCCCCAGCAAGTGCTCTGTCATTTACTGGATGGGTGGCTAGGAAAGAGACATTTCTGGCAGTGCCTTACTGTGGTAACCTTGCAACCACAAGAGCCCAGCTTGGATAAACTGGCCCAGCATTAGATGGACTTTCAGGCAGCATTAAAAGCTAAGATGGATGTATGAAACAATGTGGCATTTTTCTCTACTAAAGTAATGTTTAAGAATATCTCAGGAGTGTACAGTAAAACTCCTGATGCTTCAGAGAAGCTGATTTATGACTTGAATGTGTGTAAGATTAGTCCTTTCTTCCCATAAAGTTCAGCTGATCACATCACAAAATTGCCACTGTTATTTCAAACCCATTTCTCTGTTCCCTTAGGAAAAGGCATAATGGGTTTCATTGTCTTTCACGAGTGGTGGAATTAAGGTCACTATTTGTAGTCATATATCAGCTATTATTAAATAACCATAAGTATTTTTCATAGTGGTGCAGCTCTTCTGGCTGTATTACATCTGTACATCTCTGTTGGCCCAGGGAAACAGAAAATAGCTTTATAAGTACTTTAAAATAAAACTGTTCTGTTGGTTGGTTGGGTTGGGGTTTTCTTAAGCTAATCAAGAAGTTCTCTCGAATCAACTTGTAAAGGAGCAATTCATAAACAGTGAAAATAATGAGGTTTTGATGGAATTGGTTAGCCTGAAGAGGAGGAGGAGGAGACCTTATTGCTCTCTACAACTAGCTGAAAGGAGGTTGTAGTGAGACTGGTACTGGTCTCTTCTATTAAGTGATAGGATAAGAGGAAATGGCTTCAGATTGCACCAGGGGAGGTTTAGACTGGATATTAGGAAGAATGTTTTTACTGAAAGAGTGGCCAGACATTGGAACAGGCTGCCCAGGAAGCTTGTGGAGGTGTTCAAAAAAGCAGTAGATGTGGCACTTTGGGACATGGCCTAGTGGTCATGGTAGTTGGGTTACAGTTGGAATTGATGACCTTAGAGGTCTTTTCCAGCTTAAATGATTCTGGGCATGCCCTACCGCTCATGCAGGTATTGGTTGGAAGGCTGGACTTAATGACCTTGGAAGTCTTTTCCAACCTTAATTCTATGATTTATTTATATTTCTTTTTAGGGTTTCCTGTAATGCTGTGAAGCACTCAAGTATCTAATGAAAGAGCTGAAGAAACAGTTTAATTAATGTTAACATCTCAAAAATAAATACCAGTTGTGTGGCTAATGAATATGCTGGGTGTATTCACCTGAGAAAGCAAGTGGAGTAATAATGAACTTGCTAAACTATTTGGGATGACACTGATCACATATCATTTAATATTGAAGAAACATTTGACAGCCTGGTGGAAAAAAAAGCATGCAGGTATCAGAGGTAAATATGCAAACACCTTCAAGCTTCACAGCCAGTGGGTTATGAAGGAAGGGGTAGAGCCACTTTTCATTTTTTTTTTACCGTCAGTTTAAATTCTTTGGACTACAGTTGGTGATTTCTCTCCATTTTCATGGCAAGCGTTCAACTTTGAGCATAGAATCCAAAACACACAACACACTACCCACAGAAATTTAGTGCACCTGAGTTTGATGTTAAAATGAATAGTGGCTTCTTTTCCTTAAAAGATGCATGGAATAAATAAAAAGAAATCCATAAAAGAAAAGAAATGTGGTGTGGTTTGGTTTGTTTTTTTCCTCCATGCCATGGTATTAACATTGAAAACAATTGCTCTACCTTCGCACACTATTTCAGAAAGAGAACTGCACCCTTCTCTGCTAGTTCCAACCACTGAGTTCTAGGCAGGTTAGCCACGAAGAAAACGGAGAAGAGGCACAAAAGAGAACATTAGAAGTCACAAAGTGCTAAGCAAATGTTAAACACACCTGCCTGGAAAAGGTTAAACAGGAGTAACAAGAGTCCTTTGTGTTTGAACTAGTAGTTTTAGGAAAACCCCACAATTCCATGCTTGGTGTTCACAGTAAAGAGTTTGACAGTGTTTGGAATGTTCCCAGAGCTTAATTAAGACCATAAAAAAAATAAAAGCAGAGAGCATACAAACACTCTTGTCAGTAACTTGTCAGAAAAATCTCATCTCTTCTAATGAAATTAGCAATTTTATAGCTAATTACTTTGGACATTCAGCATAACATGTTCCCCATTTGCTCTCTTGCTGAAAAAGATGAAGTCTTTTAAAAATGCCTCATCTAGAAGCTGCTTTGATTTATGGAACAAGCCAAAAATGTACTGATTTGTGTTTCCTTTTTCCCCCCCTTAGATTATGTTTTAAATTCAAATCCAGAACATCAAGTTTAGGCACGACTGCTGAGAGACAGCTCAGAGGTCTAGCCTGACCTTGAGAGATACACAACATAGTTAAGCCAGGACACCCAGGAATTGTGCAGTTTCCCTAACATCCAGCATGGTCCATCTCCAGCAGAACTGAACATCCACATTGAACAGCATACTTTGGAAGAATCTCAAGTGAAGTTCTCACTCCTGCTTTTAGATTAATAGCAAGTACTAGTAAGTTGTGTAAATTGTTGATTTATCCAATATAGATAAACCAGGAAGGCTTAAATTCAACAATTTAACTCAGTAAATAAAAGCAGGTTCCTATGTTACAAGCAGCATTAGACAAATATTAGTTAGGAAACTGGAGGTTAGACATTTTAGGAAGGGTTGGGGAAGCCTTAGCCTTGCCTCCAGCACAGAAACAAATTTCTTCACGTTTTGATATCTGAAGTCTTCTGGCATGTTTGTCATGTAGCTTGATCATGAAAGGTGAGATTAGGGGAGATTAATTCCGCTAGTTTGGATTAGTTTCCTCTGTTCCTACACACCTAGGAGTTGTGCTTAAATGAATCCACAGATTCAGCGAGCTAGTCATAAAGCCCCACATCATTCAGTACAGCCAACACTGATGGAAAAGTACCTCCATTAACTGATCATCCAGTTTGACTTGCTTTTTCCTTAGCCCTTCATTTTCTGAGCTGGTTTCCAGCTCGCGTTCCAGAGAATTCATCTGACTGATCTATTAAAGACAAGAAAGTTCTTTAGAAAAACAGGAGATTATTTTATCTCTTTTTTTTTTTTTTTCCCCTCCTTCGCCATGCAAGTCATGAATCACTGCACATCACAAAAATTCAAGGCTCAAAGACATAAGTATTTGGATAAGTGTAAAGCTTTGATGCAAGTGATGTCTGAGACCATGTCACACACCATCGACCTCTCCACTCTGCTCTCCTGAGACCCCACCTGGAATACTGAGTCCAGTTCTGGTGCCCCCAGCATAAGAGGGACATTGAACTGTTAGAGCAGGTCCAGAAGAGCTCATGAAGATGATCAGAGGGCTGGAGCACCTCCCCTATAAGGACAGGCTATAGGAGTTAGGGCTGTTCAGCCTGGAGACGAGAAGGCTCCAGAAGACCAGCAGCCTTCCAGTACCTGAAGGGGACTACAAGAAAGGTGGAGAGGGACTTTTTACAAGGGCTTGTTGTGACAGGATGAGACAGAATAGATTCAGGATGGAAAAGGGGAGGTTTAGACTGGATATTAGGAAGAAATTCTTTCCAGTGAGGGTGGTGAGACACTGGAACAGGTTGCCCAGGGAGGTCATGGATGCCCCCTCCCTGGAAGTGTTCAAAGCCAGGCTGGATAAGGCCTTGAGCAACCTGGGATAGTGGAAGGTGTCCTTACCAGTGCAGGGGGCTTGAAACTAGATGATATTTAAGGTCTCTTCCAACCCAAACCATTCTATGATTCTCTAAATCTGACAAGATCAAAAGAACAAGCAGACTAACTGATTTTTAGTCTAAAAGTGGTAATTCTGACATACAAGTGCTGCATATTGCAGAGCACTTCAGCATGGTTCCCATTTTCTACTACTGAAGTGTCTGCAGTGACTACAAGTCTCATATCATTTTGTCACAAACTTCTACCCTGCATGCTCTGCAGAAACACACAAGATACTCAGTTCCTTGGGACAAGTATTCCTGAGAGGTAAAGAACTCAAAGCTCAGGAATAAATGCTTTAACCTATGTCAGGGTAGATTTAGACTGGACATTAAGAAATTGTTCTTTACTGTGAGGGTGATGAGACACTGGAATGGGTTCCCCAGAGAAGTTGTGGATGCCTCATTCCTGGACGTGTTTAAGACCAGGTTGAACGAGGCTTTGAGCAACTTGGTTAAATGGAAAGTGTCCCTGGTCAGGGCAGTGGGGCTGGAACTAGATGATCTTTAGTGTCCCTTCCAACTCAAGCCCATTCTATAATATGATTCTATGAAGAAAAAGAAAATTACAGCTTTCACCTTAATGCTTAGGGATGGTGAAGTACTGCATTGAGCCGCATATTCACCATCTGAAACCAACCTTCCTGTTTGCAGATGACAGCTCCTTCTGAAGCTGTTCACATTCTCTCTTCAAGCTTAACTTCTCTTGCTCTATGGCTTTGACGATACCCGACTGGCTTTGATGCTTTTGGTGCTTTAGGGAAAGGACTGTAGATTCCAGCTGTCGCATCTAAAGAGACCAGAGGAGAACAGATGAGGAAAAAAATGCTGGAGCATCCCCCTCCCACTATGAAGACAAGCTAAGGGAGTTGGGACTATTTAGCTTAAAGAAGAGAAGGCTCTGGTAAGATCTTCTCACAGCCTTCCAGAATTTGAAAAGGGCTACAGGAGAGCTGGGGAAGGACTTTTTACAAAGACATAGAGTGACAGGACAACAGGTGATGGCTTCAAACTGGAAAAGGCTTGACTGTGATTAGACATCAGGAAGAAATTCTTCCCCATGAGGGTGGTGAGCCACCTCACATAAAATACCAACTAATTTTGGACTCACAGCAGATTCTGGTGTATTTTTGACATTCGAGCTTTGAGCATCTTGAAACAGGTTACCCAGTGTTCATGGCCAAGGTAGATGAGGCAGGCCTTGAGCAACCTGGTCTAGTGGAAGGTGTTCCTGCCCATGGCAGCAGTGGTTGGAACTAGATGATCTAGCAGGTCCCTTCCAACCCAAACCATTCTGTGATTCCTCCTCCCCATAACCTGCCTAATACTGTAAGCCAAGAAATTGGACATGGGGAATGATCAGAATATTAAGTTTTTTCTGAAAGAACTGAAGAGCCTTAACTCCAAGTCAGAGCAGAATCTTGGACATGAGTTACTAGGATTTTCTCTTTAAAAGAGCTATTTGAAACATCATAAGAGTGTCTGCATATTCAGAGCAGATATAAAGGAAAACTCATCTATGATGTGTTCTTTCTGCAAACGTTTCTATTGAAAACTAATGAGCAACATTCCTCTTCTGGAATCACCAGGCAGGTACATCCTGTACTACCCAGTGCAACACCAGAATCATTACATTTTGCCTAGCACACAAGGACCTTCTCCATAATCTGTTTCCTTGCTCAGGTTACCTTCTCTCTGGAGTGAACCAGCTCTGTTTTGGTGCTCTGGACTTCTTTCTGCAGCCTCTCATTCTCTTGACTGAGCAGCTGCTGCTCTTGTTTCATCAGCTGGACCAGTTCTTCCCAGTGGAGTTGCCTCTGTTGGTCCTGCAGCCCTGAGGAAGGCATAGCCTGTTCTAGAACCCGATTCTTGAGACAGACAGAAGTGCAGGGTTAGGCCTTCAACAAAGCAGCAGACATTTTCTCTGTTCAGGTGGGGTTTAAGGAAGGTTTTAATAACTGCAGACTCTAAATAGTCACAGGATTCCCATCTTCCTCCCAGCCTTACACGCTGCTTCCCAGTAAGAAATCCAACACACTAATCAGAGTGCAAACCCAAAGTGCTTCTCTTCAGTAAAAGCACAGCTAAGAGCCAGTTGCCAGAAGGGTTGATGGGAGAGCGCCGAGCTCCGTGCCACAAAACGCCAATTTGTGCTCCAGTTTACGGCCTCAGCAGGCAAATCGGAGAACTCAGCCTCATTTATTATGCAGTAATGGCTGTAATTGAGCTCCTGTCCCACAACTGTGAAAGAGCTGCTTTTCCATGTGGACATGAAGTATTCCTTAATTACATGGCAAACAAGCCAAATGAGGAACTGAATTCCTAACACCAGTCCCAAGACTGCTGTCTACAACCTGCCTCAGATACAATTCCTCGTCTGTTAAGAGAGGCTGGTACAATACTCTGCCTCTCAAACCCATGGCTGACTGAAAATTAGACCCTCCTGCCAATTACTAGCTTGATTATTAATGTAATTACAGTTTTGATAGCTATAAATTCATACACTGGTCACATTTCCCCCCCACCCCCATCCCCCAAAAGATTTATTTCAGGGGAAAATGGGGACTCAGAAGATGGACTGAGCATTGCCTGTTGTAGTGTTCCCAACTTTTAAAAAAGTTATTTTAAATAAGTTTAAAATCTGTACATTATCAGAGAATAGTTTGGGTTAGAAGGGACCTTTAATGGGCAACCCACCTGCAGTAAGCAGGGACATCTGCAACTAGTTCAGGTTGCTGAGAGCCCCATCAAGCCTGACCAACAAGACTATTTAACTGTTTTTAAATGAACAAATGAGAGCCACCAAGAGAGGGCTGGAGCACCTCTGCTATGAGGACAGGCTGAGAGTTTGGGCTCTTCAGCTTGAAGAGGAGAAGGCTGCTGGGAGACCTTAGAGCATCTTTCCAATCTCTGCAGGGGGCTACAAGAAGGCTGGGAAGGGAGTTTTCACAAGGGCTTGTAGTAGTCTGCTTTTCGTTTTAATTAGCTTCATATCACTTGTTTAAAATAAACCTAAAAATCAATAGTTGCATAACTCAGAGCCTGCTTGCTCAATCCTGCAGCACTTATTTGTGTCCCTTTGGTACACAAGCCAACCTAAACAAATAAGTTGGCTATGGCAGCAGGCTGCAGAAGGGCAGCAGCTGGTTGGTTGGACTAGATGACCTTTAAAGGTCCTTTCCAGCCCAAATCATTCCATAATTCTGTAATTTTAGTGTCCATAAACCCTGGTATACAAAGTTGACTTTGAGGCACCTGAGGTCCATTACCTTTTCATTGGCATTCTGCAGTTGCTTGTGTAAAGATATCACTTCTTGTTTAAGAGCTTCCCTCTCCTGTTGTGTCACCTGTAAGTCCGATTTCAGGCAGGACACTTGGAGATTGGTATTTTGCAGTGTTTCATCTAGGCTCTGAACCTGTAAGGAGAAGGCACAAAGGTGGGTATTTGCTGGACCAAGATTTCTCCTAACTTGAGTCTGCTAGGATGCATATGCAGCACATTGAGAGTCTCTGATGGAAGGAGTGAAGAAGTTTGAACTCTGACAGCCCCCTTTAAAAACCATAGAATCTGACTAGTTTGGGTTGGAAGGGACCTTTCAAGATCATCTAGTTGAATGTCCCTGCAGTCAGCAGGGACACCTGCAACTAGAACAGGTTGGTCAAAACGCCAGACAACCTGACCTGGAATGGTTCCAGGGGCATCTATCACCTCTCTGGGAAGCCCAGGCCAGTATCTCACCATCAACAATTTCTTCCTTCTCTCCAGTCTGAATTTCCCTCTTAAATTTAAACCCTTGCCCCTCGTCCTGTCACAACAGGCGCTGCTCAAAAGTCTGTCTCCAGCTTTATGATTAGCTCCTTTATGTACTGAAAGGCCACCAGCAGGTCTCCCTGGAGCCTTCTCCTCTCCAGGATGAACAAACCCAACTCTCTCAGCCTGGCCTCACAGCAGAAGACTTCCAGCCCTCCCATCATTGCTGTGGCCTCCTCTGACCCTGTTCCAACAGGTCCGTGTCTGTCCTGTGCTGACGACTCCAGAGCTGAGCTAAATGCTTGATCATTTTCTGACTTTGTTCAACTCAATAGCTGTCCATTTTGAACAGACAGTACTGCAGTCAGCAGAGACACCTTCCAGCCCTGAGCATTTGCTCTGATATGCTGGGAAGATTTCTCTTGCATTACATATTCTTTCTGGCTGCTCATGCAATCTGACTGCAAGGGCAATCTGCCAGGCAGATAGCCTGGAGAGGAGAGGCTGCGAGATCTGGGGCAGTTTAGCCTGGAGAAGAGCAGCCTGAGAGGGGATCTGATCAATGCTCAGAGAGAGCTAAAGGGTGGGGGGCAAGAAGATGGGGCCAGACTCTTTCCAGTGGTGCCCAAGTGACAGTACAAGGGACAATGGAAACAAAACGGAACCCAGGAGGTTCCGTCTGAACATGAGAAGAAGCTTTTTTGCTGTCAGGATGGTGTAGCCCTGGAGCAGGCTGCCCACAGAGGTTGTGGAGTCTCCTCCTCTTGAGAGATTCCAAACCCACCTGGACATTGTGATCCTAGGCAAGCTGCTGTGGGTGACCCTACTTCAACAAGGAGGGTTGGACTGGATGATCACCAGGTCTCTTCTAAACCCTACCAATCTTTCATTCTGTGAGAAGGACAAGGCCCTACCAGAACAGTGATATTTTAGGACAAACTGGGCAGAACGAACTGGCCAAAAGGAACTTGGCTGTAGATGCAAAACAACATCACTTATTCTCAAGGGAAAAAAGTGCCTCATTGCATTTAACAAGTTTCCTCTTGTTCTTTAAGGACGTCACTTTGAAAGCCCATCAAAGCAGCCATTCTTAGCTGCATGACATCTTTGCCCACATTAGATGAGGGCTGCTTTTAATGGAAAAAAGCATGACAAGAGATTATAAAAATGCTTTTGACCCAGGGCTATACCCAACCCCACGATTATACCTTCTCCTGTGAAACGGTGAGCTGCGTTTTCAGTATCTGACTCTGCTGTTCCCAGCACTTCTGCTCCTGCTTCAAGCTGCCAATTGTGTTCTCTAAGCAGCTTATTTTAGCTACCTGAAATAAGATTACCTCAGTAAGCACGACTCACTCAGGATTTTCTTTAACTCAATTGGACTTCCAGACTTAAGCAGCACAGAGAAAACTCAGGACACGAAACAAAAGAATCCCAAGCCCTCCATTCCCAGCCAGAATCTTCAGACAACAGAATCATTATTTATAGTGTCCAAAACTAGCTACTCTGCCCGAGTTCAGAGCTGCAATGAAAGTGGAAAAACACTGTCTTCCTTGTCCTGCTGCAATATTTGTAGGACTCTGTCCCTTGCAATGTTTGGCATTTTCTACATAATCAAATTACAGTAGAGCTGTGCTCCAGAATTTAACCTTTCTCTTTAAAAGCAGCTAGAAAAGAAGAAGAAGAAAAAAAAAGAGGCAGTGCCAATTAAGCATTTATCTGGCTTGAAGGTAAGGGGGGGTGGGAAAAAAAACTTCAAAGTAGTTTTCCAGTTTAGGGTGATACAGGTGATAAAAGAATTTTAACAGCTTGTTACAGCATGTAGGGAGCAATGCAAACTGGCACTTGTCACCTCCTACCTTATCAATACATCTGTTTAACTCCTCACTCAGGTCTTCTTTTTCTTTCTGCAGGTTTTCATTCTTAGCAATTAAACTTGAAACTTCATTTTGAAGGTCAGAGAGGTCAGGACATGTGGGCAGCTGTGGAGAAGAAGCCCCTCGCAGTTACATTTCTATGCCGCTTCCAAATTTCCCAAGTGTTGCAAAAAGCTGCTGGGCCGCACATCCCACCCCAGATGGAGCAGAAGAGAGAGGAATCATAGAATGGTTTGAATTGGAAGGGACCTGAAATTCCCCTGCCATGGGGAGGAACACCTTTCACTAGACCAGGCAGCTCAAGGCCCCACACAACTTGGCTTTGAACACCTCCCGGGTTGGAGCTTCTGCCAAGGAAAAAAATGAAGGTCTCTCCTAGTCTGATCAGCAGAACCTCTTTCCCAAGCCCCAACTCAATTGGTGGGAGCTGTCATCAGGCAAAGTGACTTCCCAAGAATCAGAATTGTGGATGGTGGAAGGGAACCCTGGAGATCACCTAGTCCAGCCCTTCCTGCAGGTGTTCAAGAAACATGTGGATGTAGTTTAATGGCCATGGTGGTGTTAGGTTGATGTTTGATTTGATGACCTTAGGGGTCTTTTCCCACCAAAATACTTCTATGATTCCCACTCAAACTGGGTGAGCTAAAGGAGGCTGCCCAGGAACTTGTCTAGTCAGGGTTTCAGTATCTCCAAGGATGGAGGTTTCGCAAACTCTCTGGACAACCTGTCTGGCCACCCTCGCAGTATAAAAGCAAACCACATTGCAATGTGTACTGCAGTTTGGTACAAATGACCACACGAGCATCAGTCATGAGACCCAGAGCATCTTTACTACAGCAACAGTGCTAAGGATTCCCAGTTGCCCCATGACCCCTCAGATTTGCTTTAGGGCTGGTCTTGCTCTGCCTCTTCTATGAAAAAAAAAAAAAAGAGAGAAATCACTGTACTGCTGACTTCTGACTCTCCTCCTGTTGCCAGCAGCGCTTTCTACCTTTTGTGCTGTTCTATCTTTGCTCACTCAATCTGTCTTTAATTACACTCAATTCATAATCCTCTCTTCACTGAACAGCCCTCATCTGCTTTTGCTTTTTAAGACCATTATCAGTCCTGAGCACCGGGTGCATTAAATGAGTGCTTTATTGCTGGGCAGAAAATGACTCTGTGGAGCCCTAATCAGGGGAGCCAATGCATTTGTTGCCTTCATTATCTGTGTTTATTAGCATAGATGGACACAGCCAGTCAAACCATGCTTATGCAGGAGATAACCAAGCCCTCCAGGAAAATATCATAGAATCATAGAATCATTTCAGCTGGAAAAGACCTTTAACATCAAGTCCAACCATTATCTAACTCTACCAAGTCTGGGGCTAAACCATGTCACTCAGCACCACATCTCTGTGGCTTTTCAACACCTCTGGAGACGGGGATTCAACCACTCCATGGGGAGCCTGTTCTAGTGTTTTGTGACCTATTCAGGGAAGAAGTTTCTTCTGATGCTTAATCTAAACGTCCCCTGGTGCAACAGGGGGTGATTTCCCTTGTCTTATCACTTTATACTAGGGAAATTCCCACCTGGCTCAAGTCTCTTTTCAGGTAGAATCATAGAACTGTTAAGGTTGGAAGAGATCTTTGAGATTAAGTCCAATTGCTTGCCTAGACCTCAAAATCCCACCCCTACTGCTACACTACTATCACTAAACCATGCCCCTCAGCACCACATCCATGTGTCTAAGGTCCCTTCCAACCAAAGCCATTCTGTGGTTCTCCAATTAAAAGAAAACCAGCATTACCTGATTGCACTCAAGTTGCTGAGCCATTTGAAATCAAGATATTTAAGATTGGTAGACAGTGCTTAGGGATGTGGTTTAGCTAGACTTGGCTGTGTGGGGTTAATAGTTGGACTCGATGATCTAAAAGGTCTTTTCCAACCCCAGTGGTTCTATGGTCCCAACAGGATGCCATACCTGTTTTGTGTTCTCAAGTTCCTGCTTGAGGATGTGGTTCTCCTGCTCCAATATATGAGCTTGAACCTTCATTTTTGACAGCTCCATCTCCAAGGAAGATACCAGATTTGAGGACTGCAAAAAGCAAAAGGCTCAGATTTCAGTTTAGGAGACATGCAGGGCAACAGGAGTTAACCAGAGGATGCTGCAGCCAGTGACTTAAGTCAGAGCTGGAATGGCACTGGGCTGAACAGAACAGGCAGGCTGGGAAAAGCAGGTAGATGTTTAGTATCACTAAGCTCCATTTTCAAGATAAGCCTGCACACTCTCACCTGCCCGCTTTTGGCTGTTGCCATGCTTTCCTTCCACACCCACTGCCACGAGAGGGTATGTTGAACATTGGAAAGACCATGCACAGCTTAAAGTGGGATGTTAATTCTGTAGAACCTCTCTATCCTTAGAAGGTCTACTGTTCCATGCCATTAGAGACAGTGGAATCCTGTACCTTGACTTTGGAGTTTTCCAGTTCCTCTTTCAGCACCAGCCTCTCCTTTTCCCATTCTTCCAAGGTACACTTTCCAGCTTCCCTTTCCTTTTGCTTGAGCACCCTTGCCAGCTGTTCATTAAGATCCTGCACATCTGCTTGATTTTTGGAGTTCCTCTGGCTAAGTTCTGTATTTTCAGAGTCCAGCTGCTGGTTCCTGGTCTTCAGATCTGCTACCTGAATTGGGACAGCAGTGTCAGTCATGACTAATTCTACAATGGAGAGAGCTTGAAAAACATTTCATAAAAATCATAGGATGGGTTGGGTCAGAAGGAACCTTTAAAGGTCATCCAGTCCAACCCCCCTGCAGTCAGCAGAGACATCTGCAACTAGAGCAGGTTGCTCAGTGCCCCAAACAACCTGATCTGCAGTGCTTCCAGGGATGGGGCATCTACTACCTCTCCAGGCAACCTGAGCCATGGTCTCATCACCCTCACAGTGGAAACATTTAGCCTAAATCTCCACCTCTTTTAGTTTAAACTATCACCCCTTGTCCTGCCACAACAGGCCCTGCTCAAAAGTCTGTCCCCAGCTTTCTTAAGTACTAAAAGGCCACCAGAAGGTCTCCCTGGAACCTTCTCCTCTCCAGGCTGAACAACTGCCATTCTATTAAGATGATTTGAACGTGTCACTCCAATTCAGTGGCTCAGCCAATACAACTGAATCCCAATCTGGTGACTCCAAGCAGTGGGACACCCAGCAGGCAAGCACACTCTGTGTAACAGTCATGACCCCCGTAGCACTGCTTGATTTCCATGAAACATTTAATTTGCTTCATGTGCTCATTTTAAGTAAACTCAACAATTTCAGAGCTGGAATTCTCCTGAAGGCCTGTTGCATGCATGGTCAACCTCACAGACTTAATTTCTGTTAATTGGCTTCAATTATATATCAGTTATTGTATCAGTCATCTGGCACACACCACTCTGTTTCTCCTTGCCTTTGCTGATGTCTGTTTTGGTGAGCTACTGGATTATTCTGAGCAAGTAGAATTTTACCAAGCAATATCAAGTGGGACATGAATCTAAGAGCTACTTAAACCTTTTATTTTGCCTAACATAACAAACCACCCTTAACATAAGAGTCACAGGCTCATGAATACAAGCCAAGGGTCACAGCTGGCAGCATCCCTCGACTCAGCTAGCTGGGAAATAAGTAGAGGCTGAGTCACATAACCTCTGTTTCCCATGGGTCACTGCCGAGCATTGCCCACAAAGACTAACAAAAGAAAGATTTTTATCTTGATATTTCTATTAAATAAACTTCCCAGGCTGACTATGGAAAGTGCTCTCAAGTCTGTGAGCTAGATCATTACAGCAGCACGGTAGCTGTCTTCTTATCAGGTCAAACAAGCTTCATATCCACCCCGATGAGTTAATGAGAAGGTTTAATGGTACATAAAGGTCATTTTCTACTGCCTGTGTGACAATCTAAGGAGCAGCTTTTAAACAGTGACGATTTCTACAGACATGGTTATAGGCTCAGTTCACATACCTGCTTCTTCAGGTTGTCGACCATCTTCTGCACAGCCACTTTCTCCTTTCTCACAGCCTCTATTTTTTGCCTAAGGAAAAAAAAAATCAAGCCTCATTAACATTCAAGGTCACTTGTTAACATCCAGTCATGTAGACAGGTGTATTAGAAGGAGCTTCTTGACTGAAAACACTGGAAGAGGCTGCCCGTGGAGGTGGTTGAATCCCCATCCCTGGAGACGTTTAAAAGCTGCAGAGATGTGGTGATGAGGGGAGAGGTTTAGCACCAGTCTTGGTAGAGGTAGGTAACATTTCGAGCCCATGATCTTAAAGGGCTTTTCTAGACAAAATTATTCTATGATTCTAGTCTAGTCTATTTACCCCAGAGGAAAAGAGTTTTACCTCATGCTCAGATGGAACCTCCTGGGTTCGTTTGTGCCCTTTGACCCCTCTCCTCTCACCAGGTACCAATTCAAAGAGTCTGGCCCCATCCTCTTGCCTCCCACCCTTCAGCTATTGATTAGCATTGAGTAGATCCCCTCTCAGGCTGCTCTTCTCCAGGCTAAACAGCCCCAGGTCTCTCAGCCTTTTCTCCTCACAGAGATGCTTCCATTCCCCTCTGCATCTTTGAAGCCTCTGCTTGACTCCAGTAGTTCCCTGTCTTTCTTGAACTCAAGAGCCCAGAACTGCACTCAGTCCTCTGTATGTGGCTTCACTGAGTAGAGGGCAGAAGAACCTTCCTCAACCTGCTGGCAAGACTATTCTTAATGCAGCGCAGAACTGTCAGACTGTCAAACAGCTGGATTTCCAACAGGACCCAGAAAGAAACCCATATCAAGTTTTGTAGACTAACAGATGTAGGAACTTCAAGAGGAGGGATGTAACCACCACGTCTGCACCGCAGCGTGAGCCTGAAGCCACGCACGTGGTCCAAGCCCCATGGGATTCTCACCGCATTTCCTCTCGGGATCCATTTAGCTCTCTCAGCTTCAGGCTGGAAGCACTGCCTTCCTCATTTAGTAAAGTCACTTCATTTTTCAGGAGGGCATTTTCTTCTCTGAGCTTCTCAGCTTCACATCTGTGGCAGAGACAGGAGACCTGTGAAAACTGGTTTTGTTTGCTGTCTAGGACCACAGTGAGAAAAATTACTCCTAGCTTGAGCTGTGAGTAATTCAAGTTTTCTAGTATTCCAAACCCAAGCTATGACTGACTTACATTATATATGAACATTATATGGATTTTACAGTTTAGGATCAGGGTACTCCCCAGATCCCTGACAAAGGGGCTTTTTGTGCATGTTTTTGTACAGCTAAAGTTGATTAAAATCTAAGATATCTAGTAAGGTTTCACACTGACACTGTACTCCACCTGTCAGTCCTGAAGTTACAAACACCATAACTTTAAACAATTTACCACCCCAATATGCAGGCTGCCAGAAGAGTGACCCATTTGTTTCTAGAGCCCAGTATGATAGGAACAGCAGCACTGGAAAGTGCCTTCTCTGTCCTGAGGCAACCATAAAGAAATATCTTTGCCATGGTGTAATACCTGCAAGAACCATTTCCTGCAGGAATTTGGTGCTGAACAATAATTAAGCCACTTGTAGCCACTTTATGGCCTCCAAAACAATCCTTGCTGAAGTCACAGAAACACAGCATGGTGGGAGCTGGAAAGGACCTCTGAAGATCATCCAGTCCAACCCTCTGCTAAAGCATGGTCACCCACAGCAGCTTGCCCAAGATCACAATGTCCAGGTGGGTTTGGAATGTCTCCAGAGAAGGAAACTCCACAACCTCTCTGGGCAGCCTGTTCCAGGGCTCCAGCACCCTCACAAAGGAGCTTCTCCTCCTGTTCAGATGGAACCTCCTGGGTTCCAGTTTGTTCCCATTGCCCTTGCCCTGTCATTGGGCACAACTGAAAAGAGTCTGGCCCCATCCTCTTGCTCTCCACCCTTTAGCTCCTAACCAGCACTGAAGATTCCTGCTCAGGCTGGTTTTTTTCAGGCTAAACAATCCCAGGTGTCTCAGCTTTTCCTCCTTACAAAGATGCTTCAGTCCCCTCAGCATGGTTGTAGCCTCTGCTAGAGTGTTTGCAGTAGCTCCCTATATCTCTTGAACTGGACCCAGCACTGCAGATTTGGCCTCACAAAGCAGAGGGGCAGGAGAACCTCCTTTGACCTGCTGACCAGAGTCATCTTCATGCACCCCAGGAGGCCAGTGGCTTTCCTAGTTGCCAGAGCACACTGCTGGCCCAGGGTGATTTTGTCCACCAGCACTCCCAGGTTCTTCGCCATGGAGCTGCTTTCCAGCAGGTCATCCACACACCTGTACTGGTACAGGGATTATTCCTCCCCAGGTGCAGGACTTGACACTTGCCCTTGTTGAACTTCAAGAGGTTGCCCTTCACCCAACTCTCCAGCCTGGCCAGGTCCAACTGAATGGCAGCACAGCCTGACAGGGTGTCAGCCCCTCTTCCAGGTTGAAATATAGCAGTTAAAAACAGGTAGGGAAACCCTGTTCTATTCTGTGTGTGATCATGGTATGTATCAGATCACACATCTGATTGGTTCCCAACACTAAGTTCTCCTGTTGGGATAGACGGTTACCCTAATGTTCTAATATTAACTTATATATTGAGAAAAATAGAAGCACTTTGAGCATTCCAAGCAACATTCAGAACTAGAAGGGAGTGAACAGAGTGAAGAAGTGATATTAGTAGAAGCTAAAAGCATTCTGGAAGTGTTACCATAGTATTTTGGAGATAAAAATAGAAGACTTTCTGCTGTACCATCAACTAGACACTGTGACGGTGCCTGTATCCAGACAGAAGAGCTGGCAGATTGCTCCTGGTTTACCATTGGTGTTAGGTCATGGGTAAGAGGGGAGTAAGTCACACACATTCATTCCAACCATCGTTATCCATGAATAATCAGCCTGCTAGAGTCCAAGGCGCTGAGTGCTACTGAGTTAAACTACAGGGATTAATGCAGGAACCACAGGGTGGGCAGCAAGCCATGAGTGGGACACACTAGGTTAGTGTCTAAGCAGCACGTGGGATTACTGTGGGACCAGCACATTGCCCACAAAGGTTTGCAAGTGTACATTACCTCAGGAGGTCCACTTTTTGCTGCAGCTCAGTGCATGTGCTTTGCAAGCTGTGGGTCACTGTGTTCTTCTCCTCCCTCTCTCCGTGGAAGTGTACCTTGTTTGGGCTAACCAGAGCAGCAGCTTTCTCCTTCAGCTTTCTGCTGGGTTCTTGCAGCTCCCTCCTTTCTTTTGTGGTGCTGTCACTAGGGGCACGCCTTTCTTGCTGATCTGTAAACGTGGCTTCAAGCTTCCCAAGCTGGCATCTTGGTCTTATCTCATCACTGTATGCATCTACGTTCCCTTCAGCATCTTGTTCGTGCACATCTTCCAATTCTTCAGCTTTTTGGAGGAGCTGTGCATTTTCTTCTGTGAGCTTAATACTTCCTAGTTTGCACTGAAGGCTTCTCAGCTTATGCAGGTTGTCTTCCAGCACTTTATTTTTTTCAACTAACTTGATAATTTCAGATTTCAGATCCTCATTTTCCACCTGAAGCTCTTCTTGTAGTGCCAGAAGTTTAGCCTGTGCCATTGATCTTTCTTCTAACTCTTCCACCCTCTCCCAAAGCTGAGCGATTACATTTTTCAGGTCACCATTTGCTGACCCAGGAGCATGATCAAGCTGGAGAGAAGCTTCACTCAGTTCTTCAGCCTCCTCAAGCTCAACCTGCAGCCTGGAAGCATCAGGAACAAACTCTTTATTTTTAGGAGCTATTCCGCGATTTAGCAGATGAACCTTCTGCTGTTTAACATCATCCTCATGCAGCATTTTTGCTCCGGGAACTCTCTCAAGGGTTTGCTCAGGATCTCCACCTGCTCTGGCTTTAACACACGATTTCTCCAAATCTGACTCCATCTCAGACATTTCTTCCAGGTCTGTAGCGTCAGCCTCCAAAAGCAGAAGGACATTGGACGCTATTTGCTTGTCAGCATCCCTGCAGTCACCGGGCAACCCTTCAAAAATGGGATCTATATCATCTGGCAGCTGAGATGGTTCTGAGCTGGAGTCAGAGCAGCCAGGACTGTGAGGTCGCATGGGCTCCCGCTCCACAGCTGCCAACCTGTGCTGCAGCCTGATGATCTCAGCAGCCATCCTGACATTTTCCTTCACAGCTTGCTCGTGCACTTTCTGCAGATTTAGGAGGACATCAGCGTCATCTCCCAGAGGGACCACACCAGAGAAAGAAGCAATTTTGCTCTTTGCTTTGGCATACTCGCTTTCCAGGACCCTATAATGATTTTGCAGCATGGAAAAACTATGAGTCTCCCACTGCAGTTTCTGGATTTTCCCCTGAAGATTTGAGATCTCCAAGCTCATCTTTGCCTTTTCTGTTTCTGCCCTTGCACAAATGTCTTTGTTTAAGCTCTTCAAAGCAAGAAGTTTGGAATTGAGGTCTTCTTTCTCTTGCTTATATTCACTATCAAGCCTTTCCAGTTTTTGCCTAACCAGTTTCCCATTTTCCTCCACCACAGACAGATGCTCTTCTTTGTTCTTTAGCTCTTTCTCATGGTCATTTTGGAGTTGTGTTATTTTATCATTCAGTTGTTTCTCTTGCTTCTCAGCAGCGTTTCTCAGGTCTTGCAGCTCCTTCTGAAGCTGCTCTCTCTCACACACAAGTTTGTTCACTTCTTCCTTGAAGTTCTTCTCCAGGAGATCTTTCTCCTGGGTCAGGGCAGAAGAAACAGCCTTTTCATTTGCCAGCCTTTCCTTCAGCTGCTCGTGGGCTTCAGCAACCTCCTGAGCAATTTCATCTTTTTCAAACTCCCACTGAGATTTCTCTTCTCTCTGCTGTTCAGCAAGTTCGTGCAGCTCTCGCTGGTGGCGGCCTTCCAGGTTTTGGATCGTTTCTTCGTACTTATTCACAAGTGTTTGTGTCTCGACAGAAAACTGAGTTTCTGCATGAGATGTTCTTCTGTTATAGTCACTTTCCATTTTTTTCCTAAACACGGTTAACATAATATATTACTAAATTCTGGGCTGGCTCAAAGAGATTCAAATGCCTTTTCAGGTTGAATAAAACAAGCTGGGAAATTACATTTAGTTTTTTTCCCCCCACTGAGTTTTAGACGATTTCACAGGTGTTTCTGAGAGCCACAAGTTAAATTTCAGGCAGCTAGGTGAAACTTCTAAAATAAAGATTCAGTTGCCTCGGAAAAACGTAACTCATGAAACATCCTCAGCAAAGGTTTCATATCCAAGAGATGCCCTTCTGTCCTCCTGATCTGATTTGTGGGGGCAGATGTTCTTACCTCCATCTCTCCCTGCTACCCCAGGATGGTTTCATGCAAATCAAAAGAATGGTGGGTGGTGGAAGAGGCCTCTGGAGATAATTAATCTACCCCCCTGCTACAGTAGGGTCACCCACAGCAGGTTGCCAAGGATCACATTGTTCAGGTGGGTTTGGAATCTCTTCAGAGAAGGAGACTCCACAGCCTCTTAGGGCAGCCTGCTCCAGGACTCCAGCACCCTCACAGCAAAGTTTTTCCTTATGTTCAGGTGGAACCTCCTGGGTTCCAGTTTGTGCCTGTTACCCCTTGTCCTGTCACTGTGCACCACCGACAAGAGTCTGGTCACATCATCTTGCCTCCCACACTTTAGCTCTTGCTGCACTGAGCGCTGAGAATATTCCCTCTCAGGCTGCTCTTCTCCAAGCTAAAACAGCCCAAGGTCTCTCAGCCTTTCCACCTCACAGAGATGCTCCAGGGCCCTCTGTATCTTTGTAGCCTCTGCTGCACTGCCTACAGTAGCTCCCTGTGAACACCAACTTGAACTGGGGAGGCCAGAACAGCATCCAGTCCTCCAGTTGTGGCCTCACCAAGGCAGAACAGAAGGGGAGAAGAACCTCCCTTGAGCTGCTGGCCACTTTCTTAATGCACCCAGTTTTATTTCTTTTGACAGTCAGTCCTAGTCAAAAGCATTTATCAGCCACCTTTTCAGTACTTCAGAGAAGAACTCTGAAAACCCAAATTGTTTGAAAAGACAAAGCAGGGATTTGTACAGCACAGGGATGAAGAGAGCCCAAAGTTAATGACATCTGGTTATGCTTTAACACTCTGGTTGCCTCTGGGTGAGTTAAAAAAAACCAATATAAATATCTGCTTGAGAAAGGTCAGAAGAAAACACCCCTGGGTAGCAGCTCAATGTTCTGGAATCAAACAGGTAACAGCACTGAATCGAGAGCCAGGAATCAGTTCTGCACTTAGCTTCATTTTGGTCACCAAGCCACTCCCGTCCCAGCAGTAACACTCACCTTTCCTCCTCCAGGTCCTGCTTGTGCTTCCTCAGCAGCTCTTGCTGAAGCTCTTCCTTCTCCAGGGCATGCACCTCTGCCATCCTTTTCAACTGCTCGTGAAAGCCACGCTCCAGCTCTCCCTTCTCTTCCTGCAGTGTCTGCACTAAAACTCTCATTTTTTCTTCTGCCCAAACACTGTTTTGGATCAATTCTTCCCGTTCTTGACTAAACTTCTTGTTTACCTGCTCCAGCCTGGCTCTAACATCTTCTTCATGCTCCTGCCTCAATAATTCTTGCAGATTGGCTTTTTCCTTATCAAAATGCATTTGTAATTTGTTTTTCTCATCATTGTATTTACAGTCAAGTTGTTCTTGCTGTTCTTTGAGCACTGCTGCCTCTGCTTGCAGCTCTGCAATTTGATTTTTAAGGCCAGTTATTTGCTTTTCCATGACATGGATCTCCTCAGTGTACTTCTTCCTCATGTCCTCCTGTTCCTTTTCACAGTGTGTTTTTGTCTCATCTAGCTGCTTTTCATAATGGCCCACCTACAGAAAGGAGAACAGATGGGATTGGTTTATTTTCATAGATTCCCAGAATAATTTGGGTTGGAAGAGTCTGTCAAGAGCATCTAGTTTCAAACTCCCTGTCACTGGCAGGGACACCTCTCACTAGAACAGGTTGCTCAAGGCCTCATCCAACCTGACCTTGAACACCTCCAGGGAAGCACATCCAGAACCTACCTGGGCAACGTCTTCCAGTGTCACATCACCCTCCCTGCAAAGAATTTCTTCCTAATATCCAATTTAAATCTCCCCTCTTCCAGCTTCAATCCATTCCCCCTCATCCTATCACCACAAGCCCTTGTAAAAAGTCCAGCTCTTCTGTAGCCCACTTCAGGTACTGGAAGGCTACTATAAGGTTTCCCTGAAAGCTGTACCTGTATGAAGAACCTGGAAAGGCTGTGATGGCTTGTTTTAAGTTAAAATTGCTTACCGTGTCTTCAAGCTCCTGTTTGAGGTGGTGTAGATCTCTGTCATGCTGCTCCTTCATTTGTTCAATAGCCATTTCTGCCTCAATGCTCATGTTTAGTGGGTTGCAGTCTTCTGAACCAAGCCCTTTAAAAACAGTAATGATACACATGTTCTTGAAGCCCAAAGAGATACATCCTCAACAAAATCATTTCTTCAGTTTAAATACACTTAGGCAGCTGGGTGCAGCTCTCAAATTCCTATCACACACAGAGAGAAGAAACTACAGACATTAAATTCCACTTTTCAATGTAGTCCACCAGCTGTAGTCCATTCAATGTCAAACCACAAAAATCACAGAACAGTTTGGGTTGGAAGGGATATTAGAGATCATCCACTGGTGTTTGAGTTTCACTCACTGTGAAGGTTTGGGCAAGATTTTACCTAGTTGCCTCCAAGACATTATGGTGACTACCTAAAGCACAGAAGCTGGTCATGTAGGAGATGTGCTTTACCTTGGTCAGGCTCAATACCACTATTGCCATGGCTTTTCACATCAATGTCAAACTCTTCTGACAGTGAATTTTTCAGTGAAGGCCTCAGCACTTTGCCTTGGGCACGGTACTCCTCCAGTTCTGAGTGCAGCTCATCTATCTGGTCTTGCAGCTCCTGAAAGGGGAGGGAAAAAAGTAGTCTCAGTGAAAGCAACCAAGGCAGCCAAGCATCTGTACATCAACACATTCCCATGATGAGACATCTAGGGGGGAATTACAATAATCCTGTCATCAAGCCACAGTTTGCTATCCTCTTATCAGCCCTTCTCCAGGTTCAAAGCTGTGCAAGTAATTTGAAGAGCAGAACCTTCTTCACCCTGTATATATTCAGCCTCTAAAGTACATCATGCTCCAAGACTTTCCACTTTAAAAAAGGTTGTAAAAGGTTGCAGGTAGAAGGAATAAACAGCAGCTTAGGAACATTTTGCAATAGTCAATAAATAATTCCTCAAACCCATAGAATCACAGAATTGTTTTGGTTGGAAGAGACCTTTGGGATCATCAAGTCCAACTCAACACTGCCAGATCATCACTAAACCGTGTTCCTCACCACTACATCTACACAGCTTTGAAATCCCTCCAGGGATAGGGACTCCACCACATCCCTGGGCAGCCTATTCATCTAATTGCAAAATCAAATGAGAGGCAAAAGATCAAATGAGGAAAGAGATGGCCTCATTACTGCATTCACCATCTGTTACTTCTGCCCACCTGCCAGTGGAGTATGCCATGTGTTTGTGCCAAATGCTGCATGCTCAGCTCACTGAGCACCATCTAGTGAGGAACACGAGGCCCTCAATGTGTAAACACACAATTGTGCAGATTTTGATGGTTCAGCAAGTGAACCTTCAGTACTGAATCATATCTGTTGGTATTCAAAAGCCAGAAAATAAATTGGATATGCAAGCAACTTCATATCAAGAAGTATCAATGCAGCAACTATTTCTAGAAGATCTTTGCTTTTAATAAGCAACTTTGTATGAAAGCTACTGTGCTATTTCAGATTAGAATCAAGAATGGTTTGGGTTGCAAAGGACCTTTCAAAGTCATCTAGTCCAACCCCCTGCAGTCAGCAGGGACATCTGCAACTAGAGCAGGTTGCTCAGAGCCCCAAACAACCTGACCTGGAATGGTTACAGGAATGGGGCACCTACCACCTCTCTGGGCAAATTGGGGTAGTGTCTTACCACCTCCGACATCAACATTTTCTTCCTTAAGTGTAGACTAAATCTCCTTCTTTTAGTTCAAACCCATCACCCCTTATCATGTCACAAAAGACCCTGCTAAAAAGTCTGTTTCCATCTTTCTTAGAAGCCCCTGTAAGTACTGAAAGGCCATGAGGTCTCGCTGGGGCCTTCAATTCTCCAGGCTGAACAACTCCAACTCTCCAAAGCCTCCTGTTACAGCAGAGGCATCCCACCCTCACATCATTGTGGCCTATTCTGGACCTGCTCCAACAGCCTTTTACCAAGGTAGCTCACTACTGAATGAAAGCTATCATAAGCCAAGTGCTGGTAACCACAATAGGTATCAGCTGATAGATTTGTACACAGGCAACCTGCAGACCCACCTTAAAGACAGTTCAGCCATACAAGACTGAGGAAGAAGACAACAAAAGAAAACTGGAAATGTAAAGCTTAAGAAAATACTACTGCTCTGGAAACCAGCAAAACTCAGACACAGCTTATTTATGCTGTTGCTTCCTGCATTTCAAATCAGAATTTAACACAGAATTCAAATGAAGACAGAGGGGTTTTTTTCAGAAATAAACTAAATGCTAACAAATGGACAGGGAGATGAGCTTGATATATAGCTGGGAAACCAAGGAGGCTCCATAGACTCCACCCCAGCCCACCCTTGGGGCACCTTCATTTCTTCTCTTGGCCAACTCCCTCTGCAGCAAGAGCTTTCCACCCTTCAAGAGCTTAAATTAACATTAAAAAAAGACATTATAAAGGAAAAGGCCCCAACCCAGCAGCATTGTATTGCTGCTGTGGGCTGCTGTTTGCAGTAAGGATGTTCTCAGTGAACATGGGCAGATGGGTGCTGGGTCTCCAGCCCCTGGGCTCCACTTACTCTGCACTGCTGCTCATATTCGCTTCTCATCTGTGCCAGCCTCTCCTCCTGCAGGAAAAACTCTGCACTGCTGGGATCCAGGTCACCAAACTGAAACAACATCAATGGGATCCAGTTACTCTTCCACCCAACGGTCCTGCTCATCCCAGTCCTGCAGCTTGGGCCCTCACCCCTCTGTCTTTTTAACATCAAATACAGAAATTCTGCTGGTAGAAGACAAATGCCAGCTGCTAACTCACCAGAGTTCTTACACTGACTTTGACTGCAGACCACAGCCTGCTACCTTAGCATACATATATCTCAGACATAATTCCAGCTTGCTGGGTGAGAGTCCCAGTGTATCATAGAACCACAGACTGGTTTGAGTTAGAAGGGACATTTAAAGGTCAGCAGGGACATCTGCAACTAGAGCAGGTTGCTCAGAGGCCCAAGCAACCTGACCTGGAATGTTTCCAGGGATGGGGCATCTATCACCTCTCTGGGCAACCTGGGCCAGTGTCTCACCACCCTCAGTGTCAAAAATGTCTTCCTTCTCTCCAATCTGAATCTCCCTCTTTTAGTTCAAACCATCACCCCTTGTCCTGTCAGAACAGGCCCTGCTCTAAACTCTGTCCCTAGCTTTCTGGTCAGTTCCTTTAAGCACTCAAAGGCCACAAGAATTTCTCCCCAGAGCCTTCTCTTCTTCAGGCTGAACAACTCTCTCAGCTTGGCTTCACAGAAGATGGGTTCCAGCCCTTCCTTGTGGTCTCCTCTGGCCCTGTTCCAACAGGTCCATGTCTCTCCTGACCTGAGGACTCCCAGCACTGCAGGTAGGATTTCAGAGTGGAAGAGACGGGCAGAATCCCCTCTCTTGACATGCTGCCCATCAGCAGATGAGGCCATCTGAGCCTTTGCTTACAGATGCACACTCAGATTAAATGCTGCCGCAGAAGCTGATATTCTGATGAGTTTATTGTAATACAACCAAGGTGACCTCAGTTTTCACCTAAGCTCAGCAGAGATGCCATCTAGCACCTCACCTATGCATCATCTTTCCTAGGAAGGACCTGCACATTGGGTCTATCCAAAACTATGTGCTGGGGAAAAATACCCCTGCAGAGATGTGGGATGATTGCTTCATACTCAGGATCCCTACTCTTAATTAGTATAAAACTACAACTAAGATGGAGTATCTTTAATTTCCTTAACTACAAGTCAGTCAGGTGGTCCATGTCAACCACTTGGTTACATCTGGACAAGGATCTCAAAAGATTCAAGTTATTAGTTAAATTGGCAGCTTGAGTGTAGCAACTGAAAATCAGTTTAATTCTGGACACATGCTGGAAAGAGGAGGAATTACCTTCTCAGCCAGGACATTCTCCAAGTTCCTCTGCAGTTTGCTTGCCAAAGTTTCATACTCAGCCAGCTTCTCCCCCGTTTCCAGTAGCTCGTTTTCCAGGCGGCTGTTTTCCTGGAACAAATGAAAACCCCCACCACTGCCTCAGCATTTGGAGATGGAAAAGCATTAGTACATGGTAAGTCATTAGAAAAACAAATCATCTGCCAGTTGAGTCGAAGCACGACCACAGAAGCACAATGCTCTTCATGCTTCAAGAGAAGATAGGAATTGTGAATCCATGGCCAGCTCACAACCCCTGTGCTCCTTTTGCCTTTCAGGTGGTTATTTCAGAAGCTGTGTTCTACAGTTGGCTCACGTCCACAGGACACCCAGCCCCTTCAAAAGCTGCTTGCATGGCCATCTGCAGGGGTGTATTAGCTCTCTCTGAACATCAGCACTTTTGATGTTGTTCTTAAGACAATGCCATTACTATTTTTGGGGTTTATTTGAGACTTGGCAAAAGTTTAATGTTATGGTAAGGCATTGGGTCAGATGAAAAGAGAATTTGTGCTTTAACTTTCTAAAACCATAAAAAATAATCCAGGAGAAGGATGTGAATCTGTTTGGTCACAGACTGGTAGGGGTTGGAAGGGACCTCTGGAGATCTTTTAGTCTAACTCCTCTGCTAAAGCTGGGTCACCCAGAGCAGGTTGCCCAGGATTGCAATGTCCATTTGGGTTTGGAATCTCTCCAGAGAAGGAGATTGTCAAGATGTACTGTCTCCTGGCTGGACACCCAACCAACCAGCAAGGCTGACAGCCCATCTGATAGCTGTACACACACACACACTCTGCACTTGATGGCAGCAGAGATTTGAACTGGATGAGTTTGAACTTATGAATCCAAGCTAAAAATCACAGAATGATGGGGGTTGGAAGAGACCTCTGGAGATCATCCAGTCCAAACCCCCTACCCTAAAGCAGGGTCACCCAGAACAGGTTGCCCAGCATCACAATGTCTAAATGGGTTAGGAATCTCTCCAGGGAATGAGACTCCACCTCTCTGGGCAGCCATCTCCAGGACCCTCACAGCAAAATTTCCTCCTGTTCAGATAGAACATCCTGGGTTCCAGTTTGTGCCCAATGCCCTTTGTCCTGTCACTGGCTTCCATTGAAAAGAGGCTGGCCCCATCCTCTTGACCCCCATACTTTAAATACAGGATCATAGCAGCATTTCCATTGGAAAAGACCTCTAAGATTGAGTCCAACTGGTGACCTAATACCACCATGACCATTAAACCACACACTTCTCCAAAGAGTAACCTATCAAGATGACCCAAAACCCCAATCTCACCCATCCCTACCAAGATGACCCAATCTCATCCATCTACCTCTATATTGCTGTCAGAAACCCTTTCAGCTAACTCCACACTCACTATATCACATCCTCTCAACAAGGGCTTGCTCTCTACTTCCAGGAGGCAACGATGTCCCAGGGGAACCCACCAGCTGCACTTCAGTCCCTGTTACCTTCAGGGAAAGGGCCAGGCGGTCCCTCATGTAGTTCTCATCAGTTTTCAGCTTTTCTATCTCCTGCTCCAGTTCCAGACGCTGTTTGTTAGCCTGCTGCAGGATTTGCTCCCGCTCTCTCCGGAGCTCATTCTTCAGAGCTGCAATCCGTTCCTTGTACTCCTCATCCAGCTTCCTACAAAGGCATCAGGAGGTAAGAAAAGCTCATAAGAAGCAGCAGGTGACAAATAGCACTGTGGTAGTCATCAGTAGGTGCAAAGTCACTACCTCCATGACCAAGTCCCTGCAATGCTATGGCAGTGAGGCCAATGAGGAGGGGAGGGCTGAACTGGGACACCATACCTGAGGTTGTACTCATTCCGGCGCTCAATCGCAGCATGGTGGTCATCCACTTCAGAAGCCATCAGGGACTTCAGCTTCTCAGCTTTTTCCAAGTCTGACCGCAGCTTCTCCTTCTCTCTGGCCACTTGGTCAACCCGCTCTCTAGAGTAAACACATCCAGCCTGGATTAGCTCACCTCTCCCAGCTCCCCAAAGAATGTACTTGCAAGAGGCTCATCACAGAGTAGAATCATAGAATGCATTGGGTTGGAAGGGACTCTCAAAGGTCACCTTGTCTGACCTTCCCCTGCAGTTAGCAGGGACATCTCTAGATCAGGAACCCATCAGATTTGACCTTGAATGTCTACAGGGATGGGGCCTCCACATCTCTGGACTGCTGGAGCAGGTGATCAGAGGGCTGCAGCACCGCCCCTATGGGGACAGGCTGAGGGAGTTGGGGCTGTTCAGCCTGCAGAAAAAAGGCTCCAGGAAGACAATTAGTTACTAGATATGAATAGTAATCTTGAAAGAGCCCATAAGAAATATCACAATGTTAGGTCAGAAAGGGCTTTGAACTAGTGGAACCGTGGCAGCAGGATTGGAACTAGATGATCATTAAGGTCTCTTCCAATCCAAACCATTCTAGAGTTCTAAGGTTCTATGATTCCAATTTGCTTCAGACACGTCTTGATATCCCCATAGGTCCCAAGATCTCAGCACTTCAGCCCCTTGGGTCCAGCCCTGTTGAATTGCAGCACTGTGCCATTTTGCCCAGCCATTTTCTGTCCCCTTTACTACTACTTTGTCATTTTATTACCTTTACTACTTCATCCAGTCTGCCTTTGATCACAAGTTTGTAAGATCTCCTACAAGGATCATCTAAGTGCAACCTTTGGTGGCAAAAGCATGTTCCAGACAAGATGGCCCAGCACCCTGGCCAGCTGAATCCTTTAAGTGTCCAGTTTTAAAGACTCTCCACTTGAGAGAGCATTTGAATGGATGACTGGAATGTATTGAGATATGTATTGGTGTACAAGATGGTTCCTATCTCCTACATTCTCAACAGGGAATCCTGCACAATGAGGCCAGTGTGAAGTCAATCTGAGTTGACTTTCAAATGAAAAAGGTTAGGGACTTGATAGTTTTGTCCCTCACCCACACCTCCATCACATGGCAAAGCACGTGTAACACTAAGGCAAGAAGTCAGTTGGGATTAAAGGCAATGCTCATCAACTTGTACCAGCCTCAGGGGAGACCTTCTTGCTCTCTACAACTACCTGAAAGGAGGTTGGAGCAAGGTGGGGGTTGGTGTTTTTTTCCAAGTAAAAAGTGATAGGATGAGAGAAAAGAGCTTCAAGTTACAGCAGGGAAGGTTTAGGTTGGACATTAGGAAAAACTTCTTCACCAAAAGGGCTGTCAAGCCCTGGAAGAAGCTGCCCAGGGCAGTAGTAGAATCAGCACCCCGGCAGGATTTAAAAAACCCATGTAGATGTGCTGCTGAGGGACATGGTTTAATGATGGACTTAGCAGTGCTGGGTTAATGATTAGACTCGATGATCTTAAAGGTCTTTCCCAGCCTAAACGATTTTATGATTCTAAGTTTTGCAGTCCTTGGCTATCAATGCCTTCTGCAGAGCACAGTGACCATCTCCAGATGGCAGAACAGGGCTGGGAACAGCCTCCTGCTTTGATAATTGGAAGCACATTTTTCTGCTGTACTTGGGTTTGAGCATTTAACCCCTGCAAAACAAGACACTTGGAAGTTTCTGCCCAAAGAACCTGGTCTAGAAACAGCAGCACCATACTGATGCCCCTGAAAGAAGTGCTCTGAATCACCATTGACTTACAGCAAGTGTTTTATCTCCGTTTTGAAGCTCGCCAGGGCTGCCTGGTGGACTCCATTCTTGGTTATTAAGAGCTCATTTTCTAGTGCCAGCGTCAACTCTGTCAAGTTCACCTTCCCATCCAAGCTGAAATCCAAAGCCTGCAAAAACCACCACATTGTTAGAGCAGAACAAGCTTCCCGGCCCTGTGAGGAGCCTGGAGACATTTAGTAGGCGAAGTGACAGGATAAAATGAGGAGGCTCAGGAAAGATCTTTGCTTGCTGATTAATCTGTCACACAGAAATGCCTTTGGGGCAGTAAACCAGACATCTCTACCACCTTCCTGTGTTAAAGAGATGCTGCCAGCTCTGGAGATGGAGAGTGTCCTGGTTGGGCTGCAAGACCAACAGGAAATTAATCCCACGCTTGATTAAAAGTCCTCATTCTCTAGGGGAATTAACTTCACTGGTCTTTTTACAGCCTCAAATGCTGCAGAGACATGGTTGAAGATATTAAACTAAACTAATGCAGACCATACAGAAGCAGCCTTATAGGAGACTTTTGATAGCAAGGAATTGGAGTAGGGTGCCCAAAGACATGGTGGAATCACCAACCCTGGAGGTGTTCAGAAAACAAGTGGACATAGCACTTTGGGACTTGGTTTAATGGCCATGGTGGTGTTAGGTTGATGGATGGACTCCATGATCTTAGAGATCTTTTCCAACCTAAACAGTTCTATGATTATGTGATCTCACCTCTTTGAATTATGAAGTCCTTGGAATTTCCTTCAACCTAACTCTGCAGGAGCATAAAGTGAGGTGGAAACACAGGGCTAGTGGTGGGGCTGAAACATTGGAGAAATCACTCTGGTGACACCAATAACAAAACAAGTTACCAGAGGAAAGCAACCAGCAAAAGTGCATCATCCACATCTGGTGGAAAGAGGCTGCCCAAGAGAGGTGGTAGAATCTCTGTCTCTGGAGTCATTTAAAGTCCACATCGATGTTGTCCTGTGCAACCTGATATAGGTGACCCTGCACTGTCAATAGGCTCAAACTAGAACCCAGGAGGTTCCACATCTGAACAGGAGGAGAAACTTGTTTGCTGTGAGAGTGCTGAAGCCTTGGAGCAGGTTTCCCAGAGAGGTTGTGAAGTCTCCTTCTCTGGAGAGATTCCAAACCTGCCTGGACATTGTGATCCTGAGCAAGCTGCTCTAGGTGCCCCTGCTTTAGCAGGGGAGTTGGACTGGATAATGTCCAGAGGTCCCGCCCAACTCCCATCATTCTGTGAAACAGTCCCCAAGTTATCAAGCAGAGGATACAAGTAGGTTTTAAACCCTGAGCAATGGCAGTTTATTCCAGCGTGGATGTTCAATATCCACATGGATGTTAAATGCCAGGAGGAATCTGCCACCATCCATGCTGGAAACAAGAAGAAATGACCTTGAGTTGTGCCAAGGGACGCTGAGGTAGGATATGAGAAAGAATTTCATCACTGAAAAGGTTATCAGGCATAGGAATGGCTTGCCCAGGAAGGTGGTGAAGTCCCCATCCCTGGAGGTATTTAAGAGTCATATAGACATGGTGCAGAGGCATGTGGTTTAGTCAAGGAGTTATCAGTGTTTGGCTAATGATAGGACTCAATGATCTTGGAGGTCTTTTCCATTCCAGGCAATTCTGTGAACCCACCAATGGTCTCTGAACACACATGTGGGATTACCTTCTCCTGTCCATGACTTCTAACTAGATTAACAGGGATGGGGTTTTACTTCAGGTATCTGATTTGCAACCCCTGTTATCCTTTCACTCCGCATAATAAAACACTAATTCCTGGGCAGGGTTTCAAGTGCTGTACTCCACACCTCAGCAGAAGCAAGAATTCAGGTCATCTCGTGCTAAAGGGTTTGTAGGTGCAGCTATTTAGGGAGCTAAAAGGAATTAAATTGCTTTCCACAAATATAGGTGACCTCTTCCACCCAAGCTGGAAGTCACGGGACATTTTTATCACTAATTTCTAGCTTCTCTGGGATACACCAGGCATTCAAAAAGGAAACAATTGGAAAGTTCCCAAATCTCCTGCCATTAGAACTGGGAATGTTAAAGGGAACAAAACCAATCACAGAATAGTGCGGGTTGTAAAGGACCTTAAGGATCATCTAGTTCCAATGCCCCTGCCATGGGCAGGGACATCTTCCACTAGACCAGGTTGCTCAAAGCCTCATCCAACCTGGCCTTGAACACCTCCAGGGAGAGGGCATCTGTGACTGGGCAACCTGTTCCAGTGCCTCACCACCTACCCACATCCCATCCTGGGGAAAAAAAATAAAATGAGAGTCAGAAGGATGGGGCTGGGCTCTTTGCAGTGGTGGCCAAGGATAGGACAAGGGATAATGGGCACAAACTAGAACACAGAAGGTTCCACTTGAACTCGAGAAGAAACTTGTTATCTGTGAGAGTGCTGGAGCCCTGAAGCAGGCTGCCCAGAAAGGTTGTGGAGTCTCCTCCCCTGGAGAGATTCCAAACCCACCTGGACATTGTGATCCTGGACAACCTACTGTGGGTGACCCTGCTTTAGCAGGGGTGTTGGACTGGATGATCTCCAGAGGTCCCTTCTAGCCCCCACCAGGCTGGAATTCTGTGAAAAAAGGTGAGATGGAGTTTTCAATTACCTTCAAGATCTCTTGGCTGTTCTCTATGCCCTCCTGGTGCCAACAGTCAAGGACACCCTCCACGCAGCTGTAGCCCATCCCATCATCCAAGCTGGAGAAGAGGCAGAAGCCAACGGTGCTGGGCATGGCCGAGGGGGTGGTAGTTCGTCTCCCGCTTTCATCGAACGACTGCCGAGAGAAGGGAGAAGGTGGGACAGGGCACAGGCAGAGCCACCTCGTCACAAGAGAGGCTTAGAAATGTAATTTCACTAACAGTGTTCTGGAGATTAAGGATTAAGAGCTGCTTTTCCTCACTGCCAAGCAAATACTCATCAGGAGCACTGTGGTTGACCTCACAGCACTGCTGCATGACCAAGTGCCTTGGGCCTAGGATAAATCTGAGGAGGAACAGTTCCAGAGCTGTTCTCAATGCTCTGTAAGTGTTCTCCACGGTCCATTTTTGGCTTTTAGTCTTACCTCCCCTTAAAAGGCTGAAGGGAACATGTGCACAGGTGCTTTTGCTGTAGCCCTCAGCTTCCAGACTAAGACAGATTGTGCTGATTAAAGCTGTACATATCTGGCCTGTGCTGCCACTTGCACCTGGAAATGCAACCTGAAAACTTCTGGAGGTCACATCTGCACATCTCCAGCCCCAGCTGCCACCTGAGCTTGGTTCTCTTCATACAGGTGATGGCTCTCAAGCCTGGGGTAGCTGAGAGATGGCCAACTCTGCCTTGGAAGTGCTCTGACCTTGCTTCTATTTCCTTTTTGCCTTGTGTTACACATGATGATCATCTGCTGAATGGTAGTGCAGGGTTAGGACGGGGAGCAGGTTTGGTGGCCTTGTGGTACCAGCACCAACCTGGCAGTAGGGCAGCAGCATCCTTTGGCACATGGTTCCCAGCAGTGCACCCAGCTAGACATGGCTAGTCTCATGGCCATGCTGACTTCCAAATTTCAGCATAGGGCATCTGACATCTTCCCTTCCCTGGCTGCTGGTTCTGCTCTGAGAAATGTCTCTCCTACTTGCAGGTTGTAGAAACCACTGTCATAGAATCATGGAATTGTTTGGGTTGGAAAAGACCTCTAAGATCACTGAGTCCAACCATCAATCTAAAACCATTGTGGCCATTAAGCCATGTCCCAAAGTGTCATATCCACACATTTCTTGAACACCTCAAGGGACAAACTGTTGAGGTTGGAAGAGATCTTAGAGATCAAATTCAACCAAGCTTACAAGTCCTTCCAGTATTTAAAAGGAGTCTACAGGGAAGCTGAGGATGGACTCTCTATCAGGGAGGGTAGTAACAGAACATGGGGTGATGGTTTTATACTGAAAGAGGGGAGATTTAGATTAGATGCAAGGAAAAAATTCTCTACCATGAGGGTAGTGAGACACCGGAACAGATTGCCCAAGGAAATGCTGGAAGTGTTCAAAGCCAGGTTGGATGGGACTTTGAGCAGCCTCGTCTAGTCTGTCCATGCCCATGGCAGAGGGTGGAAACTAGATGATGTTTAAGGTCCCTCCCAACCAAAACTTCTATGATCTACAAGGCATGCCACTTTGAAGGGGAGCCATCTCTCTTGAAAAGAAACAACCTTTAAGATAGAGTTTGACCATTATGCAACTCTGCCAAATCTGGTGCTAAACCACGTCCCTCAGAACTCCACCTCTACATCTTTTAAACACTTCCAGGGATGGGGATTCAACCACTTCCCTGGGCAGCCTGTTCTGCTGCTTAAGAACCCCTTTCAGTGAAGAAGTTTCTTCTGATATCCAACGTAAACCTTCCTCTGGTGCAACTTCAGGCCATTTCCTCTCATCCCATCACTTGTGGCTTGGGAGAAGAGACCAACCTCCACCTGGCTCTAACCTCCACCTGGCTCTAACCTCCTCTCAGAGAGTTGTAGAGAGCAATGAGGTCTCCCCACAGCCTCCTTTTCTCCAGACTGAACAACCCCAGTTTCCTCAGCTGCTCCTCACAAGACCTGTTCTCCAGACCCTTCAATGGGGAAGAAGAGAGGAAGACAGGCTGTGAGGGCTTTGTTCACAATTTTTTTTCCTGCTATTAGCCCAGGATCCAGCTCAGTTTCTCACCTGCATGGAGAGGTGTCGTTTCAGCTGTCTGTATGGAGTAGATGCTGATGGTGTCAACGACCTGCCATTTTTAAACAAGCCATAGAAGAAGTCCTCTACGCTCATGGTGCCATCTTGCTCCAGGTTATGGAGCACCTCTTCAATCACCTGCAAGTGGCAGAGAATAGCAAACACTTGTCCTTATTGCAAACAAAAAACCCCCAACATACTGTGTTAACTATTTGGCACAGTAGAAAACATCCTGTTCCCAAGTCTCTACAGAAATACGAGAGTAAATCAAGAGTTTTACTGTCACACTGCAGCAGCCTGACCACCCTAGCACCTCCACACAGAATCTTCACAGAGTCACAGACTGGTAGGGGTTGGAAGGGACCTCTGGAGATTTAGTCCAATCCCCCTGCTAAATCAGGGTTACCCCCAGCAGGTTGCCCAGGATCACAATGTTCAGGTGGATTTGGAATCTCTCCAGAGAAGGAGACTCCCCAACCCACCCAGGGAGCCTGGTTCAATGGTCCAAAGTAATAAAGTTCCCCCTCATGTCTGGATGGAACTTCCTGTGTTCAAGTCTGTGCCTGTTGCCTCTTCTCCATATAGGAAATGCAGAGCCACATACAATATGACAATCCTGTTTGTAAAACCTCCTGTTCATCTTGGAGGAGCATGAAAACCCCTTTGTTTCATCCTGCTTGAGACAGGGTGACCTCAGAGATTCAGTTCAAGGTACTGAGAGAGAATCCAAAATCCCAGCAGTTTGGGAAGTGACCATGCAAAAAAAAACCCCAAAACCAAACACAGAAGACACTTTAAGATTATAATAAATCTGGTTTCTGCTTCAGGACAGTCTGCTCTCTGAAAAGCAAGATCAACCTTATTAGAAGCAGGGATGCTAAGATGAAGCCTTCATCCTTTCTTTGTCTACAGTTTATTTATTTATTTTTCCATTTTTTCTGCTTTAATATCCTGAGAACATTTTGCTGCAAAGGGAACCTGCTCAGAAACAGGTTTCCTGAAAGAAATTATTACAAGCCATGTTATTTTAAGGTGGAAAAAAAACAACCCAGCCAATTCTTTAATAAAACTTAATCCTAAATTGACAAAAGACTTTTTTTCCCCCCCCCAATAAATCATTTTCTTGGGGACTCTTCCTGCAGGACATAAATTGCCCATGGGTCTCCTCAAAGTCAAATCAATCACCTATGAATATTTTAACTCATATTTACTGTCTTAGCTAGAAGATTTTGGGGATTAAGGAGACATGGTTGGAATCCAGGATGTGTTTTTACATTCCATTTGCCTCTGTGACTGCATGAGAAGCCATGCACGCTACCGTGCCAGCTGCCTTCTCCTAGAGCAGCCTCCCACACCTGATGTTGTGACACCAACAAACGTGCTGGAAAGCCACAAGTTGGAGCTGAAAACCACCTTCCAAATAGCAACCTAGTCACCCACAGGACATACTTTGTGAGGGCCATGCCAAAGCCTAGGTGTACGTGCTGGTATAAGTGGGCCCATATGTGGCCACTCACCTCGCCGGCTGCTGTTTGGAGCCCATACTGCTCACAAATGGAAACAAGCTTTTTCCGGTTCAGGTGACCATCCCTGGTGATGCCAAGGTGCTCACAGACCTCCTGCAATTTCTCCTCTATCCAGTCTGGGGTGGGCAGTGATGTTCCAGGGGAGGCATTCAGGTCATCTGGGTTCCAGAAGCGCAGCTGCCCTGAAAAAGGAGGAAACTGCTTGGCTTTCTGCCCCTCTACTGCACACAAGTGATCAGCAGAAGACCTAGAGTGCACATCACAAAGGAGTTGCTGCTCAGCATAGAATCACAGATTGGTTTGGGTTGGAAAGGGACTTTTGCAAGTCCCATCTAGTCCAACCCCTCTGCACTCAGCAGGGACATCTGCAACTAGAGCAGGTTGCTCAGAGCCCCAAACAAGCTGACTTGGAATGGTTTTAGGGATGGGGCAGCTGCCACTTCTCTGGGCAACCTGGGCCAGTATCTCACCACTCTCAGCATAAACAATTTTTTTCCTTCTAAATACAATAACTAACATGGGCTGGGGGCCAGGGGAATAGCAACCCTGCTGATTCCACTGCTAGAATGGATAAGAAAGGGACCCATCTTCTGGGCAGTTATGTGATCAAGGCAGAGGACTACAAGGACTTTAAATCGGAGCAAGGGTAGATTTAAACTAGACACTGGGAAGAAGCTCTTTACTGTGAGGATAGTGAGACACTGGAATAGGCTGCCCAGAGAAGTTGTGGATGTCTCATGCGTGGAAGCATTTAAGACCAGGATGGATGAGGCTTTGAACAACCTGGTCTAGCAGAAGGTGTCCCTGCCCATGGCAAGGGGCTGGAACTAGATGATTTTTAAAGTCCCTTCCACTCAAGCAGTTCTGTGAATCTATGACCGAATGAGTTCCATATCCAAATATACCTTGACTGAGTCAAGAACTTCAGTGGTTGCCTGACTCCATAAACGTCACCTCCCAAATAGAGCTGCCTAAGCTCTTGCTTGTAAGCTGCAGTGTATGTTTTGATCTAGGTACTTCTAAAGAGCTCTTCAGGGGAAGAAAAAAAACCAATAGCCTTCAGCTGAACACATCTCCTCTACTTCCAGCAAAGCTTGGAGTGCAGTCTCAACCAGCTGGAAACAGAGCCACTAGACACAAATCAGCCAGAGCTTGCTCAGCCACAAAAACACCTTCTTCCACCCATTACCTCATTGTGGGGCTGGGAAAGCAGGTATGAGAGAACAAATTTGGTCCCTTTAGATAGAACAGTATTTAGAGAGCCACCAAACTCTGGAAGAGATGTTGAAGCAATGGAAAGATGCAACATGCAAGAGTCCCATCAATAAGGCACTTTAGTGAGGAGCAAACACCATCTTGAGATGTTACATGCAGGCCAGCTGGAGTCTGGTATTTGTACACCAAGGACCTTGAACTCTGCACGCTGCAGATTAGTGCCAAAGGCCAGTGGTCACCCTGGGGGTCACCCTTCCAGGACAATTAGGAAACATTTAACAAGTGGTCCATGCTGACATCTAGTGCCTACCAGGCTACACTACAGCCAGCAGCCTCAGGGCAGGGGTGAGGACTGGGACATGAACACCCTGGACCGGGGCCCCCAAAGCTACCGCTCTGGGAGTGCTAGAACCTGGGAGACTGAGAGCACCAGCAATAAGGATGCTTCTCTACCAAGCAAGAGGGAGAAGGGGGTAGAGGATAAGGCACAAGACTGTGCCCCAGGGCTAAAGCCCTGCTTTAGCTTTCATTCCCAGCTCACAGCTGACTTGCCCCACGTCAATCTTCTTGACCACACCAGGCTGGTACCCTCCAGAAGGCTTGGGACCATCTTATAGCGCTTCTCTGATCCATCTTCAAAGTTGAAAAGAAAGAGAAGCAGCACACAAAGGCACTGCCATTTGCTCTTACCCTCAGCCTCATACTCCTCGCTGTCTTGTGTCTTCCAATGCTGGGGAGAAAACAAAAGGTTTCTGCATTATTATTAGTGCAAGACATCACCCATATATAAGAGACTCCACAATCAGCATCAAAAGAGCTACAGGGCTCCGACAATGTTGCCAGGCTTTCATCTCCCTGTTCCCTGTGGGCTGGGCTGGCAATCCACAGCTCTTTGATGCTGCCTTTTTCTGGCATGCAAGGTTCTTCGGTGGGGATAAGCCACAGCTGCAGCAGAAGGCTAAAGCCCCATGACACAGTCTGGTAGGGTGATGGAGAATGAGGGATTTGCCCTCCAAGCAAACCATGCTGCTTGTCTTAGACACTGTGATGGTCAAGATGATGAGGGTGCACGGAAGATTACATGAAATTGTAGAATTGTTTTGGTTGGAAAAGAGCCTTAAGATCCATCAAGTCCAATCAATAGCCCAGCACTGCCAAGTTCACCCCTAAACCACATACCTCAGTGCAGCTACACAACTTTTCAGTCCCTCCAGGAATGAGGACTCCACCATTGCCCTGAGAAGCCTCTTCTAGGCCTTGACAACCCTTTCACAGAAAAATATTTTCCTGATGTCCAACCTAGAGCTCCACTGGTGCAACCTGAGGCTATTTCCTCTTGTCCTGTCACTTAGTTACCTGCTGCATATAAGGCTCCACCTGAGTTTGGGTCATTCTTTTACCATCCCATAGGTCCCACACACAGCCAGGTCTTAAATGGTTTGGGCTGGAAGGAGCTTTTATATCGCTCTAAGACATCTGCTCCCAGAGCAAGTGCTATTTGGGAAATTAAGCTTCTGCTGCTTCATGCTTTCCCTTTTCATAGAACCAGTAAAATTAGAAAAGACTTCTAAGATCATCAAGTCCAACCATCAATGCAACACCACCATGCCCACTAAACCATGTCCCTAAGTGCCACATCTACGCATTTGTTTTAACACCTCCAGGGATGGTGACTCCACCACTTCCTTCGGCAGCCTGTTTCAACGCTTGGACATCTGCCTGCCGAGCTTGAAGCCTGGCAGCCTCCACTCATCCAGGTCAACTCCAAAACACCTCTCATAGCTGTAGGTCTAGTTCAGGAGATGAAGCCCTGCTGCCAACAAGCTCTCTGCAGAGTTGGAATTAACACCAACATACTCTTTACCAGTCTTAAGCCATCCCACTTCCTCTGTGACAATACCACATCAGGTCAGGCCACATCAGGTCAGGCCGCACCAGGAGCAGGGCAGAAGAACCTTGTTTGAAATTATTTCCCCATGTGCTACATGTTATCCTGTCTCTGCCACCCTTGTACCAGCTGAGGATATTTAGTCCCACATGATGCTCAACAATATTAACTCCTGGTTTAGCAGCAGCAGATGTTGCTTCTCCACCACTACTTCTTGCATGCGCGTAACTGATGGATTTGAAGTCAAAGTCACCCAGGACATGAAGAGGCTCTAAATCATCATATAAAAAGTTCAACACGTCTCCTTCAGATTACAGCTAAAACCCATTAATCTACAATGTTGCCATGGAAACTGGATTAGGTCACTGGACTTTTTTTAGCTCTGCTGCTCACTCCCATTTCATCTGCTGGACCAGGGCTGCAACATCTCTCTCCATGGGTTGGTAGGGTTCTCTGCGTCACCTCTGCTTTTGGGGACAGTCATGGGGCCAGAGAGGTGGTAGAAGCCCCATCCCTAGAAACATTCCAGATCAGGTTATTTGGAGCTGTGAGAAACCTGTTCCAGTTGAAGATGTCCCTGCTGACTGTGAGGGGGTTGGACTAGATGATCTTGAAAGGTCCCTTCTGATCCAAACCATTCTGTAAATTAGGAGTGGAGAAGATGGGATTTAAACTTTGCTCCTCCAGTAAGAAATCAGCCTGGAAGAAGCTGGAACCTGCAGCTCTGGGCAAAGCCAAGAAGATATTTAATACTGCACTAGAAAGCTGCAGATTTTGACCAAAAAAGCAATGTCCTGCTAGGATCACTACTGAGATATTAATGCAGCAGAGTCACAGAATGGTAGGGGTTGGAAGGGACCTCTGGAGATCAAGTCCAACCCTCTTGCCAAGGCAGGATCCTCTAAAGAAGGTCACACAGGTGACATCCACATCCAGGTGGATTTTAAATATTTCCAGAGATGGAGACTCCAGTACCTCTCTGGGCAGCCTGCTCCAGGGCTCCACCACCCTTAAAGAAGTCCCTCCTCATATTTAGACAAAACTAAATTCTTGATTTGCCTGATAAACCACCAGGGAAAACACACAAAAAGCAGGACCTGGGGCAACAGGTACCACCAAGTTGCTACCTGCAACGGCAGAAAACAGCCCATGGTCCCAAAAATGCATTAAATGACCTCATCCCAGCCCATAATTATCTGTACCAACAGCCAAGTTTGTGCTGAGAGAAGGTATCTTTGCTAGACAGAGCTATCACCCTGCAGTCACTTGTGTGTGGAACAGAGGGAAACCAAGGGGAATTTGAGTAATGATTCTCTGAATGGGGGGTCCCCATCTGTCTCACCAAGTCTTTCCACATAAGCAGCATATATGTTTATAGAGAAACAGATCTAAACCATCCAGCACCAGAGCCACTCACCTCAAGAACTTTCTAGCGCACAAGTCCTATGAGGGGCAGCTGAGGGAACTGGGGTTGTTCAGCCTGGAGCAAAGGAGGCTGAGGGGAGACCTTCTGGGTCTGTACAACTCCCTGAAAGGAGTTTGGAGCAAGGTGGGGGTTGGTCTCTTCTCCCAGGCAACCAGTGACAGAACAAGAGGACACAGTCTTAAGCTGCACCAGAAGAGGTTTGGGTTGAGTGTTAGGAAGAAAGTCTTTAAAGAAAGAGTAATTGGCCATTGGAATGGGCTGTCTGGGCAGGTGGAGGAGTCACCATCCCTGGAAGTGTTTAAAAAAACAACCCTGGATGAGGCACATAGTGCCACCATTTAGTTGATTAGATGGTGTTGAGTAATAGGTTGGACTTGATGATCTCACAGGTCTTTTCCAACCTAGTTAATTCTGTGATGAGAGGAAATGGCCTCAAATTGCACCAGAAGAGGTCTAAGTTGGACATTAGGAACAATAGAGGGCGGGGGCTTCGAGCTGGAAACCCACTACCACCAACCCCAGGTAGCTCGAGTGACCTCCTCCCTCCCCGTGCCAGGGTCCCACTGCGGACAGCTCAGGGGATTCCTTTGTGCAGGGAAGGCTCCGGGTCAGCCACCAGCGGTGGGAGGACAAAGAGAGGCCGACGCATCCCGATGCCATTGTTCGCGCAGCGGCGGCGGCCCTACAGCTGGCGGCGGGTCAGGCGGCGCTCGGCGTGCCGGCGGCGGGACCCCAGGAATGCAGCATTCCGCCGGCAGGCGCGGGCCCGGCCGGCCCGAGCGGCAGATGGCCGAAGGCTTTCAATGCTTCGGATCGGAGCAGCATCTGCAGCTTGTGCCGTTTGCTCCTGGTGGCCTCTCCCCATAATAAGGCAGCAACCTCTTCCCCCACTGCCATCTGCTTCAGCGAGACAGACCTTTGTTCTCCACCCAGAATATATTGCTAATTAAAATGACGATTGGGAGCGCACAGAGAGCCCTGCTCCGTGCTGCACGCAGTCAGGTGAGCCCTCACACCAGTGCTGATGGATCCCACTGCATAGAAGCACAGATTCATAGAACGGTTTGCCTTGGAAGGGATCTTCAAGATCATCTACTTCCAACCCCCTGCCACGGGCAGGGACACTTCCCACTAGACCAGGTTGTTTAAGGACTCCTTCAACCTGGGCTTGAACACCTCCAGGGAAGGGGCATCCACAACTCCCTGGGCATCCTGTTCCAGTGTCTCATCACCATTCTTCCTCATCCCCAGCCTAAATCTTCCCTTCTCAACTTCCAATCCATTCCCTCTCATCCTATCACTACAAGCCCTTGTAAAAAGTACCTCCCCAGCTTTCCTGTAGCCCCCTTCAGGTATTGGAAGGCTTCCCTGAAATCTCCCTCAAGCCTTCTCTTCTCCAGGCTTGAATAGAATCAACTCTCTCAGCCTGTCCTCCACAGGGGAGGTGCTACAGCCCTTCGATCATCTTTGTGGCCTCCTCTGAACCTGTGCCAGCAGTTCAATGTTCTTTCTTATGCTGGGGACACCGTTTCTCCTTCCCCACATGCTTGCCCAGAGATCACTTCCCTGCTCTCTCAGAGCAGAGAGCCTTGAAGGACAGCAAACATCCACACCTGACTTTGTCAGCTGCCTTCAGCTGCAGAGCACCAGAGTCCCATCAGTCGCAGGGGTGCACTACTGTTGCCCTACTGCCAGGTTGGTGCTGGTACCACAAGGCCACCAAACCTGCTCCCCATGCTAACCCTGCACTACCATTCAGCAGATGATCATCATGTGTAACACAAGGCAAAAGGAAACAGAAGCAAGGTCAGAGCACTTCCAAGGTACAGTTGGCCATCTCTCAGCCACCCCAGGCTTCAGAGCCATCACGTGTATGAAGGGAAACAAGCTCAAGTGGCAGCTGGGGCTGGAGATGTGCAGATGTGACCACCACAAGCTTTCATGATGCATTTCTAAGTGCTTTCATTGCTGCTTCTCCATTAGCACCACATCCGTAACACCACAAGGGCCATTTGTTTCCCATCATCCATCAGCCAAGTAGCATCCATGGGGAACTTGAAAAATGTCTTTCCTTTGAGGGTGATAGGACACTGGAACAGGCTGCCCTGAGAAAGTTTGTGGAATCTCCTTCTTTGGGCACATTCCTGTGCAACCTGATCTAGGAGCATTAGCAGGGGCTGATGAGCCCCAGAGGCCCCTTCTGAATCCTACCAGTTTATGATTCTGTGATGAACCCATGAGGATCAGAGGGAACCTCAGGATCCCTGCACCACCCTTCTGCTCTCAGCAGAGTCAACGCTGAGCTGAGACCCAGCTGCTCATAACTTTGTCCAGTGGCACATGGAAAGCCACCAGTGATGGAGGTCACGGAGCTTCTATGGGCAGCCGATCCCACGCACAGACCAACCTTCCAGCCTCTCCTCTTGTGTTTACAAAGAGAAGGAAGCCTCTCAGACAGAGCCTGAGCCCTTTTAATTGGCACTGGTTGAAAGAAAGCACCAATTAAGCCACACTGCCCCAGTTCTCAGGCCAGCAAAACAACCCTGGGCTGGAGACAGGCTTTTGGAGCAGTGTGTTTCTACACACAGCAGGAGAAAACTGGGGAAAGGCTGTTTTGTTGTGCCAAGCCTCCAGAAGTCAATACTTCAGGAGGCTCCTGATGAACTTTTTGGCCACAACACAGCATCCCCTCCCCACCCAATACCTCCAAGCAACTAATTTCTGAGCATACCAAGGGGAGTCTTCTTTTAGGGACATGAGAGTGATACTGATAAAGATGAGAAAGTAAATAATTGGGGATTTCACAAATTTGACCTGAGTTTTGCTCAAGATGGAGGAGGAGATTAATCATCTCACCCACCCCAAAAGGTGCAACAAGAGATCCCATTGGGAGACAGGAGCACAGTGTGGTTACTACCAGTTAAGTGACCTTGTTAATCAGCTAACTTCTCATCATAGAATCATTAGAAAAGACCTTCAAGATTGAGTCCAACCATTAACCCTTCTCTACCAAGTCCACCACTAAGCCATGTTCCCAGGCACCACATCTATATAGCTTTTAAACACCTCTAGGGATGATGACTCCAGCACCTCCCTGAGCAGCCTGTTTCAATGCCTAACAACCCTTTCAGTGATTTCTCCCCTCCCCCACAGTGTCCAACCTAAACATTCCCTGGTGCAGCTGGAGGCCAGTCCCTCTTGTTCTATTACTAGTTACTTGGGAGAAGAAACCAACACCTACTGCATGACAACCTCCCTTTAACACCTCCTTGACAGCTAAATCAGGAGTGAGATTAGAGTGGCTGCTTCCACCAAAGGACATCATTTCCCTAGGGGCTGTGGCCAGATTAACACTGATTTCAGGCCAGGGCAGCACACAGTGGCCAGCATCAGGAAATGGATGAGTACCCTCATGACACTGAGTAAAGGTTGCCAAGAACGCGGTAAAGGAGCAGGTTCTGGTGGAAATGCCTTTCTTCAAGGTTGTTGGTTTTGATTATTTTTAAGCTCAGTTACATAGGAAAGTCACTGGAAATCTGAGTATTGGAAGTTTCTCCATTGCTTCCCCATGCAGTGTTGAGCAGGTGCCTACAGTGCTCCCCTTCATCTCTAGGGAAACCAGGAGAGGCAGAGGAGGGAAGAAAGCAGCAGTGTTCCTCCTTCCCACTGGAAAACTCCCACCACATGCTCCTGAATCAACAATACTTGGCAAACTGGGGCAGGCTGGAATGAGCACAACTCCAAGGAAATGCTCCTATGGTCATATCCCAATGCACACTGCCAAACCCAACTGCTCTTCACCTTTTAGAGGGTGGCTACAAAGAAGACGGATATTCCTTTTTTATAAGGAGTCATGGAGAAGATGTGGGCTGATGAGTACAAGCTACTAGGGAGACTGATAAGGCACAAGAGGACAAGAAGACAATCAGCTCTGTCCCCTCACAAGTGGCGGGGTCCCCAACATTGGACACTTTTAAGATTCACTGGACAGTGCCATCTTATCTAGACTGTGCTGTTACCAAGAAAGCTTGGACTAGATGATCCTTGAGGTCCTTTCTGACCTGGTACTCTGACTTTGCTTTTCTGTTCTGGAGAAGCAAGAGGAGACTCCAGGGTTGAACGCACCAGTATGAAAAGAGTCACTAATTTTGATCCCAAAACCAAGGGGAATACAAAAAAATCTGGAGGTGGTGGTGAGACACTGAAATAGGCTGTCCAGGGAGGTCGTGAACACCCCCTCCCTGGAGGTGTTCAAAGGCCATGTTGGATGAGGCCTTGAGCAACCTGGTCTAGTGGAAGGTGTCCTTGCCCACGGTGTGGGGGTTGGAACTCGATCTTGAAGGTCCTTTCCAACCCAAACCATTCTGTGAATCTATGATTTTTGGAGCAGGTATGTGGGGGCTAACAAGAACTGTGCAGCCCCTGGGATGGCTGGTCTTTTGTTTGGTGCAGAAGCTTTTTGCTGGGAAAAAAAGTAGAAGACTGAAGAGTTGGTGGCTGTAGATTCAGGGCACTGTCCTGCTGTGGAGCTCTGCTGCTCACCACCCCTCTTCCCAAGAGCACTGAAGCCACAGCCAGACTTTTGCAGATGAGCTAATAGATGAGGACGTGCTCCTTCTGCTCCCAGCCCACACTTTGTTAGCCACAGAGGCAGTGGAACAACCCTGGCTTAATTGCTGGCCTGTTCTTCAGCCAGCAGCTTGGGGAGGCCAGCGGTGCCAGCACCCCCTGTACGTCACCAGTGCGTGTCACGAGCCCAGCTCCTCCTCAGCTTCCCACGGGACAGAATCTGAGGCTGGACAAGGGAATTGCCACCTGGCATGACTGAGCCCTGGGGAGAGCTGAGTAGGGTGATCATTGCCTCAGCTGGGAAGACCCCAAGGACATCCAAAACACTTTAGTGTGGTGTGGGAAGCAGCTGAGATCAAGGAATCAGAGAGTGGTTTGGGTTGGAAGGGACCTTTCAAGGGACCTTTCCAACACCTCCAGCAGGGTCATCTGCAACTACAGCAGCTTGCTCAGAGCCCCCAGCAACCCGAGCTGGAATGGCTCCAGGGATGGGGCATCTACCACATCTCTGGGCAACCTGGACCAAGGTCTTGCAACCTTCAGGGTCAAAATTTTCTCCCTTCTCTCCAGTTTGAATCTCCCTCTTTTAAACCCATCACCTTTTGTCCTCTCACAACAGGCCCTCCTTAAAAGTCTGTCTCCATCTTTCTTATTGACTCCTTTAAGCACTGAAAGGGCACCAGAAGGCGTCCAAGATGACCACAGGATGTTAGGGGTTGAAAGGGACCTCCAGAGATCAAGTCTAACCCCCTGCCAGAGCGGGGCCATGGAATCTACTGCAGGTCGCACAGGAATGCATCTGGATGGGTTTTGAAAGTCTCCAGATAAGGAGACTCCACAACCCCTCTGGGCAGCCTGTTCCAGTGCTCTGTGACCCTCACAGTGAAGAAGCTCCTCATGTTGAGGTGGAACCTCCTGTGCTGTAGTTTATATCCATTACCCCTTGTCCTATCACAGGGTGCAATGGAGACCAGGAAGAGACCAGGGAGAGACCTTTGAGATCATTGAGTCCAACCTATCATCCAACACTATCTAATCAACTAAACCATGGCACCAAGTGCCTTATCCAGTCTCTTCCTAAACACCTCCAGTGATGGTGACTCCACCACCTCCCCGGGCAGCACATTCCAATGGCCAGTCACTCTTTCTATGAAGAGCTTCTTCCTAACATCCAGCCTAAACCTTCCCAGAGCAGCTTGAGACTGTGTCCTCTTGTTCTGGTGCTGGTTGCCTGGGAGAAGAGACCAACCCCCACCTGGCTACAACCTCCCTTCAGGTAGTTGTAGAGAGCAATAAGGTCTCCCCTGAGCCTCCTCTTCTCCAGGCTAAGCAACCCCAGCTCCCTCAGCCTCTCCTCACAGGGCTTGTGCTCGAAACCCCTCCCCAGCTTTGTTGCCCTTCTCTGGACACAGAAGAGTCCCTCCATCTTGACACCCAGCCCTCAGATATTTATACGCACTTATTAAATCCCCTCTCAGTCTTCTCCAGACTAAACAGCCCCAAGTCTCTCAGCCTCTCCTCATCATCCTGGCAGCTCTCTGTTGGACTGACTCTCTCGAGTAGAGAGAGTGGTGGTGTGGAGTGCAGTCATCACTGCTGGGGGTGAGAAGCCCACCTCAGCAGCCAGCGGCTCACCTCCTGGCAGTCAGCGGGAGCGATGTGGGTGGGACATGCCTCCTCGCCCAGCGGCTCGATGACGGTCACCTCCGCAAAGTCTTCCACCGACCCCTGGAACTCCGGCAGGGACCGGCGGCCGTAGCGTTTGCTGCCTTTGATGTACTTGGGTTGTGCTTCTGGGCAAGAATCTGTGATAGACAAGAACAAAGCACAGGGGAAAGGCGATTTGTGCGGATCCAGCTCCCAGGTCAAAGCACACCAGGCTGGTTTGGTTGCAGCGTTTCAAGCACGGAATTGGCACCATTGTTCCTCCTGGGCAAGCGGCGGCAGATGCTCCTCCCCAGGACCACCACCCTCACCATAGCATTGGGTCTGGTGGGTTGGAATTAGTCCTACTTCAAAAAATAAAGGTGGAATCTGGGCTCCATCATACCCTTCCCCAAGTCTCACATGAAATGTGGTCTTTTAATGGGATGAGATTAAAAAAAACCCACAACAACAAACAACAACTCTGAACCTTATACACAGCCTGGGATGGAAAGTCCGTGAGATGTTGCACTAATCTTCATTAGCAACACCGGGCAGGTTTAATTAGGGCCAGCATTGCACTTAGGCAGCTCAAGGCTCCAGATTATGCAGACACCTGGGTGACTGCCGCTGCTTCTGTGGATTTAAATCACAGCTCCATGAAAACACAACTGGGTGAGTGGAAAAAAGAAATGGGCAAGTTTGGAGGTGAACATCTCCTGAGGGAGACACCAGCAGCTGATCCCGGCGACAGCGGGGCAGGCCCCAGCTTGTGCTGTGCAGCTAATGCCAACTGCGAGATCTAAATAACCCTTTGGAGCCATCATCTAATTACTCTGTGTGTGTGTGTGTGTTTCTTCTTGCATTCCCTATCTCCAGCTTCTGCTTGCACTGCTCATCTTCAGCTTTCCACAGCAAGCTCCTGCCACTGGGGACTGAATTATCCGAGAACACTCATGGATGGGGATCAAAAGACAACTATAAATAAATAAGCACATTTTGGGCCATTTCCAGTGAGAACAAGAGAATGCTTTGGGTTGTAAGGGTTCTTTAGAGGTCATCTAGTCCAGTCCCCACCCTGCAATAAAAAGGGACACAATCACAGATTGCACTGGGTTGGAAGGGACCCTCAGAGGTCATCTTATCCAAAGCCCCTGCAGTGAGCAGGGACACCCCCAACCAGATCAGGTTGCTAAGAGACCCATCAAGCCTGACCTTGAGAATCACCATTGCAGGGTGCAAATTAACCAACGGACCAAATTAACCAGGGATTCAATTAGGGGAAAGGCTCTCTGCCATGCTTTGTTTCAATGTTTACTAACCTAACCATCACAACCATCAAACCTCACCACTGAAACCATCCCCCCCAGGACTTGAGATCACCTTCTATTTTCTGCTGCTTGCAAGGTACTGAGACAACAGCACAAAACCAGCAGCTTTTGAAATTTTTATTTGCAGAGCACCCTAGTACAAAATAAATGCAAGAGAGCAATACTAATAAGGAGCAGGGAAGCTGTTCAATCATTGACAAATGATCTCTAACCCCCTCCTCCTCTCGCCCAAAAGCCTTGGATAATATTCCTTCAGATATGGAAGACAACTCCAAGCTTGTTAGAGGGGAGGAGGGAGGGGGGAAATATATATTCTGCAACTTAGCTATGCAATGAATTATAAAATACACAGGGTAGGAGTGCTTTGATTCCTCCAGCCTTGCAACTCCAACCATCCATATTGCAGCTCTAGGGAATGAACCCCGGCGCCCGTGTTTGAACAAGAGCTTTCTTTTTTTCCCCCCTCTCCAAACAAGATTTTTCTGCAGCTGGGACTCACACATGAAAGTTGTGTGATGAAGTGCAAAGATAGAAATAATAATAATAAAAAAAAAAGGAAATAATTTAAAAAAGAAATAATGAAATCAAAATCACAAGCAGACAGGCTGATTATGTAAGAGCCTGAGAACAAAAGCAAACCTTATCACTCCTATTAAAGCTTGCCCGGTGGTGAACAATCTCCATCCAGCAGCCCTCTCTGAAATGCTAATATTTGTGGCTACTCCTTCTCTCATTTATTCCCTTCCCCTCTCTTCCCCCCCACAGAAAAAAATGCTGGGGAGCAGAGGGGGAAAAGCTTGGGGGAGGGGGGGGGAGTATTGTTTTTGAGATTTCACCCCCCCTTTTCTAAGGCATACAGGCACCTCCATGCCTCAGCTGTCTTTGAGAAGATGTAAAGGGAAAAGAAGCTGGAATTTAGTAATTATGAACCTGTGGTTTTTAATTTCCTTCTGGATTTCCCAGAGCTCAGAAGAGTCCTTGCCAACCCATCTCCCTGACACTGCTACAGCTGAAAAGGCAGCTGGGGGGGAGGGTGGAAATCCAGCTGCTGGGGGCGGGTGGGGATGGGAGGAAGAGGAAAATCCAGCTGCTGGGGGGGGATGGGAGGAAGAGGAAAATCCAGCTGCTGGGGGGGGATGGGAGGAAGAGGAAAATCCAGCTGCTGGGGGGGGGATGGGGGGGCAGGGGCAGGCAAAGAGAGGAAAATTCAGCTGCCAGGGGAAGAGGGGGAGTGAAATTGAGAGCATCTCCCCACCTCCATGTTTCAAGCAATTTGGAGGCTGACAGATTATTTCTTTCCACTTTGGTCTGAATGCCTGAGTAAGCTTGGTTCTCCATTGGAATGGAAAAGTTGGGAAGCCTGAGAATATTCCCAAAGAATAAGGTGACCCTTCACAGCTGGAGAAGAACAGAGGGTTCCTGCTTTGCTCTTGCCTTGCAAAACGCCAACTGAAACAGGCTATGCCTGAGCCTAGCTACCGAAGGCATTCCACCTCAAACACCCCAAAATTCTATTTCCCTTATTGTCTTCCAAGCCCTTGGGCACCTTCAAGGTGTGCCAGGTGGATGATGCAGAACAAAGCCCTCATGTTATGGGGCCATAGGTACCACTCATTGTAAGATATCACATCCTGCAGCCCCATCCCTGGGAGTTTGGACCTGCCTCTGCTGCAGAAAGCTCCTTGGACTGAGTGCACATGGAATTTTTCCAGCCAGCCAGCATTCTGTAAGCTACTCCACCCTCCTGATCTCCCAGGCCTAAAGCCCCAGCACAGTAACTGGTGCCCTTGATGGTCCCACCATCCTGGGTCTATAGGCTCATAGAATCACAGAATGGTTTGGGTGGAAGGGACCTTTCAAGGTCATCTAGTCCAACCCTGCTGCAGTCAGCAGGGTTGAGCAGGCTCAAACAACTTGACATGGAACAGTTCCACAGATGGGGCATCTACCCCCTCTCTGGGCAACCTGGGCCAGGGTCTCAGCACCATCTGCAGAAAGAATTTTGGTTGTAGGGAAAACTGAGCATCCGTGCCAGCAAAACCCAGCAACCTGAGCTCCCCAAGCAAAAAAAAAGTTCACCAGTGATCTGAGCTGAGGGTCTCCTTTCCAGTCAAAGCTGATGAGGAAGGAGGGAAAAAGATGGTCACTCATGTTTTAAAAGGCACACAAGGAAACAGGAGGGAGATGTTGAATTGGGTGCTTCCCATGAGGCAGATGCCCCTGGGAGAGCCCCGTGTGCTAATTATCACAAACACTGTCAAACACAGAATCACAGAATGGCTTGGGATGGAAAGAAGATCTTTCATGGAAAGATAATCTGGTTCTAGCCCCCCTACCATGGGCAGGGACACCTGCTGCTAGACCAAGTTCCCCCTGTACTGAACACTAAGATAAGGCTGCTCTTAGAGTCACAGAGTCATTTTGAATGGAGAAGACCTTCAAGATCCTCAAGTCCAACAGCCAACCCATTAAAACACCCAACACCACCATTGAAACCATGTCCCAGAGTGCCATGTCTACTTTTCTACTTTTTTTTTTTTTTTAACTCTTCCAGGGATGAGGACTCCACCACTTCCCTAGGCAGCCTGTTCCAGGGCTTGACAACCCTTTTGTGGAAGAAATGGCTCTTCATGTCCAACCTAACCCCCCCCCCGCCGCCCTGTGCTACTTCAGTCCATTTCCTCCTATCCTATGGGTTTTTACTTTGGAAAAAAGACCAACCACCACCTCACTCCAACCTCCTTTCAGGGAGTTGTAGAGAGCCAGGAGGTCCCCCCTCAGCCTCCCTTTCTCCTGGCTGAACAGCCCCAGTTCTCTCAGCCATGCCTCCCAAGACCTGTTTCCCCAAGCCTGACTTCTGGAACCCCCTTCTGCAACCAACAGCAAGGCAAGATGCTTCTCCTCGTAGCTCCTTGCTATTGTGTGGCCAAACCACCAAGAAAGTGGGAAAGCAAAAAAAACCAAAAAACAAAAAAAAGAAGATAAAAAGAGAAATAAAATAGGTCGAAGGCTCCCTGCTTCCTACAGCCCCCGGCAACACATGGGTTAGTAAAACACACGCTCCAGAGCTGGCACCTAATGAGACACTTGGGTCTGATCTACTCCCCCTTGAACTCCCCCCAGGCTAAGGGGGGAAAACAAGCATCTCACCTCTCTGCCTCATTGCCTGGGGGCATTGTGGACCCTGAAATCCCCCTAGAAAAACCCATCACACCCCTCAGTCTGCATTTCACAGATCTTCCCTGGTTTAAGTGCTGCAGACAGGAGCCATCTATTCCTTGGCTCATTTCCCACCTCCCCCCTTCAAGTCCATCTCAGCACTTAAACGTCTTCATGGTTAGAGATTTACAGTTGATTTTCTGCTTTTCTGCACTAGATAAGTCAGTTCCAAATCCTGATTCTTCGGGGGGGGTGTGTGTGGTGTGGTGTGTGCTCGCCTTGCTGGCAAGCAGCATTTTCCTGGGCACAGCATCAAAGCCACTCAGAGCAGACAAAAGGGGGTTTACAGGACCCTCACCCCACGAGCCCGACATTTAGAGATGAAATTAATTACTTTGCTGCTAAAGATTTGGAAGGGAAGGATCTTCATCAGGGTGGCAGACAGCCTACAGCTGGGCAAAGCACACCACAGCTTGGATCTGCTAAAGCCTAATCCTTAGAGACACCAGGTACTGCCTAAATTCCTCCAAATCCTCATTTCACACTTTGGGCTCAGCAACTGAGGCGGAGAGAAGCAGCAGCTGCTGGGAACACCCTGTTCAGGCACCATGACCCAAACTCCAGGCATTTTGTTCCAGATGTGCTGCCTGTGCCTAAATCACCGGACAGTGGGACCAGTTTAAACACAGAATGGTTTGGCTGGGAAGGGACCTTAAAAGTTCTGAATCCTCTGCCGTGGGCAGGGACACCTCCCACTAGACCAGACTGCTTAAAGCCTCATCCAACCTGGCCCTGAGGGAGGGAGCATCCACAACTTCTCTGGGCAACCTGTTCCTGTGTCTCACCACCATCACTGTAAAGAATTTCCTCCTAATATGCAGTCAAAATTTCACCACCACCCAGGTCCAACTAGACCTTCACAGCCACCAGAGAAACCTTTCCCCTATGGGTGGGATTCCTGCAAGGGCATCATGCCCATCAGGTTCTCTTTGAGAGAGCAACTCTGTCATCTCCATGCATTGGAAAGCACAACATCCCAGCAGCTCCTCATGACCACAGGGATGATGGCATCAAGCTCCTCTTTAATTTATCCTGGGTGTTCCCATAATCCCATGCTCCACCCTAGTAATCTCTTCTTAATGCAGGATCACACAGAATTGCCTGGTTGGAAAAGACCTTAAGGTCATTCAGTCCAACCACAACCTAACATCTCCCTGTACACAACTCTTCAACCATGTCCCTAAGCTCCTCATCCTTGTAGTGAGACACTGGAACAGGTTGCCCAGGGAGGTCATGGATGCCTCCCCTCCCTGGAGGTTTTCAAGACCGGGTTGGATAAGACCTTGAGCAACCTGGTCTGGTGGAAGGTGTCCCAGCCCATGGCAGGCATTTGGAACTAGATGATCTTTAAGGTCCCTTCCAACCCAAACCATTCTATGAATCCAAATGTCTTTTAAACATCTCCAGGGATGGTGACTCCACCATCCAGGCTTCCAGGAGACAAAGCCATCTTTACTTGCCAGAATGGGAAGGAGGGGGGTGGTGGAAAGAGCTTAATTATTCCTTCCCCCTCAATCACCCAGATCACAGATATTTTTCCTCTCTGTTTTATTGTCCCCAGACGTCTGCCTTACTGCTAGAGTGACCCATGGACAAAGAGCACAGCAGCACACTGCTTGCATCCCATAGAGATTCCAAAGTCTTCCCCACATTCCTCTGCCCAGCCCCACTACTTCCCAGCAAAGCTGGGCTGGCTGATGCTCCAATTCACAGCTGGGTCCACATCCCCAGACCAATGTCCTTGAGGAGAAAGAGCTGATGATAGCAGCACTAGGAATTCTGCCTGCCATGGTTTCCAGGGCTGCTTCCCAGGCAAAGTGCCCACAGCATGCTAGGACCATCCTCCCTGCCAGTCTTCCCTTTGGAAAGGGAATTTAGCTTCTTTGCCAAGAAAAAGGAAATAAATACATAATCTCAGCTGCTCTCTGCAAGCCTGACAGCCTCTCCCACCTGCTGCTTCCCAAAAACAAAATAGGGAAACCCCATCAGCCACTTCTCCAGGAACTGCCTGTGCATCCCTGCATGGTGGTTTTGGTTCCTTCTTGCCTGCCACCAATGGGTAGGTGAGCCATCCTACCTCTTTCAACTAGAGCAGGCTAGATCTAGGTTGGACATTAGGAAGAAGTTCCTCACAAAGAAAGCAGGGAAACACTGTAACAGGTTGCCCACAGAGGTGATGGAGGCCCCATCCCTGAAGATATTCTAGGTCAAACTTGATGGGGCCCCTGGAGTTGTCCCTGCAGAGGGGCTCAACAAGATGACCTTTCAGGGTCCTTTCCAACCTGATGAATCTACGATTCTATACCTGAGCTCCTCCCAAGGGCACAATGATGCTGTCCTCACTGGGTCCCCTCAAGCTGGTTGGGAGCTACAAGGAAGCAGCTGATTTGGAGACCGCAGACAATCCCTCTGGTCACTTGCAGACCCAAGGAACCTTCCCATTACCCTAAGTCCCTGGGTAAAACCACAGCATGAAGACACAGAGCCAAGCTCCTTGAGAAGCAAACTCCATCAATGCAAACAGCCTTCAAATCTGGGCTTTTATTATTTATTCCCCTCCCCCCCCCCAAATTAAATTTTCATTTAAATGATACAATTTGAAGCTCTTAACTCATTCCCCTCCCCCGCCCCCCCCCCCCCCAAGCCTGGGGGCAGGCTTGTAACACCAACATCTCCACACTCACTGACAGTTTGACACCAACAGCACAAAGCAGCTTGTTCTCCCAATCTTCAGTTTGATCTAAATTAAAAGCAGCAGAGACTTTGGTGTTCACCAACCTGTCAAAATGCATTAATGAAAAAGAAATGCCTCCAAGATCTGCCTGGTGCAGGCTTCCTACCTGCACCCCATGCCCTTTGATTACCTGCCATGCAAAACCCAACTGACAAACGTGTCCCCAAGGAGAGCTCTCCCGCTCCAATACGACTTCCTTTGTCGTTTCCCTTATGATAACAACAAATTTAACCCTTTGGAGAAGATTTATTTGAATTTAAATCAAAGCTAGAGCATCTCAGATGCACAATTCCTCAATAAATCCAGAGTCTTGGATTAGTTCTGGCGCACCAGTGTGCCAGTGCTGCCTCCTGCTCCATGCCAGCTCATTCCCAAAGGGCTGGAAGGAAATGAAGGGTTGGAAGGGATCACAGAAGACCTCTGACCCCTTGCCAGGCATCACTGAGGCTTCCTCCTCCATACTGAGCACCCTCTGACCTGTGTTGGGAAATTGCATTAAGAGACAGCTCTTGCACCCAGCATCACCCATCTCAGATGTGGCACTTTGAGGCATGGTTAGTGAGCATGGTGGGGTTGGGTTGACAGTTGGATTTGGTGATCTTAGGGGTCTTTTCCAACCTTAGTGATTCTACGGTCTTCCTCTAAGCATGAAGATCTTTGGAAATGATGGGGTGGGAAATAAAAATAAGCCATCAATTGCATCTTCTTTGTGTGGCCTATTGTGACAGGACAAGGGGTGAGGGCTCTCAACTAGAAAAAAGGGGAGACTTAGGTTCGGTAAAGAGGAAATGTTCTACAAAGAGGGTGGTGAGACACTGGCCCAGGTTGCCCAGAGATGTGGTAGATGCCCCATCCTTGGAACCATTTCCAGGCCTGGGGCTCTGAGCAACCTGCTCTAGTTGCAGATGTCCCTGCTGACTGCAGGGCAGTAGGACTAGATGACCTTGAGAGGTCCCTTCCAACCCAAACCATTCCAGAGTCTCTTGGGCTCTCTGGTTTTTGCAAGCTCTTCAAGGAGGACAGTTTTAATTTTGCTGACAAGCAGCACTCTGCAAGAAGCTCCATTTGAAATTGATGCTGCAGGAAAGGAAACCTGGAGTTTCCCCCTCCCCCTTCTTTTCCTAAGCAGTTTTCTCCTTCAGGGATTTCACGTCCCACTGCTCTAAAGACAGGATTAGGGATTTACATACAGGTGGGACATCCAGCAGACCTCAGCCCCCCCTCAGCACCACTCCAGCTGGTGCTCAACCCTCAGCCTGGCCCACAACTCCCCAGTGCTCCCAGCATCACCAGCCCCTCCCACACAGGGTGGGGGTCACACTGAAGCAGTGACCTTATTTCCTGCCAAGGGTCTGAAAAGACACATTTTCAGTGCATGCTGAAACAAAGCAAGGAAAAAGCAGGATAGTGAGGACTTGCAGCACTCACTGCATTCTCTGACCAGCCTCAAGCTGGTTTGTCAGAGGGCTCATCTCATGCAGAAGCACCTTTGGACCAGACTGACTGTCCCCTGGGACACAGACACATTGAAGTAGCTTCTCATAGTCTGAGTTCACCAGGCTCATTTCAACCACAAGGAAACAGTGGACTTTAAAACCCAAAAATTAGCACTAGACAGGAGGGGAATTTCTGTGTCTAGCATCTCCAGGACAATCTGTTGCAGAGAGCTTCCCCATCTTCACAAAAGCAGAGCAGCATCCAAAGCCAGTGCAGCTTTTCAGAGAACCATAGGATTGTTTGGTTTGGAAGAGACCTTTAAGGTCATCAAGTCAAACCATTGACCCTGCCAACGTAAGCACTGCCAAGTCCAGCAATAAACCGTGTCACTCAGCACCACATCTACATGCCTTTTAAACTGCTTTAAGATCACTGAGTGCAACCATCAATGCAACACCACCACAGCCTTTAAGTGATGTCCTGAAGTGCCGTATCTACATGTTTGTTGAACACCTCCAGGGCTGGGGACTCCACCACTGCCCTGGGACGTCTGTTCCAGGGCTTGTCAAGCCTCTTGGGAAGAATTGTCCCTAATGTCTAGCCTAAACTTTTCCTGGTGCAACTTGAGGCCATTCCTCTCATCCCATTTCTTGTTCACTGGGAGAAGAGACATAGCCCACCTCACTCCAGCCTCCTTTCAGGGAGTTGTAGAGAGCACTAACTCAGCAAGGCACTGCTGTCCCTCAAGACCAGGAGCTCACCGGCTGCCAACAGCCCAGCAGCTCTCCAACCCTCTTCCTGCCAACCTGGAGCTTCTATGCCTGCACCAGGGTCACACCACCTCAGAGCCAAAGCACTGAAGGGGAAGGCAAGGGAATGTGCCAGCCCCATCTGGGCAAAAGCAGCAGCATTAAAGCATTTGGTTGCCTGCCCGTAACTATCTGCTGCAGCTGGAATGCTCCTAAAGCCTCCCTGGCCACCAGAAATGTGAGAAAAGAGATCTCAGCCCATTAAGCAGCTATGGGGTGTGTTGAGCATCTGAAGTGCTATTAGCTGTCCACACTCAGACACCACATGTCTCTCCAGGCATTTAGATCAGGGTAATGAGATATAAATATCTAATACCTCAGAAAACACTTTTGAGCAATGCTCCATAACAGACCTTAAGCTCTCACTTCTCCCTAGGTCTGGGCATCCAAGCAGAAAGGCCTCTCTTAGAACCTAAAGAGCACTTTCTCTTCACTTTGAGAGCCACCCACATCTGCTTTGCCCAAGAAAAAGACACTATTTTTAAGAATTTTAGTGTTTACCTGGCTCTTGGAAGTGCTCTTCATTTGAGAGGGTTCTGGATAAGATGAGGATAAGTGCTTCTTTAAACTGATCAAAGTGGACCTGTGGGGTGAAAAAAAGGAACGAAGGAATCAACTGGTGCAGATAATTAAGTATCAGAGCAATAACCCAGCAAGAAGATGGACAAATCAGCCAAAGAGACCACCACACTGAAAGTAAAGCATGCCTGTGTCTGCCTCAATAAGGAGAATGGATGAACCTCAGCCCATTCAGTCTTGGAGGCTGAAGAAGTGACAAGATGACAAAGCCTGAACCTTTGAACCCATAGAAAAGATGGTTGTTGTCACAGAACCACTCAAAGCCACTGCTTTAATGCATTGGTTGTGGGTTTTTTTCCATCAAGTAGGAAGCCAAAATGACACAGCCAGAAGACCAAGGAGCACCTGAACCAGGTTGCCCAGGGAGATGTTCAAAGACAGCTTGGATGAGGCCTTGAGCAACCTGGTCCAGTGGAAGGTGTCCCTGCCTATGGCAGGGGGGCTGGAACTAGATGACCTTTAAGGTCCCTTCCAACCCAAACCACTCTATGAATCTCTATCACTTGAGATCACTTGCCCAGGGTCGGTGGCTCCTACAGTGAGATGCCAGCCCTGACCAGTGATTAGATATTCAGTCCTGGAAATGTTCTGCTTCCCTAATTAAGCTTCAGAAAACACTTTCCAAAGCAGATGGCAGAAAGCTGCATCCTTTCCAGGACAGCCCTGCCCTGGCTCCTGCCTGCTGCACCTCTGCTTGGGCTAGACTGGAAATGCAAGGTCTGGAGTGCAGTTAGGAGAAAAATAAGGAGGGGTGATCTTACCACAGGGTTGTTTGTGGGTTCCCCCCCCGCCTCTTTCCCATCTGTTTTTTCCTGGAAAGCCTCCTGCCTTACCACCACAACAGTTGGAAAGGGTCTGGAGCATCCTTCACGGCCATGCTGCGGAATGTCAGCAATTCCAGCCTGGGGGGGGACGGAAGCTGGGGGACAGCTGGGGAAACTATTTGACATGGGTCAGTAGTGAGGCAGAGCTGGCTGCTACCATTTCTTCTGGCTAAATAAATCTTCAGGGAATTTTTGTTGCATTGAACAAGAGATTCTGTATTTAAAGCACCCACCGAGGCTGCTGTTGCAGGCAGAGTTGACAGCTGTGAATCCACCACAAAGTGTAGGAGACAGCTGGGGGGGTGGGAGGTGGATTTTAACGCTGTTGTGGGGAGGCACAAGCGGCAAAACCCACATCTGCAGTTTGCCAGCTTGTTCTCAGGCTTGGGCCAGCCCAAAAAACTACCAACACGCTTCAGATCAAGAAACGGATGATGTCAGAGCCAGAGGCTCAGCCATGGGACCCCTATGCAGGAGAACATCTCATCCCACAGCTCAGGCAGTGCAAATCAGCCCTAAGGTTCTAAACATGGAGTAATTAAGTAGTTAGGAATATGCTCAGCAAAGGAGCTCGTCAGGGATGCCTTCATCTGAATACTAATTGCTGCCATTCGTTTCCGAGCGCTGGTGTACTTCAAAAAGGACACTTCAGAGAGATGGGAGAATTTTGCCTGATTAAAAAAACCCAAACTTGACATTTAGACTAAATGAGGATGAATAAAAGATGAGAGTGTTGGAATAACAGGTCCCCTTCCCCATGGGATCTTCTCGGGAAGGGAAAGGTGATGACAGCCACAGGGGGAACGAGCTGGTCCTTCAGCTGGGTGCTGGGCTTGGATGGGACCTCGAGGCAGCAAGATGAAAGTAAACCACTTTGCATCACTCCTGCAAGCACCAAATTACAGGGCAGAGTAAAAACACCCAGGCAGGTGCAAAGCTCTGTGAGAAGCACCAACAACCAACGGGGTAAAGGAAGGATCATAGAATGGCTTAGCTCGGAATGAACCTCAGAGGTCACCTACTCCAGCCTTCCTGCCATGGGCAGGGATGCCTCTCAACTAGACTTGCTCAAGGCATCAAATGAGCAGGGGAGGGGCTGAGCTCTCACTGCTGCAGCTGCCTAAGGGACAGATGGGTCTGGTGCAGAGCCCACAGAGCAATTTTACCATGACCACCACATCACCAAAGGAACCTGTGGAAGATTAGGCTGCCGGGCAGGAGGTGGCAATCCTCCAGCCCCCACTGCCAGTGCTGTGGTCTGCTGCACAGCAGGATTTAAAATGCAAATCAGCAGCACAGAGACTGCTCAGAGGGGTCCCACAAACATTTTCTGAGCAGCAGCACCCAACTCTGTGGATGTAACCCAAGCAGGTAGATGGGGGATATTTTTCTTCAGCAAAAGCTCTCAGACCAGATAACAAGGAACAACAGCGTCTGTGGTGCACCTTTGACCTTGGATGTTGCAGGTCTCTACACAGAGTACTTAGAAATGCAAAACAGTAAAGTGAAAGTTGTGCTCAAGTACCAGCCAGGCAAAGCAGCCTTCTGCCACTGCTTCCCAGCAGCATCCTTCCTCATGTTCAGATGGCACCTCCTGGGTTCCAGTCTGTGGCCATTGCCCCTTGTCCTGTCACTGGGCACTACTGAAGAGAGTCTGGTGCCGTCCTCTTCACCTTCAGGTACTGATCAACATTAACCAGATCCACTCTCAGGCTGCTCTTCTCCAGGCTCAACAGCCCCAGGTCTCTCAGATTTTCCTCCTCACAGCGATGCTCCAGACCCCTCAGTATCTTTGCAGCCTCCACTGGACTCTTTCCAGTAGTTCCCTGTCTTTCTTGACTTTAGGATCCCAGATCTGACCCCACAAGGGCAGATAGGGAGAACGTCTCTCAACCTGCTGGCCACACTCCTTAATGCACCCCAGGAGACCATTTGCCTTCTTGGCCATGAGGACACATTGCTGGTTCATGGTGAACTTGTTGTCCACCAGCACTCCCAGCTGCTTCTCTGCAGAGCTGCTTCCCAGCAGCTCACGCCACACCTGTACTGGTACAGGCAATTATTCCTCCCCAGATACAGGACCCTTTACTTGCCCTTGTTGAACCTCATTAGATGCCTCTCCATCCAACTCTCCAGCCTGCCCAGTGATATCCTTGATTTGGTTTTGCTTAGCAGAAGGATGGTCCTGGCCAGCCCTGGGAAAAGGGGCATTAACAGCAGCAGTGATGCACAAAGCACCATCCTCTTCTGGAGAGCAGTTTCAACCAGCCAAACCAACCCAAAAGTTTTACAATCACCAAGCACAATGTCCAGAACAGCAAATCCCTGCTGGGGCATGGAAAGTCTTAACATGCTTTTTTCATCGTGCTTGGCTGGATTTAGAGGACTTGGGAACTCTGCTCACAGAGGGCTTTGAAGAGCTGACACGTCACTGCAAACCCCACTGCAAGACCAGGGTACTGCCCAGTGCCTGGGGCATGCTAAGTCCCTGGCAGAGGAGAATTTTCTCAGAACAAGTGAAACAGAGGCAAGCCAACAGGAATCAGGGATTTTTCCATAGGAATCAGGGACCAGCCAAGCTGCTGAGCAACACCAGCACCTCTGAGAAATCTTGACACCTGCCTGAAAGCATGCTTCCTATGAAACCATCACTTATTAGCACTAGAAAGAGAGTGACCATGTGCCAAGCTACCTGCTGCTTCTCGCTTCATGGCCCTGTAATGCAAAGCAGCAATCTGCAAGTCCAGCCTCTCTGGGGCAAAAGAGGCACCAGTGGCTCCTTCCAGCTCCTCCTTCCCCTTGATCTTCTAGCACAGTCCTTTTCCCCAGAGCCCTGTTTTTGCTTGCAAACTCCTTCCAGCAGCAGCAGCCAGAAGGTTGCAGGTGGAGAAGACATAGCAACAGAGCAAGCTTGCAACCAAGTCTCTTGCCTGGCATGGAGAGAGCTGCTGCACATCAAGGGGGCAGCATCACAGGGGGCTCAGAGGAAGGATATTTGCAAGAGGTCACAAGCCAAAGCAGCTTCTGATGAGTGAAACCCCAGACTGGTGCCTTTGCTGCAGGCTTGTTAATGCTATAGCACAGGGTGAAACGTGAACTCCCTGTCCTTGCCTGAGGGCAATGTGAAGGACAGTCCTTGTGCAGAGTCTGGAGGTGCCAAACTTTCTCCGGGTCCCTGCACACTGTAGAATCATAAAGTACTTTGGGTTGGAAGGGACCTTTGAAGGTCATCGAGTCCAACCCCCCTGCAGTCAGCAGAGACATCTGCAACTACAGCAAGTTGCTCAGAGCCCCAAGCAACCTGACCTGGAATGTTTCCAGGGATGGGGCATCTACCACCTTGCTGGGCAACCTGGCACAGGGTCTTACCGCTCACAATATAAAACACATCTTCCTTCTCTTTAGTCTGAGTCTCCCTCTTGTCTATTTAAACCCATCACCCCTTGTCATGTCACAACAGGCCCCACTAGAAAGTTTATCCCCAGTTTTCCGGTCAGCCCCTGTAAGCACTGAAAGGCCACTGGAAAGTCTCCCTGGAGCCTCCTCTTCTGCAGGCTGAACTTCAACTCTCACAGCAAAAATACAAAGAAAAAAAGAAAAACCATAGTCATTAGCACAGTCCAGGAGCACTCTCCACAAGACAGCACTCCACGTTAGCTGCCGATTAATGGGTACTGCCCCTCTGAGACACAATGAGAAGGGCAGCTTGATAATGGTTGGACTTGAGCTTAAAGGTCTTTTCCAGCTGAAACAATTTGATGAATCTGAGGAAAGAGCTTTCCTGAGGAATCCCAGGAATTGCTGTGTGCATCACCACCCCACACAACCGAGCACAGAAAGCAGTTCTGGGGTGGTTTGGCTCTGCCACGAGCCAGGGCAAGATCTACGGAGCCCAGCTAGCCCCTGGAGATAGCGTGTCTGTGTTAATCCCCAAAGCATCCCACAGAGCAGGGAGCAGGGGAAGCAGCACATGCAGCCCCTCACTGGGATGCAACTCCCAGCTCCCAGTCCAACCCAGCAGCCCCATTCTGGTGCATTCATCCCTGGAGCAAAGCCCCCAGCACAAAAGCAAGCACGTGGCCCCACTGGGTTGCCCCTCAGCAGAAAAAAAACCCACATCCCCCTCATTACCCTCCCCTCCCCAGTGCCCTCCCATAAATCCCAGTCTCTTGGAAGTTCAGGCAAACAAAAGCCGCTCCAAGAGGGACCATCTGCAGCGAGGAGCCGGTGGGGCAGGTGCAAGAAGCCTGCGCTGGGGGAGCAACATGTTTGCCGCTTATCCTCCTGACGTGCTTCCTAGGAAACCCGGCAGCGCCGAGGGTGATTAAATCAGGCTCGCGCTCCGACACGGGCCACTGCTGCTGCTAACGAGCACGGGCGACGGGCGAGCGGCAGGGGAGGCTGCAGACAAAGATGATTCTGATGTTCAGGTCGGAGGTTGTAAGCAAGAACCGTCCCCAAAAGACAAAAAAGGGGGCCAATGAAATAAAAATGCTCCTTGGGACGGTTTGTGCCTTCTAGAGAGGTGGTGGAGGGTCTGTCTCCAGAGACATTACAAAGCCACCAGGACGTGGTCAAGAAGGCCACTGGCATCCTGGCCTGTATCAGGAACAGTGTGGCCAGCAGGAGCAGGGAGATCATTCTGTCCCTGTACTCAGCACTGGTTAGATCACACCTTGAGTACTGTGTCCAGTTCTGGGCCCCTCAGTTTAGGAAAGATGTTGAGTTGCTGGAAGGTGTCCAGAGAAGGGCAACAAAGCTGGGGAGGGGTTTGGAGCACAAGCCCTATGAGGAGAGGCTGAGGGAGCTGGGGCTGATTAGCCTGGAGAAGAGGAGACTCAGGGGAGACCTTATTGCTGTCTACAACTACCTGAAGGGAGGTTGTAGCCAGGTGAGGGTTGGTCTCTTCTCCCAGGCAACCAGCACCAGAACAAGAGGACACAGTCTCAGGCTGCACCAGGAGAGGTTTAGGCTGGATGTTAGGAAGAAGTTCTCCACAGAAAGAGTGATTGCCCATTGGAATGGGCTGCCCAGTGAAGTGGTGGAGTCACCATCACTGGAAGTGTTTAGGAAGAGACTGGATGAGGCACTTGGTGCCATTGTTTAGTTGATTAGATGGTGTTGGGTGATGGGTTGGACTTGATGATCTCAAAGGTCTTTTCCAACCTAGTTAATACTATTCTATTCATCCTGTGCAGCCTGCTGGAGGTGAACATGCTCTGGCAGAAGGGCTGGACAAGATGACATCCAAAGGTCCCTTCCTACCCCTACCATTCTATGATTCTATGATCCCAAGTGCTGGATCATGCTCACCCCATCCCAGCCATGAGCAGCATCCCTGTGAGCTTGCCCCAGTGCAGAGAGTCACAGAACTGTGGGGGTTGGAAGGGAGATGTATTCCAACCCCAGATGCTTTAGCAGAGGGGTTTTGGTGCCATTGGGCTCTTTCATAGATTCATAGAGTGGTTTGCGTTGGAAAGGACCTTAAAGATCATTTAGTTCCAACCTCCCCTGCCTTGAGCAGGGGCACCTTCCACTAGACCAGGTTGCTCAAGGCCTCATCCGACCTGGCTTTGAACACCACCAGGGAGGGGGCACTACCTCCCTGGGCAACCTGTTCCATGCTACCTTAAACTTCACTTTTCACCCACTCCGAGCACCATTGTTGCACTAGACCAGCTCTTAACACCTCATCTGTAGCACTCCTCCCCCTCTATGCCACCATCCCATAAACAGCAAAACCAGATAACAGTATCCAAGTGGTGGGAGCTCAAGACAATTAAGCTGCATAGAAAAGTCTCCAGTGCTCAAAGACTACTCTGCAGCTCCAAAAGTCAGAAACCTCCACCTGTATCCACCCCTGCTGTCAGCAGAAGAGCTACAGACCCTAGGGCAGGTGAGGAAGAGGAGGCTTTGCTCATTAGAGGAATGATTTTGTTTTGTGAAAGCTGCAGCTTTATAAGACAGTGGACTTGGGATGGCTGCTTAGCTCATGTCTGCCAAGATCCCTGGCTGCCCTGCTCTACATCATCTGATTTTAACAAGCAATGATGGGATTTCAGGATCATTTTAATGATTGTGCTGGGAAGAAGGTAACACAGGAGGACAAGGACATCCATGCTGAACATGAGGTCTTCCCAAGGTTAAGCAGCTTCTGCTCCACACCCTGGCATTTAACTCTATAAAGGTACAGTCATTTTGGAAAGCACCATGTGATCTCCTACACAGGCTTCCAGCCCCTAAAAACCTTAGCCCAGGTGGGTCTGTGATAACCACAGCCATGTGGACACCAACACCCAGTAATGTGGACAGAGGTGGCTCAGCCAGCAACTGCTGGAGCTGGACAAGGTTTTCTGCTTTAGAGAGGTGTGCATGACTTCACCTGGCCTCACCAGTTTAACTATAGCTTAAGACAACACAAATCACAGGCTTGAGTCCTGGTTTTAGGTCCCCATTGTTCTGCAAGCACCTGGTGAGCTGGTTTGGAGAGGTGACCCAGGCCAGAAGCTGTACTCAGTGGTGCTGGGGAGCACATGTTGCGAGTCTTGCAGCCCCAGAACCTCAAGGATGTTGGATACTCACAAATTAAACCCCTTTCCACCACCCTCCCAAGTGTGCCAAAGCAGCTGATTGGTGCTGCCTTGCTCCCAAGTCCTGGAGCCCGCCGTCACCCTCCCCACCATCACCCTAGACTTACCCTGCCTAGGAGGTTGCCTTGGAGGAGGGTCTGCTGCAGTGCCGGGGCCACCTCCTCAAGGTGCAGCACGTGGCAGAGGTCGGTGAGCTCCTCCTGCCCCAGGGACCCTGTGCCTGTGCTGTCAAAGCTGTCGAAGAGCTCCTTGAGGCGAGCTTCATACTGGTCCTGCTCAGCCTCATCCATCCCATAGCCTGCCACACTAACCTGTGGGGAGAGATGGGGCTGGTGAGCGTCAACCATAGCATCCACGGCATGTAAAGACCAAAACCTCAAGGGCTGGTAGAGGGGCAGGTATTCACGTGGAGTACAAGATTATTCAGTGCATTTTTTGTAGGCATCAAGTGAACTTGGTGCTCTACCACCCCTCCAACCTCTTCCACCCACTGGGTGAAGCCAGAGGCCACACAGCAGAAAAAAAAACCCTGCAGAGCTAAACACTCAAGGTGGGGACAGCTCAGGTGGCAAGACAGCCTCAGGTTCCAGGTCCCTATATGCCACTTCACACTGGCTCCATGAGCAGCTCATTTTGGTTCAGCCAAAGCATCTGAGGTGTTTCAGGGGAAAATTGTTCCTTTGAGCTCCATAACCTGGAGTTGGTTCCCAGGTGTTGCAGGTGATGCTTTAACTACCTTAGCAAGGAGATAAATAACTACCCCAACAGCAACAGCTCCCCAGAGGCAGCGAGCAAATCACAGGGCTCTGCCTGTGGTGCGGAGGGCATAAAGATCCCAATTGCTGCCTCTCCCACCACCCCAAACACCTCAGATCAGCAAGCCACCCTGTACATCCTGCTCCATAGACACAAGACACATTCCTGCACCAGATAAGCTCCTTTTCATGCTGGTCTGGGTGGCAAACACACCATCAATCTTCTCGGATGGCAGCTTGCAGCATCTCTGCTTTCCTCCGCAACCCCAGCCAAAGCCACACAGAAAAGACATGTTCCCCTTGGGTCACTGCTCTTTTTCAGGTACTTCAGGTCAAACTATGTCTGAAGGCAGAGAAGGGCTTGAGAAGGGACACTAAGGGTGGCAGCAATTCCAGCCCTCAAGCAGAGGTGACTCCAGAATGGAGATCAGCAAACAAAGCCCAGGTGGTTTCTCCACCATGCAGCCAAGGACTTTGTCCTCCTCTCCTAGTGAATGACTTCTCACCTCTCACACTAATCAGAGCATCACAGCCCCAGGAACTGTTTGGGGAGGGAAATTCCCTGTCCAAAATGAAGGATTCACCTGGTATCTATTCACCCAGCCTGGCTTGGGGCAAAATAACAGACTGGTGAGGATTGGGAGGGATCTCTGGAGATTATCCAGTCCAATACCTCTGCTAAAGCAGGGCCACCCACAGCAGCTTGCTCAGGATCACAATGTCCAGGTGGGTTTGGAATCTCTCCAGAAAAGGAGATGCCACAACCTCTCTGGACAGTTTGCTCCATGGCTCCATCACCACAGGATTCCCATGTCACCAACTGTGCTTACAGACATCTCAGAAAAACTGGAGCTGCAAGGTGCAGCCTGATTTCACCCTACTGCCCATCACCACAGCCTCAAGGAACACACTGATCTGCAAGAGTACCACATCAGCTTGTCCAAGCACCTTGTGGCCAAGGGGCAATCAGAACACCTTGTCCCACCACCACAGCCAGAGAACTGGGAAATCTCCAGCACAAACACTGCAGCAGCCACGTCCTTGACTTTGCTGGTTGTAGAAGCAGATGCCAACGCAGAACAGCACTGGGCCCCTGTGCCTGCTGAGGGATGCAGGGCTGGTGCCAAGCAGCATGTAGGGTCTATGGGATAGAAATAGCCCAGCCTGGCTGCCCTTTCTCCTGTGCTGACATGGGCAAGGACAGCAAGATCGTGGACACAATCCCTCCTTGTGCCACTCTACCCGACTCTCACACTCCCAGGGGCCACATTTCTTCCACTACCCCCAGATATCTCTTGAGGGGCTTTAGCAAAGCACCCAAGTGCTATGGATGGTGCCAAAGAGTGCAGACAGATTTGCATTCATCCCAGGGCACTAAGGAAGAGTCAGTGCCCAGAAACTCAGGTGTCTGCAAGCAGAAGGAAGACAAACTTGTTTCTCACACCAGCAACCCCATTTCCTACCTGCACCCACTGGGCTCAATAGTGGCAGCTGCTGGGTACTGGTATGGGGAGAGCCTTTCCCACCACAAAAGGTGACTGCAAAGGTGATTCCAACCCCTGGAGCTTCCCAGGCTTATTTGAGCATCTTCAGGATCAACCACCTCCTGCCCCTCAGAGACTTCTCTGGCACCTGACCCTACTTCTGCACCACCAGAACCAGTTCTCCTAGTTATCATGGAGAGCTAAATATCACCTCCCAATGTGTCCCCAAGCATTCATGCTGAAAGAAGACATCGAGACCTCCTCTTCATCCCCAAAGACATACCAGAAATGCACCCAAAGCAGACAGCCTTAAAAACTCACCCTAGATGAGAGTCCTGATGGGCTGACAGAGGAGACACTGGGGAGCCCAGTAAAGCCAGCAAGAAACACACAATCCTCAAAGAAGAGCATCAGGTGCATGGTCCCTGCCTGGGGCCAGGCTTCCCCCACAGCCTGGGTGAGTTTTTGGTGAGGGCACTGTGGCTTCAGCAGCCTCACATCCCCAAGGTGAGGGATGGTTGGAGCTAACTGGGCTCCACACCAGCTCGGTGAGATCCAGTTGCCTCTGTGCAGCCTGGGGGAGGGGGATTTCAGCTTTTCAGCTGCAAAAGCATCAGAAATGAATAAAGAAGGGCACTGCTCTTGGCCTACCTGTCAGTCAGTCAAGGACAGCGAGCAGCCGTCAGCGAGGCAATCCTGCACGCATCCTGCACAACCTCCATCTTAGGAAGGCAGCGCCGGCACGCAGCCGGCTGCGCAAGGTGACCCAAGATGCCTACTCCCGACTGAATTATTCAGCAGCTCATCAAGAATGGAAGGGGAAAAAAAACCCCAACCAACAACAAAACACCAGACCCAACCTTCCTACCTGATGAGCTCATGAGGCATCACCCAGCAGTCAAAATAATGAGGTCAGTGACATCAGGGACCCAGCGTGCCCAGTCACCCTCCGCACCCGCGTGCCGGAGCTGCCTTCTCGAGGCTGGCAATGGGAGAGTGGCAGCAAAGAAAGGGCTATGAGGAGAGGCGGGGGGGGAACCAACACAAGAGGAACACAAAGCCTGAATTAAACCCCAGCCTTTCATCTCAGCTCCAGATGGACTAGCAGCTGAGATGCAGGAGGGCAGCCAGGAGCTGGCAGGATAATAGGGGGGGGGGAATGAGTGGGCGGCAGCTGAGCAGGGGCTCCCCGGTCCCCTGCAAGGAGACAAGGGGCTGTTCCCCGCATAGGACATCACTTTGTTCAGATTTATAGCTGCCCTTCTGTTATGTCCTCCCCAAAATGACCAGCTTGAGCAGACGGTGAAGAAAGGGGCAAGTTTGGGAACTCCTTGGAGCCACAACCGCATTGTTCTTTATTTCTCTTCTCCCTAACACAAGCCCTGAGCAGCAAAGCATTGAGGGATGAGAGGTTTTCCCCCCAGCATTTCTTTCTTTCCTTTAAATCCAATGCCTCCTGAGACCCAGATAACCTTCCTGACACAGAATGTAGAGGCTTGATAGGGCTCAACTCCCAGCTAAATTTAACTCAAACAATATAGGCTTAAACAGTAATTACCATTCTGCATATTAAGTGCCTGGAATCAATATCAACCTCTAAGCTTTCACCTCAAACTTATGAAGACATGGACTACCTGGTCAACCGTCATGCAGAGACATGACAATTGTCAACATGCCTTTTTTTAGTTCAAAACAGGGTTAATGCAGACAGCATGTTTGCATGACATGAGGGTCTTGCAGATCTTAGGATATTAGAAGAAACTTTTCCACTGAAAGGGTTCTGAAACGCTGGAGCAGGCTGCCCAGGGAGATGGTTGAATCCCCATCCCTGGAGGCGTTCAAAAGATGCAGAGGTGTGGTGCTGAGGGACATGGCTTAGCACCAGCCTTGGTAGAGTTAGAGGTTAGATAATAGCTGAACCCCATGATGCTAAAGGTCTTTTCCAACCAAAATAATTCTGTGATCTCAGGGATGCTCTGCCTGATTGCATCTCCAGGGCACATAGCTATGAGCTACACTGCCTCCACCCTAACTAGCCCTTCCCACAAGTCACTGGCCTGAAGCAAGTCATGTCCTTCAAGGGATAGGAAAGAAAAATGTTGCTGTAGCTGCTGCTCTTGATTGCCTCCACTCAAGCAAGGGCCTAGCAATTAGTAGCAAGTGCCTGGTGGAGCAGCATCAATTGGCCTTCTCCAAAACATAAGCACCTGCTCCCCAAGAAGTAGCCATTTGGTAGTGCCCACACAGGTTAAAAGAAACTGATCCTTGTGTCTGCTCTTGGGACAAGCAGGATGATGTGAACACAGCTGGCAAAAGCCACCAAGACCCAAATTTTTCATGTCAGGGTTTATGACAAGGCTCCCAGCAGCTACCAAAACCAAACCCTTGAGACAACTCCAACTCCAGCTTTCCAGCAAGAGCTCATCTAACTCATCATCTCCTGCCCCAAATGAATCATCTCACCAATCACAACTGTGTTTAAGCTACCACACACCCACCAACCCCCCAGTGCTGCTGCTTGGGTCAAGGTGATTTTGGAGCTCAGACCACCTGCAATATTCCATCTTATGGACTGAAGCTGGAAGAGGATAGATTTAGACTGGTTATTAGAAAAAAACCTCTAGAGTGAGGGTGGTGAGACACTGGGACAGGTTGCCCAGGGAGGTCATGCATGCCCCTTCCCTGAAGGTATGCAAGGCCAGGTTGAATGAGGCCTTGAGCAACCTGGTCTAGTGGAAGGTGTCCTTGCCCATGGCAGGAAGGCTGGAACTAGATTATCTTTAAGGTCTGTTCCAACACAAACCACTATATTTATCTATGACTCTTAGAAAGCAGCAGTTCCACAAAGGCTCTCACTGGGAAACCAAAGGAAAGAAAAAAAAAAAACCAAACCAAACAATCAACAAACAAAATCCAAACAAAACAAAAAACCTCAACCAACACACCACAAAAAGCCAATCAAGCTCCCAAATATCAGTAAATCACTTGACAGCATGCCTGGCTCTCCAAGGGTCACCACCAAAGTCAACTCTACAGCTGGCAGTTCCTCCTCCCCATTGAGCACGGTCATAATTTTCACAGCCCTGCTGCTTTGCACCTCAACACCACCTCTCCAAAACCACATCAAACCACTCCAAAGTCAGCAGAGATAAAGAGATTCTGTTAACCAAGCTCTGCTCTGGTTTAGCAAAGCACCACAAATTGATGGAGAGGGCTTCAAAAGGAGCCCAGAGGTTTGAATATTCACGCCAGCCTGGGATTTGCATTGTAATAGGGTCTTTCAAAGAGCTGCCTTCCCTTTTCCAAGGGAAAACAAAGCGCCCATCTGGTTTGATTTTCGGAAACTGGGCTGGATTCGGGGTATCAGCTCAATAATTCGGGGAGCCCCGGGTGTGATAAAGCCCAAGGTCCAAGGCACAAAGCTGATTATTGCCGAAGTAAACAAAGCAAGCTGGCAGTTGATCCAGCAATGCCAGGAAAGGAGGGATTTGGGAATTCCCACCCAGCTCAGTCCTGCACCGGCTCAGATAACGATGCTGAATCACAGCGATAGCTCCAAGCTTCTCACCGGCATCCCCAGTTCAGGCAGCAAGGAAGATTCATAGAACGGTTTGGGTTGAAAGGGACCTTAGAGACCACCTAGTTCCAACCCCTGTGTCATGGGCAGGGACACCTTTGTACCCAACCCAAAATGACACCTAGTTGTATGGAACACCCATCTCCAGTAGCTCACCCCCCTTTTCCAGGTTGTGGATTTTGGGCTTTTCCTGGCTCACAGCCACAGCTCCATCCTTAGCCCACCACAAGTGACAGGCCCACAGTCTGCAACCAGACAGCAGACGCTGTCTGCCACCCTTGGTGACAGCAAGGGCTCCGCCGATGACAAAACAACTGCTGTTATTAATTCCTCCAGCCACAGCCTGCTGCTTCCTCAGCTCAGCCCAAGCAGAGTTGGTCCAAACCCCATTGCCGGTGTTTTGGGGTGTTTGGAGCATCTCTCCAGGGATGGGACAGGGATAGGGATGTACCACAGGATGAAATGCCCTTGGCAGGATGCCTCATCAGACCACTGCCACTTGAGCAAAGACCACTGACAGGGACTGTGGGGGCTTTTGCATGGCCTCCACCCATTCTGGCACCATTCTGTCTCAAAACCCCCGCTGCACCCTACAGCTATGAAACCCCTGTCCCCCTCGTCCAGCATCTCCCTCTTCCTCCATCAACCCTGTCCTCTTCTCCAGCACTTCTTCCTGCCATCAACTCCCTCCTCCTCTCCAGCATCTCCCTCTTCCAGCAATCCCTTCCTTGTCTCCTCTCCAGTAACCCCCTTCTCCTTTTCAACATCCCCTCCATCCTTCCATTATCCCTCTCTCCTTCCCAGCACTCCACCCCTCCCTCTCTAGTATCCCTTTCCCTCCTCAAGCATCTCCCCCACTTCTTCCAGTATCCCACATTCTCCCTTCCAGTACCTCCCCTCTCTTCTTTCCAGCATCCCCTTCCCTCGTCAAGCATCTCGCTGCTTTCTCCAGCTTCACCTCTCTCCCTTCCAGTATCCCCTTTCCCCTTCCAGTATCCCCTCTTTCCTCTTTCCAGCATCTCCTTCCCTCCTCGTCTCCTTGTTTCCTTCATCCTCCCCTTCTCCCTTCCAGTATATTCTCCTCTTCTCCTTTCAGTATCATCCTCCCTCCCCATTTCCAGTATTCCCCTTCCCCCCTCCACCACTGCCTTCCCCCTCTCACTATCCTCTCTTTCCCCTTTCCAGTATCCCCCCGCTCCTTTCCAGCATTCCCTCATTTCCCCCTCCAGTATTCTCCCTTTCCAGCTCCCCTTTATTCCAGCATCTCCCACTGCCCCTCCATCACCCACCTTCTCTCCAGCACCCACCTCTCCCGTCGCTCCCTTTCCCCCGCCGTCCCGTCCCGTTTCCCGACACACGCGGTGGCAGCCCCGGGAAGGGGCGGGCTGCGCCCCGGTACCGCCCGCGGAGGAGGGACCGGAGGCGGCAGCCAGGACCCCCTCCCCCACCCCCAGAGTCCCGGTAAAGTCCCGCCCTCACTCCCCTCCCGGGCTCACCCGGCGCTGCTGCCGGTGCGGGTAGCTCCTGGCGCGGCGGAGCGGAGCCTGCGGTGCGGTGCTGTGCTGGGAAGTACGGAAACGGGAACGGTACCGGGGGAGGTGCCCTGTTCAAATGCGGCTGTGTTTATTGGGCAGAGACTGGGAGGCGGCCCCAGGGGGATTGCGGGACAGCCCCGGGGCGGGGTGAACCGGCGGCCTTTGTGCGCCCGGGACCGCCCCTTGCCTGGCACCGGCTGAGTTCGGCACCACGGGGGGCAGTGAGGGGGGGTCCCACAGGCTGCGCAGCATCCCCGGTAGCATCGCTGTGGTCCCTGATGTCCTGCTCCCGGGTAGCATCACACTGGCTCCCCACTGTGTTGCACCCCAGGGTGGCATCACGTTGGTTCTCACCATCCTGTTCTCTAGGATGGCAGCAACCTGGCTCCCTGCTGTCCTACACCCCAAGGTGGCACCAACCTGGCTTCTCACTGTCCTGCACTGCAGGGTGGCATAACTGGTTTCCACCAACCTGCATCCCAGGGTGGTATCTACCCTAGCTCTCCACTGACTTATTCCCCTGGTGGCATCACCCACACTCCCCATTGTCCTGCACTCCAACATGGCTTTGTTCTGGCTCCTCACTGTCCTCTCACCTGGGGGGCATCACCCCTGTTTCTGTTATCCCACACTCCAGAGTGGCATGACCCCAATCCCTCCCTGTCTTGCGCCCCACGATGACATCACCACAGGTCTCTGCTGTCTTGCACCTCAGGATGCCATTACTCCAGGTCCCCATTGTCCTGTCCTTTGCACAGCATCACCCTGGCTCCTTGCCATCCTGCACCCCAGGCTGGCATCACTATGGCTCCCCACTGTCCTACACTGTCCCTCGGGACATGGCCCTGCAGCTCCTCAGTGTCCCAGAAAAACACGTCACCCCCCCTGTCCCCCACCCTGGGACATGTGCACCCTGGCTCCTTGCGATCCTGGGGCCTGCAGGGCTGACAACCCCCCTGGGTGTCCTTGTGTCACCATGATATGGGGTCACCATGCACCTTGTGGCACCCACCACTCACCCTAGCACCTGTAGTGGCTTGGCACATTGACCTGCCTGTGCCCCCACTTGCTTTAGTGCAGGGACACAAGCAGGGAAAACCCTCTGCCCCATCAGCCATCCCACAGGGAGGGCTGCAGGGCTCTGACACATCATCTATGGCGACCATCCAAACTCAATCCCTTTACTTAAACCTCAGCAGCCCTCATTAGAGGCTGGAGCCACCCATGCTCCTGCAGGCACAGACTGAGTGACAGAGGGCTGGCTGTCCCTAAGGGTTGTGGCTTGTGGATTCTCTGGTGCCTAATAAAAGGTTCAGCTCACATTTCAATCTGCCCTTGCACAATTGCAGGGGCTCATTTTTGCTGCTTTTGGAGAAGACACTGGGGACATCATAACTTTTCTACCCTCTTCCCCTGTTTTTAAGGCACCTGAAATCGGCCTGTGGGCTCAAAATATTTAGGAGTATGAAACAAAGGCAACACAAAACCTCACAGGCAGATGCTCGGATGTTCAATCAGTTGCATAAGCCTTGCATCAAAGTGCAACTGGGCTTAAACCCCCAGCAGATCCTGCAGAGGTTTGTCCCTCAGTCCCACTGGCTACCACCAGAGGCAAGAGCCCACACATGAGCTAAAAAGTGTAATGGGAGAGTGGAGTTTCTCTGTGAGGAGCCTGGAGAAGAACAGACTGAGAGGGGATCTGGAACAGGCTGTCCAGGAAAGTGGTGGAGTCACCATCCCTGGAGGTGTTCTAAACACTTGTGGACAAGGCACTGTGGGACATGGTTTAGTGGGAATGGTGGTGTTGGGTTGATGTTTGGACTTGATAGTATTTTCCAATCTTAATGATTCTATGATCAATGCTGATCAATATCTAAAGGGTAGAGGAAAAGAGGATGGGCCCAGACTCTTGTCAGTGGTGCCCAGCAACAAGACAAGGGGCAGTGGGAACAAACTGGAACCGAGGAGGTTCCATGTGAACAGAAGAAACTTGTTTGCTGTGAGGGTGCTGGAGCCCTGGAGCAGGCTGCCCAGGGAGGTTGTGGAACCTCCTTTTCTTAAGAGATTCTAAACCCACCTGGACATTGTGTTCCTGGGCAAGCTGCTGTGGGTGACCCTCTTTTATTAGAGTGGCTGGGCTGGAGGATATACAAAGGTCCCTTCCAGTCCCTACCAGTGTGACTTAGGGTGCTGCAGCAAACGGGTCTTTCAGCATCAAGCAAATCCCTGCCCAAGGATAGGGCCATGTCCCCGCATGGTGACTTTAAAGGGAAGGGAACCTTGGTGAGTGGCTTTGCTGGACAGATGTTAGCAACCATGGCTTTGTGCCGGGGGAGGGCTTTTTTGTTTGGGTGTTTTAACATTTGCCATTTTTCTCTGAGTCTTTCTTCAGCGCTGACACTTCCCCGAGGTTTTCCTTTCTTTTCTTTTCTCTCTCTCTTTCCTCATTTTTTCCCCTCCCAGCCCCAGTTCAAACCCTTTTTCACCACCACATTATGTTGAAGTTAAAACCATCTGGTGCTTTGTTTTGTTGCGAGCCCGCCTGAGCCCGGTGAGTGCCAGGACCTTTATTCCTCAACCCCTCCTCCTCCTCCTCCTCCTCCACCACCTCCTCCTCCTCCTCCTCCTTCTCCTCGCTAATCCAAGCGACAGCCCCGAAACATCTCCTCCAGTCACCCAACAAAGCAGCTCGGCACGTGTTTGGAGGCATGCATTCAGCTGGGTGATGGGGACATGCAGCACCCCCGGTGTCCCCATAGAATCAGAGAATTGTTTTGGTTGGAAGAGACCTTTAAGATAGTTGAATCCAACCTGCAACCTAAGACCACCACGGCTATCAAAACATGTCCCAGAGTGCCACGTCCACATGTTTCTTGAACACCTGCGTGCCCACAGGGATGTGCAGCCCCCCAGGCTTCTTGGTGCAGTGCAAATTCCTGACTCATTTTTAAGACCAGCTGTTAGCAGAGGCATCCTGATTTTATCTCCCCCCCCCCCCTCCCCCCCCTTCTCCCAGGAGGAAAGCATTTTTCAAGCATCCCTGGAGCCTCAACAGACACAGACCCCCACCAATCTATTTTTGGAGCCCCTTTCCAGCAAGCAGCTGCATTTGATGGTGGCATTTGCAGCCAGCCCTGGAGGAAGGAAACCTCCTGCTCGCCCACGCTGTCACGTGTGACACACCGCACACACAAAAAAAGCACATGTGGGAAAATCCAGGATTGCTGGACACAATCTGCCTCCAACGGCTGGGCTGGTCCCAGTGCTGTGAGCTCAAGGGTTGGCACAAAGCCACCCCAAAAAAATGGGGTCAGTGGCTGCGGGCGCCTGCGCAGCCAGTGGGTGACCCCTCTGCGAGGCCATGGGTGCTGAGTCCCTGTAGGAACACCCTCCCAGCATAGCTCTGGCTTGCCCCGTCATGCTTTCCTTCCCATTTCCCCAGTACAATGGGGTGCTTTGTTCTGCTGGGGAGAGGAGAAGTCCAGCCATGTCCCATGGGAGCTCTGGGAGAGCCAAAAGCTGCTCATGCCTTCTGAGGGTCTCCTCCCATTGTGCCATGTTGGGCAAGACACCCTTTGCCCTAGTCTCTTACTGGAAAAAATGGCCTGGAAATAGCAGGGCAATAAAATAAAGGCCCAAAAAGTAAGAGGAAAAACCAAAAAAAAAAAAAAAAAAAAGGGGGGGGGGGGAAGGAGGAAACCATCATCGAAAAGTAAACAAAGGGGGCATTTAGCAAAAGAGGCTGTAGGAAAATCCAGCTGGAAAGCTCTCCAGCCCCCAGCTGGTGAAGGGAGAAGTTTGGGATGAAATAAGTCCAAACTTGGCTATTTTTGTTTACCTGAAACAATGGCGAGCTGCAGCAGTTCCGCATCTCCTCGGCTGCAGCTCGTTGCTGCCATCGCACGTCCAGCCCCCGCTGCACAAGTCTCATTTCTGCCACCGGTGCTCGGGCCTCAACCTGCTCTTCCTTTCAGCTGCGGGATCTTGCCTCCAGCCAAGGAGATCCTCAAATTTGCAATGTTTGCTGTGCCAGAGCCTTACTGGAAGAAGTATTTGCAAGGATGCTCCATTGCAGTGTGTGTTGCCAAAGCTACTACAGAATTTCATGCTGACTTCCTTCAGCTCCCACCGCCAAATAAAGTCCTAGAGGGCAGCACTGGCTATACCCTTTCCATCCCTGTGGACCACAAAGAGAAGGTGCTGGGGATCACCTATCCCTTCCTCTTCATGATGATGTGCTGCTGTGTACCCCAGCTGCAGCCCCAGCACCTAGGTGGGAATGGGGTGAAATGGGGATGGAAGGAAAAAGCTCTTGGGTATGTAAAACCAGCTGGTTTTGCTGGTCGCTTCTACTATCTTCTTCTTTGCATGTAGCATGAGATAAGCAGCTTGCAGGTGGCATGTGCCACCTTATTGCAACACCTACTGACTGTGAATGCACAACCACCTGCCCACAACCCTGGTTTGACCAGACCAGTTTGTCTTTGGATTTGCAATCAGGATCAGCTCAGACTGTGGCCACATAAACCTCACTGATTCACACAGCTGCACATGAGCATCTCACCAAGCCCATAACCATGGGCACTGGAGTGCCACATGCCCAGCTCCTGCCTTGTGCCAGCAGTTTGTCCCACCATCATATAATGGTTTGGTTGGAAAGAATCTTAAAGATCATCAAGTTCCAAACCCCATGCCATGGGCACGGACACCTCCTCCTCGACCAGGGTGCTCAAGGTCCCATCCAACTTGGCTTTGAACACTTCCAGGCTTGGAGCCTCCCAAACTCCTCTGAGCAACTCGTTCCAGCGCCTCACCATCCTCATGGGAAAGAATTTCCTCCTAATGTCTAATCTAAATCAATTTTCTTCCAGTCTGAAGATCTTTTGGATATTTTGATAGAGAACCTTACAAAAATACACTGCTCAAAAATACAAGAATCAAAGGAACTGCTCCAAAATGCAAGAATCAAAGGAACAAGCATCTCCGGGGGACAAAGACAGAAGGAAAATGAGTTCGTTTCATGTCCCACCAATCACAGGAACTCAGGAAAAGCAGCACAGATTTTGCTTCGGAAGGTAGGTGGGACTAGAGCAGCTCAAAAGGCCAGCACAGGCTGGGTGCTCCTCTGCAAAAAGGCTTCTCTCCAAGCCTTCTCATGCTCCATTTAAGCAAGTCCTCCTGGTTGTGGACCCCACTGGCAAACAGGGCGATGCAGACCGTGTCCCAGCCGTGTGTGCATTCAGGCAGCACATCCTCCTGCACCTGGAAGATTTTTCAACTGGGAATAGTGGTGAAACTGGCTTAATTCTTTCCTGGTGGGAAGCTTCAGCCTATGAAGTTCTGTCTGACTCAGCCTGACAAAGCTGTGGGTGAGAGAGGACAACCAGCAGCAGGTTTGTCCCCTTCTAGCTGAAGCCAAGGGTCACCACGTTTGGGCTGAAAATGCTTTTTTCCTTTATTTTGGGTATTGTCTAGTAAGATGGACTCTCCTTGCTGTGGCGAGGTTGATTTTCCCAGTGTGTCCCCATGCTGTTGGCTCCCAGCTCCCCATATGGGATAGGGGGCTGCGGCCCCAGTAAGGTCCCCCCATTCCCTGGGGTGCCCCGGGGCTCCCCCCACGTCCCAGAGCCCAGGCAGGGCGCGGCCAACCAGCAGAGACAGCCCACGCCCCACCCGGGGGCTCTGGGGAGCGTGGCTTGGTCTGGAGGGCGAGGCAGGTGATTGGCTGAGAATGGAAGAGGTAGGCGGGAGCGGAGGGGGAGAGAGGAGAGGTAGGGAGTGAGGAGGGGCCTAGGCGCGTGAGGCGTGGCCTGGCTGCATGAGGTGACTGTGATTGGGTGAGAGGCGGGACCTGGCTGTGCGGGGTGCAGCTTTATTGGCCGTGGGGCGTGCCCCGGACTCGTGGGGCGTGCCCCGACTGCCTGCACCAGGATTTCATTGCTGGGGCGGGGGCTGTCTGCGCGGGTTCTTATTGGCTGTGGGGCGGGGCCTGTGTGCGTGGGGGTGGGAGGGGGGTTGACGTCGGGCGGAGCTTGGAGGCAGTGGCAGAATCAGGAGCGATGCGGCGACGAGGGGAGCGGGGCCTTGCCGACAGCGGGGACAGGGACGGCGACAACGGCCATGCAGAGGACAGGAACAACACGGCCCGGCGGCAGCGGTGAGGGCCCAACGCGGGGTGGGCAGCCCGGGCTGCTAGGCTGTTGTGGGGGGCTCTGCTGGGCGCTTGTGTCCCTGTCCCTGTGTGGCGTTTCTCTGACGGGTCCCCCTGTCTTTCGCCACCACGTGACTGTGTCCCCTGTCATTGTGTCGCATGTTCCGTAGGTCCGTCCCCGTGCCACAGCCGTGATCCCGCGTCGGGGCTGTCACCTCGTGCTGTGGCCGTGACCCCACGTGTCCCCCTCCAGCCGCGGCTGTGCCCAGCCTTGTACCACAGCCATGCCCCCATGTCATCCCGCCATGGCTGCGATCCCACATCATGGCCATGAACCCCACCCCCGATCATGATGGCACCTTGTGCCGGTGTCCCCATGTTACCTTGCTATCCCTATGAAGCCACGTGGTGGCTTGTTCCTGTGACAGTTGTCAGAAGTACCCCTTGGTGGACAGCTCTCCCTGGTCCCAGCTTGTGAGGTGTTGTGCCAGAGTGGGTGTGAGTTCTCAGTCCTGCACTTAAACGTGAGGTGTGGACCAGGAGTAGCACCCAGTAATTAACTAAAGCAGCCCTGAGGGCTTTGCAGGTCCGTTGCTGCTGGTGTACAGCGGGACAGCTCACACCACAGTCTGGGAGGGTGACTGGGTTTTGAGGAGCTCCCCATGGCTTGTGGCACCCTGCACCCTCTTGGCCTACCCAGAGGACCATGCCAACCTTCCCTGGCACCTGCTTTCTCAGCATCTTGTGGTACTTTGCAGGGCAGGCAACAGGCTAAATCTGTTTCAGCAGCAATGATGGTGACCTTAGGCACACACTGGCTTGGACACATAGCAGAAACCTCTGCTCTAAATTTCCTAGTGCTGGAATAGTTTGCCTGTCATCTGGCACCATCATCCCACGAGAGATACTGGTGCTGGGCAAGCTGCAGCTCTTAGCTTTCTCTTCTCTCTTGGAAACTGGGGCTGACTGGTGACTCACTGGGTGCATACCCCTGACCATTGAAGCAGGGAGCTGTTGGAGGTGGTTGCACTCCTCACCTGTGCTGGTGGCACTCAAGGAACATTGCTGTGGAAACTGGTTTCTCCCATTGTGCTGGGGGCTCCCCAGGCCCCTTTCCCAGCTTTGCTCCTTTTGCCTGGAGAATTGCAAGGGGACACAAAGAGCAGCTTCAGACCCTTGTGGAGCAAAATTCACTGCGACCAAACCATCACAACTAGGATTGGGAATGAGGACCCCACTCTGTGGTGTCCCAAAACCCTGGTGGTGGGAGGGGATGTGCTGATGGGTGTCTGCCTTTCAGGGGCCGCCTGGCCTGGTGCCCTAGCCTGCGCACACTCCTGCTGGACCTGCTCCTCATCTATATCTCCGTGCCCTTCCTCATCCGCCTCTTTCCCTACGTGCTCACCAAATTCGTCTTCCTGAACTTCCGTGAGTGCCTGGAGGCTGTCCCATCTGAGAGAGCCCCTCCCAGAGATTCGGCAAGCAGGGAGCTGGGGGTGGATGTCCCCAGAAGGTGGGTGGGGCTGCACCCAGCACTTGGGTGGCACCAGGACAGCACCGTGGGCTGGAAGAGGAGCCACAGAAGGAACTTTTCCGTTGGTGCCTCGCGTTTTGCAAGCTCCGATAATTCAGTGCTGCCAACCCTGTTTGCTGCCAGATGTTGCAACACATCTGGGCATGCAGGGTGTCAACAGGGCAAGGAAAGAAGGTGGGATGTGGTGGTAGAAGGCTGTGCTCACCTGCTCCCTCCCTGAGCTAGGTATAGCACAGCCTTTAACTTCTGAGCAAATTATGTAACAAAAAATAACATTGTTTTGGGAATAATGCTTAAAAGCAGCTGGGAATGAGGGTTCTTGGGTACTTCTGGGGGGTCTTCTCACTGTTGATGAATAGCTAAAGTGTAGAGGGCAAGAGGATGGGCCCAAACTCTTTGCAGCGGTGCCCAGTGACAGGACGAGGGGCAATAGGCACAAACTGGAACCCAGAGGATTCCACCTGAACAGGAAACTTCTTTGGTGTGAGGGTGCTGGAGCAGGCTGCCCAGGGAGGTTGTGGAATCTCCTCCTTTGGGAAGATTCCGAACCCACCTAGAGGTTGTGATGCTGGGCAAGCTGCTGTGGGTGCCCCTGCTTTAACAGGGGGGTTGGACTGGATGATCCAGAGGTCCTTTCCAACCCCCACCATGCTGGGATTCTGTGCTGCCCATGTGAAGGCTGTGATTTCTCCATCAGTGGCCTTCCCCTTCTTTGTGGACCTTCGTCGGCCAGAGCTGCTGCTGAACAACACCATCAGCCTGTACCTCACCACTGAGCCAGACATCACAGTTGGAATCTGGTGAGCAGGGCAGCCCTGGCATCTCTTGTGGGCACAGGTGGGACCTCTGGGGTAACGCTGTTCTGGTTCCTCCAGGCACACGGTGCCAGGCAGCAGAGCACCAGAGGCACAGGGCAAGGACCAGCACTGGTATGAGGAGGCACTTGCTGATGATCACCCTGTGATCATCTACCTGCATGGCAATGGGGGGACCAGGTGAGTACCCAAGAGCATGCTTGTACCTTTCCCAGGGGAAGACTTCTCCCAGGGGACCTCCAGCTGGAGGTGCTGTGGTGGTTTCTGACCTCATGAGTCAAGGGAGAAAAGTTAAAGGGAAACGTCAAAACCCACCCACCCCAGAGCATCCAGCTCCCTTCCCTGGGAAAAGGTCAATTTAGTCCCTTACCTGGACCAGTGCTGGCAGGGAGGGTGCTTTGAGGGTCCTTCCCCAAGATCTAACCTCCCTGTCTCCATCAGAGCTGCAAGCCACCGTGTCCAGTTCTTGAAGGTAAGTGGTCCCCTGTGTGGGGACCAGAACCTGCTTGGAGTAAGGCTCCTTATGCTGGCTCTGGGAACCCCAGAGGGACCCTGGGCAGAGTGAGCTCAGCCCCTCTGGGGGTGTGTTGGGCTGCATTCCCCTGCCCCCCAGGATGTAACACGATTCTGCTCCTCTGACAGATGATGGGGGCTGCTGGCTTCCACATCCTGGCTCTTGACTACAGAGGTAAAGTCACTTCCTGGCCCCTTGCTGAGTGACCTCCTTGGGGACAGTCCCTCGACCAGTGTCATGACACCGAACCTTGTGCCCCGCAGGCTATGGGGACTCCAGTGGGCACCCCACGGAGAGTGGCTTCACTACAGATGTTCTGGCACTCTATGACTGGGCCAAAGCACGGAGTGGGAACAGCAGCATCCTCTTTTGGGGACACTCCTTGGGGACAGGGTAGGTGTAGGGACAGATGAAGTGAGGACAGCCTGTGGGTGCTGGGGCCAGACCGGTGCCACCCAGAGATGGACCAAGGGGCTGGAGCAGTTCCTTGGTGGAGGCTCCTGCAAATAAAAGCCACCAGGGAATGGGGTGCCAAGGGCACCGTGCACCCCATCAGGGCTTTGTGGCTGCTCCCCTCACTGTCACCTCTCTTGTCACAGGATTGCCACAAACGTGGCAAGGAAGCTGCAGGAGGAACGAGGTAAGGGCCAGTGTGGCTGTGCCACTACAGATTTTTGGGGGCCACAGAAGGGCGGAGGAGCCCTGTCACTCTCTGCTCAAGCACCAGGCTTGGCCCCTGTGCTGGTGACAAGTGACTGTCCTTATTCTCCCTTGTGGGAGGGAGCTGTTTTGGCCTTCTAGCTGCTGCCTGGGATGGAAGCATGGCAGCAGCTCAGTGTGTGGATGGACCCTCCAGGCCATACCTGCTCTTGCCCTGTTTTACTCTCAGGGGTCCAGGTTGACGCTGTGGTCCTGGAGTCACCCTATACCAACATCCGTGATGCAGCTGCTCACATCCCCATCACCAAGGTGAGCCCCAGAACTCCGTCCATCAGGTCCACCAGCAGTGATGGGTGGGGAGCTCTGTCTATGGGGTCCCTCTGTGGTGATGGGTGGTGGGCTCTGCCTGTGGGGTCTCCCAGTGGTGGCATCCCCAGCCACACAGGCCTCACCCCAGCAGAGGAAGGGTACATCAAAGCCATGATTTAGCACCCCCCCCCCCCCACTCTCTCCCTGGCAGATCTACCGCCAGTTTCCAGGGTTTGGGTACCTCATCCTGGACTCTCTAGCCCTGGGCGACATGTTCTTCCGCAGCGATGAGAAGTGAGTTCCTGCAGGGATGTGGGGATGATGCGGGGACCACCTGGAAGAGGAGGGATAGCTGGGACAGGTCACACCCTATAGCTCCTCTTACTTGTGTTTGCCCAGCTTACTCGTGCTTTACAAGTGGCTTTTTATTTGCATAACTTCAGATATCAACTTTACTTTTGAGCAAAGTCCACAAACCAACATCGGGTTTTTCTGGAGCCCTGTGTACTCAAGTACACCCAGATTGCAGCACCCACACCCTGGGGTGGCAGGTCCCTCTTCCTGCCTATTTGTGGGTGTCTTTGCCAAAAGCCACCTGTTTGACAGGTGTTTTTCTTAATCCTGAGGAGCCCGTTGCAGGGCTTTAAAAGTTATTAGGATGCTGGGGTGCGCAGCATGGACGTAGCAGCATAGAGTCATTTGGGATGGAGACCTTTAAGATCACAAAGTCCAACCATTAACCCAACACTGCTGGGGTCACTGCTAAACCACATCTGTCAGCACCAGATCTAGATCTCTTTTCAGTCTTTCCAGGGATGAGGACTCCATCACTGCACTGGGCAGCCTGGCATCATCAAGTTGGGGAAGTTCTTCTGGGTGGGCGGGGATAGCTCTGTAAGGCAACATCAGGGAAAGGGAGTCAGGTTTGCCCATGGAGGCTTCCATGGGTCTGGCAGCTCCAGAGTGACTCCCCCTTGCTGTGCTTGCTGCCTGCAGTGTGAAGGTTCTGGCCTGCCCGCTCCTTATCCTGCATGCAGAAGATGATGATGTGGTGCCTCCACATCTGGGTCGCAAGGTGAGACCACCATCCTCTCCCTGTGGGAATTAACAGGGCTTGGGCACTAGTCTAGCCTGGTTTTGGGGCACTGAAGAAGAGGGAGAGGGGGTGGCCTTCCCCAGGGTGCCAGGAGGGGATTTGGGGACCGCTGTGCATGCTGCTAACTATGCTTCCATCCCCTGGCAGCTCTTTGAGACGGCACACAGTGCCTACAAGGACAAAACCAAAGTGAAGTTCATTACCTTTCCTGAAAAACTTGGCCTGGGCCATGACTATATCTCTTTCAATCCAGAGCTGCCCACCTTGGTGAAGTAAGTATTGCTCCAGAACTGGGGTGGGAGGCATAGAATGAGTTCTGGTCACTTCTTCCAAGGGTGCATCCTCCTTGGACACAACAACACAGGTGCCTTCACCTTGCTCCTTCCCCTCCATCTGGTGCTGGCATCAGTTTTTTTGAGGTTCATCCCCTAAGCTCATCCTCAGCAGCATGGGGAAGGGGTCCTGAGGGCAGCACTCAGCTTCTCTTCAACCTGGGTGCTTTTCTGTAAGCCCAGCTCAGACCCAGGGATCAGAAATGAAGCTCTTGAGCAGCACAGCATGGTCAGTGATATAGTGAAGGTTTATTTGGTCTTGTTGCAGAGACTTCTTGAAGATGAAGTGACACCAGCTGCCGTGTGCAGTGACCACAAGCACTCCCCCCAGTCCTCTCCAGGACCGCCCCTCCCTGCCAGCTGCACTGAACTTACTGCTCTATGTAATAAAGACTACTGAGAAGCGTCCTCCCTCACCCACTGCCTTGAGGGAGCTTCAGGTTGCTCAGCAGATGGAGACACCACTGTGACCTGGGTGCTGCTACTGGGTTAGGACCCCCCTGCAAGCGCTTTTGGGGAACACCACATGCAGCACTGGTGGGGATGTATGAACGTGACTCCAAACAAAACCCCTAGCAAGAGCAGAGCCAACAAGAGCTGCGCCCCAAATCCTGCTTCAGCAGCACCAGCGAGAGCTCAGCCAGCTGTGCCAGCCACCCTGTCCTGCACCAAGTCCTGGCAGCTCACCCACTTTCTCCCTTAGCATTGGTGCAAGCCCACATTTCAGGCTTCAGCCCCTTGGGCTCCAATGGCACTTTTATTAGCACCTAGGCAAGCAGCAGCAGGCCAAGGAGGGTTAGCTCCAGCTATACAATTCCCCCTCTTCCCCTTCCCTATCTGTAGGGAAACCAGCAGCAGCCAGCCAGAGAGCAGACAGCAGGCACTGTGTCACAGCACACATGCTGGTGTCCCACCCCCGGCAGCTCCGCGTCCCTACGCCGCTGTGCCATTGAGGGTCTTGTCCTCAGCTGAGTCCCGGGGCTCGTTGGGGGGTGGGATCTTCAGGTCAGAAGGTTCCACGTGCCAGATATCCCGGGCATACTCCTTGATGGTACGGTCACTGGAGAACTTGCCAGCTGCAGCAATGTTCCTGATGACCATCTTGGTCCACTCCTTGGAGTTCTGCAAGGAGAGCAGTGGGATGGTGAGGAGGGAGGCTTGTGCTCATGGGTGTCACACTGGCACAGTGAGTGGCTTTCAACCACAGTCAGGAACCACTGCAGTAGGAACCCAGCTGTGTGCACAGCCCCAGCAGCCCCCTTTCTCCAGAGCTATGTAATCATCACCACCAGCATCAGTATGTGGTTTAATAGCCATGGTGGTGTTAGGTTGATGGTTGGACTTGATGATTTTAGAGGCATTTTCCAAGCACTACCATTCTATCATTCTATCGCTACACCATCACAGCTCCCCTGCCTTGTCCCCAGGCTGGCACTCACCAGGTAGAGCTTGCTGACCTTCTCCTGACACTTGACGTAAGCCTCATAGTCTGCAAACACTTTAAACCTTTAGCAGCAAAGAAAAGAGGAATCAGGAACAGTAGAAAAGAGTAGGCAGAGGCCTCTCTACACAGGGTGGTGGGGTGGTTGCATAAGACAGGGTTACAGCTACCAGGTTTAGAGCTTCCTCCAACACGAATGCCTTGACAAACTCGTACTCCCCAGGCCCTGTTTACAGGGCCCTGTAAGCCTGTGGGTGCTGAAGCACAGGCTGGATGGGTACTCCAGGGGGAGATACCCTGTGTTAAGCTCACTGGAGACTCACCAGTGCAAACACCCACAGCTCTTGTCTGCTTAGTGCTCTAGCCACGAAAGCCCTTGAGATACCTAAAACTATCTGGTGAAGGTTACACACCTAAATATGTCTCGACCTTGATCTATCCCATGATTTAAATGGGGCCAGTGTGAGGTGTCCCCATGTGGTAGAGCCTTTTGTACCCATGAAGCATCATATACATAACATCAAGGCCGGAAGACGTAACCTTGAAGGCCAGAGGGCAGATAGTTGGTGCAAGGGTACCATGAGTTTGATAAAGAGACTCAGGTCAGGGGATGGATGGCATGCTGGGCCTCACCTGTCATGGTGGAAGAGCATGTTGACCACATCTTTGAAGAGATCAGGTTCCTCTGGGGAGAAGAAGCCACTTGCAATCTGGTCAACAGCCTGTTTCAGCTCAGGGAGCAGGTCATAGTACTCCTGGGCATTGTACCTGGCAAGGAAGGGTTGACATGAGATGGTGGAGCTCCACCTGAACACAGGGGCAGCCCCACAGCATCCCCATCCCTCACCCTTCCCTGTCCAGCTCTATGACATCCTCCACCCTCATGCCGAAGATGAACAGGTTTTCTTCTCCAGCCTCTTCGGCCATCTCCACGTTGGCTCCATCCATGGTGCCGATGGTCAGGGCCCCGTTCAGCATGAACTTCATGTTGCCTGTACCCGATGCCTCGGTGCCTGCGGTGGAGATCTGCTCCGACAGGTCAGTAGCAGGGATCACTGCCAACAAAACAGACACGAGGGCTTCACAGTAACCAGCCTTAGGTTTGTATCATGCCAAAGGATGTTAGATCTGCTCTCTGGCAATGATGGATTCATGGTGGATGCCTGTGGGGTACACATCCTCTCCCCACTGTGTTCCCCATGTGGGCTACCTTTCTCTGCCAGTGAGACCCTGTAGTTCTCCAAGAAGATGACCTTCAGCTTGCTCCCCACAGTAGGGTCATTGTTCACCACGTGAGCCACAGCATTAATGAGCTTGATGATCATTTTGGCCATGTGATAGCCCGGGGCAGCCTAGGAGAAAAGCCATGGGTGAGCCCTGGGGGTTGGTACCAGAAGCAGGTGAGGAATGCCCAGTTCCCAAGTGCCCAGGCAAGTACCCACTCATCTCCCATTACCACTCCATCCAACCTACCTGTTGTGCCACAAAGCTTTTTGGGGCTTCCATGATTACAGGCAGCATATGGCTGTGCAAGCCCCGCCAAGAGCTTGGTGCCTTGCTTGCCTTGAAGCTAGCAAATGCTACTCCAGCACTTCCTGGAGGGCTTCATGGACATCTGCACCTAAATCCCATGGGGCATTTTCAAAGATATCCTCCAAAATACTTTAAACTCCTGACCCAGTACCTGAAGGGGCCTATAAGCAAGCTGGGGAGGGACTTCTTATGAGGGATTGTAGTGATAGGACAAGGGGGAATGGCTTTGAACTGGAAGAGGAAAGATTTAGACTGGGTATTAGAAAGAAATTCTTTACAGTGAGGGTGGGGAGACACTGGAACAAGTTGTCAAGGGTGGGTGTAGATGCCTCCTGCCTGGAAGTGTTCAATGCCAACTTGGATGGGATCTTGAGCAACCTGGTCTAGTAGAAAATGTCCCTGCCCATGGCAGGTGGGTTGGGAGTAGATGATCCTCTAAGTCACTTCCAACCCAAACCATTCTATGACTCTATGACCAAACTTACCTTGCCTCCAATGATCACTGTCCTGGGCACAAACAGTTTTGCAGGATCCCTCCTGATGCCTGGAGAAGAGGGCAGTGTGGTGTCACCTGCTTTAGCTACAGCCCAGGGGGTGGAGATGCTGGTGCACCCCCAGGGCAGGCTGTCCCCTGGGGCTGTGTGGTGGCTTACGGTTGTACATGGTGATGATGTGCAGGCAGTTCATCAGCTGCCGCTTGTACTCGTGGATCCTCTTCACATGCACGTCAAACATGGAGGAAGGGTTGATCTTCACCTTGTACTCCTTCTCCAGGTACAGAGCAAACTTCACCTTGTTCTCCTGGGTTAGGGCATGGAGAATGTCAGCCCCCAGCCTGTGGTCCCCTTCCCTGTGCTTCCCATCCACACCTCACCTGCTTCACTTTGGCAACCTCTCGGATGAAGAGGTCATCGTCCACAAACTCATGCAGCTTTGTCAGCTGGCTCAGGTCCCGCACGTAGTCCTCCCCAATTTTCTGCAGGAGGAGCACAGGCACATGCTGACCTTGGGATGGGAAGGCAACCACCTTCACCAGGCAACGCTGCTCCCACCCAGCAGAGCCAGAGGTGCTTGGAAAGCAGAACAGAGCACTCACAGTATCATAGGAGCACAGACTGGTGGGGGCTGGAAGGACCGCTGGAGATCACCTACTTCAGCCTTTAGTGCTTCTCTGTAGCCTCCACTGGACTCTCTCCAGTAGTTCCCTGTCTCTCTGTAACTGGGGAACCCAGATCTGGGCATAGTACTCCCACTGTGGCCTCACTAGGGCAGAGTAGCAGGGGAAGAGAACCTCTTTTGACCTGCTAGCTACACTCTCCTTAATGCACTCCAGGAGACCTTTGGCCTTCTTGGCCACAAGAGCACATTGCTGGCTCATGGTGAACTTGTTGCCCAGCAGCACTCCCAAGTCCCTCTCTGCAGAGCTGTTTCCAGCAGCAGGCCAACCCCTCACCTGTACTGGGGCAAGGAGTTATTCTCACCCTCACTGAACTCAGGCCAGATGCAAACAATTTGCCCATGTGGAAGATGTAAATGGCAGAGGTTGGAGTGCTGTCCCTGGGGTGAGGGGCCAGCATGCTCCCCTTCCACCATTACCTCAGCGATGAGCTCCGCCAGCCCCGGGTTGCAGAGCAGGAGCCAGCGCCGGGGGGTGATGCCATTGGTCTTGTTCTGAAACTTCTCTGGCTCCAATGCCGCAAAGTCCTCAAAGCTGCGAGGGCGAGGAGGGGACAGCTCCAGGCTCACCCGCTTGGTACCACCACCCTTCCCCGAGACAAGAGCAATCCACCGCCACCACCCCCTGCCTCCCCTGGCTTACACTTGGGTCTTGACGATTTCGGAGTGGATCTTGGCGACGCCGTTGACGGCGTGGGAGCCGACGATGCAGAGGTGAGCCATGTTGATCCTCTTGGTGCTGCCCTCCTCGATCAGCGACATCCTCCGCAGCCGCTCCATGTCGTTAGGGAACAGAGAGGCGATGTGCTGCCCAGGGGGGATGGAGAGGTGCTGAGTGGTGCTGCTGCTGCTGTTTAGGGATGTCCCACCCCAAGGCTTCTGAGGAGGAGGCAATGTCCCCATTGCATCTGACACCAGCCTGAGTACTGGGTTTTGCTCCAGAGCCTCCTCTAAAGGAGGTCCCCTTAGCCAGCATGGATGTCTCTGGACAGGAGGACTCCCAGACACCCATAAAGAGAGGCTTGTGGGCACATGCCTGGCCAGTGATGCCCTTCCATCAAAAGCCTGGTGCTACCTGACCAAGAAGCCAAACTACCATCCTCTTTGTACCCTCAACCTCATCCTTCTCCAGTATGATTTTAGGTAGCAAAGAAATGCCACCAGGCAAGTCCCTAGAGAAATGGGCAAAGCCTTTAAAAGTAGCCACTAACTGTGGGATGGCAACAGACTGGTGGGAAGGGCTCTTCCACACACCAGCCTCCCAAAAGAGAAGCCAGAGCCACCCAACCATACACCCAATATCAGTTTGTGCATCCCCACACCACAATGTGCAGCATTCCCTTCCCTCTCTTCAGAGAGGGCTTCTGAGCACTTACATCCAGGTGTCTCTGGTTAATCTCATAGATGATCTGCAGGTGTCTGGGGAGCAGCTTCTCCACCAGGTCTACTGGCCACCGCTCCAGGGCTTCAGGGAGGACTGTGTGGTTGGTGTATGCAAAAGTCTGCTTGGTGATGTCCCAGGCCTGCCAGGACAAGAGCCAATGCTGAAAGTAGCCTGTGGTGGGTGCCATCACCTACATGTGGTCACTGTGGCCAGCAGTACAGCTGAGCCAGCTCCTCAATGTCCATGGTGGTTAAACCCAACCTGAGTGCTCCACATCACTCTGAGCTACCAGGAACCACAAAACTGGTTCCCCAGCTTCTCAGCCACAAGTAGGTGGGAGTGCAGGTGCAAGTGGGGAGGACCCAAGGGCTCTCCCTACCTTGTTCCATGGCAGCTTCTCAATATCCACAAAAATCCTCATCAGCTCAGGGATGGCCATGGCAGGGTGTGTGTCATTCAGCTGGATGGCAACCTGCAAAAAGAACGTGAGTGGCACTTGAGACACATGGAGGATGTGAGAGAATCCCACTGCCTAAGTCAGCTAGGCACAGGAGGGTCCACAAAACCACTCCAGCCTTGGGTATGAATCTGGGAGGCATTAAAATGAGCTCCAAGAACGTGCCAGAGAAACCCTGGCTCCTACCTGGTCTGGGAAGGAATCAAACACGGTTCGGACGCTGTCTGTGCTCCCAAATTTGGATGCTTTGAAGCGACGAATGATGTCCTGGAGGGTGGCAGCCACCACAAAGTACTCCTGCTTCAGCCGCAGCTCCTTCCCCTCAAAGAACTGTGAGCACAACAGCAACACACTTCAGGGCTGCACCACACTGCCCAGGCAGTTCCCTGCCATGTGGACACCCATATTGGCACACATCTGTGGCATGGCATGATGAGAGCCTCCAGTGCTTCCCCCAGAACCAGTTTAAGAAGCAGCTCAAACCCTGGTATCGCATCCATGTCTAGTTTCAGCACAGGGGTTTTGAGATACAGAACAGTGAGGGTGGTGAGACACTGGAACAGGTTGCCCAGGGAGGTTGTGGATGCCCCCTGCCTGGAGGTGTTCAAGGCCAGGTTGGATGAGGCCTTGAGCAACCTGGTCGAGCGGAAGGTGTCCCTGCCCATGGCAGGGGGGTTAGAACTAGATGATCTTGAAGGTCTCTTTTAACCCAAACCATTCTATGAATCTTTGAAGCTATGAGATGTGCTGGTAGAAACAGGTTTGAAGCCCTCCCCAGGCATGGTGGAAAGCTGGTGTCCCCAGTGCTCTGGACTGAAAATTTTGGTCACAAAAGGGGCTGTGTGAGCAAAAATTACATTCACTGTTCAAACAACACAAACCATCAACCCACCAGTCCGTCATAGAGGAGCTGGAGCTGTGGTGCCACCAGCTCTTCTCACCAGGGTGGAGGCAAGATTAAAGGGAGAGAAAAAACAAACCATCAGGGCCAGTCCAAAACAGGTTGCAGGCAAAGAAAGCTGCGCTCTGTCACCTTCTCCTGCTCCACAACTTTTTTGCACCCAGGGAAGGGCTGATACATCCCATCACACAGAAAGGAATCAGAGAATTGTTAAGGTTCAAAAAGACCTCCAAGATCATCAAGTCCAACCTTCTACCCAACACCTCCATGACTACTAGAACACCCTCAGCAAGAGGGTTGGGGTGCAAAGAGCAGTTTGAGGCCCAGTCTCTGGTTCTGGACTGCCAGTGATGGGCAGAGAAATGCCAGCAGTATCCAGCAGTTTGCCTTCAGGTTCTGTTTTGAGACTCGAGGGACACTTCTACAGGAGGACATGCTCATCCTCACTCCTTCCCCTTTACCTGGATTTCACAGAATCACAGGATGGTTTGGGCAAGAAGGGACCTTTCAAGGTCAGGAGGGACATTTGGAACTGGAGCAGGTTGCTCAGAGCCCCACATAACCTGACCCAGAATGGCTCCAGGGATGGAACACCTACCATAGCTCTGGGCAACCTGGGACACTGTTCACCACCCTCAGCATCAAGAGCATCTTGCTGCTCTCTAGTCTAAGTCTCCCTCTTTTAGTTTGACCAGGAACATCCTTATCTCTTCTGCAGCCCTGAGCAGCACTGATAAAGAGATACAAATCCCAGCCCAAGCACTAAAGGTGTCTTGAAACCCAACAAAACCATCTGTGCAATGTCCTGGTGTCCACAGTCTGTAACCATCCCCCAAAGAGAGCCATCCCTCCATCCCAACTTACATTGTCATTGGGGTAGAGGACACGGGAGATGTTCTCTGCCAGGTTCCTGTCCAGCACAGCCTGGATGTAGTCTCCAACATTGACTGGGGAAGAGCACAGGGATAAGGTGGGTGTGGGACCTTCTCTGCAACCCATCCCCCCCAGTACCCCACCAGTGGCCACTCACAGTCCCGCAGGTTGAAGTCGTTGGGTGCCCGAGCTGACCAGAGGCGCATGGTGTTGACAGTGTTGTTCATGTACCCGGGCACGGGGGTATCATAGGGCAGTGCCAGCACCACCTAGCACACAGGCAGGGCAGACACAGCTGGGCTGTGACCCCAGATGTGCCCCCCTGGCCATCCCACAGACCCTCCCACAGGAGCAAGCTCAGGGCTGTATCCAGCTTTGCATGTGTGGACATCCTCGGTACCTTCACCATACCCGGCCCAGGGACACCACAGGTCAGGTCCAGCACTAGGTGATGGGACACCAAGGGGAGTTCTCCAGCATGCTAGCCCTGGAATGTGCATACCTGGGTGTCAACCCACTTGGCACCAGCGGCAGTGTGCTCTACCCGGCCATAGAAGTGCACGGGCAGCATGTACTCGGGGCGGGCTTTCTCCCAAGGGTTGCCATGCCGCAGCCAGTCATCAGCTTCTTCAACCTGCCAGAGGAAGCAAGAGTGGTGATGGAGGCCATATGGAGGCTCCAGCTGCTTGTGACAAAAGGGCACGACCTGGCCATGGATTTCATAGAATCACAGAATGGTTTGGGTGGGAAGGGATTTTCAAAGGTCATCTAGTCCAACTCCCCTACAGTCAGCAGGGACATCTGCAACTACAGCAGGTTGCTCAAGAGCCCCAAACAACCAGGGATGGAGCATCTGCCCCATCCACTATTCTCTGGGAAACCTGGGACAGTGTCTCACTACTCTCAGCATGAAAAAAAAAAATCTCTTCCTTCTTTCTAGTCCAGATCTTCTCTCTTTTAATTTAACCTCATCACCCCTTGTCCTGTCACAACAGGCCCTGCTTGAAAATCCACAGCTTTCTTGTAGGGCCCTTTACGTTCTAACCTAAAGCCTCTTCCACCCTCTGATGGTTGAATCCAGGCATCAAGCAGCAGAGCCAAAATGGAGAGCTGGATCTGGCCTCTTCATACCTTCCCACATCATCCTTGTACCACCTCAGCCAAACCATCCCCATCCCATGAGAAGCAGAGACATGATTTCTCCTCCATCCTGACCACAGAGCAGCTTTCATTGTGGTGCTGGCCATGAGGTGGGGATGAGGGCAGCCAGAACACCCTCAGGGAGAGCAAACCACTAGCCCCTGTGAGATGCTGCTGGGAAGCACAGCACATAGGATAGATGCAGCTACCTGTGGGAACACTGGAGAGGTAGTAGCCTCAGAAAAGGGATATGGTGGGGATACAGTGAAGATCTGGTAGAGCTATGGCTGATGTCCCCACTATGCAGGCAGGCCCCTGCACAAACCCAGCTCTGGAAGAAAGGTCATCACACTGATGACTTGTGGCTTTTTTGCTAATTAACTGGGCCACTAGCTGGCCTGAATAGGAACTGTGACACTGACCTGATCTCCAGCCTTGCCCACTGGAGCCAGCTGGGAATGAAGGATGAGCTGCCCTGCTGCAGGAAGGGATGTTAAGTGCCACTACTGGTTGAAGAAGTTCAACTTGTTGGAGAAATCTGGCAAGTTCTAAACATCTCATCATCTCCAGCAGCCTCCAAGCTTAGGGCAAGTGTTGGTACACCCCGATCTTGGCCTGATCTACGGGACCTGGGGCTGTGCCCAGAGCAGATGAGGGCCACGTGCCTCTCTCCATACCTGCCATCCATCCCGGATCTTCTGGTTGAAGATGCCGTACTCATAGCGGATGCCGTAGCCATACGCAGCCAGCCCCAGCGTGGCCATCGAGTCAAGGAAGCAGGCTGCCAGGGAGAGGAGAAAGGGAGCTGTGCTTCCCCAGGGAGCCAGGAGATAGCAGGTCCTTCTCCACATGGAGAGATGACAGCAGCCACCACACAGGGACAAAAGCCAGGGCCACCATCTACCACCACCATCTTACCCAGCACCTCTTGCTCTATGCTGAAAAGGTGGAGCAAAAACACCCCCCTGGGTCTAGGTATCCTCCTCAGAGATACAAAGCCCTTGGGGCTGTGTTCCACCACCCAAATGGGACCATTTTGGGGGCTTACTCACCAGCCAGCCTTCCAAGGCCACCATTGCCAAGACCAGCATCCTCCTCGATCTCCTCCAGTTCTTCCATGTCCAGCCCAAGCTACAGATGAGAAGGTGCTGATGGGCTGGAGTCTCTCCAAGTGCCCAGCCCCATGGAGAGAAGGCACTGCTGACATGTACCCCTGTGTGCTGCCCTGTGCCCACCACTGCTGTCCCCTTTTGCAGGTGGGCTCCAGGAGGGGTGGAAAGGCACCAACCCTTCAAGACCCATTGCTGCAGCTGATTTCCAGAAGAGCTCCACTGTCCCTCAGTGGGGTGGCAGGGACCAGCTCTGGTGTTTAAAGTCTATCACCCTTTAGAAGGGACACAAATGTCCTTGACCATGCCATGGCAAAGCAACTTGGGATGGAGGGCATCCAGCCGCAATCAGGGTGCTGCTCTCCTGGTCCCACACATTTTGGGCTGGTCTCTCAGGGCTCTTTCTCCACAACCAACCCCACAGCTGCAGCCCTACAGGTAAAGGCACCATGCTCTTGCTGCACCAGCACTCTCATCAACCAGGTGCAGGCACCCAGGTGCCCATCACCCTGGCTCCAGGTATCATCCTGGAGATGTTGAGAAGCAACTTCACCACTTCTACAAGGAAATTCAGTTTCCAGCCCAGGATGCTGTGGGAGGAAGAGTTTTTGCCTATGCAAAGCTCCTTGAGCGGCTCAGCAGGAACTACAATGGTGACTTGCCAGGCCTGAGCCACCTTTTCCCGTGGTCTGAGGTCTCTTTGATGTCCCATGGTAGCAGTATGCAGGGACAACCCCAGGTCCATGGCTACCTGTGAAAGAGGCTGGACCTTGCACTGCTCATGCGTAAGTGGCAGCACCTCCTCCCTAATTGGTCAGTCACAGATACAGGAGCACCAGCACCACTTGCAGCTGTGCTGATGTTCATGGCACTGGTCCACACAGCTCTGAGCTTCAGCAGCACCCCTGAATGCCTACAAAAGTGATTTAGGTTGTACCAGACATTTTAGTTTAGAAATGTTTGGGATGTGTGTCCATGAGGAGCAGCATGCGCAGTGAGGAAGATGTCCCTCAGAGCCTCACCTGCCACCACTGCAAAGGGAATCACAGAACGGTTTGGGTGGAAAGGGATCTTTAAAGGTCATCTGGTCCAACCCCCTGCAATCAGCAGGGACATCTGCAACTAGAACACGTTGCTCAAGAGCCTCAAACAACCTGATCTGGAATGGTTCCAGGGATGGGACATCTACCACCTCTCTGGGAAACCTGAGCCAAGGTCTTGCCACCCTCAGTGTCAAAAATTTCTTTCTTCTCTCTAGTCTGAGTCTCTCTCTTCCAGTTTAACCCCATTACCCCTTCTCCTGTCACAGCAGACCCCGCTCAAAAGTCTGTCCCCAGCTTTCTGACCAGCCCCTTTCAATGCTTAAAGGCCACCAGAAGGTCTCCCTAAAGCCTTCTCTTCTCCAGGCTGAATAACCCAAACTCTCTCAGCCTGGCCTCACAGGAGAGGACTTCCAGCCCTTTCATCATTGTCGTGGCTTCCTCTGGCCCACTCCAACCACTCCCTCTCTCTCCTGAGCTGAGGACTCCAGACCTAGACCCAGCACTACAGGTGGGGTCTAGTTTCCAAATAACCTCGCACCTTCTGCTTCTTCAGGGTCCCACCACTCAGCATCCCAGGCTCTTCCCCTTCCACCCTCACCCTGAGCTGAGCTGTCATCCTTATTGCAAGGTCAACAGACAAAAAAGAACTTCCTCTTCTTTGAACTTGTTTGCCCATGAGCTGCTCCAGCTGTTGTGCAACCACCTATGATGGTACTGGTCATGAGGGGTGCAAACGAGCCACCTAAAAAACCTTCAACAAATAGAGTGCCACATGCTGCTGGAACTGAGTTAGGTCAAGGTTTTATTCCCCTCTGCCACTGATTAGGGTTATTAATGTCCTCATCTACCCAACAATGACCTTTCCTGCAGTTCATGGGCTTGACCCCATCATTCCACCAGTCCTCAGCATGAACCCATGAGGCTGGGCAGCCCCAGCCAGGCTGCGAAGACTGGCTGTGGCCCCAGGTTTTTAAGGAGGGCAGATTCTGGAGCACCATCCATCCACACCTGTAGCTCAAGCATCAGTTTGCAGCCAGGATGGTAAAACATGGACACCCCCAGGAGCTGGAGTGCATGGCACCCTCCCAGTCTGGGTTGTCAGCACCTCCCTGGGATGCTCACCTGGTAGATGGCTTCATCACAGGCATTCTGCAGCCCCAGGTTGATCATGGTGTTCTGAAGTGTCCTCCCCATGTAAAACTCCAGGGAAAGGTAGTAGATCCTCTGGAAGAGAAAACCATCCCCAGGTCACCTTCCCTGGAGCTGGAGGAGGCACCCCGGAGCCCAGAAGCTGCTGTCAGGTGTTATCTCAATGAAAGAGTGAAAAACCTTGGTGGTCAACAGAGGAGTGGTTTCCACTGGGAATGTGAAGGCTGGAACTCCTCAGGTTACCCAGAGGTGGCCATGCCCTGCAGCTCTAGCCCTGTTCTCCTGGTGCTGCTGTTTCCCAAGCTGGGAAGAGGGTAACACTGCAGCAGTTTTGTTTGAACAAGTCCCAAAAGCAGGGACAGCTCTTGCATGGTCACCATGAGCGCACTGGTGGTACAAAGTTCAACTTTAAAGAGGAGATGTTTTCTAACATCAATTCTGAGCTGCCAAGCCACCAGAGAAGCAAGTAAGACGCAGGGACATGGGTTTCCTTTTCCATCTCTGGGGTGGTTTGGTCTCTCAGGACCAAAGTGTTCTCACCTCCCTTCTTGGGGAGACAGTGGGTGGCCAGTAACATGGAGGGTTGTGTAAGCCACCTCCTGGTGTCAGCACCAGCAGGTTTTAAGGAAGGATTTAGGCTGGAGGGAGTTGCTGACTCCACAAGTTTCCCCAGGAGCTACATGGGGTCGGGCAGGGGACGTGCAGGCAGGATCAGTTGGGTTTACTGGTTTGGTTCCAGCAGATCTGGGTGGATGGTGCACAGCTCTGCTATATAGGAGGTACCCAGATTCAAGCCCTGGGTGAAGTGCATCATCCTTCTCACCCCTACACAACATGGAAGCAGGGTTGAGCTATTGGGGTTGGCATCATCCCAAAGTCTCTGGGAGGAAACTGGAGCGGACAGGGTTTGTCCAGGTGTCAGGAGGGGATTAATGCTTAATCCTCCAACACAGACCAGCAGCAACAGCAGCAGAGAAACTCCTGCACAAACCAGCTCCTCTACACTGGGTGCAGATTAGGCTTGAGCTTGTTTGAAACCAGAGCTGCTGGTGGCTCATTTTAAAGCCCTTTCAAATAATTCAGCCCTAGAAGGTTTGGCAGCTGCTTCGGGCAGGACCGCGCCCACACCAGCGCCGCGGGACAGCAAACGCTGTTCCCATGCCCCGCACCCTGCTGTTTGTTTTGGCAAAGCAAAGGACAGTGGCCTCTCTTGGTAAAGTCCACTCCAGACACTCAGCAAAGTTAGGGGGAACATCACTAAATCTGGGAAAAGACAACCCTGTTTTTCCCACAGGAGGAGGGTTTGCACCCAAACGGTTACAATGGCCAACTAAATTCCTCATCTCCAACCCCAGCCATAAGCCAGGACTCTAGAAAATCTTGGAGGGGTTCCCATCACCCTCCAACCCCAGTCAAAAGCCAGGGCACACCTTGAGAAAGTGCAGAGGGGTGTTGGAAAGCTTATGAAAGCTTTTGCAGGGGTTCCCACCACCTTCCGACCCCAGCCATAAGCCAGGACTCACCCTGGGAAAGCTTTGGAAATATTTTGGAGAGGTTCCTAAACCCCTCCAACCCCAGTCACAAACTAGGACCCACAATGAGAGAGCTTTGGAGGAGTTCCCGCCACCCTCCAACCCCCCAAACGGGGGGGACCCCCCAAGCATCACCTTGGGGTCCTTTTCGTAGTAGTACTGCTGGGTACGGATCCAACGCCCCACCAAGTGGTCCCTCACGGTGTGGGCCAAGGCGAAGTAGTAGTCCCGGGGGGTGGCCACGTTGCGGTCCTTGACCAGGGTGAAGTGGAGGTGCCGGTTGAAGCCCCGCTTCAGCTCGGCCACGCTCTCGGCCCCCACGATCCCACGGATGCTTATCTGCTTCCGCCGCTCCTGGTCCGACAGTGGCCGCGACATCGTGGAGGGGCTGTGGGGCACACAGGGTGGGAAACACACAGACGCGCACTTGGGACACACACATACGCAGGTGGAACAATCGGTGGACAATGATATTTGGTTCCGCCTCCGCTCCGGGTTGGCACCGCCCCGGGGCTGAGCTCGCAGGATGGGGACGGGACTGGGAGGGGACCAGGGAAGTGCCACTGCCACGGGCCGCCCACGAGTGGGGCGGGAACGGGGACCTGCCACGCCTGGGGTCCTCGGGGACTACCACCCTACTGGGTGCAAAAGGGGCTGCTCCCCTGGGAGCGTGCAAAAGGTGGTGTCTGTGTATCCCGGGGACCGGCAGCCTAGATATGTCCAAAAGGAAGCGACCCTGGGGACCATCACCCTGGGGACGTGTAAAAAGCAGAGGACCCTGGGGACCACCACCGTAGGGGTGCGGAAAGTGGGGCACCCCCGAGATGCGCAAAAGGACAGTAGCCTAGGGGCCATCCCCCGGGGGGGGAAGGGAGGGGAGGAGTGTGTGCGCAAAATGGGGCACCCTCGGGACCGCCCCTCCGGGGGTGTGCAAAGGGGGAGACCTCGGGGACCACCATCCTGGGGGTGTGCAAAAGGGGGATACCCCAAGAACGTGCCAAGAGAAGGAGAGCAACAGAGCCGGGTACTAGCACGCTGCGTTCCCCCCAGACCCACCTGCACCGGTCGGAGCGGAGCGGCACGGCCCGACAGCGGCTGGGCGCGCAGGAGCCACCCTACGCAGGGCTCCGCCCCGTGGGTGGGAGGAGGACCGGTGACCGCAGGGTGCCTATGAGGCTCTTCTGGTTGGGCCCGGAGGGAGACGCTGCACTTATGGCCGAGACGGGAAGTGTAACGGTCCCGTCACGGTCCCACCCCGTCTCACTGCACCGCCCCTTCCCCCACACCCTCCCTTATCTTGCACTCACTTTTGCACTTTTGACTTTGGACCGCTTCTCTTGCACCCTTTTGCACTTCCTCCTCCCCTTGTACCCTTTCCTTGTGCCCCTTTCCTGGCCGCCCGCCTTGCATCACATCTTCACCCCCTTCACTTGCACTCCCTCTCTTGTATTCCATCCCCTACACCCCCTCCCCTTCACCCTCTCCCTTGTACCCCTTCTGTGGCACCCCTTTCCATTGCACTCTTTCTCCTGTACCTCCTCACACTCCCTTCCCTGCACCTCCTTCCCTTGCAAACCCCTTCTGCATCTCTCTCCTTCTACCCCCTCCTTGTCATTCCCCTCCCTGCCCCCCCCAGCATCCTTGCACCTGTTCCAGATTCAGATTCACAGATTGCATTGGGTTGGGAGGGACCCTCAAAGGTCATCTTGTCAATGCCCCCACAGTGAGCAGGGACACAACTCGATCAGGCTGCCCAGGGCCACGTCAAGTCTGATCATGAATGTATCCAGGCACAGTGCGTCAACCACATCCCTGGGCAGCCTGTTCCAGTACTTTACCACTCTCATTGCAAAGAACTTCTTCCTTATGTCCAACCTGAAACTACCCTCCTCCAGTTTCAAACCATTGCCCCTCCTCCTAAAAGCCCTTCTAAACAATCCTTCCCCATCCTTACTGCAGGTCCCCTTCAGATGTTGAAATACAGCTATAAGGTCTCCCTGGAGCCTTCTCTTCTCCAGGCTGAATAGCCCCAATCTGACTTTAAGCAATTCCAGGGCTGGAGTCTCCACAGCATTTCTGGGCAACCTGTTCAGTGCCTCACTACCCTCATGGGGGAGAATTTATTCTAATCTATTTCCAGCTTCTTCCAATTTGAAGCCATTAACCTTCGTGCTGTCACTCCATGACTTTGTAAAAACTCCCTCTCCAGCTCTCCTGTAGCCCCCTTTAGGTACTGCAGGGCTGCTCTAAGGTCTCCCTAGAGGCACCTGAACATGGTTCTCTTGCCAGTAGATGCCAGACAGAGCAGGACTCTGTGCCTAGAGCAGGTGTTAAATGTCTAGAACCTGCTTTCCAACATAGTCACAAAAATGGTGCCATGCAAATGTGTTCCAAGAGCTGCCAAGCCTGGAATGGAGACCTGTGTGGGTTTGGGCATCCTGGAGAGACCTCTAGTGCTGCTCTCTTTGATGTCAGAGCTGGTGAGTAGCTCTACCCTTACCTTTGGGATCCATTCTTAGGCAGTGGATGTTCTCTGGCCCTGGGTGTCCTCTGTCCTTGGGCTGTTCCCTCCTCCCTGCTGTGTGCTGCAGGGACATTGCAGTTTCTTCTATCTCTGGTGTCCTGGGCAGGATGAGCATAGTTCCGGGCTAAAGGACCCTTAATGCAATGCATTAGTGGATTTTATCTTCAGCCCTGGACACGAGCCCATGATGAGCTCAGAGACCTCACACTGAAAACTTCTCTTGAAGCACTCTGGCATTAATATTCCAACAGTGAGCCCTCAGAATCACTCAGAGTGGAAAAGCCCTTTTAGATTGAGTGCTTCTCAGGTGCCCAGGAGAACTGTCCTTGTCCTTTTGGAAACAGCCCCAACCCCACTTATCCCTGAGCATTTGCCCCTGCTTCTGGAAGAACGGCTCCTTGGCACACCAGGACCCGGCTTCTGTCGGGATTAGTGTGTGGACAGCAGGACCAAGGCATGGATTGTTCCCCTGTACTAGGCACTAGTGAGGCTGCACCTCGAATACTGGGTTCACTTTTGGGCCCCTCACAACTAGGACATTTTGGTGCTGGAATGTATCCAGGCAAGGGCAACAAAGCTGGTGAAGGGTTTGGGGCACAAGTCTTGTGAGGAGTGGCTAAGGAAACTGGGGTTGTTCAGCCTGGAGAAAAAGAGGCTGAGGGGAGACCTTCTGGCTCTTTACGAGTCCCTGAGAGGACACTGGAGCAAAGTGGAGGTTGGTTTCTTCTCCCTAGTAACAGTGATAGGATGAGAGGAAACAGACTCAAGTTGTGGCAGGGGAGGTTTAGGTTGAACATGTGGATCAATTTCTTTAACTGAGAGTGGTCAGGCCTTGGAACAGGCTGCCCAGGGAGGTGGTGGAGTCACCATCCCTGGGGGTGATTACATGAGGAGCTTAGGGATGTGCTCTAACAGTTGTGTATGGGGAAATATTAGGTTATGGTTGGATTTAGTGATCTTAAAATCTTTTCCAACCTAGAATCTATGATTCCAGGATTTAGTGGTCATGGCAGTATTGGGTTGATGGTCAGGCTTGATGATCTTAGAGGTCTTTTCCAACCTTAATGATTCTGTGATTCTCTGCTGCTGTCTCCTGATGGAGACAGTGTGGTGTCATGCACTGGGGGGGTAGGGGGATGAAATGAGAAATGAAGGCGGGGACTGTGTTGGCACACAGGTACTTCAGGAAGCTCTGCTCTTCTCTCATAAAAGTCCTTTATTAGAACAGCAAACATGACATTTCTCTCAGTACAGCGGCTGTAGGCAGCTACCATCGCGGTACGGGCTGGGGGGACAACGTCTTACAATCACTGGGAGTCTAATAAGCACCATGAACATCCTAAATTTAGGTATGTGGGGGGGTGGGTAACAACTGAAAGAGGAGCCCCAGGTGGGCCAGCCACGGGGGCTCCTCCATGATTCACCAAGGAGCTGCTCAGCATTGTCCTGCAATGTGGCTCTCCTGCAGCTGGGAGAAAGTCCTTGGTGGAAGTCAACAAGATAGCACCCATCCAATAAATTAGGTAAACTTAATACTGAGAGCAAGAAGGGGACAAAGGGGACTGTCCTAGAGGAGGGCACGCTGGAAGGGAATGGTCTATGTACACTTGTCCTTCTGCTGGACCTGTAGGATCCCAGATGGATGAACTGTGGCTCTCTGGCCAAGCTGGGCACCTCTGGCACCCACCCAGCAGCGCTGCTGCCGCTGCCTACCCCCAGCCCTGCCAGCTGTGCCGGGGGAACGGCAAAGGACTGCAAAGTGAAGCGTGGGGACATGCGCATGCAGGCACCCCTGGGTGTGGGAACGGGGGCTGGCACCGGGCACAGTGCCACTACCTCCCACTCCTCTCCTCCTGCCTCTGGATTACTGGGAAGTTTGGGGTAGGGAGCGGAGGCTGAGGGGGAACTGCTGCCGGCAGCAGACAGGGCAGCGGGCACGGATTCCTGAGTGCATGGCAGGGCTGTGGCCAGCTCTTCTTCCTCCCCATCCCCATCCTCATCCCCATCCCCATCCCCATCCCCATTCTTATCCTCACCCTCATCTCCAAACCCATCCCCATCCTCATCCTGAGCATATGGCAGGGCTGCGGCCAGCCCTTCATCCTCCCCATCCCCATCCTCATCCTCACATCCATCCTCATCCTCATGCCAATCCCCATCCTTACCTCCATTCTCAACCCCAGCCCCAGCCCCCTTCTCATCCCGACTGCATGGCTGCGCTGTAGCCAGCTCTTCTTCCTCATCCTCATCCACACCATCCCCATCCCCATCATCTCCATTTCCACCCCCAACACCATCCCCGTCCCCATTCTCATTTCCATCCTCATCCTCACCTCCAACCCCATCCCCATCTTCATCCTGAGTGCATGGCAGGGTTGTGACCAGCTTTTCTTCCTCCCCATTCCTATCCTAATCTCCCATTCTCATCCTCATCCTGAGTGCATGGCAAGGCTGTGTCTACTTCTTTCTTCTCCTCATCCCCATTCCCATCCTCACTCTCTTCCCCATTCCCATCTCCATTCTCATCTTGAGTGTATGGCAAGGCTGTGACAATCTCTTCCTCCCCATCTCCATCTTATCCTTACTCTCATCCTCACCTCCATCCCCATCCTCATCTCCAACCCCAAGGCCAGCCCCATCCTCATCCCGAGTGTATGGCAGGGCTAGGACCAGCTCCTCTTCTTCCCCATCTCCATCCTCATCCTCACCTCCAAACCCATCCCCATCCTCGTCCTCACCTCTATCCCCATCCCCATCTTCATCCTCACCTCTAGCCCCATTCTATTCCCCATTCTCACCTCCATCCCCATTCCCATTCTCATCCTGAGTGCATGGCAGGGCTATGACCAGCTGTCCCTCCTCCCCATCCCCGTCCCCATACCCACCCCGTGTTCCCGCCAGCCCCTGGCTGCAGGCTGGCCTCTCAGGCAGTGGGGAGGCCACTGGCAGTGGTTAAGGCTTGGCTTTGTACGGCAACTCTACAAAAATAAAAGCTACTCTCCGAGGAGCCAGGCGAGGCTCTCCGGCCTATGGCTGTGGCATGCGTGCCGGCGCTGGACTGCGGCCAGACAGAGGAGGGCACCCTGGGGGTGCTCAGCACCGGATTGAGGGCTCACCAGCACCTGCAGCACCCAAAAGACAGGGTGGCCACCTCCAGACCCCACTGTTGTGCCCCATAGAAACACCTTGAGGGGGACAAGGGATGGAGTTGGGTGTTTTGGGAAAGATGTGGAAACTGAGTGGTAATCCAGGACCCACCTCTACACATTACCAAGGGTGCTCTGCCAGAAAGGCCATGGCAGGGAAAGAAAGATTCACAGAATGGTTTGGGTTGGAAGAGACCTTAAAGATCAACTAGTTCCAACCCCCTGCCATGGGCAGGGACACCTTCCACTAGACCAGGCTGCTCAAGGCCTCATCCAACCTGACCTTGAACACCTCTAGGGAGATCCTGCAAAGTAATGAGGCTGGGGCGGGTGAAAGCTTTCCCATGGTGGGGGTCCATCCATCCAGCCCCACCAAGACAAAATTTCCCCCCTCCCCCCCCCCCCATCAAAACCCCAACTGAAATCAATAAAACCAAACCTAAAAGCAGACACAGAGGAACATCTCAGGCTACCTAGGTACTTCATCAGCCAAAAAGAGCTACACAGCGAAGCGCACACACACAGGACAGCGCGGGAGGGTGGAGATAGATCAGGAGATGGCCAGAAGCCAGGTTCTTCCTCCCCACTTTGCCTCCCCATCTCTGGCTGGTGGCTGAGCAGGGACCCGGTGGCTCGGCAGCTGGTCCTGTCCCACGGGAGGGAACGGGCTGGCTCCTCTCACCCCGAGGAGAGGCAGCCGGCTCCGGGAGCAGCCTCACGGCATGGCCGAGCGTGAAGTGTAGAACTCGGGGACCGGCAGGCCGGTGTGCAGTGTCACCTGCAAGGAGACACACAGGGCTCAGCTGCATCCCTACACGTGGGGCAATCCACGGCATGGCAGCTGGCACATCATCGAATCCTAGAATGGTTTGGGTTGGAAGGGACCTTAATCTAGTTTCTAACCCCCTGCAATGGGCAGAGTCACCTTCACTGGACCACATTGCCTAAGGGCCTCATCCAACCTAGCTTTGAACAATTCCAAGGTAAGAGCCTCCACAACTCATCTAGGCAACCTGTTCCAGTGCTTCACCACCCCCATGGGGTAGAATTTCTTCCTCATGTCTCATCTAAATCAAGCTTCTCCCAGTTTGAAGCCATTAAGGCCTGTCCTGTCACTCCCTGCTTTTGTAAGAAGTCCTTCTCTAGCTCTTCTTCAAATACTGGGAGGCTGCTACAAGATCTCCATAGAGCCTTCTCTTCTCCAGGCTGAACAACCCCAACTCTCTCAGCATGGCCTCACAGCAGAGGACTTCCAGCCCTCCCATCATTGCTGTGGCCTCCTCTGACCCTGTTCTAACAGGTCCATGTCTCTCCTGTGCTGTGGACTCCAGAGCTGGCCCCAGCACTGCAGATGGGGTCTCAGCAGAGTGGAGCAGAGGGGCAGAATCCCCTCCCTCCACCTGCTGCCCATGCTGCTGGGGATCAGCCCAGGACATGGTGAGGCTCTCACGGGGTAGCATCATGAAATGGAGTTGTCAAACCCACCAAAAAGGGAGGGCTGGAGAACCTTGGTGCTTCATCAGCCCTGATGGAGAAACCTGGAGCAGGGAGGTGAGGGCAGCAGGAAGGCCTGTCCTGGTTTTAGAGACTCACAGGTGTGTTATGGTGTAGCTTAGCTCTTTCCAAACTGTCCCTGTTGCACAAGAGCCCTCTCTGCTCCACCAAGTCCCCATGCTGCTGAACATCAATGTACGTGGCAGTGCCAGCAGCACTGGAGGGAGTTTGCTGGCAAGCCAAGGGGACTGGTGCTGTGGTGCTCCAGAGAGTATGGTCAAAGCACATACCTGCACGTTCCTGTTGAGGCTGACTGCGGGGAAGAAGAGGCCCTCCAGGTTCTCAAAGGCAACAGGCCCCTGCTGGTCCTCATTGATGGAGAATGTCAAAGTCCTTCTGGTCAAGTCCAGCAGCACTCCCACGGTGGCACCTTTTGTTATCCCACCCTCAGTTCTGCAGGGGTGAGAAGATCAGAGATCTCTGTGACTTCATGTCCCTTGTCTTGGTAGCTCAGGGCTCACGCTATGGACCTCAAAGACTGATAGTGATGAATCTCCCAGCTCACCCAGGTGCTAGACCATGGTCTGCACCCTTCCTAGCCATGCTCACAAGTCTCTGTGCAACCTCTTTCTCAACAGTCTTGCAGAGGTACTCCCTGCTTGTCACAATGTCCCCAAGTGCAAAGCTACCACAGCAACATATGGGGAAGAGCAAGTGGGCCTGGGGGGCAAAGCTGCAGAGCTCACTTCAAAACCTGTTTGACCCATCAGGAAAGAACTCTTGACACTGCAGGAAGGTGACACCAGGTTCTCTTCAAGCTCCCACAAGCTTCAGCATTGAAAGAAGCACAGGCTGCAGGGAAAGAATCTTGGAGCAAGGTAGAACCAGGAAGGCAGGAACTGTCCTTCATGTGGGGCAAGGGTAGGAGAAGATTAGGAGGGAACACCCACAGGTGACTGCAGATGCCACTGGAAAAACCACAAGCTCTTCCTCTGGGAGGAAGGCTGCAGTAGTTTTAGGCTGTACCTTGAAAATTTTCCACAGATCTTGAACAGAAAGTCACAGAATGTAAATAAATCATCATTGGATGTTAAAAGGAAAACAATGATGTTTTAAATAATTGCACTGGACAGATATCTACCACAAAAGCTAGTTTATAAAGTAACTTTCTCTCTCTTTTTGCTTCTTCCACTCTAGCAGATACCAGCTTCTGGCTTCTGCTTGCTCTGCTGACCTTGGCTGTGTTCTTTGTTGTGGTTAAGTAACTAACAGCAGCTCTCTGCTCTTTCTCTTGTCCTATGTACAGGGGGCTAGGGAAGGGAGCAGGGAGGGGGAAGCTATTAGTATCCCTCTGGTTTCTCCAGTGGGGGTTCTTCTGTTGTTCATAAATTCTACATATATGTAAATATTGCATATTTTGTACATATTCATAGAATCAACCAGGTTGGAAAAGATCTCAGAGATCAAGTCCAACCTATCACCTAATACCTCATGACAACTAAACCATGGCTTCAAGTGCCACATCCAATCCTTTTTTGAATGCCTCCAGGGACGGTGACTCCACCACCTCCCTGGGCAGCACATTCCAATGGCCAATTACTCTTTCTGTGAAGAACTTTCTCCTCACCTTGAGCCTAAACCTCCCCTGGCACAGCTTGAGACTGTGTCCTCTTGTTCTGCCACTGGCTGCCTGGGAGAAGAGACCAACCCCCACCTGTCTACAACCTCCTTTCTGGTATTCATTGCATTCCATATTCTAGATTGTACGTTTGCTTGCAAATACAGCTTCATGTGCTTCCACTGAGCTAGTCTGGAGGGGGAAATTTCAGTGCAGCACAATGGCTCCAGTCCAGACCACGTACCTATTGGTGTGTGAGTTGTTGTGCATGAACCAGCTGCGGTTGTTGTCCACGTACATGGCCCAGGCTTTGTCGTCCTTGCCCAGCATGGCGTCCTTCAGGACATCGATGCGCGCCACGCCGAAGGCTGGGTCGGGGTGGTTATCGTAGCGGTCGATGGAGAGCTCCCAGTAATGGAGCCCCTTGGAGAAGCCTGTTTTCCCCAGCACAACCCTGTCATCATAGCTGTTGCAGGTGACAGTCAGGTTGTCATTAGAAAAGATGATATCAGCGTGGGCAGAAGCAGGATCAAAAGAAAACCAAGCAACTGGAACACACAAACAACACCTGGTTAGTCTGGGGGCAGGAGCTTGGGCTGCTGGTGACTGAGCCACATGGAGGAGAAGACATGAAACAGCACATGCTGCATGCAGGACCCGGGACACAGAGGGTGAAGGCACAGCTGGGTGCTTGAGCTACTGGCCGTCAGCTTGGGTTCCTGCACAGCAGAGGAGGCTGCTCATGGAGGGCACCTTCTTTCATGTAAGGATGGATGATCATGTGATGGAACCTTCCATCTTGGAGGGATAGATCATCATGTGATGGAACCTTCCATTGTGGAGGGATGGATGATCATGTGATGGAACCTTCCATCTTGGAGGGATACGTGGAGCCCATGCAGCTGCAGCCTGCTAGCATGGACGAGGATTTATGGCTGGGACTCAGATGGAGTTTTGCTTCACTGTGTTTATTGGGTAGTTGCATTTGTGCTCTGGGTCACTTTAGTTCTGGTTTTCTACAGTTTCATTGCCCTGGCACTATCTGAGGTGCTGGAGCATGTCTGAAGAAGGACAGTGAAGCTGGTGAAGGGTCTAGAGCACAAGTCTTGTGAGGAGCAGCTGAGGGAACTAGGGTTGTTCAGCCTAAGGAAAAAAGAAGGCTGAGGGGAGATCTTCTGGCTCTCTACAACTCCCTAAAAGGAGGTTGGAGCCAGGTGGAGGTTATCTTCTAAGTAACGAGCAATAGGACAAGAGGAAGCGTTGTACCACGGGAAGTTTAGGGTGGATACTGGAAACAATTTTTCCCCAAAAGGGTTGTCAAGCCCTGAAACAGGCTGCCTAGGGCAGTGGTGAGTCCTCATCCCTGAAGGGATTTCAAAGCTGTGTAGATGTGGTGCTGAAGGACATGGTTTAGTGGTGGGCTTGGCAGTACTGGGTGAATGGTTGGACTCCATGATCTTAAAGGTCTTTTCCAACCAAAGTCGTTCTATGATTCTTGCTGCTTCCAGGTGCCTGTCTGTCTCTGTCACCTCCCACCATCTGTTTGTCTCAACTCATAAGCCCACAGGATACTCACTATCTCCTAAAATGTGGCTCTAGCAGAGGGGGATGTGTAATCCTGGCCAGGTCTCCAGGCTCTAGCTAACCCAACTTACTTTTATGACCAAGGGTTACTCATGCAAGCAATACTTTGCATGGCGAGGCTTGGTGTGGGAGGAGACTGAGGATTAGCAGATAAATTCTGTGTGTTTGAGGGCTGAAGTCCTGGGAACCAAAAGCACAGACAAAGGTCTACACTGAACGCCAAGATGTTACATCACACCAAGAAACCCCCCTGTGGAGCAGCCAGCCACACGTAAAACAAGAGCTATCTCATGGGCAAGCTGGAAAATGCCCCAAAACCTTCAGAACTTGGTACATCTGCTGGTTTAAATGCACAAGATGGTCACTGCAAGTCTGACAGATAGTGTCACATCCTCAACAACACAGAGGGACGAGGTTTCACAAGCCACCAGCCCAGCTCCCCAGGTGGTTTTTTCTCCAGTGATCACTGGAATGCGAGCTGACGGATCCACACAACATGCTGAGGCCCGCAGGAGTCGCCATGGCTTGAGAAAGAAGAGGCTCTGGTGAGACTTTTACATGGGTTTATTGGGTGGCTTGACAGGACAGCTCATGTGCATGCAGGCGTCTCGCGGCCGCAACCCGAAGGAGGTGGGTCCGTACCTGCCACCATTTTTTTAATGTCAACTGTGGTCATTCCCAGGGAAAGGCATGCAGGAGAGAAAACAGCATGTCAAGCTGGGTAGAGAAAGGAAGGAGAAACCATTTCTGCTTGCCTGCTCCTCCAGCCACTGCATGGGCCTGGCAGTGCTTTGTGTTAAGGTGGGGAGAGCTGGAGCGAGGATGTGGTTGGGCTGCAAGCAGGAGCAGGGTGGCCAGCACCATGTGCAAGCTGCCTGAGGTGGGATCCCACTAGACTGGGCACAAGGCTCCTTTTCCCAGGTGGATGCATGGGCCTGAACTTGGAGTTACAGGTGTGGTGCTGAAGGACATGATTCAGTGGTAGCCTTGGCAGAGCTGGGTCAACGGTTGGACTTGGTCTTTTCCAAGCAAAACAATTCCGAGATTCTATGAATTAGCTATAAAAGGGCTAAACACCTCCCTAATGAACTGGGATATGTATTTCTTAGAGCAGGACAATGAGCTTCCAGGTTTTTCAGCCTGGAGAAGAGAAGGGTCCAGGGACACCTTCTGGTGGCCTTTCAGTGCTTAAGGGGGCTGACCAGAAAGCTGGGGACAGACTTTTGAGCCTGTTGTGATGGACAAGGGGTGATGGTTTAAACTAAACCAGATAGACTCATACTGGAGAAAAGGATGAAATTTTTGATGCTGAGGGTGGTGAGACACTGGCCCAGGTTGCCCAGAGAGGTGGTAGATGCCCCATCCCTGAAACATTCTAAGTCAGGCTGTTTGGGGCTGTCAGCAACTTGCTCTAGTTGCAGATGCCCCTGCTCACTGCAGGGGGTTTGGACTAGATGATCTTAAAGGACCTTAGATGATTTAGAAGGGCTTGTGGTCTAGGTCAAGGGGTAATGGTTTTAAACTGGGGCAGGGTAGATATAGATTGGACATTAGGAAGAAGTTCTTTACTGTGAGGGTGGTGAGACATTGGAATGGGTTGCCCAAAGAAGTTGCAGACATCTCTTCCCCGAAAGTGTTTAAGACCAGGTTGGACAGGACCTTGAGCAACCTGGTCTAGTGGGAGGTGTCCCTGCCCATGGCAGGGGGTTGGAACTAAATGATCTTTGATATCCCTTCCCACTGAACCCATTCTATGATTCCATGACTTTTAAAGGTCCCTTCCAACCCAAACGATTCTGTAATCCCAGGATTCTATGAGCAGGTCTTAACGACAGAGCCAATTCCAGAGTCCTGACTTCAGGCTTCTCTTCCCAAACCATTCAGGATCAAAACTGAAAATGATTTAACATCAACAAGACACTCCCCATTCCTTCTCCAAATTTGCCCACTGCTGTGTGAGCACCCCATGAGCAGGGAAGGTGCAAGAAATGTTGCCTGGTCACCAAGCAGAAGTTAAAGAATAAAACAAAAGGAGAAGAAGAGAAGATGAGCAACAAGGAGTAGGTACCAAGTAATTGTAATAAAAATACTTGCCTAGTTGGGAGTAAGGCGTTCCTTGTGTCTCAAAATTGCATCCTACAAAGAGATACTACATTTCACACATCACAGCCAAGAAACAACCATCAACCACCTGAAGAACACTCATGAGCATTTCACCATTGACTAAGCATCCAGCCAGCCACAGGAGGCCTGATTCATTAAAAGCCAAAGAGCATGGAGGAAGGAGGTTGCAAATAGGAGCTGGAGTGCTGGCTGTTTTGGTGAGCCTCACCTCTGGGAAGTGTGGAATGACTGAATTTTCATTATCAAATTCCATCACGGCCTTTGAGAGCATCAGTGACTGAACAAGAGGTAAAGGGCATAATCTTGAACACAGGAAGTTCCACCTAAACATGAGAAGGAATTTCTTTGCTCTGAGAGAGGTAGTGCACTGGAACAGGGTGTTCAGAGAGGTGGTGAAGTCTCAGTCTATGGAGACTTTCAAGGCCCACCTGGACACGTTTCTGTGTGATCGGCTTTAGGTGATCCTGCTATGACATGGATTTGGACTTGATCTTCAGAGGTCCCTTCCAAACAAACCATTCTATGGTTCCATGAAGAAAAGCAGGAAGTTTTTTAGGCTTGGTGGAATGTCTTGGCTGCTTGGTAAATATTCTCCAGATTTATTCTCAGTTGAATCACTTAGAATCCTTGGAGGACAAGGATTGATGAAAGAAGAGCAGTCACTGGTGTGTCCAGTAAGTAGGGACCACCAAGCTCTTCTGGGCTGCTTCCCTTGCCTTGTGTGAAAAGGGGCAGGAGTAGAGGAGCAGCAGCAGAGGAGGTCCCTAGAGGTAGATACCTGGCCTCAGACACCCACTAGCACCCAAAATACATTGGGATGCTTCAGAGCATTTCATGGGAGGGAGCTTATGATGGGTGCTGGATTTTAGGGAAATCCCTGCCTGGGGTGACTGCAAACAGCTCCTGCAATCTGGACTTCAGCTGTGGACTGATCCAGGTGCTTCTCATCCAGGAGCTTGTCCTTGCCAGTAGGAGAGGACAACATGAAGCTCCATGTTGGCACTGAATGGGAGTGAGCTCATGATGGGTGCTGAATCTTAGGGTAACCCCTGTCCAGCTCTGTGACTGGTTTTCACCTCTCCTCTGACAAGAAAGCTGGCTTTTACCCCCTGAAGATGTGCATGCTGGTGAAAAAGCATCTGGCTGGAGTCGTGCTCCATGACAAGTACCAAGTGGCACCTCCTGAGGCTCTTTTAATGAATCTTGCCCCATGTCCTTACGAAGTGGTTTGGAAGGCCTCTGCCCATCGCTGCCATACAAATCTGCCTGAGTGTGAAAACAACATAGACACATTGGCACGTTCAGGAGCCCGTTACACCCTGCCCCACCAACACCACCACCCAGGACCACGGCTGCAGAAGGTCCACACTGCACACACTGGTGTTGCTCACGGCCACGGCAGCAGCTCTGGGCTGAGTGGACACAAAAGTAAGAAACATTGGTAACAAAAACAGGGTCAAAACCAGCAGCGCACAGCGAGTACGATGAGAAAGAAACAACAAAACAAAACAGAGAAAGCACAAAGAAAAGAAAGTAGTGGGGCTCCTTGGTTATTCTGGATCATGCTGCAGCATTCCTCATTCCAGGTTATGGGATGGAAACCAAACAATCGGGGGCCCCCATTCTTCCTGAGCTTACACCAGAGGAAGCTGTGAATGACTCCATTGGAGTGGTGTAAATCCAGAGCGGTGGAAGAATCAGGGCCCAGGATCTTTAGCAACAGAAGATGTGCAAAGAGTGGTTAGAAAACAGCTCTGAGAGATGCAACTGTGCCTGTGGCTCCTTTGCTGGCTGCTCATCCTGCCTGCACTGCCTATGTCCCACCACAGCCTGTGAGGACCAAGCAAAGTGCTTGTGGCTGCTGCCAGAGAAGCCAGGTATCAGGGGAGTGGTTTCTTCTGCTCTGCAGAAAACAAGACTTTGATACCATCATGTTTAGTTTTGCAAAAGCTGAGCCCAGTGCTTAAAGCTGAGCAGACCAAAGCCTACATCTTCAGGGTCCTGTGAAGCCAGACTGTGTGACCTTCCCTAGGTGATCCTGCTTTGACAGGGGGCTTGGACTCGATGATCTCCAGAGGTGCCTTCCAACCCCTACCATTCTATGGTTCCACGATTCTATGATTGAAGTCTTGAGCAATCTGGTCTAGTGGAAGACATCCCTGCCAGTGCCAGAGGGGGTTGGAACTAGATGAACTTCAAGGTCCCTTCCAACCCAACTCATTCTATGAATCTATGAATGCATGATTCCACAATTCTATATATCTATGACTGCAAGGTGCCCCTCAGCTGGTCTTGGCTTGACCTTGCTTGCATCTCAACTTGCTTCATCCTTAAGCAGGGTCTAGAGTTAATCAGCCAAACTAATTTCACAGAACAAATCTCTGCATGTTCTGGTTGATTAGGGAAAGCAAACCACCAAGATGTGCCCAGGGCTTTCTCCCAGGAGGGTCTGGTCTGTTCTTCTAACTTTTCCTAGCCACAAGATCAACACAAACTAGAAACAAGGGCTCTTGTTTCTATGGCTCAGCCACGCCAGCCCTGCTAATAATGGCACCTACCTAAGGAGTTTCTCTGATGCTCCATCACCCCACATCTAAAATTGCACATGCTGGTATGTACATACAAAGACACCGTGAGACCTACATCACTGAAACTCCCTCCAAGGCAGGAGCAGGCCACTGACAAAACAGAAAAGAGCTTCCCTCTGCCATCTGCATGTCATGGGTAAAACAAAACACAACGCAACAAAACAAACAAATACTTTGGAGATGCCCAGAAGCACAGAACCAAGAGGAAATGCCAGAGGCACTCAGCTCACCGGCTGAATTCAGGGACTGTAAAGAAGAATGCAAGCTCAGCTGGTGGGCCGAAGATCTTAGCTCAAAGTAGGATCTCCCCGGAAAGCTGGGTTGTAGGTTAAGGGTGGAGGAGAAAGGACTCATTCTACGAAGCTGCGATCTTTCCAAAGGCACTGGAAAAGGGAGGGTCTGTTCTTCTGACTGCGTGTCTAAACGTAAGATCAATGCAAACTAGAGATCAGAAACGGGGTCTGCTGGGTGCTGGTCACTCCAGCGCCCCAGAGCAGACCTCGGGACCAGGGCTGGGGGGCGTCAGCGTGCACGGAGCCTGCTTTGCTGCAGCCAGCCTGAGGACAGGGTGTGGAGCAACCACGTCTGGTGCCGTGCAGAGCAGCCAGACCCTTCAGGAAGGCCTTGTCTCTGACAGTGTCATCAATGAACTTATTTCCATCCTCCAGAAGGTTCCTGTGCCATCATAACACCCCCTATCATCATTTCCCCCCCTTCCTGGAAGTGTTCAAGGACAGGTTGGATTCAGCAATGTGGTCTAGTGGAAGGTGTCCTTACCCATGGCAGGGCGGTTGGAAGTAGATGATCTTTAAGGTCCCCTCCAACCCAAACCATTCTATGATTCTATGACACAGTCAGCACACTTTGTTTAAAGCCAGTCCTGCATCTCTTCACAGCAATGTACCTAAAAGAGTTCACAAGGTACCATGCACGCTTCCCATGGGTCTTTAATGGGTCTTCCCATGGGTAGCTCTCTACAGCTCCCTGAAAGGAGCTTGCAGTGAGGTGGGTGTTGGTGCATTCTCCCAAGCAGCCACTGATAGGATGAGAAGAAATGGCCTCAAATTGCACCAGGAGAGGTTTTACATTTGATACTAGGAAAAATGTTTTTGCTGCAAGAGTGGTCAGGCATTGGAACAGGCTGCCCAGGGAGGTGGTGGAGTCACTGTCCCTGGAGGTGTTCAAACAACGCGTGGACATGGCACTTCCAGACATGGTTTAGTGGCCATGGTGGTGCTGGGTTGATGGTTGGACTCAATGATCTTACGATCTTAGAGACATTTTCCAACCTTAATGATTCTGTGATTTTATGATTTCATACATCTCATGCCTCTCTGTACACAACAATTAGTGTCCTGAAAACCAGTTGGTTGGGAAGGCTGAAAGGCATTTTGCAGGGCCCTCAGTACCACCAAGCACCCACCTTACTCAAAGGTTGTTCGGGATGTTGTGTTCTTGGTATCCCTTTGTACCTGTCAAAACACATCTGAGCCTTACAGCAAGAATTTGACTCATGGGATTCACAGCAAAATGTCACAGAGGGAACTTCTTGGATCAGTCTGTTCCCCACTACCACAAATGGTCACCTCTTGAGATTTCGTCCCTAGCTTTGTCAAGGTGTAAGTTAGCATGAACATGTAGTAACCACCATTCTCCACACATTCAGATTGGATAAAGTCCTGGACACTGTATCCCCAACCTTCCTGGCTCAGCTGTGGATATGGATTGAGGTGGAAATCACATTAAAACAGACAAAAGGAAGAGTTTCTTTGCCCAGTGGATTGTGACTTCAGTAACGTGCTGCTGCGTGAGGCTGTGGAAGCAAAGTTTGTCAGAGAGTTCAGACATGGGTTAGATCAATCACTACACAACAGGTCAATACATGGAGCTCTGGGTTAGAGAAGGACATGTCCTCTAACATCTACCAAAAGTGAGAGGAGCTACTACTGAGAGTAGCTGGGGTCCTGGCTCTCCCTAACTAGCATCTTGTGTTCCTATAGCTCCTTGGCTCAACAGTGTAAACATCTATGAGACGAAAGCAGAGCTAGAAAGATCAGAGGATCTTCTGCCAACTCCTGGTTGGGAAGACTTAAAGCTCAACTGATTTTGGTTGGGAAACTGTGTTTAAACTAGGTTTTATAAGACATAAATGTGATGAGAACCTCCAGTGTTGGAATATGATCTTTAAGGTCTCTTCCAATCCAAACCATTCTACAAGAAGCCAAAGCTCTCCTGCTGAAGCCAGACAGTGAAGTGGATGAGAAACACTGACCTTCAGGCTTCGGGAGCGGTCCTGGCCACCCTGGTGCAGGCTAGATCTGGGTTGTCCCATCCTTGGATCTCCAGGGGAATTCTGCAGCTTCCTTGAGGCTGGTGCCCAGCTTTGCAATCACAGAGCTCTCAGATAGACAGACCAAGGCCTTTGTGCTTTGTGATTGGAGCTTTCTGCCTCTTGCATGAGAAGGGTTTGTCACGTATTTGCTCTTCACTCTATCTCTGTCACAAGTGTCTCCCATGCCTCTCCAACCTGCCCTGCACACACATCCAAACCTGTTTCTAACCTGGAGCAGGTATCTCTTGCAGATCTCACCTCTTTTTCTCCTTGCTCAAAGCCACCAGAGATACTCTGTGGCAAGGATCTCTATTGGGGTAGTGAGACACTGGAACAGGCTGCCAAGGGAGGCTGTGGACACCCCATCCCTAGGAGTGTTTAAGCCCAGGCTGGTTGAGGCTTTGAGTAACCTGACCTAGTGGGAGGTGTCCCTGCCCATGGTAAGGGTAGGATGGTGGTGTGGGGTTGGGGGAGGTGGAGGGGGTGGGACTAGATGATCTTTAAGGTCCTTTTCAACTCAAGCCATTCTATGTTTCTATGATCCTCCTGTCCCACCAGCACCCTCAAGACCTGTGTTCCCTTCTGACCTTAGACCGTGTCTGCTGGGAGCAGCTGGAGCTTCAGAAACATGCTGCTGCTCTTGAGTCAGCTGCCAGCAAGGTCTGGTCATGCTGCCAAGAAAAAGTCTTCACACAGCTTGGAAAAGAGATTTTAGTCTGGGAGATGGGAAAAGGAATTCCACTGAGTGTGGAAAACTCCCAAGGAGGGGTTTCTTGCCTGGCAGAAAAGCCATGTGGTAGCAGACATGGTGGTGAGGACTGATTCCTTCCTTCATGGATGCTTCTGATCTCCCACCTAATTTTTCAGAGCTGGCCTTAAGACTGTCCACCTACATGCCAGCAGCAAGCCAATTTTCCAGCTGCATTAAGAGCCTGGTGTGACAAATGTGCTTAAAGTTAGTGGGGGAGAGTCCTCCCCAACCTGCAAGAGGGAGTTTAATGCTCTGAGTTCTTGCTGATGTGGGGGTGATGCAGATGATGCCACCATGGATGGTTGCACACACCATGGGTCTGCAATGACACCTGTATAGCTTCATGGTCCCCCTGCTCTATGTTGTGCTTTGCTAGGGGCTGCCTCCATCACTGTGCAGCCAAGTACAGCCTGTGGTGTCTCAGGAGCAATGTTGGTGGTGTTGGTTTGGTTAGAATGGAATCAATGACAGCTCCTGCTCCTGGGGAGGAATAACCCCGGCACCATTACAGGCTGGGCGGCTGACCTGCTAGAAAGCAGCTGTTAAGAGGAGGACCTAGGAGTGCTGGTGGACAACAAGTTCACCATGAACCAGCAATGTGCCCTTGTGGCCAAGAAAGTAAATGGTCTCCTGGGTTCCATTAAGAAAGTGTGGCCAGCAGGTCATGGGAGGTTGTCCCCCTCTACTCTGCCCCAGTGAGGCCTCATCTGGAGGACTGAGTCCAGTTCTGGGCTAGTATGAGAGTCCAACTTTCTAACCATTGTGACAGCTCCCCAGTTCAAAAGAGACAAGGAACTATTGGAAACAATCCTGTGGAGGGTCCAAAGATGCTGAGTGATCTGGAACATCTGTGTGAGGAGGAAAGGCTGAGAGACCTGAGGCTGCTGAGCAATGCTCAGCTATAATAGCTAAATGGTAGGGGGCAAAAAAAGTTGTCCAGGCTCTTCAGTGGTGACCAGCAAGAGTACAAGAGGCAATGGGCACCAACTGGAACCCAGGAGGTTCCATCTGAACAGGAGGAGAAAATTCTTTGCTGTGAGAATTCTGGAGCCCTGGAGCAGGCTGCCCCAACAGGTTGTGGAGTCTCTTTCTCTGGAGAGATTCCAAACCCACCTGGGCATTGTGATCCTGGGCAACCTGCTTGTGGGTGCCTCTGCTTTAGCAGGGGTGTTGGACTGGATGATCTCCAGAGGTGCCTTTCAACCACCATCAGTCAGGGATTCTGTGAAAACATCTGACTTGTCCTTTGTGTAAAACAAACCCCTGCTGCAGGTGCATCTTAAGCACCTCTGTGTGGGATGCCTCTCACTATACTTCCCCCAGGAACATCTGCAAAGGAAAAGGGGTGAGAAGGAAATTCTGTAACTCTTCAGAGCTCCCAACACAACCTTTCCCTTCCTGTCAGTCCTGGCTTTCCTGCAGTGACTGCTGAGGTAGTGGAGGACCAGCAGAACAGTTCCCTGGCTTGCAGTGCTAAGCTGTGGTGTGCTGGAGGGGCCACACGCATGGTGTGAGCGGTGTTGGAGCGCACCAGGCTGGAGCTATGGCAGTGCCTTACCCTCAGATGTCTGGAGGACCAAGGTCTTGCTGTAGGGGCTGACTCCTGACTTGTTGAAGGCTTTGACACGTGCACTGTAGGTGCTGTTGAAGTGAAGCCCATCCACCGTGCACATGGTCTCCTTGCCCACATACACCTCCTGCAAAGCAAGCACAATCAGTGACCAGAGCATGGAGTCCCAGGGGAGAACACCTCCCACAGCAGCTCCCAGAAGTCATGATGTTCAGGGTTCAACCATGGTCTGCTACCCAGGGCAGACTTATGAGTGGCTAAAGAACAGCAAGACAACCCTAGGATTTGTTCCTTGATAAGACTTTTGCCTGTCCCCAAAGCAGTGTGGGTAGCAGGTGGAGGGAGGGGATTCTGCACCTGTACTCAGCTCTGTTGAGAACCCACCTACAGTGCTGGCCTTTCAGTGCTTAAAGGGGCTGATCAGAAAGCTGGGGACAGGCTTTTGAGCAGGGCCTGTGGTGACAGAACAGGGATAATGGGTTTGAACTAAGAGAGGGAGATTTGGACGAGAGAGAAGGAAGACATTTTTGATGCTGAAGGTGGTGAGACACTGTCCCAGGTCATCTAGGGAGGTGGTAGATGCCCCATCCATGTAACCATTCCAGGTCACATTGTCTGTCTGGGGCTCTTGAGCAACTTGTTCTAGTTGGGGATTTTCCCTGCTGACTGCAGGTTGGACTAGATGACCTTTAAAGGTCCTTTCCAACCCAAACCATTCTATGATTTTATGATTCTATGACTACTGCACCACAAAACCTGGAGCAACCTTCTATAACCCCAGAGGCAAGAATACCCTGCACATCCAAGTCCCTTCCCATTGCTGGTGGGACAAGAGAAGATTGGGGCACTGGGGAATTAATCTTTACTTTTCTGGGGTGAATCTGCTGAGCCTTGGTCTCCCCAAACCGAGCCTCCAGCTCCCTTCTCTCCAGTTCCAAACACTGTCCTCCCTGTTTTGCCTCAGCTCTGCATTGGCTCCTTCCTGCCTGAGTTTTTTATGGCTGAATCCATATGGCACAGTGGGCTGGTCCCTGTGCCTGCTCTCCATGGATGTGAACACACCAGGATAATTATCAGCATGTCGAACCCAATGAAAATCATATTTTAATTGTGTAATTACAGCAATTTAAAAGCCCTCAGGCCTCAAACACCTCTGCTTGATGGCAGCTGGCAGAGCAGGAGGCTTTCATGGCAATTAGCATACCTTGCATGAAATATGTAGCAACCCAAAAAGATGGAATTTCCAGCATGTCCTTTGTGTTGGTAAGTCTTACATGTCGCTGGAAAGGTATTTCCAGCCTCTCAAATGACCTTGTCCTCCCCAAAAATATTCTTTGCACAAGGACAAGGATCAGGATCTGTTGGAGATGGTCCAGAGGAGGCCACAGCAATGATCCAGAGGCTGGAAGCCCTCTGCTGTGAGAACAGGCTGAGAGCTGGGGTTGTGCAGCCTGGAGAAGGGCAGGCTCCAGAGAGACATTCTGATGGCCTTTCAAGTGCTTAAAGGGGCTGATCAGAAATCTGGGGAGGGACTCATTTATCGGGGTGTGCAATGACAGGACAAGGGGTGATGGGTTTGAACTAAGAGTGGGAGATTCAGACTAGAGAGAAGGAAGAAATTATTCATGGTGAGGGTGGTGAGACCCTAGCCCAGTTTGCCCAGAGAGGTGGTAGATGCCCCATCCCTGGAACCATTCCAGGTGAGGTTTGGGGCTGTGAGCAACCTGCTCTAGTTGCAGATGTCCATGCTGACTGCAGGGGAGTTGGACTAGGTGACCTTTAAAGATCCCTTCCAATCCAAACCATTCCATGATTCTATGAAGAAAGGAAGGAAATTGTGGCCTTGGTGGAATATCTTGGCTGCTGGGTAAATTTTCTCTGGATTGATCCTCAGTTGAATCCCTTAAAAAGCACTCCTTGGAGGACATGGATTGATGAAAGAAGAGCAGCTGGGACTGGCTTCCTGCTCTGATTACCTACCCTGAACTGGCCTCCATTGCCATCATCGAGCTCCAAGATGTAACCTTCCACCTGCACTGTAGACAAGGGGGGCTGCTTCCAGGACAAGGTGGCACTGTTGTTGTGGGTGCAACACTCCTCGAGCTGCAGGATCGGGGGGGCCGGCACTGGAGAGGAAACTAAACACAAATTAGTGTAACCCTGGCTGCTGGCACCAGAGAGCAGGGGTGGCCAGGGCATGCATGTTTCAGCTGGAGCAGCGGAGCCAGCATGGCATAGGGGATGTAGCTGTGGTCTTGTGGGGGTGAGGAGGAGAGGAAGCAGAAAGGTATATCCTCCAAACAAGCTCCACCAAAATCCTCCACCCCACAGCTTGGTGGAGCTGAGATTTCCCTGGAGGTTTTCTGCTTTTTACCCTGTTTTCATTTTGGTGAAATTTGGCAGCACAACAAATTTCAGTGGCACCCAGAGACAGGACAAGGGGCAGTGGGCACAAACTGGAAACCAGGAGGTTCTGTCTGAACAGGAGCAGAAACTCCATTGCTGTGAGGGTGTTGGAGCTCTAGACTGGCTGCCCAGAGAGCTTGTGGAGTCTCCTTCTCTGGAGAGATCCCAAACCCAGCTGGACATTGTGATCCTGGGCAAGCTGCTGTGATTGACCCTGCTTTAACAGGGGGGTTGGACTGGATGATCTCCAGAGGTGCTTTCCAACCCCCAGCGTGCTGTAATTCTGTAACTCTTCACAGTCCCAAACCTGGGACAACCTCCCAAAGATGCCTCTGCAGAGGTCTTTTCCAGCCTTAATGATTCTATGATTCACTGCAGCCCAGCAGCAAGCGCTGCTCTGCCTTTCTATCAAATAAACTCACTGCACCAAAGCAAATGATGTTGGAGCAGCAGAAACAAGCCTTAGGACATACAGAACAGGGTGTTCCTGACCTTTTTGCCATGGCAGAGTCTGTTCTAAAAGAGGAGGCAACCACACAAGCTGCAAGGCTTGGTGAGGAGGTGAGCGTGCCTCTCAGTGACGCTGTTTTAGTATGAAAGTCTGAGCCAGAGAAAAGAACACATGGACAATCTGAGACAAGATGTGGAGGAGCCATGGATCCCCAGGAGGGAAAAGATGGACTTGCTGGCAAAGGTTCACCATTCATCTCCTCCTGCTGTGACTCCTCCACCTCCTGGGTTGGATCCTAAGCAGGAATCACCAGCCTGGAGAAACTCAGTGGAGAAGCCTTTGTGTTCCAGCTAACACAGCAGAAGGGATGCTGCCGCTGCCCAGCATGTGCTGGTGATTAACATGGGATACCCTGTGCCTAGTGCTCACATCTGCTCTTTAATGAGACCTCTGGGTCTTGTGGCATGTTTGGATCCAAACCTAACCTTCTGCATAGTCTACAAAACCCAACAACTTCTTTCCACAGTGAGGATGAGATAAGAGGAAGCCTCCACTGGCCCTGCCCTGCCTTGGCAGAGGAGGGTGTGCTTCTAAACTAGCAGCAGGCTTGCTCTTATTAACTAGAAATAGCCCTCTGGGCTGAATTGAAAGAAGGGAGGGCAGGAGCACACCAAAATCTCCTTGACTGGTGTGAAAGCAAAGCATCCAGCCCTCCTTATCTTCAGACTTTCAAAACCTACCTGGATGTGTTCCCATGTGACCTGCCCTAGATGAACCTGCTTTGGCAGGGGGTTGGACTGGATGATCTCCAGAGGTTCTCTCCAGCTCCTACTGTTCTGTGACTCTGTGACTCCCTGGGTTTGGCTCCTCTCACTATCAAAAAATATCAGTGACACTTCAGATGAAGGGCTTGGCTAATGATGACCAACAATGGGGGCTCCCAGCAGCCATGCCCAGTGCAGCAAACACCAGTGGGGCCATGCCATCATCTGAAGATGCTTGTTAGTGTTACCCAGTGGTCACCAGCATTCTGTGTCTAACCACTGAGAAGTGCTGCTGTGTGCAAACAGCTCCTCAGCCCAGCTGCAATGGCAATGAAGAGCCATGCCAGACCCACAGCTGGTGGCCCTTCCTCCAGGAAGCTCATTTACACCAGCTAAAGGTTCCAGCCCGTGTTCAATGTTCTCCAGAGCTTCCCTTCATCACAGCCAGTTTGCATCTTCTGTCAGCTTCTCAGGGCTTGCCAAGTTGCAAAATTGCTCAAAGGTTGCTCTCTGCTTCCTGCAAAGTGATGTAAATGCTGTGGCTCTCCATGGTGTGGGAAAGTCAGCGTGGAGGGAATGGACAACAAGGAGGAAATTAAAGCTGAAATGAAGGTCTAAAACAACAAGGAGAGAGGGGAGGGAGAAACACTTCAAGTGATGTGGTGTTTGGAGAGACAATGTGGTTGCCTGCAGTGGGCAGCTTGCTAGCTGGCCCAGGGCAGACACTTATCAGCACTGAGCAAGACAGTGTGCCAGCAGAGGTTTGAGAAGTGCCTTGTGCTGCTCCTGAGACCCTCATCCCAACCACTACCGGGTGAGCAGGAACCACCCTGGCTCTGGAGAGAACTTCCTAAAGGATTGCCAGGTAAAAGAAGGGCTAGGGGTGCAACATACAGAGGAATGGGCATATCTTTGTGATTGACATGGAAATTGAAGCACCCTCAGCAAGTTTGCTGATGACACCAAGCTGTGTGGTGTGGTCAACATGGCTGAGGGGCAGGACGGCACCCAGAAGGACATGGTCAGGCTTGAGTGATGGTTCAACAAGGACAAGTGCAAGGTCCTGCACACAGGTCAGGGCAATGACAAGTATGAATATAGGCTGGGGCATGAGGGGATTAAGAGCAGCCCTGAGGAGAAGGACTTGAGGGTGCTGGTGGGTGAAAAGCAGAGAATGAACCATCACTGTGCACTCACAGCCCAGAGCCAGCTGTGTTCTGGGCTGATCCCCAGCAGTGTGGGCAGCAGGTGCAGGGAGGGGATTCTGCTGAGACTCCACCTGCAGTGCTGGAGCCAGCTCTGGAATCCTCAGCATGGGAGAGACATGGACCTGTTGGAGTGGGGCCAGAGGAGGCCACAGCGATGGTGGGAGGGCTGGAAGCCCTCTGGTGTGAGGCCAGGCTGAGAGAGTTGGGGTTGTTCAGCCTGGAGAAGGCTCTAGGGAGATCTTCTGGTGGCCCTTCAGTGCTTAAAGGGGGCTGATCAGAAAGCTGGGGAGGGACTTATTTATCAGGGTGTGTAGTGACAGGACAAGGGATGATGGGTTTGAACTGAAAGAGGGGAGATTTGGATTAGATATTGGGAAGGAATTGTTTGTGCTGAGGAGAGTGAGGCCCTGGTCCAGTTTGCCCAGTTAGGTGGTTGATGCCCCATCCCTGGAACCATTCCAGGTGAGGTTGTTTGGGGCTCTGAGAAACCTGCTCTAGTTGCAAATGTCCCTACTGGACTAGATGATATTTAAGGACCCTTCCAACCCAAACTGTTTTGATTCCAAGTTTCTGTAACTCTGGCTCTGAGGAGCTCAGTCTTGCAGGGAGAGGATGAGAAACTTTCCCTTCTGGCCTTCCCCTTCAATGAGTTGCATGGAAGCTCCCAGGCTGAGCAGAGAGGCTGTGAGGGGCAGTGGAGATATGCTTACCTTTCATCTGCACGAAGTCGAGCTGATGGATGGACTGCAGCAGAGGGGCGTTGTCAAGGTTGAGGTCGAAGTCGGTGGTCATCCGGGGTGTGAGTGTCCCCTTTCCCCACTGGTCCTCAGTTAGGTGAACTCTCCTGATGAGAGCATCTGAGATCTGGTGGCAAGGAGCAGACTCAGCTTCTGAAGACCATGGAGGCTGCATGCCCTGCCCCTACCCTGTTCTCCTCCTTCCCCGTGCCTCCCAGGCTGCCACTGGGACATCACATATGCTTTCCAGCATTGCCTTTTGCTAGGCTCATCTTGGCAGAGGGACACCAGGAGCTCTGGAGACTATTTTAAAGGCAGGGTCTAGTACCAAAGGGCCCAGCCCAGAAAGGAATGGTGGGATGCAGCTCTCAAGTGCTGTATGTCTGTCTCTCACTGGAGGGCCATGAGACAGCATGTTATGAGCACTGCTCCAGAGACACACCACCATCTGCTGCAAACCCCTGGTCATAGTAAGAAACAGCCCTGGCTTGGCCCCTTCTCTCCTGCTGTGAACCTGGAAGTGCCCTTTTTCAACCCAGATGTGCATCACCAACCTGCAGGAAGCCACTAGGGTCATTCTCCTTGATGACCTCCAGGCAATACTCCATCAGGCCCGTGGTCTGGCGCAGCTTGACCGTGCAGTGGGAGATCTGGTCTCGCACCACCTGCAATGGGAGAAGGAGAGCAGCATGGCTCAGAGTGCTCTGGGAGATGGGGAGCAAAAGGGTTTTGGTGCTGTGTGGGCACAGAGACGGGTTCAGGGCACTGTCAAGGGAGGTAAAGATTCAAGGGAGGAGAAAAAAGCAGAACTGGCCAAGCCTCAAACACTGAATTCCAGATCCTTGAAAACCTGGTGAACAACAGCAAGTCTTGTTTAGCTCAAAATCATTAACCCACTCAATTACTCAAAGCAGTAGGGCAGCTCCACACTCTGCCTTTAATTATGACAGCTTCCAAATGACAGCTTATGAACTGCTGTCAAAGCAAAGCCTGCCTTCATGGAAACACAGCTGCTGCTGCACCCTGCATGGGGCTGCCCCATTGATCCTCAGGTCTGTGGGGCTGGCTGCAGAGCAGCTGCACCAAACCAGCCTGGTGTGAGGCATGAGCTTCACGTTTTGGTATTTGCAAGAGGAATGAACACATGCCCTCCCACAGTTTCAGCTCTCCAGTGATCTGTTTGAGATGCTCATCAGCCCATCAGCTAAGCTGGATCATGCTGCAGAATTGCCTCATTTTCTCTACTGGCAGCAGTGGGAGCTTGGGGATGAGGTCAGTGGGAGGCGTGCCAGGGAGTGGAGATAAATCTTGCTTGTCTTGTGTCAGGGATCCCTAGGGGATACCAAGCCCTGCCTGAGGCTGTGCAGGCTGCATGCCAAAGCACATCTTCTTGCACCCATGGAAGGTTTCCCCAGGGGAACACATTTCAGCACTGGATATCAAAGAATCACTGAATGTTAGGGGCTGGAAGGGACCTCTGGAGGTCATCGAGTCCAACCCCCCTGCCAAAGCAGGAGCACCTAGAGCAGGCAAGGAATACAAGGAATTTGGTTTGGCCAATGCCTGTGGGCTCTGCTGACCTTCTCTGAAAACCAGCAAAGAGCACAAGGGGCAATGGGCACAAACTGGAACACAGGAGGTTCCATCTGAACAGGAGGTAAAAATTCTTTGCTCTGAAAATGCTGGAGCCATGGAATAGGCTACCCAGAGAGGTACTCTGGAGAGATTCCAAACCCACTTGGACATTGTGATCCTGGGCAAGCTACTGTGGGTGACCCTGCTTTAGCAGGGGGGTTGGACTGGATGATCTTCAGAGGTCTCTTTCAACCCCCACCAGTCTGGGATTCTGTGACAGGATTCATGTTTGGGTACTGTGTGGGTATATTTGAAGGTTGCCTGGACCCTCAGGCTGAATCCCTGCAGAAGAAGACACTGCAGGTCTGCATCAGCAGGATTTCTGCCACAGGAGATTGGCAAAGAAGCTCTAGAAGAACGGTTTTATGCTTTAGAGGAATGTGCTCATGGCAGCTATTTATTTTCTTTTTGTCTAGAAGAACTCTATAGCTGTGTGAAGTTCTCCACTAGGACTGAATGAAGCTCTGCAGGTCTGGAACCCTCAAATAACAAAGATGAGCTTCTCCTCAGCATCTGCAGCTGCAGTGTGATGGAAGAAGCTGCAATAAGTGCTCAGTGACATCTCTGAAGGCACAGTTGAGTCCTCAGCACCACAGCTGGTGATTTCCAGTTCCATGCCAGTACTGGAATGGCTACCTTAGGATGAGGAGCACCTTCTACTGTGAACATCAATGCCTCCTGAAAGGAGGCTGGCATCAGGTGGGAATTGGTCTCTTCTCCCTAATAGCAGGTGACAGGATGAGAGGAAATGGCCTCAAGTTGCACCAAGAGAGGTTTAGGTTGGCCATTAGAAGAAATTTCTTCACTGAAAGGGCTGTCAAGCACTGGAACAGGCTCCCCAGGGAGACAGCTGAATTCTCATCCCTGGAGGTGTTTAAAAGATGCAGGGATGTGGAGGGCCATGGTTTAGCAGCAGCCTTGGCAAAGTTAGAGTGGATGGACTTGATCTTAGAGATCTTTTCCAACCAAAACGATTCTATGATCCCCATGGTCTGAGGGCTGGAGAGACAAAATGAAGCCTCCTGTGATGAAAGACACTGGGCTTCAAGGGGGGTGATGAGTCCAGCAAGGCAATCAATCACATTGAATGTTGTTTAATTACAACTTAATCACCACTACTTCATCACCTCGCAGGAAGAAAAGAATGAACGCTCTTGCAACTTGGGACAACATATCATCTGCTCCTTTGAAATGCCAGGAAGCCCTCTGCTAGCCAGCTCCTGATATTAGGGTAGCAGCCACCGCTTGCGGCTTTTAACCGCAGCCTGACGTTATCAGATCGTCTGCAGGGTGGATAAGACAGCAGGGGGAGCTCCCATATTGCTCCTCTACACCAAGGCGTGCACCCAAGCTTGCAGAGATGCTGTGAGACAAGGCCAGCGAGCAGCGTCCTCAGCACATGCCAGTTTGGGCCTCAAACCCTGCCATTAGAGGGAAGAGTTCGTTCAGTGCCAGTTTCTAACACTTGAGTGAACTGGAATGGCACTGCTGGGATGGAGCAGAGGCAGCAGATGGTCCTGTAGATCTGACTCCTGCACTGACCTCTTCCAAAAGCATGAGCAAGCCCCTGGACTTCGTGCTCAGTGGGGATAGTCAGGCCTTCAGAGTGGGCTCCAGATGGGGGATGCGGTGGGGGTGCAAAGCCTTGCAGCAACCTGCAGCCCCCGCCATGCAACACAAAGCATCTTTGGTTTGATCCCTTCTGCCTAGGGTGCAGAGACCATTTGCCATGTGGATTAGAGAATCACAGGGTGGGTTGGGCTGGAAGGAATCGTTCAAAGTCATCTAGTCCAACCCCTCTGCAGTCACCAGGGACATCTGCAACTAGAGCAGGTTGCTCACAGCCCCAAACAACCTGACCTGGAATGGTTCCAGGGATGGGGCTTCTACCACCTCTCTGGGCAACCTGGACCAGGGTTTCACCACCCTCCCCATGAAGAATTTCTTCCTTACATCTAATCTAAATACACCCTCCTTCATCCTATCACTGCATTCCCTGATAAAAGAGCTCTCTCCACGTGTTGGGTCTCTCAGATCATGGTGTAACCACAGCCCAGTTGTGGGTTCTAACCTTGCTGTTAGTTATCCAGACTGCACTGAGCAAGCCAGATCAAGGTGTTTTTTGCTGTGCTGCAGATGGGCAAGTGGGGAAGCCACCCTGCATGCCCAGAAAAGCAGTCTCCTTCTTTCACGAGAGGCCACTCTCTGGGGAAATGCATATGCCACCAGGAAAGATGGGATTGGTGAAACCATCTTATCTTCTTTGCAGCTTAAATCTCTGTCTGGTTTGTCTGGGATAATGAATTTGTGAGCCTCTCTCTGCCTGAGTAGATGCTTTCAAAGCATTACCATCAGAACTGCCATCTGCCACCAGCCAGACTTGAGCCTCCAAGAAATAGCACTCACTCAGTGAGGCACAGTGGTCCAGGACAGCCTTGGACACGTGGCTGGCTCCCTGGACACCCACTTGGCCAACAGACAGTGTTATGGGTGAGGAAAGGGGACCTGCCACCACAGCTTCAGTGTCAGATGGGCTTCCTGGTACTGCCTGGGAGAGAGCTGGGCATGGAGATCACAGAATCATAAAGGTTGGGAAAGACCTTTTAGAGCATCAAGTCCAACCATTAACCCAGCACTGCCAAGTCCACCCCTAAACCATGGCCCTCAGCATCATATCTACACAGCTTTTAAATCCCTCCAGGGATGGGGACTGCACTACTGCCCTGGGCAGCCTGTTCCAGGGCTTGACAATCCTTTGGGGGGAAAAATTTCTCATCAAGTCCAACCTAAAGCTCCCCTGGTGCAATCTGAGACCATTTCCTCTTGTCCTCTATCATTTGTTACTTGGGAGAAGAGACCAACCCCCACCTGGCTCCAACCTCCTTTCAGGGACCTGTAGAGAGCCCACAGCCTCATTTTAATCCAGTTCCCTCAGGAGCTACCAATCATGGCTTTGCCCCTCTAGCCTGCCCACTCCCCAGCAGCAGGGTGAGGTGAGGCCAGCACCAGGCAGCTCCAGGCTGATTGATTATGGAGCTTCCTGGCAGATTATCCCTGCTTATCAAGGTCTGGTTGGGAATGGAAGTGCTTGCTGCCAGCTGCCAGCAATCTTTACATACGTGGGCGCAAGCTGAGATTAAAGAAATTCCAGTTAGACATAACTAAAAGCTCTTTTTTTCCCCCATCAAAGTGATGAAAGACCAAAACAGAGAGGCTATGGAATTTCCAACCTTGGAGACATTCAAACCCTGACTGAAGGCAGCCTGCAGCAGCCTGCTCTAGGTGCTCAGAAACTGCACCCAAAGCAGCAGCTGCAGCTCTGTCCCAGCCCACACCTTTAGCTCCAGTGATCCTGACCTTCTGTGATCCCCACTGGGGCTCCAGCACATGTTCATCTGGAGAACTAGAGCATGAAACAGCAGTTTAATTGCAGCCTCTACCCAGCAGGCAAGCTGGGTGATCTTTAAGGTTCCTCCCAACCCAAACCATTTTATGTCTATGATTCCGTGATTCTATGAATTCTGCATGGAGGCAGATAGCTTACAAACCTCTCCTCAAAATCTGGGGGGAACACACCTCACTGAGTGGTGGCATCCTCTAGTAAAGGGCTAATGGCTTGGCTGCTGAGGAGATTTGGGCAGCCCCACACATTTTATTTGTGGCTTTTTTTTTTCAATCAAATGCCTGTGGTGTGTGTTGTTGTGTTTTTGTTTTTTTTTCCTTTAGGTGCCAAAGGAGGCAACAGCCAGAACCTGGCTGCTAATTGCAGCCTATAAAAAGCTCTTTTGCTGTGCCCTCACAGTTCACTGCTACCTTAAAAGAGAACATTTCTTTCAAGAGCTCTTCTTCCCTGTGAGATGACTTTCACTATAATTTACATTTTAATGCAGCTCCTAGAAGGTAAGAACATCTGCTACCATCTCTGCTTTAGGTCTTCCTCATCCTCCTTCTCTTTTTAGTGCTTGCTAAGATAACTGGTTTTCAAGGCACTCAACCTCACTTGAACCTTGTCTCCTCAGCACCCAAGACAAGTCTTGCCCGGGACAGAATCCTGGAATCACAGAATTTTTTGGTTGGAAAAGACCTTTAAGACCACTGAGCCCAACCATCAATCTAAGACCACCATAGTCATCAAACCATATGCCAAAGTCCCATATCCACACATGTCTTGAACACCTCCCTGGTCTTTTCCAACCTGGTTAATTATTCTATTCTATTCTATTCTATTCTATTCTATTCTATTCTATTCTATTCTATTCTATTCTATTCTATTCTATTCTATTCTATTCTATTCTATTCTATTCTATTCTATTCTATTCTATTCTATTCTATTCTATTCTATTCTACTTTACTCCATTCCATTCCATTCCATTCCATTCCATTCCATTCCATTCCATTCCATTCCATTCCATTCCATTCCATTCCATTCCATTCCATTCCATTCCATTCCAACTGATCTAAATGCCTGACCACTGATTCATAAAATAAACTTTCCATAATATCCATGCCATTTCCTGGATGTCTTCTGGAAGATACAGAGCCTGCTCACCCTGGGCACACTGTGGCTGGGGTATGGTGACCTGCATGGCTTTCAGGATGGAAGGTGGTGTTATGGGTTTTTTCCAAACTCAGGTGGAAAAATCCCTGGGACAGATCCTAAGGGTTTGATCGTGCTGCATCCCACAATCAGGCATCCTCTGAGCAGAGCATTTCCAGGTGGATGTTTCCATGGTGACTTGCCTCTTGTTGTTGGGACAGAAGAATTAGGCTGGAGCTGGGAAAAGCAGAGCTGCTGGGCTAACAATCCTGTGGCAAATCATAGATTCACAGATTGTGTCAGGTTGGAAGGGGTCCTCAAAAGTCATCTTGTCCAATGCCCCTGCAGTGAGCAGGGACACCTTCAACTAGATCAGGCTGCCCAGGGCCACATCAAGTCTGATCCTAGAGGCTTGTCCTGCAGGCTGGCACAGCCTGATCTCATTAAAGGCACCAGGAAGCATGGAAAGGTGTGATACAGAGACCTGGTCTCCAGTGCAGAGCGACTGGAGAACATGGCACAGGGATGGATGCTGTTGAGGACAGTCTTGATCCAGCTCCCTCAAGCTTGAGGGAGATCAGAAAACCAGAAGCAGCCCCTGCAGCTTGATCACAGCTCTGCAGAGCTCCTTGATGCCCAACTGGACACCATTTGGCACCATGCACTCACAGCCCAGATGACCTTGAAAGATCCCTTGCACCCCAAACCACTCTGTGATTCTATGTTATTCTTAAAGTTCATTGTTAATCCCTATCTAAGCACAGGGGGAGGGTGCAGAAGGACAGGGAAATGTCCCCTCATTTCCTCCCAAACCACTTCACCCTCTGCAGTAATTAGTGCTGGCCTCCAGGCAGACCTGGATGTGTGCCTGTCTCCATGCAATGTGTGTCAAGTCAAACCAGGTCACTTGTAAAGCCCAGCTCTGGATGCCACACAGGAATGGGGACTTAGGCTCTCCAGTAAAAGGCACCTTGGCACGGTGCCAGCCAGAAGCTCTGTCCCTTGTGCCTCAATTCTTCCTTGCTCACACTGTATAACACCAGGCCATGATGGCAGCATCCCAGTAGGCAGGAGGGGGAAGCCCATGGAGAGATTGAGGGCAGCCAGGGTGCTGTGGCTCCACACTGTCTGCTGGAGCAGCCAATGGGGATCTGAAAGGGCTCCTGGGTGGCACAACTCAATCTCACTGGACAATCCATCTGCTTCTCTTCTTCTCAGCTGAGATGCTCTGGGAACATGGCAGTGGCAAGTGGGCATGCAGGCCAGGATATGATGCTCTGGACTGGTTTCCTATGGGAAAGGGTGAAGCTATCACCTGTTGTAGTTGCAGATGTCTCGAGGTTCTCCTCTCCCTCTACTCTGCCCTGAGGAGACCACATCTGGACTACTGTGTCCAGTTCTGGGTTCCTCACCGGTTCAAGAGGGACAGTGCTGTACAAGAGGGTCCAACTGTCTTCTTCTGAAGAGACCTGGGACTGTTTTGCCTGGAGAAGAGAAGACTGAGAGGAGATCTTACTAATGTTTATAAATATCTGAAGGGTGAGCATCAAGAAGGGGCCAGGCTCTTCTCAGTGGTGTCCTGTGATAGGACAAGGGGCAATGGATACAAACTTTCTAGGCAGCCTGCTCCAGGACTCTGGCACCCTTACGGCAAAGAAGTTCTTTCTCCTGTTCAGATGGAACCTCCTGGGTTCCCCTTCTCCTGTCACTGGGCACCACTGAAATGAGTCTGGCTCCATCCTCTTTCCCAATGCCCTTTAGCTATTGATAAGCATTGAGAAGATCCCCAAAACCCAATGTACAAGACTCCAGATGGCACTGAGATTACACCTTGCAATACTCAAAGGAAGATAAAAGCATAGAATAGAATAGAATAGAATAGACCAGGTTGGAAGAGACCTTCAAGATCATCGCGTCCAACCTATCATCCAACACCACCTAATCAACTAAACCATGCAACCAAGCACCCTATCAAGTCTCCTCCTGAACACCTCCAATGATGGTGACTCAAGGCTGCATGACTCTCCCCAGAGAAGTCCAAGACCAAGGCAGAACCACTGGGTTTATTTTTCTACCACCTCCACTCCTGCAAGAATATAAATGGAAAATCAAGTAAATTCAGGCTAAAAATCTGCACAGGCTGCAGAGCAGTGGTCAGCAGCTTCTGGATCTTCAATACCAGCTGCTGTGCTGATGCTGAGAACTGAGCACACAGCACCACAGAGCCCTTCCTGACTGTGCTGCTCCCTTCCCATAGCATGTGGAGAACTGCAAGAGCTTGGTCCTTCAGAGAGGGAGGCTTGAGGACTGATTTTTAAGAGTCCAATCTGAAACCCAGAGGGTGTTTCTCCTTTTAGGGGCCAGGCCTGCCTAATGACAAAACCCAAGGGTGGACAAGTTGAGGGGACAGAAGCTATGGTAGGAGCAAGCAGTGGGATGCAGATGTCTTCCTCCAGCCAAGAAGTGAAAGGCTTCCTTGAGTTGTGCTGAGCAAGGAAGTTGCTTTGTGCTGCTCTAGCTTTGTGAGGGTTTAATTAACCATGATGGGGAAGAGGGAAAGAGACCCCACCAGGCAGTGAGGGCCCTCTTTGGTCCTAGGAAAAAGGCTGGCAACATGTCATGGCTCTTTGGGGCTGAGCTTTGTTGCTGGACACCAAGCATTGATGCTGGGCTTGGTCCCACAAATCTGCTGTTGTCCATCTCTTGATGGAAATGCTCATGAGCCCTCATGCTGTGGTGCCCATCATCTGCAGAAGACTGATGGCCTCCTCCCTCATTTTAGACAGGTTTAGAAATCCCTCTGGGAGCCTCCTGGGTGGCCCAAAGAAAAGCTAAGTGGGGTTGCAGGTGGTGTCAGAGAAAAGGCATGGATGTGTCTAGCCAGAATGCTGAAATGCCCTTAGAAGAGAGACTCTGGAAGCATAAAGTGATGTCAGAGTGAAACGTCTCAGCTGGCCCTTAATTCAATGATGGCCAGAGTGCAACTACCTTGTCCAACAGATACGGGGCACTGCTACAGCTGCTCCACCACTCTCAGGTGAGATGTGGCCCTTTGCTTCCTTTCTCACCCCCCAAAGAGCTGAAAAGACACAGTGTAGTCACTGCAGGAACATCTGACCTCAACACCTCAGCTCCCTCAATGCCAACAACTCAGCCCTCAGAGCAGCCACCACCCTGAGGCCACGAAGTTTTCACCACACAGAAAACAGCAGTTCCTGCTTCTGCCTGATGACTGAAGTGGTATTTCATGACAGCGAGTGCTTCAGAAGTTCAGCTTTAGCCAGCAGCATTCAGCATCCTACAGGATCATGTCAGTAGCTCAGAGGAATATAGAATGTGAGCAAGGTTGTTGTCCAGCCTGCTCTACACACGGTTCTGATGACCTAATGACTAGTAGTTGGCCCAGTGATGGGAGGACGCCAGTGGGAACCACCCTGGGGGAAGCAGGACTTTGTTCATGGCCTGCCACATTGGTATTCAGCTTGTGAAAAGCAAGAAGAGAAGCTTTCCAGTGACCTCCTCAGCCCTTCACCCCAACAAACAGGGATTCACCTTCAGCTTGTGCTCGTGCTCCTTGTTGACCCGGGACAGCAGCTGGGCTTTCCTTCTGTTGAGGGCATCAATGAGGGCATCACACTGGGCCACGAGGCAGGCCTCGAACTCCACACTGTTCTCCTGCAGGTCAGAGCAGAGCATCACAGTCCAGGGCATGATGTCATTTTAGCTGGGAAAGGCAGCTCTTTAGCTGGGAAAGGCAACCTCTTCCACAGTAGTATTTGGGATGCTTTACACCCTTGGTACAGGGCAAATGTGGTGGTGGTAGGTGAAGAACCTGTTTGATTCATCCTGCCACATCCTTGGACTTACCTATGATGAAGATGGGAAGGGCTGGGGTCCTCTGTGACAGGAGCAGCTTTGGGAGGAGCAGGTTTTGGGAGGGGGGTAATAGGAAAATTCAAGTGTGGGTCCCACATGTGGGTGCCTTTTGGGAGACTTCCCACCACAGCAAGCTGGGGAGATGGGACAGAGGATGGCAGAGAGCAGCTCATGCTGGTGGGAAGGGGCTGCTCCTCAGTCAGGAGACACAGTACCTGGATTTGCTGCACCATGTTGCGGAGTTGGACCAGGAACTCTTTTGCTTCCTTGGCTCTGTCTGACAACCCATTCAGGGCCTGGGAAAGCTGGCTCTGTAGAGAGAAGAAACAGTGAGGTTATTTGCATGTACTGGACTCCCCCTTGTGCTGGAGAAGGTGATCTGTGTGTGATTTGGGCTGGGAAAGGCTGTCCAGCACTGTCTTTCTGAGGCGTGCAACCTTCATTCAGCAACCCACCAAGGTGTCCTTCTGCCACTGCTGACCTGAGTGTATGGAGAGGAAAAGGAGGGTTAGCCATCACCAGAGATGCTCTGGGTCTGTGAAGCAGATATTTAGACTCCACCTCCCCCACAGGCTTCCCTGGAGAATCAGGGATAAGCCATACCCGTCCTGCGTGTTGAAGTGAACCAGTCTCCACGCCGCCTGGATCTGTGCTCTCCAGGGACCCAGACACTGAAAATCCTGTAGTATCTGACCCACCTCTGCTGAGGCATCTTCCCCTTTTGCTGTGATTTCAGTAAGTTATTACCTCAAGAGCTGAGCAAATCATCCGTGACAAGCACAGAATGGTTTGGGTTGGAAGAAACCTTTAAAGGTCATCTAGTCCAATCCCCAATGCACCTCTCTGTGAGACTTTGCCTCTTTGATGGGCTGCAAAATGCTTGCAAACACCACATGGGTTTTAAGGTGTGATCTTTCTTTGTTACAGACACACAAAGGAGCTCATAATATGTCTGATGTCGCCACATTTCCAAAACCCTAACATGACCTTCTCTCCTGTGATCAGAGCACTGGCACCAGGTTGGCACCTGCCCTGTCATGCTGTGTTCCCCCAGATGCCAGTGCAGAAAGAACCATAGAATGATTTTGGGTGGAAGAGACTTTAAGATCAGTGAGTCCAACTGTTAACCCAGCACTGCTAAGTCTCCACCAAACCATGTCCCTCAGCACCACATCTACACAGCTTTTAAACCCCTCCAGGGATGGGGACTCCCCCATTGCCCTGGGCAGCCTGTTCCCTTGTTTCCAACCTAAACCTTCCTTGGTGCAACTTGAGGCCATTTTCTCTTGTCCTGTCACTTCTTAGGAGGGTCAAGAGACTGACCCCCACCTGGCTCTGACCTCCTTTCAGGGAGCTGTAGAGGGCAAGAAGGACTCCCCTCAGCCTCCTTTTCTCCAAGCTAAACAATCTCAGTTCCCTTAGCTGCTGCTCATAAGATTTGTGCTCTAGACCTCTAGAGCAGGAGGTGAGAGGGAGGAGGTGAGAAAGCAGAGGGGAGCAGGAGGGTGAAGGTGCAGAAAGGATGCAAGGTCACCAGAGCACAGCACCTACTGAGGTGGTGCTGGGCTGAAATCAAGAGAAAAAGAATTGCTATTGAAGAGAGGAGGCAGCAAACCAATGGCCACTATTTAATGGCCCAGAAAATGACCTCGCTGTGGCTTCCCCAGGAGATGTTAACATCACCCCAGCGAGTTCTGCATTTCCTTTGTAATTTATTGTGCTGGAGTCATTAGGATGTGGAGCTAATCAGCGAATGGATCTCGGAGACAAATGGGATTGCTCAGCCAGCTCAGCACGTCTCCCCAGCCCTCCACCCTCCCCTCCTTCAGCAAAGGCTGGAAGAGAGCTGAGATTGCAGCCTGAGCTGCTCCCCACGGCATGGCGGGGGGGGGGGAACACCACAGGGACAACCCAACGCTGCCTTGTCCTCCCTGCTGTGCCCCTACAAAAGCCTCCATCACCCTGTCCCCATGTTCACCCTCCCAGAATCAGAGAATGGTAGGGGTTGGAGGGGACCTCTGGAGATCACCTAGCCCAACTCCCCTGCTAAAGCAGGATTACCTAGGGCAGATTGCCCAGGAACGTGTCTGAAGACATCTTTAAGCCCAGCAAGGTGGTTTGCTGAGAATCAGGAGCTGCAGGGCTCAGCTTTTCTGTACCACAGATAATTAACAGAGAAAATCAGCAGGAGTTTGTTATGTTTACAAGCTCCTCGTTAAAACTGCACCGTGGTGGGGTGTTTTTTTTCCTTTAATGGTGTCTTTGGAAGGTGTTTTTTCGCTGTCAACATTAGCTTGAGAGAAGGGATCTTTATGTCAACAGAACTCTTTGGAGGCTTTCCTAATGGGAAAGCATCTGGAACGTGCTCTTATTATTTCATAAGAGGTTTGTGATGCCAGTGATCACTGTCTGTGTGCAGCTCTTTCAGCCTGGAAACCCTCAGACTCAAAGCACAATGGCTTCCATGGTGCAGCAAGCCTTGAGCCTGCTCACAAAAAGACAGACATGGCCCATTGCCTTCAGAGCATCCCTCCCTGTGGTCCTACACTGCATCCCCCCTGTTCACTCAGCCCTTCCCTCTGCTCTAGATTTTTCAACCCCCTGGCATTGATCACAGAATAACATCACAGAATGGTTTGGGTGAGAAGGGACCTTTCAAGGTCATCTAGACCAACCCCCCTGCAGTCAGCAGGGACATCTGCAACCAGAACACGTTGCTCACAGCCCCAAACAACCTGACCTGGAATGGTTTCAGGGATGGGGCAGCTATCACCTCTCTGGGCAAGATGTTCTTAGTGCCTACAGGCAAGGGGCACTGCCAGGAAACTTAATGTTTTCCATAATAATAAGGTTGATGAAGTGCACAGTGAATCACATAGTGACAGTTGGAAGGGACCTCTGGACATTTGCTAGTCCCACCCCCTGCTAAAGCAGGGGCACACACAGCAGCTTGCCCAGGATGACAATGTCCAGGTGGGTCTGGAATCTCTCCAGAGGAGACCACACAGCCTCTCTGGGCAGCCTGCTCCAGGGCTCCAGCACCCTTGCAGCAAAAATGTTTTTCCTCCTGTTCAAATGGAACTTCCTGCATGCCAGTTTGTGCCTATTGCCCCTTGTCCTGTCACTGGGCACCACAGAAAAGAATCTGGCCCCATCCTCTTTCCCCCAGCCCTTTAGATAGTGATTAGCATTGAGGGAATCCCCAACAGGTACTGCCCTGTCCCTTGCCCACAGGACAGACCACTAGTGGGATGTCAACCTCAGCATGCTCATCTCACAGCAATGTGCATTAAGAACATTGACTGGGGACAGCTTGTGATGTAAATGGCTCTTCTGTATGGGTGGCCACAGGCTCCTCACTAGACACAAGAGCTCTGAGACTTGGCTGTTTGTTTTGGGGTTCGTTGGTTTCCTTCCTTCCTCCCTTCCTCCCTTCCTCCTCCCTTCCTCCTCCCTCCCTCCCTCCCTCCCTCCCTCCCTCCCTCCCTTCCTCCTCCCTCCCTCCCTCCCTCCCTCCCTCCCTCCCTCCCTCCCTCCCTCCCTCCCTCCCTCCCTCCCTCCCTTCCTTCCTTCCTTCCTTCCTTCCTTCCTTCCTTCCTTCCTTCCTTCCTTCCTTCCTTCCTTCCTTCCTTCCTTCCTTCCTTCCTTCCTTCCTTCCTTCCTTCCTTCCTTCCTTCCTTCCTTCCTTCCTTCCTTCCTTCCTTCCTCCCTCCCTCCCTCCCTCCCTCCCTCCCTCCCTTCCTTCCTTCCTTCCTTTTTCCCTTCTCTTTTTTCTATTTTTCAGGGGGCTCCAAGCCTACAAGTGTTCAAGGCCGGGTTGGATGGAACTTCAAGCAGCCTGGTCTAGTAGGAAGTGTCCCTGCCCATGACAGGGTGGTTGGAACTAGATATCTTTAGGGTCCTGTCCAACCCAAACCATTCTATGAATCTACGATTCATGACACAAGCTTCATGCTGATTCCCTGGGAGGGTTTTCCGTCACACCAAGGGCTCTCCTGGAGTGAAACACATTCCTGGACACATCCCCTTTGAAAGAAACACCTGCTCAGCTCTCCTGCTGCATCCCTGCTGGTCCTGGCAGGAGGCACCCTGTCAGGGCCTGGGAGCTGCAGGCCATCCCACTTAGCCCATTAAACAAGGTTAATTAATGCTACATGACAGCAGAGCACGTATGGGAACTGGCAGGGATGTCCGTGAAGGGAGGCATGGTGACAACGTGATTCATAACCGTATGGCAGCCAAACACAAAGTCCTTCTGGTTTCTGTAATTGTGTTAATAGGTCAGAGGCAGTGGAGAGAAATTCAATGACTGATTTGGTCTATAAATTCTACAGGTAACTCCCATGACCCTTGGAGCAAACCCAAGCCTGTTGCTAAGGAGAAGGATTTAATCACCAGACACGTGAGGCAGAGGCACAGGCTGCCACAAGTGTGTCTACATGGAAGGAGCAGAAGATGGAGACTCAGGAGGACTCCTCTGTGACAGAGCAAGGGGTTAGAAGGCCCTCAAGCCTTGTTTCCTCCGGGTCCTGTACTAGATCACAGGAAACAAGATGCTGTTGGCATTTCTGACACATTCTTGGAGGGATTTCCCTTCCCTGTGAAAAGTTGGAATGCTGCACTTTTCATGGAATCGTATAAACAAGGAATGGTTTTGGTTGTGAAAGACCTTCATAATTATCAAGTCCAACTTAACTCAGCACTACCAAATCCACCACTGAACCATGTGCCTTAGCATCACACCTACACAGCTTTAAAATACTTCCAAGGATGGAGACTCCACCACTTTCAGTATGTGACAACCATTTCAGGGAAGAATTTTTTCCTCATGTCCAACCTAAACCTCCCCTGGTGCAATCTGAGGCCATTTCTTCTTGTCCTATCATTTGGTGTTAGGGAGAAGAGACCAACCTCCACCTGGCTCCACCTCCTTTAACAAATGTTTATAAATATCTAAGGGCTGAGTGTCAAGAGGGAGCGGACAGGCTCTTCTCCATTGCACCCTGTGATAGGGCAAGGAGTAATGAAACCAGTCCCCCCAGGCTGGGGTCTGGGGGTGATAAGCCAGAGCCAGAGGTGAAACCAGCAGCCCGGATGAAGTGCATGTACACTAATGCACGAAGCATGGGCAACAAACAAGAGGAGCTGGAAGCCTTGCTGCAGCAGGAAAGTTATGATGTAGTTGCCATCACAGAGACGTGGTGGGACGACTCACATGACTGGAGCGCTGCAATTGATGGCTACAGGCTCTTCAGGAGAGACAGGCAAGGAAGAAGGGGTGGAGGGGTGGCCCTGTACGTCAGGAAGGCACTAGATGCCATTGAGACGGAGATTAGGGACGATCGCGTTGAGTGCCTGTGGGTGAGAATTAGAGGGAAGGCCAACAGGGCTGACATCCTGGTTGGAGTCTGTTATAGACCACCCGACCAGGAGGAGGATGTTGATGAGTCATTCTATAGGCAGCTTAAGGCTGTCTCAAGATCTTCGGACCTTGTTCTCATGGGTGACTTCAACTTGCCTGATATCTGCTGGGATCTTAACATAGCAGAGAAGAGGCAATCTAGGAGGTTCTTAGAATGCATGGAGGACAGCTTCTTATCCCAGGTGCTGCGAGAGCCTACCAGGGGCAAGGCTATGCTTGACCTCCTCTTCACCAATAGGGAAGGGCTGGTGGGTGATGTGGTGGTCGGAGGGTGCTTAGGGGCCAGTGACCACGAGATAATTGAATTCTCATTATTTGGTCAAGCCAAGAGGGGCAGCAAGAAGACCTCCACTCTGGATTTCCGAAGGGCGGACTTCAGGCTACTCAAGGAACTAATTCAGAGGGTTCCTTGGGATAAAGCCCTTAAAAACAAAGGGGTCCAGGAGAGCTGGTCCTACTTCAAGGAAGAACTGTTGAAGGCTCAGGGACAGGCTGTGCCAATGTGCCGGAAGATGAGCCGCCGGGGCAGACGGCCAGCCTGGATGGTTAAAGAACTTTTAATGGAACTAAGGGAAAAAAAGAGGGTGTATCACCTTTGGAAGAGAGGGGAGGCAACCCGTGAAAAATTTAAGGATGTTGCTAGGTCTTGCAGGAAGAAAATTAGGGAGGCAAAAGCGCACTTGGAGCTTAGTCTGGCCTCTGCTGTGAAGGACAACAAAAAGTCTTTCTATAAATACATTAATAGCAAGAGGAAGGGCAGAGACAACCTCCACTCCTTGGTGGACACGGAGGGGAACGTTGTGATAAGGGATGAGGAAAAGGCAGAGATACTTAACACCTTCTTTGCCTCAATTTTTACTAGCAGGACAGAATGTCTTCCAGACAGCTGGCCTCCAGAGCTGGCAGAAGGAGCCAGGGGGCAGCATAGTTTTCCACTGTTCCAAAATGGGGTAGTTGGTGATCTGCTCAGCCACCTGGATCCCCACAAGTCCATGGGACCAGATGGGATTCATCCTAGGGTGCTGAGGGAGCTGTCAGAGGAGCTGGCCAAGCCGCTCTCCATCATTTTTCAGCAGTCCTGGCTCACTGGAGATGTCCCAGAGGACTGGAAGCTGGCCAACATGGTGCCCATCCACAAGAAGGGCCAGTTGGATGAGCCAGAGAATTATAGGCCTGTCAGCCTGACCTCAGTGCCAGGCAAGATCATGGAACAGGTCATCCTGAGTGCATTAACACAGCACTTAGAGGATGGCCAAGGGATCAGGCTCAGCCAGCATGGATTTAGGAAGGGTAGGTCCTGCCTGACCAAGCTGATCTCCTTCTGTGATCAGGTGACCCACCTGGTGGATGTGGGGAGGCCTGTGGATGTAGTTTACCTGGACTTCAGCAAGGCCTTTGACACCGTCCCCCATAGCAAACTCCTGGCCAAGCTGTCAGCCCATGGCTTGGACAGCAGCACTCTGAGCTGGGTTAGGAACTGGCTGGATGGCCGAACCCAGAGAGTGGTGGTGAATGGTGCCACATCCAGCTGGCGGCCAGTGAGTAGTGGAGTCCCCCAGGGATCAGTGCTGGGCCCTGTGCTCTTTAACATCTTTATTGATGATCTGGATGAGGGCATTGAGTCTATCATCAGTAAATTTGCTGACGACAGCAAGCTGGGGACAGGAGTTGATCGGCTAGAGGGTAGAGAGGCTCTGCAGAGGGACCTCGACAGGCTGGACAGATGGGCAGAGTCCAACAGCATGAGATTTAACACATCCAAGTGCCGTGTTCTGCACATTGGCCACAACAACCCCATGCAGTGCTACAGGCTGGGGTCAGAGTGGCTGGAGAGCAGCCAGGCAGAGAGGGACCTGGGGGTGCTGGTTGATGGTAGGATGAACATGAGCCTGCAGTGTGCCTAGGCAGCCAAGAGGGCCAATGGCATCCTGGCCTGCATTAAGAACAGTGTGGCCAGCAGGAGCAGGGAGGTCATTCTGCCCCTGTACACTGCACTGGTTAGGCCACACCTCGAGTACTGTGTCCAGTTCTGGGCCCCTCAGTTTAGGAAGGATGTTGACTTGCTGGAACGAGTCCAGAGAAGGGCAACGAAGTTAGTGAGGGGCTTGGAACACAAGCCCTATGAGGAGAGGCTGAGGGAGCTGGGGCTGCTTAGCCTGGAGAGAAGGAGACTCAGGGGTGACCTTATTGCTCTCTACAACTACCTGAAGGGGGGTTGTAAACAGGCAGAGGTTGGTCTCTTCTCCCAGGCAGCCAGCACCAGAACAAGAGGACACAGTCTCAGGCTGCGCCAGGGGAAGTTCAGGCTAGAGGTCAGGAGGAAGTTTTACACAGAGAGAGTGATTGCCCATTGGAATGGGCTGCCCGGGGAGGTGGTGGAGTCGCCGTCACTGGAGGTGTTCAGGAGGAGACTTGACAGGGTGCTTGGTGCCATGGGTTAGTTGATTAGGTGGTGTTGGATGATAGGTTGGACGCAATGATCTTGAAGATCTCTTCCAACCTGGTTTATTCTATTCCCTTCAGATAGCTACTTAAATGGTTTAGTTGACTAGATAGTGTTGGAGGATAGGTTGGACTCGGTGATCTCAAAGGTCTTTCCCAACCTATTCTATTCTATTCTATTCTAACATAAACTACAGCACAGGAGGTTCCACCTCAACACGAGGAGGAGCTACTTCACTGTGAGGGTCACAGAGCACTGGAACAGGCTGCTCAGGGAGGTTGTGGAGTTTCCTTCTCTGGAGACTTTCAAGACCATCTGGATGTGTTCCTGTGTGACCTGTGCTGGATTCTATGGTACTGCTCGGGCAGCGGGGTTGGACTTGATGATCTTCGAAGGTCCCTTCCAACCCCTAACATCCTATGATCCTTTCATGGGGTTGTAAGAGAGTGAGGTCTCTCCTCAGGTTTCTTATCTCCAGCATCAAAAAAGCCCACAAAATATCTGGGGGCTTCTCAAACCTGGGAACCCCATTCTGGGGACCACTTTTCCCTCACAGAGAGAGTGATGATGGACTGGGACCGCCCCTATGGGGACAGGCTGCAAGAGTTGAGGCTGTTCAGCCTGGACAAGAGAAGGCTCAAGGGAGACCTTAGAGCAGCCTTCCAGTACCTGAAGGAGGCTACAAGAAAGCTGGGGAGGGACTTTTCACAAGGACTTATGGTGATAGTATGAGGGGCAATGTATTGAATCTTGAGGAGGGTAGATGTAGACTGGATGCTAGGAAGAAATTCTTTCCAGTGAGGGTGGTGAGACACTGGAACAAGTTGCCTAGGGAGGCTGTGGATGCCCCCTCCCTGGAGGTGTTCAAGGCCAGGTTGGATGAGGCTTTGAGCAACCTGAAGTAGTTTGAGGTGTCCACACCAATAGTGGGGAAGTTGGAACTAGATGATCTGTGAAGTCCCTTCCAACCCAAACCATTCTGTGACTCTGTGATTCTACGATGAAGACTCAGTGCCCTCCCGAATGCAGCAGGCCAGCTCACTCACACATGCTGGACCAGAGCTGAGTCTCATCCCAAGATGCCACAGGGAGGGGAATTAATGAGAGTGAAATGAAGAAAAATCCCATTTAGCAGCATCTCAAACTGAAGTGAATTTGCTCTCTGTGGAAAGCTGGTCTCCTTTTCAATGCTCTTGTTTCAAGGCTCTCAAGAAGAGCCCTCTGTGATTCACATCAGCATTAATGGGAGCTAAGCATTTCAATCCCTGTCCCCAGAGCACTTAGGAGAGAATCCATCCCTTCTTTGTGCTCGTTAATAGCTCTGTAACCCTCCTCCCCCCCCAGACACAGCTGACAAAGGCATTTCTGTCACTCTTTGATTCTCCCTTGTACCAGAGAAGGGATGGTGAAGAAGGCTGGTGGCTCAGGAGGGCTGAGCAGGCTCCAAGAAAGAGAGGAAAGCACCGGGTTTAACTCTGCATCATCTCTCAGATTGAGCTGGTTTGGTTCTACTCCTGTATAACCCATCTGCCAGTGATGGAGCTCCTCTGGCTTTACCTTGAGGCAAGCAGGGAGATGGATCTGTTATTTCAGGAGGTGCTTGGTTCTGCTCAGCATTGGATGCTGGATTCTCAGAGCCAGCCCTGTGTGACAGCTCCATCTGGCATAGCATGAAGTTCACTAGTGCTGGCCACCAACAGAAGCAGGAACAGTTGCTCTCATTTCAACCCCCAGCTCACATGCAGGCTCTGACACCAGATAAGATGCCTGAAGAATTCAAGACAGACACAAGTCTCCTCTACTCAATGGAGAGGAGGTTCCTCTGCTAGCCAGACTGCTCTTCCACAGAATTGTCTTGTCTCCTCGAGGACCAACACAAGCTTTTGTTGTCCACAAGGTCCTGCAGAAAGTCGTTCTCAGCTTAACTGTGTGCCATGTGACAGTCACCTCCTCTGGGCTGCTGCTTCAGTGGCCATTTGCATCCAAGATTTCAGGTGACTGCACCTCCTTACCAATCACAGATGGGCTAGGTGCTCTCCATCACCTCAGGGGGGGAAACTCACCCCAAAAGAGCTGTTAGCATTATGCTAAGAGCCCAGGACCTGCTCTGACATCCCAAGTGTCACAACCAGCCCCTGTTTCTTCTCACCTTCCAACCTCACAGCCACTTTCTCTGCTGGAGCATCCATAAGGAGGTAACAGAGAAGAGGAACAAGACATGGCAAGAAGAATGCTGTTTCCAGCTGCTCTGCTTGCACCCTCAAAAGCATGAGGAGCTGTCACAGATGCTGGAGTTGAGTCATGTGCTTCAATCTTTTAATTAAAGCATAGGGCCTCCGGCCTCTGAATCCTGAGGCAAGCTGGATGCATGTGATACCTGACTAATTAAAATGGGATGTTTAATTAAAACTTGCATTCAGACAAGGGGTTGACAAAGCTAAACTGCTGCTAATTGGCTTTTGGTTCCTGTCATGAGAGCCTGACTTATGGATTCAGCACTGCCTGAAATGAAAACCAGGAGCTGAGCCTAGAGCTGCAGCCTGGGATGAACCTGATCGTAAAGACTGTGCCATGGAGCAAGAGGAGAGCAGACTGGACAATGCCATGTCTCAGGGCTGGAATGGTCTGGGTTGGAAAGGACCTTAGAGAACATTAGTTCCAACCTCTCTGCCATGGGCTGGGACACATTCCACTAGACTTGGCTTCTATCACCTACAGTGTGGCCAGCAGGACCAGGGCAGGGATTGTGCCTCTGTACTCAGCACTGGTGAGGCCACAACTCGAATTCTGGGTTCAGTTTTGGGCTCTTCTCCCCAAAAAGGGCATTGAGGTGGTGGAGCGTGTCCAAAGAAGGGCAGTGAAGCTGGTGAAGGGTCTGGAGCAGAAGTCCTGTTTGTACACAAGGAATTTTCCTCCTGCAGCCTCCTCCTTCCTCTCACAGATCACTTTACTTGTAAAAGACCTTTCAGACCAAGTCCAACCATTAACCCAGCACTGCCAAGTCCACCCCTAGGCCATGTCCCTCAGCATCACATCTACCCATCTGCTTTGGGGATGGGGACTCCACCACTGCCTTGGGCAGCCTGTTTCAAGGCCTGACAAACCTTTCAGTGAAAACTTTTTTCCTTATGTCCAACCTAAACCTCCCCTGGTGCAACTTGAGGCTGTTTCCTCTTGTCCTATCACTTGTCATTTGAGAGAAGAGACCAACTCCCGCCATTTTCTACCATTTTCCCCTGTCCTCATGCAGCAACACAGCAGACACACGTGTGGGGAGCTGGACTAGGTGATCTCCAGAGGACCCTTCCAACCACTACCAGTCTGTGATTCTGTACCCCACAAAGCTGGCAGGGAGAATCTCCACTCCAGAAGGGCCAGTGGAGAATTCAGCCAGGGAAAAAGCCTCATGTCCCCTGTGCCAGGCAGATACAAGCTGGAGGAGACAATGCAGTGGGTTTTGCCCCATGCCAAGCCTCGAAGCCAAGCTGTTGCCTGCCAGATGGTAGGATTTTGTTAAAGCCACTTATTGTTTGATAGTGTTGATAAGGTGCTGCTGCAGAGAGCAGGAATCGCTGCCAGGCCTGGCAGTCTGACATTTGGAGGCCTTATCAGCTCAGCCCAGGCTGTTCTTACTTAGTCCTGTTTGCCCTGAGTCATCAGATCTCAAGGCGGAATCTTGCACATGAATGTGCATCTGGCCATCCCTGTACTAAGGAGCTGCTGCAGGGTTATGGGTGCTGGGAATGGCAAGGCAGGGTGTCCAGGAGAGCTTGGGATGTCTCTGTGAACAAGAACTTGATTTGGATGTCCCAAAGAGTTGCCTGCTCCACACAAGCCTGGATGTCACCAGGCTGTCTGCCTGCTGTGTCCTACCAACCCCTGAAAGGAGGTTGTGGCGAGGCAGGGGCCGGCATCTTTTCCCAGGTAACAAGTGACAGGAGCAAAGGAAATGTACTCAAGCTGCACCAGGGGGATTAGGTTGGACATTAGGAAAAAATTCCTTCCTGCAAGAGTGGTCAGGCATTGGAACAAGGCTGCCCAGGGAAATGGTGGAGTCACCACCCCTGGTGGTGTTCAAAGAATGAGTAGATCTGGTACTTTGGGACATGGTCTAGTGGTCCTGAAAGTGTTGGGGAGAAGGTTGGACTTGATCTTAGAGGTCTTTCCCAGCCTTAATGATTCTATAATTCTACGAATCAGTATGTGGCTAAACCTGTCTGCACCATCCCAGAGTGCCCAAGCTCTGTGCCTGTGGGATTGCTTTGCTTCCTTAGGATCTTCATCCTGCCACATCATCTACCCTAAGCTCTGTGCAAGGTGCTGACTGCAGTAACCAGCCAGGAGCCCGCAGTCCTGTCACTGGGGAGCACAGATGGCTCCAGCCACTGGCTTTGTTCACACAGACACTAGGGCAGTGTATTTCCTCAGCAGGCAGAACTGATTCAAAGGCTCCAGCCTGGAAATCAAACAAGCATAGATTCTTTTCAAGCATGACCTTGCTCAAACCCTTTCATTGCCCCCCATGTGGCTCTGGGATTCCCAAGACCTCCTCCCAGCAATGCTGAATTCATGTTGAGTTTCTTGTACCTTTTATTTAGAATTGTAGAATCACAGAATGAGTTGAAAGGGACCTTTAAAGCTCATCTAGTCATAGAATCATAGAATGGCTTGAGTTGGAAGGGACCTGAAAGATCATCTAGTTCCAAGCCCCTGCCATGGGCAGACACCTCCCACTAGAGCAAGTTGCTCAAAGCCTCACCCATCCAGGTCTTAAACAATTCCAGGGATGAGGTGTTCAGAACTTCTCTGGGCACCTTGCTCCAGTGTCTCAACACCCTCACAGTAAAGAACTTCTTCCTAATGTCCAATCTAAATCTGCCCTGCTGTAGTTTAAAACCATTGCCCCTTGTCCTATCACCACGGGCCCTTACCACAGTGATCTGTACCCTGAGTAGCCCCAGGCTTCGGGGGTTCTCTTTGAAAGGAGGTTTCTCATGCAACTTCACCAAGTCCTGGAGCTGTGCTTTAACCAGTGCTGAGGACACTGCTGGAAGCAAGAGACTTTGGGAAAAAAACATCAATTATTCTCTGTGCATTATTTCCCTGGGCTAGGAGCAGCATGCATAACAGCACAGCTGGGATAGGTGGTGGGTGCCCGGGGGACAGGTCACACCTTACTCCTCCCAGTCTGAACCAGCAAAGTGTTTTACTCCTGCTGGGAATCCTTGTGCTCACTTGAACCTGTGGCTCCCCAGTTGGCAGACCTTCTGTGGCCAGGATAGCTGGTTCTCTGCAGCCTGCAATCATTTCTCAACATGCTTTGGGAGAAGCCTGTATGAAGAGGAGGGCCCGAATCACTGTCAAGGGATCCTACATCTGCAAGGGGCAATCAGGTATGAAACTCACAGAACCATAAAGGCTGGAAAAGACCTCCAAGATCATCAGGTCCAGCCTTCTGCCCAACACCTCCATGACCACTAGGCCATGTCTCAGAGTGCCACATCTACTTGTATTTTGAACACCTAAACTCCACACCAGAAGATACAACTGCCCAGTGGCCTGTGAGGTTGCAAGCTTCCAAGAACTTGGGGTCACCAGATAAAGTTATTAGATACCACCAGAGCTGCAGTCTCAAGCACTGCTGTGGGATCAACCCTCCAGAAGAGGGTAGACCTCAGACTATTCCCTGCAGCCTATCAAAGGCCAGCTCTGCACACAGGGACAACCAGTGTGGATCAATTAATGGGTGGCAATTTGCTTGGCTCTCCTTAGTCCTTGGACTAAACAAGTGGAAGAGGTATCTGATGTCCTGAGCTGCTCCTTGCTGACAGTTCTTTGCTGTGAGGATGTGCTGAAAATGTTCTGTCCTTGCTTTGATTTTTCAGGGAGAAGAAATGTAAGCACCTAGTAACAGACCTTGATATCATCCCATTAACTCCTGGTTTGCTTCATTAACACTCAACAACAAAACACCTCAGCTTCTCCCTGGCAAAACCTAACATATGTCCCTTTGAAATCCCAGCTACAACTGCTGGCTCTGTTACAGAGATGCTGAGAAAAAGACAGCCTAAGGAAGAGTCTGCTGCCTGCTCACATGCCCATGGAGGGGTGAGCAAGGTAAGAGTGAAAAACTGCTTAAAACATTAAAATACTGTGGAGTGATGGCTGCAGGTCTGTAGTGAGTTGATCCTGAGGTTCACTCTTTCCATATGTCCAGAGGAGATCCACTTTGGACTCCCCCTTGCCTGGGCCTGCTTCAGCTGCACTGCCTTAGGTGTGTTCCTGGAGAAATCTACCAGCTTGTGGGCTTGACAGGAGTCCAGGTCCTGCTACAGCTCTGCACACAGACATCAGGGAGGAAATGCAGGTTGAGAGTACTGCAGATACTTCCACACCCTGGACTTGGGGGCAGCTCTCCCTCTGCCCCCGAGTGCTGTTACAATGATCATAGAATCGTTTGGACTGGCAAAGACCTTTCAGATCACTGAGTCCAACATTACCCCAGCACTGCCAGGTCACCACTAAACCATGTCCCTCAGCCCCTCATCTACATGGCTTTTAAATCCCTTCAGGAATGGGGACTCCATCACAGCCCTGGACAGCCTGTTCCAGGGCTTGACAACCCTTTTGGGAAAGAAACCACTCCGCATGCCCAACCTAAACCTTCCCTGGTGCACCATGAAGCTCATTCCTCTTATCACTTCTTACTTAGGAGAAGAAACTGACAGCCACCAAGATGATACTGATTGAATATGGCTGTTTCTGCCATCTGAACCCCATTGAGAAAGTTATAAGCTTTGCTAGCATACAGGCAAGACTAGAGCAAGTTCCTTCCCATCACCTCTGGTGGGGCAGCTGAGGACATGTCAGGCAGCAAGAATCTCATCTCCCAGCTCTGAAGCTTACAACTTCCAAAATCCAAGTGGGATCCTCATATCTCTTCCCCTCTGGAGCACTTAAAGCCACTTTGCAGTCTGAGGGTGGAAACCAGCACAGGCTGGACCATGTATTTGTGCACATCTCTTCTTTTTCTTCCTTCAGCCAGGCCTGATGGAGATCCAAGGTCCCTCTCCCTGCATCAATGGACCCACGGGCAGTATCTTGCCAATGTTGAAGCTGCATGCTGGCCCTTGTTTCTCCTCCATCCATGTCTCTGCAACTCTGGGGCAGCTTTGAGGCTCTTACAACTGACAGTCACTGGGCCCAGCAAGTCCAAAGTAGCCCAGAACAGGCATGGAGGTCAAAGCCAGGCAGCTTTGCTGTGAGATCACAGAATTACAGACTGGAAGCGGGTAGAAGAGACTTCTGGAAATCATCTAGTCCAACACCCCTGCTAGAGCAGGGTCACCAACATCAGGATGCACAGGTCAGGCATGTTTTGAATGACTCCAGAGATGCAGACTCTACCACTTCTCTGGGCAGCCTGGTCTAGTGCTCTACCACCCTCAGAGTAAAGAAGTTCCTCCTCATGTATAGATGGAACTTCCTGTGTTCAAGTTTGAGCCCCTTACCTCTTGTCCTGTCACTGGGCACCACTGAAAAAAGACTGGCCCCAGATAGAGATAAAGGATGAATTTGTAGAGCAATTCACAAGAAGGCATCAAAAAAGCAGCTTTTGTTCACTATCTTCATCAGATCTATGACCCTTGTCACTGCTAGCAGCCAAGATGAGAGCTCAGGGAAGAGGGCTCTCCTCCTATCTGCATTTGTAATGGCCAAACCTTGACATCAGACTGACTTCACTGCTGACTTTATGCCTCCAACTGCCACAACAGTGAGAGCTTTGTGAAGAATGTGACCAATGTCACTGATCTGCCAGCTCTGTGGAGACCCTCCCACAGCCTGGGCACATCTCCCAGGTACCAAGGGTGCAACATAAGGCTGGGCTTGTTTCCAGCCCCATAGGTGTATGCTAAAGGAGCACTCTTTGGGCTGAGGAGACACGTTGATGTGATGGATGCAGGCATCAAAGTGATGTGTGCCAGCAACACAAGTACAGGCAGCTCCATGTGGGGTGCAATGAAGCTGATGAGAGGAAGCAAAGAGATGTTTTGGCTGGAACTGTAGCAAGGTGAAGGTCCTAATGCAAGCCAGTCCACCCAGAGCAGGTAGCTCCCTTTAATGACTGTGCTGAGCCATGTCTTGAGGAAAGCAACCATAACAATGGCAAATTACCACCACTTGTGACTCAGCTGGGAGCAAACTGACCTACAGCTACTATCATGCAGCTGGTGGCATTTCCAAACCATCCTGGAAGCACAGGGCTCATTTGCTGTGTGTTGCTAAGCTTTAAGAGATGAATGAGGCTGGGGAGAGGCAGAGGACAGCTTGCATCTGAGCAATGACTTCTCCAGGTTCCTGCATGGTCCAGCAGCACACAGGGTCCTGAGCAGGTGGAAATAGAGCCACAGAATCACAGAATGGTTTGAGCTGGAAGTCCATCTAGTCCAACTCCCCTGCAGTCAGCAGGGACATCTGCAACTAGAGCAGGTTGCTCAGAACCCCAAACAACCTCACCTGGAGTGGTTCCAGAGATGGGGCATCAACCATGTCTCTGGGCAAACTGGACCAAGGTCTCACCACACTCAGCATCAAAGATTTCTTTCCTTTCTCTAGTTTGAATCTCCCTGCCTTGCCCTGTCACAACAGGCCCTGCTCAAAAATCTGTCCCTGGCTTTCTTACTTGCCCCTTTAAGTACTGAAAGGTCACCAGAAGGTTTCCCTGGAACCTTCTCTTTTCCAGGCTGAACAACCACAACTCTCTTAGCCTGGTCTCACAGCAGAGCTTCTAGCCTTCCCATCACTGCTGTGGCCTCTTCTGGCCCCACTCCAACGAGCCCATGTCTTGGCTGTGCTAAGGACTCCAGAACTGGCCCCCACACTGCAGGTGGAGTCTCAGCAGAGAGGACCAGAGGGGCATAATCCCCTCTCTTCCCAAGCATATAGCTCCCCTGGACCAGCACTAACAGCCAAGTCCCCAGTCAGAGGAGCTGGTTCTTTGCTAGAGCTGCATTTTTGCAGGCAGAAGAATCACACAGCTACACCTACACTGCTGCCTGGAGAAGCTGGGAACACACCATCCTGAACACATTCTTCCTTAAGCAACTTGGTCTGGTGGAAGGTGTCCCTGCCCATGGTGCTGGGGGGTTTGAACTAGATGACCTTAAAAGTCTCTCCCAGCCCAAACCAGTCTATGATTCTGTATTTGTGGGAAAAGTGACATGAAGCACCCTTTGGTCCTCCTCAGCCCTCGGAGGGTTGAGTGCTGGAGCAAAACCCTGTGTGCCAAAGGGCAGCCTTGAGGGCACTGAAGTCAGGGAGAACAGAGAATTCAGGCTGGACAACATATTGCCCTCTGCCCTGGGGTGCCTCCTCATCTGCAGAGTGGCATTCCCAGAGGGCACAGCTTTCTCCAGGCTCCCCCGCTTCCGACTGCAGCTGCTGCGAGCGGCTCGATGGAATGAGCAGAGCTGAATCCAATTAGAGAGATCCGGAAACCAAAGAGCAGATGGGAACATGGCCAGGTTGCTGAGAGCTCTGTGTGCCCTTGTGCCAGCAGAGGAGAATCACAGATGAAGAGGACAGTGTGCCCGGTCCTGCTTTGATTCACTGAATCTCAGTATGGTGGGGGTTGGAAGGGACCTCTGGAGATCACCAGTCCAGCCCCTCCTGCTAAAGCAGGGGCACTCACAGCAGCTTGCCCAGGATCACAATGTCCTGGAGGCTTTGGAATCTCTCCACAACCTCTCTGGGCAGCCTTCTCCAGGGCTCCAGCACCCTCACAGCAAAGAATTTTCTCCTGTCGGATGGAACCTTCTGGGCTCCAGACAGTGCTCATTGCCCTTTGTCTTGTCCCTGGACACCACTGAAAAGAGTCTGGGCTCATCCTCTTGTCCCCTAACCTTTAGCCATTGATCAGCATTGGGAAGATCCCTCTCAGTCTTCTCTAGGCATGTCAGAAGGAACTGGCTCATCAAACAAAATTTTCCACATCTCAGGCAGTGACTAATTCATAGAATCATTTTGGTTGGAAAAGACCTTTAGGATCATCAAGCCCAACCCTTACCCAATTCTACCAACACTGCTGCTAAGCCATGTCCCTCAGCACCACATCTCTGCAGCTTTTAAACACCTCCAGGGATGGGGATTCAACCACCTCCCTGGGCAGCCTGTTCCAGTGTTTGAGAACCCCTTCAGCCAAGAAGTTTCTTGTAGTATCCAACCTAAACCTCCCATGGTGCAACTTGAGACCATTTCCTCTTACCCTGTCACTTGTTAATAGAGATGAAATCAACCTCCACATGAGTCCAACCTCCTTTCAGAGAGCTGTAGAGAGCTAGAAAGTCTCCCTTCAGCCTCCTTTCCTCCTGACTAAACAACCTCAGTTCCCTCAGTCTGTCATTATTACTATTTGTAAAAGTAGTAGGTTCATTACACAGCCCTAATCAGAGAGAAAATAATTAAGAGAAGCAGACACTGCCTTTCCTAAGGAGGCTGCTCAGCAGCAATCTCTACTGCAGCTGATTCTCCTTAGATCACTGCTCCTTACAGTATTTCCTCTTCACTCTGAATAAGTCTCCAAGCCCTGGATTCCCTTTTTCATGGTGCAGAAGACATAAGAGAACAGGTATTAGGTATTCAACTTGTGTTCTGAGCTCCTGGGCCAGCTACAAGTGTTGTCCCCCACTGATGGTGCCCTGCTCCCCCAAATGGAATGGGCTGCCCAGGGAGGTAGTGGAGTCACTGTCCCTGGAGGTGTTCAAAAAGGGATTGGATGTGGCATTTGAAGCCATGGTTCAGTAGTCATGAGGTCTATGGTGACAGGTTGTACTTGATGATCTTTGAGGTCTTTTCCAACCTTATTGATTCTATGATTCTATGAAATGCTGTCTCTGAGATGCAGTGGTCATTGCCTCTAGGTCATCCTCTCAGCAGCAGCAGCTCTTCAAGGCCCACTGTTCACCTCTGGTTCAGAGGAACACTGGCCCAGTGATGTGACACACAAAAGAAACCTCAAGCAGTCAGCTCAGCTCCATGGATCATCTCAGGGCACACTGGAGAGGGAGCTGCATCTGCAAGGGATTTGGAATTAAAGAAGGGGCAGTGGAGGAGGTATGTCAGGCACATGTCCAGGCAAGACCACATCACCTAGTTGTTCAGGCAAACATGCCTGGTGCTAAGACAGTTAGCTCCCAAACAGGGCATGAGGGAATGAGCTCATTGTAGTGTTAGTGGTAGGGAAGAGAGGCTGTGAGGTGTTATGAATTTCCATCAAAGCCTTGGAGAGCGAGAAGTAGCTTCTCTAGTCAATGGCAAACATCAAGTCAGGCTCCACTTGATGTTGAGGGAGCAGTACCTGAATGGAACCTACAGGAAGGCTGGAGAGGGACTTTTTCATAAGGGTGTCCAGCAACAGGACAAGGAGAAATGGTTTTAAGCTGAGGGAGAGTAGGGTTAGACTGGATCTTAAGAAGAAGTTCTTCAATATGAGGGTGGTGAGACTCTGGAATAGGTTGCCCAGAGTGGTTGTGGATGCCTCCTCCCTGGAGTTTTTCTAGGCCAGGCTGGATGAGGCCTTGGGCAACCAAGTCTAGTTGAGAGGTGTCCCTGCCAATAGCAGGGGGGTTTGAGTAGATGATCTCTGAGGTCCCTTCCAACCTAGGCCATTAAATGAATCTATGAACATCTATCTATGGTCACGCTTGCCAGCTCCTTCCAAGGATGCCATGTGCCCAAGACATGCAGACCAGGATGTGAAAGTGATGGTGTTATGGTCAGCATTAATTAGACACATGAAGCAGCAAAACTTTGTCCATACTTCAGCTCACTGATGCAGTGTGTTGAGGACAGGTCAATCACCATATAGCTGCATCCATATGGAGGCAAACCTCTCAAGTTTCACCCTACATTCTCCTGGCAACATCCTCCCATCATTTTGCTCGTGGAATTCACGAAACCCAGCTGTGCACTGTGACAACCCTCAGTGAACATCCTATTCCCCCTGAGATTGGATTCAGGTTTGTTGATGATCAGGGCAGAGATTTGGTATCTCTCACCATGAAAGAAAAGCAAAGCACCAGCAACCTGCTTTTATCTACCTAGCAACAAACAAACAAAGCAAACATCCTTTAGGCCAACATTCCACTTGACCTTCCTGCTCCCTCAGGCTCAGGAAATGTCAGCGAGCTTGAGGCCATCCTGAAGAAAATGAGCTCCCCAGGGATTGCTATGAATGCTCTTATTTATGCAGAACAAATGAGCACCAGGAGAAGGATGGCCAGAAAAGGTCAAGGAGCTTAAACCACATCCAGTTAGGTCAGTAACAACTGGAGGTTTAGGTCTGGCTAGTTTGAAACAGCACAAAATCCTGCTGAATAGATTCACAGAATTGTTTTGGATGGAAAAGACCTCAAAGATCATTGAGTCCAACCATCAACCTAACATCATCATGGCTAGATTGGACTTGATGACCTCAAAGGTCTTTTCCAACCTGGTCAATTCAATTCAATTCAATCCTATCCTATTCTATCCCATCCCATCCCATCCCATCCCATTCTATTCTATTCTATTCTATTCTATTCTATTCTATTCTATTCTATTCTATTCTATTCTATTCTATTCTATTCTATTCTATTCTATTCTATTCTCATGTCCCAAATTGCCATGTCCACATGTTTTCTGAACACCTCCAGAGACAGTGACTCCATCACCTCCATGGGCAGACTGTTCCAATACCTGACCACTCCTGCAGGAAATAAATGGTTCCTAATATCCAAGCTAAACCTCCCCTGGAATCACTGTATTAAAAAATAGGGAGGTCATTCCTGAAAGGTGATGGAATCTTCTTCCTTGGAGAGATTCCAAACCTGCCTGGACATGATCTTGGGCAACGTGCTTCAGGGGGACCTGTTTTAGCAAGGGGGTTGAACTACATGACCTCTAGAGGTCCCTTCCAACCCTCACCATGCTGGGATTCTGTAAATGGTGAGGAAAGTCCCACCAGGCAAACACTGTCTGCTTAGATCTTGCTTTTCTCTATGCTGCATGGAAAATGTGATCAAAGACTCAGGTTATAAATGACAGGGGCCAAGATCTGTGTCTTGTGAACACATGCATGTAAACAAATGAAGACCATCAGCCTGCAGGCAAAGCACACCCACCTTCTGGGCTACATTTGGAATCTTGGAATGGTTTGGGTTGGAAGGGACCTTTAGAAGACATCTAGTCCACCCCTGCTGCAGTTATCAGGGACATCTGCAACTACAGCAGTTTCTCAGAGCCCCAGACAACTTGACCTGGGATGGGGCATCTACTACCTCTCTGGGCAACCTGGGATAGTGTCTCACCACATTCAGCATCGAAATTTCACCCTTCTCTGTAATCTGAATCTCCCTCTTTTTGTTCAAACCATCACCCCTTCTCCTGTCACCACAGGCCCTGCTCAAAAGTCTGTCCCCAGCTTTCTGATCAGCTCCTTTAAGCACTGAAAGGCCACCAGAATGCCCTCCCTGGAGCTTTCTCTCCTCCAAGCTGAATAACCCCAATTCTCTCATCCTGTCCTCACAGCAGAGGGTTCCAGCCCTTCCCATCACTGCTGTGGCCTCTTGTGGCCCTACTCCAAAAGGTCCATGTCTGTGCTGAGGACTCCAGAGGTGGACACAGCACTGCAGCTGGGGTCTCAGGTCAGCACAGGAGCATGTAGATGCAAACCCACTGCTGTGTGCAAGCACCAGACATCTTCCTCTATGCAGTCATCCATGTGGTCCTGGCTTTGTCCAGTGTCCAAGAAGGTGCACACTGAAGATCTTAGTCTGTCTCCCTTAAAATTATGCTCCATCTGTCTTTAATCCAATTACTGCCTTCCCACTCAGTCTGCCTCTGTGGTTGCTCACACTTTAGCTCTTCCATCCTGTTATTGCATTAAGTCTTTAAATCTGATTACTTTGTTTGGAGTTAAATTTAAACCTGATTAACTGCAGAAACAATGATTCTCACCAGTCCCAGCCCAAACACAGGAGAATGGCAGCTGAAAACCCCATGGGGCAATTCCTCCTTCTGCAGAGAGTGAAATGAGTGCCACAAAAATGATGCAAGGGCTGGAAGCCCTCTGCTGTGAGGCCAGGCTGAGAGAGTTGGAGTTTTTCAGCCTGGAGAAGACAAGACTCCAGGGAGACCTTCTGGTGGCTTTTCAGTGCTTGAAGGGGCTGATCAGAAAGCTAGGGACAGACTTTTGAGCAGGGCCTTTTCTGACAGGACAAGGTGTGATGGATTTGAACTAGAGGAGGGAGATTAAGAATAAAGAAAAGGAAGAAATTATTAATGGTGAGGGTGGTAAATTCCTGTCCCAGGTTACCTAGCAAGGTGGTAGCTGGTCAGGTCAGGTTATGTGGGGCTGTGAGCAACCTGCTCTAGTTGCAGATGTCTTTACTGGCTGCAGTAATGTTGGACTAGATGACCTTCCAAACTATTCTGTGATTCTATGACCATCCTTTTCTCTTGTCCTATATCTCTGAACAACCATCTGTGTGCTGTAGTCTGGCACAGTCATAACCAGGTTTGACAGCTGGCCAACATCTTGACTTTGCCTCAACATTTAATTGCCTAGAAATGCATCCTTCAGCTCTGAGCTGTGCTCACTGAGGCACCAACGTGAAGGAATACATCAACTGGCATTCAGTGCACTCATGGGAGCTGGCCAGAGAGCAATAGCACTGCCAAGGATGACCATGAAGTCCCAGCACAGAGGGCAGATCAATGAAACTGCTTTCCTACTGAATGTGGTCCTCATAGGAAGGCCTGGAGTCCAAGCCCTGCTCTACCATAAGGCATCAGTGTGATGCTGGACAACTCCTCCAACCTCCTGACAGTGTAGACTAGAAAGCTCTAGGGCAGATGGGTAGTGGGTGGGCACACCATCTAAGGAGGCCTCCTGTGCTTCATATGGAAGTATGGAGACAGACCAGAGGAAGCTACAATGATGCTGAGGAGACTGGAGTGTCTCTGGGTGGAGGGAAGGCTAAGAGATCTGGGACTCTTTAGCCTGGAGAAGAGCAGCCCAGGAGGGGATCCCTTCAGTGCTGACCAATACCTACAGGGGGAGAATTAAGAAGAGAGGCCCAGACCCTTTTCTGTGGTGCCCAGTGGCAGGAGAAGGGGCAACAAGCACAAACTTGAACACAGGAGGTTCCATCGGAACATGAGGAGAAAATTCTCTGCTGTGAGGTTGCTGGAGCCCTGGAGCAGGCTGCCCAGGGAGGTTGTGGAGTCTCCTTCTCTGAAGAGATTCCAAAGCTACCAGGACATTGTGATCCTGGGCAAGCTGCTGTGGGTGCCCCTGCTTTAGCAGGTGGGTTGGTCTGGATGATCTCCAGAGGTCCCTTCCAACCCCTACCATACCTTTTCAATATGGGCAGCCTGCAGGCTGACCCCACGCGGGTCCCAGAGCCTCAGCAGCCTCGCAGCTCTGCCCACTGCCCACCTCACAGTACCTCACCACCCATCTGAACTGAGCTGGCAAAGCACCATGGCTCTCAGCTACCTCAGCCCAGTGCTTCAGCAGCAGCTCCTCATTTCACAGCCCTTTGCCTCTTTGGCTGCTGTTCAGAACTGGGATTTTACAGAACATCAGGAAGCGCTCCTGTGCTTGGCCAAAGGCAGGTTTTCAAAGGCACAGATGGGAGATGGCATCTCATTGCCTGCAGCTATCACCACAGAGGCCTTCCCTTCAATGGGAGGAACCATGTATGTCCTTCCAGCATCCCCATATAGTGAGGCTGCATCATGGCCTTGCAGCTAACCCATCTGCTGGCATTTCCTACTGAATCCTCGATGCTGCAGACTCTGAGGATGTGCTGGTGTACCCAAAAGCTTGTCTGCCTTTCCAAACTGAATTAGCCTGAAAAAAAAGTCTCTCATCTCCCACTCAAGTCTTAACTTGGGGGCATTCTAAGTCCAAAATTATAAGACTCTTGCTTTTCTGTACACATTCCTTGTGGCTATTTGCACATAACCATCTTCTCTCATGTGGAGTGGCTGTGGGAACTGGGGCTGTTTAGTCTGGAGAAAATGGGGAGGAGACATCATTGCTCTCTATAAGTCCCTGAAAGGAGGTTGGAGGGAGGTGGGGATTGGTCTCTCCTCCCTAATATCAGGTGATAAAAAGAGAGGAAATGGCCTGAAATTGTGCCGGGGGAAGTTTAGGTTGGCTATTAGGAGAAATTGCTTCCCTGCAGGAAGTGGAACAGACTGCCCAGGGAGGTGGTGGGGTCACTGTCCCTGGAGGTGTGTACGTGGCACTCAGGGATATGGTTTAATGGCCACCGTGGTCTTAGGTTGATGGTTGGACTCTGTGATCTTAGAGGTCTTTTCCAACTGAAACAGTTCTATGCTTCTATGATCTCTTAAGCATCATGGCCTCCAGTTGTGGCAAGAGAGGTTCAATTTGGGTACTAGGAAGAATTTCTTCACAGCAAGGGTTCTCAGGCACTGGAACAGGCTGCCCAGGAAGGTGGTGGAGTCACCACCCCTGGAGACATTTAGAAGATGCATAGATGTGGTGCTGAGCAACATGGTTTAGTGGCTGTGGCACAGCAGTAAGGAGGGATTGTGAAATCTAGGTGAACAGCCGGATTTGATCTCAAAGGTGTCTTCCAACCTCAACAGTTCTGATTCTATGATCTGACTCTGTGGAAAGCAGTCTGGCATGTACTGAAAAAGAGCATCAGCATTGAAGGGGTTGGACTAGATGACCTCTAAAGGCCCCTTCCAACCCAAACCATTCTGTGATTCTATGACTACAATCCACATATGGTCTTTTCCGTCATTGTCTCAAATCTAAATGCTCTCAGCTTTAGTCCCCCTTTCCCAATCTGATACTCTCTGATGGGATACTGGCTCGTATCTGCTGGAGGACACGGGATGTGGGGCCACTGGGATTTATTCGGGTCATTGCCTATTTGCCAAAAGTCCCAATCACAAAGCCTGCTCTGGGAGAAGGATAAATGCAACCACATTTCCACTGCCAAACTTCTTGCTTCATGGAAATACAAAGCCTACAACCACCTGCTATAGGATTGAAGACCATTATGATCCTCTTCTCCAACAGCCTCTTGTCCTATCCACATATGCTCAGCTCATCTGTTCTTACCACTGTGGTCAATCCAGCCACTCTCCATGTGCTACAACCATGGTTTGAACAGCTTCAATGTCTGGGTGCCCTCCACCATCACTGTTCTCCAGCTGAGGCTATGCTGGCATGATTTCCTCTACAGGAATGACAGCTCACAGCATACTTCTGGGGTGTTTCTCATGCTCTCCTATGAGGTCTTCAACTGACTGCACTGAATATGGGGCTTGACCAAAAAAATCATTGGGCACTGTCATCACAACAATGATGTGAGGGCTGGAAGCCCTCTGCTGTGAGGACAGGCTGAGAGAATTGGTCTTGGTCAGCCTGGAGAAGAGAGGTCTCTAGGGAGACCTTCTGGTGACCTTGCAATACTTAAAGGGGCTGATTGGAAAGCTTGGGGACAGACTTGAATAGGGCCTGTTGTGACAGGACAAGGAGTGCTGGTTTAAATTGGAAGAGCAAGATTCAGACCAGGCAGAAGGAAGAAATGTTTTACTCTGAGGGTGGTGAGACACTGCTCCAGGTTGCCCAGAGAGGTGGTATATGCCCCATCCCTGGAACTATTCATAGTATCATGGTATCAAGAGTATCATAGTATCAGTCAGGGTTGGAAGGGACCACAAGGATCATCTAGTTCCAACCCCCCTGCCATGGGCAGGGGCACCCTACACTAGATCAGCCTGGCCAGAGCCTCATCCAGCCTGCTCTTAAACACCTCCAGGGACAGGGCCTCGACCACCTCCCTGGACAACCCATTCCAGGGTTTCACCACTCTCATGGTGAAGAACCTCCTCCTCACGTCCAGCCTGAATCTCCCCACCTCCAGCTTCATTCCATTCCCCCTAGTCCTATCACTACCTGGTATTCTGAGAAGTCCCAGATGAGGTTGACCATGGCTCTGAGCAGCCTGCCTAGTTGCAGGTATCCACACAGACTGCAGCAGGGTTGGGCTAGATGACCTCTAAATGTGTCTTCCAAACCAGACTGTGATCTCTTTAGGAAATACACCATTACATACCCAACCTGGAAATACACAACAAACCTCCGGAACAGGCTGCACAGGGAGGTGGTGGAGTCACCATCCCTGGAGGTGTTCAAGAAATAAGTAGATGTGGCGCTTCGGGACATGGACTAGTGGTCATGAAGGTATTGGGTAGAAGGCTGGACTTGATGAGGTTAGAGGTGTTTTTCAACCTTAGTGATTCTATGATTTTTAAGAGAATGTGGGCTCTTTGTTCCTGTTTTTCCCTAAAGGATGCTCTTGGCCAGTGCTTCCAGGCTCGTGTTTAACAGTGAGTGCCCAATGAGCACACAAGCAAAACACGACATCTCCTGAGATATTCTGCATAACCAGGATGCCCAGAGCCAGCAGTGAAACATGCTTGAGGGATCTGAGCATTCCCAGCAGCTGTCCCAAGCTCTCCCCCACATCTCTAGGAAATAACAGCAAGCTCCAGATCATCTTCAAGCTCCCATGGCTTCCTCAAACCAGCCATGTCCTGCCACGTAAGTACCTTGGAGTGAGCTAGAGCAGATACCACCACAACACTCATGGCTGCAAGGTGGGACTGCTCAGGAGTTGTTTCACCTTCTCACCTGAGCCCTGGGGCAATGAGGCAGCTCCCCTGGGCACATGTGGAAGGCAAATCCCAGCAGCCCATCTGACATACCCAGCCTGCCTGTGCCAGCCAGTCTGCTCCGCAGAGACAGGACCAGAGCTGGAAGAGATCTGCTGTGCTAGCAGTCACTGGCAGATGAGACTTCATTAGCACAGAACATCAGTAAATGATGATTAATGTTATGCTTTCTGCTTTTAATAAGATTGTTGGTATCACACAGCAGCAGCAGGAGGAGGGGAAAGAAATTAAAGAATTGTTCAGGTTGGAAAAGATGTTTCAGATCATCAAGTCCCACTGTTAACCCAGCACTGCCAGGTCACCACCAAACCACCTTCTTCAGCACCACATCTACACAGCTTTTAAATCCATCCAGGGATAGGGACTCGACCACTACCCTTGGGCAGCCCACTCCAGGCCTTGACAACCCTTTCCATGAAGAAATTCCTTCTCATGTCCAACCTAAACCTAAACTTGAACATGAGCCTGCAGTATGCCCAGGCAGCCAAGAGGGCCACTGGCATCCTGGCCTGCATCAAGAACAGTGTGGCCAGCAAGAGCAGGGAGGTCATTCTGCCCCTGTACACTGCACTGGTTAGGCCACACCTCAAGTCCTGTGTCCAGTTCTGGGCCCCTCAGTTTAGGAAGGATGTTGACTTGCTGGAACGAGTCCAGAGAAGGGCAACAAAGTTGGTGAGGGGTTTGGAACACAAGCCCTATGAGGAGAGGCTGAGGGAGCTGGGGTTGCTTAGCCTGGAGGAGACCCAGGGGTGACCTTATTGCTCTCTACAATTCCCTGAAGGGAGGTTGTAGACAGGCGGAGGTTGGTCTCTTCTCCCAGGCAGCCAGCACCAGAACAAGAGGACACAGTCTCAGGCTGCACCAGGGGAGGTTTAGGTTGGATGTTAGGAAGAAGCTCTATACAGAGAGAGTGATTGCCCATTGGAATGGGCTGCCCGGGGAGGTGGTGGAGTCACCATCATTGGAGGTGCTCAGGAGGAGACTTGATGGGGTGCTTGGTGCCATGGGTTAGCTGTTTGGGTGGGTTGGATTGGTTGATGGGTTGGACATGATGATCTTGAAGGTCTCTTCCAACCTGGTTTATTATTCTATTATTCTATTCTAAATCTTCCCTGGTGGAGGCCATTTCCTTTTGTCCTGTCACCTGTTACTTGGGAGAAGGGACCAAACTTCACCTGGCTCCAACCTCTTTTCAGGAAGTTACAGAGAGCCAGAAATTCTCCCCTCAGCCTCCTTCTTTCCAGACTAAGCAACCCCAGTTCCCTCAGCTGCTCCTCACTAGACCTGTTTTTCCAGACCTTTCACCATCTTCATTGCCTACTTCTTTGGACCCACTCCAGCACCTCAATGTCCTTCTTGGAGTGAGTGGCACAAAATTTAACTCTGTGTTTCAGGTGCAGCCTCACCAGTTCTGAGTACAGGGGGACCAATCACTGCGCTGGTCCTGCTGGCCACACTATTGTTGATCCAGGCCAGGATGCTGATGGCCTTCTTAGCCACCTGGGCACACACTGCCTCATCTCCAGCCAGTTGTTGACCAACACCTCCAGGTCCTTTACTACTGGGTGGTTTCCAGCCACTTTGCCCCAAGCCTGTAGCGTTCATGGGGCTGTTGTGACCCAAGGGCATGACCCAGCACCTGGCCTTATTAAACCTTATCCCATTGGCCTTGGCCCATCAATCCAATCTGTCAAAATGCATATGGATTGACTGTCCTTTCTGTTTCTTTCCTTCCCTTCTCCAAAAGCATGGGAAACTGCACTCTGGAGACCACTGCTTTGGATGTTTGCCCTCAGCCATGAGCTTCTGTCAGATTCCAGCCAGCCCAGCCAATAGAGAAGGACGTTTTAGCATCACCAAAGTATTTCTCATGCCTAGGAAGCTGCTGGGACTGTAGGCTTGCCATCAGTACTTGTGTCTCTCTAAAGAAGCAGAGGCCAGAAGGACTTGTCCCAGTTTGAGCTCACTAGAGAAACTGTCTCTTTCAGTCATTGCTGCTGCTTCTGGGTCTTATGAGGTCCCTTCTAATCTGAAGTTTTCTATGACCAAAGTGCTATTACTTAAAAAAAGGAGCCTTTTCCTGCCACAAACATCACTGCCCAAGCAAAGATGCTCCAACCTCATTGCTGCACTGGGATTTCAGTGTGGGGGCAAAGCAGCTCCACGCTCTTCAGCAGAACAAGGCTACTGCCAAACCCCTTGGGCTTCATGTAGTCCTACCTCTGCATATGAGATTTCTCTGAGAGAAACCTCTTTCTGTTCTCCAAGGAGAAAACCAAGAGTGAGCGCAAGAGAGATCATAGGGCAGGTCAAAGAACCAGGATTTCATATTTACTTTGAATCACTACTTTAGAAATACTTCCCATCACCATGGATACTGGGGCCCTGGGAAGGCAACACCACAGCAGAGGCAGAGATGCTCAGGTGGCTGTTGTCAGGAAAGCACTTAGAGCACAGCAAGGAAACTCAGATCTCACCACAGGTGCAGGAAAAACACAGTATATCCAGCCTGTCTCCTGCTAACTCCTTCCTCTAGGCACTGGAGTCTGAGCCCCTACATCTGGATCCAAGCTTTGCACGTGGGAAAGGGTTGAATTTGGGATTACTCTGAAAATGGGATGCCAACTAGATTGTATTTGATGCTGAAGACACCCAAAAGACTTCAGAGGGTGGAACTAGATGATCTTGAAGGTCTTTTCCAACCCCTTCTATGAATCTACGATTCTCCAGGAAAACAAAGCACAGAGAGAGGCACAGAGTGACAAAAGCACTCAATGGCAGCAGGAGACTAGGCAGGGTGTAGGCAGGGGAGGATGGGAGTCACTGTAGGGAAGGCTAACCAGATGAGCTAGATGGATTACAAGATGACTGTAGAGCCATTAATAAAAAAAGGAGAAAGAATAAATCAGTAATTCTGGAAGAGCTGAGATGTCTTAAAGAAATTATTCTTTAATAAGAAAGGACGTGTGGCTAATTAGGAAGTAATGAAGACCTTGTCAGCGTATCTATGGAGAGCGAGGAGGCAAGGGGGACTCTGTACCCAGAGCTGAAGAACATCTGAATCACTGGAGCTGAGCAATACATCTTCTTGGCATGAGGAAAGCAGTTAATGGGCTCCCTGAATCATTCATGATTATTTATGAAGAGCTGAGGAATCCAGGAAGTACCGAGGGATGGGAGGGGGGAATAACTCACATTTGCTTCAGGGATAGCTTTTTTTTTCCCCTAGAGGGAACAAAGAAAGGCTCTCAAGACCTTAAAGAAACACCAGCCTAAGGAGAAAAGGAGTCACAATTACAGCACAAAAAATCCTTTACAGAAAGAGTGGCCAGGCCTTGGAATGGCTTGTTCAGGGAGGTGTTCAAGAAACATGTGGACATGGCACTTTGGGATACGGTTTAGTGGCCATGGTGGTCTTAGCCTGATGGTTGGACTCAGTGGTCTTAAACAATTCTATGATTCTATAAGCAGCTCCAGAAGTCTCTAGAGAATAATATCCGGAGGGAGGCCAGAGGAGGGCCACAAAGATGACCCAAGGGCTGGAGCACCTTTGCTATGAGGAAAGGCTGAGGGAGTTGGCGTTGTTCAGCCTGGAGAAGAGAAGACTCCAGGGGGACCTTTTTCCTATCTTCCAGTTCCTGAAGGGGATCTGTGGGAAGGCTGGAGAGGGACTTTTCCTAAGGGAGTCTAGCAATAGGACAAGGGGGAATGGTTTTAAGCTGAGGGAGAGTCGGTTTAGACTGGATCTTAGGAAGAAGTCCTTCAGTACAAAGGTGGTGAGACTCTGGAATAGGTTGCCCAGAGATGTCGTGGGTACACCCTCCTTGGAGATATTCAAGCCAGGCTGGATGAGGCTCTGGGCAATCAAGTCTAGTTGAGAGGCATCCTTGCCCACGGCAGGTAGGGCTTGAAGTAGATAATCTCTAAGGTCTCTTCCACCTAAGCAATTCCATGATTCTGTGATACCCTCAGTGTAGGGAAGATCCACCAGGATGTTTGACTGTCACATGCCCCAGCAGCAAGGGCATTACCAGTAAGGACAGGATAAATGAGTCCCCAGGGAGTCCAAGCCTTGCTCACCTGGTCCATGCTGCTTTGGATAGCCTCAAGAAATTTGGCTTCTGCAAGGACTTCAGATTTGTGGTTAGGATCTGTGCATAGCCAGGTGGTCAAGCAAAGGAGGCCATCATGTGCACAGCAGTCTGAAGCAACACAATCACATCCTGTGAAGGAGCCAGCAAACAAAGGTTTGCCAGGAACACTAGGAGTAGGAATCAAAGCAGAACTAAGATAACCAGAAGACCTGTGGCCAGCAGGTGGAGGGAGAGGATTCTGCTGCTATGCATCAGTCTGGTGAGACCCCACCTGTAGTGCTGGGGCCAGCTCTGGAGCTAAACTTCTCAGCAGAGCAAGAGACCCCTTTTTCCCTGCTTTGCATTCCTTTGCTGCCTGCCACACACAGGCACTGGGATGCAGATCCCTTATCTAGGGCCAGGGCTATTGGTGGTATTTAATTACAGCCAGTCTGAAAACACACATTAAAAATAATCATCTGGGAATGAATCCTCAGGATAAACCTCAGAGCTGTGCAGTTGCTGATGCTACCTGCACCTGAAATATTCTCTGGAGCAAAGAGGTGGGGTTAATACATTTGTCCACATGCCCAAGTGTGAAGGAGCTAAGCTGTTACATAAACTGTTCTGCAAATAACCCACAGCCTGCATGCACATCTTCACAGCCAAGTTCCACCAGCCTCATGCTGAAGGACTAAATCACTGGGAGTCACTAGGGTCATTCCTGATGGCTGGGACCACTCTGCCCAAATGAAAGAGGCAGAATCTGGCCTGAAATTACCCACTGGACACCCATCTCATAGAATTGTTTTGGTTGGGAAAGACCTCTAAGAGTGTCAAGTCCAACCATCAACCTAAGACCACCATGGCCATTAAACCATGTCCCAAAATTACATGTCCATATGTTTCTTGAAGACCTTCAGGGATGGTGACTCCATCACCTCCCTGGGCAGCCTGTTCCAATGCCTGAGCACTCTCTCAGTGAATAAATTTTTCCTAACGTCCAGACTAAACCTCCTCTGGCCACTTTCTCCCATTCTATCACTTGATGCTAGGGAGAAGAGACCAATAGGATCAAGGGCATGGTTTGAAACTGGAGCAAGGTAGATTTGGGTTGGACATTAGGAGGCAGTTCTTTACAGCAGGAGTGGTGAAATACTGGAACAGGGATGTGGTTGAGGCCCCATCCCTACAGACATTGATGATCAGACTTGCTGTGGCCTTTGGCAGCCTTATCTTGCTGAAGATGTCCCTGCTGACTGCAAGGAGTTGGATATGATTACCTTTGAGGGTCCCTTCCAACCTGATGCAACCTGTGACCTCTCACCTCACTCCAACTTCCTTCCAGGGGGATTGCTCAGCCTGAAGAAGAAGAGGCTGGGGAAGACCTTGGAGGGAACCAGAAGGTCTCCCCCAGCCTCTTTTTCTCCAGGGTGAACAACCCCAGTTCTCCCAACCGCTCTCACCAGACCTGCTCTCCAGGCCCTTCACCAGCTTCATTGCCCTCCTCTGGAACCACTCCAGCACCTCAGTGTTCTTCTTAGAATTGTATACTCATAGAATGGTAGGGATGGGAAGGGAACTCTGAGGATCACAGAGTCCAACCCCTCTGCCAAAGCAGGATCAGGCAGGGACGGTCACACAGCCAGACAGGTCCTGAAATTCTCTAGAGAAGGAGACTCTACAACTTCTTTGGGCAGCTTGCTCCAGTGCTCCAGCATCCTTAGAGTAAAGAAGTTTTTCTTGGAGTGAGGGGCCCAAAACTGAGCCCAGTATTTGAGGTGCAGCCTCACCAGCACCCAGTATGGGGGAACAATCCCTTTCCTGGTTCTGCTGGCCACACTATTCCTGATCCAGGCCAAGATGCTTTTGGCCTTCTTGGACACCTGAGCACACTAAAGAGGCAGAATCTGGCCTGACATTACCCATTTGGGTTATCACTTGTCTTTAGACATCTCCTGGCTCCTTCAGGCTCTAACTGCAAATCAACCTGGAGACCCCACACAACGTTTAAACCAAATGATGGCAATACAATAAATATTGATCAGGGAAACGCTTCGCTGAGGTTAAAAGCTTCTCACAGAGATGATCATTAGGGACACAGCTCCGCTCCACATCCCTAGTAAAACCATCTATTAATAGGTAGCATATTATAGTGGACTTTTAAGCAGCCTAAATCAGCACAGCTTCCCTGAATGCCAACATGCTCCCACCAGGTGCTGATGCTGGTCTTTGGAAGCTTCATTATATTTAATTGAAAACAAATGGATCTGGGGGCATGTACAAGTAAAGCAGATGTTTTCTTTAGCTGAGGAACCCTGGTGTGATGTAAACTCTTCTGGAATGGCTTGACAAGTGGTAAATGCATAAATCCAACCTCTATGTTTTCCTTTTAAACTGTACTCATTTCAGCAGAGCCTGTTGTGACAGAACAACAGGACAGACAGCAGGAGCAGAGAGGTCATTCTGCCCCTATACTCAGCACTGGTTAGGCCACACCTTGAGTCCTGTGTCCAGTTCTGGGCCCCTCAGTTTAGGAAAGATGTTGACTTGCTGGAACATGTCCAGAGAAGGACAACAAAGTTGGTGAGGGGTTTGGAGCACAAGCCCTATGAGGAGAGGCTGAGGGAGCTGGGGTTGCTTAGCCTGGAGAAGAGGAGGCTCAGAGGAGACCTTATTGCTGTCTACAACTACCTGAAGGGAGGTTGTAGCCAAGTGGGGGGTGGTCTCTTCTCCCAGGCAACCAGTACCAGAACAAGAGGAAACAGTCTCAAGCTGCACCAGGAGAGGTTTAGGCTGGATGTTAGGAAGAAGTTCTTCACAGAAAGAGAGATTGCCCATTGGAATGTGCTGCCCAGGGAGGTGGTGGAGTCACCATCACTGGAGGTGTTTAGGAAGAGAGTGGATGGGGTGCTTGGTGCCATGGTGTAGTTGATTAGAGAGTGTTGGTTGATGGGTTGGACTCAATGATCTTGAAGGTCTTTTCCAACCTGGTTAATTCTGTTCTATTCTAAAAAGGAGTGATGGGTATAAAGTAAAAGAGGGAGATTCAGACTGGAGAGAAGGGAGAAATTTCTTACACTGATGGTGGTGGAACACACTGGCTCAGGTTGCCCAGGGAGGCGACAGATGCCCCACTGATGGAAACATTCCAGGTCAGGTTGCTTGGGGCTCCTGATCACTCTTTGATTCCACGATTTTACTGCGTATATAGGGTGATAAACCTCACGTTTGCATGACCTACTGGAAGACAACTCTGAATACACCACACTGCATGTTATCCTTCAGACAGCTTTGGTGATGTTGGAAACCACCAGCCCACATGCTGGGTGAGGAAAACCTCCAGTATCCCACCCTTCAGACCCAGCCTCCTGATTAAGTATGAGCTCAACTTGTGTAATTTTTTGGCTAGACCTTCCCTCTCATTTGACAGAATGATCACTCTCCACAGTGGGTGAATCACTGTCAACAACTCAATAAAACCCCAAGAAGCCCTTGCAGGACTGGGGGATGATAAAGCTCTCAGATATGGGCTGCTGACACACAGACTTTATCAGGTGCTGGGGAGGCCAACTGTGGACAGTTCAGTGCCAGGCAGGTGTCACTGCTGGAGCTGGGCAACCATGAAATCCTCCAGTTTTGCAAGAGCACTCAGGTTGATTGTTGGGTTTTTTTTTGTCAATTCTCATCACATGCACAGAATGAAAATGAGACAAATCACTGTGGTCAACTGCATTCAGTGGTATGACCTACAGAGGGCTTCAGCTGTCTCCTGAGACAATCAAGCTCTGTACATTTTCTGTTCCAGATCCATCTGGCATCAAATTGCTCAGCTGTCAGAGAAGCACAGAATGGTTTGGGTTGGAGGGATCTTTATCTCAGTGTCAACAGTTTCTTCCATAATCTAGTCTAAACCTCTCCTCTTTTAGTTCAAATCCATCACCCCGTGTCCTGTCACAACTGGCCATGGTATAATGTCTGTCCCTCCCTCACAGATGTCTCTGGGGCCACAGGCTGGTTTGTGAAACCCAGGACCCTTGGACCTGACATGACTCATGACAACTGTAACAATTCACAGCATTCCTGAAGGCAGCTCTGCGGCATATGGCAGGAAAGGCTTTTATCCTGTCATACACAGCCTGCTGCAGTCCTGATATAAATGATTCCCCCAACATTCCTCCTTGATGCATCACAAGATGAATGGAGAAGCCAAGTGCTGTGTGTTAAGTGCTCCTGCAGAAAGATGATCTGTGCTAATTGTCACAAGTGACCTTGTGCAGTGCTGTCTTCCTGACACTGCCTCTGTAGACTTGTAAACAATCTCAGGAAGCAAAACAGCCCCATAAAAATGTCCCACTTTTCCCACTCAGCAGAAGCAGCATCACATAATTGCTGGAGGGATTCTCCCTGGTCACACATAGCTCATGTTTGAGGTAAGCTGTGTATTCACAGAATCATTAAGACTGGAAAAGACCTCTAAGATCATGGAGTCCAACCTTCTACCCACCATCTCCACTAGACAATGTCCACATGGTGAAGTGCCACATCTACTCATTTTTTAACACCTCCAGGGATGGTGACTCCACCACCTATCTGGGCAACCTGTTGCAATGCCACACCACTCTTCCAGAAAAGAAACTCTTCCTAATATCTAATATTCCCTTTGTTTCCAGAAGTCACAGCAAAGGATTGTGTCAGGGAGGAAGGCACTTCGGTCAATGCATCTATGTTGTTTTACTGAGAAATAGGGTAGGAGCCTGGGATGATAAATCTGATCTCATTACTTCATTTCCAGTGCTTTCCAAGGTCCTGAGCACAGCCAGACTCTGCTTCCCAACAGGGGCCACTCTCAGGTGAAAATTGACCATAAAAGTCATAGAATGAGAGGAAATGACCTCAGGTTGCACCAGGGGAGGTTTAGGTTGGATATAAGGAAAAATTTCTTCCCCCCAAAAGTCGTTAAGCCCTGGAACAGGCTGCCCAGGAAAAGGGTAGAGTCCCCACCTCTGAAGGGACTGAAAAGCCATGCAAATGTTGCATTGAGGAACATGGTTTAGTGGTGGACTCAGTAGCATTGGGTTAATGGTTGGACTCAACGATCTTTAAGGTCTTTTCCAACCAAACCCATTCTGTGATTCTCTGCAGCTCTCACCTTTCTGCCCTCCAAGAGGTGCATTCCTCCAGGCTTCACACAATGAGGAGACATCTCAGCAGCAGAGCAGCATGGTGACCTTCCTCTGGCACCTACCTGCTGCTCACAGCTCATCATGTGTCAGGCCAAGAAGCCACATCTGGCACATCTGCTGAAAGCAAATACTTGGGGCATGACAATACAAGACATAAACCTGCTGCACCAGGCAGCTGGTCAACCTGACCTGCTTTAGGTGATCCTGCTCTGGCAGGGGTGTTGGACTCGATGATCTTCAAAGGTCCCTTCCAACCCCTACCACTCTGTGATTCTGTGAACCTGTAGCTTGGGCAGATGTGAGCAAGTCACCTGCCTGCCAGCAAGGAAGGAAGGATCTTCTCTGGAGCTGCTTGCAGTCCCCTCCCTGGAGGTGTTCAAAGCCAGGTTGGATGAGGCCTTGAACAACCTGGTCTAGTGGAAGGTGTCCCTGCCCATGGTAGTGGGATTGGAACCAGATGATCTTTAAGGTCCTTTCCAATCCAAGCTACTCTGTCAATCTATGAAAGAGCCCAATGGGACCAAAACCCATCTGCTAAATCATCTGGGGTTGGATTAGATGATCTCCAGAGGTCCGTTTCAACACCTACCATTCTATGAGTCTATGAATCTGACAGCCCAGTGCCACGGTTGGAAATCAATCAAGAGTCAAAGTGGTGCCTGAGTCACAGACAGATCAACCCCTTGGTCATCTGGTTTGTAGCTCCAGCATCACAGCACCATACACACAGTTGAGATGATCAAATCACCTTCTTGCTCCCTCCATCACCTATCATCAACAGAACAAAGGAGAAGGAGCTCACTTCCATCCTGCAGAGCAGCCAGAGGGCGAAACTGAATGCAACACAAACCCACAACTCATTGTGGGTATCTTTTATTTTTTAGCCAATAATAATTTGCTACTGCTGTGCTCTGGAGGAGGTGAGAAATCATCTCAGAGGTGAGAAATTGTGTCCCTGTGCTTGCTCTGATTCACCTAGCTGAAGGCTGATGGTGGCACAGACTTAAGTAAACGCCCTTTCAGATCTTCATTTCCAGGGAATTGAAGGAGAAGGGAAGATGGGATGAAGTACTCCACCTCCACTGCAGTGCTGGGGTCAGCTCTGGAGTCCTTAGCACAGAGAAATAAGGACCTCTTCAAGCAGGGCCAGAGGAGGCCACTGCAATGATGGGAGGGCTGGAAGCCCTGTGCTGTGAGGCTAGGCTGAGAGAGTTAGGGCTGTTCAGCCTGGAGAAGAGAAGGCTCCAGGGAAACTCAGTGTTTAAAGGGGCCAAGGAGAAAGGTGGGGACAGACTTCTGAGTAGGGCCTGTTGTGACAGGACAAGGGGTGATGGTTTGAATTACAAGAGGGAGATTTGGACTAGAGAAGGGAGAAATTTTGGATGCTGATGGTGGAGCAAGCCCATCTCAGATTTCCCAGAGAGGTAGTAGATGCCCCATCTCTGGAACTATTCCAGATCAGGTTTTTTGGGACTCTGAGCAACCTGCTTGAGTTGCAGATGGCCCTGCTGGCTGCAGGGTTGCTGGGTTAGGTGACCCCTAAAGGTCCCTTCCAACCCAAACCACACTATGATTCTAAGTGTGGCTGTGGGATGGATACAGGACAAACTTGGCCATGTCCAAGATCCGTGGAGCTGAGTGGGTTTTGTGCAGCAGCACAACTTGAACCACCACTGCTGCTCCTTCTAGAAAAGCCAACATAGATTAAAGAGGGCGTGAAAAAGAGGCAGCCTGCTGAGCAAACAAAGGGGCACCAACAAAATACATGTTGGGACAATGGCAGAGGCATTTTGTCTGAGGGAAGGAGTGGGTTTGCCATCAAAGTCGAAGCTTGTTTTACACTTCTACCTTGTACCCTGCTAGAGAATGGGCTCTGTGTTCCCAGCACAGTGGCATCTGTCCATGAGCCAGGGGACAATGCCAGCTCTCCCCCAGCTTGCAGTTAATCCCACGCTGTTTGCACACCAAGGGCTCTCCCCACTTCACTGTTTCAGCCACCCCAGCTCACGAAAGAATTTAAGTCATGGCCTTAAATCTTTGTGACTTCCATTTAAGACCAAGAATGTATGGAAGTGCTTTCCCAGGGAGGGAGACTGGTGCTCCCATTATGTCCTTGATGGGATTTCTCCCAGCCCTGACAGCTATGATGCCCTGTGCCTTGTTAGACGTTCTCAGCATGTCTCCATGTGTAGCAGGCAGTGCTGGGTTATGAATCTGCATTACACCGTGATGAGGTTGCTGGGCTGAAGGAAGGGAGCTGCAAATGGGCTAGGGCAGTTTGAGACAATCTGAGAGAGGGAATGACTGTAAGCTGGAAGAGGGCAAATTTAGACTGGATATTAGGAAGAAATTCTTTACAGTGAGGGTGGTGAGACACTGGAAGAGAAGCTGCGGATGCCTCCTCCCTGACCAGGTTGCATGAAGACCTGTTCCAGTGTTTCACCACCCCCATTGTAAAGAATTGCTTTCTAATACCTAGTGTGGAGACTAGTTTGGAGAGGGATGCCCTTCTAATAACACCTTGGAGTCAAAACCAGACCTCTGAGTCTGCCCCTACAGCCGTAAGGTCCTTCCTGAGCAGAATGTCTACCAGCACAACAAAGCCTCCTCAAAGGGATAGAGACCCTGGGCAGTCAGGGAGGATACCAGGCCAGGAGCAGCAGTTTTTCCCATTGCCTACAGCTGATGTCTGCAAAGGTCGAGAAGTAAAGAGCAGGGAGGAGGAAAGTGATGCTGGTGTTAAATTAGTGCCACTTGAATCAATAGGCATTGGCTACCTGGGAGAACAGAGGGATTTCATCAGAGAAGACCCCCAGAGCTGCAAGTGGGAAGCAGCTGCAGCTTCACAGCAAAGGCTTAAACAAGTGCTGTCATGGTTGCATTCTGCAGCATCCAGCTGAAAGCACAACCATAAGCCATCACTAATTCACACACACTCAACAGCCCTGCTGCAGGGCACCACGAGAGAGGAAGGAATAGACAGTGCTAATCCACAAGTGCCAGCCAGGAGAAAGGGCTAAAAATGAAATTAACTGCAAAGGTCTGACCCTTAACAAAGGCAAAAAGGGATTGCTGGCTGTACAATGTTCCACAGGTTCACACAAATAAATTAACTGGCATTTGCCCAGCTGTTTAGGAATTACATCTCCTCTCCAAGCTGGAAGCAGCAGCCCCAGTGCTGGCATCTCCACATGAGGTATCTGAAGTTGCAAACATGATCTTCCACTCAAACAGCTCAGTGCTGCTGCATCAGTGGAGCTGAGCTCATTTCCACCAGCCATGGATTTGACCTCCTGATGTCAGGCAACAGCAACCATGGCTCCAGCACAGAGCACTTCAGGCAACAACATTCATGCCTTGTAAACATCCAGTCCCCATCCTTTTTTAAATCCATCAAAAAGGTTAGTGCAGAGCTTAATCAATGCTGTTGGGAAATCCCTCAGATGATAGATCCCTGCCAGAGGGCTTCCTGCTGACTGTGCTACAGACCTGCCTGGGCACCCCTTCACACCCCTGTGTTTCTGTAGTGTGGGGAATTTAGTGGCTAGCCAAATGCCAAAAACATAGCTTAACACAACCCCCACACCCCTCTGCTGTTGTTTCTTGCTACAGCCAGATACTGGCTCAAGAAAATTTCAAAGTCATAGAACCACAGTATCGCTTGGGTTGGAGAGGACCTTCAAGATCATCAAGCCCAACCATTGTCTAACTCTGCCAAGGCTGGTGCTAAACCAAGTCCCTCAGCATTGCACCTCTGTGGCATTTAAACTCCTCCAGGGATGGGGATTCAACCACCTCCATGGGCAGTCTGGTCCAGTGGTTGAAAACCCTTTCACTGCAGAAGTTTCTTCTAATGTCCAAACCAACCCTCCCTTGGTGCAAACTGAGCCCGTTTGCTCTCGACCTATCACTTATTTCTCTGGAGAAGAGTCTACCCCCTGCCTGGCTCCAACATCCCTTCAGAGAGTTGTAGACAGTGAGAAGGTCTCCCCCCAGCCTCCTTTTTTCCAAGCTAAACCACTCCAGTTCCTCCAGAAACTCCTCAGACAATCTATTGTCCAGTAAGACCAAATGAACTTGACCTTATTCTTTGATGGTAGACATTGTGCTCATCAGAAAAGTCAGCAGTGCTGGGTTAATGATCGGATCTGATTGTCTTCCAACCAAAATCATTCCAACAACTGATTCTAAGTTGAGCCTCCACTGAGCTCTTTCAGCCAGCTGCAGGTCAGGCTGTCCCCCAAAGATGCATTGATTTCTGAAGGCAAAGTGTGAGTTTGTTCAGAACAACAGTATATTCCTTTGAACAGGAAAGCTGAACACTTTGTCTCACTGTTCTCAGCTCTGGTCTCTTTGACATTGCAAATGGACATATTTCCTTTCTGCATTCATCAGCAAGGTGCCCCTGGGCTCAATTTCTTTTTATTTATCTATCTATCTATCTATCTATCTATCTATCTATCTATCTATCTATCTATCTATCTATCTATCTATCTATCTATCTATCTAATCTCTCCATCCAACCATCTATCTATCTATCTATCTATCTAATCTCTCCATCCATCCATCTATCGTTAAAAAGTCTGATCTCTTTTCTTTTTATGACTTCTCAGTAGGACCCTTCTTTAGTAAGCCACCCCTTGAAAGCAGCCTTAGAGCACCAACACATCCCACTGGCTGTCCTGGTTTGAGCTAGAGCAGAACTGGTTCTGGTCAGTGCTGTGACTTCCCAGCTTAGTCTCTGCTCACTGAGGCACCTTCTGAAGTTCAGGACAGATTTATACAGCCAGGGGCTGCTTCTAGCAGGGAAAAACTGATGGGGAGAAACTGATGGAGAGAGTTCTTGCCAAGGCTCTGTCTGAGACTTGCTCTTCTGCACACCAAGAGTAGTGCTACAGCTTGTGCCTCACCTTGGGGGGCAGGAAGTCAGAGGTGCCACCTGTGGGCAGGAGTGGACAGATGACCCTCAACTGCCCAAGAAGCGATCCCAGCCCATCGATGTCATACTCAGGATCAAGCTGATGGATCCCTAGGGTCAAGCCTCTTGTTCAATGGCCAGTGTCCCAGGAGGGGCTCTGTCCCTTCTGCTTTCAATCCCAGCTCATGTGTTCTTGAACCCAGATCCAGGAGCTGGATTCTGGAACTGATTTCCCTCTGCAACCGAGTCCAGTCTAGGACTTCTGCCACAGTACCACTGGTTACAGTGACTAATTGCCATCAGGGGTTGGGTTGGCTTTTGGTTTGTGTCTCTTTGTCTCTATTTCATGGGATTGTTCTTCTTTCCATCCCAGCTGGTTTAGTTTCGTTCCCATCCCATCAGTTGCTATTCCTTCTTCCCTTTCTCTTTGTTTTGGGAAGCAGAGGGTTCACGGAGAGCACCTGGCACTGGTCTGGTGGCCAGACCAGCCCTGACCCTTCACACTTGCACAGTCTTTTCAGGTACAGCTTGGATGGTCCATGAGTATTTGAGAAACTTTCATCTAGAGAGCTTTGGTACCATCACTTTACTCTTCACAGGAACTGGGATTCTGCCAGACCAGCCTTTTCTGGTCCTTCTAGGATGCTACCTGAGCTGGGGTCACCAGAGATTTATACTATGAGCTCTCTTTGGCTTATGGGCTTGCTTTAAATAGATATTTATCCAATTCATCCCAGTAGACTATCTGAATGAACAGGGAATGAGCTGGCTTAGGTATAAGCCAATTTACCAGGTAAAACTCGTACCAAACCCACACAGAACCCCTCACCCCAGAAGCAAGCAAAGCAGGGAACAGGGCTGGTGAAAGAGCATTTTGGAGAGCTGGGGAGTTGTAACAGTTCAACTTCTTCTAATTATGCTTTGATCCAGCTGGGAAAGAGCATGAGCAATTTAAAAGCAGTCTGCTTTAAATGAATATGCATGTGAATCATGCAAATTCATCAAGGGATGCAGAAAGATCCCTCAAACATTAGGAAAGTAAATGAAACTGTCTCAAATTTGGATGTGTTGGGGTCTGGAGAAAGCACACTGCAAGGCTCCTTAACAGGATTTTGTGGTCTGAACAGGTTTTGGAAAGTAGAAATGGGATTTTGTGGTCTTGAGCAGGTTCTGGAAAGTGGAATTGGATTCAATAAGAAGAAATGTTTGATTCTCAGGGTGGTAAAACACTGCCCCATGCTGCCCAGAGGGGTTGTAAATGCCCCATTCCAAGAACCATTCCAGGTCAGGTTGTTTGGGCCTCTGAGCAACCTGCTCTAGTTAAAGATGTCCCTGCTGACTCCAGGGAGGTTGGACTAGACGACCTTTGAGGGTCCCTTCCAACCCAATGCATACTGTGATTCTGTGACCTTTAAAGACCCTTTCCCACCCAAACCATTCTATGATTCTCAGTGACACCAAGTTTTTCCCCCTAGAAACTGAACTTTTGTGTATTTAGAAGAGTGGGAATAAGCAACATGGAGCATCTCCATAAGCTTCTTGAGAACATGTTCCTGACCAAGATCCACCCTGCACCACTGTCAGCTCCCTGAGTGCATCTTGTGAAACCTGGTAAACAAACAGGGATGTCTTTTTCTCACCCTGGTGTCATTTACTTCACACCAGGTGCAGTGTTTGCTCTGCTTGCTAATTTCCCTGGGTTTTCAGGCTGAGGATGTGGTGACAGGAGAGTCTCTGAGTGACACATTAACACCTACTGAAATTTCCACAAAAGAGAGAGACAATTAGTCCATGGGTTGATTCTTCACCTGTCTCATCTATGGTACTCCTGACTTCTACCAGAGCGAACACAGTAGGAAGTATAAAGCCAGTGAGAACCTTCATTCAGAATGTGGCCAACAGAAGAAAATAAGTCAGATACAACTCTTCAGGGAGAATGGAAAAGATTTGATATTTACATAGTGCAGGAACCTTCTGAGTGAGGACGGATCCCACCAGACACTAGGCTGCAGTTTGAGATGCATAAGAGCCTTTGGAGAGGCTGCATAGATGGTGCAACACAGCATTGGCCTGTCAGGTTGGTGTATTTCTGGTGTATCTGATGATGTTGCAGCGATTTACACCTGCCCTGGGATGCCCTCAGGCTCATTTCAATTTGCAAACAACTAAGAGGACATCTCCTAGCATCAGGTGCCACATGGGCTCCAAGAATGCCTCATAAAGCTTGCTGTACTGCATTACTTTTGATTAACATTATACTTGTGGTTGCTCCTTAGAATCACTTAATTGTGTTGGTTTGAAAATGCCTTTAAGATCATCAAGTCCAGCCACTATCTAACTCTACCAAGGCTGATGCTAAACCATGTCCCTTGGCACCACATCTCTGCAGCTTTTAAACACCTCCAGGGATGGGGATTCAACCACTTCCCTGGGCAGCCTGTTCCAGTGTTTGAGAACCCTTTTGGTCAAGAAGTTTCTTGTAGTATCCAACCTAGACCTCTCCTGGTACAACAAGGGTGTTCTTGATCCCCTCATCCAGATCAACTGATGGATGGGATTTCCGGGCTGTTTGAGATAGCAGTGGTCCTGGAGGTCTTTCCGTGTCCATCTGCATATGTAAGTATGTAGGTGTCTGTCTGTCTACCTACCTATCTACCTGTCTATGTATGTATGTATGTGTATGTATGTATGTATGTATCTATCTATCTATCTATGTCTGTATGTCTGTCTGTATGTATGTATCTATGTGTGTGTCTATCTATCTACCTACCTACCAATCTGTCCATCCATCCATCCATCCATCCATCCATCCATCTCAAAACTCATTAGCAAGCTGCTGAGCCTGCACTCACCACACACATCCTAGCAAAAGCAAGAGGGACTTGAATGCACAAAGAACGAAACGAATCAGCTCCATCTTGTGTCTCAGCTTTTGACATGCCCAGCAGCACTCCAGCTTGTTGGGATAAAATCCAGACAGCTGTAAGATATGTACAAAACTGGGACAGTTCAGCTTAAAAGCCCATTTTCCTCTACGTTTCTCTGAACATTTCTGCCCTCTCTCAACAGCTGCCTTGGAAGGAAGATGGGAAAAGAGAGGATTTCCCATCAGCTGTGTCCAGCTTAGAAATCCCAGCTCCCTGAATTACATCTGATTGCTCCTCAGCACAGATTATTTTGAAACCATCATATGTGAGAGAAAAAAGGACAACACCAGCAAACAAAAAGAAAACAAACAAACCCACCAACAAACCCCAAACCAAAGCAGAACAACAGAATTGGGGCAGTTCCCAAAGAGGTCTGTGAAAAACCTTTTGGTCTTCTTCCCCATGCTGCACTTAACAGTGATTGCCTAGAGCCTGGCAATCAGGTAGTGAGGCATGAACGCTGCTTGCAAGAGCAAGAGCTCATCAAGGCACTCTGGGGTCACCATGGGCTGCAGCGTGAAGCGCAGCCTCCTCGGGGCACAAATTAGCAGCACAGATGAGGCCCTGAGAACGTTCTGCACCGAGCGGTGTGGTAGTCATGGAGAAGTCACTGGGTAGACTTCAGAAGAAATGGCTGAGGAGAGACCTCATCACCCTTTAAAACTACCTCAAAGGAGTTTGGAGCCAGGTGGGGGTGACACGGAATCACACAGAATTGACCTGGTTGGAAAAGACCTCCAAGATCATTGAATCTGACCATCCACCTAACACCACCATGGCCATTAAACCATGTCCCAGAGTGCCATGGCCAAAGTCCATGTGTTTCTTGAACACCTTCATCACCTCCCTGGGCAGCCTGTTCCAATGCCTGACCACTCTTGTAGAAAAGAAATTTTTCCTAATGTCCAACCTAAACCTCCCCCAGCACCATTGCAGGCCATTTCCTCTCATTCTGTCACCTGATACTGGGGAGAAGAGACCAACCCCCACCTCACTCCAACCTCCTTTCAGGGTCAGTCCTTTCTCACATATAAGAAGTGATAGGACAAGAGGAAACAGGCTCAGTTTGTGCTAAGGGGGGTTCAGATTGGATATTAGGGAAAATTTCTTCACAGAAAAGGTTGTCAAGCCTTGGAACAGGCTGCCCAGGGAGTCACCATCCCTGGAGGTATTTAAAATATGTGTGAGTGCAGTGGTGAAGGATGTGGTTTAGTGGCTGTGGCTTAGCAGTAGTGGTGTGTGGTCCATGTGGGACTGATGATCTGAAAGGCCTTTTCCAACCTCAACACTTCATAAATTCACAGATTCATAGAATGATTTGGCTTAGAAGCCACCTTGAAAATCATCTAGTTCCAACACCCACCCACCCCCATCCCCCCACTATGGGCTGAAACACCTTCCACTGGACCAGGTTGCTCAAGGCCTCATCCAACCTGGCCTTGAACACCTCCAAGGAGGGGGCATCCACAATGTCCCTGAGCAACCAGCTCCAGTGTCTCACCACCCCTACTATAAAGAATTTCTTTCTCATAACAGCACTATGATTCTACGATTCTAAGCCAAGAGCTTAGAATCCTTCCCTACAAGGTCTAAGTTCTTGCTACAATCACTCACCACTGTGAAAAGACAGGCAAAAAGGGACATTCACAACCCTTTAGGTGAGTTTATCTTGATGCCAAAGGCCCATGGAGTCAAAAATGACACCCTGATACTTTTACAAGAGGTGTACCACTCAGATCTGCAGGTGGTGTGCTTCCTAAAACCCTGTTCCAACCAGAATAAAGCCTGAGATCCCAACAGCTTTTCCCCTTAGATTTGTTACAAGGGAGCAATCTGAGATCCCTCTTTCAGTTGCACCCTACTGCTACATTTAACTCAACAGACTCTTTCCCTCCCCTCCCCCCAAAACCAAAACCCTAAACCTCTGCAGAAAACTAGGCTCACTTGAGGCAGGTGCTGCTTCATGTTCTGATTTCCAAAAATCTGTGAGAAATGGCATGAAAATCGTCATTTCAAAGCAGGTTACAGTTCCATGTCTGTTAGATACATCAACAAACCTCCCCTGTGAAACAGAACCTCTTTGATGTGAGGATGCTGGAGCCCTGGAGCAGGCTGCCCAGAAAGGTTGTGGCGTCTCCTTCTCTGGAGATATTCCAAACCCACCTGGACACTGTGATCCTGGGCAACCTGTGAGTCCCCCTGTTTTAGCAAGAGGGTTGGACTGGATGGTCTCCAGAGATCCCTTCCAACCCCTGCCATGCTATAGAGGAAGGATAAGCCATCCTAATCAAGAACACTGAATCTGAAGTATCTGAGTGCTTGCATATTAAGTCATCCAGATATTCCTGTATGTATTGAAGTGCCTTAGTGCATCTAAATTGAAGCAGGAAGGTGAAGACAAAATCCTTATCAAATAGGCCTGGTTTCCATTAGATTTCTCTTGGTTTGGAGAACACCACTGAGAGATGGATCCATCTCTGCTCCTGCTCTGTGTCAGCACAGAACAAATGGATTCACCCTCCACCAAAAGCTGGGCCAGGAATAGCAGGCTTTGGAGAACAGGCTGCTCTTGCACAGTTGCCACTTACTGAGTTTCATAATGAGCAGGAGGAGCAAGATGTCCACAACCAAGGACACCATGATAACAAGCTTGTGAAGTAGAGCCTCCATGTACCTGTGAGCAGGCCAGCAGTTACCTGTGCACCTCAGCAGTCCAAGAATACAGGGCACCAAAACTGCTCTGGCAGAAGAGCACAGGAAAGCTGTGTATGAGGTGTTCCTGCTCCCAGGAAAAGGGGATCAAGACAAGCCCTTTCCAGAAGCAACAGGCTTCCTTCCTTCTTGCAACATAAGGTGGCTACCCTCTTCTTTCAGCCCTCTCCAATGACATCATTACAAGTGACAGCCTGTCCCTGCATGCAACCACTGACCCAACACAGAGCCACACTCAGCCTGACAAAGCCCAACAGGCATGTTCCTAGAAAGCAACTTGGTCAGAGCCACTTTTGACACAGTGGTCACACACATCCCCAACTCCTTGTCACAGGTCTCCCACTTGCTCCTGACAGCACAGATTTGATGGAGCGGGAGACAATTATTTCAATGTTCATCCAATGAGTGATTCTCATCCCCTTGTGCTCTGTCTGTCCATGTCCCAGTCACTTCTGCCCCAGTTCCTTCGGTGAGGGGGTCACTGGTGCAAGGAGGGAGGGAGGTGGGGGAGGCAGATAGAGTCAAGCTGAAGCTAATGATGGCTGCATCCCTGCCTTGAGCATTGGGACCCTCTCCTCCAGCCAGGATGTGTGTGGGAGCGAGAACACTCAACAGGAGCTGATCAGTATTCAGTGAAAGGTTCTGCTTCCATCCCTCCTCCTCCCGATGACTCGGTGCGCGGGAGGAGGCAGCCCTTCCTCAGCAGCAGCCCTTCCTCAGCAGCAGCCCACAGCACCCCACTCCCGCATCCCCGTCCTCCCCCACCGCGGATTTCACGCCTCCCTCCTCACGAAACCAGTGCTCCCTGTTGCTTTTCCAGCTCTGCAACGCAGAAGTCCCCAGTCCACCCCATCACCCCCAGACCTTCCAGGCTGCTTCCAGGGGCTCTTGAGGGCCAGATGTCATGATTTCAGGACTCCACAAGGAGCATCATCTACCCAACACCAGGCTCCCCATACAAAGGGCAACTCACCTCTCCAGCAAGGGTGCAAAATAAAGGAGAGAAGAGGGAAGAGAAGAGAGGAAAGGGGAGAGGGGAGGAATGGTGATGCTCCCACAATGCTAGCTGGGAGAAGATGGACCATGCAGGACATGATGCGCTGGATGGGTGGCCTTCTAGATCCATCTCCCAACCATAAGGCTTGTCCAGGGTGTCAAGACTCACCTTATGGAGCTTCCACATGGCACCCAGGGCCTTAACTTCATGGCTGGAGTGCTTGCCTTCCTCCAGGCACTGGTAGCAGACAGGGCTCTTGCACTGCACACAGTACATGCTGTGGTTCTCCAGCTCATGGTCAGTGCAGGTGGAGATCTTCCGGGGGCTGAGGCGACGGCTAACCCGACCCTGGGCCGGTGGGACCAGGCGATGCTTGGCCAGCGGTCCCCGCGGCGGGTGACACCGCAGGCGACAGGGATCGCAGTAGAAGACATCACACTGCTCGCACATGACGGCCGCCTCCTTGGGAGCCTTCTCGCAGAGCTGGCAGCGCAGAGCCGCCGCCCTGCCTTGCTGATAGCGATCGATGACACCTTCCAGCAACCGATTGCGGGGGAAACCCCGCAAGCCGCGCTCGTCCAGCACCAGGCTGCGGTGACACTGCGGACAGGTCAGGCAAGCGTTGCGGGGAGGAGGCGGAGGGGCCAAGGAAGCTGGGGGCGGCGGGGCGGCCGGCGGGAAGACGCGGACGCCGTTGGGGGATTTTTGGCAAGGGGTGGTGGGAGCGCTGGCGAAGCCTCCGTAGGAACCGTAGCCGCTATCCGCTTCGCTGTACAGGCTCATCTTATCCAGGTCCAGGTAGTCATAGTCGGATACCGCCGAGCCCGAGGCGCGGCGGCTCTGCGGCGACTCCGACTCCGGTGTCTGCACCAGGATGTTGCGGGCGCACGCCTGGCACAGGTTGTGTGAGCAAGGCAGGATGATGGGCTCCCGGTAAAAGGAACCGCACACTGGGCATTTTAGCTCTTCTTCCATCTCTTCCATAAGGGAGGAAGGGAGAGCGGCGGCGCGGCGGCGGCGCGGCGGCGGCGCGGCACCGGCAGCGGCCCGCGGCTACGGCCAAGAGGAGCCACCCGCACCCCTCCGCACCTTGGCGCCGACTGCCGCTCACCCGCCGCCCGCCCGCCGAGCGCGCCGCTCCACCCCGCCCCGCGCCTCCCCATTGGGTCAGGGGAGGGGGAAAGCGCGTTGCGATTGGCTTCGCTGCCTGCTCGTCCGCCCCCTCGCCCGCCCACCAGCGGCGCTGCAGGAGCCTCGTCTGTTCGTTTCTCCTCTCAGGGCTGCGGTGCCGCGGCAGCGGGGCGCCCCCGGGGCTGCCCTAGTTCCTCCCACCTCGCTTCCCCCCGCCTCGGTTCTCGCCCGCGCCCTGCGGGACCGTTGCCACCGCCCCCGGCTCCTCGCTTTCCCTGCGGCCAGCCTGCGGCGCACCCCGCAGCCTGCTCTAGCCTTGCCGGTTGCCCCAAAGACGACGGCTTACCCTCGGGCCCCGCTCCCTGCGGTGTCTCAGGGCTGGCAGCTTGGCTTCAGGGCCCTCGCTGCCGGCAGAACAGCCTGTGGCGCTCGGCTGTGAGCTGCTGGTGTGTCAAGAGAGCCACGGAAATAGCCAACCCCCGCGCTGGAAGCCCTGTGCCGTGGCGCCAGGCTGAGAGTTGGGCTTGCTCAGCCTGGAGAAGAAAAGGCTCCAGGGAGACCTCCTGGTGGCCTTTCAGTGCTTCAAAGTGCCGAGAAGAAAGCCGGGGACAGACGTTTTCTAGCAGAGCCTGTTGTGACAGGACAAGGGGTGATGGGTTCAAACTGAAGGAGGGAGATCTGGATCAGAGAAAAGGAAGATATTTTTTATCCTTTCCAACCCAAACGAGTCTATGACTTTGTGTATAGTCGGGGAATTGGGTCCCAGCCCTCAGAAGGGCTGCTCAGCCCTCAGCAAAGATATCCTGGGCTCCCTGCAGAAAAGCTGCATGAGTTTGATTGCCACAGGATGGTTTGCAGCCTCTCTCCTGTTTGGGTTTCAAAGGCACCTGGTGGGCAAGGCTCTTCTGTGGATAGTGTGGCAGGGTTGAGCCCTGGGAACCTGGCTGCATCGCATCATCAGTGCTGTGAAGGGCAGTGGAGCAAGAAGAACCCTACATCCAAGAAGAATCATAGATTCATAGAATTGTTTCTGTTACAAAAGACCTCTAAGATCATTCAGTCCAGTCATCAGCCCAACACCACCAATAAAGCGTGTCCTGAAGTGCCAAGTCCACAAGTTTCCTTAACACCTGAAAAAGCAGAGGTCAATGAGCTGCCAAAGCAGTGGATTTCTAGCGTCTAAACCAGTGAACTGAATAAAATCTGGATAGAATAGAATAGAATAGAATAGAATAGAATAGAATAGAATAGAATAGAATAGAATAGAATAGAATAGAATAGAATTAACCAGGTTGGAAAAGACCTTCGAGATCATCAAGTCCAACCCATCATCCAACACCATCTAATCAACTAAACCATGGCACCAGGTGCCTTATCCAGTCTCTTCCTAAACACCTCCAGTGATGGTGACTCCACCACCTCCCTGGGCAGCACACTCCAATGGCCAGTCACTCTTTCTATGAAGAACTTCTTCCTAACATCCAGCCTAAACCTCTCCTGGTGCAGCTTGAGACTGTTTCCTCTTGCTCTGGTGCTGGTTGCCTGGGAGAAGAGACCAACCCCCACCTGGCTACAACCTCCCTTCAGGTAGTTGTAGATGGCAATAAGGTCTCCTCTGAGCCTCCTCTTCTCCAGGCTAAGCAACCCCAGCTCCCTTAGCCTCTCCTCATAGGGCTTGTACTCCAAACCCCTCACCAACTTTGTTGTCCTTCTCTGGACACGTTCCAGCAACTCAACATCTTTCCTAAACTGAGGGGCCCAGAACTGGACACCGTACTGGACACAGAACTGGACAGAGTCTAGTGAGTGGTTAAAGGTGTGGGGTGCTCCTCACATATGTATGGGTGGGTGGAGGGGTGGGGGTGGAATTTTGGCAGATGACAAGGTACTTGTGCAATACAAGGGGCTCCTGGAGCTGCTGCAGTTTCCCCTCCAACAGCACAAGGTGACTTTCAGAGCTGTGAGTGCTGTAGGCTAGAAATCTGCTGAGGGTTTGTATCATGAGGCTGTAGCAACAATTATTAGAATAGTCACACGTATCTAACAAATGCAACATGCCCTGCAGTCCGTGGCTTTCTGTTAACTGTGTCAGGAAGATGAATGTGTTGATACACAGGTTTGCACAAGCATGGTGGGCGGGTCCTAAAGCTTGGGACCCTTTTCTGGGATGCTGGAGAACAAGGAGGGATCTTCTGTAGCTGACTTGTCAACTGTGTTTACTCTGAAGGTCGTCTAAGGTCTTTAAAATATCCTGGCAACGTGCAGTGCGGCGTAACGGATCCTTCTCAGCCAACAGAAACAGGAGATTAGGTGGAATGTCTCTGCATGATCTCTCATTTCCCTCTCTCTGTGCAGCTCGTCGGGGCTGCCCAGCAGTGCAGCTGTTCTGTGCCTCTCCTGACAGTGCTTTTGGGAGAGGAGCCGTGACTTGTAAAGCGTGATGCAGGAGCCTGGGGGCAAAGAGTCAAGCCTGGGGCTTGAAAATGGAGCTCACAGGGTCTGCAGAGTCTTTGTGAAGCTACCATGGAAGCAGTGAGGGGCTAAACAAGGTTGATCTGATCTGATGTGAGGTGTGGGGCCCTTCCCAAAGGAGAAGATGAGTCCTTGCCACCATTCACCAAGAGTGTGGGCTCTTTAGCCTGGAGAAGACCAGTCTGAGAAGATACTCTCAATGTTGACCAGGAGCTAAAGGGTGGGGGGCAAGAGAATGGGGCCAGAAATTGCAGCAGTGGTGCCTAGTGACAAGGGGCAGTGAGTACAAACTGGAACCCAGGAGGTTCCATCTGAACAGGAGGAAAAAACTCTTTGCTGTGAGGGTGCTCTGTCCAACTTCCTGAAAGGGCAGTTGGAGTGATGTGGGGATCAATCTCTTCTTCCCAATAACAAGTGATAGGACAAAAAGAAATTACCTCAAGTTGCACTTGAGAAAGCTTAGATAGACATGAGGAAGAATTTCTTCCCTGAAAAGGTTCTCAAACATTGGAACAGACTTCTCAGGGAGATGTTTGAATCCCTGTCCCTGGAGGAATTTGAAAGCCATTGTAAATGTAGTGCTGAGGGACATGGTTTAGTGATGGACTTGGCAGTGCTGGATTAATGGTTGGACCTGATGCTCTTTAAGGTCTTTTCTAACCCAAACAAGTCCATGATTGCATGATTCTATATCAGCTGCTGTCACCCTGCCTTCCCCTGGACTTTCTCATTTGCTCCCTTTTGGTGTCTGCTCAGAGCTGGTCATTCTTTCCCTACTCCCATTCCTCTAGCTGCCCTCTTGCTGAATTAAAACCCATCACTCCTAATGGCCTCATGTTTCCTGTGGCCATTTTTCCTTCAGGCAGGGAACCAATGATGCTATTTCTGCTGTGGTGATATCCTGATGGTGTAAATTAGCAGAATGAGGAAAAAGCCCTACAAAGAGGAATGCTTCCAGTGTGTTTGGTAGCAACCTGTGGTGACAATCATTTAGCAAGAGGCCAGAGTGCCCATGCCCTCCTGTGTATAATTTACTGCTGTCAGCCTGGTTGCTGCCCTGAGATCTGTGCAGTTACTAACTTGTAATAATGACCTGACCCAGCTTCAACACTCACCTGGCTCTTGCTGCTGTGATCATAGAATCATAGAATGGAAGGGACCATAAAGATCATCTAATTCCAATCCCCACTGCCATGGGCAGGGACACTTACCAATAGACCAGATTGCTCAAAACCTCATCCATCCTGATCTTAAACACTGCCAGGGATGACATCCACAACTCCTCTGGACAACCCCTTCCAGTGTCTTACCACTCTCATAGTAAAGAACTAAGTGATCAGTGATTACAAGTTAATGATGAAGAGGGCATTTTCTCTTGATTTTCTCATGTGCTCCATGCCAGAAGCCTCAGCTTTAGAAGCAGGCCTGGCTCCCACTGCACCTCTATTTCTGTTGCCACCAGCTTCTGCTCTGGGGTGCACAAAAGACACTCCTGGGCTGAGAACTCAAAGTCACTGGGACTCTGCAAATGTTGTTGCAGTCCCTTGGTCATCCTAGTCACCAGAAGGACCTTTATCATGCACATCAACTGTCTGCTCCCGGCTGTTCCCCTCTGTGCCCCACCAGCCTGCATGTATGTTTGCTTTGTCTGCTGTAAATGCAGATGAGAAATGGGGATCAAGCCTGGAGCAAGATGGAGTGGTGGGTGAATACTTTGAACACTTCCAGTCTTGGAGCCTTCATAACCTCTCTGGACAACCCGTTCCAGTGCTTCACCACTTTCATAGGGAAGAATTTTTTCCTGATGTGTAATCTCAGTTGAGCTTCTTGCATTTTGAAGCCATTACCCCTCATCCTATCACCACATGCCTTCCTTAATTGCCTACATATTTCCTTCTTGTCAATATTATCCTGATAACAACTTGCTTTGGGCAATGTGGTCTCCGAAACCTCTGCTGCTTCATCTTTCTGTGTGTGTATCTGCAAACACAAGCCTGCTGTGATTTTTGCTGCTGAGATTCCCCAACACCCCCACAAAGGGATTAGAGGACAGAAGGAAGGTGGGGCTTGGGAAATCAATAGCCTTCATGTCTTAGAGTGGAGCAGCGGGACACAGAGCTGAATGCTTGTCTGTCACTAATTAATCTGCTGGCATCATCATTGTGACACCAATCGATCTCCATCCACTGGCACAGGGAGGGAGCCTGCCTGGATATCCTGGGTTGCCAGCAGAGTCTGGGGAAGGTGATAGATTGTCTGGCTCACTCAGACTGCAGAGAGGCCTTGGATCTGGGGTGGAATATCCAGGGTAGAAGTGGACTGGATAGACAACAGGCATGTGGTAGCTGGGAGGGTGAGTTTAGGTTGATTGATGAGGCCCTGAGCTGGGCTAAAGCTAATAAATAAAGGAGAGAAATGAGACATACGAAGAGCTCTGAGGTCTCCTTTAGTCATCGTGCTCCTGTAGCACCTTCAAAAGATAAATAACAGAGTGGGCAAGGGCTCATGGCTCCTCTGCTGAGAAGAGAGGGTTGGGATGCACCCCAGGGCCTTCCCAGAGGTGCCCCCATGATGACAGAGAGGCCTTGGGTGTCTCATGTAAGCATATGATTTTCCACTACCATGTGGGAAACCTGCTTCAGGCTCAGGAAATGTGTGCTCCTCTCATGCCTGGAGGTTCCACGTGTGGTGCCTCATCAGCTCCGTGGGGCTGCTCCAGATCTATGTGCAGGAACACGCGTGTCACGCTGTGTCTGCTGGAAACACCTCAGCAGGCACCATCTAGGATTAGAGTTGCCTTTTTATGCCTTTAAGACCTTGGCAGCTCATAATTCATCTCGTGATCAACCAGTGCACCCTGATCCTCCTTCTCCTCAGTCATTTTGGATGGATGAGCTCCTGGCTGACAGCAGAAATCCTTGTTTAGTAGTCCCTGCATGCATGCATGACCTTGAAATCCGTATCCCTGCTGTCATGCCACTCCCCCAGGTCACTCAGAGTTTCCAATGTACCCTGCTTCTTCTTCTATACTGAGGACACCTCCTGGCTTTGTGTCGTTAGTACATCTGCTGAGGTCACTGGTGCAGAAATCAAAGAATCATAGAATGGTGGGGGTTGGAAAGGACCTCTGGAAATCACTGAGTCCAACCTCCCTGCCAAAGCAGGGTCAGCTAGGACAGGTCACACAGGATCACAACCAAATGGGTCTTGAAAATCTCCAGAGAAGGAGACTCCATGACTTCCCTGGGCAGCCTCTTCCAGGGCTCCAGCACCCTCACAGGAAAGAAGTTTCTCCTCACGTTGAGGTGGACCTTCCTGGATTCCAGTTTGTATCTGTTGCCTGTTGTCCTATCACAGGACAGCACTGAGAAGTGCCTGCCCCCTTCTCTTTGACAGCCACCCTTCAGATATTTATAAACATTTATAAGGTCTCCTCTCAGTCTTCTCTTTTCCAGGCTAAACAGACCCAGGTCTCTTAGCCTTTCCTCTCAAGACATATTCCAATCCCTTAATTATCCTCACAGCCTCCATTGGACACTCTGTAGTATATGCTTGTCCCTCTTGAACTGGGAAGCCTAGGAGTGTACAAAATACTCCAGTATGAACTGGCCCAGGTCATGGATTCACGGGAATAGACCAAATTATGAAGAAATACAAAGGCTCTTCATTTTTTATCTGAAAGCAACATCTAGTTTAGAAATCTCCAGAGGCAGAGATGTCCCAGGTCTGAAACTCGCAGTGCTCTGGCAGTAACCTTTTCCCAGCCCAATTTTCAGAGCAAGTGATATAATTTGCTCCAAGCACCATTTCAGGTGCTCTGAAGAAGCTCATAAAGCTAAAGCCACCTCCCTTTTGTTTCCAAGGTTTCTTCAAGGAAAAATACCAAATTATTCATAGAATCATAGAATACCAGGTTGGAAAGGACCTCAAGGACCATCTGTTCCAAACTCTCTGCATGGTCTAGATAAGATGATCCAGCACCCTGTCCAGTAAATCTTTCAAGTGTCCAATGTTGAGGACTCCACCATGTCCCTGGGGAGATTATTCCAATGGCTGACTGTCCTTGTTGTGAATGATTGACATTCAGTGAAGCCAGGTGGCATCTTTGCCCATTTTATCTCACCAGCACCATCTTGTCTGAACATGAGGGATCCATGAAATACTTGGTATCTGTAGCCAAACCTTAAAGTTTTTGAAGGTTTGATGCCAGCTTCTCAAGAACCAATCTCCTCTTGTCCAGGACAGGTTGATTTCCATTGCTCTGAGTCTGCTGTGGTCTGAAGGCTGTTGCCAGCTCTGTTGCCTCACAGTAGCAAACAGCAACTTCCTGGGACAGAGATGAGGCTTCTTGTGGCTAGATGGACTTTGGAAGCTAGAGAAGAGCTTCCTGATGTCAAAATACCAAGTTGGAAGGGACCTCAGGGATCATCTGGTCCAAGCTTTCTTAGGAGCAACATGGACTAGACAAGATGGCCTGCATGCTTTCCAGTGCATCTTAAAAGTGTGTGATGATTCCCTTCCAGGAAGTTGTGGATGGCACCTTCATGAAGGTGTTCAAGGCGAGGCTGGACAGGGCCTTGAGCAACCTGGTCCACTGGGACGTGTTCCTGCCCATGGCAGGGGGCTTGGAACAAGATGATCTTCAAGGTCCTTTCTAACCCAACCCATTTTGTGATTCCATGAAAACACTGGAAGGTAGAACTTTTCCTGTTATACAGGAGACAGGAGAAGCAGTGATTGAGGAGTCCTCAATGGCATGAGGGCCATCATGGAACTGTGACTCCTGTTTCAGGCAAGCAGAATTCATTGAATTGCAGATTTGCCCATTTTTTGAGCTTGGAGCCAAACTGGCATCAGAAGGAGACTTTCCACCAAGCTCAGTAGGCTCTGAGTCAAGAGCTGCTTGAATCACAGTTGTAGTCAACATCTCGCTGCTTCCCCCTCGCTCCTGCTTTCTCCCCAAACAATGACTCCCAGGGCTTGTTTGGCTGATGAGCAACGTCTCTAGACTTATGTACCCAACACACCAAGAAAATTGTTCATTGCCACCCACACACAGCACTGTGTGGTTCATAACTGCTTAAAGACAAATACATCCAGAGGAATCTGGACAACCTCAAGAAGTGGGGGTTGTGTGAACCTCATGAGGTTCAACAAGACCAAGTGTGAGGTCCTGCACCTGGGTCAGAGGCACCATATTATCAACACAGGCTGGGGATGAAAGGCTGGAGAGCAGCCCTGAGGAGAAGGACTTAGGGGTGCTAGTGGGTGAAAAGCTGGGCATGACTTAGCACCATGTGCTCCCAGCCCAGATCCAACCATGTCCTGGGCTGATCCCCAGCAGCATGGGCAGCAGGTGGAGGGAGGGGATTCTGCCCCTCCATTCTGCCCTGCTGAGACCCCACCTGCAGTGCTGGGGCCAGCTCTGGACCCCTCAGCACAACAGACACATGGACCTGTTGGAGAAAGCCCAGAGGAGTCCACAACAATGATAGGAAGGCTGGAAGTCCTCTGCTTTGAGGCCATGCTGAGAGAATTCTTAGCCTGGAGAATAGAAGGCTTCAGGGAATTTCAGTGCTTAAAGGAGCTGATCAGAAAGCTGGGGACAGACTTTCGAGCAGGGCCTCTAGTGACAGGACAAGGGGTTATGGAGTTAAACTAAAAAAAAGAGATTCAGACTGGAGAGAAGGAAGAAATATTTTTGATGTGGGGGACGGTAAGACATTATTCTAGGTTGCTCAGAGAGGTGGTAGATGCCCCATCCCTGGAACCATTCCCAGGTCAGGTTGGTTTGGGCTCTGAGCAATCTGCTCTAGTTGCAAATGTCCCTGCTGACTGCAGGGGGTTTGGACTAGATGACCTTCAAAGGTTCCCTCCAACCCAAACCATTTTGTGATCCTGTGAACCTGTGGAGGTGGCTGAAACTGCTGCTTGCTCTGGGCAGCCAAGTCTCTTTGGTGGAAAGGCAAACTCCTGAGAAACCCTAATGAGAACATAGCAGTGTAACCATTTTAAATATTTAATGATTTTTTCCCCCCTGCCAGACTTTAACCCTGATCTCTGAGCACACACTTCCCTTGTTAAACCAACAGTTAAGTGGTGGCACAAACAGAAAAACACAAATGTTCTTCTCTGGGGACTTTGCATCAGTGATGCTAGCAGTGCTCGTGGGTGTTGGTGGGTGGCTGAGCCCTGGGGTGGGCAAGTCTCTTTGTCATCTCCTGGAAATTACTTCTGGAAATAGGGCAAAATTGCTCCATCAAGTAACTGCCAGCCTGGTGACATGCCAGGACCTGGGGCTGCCTGACTGCTGCAGGAGAACTTTGGAAGAGAAGCTAAATGCTGAGATGGTGCCTCAGGGTGAGACAACCTGTAAAGCTACGTGTGCTGATTACTTTCTAAGGTGACATTGTTTAGATTCAATTCTTTTTGACTCTGGGGAGCTGGTAGAACGTTTCTGATTTTAATCAAACCATTACTAATAGCTGGGAAGAGCCAAGCTGACTCTGTAAATTGTGATGCTCCTTTGACCATTGCCTTCACATAGTGCTCACTTACTCCTCTCCCCTGAGGTTAATGCCCCACTTCTCCAGCCTGTGACTCATTTTGAAGAAAAGCAATTATTAAACTTCCTCCCACAGGCTGGGTTTGGCTCCTTCCTCCTTACTCTGCTGCCCAAAGGATGAGCTGGGGAACATTAAGTGGCTGAGAAGATGTGCTGAAGGTGTGATATGCCCTGAGTCTTCAGTGTTGAAAAGGAAACTCTCCCACTGAAATTTGTGGGCTTCCCTGTTTATACCAAAGCTTCTTTAACCATAATAAATCCTGCTACGAGGAACCTCAACATGTGCAGTACCTTAGAATCATAGAATTACAGAATGGTTTGAGTTGGAAGGGACCTTTTAAGGTCATCTAGTCCAAGTGCCCTGCATTCAGCAGGGACATCTGCAACCAGAGCAGGTTGCTCAGAGCCCCAGCCAACTTGACCTGGAATGGTTCCAGGGACGGGGCATCTGCCACCTCTCTGGGAAACCTGGTCTCACCACCCTCACAGTGAAGAATTTCTTCCTTACTTTTAGTCTAAATCTACCTCTTTCAATTTAAACCATTCACCCCTTGTCCTGTCACAATTTGATCTAGTTGAGCATGCTCATCTAGTTACAGATGTCCCTTCCAACTGCAGATGACCTTTTAATGTCCCTTTCAAGCCTAATAATTCTGTGTTTCTAATGAAATAATGTGGTGGTTTAAGCCTTAACTGGGAGTTAAGCGCTCAGATGGGGGCAAGGCTGAGAATCTCTCCCCCGCTCCCCCCTCCTCCCTCCCAACAGAGAGGGGGAAAAAAAAGGAAAGGAGCAAATCCACCAAACAATCATTTGGAGTCGGCTTGGAAGCAGAGAGGTAAAGAGTTTCCTTCAAACTACATATATATATATATATATATATATATATATATATACACACACACACATATATAACAATAACAGGTAAGGTTCACAAGGGCAAAGAACAAGGATGGTTGGGAGGGGGACAGAAGAAGAAGAATACAAAACCAGTCTCTCTCTGAAGAGACGCAGAGGCATCAGGGAGAAGGACCAGGCCTGACCACGTGGCAGAGGAGCAGGAGGGCAGCCACAGTAGCTCTCATCCAGGAGAGGCAGGAGCCAAAAGGAGACCTAATAGCTGCAATGCCCTGCTTTTTATACCCTAGCTGGGCAGGGAGGTGGGAGTGGAGCAGACTCAGTTTCCCAGGGGGAACACACCCTGCAGGGAGGGCAAAGCACCTCCAAGCCCTCCTCCAGCCTGCTTTGGTTTTGTTTTCAGAATGGGCGTTAACCCACCACAAATAAGTAAAACCTTTTCTGCTAACAAGCAACTTCCTTCACCCCACCGTCAGACAGGGCCTTCAGAAACAGCTGCCTTAACAAAGAGGAGCAGTTTCATGATTTAGCTTCAGACTTGGTAGAGTTTGATAATGGTTGGACTCAATGATCTTGAAGGTCTTTTCCAAGCAGGATGCTTTTCTATATCTCTGGTTCCAGGTGGGCTGCCTGCTTTTCACGCCTCTTTCCACCCAGCGCAGCTTTCGCTTGATGATTCTGGGGAAGTCAGTTGACAAGTTTTTTGGATGTAGCAAGTGGGAGGCCCAAAACCCAATGTATAGCTGAGTCTGGTGCAGATTTCTTCTCGCTGCCATGGCAACCAAACCAACTAAAAATAAAAAATCTTCCCATAAATGTCAAAACACCCCATGCTGCCATGACGTACGGGGAATCTGACCTGAAATATGCAGCCCTTATGTAACAACACTGAACAGCACTGAAATTACATGGCAAAAATTGTCTCCAGGTTGGAGAGATGGAGATGTTCTGCATAACTTGGGTTGTCAGCCCGCTTCCCTGGCTTCTTGGGTATTTCTGTTGTTAACGTCATCATTAGATGCTCAGCGTCGCTGTTCAGCATCTGCTGCGATAGTTACATGGGGGTGGAGATGTTGCGCTTGTGAAGGAGGTGCCGCTGTCCGTCTTCTCTGAATAACCACTCGATAAACCACTGTCTGGGGCTTGGCAGAGCCCAGGCTTATGGAGAATTGGCCTGTGCGGATGGCAACACCGCGTGGATTCAATGAAGCTGGTGAAGGGGCTGGAGAACAGGTCTGGTGAGGAGCAGCTGAGGGAACTGGGGTTGTTCAGCCTGGAGACAAAGGAGACTGAGGGAAGGCCTTCTGGTTCTCTACGACCTCCTGAGGGAGATTTGAGCTAGGTGGGCATCAGTCTCTTCTCACAATACAAAAAATGACAGGACAAGAGGAAATGGCCTCAAGCTGCACCAAGGAAGGTTTAGGTTGTACATTAGAAGAAACTTCTTGACTGAAAGCATTCTCAAACACTGGAACAGGCTCACCAGGGAGGTGGCTGAATACACATGCCTGGAGGTGTTTAAGAGATGCAGAGATGTGGTGCTGAGGGACATTTTTTAGCACCAGACTTGGTAGAGTTAGAGAATGGTTGGGCCTGATGACGGTGAAGGTCTTTTCCGACCAAAATGATTCCATGACTCTCTGTTTCTATGAGTTGGACAGACAGCCTGTGTTGAAGACCCAGTGGGTGTGCACATCTGTTTTAGCTGCTTGTTCCTAGATGTGCAGATAGCCCACCAGCTTGTTGCCCACAGTAAGAGGCACCCCTCCCTGGTGCCTCCATCCAAGATCTTGATTCATCTTTTCCTAAATCAGACACCTAAAATAAGGCAGGGGCTTGGAAAAGGAGCCTAGGCAAGTCTCCCTCTCTCCTGGCAATAGATTACATGGTGTGGGTGTTCCCATGAGCCTGTTGCCATGCAGTGACACACTCAGATCAATCAAAGAGGTGGTGGAAGTGCTGAGGAGTTGTGAGGGAAGCAAATAGGCATGTTCCCAGCCCTGACAGCCAACTCCTCAGGAAGACTCACCTCTGGCTGGCAAAGTCTTAATTTCAATCTCAGTAAAAGGGTAACACACAGGGAGGACATGGACAGAAACCAGCATCTCCTCCCAGGTGGCAGCTGGGCTACTGGTGGAGGATACTGGGCTGCTGCTCACCACCAATGTGTGTCTACTGAGCAAGAGCTGTTGGTCTTGCACCACATTGCTACCTCCTGCTATTTTGCTACCAAGGTTGACTTTTAAAAGTCCAAAGTCTTCTGGGGTGTTACTGCCAATCATCCCTATGTTCACAGTGCATTTAGGAGATTCAGCAGCCAGGCACCCAGCCCAGCCTCGTGGCTGGAAGAAGATGTGATCTCATCTGGTTCAGATATGGTGAGAGGAGATGCTGGCATAGAAAAACATTCAGGAAAGAAAACATCTCATGAGGTGTTCTTTGATTCACCATCTCACTGGAAGCTGAGCTGTCCTCATTGTACCTTCTCTGTGACAACCTGATGCTTCAAAAGCAGTGTTGGGGGCAGCTCTGGAGTTCTCCTCACAGGAGAGACATGGACCTGTTGGAGTGGGCCCAGAGGAGGCCACAGCAATGATGGGAAGACTGGAAACCCTCTGCTGTGAGAGCAGGCTGAGAGAGTTGGTGTTGCTCAGCCTGGAGGCTCCTATGACCAAGGTCACCACATACACAGCTGAAGTTTGCTGCTGGGACACTTCTGTGGCATGTTCCCAACCAACTCTCTCATCCATCCAGCACATGGATGCCTGGGAAGGCACAGAAGCATCATGAACTGAGTGTTTGGATGGATGTGGTAGGGGAAGTCCTGAGCTGCATAAATGTGGGACTTGGACTGCTTTTGCTGTGGTGGAGCTAAGAGGCAGCCCTCTAGCCTGAATCTTCTAAAGGAGTTTGAGGCAAAGGAGATGGATGAACCGCTGAAAGAGGAAGGAGTGGACACCAGGATATTTGTGCTCCATCTCTGCTCCATAGTAGGTAATTTCAGGCTCACAAACAGCTAAGAAGATATTCTCATAACTACCCATGACTTGAACGGTAGCTGGGGCAGAATGTCTCCTGGCTGGAAGGACTGCACCAACCATGACCCTGTTCCCAGCATGGCTAAATTGTAGAAGGTCAGGACCTGCTGGACACTCTTCTCAGCTCTGAAGGCTCTTGCCTGCAGTCAAGCTTCCCTTCTACTGAAAAGTTTATTTTTCAGCAGAGAAACTTCAAAGGCATTTTCCAGGAAAGCAAAAAGGGCATAATTTGTATGTGAGCTTCAGCCACCCACTTGCTGGAACCAGACAGCTTGAAGGCATGGCTGAAGTGCCATCAAAATGAAAGGTTTGGGGACTTTGGGATTTAATGTGGAGCAGTGTTAGTTTAGCCCTTTTGGGCCTCAGAAAAGCTCAGCTGAGGAACAAATCTCCTTTGATGGACTCCTGAAACCACTGGATGCCCCAGAGCTACCTGATTCCCAGGGCTCAAGCATGAGGCAGAAATGATGGGGACAGAAAAAGGAAGCACTGAAGCATTTTCATGTGTAAGAAAGGGAATTTGTCTGAGTGTGTGGGTTGTAGCAGAACCTCTGCCTGATCCTGGTGTCCCATAAGACTCTAAGAGGCTTTTCAGGCAAGTGGTCGGACTTGATGATCTCAAAAGTCTCTTCCAACCTCAACAGTTCTGTGATTCTAAGATTTTTTTCCCCCAAGGAGAGTGATGTTGCCTTTCTCTACAAGAGACATTGAGGTTGCTTGAGCATGTCCAAAGAAGGTCAACAAAGCTGGTGGAGGGTCTAGAGAACAGGTTTTGTGAGGAACAGCTGAGAGAACTGGGGTTGTTCAGTCTGGAGAAAAGGAGGCTGAAGGGGAGACCTTCTCACTCTACAGCTGCCTGAAAGGAGGTGAGGTGGGGGTTGATCTCTTCTTCCAAATGATAAGTGATAGGACAAGAGGGAACAGCATGTTGCACCAGGGGAGATTTAGGTTGGACATGAGCAACGATTTCTTCCCCCAAAGGGTTGTCAAGCCCTGGAACAGGCTGTCCAGGGTAGTGGTGGAGTCCCCATTCCTGATGCAATTAAAAGCCATGTAGATGTGGTGACCTGCTGGTGTTGGGTTAGTGGTTAGACTTGATGATCTTAAAGGTCTTTCCTGACCTAAGCTATTTGATGGTTCTATGTATTGCTAACACTGCTTCTGGCTTTCTCCTCCTACACCTGTGTGTGCTCTGCATCCATTCCTGACCCATCCCCTGTCCTCTGCATGATGATGGTGCTGGGTGCTGCTGCTGTCACCTAATCACACGGGAGTGTGACACAGAACCAGAGCTGCATGGCAGCTGCTCAGCTTTCAGGTACCTTTCAGGGGTGATCTGCATCATTGGTAGATTCCACCAGGTCTGTGCTGGCACTGAGTTGCTATTGGCTTTTTGTGTCTTTGGAGATCCCTTCTGCCATACCTATTGCTTGCTTTTTCCCCTTTCCCAAGTTTTTTTTCCCCTGCTGCCATGGCAACCTGGAGAGATTCTGGTCACGCTTTGGCCTCCTCAGCTGCAGATAGCTACAGAAACATCCATCAACAAGTGACACATCTCCCTAGGAATCAGCAGAGCTGGGGATGACCCCTGTGGGCAGGGACCTCGCTGGATCCCCAGCAAAGAGCAGAGCTTCCCTCCTCCTTCGGTTTATGGCTCCTCCAGGGCTGGGTGCTGGAAGGTTTTGGGGGGTCTATGAGAGAGCTGTGTGTTCTGATTCTTACATTCTGGGGTTGAAAATAGAGCTGCTTAATAGGGTTTGATCTTGCCCTACACAGTGCCCCTCTCCCTGGGCAGCCTTTGGCACCCCTGGCCATCAGCTTGGGGCTCCTGCACACCCATCACCAGCTCCTGTCTCTCTTTCCCCCCAGTTCTGCTCTCATGTCCCCTCTGAGATGGAACTATTCCCTGGGGAAGCCCTGGTTGGTGTTTTGTGGGGTATTTTGAGGTTGCATCCTGTGGTATTCTGCTGGTAGGGTGAGATATAGGTGCTGCTCCAAGAGCATCACTGATGGTCCTTGGCGCAATGTGGCCTTGCTGTTGGGCAGCTTTAGTGATGGGTGGGGAAGAGCCATGCCCATCCTTCCTGTCTTGTGTTCCTGAATCTGGAGCAACCATGAGCTCCTTCAATATCTGAATCCTCAAGCCTGTGGGTGTGCAATGCCACCTTTCCTGTGTGACAAGTAAATAGTGAGTCTCTTCTGCCTGCGGCCAAGGAGAGGGATTGTGTTTAGGTGGCACTGGGTGGCACCTGGGAGGTCTAAGGCTCCCCACGGTGGCATGCTTGTCCTGAAGCCTTTGCCATGGAGCTGAACTACAGCAGCAGGGACCAGGCTTTGTGACTGCCATTCACAGAACCATAGAATGATTTGGGTTGGAAAGAGTCTTAAAGATATCTAGTTCCACCCCCTCTGCAGTGAGCAGGGACATGTTCACCTAGACCAGGTTGCTTGAACCTCCATCCAACCTGTCCTTGAACAATTCCAGGGATGGAACATCTACCACCTTATCTGTGTGCTTCATAGTGTTTTCAGTGGATGTGCTGGGTTACATCCATCCTGAGTGGAGGGCTGAGAGAGCCCTGCTTCCCCCGGGGGACAAAAGAAACCTGGTCCAGGTGAACAGAGAGAGATTTGGCATTCCCCTCCCAGGAGGAGGGATCCCCCAGGTCAAAGGGGGTCAATTCCACTCCCCCTCCCTGTCCAGCAAGCCTATAAAAAGGAGGACACTGCTGCCATTGTCTCTTCTTCTGCCTCAGCTGTTTGAAAAGACATCAGCTGCTGCTGGTTTTCTGCACTGACCACATGGCTGGGCCTGGCTTCCCCTCTCCAGGCTGCATCCACACTTCTCTAAAGGACTGAAATCCATGTACATCCAGGGGAATACAAGGCCATCCAGGCTTGGGTTTGTGTATTTTCCTATTTATTCTTATCCCTACCCTTCTAACCTTCCCTGTTACTGCTATATATATACTTGGTTAAAAAATTTACTTCTCCTACTTCCAAACTGACTCCAGATTATTATTTTTTTTTTGTAGCTCCACCTCCATCCTTTTTCCCTACCCCTTTTTTTTCTTTCCCTTTTCCTTATCAGGAAAAGGGAGGGGGACCCAGGGGAGGAATTCTCAATTTGCTATCATCTGAGCTCTTAAACTCCAGTTAAGGCTCAAACCACCACAGTGGAGGACTGCTGAGATCAGGGGACAGAGAGGGAAAAAAAAAACCCAACGGTGAGAGCATCCTGCCAAGGGGCAGCAATAAGCTCCATGGGACTTGACATACAGGGAGCCCCACATAGACTCAAGGTGTGCAGGGAGATCATCTCTTCCAGGAGACCTTCCCAGACACAATCCATGCTCAGCATAAGCAGTTGCTGCTGCTACAAGTCTGCAAGTCTCCAGAGTGTCCTTTTTCATCAACTTGTCCACCCTTCCCTGCAGCCCTTGTTAATGTTTTGCAGCCAAAACCTGTGCCTTGAGGTGTTCAAGAAGCATGTGGACATGGCACTTTAGGACATTGTTTAATGGCCATGGTGGTGTTGGGTTGGTGGTTGGACTCCATGGTCTTAGAGGTTCTTTCCAACCCAAACACTTATATGGGTCTATAAGTCTGGGATATTTCAGATTCTCTTTACTGGGCTTGAGAGGTCCCTGCTCACCAGGCCAGTGGTGTTGCCGATGTGGTCAGGCATGAAGAAAAGCCTAGCCTGAGCTTGAGTTTCACAGAATCACTGAATCACAGAATGTTTGGGGGCTGGAAGGAACCTTAAAAGATCATCCAGTCCAAGCCCCCTGCCAGAGCAGGAACACCTGTACCAGATCACACAGGAACACATGCAGGCAGGTTTGGATTAACTCTAGAGAAGGAGACTCCCCCCCTCCCCGGGCAGCCTGTGCCAGTTTGCTTTCACTGACCATTTTTGCTGATGAATTTTCATCAGCTTGGTATTTTACAACAACATTTTAGCTTTTGGTTCTTCCTCAAAAGTGGAATTCTGCTGCTCAGTTCTTCCTGGGACTCAATTGAATATTCTCTGTTGATGTGCGTGGTTTTCAGCGCTCAGATGGACCTTCAGCCTGAGGTTGATTTGCATTTTAATAAACAGCCTTTGATGGAGAACATCCTTCTCTATTCATCATGCACAAGAGAAGAGTGAATTGAAAATTATGCAGGAGCTTCACTTGTCTGAAAGGAAATTGCAGGCTGTGACTTGACTTCCCTGAGAAATCTGGAGATCAAATGATCCTATCTGCAACCAACATCAAAAATGAGCAGCATCTGCTTATGCTGAGACTGAATGAGAGAATGGGCTACAAGATGGGTGTTCCAGGCCAGGCTGGATGAGGCCCTGAGCAATCCAGTATAGTGCAGGGTGTCTCTGCCCATGGCAGGGGAGTTGGAACTAGATGATCTTTAAGGTCCTTTCAAACCCAAACCATTCTATGAATGAATCTATGAATCGAAGCTCTTCAATGAAAGGTGTCTACATTTATAACATAAGAGCAGACAGATGTACTGGACCTTGACATGGGAGCTTCTCCAGCACTGTTCGACAGCCAGCACAGAGGGGAGAATCATAGAATTGTTTTGGTTGGAAAAGACCTTTAAGATCGACAAGTCATTAGGAAGAAGTTCTTTACGATGAGGGTGGTGAGACACTGGAATGGGTTGCTTAGAGAGGCTGTGGACACCTCATCCCTAGAAGTGTTTAAGGCCAGGCTGGATGAGGCTTTGAGCAACCTGGTTGAGTGGGAGGTGACCCTGCCCATGGCAGGAAGGTTGGATCTTGAAGGTCCCTTTCAACTCAAGCCATTCTATGATTCTATGAAGTCCAACCAGTCTCTAACTCTTCCAAGGCTGGTGCTAAACAATGTCCCTCAGCATCACATCCCTGCCTCTTTTAAACACTTCCAGAGATGGAATTCAACCACCTCCCTGTGGAGCCTGTTTCAGTGTTTGAGAATCCTTTTGGGTAAGAAATTTCTTCTAATGTCCAAAGTATAGGGTTGAGCTCTGTGACCCTTCTGCAGATTATTTCCTCTAATGCTTCAGGGACTTGGATTCGAATTGAGGTGTTTTCTTCAAGGCCCCATGGATGTTATGGGCTGAAGTGGGATGCATTGAGGGCTGGGGAAGGAATGGGATGGAACAGAAAGACCCATGTGGTGGTGGGGGGAGGAGGTGGATGTGCAATTTCACATCATGCTGCGGGGCTCCGTGCAAATGCTTGCCACCAGAACTGCCTGCTTTGCAGGATGGGGCTGAGGAAGGGTCTGCAGCTGAAGGCAGGAGAAGTGTTTTCCTAGCTTCTCCTAATCCTCTTTGGTGCTACAGCTACATCTGAATCTGGGGGTGGAAGTTTGCTGGAGGAGGAGCAGGAGGTGGGGAGGCGAAATTACTGGGTTGAAGGCAGACAGAATAGGATACAAGCATCTGAGATCTTCATTGTCTTCTCTGCTACTGAGCTCATGAAAATTTAGCACTATCCAAATGGAGCAAAGCCTTCTCCACAGCTCTGCCATTTCCACTTGGAAACAGGCTCCTTAAGCTCCCTATTTTTAGCCTTCCAGCAGCTGCTTTGCTGAACATCCACACCAGTGTGGGGTGATGGGCTTGCTGGGGAGACTTCGCTGTGGCTTCCTCTAAAGGGTGAAGATCAAGAAGATGGAGCTAGATTCTTTTCAGTGGTGCCCAGTGACAGGACAAGGAGCATCAGGCAGAAACTGGAACCCAGGACGTACTATCTGAACAGGAGGAGAAAATCCTTCGCTGTGAGGGTGCTGGAGCCCTGAAGCAGGCTGCCAATAAAGGCTGTAGAGTCTCTTTTCTCTGGAGAGATTCCAAACCTATGTGGATATTGTCCTGGGCAAGCTGCTGTGAGTGCCCCTCCTTTATCAGGGGAGGTGGACTGGATGATCTCCAGAGGCCCCTTCCAACCCTCACCATGCTAGGATTCTGCAAACCCACCCTCTGCCCTCACCAGTCCCCTTCTGGGGTGTGAAACATTCCAGACGCAGAAGTATGAGGAACATTAGGAGGGAGAATGTGCTTTATTATGGCTAGGAGAAAAATATCAGTGGAGAAAGAGGAGGGGAAGGAATGAATCATTTATGGCAGGTGTCCCCACACTGCAAATACCACTCTGCAGTGCAAGAAATCATCTAAGCTAAAAGAGAGTCTCATTGCTTATTTAAAGACTTATAACAACAAAAATGGGAAAGGTTTGATACATCCCACGGTGGCAATGAGAGGAGCTGCTGCAGATGCATCCAAAACCCCTCTAAAACTCAAATCATTCACAAAGAGTGGCCTCAAGAGCTGGATCAGTAACCATGGAATACATTGGGTTGGAAGGGACCCCCACCAAAGTTTATCTTATCCAACCACCCTGCAGTCAGCAGGGACATCCCCAACTAATCAGGTTGCTCAGAGCCTCATCAAGCCTGACCTTGAATGTTTTCAGGGAGTGGCCTCCACCACTTCCCTGGGCAACCTGTTCCAGCATTCCACCACCCTCATGGTAAAGAATTTCTTCCTAATGTCCAACAGGGATAGTGCATCTTTCTGATGCAGACCCAGTCCTGTTGCCCTCATCTGCCACTGCCACAACTCAGCGTAGTCACCACATGGTTAGGACTCTGAGGGGCACTGGCTGACCCTTAAACCACAGCTGCCCAGCAAAGAGACTCACAACTTCACCTGTTGTGTTAAGTACTTTGGGCTCCTCACTCCAAGAACAATGAGGTGCTGGGGCAGGTCTAGAGAAAGGCAGTGGAGCTGGTGAAGGGTCTGGAGAACAGGTCTGGTGAGGAGCGGTTGAGGGAATTGGGGGTGTTTAGTCTGGAGAAGAGAAGGCTGAGGGGAGACCTCATTGCTCTCTACAGCTCCCTGAAAGGAGGCTGGAGTGAGGTGGGGGTTGATGTCTTCTCACTGTATCAGGAGACAGAAAAAGAGGAAATGGCCTCAAGTTGTGCCAGGGGAGGTTCAGGTTGGTGCTAGGAAAAAATTCTTTCCTGCAAGAGTGGTCAGGCATTGGATCAGGCTGCCCAGGGAGGTGGTGGAATCACCATCCCTGGAGGTGTTCAAGAAATGTGTGGATGTGGCAATTTGGGACATGGTTTAATGACCATGGTGGTGCTGAGTTGATGGTTGGAGTTGATGATCTTAGAGATCTTTTGCAACCCAAACAATTCTATGATTCTGTGACAGTGGGGACAAAGTGCTCCCAGGGCACTGAAGCCCACAGTGAGGGGCCAGGCTGGGCTGTTTGGCAGCAGGATGCTGTGGGTCACCCCTACTTGGAGTTTTATATAGAGAATTTGTGATGTTGGAATGTCCAAGGAGACTTTCTGAGTTGCTCTCATTTAGTCTGTGCATTGAACGTATTTTCCAGGTTGTGATGAGGCTTTGTGGGAAGCTGAGCTCCACGTCAAAGGCTCCAAGCTCCCTCACACCAGTTCTCAAAATAAACCATTAAAATTAAATATTTAGAGTGGTTCTTTAGCCCCAAGCAGCTCTGGGGAGAACTTTCTCTCATGGTGCTCATTGCAGCTGTGGTTCTGCTTTTGTGCAGCCAGAAAGCGTCTCGAGGACTGCATCCAATTCATTAATTCCCAATTAATGGCTGTAATTATCTAGCCTGACATAAATAACCATCTGGAGCATGACACAACTTTACAGTGCCTGTACAAGGTGCCCTGACTCACAGAGCAGCAGGAGGAAATAATAGATGCTGAAGAAAAAACCCTCTCTATCCAAGTAAGGAATAAATAAGACATTTTCCTTTCAGAAGGAAGATGACTCTAGAAGTATGAAAACTCTTCCACACCACGCAGTCAGTACTCATTGTCTACCTTTAAGGAAGAACTTTTATATGCTGAAGGTGGTAAAACATTGGCTCAGGTTGCCAAGAGAGGTAATAGATGCCCCATCCTTGGGACCCTTCCAGGTCAGATGGGCTGGGGCTCTGAGCAACCTGCTCTAGTTGCAGATGTCCCTGTTGACTGCAGGGTGACCTTCAAAGGTCCCTTCTAACCTGACCCATTCCATGATGCTTTGATCATAGTGGGAAATTTGAAGCAGCCATACAGGCAACAAAATATGGCAAAAGGCCCTTCTGGTGCTGGTCTTAGTTCCTACATATGGCTCTTCCCATCCACACTTAAACTTCCCCAGCCCCCAAGGAAACTTGGCTGTTTGCTTCCTCAAAATGTATATGGCAATACAATCATGGAAAGGAAAGGTCTCCAGCAGAAGGTGCACTAGTATCATAGAATTGTTTCAGTTGGAAATGTCCTCTAAAATCATTGAGTCCAACCTTCAACCTGAGACCACCATGGCCATTAAAATATGCCCTGAAGAGCCCTGTCCACATGTTTATTTGAAAACCTCCAGAGATGGTGATCTCCAGAGATGCTCTCTGAAAGGGCACCAGGGAAAGCTAGAGCTGGACAGAAGTCACAGGTGGCCCTTCAGAGCCTGGTCATAGAATCATTCATAGAATCATTTAGACTGGAAAAGACCTTTAAGGTTATCAAATCCAACAGTTAACCCAGCATTGCCAAGTCAATATGCTTCAGGATTTTGGGAGGCTCTTGGGGAGTGGAGATTCTTTCTTGATTTATATGGAAGATGGCTTGGGCCCAACTTCCCTCCAAAATCATAGAATCATAGAATTGCCTGGTTGGGAAGGACCTTAAGATCATTGAGTCCAATCATAACCTAACATCTTCCTCTACACAACTCTTAGATCATGTCCCAAAGCTCCTCTCTCTTCCAAACATCTTGAGTGTAGAAGGTGTCCCTGCCCATGGTGGAGAGGACCTTTGAGATCCCTTCCAACCCAAACCATTCTGTGATTCTATGAGTCTTTTAAGCACCTCCAGGGATGGAGACTGCACCACCTCCTTGGGCAGCCTGTTCCAGTGCCCAATGACCTGTTCAGTGAAGAAATTGTTCCTAATATCCAATCTAAGCATCCCCTGGTGCAAATTGAGGCCATTTCCTCTCATCCTATCGCATGTTACTTGGAATAAGAGACCAATCCCCACCTTGCTCCAAAATCCTTTCAGGGAGTTATAGAGAGCAATGATGTCCACATCATGACTACAGAGGGAAACAACTCAACTTCTAAAGGTTTCAAGCACTAGAAAGGTGCTTCCTTCCTCTAACACATGCCAATGGGGGCACACAATGCTCCTGGTGCCCCCCAAACTCCTGCTAAGCTCCCCACATTCTCCTCTCAGCTCAGGGACACAGGGCATGGGGCAGCCAGGAGATGTGGGGAGGATGTGGGGTGGTTAGTTGAGATCTATATGGGCAGGCTGTGTTGCATAAGCCAGCCAGAGAGCTGGAGATGCACTCCCCAGCTGCAATGGATAAAAATATCCAAGGAATATTTGTTTCTCTGACTAAAGAGCTACTGAAATAGAAGAGCAAGCAGATCCCTTTTTAGCTACTGCTTCCACACCTCCTGCCTTTCTTCCTGCAGGGCTCTTACTGTAGACCACTAATGGCTTCATACCTCAAGATCCTCATCAACCCCTTCTTGCCATGGATGTGGTCCCTGAGTGCCACCTGCACCCAGGTGAGCATTTTTCTTGCTGGGATGTTGCTTTTCACTTACTCAAAGAAGCTGGGTTAAGATGTCACTTTGCTTGAGTTGAGTGAATTGGAGCTGTTCAGCCTGGAGAAGAGAAGGCTCCAGGGAGACCTTAGAGCAGCCTTCTAGTATCTGAAGGGGGCCCTCACTCTGAAGAATTCCTTCCTAATCTCCAGTCTAAATCTGCCTTCCTCCATCTTCAATCTATTTGCCCTCATCCTGTCACTACAAGCCTTTGTAAAAAGTCCCTCCCCAGCTCTCCTGTAGCCCCCTTCAGGTGCTGGAAGGCTGCTCTAAGGTCTCCCTGGAGCCTTCTCTTCTCCAGGCTGAACAGCCCCAACTCTTCTAGCCTGTCCCCACAGGAGAGGTGTTCCAGCCCTCTGATCATCTTTGTGGCCTTCTCTGGATCCTCTCCAACAGATCCATGTCCTTCTTGTGTTGGGTGCTCCAGAGCTGGACATAACACTCCAGGTGTGTTTTCTCCACAGCAGAGTAAAGTGGCAGAACCACCTCCCTTAACACATCTTTTGAGGCAGCCCAGGTGACAGCACAACCCCTGCCACCCTACCCAGTCAGGGATACAGGTCTGTGCTCCAGGACTGGCAGGATGCACAGGAGACAGTTTATGAATGCCTTTGTGTCCCACAAGAAGTAGATGTCACCTGGGCGTTACGTGTGCTGACACCAGCGGGAGCCACGCAGGTTCTGATGGTTCATTAACATTCCTCAGGAGCTGCCACTGCAGGCGGCTACCAGAGAGGCTGCTCCTGGTGCTGAGCCAAAATCATCTGAGTTTTTTCATCTTGAGAATCATGTAAACAAACTGTCAGACATCCAGAGGCAGATGGGGAGCAATTTCCATGGGACAGAATGGTGATGGGGCTGGGAATGGATTAATTTGCTAATCTGATTGTTGTGAAGAAATTAAATGGCAGTGTGAGAAGTCCCCAGGCTCATCTTCTGTTGTATTAATATGTGATGAGTTTGCATCTTGGGTTACAGAGCAGAGAGGGATGTGTCTTGTTGGTCAACTCAACCAGAGACAGATGTACCCAACTCCTTAGTTCAAATCTGTAGGTCTCTGGTATCTGCTTTCTAATGTGGGGAGCCAGGAAAAGCCTTAGTGTCCTTCTCTACTCTGCCCTAGTGAGGTCACATCTGGAGGACTGGGTCCAGTCCTGGGCTCCCCACTACAAGAGACAAAGAGCTACTGGAGAGAGTTCAGTGGAGGCTAAAAAGATGCTGAGGGGCCTGGAGCATCTCTGTTATGAGGAAAGGCTGAGAGACCTGTGGCTGTTGAGCCTGGAGAAGAGCAGCCTGAGAGGGGATCTGATCAGTGTTGAGCAAGACCTAAAGGACCTGTTGGGAGCAAGAGGATGGGGTCAGACTCTTATTATCAGTGGTGCCCAATCACAGGCCAAGGGGCAGTGGGCACAAACTGGAACCCAGGAGGTTCCACCTGAACAGGAGGAAAAGCTTCTTTGCCATGAGGGTGGCAGAGTCCTGGAGCAGGCTGCCCAGAGAGGTTGTGGAGACTCCTTCTATGAGGAGATTCTAAACCCACCTGGACATTGTGATCCTGGGCAAGCTGCTGTGGGTGACACTGCTTTAGGAGGGGAGTTGGACTGGATGATGTCCAACCCCCACTCTGCTGGGAACATGCAAATAGAATATGAATAAAGTGGTGGCTTTGTAGGTCTTTCTCTCAGACAGTCAATCACTTTCTGTTGGAAAACAAATATCCTGGGCTTTAAGGCAGAGGCACCACACTGTGCAGCAGTTTGCATGTGCCCACCATGAGCCAACAACAGCCAGCACTTCTGCAGCTCTGTAATGGTAGAAATTCCCCCTCTGAGAGGCTCGGTGTGATGGAGAGTTTATCCCATCCCCTGGCAATCTGTTCCATCCATTCATTACCTGCCCTTAAAAACATGCACCTCACTTCCAGCTGGAATTTTGCAGACTTGAGCTTCTTGATGTTGGCTGTCATTATGCACTGCTTTCATTAGATCAAAAAGGTCTCCAACTCATGGTGTGTTGGTGGAGTTGCCGTCCCTTGAGGTGTTCAAAAAGGGATTGGATGTGGCACTTGAAGCTATGGTTTAGTAGTCCTGAGGTCTTGGGTGACAGATTGGACTTGATGATCTTTGAGGTCTTTCCCAACCTTATTGATTCTATGATTCTACGATTCATACCACTTCCCCCCAGGAATGACACAGTGGGATTGCAACTGCATTGTCTGATGGTTTGGTGTATTAAAGCTTTCTGTTTGCCTCAGAGCTTCCCAGCAGTTCTCTTCTTGAAGCCCCATTTGGAAGTTCTCTGCCGCCAAAATGCCACTGAATCACAGAATCCTGGCACGATGGGGTTTGGAAGGGAGAGGCCTACAGAGCTGCCACTCTTTTCATACTCTTTGCACGGCTGTTGAATCATAGAATCACAGACTGGTGGAGGTTGGAAGGGACCTCTGGAGATCAGTGAGTCCAACCCCCTTGATGAAGCAGACTCACCTGGAGCAGCTTGCCCAGGATCACAATGCCACAGATGCACAGATTCCATTGGGTGGGAAGAGACCCACATCTTGTCCAACACCCCTGCAGTGAGCACAGACACCTCCAGGTGGGCTTGGAATCTCTCCAGAGAAGGAGACTCCACAACCTATCTGGCGTGCTCCAGTAGTCCATCACCCTCCAAACATCACTAACCAGGGTGAGATCAGAGAAAGAGCCATGCTGTTCAACCCATGGTCCATGCAGTTCATGTCTCTAACTATGGTGTTTGAGAGGATGGTGTCCCACAGGAGAGCAATATAAATGATGTATCCTCTGGGTGTTGTCCCAACACCTATGTGCTGCCCCATCTGTAGGTGGTTTGTCTGCTTGCAAAGCCTCCAGACGTCACTCTGTCGCCCCAGCGTTTGGAGGCACTGTCCCTGGAAGTGTTCAAGAAGTGTGTGGACATGGTACTCTGGGATGTGGTTTAATAGCCATGGTGGTATTAGGTCAATGGCTGGACCTATCTTAGAGGTCTTTTCCAAACCAAACAGTTCTATGATTCTGTGATCTGCCCAGACTCAGTTCACACTGCACAGAGGCTGCCACGATGTGTACTGCTCTGGTGAGCTTCTGTGCTCAGCCACTGCCTCTTCCAAAGCCAGCACTCCACACATCATGCAGTGACCTGGGCATGCTGCTCCAGCAGTGGCTTGGAGCCCAGATTTCTTCAAAGACTCCTCCTGACATTCATGATTTGCCTCTTGGCAGCTTGAATCCAGCCCCGGTTCCCAATTCCATCTGGCCCATGATGGGGAGGCAGCCAGCTCTGCATGAGGGAATGTGGGCAATGCCATGGCTTATGGGGCAGGTGAAGGAGACAGGGATGATACAGGGATCTGTCACAGCACAAAAGAGCCTGTCTGGAGTTGTGGTGGTGGCTTTACTCTCCTGTGTCATGGTATAATCATGGAATTGTGTAGGTTGGAAAAGACCTCTATGATCACGAAGTCCAACCATTAAAAGAGCATAGCCATGTCACCACTAAACCATGTTCTTAAGCACCACATCTATAGGGCTTTGAAATCCCTCCAGGGATAGGGACTCCACCACTGCCCTGGGCTGCCTGTTCCAGGGCTTGACAACCCTTCTGGGGAAGAAAGTTCTCCTAATGTCCAACCTAAACCTCCCTTGGTGCAACTTCAGGCTATTTTCTCTTGTCCTACCGCTTGTTACTTAGGACACCAACCCCCACCTGGCTCCAGCCTTCTTTCAGGTAGTTGTAGAGACTAAGAAGGTTTCCCCTCAGCCTCCTTTTCTCCAGGCTGAACAATCCCAGTTCCCTCAGCTGCTCCTCACAAGACTTGTGCTCTGCACCCTTCAACATCTTCATTGCCCTTCTCTGGACCTGCTCCAGCACCTCAATGTCCTCCTAGGAGTGAGGGTCCCAAAACTAAACCCAGTACTCAAAATGTGGCCTCACCAGTGGCCAGTACAGAGGGACAATGACTTATTGGGTCCTGCTGACCACACTATTGCTGATCCAGGCCAGGATGCTGTTGATCTTCTTGGCCACCTGGGCACACGCTGGCTCATGTGCAGCCAGCTGTTGACGTAAGGGATCCAACCCAGCCTTTGAGGTGCTTTGTACAGGGCACTGGGCATCCACAGCCTGCTGGAGCCCCAGTAATGTCCCACAGCCAGGCCTTATCTCCAGGCTGCTCTTTCCTGGTGTTAAAAAAGAACTTGGGCAGCCTCAAACCCCATCTAAACCACTTGACATCTCCCCGGCAGGACTTGTCCGAGGCTGTCCCTGCTTTTCTCTTCTTAAGCTCTGGTGTTGCTTTCACAGGAGCACTGCCTGGCTCTGTGCCAATTCCACAGGGACACAGCCCCCCACAGCACTGGGCTGGAGATGAAATGAAGTGTCTGGCTCCTTTGACGCCATGGGGTTTGTGAAACTCCTGCAGGCTGCCAGATGGCTGGGTGTGAAGCTTCTGCTGTGCCCACTGGCCTCTGGCCAAGGGGACACAAGGGGACTCCCTGGCAGTCTGGGCAGAAGGTGAGTGACTCCCAGAGCTGGGATGCGAACCAGCACTGAGCTCCCTGGTGCATTCCTGGGAAGTGGGATCAGCTCTGGGAGGAAAAGTACTTGAACATAGGGGATCTGCAAGAAAGAGAGGAAATCTGCCCAGCCTGGAGACAGAAGGATGCACTGCAGATGGGGTCTCAGCAGAGCAGAGCTGAGGGGCAGAATCCCCTTTCTGCACCTGCTGCCCAAGCTGCTGGGGCTCAGCCCAGGACAGGGATGGGTCTGGACTGTGAGCACGCTGTGCTGGCTCATGTTCAGTTTTTCACCCACCAGCACCCCCAAGTCCTTCTCCTCATGTCTGCTGTCCAACCCTTCATCCCCCCAGTCTGTATTTGTGCTTGGGGTTGCCCTGACCCATATGCAAGACCTTGAACTTGGCCTTGAACTTCATGAGGTTGCCATTGGCCCACCTCTCAAGCCTATCCAGGTGCCTCTGGATGACATCCCATCCCTCCAGCATGTTGATCATGTGTTTGGCCCCAGCAGCACCCTGCAGCTATTTCATGATGCTGTGTGACCATCAGTGAGGTCCAGACTGATTCAACACAGCTCAAGAGGGTTTCAGGAGGACTAAGACAAATTAATCCCCTGGGGACAGTGCAATTGTCCCCAGTCCAACTAGGCATCTTGTTCTCAGTGTTTTGTCCTTGGATTCCAGATGTGCATCTTTCTTTGGCCCAGCAGCACTGCTAAGTGGTGCCTAACCTGCAGAAAATGTTTTGGTCACAGCCAACCTGAGAAGGACCCTCAGACCTGCAGCTGTATTTTCCTTTTCACTTGGGTTTTCGGTTTCGATCTGTGAGGTTTTTATGTCACATTTTCATACGTGACTGAAGAACCTTAAAAACAAAAGGGGAAGGAGATAGCACAGGCAGAGAGATGCTGTTGATTAAACCATGATGACAAAGCCCTGCTCAAGCTCCAGCTTAGACTGTGGCTGTTTTCAGTGTTCTAAAATTGCCTTCACCTCTTTTCCTTTGATGACACTAGGTCTGCACCATGCCTCCAAAAACATCAAGCTCCATAGACATCTCAGAGAGGAACTTGAGTCTGATACCACATCTGTTGCTGACAGATCTTTGGTTCATACCCTTCCCTTGCTCCTTCTCCCACCATTTGTCCCTGTAGACTGGAGACCTCTGTGTTCCCATTGCTGGACCTTCACCAAGTAGCTTCCCAGACACAGACTGGGAAGTGCCTGTTGCTCACCCTGGCCAGGGAGGGCATGCCATGCCCAGGAATGCAACCACAGTTCAGACATGCTCCTGGAAAGTCCTCTGGCCATGACACAAATCACTTTACACCTTCTCCCCTGCCCATTTTTGAGCAGAACCATGAGCATTTGGAGCTACATGGCCACCTTGACCTCACACAAGCTCACCCCTCATCTCCTGAGTAGGGAAATGCCCCTGTTTGACTCCCTACTGCAGAGATAAGTAAATGGGTTCATCAGCCAGAGCTGCTGCTCACTGGCATCCTCTGCTCTTCAAAAGCATGAGGGCAATCAGCATAATGACTTTGTTTAGAGAGGAAATCCAATTACTGCTGGGAAGTGTTTCATTAGAGAGGATTTTTCTCTGTGGGTGCCACCTCTGGGGAGCTCCATCCTGCAAAACAAAGTGGCTGATGCTGTTTTTGCATCCTGGTTTGGGCTAGCCCAGAACTGATTCTGGTCACTGCTGTGACTTCCCAGCTCAGGCTGTGCTCAGTGAGGCACTTTCTGAAGTTCAGGGCAGGTTTGCACATTCAGGAGCTGTTTCTAGCAGAGAGAAGCTGATGGAGAGAGTTCCTGCCAAGGGCTGAGCTGCAGAAAGGCTCTGCCTGAGACTTGTTCCTCTGCACACCAAGGGCACTGCCACAGCTTGTGCCCCATCTTCACAGTATCACAGTATCACCAAGGTTGGAAGAGACCTCGAGGATCATCAAGTCCAACCTGTCACCACAGACCCATGACTGGACCATGGCACCAAGTGCCACGTCCAATGCCCTCTTGAACACCTCGAGGGATGGTGACTCCACCACCTCCTTGGGCAGCCCATTCCAATGACTAATGACTCTCTCTGTGAAGAACTTCCTCCTCACCTCGAGCCTAAACTTCCCCTGGTGCAGCTTGAGACTGTGTCCCCTTGTTCTGGTGCTGGTTGCCTGGGAGAAGAGACCAACTCCTTCCTGGCTACAACAACCTTTCAGGTAGTTGTAGAGGGCAATGAGGTCATCCTTGAGCCTCCTCTTCTCCAGGCTAAACAATCCCAGCTCCCTCAGCCTCTCCTCCTATGGCTTGTGTTCAAGGACTCTCCCCAGCCTCATTGCCCTTCTCTGGACACGTTCAAGTGTTTCAATGTCCTTTTTAAACTGAGGGGCCCAGAACTGGACACAGGACTCAAGGTGTGGCCTAACCAGTGCAGAGTACAGGGGCACAATGACTTCCCTGCTCCTGCTGGCCACACTATTCCTAATGCAGGCCAGGATGCCATTGGCCCTCTTGGTCACCTGGGCACACTGCTGGCTCATGTTTAGGCAGCTACCCCCAGGTCCCTCTCCGTTTGGGAGCTCTCCAGCCACTCTGACCCCAGCCTGTAGCTCTGCTTGGGGTTGTTGTGGCGAAAGTGCAGCACCTGGCACTTGGACTTGTTAAATCTTAGGGGCCAATAAGGCACAGGTGGGGTCTCAGAAGAACGGAGCAGGGGGCAGAATCCCCTCCCTCCACCTGCTGCCCACCCTGCTTTGGATGCAGCCCAGGACATGACTGGGTGTGGGTTGTGAGCACACAGTGCTGGTTCATGTCCAGCTTTTCACCCACCAGCATCCCCAAGTCCTTCTCCTCAGCACTGCTGTCCAGCCCTTCACCCCTCAGCCTGTGTTGATAGCAGGGATTGCCCCAGCTCATGTGCAGGATGTGTCCTTGTTGAACATAATGAGGTGAACCTCACAAGGTTGTGCACATTATCCACTGAGGGTCTGCTGCCAGCTTGCATCTTTCAACTTGGTGAAACTGCCCCTTTTAAGGAGTGAAGTACATAGCTGGCTGATCTGCAGTGTTTGTGCTGAAACACCACCAGCTGCATGAATAAGCCTGGGAAATGATCAAGCCTGACATTACCATAATGAAGCCAGCAGACACGGCAAGGAGGAGCTGCTGCTGCAGAAGAGGTGGTGGCAGGCAGCATGAGACATGTCTGTGCAGGAGGTGTCTCCAGGGAGGTGGCAGATTCCTGGGGCTGCAGCTCAGGCACTGCAAGGGAAGATAAATTCTGCTGAAGAGTTCACCTTGGTGGCAGTGACAGATGAGCTCACTGCTATGGCTGCACCATGCTGTGTTATGGAGAATCCCAAATAGGTTCTGTTGGAGGGCATTTTCATGTCTGTGGTTTGCTTCTCTGAAGATTCAGGTTTGATTCCAACAGCAAGCAGCAGCCTGGGCTGTGGTTGAGATGGGAAAGAGGCATAAATAAATGAAAATGAGAGGGGAACTGGGAGAAGAGGAACCTCATGAAGCTCAACAGGGACAAGTGTAGGGTCCTGCACCTAGGGAGCAATAACCCCTGCACCAGTACAGGTGAGGGGTGACCTGCTGGAAAGCAGCTCTGCAGAAAAGGACCTGGGAGTGCTGGTGGACAACAAGTTCACCATGAACCAGCAATGTGCCCTCATGGCCAAGAAGGCAAATGGTCTCCTGAGGGGCATGAAGAAGAATATGACCAGCAGGTTGAGGGTGGTTCTCATGCCTCTTTGCTCTGCCCTAGTAAGGCCACATCTGGATGTCTGGGTCTGGTTTTGGGCTCCCCAGTTCAAGAGAGACAGGGAACTACTGCAGAGACTCCAGTGGAGGCTCCAAAGATACTGAGGGGCCTGGAGCATCTCTGTGAGGAGGAAAGGTTGAGAGACTTCAGGCTGTTGGGCCTGCAGAAGGGGCCCTGAAAGGGGATCTGAGCAGCAAGAGCTAAAGGGTGGGGGCAGGAGGATGGGACCAGACTCTTTTCAGTGGTGCCCAGCGAGAGGAGAAGGTGCAATGGCCACAAAGTGGAACCCAAGAGGTTCCACCTGAACAGGAGTAAAAACTTTGCTTTGTCAGAGTCTTGGAGAAGGCTACCCAGAGAGATTATGGAGTCTCCTTCTCTGGACTCTGCCAATCACTTGCACCTTCTGCTCCTGCAAGGTGAAGGTCCTCCCCCCAGCAGCAGCAGCATGATGGTATAATAGCCTATAATGGGATGTCTCTCTTTGGAAGGCACACAAACACCACACCACTTTTCAAACAAATCCTGCAGCAGGGCTGGGACTGTGCAGCAGCTTTCTCAGCTTCCAGTTCAGCCCTGCTGGGGCTCCTCCATAAGAAACCAGCTTGTGTCTGTGGGTATCAGAGACCTGTGTGTTGTTTCCTAGCTCATCCCACACTGGGACAACCAAAAAATTACTCTTGTTGTGCTCTGAAAAAAACAATGTTTCAGCATGATCATCACCACCTCCCCACTGGGTTTCTGATTCACCCTGTGACATTTAGTTTTAGTCAGCATCTTCTGGCTGAGGAAGGTGTTTGTGATTATTGCAGTGAAGCTTCCTCAAGCTCACTGGTTGTCCCTGATTTAGCAGACTGAGCTCTACCAGAGGAGCTTGATTTGCTCTAGGATGCTTTTTTCCCCCTGCTCCAACATTACCTTTGCTACCTGCAGGTGAGTGGGTAGAGGCTGGACTGGACTCCTAGGAGAGCAGCTTCTCTAGTTTGGTTTCCTGGTTGGTTTCTCAATGACATTTCAAGGCAGAGGCATGCAGGGAGCTGTGGGTAAAGGAACATTTTGCATCAGCCTACACAGCAGTTAGAGCACCCGTGGAAAGCGGTGTGTGGGCAAGTGGTACAGGGCCTCTTCACAGCAGAGCTGCAGATATCTGTGCCAGAGAGAACACCCTCTGAGGAACAGAGGGCAGAGCTCTTGCTGCAGAATCATTGACTCACATTATTCCCTGAAAACACATTAAAATGCCTCTGGTTATTTTTTCCAAAAGGATAAATAAATCTATGTTTTGTTAGTGCAAACAGCTTTCCATTTGGACTGACAGATCCAGCCAGCTCTTGCTCTGCAGGTACTTTAGAGCAACCCCTTGGGCCCTCAAACAACAGCAAAGAGCAGAGGAGGGAAGTAGAACATGACACAAAAGACATCCTGTGAGTGACCCAGCACATCCACTCTGTCCACACTGTCTGTCACAACTCCCTGTGGGCCTGGTTGTTATGGTGGGAATCCTGTGGCTAGGACTGCTGTTCCCAAAGTGGGCAAAAGTAAGTTAGTTAGAAAACCTTATGAGATGGTTATTAGAACCATCTCTGTAGGAAGGCACTGCCCACAAGGAAAAACATGATTCCAACCCATTTCTGCAACCAACAGGCTGTCAAGGTTTGGAGCAGGCTGCCCAGGGCACTGGTGGAGTACCCATCCCTGGAGAAATTGGAAAGCCCTGTAGATATGGTGCTGAAGGTCACAGTTTAGTGGTGGTCTTAGCAGTGCAGGGTTAATGCTTAGACTGGATCTTAAAGGTCTCTTCCAACCAAAATGAATGTATGATTCTATGATTCTTTGAATGACATTGTTACCACCACATCCCTCATTCCCATGTACTTGTAGCCCAGTGCTGGCTTGCTTGGTGCCAGCAGAGGACGGATTCATACTGCCATGGTCAGCAGAAAGTAGGACACATCAGTGAGTGTCTTTGCTGACTAAGTTTGCAATCAGAGACTGACTCTGTGTGATAAATCTGGGCTTTTTGTGGTCATGAAAAGGTGTAAATAATGAAGTTCAGGGTGAGATCTCAGGGACTTTGGATCTCAAATTTTGTTTTGGGGTCCATAGAATGAATCATAGAATCACAGAATGGTTTGAGTTGGAAGGAACATTTAAAGGTTCTCTAATACAACCCCTATTCAGTCAGCAGGGACATCTGCAACTAGAGCAGGATGCTCAGAGCCTTGTCCAACCTGACCTGGAATGGTTCCAGGGATAGGGCATCTACCATCTCTCTGGGAAACCTAGGCCAGGGTCTCACCACCCTCATCATGAAGAACTTCACCCTTCTCTCTAGCCTAAATCTCCCCTATTTCAGTTCAAAATTCATTACCCCTTGTCTTGTCACAACAGGCCCTGCTCAAAAGTTGTCACCAGCTTTCTGATCAGCCCCTCTATGCACTGAAAGGCCATTAGAAGGTCTCCCTGGAGCCTTCTCTTTCTCAGACTGAACAACCCCAATTCTCTTAGCCTGGTCTCACAGCAGAGAGCTTCCAGCCTTCTCATCATTATTGTGGTCTCTAGCTGCGCTCCAACAGGTCCTTGTTTTGGCTGTGCTGAAGACTCCAGAGTTGGCCCCAGCACTGCAGGTGGGATCTCATCAGAGCAGAGGAGCAGAATGACTGCAAGTTCTCACCAGCAGAGCAAACCACCACCAGCCTCCAATGGGGTTACTCACAGAAAGACTTTCCAGGGGGTGTTCAAGAGGGGATTGGATGTGCCACTTGGTGCCATGGTTTAGTCATGAGGTCTGTGGTGACAGGTTGGACTTGATGATCTTTGAGGTCTCTTCCAACCTTGGTGATTTGGTGATTCTGAGAAGTGGAGCAGAGTTGTTAAATGCAAAATTTTGACGTGCTGTTGATACTCCTGGTGAGCACACAAGAGCTCCCAGTGCCAATGAGAAGATATTTGCCCAGCTGTGAACAGCTTTTGTTCTGTCACCATCCTACCACTGTGCTCCTTTTTTTTTTTTTTTTTCCTTTTTCTGGAAAACACAAATCATGAGGAGAAACGCTCCTGAAAGCTCAAAGATGATGACTTTGGAAGTGCTGTCTCCCTTCTAACCTCACCAGGGTCAGGAGTCTTCTTCTCTGCCTCATTAGACGCTCTTGAAGCTATTTCTGTGCCAGTCTGCTGGGTTCTTTGATGCTGAACCCTCCCTTTCAGACGTCTTGTTTAAGGAGAAAAAAAACCCCAACCAACTTGATTCCAAACTCTTTTTTTTCCCTTCCAATTATCCAGCAGCAGTTTTTCTGCCAAGATCCAGCCAGCCAGCCTGTCTTCTGAACACAGCGAAGCTTTCAGAGGGCTACAGCACTCTTTGTGACACGGTATTTGATCTCAACACCAAGGTCATGAGTAGAAAGAGGTTGGCACCAATATTCTCATAGGGTAGGATGAAGCACATGGAAAAGTGATGTTAAAAAAAAAAAGGAGTGAAGTGATGTCTACCCCAAAGAAGTCCTGGATGCTTGGGAATGTGCAGAAAATCTCCATAACCCATAGCTCTCCTGACCTCGGTATCCAGGAAGATAATCTTATCTAATCTGATCTAATAATCCACCATAATCTTCTAGAATGTCATGAACTGCATCTCTCCAGCATCACCTGCCAGCAGGAAGCTAATGGGCCTGTTGCAGATGATGTTGTCCATCAGAAAGAGTTATTTTTGTCTTCAAAAGCAACATTGCTTCCTCAATGACTCCCCAGCAAAACTCTTCCAGCCTCAGAGACTGCAGTGAAACTGCAGGTTTGATCTTCAAAGCCTGCACAAAGCTGGTCCTGGTCTGCTCTTCCAGACTGGGAATGCATCCACAGGCAGCACTGGTCAAAATAAACACTTGCAGGTTCTTGTGGCCTCCTTCCATGTTCTCCTGTTACACAGGCTTTGTTTCCCAGGGATGCAGGGAAAATGTAAGAAACACTGACACCTCACAGAGTCATAGGCTTGTGGAGGTTGGAAGGGACCTTTGCAGATCATCCAGTCCAACCAACCTGCTAAAGCAGGGGCACCCACAGCATCTTGCCCAGGATCACAATGTCCAGGTAGGTTTGTTCAGATAGAACCTCCTGGGTTCCAGCTTGTGTCCACTGCACCTTCTCCTGTCACTGGGCATCACTTAAAAGAGTCTGACCCCATCCTCTTGCCGTGCACCCCCCATCCCCCCACCCCTTGAGCTGTTCCTGAGCATTTGTCAGATCCCCTCTCAGGCTACTCTTCCCCAGGCTCACCAGCCTCAGGTCTCTCAGCCTTTTGTCCTCACAGAGATGCTCTAGGCCCCTCAGCAGCTGTTCAGCCTCCACTGGAGTCTCTCCAATAGTTCCCTGTCTCTCTTGAAGCAGGGAGCCCAGAACTGGACCCAGTCCTTCAGATGTGACTGCTCTAGGGCATAGCAGAGGGGCATGAGAACCACCCTCAACCTGCTGCCACACTCTTCTTCATGCATCCTAGCCATCGGCCTTCTTAGCTTCTCCCCTGCCTCACAGATTTCTAAGGACAGAAACTGGGCTAAAACTGAATTATTTTTATTGACTGACTATAATGAGTTCCATGTGGCCTATTTTCTGTCTTGCCTGAATAAGTTCTCTGCACGTAGCATCTGCTGGAGCTCCTATGTCAGTACTAGAACATCTGCACTGAGCTTCCTCTTGCCAAAGTGACATTTTACAAGGAACCAGCTTTAATAGCATTTCCCCATGTGTCTGAGGCAGATTCCTGTGCTGGCCTCAGGGCAACATGTTTCCCATCACTAAAATACAGCAACTGGGTTTCAACCACCACAACATTCACTGCCTTCTGGAACCAGGAACAACTTTCCATCAATGCAAAGTGTTGCAAAACCCGCAGGTCAGTACTTGCACTTGGGTCACAACAACTCCATGAATGTTCCAGGCTTGGAGAAGAATGACTGGAAAACTGCCCAGCACAGAAAGACTTGGGGATGTTAGTTGAAAACTAGATGAAGATGAGCCAGTGTGTGCCCAGGTGGCCAAGAAGACCAACACCATCCTGGCCTGGATCAGCAATAGTGTGGCCAGCAGGAGTAGGGCAGGGCTTGTCCTCCTGCACTTACAGAGTCATAGAATCACAGAATTGTTTTGGCTAGAAAAGACCTTTAAGGTCACCAAGTCCAACCTAACCCCAAGTCCAATCTAACTCTCCCAAGGCTGGTGCTAAACCATGTCCCTCAGCACCACATCTCTGCATCTTTTAAACACCTCCTGGGATGGGAATACGACCACCTTCCTGGGGAGCCTGTTTCAGTGTTTGAGAACCCTTTCTGTCAAGAACTTTCCTTTGATATCAAACTCAAACCTCCTCTGGTACAACCTGAGACCATTTTCTCTTGTCCTGTCTTTTTTTTTCTTGTGAGAAGAGACCAATTCCCACCTGGCTCCAACCTACTCTTCTTCAGTTGTAGAGAGCCAGAAGGTCTCCCCTCAGCCTCCTTTTCTCCAGGCTAAACAACTCCAGTTCTCTCAGCTGCTCCTCACAAGATTTGTGCTCCAGGCCCTTCACCAACTTTGTTGCCCTTCCTTGGACCTATTCTAGCACCTCAATTTCCTTCTTGGAGTGAGGGCCCCAAAGTTGAACCCAGCATTTGAATTGTGGCCTCAAAGAGAAAAGCCAAGTGAGAAGCAATGGGATCAACTCAGTTCATGCACAAGTGTGTCCTGATCTGATCGGTCAGGAGTGTTGACACTTCTGCCTACATGTGTCCTGATCCTAAACCGAATCCTAGCTGAAAGTTCCCAGAGATGTCTCCACACCAAAGAGGCAGAGCAGAAGAGGAAGATGAGGCTAACCAGGGCTGGAGAGGAGGAGAGGGGTGAATCCTTGAGGGAGCAGAATCGCTTTGGTACTTAAAAGGCTACAAAAATTATTTCAAAGGAGTGCGGGAAAGAGTTAAAGCTGATGAATAAAGATGTGAGACAATATTAATTGTCTGCAACACAATCTGTCTGACTTTGTGTTTAGAAAGATCTCCTCCACTTAGGTTCCCATGGCAACTGCTGCACAAACCCACACTTTTCCTAATCATCTCCGTGGAGTTTAAGGCAATTTTGTAATCCAATCAAAATGTAAAGAAGAGAGTTTTGGTGGGGAATTTTTGTGTGCTGAGTATGTCATTACCTCAGGAGCAAACTAACTGGGAGAAGCCAAATCTACAACTCTGACCCAAGAGAGACACTTAATTACTGACTAATTAGCAGCTCTTGGAGTTCCTTAGTGCATAGAGGAGAGGTTTGGTGGATAGGGGTTGTGATTCTGAGGTCTTCTAAGGAGGTTTTCAAAGTGGGAAGCAGCAAACCTGGCTGTGCAGAGCATTTCTACCAGCTGATTCAAGCTGCAGTCAGGCAGGGATTGCATAACTACAGGGTCCAAGACTATGCAACTCTTTGCTCCCACTGAAGCTCTCAAGAACTTCAGCCCCTAACACAAGGGTCCTCTGGACTGTGTGAGCTGTGCTGAGGCAGCTCAGGTGCTGGGAAGCAGAAGGTCTAGGCTGTTGGGTAGGAATTGCTTTCCAGTGGGGCTTCTCCATAGAACAGCTTGAATTTGGAGGGACCTTATAGATCATCTGGTTCCAACCCCCTGTCATGGGCAGGAACACCTCCCACTAGACTAGGCTGCTCAAAGCTTTATCCAGCCTGGTCTTCAACACTTCCAGGGATGAGTTGTCCACAAGTTCTCTGGGCAATCTGTTTCAGTGTCTCACCACCCTCACAGTAAAGAGTTCCAAGCTCAGATGCCTGTGGAGAAGGTGGTTCTGCTAATACTCCCCAGTGGGGTATGGGCTCAAAGTCACATTCACAGGCACCAAACCCAGTCTGACTTCTGGGAAGTCAGCAGCGCCTTCTGTGGACTACGGTTTTAGCAGGGAGGATGGAATTATTTCCCTTGATAGAGAGGATTTTCTGTAGGAGGAAACATTGACACATGGCCTTTAGAACTTAAAGGGGACCTAGAGGAAAGTTTGGGACAGACTTTTGAGCAGGGTCTGTTGTGACAGGACAAGAGGTGATGGGTTTAAGCTAAAAGAGGGAGAGTCAGGCTAGAGAAAAGGCAGCCATTTTTGATGCTGAGGGTGGTGAGATCCTGGCCCAGGTTGACCAGAGGTTGGTAGATGCCCCATCCCTGGAATCGTTCCAGGTCAGGTTGTTTGTGGCATTGAGCATCCTGCTCTAGTTGCAGATGTCCTGCTGACTGCAGGGGTGGGTGGACTAGATGATCTTTGAAGATCCTTTCCAAGCCAAATTATTCTAAGATTCTATGGATTTTCTTCCTGGAATGAAATCCAGAGCTGCAGAGAGGTAATTAGCTCTTGACTTTAATTCTTCTAACACAGAAGCCAAGGAAGCTCTTCTGGGTGGAATTCTAAATGCCAACTTTCCTAAAAGGTTGAAGCAAGAAAACAGCCAGGTAAAGCATAGAATCATTGTGGTTGGAAAAATTCTTTAGGATTATTGAGGCCATCAGTTGTCTAACTCTGCCAAGTCAGGAGCTAAACCACATCCCTCAGCACCACACCTCTGCATCTTTTAAACACCTCTGGGATGGGGATTCAACCACCTACCTGAGAGCCTGTTCCAGTATTTGAGAACCCTTGCTGTCAACATTTTTCTTCTGATATGCAACCTAAACCTCCCCTGATGCAATTTGAGGCCCTTTAGTCTTATTGCTTGTTACTTGGGAGAAAAGACCAACCTCCATCTTGCTCCAACCTCTTTTCAGGGAGTTGCAGAGAGCCAGAAGGTCTCCCCTCAGCCTCCTTTTCTCCAGACTAAACAACCCCAGTTTCCCCAGCTGCTCCTGACATGACTTGTGAGAAGAAACCAACATCCACCTCACTACGGATCAGGCAGGATCACTCTTTCTTCCTATAGCAATACACAGCATGTCCCTGGGACGTTCAGGGTCAGCCTTGATTTCACCTTGGGCTTTAGGACAATGACTTCATATCTCCTGCCTCATATGATTAGAGGGAGGAAAGCTCTCTGCATAATCTCTTGGCATTTCATAACTGCAGACTCAATAAATGAGGTCAGGACTCTTTATGCTGAACCTGATCCAGGGACTGCAGCACTTGGATTGTGTCCTGAAATAATCACCTGGCTGACACTTGGCTATCTTCAAGTGGTCCTTCATCAGGTCAGCCCCATGTGAGCAACTTCTCTGCTCCTGTGCTCATTTGTCTGGTTCAGTGGTTGACTCATCATCAGGACACATGAAGGTCCTTAAAAAGAGAAATAAACTGAGAAAACAGCTTCAGGGCAGAACTGGTTCAATTTGCATTCAAAAAGAGAGAAGAGCAGGTGACTTTGGGTAGAATTCTGTAACATGCTTTTCACCACTTGCAGAGTGGGTTGAATTTGGGAAATTTGTTCCTCTCCATGGCTTTAGCTTTAGGGGAAATGTTGAGACATTGAAGTGGTTTATTGTTTTGTTTGGTTGGTTTGGGGTTGGTTGTGGGTTGGCTTTTTTGTTTTATTTTCAGCTCAAAAGAAAAGCCAGAGGAAGCAAAGTCTTGCTACTCCCACTCCTGCCTGTGGGATCTGATTTTGTGAGGCACAGATGTCATCAAGAAAAGGATGGTTTCTTGATTATGCAGCCATTTTTTGCTGTATCATCTTTCATCCTCTATTAAACCCAACCAGCTCTGTGGGCAGGAGAACAGATCAGCCTTCTTTGCTGGGCATAGTGTCTCACAGCTGAACATGCCCTTGTCTGACAAGTGTTCTTGGGGACTGAAGTTTCCCTGGGGTTGAGATCCCAGAAACACAGAATCACAGACTGGTTTGGGTTGGAAGGGACCTTTAAAGGTTATATAGTCCAACCCCCCATCCACAGAGCAGGAACATCTCAGAGGACTGAATGCACTTTGCAGATGAAACTAAGCTGGGAGTGTTGGTCTGCTTGAGGATAGGAAGGCTCTAGAGAGGGATCTGGACAGACTGAACAAATGGGCAAAGGTCAATGGGATGAGGCTCAACAAGGTCAGGTGCTGGGGTCTGCACTTGGGTCACAACCACCCCATGAATGTTCCAGGCTTGGGGCAGAGTTGATGGAAACTGCCTGGTGGAAAAGGATCTGGGGGTGCTGGTTGACAGACAGCTGAAGCTGAGCCAGTGTGTGCCCAGATGGCCAAGAAGGCCACCAGCATCCTGGCCTGGATCAGCAATAGTGTGGCCAGCAGGAAATGCTAGTGATTGTCCCCCTGTACTGGGCACTGTTGAGGCCAAACTTTGAGTGCTGTGTTCACTTTTGAGTCCCTCAATCCAAGAAGGACATTGAGGTGCTGGAGCAGGTCCAGAGAAAAGCAATGAAGCTGGTGAAGGGTCTGAAGAACAGGTATGGGGAGGAGCAGTTGAGGGAACTGGGGTGGTTGAGCCTGGGGAAATGGAGGCTGAGGGGAGACCTCTACAACTTGCTGAAAGGAAGCTGGAGTAAGGTGAATGTTGATCTCTTCTCACAAGCAACAAGTGATAGGAAAAGAGAAACCAGCCTCAAGTTGCACCAGAGGAGGATTAGGTTAGACATTAGAAGAAACTTATTCCCTGAAAGGGTTCTCAAACACAGGAACAGGCTGCCTAGGGAGGTGGTTGAATCCCCATCCCTGGAGGTGCCTAAAGCCACAGAGATGTGGTATTGAGGGACATGGTTTAGCATCAGCCTTGATAGAGTTAGATAATGTTGAACTTGATCTTAAAGGTCTTTTCCAGCAAAAACAATTCTATAGTTCTGTGAAACTGAGTCCCAGTGTTATAGGCTGACAGAGAAATGGGGTCAGAGTCCCACCTGTTTTATCTTGATTAAGGACCAATTAAACAATTTCTTTTTATCCCCCAGCATCTCTGCTGTGTCTCAAAACACCCTCTGCTGGTGTGTGTGGGGCATCACCATTGGGTACCCCCAGCAGACTCTTCGCTCACAACAGATGTGGGCACACAGTCAGTCCACACACGTACAGTGGAGATTTCTCGCCACGTGGACCTGAGGAGTGGCGAAGCAAAAGGCACCAGAAATGGGGACAGAAATGGAACTTTTCACAAGGTCAGACTTCATTGGAAAAAGACAACAGAAACATTCCCAGAATGGCACAGTGACAATCCCTGATGTTCCCACAACTTTGATGGAAAGGCACAGATGAAGCCCACCTAGGGAGGGGAAACTACCTCAGGAAAAGCGGCTTGGGTCTGAGAAGTCCAGAGAAGCCAAGCTGGGACCTTCTACCCTCAACCATACCCATTCCTGTCTGGCCAATCAGTGATCTGATAAAGTGTCCTAACTCCAGACCTCAGCCTGGAATTGTCCTCTTAGGAGAGAAAGCTGCCAGTTTTCTGACCAGAAACCTTCCTGGTTCACTGTGTTAAGGGGAAATAAGTACCAGAGGAGAGCTCTTGATAGACATGGATGAGTTCCCCCACCAGCTCCTCAACTTCCATCTGCTGTAGGTCAGTGGATTCTCTTTGCAAAACTCATATCTGTATCCTTTGTATCATCAGGATCTTCTCCTTCCCTCTCTTCATCCTCTAGCTCCTCTTCCTGCTCCTCTTGTTCTTTCTCAGGAACTACACAGAAGCTGCTGAAGCTCTCTTTGTTGCTGCTGCTGGCTGGCTCATGGCTCCATTTCCTGAGCCATCAGCAAGGTTCCAAGAGAAGGAGGATTCCAGCAATGGCCCAGAACTACCAGGCAACACCACCCTGTTCCTGGATCATGTCCACCTGGATACTCATCTTCTGGCTCCTCTGCTTCAACTCATGCAGCTGCCAAGCCATCTCCTGGCTCTGCATCACCTCACACTACCTCATGTGCTTGTCCATGGCCTCATCCAACACAAGGCTTGGTTCTGGCACTTGCATGGTGATCAAGGTCAAAATCCCAGAGAAGATTTTTCTGTCAGCCATGGCCTGCAGGGAGCTGCTGGTGGTGGGAGTAGGGCTGGGAACCACGGGGAGCTGGGGGCAGAGAAGAGAGGGGCCAGGCAGCTGGGAAGCATCAAGGGCTGAGCCAGCGGCACCCTGCCCTGCCCAAAGTGCTCTTATGAGCAGCCTGGCCCTCGATGCAGGGTGAAGACCTGTGCTTCTTCCCTGGCCCTCATCCAGCCCAGCCTTGCCCCATGCCTGCACTCACTGCAAGCAGCAGAGTGTGCTGCCTGATGGCACATGCATAGCCTGTGCCCACCCAAGCCCTGTAATGACACAAGCACCTGAGCACAGGGCAGCCACCGGCCAGATCTGACCTTCTGCCGCAGCCCAGCTCTGCAACTCACAGCAGCCCCAGGCCACCAAAGCTCTGAGACCCCACAAAGTACTGACCCATGCAGCAGACACTTCACCTGCATTGCTGCTGCCCTCATTGCCATGTAGATTGCTCATTTGTTAGGAGCTGATTATCACAGAGCACTGCAGGGAAGGAAGATGTTATAATCCAGTTTGTTTCTATAGCAGAGGAAAATGAATCACATTTGAGTATCAAGTCAGAAGTTTAAGGATTGTTTGGTGTCGATTCTGAGAACTCTCACTAAGCCCTATTTTTGCATCTCAAACCTAAGCAACAGAGAGAAAAAAAATCACTAATTAAGGCAAACTTCCAAAACCACTGTCATTCTAGTTTTTTTCCTGAAAAAGTTTGATTTTCTGCTGACTTCATGCCATTAGGAGATTTTATGATTGTGCCTGCAGGCTGAGCTTTTCAAAGGGAAGTGCAGCATAAAACTTGGCAACAGTAACTTTGCCCCCTTGACCAGGAACCTCCTGAGTTGTATCCAAGAGAGAGATTCTAGAGGGACTGCTGACAGAGAACACAATGTAGCATTTCCTCCTCTGAACACAATTCAAGGCTGGACTTCCACTTACCACCTGCACCACTGAGGACCAGAGGACTCACAACAGAAAACCAAGAAATGTCTTCTGCAACTTATCAAAGAGCAGCTGGTTGGCCCCCAGGAGTGGTGGCTTGACTACAGCCCTACCTCCACACACTCTGCACAATTTTAGATCACAAGCTGTAAACATTGCCCAGATTTCATATTTCAGTTGGAGGGGATTGAGAGTGTGATACCAAAGGGCCAGGACAAGTTGATAGGTTTGCCCCTCTCACCCCTCATCGTCTAGTGACCTCAGCTACACTGAACGCTTCCCTGGGAGATTGAGTGAGTGAAAGCAGTCACAGTTTGGAGCTAGAGAGCAGTTCTGTAGTCATTTTATCACCAGCAGTCTTACAGGATCTGTGTGTGTTGCAGGTAACTAAATGAAGTGATCCAGCACTCAAGTGCTGCTTTAGGATGTGGCCGGACCTACAGCAGGCAGGCTCTTCGGGTAGCACCAGCAACTGGCATAGCTATGAAGAGGTAAGTCCAGCCACGCCTAGCCCCTCTAATCTCTGAGAACTGGCCAGAACGCAAAGGGATTAATCTCTTACCAAACTTATCCTTCTCTAAATGCAGCAGCTGCCCACTTGGCTTGGCTACCTCTGCCTGGTGAGGTTAGGACTGCCCAGTCCCTCTCCTGCCAGCCTGTGGACACTGCCAAGATACCCCCAAGCAGTTAGAGTTCCCTGACAGTGCGGAATTACTGTCAGCTTTGCAGGGGATAAAGCTCCCAGAAGGAATGAGCTCTCTGGAAGTGGGGGGGTCTGGTGCTGTCTAGGTGCTGAAGGGAGGCTCTGACACAAGCCTTCTGGGCAGACTGAAGATCTCTTTCACTGTCCATGGGAGAGCAACCTTATGAACCTGTCATTAATCTCCTCACACTCAAGCAATGCCTTGGCATGGGTGTCCAGGTCCTGCACCTGGCCCTGGAAGAGCTTGAGTGGCTCAGGTATTTCATAGGCTGAGGGCAAGCTGATTTCCTCATGCACATTGTCATTGCCAATGAAGGAGTGGTCTGGGCATTCCTGCCTTAGACATCAGCACAGGCACTGCATGATTTAGTATCACAGTATCACAGCATCACAAAGGTTGGAAGAGACCTCAAAGATCATCGAGTCCAACCTGTCACCACAGACCTCATGACTAAACCATGGCACCAAGTGCCACATCCAATCCCCTCTTGAACACCTCCAGGGACGGCGACTCCACCACCTCCCTGGGCAGCACATTCCAATGGTGAACGACTCTCTCGGTGAAGAACCTTACAGTATCACAGCATCCGACTCTCCTCAGGATGCTGGAGAAAGCATGGCATGTTGACCACTAGTTCTTCTGTTGTGTAGGTGCAGTTTAGCTACACTCAGGGTGCAGTTTAGCTACACTCAGACTTGGAAACTTTTCTTTGGCCTCTCCTCCATGACACTCCCCTTTGAGCAGAAGGCATGCCCACAAATGGGCTTCAGATAGGACAGACAGGAGAGGAGGCCAAGCAGCTGTTCTGGCCTCTGTGCTTGGGTGTGCTCTTGGTGCTTTCACCAGACAATTTGTAGTTTTATTAATTTCTTGCTTTATTACCCTTTATTTGTAACAGTGATAAGGCACAGTCTGCAGGCACAGGAGCAAGCAAGAACCTCTTCCCAAGAGCTGCTGGGAGCCTGCTCCCAGAGCTGCAACTGGTGGTGATGGCTATTTAAAAATGTGCCCTTGATGCTACAGCTGAAGCTGGCCACATTTTCCTGCTGGCAAATTGTGCCTGGAGGGGAACTGGGGAAAAACAAATCCTGGAGCTGGTCCAAAGGATGCCTAGGAGCTGGGAGCTCTAATGTCTCCTGAGCTTCTCCTCAGGATGGTGGAAGAAGCACAGCATGTTCTCCACCAGATTTTCTCATGTGTAGGTGCAGTTAGTTGCACTCAGATTTGGAAACCTCTTTTTTGCCTTCTTCCCCATGACACTCTCCTTCAAGCAGAGGGCATGCCTATGAGGGGGCTTCAGGGGCACCAGCAGGTGGTAGACTGCATCTTCCCCACAGGGACTCCCAACTTTTGAAGGCACTGCCTACCCTGATGCCTCATGGCATCAGCAGGAAGTACTGGAGGAGTGCTCTTGGAAGATCCATGGATGAGTTCCCCCACCAGCACCTCCACCACCTGGCTCCTGCACTAGCCATGGGATATGCTTTGCAAAAATCCTGTCCATAGCCTTCATATCATCAGGATCTTTATTTTCTCCCTCCTGTAGCTCCTTTTCTTCCTCCAGCTCCTCTTCCTCTACCTGCTCTGTGTAACTGCTGCTGGCTTGGTCAAGGCTCCATTGTGCAGGCTGGCTCTCCAGATGGTGGAGTGGCTCAGGTATTTCATAGGCTGGGGGCAGGCTGATCTCCTCAGGCATGTTGTCATTGCCAGTGAAGAAGTGTTCCAGGCGTCCCTGCCCTAGACAGCAGCACAGGTACTGCATGATTTCCTCCAGCCGTGGCACGAAGTCCCTCCTGCACCAGCCTGACAGGGGTGTGGTGGTCAGGAGGTGCATGACAAGCATCTTAAAGACAGGAGTGAAAAAGCCTGTGCTCACCAGGATGTGCATGTAGATGTGCAGGCATTGGAGGTGACAGCTGCCATGTGGGACCTGCTTGGCGATATGCTGGAAGAACTTCACCTCTGCCACAGCACAGCTTGCTGACCGTGTCCAGTTTGTGGTCAAGGTGGCTTCTCTACTGTGGCTGTACAGGAAGATGTCCAAGTCACCTTGCTGTAGCCCAAATATCATTTCAATGAAGAAGGTTCTCCCAAGTGCATCTGTCAGCTGCAACTTGCAGGAGTGTCTGGAGGGCAGTACCTTCATACAGTAGTGACACAGCTTAGGCCTCAACCCCCAGACTAATGCCACAATGTTCTGGAACCAGGCAGCTGGTTTGTGTGCATCAAGGTAGGAGCCCATGCAGAGAATCCCTTGGATGTGGGAACGATAGTGTCTCCAACTGTCCTCAGGATGGTGGAGGAAGCACAGCATGTTCTCCAGCAGTTCTTCTGTTGTGCAGGTGCACTTTAGTTGCACTCGGACCTGGAAACTTTTCTTTTGCCTCTCCTCCATGACGCTCTCTTTCAAGCAGAAGGTGTGCCCATGATCAGGCTTCAAGGGTGGCAGCAAGCAGTAGCCAGCATCATCCCCATGGGCACTCCAACCTTCTATGGCCCTGCCTACCCAATGGGTGGCTGCATCACCAGGAAATAAGCACCAGAGGAGAGCTCTTGACAGACAAGGATGAGCTCCCTCACCAGCTCCTCCTCCTTCTGGCTGCTGTAGGCCAGCTTCTGCACTGGCCAGTGGATGCTCTTTGCAAAAATAACATCACTATCCTTCATATCATCAGGATTTTTTCTACCACTTTCTGCTTCCTCTAGTTCCTCTTCTTCCTCCTGCTCTGCTTCTTCCTTTGCAAGCACTATGTATAGCTGCTGAAGCTCTTTGTTGCTGCTGCTGGCTGGCTCACAGCTTCATTTCATCATTGACAGCAAAGTGCCAAGAGAAGTAGGAGGACTCCAGCAACGGCCACTCCAGGCAACACCACACTGCTCTTGGATCATGTCCACCTGGATGCTCATCTCCTGTCTCCTCTGCTCCAGCTCCTGCAGCAGCTGAGCCATCTCCTGGCTCTGCATCACCTCACACTGCCTCATGTGCTTCTCCATGGCCTCATCCAGATCAAGGCTTGACTCTGCCACTTGTGTGATGATCAAGGTCAAAATCCTAGAGAAGATTTTTATGGCAACTATGGCAGCCATGGCCTGCAGGGAGCTGCTGGTGGTGGGAGCAGGGCTGGGAGCTACAGAGAGTGGGGGGCAGAGTGGAGAGGAGGCCAGGCAGCTGGGAAGCATCAAGGCCTGAGCAGCACTGTGCCCTGCCCAAGTTGCTCTCATGAGTGGCCTGGTCCTTGATGAAGGGCAAGAACCCAACCCCAGGGACCTGCACTACTTCCCGGGCCTTCATCCAGCCCAACCTCCCCCCATGCCTGCACTTGCTGCTGGCTCAGGCCACCTTTGCCTGGGCTTCCACTAGCTAGTCCAGGCTGCTGTTATGAAGTGTCATAGCCCAGGCAAGTGGGAGAGAGCAGAAGAGGAGAAGTGATGCAGCTGCTGCTGGGCTAGAGCAGCCCCTGAGGCCAGAGCAGGGACAGGAAGGACAGTCACAGCGTGGTGGCCACTCAGCTGCTTCAGCAGCAGCTTGGTGAGGAGCAGCTAGGTCACCCAGGCTCCCTCCACTGCTTGTGTTTCTCTCCTGTTGGTGGGGAAGGGGCAGAGAAGGAGCTGGGTGAACCTAAGTCTGCCCAATCCCTCTCCTGCCAGCCTGTGGACACTGCCAAGATACCCCAAAGGAGTAAGAGCTCCCTGGCAGGGAAGCAGAGCAGTACCTATGTTGAGGATGGGTCTGGGTAGGGGTTGGCTGAACAGAGCTGGATGAAACTGCTCCACCAGCTCTTCCTGCTCCAAAGCTGCCCTGCCTTGTAGGGATCCCATGTCCAGCTGAACAGTCATGTCCCCTTATCCTGAGGCTGTGGCTGGAGCATCCCTGCAGGCTATGAGCAGGGTTTGCCCAGGCTGCAGTGCCAGACAGGGTCTGCCCAAGCAGCATGCTGAGCCAGAGCTCCTTCAGTGCCTGGGAGCTCCAGGAAGAGAGAGGAAACAGCCTGAGTGCTAGATGCTGCCCAGCCTGTAGGCAGAAGTGGGCTCCCACACATCCCTGCCCCATGGGGACAGACACAGATGCAGGACAGAGACGCTGCCCATCCCTCTGGTAGCACATGGCATCCAGACTCAATAGAAGGTGACCACACAGTTGCCAGAGGGCCAGATGAGGATGAGGGATCTGGTGGCCTTCCCTTCCTCCTCCTCAGCACCATCCCTGGCTGGCCCCTTGCCACCACTGAGCACCTGTAGCCGGCCCAGAGCCAGGCAGAACTTGGCACACAGGACACTGCCACATCTGCAGAGAGGAGCAGCAGGGAGTGAGCTGGCACTGGCCCAGCCTGGTGGCTCCCCTCTGGCATCTACTGCCAAGGGCATGGCCCACTGCAACCGAGGCTGCCACTGGCTGGCTTTGGGCAAGGGCTACTTGGTGGTTCCTGGTCCAGTTGGTGTCCTCCAGGACCATAGGACCTTTCCTGCTACACTGCTTTCCAGCAGCTTTCCCAAGCGGCCTGTAGTCACCAGTAATTGTGGATGTGTCCCAGGATGATTTGTGCCAATACTGGTGCCATCTGCAGCCAGTCCCTTCCTCTTTCCTCATCCCTGCCACTGCAGTGAGGGTGAGAAGGGTATGTGTTCTCCAGAGACAGCAGTGGGCCAACTGGAAAAGCTCTCTCTTGTTATGGGACTGGGAGAAAGGATGTACCTGGCAGTAGAGTCCAGAGATGGAATTTCCTTAACTCCAACTTTTTAACACCAACTTTGTTCTTTACCTAATGTCCAGGTAGAGAATGGTGGTATTGCCCTCCTGGAAAGCTGGAGAGGACTTTGGCTTTGCCAGCTGTGATAGGAACAGCCTGTTTGGGATTTGGGGAGAGAAAAGAGGGAAAGGGAAGGAGAGAGGGAAGGAGGGGAGGAGGAAAGGAGAGAAAGGAAGTAAGGAAAGAGACAGTGTATGTATCCAAGAAAGGCAGAGAAGATGTGAGGAGGGAGGGAGGGAGAGGGAGTGGGGGAGAGAGAGAAAGAGGCAGAGACAGAGACAGAGATGGAGAGACAGAGGTCCTTTCTGTAAACCCTCAAGGGGCAGGAAGAGCTTGCAGGATCATGATACCCCCTCCTCATGCAATGCAGATTTGCAAAGACCTGGGTCCGGCGAAGAAGGCAGACAATTCTCCACGCAGCTGGGGAGGGCTGAGTTGAATAAGCAGAGGAAGAACACATAAGTATATGGTCAAGACTTGTATTGTGGTTGGGTGTTGGGCGTGGTGAGGATTAGGAGGGAAGAAGGATAGATTGACCTCAAAATCCCCTTCTACTTCTGAGAAAAATAACCTAAACCCACAATCAAGAGAAGCCCTCCAGGTTAACACCTTTAAATATAGGAACATTGGAACAGGCTGCCCTGTACATGTTCAAAAACCATGTAGATGTGGCACCTTGGGACATGGTGGTCTTGGGTTGATGGCTGGACTTGGTGATCTTGGAGGTCTTTTTCAACATTAACGATTCTGTGATTCCATTCTATGATTCTATGGGTGTCTCCATCTTCCCTTATCCTGAAAGACAGGGTGTCCTTAGTATGAGAACCATGTAATTTCTAACCAAAAAGGATTTTCTTCTGAACCTTCGGTCTCTTCCCCACTTAGAAACAGCCTTGACTCTGCCACTGTGTGGCAGCACTGAAAAAGAACTTGAGAAAAATAAAACCACTTAACCAGTGGAAAAAAAATCAACCTAGTGTGGTCACATTTGGAGTACTGTGTCCAGTTCTGTGCTCTCCAGGTCAAGAGAGACAGGGAACTACTGGAGATAGTCCAGTGGAGGCTACAAAGATGCTGAGGGGCCTGGGGCATCTCTGTGAGGAGGAAAGGCTGAGAGACCTGGGGCTGTTTAGCCTGGAGCAGAGCAGCCTGAGAAGGGATCTGATCAATGTGGATCAACAGCTCAAGGGTGGGACTCAAGAGGATGGGTCTTTTCCATGGTACCCAGAGAAAAATGGCAACAAGGGCACAAAGTGGAACCCAGGAGGTTCCTTCTGAATATGAGGAAAAAATTCTTTGCTGTGAGGGTGCTGGAGCCCTGGAGAAGGCTGCCCAGAGAGGTTGTGGAGTCTCCTTCTCTGAAGAGATTCCAAACCTACCTGGCATTGTGATCCTGGGTAAACTGCTGTGGGTGACCTTGCTTTAGCAGCAGGGTTAGACTATATGATCTCCAGAGGTCTCTTCCAACCTCTACCGTGCTGTGATTCCATGACTCTCTGAAATGTCTTAGAACTTCACAAAGGAACAAGACAATGTCAGGGTAATAACAATTTGCAACAGTCATCACCCTTAATATAAATACTGGAACCAAGGGAAGCAGATATGAAGTCATGCTTTTCAGGGTCTTTCAAGCTCTTTCCATAGGGAACTTGATGTGCCTTTGAAGCAGCTTGTTATTTACAATGAATTTATTTACCAGCTCCCTTTTCCTTGTAGCATGGAAGTATTAAGTGACAAAATTGTTTTCTCTGCCTCACTGTTCCACACATGCCCTTCCAGGTGGGACTCATTCCCAGAGGAGCTCTCCCTTGGCATTGTCTAAAGGCTGTGTGGTAATTGCTTCTGTTGTGGCCAGTCTGCCCTCATGTTTTTCTCTTTTGTTCACCTGCACGTGGATTAAATCAAATGAATCCTCCATGCACTCATCTGTTTGGACACACCAAAGAAAGGAACATTCAATTATCCTCTTATTCAGCATGAATAAAACGTGGGATCAGGCTTCCAGCCACTTTCCCCAGGATGTAGGTGAAAGCCACGTGGCTTGGTAATCACCCAACCTCTGCTCCATATGGTAACACAACACATTTGTTTGTGCACTTATTCTTCAAGGCTTCTTAAATTATCAGAGTGTGTGCTGCTGCCCTGAAGAATCAGAGAGGTTTGCTCACCACTTTGCTGATGCAGAATGGAGGGATTCTTGGATTATCAACAAGAAACTGGGAAACTCCAATTCTGACTCAAACAGAATGGCAGCAAGCAAGCAAAGTGCTGTAAGCAGAGATTTATTACTGAGCCCTGCATCAAGGAATAAGCAGCTTCAAGTCCTTAATAACGTCCTGTTGTTCTACTGAAAGGAACATACACGATGTACTTTACAAAAGTTGCCAAAATGGAACATTCCCCCACTCCAAATGCTGATTAATTCTTTTTCTTGCGCTGCTCTAGTGGTTGCTGCAGCCCAGCTTCCTCTGCCTAAACTGAGGCGCATGAAATTATGGCAAAAGCCTGTTTCAAAGGTGCAGGGAAAGAAGTGATTCAGGCAGAAAAATAAATGTGCTGTTATCACAGCTAGGCCTGAGCAAGAGCTGGAGAAAACTTTGTGGCAGAGAAACTATGTGCATATAGAAAAAAGAGGTTCCTTCCCTTGAATGAAAGATCTTCTCCCAAGCAACAAGCAATAGGACTAAAGGAAACCTCTCAAAATGCACTAGGAGAGGTTTGGGGGAAATGTTTTTTCCCACATTTAAAAGCCATGTAGTGTGGTGCTGAGGAACAAACATGGTTTAGTGGTGGCTGTGGCAGTGCGGGATTAACAGTCGGACTTGATGATCTTAGAGGTCATTTCCAACCTAAACAATTCTATCAGTACAAAAAAGCTAAAGGTGCTGATAGACTGCAGTGAAATTATGTGGGATCTGTCTGCTCACTCCCAGGGGTCTTTTTCCTGATTTTTGCTTGAGAACCAAGTACTCAAGTCTCAGGCTGTGCCAGGGGAGGTTCAGCTTGGATATTAGGAAGAAGTTCTATACAGAAAGAGTGACTGCCCATTGGAATGGGCTGCCCAGGGAGGTGGTGGAGTCACCGTCATTGGAGGTGTTCAGGAAGAGACTTGATGGGGTGCTTGGTGCCATGGGTTAGCTGTTTGGGTGGGTTGATTGGTTGATGGGTTGGACGCGATGATCTTGAAGGTCTCTTCCAAACTGGTTTGGTTTATTCTAAAAATAAAGCATCAGGTTACTTTCTGCTACAAATAACTGAAGATGCATGAGACAGAAACAGACTGAAGTGAAGGCAATCTGTTCTTCCTTTAAGTAGAAAATGTAATTAAATTGGTTGATGAAAAAAACAGAGTCTTTGTAAATACACATGAAATAACCAGAGCACAGCAGAGAAACATTGTTAGCTTGTTTCTTTAAGATAACACAGAATACAGCTGGAAAGAGAGATTGTCTTTGCAAATAAGGAGAGGAGGAGTTGTGGAAGGAAAGGTAAAAAATTGTGAAGTAAGGAATTTGCTTGAAGGTAATAAAGAACAGAGTCTTTTAAACAGTTAAGACTTTTGAGTCCACAGCTCTGAGAATGCATGAACCTAGGGGTTAACTAGAGAACAGACTGATGAAGCACATTGGACCATCAGAGGGGGAGGAAGTCAGCGGCATTGTTCTTGAAGAGGCTTCCCCAAAATTCCCCCGAGGATGGGAGTCACACGTGGAAGAGACATTTGGCTACATTAGCATGAGCTCCAAAAAGACTAATGAATGTGGTAATTATTTCTGGGAAAAGCAATGATTATTAACTGATGTGTATTTCATAAGACTGTGTCCAAACCCTGTTTGGCATGCATGAACTCGTGCATCTGGTGGTAAGTGAATGCCTTTTAGCACCCGAAAACCTTCAGAACTAGTCTTAAGAGTGTTTGGATCTGGTGTTTTTGGTAACAACCCTATACAGCAATTTCCTCACTTCACTGCGAGCCACGATTTGATGTAAGTGCTCTGAGCTGGACAAGAAGCAAGGCTTGATTCCAACTAAACATGAGGAGAAACCTCTCCAGTGTGAGGGTGCTGGAGCCTTGGACAGGCTGCCCAGACAGGTCGTACCCGGACACTGTGATCCTGGGTGACCCTGCTTTAGCAGGCGATTGGACTCGATGATCTCCAGGCGTTCCTTCCAACCGCCACCAGTCTGTGATTCTGTATCGGAATCGCCGAAGACTGCATCGCCACCCCACGCTTTGCCAGGCTGCCCCACACTCCTTCAAAGCCTCACGGCAGGGGGAGGATAGCGCCTTGTGAGGATGAATCCGCGCCTCCTATTGGCCGATCCATATGTCTGTCATCTTTCACAGCTTTCTATAGGCCCTATTTCTATTTCTTAGGGCGCTGGCCCTAAGCCCGCCCAATGGAGAAGACTATGACCCCACCTGGCGCATGCGCAGTTCCGCGAGACGGTGCCCACGGTGACGTGCGTAGGAAGACGGAAGCGCGCCCGGCGCGGCGGCACAAGATGGCGGCCGCCGGACAGATCTGGGTTCTGATCTGCCTGGCGCTGGTGGCCGGCGCGGTCGCGCTGGGGAGGCAGAGCCCGGTGAAGGTGCTGTCGGACGACATGTGGCGGGAGCTGCTGCAGGGCGAGTGGATGGTGGAGTTGTGAGTCGATGGGGAATCGCTCGGGATGCCGGGGCCCGGCGGGTTGGGAGGGAGTGGGTGTCTCGGCGGCCAGATCTGAGGCCACGGGGAATGAGCGATTCAGTGATAGTCTTGTGTTGATCCTAGCTACGCCCCTTGGTGTCCTGCCTGCCAGAATCTGCAGCCAGAGTGGGAGAAGTTTGCTGAGTGGGGCGAAGACCTGGAAGTGAACATCGCCAAAGTGGATGTCACGGAGCAGCCGGGTGAGTGTCTGCTAGGAACAGTTGTGTCCTCCTTGGGAATTTGGGCTCCTGAGACCTCGGGGAAAGCCTTCACTGCCAATGTATGTGCTTGTAGGAATACGCAGAATTAATAGGAAACCGTAAAGATCTTCTGCTGATCTTTAGTGAAGGCAGATTGCTGTATCTAGACTAAGCAATCTAATCCTTCTTAACAGATCCGTCCCTGGAGGTGTTCAAGAGGGGATTGTACGTGGCACTTGGTGCCTTGGTCTAGTCATGAGGTCTGTGGTGACAGGTTGGACTCGATGATCTTTGAGGTCTCTTCCAACCTTGGTGATACTGTGAAACATTTCTATGAAACATAAAGAGAACGAGATAAATTTATAGAGTGATTTTTGAGGCTTTCAAGGAGATTTTCAGCCTTACTTTTAAAGTATCTTAGAGGAAAAATGTGCTTTCAACCTTCCCTGTAGGAGTTCAAGGGAGTGCAAGCATCCTGGTCTCCCTCAGACGAAGCTCACTCCTCTGCATTGCCCAGATGTTTGTGTGGGGTTTGTCAAAAGGGCCTCTCAATGCTGATACTTTTCTCCAAAATCACATAAGGACCTTGGAAAGTTGCCTCACTTGGATTGTTCTCTGCAAGCACTGGAGATTGCAGATTCACAGATTCATAGAATGGTTTGGATTGGAAGGGACCTTGAAGATTATCTAGTTCCAACATCTCTGGCATTGTCAGGAACACCTTCCACTAGACCAGATTGCTCCCTCTGAAGAGCTACAGCCAAAATAGTCAAATAGAACAGCTTTCCTTTACTCTGTTTTTATTCTTGATATCCTTTTTCCCTACAGAGAAACTTTCTCCCTCTTTGTCCATATACTTTTCTTTTAGACTGTACAGCACTTTGATACCCACAAATTTGTGTTTGATTGCACTTAGAGGCAGATACTTTGGGAGCATCTATTTTTACTTTGGTGTATAAACAGCATTTCCTGGTGGATAATAACATTTCTTGCATTTTCTTACACAAAGTGCTCTACTATTCTGAAATCAATTGTTTTCTCACAGGATTAAGTGGAAGATTTATCATAACAGCCCTTCCCACCATTTATCAGTAAGTACAAAATCAGCTTTTTACTTTTGAGGGGAGAGGAGAGTTTTTAATCCTCTTGGGGGGAAAATAAATGAGCTTCACTGTCCTTTTTAAGCATGTGAGTTCCTTTACACAGAGACAGCCACTGTCTTACCTGCTGTGAACTTGCATAATTGCCAGTTGATATTTTTGTTTCCCTTCAGGCCTTACTTATTGTGTCTTTTCCTGGGTGTTTCTGTTTTGCAATCCTCTTTCTGAAGGTTGATCTTAATGCAGTCATGTAGCAAGTGCATTAGGAAGATCATTATCTTTTTATATGGGATCAACACCTAAAGCTAGCCAAGATGAATGTACAGTCAGGAAATGCTGGTAGTCAGGAATTTTGGAAACACTTTAGAGCCAATAAAGCCAAGTAGCACTAAAAATTAACAAGTGAAAGCTAGGCAAATTGAGGGGAAGGAAGATGTTGACTGGGAGGAAATGCTGCATGATTGGACTGCTTAAAAACAGAGGGCTGGTTTCATTTCTTTTACAGCTGTAAAGATGGAGAGTTCAGAAGATACCAGGGTGCAAGAACTAAAACTGATTTCATCAATTTCATCAGTGACCAGGAGTGGAAATCTATTGAACCAGTTTCATCATGGTTTGGTCCTTCCTCTTTCCTGTAAGTTTCAGCATGATCTTTACAATAACTTGTCATGTAGGCACACTTGAAGGGCATGCCACAGGTCCTTAGGTGTGACCCTTCCTTGTCCGCACCTCGTGCAGCAGCAGTCTGAGGCCAAAACATACTCTTTGGCATTCTTCCTGGTTTTGTGGCTTTGAAGGGCTTTCAATTCTTGGTGCCTTTGCAGTCTGGTGGTTTCAGAATCTGTGGGAGATAAAGCATTTTTGGGGCACCTTTGGTTGAGGTAAATGAGCCAAAATTTTCTCATTTTTCTTTATTGTTAGTTGGAAATCATGGCTGAAAGGCCTCTGACCTAATTATACTGCACTGTATCACAGACTTAAGGGGGTTGGAAGGGTCTTCTAGAGATCATCTGCTCTAACCCCCCTGCTAAAGCAGGGTCATCCACAGCAGGTTGCCCAGGATTACAATGTCCAGGTGAGTTTGGAATCTCTCCAGAGAAGGAGACTCCACAACCTCCCTGGGCAGCCTGATCTAGGACCTTCACAGCAAAGAAGTTTCTCCTCATGTTCACATGGAACCTCTTGGGTTCCAGTTTGTGGCCATTACCCCTTGTTCTCTAACTGGACACCACTGATAATAAGAGTGAGGTCACGTCCTCTTGAACACAGCACTTTAGCTATTGATCAGGTCCCCTCTCACTCTCCTCTTCTGCAGGCTAAAGAGCCTGAGGTCTGTCAGCCTTTCCTCCTTACTGAGATTCATAGTTTCATAGAATGGTTTGTCTTGAAAGAGATCTTGAAGATCATCTAGCTCCAACCTTCCTGCCATGGGCAGGGACACCTTCCACTATTCCAGGTTGCTCAAGGTCTCATACAGCTTGGTCTTGAACACTTCCACTAAGGGGACGTCCATGATCTCCCTGGGCAGCCTCTTCCAGTGTCTCACCCCCCTCACTGTAAAGATGCTCCAGTACCCTCAGTATCTCTCAAACCCTGGCAGGTAGCTTGGTTTTTTTCTTAGTATCTTGGACAGCTCTCCAGCAGGTTTCTCACAGTCTTTTGGTCTAAGTAGAAGATAAACAGAAGTAACTGAAACTCATGTTTCAGCAGGTGCTAGTTAAGGAAGGTTGTGAATTTGTAGCTGTCTAGATGTGGAATGTTACCCAAGCTGATGGTGGTATTGAAAGTGGCTTGAAGGAAAAGACATGGCAGAAGACAAAAATCAAAGTAGTTAGAAGGGAAACCAGACAGGACCAGAAAGTTGTTCAGAATGGGACTAAATAATGACCAGTTGGGCAGACCAGAAGGTGTAGGTGTGTGACTGGCTTAAAGATGTCTTCAGTTGCTTTCTTCTCTTTGTTTCAGGATGAGCAGCATGTCGGCTCTGTTTCAGTTGTCCATGTGGATCAGGGTATGTGCTCAGAGCTCTGCTTTGATTTTGTCTTACCAGGCATGGCATTCAGCTCTTCTGACAAGGGTTCTCCTCTCTTTCATTCCAGCACTGCCATGGGTATTTAACAGAGAATGTTGGGATGCCAGTGTGGGGCTCCTATGCTGTTTTTGCCTTGGCAACTCTGTTCTCAGGACTGATCCTTGGACTTGTAAGTGAAGCACCTGAAACAGAGTGGCTTGTGCCACCGGGTATTACACCAACACCTTCTTTGCCTCAGTCTTTAATAGTAAAGCCAGCTGTTCTTGAGGTACCTAGCATCCTGGGCTAGAAGGCAGGGATGGGGAGCAGAATGAAGCCCCCATAATCCAAGGGGCACTGGTCAGTGGTTTAAGTGGTCTTTGACACACACAGATATATGGAGCTATATGGGATCCACCCAAGGGTACTGAGGTAGCTGGTGAAGTGCTCACCAAGCCATTTTCCATCATGTATCAGCAGCTATGCCTAACTGGAGAGATCTCAGCTGACTGGTGGTTTAACAAATATCACTGCAGGAAAGGGATGGAAGGAGGCTTTGATGAGCTATAGACCTGTCAGTCTGGCCTCAGTGCTGGGGAACATCCTGGAGCAGATCATCCTGAGTGCCATCACGTGGCATATACAGGACAACCAGATGAGCAGGTCCAGCCAGCATGGGCATGTCCTGCTTGATGAACCTGCTTGATCTCCTATGACAAGATGACCTGCTTAGTTTATGAAAAAAAGGCTATGAATATTGTTTACCTGGACTTACTAAAGCCTTTGACACTGTGTCCCACAACATCCTCCTGGAGAAACTGGCTGCTCCTGGCTGGGTGGGGCTTCACTGGGTTAAAAACAGGCTGGATGGCCAGGCCCAAAATGGTGGTGGGGCATGGGGTTAACTCCAGTTGGCAGCCAGTCACCAGTGGTGTTCCCCAGGGCTCAGTGCTGGGACCAGTTCTCTTTAATATCTTTATCAGTGATCTGGATGAGGGGGTCAAGGGCACCTTCAGTGAGTTTGGAGATGACACTATAAAGTGGATTGGATTGTTGATCTGCTTGGGGGCTGGGAGGCTCTAGAGAGGGACCTGGACATGCTGGATCAGTGCATCAAGGCCAGTGGGATGAGCTTCAACAAGGCCAGGTGCTGGGTGCTATACTTAGGTTTCACCAACCATGAACTCTCCAGGCTTGGGGCAGAGTGGCTGGAAACTGCCCAGTGGAAGAGGATGTGGGGTTGTTGACTGGCAGCTGGCTGAAGAGTCAGCTTGTGCGCAGGTGGCAAAAAAGGCCACCAGCATCCTGGCCTGGCTGGGCAGTACTGTGGCCAGCAGGACCAAGGCAAAGATTGTCACCTTGTAGTGGGCACTAATGAGGCTGCACCTTGAATACTGGGTTCATTTTAGCTTCTCACCCCAAGAAGGACATCAGGGTGCTGGAGCAGGTCTGGAGAAGGGCAACAAAGCTGGTGGAGGGTGTGGAGAACAGGTCTGGTGAGGAGCAGCTGAGGGAACTGGGGGTGTTCAGCCTGGAGAACAGGAAGCTGAGGGAGTATGCAGTCTTGCTCTCTACAAGTCCCCAAAAGGAGCTTTGAGCCAGGTGGGGATTGGTCTCTTCTCCCAGGTAACAAGTGATAGGATGAAGAAATGGCCTCAAGTTGTGCCAAGGGAGGTTTAGGTTGGACACTAGTAGAAATTTGTTCCTCAGAATGGTTGTCAAGCTCTGGAAGGGGCTACTCAGAGCAGTGGTGGAGTCCCCATCCCTGGAGGGATTTCAGAGCTGTATAGATGTGATGCTGAGGGACATGGTTTAGTGGTGGCCTGGCAGTGCTGGGTCAGTAATTGGACTTAATGATCTTAATGTTCTCTTCCAATCTGAATGACTCTGTGAGTGTAATGTGGCATGTCTGTGGTTTCAACTTGTCTCTCCTTGGTTTCAGATGATGGTCTTCTTAGCAGACTGTATCTGCCCATCCAAGAGGCAAAGACCCCCACAGTACCCACACTCAAGTAAGTCCACTGTCTACTTGTTAATGCAGTGAAAGTGGGAATTTGTTCTTGATAAATGTTGGTGTAGAGCTGTAATGGGTTGGGGCAAACCCCCTCCCCACCACGCACAGAAATAATGACTCAAACAAACAGACTGCAAAAGTGATGGAAAGATTAAACAGAGAACAGTGAGTGTCTGTAGAGCAGGATATTCAGAAGTGTTTATAAATACAGTGCAGGAGTTTGTTTAATGTGTGGAAGAGGGATGCTTTGCTTCACCTGCAGCTGTTTGCCCTTAGGCTTTAAAGTGGGTTTGTATTTTGTATTTAGCTAAAGCCACTTTCTGAGGAGATAGAATTTTGGGGATTTTTGCAGCATTTTCATACCTGCAAGAGATGAAAATCCACATCTGCAGGGAGATGAAGTTTGGAGTGGAGCTCTCTGTGTTGCTTGGTTGGGGGAAAATGAGGATTTAAAGGGAATTTCCATTTCTGTGGATAATAAATGATTCAGTTTGGGGTTAGCCTCTGGAAGTTTTTAAAGGTAATCCTAAAAACTCATGGAAGAACATTTGAATGCTCTTTTTTGAGGAACCTGACTCATTTCTATTTCAAAGCTGGAGGAGGTTTTATGTGCCCTTGTCTTTGTGGTGTGTGATCTGTTAATCCTTGGCCTGGGGTAACTTCATGGCAGTGACAGTTCTACCTCAGGTGGCAGCTTAAGTGACTGATACTGCAAAGTGCTGCCTGGAGTAAATACATTAAAATTCTGTGCTAGCTTCTGTTCTCAGCACTGGTGAGTCCACACCTCAAACACTGGGTTCAGTTTTGGGCCCCTCGCTCCAAGAAGGGCATTGAGGTGCTTGAGCATGTCCAGAGAAGGTGGTGAAGGGTCTGGAAATAGGTCTGGTGAGGAGCAGCTGAGAGACCTGGGGTTGTTCAGCCTGAAGAAAAGGAGGCTGAGGGGAGACCTTATCACTGTCTGCAACTCCCTGAAAGGAGGTTGGAGCCAGGTGGGTCTTGGTCTCTTCTCTCAGGTAACAAGTTGATAGGACAAGAGGAAACAGCCTCACGTTGCACCAGGGGAGGTTTAGCTTGGACATTAGGAAAAATGTCTTCCCCAGAAGGGTTGTCAAACTCTGGAAGAGGCTGCTCAGAGCAGTGGTGGAGTCCCCATCCCTGGAGGAATTTCAGAGCTCTGTAGATGTGATAGAATAGAATTAACCAGGTTGGAAGAGACCTTTGAGATCATGGAGTCCAGCCTATCATCCAACACTATCTGATCAACTAAACCATGGCACCAAGCAGCCCATTCAGTCTCTTCCTAAACACCTCTAGGGATGGTGACTCCACCACCTCCCTGGGCAGCCCATTCCACTGGGCAGTCACTGATGCTGAGGGACATGGTTTAGCACCAGGTTTAGCAGCGTTATGTGATAGTCAAACTCAACGATCTTAAAGGTCTTTTCCAACCAAAAGTAAATTTAGGCTAAAAACAGTATTTCCCATGGTAATGGTATTAATTTGTATGTGCATGTTGCCCTCTCTCCTTAAGGAAAGCTAGCTCCAGAGTCAGCTCAGCTGCTGAAAAAGCTGGATGAAGAGCAGGAAGCAGATGAAGAAGACCTCTCAGATGATGAAGCAGAGGGTAAAGAAGTGTCCGACAGAAACTCATCACCGAACACTGTCAGGCAGCGCCCAGTGAATGCTGCTGCTGCAGCAGCAGATAAATCTTAGCTGTGTTTGCACATAGAATTAGTGTTTTGAGTCACCAACTCAAAAGGAGGTAGATAAAATCCTTTGGCTTGAAGAGAAGAGCAACTCCTGTCATGGTGATGTAGATGCAATCATGAATTCAGGACACAGGCAAGAAAAGCAGGATTCAGGTATTCCAAACTTAAACCATGCTGTTGCAAATGGCTGGAACTTCTCCTGGCTGTGTGCAGAGAAGTGCCAAGAAGTAAATGATGTAGCTTCTTGAACAACTTATTCCATAGGGATTTTTTTTTTGTTTGGTTGGTTTTTTTAACAGGATGTAAACCAGTGTTTAGGGAACGTTAACAAGGAAAATGCTCTAACCTTGTGCTGGTAAAGCATTCAGAAAGGTTTCTCAGTATAACTTTTACCTAGCTGTGCTTGGAAGAAATGCTGAGGGGGGGGTGGAAATTCCTTCAGTTATAGGACACACTCCATGCTTTTGGTGTGATTAAAAACTGCTTTCTGCTGTGACAATGAGTGCTACAACCCCCCAGTCCTTTCACAGAGGTGAAAGTTGCTGTCTTCATTTAGAGGAGCAGAAGCTGCCATATGGACAAAAAAATAGAGAGCTTGTCTTGGCCATCCTCCCAGGTGGAAGTTCCCACAAGTGCTTCATGTGGTGTCGATTCTCTGGCTGACCAGAAACCTGCTCTTTGCATTGATTTTTGTTCAGGGAAGGTTTCAGAAGACTTGGTGAAGCAATTCTCTAGGGGGGGAAAAAACCCCAACCAAACAAAAATCAACAGCAATCAATAGCACCGTGAGATCTTGTTTGCCTCCATGACTCCAATGGGAATAGTTTACACACAGGGTTCTCTGCTGACTTCAGACCCATTTATTCTGCTTCATGGCAGTAGGACTCTGCTCATTTTTCATACATCATCAGTAATTTCTCTTCAGTCAGATTTTACTGCAACTCCAGCCAGGCTGTACCTGCTTTGAGGGTGAAATGCCTCTTCATTTCTTTTATAGAAAGTCAATTTTCTGTTTTCACAAACTATCTGGAAAGAATACACCCTGAATCTTCCTTTACAAACCCTTGGAGTCTGCTGTGTCCTCTGTGGGATCTGGGTAGAAATAAAAAGGATGCACACTGGGACTGTTGTTACCCTGCATCATTTGACAACAATTTTCCATATTCCTTCAGTTCATTCAAGAAGGATTTGCCAGGGAAGGGTCAGCCTAAAGCTGAGCACATTTAGGGCTTTTGACAAGCCTCTTCTTGTTGTTTTTTGTGTTTGGGTTGTTTGGGGTTTTTATTTTGTAGGTTTTGGCTCTTTTGTGCTGGTTTTTTGTTGTTTTTTTTTAACTTGTTAATCTGAGTAGTTTTGCAGGGCTGGCAGTTGATAAATCTGTGTCCATAGTAAACACGATCATGAGTAATTAAGACCACAAACATAGACATGGTCTTGATGATGTTTTCATTTCCTAAAGCCAGGCTCTCCTAGTGATTATGCAGACAGAGCATCAGATGAGGAGCTAATAATGCATCTTGTAGGATATGAAGGAATTACTGGGAAAAACAATACTCAGAGCTGTTGCAGGTGAAATCAGCTTGTAAGGATACTAAGAATCCACCATGGTCTTTGTCAGTTGTGACTGCTTCTTTCTGAGGTGCATTTTAAGTCTCTGATAGATCATAATTTACCAGGTTATGGATGGAAAATGTTTCACCTATCCACATTTGAGAGTGAATCTTCCCACAAGTGCTTGGGTAAGAATGAATTACGTAGGATGACCTGGAGCTTTGTCCTTTGACTTCCTTACTCTGAGTGCTGCTGCTCTGAAATGAGCTACAACTTCAGTGCTGGGTTATATTAGGACTAAAAAAACTGATACTTGAAAGGATCTTTCTGGCTGAAATCTGAGTGTTCTTATGATTTTAAACTATCAAACTTTTTCCCAGAGTTGGAATGAAGCCCACTGTGTGCTGTAAATGCCCTTCAAGTGTTGGTCTTGTGGGACTTGCCTTAAATTCTCTACAAGTTTAGCTCTTAACCTTTGTCACTAGTGAAACAAAGCAATAAATCTGTGATGTCCTAAGGAGAAGGAGCAAAGCTGCTTTGACAAATGGTGTAGCTTGTTAGTTTGGAGAGGGCTTCAGGAGAGAGGGGAAGCAGAAATGCTGTTGTGTGCTGAGCTGTTTTAAAAGCTGAGCTGTCTGGGGTAACTGTGGAATATATTTATCTGTAGCTGTTATAAATACAGAGTTTTCTAAGTTTTCAGTTACTTTTGAACTCTTTGTGCAATATAGAGAGCACAGAACAAACACTTTTTTGTTTTAGAAGAAGAAACAAGCTTTTTCTTTATTCCTTGCTGTACTTAGATCCCTGCTTGAGCAACTCCTAGCACTAACTTACCTCGCTTTCTTCACGCCCACCTTTTCTTACCTCCTCCCTGCTTGAGGCAAGGAACCAAATTCCACAACCACCCCATGATTTAGCCTCTTTTTGTTCCCAGTTTCTGGAATCCAGCCCCTGGGCCAGGCTTGTGCTCGGTGTCACTTCAAAGTTTTATTTTGCCGATCCATGAGCAGCCCACAAGCGTTTTGGTCTGTGTAAATTACCCGATTTGTAACGATGGTTTGGGGTCCTCCTGTGAAGATTTAAGGTTCTGGTAGTTTGGGTTTTTTTTAATTCTGTATTCCAAAGATGTTTGCTGAGGCTGAGTGAGGGTTGTGATACAATGAATGTGTTAAGAGCCTGTCCTTTGTGTGTATTGATGATGCTTGAATACCAGTTTTGTACGAGTCAGACTGTCCTTTTCCTATCAGCGCCCTGACCAAGCATGTCCACTTTCATTCCAAAAGGAGTTAATCAACTGTAATGATACTATTTTCTTTTTTTTTTTTTAAATGTTTCAGAGAGTCTTCAAGTAAAAAATAACCACCTGCTTTGGAATCCTGTGTTTGTGTCTTCTTCATAGAATAATGGAATGGTTTGGGTTGGAAGGGGCCTTGAGGATCATCTAGTTCCAGACCCCCCCACCATGGTTGCTCAAGGCTCCATCCAACATGGCTGTGAACACTTTCAGGCTTGGAGTCTCCACAGCTTTTCTGAGCAACCTATTTCAGAGCCTCACTACTCTCAGGGGGAAGAATTTCTTCCTGCTGTCTAATCTAAATGCAGCTCCTTCTTTTTGTAAGACAGTAGCCTGTTGTTTACAAATGAAACAACTGCAGCTATTTTCTTGTAACACTGTAGCTATAACAAAACTATTTCAGGGAATGGAGGGTGGTTTGAGGTGGAAGGGACCTTTAAAGTTCATCTAGTCCTAACCCCCAGCTGTCAGCAGGGACATCTGACTAGAGCAGGTTGATCAGAGCCCCTAACAACCTGATCTGGAATGGTTGTAGGGTTGAGGGGTGTCTACCATCTCCCTGGGCAAACTGGGACAGGGTCTCACCACCCTCAGTGTGAAACATTTCTTGCTTCTCTCTACTCTGAATCTCCCTCTTAGTTTAACCCTGTCAACCCTTGTCACAACAGGCCCTGTCCAAAAATCTGTCTCTGTCTTATTTGACCTTAACCTCTTGTATGCAAAATCCAGCCTTCCAAAAAGCCCCTAGAACTCAGTTTCTGGTAATGCTATAGCCTGGGATTTCCTTTCTTCTATAGTCATACAGAACTAACCAGGTTGGAAAAGAGCTTTGAGTCTGTCAAGTTGAACCTTTCACCCAACACCATCTAATCCCCTAAACCATGGCACTAAGTGCCTCATCCAGTCGTATTTGAAACACTTCCAGGCATTCTCCACCTTCCTAAACAAGATGCTTTCCCAAAGCAGTACCTTGCCTACCACAAGATCCAGAAGGGATGTCAGGCATATATTGCAGGGTAATGGTGTTAATGGTTGCTGCTTTCGAAATGACTGCAGCTTCTGAGCTACCTGTCAACATCATCATGGGGAAAAGATTCCAGTGAAATCTTCTGGGGCTGTTTAGCTTGGAAAAGAGGAGGCTGAGGGGAGACCTCATTGCTCTGAGTCACCAACCCTGGATGTGTTTAAAGGTCATTTAGAGCTGGTGCTTGGGGATACGGTTTTGGGGTGAACCTCGTAGAGTTGGGTTATTGGTTGGACTTGGTGATCCTTGGAGGGTTTTTTCCAACCTGAATGTTTCTGTGATTCTGGGTGTCTCTTGAAAAGGTTTACTTTTAAGTTTAATTTCTCTTATTTTGAGGAGTTTTAAAAATGCTAGATGAGAATTAATGCAAGCTTATCATTAAGGATAACAGTTGTTGGCTCTGTTTCCTTCTGGAGCCCTTAAGATTTGCTGAGCATAGACCTCAAGGTCTTTCCTGTTCCTGGTATTTCTCAGGAAGACTCTGAATCTTTAACATCCATGGTATGTGGAGTGGTTACTCCTTGTCAAGGGTCAGGGCTGGGCTGGCCACCAGACAAGTGACAGAGGCTCTGTGAACCCCTCTCCACAAAGGGAAGAAGGGGAAAAGACTAATAGGGTGGGAAAGAAACTCAACCAGCTGTGATGAAAAGAAGAGCAGTCATATGGAGCAAAAAGACACAAACCAAAGGCCAACCCCTAGTGACAGTGATGGCACCACTGATACTGGGGGCAGGCACTGGGTAAGTGCCAGACTGGATCCAGTAGTAGACAGGAACTGGTTTCAGGAGATGGATTCTGGAACTGGATTCAGGAACTCATGGACTGGGATGGAAGTCAGAAGGGGCAGACTCCACTGAAGAGGAGGTTTGACCCTGCTGATCCCTCAGCTTGCTCCTGAAGATGATGTCTGTCAAATGCAATTGGTAGGCAGCTGAGGGTCACCTGTTCTGGCTGCTCCTCCCCACAGGTGCCACCTCTGACTTCCTGCCCCCCCCAAGGTGGGACACAAGCTGTGGCAGTGCCCTTGGTGTGCATAGGAGCAAGTCTCAGGCAGAGCCTTTGTGCAGCCCAGCCCTTAGCAGGAGCTCTCCACATGAACTTCTCCCTGTTAGAAGCATCTCCTGGCTGTGCAAGCCTGCCCTGAACTTCAGAAAGTGCCTCCCTGAGGAGAGACTGAGCTGGGAAGTCACAGCAGTGACCAGAATCAGTTCTGTGCTAGCCCAAACTAGGATAAGTGGTGATGCCACAACACAAGAGCTGATCAATGAAAGCTTGTGTGAAGATGAATAAAATCCAGACATTTCCAAAATGCCTCTTGCTCAGGGAGAAGAATCTGTGCTCAGTGTCTGCTGAGATGTATTTTTAAACACAGTAGTTCCTAGCCAATCTGATGGTCATGGTAAGCAGCATTGTGACAGGCTTCTGAAAGCTGTCTGGTTTGATTCATCACCTGGCAATGATGATCCATTCAGATGTGGATGATACATCCCCTTCCAGATCTGCTGAGGCTCCAGCCAGTTGTCAGCATCACAGAATGCCAGGTTGGAATAAACAGTAAGGACTTTTCTGGTCCAACCTTGTCAGCAAGGAGCAATTTCTGAAGCCACCCAAGCTCCCCCTGAGTGAGATCGGTCTTCGTCTTGGAGGTTCTGTGTGTTTTCTTAAGCACGAGAGAGAGGAAGAGCAAACCCTGCCAGGAGCTGTCAGTCCCCGGGGGAAGAGTTATTTGTCTTGAGGATCTACTGAAGTCCTGCAGAAATGACTGAAACTCAACCCGCCATGGGGTGGTGTAGTGAGACCTCGTTGGACTGGAGGAGGCTGCCAGCACAGCACCCCATCAGGGGCATAATAGAAACATCTTTTTTTGCCATTGTTTTTACAGGATGTGCTGACTGAAGTCCCTCAGCTTGTCCATGACATCCTAATGCCCTACAGTCACTTTTGAAAGCACCTCATTTGTCTTCTGTACACCCAGGAAACCCAGAAGCTGGATGTGGCCTGTGAGGAGGCTTCCAGCTGCTGGTGAGACTGGGGCTGGATCTGCCTGCAGGCTAGATGGGGCTCCTCTGTCTCAGGAGGAGCTCAAGGCCTTCACTCTTTGCTTTTTTTCTACTGTAATTTGGTAGTTGACCACAATTTAATGTGCCTCCTGCTCCTTGAAGAACCTCAAAGGCTCCAACCTGAGGTCTGCCCCACTCTGGGTATGTACATATAATTTAAAAGATAATTCTTTTAATCCATATTTTTTTATTTTAAAGGCTTTGAGGTACATCCCCCAAAGGGCTGCTCTACCTGTACTCCAGAGAGTTGGGGAAGAAGATGCATGGCCAAAAGGAGAGCAAGCAAAAGGAGCCACTTGACCACTTGGTGGCAACATGGTGATTCTACAGAAAGATTGCTTGGACCTGTGTTAGAATAGTATAGCATAGCATAGCATAGCATAGCATAGCACTGACCAGGTTGGAAGAGACCTTTGCGATTATCAAGTCTAACCCATCATCCAACCCTATCTAATCAAGTAAACCATGGTGCCAAGCACCCCATCCACTCTCTTCCTAAACACCTCCAGTGACGGTGACTCCAGAACCTCCGTGGGCAGCACATTCCAATGGCCAATCACTCTGTCTGTGAAGAATGTCTTCCTAGCATTCAGCCTAAACCTCCCCTGGTGCAGCTTGAGACTATGTCCTCTTGTTCTGGTGCTGGTTGCCTGGGAGAAGAGACCAACCCCCACCTGGCTACAACCTCCCTTCAGGGAGTTGTAGATAGCAATAAGATCTCCCCTGAACCTCCTCTTCTCCAGGCTAAGCAGCCCCAGCTCCCTCAGTCTCTCCTCATGGGGCTTGTTCTCCAAACTCCTCCCCAGCTTTGTTGCCCTTCTCTGGACACGTTCCAGCAAGTCAACATCCTTCCTAAACTGAGGGGCCCAGAACTGGACACAGGACTCAAGGTGTGGCCTAACCAGTGCAGTGTACAGGGGCAGAATCACCTCCCTGCTCCTGCTTGCCATACTGTTCCTGATACAGGCCAGGATGCCATTGGCCTTCTTGGCCACCTGGGCACACTGCTGGCTCATGTTAAGCTTACTATCAACTAGCACCCTTTTCCACCTGGCCACTCCTGGAGAAAGTGTTGCCCCTGAAGAAAATGTTACTTCTACAGAGAAACCTGAATTTCTTGGCTTAAAAGAAGATGGTAGAAGCATGAGATAAATATTTTTGATCTGAAGGAGACAATGGTTATGGGAACAATATGGTCTGTGAGTAAGCAGTGGCACCATATGCTGTGGATGTGGAGGTCCGTGCAATGTGCTGTGGCAATGCAGCATGGACCAAACAACTAGAAAAAGCAGGTTACGGATCAGTGAGACCTTCCTGAATGGAAGGATGATAGGAAATGAATGATTAAAGTAAGCTGGAGAAAACACAGGAAACCTTGCAGCAGGATGGGCATTGGCTGGAGGTAACGAGAGCAAAGGGAAATGTCCCCACTGCTGGAGGGAAGTCAAAGCCATGCAGATGTGGTGCTGAGGGACATGGTGATTGGTAAGCTGGCAATGAGCTGGTTGGACTCCATGATCTCAAAGGTTTTATACAACTCAAATGATCCAATGATTTTATGTATTGTAGCCCACCAAAGCATGCCACCTTCAATGGCAGGTTTTATGCCAGCAAGTGTCTCCTCAAAACCAGTTGCCATTTGTCCTGTCCAGCTTTTGCCTGTGCCTTCTGCTGCTGCATATTGTGCTTGGTCAAAAACATGGAATCAGTGGGAAGGCTCAGCAGAGGAAGGACATGGACCTGTTGGAGAGGGGCCAGAGGAGGCCACAGCAATGATCTGAGGGCTGGAGCCCTCTGCTGTGTGGCCAGGTTGAGAGAGTTGGAGTTGTTCATCCCAAGAAAGAGAAGGCTCCAGGAAGACCTTCTGGTGGCCTTTCAGTACTTTAAAGGGGTCAATCAGAAAGCTGGGGACAGATTTTGAGCAGGGCCTGTGGTGACAGGACAAGGAGTGATGGGTTTGAACAAAAAGTGAGAGATTCAGACTAGAGAGAAGGAAGAGAGGGTGGTGAGATCCTGTCCCAGGTTGGCCAGAGAGACGGTAGATGCTCCACCCCTGGAATGATGTCAGGTGAGGTTGGTTGTGGCTCTGAGCAACCTGCTGTAGTTGCAGATGTCCCTGCTGACTGCAGGGGGGTTGGACTAGATGACCTTTGAAGGTCCCTTCCAATCCAAAACACTCTGTGGTTCAAAGACAGAAAGGCAGCTGGGGGCACTGACCCCAGGACAGGGGCAGCATTTTGACTTCTATGGGGAGACCTGGGCTCCTCTGTGCATGCTCCTCACTGCGGCTCCACAGCTGCTGAACTGCACAGGGCTTGGGGAGGAACAAAGATTCTGGAAAGGGCAGGTGGTGAGAAGAGCTGGATTCCTACCCTAGGGCTTCTGCCAGTGCTGCAGCTGTGAGTGTTGAGATTTTCTGCCCCATGAATGAAGATAAAGCCCAGTTTTATCTTCAGGGCAGCAAATGCCAGGATTTGTTCCCCTCTGCTTGCTGCAGTGTGCCTACACCTGGTGTGCATGTCCCAGCTGGATCCCTTCTGGAGCTGTCAGCAAGGCAGGGCTCTGCTGGTTGGAGCTCCACATCAGTCCGATCACGCTTGGCCTGGTCTGTGCCAAACACCAGGTATGGGTGGTACAGGGTAATCTCCACAGCTGAAAATCCTGCAGGAAAGGCATGCCCAGTATTAACTGGGAAATACATTGAATACAGGAGCAGATGGAACAACCCTGACCCTAAAGAAGACCATGGGAACATAGACCTGGGACTTACTAACTTCAAAACTTTGAGATAACTTCACCAAGGGTATCTTAGGGCTCTGAACCTGGGGAGGAATAACTCCCTGCACCAGTACAGGTGAGGAGCTGACATGCTGCAAAGCAGCTCTGTGGAGAAGGACCTGGGAGTGCTGGTGAAGAACAAGCTCACCAACAGCCAGCAATGTGCTCTTGTGGCCACAAAAGCCAATGGGATCTTGGGGTGCATGAAGAAGAGTGGGGCCAGCAGGTCAAAGGAGGTTCTTCTCCCCTTCTACTCTGCCCTAGGGAGGCCACAGCTGGAATATTGGGTCCAGTTCTGGGCTCCCCATTTCAAGAGAGACAGGGAGCTGCTAGACAGAGTCTAGTGGAAGCTCCAAAGATGCTGAGGGGCCTGGAGCATCTCTGTGAGGAGGAAAGGCTGAGAGACCTGGAGCTGTTTAGCCTGGAGAAGAGCAGCCTGAGAGGGGGTCGGATCAGCGCTCAGAAGGAGCTAAAGGGTGGGGGCAGGAGGATGGGACCAGACTCTTTATAGCAGTGCCCAGTGACAGCACAAGGAGCAACAAGAGAAGCTGGAACCCAGGAAGTTCCATGTGAAGATGAGGAAAAATGTCTTTCTTTTGAGGGTGCCAGAGCCCTGAAGAGGTTGTGTAGTTTCCCTCTCTGGAGATTTCAAATCCACAAGGAAACTGTGATCCTGAGCAAGCTGCTGTGGGTGACCCTGCTTCAGCATTAGGGCTGGACTAGGTGATCTCCAGAGGTCCCTTTCGACACCCACCATGCTGTGATTGTGTAACAGGAAGACGTTTTATAGGAGATTTTTCTAGAGTCCCTTGAGCTGCTGGTCCCTACATGCAGAGTAGCTCCAGCATGAAGCTGTTTCCTGATCCTGCTTCACCCAGCACCGACAACTGCTGTTTGCAGGGTCCTGCTTTGGAGACTTCCCCATTCTGGTGTCATTAACCCTACCCTGGCCTCTGCTCTGGGTTATTTTGCCAGCTGCACTGATTAGTCATTCCCTGTCCCCTTATTTTCTTCACCATCTTTCCTCAGTCCCTTCAATCCTGACATGGGTTTCCATCAATCAGGCCCTTCCCATGCCTGGGTGGTTTTGTTTTTCCTCTCTGTCTGGCTTTGCAGAAGTGGTTTATTTACAAGGCTCTCCAGAATTGGTCTCTTTGGGTTAAAAATGAGGCAAGTGTTGGTTGAAGTAAAGCTGATTTTTGACAAACTCAGCATGGGGATGAGAACAGATGGAGGGCTTTGATGAATGAGATATTGCTAAATGTTGTCCTCCTGCAAAGCTGCTTCAGTTTTCCCCATTAGCATGAGGAGCAGGAAAAAAGGATTTAATTTCTCCAAACATCTCCCCTTAATGATCTACCTCTCTAGCTGAGAGCTTTGTGCTGCTGTTGATCAGCCAAGCAGCTGAACTTCTTCTGCAGAGAATCAACTGTGATTTGGGGTTGATTTCTGGCACTTTTTCTTCCCTGGGATGGGAACTGTGCTTAGGAGAGGTGGTTGCTGTTTTTAAATGGTATCACTTTAGGTTTTTTATCTTGTGATTTGGGGGCTTTAAGTATCTTTATTTTTTTTCTCTTGTCAAGGATCAAGAGGAGGCACTAGCACATCCTGGAGATGCTTTAGGTTCTTTGCAGTGCTCCTGGCTCTCCGGATGCCTCTGCCATGGTGAATTGCACCCCGCAAAGTCCTTGGGTGGGATGAAGGGTGACACCTCTCATAGATTCATGGAATGGTTTGAGTTGGAAGAGATCTTAAAGATCATCTATTTCCAACCCCATTGCCATGGGCAGGGACACCTTCCACTAGACCAGGTTGCTCAAGGCCTCATCCAACTTAGCCTTGAGCACTTCCAAGGAGGGAGCATCCACAACCTCCCTGGCAACCTGTTCCAGTGTCTCACCACCCTCACTGGAAAGATTTTTTTCCTAATCTCCAGTCTACAGCTCCCCTCTGCCAGCTTCAGTCGATTCCCTCTTGTTCTATCACCACAAGCTCTTGTAAAAAGTCCCTCTCCAGCTTTTCTGTAGGCCCTCTTCAGGTACTGGAAGGCTTCTCTAAGGTCTCCCTGCAACCTTCTCTTCTGCAAGCCTGGGGCCATGGAGGGTTTGCTGTTGCCTAAGAACCCCCATGGGCCTCTGCCCATCCTGTTACTCTCCTCTAAAGGAAAAATGCCTGGTTCCAGAGGTCTGATGTCTCTAACAGCAGCTTGTCTCTGATGATGGCCATACTGTCGCCAGAGTTGATCTTGCCACACAGCTGCCTCAGTACAGAGCAATCTTCTCAGGCTTTCCTCACCACTGTGTTGCAACTGCTATTGAAGATGCTGGGGGTAGATAAGGAAGCCTGGAGAGTTGAAAGGGCCACCTGTTCAGGTGTTTTCAGCTCCACCTTTGTGTGCTGACAGCACTGGCCAAGCAATGGAGAATTGTTCTCAAGAAGTCTTTTCATAGATTCATGGAATTTGTTGGAACAGACCTTTAACAGTCCAACCATTAACCCAGCACTGCCAGGTCACCGATAAACCACATCCCTCAGCATCACATCTACAGGGGTTTGAAACCCCTCCAGGGGTGGAGACTCCACCACTGCCCTGGGCAACTTCTTCCAAGGCTTGACAACCCTTTTGAGGAAGAAATTTCTCCTAATGTCCAAACCTAATCCACCCCTGGTGCAACTTGAGGCCATTTACTCTTGTCCTATCATTTGTTATCAGGGAGAAGAGACCAACCTCCACCTGGCTCCAACATCTTTTTCAGGGAGTTGTAGAGAGCCTCCTTTACTCCAGGCTGAACAACCCCAGTTCCCTCAACAGACCTATTCTCCAGACCCTTCCCCAGCTTTGTTGCCCTCCTCTGGACATGGCCCAGCACCTCAATGTCCTTCTTGTAGTGCAAGCCCAAAAACTGAACCCAATATTGGAGGTGTGGCCTCACCAGTGCTGAGTACAGAGGAATTATCATCCTGCAAGATTAAAGGTTTAGTCAATGACTGCACAGATGTCTTGGACATTTGAGATGGTTCATCCAAGCTGTGGTTATGGAGTTTCCTGGTGACAACTGGGAAAGGGTAGATCATCTTTCACCCCTCACCCAGTGCCTAATTTAGTCTCAAAGGACACTTGTGCATCTTTGGAGCCATAAATCACTACTAATGGGCACTTTTTACTGGTGATGGCAGGCGTGTGTGCTGAGACGGTTCGCATCTGCCCATGACCATAGAATGGCTTAGGCTGGAAGGGACCTCAGAGATCATCTATTCCAGCCTCCCTGCCACAGGCAGGGATGCCTCTCCACTGGACTTGGTTGCCCATGGCCTCATCCAATCTGTCCTTAAACACCTCCAGGGAGGGGGAGTTGACAACCTCTGTGAGCAACCTATTCCAGAGTCTCACCACCCCAATACTGAAGAACTTCTTCCTAAGATCCAGTCTAAACCTACTCTCCCTCAGCTTAAAACCATTGCCCCTAGTCCTGTTGCTAGACACCCTTATGAAAAGTCCCTCTTCAGTTTTCCTGTAGGTTCCTTTCAGGTATTGGAAGGCAGCTATCAGGTCACCTCAGAGTCTTCTCCAGGCTGAACAACCCCAGCTCCCCCAGCCTGTCCTCTTAGCAGAGGTGGTCCAGCCCTTGGATAGTTCTTCCTGCCCTCTTCTGGACTCAGTCTAATAGTTCTGTGTCCTTTTTATGATGGGGACACCAGAACTGGGCACAGTATTTGAGGTGGGGTCACACAAGAGCAGAGTAAAGGGGCAGAATCACCTCTCTTGACCTGCCCACTATGTCCTCTTGATGCAGCCTAGGACACAATTTAACTTCTGGGCTCTGTGAGTGCACTGCTGGCTCCTGAGGAGCTTCTTATTGATCAACACCCCTAAGCCTGCATTTGTGCCAGGGATGGCTCAACCCAGATGCAGGGCCTTGCACTCTGACTTGTAGTACCTCGTGCAGTTTGCACTGGCTCACTTTTCAAGCCTGTCAAACTATTCACAGATGGCACTGGGTTGAAAGGGACCCTCAAAGGGCATCTTGTCCAGCCCCCAATACGAGGCATTTGTGCACGTTTTGGGTGTGCGTTTCCAGGATGAAGTGGTCAAATGGGCTCCTGCTCTCCAGTGATGCTGTTGGAATGCTGAGCTGTGCTCATCACAGTTGTTTTTCTGTAGCAGATAAATGGGAACAGCACCAAGCTCGTGCTTGTGACGGGGGAGCGGGGGAGTCTTCTTCAAGGCTTCAGCGGGCGATCTGTATTCACAACAGCTCCTCTGGCCTGTCCTCCTCAGGTTTTATGGCTGCTTTGCTGTTTTAATCATTTAATTGTATTGGATTTTCTGGAAAGGAGATGGAGTCTGTTTTTATATGAACTCCTCCTAGAAGATTGAAATAGGGAGTTTAATTATCTCCCTATCGTTTATTTATTTGTTTGAATGCCATGGGCGCTGCAGTCCCTAGCAGGTGCTTTTGCAAAGCTGCTCCCCTTCCATGGGGGATGCTAAAATGAGAAGCTTCCAAGGGGAGGTGACTCATTTGCAGTGTGAGTTACTTGTTCTGCTTCACCAAGAGCAGCAGAGGAGATGCGATTACTCACGGCTGCTCTTTCAGCAGAAGATGCAGGCAGCACAAACAATCCTGGCTGCATGGTGAATTATTGATAAGGGAATAATAGCAGCTGGAGATAATCTCTCCTGTGGAATATGGGGAGTAAATCATCTCTGCAGTGCAGGCAGTAAGTTCTCTCAGTTAGAAGAACAGTTCCCAGTCAGATGAATAATGGCGGCAGGAGGCTTTCCTTGAATGAAGAGCATGGACAGGTTGAGAGAGCTGGAGCTGTTCAGCCTGGAGAAGGCTACAGGGAGACCTTATTGTGGCCTTCTAGTGCCTGAAGGGGGTCTACAAGAAAGCTGGGGAGAGAATTTTTGTAAGGGTTTTTAGTGACAGGACAAGAAGGAATGGATTGAAGCTGGAAGAGAGGAGATTCAGATTTGATATTAGAAAGATATTCTTCACCATGAGGGTGCTGAGACACTGGAACAGGTTGCCCAGGGAGGTCATGGATGCCTCCTCTCTGGAGGTGTTCAAGGCCAGGTTGGATGGGGCTGTTAGCAACTTGGTCTAGTGGAAGGTGTCCCTGCCCATGGCAGGCGGGTTGGAAGTAGATGATCTTTAACCTCCTTTCCAACCCAAACCACTCTGTGATTGTATGAACCTATGGAAAGCTCTGGGAACTACAGGCAGCATTGCAGGGAAGGGATTTGGCCATGGGAGAGACTCTTCTACTTACGGGCCTCACACTTCATTTGGGAACTTAGAATCATAGTATCATTAATATTGGAAAAGGCCTCTAAGATCATCAAGTGCAATCATCAGCTCAACACCACCATGCCCACTAAAACAAAGTATCACAGAATCATAGAATTGCTTCAGTTGGAAAAGACCTCTAAGATCACCAAGCCCAACTGTCAACCCGACACCACCACGCCCACTAAACCATGGCACAAAGTGCCACGGCCACACGTTTGAACACCTCTAGGGATGGAATAGGCTCCCTGAGCAGCCTATTCCAATGCCTGAACACTCTTTCAGTGAAGAATTTTTAACTAATGTCCAATCTAAATCTCTCCTGGCACAACTTGAGGCCATTTCCTCTCATCCTGTCAGTTCTTCCTTGGGAGAAGAGACCAACCCCTACCTGACTTCAACCTTCTTTCAGGGAGTTGTAGAGAGCAACTTCAATATACTGAGCCAAAAGCTGATGGTATCTCAGGAGAAAGAGGCCATTTAAATGTTGAAAATAAAATAGGCTTCCCCTTACCTTTCAGTGCAAGTGCAGAGAACAGGCTGCACACGGGAATGGTGGAGTCCTCATCCTTGGAAGGATTGAACATCTGTGTAGATGTGGTGCTGAGGGACATGGTTTAGTGGGGGACTTGGTTGTGGTGGGTTAGTGGTTGGGCTTGATGAACTTGGAGGTCTTTTCCAACTATCACAATTCTTCTGGACCACCCTTCTCTGAGCTGGGGGGCAGATGGTCTGGGACTAGCCCGGAGTTGTGCTTCCAGGAGCAAACATTAGCCATCCTGGAGACCCAGCTGGGTGATGTCTTATACTGAGTGCTCTGCAGCAGTTCTTTGTCCATCTAACATCTGAGTTGTTTGGTGGCCCAGGCAGCATCCCTGTGCTCACCATTTGCCTCCAAGCCCCAGTGCAGGGAGAGGGAGGCAATCCCCTGCCACGTGCACACTCCAGTGGCCAGGGGTTTGTCATGGGGCATCACTTCACCTGAGTGCTGCTGTGGCTCAGCTCACCAGGGATGTAATGGAAAAGTAAACTCAGCTCTTCCCAGGTGGATGGAAGGCCCAGGTTAGTGGCCTTTTACAATACAAGAAATAGAGATATCTGATGTCTGGGCAGCTGGAGCAGAGTGGTGATGCTGGAGGAACATCACCAACTGGCCAGGGAGGCAGGAGGGCTACAGTACAAGCTTGGCTTGGAGGTGAGGGTTTTGCTCTCCACTTAAATAATTCAAGCACATCTGCTGGTTTCAGTAAGTTTTTCTCCCAAAGTGTTTCACTGCACATGGTGAGGAGAGGACAAAAGTCTCATTACAGCCCACGAAGGATGAGAGAAGCACCTTGGGACTTCTGGGCCAGAGCTGATGTGCTTCAGACAGGCTGTGGGCTGGCATCTGCCTGCAGAAAACACATGGGGAGGGCAAGGCTGGGCAAATACTCTTTGGTGAAAGGGCCATCTGTCAAAACCAAGTGATCTGCACTATCCTGATGGTGTTTAGAAAACCTTCACTAGTTAGCCATCTGGTTTTCACAGGCTGTATTTGTGTCAGAGGAGAGGGAGGGACTTTTTTATCCCCCTAGCACCAGGATTATGTTCTTTCTGTTTGATATTGGAGAAGAAAACATAAGCTGTGATGTGGGGAGGGTGTGTTCATTTCCCCAACTTCATAAATGCCTCTTAGTCTCCCCATGGCAGACCACAGCCTGCCTGGTGGGTTTGCTCTGACCTCTATGGGCAGCTGAGATTCAGCTGAATGACATGGGGCTTCTTGGTGTCCCCACCATTTGAATCTCCTCAGTCAGGGAACAGAGAGGGTGGCACTGGCTTGTTGTCACTTCCAGCTGAGCTGCTTTGATGGGAGAGAACCTGTTGCAAAGGTGGGGGGAGTTGGTGCCTGAGGAAAGCTCAAGGAGCATGAGATGACTGCTTTGCCTCAGAGAAGAGTTCTCTGCTGTAGGGATAGGACAAGGAGTAGTGCTTTTAAACAAAAGGAGGGATATTTAGACTGGATAGAAGGAAAACATTCTTGATGCTGAGGGTGGTGAGACCCTGTGCCAGGTTACTCAGAGGGGTGGTAGATGCCCCATCACTGGAACCATTCTAGATCAGGTTGTGTGGGGTTCTGAGCAACCTGCTCTTGTTGCAGATGTCCCTGCTGATGGCAGGGGTGTTGGACTAGATGACCTTTAAAGGTCCCTTACAACCCAATCTATCCTGTGATTCTATGAAAACAAAGTGTCATGGCCAAGGTTTTGCAAGGCACCTGTAACAGAGCTGGAAAGAGAACTCCGCTCTAACAGGCTTCATGCTGGGACTCATAACCAAAATATACTTCTCACTTCTGCAGGCAGTGTTTTCTGCTTGGCTCTTCGCCCAGGACAATCAAACAGCCCTGTGCACTCCCCTGCTTGGTGAGCTTTTGCTCTCTGTGCCAGTGCCTAGGCTCTGGAGAGCTGGGATAATTGCTTGCTGCATCTTGCTGTTGTGCTCAACAGCTGGATTGGAAGTTTGCACCCGGTTGCAACTAGTGGAGTGGGGTTGTTGTTTGTTGTGTTGTTGTTGTTTTGGGTTTGTTTTGTTTTTTCCCCCACAGATTCATAGAATCACTGAATCAATTAACTCCCCTTCAACTAGAGCAGGCTGCTCAGAGCCCCAGACAACCTGACCTGGAATGGTTCCAGGGATGGGGCATCTACCACCTCTCTGGCAACCTGAGACAATGTCTCTCCACCCTAAGCATCAAACAATTTTCCCTCAGATCTGGTCTGAAACTTCCTCTTTTAGCTGAGAGAGTTCAGCCCAAGAAACAGAAGGCTCCAGGGAGACCTGCTGGTGGCCTTTCTGTGCTCAAAGTGGCTGATCAGAAAGCTGGGGACGGACTTTTGATCAGGGCCTGTTGTGACAGGATAAGGGGTGATGGTTTGAACTAAAAGAGGGGGATTCAGACTGGAGAAAAGGAAGAAATTTTTTGCACTGAGGGTGGTGAGGCCCTGTCCCAGGTTTTCCAGAGAGGTGGTAGCTGCCCCATCCCTAAAACTGTTCCAGATGAGGTTGTCTGGGGCTGTGAGCAACCTGCTCTAGTTGCAGATGTCCCTGCTGACTGCAGTGGGGTTGGAATAGATGACCTTTGAAGATCCCTCCCAACTCAAACTATCCTATGATTCTATCATTCTGTGCATGAGGGTTGGATGCACAAGGGCAGGAGCCCTTCTCTGAGATCATTCTCCAGCTTCCATTTGGAGCATTTGGGTGGACTTAGGGAGTCAGAGACCACAGCACATGCAAGCCAGGAAAGCTTTCTGATTAAACCAGAATCTCCATCTGACAGCACCTTTTTGGGGTTAACTAATGAAAGTCTGCATGTACCCAGATAGGAAAGGATTCCTGTCAGGTGCTTCCTCCTCATCCTAGAAGAAAATAATCAATTGGCAAGAGTGAGCAGGTGACACTGTGCAAATTAACCTGAGATGCAAAGCACAAAGGGCAAGCTCTGATGTGCTGAGCCTCATTAGATCCTCACCAGACCTTTAAAGATCCCTTCCCACCCCCATTCTGTGATTCCAGAATTCAGTGATCCCTGCTGCAGAATTTCCAGCCTGGGAAATGAGAGGGTCCCTGCAGGCTCTGCTGCCAAGCTTGTATTTTCTCAAGCTTTTGGTTGGGTGTTGTTTGGGGCTGGAAGGGGCACTGGGGAAATTTCCCAGTCACAGGGGTAGTCATTTTGGGGTTGTGGCTTGGCTTGGCTGCTGTGCAGAGCCACATCTGGACCATATTTCTGGGAATCTATACAGCAGAGCCCTGTGTTCTCACTCAATTATAGTGGGACATTTGTCAGCAATTTCTGGGGTTTATATCCCGCAACTGTCCAAACTTGGTTGGGTTTGGTTGGGTTTGGTTGGGTTTGTTTGCTTGTTTTTGGTTTTGTTATTTTTTTGTTTAAGTGCTTGTTTGTTTGGGTTTGGTTTTGTTCTTTAAATAAATTGAGGGGAAAAAAGAAACAACAACCAAAAGCTCCAAAGCACATGACATGGATTTGAAGTGCACCAGGAATGGACTTCTTTCTGGGCAGGGATGACTACAGGTCTGCTGTCACGGTGTGTGTGCAGGGAGAATAGGCTTCCAAGAGATGTGCTCAATGCTCCAAGTTTGCCAGTGCTCAAGAGGCATTTGGACTATGGCCTTCATAATTTGCTTTAGCTTTTGGTCAGCCCTGAAGTGGTCAGGCAGCTGGGCTGGATGATCATTGTAGGTGCCTTCCATATGAAATAGTTTTCTGCTCTTCCACTCTCCTCTCTGCTCTTCCTCTCCCCTCTCTGCTCCTCTCCCTTTTTCTCCTCTCTCTTCTCCTTTCTCCAGACCTATGCTACAAAACCCAAAGGTCCTCTTCTCCTAGTGTCTCATAGCACATGATTAATTCTGATGGGAACTTCACATTGATTCCATGGCAAGTGTAAGAGAAGTGGTGTCACAGAGCTGCTGACATCTGCAAACTCATTGCCCTGATAAGCATGAGAGCTTTTAAATCATTGTCTTTGTAATTAACTCCACCAACACCTCCATTTTAAACAGACTGAGGCTAAACTGTGGGTTGGTTTTTTTTGTTTGTTTCTTTCTTCATTTTATTGAACCAAAGGGCTCACAGGTGGAGATTTCCTTGGTGTGGAAAGAAACTGTTGAACCAACTAAGCTTCTCATTCTCTGTCTATCAGGTCATAAGACATTACTTCATCACCTTCTCCAAAACCAGACCTGCTGTTAACAGACCTCAGAAATGTCATGGAGCAGTGATAATCAGCATTGGATCTCTGTTTCCCCCAAATTCAACCCCAGCTGACACGTTCAGTTGGAACAGGTTCTGCTGAGGCAGTAAGCCTGCCTTTTGCCAGCACATTGTCTTGGTGTGTGGGCATGGGATCCATTTTATCAGTGCAAGATCATCATCACTTGGCTCCAACAGAGAGAAAGTCCATCCTGGACTGAAAATCTTGGCAGCAGGTTGGCAGCAAGGGTATCAGCTTTCAGCCCTTCTCATGTGCTTAGGCTTCACTCCATTGCTGTTTGTCCATCACTAGAAAGCTCTTGCTTGGTTGGTGGTGTCAGCCAAAATATTGATGTGCCCTGATTTCTAGGGCTTGACCTAAGCATTTCAATAGAATCACATAGTGCTTTGGGTTGGAAAAAAGGTTAAAGATCATCTATCTCCAAACACCTGGCCATGGGCAGGGACACCTTCCACTAGACCAGGTTGCTCCAGGCCTCATCCAGCCTGGCTTTGAACATCTCCAGGGAGGGTCCTCACAGCAGAGAGCTTCTGTCATTGCTGTGACCCCCCTCTGGCCCTGCTCCAACAGGTCCATGTCTCTCCTGTGCTGAGGACCCCAGAGCTGGCCCCAGCACTGCAGGTGGGGTCAGAGCAGAGAGGCAGAATCCCCTTCCTCCACCTGCTGCTCACGCTGCTGGGTATCAGCCTAAGGATGGGTGTTTTTACTCCTGGAACTGATTGGCCATGTCTCAGGTTCTACCCTCTCCCATTATCCCAGTGTGAGATGCCTCAGTCAGTCTTGGAGCTGGTGTGAATAGCAAATCCCTGATCCTGGCTCATGAATCACTGTGTAATTCACGAGCCCAAAGTTAAGGCATTCAACTGCAGCCCAGGAGGAGGATCATGGCCTGGGCAGAGGAAAGCGGTGAACGTGTCTGTGAACATAGCACCCTGCTTTCAGCTGATAGACCATGGCCATGAGATGTGAGCTGTTTGTGATGTACCACCATCTCCCTACAAAACTGGTTGGAACTAAGACAGAATTTTGCTTCAAAATGCAGAGCTGAGCAGAGGTCTCCGTAGTGGGAGGCACAGTCGGGTGGGACAATGTCCAGTCTGCTTCAGCCAGCCCACCCACTCTAAGTTCCTCACCCACTCTAAGTTCCTCACCCACTCTAAGTTCCTCACCCACAAGTTGGGCATTGTCAGGCTTTTTGGGCAATTTTCAAAATCTGAGGATAATTGGCTAGACTGGACTTCTGCCAGCCCTGGGGAAACAGTCTTAGAAATGATGGAGGGATGGGGAGGAAGAGGAGGAGGAGCTGCCCTTCCCACGCAGCCCAAGAAACAGTAACCCTCTATATGCAGCCTGAGAACTGGGTGTGCATGGGGGATGCTCTTTCAGGATGTTCTCCAGCTCAATGGCTGGCTGGGGGCTGGGCATTGTGTGAGCATAGCTCAATGTCACCTCCAGGAGAGTGGAGATGTGGAAAGAAAGTGCTTTGGCCCTATAAATTTCCTTCCTCATTAGACAATGTCACCTTGGAGCTGGTGGGTAGCAGCAGCCAGAGAGCCAGGCTGTAAATCACTCCTGCATGGTGGTTTTTGGCTGTCCCCTCTCTTTCAGGTCCATCAGCAATGAGTCAGAGTGGCCCTAGATGACACTACTCTAGTTGCTCACCATGTGCATTTCCAGGATTTACAAGTGCAGGTTGAGTAATGAGCTGAAAGGAGACCAACTGCTCTGCTAACCGGGAAGGCTGCGGTGTTGGGTGGAGCTTGGGAGGGCTTCTAGGCTGTTGGTGGTTGTCAGCATGGTGTACCTGGTGGTGGACATGCAGATTCTGCTGCATGAGGACTGGGCATAGCTCTGCCAGAAGAGTTTTGGTCTGAAGGAACCACATGAGATGGAGATGTGCCTTGGAAAAGAGAGGAGGAGAAAAAGACAATCCAGTCCTTCAAGTAACTGATCTTCAAAGTAGCTGATATTTTTCTTGTCCTCCTGGTCTCTTTGACTCCTTCTTCTTCCAGATGTGTGGGATGTGGAGATCTCATGGGCCTGGATGGTCTTTGATTGGAGTGAGAGGAGTTGATGGTAAGGGCAGGAATACACGGAGGGTAGATCCTCATCCCTGGAAGTGTTAAAAACCAGGGTGGATGAGGCTTCTAGCAACCTGGTCTAGTGGGAGGTGTCCTTGTCCATGGCAGGGGTTTGGAACTAGATGATCTTTAAGGTCCCTTCCAACTCAAACCATTCTATGATTCTATGACCCCACCGCAGACTCCCAGGAAATTCATTCAGACCTTCCTCCCTGCCCATAAAATGGGCATAAGGATTATTTGGTCTTCTTGGTGTTCTGGAGATCATCCAGTCCAATCCCCCTGCTAAAGCAGGGTCACCCACAGCAGCTTGCCCAGGATCACGATGTTCAGGTGGGTTTGGAATCTCCAGAGAAGGAGACTCACAACCTCTCTGAGCAGCCTGCTCCAGTGAAGTTTTCAGTGACTTCAGCAATATTTGTTGGTGCACAGTTGGTGCCTGCTGCTGTCAGCAGGGTGAGAAACATCCAGATACTGCCGGATCACATCTTACATGAGGTCTTGGGTGGTAACTGGTGCCTTTCTGAGTCCACAGACCTTGCCTGGGCACCCACAACTCTTCTGACATGCCACATCTCCTCTCTAAGGCTTGAGCTATCCAGAAGATCCATCAAGCAGGAATGCAAAGGGGATTGGGAAATTATCTTTCCCTGCAGGTCAGAGATGTTTGACCGTGCACCAGATGCCAGACAGGTGAAAGCACACTGCACATCCGGTCCACCCCTTCTCCAGAGGCAGCTCAGATATTTCTCCTGCCTGGGAGGTGCTTGCCTTGCCACCACTTGCCCCATCAGACCCTGGCTTATCTGCAGAAAAGACATGGGGTGAGTTTGAGCTCTTGTTGATAGCCATCTGATCTACCTGCAAAGCCCAGAGAGGAAAGGAGAGCCAAGCCAGGTTGGAGACAAGATGCAACAAGTCTCACAGAAGAGTCCTGAAAATCCTCTGATCCGTATCAGAGTGACAATCATGGAGGACAGCAGAGCAGAGCTGCTTCCTGTCAGGAGCATTCAGAGCCCCTCATGGGTGCTGCGATGTTCTTCAGGAGCATAGGTTGATGTGGGCTGGGAGGAGAAGGTGGATCCAGATGGGGAGGTGGGGGATTCCCATGCTGTTTCTTGAAAAAGCCCAGAGGAGGCCAAGTTGAGATCTTGTTTGGGGATCTGCTTCATGTTCTTTTCCTTTGATTTTAATTGTTATTTACCTACAGCATCCAGCTCTGCCCTTGTTTCTCGGTTGTGTCTCTGTTTGCGAAGATCTAAGAGCACAAGACCAGCCACAGAGTCACAGAATGGTTTGAATTGGAAGAGACCTTAAAGACCATCTAGTTCCATCCCCCCTTGCCATGCACAACTTCCATTAGACCAGGTAGCTTAAAGCCCCATCCAACTGTATCTTGAACTCTTCCAGGGATGGGGCATCTACCACCTTTCTGGGCAACCTGTTCCAGTGCATCACCACCTTACCAGTGAAAAAATTCTTCCTCGTATCCAATCTAAAACTGCCCTTTATCTGAGTTTTTGAGCATCAGAGAGGCAGAGGCAGGCTGATGGGGAAAGAGATCTACCAGCTTAAGGTCAGACGAGGGGACATCCAGCTCATCCTCAGGTGGGGAGCTCTTAAAGCCCAGTGAGGGGCCACATTTGCGTGTTTCCTATGCCATAAAACTCCTAAATGTCACAGAACTCCCAAGTGCTTCAAGATCAATCCCCATGCCAGCCCGGCTCATCAATACTTCAGTACTGTCTCCTCAGCAGTCCCTTTGAAAGGCTTATTTTAGTATGCACGTTGCTCCTCAGACGGCAGTGCTGAGGGCTCAGGCCGGATCCTGGATGCTTTTGTCTGCACACAAAGTGTCTACAGCTCTGCTTCTTCCCTGCTCCCTGCTTTCTGCCTTTGGTAGGAGATTCCTCTGTAGCATCCCAGCTTCTGGGCACCTGTGGTGCATCCTGACCTCACGCTGTGTCAACTCCTGCGATCAGAATTGCTGTGATGCTGAGGAGAACTCTGTTGTGGAGCTGTGGGGCCAAGGTAGAGCCAAAGCCACCTCCCCACTATAGGTAAATGCTTATTTCCTGAGGGGTAGGATGCTCCTGGGGAAGGTGAGGATGAAAATTTCCATTTTAGTCCAAGACAGTTGTTGCATTGAGCTCAGATTGGGATGACAATGCACCTTTGATTGGGTTGATCTCTCTGGAAACCTTCTCTGTTGAGTCAGTTTCCTTCTCTGATGGTGACAATTTCCTCCTCCAAGGATGGACTGAAGCTTGAGGAGGGGAGATTAGGAAGAAATTCTTTACAGTGAGGGGGGTGAGACACTGGAACAGGTTGCCCAGGGAGGTCATGGATACCCCCTCCTTGGAAGTGTTCAAGGCCAAATTGGATGGGGCCTTGAGCAATCTGGTCTAGTGGAAGGTGTCCCTGCCCATGGCAGGAGGGTAGGAGCTAGATGATCTTCAAGATCTCTTCCAAGCCAAACCATTCTATGAATCTATGAGAAGGTCTCTCTTCCTCCATTGACTCCCATGGTGGATGCACCCAACCAGCTGCCAAACTGGGACTTGGCCCAAGCCACCTGCTCACCCTTGCCAGCCCTGCAGGACACCAGGCATGGCACAAGCAGAGCCCTGCTTCTGGTGCAGGTGGATTTTGGGATGGGATCCCATGGTGGCAAGGCTTCTGTGGGAGCTGAAGTTACTGGTGGCATGCTGCACCCCAGCAGAGCTGGGTGTTGGCTTGAGGAGGGTCTGGGATGGTGGCCACAGGACCACAGCAAGTGGTTGTTTTCCTTCTCTCTATGACCATTTGGAGAGATGGGACCTACATAGTTTTCTTTTTCCTCATCCTTGTTCAAGAACTCACTTACCATAGCAACAGCTCAGATGATCTTTGTAGGACAGGTTCCCACTTCCTGAGCACCTGCTCCATTCAAGAAGCGGACTCAACTAGTCCAAGACCAATTATTTCCCTTTTTACCCCTTGTACACATCCTCTTGGCTTGTACCTGCTCATTGTGCACGGACCAGGGAAGCCTGGCTGCAGGAAATCACCACACCACCATCACAGAATCCCAGCATGGTGAAGCTTAGAAAGGACCTCTGGAGATCACCCAGTCCAACCCCACTGCTAAAGCAGGGGCACCCACAGCAGCTTGCCCAGATTGACAATGTCCAGGTGGGTTCAGGATCTCTCCAAAGAAGGAGACCCCCACAATCTCTCTGGGCTCCAGCACCCTCATAGAAGTTTGTGGGAATGGTGGTGCCACTCCTGTACAGTGATTTGGGAAATGCCAGGGTTCAAGATGGGGAAGCATGACCCAGCCTTGGCACACGTGATGCAGTGAGCCTTGTATGGGAGTCATGGGGAGGTGAGATCAAAGCCACGGCCACACCAAGCTCTCCTGACCAGATGTGGGTTTTGATAAAGGAACTGGGACACTATTGCTCCATAGCTTCATGAAGTGTATGCAAATCATTATTAAATCATTATCAAATCATTGCTGGATGTGAAGCCTGAGAAGGTGTGAGGAAGAACTAACTCCAAGAGGCTCACCCCCAGAACCAAGGAGGTTACAACTTGATGTGCAAGAACTTGTGAATGGCTCAGGCCACCTGACAAGGCAGCACAAAGAAAAGAGCTGTTTGTGCTCCAGGACACCCATCACTTTTTGGGTAGGACTATCTCTGAGGAGATCACAGAATCAGAGTGGTGGGGTTGGAAGGGACCTCTGGAGATCAACTAAGTCCAACCCCTCTGCTAAAGTAGATGCAAAGATATTTGCTCTCCCACTGTGGAAAATAGGATGTGAAGAATCACAGAAGACCATCCTCATGTCCTCAGGTGCCGTCCCCTTATTTCCAGCTCAGTGGGGAGGCTGTGAGAAGCAGCTGACACAGGAGCTGGTGACAGCCCTCTGCAGACATGACAGCTGTAGGGTGACAGCAAACCATGGCCACTGTAAGCCCTGAGCTGGGTTCTGCACCACTTCAATGCACAAACTCCATGGCAAGGATGTTGGTGGTGACCCCAATGTGCTTTTTGTTGTTCCCCCAAACCAACTTGCAGTAGTAAACCAAGCCAAAATGTCCTTGAGGAACTGTTTGACAAACTGGAGTGGGATATGTGCTCCAGCTTTCCCTCCTGACTGGGGCCTTCACTTGACTAAACTCTCTAAGGGTGCACAGGCTACCAACAGAGAATTAATTGGGCTAATTACAAAGCATTTTGGTTCCTCTGAGCAAACTATTGTTCATCAAGGAACACCTTCCAGAAACTCCTTTCCCACAACACTTCTGCAGGGCTGGCTGGCACACAGCTGAGCCAAGCACTGAGGGACATGGTTTCATGGGCATGATGGTCTTAGGTTCACAGTTGGACTCAATGATCTCAGAGGTCTTTTGCAACTGAAACAATTCCATGATTCTATGATATCTAAAGCACATTCTGGGGGACCCTCTCATTAAGGATGGGTTTATAAGGTCAGTCCTTTTGGTGGGCTTATTCAAGCATGGACCCTTGGGATGAAACCCTGCAGAGGAGATGGAGGAGACCATGGATTTGGTCTGCAGGTGTGTGCAAGCCAGAGGACTAAACCCCTCCAGCAATATGGGGCAGGGGAATTCATTTCAGGGGTGGAGAGGCTGCTGGGACAGGGGAGGTGCAGCTGGGAGGAGAGCAGGGACAGGCAGAGCCGGCTGAGCCACTTCCCACGCCTGCACGCAGAGGCTGGAGGCGGCAGTGAGGGGGCACAGGGGTTCTCTGCAGCTTCTCAGCCCATGATGGTGAGAGTGTGCTACAGTGATGGGGGGGGCTGGCTGCTGAACCCACCTCGGTTTGAGTTATTTGAAGGTCAGCAGGATGCACCTAGTGTGCACCATGCTTTGTTTGCACTGGTGGACCCCTCCAGCCCACCCATGCTCTCCTGGAATGAAGTTGTGCCCAGGCAAACCCCTCCTGCCCCACCATAACACCCCCAGGCTCAGGCAGAGCTGGGGCTTCTGGGGGTGTTTCCCTCCCTTCATGTATGGGTTTTGAACACCATGGTGGGGTGGGGGACTCAGAGACACCCCTCTAGCTGGCAGAAGGTACTGGTACAGAACACTGGTACTCAGTGAGTGTTTGCAGCTCCCTTCCAGCTCTTCTGCCACCACCTTCTGCACCCCTCTCCCTTCATCTCATTCCTTCTTCCTCCTCTGTCTCTTCTGTCCGATTTAAGGATTACACAGAATGGTGGAGGTTGGAAAGGACCTCTGGAGATCATCCAGTCCAACCTCCCTGCTAAAGCAGAGTCACCCACAGCAGCTTGCCCAGGATCACAATGTGCAGGTGGGTTTGGAACCTCTCTAGAGAAGGCGACTCCACAACCGCTCTGGGCAGCCTACTCCAGGGCTCCAGCACCCTCACTGCAAAGATTATTTTTCCTTTTGTTGGGGCAGAACCTCCTGAGTTCCAGTTCATTGTCCATTGTCCTGTCAATGGGCATCACTGATAAGAGTCTGGTCCCATCCTCTTGACATCTGTTCTTTAGCGCTTCCTGAACATTGATCAGATCCCCTTCCAGGCTGCTCTTCTCCAGGCTAAACAGTCCCAGAAAAGGAGATAGAAGAGATAACAGAGATCCTGCAGACAGCCCTGTTCTGTGCTACCCACCATCCCTATCACTTGAAGTCCTCCATGCCTCTGTCTTTGTGCAGTGCCTCCTGCTTTTTGTGCAGTGTGACCTGCTCTAGGTGAATCTGTTCTGGCAGAGGGTTGGACTAGATGATCTCTAGAGGTCCCTTCCAATGCCTGTTGTCCTGTGATTCTGTGCCTGGCACCATGGGCCCTGCTCCAAAGTAGGCAAAGCCATTCTAGTGTAAAGGGAAGTGACACTGTCACATCAGATGGCATCTGTCAGCAGGAACACAGAGTGGGTTGGGTTAGAAGGGACCTTTAAAGATCATCTAGGCCAAGCCTCCTGCAGTCATTAGGAACATTGGCAAGTAGTGCAGGTTGCTCACAGCTGCAAACAACCTGACCTGGAATGGTTCCAGGGATAGAAAAGGCACTTCTGGTCAGGCACTGAAAGAGGCTGCCTGGGAAGGTGGTGGATTCACCATCTCTGGAAGTGTTTGAGAAGTGTGTGGACATGGCACTTTGGGACATGGTTCAATGGCCATGGTGGTGTTGGGTTGACAGTTGGATTTGATGATCTTAGAGGTCCTTTCCAACCAAAAGAATTCTATGATTCTAGGGGGTATCTACCATGTCTCTGGGCAACCTGGGCCAATGTTCCACCACCACTGATGAAGGCAGCAATATTGTGTCACTCAGAGCTGACCCAGAGAGGATGGCACAGAGTGCTTTGCGCCCCCTCTGCTTGCTTTTGATCCCTGGTGCTGAGCTGCAGGGAAGGTGACTGATACCAGGGAACCCCAGCTAACGTGGTTCTCCCCAGAGTTCCAAGCTCATTTCCTCCACTTGGACAAAATTAGCTCATTTTCTTCCAGAAGACAAGAAGAAAAAAATTCAAAGCAGGCAAAGCAAACACCTCAGCCTTTGTTGGAGGAGACAAGAGCCACAGGCTGCTCAGATGGAATTTATTTTGTCCTCGGTAATTCAATCCGTGAGGGCTCAGGATGTGGCCGGGAGAGTTGAGCCAAAAAATGCAAGTTTAAAGCAAGTCAGTTCTGTGCTGTGTACACAGCTCAGCTTGGGGCTGGCTGAGCCAAGCTGTCTCCATGGATTTTGCAATTTCTTGTTGTAGCAACGAGCTCCTTATGAAATGGAAGGACTGGGAAGTGTGTGGTCTTCTTGTGACCAGGGGGACACAAAGGGAGCTTGGGGCAGCCTAGTCAGGGGACAGGGCTCATCACAAAGTGATTAATATTGACCTGCTTGTGAGAGCTTCATTTGGGACAGCTTGCTTGGCATGGATGAGTACATCCCTGTGGTCTGGATGGTTTCCTCCAAGGCATAGATTCATAGAATTATAGAATGGTGTGGGTTGGAAGGGACTATAAAGATCATCCCATGGGCAGGGACACCTTCCATTAGGCCCTATGGCTCAAGGTCTTGTCCAGCCTGGCCAAGGACAGTGCCAGGGAGGGGGCATCCACAGTCTCCCTGGGCAACCTGTCCCAGTGTCTCCCCAGCCTCACTGTACAGAATTTGTTTCTAATACCCAATTTAAATCTCCCTCCTCAAGCTTCAATCAATTTGTTCAAGGTGATTAATATTGACCCAGCTGTGTGGCCTTCACTGGGGACAGTTTGCTTGGCATGGATGAGTTCCTCCATGTCCATTCTCCCAGTGTCCAAATGCCTCCACTGCCACACAGAGCTACTCCCAGAGCTGGGATGTGGCTACTGAGCCATGTTCTTTCCTCACCAAGGTGTCCCCCTCCCTTCCATTAACATTTTTCAATGGCATTTTGAAGTGAGGGTTGGAAAAGCTGAGCAGTGCTGAGCCAAAGCCCAACAGCTGGGCTGCAGATGTGCAGAGAAGCCCACGCCAGGCTGCAGCATCAATGTGTGTCCTCATCTCCTCCAGCCTCATCTGCCCTCTGGCGTGGGGACACATCCTTGGGTAGGGTTCAACCTTCATTTTGCATAGCACCTTGCACATCTGAGTCCCCCCATGGGGGCTACAGAGATGCTTTTGCAGCCTGGTCTGTGATAAAAATCAGCTGATTTGAAGCAGAGCAGAGCCCCAAAAGCTCTCAGAAATAAGGCTCATTGTTTCCCTTTGACCAGGGAATTGTTATTTCAGCTTGTTCAGACCAGCAGTGCTCATCTTCTGGTCGTGGTTTTGGCAGCAAGATCTCCTTGTGCTGCATGGTGGGCGGGAGATGGCCCCTCCCCTGCAGTGGAGGCTGGAAGAGCATCAGCACTTGGACAAAGCAAACCTCTCCAGGGAGGTTTTCTCCTTCAATGGCACCAAGTGGCACTTTTTGCTCCCAACAATCCACTGGTCTTTCAAGAAGCCAATCTGTAACTAAATTTTAAAGGCATAGCCTAAAACCACCACAGTGACCCAACTGAGCCCAAGGCACAGGCAGTGCCTTAGCCGTGATTTATCCCCAGTCCCTGGTGGGATTCTGCCATTATGACCCATGTCTTGTTTGCTACCATCACTGGCACCAGTTAACAAAAAAAATGACCAGTTCATCAGGCTGCCCATCTCAGTGATATGCCTGGCATCAAGCTGTGGGTTTGGGAGCATCTCTCCAAGTGCTGGCTTCTCGTAGGCTTTGCACTATGGACTGCAGAATGGTGCTTTGTCCTGATGAACTTTTCACAAGGGCATGTGGAGATAGGACAAGGGGTGATGATTTCAAACTGAAGGAGGGGAGATTTAAATTGGATGTAAGAGAGAAATTGTTACCCATGGGGGTGGTAAGACATTGGAACAGGATGCCAGAAGCTGTGGATTGCCCATCCCTGGAATTGTCCAAAGCTACACTGGATGGGCCTTTGAGCAATCTGGTCTACTGGAAGGTGTCCCTGCCCATGACAGTGGGGTTGGAACTATCTGATCTTTGAACTAGATGACCTTCAAGGGTCTCTTCCAACCTAAACTATGTAATGACTCCATGGCTGGTCTTGTGCTCTTAGGGCTATGCAAACAGAAGCACAACCAAGAAACAAGGGCAGAGTTGGATGCTGTAGGTAAATAACAATTAAAATCAAAGGAAAAGAACATGAAGCAGATCCCCAAACAAGATCTCAACTTGGCCTCCTCTGGGCTTTTTCAAGAAACAGCATGGGAATCCCCCACCTCCCCATCTGGATCCACCTTCTCCTCCCAGCCCACATCAACCTATGCTCCTGAAGAACATCTCAGCACCCATGAGGGGCTCTGAATGCTCCTGACAGGAAGCAGCTCTGCTCTGCTGTCCTCCATGATTGTCACTCTGATATGGATCAGAGGATTTTCAGGACTCTTCTGTGAGACTTGTTGCATCTTGTCTCCAACCTGGCTTGGCTCTCCTTTCCTCCCTGGGCTTTGCAGGTAGATCAGATGGCTATCAGGGGCTTAAAATGTGCCTCCCTGCCCGTGACAGGGGGGGTTGGAACTTGATGTTCCTTCCTTCCCAACCATTCTGTGATTCTATGAATCCTCCTGTCTTGTATTGTCCTGTTCTGTCCCACTCTCAAAGGCTTGTGACACCCATTCAGTGAGGGATACTTAATCTGCTGGGACTTCTGTGAATTTATCACCCCAGATGATTTATATCCCATGAACTTCTCTGGTATCCTCTTCAAACCATGTAACCATTGACATCTTCAGCATCCAGTGGTGGGGATCTCAGCCAGGTAACTATGTGTTATTTCAGGACCCATCTTATTTTGGGTGCTGTGAACAAAGTTCTTACAGCATTGTTTGATGCTTGCCAGATTGCTCCTTCTAAATGTCCATCCTTGCCCTACTTTCCTCTCCTTCCCTGATACCCTGCCCTGCCTGTTTCCAAGCTTCTCTTCTTAGTATAACCCCAGCTTTGGGGTCCTGTCTGCTCCCACTCTGCTCCATGTCCATGCTGATGGGTTGGATCCTCCAGAAAAGAGGAGATCAGCAGCTTTATTTGGCTTCAGAGAATTCACACCATGTGTCAAAAGCACCTGGCATCACTTTGGAGTCTGCTGTTGTCCATATGGTATGGGATGATGTTGGGCTGCTGTTGTGTTCTTCCAGCCTCTGCCAAAACATGTCCTGCATCATCCCTTCTCTGCTTTTCCACCTCAGAGGACTGCTCCTTGCTGAGCCCCTTTGCTGCTCCCCAGCCACTGCTGATCCCCACACCTTGACCCCAAGTGTATTCTACATCCCTCTTTCTGCCCACAGGTTGGAGGTAGAGGGTATCATGCTTTGGGACTCATCTGTGTGCCCAACCCATGCCTGCCTCTTCCTCTTCCTTCACCATCACTTGCAACAGAAGTAGTCTGAGATGAATGTCTCCTTCAGAGATGCTAGGGCATCCTGGTCCTGCAAGATGTTGAGACCTTCAGCAACCTGGTCTAGTGGATGGTGTCTCTGCTCATGGCAGGGGGGTTGGAACTAGATGATCTTTAAAGGCTCTTCCAACCCAAACCATTCTGTGAGCCTATGACTCTGTATTGGTGCATGCCTGGAAGATCTGCATCCATCCAGCATTACCTTGAAGGTGCTTGTGTGAGGTACAACACACAGAGGTGACACATGAAGTGTGTGAAGACCTTCTTGAGACCACTACCACGTTCAGGATGGCATTCCATGGATGTGTACCCACATGTGTGTCATGGCTGTGTACCTGAGGAGGGCTTGAAGACCCACAGAGCTGCTGAAGAGCAGATTTCCACAGGCTGGCCCACAAACTATTAACACATTAATTAAAAGAAGAAGAAGAAGGACTTGGTCCCATTAAGCTCACCATCTGTTTTAATTACCCACTGAAGCTCACAGAAAGCTTTGTACACACTCTAATTGCATAATTAAAATGAACTGTTGGGAGATGGCTGGGGAGAGAAAAGCAGTCCTTGCTCTCACTCTGCTGTTGTCAGGAGCATCAGAGTTAGGAGGAGAAGCCAAACACTCCTTCTTGGCCTGAGCTTACCACTGCTCAGCCCCTGCTGACTTCTGGTAGGTTTCTGTTGTCTTTCAGCCTGAGCAAAAGAAACAGCAATGTTACATATCACTTTGCTGATAAACGCTCCACATGCTTGTCCCAGATGGGTAATCAACGGGAATATTGAGAAGAGTGTGGAGAGCAGGTCGAGAGAGGTTCTCCTGGCCCTCTACTCTGCCTGACCTCTGAAGGTCTGGGTCCAGTTTTGGGCTCCCCCTTTTCAAGAGAGACAGAGAACTACTGCAGAGAGTCCAGTGGAGGATACAAAGATGCTGAAGAGCCTGGAGCATCTCTGTGAGGAGGAATGGCTGAGAGACCTGGGGCTGTTTAGCCTGGAGAAGAGCAGCCTGAGAGGGGATCCAATTAATGCTCAGCAAGAGCTAAGGGGTGGGGTGCAAGAGGATGGAGCCAGACTCTTGTCAGTGGTGCCCAGTGACAGGGCAAGGGCCAATGGGGACAAATTTGGTTGCAGGAGCTTCCATCTGAACAGGAGGAGAAAATTCTTGGGTGTGAGCATGCTGGAGCCCTGGAACAGGCAGCTCACAGAGGTTTTGGAGACTTCTTTAGAGAGATTCCAACCCCACTTGGAAATTGTGATGCTGGGCAGGCTATTGTGGATGGCTCTGCTTTGGCAGGGGGTTAGACTGGATGATCTCCAGAGGTCCCTTGCAACCCTCACCAGTCTGTGATTCTCTGATTTTGTGGTGAGGAATCCCTGCAAATCCTGACTTTCCATCCCAAGTCACTACCTGAATGCATCTCACCCTGCTGCATATACAACCCATTGCCTTGCAGCTCCTGCCCTTTGCCCATGCATGGGAAAAGCCCAGAAGAGCCAAGGTAGTTGGTTTGGCAACTCCCAGAAGCTGGCTGAAGACTCATTTCAAGGAAGCAATCCACAGCCTGGCTGATTGCCCCTAGGCATGGAGCAGGCTGACTTGTCCTTATGGTTTTAAAGTCAAAATATTAGCCTTAAAAACAAACAAACAAACCAACCCCCCAACAACAAGAAGCAAAAAAAAACCCAAACCAAACAAAAAAACCCCAAAGAAACAAACAAACCCACACAAAGGGTGTCGGACTGGATGACCTTTAAAGGTCCCTTCCCACCCAAATTATTCTGTGGTTCTGTGATTTTATGACACCTCCTGTGGATAGCAGTGGGAATTCTTCCCATTTTCTGTTGGGTTTCTTTATTTGTTGGGGTTTTTTTGTGTGTGTGATTGAAATCATATTCCTGTGTTGTCTTACATTGAATTTTTCCCAGATCTTTGCTCTCCCACATTCCTGCAAACTCAATCTCTGGATTGATCCCTTTTTTTTACACCATTAACCTTTGATCTGCACTGACAAAACACAATGAAGTCACTGCAAGTCCTGAAGGCTGGAAAAAGTCCTTCTTGTTCAAAGCCCTCCTGGGGTAAGTTTCCAACCAGGAGGAGGTCCTCAGCTCAAGTGTCGGTGGACAAAATCTGACTCTTGCCATCTGCCCGCGCTGGATCCGGCTCATAACCGGCTCATGATAAGCAACACACTGGAGGGTCATTAGAGAGGAACTCTGAAGGCAGGACAGAACCTCCCAACATTTCAAATGTCAGTTCAGAAACACATGAATCCTTTGGAAGGGTCTTCTGGAGCCAAGGTAAACTTTGGGGAATTGAAGTAATCTACCAGCACGTCTTCAGTGCAGTGAGGTCCTGGTACCGGCTTGCTGCAGTGGCTGCTTCTTGGCACGGTTGTGATGAATGGGTTCTGCCACATCCCATCTCCCGTGGGCTGGGATTTGATTCTAAATTAATTTTCCTGGCAGCAAATGATGGTTTCATCAGGACCTTGACAGGCTGGACAGATGGGCAGAGTCCAATGGCATGAGATTGAACACATCCAAGTGCCGGGTTCTGCACATTGGCCACAACAACCCCATGCAGTGCTACAGGCTGGGGTCAGAGTGGCTGGAGAGCAGCCAGGCAGAGAGGGACCTCGGGGTACTGGTCGATGGTAGGCTGAACATGAGCCTGCAGTGTGGTGCCCAGGCAGCCAAGAGGGCCAATGGCATCCTGGCCTGCATCAGGAACAGTGTGGCCAGCAGGAGCAGGGAGGTCATTCTGCCCCTGTACACTGCACTGGTTAGGCCACACCTTGAGTCCTGTGTCCAGTTCTGGGCCCCTCAGTTTAGGAAGGATGTTGACTTGCTGGAACGAGTCCAGAGAAGGGCAACAAAGTTGGTGAGGGGTTTGGAGCACAAGCCCTATGAGGAGAGACTGAGGGAGCTGGGGCTGCTTAGCTTGGAGAAGAGGAGGCTCAGGGGAGACCTTATTGCTGTCTACAACTACCTGAAGGGAGGTTGTAGCCAGGTAGGGGTTGGTCTCTTCTCCCAGGCAACCAGCATCAGAACAAGAGGACACAGTCTCAAGCTGCACCAGGGGAGGTTTAGGCTGGAGGTTAGGAAGACATTCTTCACAGAAAGAGTGATTGGCCATTGGAATGTGCTGCCCACGGAGGTGACCATCACTGGAGGTGTTTAAGAAGAGACTGGATGGGGTGCTGGTTGCATGGTTTAGTTGATTAGGTGGGTTAGGTGATAGGTTGGATGCAATAATCTTGAAGGTCTCTTCCAACCTGGTCTATTCTATTCTATTCTGTTCTATTCTATTCTATTCTATTCCAGGTGTTGTGCAGGAGGTGTGTGTTTGATTTCTCCCTTGGAGGCAAACTTTCCTCTCCATGCCAGGATGAGTTGTCTGGAATAAAAGTCCAGATGCATCACAACATCCATTTTCCTCTTTGTATCCTGGGAGATTTCAAAGTGTTGGCTTTTTGTTTTGTTTTGTTTTTAAACAGGTTAGCAAACATGGATTAGGATCCTCACAATCTTGGCGGGGAGCAGTTTCAAACCCCCTGAAGCAGAGCAACCAAGGGATGGAGAAAACCTGCACATTTTTGTTTAGAACATGCAGAAATAGTCTTCATGATAGCTTGTATCAGAAACAGTGACCAGCAGGACTAGGGAAGTCATCATCTCTCTGTACTAGATGCTGGTGAGGACATACCCCAAAAACCTGGTTCAGGCTTTCACTCCAAGAAGGACATTGAGGTGCTGGAGCATATCCAGAGAAGGGCAATGAAGCTGGTGAAAGATCTAGAGCACAAGTCTGGTTAGGAGCAGCTGAGGGAACTGGCATTGTTCAGCCTGAAGAAAAGGAGACTGAGGGGAGACCTTCTTGCTCTCTACAGTTCCCTGAAAGGAGGTTGGTGCCAGTTTGGGTTAGTCTCTTCTCCCAAGTAAGAAGCGATAGGACAACAGGAAATGGCCTCAGGTTGCACCAGGGGAGGTTTATATTGAACATTGGGAAATATTTCTTCCTAACAGGCTGCCCAGGGCAGTGGTGGAGTCCCTATCTCTAGAGGGATTTAAGAGCCATATAGAGGCTGAGGGACATGGTTTAGTGGTGACCTGGCAGCATTGGTTAAAGGTTGGACTTGATGATCTTAAAGGTCTTTTCTAACCAAAACTATCCTACGATTCTTCATTCATGCAAATGCTGCTGAATTAAGCAGGTTCCTACTGGAGGCTGAAGCAAGCAAACCCTCTCTTGCAAGTGATGCATTTCTCTGTCTTTCTCTCTCCTGGAGTTGTCTTCCAGACAAAATCCTGGTGCTCATTCCTCAGCTCTGCAAGTGAACTTGGGGAAGTGAAATGGAAGGTTGGGAAACCCATGATTGTTTGAGGTCTGGAGCCTGGATTTTGGTGGGGCAGACGGATGTGATTGAGTCAAGCATAGATCTGAAGGCCCAGCTAGGATTTATACAAGCACATGTTCAAGATGGTGCCTTGTGAGACAGCCTCAAAGCTGCCACCTGCAGACAGCCATTTCTGCTCCCACGTTCCCAGCCTGGGCTGGGAGTCTGCAATGTGACACCTGGAGTCGGAAATAAATCCCAAGCAGGTGCCACTGGGACTAATCCATCCTGGCTGTGATCCTAAAGACAAGGACATCTTTTAATATCCCCACTGAGGAACACCCAGGAGAACCAAAGAGAGCAGGTTGCAATCCAGCTCATGTCAATGGGAGTGTTTTCACACTCACCACACCACTGGGCCATGCTGCTCCTCACCATGGGATGCTACTGGGTCCAGAAAGAAAACCAGGCTCAGAGTGTGTCTGGATGCTACACTTGTGTGTAGCCATCACCCTGCTCCCAGCCCCACAAGGGGCTTCAGCTTCTCCCTGTTGTGCTGCCCAAGCTCCTGCTGCCTCTCATTGTTTTATGAACATCAAACATTTTTTCCTGTGAGTTGTGGTAGAACAACACATCTTGTATTTTACCATCAGGCTCTGAGGCAGCTCAGCCAGCTCATGGGAGAGATATTTTTAGGGGAGACCATAATGAGATTGCTTCTTGCTGGAGCAACACACTGGTTCATCAGTGCAGAACAGCATCCAACCCTGCCAAGGCTTTCTTTCTTTAATTTCTTGTCATTAGAAGCATAGAATCGTCAAGGCTGGGAAAGACCTCTAAGGTCGTCAAGTCCAACCATCAATACAATGCCGTCATGCCCACTAAACCATGCCCTGACGTGCAGTGTCTTCCTGTTTTTTTAACACCTCCAGGGATGGTGGCTCCACCTCTTCCCTGGGTAGCCTGTTCCAAGGCTTGACCAAAAGAGCCTCAAAGAGCTCAGAGAGGCATTTTTTAACTCCTTCAGGTGTCAGCATTGACACCTAGCAGGAGGCACAGGGATTTAAACCTTCACGGGCTCATGAAGTGCATCACAAATTGAAGTAATAAAGTGGGGTCATAACCCTTGCCCTGTCACAACAGACAATGAAGCATCTTCTGGGAAGCACCTCCTTCTTAGAGAAGATCTTATTCAGAAGGTTCACTAACAGTCACCAGAATGCTGATCCTCCCCTGAGAAGCACAATTGTTTTTAAGGTAATTAAGATTTAAGACAAGGGGCAAGGGGCACAAACTGAAACCCAGGAGGTTCCATCTGAACAGGAGCAGAAACTTTAGTGTGAGGGTGCTGGATCCTTGGAGCAGGCTGCACAGAAGGGTTGTGGAGTCTCTTTCTCTGGAGAACTTCCAAATCCTCCTGGACATTGTGAATCTGGGCAACCTGTGGTGGATGACCCTGCTTTAGTAGAGAGGTTGGACTGGATGATCTCCCAAGGTTCCTTCCAACCCTCATCAGTCTATGATTCTGTGATTCACTGGAGTCCTTCAGCATGACCAACAGGCACATGGCCTCCTCAAGGACACATGTCTGGGAACTCTGCTGGGGATTCTGCCTTGTGCAGATCAGGAGAATGGGCCCTCTGGGATTCATCAACACATGGATATAAATTGCAACCATCTCCATAGGCAAGTAAAGGGCTCAATAAAGCAGATAGAGGAATAAAAGCAGAGTGGTGCTCTGAGAGCTGGTGGGACCCTCAGGACTTCAGGGGTTATTAACTGGGCTAGTGTTTTGCTGCTAATGTGAATGAGAGGAAGGATCTCAGAGAAGATTAGTAAGGGTGCTGAGATACTGGAACAGGTTGCTCAGGGAGGTCATGGATGCCCCCTTGCTGGAGGTGTTCAAGGCCAGGTTGGATGAGGACTTGAGCAACCTGGAATAGTGGGAGGTGTCCCTGCCCATGGTAGGGAGATTGGAACTGGATGATCTTGAAGGTCTCTTACAACCCAAACCATTCTATGAATCTGTGAGATGAAGCCAAGGGGCAGATGGGGATGCTTTTGGTGGAGAAGCCAAACCAGAAAACTGGGGTGGTGCTGGCACAGGGGACCTGAACCAACAGTGCTTTAGCTCTCTGAGAAATCTGATTTTTCAGGGGGTTTTATTTCAATGTTTTTCACAAAAAGCTCTGAAAAGTTCCTTGTCTGGACCCACCCAGAACTTCTGGTGGGACCAGAGCCGAGTTTATGCTTCTGGCATCGGATTCACTGTCCCTTTTGTGCTGCAATTTTTCTTCCCACTGAGGTCAGCGCCCGGCAGAAAGCGACGGTTGTTTGGAAGCAGAAAGCTTCATGGAGAAAAACATCTAAATGAAATATTTTTGCACTGGGAAACCTTCCCTCCCACCCCAGCCTCACATGCTTCAGCAGCTCTGCTGCTTCCAGGCTGCCTCTCATTGCAAACCAACAGCTCATCCCAGTCCCACTGTTCTGCCTGGGGCATGAGGCAACTTCCCACCACCCATCCCTCTTGCTGAGCATTTGGTATGCCCCAAAGGGTCGTTCAGCCTGGGGAAGACAACACTCCAGGGAGACCTTCCAGTGGCTTTTCAGTGCTTGAAAGGGCTGAGAAGAAAGCTGTGGACAGACTTTTGAGCAGGGCCTGCTGTGATTGGACAAGGGATGAATAGTTAAAACTGAAAGAGGTGAGATTCAAACTAGAGAGAAGGGAGAATTTTTTTTACAGTGAGGGTGGTGAGACTCTGTCCCATGTTGGCCAGGGAGGTGGTAGATGCCCCATCCCTGGAATCATTCCAGGTCAGGTTGTTTGGGGCTCTGAGCAGCCTGCTCTAGTTGCAGATGTCCCTGCTAACTTCAGGGGCATTGGAATAGATGACCTGTAAAGGTCCCTTCCAACCCAAATCACTCTGTGATTTCATGGTATTTAGTGGTGGCCACAGCCACAATGGGCCTCCTGTCATGGAGATATCCTGTGTTTGGCCATGGGCCAGCTCACCAGGAAACTCTGTGGAGTGGTTCTTGGCAGCGAAGACAATACCTTGATTTTTCTCCACAAGCTGGAAGCAGGTGTCTGCCACACTTGGCAGGTGTTACAGAGGGTAACAAAGCCAGCAGGCTGGAACTGTGATGGCTCAGGTAATGATGCACAGAAATTGCCCACCCCCATGGAATAACACAGGGAAAACAATTCCCAGCCTATCTGTTCTTTCAGTGGAGATAAGATGGGTGGTGAGGAGCACAAGCTAACTGTGATGTTGGGGACACAGCTCTGCTTGGGCTTCACAGGGCCTGGGGACACCCCAAAATGCAGCATGCTCATGGTTGTGTGCTCTTCATCCTCTGCTTGACCACAGCATGCAGTTTGTAGAGCCAATCTCCTCAGTCTGCAACCCACTGCAGATGCATGGGGAGCTGGTTTCCCACCTCCATGTGGCTTTGAAGTTGTTCCCTCTGGATTGCATTTTCAGGTCACTGCCCAGTCTGGTACAATCCTGCTGAACTGGTCTTGCTCCTTTCTCTGCCGGGACAGTCCCAGCTGATGGCAAGATTTCTCTTGGTGGGTGTAGATGTTACATTGTCACTAAAGACCACCTGGCTTCTTTCTCTCCAAATGCTGATAAGCCACAGGCAGGACAAACCTCCAGTAGCTCGTCCTCACTTGATGCTCCCAAACCCAGGAAGACTTTTCTGCCTGCCCGCTTGGGCACTGCTGCTTCACACCCTATTCTCCTCTCTTGCCTCCTTCTTGTCCATGTTGTCAACAAGAAAGCAAAGGGAAATATCTCTTGGATGCATTATCATTCTACAGTGACTTGGACACTGCAGGGCCACCAGCAGCCAGCATCTGAGATATGTAGGGCAGTGCCCATGGGAGCAAGCACACAAACAGCTCTGAGGCCATCACACAGACCCCTTGGAAATGGCAGCTTCCATCCTAAAGAGCAGCTGCAGCCTCTAGCATGGTCCTGCCCAGCCATGTTTCCCAGACCACATGCTGCTTGGCATCTTGTAGTTTTCTCCACTTTTTTTTTCTTCTTACCTGCTGGCTTTATCAGCCCTTCTCAGTGTTGCAGCTTCCCCTAGCTGAAACCTTCAGTGCTGCCTTTGCTCCACCTCATAGCTGGAGCTGCTGACACTCTGTGAGCAGGTTGGGTCCCTCCACGGTATGTGCTTTTGCTCCATCACAAGCCAGAGCAAATCTGGTGGAGGCTGCTGGGGCTCTCATGATGCTAGGAAGCTCAGGATGCTGGGGCTTTCAGGATGATGGAGAGTGCAGGGTGTTGAGGAGCTCAGGAGCTCAAGATGCTGGGGATCTCAGGATGCCAGGGAGCTCAGAATGTTGTGGAGCTTAGGATGCTGAATAACTTAGGATACTGATTAGCTCAGGATGCTGAACAGCTGAGGGTGCTGGGGCTCTTGGGATGATGAGGAGCTCTTGAGGCTCTGCTGATCTCCTGGCCAAACACAAGCTATGGGCTCATCCTTCCTGAAGGCCTCCGTTTCCACCCCACGGCACATGCCACTTCTGGTAGTACAAGCCCTGTAGCACATCTCTTCTGTGAAAGACATGCCACGATCTCGGTGGGAAACCTCAAAACCAGAATGAAAAAGAGTAGGGAAAACTACCTTGGAATGACCTCCTTGACTGCATCTCCATCATCTTCCCATACCAGCTGCAGCCCAAAGGAGGGGAGGTGTGAGAAACTACTTAAGAAGTCATATTTCAAGTTAACTAACCTTTTCTGATGCTCCAAAACAGCCTGTGCTGGGCTGAGCTGGAGTCTTGGAAGAAAAGGGAAGGGTTGTTCTTGCTTGGTCTGAACTGGTTTGTTGAGTCATCCTCTTAGTTAATACCTGGCACCAGCACAGGACAGAGTCCTGCTGGCAGGGAAAAACTCACTCGGGGGAAGTTCAAGTTGTTCATGATCCTCCAAACAGGGGGAGCAGACAAAGACCTCTTGTTCTGCAGGCGGGGGAGAGGAGCAAGGAAGAGGCAGGAGAGGAAGGGTGAGGGATGGTGGGAAAGGCTGTTGGCTCAGGCTAGAGAAGAGGTGGATTTGGGATACCTGCCCGTGGTGTGCTGCTAGCTCAGCCCCAGCCAGCCAGGATGCATTTTTGCAATGCTTGAGCTGTGTCAGGAGGAGATGTTCGTCATGCCAAAGGGGTGAGAGCCTCCACGGGGCAAGACAAGACAAAGCACAGGTCTTTGTGGGGTGGTAAGAGCAGGATTTGGGAAGGGACATTGAGGCCCTAGAAAAGAGCTGATTGGTGGTGATGTAAGGAGGGAGAAGCTGGAATGGGAAGAGAGTGCTGTGGAGTCTCCTTCTTTGGAGAGATTCTAAACCCACCTGGACATTGTGATCCTGGGCAACCTGCTGTGTGTGACCCTACTTTAGCAGGGGGCTGAACTAGGTGATCTCCAGAATTCCCTTCCACTCCTCACCATTCAGTGGGCAGGCTTTCCTGGGCAGCCAGGTCAATGAGTGCTCCGTTGGTATCATGGCTCAGAAGCAAGCCAAAATTGCAGTGTCCTCATCGAGCAGACACAAAGTGTTTTCCCCAGGAAAACTCTGTAGAGACCTTGTGTGCATGGCTCCCACCATCACCAGCTTGCTTTGAGAATCTCTTCCCCCTTTCCCCAGCTGCCCCATGCCTGCAAGAGGTGTTGGCAGAGGAGCTACTGCTAAAGGACCTGTGTCCACAGTCACGCAGCATGCACGCCCACGCTGGCCCATGCTCAAGCACCCCAGGATGTCTCAGCAGGTTGGGGCTGTGACAAGACGTTTGGCATAACACTGGAGCAGGCCAACCTCCTCCTCCTTACCTCCACTCCTGTGTCATCAAAGGGTGGCAGCTAGGTAAACACCTCCTGCTCTGCTGGCTGACTTCTAGGAGTCTATTAGGAAGGCAAAACTGGTTTAATTAAGGATGCCTTCAAGGTGGCCATCAAGCAAGATGCTGGTGGGTTTCCAGGGAAGATTTATTAGCTCATCCTATGGATCATCAGAGACACTATTAGCCAAATGGGATCTAATAAGCAAATAAATAATCTGCAAATCAACTGACAAGTTCCTGCACTTCCCTCTTGCCCTGGAACTGCTCAGGGCAGCGAGGTTGGGTAATTTCTCTTGCCTCAAACTCAAACCACTGTTGCTATATGAGGAGCAGATCTGCAAAAGCCGTGGGAGGAAGGGCAATAGCTCTGTGAGCAAAGTGTCATACCAATGGTTTTCCTGGACACCCCATGCTCCTGCTCCTCAGCCCCTCATGCTCCTGCATAAGGGTACATGTTGATGAGCAGCTCTTGTCCTCTGCTCTAGCCTATGCCCTCCAGAAGCACTGGAATAGGAACAGGTTTTCCAGAGAGGTGGTAGATGCCCCATCCATGAAAATGCTCCAGGTCAGGCTGTTTGGGACTCTGAGCAACCTGCTCTTTCTGACTGGACTAGATGACCTTTAAAGGTCCCTTCCAACCCAAACCATTCTGTGATTCTATAACCATACCCCATGGGATGAACACAGCAAACCATGGATGGGCCTAGCTGGGCAGCATCTGATATAAACCAGCCCATAAGGTCACACCATTGCACCTTATATTGCCTTTATGTCCATATTGTCCCTCTCAGTGGCACCAACCAGCTGAGTCAAAGTCCACAGCAAATTCTAGACCAGGTTGGAGACAATGAATCATGAAAGTCACTTTGCATTGGCTTGCTCCTTGCATGTCACTTAACCTACAATCCTTACTCAGCTCTAAGCAAGGTTTCCACCTTGAAAAGGGATGTTCCTTTTTTGATCCCAGTATGCTTCCCAAAGTGAGCCTTCTCTAGTTGCCTCTGCTGGGAAATGAGGCCTTTGTGTAGCTGTGAGCATGCACCCAAGTTGTGTACACCACAGGCTTTGAATTTAACACCTGAGAGAGAGAAGTATCAAAGTAAACACTGTTCTCTTGGAAAACAGAAAGTCAGTGCCAAGGAGAAAGTCAATTCCAAGGAGATCCAGAGAGCAAATGAGGTGGTGGGGAAAGAAAATCACAGTGAAGGCACCAGGGCTGTGCAGGGACAGCAGGATGACTTTGCTTGTTCTGCAGAAACACTCTATCTGGTGCACTTTGGTGCTTCTCCTTGAGGAGGAGCAGTCCATAACAGGGGGTTCTCCTGCACGGAGATTAATTACCACCTGAGCAGCCAGCCCTGTGTTTTCATGGAATCAGAATGGTTGGGGCTGGAAGGAGCCTTTCAAGGTCATCTAGACCAACCCCCTTGCAGCCAGCAGGGACATCTGCAACTAGGCTTCAGCTTCCTTCTGCCCTTTGGGACAACCCTCAGGCATTTGTGGCTGTACCTTGACTTGTGGATATTGACCCAAAATTGACAGCAAAATGAATTTAAGGAACTCCTGACATACCTGTGTCCTCATCCTTGCCCTGGGTTTCTCTCCTTGTGTGCAAGTGACCAAGAAGCTGGCAGCAAAGCATGACCAGCTTACAATAGAGCAGCTTCTTGATTTTCAGACAGCACAAAGCAGGCATGACATCCATGAGCTGTGGGACAGCAGCACTGGCTATGGCTACCCAAGCCTCTCAGGGTGGTGGCAGACAGCACTACCCTGGGTGATGGAGCCATGGAGGAAGATCAGCCGGCCCTGGGAGAAACTCTTTCTCTTTTGCCCCAGGGTGGTTTAATTATAACCTCACTTTAGCAGCTCAGGGCCCCTTTGATGTGGGGAGCAGCCCAGACCTCATGCAGGTATCTCAGAGAGGAGATGTCTCCACATCAACCAGCCGTCTAGACTCCCTGAGCAGAGTGGACCAGCTGGGAGGGTGTGATTCAGCTTGGCTCACAGCCAACGTCTGCATCCCACCCAAGGTGACTCTTCAGAGTAAGTGGCAATGAAATTGCAGCTCTCAACGGAAGCCACGGGGCTAGGAGACACACCCAGGAACCCATCTGTGCCCCAGGCACGGGGCAAGGTGCTCCGTGCAGGCAGGGTTGGCAGGCTGCTTTGCCTCTGATGGTAGCTCCTGCTCCATAAACATTTCTACAGGCTCCAAATGTTTCCCTAGATCCTACATTTTTTCCCTTACATCCTATATTTCCCCTATATCCTGCCTGCTTAGGGAGGTGGTGGAGTCACTATGCCTGGAGGTATTCAAAAAGCGTGTAGATCTGGCACTTCAAGGCATGGTTTAGTGGACATGATTTGTGTTGGGTTGATGGTTGGACTTGATGATCTTAGAGGTATTTTGCTACCTGAATGATTCTCTGAATTTACCCTTTTGCATCACTCAGTGAGCAGCAGCCCAGTGCTGGCCAGGGGACCGTTTGTCCTGCAGTACCCCAGGCTGACCATCCCTTTGAGCTCTGCCAGCACCACCCCAGGCATTTCTCTATACCACCAGCCAGGGACAAGCTGTGCTTGAGTTCTGCATGAATTGGGGTGAAACCAAGTCTTAATTGGAGCATGGGTGTCAGAATAGCTGTTGGCAGGCAGCCAGAATAATTAAAGTCCATTTAGGGGAAGGAGCTGCCCTTGGAGCTGCCCTTCCCATCACAGGAGGCAGCAGCTTCATGTGTTCTTATAACATCAGGGAGGAAGCCATGGACATGGTCATGCACAAGGGGATGCTCCTCATTAGGTGTCTTTGGCAGAGAAACTGTTGTTTGTTTGATTAACAGGAAATGAAGGATGGCATGTGGAGGACTGGGTCCAGTTCTGGGCTCCCCAGTTCAAGAGAGACAAGGAAACTATTGGAGAGAGTCCTGTGAAGGCTCTGAAGATGCTGAGGTGCCTGGAGCATCTCTGTGAGAAGGAAAGGCTGAGAGACCTGGGGCTGTTGAGCTTGGAGAAGAGAAGCCTGAGAGGGGATCAATGCTCAGCAAGAGGGACAAGGTTGGGCACAAGAGGCTGGGGTGAGACTCTTGTCAGTGGTGCCCAGGAACAGGACAAAAGGCAATGGGCACAAACTGGAACCCAGGAGGTTATATCTGAACAGTAGCAGAAACTTCTTTGGTGTGAGGGTGCCAGAGCCCTGGAGCAGGCTGCCCAGAGAGGTTGTGGAGTCTCCTCTGGAAAGATTCCCAACCCACCTGGATGTTGTGACTGTGGGCAAGCTGCTGTGGGTTACTCTGCTTTAGCAGGGGGGTTGGACTAGCAAATCTCCAGAGGTCCCTTCCAACCCTCACCAGTTAGGGATTCAGTAATGGCAGCCATGCCTTGGATATTTTGGGCAGGCATCCCCTCTGGATTGTTGAAATCATCCTGACATGGAGAACTGATGCTTGGGCTTCCTCCTAGGTATGGGTGGATGCCCCATCCCCAGAAGTGTTCAGAGCCAGGTTGGATGGAACTCTGAACCCATGGCAGGCATTGTAACTAGATGATCTTTGAGGTCCATTCCAACCCAGAGCATTCTGTGATTCTATGACTCTCTACATCCAGGAGACAGAGCAGAGTTCCTGCAGCTTGGCAGCAGCTTCTCCACTTGCTTTGTGCTTTCCCCACTTTTGACCTTAAGAGGCAAATGAAAACACCCCACAAGCAAATGACACACTCCCCTTAAAGGCCTTCCCCACCACCCATGGTAAGGGTGTGTAGCTGCTCCCCTCCATGTCCTCCCCTCATGACCTTTGGGAAACATCCACAGCCAGAGGTGAAGACCAACACTGTGCAGGGATTTATTCCCCCAGTCTTGGTGGGCTTCAAGTATGGTGTCTCTTGGCCACGTGCCTTCTGCAGGAGAGACCAAACCAAAGCAAAGTGGATATTAGGCTGGATATTAGGAAGAAGTTCTTTACAGTGAGGGTGGTGAGATATTGGAACAGGTTGCCCAGAGATGTCCTGGATGCCCCCTTCCTGGAGTTCAAGGCGAGGCTGGCTGAGGCCTTAAGCCACCTGGTCTAGTGGAAGGTGCCCCTGCCCATGGCATTGGGGTTAGAACTAAGTGATCTGTCATGTCCCTTCCATTCTATGATTCTGTGAAACTCTGGCTTCCAACACTGCCAGGCTGCTTCTGGAAAAAAAGCTCCATGTTCCCACCAGCACACCCTTGAAGTGTTGGCTTAACCCAGGTCCTGATTTCTCTCTCCCAGCAGTCTCTGTGATAAAGAGCCACATGGAGTTTCTCTCACTGTCTTTCATTAAATTAAACCAATTAAGCAAGGCTCAGGAACCTCTGGTCCCGGCCAGCTTGGTCAGCTGGTGTAGCCATGTTTCCAAAGTATCTTCTCTCTCTCTCTGCTTACCCTCACATCAAAGCAAGCTGTGGAGCAGCATTGTCCTCAGAACACTTCAGCAAAGTATGTCAAGAGATTTGGGAAGCAGCTGACTTAATGCTGAGGAAATTAGTAACCAAATGAGTCCTTAGCCAAACGTCTCCTCTTCTTGATCTTGGGAAAAGTGGTGTTTAAGTTCTCCATCTCCTGGTTTTGGACTCAGGAAATGTGATTGCACATCTGTCATTATTTTACTCTGCTGCGTTGATGGCTCACATTAAACAAACCACATTCCTGCATGGCTTAGTAATCTCTGCTGTTCCCCTTTCCTTGCTGAGGAGACAAGTCCCAGCTTGACATCAATATACCTGTTGATCAGAGCTCCACTGTTAACCAACCAGCAGAGCTGTGTAGACACCAGCTGCAGGGAGCCTTCCCACCACCGACCTCTTTTCTGCAGCTTGCTGCAGCTTTGTATCCTGCCTCCCCACCCCCTTTTTTTCCCCTAACTATCGTTTGGATGAAGAGCAGGAGGAGCTGAGTGAGATCCACACCTCGCTGAGATCCATGTGTTTCTCGGAAAGGTGCTTGAGTCTTCCCCCTTCTTCCACCGAGCAGGTAAGAACATGTGCTTTGGGGTTGGACACCAGTCAAAAAAGGGTAGGTCTCTCCAAGTGGAGCACAGTTCCCAGGGATCCTGGTGCCTCAGCAGCCTGGGAGGACATGGTGAGCCCCACGGGATGGGCTCCCCCGGGCTGTGCAAGAGGAACATACCTTGAAGTGTCCCACCCGTGCAGGAACACTGAGCTTTTCTCTTGGTGGCTTTATCTTCCAGCTCTACTGAGATAACCCCGAGCTCACCATGGAGCTGCTGGAGGAACTTGACTTGTAGATGTTCCCAGCACCAGGTAGGAAGACGAGTGCCTGCTTTTAATGGCGTTGGGCTGCGGAAGCAGAAGGAAGGGTGGTGCAGAGGCTGACCTGGTTCTGGAGGGGCCATCTTAGATGGCTCCCGACTGAGACGTGGGGCTGTGGTGTTGACTGAGAAGTGCCTGGCCGTGTGTTGTCGTTACCTGTGGCTTGTGAATGGTTGTGAATGCTTTCCAGCTGCTGGAAACTCAGCAGAAGACCTCGGGGTCTTATCAAGCTTTGTGTTTTCCTGGCGAGGACATGACTGGCCAAGCGTTGACAGCTGTGCTACTCGGGGCCACCTTTTCCTATGTCACAGAATGGGAGCTGTGCCAGGAATGGTGCTTGTCCTGGGGAGGTTTGTGGAGGATAATGCTGTCTTGGGAGAACCATGATTTCCATGGGAAAAGTGAGACTGCCTCAGAGATGTATCCATTTTGGTTTAAAATAACTCCTTTTGTTCTCCACCATCAGAGATTCTTTTCTACAGGAAAAGAAGGGAAGGTCCTGAAAAAGGGGGACCAGAATGAAATGGTAGTGAGAGTGGGAGGGCAAGGCTTGGCAGCAGGCAAAGGGACCATTCCTTGCCATGGAAAGCTGGGTGGAGGGACTGGGGGCTGCTGGGGGATTGCCAGCCCTGGGGTTTACCAGGGGGTTGCTTTCCCTGGGCAACTCCACTCCCACCCCCTGCACACCAGAAGCTGGGAGGAAGCTGGTTCCCTTGGCACAGAGTATGGAGGGCTCACCCTTCCCCACACCCACCCATCCAAGGGTGATCTGGGGAGTGGATGCAGTTCTGCCTTAGGGTCAGAGTGGGAGTGATGGCAGCTGCTGGTTGAAGCTACCAGCTCATGCATGTGCCATAACCTGAGAAGGTGCTGGGGGTGCAGGTTGGTGGTCTATTGCTGCAGATAGCTTTGGAGGTTTTTGTGCATGGTTACAAAGATGCTGAGGGGGCTGGAGCATCTCTGTGAGGAGGAAAGGCTGAGAAACCTGGGGCTGTTTAACATGCAGAAGAGCAGACTGAGAAGAGATCTTCTCAAACTCTCAGATGATACTCAGATCTTCTCTTCAGCCCTAGACCAGACTGCCCAGGGAGGTTGCGGAATCTCCTTCTCTGAAGAGATTCCAAACCCACCCGGACATTGTGATCCTGGGCAGCCTGCTGTGGGTGACCCTGCCTTAGCAAGGGGTTGGATGATCTCCAGAGGTTCCTTCCAAACCCCAACGGTTCTGTGATGGCAGCCATGACTTGGATGCTTTTGTCAGGCTTTCCCTCTGGATTGCCAAATTAATCATGACATGGAGAGCTGATGCTCAGGCTTCCTTCTGGCCAAGGGGATCAGCAGTCTTGTGACCATGCCATTGCAATTTCAACCCCTCCTTGAAAGTCTGATAGTCACAGGGGATCATCCCAGCTGCCCCACGGGGACCCAGCTCATGGACATGGTGCTGTGGCCAGGGCAAAGGATGCGGAACCTCATGGCAATCCAATAGTGGCACCAAGGGATGACCACGGTGCAGACTTCACCTAACTGTATCCTTGTGGCTGCCCACGTGTCGCATTGTGCTAAACCTGGGGTGAGATGAGATCTTCCTTGAGCTCTTAGGCCATCTAGCAATAGCTTGCATGAGGGAGATGTTATTTCTTCTGAACTGGTTTCATTCAGTGACCCATGGACCCTCCTGCAGAGTCTCACTCGCTCTATGGGCAGAAGGTGCTGGCATGGTGCTGGGTGCTGGGGGTCACCCAGCTGGGGCATGGAGTTTTATGAGCACTTTAAGCCTTGCTGTTGACCTTTGCTTCCTTGGGAGCATCTGTAAGGTGGTTGACCCTGACACTGGCAAAGTCCTCCAGCCCCAGTGAACCATGGGGCTGGTTGCTCTCGGCAAGCAGAGCAGCTTGGATGAGGAACGTTGGTAGAACAGCTCTTTTGAAACAATTAAGAGCTTCTCCAGCTCATTTCCTTCCATGCCCTCGCAGAGGAAATTGGCTTAATTAGCAGTCTTCATGAATAATTAATTTTCTCCAATTTTTTTGATAGCTTCTTTAGAGCGAGAGGAGGTCCTGAGGTGCTCCAGAACTCCCAGCATGGTGGCTCTGCCTGTTAGCTGGTGACCCCAAGACCCATTTGATTCCCTTCTGGGTCATGGAAACAGCCCAAAAATGACATGAGAAGGGACCAGTGACATGGAGCTGTTTTCCAAGTGGTTCTTCATCCTCAACATCTCATGGAGATCAGTGTTTAGATTGGATATTAGGAACGATTTCTTTCCTGCAAGAGTGGTCAGGCATTGGAACAGGCTGCCCAGGGAGGTGGTGGAGTCACCGTACCTGGAGCTGTTGACAAAACATAAGGACATGGCACTTCAGGACATGGTTTAGTGCCCATGGTGGTCTTAGGTTGACGATCTTGGAGGCCTTTCCCAACCAAAACAATTCTGTGATTGATTCTATGATGGTCTGTCAGAGCATGGATGTGTGGCCCTACCTTCTGCTGCCTGCCCTTGATAGGTGTAGGAACATTGAGGCTCCTCAGCCGTAAAAATGAGGTTTCTACTCAACTTCTAATGACAGGAGGGTCTGCAGTTGTTTAGACCTGAGCAGGGAGACTTTAATTACTACTTCTGAGCAGAGCAGGATGTAAATATGGACTTGGGGAAGCAGTGAGGGTTATTAAAGTGAAAAGGCTGTAATTGCTGTGCCCCTCCCTCTCCATCAGATTTCCCTCTCGCTCTGGTTTGGAGAGGACCGGCTGATCCAGATAGTTCCCATCAGCCCTACTATTGCTGCTGGCTGCCCAGGGCTGATGGGAACAACCTTACCTGGAATGGTTCCAGGGATGGGCCATCTACCTCCTCTCTGGGCAACCTCTCATCATCCTCAGTGTAAAAATTCTCTCCCTTCTCTCCAGTCTGAATCTCCAAACCATCACCCCTTGTCCTGTCACAATAGGCCCTGCTCAAAAGTCTGTCTTTAGATTTCTTTTGGTACCCTTTAAGTACAGGACCAAAGGGACTGCTCTGAAGAGGTTATTCGATCCTGGCCACTTTGCCAGGCAGGGACCCCAGTGGGATGGCAGTGTGGGTGCTGCCAGCCATGCCACCCAGCATGTTGGTGCATGCCGTCCGGGAGTTGCTGCCTCCCCCTCTGCTCCCGTGTGCCCTGGCTTTGCCTCGTTCCTGCCTGATGACTGGGTGTGATTGCCTCATCCCATAAACTCTGGTCATGGGGTGAAGAGCCTCCTTGCCACCCTTTCCTTGCTTCACAGGGGTGCTGTCCTACTGACAGTGGGACACAGCTGGTGAATGCATTATTTAGGTGCAAGACTGGGCTGAAGGTTTAGACATGGTTGAGAGTATCACCCAAGGCTGAGGGGGCATCTCTTCTCTGCACTGCGTTCCTGAGGTGCTGTGCTGGACATCTGGGAGGAGATGGGGCTCCTAGGTGGGGACACACATGCCATCTGGGACCCAGTTGAGCTGTCTGGGGTGGCTAGTTGAGGTGAGAGGAGTCTCACCCTCTGCACAGGCATGAAGAAAGAAAAAGAGAGGAAAAGTTCTGCAGCTGAGTTGTTTTGTTCCCATCCCTGGAGGCTTTGGCACAAACTTATTTAATTATTTTTTTTCCTTTCTTCCTTTAATTTGTTCTCTCTCTTATTATTTTTTTTGGAAGAAATATTTTCAAGCAATGTGTTACTGAAGCCTTTTGCCTCCTGACAACACCCAGGCTCCCTGCCAGCACATATTTCTGATAATTCATCCATTATTAAATGAAATCAAAGAGAGGAGCTTAAAAAAAGTTAAAAAAAATAATAAAGTAAGGCATGGGAGTGTTTGCATCTGAGAGAGGCTGTTTACAGCTGGGCTGGGACTTTCTTCAGTTGCACAAGGATCTCCCCAAGGGAAACCCACCCAAAAATACTTTGCCCTGCTCCTCAAACTGCTAACATCTCTGGTGGCCATGCCAAAGCTCGGGGATAGAATCATGGACTCATGGAAGCTTAAAATCACAGAATCACAGAGTCATCAAGGTTAGAAAAGATATTTTAGATCATCAAGTCCTACTGTCAAACCAACACCATCATGCCCATTAAACCATGTCCCAACGTGCCATGTCTACACATTTTTCTAGCACCTCCAGGGATGGTGACTCCATCACCTCCCTGGGCAGCCTGTTCCAATGCTTTTCCTGCCATGCTGTGTGCTGTGCTGGTAGAAGCCCTAACTGGGATGAGTGCTGGCTGGGTACATCCCTTCCCTGCCAGCAGCCAGCCTGGGGAGAACCTGCAGCCCATGGCCAGAGACCTCATTTCCCGCGATCCAGAAATGAAGGTGGTGAGACTTTGTCCCAGGTTGCCCAGGGAGGTGGTAGATGCCTCATCCCTGGAACCATTGCAGGTCAGGTTGTTTGGGGCTCTGAGCAACCTGCTCTAGTTGCAGATGTCCCTGCTGACAGCACGAGAGTTGGACTAGATGACCTTGAAATGTCCCTTCCAACCCAAACCACTCTGTGATTCTATAATTCTGTGATCCCCACTGTCTCTGGACATGTTTACCAGCTTCAGGGATTTGGGATCCCTGCCCTGGTGGCAGCATTCTTCTTCTCCCACATCACAGTGGCTTGTTGGCTGTGTGGAGGGGGAATTCCCACCCTCCCTGCACTTGGCCAGTTTTAAGGTGAAAACAGGGAGATAAGGAGCTGCAGCCAAAAGCACTGACTCCATCTAAGCTGCTTGCTCCCACCAGTGAAATGGCTCCATTTCCCTGGAGAAAGTGATTTCTCTCCTGCAGAGAAAGTGATGGCAGTGCCAAGCGGGTCCCCGCAGGGCTCTTGGGTCGCAGCAGGTCTGTGTTCAGTGCCCACAGCCTGGCCGCGTGGCTGGGGCAGGAGTTGTGCCCACGCCAGATTTCAACCCACTCTTTGCAGACTGAGTCAGAGTGAGTCAGCTCTCTGGATCGCTCTCCTGCTGCCCTGAGCCAACCCAGCTCATTTATTAGTTAATTAGTTTTCATTTCCTCCTCCTCTCTTTCCTTCCCTTCGCAGCAAGCCCTCTCCCCACTCTCTCAAAGCAAAGAGGCAAAGCAAAACTTCATCTTTCCAGGGAGGGGGCACCTCTCTGGGCAGTCTGGGACAGGGTCTCACCACACTCAGTGCAAAAAGTCTCTTCCTTCTCTTCAGTCTAAATCTCCCTCTTCTAGTTCAAGCCATCACCCTGCACCCTGTCACAAAAGGCTCTGCTCAACAGTCTGTTCCCAGCTTTCTTCTTGGCCTCTTTAAATACTAAATGCCACCAGAAGGTCTCCCTTGAGCCTTCTCTTCTCCAGCCTTTTCTCCTCCAGCCTGAACAACCCCAGCTCTCTCAGCTATAAGAGGGATATTCAGACTCCACAGGTAGAAGAAATGTTTCACACTGAGGGTAGTGAGACCCTGTCCCAGATTGCCCAGAGAGGTGGTAGATGCCCCATCCCTGAAACCATTCCAGGACAAGTTGTCTGGGGCTCTGAGCAACCTGCTCTAGTTGCAGATGTTGCTGGCTGCAGGGGTGGACTACATGAACTTGAAAGGTTCCCTGCAACACAAACTTTTCTATGATGATGTGATTCTATGATCCTGGGACCTCCACCGCATAAGCACTCCACCACCACCAAAGCAGCACCCTTGGGCTTGCCTTTCTGCAGAGAGGCTCCTGGACACCAGACCCTTATCTTTTGTCCATGAGGTGGGGACAGGAGTAACCCACACTGGAGATCACAGAGTCAGAATAATTTTGGTTGGAAAATATGTTTAAAGTCATAGAATCTTAGAACTGCTGAGGTTGGAAGAGACCTCTCAGGCTCTGGCCAGCCTGATCTAGTGTGGGGTGTCCCTGCCCATGGCAGGGGGGTTGGAACTAGATGATCCTTGTGGTCCCTTCCAACCCTGACTGATTCTATGATCAAGGCCAACCACTGACTCAATGCTCACAATCCCACCATTACTGCCAAGCCTCTACCACTAAACCATGTCCCTAAGTACCACATCTATACATCTTTTAAACACCTCCAGGGGTGGTGACTCCAGCAACTCCCTGGGCAGCCTGTTCCCCTGACTGAGAACCCTGTGAAGAGATTCCTCCTAATATCCGACCTGAACCTCCTCTGGCACAATTTGAGAGAGGATGAAGATAAAGACAAGGATGGGACTAGGAATAGGGATGGGGATGGGGATAGAGATATGGATAAAGAAGGACGGGAATTTGGAACAGGAACAGGGATAGCAATGAGGGTGGGAATGAGGATGAAGATTGGGATATTGGTGGGAGTGGGGATGGTGGCAGGAACAGGGAGAGAGAAGGGGATAGGGATAAAGATGGGGATGGGAAAAGGAACAGGAAGAGGGATAGGGATGGGGGTGGGAATGAGGATAGGGATGGGGCTAGGAATGGGGGTGGAAATGGGAGGATAGAGATGTACATGGAGATAGGGATGAAGATAATCATGGAGATGGGGACTGGGAAGGGAAAGAAGTAGGGGATGGGAAATGATAAAGAGACAGGGAAGGAGAAAAATGGAGTAGGGATGAGGGTGGGAATGAATGAGGATGGGGATGTGAATGGGAAGATAAGGATGGGGATGAACATGGAGATGGGGATTTGAATATTCATAGAGATGGAGGTGGGGAAGAGTAAAGAGATGTGGAAGGGGGAGAACAGAGATGGATAGGGATAGGAAGACAGCGATGGGAAGACAGGGATGGGGGTGGACATGGAGATGGGGAAGAAGTAGTGGATAGGAAAAGGTAAAGAGGTGGAGAAGGGGAGGAAGAAGGGGGTGGGGAAGGGGAAAGGGGGAGCCTTTCTGCCCAGGCTGCCTGCTGGCTGGCTGATCCTGCTCTGCTAATAAGCAGGTTGGTTGTGCCTCAGCTTCCCTGCCTGGGCGGGGAGGATTTTTCCAGGACCGAGAGTTTGCAGCTGAGGCATAGGAAAGCAGATGGGAAGGAGCAGGTAATTTTTATCCCCATGAACTAAGCAATGCTATTTCACTTGGAAAATGAATGAACTTTCCTGCTGTTTCCCTCCCCCCACCCTTCGTTCTTCCCCATCTTGTTCCACGCTAGAATAAGGAACCTGCAGGAGCCGGGCAGTTTTAATGGGGCATGTTACATCTGATAGGTAATCAGAGCTGTCTCCATCTCATCTGGGGCAGGAAAAAAACCCCCTCAGTTTCTTTGCCTTTGCTGATTTAAATTTAATTACCTTGGATGCAAATCATTTATCAAAGGAACACAGATGATGTTGGTCTTTTTTAAGAACTTCATGCATAGACTGGGAGGTGTTGGGTTGAGGGTTTGACTTGATGATCTTCGAGGTCTTTTCCAGCCTTAATGGTTCTATGACAAGTGTTTATCAAGCTGCTCATCTGAGGAGGGTCTGCTCCATGCAAGGCAAAATACTTGGGCAGAGGCAGGGGAAAAATTAGCTTTGCTTTTTCCCAAATAGCTTCTCCCTCTGTTAAAGATCTCTTGATCGCTTGACAGCATCATGCAGCAGACATTACCAGTGACTTACATTTTCCTGGTCTCCACCTTTATAAACCTATCACTGGGAACTGCCTAAACTGGGGAAAAATGAGGCTTTTGCTGGTTTTCCATGTTCTTTTTGTAAGTTCATGTCCTGGGAGATTTTATTACAAAACCAGTCCCAGTGTCAGGGAGAGAAAAGTGCAAGTGTTCCCTCTGCACTCAGCCATGCCTCTTCGTTTCTTTGGGGTGGTTTAATTGCTTTAGCTTACTTATCTCTCTTAAAGGTGCTTCTTTAAGCCCTGGGCAGCCAGCAGCAATACTAGGGCTGGTGGGAACTATCTGCTCCCCAAAATTAAAGGGAAAAGAAAATGTGGGAGCTCAACTTTGAGATTAAGAAAGTAGCTTGTGCAATGAAAGAGCACCTCAGCTTTGTGTCCCAAAGGATATAAATGGCTGAGCATTGCTGAGCTGGCGTTGTCACCACCATGGAAATGAAGGTGGTGAGACCCTGTCCCAGGTTGCCCAGGGAGGTGGTAGATGCTCCATCTCTGGAACCATTGCAGGTCAGGTTGTTTGGGGCTCTGAGCAACCTGCTCTAGTTGCCGATGTCCCTGCTGACTGTAGGGGGGTTGGACTAGATGACCACTGAAGGTCCCTTCCAACTTAACCTATTCTTACTGCAAGGCCAGGAGACTCCAGTGCCACAGCTGGTCTCACTAGAATGTGGCATCAAAGATGGAGGGGACAGAACTGCTCTGCAAAATGCTCCCCATTAAGGCCTTTGGAAATAGAAACCACAATAACTGACCTGTGTGTTTCCTACCCTTCCCCAAAACTCCCATGTGCTTCACCTCTAAAGCCACTGGAGGACACCAGATTGACCATATGTTGGTTGTCCAACTTCCCCTCAGCCTCTTGCAGATGGTGTAAGGTGCTCAGAAGCAACCAAATCTGGCTGCTAACCCCTACCCAAGGAACGTGGGCTGTGGATGTGGCTCACCTCCAGCACTGGCACAAGGGCGCTGCTCCCCTCGGGCACAGCACCCACAGGGTGAGGGGTGGCTGGGCAGCCTGGCCCTGAGGAATCAGACGCTCCCAAGAGCAGATAAAAGGGATGGAGCTGGCTGTCTGCCCGTGGAAAGTCCCAGCTTGCTCCTCACCACCCAATCCTCTCACCTCGAGCTGTTTGCAGTCGTCTTCTTCCCAATTAGCATAAGCAAAGCTAAGCTGGCTGGATGCTGGCTGCAAGCTCTTTTTGATTGCACTAAGCTGCTGCTCCTCTTGGTATTTGAGGCTATTTTTAATGCTCTTTCCTACTCTGCTCTACCACCTAAAGCATTACCAGCAGTGATGAGGCCAGCTCAGCATGTCTCAGCTGCCTGCATGGACAGACAGACAGACGCGTCCTGGTGGCCTTTCATCAGCTGGGCAGTGGCAGCAGGCTCGGCCCTGCCTCGTAGCCATCACCCAGCACTGGGTCAGCCATGGAATGCACTGTGCCAGCCATCTCCTGGGCTGGGGACTTGGGCTGGCTGCTGCAGGAAAGATTTTCTGCTTTTGCATCCCCAAACTGCTGCTTTAGAAGCTCATAGCAAAAATATAGAGAGTCCAAGGTGCCAAACGTTGCTGTATTTGGAAGCAATTGCAAGGGCATTAAAATAGCATAGAATGGTAGAACCAGAGGATGGTTTGGGTTGAAAGGTCACCTAGTCATACTTCTCTGCATTCAGCAGGGACATCTGCAGCTAGAGCAGGTTGCTCACAGCCCCAAACCACCTCACTTGCAATGGTTCCAGGGATGGGGCATCTACCACCTCTCTGGGTAATCTGGTCCAGGTTCTCACCACCCTCAGAATGAAGAACTTCTTACTTCTCCTAGTTTAAATCTCCCCTGTTTCAGTTCAAACCCATCACCCCATGTCCTGTCACAACAGGCCCTGCTCAAAAGTCTGTCCCCAGCTTTCTGCTCAGCCCCTTTAAGCACTCAAAGGCCACCAGAAGTTCTCCCTGGAGCCTTATCTTCTCCAGGCTGACCAACCCCTTATCTTCTCTCAGCCTGGCCTCACAGCAGAGTAGTTCCATCCCTTGCATAATTTTTATGGCCCTAAATTGATCTGCAGAACATTCATAGCCCATTTGCATAATACAAAGATATTATTAATTGCCAATTAGTTGCCAAAGAGGACTAATGGCACCTGTTGCAGGTAGAGCAAATACAACTGGCCCTTTGCAACTGGAAAAACACCTTGTGGTGTGTAATTAAATGTCTTCTCCATGCTCACCCCACCCAACTGGCCTGGGTTCTACTGTAAGGAAGCTTCCCATGACACCAGGATGGGGCAGTACTGGGATGGGGCATTGACAGGATAGGGCATTGACAGGGTGGGATGCTGCTAGACTCAGAGGTCACAGACTGCAGGGGGCGGAAGGGATCTCTAGAGATCACCTAGTCCAACCCCTCTGCTAATGCAGGGTCACCCACAGCAGCTTGCCCAGGGTCACAATGTGCATGTGGCTTTGGAATCTCTCCAGAGAAGGAGACTCCACAGCTTCTCTGGGCAGCCTGGGTAGATGTGTTTTCCTTTCCCAGTGTTGTTGGGATGGCTGAATCTCCATCACATGCAGTGGGTGAGCTGGTGTGAGTTGGGAAGGAGCAGTTCAAGCCTGGGTGCTGGTAGGAATACTCTGAGCAATCACTGAGGAAGGTAATTGGTGTGTCTGATGGACAGGGGCAGGAGGGAGGTGTGGTATCATCTTAGGTTGGGTGTGGAGACCAACTCAAAGGAGGACAAGCCTGGTACTTTTCATGCAACAGCTTAAGATCCAGCCCTGGCATAAACACAAACAGAGGAATGTGATAAAGCATCTGAGCCTGCTCCACAGGTAGGGTTGTTTGCTGAGCTTGGAGGTGGAGAAATAAGAAAAGGTCTCCTCTGCTCTGGGACCTGGCCTGATTATATATGAAAAATGGGGATTTATCCTGGGGAAAATACACTGTCAGCATTATTTTCACTGTCTTGTTTATCTGGTGGCATATTAGGATCACTGGTTGGGCTGATGCACATCTGCAGTAGCATCCCATTTGCCTGAAGAGATAAGAAAGCCTCAGCCAAAGACAGAGCTTCTTGGCCATGCTGTAAAAAGCCCCACCATGGGTGAGGGCTGCTGCCCACTGAGCTGGGTGCAGCACCCAGAGGGGTCCACTGTGGGGCAGTCTGTCTTACCCCAGTCTTCTGCACAGCAGGAAAAGGCTCTTCTTGAAACGTGAAAACTGTTGAGGGGGCTCTAATGGAACCAATGGAGTCTGGAAGGTTCTCTGAGCAACACAGGCCAGTGCCTCACCACCCTCGGGGGCAAAAATTTCTTCCTTCTCTCTAGTCTAAGTCTCTCCTCTTTTAGTTTTAACCCATCACCCCTCATCCTGTCCCAACAGCTCCTGCTGAAAAGGTTATCCTGCCTAATAGCCCCCATCTCACTGACCCACACCCCCTGTCTGCTCCAAAGCCCAGAGCAGGTAGCACAGATGCCTCCTTCATCTCCAGACATCCTTGTGCTAGCCCATGGCACCCTACCCTGTGCAAACACAGCCCTCAGACCCCCCTCTCTGATGGAGTTCATTCATTTTGGTGCTTTGCAGGAGAAGGGGGTGACCCCAAGCACAACCATGATAACTGAACCCCTGACACCAGCTCACCCTGATTTTCACCACTACTGCCATTGCATTTGGCTAGCAGTGAATTGCCTTCCTCTGATGCACTCAGACCCTTCAGCACACACTTGCTGGTGACAGCAGGGACCTTTTTTGATCACCCTGTAGCCTAATTAATGATGGAAACTCTGTGGTGATCCAGCACTTTGCATCCACAGAGATGAAGCAGATGTCTGCGAGCCCTGGATCTGATGGTCGGTAGGCAGCTTTGCATTTCCATGGCCAGGGCATCCCAGCTCCTCCAGTAATAGGCAGAAGTGCTGGCTGGAACTGGGCAGGTGGTTCCCAGGAAGGGCTGGAGGTGGGTGGGAGTTTGCATGCAGCTAAGTATAGAATCACAGAATTGAATCTTAGAATTGCTTTAGTTGAAAGAGTCCTTTCAGGCCATTCCCTCTTGTTCTGTCTCCTGATACTAGGGAGAAGAGACCAACCGCACCTTGGCCTCCAACCTCTTTCCAGGGAGTCACAGAGAACAGTGAGGTCTCCCCTCAGCCTCCTTTTCCCCAGAGGAAACAATCCCAGTTCCCTCAGCTGCTCCTTATCATTCTTGTTCTCTAGACCCTTCAGCAGCTTCTTTGCCAGTTCTCTTTCCCAGTCCTTTCCCAGGAAGCCCCCAGCATCCTTTCACCCCTTCACTTTCATTTGGGTAAGACCTTGGGCAAAGAAATGTTGGCTGAGGGCAGGGTTGTTCAAACAGGTTCTGAGGTACAACCAGGTGAGAAACACCTGGGATTTCTCCCCTGCTGCCCATCACCACCTTCCAGGCACGTTATTTTTAGTGGGATTTGTTGTTGTTTCTGTTGGGTTTGGTTTGTTTGCATGCTTTGTTTTTTAAAACAGAAAATATTAATCTGCAATAAGTGCCCTGGGAAGTGGAGGTGCTGTGCATGGTGGGAACCACCACAATCCCCTTTCCTACCTCCAGCTCCTGGCATGCATGAGACTCAGGGTACTGCTTTAACGGATGTCAGAGCTCTGCTCTGGACCAGTATTTCCCAGGGCTTTATATCTGGACCATAAAAATTTAAAGGAGGGGTTGGCAGAGAAAAAGAGTCACATAAAAGGGGGTAGTAGCCACAGCTGCTTTTGCTTTACTGTGCTCCTACAGCTCATAAACACCCTGGCTTTGCAAAGTGGAGGCTGAGACAAAGGCGCTCTGCTGGCTCCTGCCATAGGTCTGTGGTGAGAACCTAGCTGTGTGCAGGACCCCAAAAACCTCCTGGGGATGTGAGTATGCATCAGAGCAGGGGTTTGCATCAGGCACATGGGTGCTGTGGTGCATAATATCCCCTCTGCTAGGCACAGCACCCGATGTTGAGGTGGCACCCCAAAAAGGGGTAGAGGGGCCAGCAAGAGGCTGGAGCATTTTTGGGGTCCACAAAGCCTTTGTTCCTCCATCCCACCCTGTGCCACCTCTCAGATGTAGCCTCAAGGAGGGGTGAGCTGGCTCATTCCCTCCAAGTTTGCTTTAATGAAACCAGAGCCTAAGCTCCTCACATTTTTCCAGTCCAGGGGTGACAGGGAAAGGAGTTATTAGGAAAGATCCCAGGGAGGTTCTCAGGGGCCTGAAAACTGAGCAAATTTCTGGTAGCCTTTCGGTCTTAAAGGGATCAATCAGAAAGATGGGGACAGACTTCTGAGCAGGATCTGTTGTGACAGGACAAGGGGTGATGGTTTGAAACTGCAAGAGGGAGATTCAGGCTGGAGAAAAGGAACAGATTTTTGATACTGAGGGTGGTGGGACACTGGCCCAAGTTGCCCAGAGAGGTGATAGAAGCCTCATCCCTGGAACCATTCCAGGTGAGGTTGTTCAGGGCTCTGAGCAACCTGCTCCAGTTGTAGATGTCCCTGCTCACTACAGGGGCTGGACTAGATGGTTTTTGAAGGTCCCTTCCCACCCAAACTTCTCTGTGATTCCATGATCCATGGGATGTGAGGGCACCCATAGCACCCAATGGAGGATGGCCTGGGCACCATGCTCATCCTGGGGCTTCTCCCTCACCTCAGCTGATGCTGGAGGAATCCAGGATGGAAACCACAGATTCATAGAAGGGTTTGGGTTGGAAGTAACCTTGAAGATCATCTAGCTCCTGCCATGGGCAGGGACACCTTCCACTAGGCTAGGTTGTCCAAGCTGGCCTTGAACACTTTCAAACACCTTCCCTGGGGCAACCTGTTCCAGTGTCTCACTACCCTCAGTGGAAAGAATTTCTTTCTAATAGCCTGTCTAAAATCTATCCTCCTCAAGCTTCAATTTAGTCCTCCCCAAGGAAGCTGATCCCTGGAACATCCTCAAGCCTTGGTGTGCCCCCAACCCATCTGGCACATCCCAGGGGAAAGGGGTGATGATGTCATTTCAGAGCCCTATTTTCCAGCACATTTAAACTGGGTGGTGGTCTGAGACAGGATGCTCTGCCTTTTCATGCCTGGCTTCCCATGGGATGTGTGGTCCTCAGGGCAGAATAGCCACGGGTGGAAAGCTGGGGCTGATCATTTCGGCACGGGGCCGTGCCTGCTGTGCCTGACTCACCCTTTAACCACGTTCCTTTTCTTTGTGTGATGAACTGGGAGCTGGCGGGGGTGGGGGGAACTGGGCGGCTGACGGAGACGGCACAGCTGCTGCTTCCCGGGGAAATGGTGTGTCTGGGAAATGTTTCCACGGAAAAAAATCACCCTTCAAACCAAACCAAAACAAAACACAGCGTTCCTCTGCTGCCCAGAAAGGAGGGAAGGCTGCTGGGAGAAGCTGATCTGATCTCAGCACCGTCTCCCTTCCTGCTGGGTGATGGTCTGGTGGCATCACACCAAGGAATGTCTCAGTCTCATCCCAGCCACAATCCTCACATCTGATGGGGTGGTGAGCCCCTCTCTTGCACCCCAAAGCAGTGTTGGAGCAGGGGAACCTCAAAGCTCTGGGGGGTTGGAGAGCTCAGCTGTTATGAACTGCCTGCCAAGTATATGTGGGCATTGGCAGGGAGGTGGCAGCAGCAGGCACGCAAAGGGGGGGGGGTGAATGCCGACTTCCCTGGGCTGTGTGTGTACTGCTGGACAACAAGCTCACCGTGAGCCAGCAGCGTGCTCTTGGGGCCAAGAAGGCCAGTTGTCTCCTGGGGTGAATTAAGAAGAACGTGGCCAGTAGGTCAAGGCAGGTTCTCCTGCCCCTCTACTCTGCCCTAGTGAGGCCATATCTGGAGTTCTGGGTCCCCAGTTTAAGAGAGACACAGAGCTACTGGATACATTCCAGCAGAGACTGCAAAGATTCCATTAGAGGTTGCAAAGATGCTGAGGAGTGGAGTGGAGCATCTCTGTGAGGATGAAGGGTGAGAGACCTGGGGCTGTTTAGCCTGGAGAAGAGCAGCCTGAGAGGGTATCTGATCAATATCTAGAGCTTGGGGATCAAATGGATAGGGCTAGATTATTTTAAGTGTTGCCCAGTGACAGGACATGGGGCAATGGGCTCAAACTACAACCCAGGAGGTTCAATCTGAACAGGAGGAGAAACTGAGGGTGCTGGAGCCCTGGAGCAGGCAGCCCAGAGAGGTTTTGGAGGCTCCTTCTTTGGAGAGGTTCCAAACCCACATGGACATTGTGATCCTGGAGGGCCAGACAGGATGTTCCCCCTTTAGCCTCCCCCATGGGTGCTGGTGCACTTGATGGTGATAAATCTATGGTGAGATATCCTGGGAAGCAACCTAGGTTGCAAATAGCCTGTGTTTGTTTCTGAGCTGGTGTCCACCACTGTTTGCAGCCTCATAAATGGCTTTTTTATCCCCAGGGTGTGATGGAGCAGAGGAGGGTGTCCTTGGGGTGAAGGTGGGGGTGGGGTGGAGCAAGAGATGAGGGAAGGAGAGAGAAAAAAAGAGGTGGCCAAAGCAAAGGGATGTGGAGACTCAGGCAACATGACCGCAGCAGACAGGGTCCTGCCTGCCATTAATTGAATACAAAAGGATTAATGAGCTATTCATGGGAGCCCATTAGATAATCATTAGCCAAGTTATGGATCCTGGAGGAGACCTGCTCAGTCCATTGCTCAGAAATCAATTCCCATTTGGCTGGGCATTTAAAGGATGCCGCTGCTGCTTAAAAAATGGTGGAATGACCCAAATCCTGCCCTGCACCACCAGCCCCTCTGGAACCCTTGGTGCCAGGTGCCTGGTGCAGTCCAACCCCAACACACCAGCACCTTGCTGGGATGCTTTTAGACTGTGATGGCCACTGTGTCATTGACACTGGTGTCAGAACTGCTGCCTCCAAAGTGGCTTTTTGTCCTTTCCCATGACACAGATCCCTGGCAAGGGCTGTTTGAACCAGCCCCATAACTTCTCAAGGTGTAAGGGTGGGATTGGCTGGATGTATCAGGATCCCCAAGCAAAAAAGGAGAGATGGTCAGGATGAGCTTGTCCAGAAATACATGGGTCTTGATGGGATGCACTCACAAATGCTGAAGGAGCTGGCAGAAGTTGTTGCTGGGCCACTCTCCATCATCTTTGAAAAGTGCTTGAGAACAGAAGAGGTATTGGAGGACTGGAGGAAAGCCAGTGTCTCTCCAAACTTCCAAAAGGGCAAGAAGGAGGACCTGGGTAACTATAGACTGGTCAGGCAGTGGGGTAGGACTCAATATTCTTCAAGGGTCCATTCCAACCCCCATCATTCTGTGATTCTGGGATCACTCTGGCAGGGCGTGAGTAGGCTTTACTTTAGCCTGGCCTCATGCCCACCATGGGCTCCCAGCCCCTCTCCCCTTTGGCATCTATGTGTCTCACACCAAGCAGGGCATTGACCTTGGCTGGGGCTGCTGGGAAGCCCAGCAGCACAAAAAGCTCTTCAGAGTGGTGGTAAATCATTGACAGATGAGTGACAGATCCATTGGGCCATGGCCACGCTCCTCACTGCCTCGGGTGCTTTGTCCCTGCGGCTGGCAGTGGGGGGACAGGTGGCCTGGGCTGGCTTTTCCCTGCTGCAATCCTGCCTGATTATGAAGCATGAGGCCAGAGTCCTCATTCCATGGGCAAAGAGGTGCCTGCCTGCCCCCCTGGAGATCTGGGTGGCATCAGCCACCTTTCAAAGCATGCTTGAAACTGGTTCTGACTCCTGAAAGTTGCAGATTTTGCAGCCATTTGCCTGACCTGCTTGCTTTAAACCATGTTGTACAGAGAAAAGTATCTCCTCAGTGTGGTGGGACATCTCTGGAGCATGGGGATGGGGATGGAGGTGGTGCCAAGCCCATGGTGCCCCATGCAATGGGGCCTTTTGTGGCCTTCTGCGCTGGAGTTGGGGTTGGTTTAAACCCTAAGGTGAAAGTCAGCTCAGGGCATGAGGGTCTGGCCGGAGTTGATCCTTCAGAAGCATGTTGGACAATATCCACTTTGAGGAACTCTACTAGAGAGAGTCCAGTGGAGTCTGCAAGGATGCTGAGTGGACTGGAGCATCTCTGTGAGGAGGAAAGGCTGAAACCTGCAGCTGTTTAGCCTGGAGAAGAGCAGCCTGAGAGGGGATCTGATCAATGTTCAGCAAGAGCTGAAGGGTCAGAGGCAAGAGGAAGGGGTCAGACTATTTTCAGTGATGCCCAGTGACAGGACAATGGGCAATGGGCACAAACTGGAGCTCAGCACGTTCCATTAAACAGAAGCAGAAACTTCTTTGCTGTGAGGGTGCTAGAGCCCTGGAGCAGACTGCACAGAGAGGTTGTGGAGTCTCCTTCTCTGAAGAGATTCCAAACCCACCTGGACCTTGAGATCTTGGGCAACTTGCTGTGGGTACCTCTGCTTTAGCAGGGAGGTTGGACTGGATGATCTCCAGAGCTCCTGTCCAACTCCTACCACTCTGTGATTCCTCCCAGCCTATCACGCTGGTGTGCATTCTCTGACGTCTCCTAACATTGGGGCTGCTTGTGACTTCACTGGGGGGGCCTCACTGGGGTTTCTTTCCTGTTTGGGAGGTCAGGAGGAGCCCTGAGGCATCTGCTCTTCCATCAGATAGGACTGAAGTCAGCCAAGCAGGCACACAGAGGGGCTATAAATATCCCCCCACTCCTCTGATCTTTCCTTCCCGCCGGCTGCTGCCATTCCTGCTTTAGGACAAATTTCCAGGGGCTTTTCAGCAGCTCAGACAGGCTGGGAGAAAAATCTAGGGGTAGCCCCTAGGCTCAGAACCCCCCAAATCCCCTTTAGAGCCCCAGAAAGTGGATGAGGGAGTGGGCAAGTGAGGAGAGTCTCTGGATTTTTGGGGTGGGGGGGAGGAGCTGCAGAAATGTTGAGTGCAGACTGTGCATTGCACTGGGGGGCCTGTGGCAAAGCTCCCACAGCAAGTCTATGCTTGTCTGACCTCACATTTATCCATCATTTGGTACTCAAAACCAGCTCAGGGTCCCAGTTTGGAAGTGGGGAGGCAATCCCTTCTTCCCATCCAGCCATCCCAAGGAATCTCACAGGCTGGAATTGCATCCGGCTGCTGCAACTCAATGTTCCAGAGGCTCCTGGGCTAGAGGCAGCTGTAAATCCGGTGGGATGGATTACAGAATTCACTGGATCAGCACTGCCAGAGTAGCTGCAAGCATTGGGTTGTTTGTTTGGTGGGGTTTTTTTGGGGGGGAAGGGTAGGAGGAGGGAGAGTATCTATGCCTCCCCATCGGGATGCACGCTTAAATTGTTCTTGATGTTGCCAATAGTTATGGATTCAGGGTGGATTTCCCCTCTTTTTCCAGCCCTCTTTGGCTTGGATCTTTTGAAACTCCTTTTGATCTCCATCCTTACTGCCTTCCCAGGCAAAGAGGGAAAGGATAGGTGGATAAGCACAGAGGGAGATTTGGGATTCCAGTTAAAGAAGCTAACCCAGTCCATCCCCAGCATGTTTTGGCTGGCAGCACCTCCTCTGTGAGCATCCCTCAGGTCTGGGGGTGGTTCTGTGTTGCTGGCATTCCTTCCCTGGAGCTGACAGCATCATGCCACCCCTGGCCACCCCAGCATGTTCAATAGGTCATGGAATCAGACAATGGCAAAAAACATAAAAAGTCCCTCCCCAGCTTCCTTGGAGGTCTCCTACTTCCAGCCATCACTTGGGTACTGAGCTGGGCTGCCACCAGCCCACCCCCTGGGAAGCTCCCTGCTGTCCTTAGAGATGCTTAGTACCATTCAGAGCTGACTCCTGCATGCTGAGTAATCTTGTCTAGCCCATTTACTGGGATGGACTGGGATGGAGGGAGTCAGCTACGGGGTTGTTTCACTCAGGAAAAGAGGAAAGTGGGGCAGCATCAGAAGAAAATCCCTGGGGATAGGTCCTGACGTGTACCCAGGATTTAATCATAAACCAAATTAAAGCAGAGGCTTGATGATGTCTCTGCAAAGGGGATACTTCTGGCCAAAAATCAGATAGTATTCTCCTGAAGGCCCCCAAAAATGCCAGAGGAAGCACCCACTCCCTGGCATACTGCTTGGATCCCTCCATCCCAGCAGCCTCTACATGTCCACCTCAGCCTGGATAGGGAGGGAAGAAGATCTTACCTAGAAATCATCCCCAACCCCAGCATGGTCCACTCCCAGTAGTGAGATTTATTTTCCTATCTGGTTCAGGGAAGAATTTCCACGTCAGCTGCAGCCCTGATGTTGTGCCAGGCATCGCTGAGCAACAGTGACGTGCCTGTCCCCAGATGCACCCCATGAGGGTGCTGAGCACCACAGGTGGACGCTGAGGTCCCTGTGCAGGGTAAATTTTCATGGAATCATAAAATCATTAAGGTTGGAAAAGATCATCAGGTCCAACCACCTGAAAGGAGGTTGTAGTGAGGTGAGGGTCAGTCTCTTCTCTCTAGTACCAGACAATGGGACAAGAGGTAATGACCTGAAATTGTGCCAGGGGAGGTTTAGGTTGGAAATTAGGAACAATGTCTTTGCTGACACAGCGGTCAGGCATTGGAACAGGCTGCCCAGGGAGGTGGTGGAGTCATCATCCCTGGAGAGAAAGGCATGGACATGGCACTTCAGGACATGATTTAATGGCCACGGTGCTGTTGACAGTTGGACTCAATGATCTTGGAGGTCTTTTCCAACCAAAATAATTCTATGATCAACCCAATGCCACCATGCTGGACTTGGAAGAAGAGGCCAACCCCCATCTGGCTCCAACCTCTTTTCAGGATGCTGAGGAGAGAGAAGGTTCCTGTCAGGACACCGTAAAAACCACCAAGGGAGATGCCAAGCACTGGTGGCATCACCCTGTGGGTTGGCACAGCTCCATGGGATTTGGATACAATCCTTGTAAGATCATCTGCCCTTGGGAAAGGGATGAGATTTGGGTGGATTTGGTTGTTACTATGTAGGAGATAAGAGAGCCGAAGCGTTTGTGGGACCATCCTCACCAGTAACAATGCCTGTATTGAAAAGCTGGGCTGGAGGATACTCAGCTGGTGATAAAGCAGGATCACAGTGAGCAGCTGCCATTTCACATCTTCTCAATATAAACACATTTAATGCAAGAAAAAGATATCTGTAGATTTGATGTGAATGTTTTCAGTCAGAACCACCATCCTGAGATATGCTCAGCAACACAATTAGCTCACTTAAACATTGTCTGAGAGAAAAAAACAACTTCCATTTATGACATTTTCCCATCTGTGTTTCCTGGGTTTTTGGACTGGAATCATAGGATGGTTTGAGTTGGAAGGGACCTTAAAGATCATCTAGTTCAAACTGCCCTGACATGGGCATTGACAGCTTCCACTAGACCAGGTTGCTCAAGGCCTTGTTCAACCCTGCCTTGAACACCTCCAGGGAGAGGTCATCCACAACCTCCCTGGGCAACCTGCTCCAGTGTCTTACCACCCTCACTGTAAAGAATTTCATTCTAACCCCATTTTAAATCTACCCTCCTCAAGCTTCAATCCATTGCCTGTCATCCTGTCACTACAATTCCTTGTAAAAAGTCCTTCCCTGGCTTTCCTGTAGTCCCCTTCATGTACTGGAAGGATGCTCTAAGGTGTCCCTGGAGCTTTCTCTTCTCTGAGCTGAACAGCCCCAACTCTCTCAGCCTATCTCCATAGTGGATGTGCTCCAGCCCTCTGATCATCTTAGTGGCATCCTCTGGACCCTCTCCAACAGTTTGATGTCCTGGTGCTGGGGGCACCAGAACTGGATGCAGTACTCCAAGTAATAAGTACTCCAAGTACTTACAAGAGCAGAATAGAGGGTGAGAATCACTTCATTCCTTCCAGAAATGTTCAAGAGAAATGTCACAAGAGTCTTTGTTTTTCTCTTTTCACCAAGAGGAGAGGCAAACACCAGACACTGGCTAAGGCTCATATTTCCAAGCTCTCCCTGTGCCAGACTCTAGAGTGGTTCATGCCTGGTGACTTTTCACAGAGATTCTCATCCAGCCAGGAGGACACATGGAATTTTTCCTCTTCTGGAGACATGGAGTTGCTCTGAGACTCTTCCCAAGTGTTAGCAGCTGTGCCATCCCAGTCCATGATTATGTATCTCCTTGCCTGTATCCCAGATCTCTTCCTAGTGTTTTATTTAGCCTCTGCAGCAAGGCAGGTGCTGCCTTACTGGAGTTCTGCATTACACTGGGGAGGGTAGCAGGGCGGGTGGTATGGGAGTGATGGAGCCATGCAGGACCCCTTCATCCTCTTCATCCTCCTCAGCATCACAAAAAGTGATGCCCTGTTTTCATCCTCCCCAACCCCTAAAATATTTTAGGAGTTGGACTAACCGAGCTGGAGGGCAGCTCTGCCACAAGCCTGCGCCCACCTTGGCTATCACAGAATCAATCACAGACTGGTGGGGGTTGGAAGGGACCTCTGGAGATCATCTAGTCCAACCCTTCTGCCAGAGGAGAGTCACCCAGATGAGGTTGCACAGGATCACATCCATGCAGGTTTTGAGTGACTCCAGAGAAGGAGACTTCACAACCTCTCTGGGGAGCCTTGTCCAGTGCTCCACCAACCTGAAAGTAAAGAAGCATGGGGGGTGTTTCCAGAGTGAATCTGGGGGTAAAACAAGCTATTTCTGGATGTGGTAGTGGTACCCATGATCCCACCTGTGCCCTCAGTGTGGTGGCATTTGGCATGGGCAGCTTTGCAAAGGCCCAGTGCATGGAGGAAATTCTCTACATTGAGGGTGGTGAGACACTGGAACAGGTTGCCCAGGGAGGTTGTGGATACTCCCTCCTGGAGGCGCTCAAGGCCAGGCTGGATGGGCCCTTGAGCAACCTGGTCTAGATGAGAGTGCCCCTGCCCAGGGGGTATTGGAGCTAGATGATCTTGAAGGTCCCTTACAATTCAAAGCATTCTATGAGTCTATGACATGTTTTGATGGTCACGGTGGTGTTAGGTTGCCAGTCGGACTTGATGATCTTAAAGCTCTTTTCCAACCAAAACAATGATTCTGTGACACAAGCAGGAGTGAGCTGCTAGGTGGAAATGCTCCCTGTGTTTCACATGGCATGGATAAAAGCATGACAGAAGCCAAATGGCTTTCCAGCCATGGCTCTGCTGAAAGCCAGGTTGTTTTTTTTCCATGAGGAGAGCACAGTGTTGGATTCCCACCATCAGTAGCACACACTTGCATCATGTAATTACCCAGCATGTTCTGTTGAGCTGCAACCAGACTTCAGGAATGAGCAGAGCTGCTCTTTATTTAGTTCTGGGAACAAACGGCTGCTCTCCACCGTACTCTCTTTGTGGAGACTGCGGGGGCAGAGCTGGCCTCGCAGGTCATCCCCAAAACCGCCTGTAGATGCTCAAAAGTGGGGAATAAATAACTGCACCAAAAACAACCTCAGCAGATGGCACTTCTGAAGAAGAAGCAGCTCCAGGATGATTTGCTGCTAATTTATGGGGCTGTTGCTGCTGCTGTTGCTATTCCCACTCCTGGGTCACCCACGGGGAGAGACGTGCGTGTGTACTCGCTGCATGATGTGAGTGCAGGCCTCACACCAATGAGGCCAACTCACCCCTGATCCAGCTGCCAAGACATCAGTGGGGCTTTTGATGGGACCACAATTCCCAAGTGCTGCCTTGAGATTCCAGGGCTGGGGACACTGGGCTGCTCTCCAGGGGTGCGCGTGTGTGTCCTGTCCCTGGGAGAAGCCAAGGTGGATGGTCAGCTCCTCTCCCTGGAGGTATTTGAGTGGGGAGGTTCAGATCCTTTCACGGGAAATGCTCTGGCCTGCCAGGGATGTTACCCATGTGCCCTTTCCAGGGGATGTTTGGGTTCCTCCCAGGCTAAATTTTTGTTTCCCCAGGAGGACACCCCCAGGACCAAGACGGGATCAGGGTCTGTACTGGGATTAGGACTAGGACCCATACTGGAATAAGGACTGGGACTGCTAAAAGGACTAGTGCTGCCGTTGTGATCTTGGCTGGGACTGGGATTGCAACCGGGAATAGGACTGGGACCAGAACTGGGACTGGGATTGGGATTCAGAGTAGGACTGGGACCGCGACCGAGACTGGGACCACCACTCGTCCTAGGACCGGGATAGGGGGGTATTCTATTTCCCGCACGCCTCCGGGCCAAATCCCCGGGTTCCCCCCCGGGAGTCTGTGCTGAACACTCTGCGGAGGCCCCCTGCCGCCGTCCCCCACCCCGAGCTGTCCCGGGGCCCAGGCTGAGGCGGGAGGCGGTGCCGGTGCCGCTCGGGGCGGTGCGGTACGGCCCGGGAAGGGGCGGGGGCGGTGAGCTGGGCTGGGCTGAACTGAGCTGTGCTGGGCACGGCTCCGCTAAGCTCGGCTCGGCTCAGCACATCTCGGCGCGGTTTAGCGCGGCTGGGCTCGGCAGGCAGCACGGTCCCCGGAGCCGCAGGTAGGTGCGTTCCGGGTGTTTGGTTTAGCTCGGCTCGGCTCGGCTCGCGGGGGGGTGGGCCCGGCTTGGCTGCTTGTTGCGCTTTTGAGAGGTTGGAACCCAGGAGCCGGGGGGGTGGGGGGGAGATGAGTTTGTGCCGGAGAAGTGGGAGCTGCAGGAATGCGAGTCATTTCCTCCGCCCGCCCGCCCGCCGGGGGACGGGGACGGAGACGGAGACGGGGACGGGGACGGGGCCAGGCTGCTCGGACCGCCGGACCCCCCGCCCTTACTGGCCACGGCCACGCCACGGCCACGGCCCCTTCTGCCCCTCGCCCGCGGGCTGGGTGAGACGCACGGTCACACTCGCCTACGGATCTCCTCACCCGTGGGACTTCTCATCCCTGGGTCATACTCGCCCGTGAGACCCCTCCACTCCAGCTCACAATTGCCCACAGATCCCCTTGTTCGTGGGTGACACTCGTCTGCAAGTATCCTTGTCCATAGGTCTCTTTGGTTGTGGGTCACTGCTCACCCACGGATCTCACCCATGGGACCCCTTGCCCCTGAGTCACCCTCACCTGTGGATCCCCTTGACCCTTGGTCCCTTCATCTCTGGGACCTCTTGTTCAAGGGCAACATTCTCCTGTGGGTCTTCTTGTCCCTGGACCGTACTTGCTCGTGAATCTCCTTACCCCTGAGTCACATTTGCTTGTACATCTCCTTGTCTCAGGGTCACACTTGCCCAGAAGTCCCCTCACCCCGGGCCATGCTTGCCTATGAATCCCCTTGCCCATGGGACTCATTCACCCAACGTGGCTCACACTCACCCAAGGGTTCCCTTGCCCCATGGGACCACTCACCTCGGGGTCACACTCCCCCATGGGACTCCTCACTCTTGGGTCACACTTGCCCACAGATCCCCTCTCCCCTGGGTCACACTTCCCTGTGGATTCCCTTGCTCCTAGGTCACATTTGCCCATGTGTTGCCTCACCCGTGTGATCCCTTCCTCATGGGTCACATTCACCCATGGGTCCCCTTCCCTGTGGGACACTCACCTCTGGGTCACACTCATCCATGCATCTCCTTGCCTCCTTTGTCACGGGCCATACTCACGAATTCCCTTCACCCCTGGGTCACACTCACCGTTGTATCCCTTAACACACAAGTCATGCTTGCTCAGAGATCTCCTCATCTGCCCGTGGGTGTCTTTGCCCATGGGACTCTCTGCCTGTGGGCCACCACTCACCCATGGGTCCCATTCCCTGTGGGACCCCTTGCTTGTGGGTCACACTTGCCCACAAGTGCCCTTGTCCATGGGACCCCTTGCTCGCAGGCCACACTTACCCATGGATCCCCTTGCCCTTGGGACCTCTTGTTTGTGGGTCACACTCACCCGCTGCTCCCCTTGCCAGTGGGACCCCTTGCCCCTGTGTCACACTTTGGATCCCTTTGCCCCTTGGTCACACTTGCCCATGGGTTGTACCCATGGATCTCCTTGCCTCTAAGTCAGTCTCCCATGCATCCCTTCGCCCATGGACACCATGCCCCTGGGTCACACTCATCAGTAAGTCCCTTTACCCATGGGTCACACTCGCCCCTGGGACCTTTTTGTCTGTGAGACCTTTTTTCCATAGGTGGCATTCACCCATGGAGCACCTTGCCCATGAGTTGCACTTGCCTATGGGATCCCTCACCCATGAGTGTCACCATCTGTTTGTCCCCCAGCCTGTGATGCTCTTGGCTGTGGTTTGCGCTTGCCCATGGGATCCCTCATCTCTAGATCCCATTCGTCTGTTGATCCTCTCACCCATGGGTCCTCTCATCCATAGACCCTCCTGTTTCTGGGTTACAGTCACCTGTGGGACCCCATTGTCCATGGGCACCCATGGACACTCATAGTGGTGCCATGGCTTGAGGTGCTGGCTGGTACCTGGTAGCACCACTTACGGTCTTCTCCATGTTTCCCACTGGGAATGCAAATCCCCACAAGGTTCTGGAAGTGGGAAGGATAAACTCATGAAGCTCTTCAGCTGAGCTTTAACTTCCACCATGCCTACGGGGGCTGAGCTGTCCCAGGATGGAGCTGAGCTTTTCCAGGCCCACACTTGGTGTTCCCGTGTCCTTTGACTGGCATGCGGGAGTGAGGCAGTGTCCATCCCACCAGCCTCCCACCACCTTTCCTGTCATTTTATGGTCCCTCCTCAGCTTTTTTTAGCTCACACTGATGCATTTTTGTCGATGAGGTTGTTGTTCCCTTCTGAAAAGCCGGAGTTTTTCTGGAGACGCTTCTGATGGAGCTGAGCACGGGCAGCTTTGCTGCGCAGCCTGGTCTGTGTCGGTGTTTTTCCATGGAGCTCACCGATTCCTGGGATAGGAACTGGCATTAATTTGAGCTCTTTTTTGCTTGAAAGCAACATTGTTTGGTCTCAAGCTCCCAGTCCCTCAGGCATACTGGGGTTTGGTTGTAGGTACTGGGGGCGGGGGGGGCGCAGTGTTTTACTATCGTTTGGTAAGGGGTTTGCCTTTTTCAAACTGGGTTTTAGTCAGGCTCTTTAAACCCAGAGCCTGTTAGCAATTATTCCATTACATGAAAGGCAGGACGCTGGGAAAAAAAAAAAAGAGAGAGAGATTAATTCAGACCAGATGTAAAAATAAATGTGAATTTCAAATTCAGATGATGTCAGCTCCCTCCTGCTAAAAAAAAAACCCCACCAAACACAAAAAAACACAACAGAAGCAGCCCTTGGGCTCCAGATGGAGGGCACGGCGATGGCGGTGGGTAAAATATCCGCCTGCTCCTTCCTGGAGTTTTCTCCCTTTTATTTTTAGGGGTTTTATCTTCTCCAAAAAGCAGGGTTTGGTCGTTTTTTTCATGCCAAATAAAAGCTTCTCCCCATTGCTGCTGGGCAAGGGAGGTTGTGGTGTGGTTGAGGAGCTCTCCCAGCTGAAGAACCAGAGAGCAGCGCTGCCGGGGAAAGACAAATCCCCTGGATTTAATTTCATTTTAATCTCCAGGATTAAAAAAACAACAACAAAAAAAAAAAAGAGTAACTTGGTTTGACTTTGGTTTGTCAGAGCTGGAGGCAAGGGTGCTGCGGGAGCAGAGAGGACTTGGGATATTCCAGACACGGTTGTGTGCCGTTTGGCATAAAATGGAGCTGTGTTTTTGGGCTGTTGGCTGTTTGCATCCCTTTTTTTTTTTTGTCCTCTCCATGTTCTCTGGAGTGAGGATGGGTTTGGATGCTGTCCCACACAGAGGACTGTGGCCCAGAAGTGGGGCACTAGGAATGGAGCTCCCTAAAAAGTGCTTGCCCCCTGGGAAGGAAGGATTTGCCCAGGGCTGGAGCATCTTGGAGGGGTTTGTTCAAGAGGGAGGAGGTCTATGGTTTGGAATCTGGGGCTGTGCTTGCTGCGTCGTGGGGATGCATGATTGTTACACTGGCCCTTTATGGATGCTTTGTGGTTCAGGAATCCCACAGCCAGGCCAAATCCCAAGGGATTTACAGAGGCTAGTGTGGGCTGCAGCCTGCCCACAGAGTGGGGAGCAAAGGCTTTGTGTCTGTGTGCATCCTTAAGACTGGTGCCTGAGCTTGGACTTGTTGCTGATGATGCTGGGGTATGGTTCCTGAAACCCTCGGGAATGCAGAGGAGGGGACAGAATCCAGAGCTGGACTGGGAGGCTGGAGTGTCCTGATCCCTACCCCACCCCAGCCTTGATGCAATTGGAATGCTCTTAGCAGATAGTGCTCCAATCCCAAAGACTTGGGGCGAAGTTTTCCGGCAGGAAATAAGATGGAAGGGGCTGGCTGAGCAGCAGCAGAGGGAAAAGGAAGCGCAGGCGCCGTCCCTCCCTCCCTCACTGGAGCCTGTGTCAGCAAAATCCATTTCTGTGTGAGCCTCGGTGGAGCCTGGGACGCTTTATTTATGTTTTAGTGTGCAGAAGGAAAGAGGAATGAAGAGGCCTGGGATGGCTCTGCTCCGAGGCTTCCAGGCTGGATTCAGCTGGCAGGAGGATGGATGGGAGGAGAGGTTTCTTGAGCTCCTGAGATGTGACCCATGTTCCCCCATGCCCTGATGGGATGTCCTGTGGCACTTGTCCCCAGCACTGGCTGCAACACTTTTGGATCCCATTTTTGGGATGATGCTCTTGGCTTGTCCGTCCCTGGGCGTCTGCAGCATGTGCTCCACCCATTGCTGTCGTCCCACTGCCACAGCCAAAGCCGAAGAAGGAAGGAGGAGGAAGGAGAGGAGGAGTGTTGCAGGGGTGGAAGACGAGCGAGCTCCTGGGGGGACCTTCCTTGTAGAGCTTTTTTGGACACCTCCAGCGCTCAGGGGGTGCTGGTGGGGCTGGCCCCCGGCTGCCCAGGCTGAGTTTCCAGCATCTAAATAGCTTTTGTGGTGGATGAAGTAATGTAATATTTATAACGGAGTTCTTTTTCCCAGTGACGGTCCCTTTCATCTGCCTCTCTTCATTAGGAGGAAACTGTTGAGTTCATGAAGAATTGGAGACGATTTTAATTACAGGGTAACCGCAAGCAGGAATTAATCTGGGGTTTGGGTTGGTAGAAGGTGCATTAAGTGAGGACCTGAAAACTTGTAGGAACAGCTCATGCATACCTGCAGCCTGTGATGTGGGGTAAACCCAGCTCTTAAACTCTTCAAAAACAAGAAATTCCTGCCCTGTGAATTCATCTTCCCACCTCATGCTGGAGCCTCTCGCTGCAGGACAGCCGGTGCCTACGTGTGGGTCCTGTGCTGAACCCCTTTTCTCCCGCCTGTTGTGGCTTAGAGAGCTGGAACAAAAGCCTGGAGATGGGTTAGATGTCTGACATGGCAGAACTGTTACAAAAAATGGTGGTTTGGCAATGAAGGTATGAGCTTGGGAGTTGCAAACAGGTCAAAGGAGGGGATTCTGCCCCTCTGCTCTGCTCTGCTGAGATTCCACCTGCAGCTCTGGGGCCACCTCTGGAGTCCTCAGCGTGCAAGAGACATGGACCTGTTGAAGCAGGGCTAGAGGAGGCCACAACAATGATGGAAGGGCTGGAAGCCCTCTGCTGTGAGGGCATGTTGGGAGAGTCAGAGTTGTTCAGCCTGGAGAAGAGAAGGCTCGAGGGTGACTATCTGGTGGCCTTTCAATGCTTAAAGAGGCTGAGGAGAAAGACAGAGGTTTGAGGAGGACCTGCTGTGATAGGACAAGGGGTGATGGCTTTGAACTAGAGGAGGGAGATTCAAACTAGAGAGAAGAAAGAAATTTATGATGTTGAAGGTGGTGAGACCCTGTCCCAGGTTGCCCAGAGAGGTGATGGATGCCCCATCCTTGGAACCAGGATGCTCTAGTTGCAGACATCCTTGCTGACTGCAAGGGGGTTGGAATAGATGATCTTTAAAGGTTCCTTCCAAACCATTCTATGACTCTATGGATAAATGGGCTAGATCTGACTGGGGGCTGGAGATCATGGCTAGGTTGAGTGGTCAGCATTGTGATGGTCTGGTGGCTACCATGGGCATACAAACCTGGTTTAGATATGGAGCCTCAACCACTTTCAAAGGTAATTAATTACATGAAGGGCTGAAGAAACACTGCCCATTGCAAACCAGCCTTGCTTCACATTCATCTTTGGAAGGAAACCACACCTCAGCCAGCAAGTTTAATTGATGTTAAACCTGGAATTGCATCCAAATTCCCTGTGAGAGTCTGGCAGGTCTCTCCAGCACCTCCATCTGAACCAGACCCAGGCTTTGCCTGCCCTGGGCTGCATCTGCAAGCCCCAGTGCTGGATAAATCCCTGCAGAGTCAGCAGCGCCGGCTCCAGCTGCATTTCCAAGTGGGCAGCTTCAGCTGCCTGATGTTTTCTTTGCTGGGCTTTATCCCGTAGCGTTGGTATGAGGCAGGGAGATGGTATTCCCACAGCCTGGGCTGGAAACCAGGAGGACTGAGGACTTTTCTCCACATAGTGCTGGAATCATAGAATGGTTTAGTTTGGATGGGATCTTAAAGATCATCTAGTTCCAACCCCCTTGCCATGGGCAGGGACACCTTCCACTAGACCAGGTTGCTCAAGGTCTCATCCAGCCTGGCTTTGAACACCTCCAGGCAGGGGGCATCCACAACCTCCCTGGGCAGCCTGTTCCAGTGGCTCACCACCTTCACTTTAAAGAATTTCTTCCTAACATCCAGTCTAAGTTTCCTCTCTTCCAGCTTCAATCCATTGCCCCTCATCCTGTCACTACAAGCCCTTCTCAACAGTCCTTCCCCACCCTCCTTGTAGCCCTTTTCAGGTACTGGATGGCTGCTATAAGGTTTCCCTGGAGCCTTCTCTTCTCCAGGTTGAACAGCTCTGACTCTCAAAGCCTGTGCCCACAGGGGAATTGCTCCTGCCCTCTGATCATCTTGGTGGCCTCCTCTGGACCCACTCCAACAGTTTGATGTCCCTCTTATGCTGGGGGCACCAGAACTGGATGCAGTACTCCAGATGGGGTCTGACAAGAGCAAAATAGTTAACAAGGCATTTTGCAGCATATCCCTGTGGAGTTTGGAGGCTTTTATTCCTAGAGCAGGGAAAACACAGCTGGAATACATGGATCTCCCAGTGCTACTGAGGCTGATCCATGCTGGAGTTCTCATTTCCAGCTCTCCAGATGGAAAACCCCTCACCAAACTGCCTGAGGAGGACATTCCCACTTGAGTTGTGAGGTGACCTGTGTCACCTCTTACCCTAGCACAGCATTCCAGGGTGGGTTTTCCCAGCAATCCAGGCTCTCTCCGACTTGGATCTGGGCACGTCCATGCCTCATGGTGGTGAGGGCACCGACACAGGGTCCCGGCGAATCAAAGCTGACATTGTAGGAATGAGCAGCAGATGCTTGGAAAGAATTTGCCTGCATCTGGCTGGGGCTGCTGGAGGCAACTCACCCTGGAAAAGGCTTTTTTGTGCCTGCTTGCTAAATCTGCTGTGGCTTCAGCTGCAAGGGCCCCGGAGGGAACTCCTGGAGCTGAGGAAGGTCCCACAAATCCATTGTCCACCCTCTGTGCTGCCCTGTGGCCACCCCTTTGGTGCCCTATTGAGTTGTCTGATGAGGTGTTTGCATTCAGCAGCCAAAACTGGAGCATTTTTTCTATAGACACCAAAATATATGGTATTTTTTGTCTTCAGTGTTGTGGTTGCTCTCAGAGGTAGGGTCCTGCAGAGCTGGAGATGTTTTCTTTGGCTTCACAGCGCTGTCCACCAAACCACATGATGCCAGCTCATGTGTTTTAATCCCTGATGTTCAGGGGCCAATTTAGGCTGCAGGAGGAGGAGAAAATACATTGAGTGATGTGGGGACAAGCAGCCATGGGATGCCAAGAGCCACGGGGAAGCTCTTCTGAGGGACACCTGAGCTTCATGGTGAGGCCCAGTGCCCTGCCTCTGCCTGGGTTTTACAGGTGGTTTGCAGGCAGCAAGGTGTGACATGGGGAGCTTTGCCAGCACCTCGAAGACTTGGGTTCATTTCCAAGTGTTCTTAAGAAGTTGTTTTCCTTGGGGATCGTCCTGCAAGGAGGCTTGGTACAGCAGCTGTGGTGGACGAGGAGCCCATTCCCAACTGGCTGCTCCAGGCTTGTTCCCATGATAGGAGTGCTCTTGAGTGTGTGGAGCTGGTGGTGGAGATTAACCTCCAGGTGATGGGAAAAGAAATCAAGAGTTGTTTGTGTTTGTGGGTGTAGTTCTGGATTTGATGGTGGGCTGTTTGGTGGATGAGGAATTGGTTGGATGATCACATCCAGAGGGTAGAGGTCAATGGCTAGATGTCCAGATGGAGGTGAGTGACAATTAGTGTCCCTCAGGGGTCTGTACTGGAACCAGTGCTGTTTAATATCTTCATGAATGTCCTAGATAGTCATTGAGGCACATCAGAAAGTTTGCAGATGACACCAAGCTGAGTGGTGGTGTCTACACCCCTGAGGAACAGGATCCATCCAGAGGACCTGGAAAGTCTTGAGAGCTGGGCATCATGAGAGCATCATGAGAGCATCATGAGGTTCAACAAGGCCAAGTGCAAGATCCAGCACCTGGGTCAGGGCAAACACCAGTATCAACATGGGCTGGGGATGAAAGGATGGAGAGAGCCCTGAGGAGAAGGACTTGGGGGTGCTGGTGGGTGAAAAACTGGACATGAGCTGGCACTGTGTGCTTGCAGCCCAGACCCAGCCATGTCCTGCACTGATCCTCAGCAGTGTGGTCAGCAGGTGGAGGGAGGGGATTCTGCCCCTCTGCTGCACTCTGCTGAGACTCCACCTGCAGTGCTGGGGCCAGCTCTGGAGTCACAGAATCACAGAATATTATGAGCTGGAAGGGACCTCCAGAGATCATCGAGTCCAACCCCCCTACTAAAGCAGGGTCACCTAGGGTAGGCTGCACAGGAAGGCATCCAGGTGGGTTTTGAAAAGTCTCAGCACAGGAGACACATCGACCTGTTGGAGTGGGGCCAGAGGAGGCCACAACAATGGTTAGAGGGCTGGAAGTCCCCTGCTGTGAGGACAGTGAGTGTTTGTGTTGTTCAGCCTGGAGAAAAGGCTTCAGGGAGACCTTCTGAGGGCCTTTCAGTGACAGGACAAGGGGTGATGGTTTAAACTAAAAGAGGGAGAGTCAGACTGGAGAGAAGGAAGAAATGTTTTGCACTGTGAGTGGTGAGACCCTGTCCCAGGTTGCCCAGAGAGGTAGTAGATGCCCCAGCCGTGAAACCATTGCAGCTGATGTTGTTTGGGGCTGTGAGCAACCTGCTCTAGTTGCAGATGTCCCTGCTGACTGCAGGGGGGTTTGGACTAGATGACTTCAGCCCAAACCATTCTGTGATCCTAAGATTCTATGATTCTGAGCTGGCTGTAGCCTAGAGGGCTGTGGTGGGAAGATGTTCTGGTGCACCTCAATGAGGCTGCAGGAGAACTTTGGGTGGGAGCAGGGTGTGGAGGGTGCTGGAAGGTGCCCCAGGACATGACTGCTTTGCACCCTCCCTGCCACAGCTGACACAAGTCTCTTCATGCCCAGCCCCACATGGGTGCACGAGAGCTGCTGGGCACCCAGCCGGGGTGGGGATGTTGCCAAATGCCTTCAGCCCCATTTTGTTCACCACTGTGATTATTAATGAACCTTGAAACTAACCTGGCTTCTGCTCCATTTGCTCCTGGTTGGGATCAGTCCTGTCTGGGCACGGTTGTGGTGCATAGCTGCAATGTCTGGCTGCAATGCACGAGTGTAGTGGCAATGATGCATGGCCACAATGTCTGGATGCCACACTGGGTACAATCCATGGCCATGATGCATGGGTGCAACACATGGCCATGATATGTGGATGCAATCCATAGATGCAGTGCATGGCCACAGAGCACAGCCATGATGTACAGATCATGGAATGGTTTGGTTTGGAAGGGACATTAAAGATCATCTAGTTCCAATCTCCCTGCCGTGAGCAGGGACACCTTCCACTAGACCAGGTTGCTCAGGGCCTCATCCAACCTGGCCTTGAACACCTCCATGCAGGGGACATTCACAACCTCCCTGGGCAGCCTGTTCCAGTGTCTCACCACCCTCACTGTAAAGAATTTCTTCCTAACATCCAGTCCAAATCTCCCCTCTTCCAGCTTCGACCCATTGCTCCTCATCCTGTCACTACACACCCTTGTAAAAAGTCACAGCACACCATGGTGAGGGTGGTGAGACCCTGGAACTGGTGATGCCCCCTCCCTGGGAGGTGTTCAAGGCCAGGTTGGATGAGGATTTGAGCAACCTGGTTGAGCGTAAGGTGTCCCTGCTCATGGTAGGGGGACTGGAACCAGATCTTGAAGGTCCCTTCCAACCCAAACCATCCTGTGATTCTATGCCGCACGGGTGCCATGCACAGCTGTCATGCATGGCATCAATGCATGGATGCAATGCATAGCCACAATGCATCACTATGATGCATGGATAGAGTGCATGGCCATGCTGCACAACTGCACAGGTCTCCAGTGGTGCCAGCCTGGAGTGGTGAGGTGAGGGAGCATCACCTCTGGGCTCCCCAGCTTCTGCAGAACATCAGTCGCTGCCTAACACATTGTCACCTCTGGGTGCTTTTTTGCCCTGCTATACAGGTCTGCGTCGGGGTTGGAATAGCTGACCTTTGGAGGTCCCTTCCAACCACAGTGCATACTGTGATCCTGTGAAGTGAAACCCTTCTGGGAGCCAAAGGCAGTTTCATGTAGACCAAAGCAAATATTTGGTGAAGACGGAGACACTACTATGGTCCTCAGTGACATAATAAATGTGTGGGTTTGGAAAAGGGGTGACCTAGTTTAGCATTTAAAGAGTGTGTGGTGTGCGTTCTGTCCTTAGGGATGGTCATGGAGTAAAAAGTGCTTAGGGAATGCTGACCTTTGAAAATGAGAATTGCCTGGAGAGAGCGCTAGGAGCTCAACCCTGGCATGGATCTGGACATTGTAGTCTTGGCACTCACTTCAGGACAAGGTGGTTTGATGGTCATGGTGGTGTTGGGTTAATGGTTGGACTTGATCTTAGAGGTTGTGGGAGGTCAAGGGAGGTTTTTGTCTCCATCCACTCCTCCCTGATGAGGCCGTATGTGGAGTATTGTGTCCATTTCTGGACTGTCTGGTTCAAAAAGGACAGGGGGTTGCTGGGCAGGGTACAAAGGGCTAGAAAGGAGATGAGGAGACTGGAACATCTCTCTTCTGAGGAAAGAATGAGAGAATTGGGGCTTTTTAGTCTGGAAAAGAGCAGACTGAGGTTGGGATCTCATAAATGCTGATCAATACTCAAAGGATGGGTGTCAGAAGGATGGTACCAGCCTTTTTTCAGTGGTGCCCAGTGACAGGGCAAGGGGTAATGGGCACAAATTTGAACATAAGGAGACCCATCTAAATATGAGGAAGAACTTCTATATTTTAAGGCTGATGGAGCACTGGACAGGCTGCCCAGAGAGGTGGTGGTGTTTCCATCTCTGGAGACATTCAAACATCACCTGAACATGTTCCTGTGTGATTTTTCTCTAGGTGAACCTGCCTTGACAGGAGGGTTGAACTCAATGATCTCCAGAGGTCCCTTCCAACACCTACCATTCTGTGATTCTGTGTCTTTTCCAACCCAAACAATTCTATGATTTTAGAGGATGGGAGATAGCAAGAGGCGACAATTTCCACCTGCAAATCCCTATTACTCCTTGAATTGTTTTATTTAACCCCCATAAAGAACCAGAAGTGGAGGGGAAATGATGCTGGAAGGCCCTACCATGGGACCCTGCACTGGCCCCTCACCTTTTTGCTGCTGTCAACAAAACCTCCTGCTCCATCGCAGCTTGTTCCCAGCAGATACTTTTTATTTTCTTTAATTATGCCAGCAAAAACCTTTCCTGAGTTTTTTTTCCAACCCCAAACCACAAGGATAAAACTGCAGGGTCAGGATTTTTGGTCACTGCTGCAATCCACAGATGCCCTAACCACGGCGCCAGCATTGCCATGCGGGGTGAGTGGGATCTGGAGACACCAAGCTTCTGGTGATGAGTAGTTCAGGGATGTCGTGGATGCCCCCTCCCTGGAGGTGTTCAAGGCCAGATTGGGTGAGCCCTTGAGCAACCTGGTCTAGTGGAAGGTGCCCCTGCCCATGGCAGGAGGATTGGAACTAGATGATCTTTAAGGTCTCTTCTAACACAAACCATTCTGAATCTATGGACCTTGCATTTGCCCACAGGGATGGCACCCGCGGGGACTGTGGCCACCCCGGCCCACCGGTGAGGTGCCCACTGCCCACCCTGAGCCCCAAGCCTGGACCACAATGAACAAACTGCCCTTCCACAACAACAGAGTCATGCAGGACCGCCGCAGCGTTTGCATCTTCCTCCCCAACGATGACTCCCTCAACATCATCATCAATGTAAGGCAGTGTGGTGGGGTGAGGGAATCAGGGAAACTCCCCTGAGCACCAACATCACACCCTGCTGTATTTGCAAGCTCTGGTCCTTCCTCCTTCCATCCTCCTCCCATCCTCCCTCCATCCTCCTCCCATCCTCCCTCCATCCTCCTCCCATCCTCCCTCCATCCTCCTCCCATCCTCCCTCCTCATATCCACTGTGGATGACAGTTCAGCCTTGTGTACCCCAGCAGATAACCAGGAGGTGATTTGCTCTGATTTGGATGTAGAATTGAATGTGAAATTCCCCCACTTTTCATGGCATTAATTCACCACACACCAATATTCTGCTTTCTACCCCCAAAATCGGTACTGACTTTGCTTTTAGGCACTTCCATGGTCATCCCACAAAAAAATGAGCCCAAAACCCAACCTGTTCCCCTCTAGTTGTGCTCAGGGACCCAGTGCGGGGTTTCATGCCACCTGTTTGGCTTGGATGGTCATAGACACATCCCAGACCACTTGTGGGTGGTTTTTGCAGGTGAAGATATTGTGCCATGAGTTACTGGTGCAGGTGTGTGACCTCCTGAGGCTGAAGGACTGTCACCTCTTTGGGCTCAGCGTCATCCAGAGTAAGTCAAGGGCTTATGTCACAAGTGGGCCAGCCTGATACCATCATGGCTCAGTGGGGCCTGGTGCCACCGAGGTGGGGGTGTGTATTTGCCCAAAGGTGGGTGCAAATTTACCCAGCCCTTTGACGGCCTCCCACTAGGTGATGAGGGAGTTATGGACCCACCACACACCAACAGGCTGGGGGAGGCTTGGAGGGATGCAGGGGACATGCTGGGGAGGTGCTGACGCCGCCTCTGTCCCACACAGACAATGAGCACGTGTACATGGACCTGGCCCAGAAACTCTACAAGTACTGCCCCAAGGAGTGGAAGAAGGAGGCCAGCAAGGTCAGCAGTGAGGTCTTGCATGGAGAGCTGACGGCAGTAAGGCCACCTCTGTCCCCATCGCAGGTCACTTCCAGGACATGGGAACACAGCGAGGGGTCGGGAGGGGGTATGGGGCTGTTGCAGAGTGTGGGACAGGGTGGGGGGTGAGCAAAATGGATGGAACCTCATTGACAGGGAGATGTAGTGATAGGACAGGTGGTGATGGTTTCAAACTGAAAGGGGGGAGATTTAGATTAGATGTAAGGAAGGAATTCTTTGCAGGGAAGGTGGTGAGACCCTGGAACAGGTTGCTCAGGGAGGCTGTGGATGCCCCATCCCTGGAAGTGTTTAAAGCCAGGCAGGATGGAGCTTTGAGCAACCCCTTCTAGTGGAAGGTGTCCTTGCCCCGGGCTGGAGAGTTGGAACTGGATGACCTTGAAGGTCCCTTCCAACCCAAATCATGCTGTGATTTTAAGATCCTATAAAGTCAAGTGTTTGGGTTTTTTCGCCACAAAGCACCTTTCAGTGATTTCAGTGCAATGTGCCATGGAGGTTTTTCTGAAGGCGCCAGTGCTGGTGCTGAGTTGACACTCAAGACAGGGATGGTGGGTGGCAGCCTGGGGAGTGGTGGGAGAAGGAGAGTGGTGGTGGATGGCTGCAGGCCCCTGGGGGTCTCTAACTCAGCCACCTCCTTCCTTAAATCCAAATCCCATGCATGTTTCACCATAATGGGGGGAAAAATGGGACCACTTAGTGAGTGAACTCTTCCTTGTGGCTTTCAACTAGCGGGGGACAAGGGAGTGGCCAAGATGGACCTGGCCCTGGGCAAGCCAAGCCAAGGGACCAAGGTGCGATGCCATGGTCTCCACAGAAGCCCTGAATATCTCCTCCCTTCCAGGGGATTGACCAGTTTGGGCCCCCAATGATCATCCACTTCCGAGTGCAGTACTATGTGGAGAACGGCAGGTTGATCAGGTAAGGGTGCACCCACCCCTCCCCACCATGGTGGCTACCCACCTGGGGTGAGCAGTTTACTGGGGCAGCACCCCAAGGTGCCCCTGGCTGGGAGGGTGCACATACTTGGGATGCTGTGGGATGCTGCAAGCTGCTGTAGGATGCAGCCCCAAAGCTTATTCCTTCTGTTGGAGCTGTTTGTGGTTGGGTGCTAGGAGCAGGTGGGAACACTGCTCCCAGCCAACAATGACAAAACCTTCTTGGGGGAGCTGAGGACATAATATTTAGGTGGTTTGTCACAGCTTAATCCATGGCAGAGCTCCAGGTCTTGTTTCTGGGGAAAAGAGGATTTTAAAGCTTTTGGGTACATGGGAACATGGTGGCATCACAGGGATGCTTTTAAGGGGGATTGTTGTGGCTGTGGGAGGAAATTTCAGCACAGTGAAGTGACTGCAGTTTTGCACCACTTAATTGGAGCTCCAGCTTCAGGGAACTGAGGAGAAGGGAGAAAACCTGTTGGCACCCAGCCCTGCTTGCTGCATAAGAGCTTCCTACCAGGGTGGGAAGGTGCTGGAGATTCATGGTTGGACTCTGTGATCTTAAACATCTCTTCCAAGCAAATTCTATGATTCTATGAGTTGTCTCTCACCCCCTGGTCTTGGTCATAGATGTGGCAATCCTCAGCACAAATCCAGGCTTGGTGGGGAGTTGCCTGGGAGTGGCCCTGAGGACTTGGGAGTGCCACTTGATGACAAACTCAACATGAGCCAGCAATGGTCACTTGCAGCCCAGAAGGCCAACTGTGTCCTGAGCTGCATCAAAACTGTGACCAGCAGGAAGAGAGAGGTGATTCTGCCCCTCTGCTCTGCTCTTGTGAGACCCACCAGGAGTTCTGGTGTCCATTTGTGGTGCCCCAGTACAAGAAAGATATCAGACTGCTGGAGCAGGTCCAGAGGAGGCCATGAAGATGATCAGAGGGCTGGAGCACTTCCCCTGTGGGGACAGGCTGAGAAAGTTAGGGCTGTTCAGCTTGGAGAAGAGAGGGCTCTCAGGAAACCTTATAGCAGCCTTCCAGTACCCGAAGGGGGCAAGCTGGGAAGGGACTTTTTACAAGGGCTTGTAGTGATAGGATGAGAGGGAATGGATTGAAGCTGGAAGAGGGCAGATTTAGACTGGGTGTTAGGAAAAAATTCTTTACAGTGAGGGTGGTGAGATACTGGAACAGGTTGCTGGGGGAGGTTGTGAAGGTCCTCTCCCTGGAGGTGTTCGAGGCCAGGTTGGACAAGGCCTTGAGCAACCTGGTCTAGGGGAAGGTGTCCCTGCCCATGGCAGGGCAGTTGGAACTAGACGACCTTTAAGGTCCTTTTCAGCCCAAACCCATTCTGTAATTCCATGGTTTGTTGGGTGTCCTGTTGATTCCTTCTCCTCTGCTCTCTCCTCTGCTCCCTGTAGTGACCGGACCGCACGTTACTACTACTACTGGCACCTTCGGAAGCAGGTGCTGCACTCGCAGTGTGTGCTGCGCGAGGAGGCTTACTTCCTCCTCACTGCCTTCGCCCTGCAAGCTGACCTGGGGGACTTCAAACGCAACAAGCACTGTGGGAAGTACTTCGAGCCTGAAGCTTATTTCCCTGCTTGGGTAAGCAGAGTGTGATGAGGTCATCTGCTCTAAACTCAAGTGAACCCCCATGAAGCTGTTGATGTTGGGTTGCTTGGAGGCTTCCTGGGTGGCCGCCGTTCCTGCTGCCTCTCCATCCCCAGTTTCGTTCCAGTTATTAATAACCTTTGACAACTGTGGGCTGCAAATAGCTGCAGGCAAGGAGGGTTAGGGCTAGTGGATTAGCTCATACCACTGCTGGGGATTTCTCTGCGTGTTGCAGGGATGTTCTTGGGGGCTTCCCTGCCTGCCACGTGCCATCAGGGCATCACCACATAGTAATGTGCAGCCCCTGGGTCTTTGTAGCCCTTTGGGAACTGGTGTTCTCCATGCTGGCAGTGGCTGTATGCAGCTCTTAATATATCCTGAAGGGAAAAAGAGGCAGGACGTGGGGTGACAGCCAGCCCCAGGTCACTTCCAATCAACAGACAGAGCTGGGTGCTGGGCTAATGCCATCCCAAACCCTTTGCACAGGAGTAGAGTAGGGAGAAGTTGCATATGGTGTGGCAGTGCTGCTCCTCAGAAGATTGCACTCTGGACCCTTCACCAGCTTCACTGCCCATCTTTGGAGAGGCTCCAACTCCAAAATGCTCCAGGTTCCCTTTTCTCTGAAAGTTGTGGCTGCCCTGGAGCACCGAGGCTGGTGGCCAGCCACGGGTGAGCATGGAACAGCAGCCTTGAATGAGCTTCTCTTCTCCTCCAAACAGGTTGTTGCTAAGAGAGGCAAGGACTACATCCTGAAGCATGTCCCAAACATGCACAAGGATCAGTTTGCCCTGACAGCCTCTGAAGCCCATCTCAAGTACATCAAGGAGGCTGTCCGGCTGGACGATGTGGCTGTGCACTACTACAGGTTGTACAAGGTGAGCCTTGGCCACCAGCTCAAGCTGGACATGGAATTCAGGGATGGGTTTTATTGGATGGAGCAACTGCCAAGCAATTTTGAAGGTATTTTTGGAAAAGCTGTGTTTGATTTTGTCTGGAGGAGAGGAATCTTGAGGGCAGGGCTTTGCTCCCAGAGACAGGGAGATCATAGAATCAGCATGGTTTGGGTTGGAAGGAACCTTTAAAGGTCATCTAGTCCAACCCTGCTGCAGTCAACAGAGACATCAACAACTAGAACAGGTTGCTCAGAACCCCAAACAACCTGACCTGGTTCTGGGGATGGTTGCAGGGATGGGACATCTTACCTTGGAAGGTTGGACTAGATGATATTTGAGGTCACTTCCAACCTGCTATTCTATGAATCTACCACCTCAAGCATAAAAGTACCGCAGCTCTTTTTTAAGGTCCTTCCAAGGTTTCTGAGGTTAAACTGCCAGGCTATCCAGAGAGGTTGTGGAGTCTCCTTCTCTGGAGACATTCAAAACCTATCTGGATATGTTCCTCTAGGTCACCTGCTTTGGCAGGAGGGTTGGACTAGATCTCTAGAAGTCCCTTCCAGCCCCTAACATTCTATGATTCATAAATTCATAGATTCATAGAATGGTTTGGGTTTGAAGGAACCTTAAGGATTGCCTAGTTCCAACTCCCCTGCCATGGGTAGGGTCACCTTCCACTAGACCAGGTTGCTCAAGGCCTTGTCCAACCTGGCCTTGAACTCTTCCAGGGAGGGGACATTCACAGCCTCCCCCAGCAACCTGTTCCAGTGTCTCACCACCCTCACTGTAAAGAATTTCTTCCTAACATCCAGTCTAAATATCCCCTCCTCCACCTTCAATCCATTCCTTCTTGTCCTGTCACTACTTGTGAAAAGTCCCTCCCTGGCTTTTTAGTAGGCTCTCTTCAGGTACAAGAGGGCTGCTGTAAGGTCTCCCCAGAGCCTTCTCCTCTGAAGGCCAAGCAGCCCCAACTCACCCCACCTGTGCCTATAGGGGCAGTGCTCCAGCCCTCTGATCATTTTTGTGGCCCTCTTCTGGACCTACTTGAGCAGTTCAATGTCCCTCTTATGCTGGGGACACCAGAACTGGATACTCCAGGTGTGGTCTCACAAGAGCAGAGGGGCAGAATCACCTCTCTCTTCCTGCTGGTCACAGTTGTTTTAATGCAGCCCAGGACACGGTTGGCTTTCTGGGCTGCAAGCGACCATTGCTGGCTCATACTGAGTTTGTCATCAACTGGCACCCCCAAGTCCTTCTCCTCTAGACTGCTCTCTAGACACTCCTTGCCCAGCCTGTATTTGCACTTGGGATTGCCCTGATGCAGGTGTGGGACATTGCACTTGGCCTTGTTGAACTGCATGGGGTTGGCTTGGGCTCACCTCTCCAGCCTATCCAAGTCCGTCTGGATGGCATCCCTTCCCTCCAGCAGACCACACAGCTTGGTGTCATCCCCTCGCTTGCTGAGGGTTCACTCAGTCTCACTGTCCATGTTCCCAGTACCGATCCATGAGGGACACTACTTGTCACTGGTCTGCAATTGGACACTGAGCCATTGATTACAACTCTCTGAGGGCACCCCGCTAATTCCTTATCTAGCAGGTTGTCCACCCCTCAAATCTATACTTTGCCAGTTTAGGGACCATGATTCTATGATTCCAATTTCTGGCCAGTGAAGGGGTGATGGGTGACTAAAAATGAAACATCCACATTAGTGGACATGATTGGGTGTTGTGTGCATCACTAATTAACCAGTTGTACTTGATGATCTTAAGGGTCTATTCTAACCTAAATGATTAAGATGGCAACTGCCACATGTGGCTGTTGCTGATCCATGGAAGATGAGGTGACTGCAGGAGGATACTTGGTCTGGAGGCCAGGTTTATCCACTTCATGCTGCAAACTGTGTGCTTAAAACCATCTGATTTTTCCCCCCTTAGGACAAAAGGGAGGTGGAAGCCTCACTCACACTGGGGCTGACCACACGAGGCATCCAGATCTTCCAGGTAGGTAGCTGAACGAGGGGGAGGATTCAGGTCCCTGCCCTCTGCTATTGTCTTCAGCTAGGCTTGTCCCTTCTCAATTTGCAGAACTTGGATGAAGAAAAGCAGCTGCTCTATGACTTCCCCTGGACTAACGTGGGGAAGCTGGTGTTCGTGGTAAGTGCCACCATCCCTAGGCAGAGCATCTCTGCCCATGTCACTCCTGGGCTCAAAGTCCTGCACCTGGGTCAAGGCAGACCCCAGAGTCAGCATGGGCTGGGGATGAAAGAATGGACAGCAGTGCTGAAGAGAAGGACTTGGAGGCGCTGGTGGATGAAGAGCTAGACATGAGCCAGCATTGTGTGCTCAGAGCCCAGAGCCAGCTCTGTTCTGAGCTGATCCCCAGCAGCATGGGCAGTAGTTGGAGGGAGGGGATTCTGCCCCTCTGCTCTGCTGAGACCTTACCTGCAGTGCTGAGGTGAGCTCTGGAATCCTCAGCACAGGAGAGACATGGACCTGTTGGAGCAGGGATAGAGGAGGCCACAGCAATGATGGGAGGGCTGGAAGCTCTCTGCTGTGAGGCCAGGCTGAGAGAGTTGGGGTTGTTCAGCATGGAGAAGAGAAGGCTTCAGGGAGACCGTCTGATGGTCTTTGAGTGCTTAAAGGGGCTGATCAGAAAGCTGGAGACAGACTTTTGATCAGGGCCTGTCGTGACAGGACAAGGAGTGATGGTTTAAACTAAAAGAGGGAGATTCAGACTGGAGAGAAATAATTTTTTTGCATTGAGGGTGGTGAGACGCTGTCCCAGGTTGTCCAGGGAGGTGGTAGATTCCCCATGTACCCATTGCAGGTCAGGTTGTTTGGGGCTGTGAGCAGCCTTCTCTCGTTGCAGATGTCCCTGCTGACTGCAGGGGGGGGTTTGAGTAGGTGACTTTTAAAGGTCCCTTCCAACCCAAACCATTCAGTGACTCTATGATTTGGGCACGGGCTGGTGCTGCATAGACCTCAAGCCAGGTGGTTGCCAGCTGAGGGTTTAATGGGTGGGCTGCTGCAGGACTGGGTGGGAATTAGGGTATTTTTCTCTCTCAGCTGATGTCCCTCCTGTCCCATACAGGGCAAGAAGTTTGAGATCCTGCCAGATGGGTTGCCCTCAGCCAGGAAGCTCATCTACTACACAGGCTGCCCGCTGCGCTCCCGCCACCTCCTGCAGCTGCTCAGCAGCAGCCACCGGCTCTACATGAACTTGCAGCCCATCCTGCGCCAGGTCCGCAAGCTGGAGGAGAATGAGGGTAGGTGTCCCTGGGCCCCCCCTCAGGGGAGATGTCCCTCTGCCCCTGGCCAAGGACACAAACTCCACCAGTGCTGGGCCCCCTCCCAGCTTTTCTGCCTCTGCAAGCACCTGGTCCTTGCTCCTGCCCTGTGGCTTGGGAGTGTGTCAGTGGCTGTCCTCATGTACCAGTTGGCCATGCATTGGTGCACCCTGGCCTTACTCGACCTGCATACCCTCTGCTGGCTGGCCCCTCGCAGCTGCTTAGGGCTGTGCACAATCCCCACTGTGGTCCCTGACGGTCCAGTTCTTCCCAGTGCCTCAAAGGAGTGCTCCCAGCGCACTGTCTCTCTAAAAGGCCTCATGCATGCAAAAGATATGTCTGTTCCTTTTCTTCTTTTCCTTTCTCCACTTCATACTCCTCTGCATACTCCTCTGCTTCTCCTCATCACCTTCCTCCTTCTCTTTTTTCCTCTTCTTCTTTTTCATACTCCTTCCTCTTCTTCTGTCTCATTATATTCCTCCTTCTTGTCCTCTTTCACATCTTCCTCTTCTTCCTCCTTTCTTCTTCTTCCACCTCCTGTGTTTCCTCCTCCCCTTCTTCCTCCTCCTCCTCATCTTCTTCCTCCTCTTTTTCCTTGTCCTTGTCTTTCATCTTCTTCTGCCTCCTGTTTTTCCTCCCCCCCTTCTTCCTCCTCATCATCTTCCTCTTCATCCTCCTCCTCCTTTGGAGGGCTAGCACAGCACAGGGCACAGCAAGTTTGAGGCTCCCCACCTCACCATCCCCAAAGGGCTCTAGGACAGGGCTGGCTTCCAACATGCCACCTTCCTGGGTTCGGGTGACAATGCTCCTGGGTGCCCCTGGTTTTGGGGTGCTGGCCATGGCACCCTGAAGGGCTGGGGTGCAGGTTGTTGCCGGCCTTGCAGAGAAGAAGCAGTACCGGGAGTCATACATCAGCGACACCCTGGACCTGGACATGGAGCAGCTGGAGAAGCGGTCACGGGCCAGCGGCAGCAGTGCCGGCAGCATCCGGCACAAGCGCCTCTCCCGGCACTCCACCGCCAGCCACAGCAGCTCCCACACCTCGGGCATCGAGACCGACCCCAAGCCCAGGGAGATGGGGCCAGAAGATGGCTTCTCAGGCCCCGGTGTCCACCGCAAGCTGAAGACTTGCAGCTCCATGACCAGCCATGGCAGCTCCCACACCTCTGGAGTGGAGAGCGGTGGGAAGGACCGGCTGGAGGAGGACTCTCAGGATGATGGTGAGACACCGGCTGGGCATGAGCTTTGGGTCTCACGAGGTCACTGGGGTTGGAGAGTGCTCTGAAGGTGCCCATCGGGGACTCATCCCACCTCCTCCTTGCCTGCAGAAATCGAGATGCTGGTGGATGACCCCCGGGAGCTGGAACAGGCTGGTGAGATGGAGGTGAGCCCCGACATGTGCGTCTACATCACAGAAGACATGCTGCTGTCACGCAAGTTCAACGGGCACTCAGGTAAGGTGTTCCCCTGTGCAGGGCATACCTTTGGTGCTCAGTAGAGCGAAATCAGCCCCAGGTGACCGTCTGGGATGCTGGGAAAAGCTGTTCTCCCAGTGAGCTGAAGGGAAGATGGGATCGGTTTGGTGAAGCTATGAAAAGAAGTTGCCCAGGGAAAGTGAAGGTTTTACTCGGAGCAGGATTGATCACAGAATCTCAACGTGGTGGGGGTTGGAAGGGACCTCTGGAGATCATCTAGTCCAACCCCCTTTGCTAAAAGAAGGTCATGTGCTCCATGTAGCCACCCTGTGTGCCCAAGGGTTATTTGGAGATACCAGCAGGAGATGACGGTAGGAGCTGCCCATGGGTGATGGACATAATCTTGGTGATGTTCTCAATTGTTGTCCCCAGCTCTCATTGTCATTACAACCCTTTGCTTGTTCCCATGAGCATGGGTGGTGTTATCACACATGTGAGCCTGGCTTCTCCAGAGCTCTGCCTACAACCAGAGTTGCATTCATTTCCAGCTCCACATTGGGAGCTACTGGGAGGTCTCTGGAGTGCTGTGCTCCCTGATGATGCCATTTTGGTGCAAATTCAGGTTGCTTTGGAGGTAAAGCTGGTTGCAATGGAGCTGTTGAGCTGAAGGCACCCCATCAAGCTGAGGTTTCCTTTCACCCCAAAGCAATGACAAACCCCAAGAGTAGCATGCATGGATCCTAAGTGAGCTGAGAAGCCTTGAAATAGCCTTCACAGCCTCCTCTTCCTCTCTGCTCCATGCAGGTCTTATTGTGAAAGACATCAGCTCCTCCACCTCCAGCTCCTCGGAGACAGTGGTGAAGCTGCGAGGGCAGAGTACGGACTCCTTACCCCAGGTAAGTGGTGCTGGTGTAGACCCAAAGCCCTGGTGAGACCCAAAGCCTTGATGGCACTGGGATTTTGGGTTTTCCTGACCTCTCTGGCTCCCTGGCAAGTCCTGATCCTCCTCTCTGCTTTGTGCAGACGACGTGCAGGAAGCCGAAGACATCCACGGACCGGCACAGCCTGAGCCTGGATGACATTCGGCTCTACCAGAAGGACTTCTTACAGCTGGCCAACCTCTGCCAGGATACAGCCCAGAGCTACACCTTTGGTTGTGCCCATGGGCTGGAGGAGGAAGGGCTCTACTGCAATGGCTGCTTGGCCCAGCAGTGCATCAACATCCAGGAGACCTTCCCTGTCAAAAGAACCAGCAAATACTTCTCACTGGATCTCACCCACGATGAAGTCCCTGAGTTTGTCGTCTGAGCGCCGTGGGGCCAGGACTGGCTGCCCACCCCTGGTGGAGAGGCTGAGGCTCCTTGCCCTGCACTGGGGGGTATCATCACTGCCTTTCCCCCCACCCCACGCAGCTCCCTGCCAACCAAGGCTGTGGAAACCATTGCACTTGGAGGATTGTGGGATGGAGACCTCCAGGCATGGTGGAGTCCCACCAGCGGTCTATCCTTTGGAGTTTGTGCCAAATTGTCTTATTTCAGCTGGGAGAAGCCCAACTCATTTGAGGTGGCAGAAGCCAACTGGTGTTTTCTCACTGCCTCATGGCAAGGTGGCCTCTTCTCCTCCTTGCCCCCATCCTCCACGCTACCAGCGGCTCCACCAGTAGCTTGGTGGCAACCGAAAAAGTGCCAGACTGTTGTGTTCCAAGTCAAGCCAAAGAAATGTAAATACCCTAAAGGCCAGTACAGGGAGGGAGGATTCAGCAATAACCAGTTGGGAATCTCCAGCCATGGATGATGTCCCATGGAGGAAAGGCACAACCAGCAGCAGAACATCAACCCGGTTGTTCTTCCAAAACCATGTGCCAGAGGTCAGGCCAGAGTGGTCCCAGTGAGGTGGCTGGGAGCTCTCAGAGCTGTTTTGCAGCTTGGGTTTTCTTTCCTTCTTTTTTAGAGGGAAGACAAAACATAAACCCAAGCCTAAAACCAAAAAAACCCCAAACTCAAAACAACAAAGAACAAACCACCACCAAAAATACCCAACCAGCCACCCAAGAGAAACAAAGGCAAAGAAGGGAAGAGAACATAAGATCTCATCTAGGAGGTCACTTGGGAGGTCACCTGTAAGGATATTGCAATAACACATCCCAAACTTTGAGTATCTAGAGGTTACATATATAAATATATCAAGGTATGTATGTTTATATATGTCTTGGATCTTATAGGCCCATTCACATCTTACTTCTGCTCTAAAACCCCTTTCATACAAAGAATCTGCCTCTCTTCTTCAAGGAACCCTAAAACCAAACCTGGTTTTGTCTAAGCACCAAGGTGAGAAAGACTTTGGAGAAGGTTTCATACGCAACTGCGCTGTGAGCGTGTGGCTCTTCCCGGTGTGAGCTCCACTGGGTTTCACCAAAGCTTCCCATCCATCTCAATGTCCTGTAGTTTGAACAGTTCTGCTAAAGATTGATGGTGACGTGGTAGAAAAGCCCCAGTTTCGGCTTGGGGAACCCCAGGGTGACTTCTGGGTGCTGGAGCGCTGGAGCTGGCTGCCTAGAGAGGTTGCGGAGTCTCCTCTGGAGAGATTCCAAACCCAGCTGGACATTGTGATCCTGGGCAACTTGCTGTGGGTGACCCTGCTTTAGCAGGAGGGTTGGATGAGATGATTTGCAGTGGTCCCTTCAGTTCCTCTCCAACCCACTGTGGAATTCTGATTGTGTTCAAGGGACCAGGCGTGATGCTGACTATCGGTAGCTGAAGGTGAAGCATTCCAGCAGGTGACATTCACAGCACAATGCCTTTCTAGTTGAGATTTTTTAACCAGAGGTCAAGTGATTGACAGCCAAAGGTTTGCCATATTTTGATACACCACCTTTTTTTCTTTCTTTCTTTTTTTTTTTTTTAAACAGGAAACTTTTCTTAAACCAAAAAAGAAAAAAAAAAAACAAAACAAAAAAAAAAAAAGGAGGAAAAAAAAAAAAAGAATTCTTATTTTATAAATAAGCACAATCTTATTTTTGTAAGAAATGTTGGGGAGGGAGCTGAGGAGGGGAGCTGGTACCAAAAGCAAAGGATGGTGCAAAAAAAACCAAACCCCAACATCCCACCTCAATGTTGTTGGGATACAAGGAGCTGGAAGGGGAGAGCATCAGGTGCTGGAGGACCATGGCAGCAGCATGGCATGTCCCCCCCTCCAGCATGTGATCTCACCTGGTGAGGTTGGATAATAGGGGAAAGTACTGTGGCTAGCCAAATGCTGACAGGGTGGTGGCCCCAAAAGTCTCTTTGTCTTCCCAAAACCACCCGGGACAGCTGGGGGGGATGCTCCTGGAGGACTTGGGGCTCTCTGTACCATTCTGGTTTTGGGGGAACTCCAGAAAATACCCCAAAAAGGTTTCTTGTGGACACCACACACAACACAGGTAGGGTTTGCTAGCAGCATCTCTACCCCTAACCCTACACCAGACCCCCATCCTTGGGCAGGTTTGCACCAGCAGTGAGGGTTTGATGGAATTCCAAGGGCTGCTACAGGCAGGAAAATCCCCCAGATTCATCCCTGCTCTCTTTTTCCCCACCCTGTGCCAGGCACAGCAGGGCTGCAGCACCCATCTGGGGGGTCCTGGGGTGTCCTTCCGGGGACATTCACCCACTACTCTGACAAAATGGATTTAAGAGGGAGCAAAAGGGTGAAAAAAAACCCTGTGTAAAGAAACATTCAATACCATTCAGAAAGCACTTGGGGGGAGGGGGGGTAGCTACACCAGACCATCCACATTTCTTCCTCCCCTCCTTTTCCCTTGCCCCCACCATTACCCTGCAGCCAACCCCCTAACCAAAAGTTGTCCAGATAGGGTTGGGGTGATGCTGCAGGCCATGATGGAACTCCTGGGCAAGCAGGAATGATGCTGGGTGCACTGGTGGGGCTGAGGGGTGGGAAGGAGGGATGGACACAGAGGTGCCATTTATTCCACAAGTGTTCATGGATGGGAGGGACAGAGGTGGGGAGGGATTGGGGGGTGGGTGTGGCGGTGCCCTTGGTGCCTCTCTCCTGGCAATAATGAGCTGTCTGTCCCTGCATGAACCACATAATCCTTTCTGTGAAAGGATCTTCCCATCCTTGGGATGGGAGAGCCACTCACTTGTGCTGCCAAAGGACAACACAAAGGGAAATGCTACCCAACCCCCCACAAAGAAAAATCCACCCCTAACCCACCACCCCCCTGCCCCACAGCACGAATGAGTTTTTGTACCCATGAAGTTTGTGGAGTGCCTTTTGGGGTACAGCTGGAAGGGACAATAAAGTAACAGTTGTTTGCATTGCTTTGGCTCCTTGAAGTGTTCCCCTGGGATGAAGGGATGAGGGAATAACATGGATGGATTTGAAGAATGTGTCATATCTACTGCCCTCTGCTCTCCAGCATTGCCCAGTACTGGAGAAGAGGATGCAACTCCTGATTTGGGCAGGGGAAATGGATGGGTTGATCCTTTCCATCCTGGGTTTTGGTGGTTTCTGTGGAAGTGGCATCCAGTTCCAGCACTGCCATATGGGGAACAGATGTGGAGGGACCTGCAGGAGTTGTCAGTGAGATTAAGCTCCTGTCCAGCTCTGGAGTCCTCTAGCACTGGAGAGACATGGACCTGTTGGAATGGGTCCAGAAGAGGCGACAGCAGTGATGGAAGCCTTCTGCTGTGAGGACAGGCTGAGAGAGTTAGGGTTGTTCAGCCTGGAGAACAGAAAACTCCAGGGAGACCTCCTGGTGGCCTTTCAGTACTTAGAGGGGCCAATCAGAAAGCTGGGGACAGACTTTAGAGCAGGGCCTTTGGTGACAGTAAAAGGGATGATGGGGTTAATCTAAATGAAGAAGATTCAAACTGGAGAGAAGGAAGAGAATTTTAACACTGAGGGTAATGAGACACTGGCCCAGAGTGGTGGAAGATGCCCCATCCTTGAAACCATTCCTGGTCAGATTGTTTGAGGCTGTGAGCAACCTGCTCTAGTTGCAGATGTCCCTGTTGACCCCCTGCAGTGGGGTTGGAATAGATGACTCCCTAGGAAAAGAGGAAATAGGCTCAAGTTGCACCAGAGGAGGTTTAGGTTGCACATTAGAAGAAACTTGTTCACTGAAAAGATTCTCAAAGACTGGCTGCCCAGGGATGTGGTCGAATCCCCAACCCTGAAGGTGTTTAAAAGCTGCAGACGTGATGTTGAGGAATGTGGTTTAGGACGAGACTTGGTAGAATTAGATAAGGGTTGGACTTCATGATCTTAAAGGACTTTTCCAACCAAAATGATCCTATGACCTTTAAAGGTCACTTCCAGCCCCAAACACGCCCAGATCTATGAAGATGAAGAGCCCTTCCCATGGAGAAGCAGTGTCAGTAAAGCTTCCTGAGTGGTTTCTCTCACCATCTTTCTTTCTGCCACCGTCCTACAGGCCTGTGTGCAACCACATGCCACACTAACACTGGGACCACTGGGGCTGCCACCACCTCCCAGAATCCTGGGGCATCCCTAGGACCCATGTAGCCATCCATCCCTCCTCCAAAGACCCTGGGAGAGGGATGGGTAGGAAATTCTCTAAAAACAGCCCTTGTCCTCATCAAGGCAGGTGATGGCCACAAGTTTTGGTGCCTAATTGCCCATGGCTGCTCTCTCTGGATATTTTTGGGGCAGGAGGGAGCAAGTAATTTCTGGGAGGTTGCTGGGAGGGTTACTAAACTTAGCCTCCAGATTTCATCCTTGACCTCTAAAAGCCTGAAATTTCCTAAGCCCAGATGTTGAATGGTTTTTCGCCCCAGGGGAAAGAGAATGGGTTATCTCCTCCCCATGGGCTACTTAGCAAAGGATTTTACCTCTAGCAAAGCTTCTAAATGAACCTTCCTCCTTTGAAGGCATTTGATGACTCTGCTGCTCCTTCATCTCACCACAGGAGAGGTCTCCAGGGGGGTAAAAGGTCCTCCAGTTCCCATCCCAGCATGTCCCCAGGCAGCCTTGCACCCACGCTGGCCTTTACCCTGGGATGCTCCTTCTGCTGCTCCACATGAATTGAAGCTCACACACACACACACACACAAAGGCTGCACTCAAAGCTTTTCATCTCCACTCACTCCTCTTCCAGATTTTGCATCTCCTGCCACCACTTCATGGCAGCCTGAGAGGTTCAAGACTCAGGATTTGTAGGGTGACAACACACAAATGGCACTTCAAGAAGCCAGCTGCAACATGCCCTTAAATAAGCAAAGGGGCTCAGAAATGTCCTTATTTTTGTGTTAAATTTTGCTGCTGGATCAAACCAGGTGGGGCTTGCTCCTGCTGTGAAGCGCTGGTGGTTGTCTGCAAGCAGGTGTCTGGCCGAGCATCCTGCCTTTGTCAGCCCTCCCAATCCCCAAACCCTTCAAGATCAGCCAATCAGGGAACAGCCACTAATGGGTGATAATTACTAACACCGAACGTGCCAGTGTCTCTTGAGGTTGGGGAATCTTCTGCATCCTGAAATCATCAGCAGTTTCATCAGTGACCTGGATGGAAGAACGGAGTAGACTCTCAGCCAGTTTGCTGATGATACAACACTGGGAAGAGTGGCTGACAGCCCCTCAGGCTATGCTGTCATTCAGTGAGACCTGCACAGCATGGAGAGCTGGGCAGAGGGGAACCTCATGAAGTTCAACAAGGGCAAGTGTAGGGTCTTGTACCTGGGGAGGAATAACCCCTGCAGCAGTACAGGTGAGGGGTGACCTGCTGGAAGGCAGCTCTTTGGAGAAGGACCTGGGAGTGCTGATGGAAAACAAGTACACCATGAGCCAGCAATGTGCTCTTGTGGCCATGAAAGCAAATGGGCTTCCCAGTTCAAGAGACAGGAAACAACTGACAGAGTCCAGTGGAGGCTTCCAAGATGCTGAGGGGCCTGAAGCATCTCTGTGAGGACCTGGGGCTGTTTGGCCTGGAGAAGAGCAGCAGCCTGAGAGGGGATCTTCTCAATGCTCAGCAAGAGCTAAAGCGTGGGGGGCAAAAGGATGGGGACAGACTCTTGTCAGTGATCCCCAGGGACAGGACAAAGGGCAGTGGGCACAAACTGGAACCCAGGAAGTTCCATCTGAACAGTAGCAGAAAATTCTTTGGTGTGAGGGTGCTGGAGCGGGCTGCCCAGAGAGGTCGTGGAGTCTCCTTCTCTGGAGAGATTCCAAAGCCACCTGGATGTTGTGATCCTGGGCAAGCTGCTGTGGGTGACCCTGCTTTAGCAGGGGGGGTGGACTAGAAGATCTCCAGAGGTCCCTTCCAACCCCTACTATGCTCAGATTCTGGGATCACCATTGGATGCAACACTTCCATTTCATACAGCATCGCACAGCCTCTGGCTCATGTCCGGGGTCAGTGGCTCCAAGGCTATGGGGTTGGGAGGGTCACTGAGAGGCCCAGCCCTGTGCTGGGTGCTGCCTGGGATGGGTGCCATCTCCCCTGGGTTCTGTGGGTGCCAGGGTGTCCTCCTGCAGGAAGGAAATAAGGGAGTGTTGCTGTGGAAACAAGGTGAGGGGAAACTCAGTTTATGGCAACCAGTGCTCCTCTGCCTGCCACTCATGGGACAAAGTGATGCTGCTGTGGGCATGGGCATGGCTTGCATGGATGTTTTGGGGCTGCAGGTGGAGGAAAGGAAAAAAGCCACCTTTTAAAACCCCCCACCCAGCACTTGCCAAGACTCTGGAATCTTCCATCTGAATTCCTAAAAACTGGCACATTGGTGGGAAAGAAAATACCAAATATTGAGTGCTGGGTGTGTGCCCAGAGGCCAGGGGGACTTTTAGGCTGTGAAGGGTTTGAGGGTAGCAAGCGAGGGGCTGGGGGTGCTGGAATGGCTGTGTCAGACAGGATGCCCCACAGCAGAGCAGAGGTGTGAGAGCTGGGGGGTTGAGGGTGCTCAGGGGGGTCAGGAGAGGGGATGCAGGCATGGAGTGTTTGGAGCTGTGAGGCTGAGGTTGGTGGGTGTGTGTGGAGTGCAGGGTGTGTGATTGGGGGGGATGAAGGGTATGGGGAGAGTGTTTGGGGTGCAGGGTGTGTGATGAGGTACAAGGGAGTTTTGGGGTGCAGAGGGTGGTTAGGTGCAGGGACTGTGATGGGTGCAGGGGGATTGTGGGGTTCAGGAGGTGTGATGGGATGTGAGGGGGTTTTGGGGTGCAAGGGGTTGTGAGGGTGTGATGAGATCTGAGGGGGTTTGGCATGCAGGGGCATTCTGAGTGCAGGGGGTGTGATAAGTGAAGGGGGACTGTGGTGTGCAGGACGGGAGTACAGAGGGTGGGTGTAAGGGTTGTGGGGTAGGTATGTGGCATGCATGGGATACAGGGTTAGCGGGATGGGGGAACAGAGATGAGGAGCAGGAAGGAACGGGAGCAGAAATGGGCAGAGACAAGGAGAGGGACCGAGGGAAGGGGAATCTAGAGAAGAACGAGGTGCAAAACCTGTGGATGGGGTAGGATAGGGTGGGATGGGATGGGGTGGAGCGGGATGGGGTGGGAGAAGGAGAGGAAAGGGAGAGGAAAAGGAGAGGAGAGAGGAGAAGCAAAAGCAAGAGAAGCAGGAGGAGGAGGAGGAGGAGGAGGAGGAGGAGGAAGTCGGGGCCGAGCCGCTTCCTGTAGGCAGAGGGATGAGCGCAGACAAAGCTGGGTGGGGACTCGCCGCTCGGGGCTGCTGCTGACCACCCTCCTCCTGCCTCCATCCCTTCATCCATCTCTCCATCCCTCCGTCCGTCCATCCTTCCGTCCGTCCCGCCGCAGCTCTCCCCGCGGGGAACTCAGGGCAGCACCTCCAGGTACCACCGGGAACAGGGCGGGGGGAACTGGGGCTGGGCTGGGGGGGCACTGGGAACAGTGAAACGACTGAGATTGGCAGCACTGGAGCTGGGCAGGGCGGTTCCCAGCCCCGTGGACACCCAAACCGCTCCCAAATCAGCCGAAAATCCGCCGCCCCACCTCCCGGGTACCAATCCCCACCCCATGAGAGGGTCTTGGGTGGCAATGGAAGCTGCGATGCCTGTCGTGGGGGTCCCAACCCTCAAGGAGAAGGTGCCTGGCACCAAGAGTTCAGTCTCCCCAACAAAGGTTTGATTCAGAGGGTTTGATCCTCAGTTAATCAACGGATTTGCCATCACAGGAAAGGGTTTTTTTTTCCGTGGATGAATGACCCATAGTGTTCTTTTTCCTCTTAGAATTTTCCTCCCTGGGAGACATTCTCAGCCCTAAATCTTCATTAGGAACCTCAACTGGGATGGATATGGCCCCAGCTTGGCTTGATTTGGGGACTGATGGCCATGCGGGCACTCACCCCTCCATCTCCACTGTGGCTGCTCTCTCCCCGTGATCACTCCCATCAAAACCCTCATTTTTCCCAGCGATGGTTTGTGGGTTAAAGTAAGGCTGGGGAAATCACTGGGAAGATGTGCTGGGGCAAACCCAGCCAGCTCAGGGCTTGCTTGCCCTGGCACAAGGTGGGGGGGATCTAGCCCAAAATTTTTGCCTCCCGGGTGGAAAATGGATTTATATTTAAGCAAAACCTCGGAGCATGGCGATCCCCACAAATTACTAATGAGTTACTAATTAACTTAAAGCTTGCTGCTCCAAAGGGTAGCAACTCAGAGCATGGATTGTCAACCACTGCCCTACCTACTAGGGATCCAGTACCTTCTTTATTTCCCTGTTTCCCCCAAATTATTAGACAGCCATGACCCCACAGTGAGCCCATGCTCGTGGGCAGAGCCATATGGGCGGCAGTGGCACGTACCTTGGCAGCAGGCTGGGGCCAGGCACAGAAGATTTTTCTTTATAACTGGATTTCCCTGGATTTTAATCCTCTTTCCTACCATATGGCTGCTGGCTGGATTGAAATATGACTCAATTAATTATTGCCAGGAAAGCCCCGAGGTGAAGTCTTTCTCCAGGAGGATGCTCCTGGAGTTATCACAGGGCTTTTCTCAAGCCGTGCCAAGGAGTCTGGGGGCACGTGGCTCAGCTCCAGCCTTCCCCCGCTCCCATGTTGGACCCACAAGGCTGGGCATTGGCCATGCTGCTCCCTTGACAGCAGTTTTGGGGCTTTTGGGGGCTTTTTTTAGTCTTGCAGGAGGAAGCAGGGTCTGGCTGCTTGACTGTGTGTTGCTGGCTGCTCGCCTGTGACATGAGTTTGGCAGCCTCAGCATTACCTGGGTGATGACTGGCGCCAGCCTCACTTCCAAAATGGAGTACCCCCAGCCTGGAGGGACCTGTGGGTCCCACCATCACTAGCACAGGGCTCCCACATACCCATCCTCTCTCCCAAATTCCCTGGGAGCTGCCAGCTTTGTTCCCAGAGATCCACATCCCGGTGTTAGGCACACTCAGTGTGTTTTCTCTTTCCACTTGTGAGCTGGTGGTGGCCCCATGGGGCATGTTTTGCATGTGGACTCAGATAAGTGGCTGTACCACGGCACAGTTAGCCCTGGCACAGGGCTGCATTGTGGCATGGGGGTTAGAGAGATGAGAAGCAGGGAATCACAGTGGGATGCCCAAGTGGAGTCCCAAGGGTAGATGGCAGTGAGCTGGTGACAAAGCTGCTTTATTATTATTATTGCTGATGTTGTTATTACTGTTATTATTGTTGTTATTATTGTTATTATTATATCCTGAAGCAGCCTGCTGCTTTGCCACCCTGTGCCAGTGCTTTGGCCTCTGGATTGCTGCGGCCAAGGCACTGCTTCTCCTTTGGAAACCCAGTGAGTCACCAAAGGAGGACAGCCAGGCGCCGGCGCAGGCTGTTACCATAGTAATTATGGCTGCCAAGCTGGCATCAGAGCCCCACGGACCTCCCTTGTGCCCCCAAAAAGCACTGCCCAGGGGAGTGGCTGTGCCTCTCCATCCCACTCATCAATGCTGGGATGCGTGAGACCGGCACACACATGACATGTGCTGGCACCAGGGACTCCCACCAGCCTGTTGCCCCATTTTGGGTGGGGATAAGGGGTTCACTGAAGGAAAAGCATCATTCTGGGCATGAGCTGTCACATTTCTCAGTGTGGTTTCTCCAATCCTTTCCAATCCTGCTCCACTCTTGTGCCTGGAGCAGGATGCGTGAGCAGGAATACATCCATGTGTGTTTGCAGCCAGGCAAGCAAGCATGAGGAATAATCAAAGGGATTAGGGTGGGTTCCAAATTTTTCTTGCTTCTCAGATGCTTTTCTCTCTGTTCCACCCTCTCTGGTTTCTTGCTTCATGGGCTTACAGCAGCTGCTGGGAGGAGGGATGGGATGAAGGGCAGTGGGAGACGCTCCGTGGGTCATTAGGAAAGGGATCATGTCCTTGCCCAATTCTCTTCCCTGTTCACTTTCCAGTGGGGCTTCAGCCCTTCCTCAGGTGTAGTTTTTCCTTCTTGCACCATGCAAACACCCCCAAAATCGATCGCTTTCAAGTGCAGGAGCAGCTTTCCCCCCTCAAATTCATGGGGAGAAGTTCAAGGTAGGGGGAGGTCCTGCTTTTGTTGCGCTAGTGTGTGTGGGTGTGTGTGGATAGCTGTGGGGGAAGGTGGGCTGGCTGTCCTGGATTTGGCTCTTCCAGTGTTGGCTCTCATGGTTTTGGTTCTCCTGCTGTTGGCCCTCCTGGTGTTGGCTCTCTAGGCACCGTTTCTCCTGGAGTTGGTTCTTCCGGTGCTGGCTCTCTCGGTGTTGGCTCTCCTGGCATTGGTTCTCCTGGCTGTGGCTTTCCTGGCATTGGTTTTCTCAGTGTTGGCTCTCCTGGTATTGGCTCTCCCAGCTTTCTGCACAAGCCTGGCACAAGCTGTTTGGCACTCGCCCTGTTCCAAGGCAGGTCCGAGCTCCAGTTCCAGGGATGACATGGATTTGGCTCTCTGGAGAAGCAGGGCTTGCTCCAAACCTCAGCTGAAGTGGCTGAAATCGTGTCTGTTGGGTCTTGGCTTTGGGTCAGGTCAGTGACTAATTAATGATGTCTTCCATCAGTGCAGTGTAAGTGAATCAAAGGACCTGAAGGTTGCTACGAGGATGGAGCTCAGCTGAGGCTGAAGTCTAAAGTCATGTATCTCCTGCATTTCACAGAATCCCAGACTAGTGGCAGTAGGAAGGGACCACTGGAGATATCTAGTCCAACCCCCCTGCTAAAGCAGGGAAACCCACAGCAGCTTGCCCTGGATCACAGTGTCCAGGTGGGTTTGGAATCTCTCCAGAGAAGGAGACTCCACCACCACTCTGGGCAGCCTGCTCCAGGATTCTGTCACCCTCATGGCAAATAAGTTTTTCCTCCTGTCCAGATAGAACCTCCTGGGTTCCAACCCTTTGTCCTGTCACTGGGCATCACTAGAAAGAGTCTATCCCCATCCTTTTGCCCCCTACCCTTCATCTTTTGCTGAGCAACGCAAAGATCCCTTCTCAGGCTGCTCTTCTCCAGGCTCAACAGCCCCAAGTCTCTCAGCCTTTCCTCCTCACAGAGATGCTCCAGGCACCCTGGCATCTTTGGAGCCTCCACTGGACTCTGTCCAGTAGTTCCCTGTTTTGAACTGGGGAGCCCAGAACTGGACCCTGGACCACTGCTGTGGTGGGTAAGCTCCTTTACATAAGCCGATGTCTTGGTTTAACAGGTTTATCATCCCACCCTCAGTTGCTCCTCTGAGGGCTTCCGGAAGGAAAGTTGGCTCTGCCCCTCCTGTGATGCCCCCTGGCTGGGAAGATCTTTGCTGGGCAGCTGGGTTAGTAAGAGAGAGCAGTGCAGGTGAGATGGAACAGCCTTGTGCAAGCCTTAGAGCTCATTTTGGTTCCTGAGCATTCATGCTTCTTCCTGGATCAGGAGAGACCCCTCCAAAGGGAAAAATCCCTGGCACAGCATGGGATATTCACACTACAAACTCTGCTGTGTCCACAGCACCATCCAGACCAGGGCTGCCAGACCCCAGACCTGAAGCCTGGCAGCTGCCTGTGCCCCAACTCTACATGCAGAGCCATCAGCTGCAGTGGGGACTGTAGAGACATTGGTACCCTGTGCCAACACCAGCACTTCTGTGCAGAGACACAGACCTATTTATGGAAGATGCTCAGAGTAACTCAGGGCTGAGAAAGTCCCTTTCTCCTCCTGCTCATGAAGCAGCAGCTCCAGCTCTTCCTTGGCTGGCATCTTGATGGAAATAGTGACAGGGTTTGGGTGGGTTTTGTGACCTAATTGTAGTTGGGTTGTGGCCAGATCGGTTCCTGCAGCATCACTGTCCCATCCCTGCACCTCCTTGAGCCTCTAAAACCACCATAGTGAGGGAACTGGAATGGGGCTCACCAGTGGGTTTGGGCTTGATGCCAAGTCATGGTGAATGTCAGCATCGCTCCAGCCCCTGCTGATTGTCTTCTAAACCAGTTTTCAGAGGTTTTGTTCTTGGGTTTGGTTTGGGTTTTGCCAGTAGGTAAGTGTGGCATTGAGTTCTTAGTATTCATTTAGGTTGGAAAAGACCTCTATGATCATTAAGTCCAGCCATCAACCCAACCCCACCATACCAACTAAATCATGTCCCAGAGTCCCATGTCTACACATTTTTTTAACACTTCCAGGGCTGGGGACTCCACAACCGGCAGCCAAGCAAGAGCAGTGGTCATGGGGGGACCACAGATCTTGCAGGTCCCCCAGACTGGAGGCCTGGGGACAGGCAGGGTGTCCCCATGCAAACACCAGCATCCATGTGAATGTGCAGAAGCCATGTTTTCTCTTGCCTGCTCCCATCTGAGCTGTATCCCAGCAAGCTGAAGCTGGATGAAGCCCAGGAGCATGAACCTGTCGCAGCTTTCCCTGGGATGGCACATCCTGGCATTCAAGAGTCATCAGCCTGCAGTGCAATCCCCTTAATGGGGATGCTGAAAAAATACTTCAGGCTTTGGTCATCTTAGCCATGATTCATAGAGTCATAGAATAATTTTGGCTGGGAGAGACTTTTAAGATCATTAGGTTCAGCCATTAACCCAGCACTGCCAGGCCAGCACTGAAACATGTCCCTCAGCACCTCCTCTACACAGCATTGAAATCCCTCCAGAGATGGTGACTCCACCACTACTGTGGGCAGCCTGTTCCAGGGCTTGACAACCCTTTTGGGGAAGAAAGTCCTGCAGACTGAGCACATTGTGCTAACCATGGGTTTGGAGGATCTGGGCTTTTGGGAGCATTTTGGATAAGAAAGAAACAGTCATCAGCAGCTGTGAGATGCTCAGTACTGACTGAGTTCCTTTCTGGTTCCAGTGTCTTTGGTTTTGTTTTGGAGTAGATGCAATGAAGGTAGGAGAGCAAAATAACAATGATGCTGGAAGTCAGAGAATGGATTTGGAATATAATGGGGTGCCAGAAACCTGTCTTCATGATCCCACTGTCACCAGGATGGTGGCATCATTAGGGCTCTGTTATTTTACCCCAGTTTGGGGTGAGGAGCAGCCATGAGATGAGATTTGAGCTCTGGGCTTGTCCATCAACAGTGTTAGGTGAGTCTGGGTTCTCCAGAGTGTTGAACCACAAGTGAAGAGTTGTGGCACAGCTGCTACAGCCTCAGCCTTGCTGTGGGGCTGGACTGGGTTGGCTCAGACCCTCCAGGGTGAGTTATCCATCACCCATGGGGGTTGAGAAGAGCGGGATGGTGATTGTCAGCCATGTCAGGGCGGAAGGCCAGTGCTTCAGCTTGCTCTCCTTGCTGAAGGAGACAACATGTAAGCCATTTCAAGGCAGAAATAACCTTGCAAGAGTTTATTCTCCATTTCAATGTGTTCCTCCTCCAGGGGGCTGGGGTTGTGTGCCCAGTGCAGGGTCATGTAGGCAGGGGACACTGTGGGGCAGGTGAAGTATAGGGGATTAGCTGAGGAGATTACCTTCTTCCCTACTGCTGCTTTTAGTTTAACAGACACCATTCTGATGGGGATTAGTGTGTGCCCAGCATCTGCAGATACCTTCTCAGGTCAATGTGGTGTTAGTAGCCACATTGAGGTTTATGGCTTGGGAGAAGATTAAATGTCCCTGGAGGTCCCTTTGCACTCATGGAGTCTGTGGGCACCATCACCTCACTGCACTGCTGCTCTCAAACCATCCTGCCAGATCCTTCCTGCCTTTTGCCTCTTGATAGGTCATCTTGGAGGGAGACTAATAGCTTGTTCTGAGCCTGCTGAGGACCAAAGCACCAGGAGAACTTCTCAGTGCCCATTTTTTCTAAGGCATTATGGGAACACAGGCAGCCCTAGTGCTGGTAGTACCTGTAAGGAGGGGGTTTCTCATGGGTGTTTCCTCTTTGCAGCCTTGGGAAGCCCTGAAGTGTGGCCTGAACATAGCAGGAGCTGCTCAAAGCTGGTTAGTGACTCTGGAGATGAATGAACCTAATCTTAAGCTGCTTGATTGTAAACCCCGTGACATTTCACGCTCTTTCTTCATATCTGACCAAACCAGTCCTCTTGTGATCTCTGTAAGGTTGAGCTGTGCTGTTTGCTGCTCTGACCACAGCTGCTCATGGGAAGTGTCTTGGGCTGGTGCTTCCCCTGCACCCTCCAGCAAGGCTCTTGTGAGCCCTGAGCTGCTGCAGGACACCAGGTCCTTTGTGGGATGCATCCTTCTTCCCAAGGTCCCAATGGGCGTGCAGGAAACACCTGATCATCAGATTTGCATGCTGGAAGCATGGTGGGTGGCCATGGCCCTCTACCTACAAGGAGGTTGGGTTTCATGCTCACAGCTGTGTTTTGGCTTTCCTACCTGCTCTGTTCCATCAGCACATCATGCAGTTTTAGTTCACTGGCATTTTGGCTGCATTGGCTCCAAGGGCTCCTTCTGCTTGTTTTGGTTCTTGAATTTGACCTCTTGTGGCAGAAGCTGGATGATAAGCATGGGGCAATGGTTACCTCTCCATGGCAGTCTGATCCAGCTGGGGATAAAGGAGCAGGCTGCTTGGTTTTCAGATGAAGTTCTGGGTGTTGGTTGCCTTTACTGTGGGGGTGTGTTATGGAAGAAGTCTCCAGCTGTGGTTTTGGCTTTCTCCAGGCTGGGATGTGTCAATCCCAAGAGCTAGTGGCCATGGGGAGAGCTGTCTGAGGATTTGTGCCACCACCCTTTCACTTCCATGTTGTTTTCTGGATCCCTTAGGGGCTTTGCAGTGAGTAAACAGGGATTTCAGTAATGAACCAGCATGGTCATTAACTCATTTAGGATGGAGGAAGGACTCTGGTCCCTCCTCCTGTTCAAAACAGGGCCAATGCCAGAGGCAGATAGATCAGTGTTGTCCCCATAGACATCATCTGAGTTCACAAGGGCTTTGGTGTCCCCAGGGTGGCACAGAGAAATGTGTCCAAGTCCCCATGTGTCCTGATCTTCTCCACATCTCTATGTGCCTTTTTGGAGACTTTCTACGCCCTCACTGAGTCTGCAGTGGTTTGAGGTCCTTTAGGGGGTCATCTGCCACCCACAACCTGTAAACCTTCTAATTAGTCTACAGGAGCATGGACTTCTAATTAGTCTGCAGGACTGTGGTGCAGTTGGAGCAGTTCTGCTCACATTGGAAAGTGCCCAAGCAGAAATCTCTCACCTTGGGTGGGTGAAAGGTCTGGGGGAGTCATAGAATCGTGAAATCATGTTGGTTGAAAGAGACCTTTAAGATCATCAAGTCCAACCTTTAACTCAGCACTGCCAAGCCCAGCACTAAACCATGTCCCTCAGCACCACATCTACACAGTTTTGAAACCTCCCCTTGCCCAGGAATGGGCACTGCACCACTGTCCTGGACAGCCTGTTCCAGGGCTTGACAGCCCTTTTGGGGAAGAAATTGTTCCTCATGTCCAACATGAACCTCCTCTGGTGCAACTTGAGGCCATTTCCTCTTGTTACTTTGGAGAAGAGACCAACATCCACCTCACTCCAACCTCCTTTCAGGGAATTGTAGAAAGTCAGAAGGTCTCCTATCAGCCTCCTTTTTCCAGGCTGAACAACCCCAGTTGCCTCAGCTGCTTCTCACAAGAGCTCTTCTCCATGCCCATTACCCAGCTTCATTGCTCTTCTCTGGACCCACTCCAGCACCTCAATGACCTCCGTGGATTGAGGGGCCCCAAAAGCAAACCAAATATTCAAAGTGTGGCCTCACCAGTCCTGAGTACAGAGGGATAATCCTTGCCCTGGTCCCGCTGACCTGACCCAAGCCAGGATGCTGGTGACCTTCATGGCCACCTGGGCACATGCTGGCTCTGCTTCAGCTGGCTGTCAACCAACACCCCCAGGTCCTTCTCCGCGGTGCAGTCTCCAGTTCCCTCAGCCACAGCTCTCAAGACTTGACCCATGGGTTTGTGCAGGACCTCATGAAGAACCAGCCATCCGCTGCCTTTGCCACGGGGCCGGAGCTGTGTCCCTGTCCCCAGGACGATGCTTCAGAGGGCTTTTTGGGCTGGGTGATTCAAGGCAGGGCGCCCTGCTCGCTGCTCATCCCTTGTATTTTTCATGGGCGCTGGCGTTTGTGCGGTGCTGGCGGCGTGGCTGCCGTCCAAAGCCACTGCATTATTTATCAGCTGATTTAATACAACTGCTGCTCAGCCTCACAACCTCGCCTTGGGGGTGGCTTGGATTCATGTCCAGCACTTCCCTCACTCCCCAGTTAATGCTGCTGCTGCTGCTGGTAGGGACCTGCCTCCTCCTCCCTCCATGACAGCAAGGAATAAAAAGATGATATTAATGCAGCAACCCAGGGTTATAGAGGAGGTGTGAGCAGCAAACAAGGGAGGCACTGACTGATTTTCTTTTAAGCCCAAAGCTAAACCCTGTCTGAGTGATTCCAGAGAAAGTTGGCTGTGGATTGATGCTGCTTCTCTAGCCTACCTGGAATCAAAGCCAAAACTACCCCCAACACACATCCACCACCTCCAAAAAGCCAAAAAAAAAGGCAGCAGCTGCCTTCATTGATTTTCATCACTTATGCCAGGAAAAACAGAAAGGAACAGCACAGCTTCCCAGGTAGGCAGGGAAAGGAGCCTTCTCTTGGGAAGCAGAGCAATGGGGGAATATTCATCAGATCCAGCTCATCTGGGAGAAGGATAAAGCTCCAGGAATGGGCATGGGGAAGGGGATAAATGAAGCACAGGAGTCTCATGGATGACCAGGTTGGACTGATCATCAACACAGCAGATGCATGGGAGGGTGAGCCAGCATGGGTAACACATCTGGAACAGGTTGCCTAGGGAGACTGTGGATGCCCCCTCCCTGGAGATGTTAAAGCCAGGCTGGATGGGGCCCTGAGCAACCTGGTCTGATGGCAGTATGGGTGGAACTAGACGATTTTTAAGGTCCCTTCCAACCCAAACCATTCCATAAGTCTCTGATTCTGTGATCTTATTCTGAGCTTTGCACAATTTCTTTGGCTCCCAATATTTTTTTTTTCCTTTTTTTCTTGAAGCTTGATGTGGGGAGTGTAAACTTATACCACCACCCAGGCTGGCAGCTCTGGGGTGGCTTTTCCCCCCGTCTGCGTAATATTGGTGTTTGCTCAGCATGTGTCACTTCAGGATCCAACCAGAACAACGTGGGGTGGGAAAAACAGGGCCACTGACTCAGCAGGAAGCGTGGCTGAAAGGAGAAAACGAGCTGGTTCAGGGATTTTGGGTTCCATGGGAAAAGCCAAATGATGTCTGAGGAGCTTTGTGGGCGATGAGCACGATAGAGAAGTGGGTGAGGATGGAAATGGGCTTGGCAAGCATGGGAATGGCTCTGAGGGCACAGAAAAGCAGAATCTGTTTTGCAGGAGCATCATGGTCAGGAGAAGTGCAGGTGGGTAAGGATGTGAGCAAAGAGAAGCTGCTGACCCTGTGGCCATGGTGCTGATGCCTCTTGATCCCTCACTATTCACAGATTCAGAGAATCACAGAATGGTTTGGGTTGGAAGGGGCCTTAAAACTCATCTAGTTCCAACCCCCCTGCCATGGGCAAGGACACCTTCCATTAGAGCAGGTTGCTCAGGGCCTCATCCAACCTGGCCTTGAATCCCTCCAGGGAGGGGCACCCACAACCTCCCTGGGCAACCTGTTCCAGTGTCTCACCACCCTCACTGTAAAGAATTTCTTCCTAACTATGTCCCACTTCTGCCATTATGGCCATGCCCTCCTCTCCTCATAGGAAGGACCCAGGCATACTCATTGCCCCTGTAACCAGGTCCTAATTTAGACCAAAAAGCAGGGGAAAAAATAATAGAGGTAGCAGCAAGCTGCAGAAGTTAAATTTAATTGAGATAATATGGGTCAGCTCACAGACCCAGGACAGAGGAGCAACCTACTTCTCCCCAGCCAGACCCAGCTAACCTGGTTTGCAGCACTGCCAGGGATCTGGAGCCCTGCTCTTATCCCCTCTCTGTATCGCTGCACATCCTTGTCTGTATGCCTGTCTGTACCCCTGCTTGTATCTCTGCCCACAGCCCTGCTCTTATCCCTGCCTGTAACCCTGTCCCAGACAATCAGCTGCCCACAGTCCTTTGTTTATGAAAATACAGAATATGCACAGAGAAAGGAATGTGGTTTTCCCTATTTCCCCTTTTTTTAACTCCCAGAAACCTGATAAAATCACCCATGGTTAGTTGTGGTCCTCCACCTGCAGCTTGGCCACCAGCTCTACTCAGTGATGCTGTAGCACAACAGCTTTGGAACTAAACCTTCATAGGGTACCTGGAGCTGTCAGATCATAGAATCACAGAATAAATTGGGTTGGAAGTGACCTTTAAAGGTCATCCACTCCAAGCCCCCTGCAGTCAGCAGAGACATCTGCAACTCCAAACAAAATGAACCCCAAACAAACTCACCTGGAATGGTTCCTTCTCTCTAGTCTGAATCTCCCTCTTGTAGTTTAAATCCATCACCCTTTGTCCTGTCAAAACACGTACTGATAAAAACCCTACATCCTCATCTGTGTTCAGATGTGATACTGGGTTCAGTTTTGGGCCCCTCACTACAAGAAGAACATTGAGGTGCTGGAGTGGGTCTAGAGAAAGGCAATGAAGGTAGTGAAGGGTCTGGTGAGGAGCAGCTGAGGGAACTGGGGTTGTTTAGCCTGGGGTAAACAAGGCTGAGGGGAGACCTCATTGCTCTCTACAGCTCCCTGAAAGAAGGTTGGAAGCTGGTGGGGATTGGTCTCTTCTAATACCAGGTGACAGGACAAGAGGAAATGGCCTGAAATTGTGCCAGGGAAGGTTCAGGTTGGATATTGGGGAAAACTTCTTTCCTGCAGGAGTGGTCAAACATTGGAACAGGCTGCCCAGGGAGGTGGTGGAGTCACCATCCATGGAGGCATCCAAGAAACATGTGGACATGGCACTCTGGGACATGGTTTAATGGCCATGGTGGTGTTGGGTTGAAGGTTGGACTTTGTGACTTCAGAAGTCTTTTCCAGCTCAAACAATTCTGATTCTTATCAACACCTTTAAGTATTCAAGGGCCACCAGAAGGTCTCACCAGAACCTTCTCTTCTCCAGGTTGAAAAACCTCAATGCTGAGCCTGGCCTCACAGCAGAGGGGTTGTAGATGCATGTTTTTACCCCACACCCAATCTCCCAGAGGAATTGCCTTTCTCCCCTTTCCATGCTCTGCAGGAGCAGCTCCTAAAGCTCCAGGTTTGGCTTCTGTGAAAAAAAACTGGAAAAGATGAAAAGAAGGGGGGGAAAAAAAACCCTCTTCTCCCACTTTTGCTGCTTTGGGGGAAAGGGAAGCACCAGGGAGCAGCAGCACTGGCACTGGGGCTTTGTTTCACCAGAAGAAGGCTGTGACCTGTTTGCTGTATTTGAAGCTTCAAATAGAGCCTTATGAGTAATGTGGTTCAGGTGCTTATCACTAATTAATTAATTCTTTTGTACCTAATTAAAGCAGTGGCAGGTAATTCCCAGGGGGGTGGTGGTAAGCTAATGGGATGGCTAACAGGGTTATTTCTTTGCTGCTATGAGTTGCTGGGTGATTCCCAAGGGTTAGGAAGGGTTGTTAGGCTTCATGTGAGTGGTACTTAAAATAAACCTCATAATAAAGGCTTGGCTTGGGTGAAGTCATCAAGAGGCTGTTTTCTCATCAGGATAATTTCTGCAGCCCTCAAGTGCTGCAGATGTCATTCAGGTGAGAAGGTTCTTGCAGTGTCAGTGAAAGAAACAGGTTTGGGTTTGTTCTGTCTGGGCTGAGAAAGGCTTTGTAGGAAAGCCTTTGACACCGTGCCCCACAGCTTTCTCCTGGAGAACATGGCTGCTTATGGCTTGGATGGGAGGGCACTTCAATGTGTGAAAACTGGTTGGATGGCACAAAACGTGGTGGGGAAGGGAGATGAATCTAGTTGGCAGCCAGACACCAGTGGTGTTCCTCAAGGTTCAGTGCTGGGGCCAGCTCCCTTTAATATCTCAATGTCAGTGATCTGGATGAGGGGATCAAAGGCACTCACAGTCAGTTTGCAGATGACACCAAGCTGGGAGGGAGCATTGATGTGCTTAAGGGTAGAGAGGCTCTACAGAGGGACCTGGACAGGCTGAGCCAAGGCCAATGGGATGAGGTTCAACACAGCCAAGTGCTGGGTCCTGCACTTGAGTCACAACAACCCCATGAACACTCCAGGCTTGGGGCAGAGTGGCTGCAACCTGCCCAGCAGAGAAGGACCTGGGGGTGCTGGTTAATAGCCAACTGAAGATGAGACAGTGGGTGCCCAGGTGGCCAAGAAGGCCACCAGCATCCTGGCCTGGATCAGCAATAGTGTGACCAGCAGGACCAGGACAGGGATTGTCCCCCTGTACTCAGCACTGGTGAGGCCACACCTCAAATACTGGGTTCAGTTTTGGAGTGCTCAGTCCAAGGACATTGAGGTGCTGGAGCATGTCCAGAGAAGGGCAGTGATGCTGGTGAGGAGTCTGGAGAACAGGTCAGGTGAGGAGCAGCTGAGGGAACTGCAGTTGTTCAGTTTAGAGAATAGGAGGCTGAAGGGAGACCTTCTGGCTCTTTGCAACTCCCTGAAATGAGGCTGGAGTGAGGTGGGGGTCAGTAACTTTTCCCAAAGAACAAGAGATGGGATAAGAAGCAATGACCTGAAATTGCACCAAGGGAGGTTTAGATTGGACATGAGGAAAAATTTCTTTGAGGAAGAGGTTTGTGAATCTTTGGAACAGGCTGCCCAAGATGGTGGTGGAGTCCCCATCCCTGGGGAGATTTAAAAGCCATGTAGCTGTGGTGCTGAGGGATGTGGTTTGGTGGTGACCTGGCAGTGCTGCATTAATGGTTGGATTTGATGATCTTGAAGGTCTCTTACAATTAGAATGCTTTTGTGATTCTAGGGTGAGCCCAGTAGCTTGGCACTATGGCAGGAGCTCCTGCAAAAGCCACATCCTCTTATTCCCTTAGTGTCACAGGGAGGCTGTCCTTTAAATATGAGACATATTAGCTAAATTAGGGCAACTCAGTTTCTTGCCCTGTGTCCTTCTGGGTGGCTGTATCCCAATGCTGATGAGCAGGCAGTTGATAAATCATGGTGGCCCAGGATTTAGGAGGTGGGAGGTTGCCCCTTCAGGAGTCAGGCAGGCACAGACAGATAACAACAAGAATCCTTCTGCAGATGTGATGATGGCTGATATGACCTCTTCTTCCCTTCTGTTTGAAACCTCATTTTTCACCTTCCCTTCAACATCTGGTAAGGAACAGAACCCCAAGGATGGATCTGTTAATCAACATGAAATAATAGCTCTTGGCTGCTTCCCTTAATTAATGGCCAGAAGTTCAGAGCTGTATGAGCAGATGTTGAACTCCTCTTTGTGGGACAGGAGCTCATTCCTTCCTCAGCAGCTTTAACCATCACAAGGGGCAGGCAACTGGGATTTCTGAACAAGGTGCGGACAAAGAATTTATTTCAGCATTGATTTGAGGTGGGTTTGGGATAGAAGCCAGCACTGAGGGGCTCAAGAAATCATAGGTGTGATGATGGTTCTACTTAGACCAATTTTCGTTTTCTAGAGGTCACTCCATGGAGGGAGAAAAAAGTTTTGGAGGGCTTGTCCTCTTTTTCAATGGAGCATGTTTCTCAGACTCCCTCACAGCAGAGCTTCTGCCCCATGGAGTAAGGAATGGCCCAGCCTGCTGCCATGCCATCAGGAGGAAACCACTTTCATGGAGTGCATTGTGGTACTCAAAAGGATTTTTTTATTTGGTCAATTCATTTGTTATTCTACCTGGATATTGCTGCTCTATTGGCTTATGGTGGGACTGGGTTGGTCCCAGCTGCCCCTGAAATCACAGCTGGGTTACCCCTGGCTGCAGTAGAAATCACAGAATCTCAGCATGGTAGGGGCTGGAAGAGACCTCTGGAGATCATCCAGACCAACCCCCCCACACTAAAGCAGGGTCACCCACAGCAGCTTGTCCAGGATCACAATGCCCAGGTGGGTTTGGAATCTCTCCAGAGAAGGAGGAGATTCCACAACCTTTCTGGGCAACCTGCTCCAGGGCAATGACACCCTCACCACAGAGAAGTTCTGTCTCCTCTTCAGATGGAGCCTCTTGGGTTCCAGTTTGTGCCCGTTGCCCCTTGCTCTGTCACTAAGTGCCTCTGAACAGACCTGCATCTTCTTGACCCACATCCTTGAGGTATTGATCAGCACTGAGAAGATTAATGCACAACAATATGCTCAAGTATTTTCCACGATATCTACACAAGGTTATAACCAATGTTAGAAGGTGCATCAGCCAGGGCTGCAGATAGTGCCCTGGACCTCCAACCTGAGCAGACCCCATGTAGGGCAGAGAAATACCTGCAGGACTGTGATGCCCTGAGGCTCAGCAGCTGGTTTTGCCAGGGTTTCCTGGACCTGATGGGGAGAAATCCAGGTGTCTGACTTATGGGAGGAAGAGCCACCATGGGAGGTGGGAAGGAAGGTGAGAGCTCTGTTATGGGGATTTCAGGGCTTCTCTCAGCCCACTCTGCACCCAGCCTGGATTTGTACCACCACCCTTTGCCTACCCCAAGCAGCTCCTGCTCCTTCCTCACCATCCTCCCCCCCTGCCTAAACAGCTTCTGCTCCACCACCACCATTTTTGCACCAATCCCAGAGCATGGAGCAAGACCCTCAACCAGCCAAGATACCACACAGAGGAGCTCAATCCCAGCCAGCACCTGTGGATGATATTGGAGTAGTTATCAATCATTGCCCTACCTAGCCGGGGGGCCACTAGGCCCCCCGGCCTTTGTTGTCACCACCACCATCACCCAGTGTGCACCATGGCTACTCACCAGTGATGAGAGGAGGATCCCTCAGCCCAGATGGGCTCAGCTTAGGGCTTCTGCCCTTCCTGTGGGGTATTTAAAAGGGGAATGGGTGGGGAGGGCCAAGTGACCACACCTGGGGTGGGAGGAGACTCCAACAGAGCTCAGGTGCTCTGGGATTTTTACACTGGATGCTAGGGAAAATTTTTTTCACAGAATGTGTTGCCCAGGGAGGTGGTTGAGTCACCCACTCTGGATGTGTTTAAAGGTCATTGAGACCTGGTGCCTGGGGATATGGTTTAGGGGTGAACCTTGTAGAGTAGGATTATTGGTTGGACTTGGTGATCCTGAGGGTCTTTTCCAACCTGAATGTTCCTGTGATTTCTGTGATGATCAGTTGGGCTCCCACAAGCTCTGCCACCAGAAACATCTGCAGGACTCTAGGGGCAAAGCATGACCTGTCCATCTGTCCTTCCTGAGCACTTCTCTGCCTAATTCCCTCTTCCTTCCTTTTTTCCTCTGTATTTACTGTGCACTGGAGGTACTTTGTTCTATCTAAGGGACTTCAAAGATGATATCTCCACCATTCAGTCCCATCAGGGACACCACAGACAGCATGGTCATTGCTGAAGTAGAAATCTCAGAATCCCAGGATGGTGGGAGTTGGAAGGGACCTCTGGAGATCATCTAGTCCAGGTACTAGATGGGTACTGCTTTGCAGGAGGCAACTAATGGGGCATTTCTGAGAAAGCCTAGGGTTTTGAGGGGGAGCACCTGTGGGCTTAGGGTAATTTCCAAAGCAGCATGTTCTCCTCTCAGGCCAGTTCCATACAAACTGGGACATGGTTTAATGGTCATGGTGATGTTAGGTTGGTAGCTGGACTCAATAATCTTAGAGGTCTTTTCCAACCAAAAAAAAACCCTGATTCTATGATTCTATTAAATACAATTATTAACTGGGAGCACTGGTTGGATTTTCTTAAATCTAAGTAGGCTAAAGCCTAACTGCAGCTTAAAGAGCAACCACTTCCTTTACTACGGGAGTTTCTCTTCCAACCCACCGAAGGACTGGCAGGACAGAGGCTCACTGAGTTCCTGCTCTGCTAAGGGAGTTTTCACTCTTCCTGGGTGTGCTTTAACAGTTCCTTAAGTTAAAAAAAAACAAACAACCCACCCCCTCCTCCCCAAAACAAAACCAAACCAAAACCCAAACCTCAACCCTTAAATCAGTTTCATTTTTCAGTGCTGTGCTACAGTGCAGAGCTGAAAAGGAGGTGATGGGGATGGCATGACAGGATGCAGACCCTTAGCCATACTTATTGGTGTGTCACACCCACATGTGACATCTGAGACCTTTTTCTTTCCATGGGACAGCACAAGCAAGTAGCAAGAAGTCTGTCTGTCCTTGTGTGTCACCAGGAAGCCTCTCCATGAGCTTGTGTGGGTGTGGAGAGCACAGCGAGGGCTTGCTGGGGGTCAGATGTGAGCTGGCAGAGTGATGGTATTTTGAATCTGGATGAAAACTCAGGCTGTGGGAAGAAGGTGATGCTCAGCTGCAGCTATTCTTTCCCCCTAGTATTTGCATATATTTATTCCCCAATATGTGGCCATCCTTATTCCCCAATATTTCAGCATCCCCTTTCATTGGACACACTTATTCCTCCATTTTTGACTATCCTTATTTCTCAGTGTCTAACCAACTTCCCAGACCACCCATCCTACCAGGGTCTAATCTGCAGTGGTTTATCCCTTGGGCATTTAAAAGCAACCAGTTTTCCCCAGTGTTTTCCCCAAAACGATGACTTTTCCTTCATTCCCAAAGGCCACGGGCAGGGTGAGAGATCACACAGCTTTTTGGCTTGCTGGAAATCTCCACAGATTTACAATCCCAGCGGTGTTCCCATGGTCCTGGAGCCTTGTGCCATCCCTGGAGTGGGAGAAGGATGGGTTGATTGGACAGATGGGCAGAGTCCAACAAGATGACATTTAACAAGTCCAAGTGCCAGGTGCTGAACTTTGGCCACAACAACTCCATGCAGAGCTATAGGCTGGGGTTGGAGTGGCTGGAGAGCTGCCAAACAGAAAGGGACCTGGGGGTGCTGACTAACAGCTTCCTAAACATGAGCCAGCAGTGTGCCCAGGTGGCCAAGAGGGCCAATGGCATCCTGGAATGCATCAAGAATAGTGTGGCCAGCAGGATCAGGGAAGTCATTGTGCCCCTGTACTCTGCATTGGTTAGGTCACACCTTGAGTACTGTGTCCAGTTCTGGGCCCCTCAGTTTAAGAAGGACATTGAGACACTTGAACGTGTCCAGAGAAGGGCAACAAGGCTGGGGAGGGGTTTAGAGCACAGCCCTGTGAGAAGAGGCTGAGGGAGCTGGGGTTGCTTAGCCTGGAGAAGAGGAGGCTCAGGGGAGACCTTATTGCTGTCTACAACTACCTGAAGGGAGGTTGTAGCCAGGAAGGAGTTGGTCTCTTCTCCCAGGCAACCAGCACCAGAACAAGAGGACACAGTCTCAGGCTGCGCCAGGGGACGTTTAGGCTCGAGGTGAGGAGAAAGTTCTTACAGAGAGAGTTGTTAGCCATTGGAATGTGCTGCCTGGGGAGGTGGTGGAGTCACCATCCCTCGAGGTGTTCAAGAGGAGATTGGACGTGGCACTTGGTGCCATGGTTTAGTCATGAGGTCTGTGGTGACAGGTTGGACTTGATGATCTTTGAGGTCTCTTCCAACCTTGGTGATACTGTGATTCTGTGATTCTCCTTTCCCAGGGTACCCCTCTGGAGAGAGCCACCATTTCCTATGAATGGTGGCAGGAGGGATGGGAGCAGATGTCCCAGGCTGTGCTGTCTGGTGACTGGCCCTTCATCTGAATAATCTCTTAAAAAAAACAACAACCAAAAAAACAAGAAACCAAACTGAGAGAAGAAGGAAGTTGAGGTTGGTTGCCCTTTGCCTTTGTTTTGAGCTGTTAGGATGCCTATGAGAAACCAAAAGGCTGAGACTTTCACTTTCGTGTGACACCCATGGCATGGGGACTTCTGCAGGCAAAAGGGACAGCCCTGCTGTCCCCCAAAAAATAACCCTCTGGGGCTGAAGCAGCCTGGCCCCATCACACCTGCCTTCCTCTTCCTCCTCTCCAAGTCTGGATGTGCCTCTTGGGAAGGAGGCTTCTCTTGGAGCCTTGCAGCAGTGTGGATGGAGGGGACATCCTGTGCTAGGCTCTCTGCAAAGCCAGCTCCAGTGCTGAGCTCATTATTTAGTGCCTCAGAAAAATTAGGGAAGAGAAAGATCTTTGCTGGAGCTTCCTCTGCTCCATGTGCTGTGCATTGATAATGAGATTTCAATGTTCACTTTAACACTTTGATCAACGACGTGGATGAGGGAATGGAGGTACCTTCACTGAGCTTGCAGATGACACTCATCCGGGAGGGAGCATTGATGTGCTTGAGGGTAGGGAGGCTCTGGGGCTCAGGGACCAGAGGAACCTGGTCAGGCTGGTTCCTTGGCCAAGGCCAATGGGATGAGGTTCAACATGGCCAAGTGCTGGGTCCTGCACTTGGGTCACAACCCCATGAACACTCCAGGCTTGGGGCAGAGTGGCTGCAACCTGCCCAGCAGAGACCTGGGGGTGCTGGTGAATAGCCAAGAAGGCCACCAGCATCCTGGCCTGGATCAGCAATAGTGTGACCAGCAGGAGCAGGACAGGGATTGTCCCCCTGTACTCAGTACTGGTGAGCACCTCAAATACTGGGTTCAGTTTTGGAGCACTCAGTCCAAGGACACTGAGGTGCTGGAGCAGGTCCCAAGAAGGGCAATGAAGCTGGAGAGGGGTCTGGAGAACAGGGCTGGTGAGGAGCAGCTGAGGGAATTGGGGGTGTTGAGCCTGGAGAAAAGGAGGCTGAAGAGAAATGTTCTCACTCTCTACAACTCCCTGAAAGGAGGTTGCAGTGAGGTGGAAGTTGGTCTTTTCTTCCAAGGAATAAGTGATAGAATGAGAGGAAATGGCCTCAAGTCACACCAAGGGAGGTACAGGAACAATTTCTTCCCCAGAAGGGTTGTCAAGCCCTGAAACAAGCTACCCAGTACAGCAGGGAAGTCCCCATCCCTGGAGGGCTTTAAAGGCCTCACAGATGTGTTGAGGGACTTGGTTTAGTGGTGACCTGGCAGTGTTGGGTTAATGATTGGACTTGATGATCTGAAAGGTCTCTTGCAACCAACACAATTCCAGGATTCTATGAGCTTTGCCAGCAGACTCAGAGCTGGCTGAGCCGGTGGTGGTCTGGGTCTGACCTTGATGTTGCTTTTGGGGCAAAATTCAGCTGTTTCAGTGTGCACAAGGCTAAGATGGGCAACACCCACCACAAAGGCTGCAGAAGCAATGGGGGTCAGGAACTGAAACCCATGGAAAACAGCAGCATGGAGGCCAAAACGGGCACGCATCCCACCCTGCCCCAGTTTGGCAGGAGGGATGGGATGCCGGTGTGAGAATGAAGCCGTTTCCATGGAAACAGGCTCATGTTCCACTTGAGCTCCTTGTGAGTGAGTGAGTGAGTGAGTGGTTTATTTATTTATTTACTTGCTGGCACGTCTCTGAGAGGCTTTCTGCTGCTTTAAACACCTGTGTTGGACACAGGGCGTAAAAACACAGGCCTTGGAAAAGGGAACAAAACCCCAGGGGATGAGGAACTGGGATTTGCAGCTGTAACCACTGCTGAGGTTGAAGGTCCCGTGCCCCAGAGAAGAGGTGAGCTGGGAGGCCATGACCACAACTCCAGCTCAGGATATGTGGGGTTTTTTTTTGTGCTCAAGGAAATAATGCCACGTGTGATTTGGGCATTTTAAGGCTCTTTTCCAAGCCAGGTCCGCAGCTGGTGGCGAGATCAATGTGACTACACCAGCTCCCACCCCCTGGCAATGTGGCTGGTTTGCTATTTTTTTGTTCTCTGCAATATTTTTATATTTTTTTCTCTATATATATTTAGTAATTCTTTTTCAGCTGAGCAGCCTATTTTTAGTCATGGCTCTTAGGAAAAGCAACAGGATGCTATAAAAAAAGCCCAGCCAGCCCTGGGTGAGGGATTCCCACGCTCCAGCCAGTCAGGGACTGTGATGGTGTGGCTCTAGGCTCCATTATCCATCCTGGATACACCTGGGGCTTGGGGAGGAAAAGGCAGCTTTCAGGAGATCCCATTGCCTAGGCGAGGACCTCATCAGCCCTTACTTTGAGACAGAATCATAGAGCCCTAGAATCAGCTTGATTGGAACAGACCTTTAAGATCACCAAGTCCAAGCATGAGCCCAAAACTACCAAGTCCACCACTAAACCATGTCCCTCAGCACCACATCTACACAGCTTTGGAATCCCTCCAGGGATAGTGACTGCCTCACTGCCCTGGGCATCCTGCTCCTGTTGACAACCCTTCTGGTGAAGAACTTTTTCCTAATGTCCAACCTAAACCTCCTCTGGCACAATTTGAAGCCATTTCCTTGGAATAGAATAGAATAGAATAGAATAGAATAGAATAGAATAGAATAGAATAGAATAGAATAGAATAGAATAGACCAGGTTGGAAGAGACCTTCAAGATCATCGTGTCCAACCTATCATCCAACACCATCTAATCAACTAACCCATGGCACCAAGCACCCCATCAAGTCTCCTCCTAAACACCTCCAGTGATGGTGATTCCACCACCTCCCCAGGCAGCCCATTCCAATGGACAATCACTCTCTCTGTGTAGAATTTCTTCCTCACCTCCAGCCTAAACCTTCCCTGGTGCAGCTTGAGACTGTGTCCTCTTGTTCTGGTGTTGGTTGCCTGGGAGAAGGGACCAACCTCCACCTCACTCCAACCTCTTTTTAAGGAGTTGTAGATAATAAGAAAGTTTCTCTTCAGGCTCCTTTTCTCCAGGCTGAACGATCCCAGTGCCCTCAGTTGCTCCTCACAAGACTTGTGCTCTAGACCCTTCACCAGCTGCGTTGCCCTTCTCTGGAAGTGCTCCAAATGCAGGGAGCAGGGAGCAATCTCACCAGGAATAAGAGCTGGGGGAAAAAAAGGTCATCCATTCCAATACCCACCTTGGCATGTTTTATGAACTGAAAAAAACACCTTGGTAGGAACAAGCCTCAATGGTCCCCCTAATCCTGCCTGCCCCAGTAGTGTTTCCCACACTTGGCTACTGGCTGGTGGAAAAAATATTGGTGCATAGGTGGTGGAAAGTGTGACATGTTAATGTAAATGTGACATGTAAGAAGTAGGGAGGTTCTGACTTTCACATCTTAAATAAGTTGTTCTTGGTGGTGGGTGTTGACATGAGGTGCTCTGAGGAGCAGCCTTGGGTCTTTACAGCAGAGTTTTCACCCTGGCAGATGCTTGTGCTTTTGGTTTCCTTCCTGCAGAGCCATTGCTTTCGCTTTTGGTTCAGTGGGGAGATGTGGGGAGACTGATTTTCTGCAAAGCAGAGAAAAACCCACTGGGAGGTGGAAAAAAGCTGGGAAATTGTGTGACAGGGGATGTGACCCACAGGTGGTGCCAGAAGAGGCCAGAGCAATGACAGGAGGGCTGGAAGCCCTCTGCTGTGAGGCCAGGATGAGAGACTTGTGGTTGTTCAGCCTGGACAAGAGAAGGCTCCAGGGAGACCTTCTGATGGCACCTTTCTGCTTAAAGGGGCTGGTCAGAAAGCTGGGGACAGGCTTTTGAGCAGGGCCTGTTGTGACATGACAAGGGGTGATGGCTCTAAACTAAAAGAGGGAGATTCATACAAGAGAGCAGGAAGAGGTTTTTGATGCTGAGCATGGTACAGACACTGTCCCAGGTTGCTCAGAGAGGTGGTAGATGCCCCATGCCTGAAACTATTCCAGGTCAGGTTGTTTGGTGCTCTGAGCAGACTGCTGTAGTTGCAGATGTGCCTGCTGACTGCAGGAGGGTTGAACTGGATGACTTTTAGAGGTTTCTTCTAACCCAAACTGTTCTGTGATTCTATGATTTTTGTAAAGACTAGGACCATAGCAACCACACCAAACTTCTCAGTAGTTCTCCCTGCTTCCATGCCTCTTTCCATGGTATTAAACTTCACTCTTGATGTGACTCTTCACCACCAGAGCAGCGACAGCCCATGGTGCTCACTAGGAAATGGCACAATATCAAGAAGAATGATATCTGCTGCAGTAGAAGAGTCTCTGCAGCACCCAAACCATGCAACAGCATTAAAACCATAGAATAATTTTGGTTGGAAAATACCTTTAAGATCATCAAGTCCACCCACTGGACTCGGTGTACACCTCAGTGACCGAGATGACCTAGATGGCCACCAGCTTTCCCACCAACTCAGCACCAGCTGAAATGTGATGATCCACTCTGGTTTTGCAAGGACGACTAAAATGAGAAGCAGGAGAGAAGCATGCTGGTAGCCTGCTACTCAGACACCCCTCAAGCAAAGAGACTGAGGGAGAGCTGAGAAGAACTAACACATAAACAGCACAAATGCTTGAGCTGCACCTCAAGTGACACTGCAGAGCTTTGCCTGATGAGGACAGACCCAGGAGCTTAGGCTGTCTGGGATGCTCAATTGGAGTTGGGCTGTGGTGAAGGGAGGAGGATTTTGACAGCCTTCCCCAGGGAGATGCTTTTTCCACCTGACCACATGTTCTGTGCACCAGATGGTTAAATCCATTTGTAATGGGTTGGGGCAAACCCCCTCCCCACCACAGGCAGAAATAACGACTCAGACAAAGGGATTGCAAAAGTGATGGACAGTTTAAATAGAGAAACAATTTAAATTAAAAAAAACAACAATGAAAGCTTTACAGAGAACCACAAGCACTGTGACAAAGAAAGAAATCCCACAACATACCCAAGAACGTCCCATCCCCACCTGGGGGGACACCCAAACCCCCAGGGCTCTTTCCTCCCCCCCCCCAACCCAGCCTTGGGCCTGGGCAGGCCCAAGGGAGGCGGCTCACACCATTTTACTTAGGCAGCAGCTGGGGACGAAAGAGGAAGTGAAGACCCTGCATGGGCATTTTATAGGGGAGCAGGGCATTATGGGAATGAAATACCTGGTTTCCTGTGACCACCCCCTGGGCTGGGCCCACCCCTTGGGACCTCCCAGGTGTGGTCTGTGCAGTGGCATCCAGGCCAGCACCCAGCCTAAACCACCACACCATCCCTCTCACCAGTTAAATTCCATCCCTTCTCACCACGCATCTTATAGCGAGCTCAGACGTGCCATAGGGTGCATCAAAAAGAGTTCCCTTCTAGGGTGCTTTAAGAAGAGTGTGGCCAGCAGCTCGAGAGAGGTTCACCTCCCCCTCTACTCTGCCCTAGTGAGGCCACTTCTGGAGTACTGAGTCCAGTTCTGAGTCTCCACAGTTCAAGCAGAACAGAGAACTGCTTGAGAGGGTGCAGCAAAGGGCTACAAAGATGATTAGGGGACTAGAACATCTGTTTTATGAAGAAAGGTGGAAGGACATGGGGGATCTTCTCAATACTGATCAATAGCTAAAGGGTGGGTATCAGGAGGATGGGAACCAATCTGTTTTCAGTGGTGCCCAGTGACAGGACAGGAGGTAACAAGCAGGAACCTGAACATAGGAAGTTGCATCTAAACTTGAGAAGGAACTTCTTTACTTGGAGGGTGATGGAGCGCTGGAACAGGATACCCAGGAGGTGGTGGAGTCTCCACCTCTGGAGATACTCAAAACCTGCTTGGATGTGATCTTGTGCAACCTGATCTAGGTGACCCTGCTTTAGCAGGGGGCTTGAACTAGATGATCTCCAGAGGTCTCTTGCAACCCCCACCATTTCGTGATTCTGTGATTCTGTAGGGCTCACCATAAGCTGCACAACAGCCACAAGCCCAGCTGCCAACAGCCCTTGGATGGTTGCCCACTGCCTTCAAATCTCTTCCTGTGCTGAGCACCTCACTGAATGCAAAAAAATCTGTGTCACTGGGGGCCATGCGCAGGGGGCACAGGAAGGAGGGGTGATAGGGAAGGAAACCCACAACTTTTCTGCCTCCCTAGTGGCACATAGGACCTGGCATCTGCAAGGGCTCTGGGTTTCCTGGTGCCATAAATGATAGAGCAAGCTAACTGAGATACTTTGTTTTCTATATTCTCTTTGTCTAAAGGTTGGCCAAGAGGAGCAGATCTTTCCCTAGAGACAAATCACCGGTGAGACCTGATTCTGGTAAAACCCTTCCTTGGGATTCCCAATGGGCAGAGGGTGGCTGGGGAGGGGAATTCATCCTGAAATCCAGCTGGACCTGGCCAAACTTGCTCTCCAGTCACCTCTGAGCACAGGTACCTCCCTCAGTGCCAGATTTTTCTGTTGGTTCTTGTATAAGCTTCTTCACAAACATCCTTACATCACCCACTATAGGCTTGGGTTGAGCAAGTGTGTCCAGCAGTGCAATGGAGGTAATTTTGCCTCTCTGCTCTTGTCAGACCCTACCTGAAGTACTGTTCTGGTGTCCCCAGCACAAGTAGGACATCAGACTGTGGAGCGGGTCCAGAGGAGGGCCAAAAAGATGATGAGAGAGCTGGAGCACCTCCCCTGTGGGGACAGACTACAAGAGTTGGGGCTGTTCAGCCTGGAGAAGAGAAGGCTCCAGGAAGACCTTCGAGCAGCCTTCCAGTACATGAAGGGGGCTACAAGAAAGCTGGGAAGGGACTTTTTACAAGGGCTTGTAGTGATAGGATGAGAGGGAATGGATTGAAGCTGGAAGAGGGGAGATTTAGACTGGATGTTAGGAAGAAATTATTTCCAGTGAGGGTGGTGAGACACTGGAACAGATTGCCCAGGGAGGTTGTGAATGTCCCCTCCCTGGAGGTGTTCAAGGCCAGATTGGATGAGGCCTTGAGCAACCTGGTCTAGTGGAAGGTGTCCCTGCCCATGGCAGGGGGGTTGGAACTAGATGAGTTTTAAGGCCCCTTCCAACCCAAACCATTCTATGAATCTATGAATCTATACCCACAGCTTATCAGTGTCCTCCCTAAAATGTCACCCTTGTCCCATCACCCAAGGGGCTAGTGGAGGGCTTGATGCACTCTGCTGTTGCAGGGCATCCCCAAACAGCCCTGATTTTGAGCTCAAAGGCAGCCTCAGAGAGGTAGGGGCCAGCATACCATGGCTGTAAAACCTCCAGCTGCTGGAAGAGCTGAGCTCTGGGTCTCTGGCTGCTGCTGCTGGAGCTTGTGGCTGTTCCAAGGTGATGGAAAAACATCCGTGATCCAGAAGACGTGGATTTAATGAGTGTGTGTCCCACCCCCAGCCTGCTTGGGTTATAAAACCCAAGAAACAGGAAACTCCAGCATCCTGTTTAGCATCTCAATGTTCAAGTTGGCAGCAGGGACAAAGCAAAGGAGGCCAAGGGATATGGGACCATGCTGGGGCTGGGGAATGAGCCTGGCAAGAAGCTCTGTTTGTGGGGGGGAGGCTGTTCTATGATTTCCTTTTGCCTTAGTGCCACCAGAGCCTTTCCTGTAAGAGCCAAAGTCTAGCTCAGCTGGGATCTTGCTCCCGCAGACTGTGTTCCAGAAGGTCCCAGTGTCCCCTAAGCATGACTGATAGAAGACAATGGGGAATGACACAGGAGGCAGTGTATGACTACCCATATACCTAGATGGGTAGTATGTCCCATCCCTGGAACTCTCTGGGGCTCTGAGCAACCTGCTCTAGTTGCAGATGTCCCTGCTGACTGCAGGTTGGATGAACTAGTTGACCTTTAGGGGTCCCTGCCAACCCAGCCCATTCTGTAATGCTGTGATTCAGGGCATTTCAGGGCTAGGAGCAGCTCTCTCCCCAGCCCAACATCTCACCTCTTTGTGTTTGTGCCCACAGCCCATCCAGAGAGCACACCTGGCCTGCCCATGGCGAGCAACAACACTGCTAGCATAGCGCAAGCCCGCAAGCTGGTGGAGCAGCTGAAGATGGAGGCCAACATCGACAGGATAAAGGTAGCCTGGCTCAGGAGCTGCCTGCTGGCTCAGAGGGGTGCTGCAGGTTGATGCCTGCAACTAAACAGCTGCCAAAAGCATCTTGTGGGAGCTGAGATGTGGTGCTGGGCAATGTCTGTTGAGGTCTATCAGGTTAAGGTGCTGTAACTTACCTATAGAAGGGGTAATGAAGGTGGTGAAGGGTGTGGAGAACAGGTCTGGTGAGGAGCAGCTGAGGGAACTGGGGTTGTTCAGCCTGGAGAAAAGGAGGCTGAGGGGAGACCTCATTGTTGCCTACAACTCCCTGAAAGGAGGTTGGAGTGAGGTGGGGATTGGTCTTGTCTCCCAGGGAACAAGTTACAGAACAAGAGGAAATGGCCTCAAGTTGCACCAGAGGAGGTTTAGGTCAGACATGAGGAGAAATTTCTCCCCTAAAAGCATTGTCAAGACCTGGAACAGGCTGCTCAGGGCAGTGGTGGAGTCACCATCCCTAAAAGGATTTCAAAGCCCTGTGGATGTGGTACTGAGGAACATGGTTTAGTGGTGACCTGGAAGTGCTGGGTTAATGGTTGGACTTGATGATCTTAAAGGTCTTTTCCAAACAAAATGACTTCATGATTCTATACATGTTCCAAATGGCCATGACAGTAGTCAGCAGGAGATGCTCACCTGCGGAAGTACCACCTGGAGCCCTGCTGGGGTGTGTGGAAGAGTGACTGTGCCCAAGCATCTCACACCTTCTCAAGAACAGGTCAAACCACTGTTGTTTGTCACAGCTGCAGTTAAAACTGTTCCTTGGGCAGCGCTCAGTCCTCAGCCTTGAAGACAGCAGGGAAACTCTTGAAGCAAAGTTCTCCTCATGCCTCTTTCCTATGGAAATCTCAGTCTTGCTGGGAGGTGTTTCCTCTGCTCTGACCCTTTCTGTTCCACCATGGTGCAACACATGGGACACATCTTCAAGCTTGAGAGCTCAGAGGATTTGTATTCTGCTCTGAGCTCAGGGGATTTGTGTTCTTCACCAATGTGTTTTTGGACAACAGCTGGTCCTGGGGAGAGAGGAGCTTGAAGCATTTCTAGGTGCTTGAAAGCAAAACTTCACCTCTGAGGGCTGAGGTGAGCTCTGGCAGCTGAGGAGTTCTGGCCATGTCCTGAATAAATAGATGAGTTGGTGACTGTGGCCAGCAGCTGTGGAAATCCCTGCTGAGGGATGGGAAGGAGAGCTGGCAGGGATGTAGTATCTACTAAAGTCCATGATCAAGTCAAGTGAAGAATGTGAATGGGTGAAGGATGTGAAGGATATTCAGAGGAGCATTCCCTGCCAGGTGAGCTCTGAGTTCAGGGCCCCAAGGTGAAGAACCAGCCCCACAAGGGATGTCAATATGGTCTCTGGCCAGGCTATGCTCTATACCCTGGGTTTGGGATGCTGTGAGCTCAAACCCACCACTGAGATCTCTTAGGGTGGGATGTCCCCAGCACAGCCTGTCCATAATGTGGGGCTCCTTCTATTGCAGGTGTCAAAAGCAGCAGCAGACCTGATGGCGTACTGCGAAGCCCATGCCAAGGAGGACCCACTATTGACCCCCGTCCCAGCCTCAGAAAACCCCTTTAGAGAGAAGAAGTTCTTCTGTGTGATCCTGTAAACCCTTGAGGAGCCTGACCAGCACTCAGGCCACCCTGAACACTGATGTAGAGATTTTAGGAACGGGGGACAACCTGCTAAGTCCGCAGAATTTAAACAAAACTAAGTAAAATATACAGCCTGGAAGCTCCAGAGATGTGCATGTTTAAAGAACCTGGCCACCTTTTGGGGGGGGGGGAAATAAGATGATCTGCATTGATGAGGCAAAAGATCTGAAGTCTGTAGAGTTGCCTAGAAAGTAAAAAAAAAAAAAAAAAATTAAAAAAAAAGAGAAAAAAAAGGAAAAACCAAAAAAAAAAAGAAGAAGAACAAAAATATCCTGTAAAGAATAAACCCGTGCCACTTTCCTGCTCACCCAATTGTTTGTTCCCTGTTTAAAGCACCAGAAGCTGTGCTGAGCAAAGTAACTGCTATGGATTGTGTATAAACCTTCTCAGAATGGTATTGTGGGTTGCTTTCCAAACGTTGTTCCCAGCCTTTCCTTGGTTTCAGCTGTCAGATGCCTAGAGGCAGGTTAGATGATGATGACGTTACTCAATGTTCCGTCTCGTGGTTTTGTTTTTCCCCCCCTTCTGGTGGCAGCACAGTGCAGGGGGTGAGGAACCCCAGGGTGGGTCAACAAAGGAACCAACAGCTCCTGCTTGCTCCCTGCGTGCTGGTGGTTCCATGTTTCCGGCAAATCCCTCCTTTCTAACATTTTGTCCATGGTTAGCTTCAGCTAAGTGAGTCCTGTGTTGTGGCTGGTGCTTCATACTCCTGTGACGGTGTTTGACAGTAGTGCATCTGTTCATCCGCTCCAGACTTTTCTTTTCTATCGTTTGGACATCATGTGCTGGTGGGAGAAGCAGTAGGGAGGACAACAAGATGGTTCTGAAAGCAAAGACAACTCCTGTGATGCCTTAGATGTGCCTGAAATACCTCCTGCGTTGCAGTAGGTGCCAACCCCTGGGTGCGAGGGCCTGGGGAGGGCCCGGGCATTGTGGGGTAGCAAGAAAGCTGAAAATCAAAGTTAACCACTTCCTTCTGGGTCTTTCCTCTTCTCCTACACCTCTGTGCCTCTGTCCTACTCACTTGGTCCCTGTCTTGCTCCTTTGGCTTCCAGGCAGCATCTCCTCTCCATGGGACTGGCTTGGGATGTTGTCCCACGGTGGCAGCCTGCCCTATGCGGGTATGCTGCTCTGTGGGGTGATGCTGCCCTACCGTGAGGCAAGTTGCCCAGAGAGGTGGTAGATGCCCCATCCCTGCAAACATTCCAGGTCAGGCTGCTCAGGGCTCTGAGCAACCTGCTCTAGCTGCAGATGCCCCTGCTCAGTGCAGACGGGTTGGACTGGATGACCTTTAAAAGTCCCTTCCAACCTAACCCAGTCAGTGATTCTGTGATTCTCTGGGACGTCGCTCTACAGAGGGATGCTGGCCTACTGTGGGATGTTGCTCCATGGAGGGATGTTCATCCACCACGGGACGTTCCTCCACCATGAGATGTTGCCCTGTGGTGAGACGCTGCCCCATGGTCAGATGCTTCTCCAGAGTGGATTGCTCCTCCACCATGGGATGCTGGCCCACCACGGGATGCTGCTCCACCACGAAATGCTGACCCACAGTGGGATGCTGACCCATGGTGGGGTGCTGCTCTGTGGTGGGATGCTTCTGTCCCTTCTTGCACCGGCTGGCTCTCCTGTTTGCCCTGACATGATGGGTAGGGGCAGGGGAGCACCTTAGGGACCCATGGGGCACCCTTTCAAGGAGGTGCCTGATACCTTGTTTACACACAGCCTGAGCTCCACATCAGGCTGGGGAATTCTTCCCAGGCTCAGTTCATCCACAGTCAGCATTTTAGGGGACACAAGCCACCATTTTTGGCTCCACCTCAGGTTAAACTTTGGTGGATGAGGCTTGGCTCTCCTTTCCCTGCAGAACACCTCCTGGCTTTCCCTACTCATCTACAACCCCTGAGAAACTTTGGGAATTGTAAGTTAGGGATCAAAATTAGGTGGGCATCCCCTAGGGGTTTTGGAGGTCTGCAGTGACCACGCTATACCATATCAGCTTAACAATCCCTACGCATTCAAGAGGGCCACAGTCTTTGGGTACTTTTTTGGTGACTCTTTCTAGCCCATAACAAGTGCATTTTGGTTTTTCTACCTTTTCATACTCTTTTTCTAGTCTTCTACAGAGAAGACCAGTTGTTCTTACACTGGATTCAAACCTTTTTTGGCACCTGGGAACATTTATACAACACAAGTAGCCTAGATGGCCCCAAGCCCTCCCCTGGTGGCTTTCCACCCTCCCTAACCCTTCCTGTCCTGATCTTTTTTTCCAACAGCTCACGTAGCTTTAGGATGAAGGATGGATGAAGTTGTTCCCTCTGCAGCTGGTTTCACTCTTGGTGTTCCAAAGCAGAGGTTTCCAAACCCCATCCCGGGTTTGTCTTTTCTTTTTACTGCTGATTTACCGTCACAGAGAGTGAAGCGCAGCCGGTCTGACCCTGGCGGGGGGGAGGGGGGTGTGGGGGTGTGGCAGTGGGAGCTCCCACCCCACCCCTTCTCAAACGCTGTCATGAAGTGGTTTGTAAGACTTTTTTTAACGACTTAACGTATTTTACAACTCAAATTCTTAATAAATGAATGGAGATATCAAGCTGCATGAAGAGTAAATGTGTATTTGGGGGAGGGGAGGGAGGGGGGGACTTTGGATTAGCCTAAACTACTCATGGAAGGTGTTTTTACGTTGCTGCTCTTCATTTTTTTCTGTTGGTAGTGGTGTTGACGTTGGTGTGCTGCCAGGTATTTCACCTCAATATTTCTGTTTACACAGACCTGTGTTTGTTAGCCAAGTAGATCTCCTGCCAAGATCATTTCCACACCCCCACTCCCCCCACAACTTCTCCTCACAACCAAAATACCAGTCATCTCCATCCTGGTGCTGGATTTCCAGCATGGGATCAAAGGCCATCCCACCCTACCCCCAGGCTTCTAAAGAAGTAATGGAAAAGGACTTTCTGGTTTTGACTGCCAAGGTTGATGGGAGCGAGTTTGTCCCTCCAGTGCCAACCTGATGCTGCCAATCTTTTGGGGAGGGGGCGGCTGTAACCACAAGCCAGTGTGGGGAGGAGGTCGGCGTTGTGATGTAGCTCATCCCCATCCCAGATGCTCTGTGTGTACTTGTTGGAAATAAAATTTTGGATTTGTTTCAAGCCTTTGGAGATGATGTTCTCTATCTGTGGGTTCCTTGGGCAGGTGGGTTCCTACCTTGGTTGTAGCTGGATCCTGTTCCAAAGGGGTTTAGTGTGTCTCCCTGCTGAGCTGTGGGGTTCAGCAGGACCTTTGGTGCCCATCAGTGAAGAAATGTGAAGCCTCTCAAAGCTCCTGAGCCACAGCTTCTTGTTCCCACCAGATGAGCCAGTTCAGGGTAGGATCAGACTTGCTCAAAATCCCCATCACTCAGAAACTGAAAGGCACCTGAAAGCTCTGGCTTTGGTATTCATCTCTTCTCCCATCACTTTCCTTTTTCTCCTATCGCTGGCAGCAAGTACAGACTCTCCAGTATCACCACCACCACAGCCAGCACAGGATCCAGCTTGGTACATCCCATAGCCCAGAGCAAGAATGGCCCCATTGGGGGCTGTTCTGAGGAAATTCTGAAGGTCTGAGCCCCAACTCCTAGCCTATAGCAGGAATGGCCTCATTTGGGGCTGTTATGGAAAACTCTAAGGGTCTGAGCCTCATCCTTGCAATGGTGGGAGGCTAGGGAAAAGGAAATGGAGAGCAGGACTCTCTCCCTGCCCAGATTATTCCCAGGCTGCAAGGAAGCAAAACGTCCTTCAAGTCCCCACTCAGATCTACCTCCCTTCCCCAGTGCTTTCCAGAATTTCCTAATAAATTGACCACAACCTGAATTTGCACTCTGGTTTTACAGAGCTCTCACAGGCAAATAATTTCTCATCTTAGGAGCCAGCCACCATTTGGAGCTGCTCAACCTCAGGTCATCCGTGGGGCCAGGAGCAAGGCAGAAGCATGGGGTTTGGAATGAAACCTGACATGGATGCCATGTAGGTACTTCAGGTTTCCATGTGTGATAAGAACAAATGCTGACTGGAGATACTGTACTGCAGTTGTGGGATCAACTCTCAGCTCCCCATGCCCAGCAGCATGGGCAGCAGGTGGAGGGAGGGGATTCTGCCTCTCTGCTTCACTCTGCTGAGACCCCACCTACACTGCTGGAGCCAGCTGTGGAGTCCTCAGCACAGGAGAGACATGGACCTGTTGTAGCAGGGCCAGAGGAGGCCACAGCAATGATGTGAGGGCTGGAAGCCCTGTGCTGTGAGGACAGGCCAAGAGAGTTGGGGTTGTTCAGACTGGAGAAGGCTCCAGGGAGACCTTCTGGTGGCCTTTGAATGCTTAAAGGGGCTGATCAGAAAGCTGGGGAGAGACTTTTGAGCAGGGCCTGTTGTGACAGGACAAGGGGTGATGGTTTCGTAGAATCATAGAATCAACGAGGTTAGAAAAGACCTCAGAGATTATCAAGGCCAACCTATCACCCAACATCTCATGACTAACTAAACCATGGCTTCAAGTGCCTCATCCAATCCTCCAGGCCTCCAGGGACAGAGACCTCAAGCCTAAACCTCCCCTGTCACAGCTTGAGACCGTGTCCTCTTGTTCTGGTACTGGTTGCCTGGGAGAAGAGACCAACCCCCACCTGGCTACAACCTCCTTTCACATAGTTGTAGACAGCAATAAGGTCTCCCCTGAGCCTCCTCTTCTCCAGGCTAAACAACCCCAGCTCCTTCAGCCTCTCCTCACAGGGCTTGTGCTCAAGGCCTCTCCCCAGCCTCGTTGCCCTTCTCTGGACAGGTTCAAGTGTCTCGATGTCCTTCTTAAATTGAGGGGCCCAGAACTGGACACAGTTAAAACAGGGAGATTCAGCCTAGAGAGAAGGAAGACATTCTTGATGCAGAGCGTGGTGAGACCCTGTCCCAGGCTGCCCAGAGAGGTGGTAGATTCCCCATCTCTGGAACCATTCCAGCTCAGGTTGTTTGGGGCTCTGAGCAACCCGCTCTAGTTGCAGATGTCCCTGCTGATTGCAGGGGTGGGGGTGTTGGACTAAATGGTCTCTAAGATCCTTTCCAACCCAACCCAATCTGATTCTCTCCCTTTCTGTGTTCATCATGCCAGCTTAAAAATAAAACCCCCATCAGTGTCACTGTGACAGAGCGAGCCAACTGCCGCTCCCACGCCGCCGCTCCCGCTCAGCGTGCCAAGCCAGGCAGTGCTCAGCTGTTGCCATACCTCGCTGGCTCTCCTCCATTTCCAAGCCTTGTTCTCTTTCATCTTCACCTCCCCAGGCTTCAGCTCCAGAGCAGCAGCTGAGCCAGCAGCATCTGCTGAACTGATGGAGGTGTGGAGAGCCCAAAGAAAGCGGAGGTGAGATGTTGTTCCCTGCACACCATGCTGCTGCCCACCCCAGCACTGGTGTGAGGTGCTGTATGGCTCATTAATGAGAAAAAAAACCATTAGCACTAATTACATTCATTAGATTTGAGCCCTTTAGATTTGCAGCAGGCAACAGGAAGAGGAGAGGAGAAGCACAATACCTCATCACAGCCCCTGGGGATGGCTTTGCTCTGGGGGACTTCCAGCATATTGCTACAGGAGGGGTTAGACCCAGCAGGGAAGTGGAAGATTACCAAACCCAGGGTAAAATGGGATGGGTTTAAAAGGCCAAGGGCTGTCCTGTTGGTGATAAAGGCATGAGAGGTGGAGGAAGATCAGAGAGACCCATTCTACTGCAAGCACTGGACCATGTTGGTCACACTCAGGCAGAGGTTTCATCACTGATCATTCTTGCTGGGGTGGACATAGAATCATAAAAACACAGAATGGTTTGAGTTGGAAGGGACCTTTAAAGGTCATCTAGTCTAACCCCTGCTGCACTCAGCAGCAGCATCTGCAACTGCAGCAGCTTGCTAACAAGCCCGAAACCTGACCTGGAAGATTTCCAGGGATGGGGCACCTACCATTTCTCTGGGCAGCCTGGGCCAGGGTCTCACCATCCCCAGCATCAAATATTTTTTCTTCTGTCCAGTCTACATCTCTCTTGCAGTTTAAAATCATCATTCCTTGTCCTACCACTCTTTAAGTACGGGAAGGCCACCAGAAGGTCTCTCTGGAACCTTCTCTTCTTCAGGCTAAAGAACTGCAACTCTCTCAGCCTATTCTCATAGCAGAGGGCTTCCAGCCCCCCCACCATTGTTGTGGTCTTCTCTCAACCTGCTCCATCAGGTCCACATCTTTCTTGTCCTGCTTGTGCTGCTGAAGACACATGCCCTCAGATGGCCACAGACCCCAGGGATGGTCCCAGTCTCCTTTCAACCACACCACGGGGTTTGTGCCTTCACTGCTCACTGCACACCACCACCGACATGTCACCAGCATGCTGAATCACTGGTGGGCTCCAGCTGTAAAAGTTGAAGGAGGCAGAGCTGGCTCTCGGCCTGCTGCAGGGAACCAGGAACAAGATGGAAGAGAGACAGTGAATGGGAGAGGAACAGTCCCAAAGAGGAAGGGGGTGGCAGAGGCACCCACAGTCCCACTTGGGGTGTGGCTGTGGGGAGGATTGGCTCAGTTCTGTGCCACTCTGCCATCACAGCTGTGCTGCCTGCCAGCTGGGAAGGGCTGGCACTGAGAGAAATGTCAGGATGAATACTGCATCGGCTTGGCATGCTGTCAGCACCATGTCTGGTGGCGGGGTGGGATGGGAAACGGGGGTGGCCTCACTCCCAATCCAAACTCATCACTTTCCCGAGGCAAAACCAGCCAAAAAACCCCCAACACTTAAACTGGCATCCTTCACCCACTGGCTGGCGCTTAGCGCAGAGCCCTTCGGAAAGGTGCCGCCAGAATAGAAACTTTTCCTGGACATTAACCAAATCATCGCCCTAAAGATGATCAAAATATGTCTGGGAGCAAAGCTTGAGGATGATTTTCTTCACAGAAAGTGTTGTCAAGGCCTGGATCAGGCTGCTCGGGGCTGTGGTGGAATCACCCTCCCTGGAGTGATTGAAAAGCTGTGTAGATGTGGTGCTGTGGGACATGGTTTAGTGGTGACCTGGCAGTGCTGGGGTCATGGTTGGACTCAATGATTTTAAAGGCCTTTTCCAGCCAAAATGATTCTATGACTAGCAGCAGCAGCAAGGAAAAAAGTTTAATTACAAGCTAGACAGGGCACAGAAAAGAAAGAGGCTCAGGCTCAGAACCCCCTATTTCTGCTTCCCAGGAGGATGATAAAATGTTGTTGAGTCAGCTCCAGGCTGGGGTGGGTCTCTGTGAAATTGGGATGATGGACAAGTGGTTTGAAAACTGTAAAAAAACCCAGGTATCCAAATTCTGGAGAGCACAAGAAGGGAAAACAACTGCCTCTTCCAGAGTATTGTGTCCAAATCTGGGCTGCCCAGTTCAAAAGAGACAGGGAACTACTGGAGAGAGCCCAGTGGAGGCTCCAAAGATGCTGAGGGGCCTGGAGCATCTCTGTGAGGATGAAGAGCTGAGAAACCTGGGGCTGCTGAGCCTGGAGAAGAGCAGCCTGAGAGGGGATCTGATCAATGCTCAGCAAAAGCTAAGGTGGATGGCAAGAGGATGAGGACAGACTCTTTCTAGTGGTGCCCTGTGACAGGACAGGGGGCAATGGGTACAAACTGGAACTCAGAGGTTCCATCTGAAAAGAAGGAAAAACTTTTTTGCTGTGATGCTGCTGAAGCCCTGAAGCAGGCTGCCCAGTAAAGTCAGAGTCTCCTTGATTCCAAACCTGCCTCGACATTGTGATCCTGAGCACTTGTTCCCCCATTCAGCTCAGCACCCCCCCTTACAGCCTAGGGTGGCCCAGTAGAACGCAGTGCTCCACGGTACAGCCCAATGCCACTTTACTCTAACAGGACCTCACCTGAAGCCCTCAATATAGGAAGGACACGGAGCTGATGGAGCAGGTAGAGGAGGGCCACTAAAATTATCATAGGTTTAGAGCACCTCTCCTATGAGGACAGGCTGAGGAAGCTGGGGTTGTTCAGCATGGAGAAGAGGAGGCTCCAGGGAGACCTCATAGTAGTCTTCCAGTACCTGAAGGAGGCCTACAAGAAGGATGGGGAGAGAATGTTTACAAAAGCCTGTAGTGATAGGACAAGGGGCTATGGCTTCAAACTGGAGAAGAGCAGATTGAGGTGGGATGTTAGGAACGGATTCTTTACCATGAGGGTAGTGGAACACTGGAGCAGGTTGCCCAGGAAGGTGGCTGGGGCCCAATCCCTGGAGATATTGAAAAAGAGGCTCGACAGGGCTGTGGAGAGCCTGATCTAGTTGAGGATGCCCTTGCTTATTGCAGGGGGGAGGGGGGTTGGACTAGATGACGCTCGGAGTTCCCTTCCAACCCAGACCATTCTCTGATTCTCTGCGGCCCAGCAGAGCGCAGTACTCCCCAGTACTGCCCAATACTCTCCAGTGCCCCCCAGCAGAATTCAGCTCCCGCCCCACAGCTCCCCACTACGGCCCCACGCTCCGCTCAGCCCCGCCCGCCGCAGCGTCAATGGAGCTGACGAGTCACTTCCGCTCCCAGCAGCCCCCTTCAACTTTCTGATTGGTGACGGAGGCTGCCTGTCGCCGTGCGCCTGGCCAATGGGCAGGCAGAGCATGAGTTAGAGGGTGCTCCTTCCTGTCCGGTCGGGCCCGGCACTGCGCGGAGGTTCCGCCGGCGGTTCCGGCGCCATGTTCCGCCGCAAGCTTTCGGCGCTCGACTACCACAATCCGACTGGCTTCAACTGCAGGGGTGAGGAGCTGCGGCGGGGCCGTGGCACCCTGATTGGATACCCTCCCGCTTTCCCGCCGCTGTCTTCAAGCCCTGGCGGCCCTGGGCCCCTCTCTGAGGCCGGGGGCTGCCGAGGCGACTCGGCTTTCCCCCTCTCCTCAGTGCCTTGGGAGCCTCCTGCTTTCACCCCCGCGGTGTCCCCGTGGTTACCCGGGGAAGCGGGGTTACGGTCGGGAGGGTCTGGGCGTTAGCGCAGCTCTGTGGGCTCAGAGTTTAAGCTACATCGCGGGAGTGAGGGGGAATCCCGAATTTTCGCAGGGCAAACCGACACCCTAAGGCGTTGCAATGGGTGTACGCTGTGGGGTGGGCTTCGTGGCTCTCTGAGCGTTGTCTGGAAGCAGAGCAAAGGTACAGATGCGATGCAGGGGTAGACAATGTCGCTGCTGTCCGTGGTCTCATGCCGTGACGAGCCTTGGCTCGCGTCATGCGAGGCACAGGAGTCACGAGTGTGACAGAAAACACTCCGTCGCTGCATGAACCTGCCTTGGGGCATGTCTGTCCTCTGTGTGAAGCACAAACAGGGACAGTGGGGTGAATAAGAGTAGCCTGGTGATGTGGTTAGAGCCATTTTCCCTTTCATCAGTACGTGTCGATGCTTTGAGGTTTGATTTTTGCTGCACTTAACTTTTTTGTCTTGCTTGAAATGGCCCTGTAACAGATGTATTTATCCAGCGTGATCAGTCAGAAGCTTCAGGGCAGCTCTTTCCTTCAGTGCTTCTGGCAGGCTTGTTTCTGTTTCAAGAGATGTCATCTACTGGCATCTTCTTTACATGTAGGTCTTAAGTTCCTGACAATTAATGTTTCTCTTTTTGTGAGGGCCTGTTGTGACAGGACAAGGGGTGAAGGCTTTAAATTGAAAGTAGGAAGATGTAGACTAGAGAGAACAGAGAAATGTTTGATGCTGGGGGTGGTGAGACCCTGTCCCAGGTTGCCCAGGGTGGTGGTCGATGTCCCAGCCCTGAAACCTTTGCAGGTCAGGTTGTCTGGGGCTCTGAGCAACCTGCCCTAGTTGCAGACATCCCTGCTGACTGCAGGGGGGTCGGAGTAGATGATGTTTAAAGCACACACACTCACCCCAGGCCCTTCCCAAGACCATTGTTTGGTTGTATGGTTATTTTTTTTCTTTTGGGGGTCATTTTGTCAGCAGAGAAGTTTTTAAAGGTCTTTCCTTCCCACTTGTGACTATGACTGTTTCTTACAGCACAATCTATAGAAGTAGGGCACTTGCATCACTTAGAAGACAGTGTTAAGCATCAGAAGTATCATTCTTGTCCCTGATGGGGAAAACCATGTGCTTAACCTCCTGCATCTCAGAGTGGGGTATTAAATTTGTTAACCTGGGATATTACAATTTCATCCAAAGCCAAAATATCCCAGCTGAAGGGCTGGGCAATGATCTGCTGTGTTCAGAAATGAACTCTGTCTCTGAAGTGCAAGTGCAGGCTAATTGTTTTGTCCAGTATGAATGTCTTTGTTTGGACCACAGTCTTTGTACTGTGGAGTTCCAGCTCCCAAGTAAGAAGGTGTTGGCTCAATAACCAAGGTGAGTTGAGTCAGCACTAAAGGAAGAGAAAGGTCTTTGTAGGGTCACAAGGTGTGTGTGTTGCTCATGAAGGGTTACTGCTAAGGTGACAGATTTATCCTTTGCTACCATTTTCACTTTTCTTTCTTCACCTAGTGAATTATAACTATATTTCTAGTACAAACAAGCTCTTGGGTGTAGCCACTCAACCATAGAAGTGACTTGAAAGATGAGTAACACTCAGTGTTGAGTTTTGGTCAGAAGTTGTCCTGGAGTATGTGATTTCAGTAGAGGAGGGTAATACATCTAACACACTGCCTGTAGTGAGGCCACAGCTGAAGTACTTGGTCCAGGTCTGGGTTCCCCACTTCAGGGAGACAGGAAACTACTGGATGGAGTCCAGCAGTGGCTGCAAAGATGCCAAGGGATCTGCAGCCTCTTTGTGAGGAGGAAAGCTGGGAGACCTGGGGCTGTTTAGCCTGGAGAAGAGCAGCCTGAGAGGGGATCTGATCAATGCTCAGCCTCAGGGTGAGGCTCAAAAGAACAGGGCCAGACTCTTCTCAGTGCTGCCCAGTGACAGTACAAGGGGCAATGGGCACAAACTGGATCCCAGGAGATTCCATCTGAACATGAAGAGAAATTTCTTTGGTGTGAGGGTGCTGGAGCCCTGGAGTAGGCTGCCCAGAGTGGTTATGGAGTCTCCTTCTCTGGAGAGATTGCAAACCCACCTGGAAATTGTGATCCTGGGCAGCCTGCTGTGGCTGCCCCTGCTTTAGCAGGGGGGCTAGACTGGGTGATCTCCAACCCCCCCCCCCCCCCCCCACTCTCTGATTCTCTGATTTCATTGTGGTAAGCTAAGAGAGCGCTCAAAGGCACCGGTATTGATTTGAGTTGGATAAAAACTTAAAGGCTTGGTTTTGGTTTTTTTTCTTCTCTTTAGATGTCAGTTCATTGTTGCTTTGTTTATTTCTTCTGGCAGATGAAACAGAATTCAGGAATTTTATTGTCTGGCTTGAAGACCAGAAGATCAGACACTACAAGATTGAAGACCGAGGGAATTTAAGGAACATACACAGTGACGACTGGCCCAAATCCTTTGAAAAGGTATTTCCTTGTCTCAGCCACAGCTCTAAATGATGAGGTGAATGACTGCTAACAGCTGCTGCTGTGGTTGAATGTAAATCATTCCAAGTATTTCTCCTGCCTCTGAACTTTTACATTTCTAGGAAGTTAAATGTATTGTTGGAGCCAAGCTGTAGGAGTTACTAAGGTGATGGAACTTTGTGCATGCACTCTTCACTCAGCTGTCTTTTTGCAATCTTTTACTTGCCTGATTTCATTCAGCTCTTCAAGTAGAAATAAAACTGGCCTCAAAAGAACAGCTTTTTCCTGCATTAATGATCCTTATGTACCAAAAGGGAAATGGATGAGGCTGATGCCCTTGTAGGCTTTGTGCGTGTGTGGCAGAAAATTGCAGCAGCTCATCCTTGTGGCTCCTGCAATTCCAGCCAGATGATTGTTGTCTGTGAGTGTGGCAAGCAGCCATCATTTTGCAAGGGATCTCATGGAATCACAGAATGGTTTGGGTTTAAAGGGACCTTCAAGACCATCTTTTTACAACGCCCTGCCATGGGCAGGGACACCTCCTGCTAGGCAAGGCTGCTCAAGGCCCCATCCAACCTGGCTTTGAACACTTCTAGGCTTGGAGCCTCCACAGCTTCTCTGGGCAACCAGTGCCTCATTGCCCTTATGGGCAAGAATTTGTCCCTAATGTATAATCTTAATACAGTTTCTCCCAGTTTGAAGCCATCATCCCTTACTCTGTCACTCCATGCTTTGTTAAAAGTCCCTCTCCAGCACTCCTGCAGCGCCCTTCAGGTACTGGAAGACTGCTCTGAGGTCTCCCTGGACCCTTCTCTTCTCCAGGCTCAAAGACCCCACCTCTGTCAGCCTGTCTTTGTAAGAGAGATGCTGTTTCCTGTGTGTGAGTTTTCTGGGTCACCACAGGGCTGTTAAGCTTTCTCACTTGCTTCCTATTTTCCTTTCTCTCCACACAGTCCTGTGAGGAGCTGAAAATACTGCTCAGTACCCCTTCATCTCACTTTTTTCCCCCTCCCTGGAACCTCTTGCTGTCCTCTTCTCAGGAGGACTGGAGTTGCAGTGCTTGTGCTTTCCAGAGGGAGAGGCTAAAGCATTCTGATACCATATCCCAGCCACATTTTGTCTTCTCTTGTACACAGTCCCTAAGAAAAGGAAAATCACTTCTGCCCCTCAGAATCCTCACACCACTAGTACTGTGAAAGCCTTAGGTAGTGTCATACCTCCTTCCTGCTTCACGTGTGAAGTTTTTACTGTAGTTTGTTCTTTGTCCTTTCCTTTATCTCTGCTTACTGTGGAAAATGAACAGAGGGCAAAGAAAAAGATATTTTGCTTTCTTTGGTCACAGTCTGACAATGAATAGCATCAGTAGGTGCCATTACTAAATGACCAGAAGATGATGTGAGGGCTGGAGCACCTCTGCTGTGAGGACAGGCTGAAAGAGCTGAGTTTGTTCAGACTTAACAGAGACATTAGAGCAGCCTTGCAGTATTTGAAGAGAGCTACAGAAGAGCTGGGAGGGATTTTTTGCAAAGGCATGGAGTGCCAGGACAAGAGGTGATGGCTCCAGACTGGAATAAAATGGGTTGAGATTAGACATTAGGAAGAAACTCTTGCCCATGATAGTGGTGAGGCACTGGAACAGGTTGTCCAGGGAGGTTGTGGATGCCCTCTCCCTGGAAATGTTCAAGGACAGGTTGAGATGGGGCTTTGAGCAGCCTGGTGTAGTGGGAAGTGTCCCTGCCCATGGCAGGGGGTTGGGACTAGATGATCTTGGAGGTCCCTCTCAGCCCAAACCATTCTATGACTCTTAAGTGGCAGACTCAAGTTAAGGGTGGCTTGAAATGCTCTAAAATGCTTCAGAGTATCAGATGCCACAGCAGGACATTACACAAGGATGCTTCTTGTTAATACCTCTCTTACAAATCTCTTTTTGGGGAGAGACTTTACAAGGGCTGCTAGTGGTAGGATGAGAGAGAATGGATTCAAGCTGGAGAAGGGCAGATTTAGGCTGGGTATTAGGATGAAATTCTTTGCACTGAAGGTGGTGTGGAACAGGTTGCCCAGGGAGGTTGTGGCTGCCCCTTCCCTGGAGGTGTTCAAGACCAGGCTGGATGATGCTTTGAGCAACCTGTCTAGTGGAAGGTCACCCTACCAATGGCAGGGGTGTTGGAACTAGGCAATCTTTAATGTTCCTTCAAACAAACCATTATATGAATTTATGAATCATAGAATGTTAGGGGCTGGAAGGGACTTCTAGAAATCTAGTCCAACCCTCCTGCCAAAGCAGGATCACCTAGGGCCTTGAGCAACCTGGTCTAGTTGGAGATGTCCCTGCTTCTGGCAGGGGGGGCTGGAACTAGATGGTTTTTAAGGTCCCTTCCAACCCAAACCGTTTTGTGATGCTATGAACTGTGAGGTCTGTGGGAGAGTGACTGTTTACAACCCAGCTCTGTGCTCCTGGCTAACTCAGGTGGGTCAATAACATCCATCTGTTCTCTTCTCTCTCTGCTCCACAGTACATGAAAGATGTGAACTGTCCCTTCAAAATACAGGAGCGACAAGAGACAGTGGACTGGCTTCTTGGCTTGGCAGTAAGGCTGGAGTATGGAGACAATGGTATGGCTGATTTTGGTATTTCAAACTGGTGGGGCAAATGGGGCTTTCCTAGTCTGTTTTAACAAGTATTCCTCAAATCAGGACAGCATCAAAAATGCAGACTGTTTGCTTCAATAAAAGCACAACTGCAGCCTGCTTGCTTTTGCCCCATGTCTAGATGGGAGCTGTTCCTCTTCAGCTCCCCTGGGACAGTGCAGTAGCATTTATTGTTTTATTTCTGGATATAGCCAAACCCGTGGTATATATTTATGCCCTGCTCCCTGTGGGATTGCCTTTATGAGAACTTGCTCTAAAGGGTATTAAACACATTTTCTTTAGGACCACACTTATTTGAAGAGATTATTCTTAGACCTTTGTTTCACAGGACAGGATCCTGAACCCTTGGGAACTAGTGTGAGGTTATAAAGTTGAGTTACATCTCAACAGGCAGCAGCAGTTTTCATTTCCTTGTACTGAGTGTGCAGATATAAAAGTAATTACTGGTGGCAGACATCATAACAGCCAAAATGCTCTTTTCCATTACCTGGAATTCCTGCAGAGCTGAGTTCTGCCCAGGACAGGGTTGGGATATAAATACCTGCAATCTGTAGATGCGTCCCTTATGATGGAGAAAATGAGCCAGCTGGACCTCAGGGGGTATGTGAAGATGGAGAAGAAGATGGAGAAGCTGGAGGGTTCTGTTGTCAAAAGGCTTGGAAAACTCCTGTGTGAGTTGGAGCTGAATGCTGCAGTCTATAAAACAAAGCCTTCACTGGGGATGTTTGACTCACTGATCAGAAACAGCTCAGATCTGTAGTTCCTGAGCTCTGCATATGCTGCTGATGGAGGCAGAGGTCTAGTGCCAGTTGCACTGGTGGATTTTAAAAGCAGCTGTATGGTGCAGCTTCTTCAGCCTTCTGGGATGAAGAGTGTAGGGAAGAGGATGTAATACCCTGTGTATGTGTGCAGCATGCTGTGATGCTGCTCAGGATAGCACACAAACCCTTCAGATAGGAGCTGTTAGGGTAGCTCACTGGAAGAGCAGCTTTTGGGGGGCCTTAGGTAGCTCCAAAAAGCTCTTGAGCAGCGTCCACACCCTCAAAAATACAGCTATTGCAAGCTACAGCTTGGCTCTAAGCCTTTTCTCACTAGCTCTAACAGTGTTCCTGTTTGTTTCTTCATTTTCCAGCTGATAAGTATAAGGATTCTACCCCTGACGGTGCTAAAAATACTGACAACACAGCAAAAAATGCAGAACCACTGGTTAACTTGGATGGTAAGTGTGCAGCAGCCTCCTATGAATGTGTTCCAGGGCCTGTATGGTGTTCCTCAGGATGTAAATAATTGTAATACTGTGCTACATATAACCTTTTTAACCCCCATCTAAATGCAGAGTTCCTCTATTCTTTCACTGCTGGCTGAAATTGCTTTTCTGAGCAGTGTTTTGAGTTCCTTTGGGTCACGTGCACTTGGTATGTCCCTGCTGCTCCATGGGAATCCCAGGTGTCTTCATGTGCACTGTTGGGGGAAGAAGGGAAAGGGCAGAAAGGAGAATCTTTCCCAGCAGAATGAGGTGCACAGAGACTATCAGATAAAGAGTAAGTTGGGAGGGTTCTTATCAGGGAATGAGGAAGCAGCTTAACAGCTTTGCAGAGAGCTCTGGAAAACAGAATCATAGAATCACAAAACAGTTTGGGATGGAAGGGACCTTTCACTTTCATCCAGTCCAACCCCCTTGCAGTCAACAGGAACATGTGCAACTAGAGCAGGTTTTTCCCAGCCCTGTCCAGCCTGTCCCGCAATGGTTCCAGGGATGGGGCATCTACTACTTTCCTGGGCAACCTGGGCCAGTGTCTCTCCACCTGCAGCTTTAAATATTTCTTCCTTCTATCTAGACTAAGTCTCCCTCCTTTAGTTTAAATCCATCAGCCCTTGTCCTGTCACAGCATGCCCTTCTCAGAAGTCTGTCCCCAGCTTTCTTAGAGGCCCTTTTAAGCACTGAAAGGCCATCAGAAGGTCTCTCTGGAGCCTTCTCTTCTCCAGGCTGAACAACCCTGGCCTCAGAGGGGGTCCAGCTCTCTCATCATTGTGGCCTCCTCTGGTCCTGATCCTGCAGGTAGGTCCATGTCCTGTGCTGTGGCCATGAGTACTTACTGTGGGCCAGGGGGAAATAGCAAGGTATCTTTTGTCTATGGACTCTGTAACATATCTTTACACTTAAAAAGCTGGGGAAGCATGATAGCAGAATACTACCTCAGTACTGTCACATGTTGCTTGTTGGCTCAGTCTTCCCCAGCTGTACCTCTCATAATCATTTTAGTTGTTTTGACTGCTAGGCATGTTCATAATGTGGTGGCAAACAGCCACTCTAACTAGCCCTAAATCCCCCAAGTCTTTTCCCATTGCCCTTTGTCAAAAAAAGATAGTTAAGGATTGTTCCTAGTCTCATCCAGCAGGTTTGGCTCTGCTCTGCAGTGGTAGAAAAGAGAAACCTTCATGTCATTGGCTTTATTTCAAAGCTTTAACACAGGTTTCCTGTGCAGAAGGATGGATGCAGAGCCTTTGGCACTGAAAATAACTCTCTCTGTGCTTGGATGATGTTCTTCAGCCCTCTGATTGTTTTGTAGCCAGATTGAGTGGTTGCTCACTGCTGTTTATGTGGTGATTCTCTTTTTTTTTTTTTACAGTGAATAACCCTGATTTCAAAGCTGGAGTGATGGCTTTGGCTAATCTGCTTCAGATTCAGCGACATGATGATTACCTGGTGATGCTGAAGGTGAGTTTCACACTTCTCACCTCCTTTCTTCTTCCTTGTCCCCAGTGGCTGCTGATATTTTTGTATTTTAGGGTTTTTTTTTTAGGCTCAAATGGAAAGTAAATCTCATTCTGCGTGCCTCTTCAAGCAGATAATAGCATAGGGTGTAAATCATGGAAATAAAGGCAGAGAGAATTATCCTGTTAGCAGTTCAATTGTAGCTGAGTTCCTGGAATTCCATCACGGAGAACTGTTGTTGAGAATATGAAGTGCTCAAAGGAGAGGTGATTGATTTCCAGTGCCAGAAATTAAGAGCAACCTGAAAACACAGAGGCTAAGGGAAGCAAAGGATGTTTCAAAACATTGCTGTTCCTTCTCACAGAATCCCAGCATGGTAGGGATTGGAAGGGACCTCTGGAGGTCATCAAGTCCACTCCCCCTGCCAAAGCAGGATCACGTAGGGCAGGTTACACAGGAACACATCCAGGCAGGTCTTGAAAGTCTCTAGAGCAGGAGACTCCCCAACCTCTCTGGGCAGCCTGCTCCAGTGTCCTCACAGCAAAGGTTTTTCCTCACGTTGAGCTGTAACTTCCTGTGTTTCAGTTTGTTTCCATTTCCCCATGTCCTGCCACATTGAAAAGAGACTGGCACCTTCATCTTGACACCCACCCTTCAGATATTTATAGATATTAATACAATCTCCTCTCAGGCTGCTCTTTTTGCAGACTAAAGAGCCCCAGGTGTCTCAGCCATTCCTCTTGAGATGTGTTCCAGTCCCTTCATCATCCTCATAGCCTCTGCTGGACTCTCTTCAGTAGTTCCCTGTCCTCCTTGGGCCTGTAACTGGACACAATACACTAGGGCAGAGTGGAGGTGGAGGAGGACCCCCCCTTGGCCTGCTGGCCACACTCTCCTTAATGCACCCCAGGATACCATTTGACATCTTTGCCACAAGGGCACTTTGCTGTCCCCTGGATAACTTGCTGTCCATCAGGACTCCAAGATCCTTCTCCATGGAGCTGTGAAAAGGGGTATCAAGCAGAGAGGGGAGACCTGGTGAATGGTAATTTTGAGACTGTGCAGCATGAGCTTAGCCATTCTCAAAGTTCTTTCAGGTTGTCTTAAAGGGTTATTGTAAGGCTAACAAACTGTAGCAGAGTTCATCAAATAGGTACTTGAGAGCAAAATGTGTTTCCTGCCTAAACACATGTCCATTTCTGGCACTAGTTCTGCATTTCCCACTTTTTTCTTCAGGCAGAAAGAGTTGGACAAACCCATCAGCCAGAATTTTCTTGCTTTTAATTGATGAGAATAGGCCCCTGCCATGGCAGTTCATGCAGCAGCAGTGCTAATCTTCAGGGCTTGATCGTATGAGATGTTGCTGGTCAGGGAAACTTCATTCTACACCATAGTGATCAGGTTTGAAGTGTGCATGAGGAGGATTTGTGATCCCTGTTCAAGCTTGGACACTCAGGACTGGGTGCTTAGGGAAGGCCAGAGGGTGCAAACATGCCAGAGCCATCTGGCCAGAGTGTGCAGAGAGATACTTGAAGTCTCATTTTATTAATTTAGATCTGGCAAGCTGAAAGCATCTGTGTAATACAGTTTTCTAACACAAAAAGGCACTCAGCATTCTCTTAGCCAAGCTCTAGTTTCACTGCTGGAGTTTAAGTTCCTCCTCAAATCGCTCTTTGGCCTCCCTTCAGTTAGGAAGATTTATAGAGGTGTTCGGTGACGACTTTCTGGTGTCATTCTGACTTTAATCATGACCCAAACTGGGAAAAATCTTGTGGTAGGGTGGAAGCATGAAGCTGTAAGGCTGCTTCTGTCACACTTGGCTGCTCCTCAGGGAAAGGCTGAGGAATGTGTTTGACAGACCCAGTTCTTTCTGGTGGAAGTCTGCCTGCTTGGTGTTTCTTCAGTTATTTTCAGAGGCATTTCCAGCTGTAGGTACCAGTAACTGATAGCTCTGGTACGATTTCATGCTCTGTACTGAAGCCAGTAAAAACAGATGAGCAGCAGGATTGTTAAAATCAAGGCTGTTCTTGTTCCTATGTCCAAAAATATTTCCTTTCTGCCCTCAGTTGTTTAAAAACCTGGGTGGGTAGCCTTGCTCCAGGTTCCTCTTGCATGTGGAAGGTGGTTCAGCGTCTACTAAGAGAAGCTGATAGCAGGATTACCTTCCTGAAGAAGCTGCATTGCTGCAGCATTGCAGGGGTGAGAGCTCAGAAAACCAAAACCAGTGCTGCTGCTCTGGGATTGTTCTGGACTCAGAATCATTTAGATTGGAAAAGGCTTTGAAGTTCGAGTCCAACCAGTAACCCAGCACTGCCAGGTCACCACTAAACCATGTCCCTCAGCACCACATCTACACAGCTTTTCAATCAGTCCAGGGAGGGGGGATTCCACCACTGCCCTTGGCAGCCTGTTCCAGGGCTTGACAACCCTGGGGAAGAAATTTTTCCTCATGCCCAACCTTCATCCTCTTCTGGTGCAACTTGAGGCCACTTCCTTTTACCCTGTCACTTATTCCTTGGTAGAAGAGACCAACCCTCACCTCACTCCAACCTCCTTTCAGCTAGTTGTAGAGAGCCAGAAGGTCTCCCCTCAGTCTTCTCCAGGCCGGAAAACCATAAAATTTCTTGGCTCCTTCTTAGTATTTTGCAATTTCTGACCCAGTAGTGAGTGAAATTCGTAGTGTAATGTCCATGTTTCTTCTGGCTAAGCTGCTGTCCTCCGGCCAAAGAGGCTGCGCTGTGTAAGACTCTACCTGCAAAGAGCAGTGCTCTTCAAAAAGAGTCAATGTCTGAAAGAGTCTTCCAAAAAAGTCTTTCACAAAACTGAGGCTGGCCTTTTACTGGGTGTTAACATTGGCTGTTTTCCCTGGGAACTGTGGAGAAATGCATCAGGGCTTGAATTAATTCCTGTCACCCTTGTAACTGTTTCTTCCCAGGCCATCCGCATTCTGGTTCAGGAGCGCTTGACGCAGGACGCCATTGCCAAGGCCGGGCAGTCCAAGGAGGTTTGTATAGACACTGCATGAGCCTAGTGCTCACCAGCCCCCAGCTCAGGTCAGCAAGTGTAGGTGTGAATGTTGGATATCTCCATCAAACTTCAATCTGGTTGAGGAGGGTGGTGGAAGGTTGCTGAATCGTGGAATGGTTTGAGTTGGAAGGAACCTTAAAGATTGTCTAGTTCCAGCACCTCCCACTAGATGAGGTTGCTCAAGGCCTCATCCAAACCTGGTCTTGATCTTCACTACCCTGACCTAAAAAGACCTAGAGGATATTGGAGAGCTCTTTTTGTTTCACTTAGATAGAAATTTATGTATGCCATGAGGTCTGTAGTGACAGGTTGGACTCGATCTTTGCGGTCTCTTCCAACCTTGGTGATACTGTGATACTGTAATAATAGAATTGTTTAGACTAGAAAAGACCTTCAAGATCATCAAGTCTAACTATTAACACTAGCAAGTCCCCCACTAAACCATGTCCCTCAGCACCACATCTACAGAGCTTTGAAATCCCTCCGGAGATGGGGACCCTGTTCCAGGGTCTGGCAACTCTTTTAGGGAAGATGTTTTTCCTAATGGCCAACCCAAACCTCCCCTGGTGCAATTTGATGTCATTTCCTCTCACCCTGTCACTTGTTGCTTGGGAGAAGAGACTAAGCCTCACCCCTGGCTCCAGCCTCCTTTCAGGGAGTTGTAGAGTGAGATGGCCTCCCCAGAGCCTCTTTTCCATGCTGAAGAGCCCCAGTTCCCCTGGTTGCTCCTCTCCAGACCCTTCAACAGCTTCATTGCCCTTCTGTACACACTCCAGCACCTCAATGTCATTCTTGGAGTGAGGGACCCAAAACTGAACCCAGTATTTGAGGTTGGACTCATGAGTGCCATTTTCAGGGGGACAATCACTTCTCTAGTCCTGCTGATCACACAATCTCTGAGGCAGTATTTCTGATGCTGTATGATGTGTGCTGTAAAATTGCTGTTCCCCTCTTTTAGTTATTTGCTAGAAGATGACCCTTACTGTCCTGTGCAGCAGGCCTGCAGTTTGAGACTAGATTATCTTCAGAGGTCACTTCCAGCCCTAACCACTCTGTGATGTGTGACATAGCCTTTCCTTGGAACCAGCAGCCTGGACTCTGTAAACAGGCTGGAATGATCCTTGTATGGAGTGTTTTGCATGGTACATACACCTTGTACATTCTTGAGGAACAAGGTGTTGGAGATCTACCTCCTTCCTCCCCACCTTCCCCAAAAAGGTGATGAAGGAAACTCCTGCACTTAAAAGCTCAGATTCTTCAGATGTGTTTAGTAGCCACAAGCTGTCCATGTGCAAGATGTTCCAAGGGCTGACTGTGGCTTTTCAGGCTATCGTGGCCTAAACATCCCGGTTCTTCAGCTCCTCCTCTTTCCAGCCCCCAGCTGCTGGCCTTGGGTGTTTGGTGCAGCCAGAGAAGGCAGCTCCTCTTTCTGCAGGTGTTTGTTTAGAAGTGTCCCTGCTTATAGGGACTAGATCTGGTCAGAGGGAGCTCAAGTCCCTTCATCTTTCCTGGCAGCTGCTCAGGAAAGATTATTTATGGCCATAACACAGCTCATGGTGTTTACTAAGTGGCAACTGCAGGTGCTCTGGGCTGCTGCACAGTAACTGCCAGAAGCTTTGGAACAGTAAATCAAAGCTTTGGTCTTCTACATCCACAAAACCATTAAAAAAGAGCAGGGAGATGGGAAAGCAGCTGAGACCATGTTAGCCAATTTAGGTTCTATAACTAATGATCATTAAAAGCTGCTTTTAGTTGGTGTTTATGTAGCTGTGCAGGGATCACAATGGAATTCTCTTTGTGTTTGGCAGAGCAAGCTGCTTTGAGGAGCAGTGAATTCTTTTCATGACAGAATTCTTCATATTTAGGTCCTCCTCAAAGCGTGGTCAGGCCTGAGGGTGCAGTGTCAGTGAATGTGATGGATGTCACGGGGAGTGTATTCTCAATGAGGAATGCTAAGTTTCAAGTAGGGGGAGAGAAGAGAAGGGGGATGGAGGCATGAAGGCAGCTTTGTCTGTGCCAGCAGTGATCAACAGAATAGTGGCGGACCAGAGAAGTGGAGAAAAATAGCTGAAAGCAGTGGAAAAGAGCTTTAAGGTCCCTTCCAACCCAAACCATTCTGTGAATCTATGAAATAGCTGAGTTGCAGGATAGGAGAGGAGAAATAAACTTCTGCTTCTGATTTTGGCTGTTAATGGCCAAAATACTGGTCAGTGACACTTGGGGTAGTAAGCTTTGTGCTTTGAACGATGTTCTGAATGTCTGACTGCATGGCAGGTGACTTAATAGACAAAAGGAGTTGTAATCAGGGCAATATTGGATGGGGAAGAGATAAAATGGATACAGAGATGTTCTCTGACTGGAGGACTGCCCTGAGGAAAGTCCCACTGCTCTGCTTGTGGTTTCAGCGTAGCAGATAAAGTGAGATTTACCTTGTTGGGGGTGTCCAGCTGTGGGTTTTTCAGGTAAGACACTGCACTTTTGGGTTCCTTCAGATGTTGTTTTTGGAATGGCTGGCAATTCAGGGTCTAGGCAGGATCAGATTTATCCTGACAGACTCACACTGGACTTTCCCTGCCTGGTGAACTAGGATTAAGTACAACAAATTCCCTTCAGGATAGCTTTAAGGATGCTCTTGAAGGCCACAGCTGTGGCATAGCACAACAAAGTGGATACATTTTTTTTTCCTTTACTCTGGAATCTGGAAACTTTTTTTTTCCCTTCTTGTGCCCAGGGAATGTAGTTTTACTGTGGACATTCCCAGTTACAGAGAATCTGGCTGCAGTGGTCAGGCCCACTGCAGAAGCAGCAGTGCTGCTCTATCAGGGCATCTCAGGTGGCCATCTGAGGGTGCCACTACGGTCACTCAGTGTTGGAGGTGCTTGCAGTGGCCCTGGAAAATGCATCCTCAGGGAACTAACTGAATCAATGTTTTCCTTCTCCTGTGGCTCTAAGGACACACTGGAGTGGCAGCAAGGTCTTTGCAGCCTGAAATACAAACCTGATTTCTTTAGAAGTGTATTTATGAGCTGGTGGACAGGTTCACCAGGAGCCAGCAGTGTGCCCACATGGCCCAGAAAGCCAATGGTCTCCAGGGGTGCATTCAGAAGAGGGTGGCCAGCAGGTTGAGGGAGGTTCTTCTACCCCTTTACTCTGCCCTAGTGAGGCCACATCTGGAGTCCTGGGTCTAGTTCTGGGCTCAGCAGTTCAAGCAGGACAAGGAGAGAGTCCAGTGGAAGCTGCACAGACACTGAGGGCACTGGAGCATCTCTGTGAGGGGGAAAGACTGAGAGAGCTGGGGCTGTTAAACCTGGAGAAGAGCAGGCAGCGGGGATCTGATCAGTGCTCAGCAAGAGCTAAAGGGTGGGGGGCTCTGTAAGAGGATGAGGCCAGACTTTTCACTGGTGCCCAGTGACAGGACAAGGGGCAATGGGCACAAACTGGAACTCAGGAGGTTCCATCTGAACAGGAGGAGAAATTTTTGTTGTGAGGGTGCTGGAGCTCTGGAGCAGGCTGCCCAGAGAGGTTGTGGAGTTTCCTTCTCTGGAGAGATTGCAAAGCCACCTGGAAATTGTGATCCTGGGCAGCCTGCTGTGGGGGGTTAGACTCCCCCACATGGTGGGGGTCCTAACCCCCACCATGATATTACTCACAATTGTGTGAGGTGTTCTTAACAGCTGTTTGAAGAGCTAACACTCAGGTGTGATTTTAAGGTGGCTGTTGCACAATCATTTTGCCCTACAGGCTGTGGAAAAGAACCACCTTTTGAGAATGAGGGAGTTCACTTCACTCAGCATTTTGTGTTTAGTTGGTGGTGGTGTGACCAACTCAGGGTATTTTTACTGTGTGCCCATGAAAGCTTCTGCACCCCCCCCTTGCTGTTCAGAAGGTTTACAGCCCCACTAGTTTATAAACCAAGGGTTCTGAGCTCAGATGTTTGTGTCGTGCAAGGCAAAGGTTGGAAAACGAGAGGCAATAAAAGCAATTGTAGTGTCTGCATTGTTTAAATCTGATTTTATGTGCATGTTGGAACATGGTGAGTGATTGCTTAGCATGACCACAGCAGGAGGGAGTAAAGGAAGAGCAGCAGCCCTTCTAAATGACCGCTCATGAAACATCTGCTTGTGCTGTCCTCACAGAGCTGGCGTTTAGGGAACTCAACGTTGAGCTTTACTCTGGAGCTTAGCACTCAAGCAAACTCTTCTGGGGCTGTTGGTGGAGGGTGCAAGTTCAGTTCTTGAGAACCTCTCTTCATAACAGAGAATTTTTACAGCTGTCTCTCCCATCAGCCAGTGCTTTGAAAACTGGCAGCTGCTAGGAGGCAGCAGTTTCTAGGAAAGTCCAGTCGGTGCTGGGGTTTTGTTTGCTGGATGTTGCTGGGTTGGGTATTCTCTGGCAGTGCTGCTGTTGGCCTTTTAAGGAGTGGATGTGGGCAGTGTGTATCCAATGGGGTTTGCCTGACAAGTGGAGTGATTAAACATGAAGGGGTTTCTGAGTCGATTCTCCTGGTTTGATGTTTCAGCGCCCCTGTGTAATCAAGCAGGATGACTTCTTGAAGTTATCACACACAAAAGCAATACTCAGGTGTCCTCTCCTTCAGTTACCTGGTGTAGCACTTGCTTTTATTTTGCAAACGTGCTAAATGAACATTTCTAATTACAAAACCACATGTCTCTGGGAAAAGACACTGCAATAGGTTCCCCAGGGAGGTCCTGGATGCCCCCTCCCTGGGGGTGTGCAAGGCCAGGCTGGATGAGGCCTTGAGCAGTCTGGTCGAGTGGAAGGTGTCCCTGCTCATGGGGCAGGGGGGTTGTTGGAACTAGATGATCTTGAAGGTGCCTTCCAAACCATTCTTTGAATCTATGAATCATCAAGACTAACCATTATCTGACTGGTTTCTAAATCATGCCCCTCAGCACCATATCTCTGGGTCTTTTCAACATCTCCAGGGATGGGGATTCAACCACCTCCCTGGGAAGCCTGTTCCAGTGTTGAGAACCCTTTCAGAGGAGAAACTTCTAATGTTCAACCTAAACCTCTCCTGCTACAACTGGAGGCCACTTCCTCTCATTCTATCACTTCTTACTAGGGAAAAGAGGCCAACCCCCACCTCACTGCAACTCCCTCTCAGGGAGGTGTAGAGCGCAAAGAGATCTCCCCTCAGCCTCCTTTTCTTCAGGCTGAACACCCCCAGTTCCCTCAGCTGCTCCTCACCACACCTGTTCTGCACACCCTTCACCAGCTTTGCTGCCCTTCTCTGGACCTGCTCCAGCACCTCAATGTCCTCCTTGCAGTGAGGGGCCCAAAACTCGTAGTGTAACCTCACCAGTGTCCAGTATAGGGGCACAGTCCCTGCCCTGGTCCTGCTGGTCATATCTGAACTGACTGAGGGAGATGGGGCTGCTTAGCCTGGAGAGGAGGAGACTCAGGGGTGACCTTATTGCTCTCTACAACTACCTGAAGGGGGGTTGTAAACAGGCAGAGGTTGGTCTCTTCTCCCACGCAGCCAGCACCAGAACAAGAGGACACAGTCTCAGGCTGTGCCAGGGGAAGTTCAGGCTGGAGGTCAGGAGGAAGTTTTACACCGAGAGAGTGATTGCCCATTGGAATGGACTGCCCGGGGAGGTGGTGGAGTCGCCGTCACTGGAGGTGTTCAGGAGACTTGACAGGGTGCTTGGTGCCATGGGTTAGTTGATTAGGTGGTGTTGGATGATAGGTTGGACGCGATGATCTTGAAGGTCTCTTCCAACCTGGTTTATTCTATTCTTTTTGTTTCTGAAAGGGTTTGCCTGTCGCTCTGGAGAAGCACATTCTTGGTTTCGACACGGGAGGTAAGCGTTTCTTAAGTGCTTCTTTTAACTGGTGATCTTTGCCTTTCACAAAGGACATTACTGTCAAAGCTGAGCCTAATGCCTCCAGTCACAAACCCTGCAGTGGAAAGAGCCTCTCCCTCCCAGCTCGTTATTTACGAGCGCGCCTGAGCGTTTTGTTTTGGAACAGAAAAGCCTAAATCTTAGCTGGGGAATTTGTCATTTCAAGGTAATGTTTAAATAACGGCCTGTAATGGCAGCCAGAAAGGAATGCAGCTCGCTGCTGGTGTCTTGTAGGTCTTGTTTCTGCCGGCAGAGGACATCTGTGTTGCTTCCCTGTGGTTTAGCTGCCTAACTTCTGCCCCACGTTCACCTAAATTACTCCTCGGAATGCGACAAACTGACCCAACTCGAGGGCTGGGTGAGGTTTTGCAGAGCGCTTTGCCACTCCCTAGCAGCAGGGGAGGGCCGTTTCCTCTTCCAAGTATGAAAACCATGAATGAAAGATGCAGCATTAAGCTAGATTAAGCCTTTCTTCAGATGGAAATGATCCACGTTTCTCCTTCTGCACCTCCCCCAGATGCCGTGCTCAACGAAGCCGCCCAAATTCTCCGCCTGCTGCACATAGAGGAGCTCCGAGAGCTGCAAACGAAAATCAACGAGGCCATCGTGGCGGTTCAGGCGATTATTGCTGATCCCAAGACTGACCACAGACTGGGGAAAGTTGGGAGATGAGCAGATAAAAGCTTTTAGTCTCTTTGAGTCCCTTAAGTACCCTTAGGAACCATCTCCAACTATGGCATGCAGTTTGAAACGGTATCGGTTTACTGTCCCGAAAGCAAACAGGAAATTGAATTCTGACTTCTGATGGCCGATTCTTTTGTTTTGTTTTTCTTTAAATAAATGAAGCTGGGGGAAAACAGACCAATTGTTCCGATGAGCTCCAGGCTGGCAAGTCGTCTTCATTGTGTTTGGCTTTGTGTTGAGAAGGGAGGGTTACACAAAACCCTTGCAGCTTCCTCTCCTGTTGAGGTCCTGCCGTATGAGCAGCTTCTTGAAGCTGTGGAAAGTACTTCTCTTTGCTTTTATAGGTAGCTGATGAATGCCAAATAAAAGCCCTTTAAAGTAGGGTATTTAACAGCATGCTTATGAAGGCCTAATTTACACTTTGGGGGATTTTTGGGTCCCTAATGTCCAAAGGGATCTTGACAGGCTTGAGAAGTGGGCCAGTGTGAACTGTGTGAGGTTCAGCAAGTCAACGTGCAAGGCCCTGCACCTGGGTTGAGCCAGCCCCTGGCACAAACGCAGGCTGGGTGCAGCGTAGCCCTGAAAAAAAAGCCTTGGGGCTGTGGATTGACACAGTAATGCTCTCCTGCAGCCTAGAAGGTGAACTGTATCCTGGGCTGCATCAAGAGGAGTTTGGCTGGCAGGCCAAGAGATGGGATTTTGTCCCTTTGCTCTGCTTTTGTGAGCCCCCCACCTTGAATGCTGCATCCAATTCTGTGTCCCCATCATAAGGACACAGAACTGTTGGAGTTCACAAGGGTGATCTGAGGGCTGGGAGCACCTCTGCTATGAGGAGAGGCTGGGGGAGCTGGGGTTGTTCAGCCTGGAGAAGACTCCGGCGGGACCTTACAGCTGCCTTGCAGTACCTGAAGGGAACCTACAGGAAAGCTGAAGAGGGACTTTTCATGAGGGTGTCTAGTGATAGAATAAGTGGGAATGGTTTTAAGTTGATGGAGAATTGGGTTAGACAATCTTAGGAAGAAATTCTTCAGTATGAGGGTGGTGAGACTCTGGAATAGGTTGCCCAGAGAGGTTGGGCATGCCTCCTCCCTGAAGGTGTTTAAGGCCATGTTAGATGGGGCCTTGGGCAACCAAGTCTAGTTGAGAGGTGTCCATGCCCATGACAGGGGTTGGAGTAAATGATCTCTGAGGTCCTTTCCAATCTAATCCATTCTATGGTAATTTAGCACCAGACTTGGTAGAGTTAAATGGTGGACTTGATCTTAAAAGCCTTTTCCAACCAAAACCAATTCTATGATTCCACTCTATGATTCTCCACAACTGGACTGTTTAAAAAACAAAGGGCAACTTTAAAACCAACCATTTTATTCAATTATTGAAGTAACTTAGAAAAGGAAATCCCACCCAAGGGAAGCATTACAACATAAATGGCACTTCTGAACATGTTATGGTCTACACCGGGGTAGGCCTAGGAAGGCACTTCGAGGACCCAACAGGCCATGAACAGATGGATTCTAGCATATTCTTCTAATATAAATACTAAAAGACATGCATTGAGGCGGGGGGGGACAGGATGGTCTCCTGGAAACACTTCAGTGCCTTTGCCACTGTTATGCACACGCACAGTCTCAGATCATCAGAGCTGTCTCCGTATGGAACAACTTCGACCCAGCAGGATACTGCATCCAGAGCTCCCTGCAGGCACTGATTTGGGGTTGGGGGTTTTTTTGTTTGTTTTGGGGTGGTTTTTTCCTGGCTAAAAAAGACCTGGTGGTCAGATTGTCAAAACTGTTCCAGATTAATTCCTTCTAATAAAACCCAACCTTTGAGTAAAGCAAAAGAACAAAACAAAACTATGTTTACAATCTCCCTGCATAAGCAAGGGTGAGAATCATGGCCAGAGATTCACAGGACTTTTTTGGGAGGGGAGGGACAGTGATCCATAGATGTTTTCCACTTCTTAAAATTACAGTAGTAAAGACTTGAGGTATAACTTCAACAATCATCTTTTGCAGGGATGTTGGTCACTTCATTCCTGTGTGACCTGCTCTAGGCGATCCTGCTCTCGGGGTGGGGGTTGGACTTGGATGATCTCTTGAGGTCCCTTCCAAACCCTAATGTTCTGTGATTCCTTGGCCTTGTTTAAGGGCTTCCCCCGGCTTTAGTTGTGTGCAGTGACAGTTGTCTGGGCCTGAAGTTGTTTTGGGTGCAAAGATTGTTGTTTCTGGAAATGGCAGCTCTTACTTCCTTGCTGCAGAGAGAAAAGAAGGTTTTCAGTGTGTCAAGCATATTGCAGCCCTCAGACAACCAAGGGGGGGTGGGGGGGTGGGCTGAGTGGTGGTTTACCTCCAGGGCAGTAGGGATAAACTGCTGTTATTCCGTAGAGATGTGATCGCTGCTCTGGAAGATACTCATCAGTGAAAGCACCAGTTTCTTTATCAACAGCTATCACACCATCCCTGGTGATAAAAGGGGGGGGGGGAGAAGTCTTTTATTCATCTTTGAAATTTGGGGGGGAAAGTTACCCTGCCCCCTATCTACGTGCATTTAACAGGCAGCTAAAAGATTTGTCTGAGCACCTGCAGAGTAAGTGGAAAGAAATTTGCCCCATAAAATTCACATCCAGCTCACACAGTGCATTTCTCTTTGGTGATGCAGTCACCCAGCCAGCCTTCCAAGGGGAGATTAGCTCCCTGAGAGCCTTCTCCAAGCGTGGCAAGCTCTTTAAGTGTTTGTTGTCATCTGTAGAGATCTGACTGAAGTTGAGAGCTTCCAGCTGGAGCAGGAATAGAGGCAAGTTCCTGATGAAGGCCACGGGGGAGGGGGAACGACTGAGGACAGAATCTTTCCTTTGCCTTTATGTAGGTTCAGAAACTTGGGCCAAGTTGAACTTTCAAACCCCAACCACTCTTTTTCTCCCAGGAAGCTGGGGTTGTTCCTAAACAACTGACCTGAGCGAGATTTACAAGCCAGCTGAATGTGGCACTGCAGGAGAGCAATCTGGTGAGGTGCCAGACTGGGGACAGCATTTGTTTGTGCCCCTCTGGCTCAAAGCCCCCCTGAGCTGGCAGGACTCAGGCAGGGAGCGGCAGAGGCTGGCTGATGGCCATGCGAGGGGGCAGATGTTCTTCCCTTACCGTCTCCAGTCTGTGTGGTAGAAGTGATCGGCGTAGCTGATGATGCTGAAGGGGTAGTTGAGGTTGTTCTGGATGATGCGCCGGCCTGTGCCGTCGGGGAATGTGCACTCCAGGTGCTTTGTTCCTTTTCAAATACAAAACAGCTACCAGGTCACCAAAAAATCCTACTCAATGCTGAATTTAGCTTGAGGAGGTAGAAGCAACTCGTGTTGTGAATTCCCCAGCCCCATCACACCAAGTCTGTTGGGGCAGGATGGTGGAAAGGGGGCAAGAATCCTACAGGTAGCAATGGGCTAGAGACAGAATCATAGACTCATGGATTTAAAAGACCTTTTAAGATCATTGAGTCCAGCTAGTAGCCCAGCACTGCCAAATCCACCACTAAAGCATGTCCCTCAGCACCATATCTACACAGCTTTTCAATCCCTCCCCCTACCACTTTCCTGGGCAACTTGTTCCAGGGCTTGACAATCCCTTTGGGAAGAGTTTGTTCCTAATGTCCAACCTAGACCTCCCCCGCTGCAACTTGAGGTCCTTTCCTCTTGTCACAGAATTACAGGATGGTAGAGGTTGGAAGGGACTTTTGAAGATCATCTAGTTCAGCTGCTTGTTCCTTGGGAGAAAAGACCAACCCCCACCTGGCTCCACCCTCCTTTCAGGGAGTTGTAGAGAGCCAGAAAGGACTCCCCTCAGCCTCCTTTTCCCCAGGCTGAACACCCCTAGTTCCCTCAGCTGCCCTCACCAGACCTGTTCTCCAGACCCTTCACCAGCTTCCTTGCCCTTCTCTGGACATGTTTCAGCCCCTCAATGTCTTCCTTAGGGCAGATAGCTGTTCTTTTCCCCTTGAGGTTTAGCATGGTATGGTGAAGTTACCTGCATCTGCCCAACAGAGCAGCTTGGAGAAGGGGTCAAAGGTCAGGCCGTTGGGCAAGCCAATGTCCCTGTTCACCAGGACCCTCCTGTTGGCTCCATTGACCGTGGACGTTTCAATTTTGGGTGCTTCACGATTCCAGTCCGTCCAGTAAAGGTTGCTTGGGAAAGAATTACATCGTGAACAAATAGGACACACGCCAGTAAAGGAGTGGTAGGACCTTATCAACTTTCTCCACATTGCTGGTTCATGTCAGGGGAGAGGCCTGGCTTTCCCCCTCACACGGCCTGATAAAAACCTTTACTTGATTTGAAGGAAAACCCCACAACTCTTTAAAAGAAACCCAGAAATTACATCAAACATGTTTACAACCCAAACTGTAGCTCTGAGATGAGGGTGAGTCTTGGGAGCAGCATATTGTGTATCTCAATAGCGCCCTGGAGGCTATAGCTTGTCTTCTCGAATGCCAGGTTTGCTTCAAAGCTGCTGATCATCATGACCATCCTGACACTCAAACAGCACCTTTGGCCAAATCCTCAATTCTTAAAACAAAGAGGAGATAGGGAAGGAAGCCAAACCCTCCTACAGGGTGTGCAACCTTGGAGAGCTGCTCCCATGGTTAGGTTGGGGCCTTGACACAACCACATGGGCTTGACGGTCCTGTGAGGGTCCCACCCACCTGGAAGCAAATAGCCTCTCTTGTTGTTTTTTTTTTCCTTTCCCAAACACATGGCTCCTGCTGCAAATCCAGTAGTCTAGATCTGCTGGACCATTTGCCAGTGGTCCAGGGAGCTGCCAGCTCCTTGCAAATCCCTCTGGAAATGCTGCTGCTCACCCTCGGACAGGGTCCACGGCGATGGCGCGGGGGTTGACGAGCTCGGTGTCGAAGAGGACCTGCCGTTCAGAGCCATCCAGCCGCGCCCGCTCGATCTTATCCAGCCCACTGTCGGTCCAGAAGATGGCTCGGCGCAGGTGGTCCACCGCCAGCCCCTCGGGGCTGATCAGCCCTGACGGAAGGAGGGACATGGTCAGTGGCTGGAGTCATGCTGCTCCTGCACCTGTCTGACCCACAGCCAAGGGATGGAAGACCCCAAAGCATGACACTCCCGGAGCAGTGATGGGCACAGGACCTGCTACGATGGCTTTGGGCAGGTGCCACTGGTGACAGGAGCCTACCTGAGCTGATCACGGTCTCTGGCTCAGCGCCTGGCTCCAGACTCGCCCGGCTTATGGTCCGGCCAGCCACGTCTGTCCAATAGATTGTCCTCTCCCGGCAGTCATAGTCGATCCCTACCACAATGGAGCCCTGCCAGCGTTGGGAGAGAGACACAGGGTGAAATCCTGACTGGGCCATGGCCAGGAGGCTCATTGAGCACTCTTACCCCACCAGCAGGCACGGGGAGCTGCCTGGGGCACTCTGCAAGATGCAGGAACTGGGAATGATCCTCAAATCCCTTCTCCGTGGCAGAACCCAACACTGATGGGCTCCTACTGAACAGCCCTGGCTAAACCTTGCAGCAGAGGTTTTTAGGTCAGCAGTTGCAACAGCACACCCACATCCAGATGAGTTTGAAGGCTCAAAGAGCAACTGCTCCAACAGTGAAACCAGCTCAAGGAATGACCTTCAGGATGGGGAAAGGGAATCATGGAATCACAGAATGGTTTGGGTCAGAAGGAACCTTTCAAGGTCATCTAGTCCACCCCCTCTGCAGTCAGCAGGGACATCTGCAACTAGAGCAGGTTGCTCACAGCCCCAGACAAACTGACTTGGAATGGTTCCAGGGATGGGGCATCTACCACTTCTTTGGGCAACCTGGGCCAGGGCCTCACCACCCTCAGTGTCATACATTTCTCCCTTCTCTGTAGTCTGAATCCCTTTTTCAGCTTAAAAAGCTTGGCAAGCTGTCTCAGTTCCCTGGGGTGCAGGGAGGGTCATAGCCCAGCTTCCAGCATTCCTCCTCCTCAGTCTGGCTTGGCTGGAGATGCACATGGCCACACTCCAGGAGGATTCCAAGGAAGGGAAAAGCAAGTTGTTGCAAGCAGTAGAGACATGAAGCTGGCAGCCAGGGTCTGTGACTGATGGCCAGGGCAGCTCAGTGAGCACCATGGTCCTTCACAGCCCCAAGTCTGTGACCAGCTTCACTGCTGGGGAACAGATGGAGGAAAAGGTAAGAACTCTCCATCTCAGTGCCAATGCAGCCAGCACAGCCAATGCCCCCACAAACCACCATCAGCCTGCAAGAGGTGACTCCTCAAACCATCACAGCTTGAACAAATGGTCCAGGGAGCTGGTTCCCAGGACTATATGAAAGGAGGTTGCAGCAAGGTGTGAGTTGGTCTCTTCTCCCAAGGAACGAGTGATAGGACAAGAGGAATTTGCCTCAAGTTGCACCAGAGGAGGGTTAGGCTGGACATTAGGAACAATTTTTTCCCCAAAAGGGTTGTCAAGCCCTGGAACAGGCTGCTCAGGGCAGTGTTGGAGTCCCCATTCCTGGAGGGATTTAAAAGCTGGGTAGAGGTGATGTTGACCTGGCAGCAGGTTCAGTGGTGACCTGGCAGTGCTGGGTTAATGGGTGGACTTGATTCTCTTAAAGGTCTCTTCCAACCAAAGTGATTCTATGACTCTACCCAGAACACATCAGCCAGTCCCTAACCTTCTCCAGTAGTCCCACACCCCAACCCCAGCACTGTAGCTACTGTACATGGAGGGAGAGCAGGGTCTTGGCTGCCTCCTTCTGCAGCCGTGTGCCGTTGAGCGGGAGGTATCCGATTTGCTGTCCCTGTGCGTAGAGCAGAAAGGTGCCTGCGGCTGGTGGGGACACGTCGGGCCGGGGCGAGGGCCGGACGCTGGGCGGTGCAACGCTGGGGAGACCTGGGAGAGAAATTAGGTGGAACAAGGAGAAAGATGGCTCAAGGAGCATCAGCTTCTCTCCGTGCTTGAGCAGGAGCGGGGTGTAGCACCCATGGTGGGTCACCCTTGGGGCGCTTACATGGTGGGGTGCTGCCTGGCTCCGAGCGTGTGCCCTGGATCTCCCTGCCGCTCTCATCCACGCACCAGCAGTAGCCGCTGTCCCCGTGGCACTGGAGTGGGGTGAAGTGTCCCTCCCTGTCACACTGTGGCACGTACTGGTCGCTGCGGGGGCTGCCACCGTAGTGCTCCAGCAAGCTCTGCCGCCAGCGCTCGCACATGGTCGGGGCACGCTCTGTGGGCTCTGGTGTCAGGACGGTGACATGTCACCACCCCGCCGCAAGGCACCCCCTCGGCAAGGCTGGGCAACACGGGGCTTTGCCAGAGCCCCACACTCCCCAGGCCTTGCTGGCTGCCCCACCATTCTGAAGGGGCACCGTGGGCTTGGGGTTCTCCAGGGAGGAGATGGGGCACTGACCTGGACTCCCACAGCGAGGTGGGGTGCTGCCCGGTGCTGTCCGTGTGCCGGCAATCTCCTGCCCCGCAGCATCCACACACCAGCAGTACCCAGTGCTGCTGTGGCACTGCAGCGGCCGGTATCGTCCTTCCTTGTCACACTGGGGCATGTGCCCCTCACCCACAGGTGAGGGGCCTGGTGGTACTGCCCGTGGGTACAGCCGCTCATGTTCGCAGGGGGTCAGCTGCTGAATGGCCTCTGCTGGCAGCAAACATCCCCCCCAAATGCTCAATGGATGCCACACAGCTCTCCTGGACCTGCTTGGCACCAAGTTTTGGCCCTGCTTGCCCCAGGGTGATGCTCTGCCAGCACCATTTGACCTTCCCACCAGGGCTGCCCTGCTCCAGCCCATTTGACACCACATGGCTGTCCCCAGGATGACAAAAGACTGTTCTGATGGCCACAGTCACTATAACCCCATAGACCATGGAGCCCTAAAGACTCAGAAATCTACCCATTCAACAGCATCCTGTACCCAGGCCAAGATAGCAAAGCTGCAGGCAGGGTGGCTGGGAAGAAGGTCCCCTCTGCTCAGCACAGCCCCACTGTCCTCAATCTGCTGGTGGCTGGGGCCAAACTGCTGCAGCCATATAGGATGGGCAAGGACAGGCAGGGATCTGCCCTCTGCAGCACCTTCTCAACACCTTCTGCCACCCAGCGTAACTCATGCAGCCAGCCAGGGCATCTGCTGACTGCCCACCCAGTGCCATCAGGATGCTGGAGCACTGTGTGGTGGCACTGACCTGGGCTCCCGCAGCGAGGGGGGGTGCTGCCCGGTGCCGTCCGTGTGCCGGCGATCTCCTGCCCTGCGGCGTCCACACACCAGCAGTACCCAGTGCTGCTGTGGCACTGCAGCGGCCGGTATCGCCCCTCCTCGTCACACTGGGGCACGTGCCCCTCACCCACAGGCGAGGGGCCTGGTGGCACCTCCCGTGGGTACAGCTGCTCATGCTGGCAGGGGGTCAGGCGCTGCGTGTTCCCTTCTGCCATTGGGAAAGCCAAATCAACAGGAGAGTGAGGGTGGGAGAAGCCACCCCGGATAATACTCTGACATGGCAGTGAGCTGGGCAGCCTTACCCTGCACGCACTGGAAGCCATCGCCCTCATATCCAGGTCGGCACTGGCAGGTGAAGGAGCCTGGTGTGTTGTAGCAGCTGGCAGCTGGATGACATGGGTTTTCAGCACACTCATCCACATCTGTGCATGGAGAAGAGTGGGGATCAGAGAGTCTCAGAAGCTAGGATTGCAGCCAGGATGGATTTATTTCTGACTCCAAGTGTGGCACCCCAGACTCCCAGCCCAAGCTGGGAAAGTGGGAGCAGAAATGGCTGTCTGCAGGCCACAGCTTTGGGGCTGCCTCACAAAGCAGCTGCTTGAACCTGTGCTTGTGGTAATCATGGAATCATAGAATTGTTTGAGTTGAAAAAGACCTCCAAGATCATCAAGTCCAACCACCAACCTAAGACCATCACAGCCATTAAATCATGTTCTAAAGTGTCGTGTCCACACATTTCATCAACACCTCCAAGTATGGGGACTTCACCCCCTCCCTGGGCAGCCTGTTCCAATGCCTGACCACTCTTGAAGGAAAGACATTTTTCCTAATATCCAACCTAAACCTCCTCTGGTACAATTTCAGGCCATTTCCTCTTGTCCTATCACCTGATACTAGGGAGAAGACATGAACCCCCACCTGCCTCCAGTCTCCTTTCAGGGAGTTGTAGAGAGCAATGAGGTCTCCCTTCAGCCTCCTTTTCTCCACGCTCAAGACCCCCAGTTCCTTCAGATGCTCCTCACCAGACCCGTTCTCCAGACCCTTCAGCAGCTTTGTTGCCCTTCTCTGGACATGCTCCAGCACCTCAATGTCCTTGTTGGAGTGATGGGTCCAAAACTGAACCCAGTATTCAAAGTGCATCCTAGGTCTTCAAATCTACACTTGGTTCAACCACATGCACCCAGCCCTTCAGCCACCTGCACCACCAAAATCCAGGCTCCAGACCTCAAACAATCATGGGTTTCCCAACCTTCCATTTCACTTCCCCAAGTTCACTTGCAGAGCTGAGGAACAAGCACCAGGATTTTGTCTGCAAGACAACTCCAGGAGAGAAAAAGACAGAGAAAAGCATCACTTGCAAGAGAGGGTTTGCTTGGATCAGACTCTAGTAGGAACCTGCTTAATTCAGCAGCATTTGCATGAATGAAGAATCACAGGATAGTTTGGGTTGGACAAGACCTTTAAGATTCATAGAATGATTTGGGGTGGAAGACACCTTAAAGGGACACCTTCCTCTAGACAAGGCTGCTCAAGGTCCAACCTGGCCTTGAACACCTCCAGAAAGGGGGCATCCACAACCTTCCTGGGCAACCTGTTCCAGTGTCTTACCACCCTCACTGTAAATATTTTTTTCCTAGCATCCAGTCTAAATCTTCTTTCTTCCAGCTTCAATCCATTCTCTCTTATCCTGTTGCTGCAAGCCCTTGTAAAAAAGTCCCTACCCAGATTTCTTGTAGCACCCTTCAGGTACTGGAAGGCTGCTCTAAGGTCTCCCTGGAGCCTTCTCTTCTCCAGGCTGAACAGCCCCAGCCCTCATACTCTGTCCCCATGGGGGAGGTGCTCCAGCCCTCTGATCATCTTTGTGGCCCTCCTGTGGACCCACTTTAGCACTTCATCAAGTCAATCAAGATCATCAACTACTAACCCAACACTGCCAAATCCACCACTAAACCATGTCCCTCAGCACCACATCTACACAGCTTTTAACCCCCTCCAGGGAAGGTGACTCCACCACTTCTCTAGGCAGCCTGTTCTAGGGCTTGACAGCCCTTTTGGGGAAGAAATTGTTCCTAATGTCTTTCCCTGGTGCAACTTGAGGCTGTTTCCTCTTGTCCTATTACTTGTTCCTTGGGGGAAGCGACCAATCTCCACCTCAGCCATAGAGAGCTAGAAGGTGTCTCCTCAGCCTCCATCTCCCCAGACTGAACAACCCCAGCTCACCCAGTGACTGTGAAGTTCCACCCCCCGCCAGCCCCGTACCGGAGCAGTTGATGCCGTCGCCGGTGTAGCCGGGCAGGCACTCGCAGGCGGCGTGGCCCCCGGCACGGGGCAGGCAGCGTGCCCGGTCCCTCGGTGCACAGGGATGTCTCCCATCCTCACAGGGGTCACTTGCTGCAGGGACAGAGGGTGAAAGTGTGGCCAGGATTATCCCCATAGGGCACAGGGGTATGGGGACCCCAACTGTGGGGCTGGCACTTACGCACACACGCCTGCCCGTCCTCCGCCGGCCGGTACCCACTGCGGCACTCGCACCGGTAGCTGCCCGGCATGTTCAGGCAGATGGTGAAGGCACCACACTGGCTCAAACCCTCTGTGCACTCATCCACATCTAGAGGAATGGGGAAACAGTGGGCATCCTGGTGATAGTGGGTCACTCCCATTTTGGGGTCTGACAGCTCCTGACCCAGGCAGGACATCCTGCCTTAAGCTGCCTGTCCCATGTCTGCTGATTGCTCCATCCCCACCACGCTTCTGGAGCAGTTCCTCAGCAGCATGCCTCAGATTCTCCCCTGTGACTGACCCTAACTCAAGGTGCAGCTCTGGAAGACCATGGGTGCTGCCATGCTGTGACACATCACAGAACCATAGAATTGTTTTGGTTGGAAAAGACCTCTAAGATCATCGAGTCCAACCCAACACCAACACGGCCATTAAACCACTTGTTGAAGTGTCCACACATTTCTTGACCATCTCTGGGGATGGTGATATCCCGACACCTCAAACTGCTGTGACCACCGTGGTAAGGGACAGGGTGCACCAACCCACAGCCCCAGCTCACCTTGGCATCCTCGTCCCTCTCTGCGGTACCCAGCTGCACACTCACAGGTGTACTCCATCCCTGAGCCAGGTTGGCACCGTGCTGTCACCTCACACGTGTGTGTGCCATCATGGCATGGGTTCACTGCAGGGTTCTCAGAGTCTTCTGCAGGCAAGAGTTGGGGTTAGTGAAGGAGAAAGCCTAGGAGATGCATGGAACAACCATTCCCACTTATATCTGACATTGGAATCATTGTGGCGTGACAGCACAATCATCTCCTGCAGGGACCCAAGGCTGTGCCACCCAGTACCACCCCACTGCAGCCTCCTCATACCAGGAGCAGTTCAGCTCAAGCTGCTTGGAAACACAAATGCCCTCTTTAGTCTGTTCTTTGAGCAAAGCGAGCACATTTTAGCTTTGGGAGCAGGCAGGAGACAGCAGCATCACCTGGCTGGGGCTGGCACCCTGAGGTGGGCACCTTGAGTTGGGCAGTGTGTATGGGTGGGTGGGTGATGGAGCTCACCTTGTGCTGAGCCGATGTGGGCAGCGAGGGCGTAGCGCAGGACGTGCTCGTGGGCATCGTAGAGGGCAAAGGCTCGTGCCACGCTCAGCTGCTGCCGGGAGGGCAGACGGGAGTGGGGGCAGCTGGAGAAGGTGATGTTCTGGTGCAGGCGATAGGACAAGCTCTGGTTGGCTGTCCCAGCAACCAAGACATACTCCCGGTGAGCAGAGGACATCACAGCTGCCAGAGGGAAAGAGAAAATCCAAAGGCATGGAATAGAAGTGGCTTCAGCATTGATGTCTGCTGGATGCTGGGAATCGCTGGGAGTAGTGATTTCACAGAAGCACAGAATGGGTTGGGTTGGAAGGGACCTTTAGAGACCATCTACTCTATCCCCCCTGCAGTCAGCAGGGACACCTGCAACTAGAGCAGGTTGCTCAGAGCCCCAGACAACTTCAATTGGAATGGTTCCAGGGATGGGGCATCTACCACCTCTCTGGGAAACCTGGGACAGGGTCTCACCACCTTCAATGTCAAAAATTTCTCCCTTCTCTCTAGTCTGAATCTCCTTGGTTTAAATTAAACCCTCAGCCCTTGTCCTGTCACAACAGGTCCCGAACAGAAGTCTGTCTTCAACTTTCTGATCAGCCCCTTTAAGCACTGAAAGGCCACCAGGTCTTCCTGGAGTCTCCTCTTCTCTAGGCTGAACAGCCCCAACTCTCTCAGCCTGGCCTCACAGCAGAGGACTTCCAGCCCTCCCATTGCTGTGACCTCCTCTGGCCCCACTCCAACAGGTCCCTGTCTGTGCTGAGGACTCCAGAGCTGGCCCCAGCACTGCAGGTGGGGGTCACAGCAAAGCAGAGCAGAGGAGCAGAATCCTCTCCCTCCACCTGCTGCCCACACTGCTGGGGATCAGCCCAGGACATGACTGGCTCTAAGGTGTGAGGGAGTTTTGGGGCTGCCCCAAGCAGGACACATGAGGATGGTGTGTAAGAAACCAAACCAGGGCTGATGACAGGCTCCTACCTGAGCTGGAGTAGTGGTAGAGCTCCTTGTAGGGAGTGATGTGGATAGTGACATTCTCTGGGATAAATGGCACCTGGCCCTGGATGTGTGTCCTCAGGGTTAAGTAGTTGTCTGGCCCCAGGCCCTCAGCTGTCTGGGTGACATAGACGGTCTCCTGCCCTGGGTAGAAGGTCACCTCCAGGCTCTGGGTGAATTCAGCACCTGGGCAGCAAAAGGGAACAGGCATTTGTAGGATTTTTCAGGACACGTCCCCAAAGCATCATTCCCTGCTTCTCTGGCAACCCCAGGAGGACTCACAGCAGGGAGGTGACAGCCAGCTGAACCAAGATGACCAGAGCAGCCATAGGATGCCCAAAACCCCCACCCATAGCCCTCGTCACCTGCCCTAAGTCACATCAGCACACCAGGAGCCCTGTCCCTCAGAGCAGTGGGGTTTGGTTGCACATCCCAGCTCCCCACTCACCAGTGATGCTGAATCCATTCTCAGAGCCAGGTTCTTCCAAGGCAAAGAGCCAGGCAAAGAGCCCCCCGATGGGCAGGAGGGGCAGGAGGGCACGGGCAGCAGGCTGGGGCACCCCACTGATGGCAGTGTAGGCTCGCCCATCGCTGCCCACGATGTAGGCATGAAGGTCGACGTCCTGGAAGCGGATGGACGCCCGTCCCACCATCAGGCTCCCGCTCACCTTCCCGTTGAGGCGATGCACAGCTCCTGGGCAGGGAGACGGGCACCCCTGGCAGTGGCCACCCAGCTACAGGGTGCCCGTCCCTGCCACTTGCCCCACGTACCTTCGGGCAGGCACTGCCGCCCATTGCCATAGTAGGTGGCCCGGCAGTGACAGCAGACACCGGTGGCATAGTCGGTACAGAAGGCGTGTGGGGAGCAGCGCCTGTGGTACTGGGCACAGGTCTCCTTGCTGGTGGCGCTGTAGGTGAACACTGGGGACAAAAGGAAAGGGTTGGGGACACGGTGACAAAGCTATCCCTGATGCTGTGCCTCCTTGGCCCAAAAATACCGCCAGGAGATGGGACAGCTGGCAGTGGTGGCTCCCAGGAAAGTCACCCGGGATGTGTTAGGGTCTGGAACCTGTTGTATGATTTCAGGCACAGCTGACAGAGGGCAGGAGATCGAGTTCCTGAATATTTTTGGGAGACAGCCGGCTGGCAACAAGCTTTGCTCCCCTGGGCATGTGCCATAGCACCTCTGCAGCTAGCTAGGTGTCACAGGACTTAGAATCATGGAACGGTTATGGTTTGGAAGAGACCTCAGTCAAACTGCTAACTCATCACTGCCAGGTCACCACTAAACCGTGTCCCTCAGCATGACATCTGTGAAGCTTTTCAAGCCCTCCAAGGATGGGGACTCCACCACCACCCTGGGCAGCCTGTTCCAGGGCTTGCCAACCCTTCTCCTAATGTCCAACCTAAACCTCCCCTGCTGCAGCTTGAGGCTGTTTCCTCTCATCCTATCACTTGTTAGAGGGAAAGGAGACTGCCCCTCCACCTGGCTCCAATCTCCTGTCAGGGAGTTGTAGAGTAAGGGCTCCTCCCAGCCTCCTTTTCTCCAGGCTAAACAACCCCAGTTCCCTCACCACATCTGTTCTCCAGACCCTTCACCAGCTTCATTGCCCTTCTCTGGACCTGCTCCAGCACCTCAGTGTCCTTCTTGGAGTGAGAGACTCAGAACTTACCCCAGAACTCAAAGTGCAGCCTCACCAAAGTGCAGTACTGAGTACAGGGGGACAATCCCTGCCCTGCTCCTGCTGGCCACACTACTGCTGATCCAGGCCAGGATGCTGTTGGCCTTCTTGGCCACCTGGACACACACTGACTCATCTGCAGCCAGCTGTTGACCAACAGACCCAGGTCCTTGTCCCTGAGCTACCCATCCCCTAAGCTTCCCTGCCTGCAAGGGGGAGCATAACACCAGCAAGCCCAGCAGGCAGGGACATAAGGCTCCAGCAGCCCCTTGGGAGCAGGACTTGGCTTGGCGGAGGTGGAAGAGCAGCAGCTTTGCAGGAGTGATGCCAGCCTATGCCAGCTGCAGCTGCTCAGGAAGAGATGAGCTTGCAGCAAAGGGGCATCTTTTAGGGAGCCACCCACCATGAGATGTCCCAGTTTGGTCACTGGAGGGTCTGTGGTCACTCACCATCAGGGTTAAAATGCTCCTCCTCCTCCACACCAACACCATGATGCCCAGAGCTGTAGGAGGAGGGGTTGGCAGAGTAGCTTTGCCGGATGCCACCATCCCCACGCAGGTGCAGGCGTCGGGTCTGCTCCTGCCCAGGGGGCACAGGCAGGCCCCTGGGGACAAAGCCCAGCAGCGCTGGGGTGTGGTGTCTGTGGCTGGGATGCGGCGAGGTGGCCTCTGAGCCGTGCTGTGCTGGGAGCTCGGTGGAAGCATGGTCGGCATGGCTGTAGAGCGCATGGGCGTAGTCGGTGGTGCCAGGGCCATGATGCCCAGGGCTGGATCTCCTGCTGCCTCCTGGTTCCACGTGCTCCAGGGGCTCCACACTGCCCACATGGAAGACCCACACACCTGGTACCCCTGTGTTGCTCTCCCTGTGGGATGGCAGGACACATTCATGTCCATCACTGACCCCAAAGGTACCATAGAATCACAGAACGGATTGGGTTGCAAGGGACATTAAAGGTCATGCAGTCCAACCTCCCTGCAGTCATCAGGGACACCTGCAACTAGAGCAGGTTGTTCACAGGTTGTTCAAAGTCTTGTCCAACCTGGAATGGTTACAGGTAGGGTTATAGTCTCTCTTGGAAACCTGGGCCAGTGTCTCACCACCTTTAGCGTCAAAAATCTCTTCCTTCTCTCCAGTCTGAATCTCCCTCTTTTAGTTCAAACCATCATCCCTTGTCCTGTCACAACAGGTCCTGCTCAAAAGTCTGTCCTCAGCTTTCTGATCAGCCCCTTTAAGAATTGAATGGCCATCAGAAGCTCTCCCTGGAGCCTTCTCTTCTCCAGGCTGAACAACCCCAACTCTCTCAGCCTGGCCTCACAGCAGAGGACTTCCAGCCCTCCCATCCTTGCTGTGACCTCCTCTGGCCCTGCCCCAACATGTCTGTGCTGAGGACTCCAGAGCTGGCCCCAGCACTGCAGGTGAGCTCAAGTTCTGCAGTGCAGCCCATCACCTCCAGCTCACTCCTCTCCTTCTTCCAGCCTTTAAAATGCTTCAAAGGCTGAAAGATGGTGACCCTGCCCTCCATGCCTGCCTCACAGAGCCCCCAGTACCACACACCGCTCCAGACGCCTCAGAGCCTGCTCGCTGCTTGCCAGGCTGTGGAAGAGCCCATCCCTCTTTGGGTCATCGCCATCCCCCCAGCTGAAGCCCACTCTGGCTGGCAGCTCCAGCTGGACGTTGTAGGACTCCTTGGGCCGTGTTCCCAGGAACTGGAGGCCACCGTCAGGGTAGAGGAAGATGACATAAGTGTCCTCATCGTTGTAGGCTATGACTGCCTGGAAGGTGTTGAGCTGTCAAGGGGAGAGCAGGACAGACAGATGTCATGAAGGGGCTCAGAGCAACCTGATCAAGTTGCAGATGTCTATGCTCACTGCAGAGGGGTTGGACTAGAAGACCTTTAAAGGTCCCTTCTAACCCAAGCCATTCTATAAGCCCGAGGCGGACTGAGACAGGGAAGGGGACTGGGGATTGATGGCCACCTTCACACATGCCCTCCATCAGCTTGCAGACACCTCCCAGAAAAGAGCAGGAGCAGGGTCTGCTTGTGTACGGCCAAATCCTGGTGTGATGTGCTGGGAAGATGCACAGCATAGAATCCTAGAATCATTTCAGTTGGAAAAGACCTTTAAGATCATTGGGTCTATTAGTCAACTCTCCCAAGGCTGGTGCTAAGCCATGTCCCTCAGCACCACATCTCTGCAGCTTTTGAACACCTTCCGGCATGGGAATTCAACCACCTCCCTGGGCAGCCTGTTCCAGTGTTTGAGAACCCCATCAGTGAAGAAGTTTCTTCTAATGTCCAGCTTAACTTCCCCTGGTGCAACTTGAGGCCATATTCCCTGGGAGCACAAGGCACAGCCAGGACACTCGCCCTTGATGTTAGCAGTGCAGGGGCATCCCTTGGAGCTGCCATGCAGGGAAGCAATATCCCTATATCATCTGCAGGAGCATCCCCAGCCAAGTAACCCATATACCAGGCTGTCACACTGCAGCCTGGGAGCCTCTCACTCCTAGTATCACAGAATGGTATGGGTTAGAAGGGACCTTAAATGTCATGTAGTCCAATGCCCCTGCAGTCAGCCAGGACAGAATCATAGAACCATAGAATAGTAGGGGTTGGAAGGGACCAAGTCCAACCCCTCCTGCCAAAACAGGATCACCCAGAGCAGGTCACACAGAAACACATCCAGACTGATCTTGAGAGTCTCTAGAGAAGGGAAGTCTACAGCCTCTCTGGGGAGCCTGTTTCAGGGCTCTGTCACCCTCACAGTAAAGAATTTTCTCCTCATGCTCAGATGGAACTTCCTGTATTCCAGTTTGTGTCTGTCACCCCTCATCCTATCACCAGGCACCACTGAAAAAAGACTGGACCCTTCTTGTTGACACCCATCTCTCACCCTCATGCATCCCACCCTCATGCACAGAATGACAGAATCACAGCATGTTTTGGGTTGGAAGTGATCTTTAAAGGTCATCTAGTCCAAACCCCCAGCAGTCAGCAGGGACATCTGCAACTAGAGCAGATTGCTCACAGTCCCAAACAACCTGACCTGGAACGGTTCCAGGGATGGAACATCCACCACCTCTCTGGGCAACTTGTTCCTGTCCCACTCCTCTTGTCCTGCCTCTGACACCAACATCCCCCATCCCTCCCATCAATACTAGAGGAAAACCCACACTGCCCCCCTTGCTTCTCACCCTGAGAACAATTTCAGTTTGGTTTCCTCAGGAAAAAACATGGATGTGCTCCCGCCTTCCCCACACCCATACATCCCACTATAGGCACGCTGGCTGCCTGCCCTGCCAGCCCTGCCAGCCTTGGGGCCACGCCAGGGAGGCTGTGCCAGGACCACAGCTGGGGGGGTCGGGGGTGAGCACAACCCTTAAAAGCCACTAGAGAACCCCTCACACCCATCATAGGTCACCCAAAATGTATTGAAACCAAACCCACTCTGAAAAGGTCTCCAAATAAAACTGTGCAGCAGCAGCAGCCTGTCCCTCCAAGTAAAAATGATTGAAAAGAGTGGGTAGAAGGAGTGCCACCCCACAGCACAGCCCTGCCTGTCCCCCCCCCAGTTTTGGGGCACAGAGTCTCTGGAGCATCATCTTGCTTCCCAGCAGCCCCAGGAGATATAAAGAGCCTCGTTGTGCAGTCACACACTTGGGCATTCAGAGACCCCATGCAAAGGCAGCCAAAAGCTGGGGGGAGGGATAAGTCACCCCCTCCCCCTTAACCCTGGGGCTGGATTCCTACTCCCCCACGCAGCCACATTGCAGCAGCAGCTGCAGGACTCATTTTGTCTTCAGGGTGGGTGATGAAGGGGGGAACATGGTGGGTGACATCCATGCTCTGGCACAGTCGGGACACAGGGCAGAAAGAGAGGGAGGGCGGGACAAAGAGTTGCAAAGGGCAAATTCCAACCCAAAGGGCAAGTTTGGGTCCTGCAGAAGGAGGGGTCAGCTCTGGTCTCTCTCCACAGCCCTGGAAAGTGACACTGCAGGGACAAGGAACTTGTCCCCAAGGAACTGGAGAGGACAAGGAGCTGCTGGCAGCACTGCCAGACCTCCCAGGGGTCCAGGGAGCCTCTAATCCCCCCTGATCTTACCCCTGGTTTCTGCTTTTGAGGCTCAAAAAAGTATGATCTGTGACTTTCCAGGGGTGGGGGTGGGGAGGGGGTTGTGTCAAAGGCTTTGAGGTCAATCCTGGTGGCATTTCATATTTGGTTCCAAAAAAAAAAAAGGGGTTTTGAGCAGTGAAGCCCAAGTTGCACTTCAGTGTGTCTTGAATGAAGCTTCTCCTGGAGCTACAGCGTTCCCAGCATGACCCATTTCATTTTCCAACCTGACCCAGCTTCCCAGAGAGGCAAGGAAACCAGTTAGGAAGAGCAGAGGAAGACTGAGTTATTGATGGTTGTGAGGTTGCTGTGAGGCCCCTGATGGCATCTCTTCAGCTGCTTTCCCAAGTTTTAAATGAGAGGAAAAAATGTGCCTCGTTTGCATCCAAACCTCCGCTTCTTTCCCTGCTTGGCTTCTCCATCCCACAACCCGCTCTCGAAGGGCCCCAGAACAGGAGGATGGCTGGCAGAGATGGTTCCTGGTGGCCCAATGGGACTTGGTGGCTGCTGATGGGCTTTGGGTTCAACCCACCCCAGCATGATAAGAGCCTGTCATCCATCACACAGCTCTGGGCTGTCAGCACCAGAGTGCTCTTCTTGCAGCGCTTCAAATGCAGCTCATGTCAAGAAGCCTGTGCTGCTGGCAGAGCGTCACTGTCACCTCCTCAACTCGGCATCACTCTAATGTCATCCCGCCCCAGCAGGCTTTTCAGGGAAAGGCTGCAGGTCCACCCACGCAAGAGCCTTATCAGCCCATGGCTGGAGAGTACAGGTCATCTCCCTGACCCAGTGGACCACCTACAAGTTTGTTTTTCAACGCTAGTTGAAAACAACTAGCTTTCAAACAATAACTCAACCCATGGTGGAAACTCTGAAGCATGTGGGCAGAAGGAAAGACCAGCCTCAAGTCACCAGAAAAACGTTTGGAGCTCAGTGGAGATTCTTCCAGCTCCTCCCTGGCCCAACTCTGCCCTGGAAGTCCAGAGCCATTGGCACTACAAAGCTTTGCCTGAAAAGCAGGGAAAAGCCTGAACACCTCCAACCAAGGAGTTGAAGACAACCCCTAAAGCTCTTCTGCCCATCAACAAAGCTAACAGACCCACTGATACCACAGCTCTGAGCCAAGAGTAGAAGCTCCACATCTCCCCCAATACTCTCCCAGGGCTGGACCACCATCCAGCTGGCCAGAAAGAAGAGACTGAGCATTTCAGCTACCACACAAGGAAGATTCATCCTCCCGTGGCACACAGGATGAGCATCCATCCTCAACCCCTCAGCCTCACCTTCTCGGAAGGCTTGGTGTCCTGCGAGAGCTCCTGGTAGGCACCCACGTCCTCCCAGGTAACGATGAACACGTTGGTGGGCACGAAGGAGTTGGCAGTACTGGGAAACCCAGCCTGGATGTAGCCTGAAGCCTGGTCCAACACATCTGGAGAGTCATCTTGCCGGTAGTAGATGTTCCCTCTGTCACCAGAGGTGTCAAGGTCGGCCAGGAAGGGAGCAATGACAGGGAAGTCTGTGGGGAAATCGTCATCCACGTACTGGGTCTCTCTGGGAAAATCCTGGGTGGAGATGACCCCGTTGGTCCCCACCTGCAGGGAGAGTATTGCAGGGTGCTCAGAAGGTGCCTCCACCAGCAATGTGTGTACCCTGTGCCCCACCTCTCTCCAGGGGAGTGAGGCTGTGAGCCCTGAGACCGCGTGGCCCCATCTGGCCCGGGAAAAAACAAAGACCTTGGGCTTCTCTATCCCCTAGAGATCTGCAGCTCAGGGGCCGTCCCAGCTGCAGCCGCTGCCGGCGGGGCGGGAAACAGCTGCAGAAGAGAAAGCCCTCTTGTTCCTCCAGAGCCGGAGCCACCGGGCAGGAGACAGTGGGACCGGGGTTGACTGGATGGAGGCGAGGGGTGGATGGAGACACATACAGGGTCCAGGGTGCAGGGCTGGAGGCTGCAAAGACGCTCATGAAAGGGTTGGGGTGGGAAGAAGGGGTTAGGGGAGGAGGAGGAGGAAGGGGAGATGGAAAAAGAAAGGGAGGTGGAGGGGAGAAAAAGGGATGGAGGAAGGGAAGAAGGAAGAAGGGGAAGGAGGATGGGGAGATGGACGAAGAGAGAAGGATGTCAAGGAAAGGAATGGGGAATAAGACAATGAGCGTGAAGAGGGACGGAAAGATGGAAGGGGGGAAAGATGGAAGGGGGAGAAGATGGAAGGAGGGAGGGGAGGTGGGACAGAAGGATGGAGAGGAGGACTGTGGGAAGCTGAAAAGGCAAGGCGGGAGGGATAGAATGTTGGAGGGGCGGGAAGGAGGAAAGACGGAGGGGCAGGGGGAGATGATGGAGGGGAGGAAGCGAAGTTATGGGAAAGGAAGGCTGTACACGGGAGGAGGAGGAAGGGGCCGGGGCCACCGGGACTCACGTAGAGGCGGCGGGCGGCGCGGCCGTAGAGGCGCAGGGCTCGGCTGAGCGTCACCCCAGGCGAGCTCTCATCGTCGCCGGGCCGGAGCCGGGCACCGCCGCGGGCCGGGCCGTACGGGAACAGCCCCGGGCGGGGCACCGCCGTCCCCACCGCTAGCACCGCCGCCAGCACTGCCACCGCCACCCGCATCCCGCTGCCACCGGCACACGGGACCTTCTCCCCACCCAGCCTCAGGACCCCGCCGGGGGCGAAACGGAGCTCAGCTGAACGGAGCGGACCCGACGGGACGGCCCCGACCCGCCGCAGGGAACCGGAGCCGGTGGGGCGGGGACGGGGCGAGTCGCAGGCGGGGCGGGTCCAGCCGGTCATTGGATCCCCTTGTCCTGGGCCTGACCAATCGCATCTTATCCCAAAATCCACCCCGGGCTCCAACACCCCCCCTCCAACACTGCCTCCAGACCCCATCGACGCCCACGACGCCACGGTTGATGGTGGGACCCCTCTCTCCGTGCCCTGATGCTCCCCCGGGACCCTGCATCCCCCACTCCGAGTACAGCAGTAGCATGCCGAGGGGACGGGGGGAGAAGAGAAGGGGCCACCACTTCGTGGTGAAGAAGAAGCCTTCGTATCTCACTACTCCCCAGCACTCTGCGTCACCTCGCTCCGGGTACCGCGGTGGCATCCCGAAGGACCGGGATGAGATGAGAGAAGTGATTCCCTCTCCGTGTCTCGCTGCTCCCCGGGGTACTGCATCGTCTCTCCAAGGGTACCGCCATGGCATCCTGGGAGGATCGATGCGGGGATCCCCCCACTCCATGCACTGTTGTTCCCACGGGACCCTGCATCCCCTGCTCCAGGTACAGCGGTGGCATCCCAAGGGTAGCAGGGAGGAGAGAAAGGACACCTCCAGCCTCCGTGCCCCGCTGCTCCCCGGGACCCTGCACGCCCTCCGCCGCTCAGCCGCCCCCGCAGCCGGGCCCGCAGCCAGCCCGGGCCGGGGACGGAGCGTGGGCGAACGGCTCTGACCACTCCCCCCACGGATCGCGCTCCCTTGGTGCGGGGACAAAGTCCTTATCCACATGGAATAGGGATTGGGAATATTCCTTGGGTTTGGTTTAGGGTGTTGGAATTAAAGGACACCCTCACTCCACAAATCCAGGCAAGCTGGACCTCTTGAGTGCTCCTGGAATTCCAGGCTGGGAACAGCTAAAAGGTCTACTGAAAGGTTGTCTCCAATGATTCCGTGTTCCTGGAGCATTTCCCGCTCTCCTGGCTCCAGACCAGCTTTCCTATCATATCTATCCCAGAGCACACACATGCCCGAGGAATGCCAGATAACAAGGAGAGAAGTGTCAACCCCCCCAGCAAAATAAATCAGGAACACATTCGTGGCATTCCCAGAAGGAATCCTCAGAGAAGCAGCTGGATGTGGTGACAAAGATTTGTCACTGTGGTCCATGTCTTCTCCATCCTAAATGGGGATCCCAGCCATGACCAGGGATGAGATGGTTTGGAAGTGTGACTGTCCCAGCGAGCCTGACCTCAGGGGCTGCATCCGGTCAAGCTGCTGTCCTCCTCAGCTGGCCCTTGGATGGAGACACTTCTCCTGGCCTTGGAAAATCATTAGGGCTTCAAGCAGAGTTCAGGCCAGCTGGATGCTGTCTGGAGCCTTCGAGGAGTTCCCAGTGCCAAGAAAAAAATTGGCTTTTCTTTGAAGTTCAACCACCTCCAGGGCTCTCCACAGAAACCAGGCACAGCAAGGGGCCAGCAGCTGCTCTGGCTGCTGAGACTCCAGCCAAGGTGTCCCTCCTGTGGTGACATTTTGAGGGTACTGGAGCCCTGGAGCAGGCTGCTCAAAGAGGTTGTGGAGTCTCCTTCTCTGGAGAGATTCTAAACCTGCCTGGACATTGTGATCCTGGGCAAGCTGCTGTGGGCAACCCTGCTTTAGCAGGGGGGTTGTACTAGATAGTCATCAGAGGTCCCATCCAACACCACCATGCTGGGATTTCGGGACTGGGCAGCACCCAGGAGGTGGCAATAATCCAAAGGGACAGGAAAGTGAGAGAACAGCCTGAGGACCCTCTGCACAGTCCCTAAGATGCTAAAAAATAGGATTTAGCACCCACCCTTCCTACCCCCACCTCCCTACCCAGCAAAACTGGCACCACTTAGTCAAGCAAATAGCCACTTGGAAGAGCTGGAGTCATGCCCTGGCCTCAGGAGCAGAGTCCTGATGGAGGCTTTGACAGATGGGAGAATGGGGATGGGGAGAGGGATAGGATTGGAGTCAGGAATGGGGACAAGAATGAGGATGATGAGGAATGGGGATGAGGACAAGAATGGGAAAGGGAATGGGCATAGGGATGGGGATGAGAATGGAGTCAGGGATGGGGACAGGAATAGGGATGAGGAGAGGGATGGGGCTGAGGATCAAGACAGGGACAAGAAAAAGGATGGGCACTGGGTTTGAGTCAGGGATGATGACAGGGATGGAAACAAAGATGTGGGCATGAATGTGGATTGGGATGAAGACAAAGATGGAAGTGAGCATGGGAAGGGGACAACAATGGGATGGAAACACATAGGGATAAGGATGGGGACAGGCTTATGGGCATTTAAAAAATAACTGGGCATTTATTTGGTGGTATTTGGTGATGATGTGCTGAAGTTGGAGGAGGTGGAGGGTGCTCTGAGAGAGAGATGGGGCTGGAGAGGATTCAGAAGACATCACCACCATGGATACCTGCAAAACTGGGAACAAATCACTCACTGCTCAGAGAACTCCACATCATGCTCCTGTCAGATGTGGCTGCTGAAGTGGGTTGGCAATCCCCTGCCCTGCTGAAGGCTTGCCTTCACCCTGGGGTACTGGTGAGGAGAAGGAGGAGGAAGGGCAGGCAAATGTCTGGCATGGAGGCCTTTTCAGGCAGGAAATCCCATCAGCCTCTTCCCCAAAGCCTGCAGCCCTGGGATTGCTGAGCCGAAGATAAGAGAAGCAGCAGGAAACCTGCATCTCTCCTGGGGCAGCCAGGAAAGGAAACATGATTCCCGGAGAATGGAGCAGGGCCGGGAGCTGCACAGAAAGCACACGCTGCTGGGATGAACTGGGACTGTTCTCTGCTTGGGCAGGAGCAGGGGTGGTGTGGGGCTGGGGTAAGAGAGGGGCTGTGCTCAACTTGGTCAGTAGTGTTCAGTACCAGCTGGCTCACTGGGTCACCATAGTAATGCCCTCAGAATGTTTCTCCTCCTGGTTATTGGAAACCAGTCCAGCTCAAGGTCAAGATACTTAGCAGGAAGGGCAACAAACCACTGCCTTAAACATCCTTCTGGCTCTGGTGGGGAAGGAATCTTGCTGGAGGGGGGTTGAGCATGGCTCAGGTCCCTGAATTGTCACACACAAGTGTTTTTGCCTCATGTCTTCAGAAAGCAGATTTCTATGGGAAATAGAATCTGCTGGATCATTTCAGCTGAATTTGACAGTAGCATCTCCCAGTGTCTATAAAACCATGGAATAGAATCACATCATGACTAGAAGAATATTTGGAGATGGTCAAGTCCAGTTGTTAATCCAGAACTGTCAAATCCACCACTAAACCATGTCTCTCAGCACCACAGCTACACAGCTGTTAAAGCCCTCCAGGGATGGCGACTCCACCACTACCCTGGGCAGCCTGTGTCGATGCCTGACCACTCTTTCAGTAAAGAAATTGTCCCTCATGTCCAACTTAAATCTCTCCTGGTACAATTTAAGGCTGTTTCCTCTCATCCTGTCACTTGTTAGTGGGAAAAGACCCCAGCCTCCACCCCACTCCTACCTCCTGTCAGGGATTTGTAGAGAGCAATAAGGTCTCCCCTCACCCTCCCTTTCTCCAGGCTGAACAACCCCAGTTCCCTCAGCTGCTCCTCACCAGCCCTGTTCTCCAGACCCTTCACCAGCTTCATTGCCCTTCTCTGGACCTGCCTGCTCCAGCATCTCAGTGTCCTTCTTGGAGTCAAGAGCCCAGAACTGAATCCCATATTCAAAGAGCGGCCTCACCAGTACGGAGTACAGGGGGACAATCGCTGCCCTGGTCCTGCTGGGCACACTATTGCTGATCCAGGCCAGGTTGTTGTCGGCTTTCTTGGTCACCTGGGCACACACTGGCTTATCTGCAGCCAGCTGTTGAACAGCAGCCCCAGGTTCTTTTCCACTGAGCATCTTTCCATCCACTCTGCCCCACACAGAAGAGTGAGAGACCCTGTTAACAGCCACTTGCCTGAGGTGGGAACAGCCTTGGATGCAAGTTCGACCCTTATGAGCCATCTAAGAATCCACAATGGATGCAGAGTTGGGGTGAGCCCAGCCTGTCAGTGGCAAGAATAATCTCTGCGTTGTGTTGGGGATAAAGGAGGAATCACTGTGTGGCCGTGTCCTTCCCGTGAGGAGGCTCTGCTTCCCGTGGGGCCATGTAAAGATGTCTCTCTGGGTGGCTTCATCCATGGAACTGCAGTTCCTGGCTGGGCTTGCTGGCTTCCCTGTAGCTGTTTCCTTTCCCAGGAGTATCCCATCGGGTGCTGACAGCAGGGAAGCTGTGGCAGCAGAGCAGATTCCCACCAGCTCTTGACATTGCCATTTTTGGGAACGGTTCTTCTTGACTTTGGTCTCTTTGAATAAGCTTTGCCTCATGACTCATCACCTTCTCCCCTGGCCCCACTCACAGGGACACCCTTCCATGGCAAGTCTGGACCAGGAGGCACATCAGGACTTGACTGTGGTGCATCCTCAAGGATACACATGTGGCCAGGTGGGTATGGAGGCCATCAGCCCCAAGTAGCAAGAGCACCCACCAGACACCCGGGCATCTCAAGCCACCCGCCTGCTTATATCCCAAGCTTGGTATCTTGCAGCTCCTGGAGTGTGTCCACCCACACTGCAGATGATTTCCATATGCAGAGTCCATCCCACACTCTCCAGCTGTGACCTAGCACAGATCTTTGTACTCAGGGCATCCAATATATTCTGGGTGAGAGATCCTTACAGAGAGCTGGGAAGACAGGGTATTGGATCACAGGTGGGTCCATGTCCATAACATGGAAACCCAAGGTTTGTGCAGAAGAAGCAGAGCTTCTTGGCCCTGGGCACCTGTTGGGGAAGATTTGCTGGAGCTTTTCTGACTGGAGCAGAAGTGGCTTGGTGCACAGAGAGGAGAAATAATGAAATCATTACTCTAAAAGGTGAGATAAGTGCTAAGCACTCCCAGATGGGAAAGTGGTGGAACCCAGATCTCCCCAGCACCCAGGCAATCTGGAGACTTGTGGGATGGAAGCACCACTCACAGAATCACAGAATGTTAGAGGTTGGAAAGGACCTCCAGAGATCATCAAGCCCAACCCCCCTGCCAAAAGCAGGATTCTTCAAATGAAGTATAGATTTCTCCCCTGTCATTGGAGTCCTTCCAAACTGTGTTTTGAATTTTAAACCCTGTGTCTTGCATACTTTCATGAGAGGGATCCTATTGCAGGTTAGGAGCTGACATCTCATTTCCAGGCTGTCTTTACTGTAGCCCCATGCCTCCAAAACCAGTTAGCCCTTTCTTGAGTTCGATTTGTTTAAAAGTCAGTTAATAATTTGCTTGGCTTTATAGTTGTGTCTTGAGATCTGATCTGTTTTTTCTTATTGAAAACTCCCACATGGCACAGCTCCATGAGGCATCTGGAAACCCCATTCCAAAGAATCACTCCAGGCTTTAGGATGTATTTTAAGAATAAAGGTAAAGAAAAGGGATTTTTAATTTATTATTATTTTACTCTCTGGAGCTCTCCTTCCTTCCTTCCTCTCTCTAAATATTGCTCCAAAGCTGGTTTTGGTCCTGCAGCTGCCGGATGAATGTGCTGAGCCCTGTGAGCTTCTCATGCCGCCAGCATGCCAGGAGCTCACACGGAGCCTGGAGAGGAGCATTCAGCCTGGAGAGGAGCATTCCTGACACTGATTGATCTCTGCTCACCGTTCTCCCAAGATTAGCTACAAGGTCCTTATTTGGTCCTGGCTCCTGCAAACTCCTTGGCAAAGGGGAGAGCAGCCCAGATGGGTTTGTACTGGGGCTGGGAGTGTCTACTGGGGCAGCAGGGGAGGAGCATGTTTGCAGCAAAGATAAAATCAGCCCATGCCCTGGGTTTCCACGGATGTCTCCTGGTTTTTTCCTTTTCTCTTTTCTTTTTTCTTTTCTTTTTTTTCCCCCCTGCAACACAAAATGCAGATTGTCTCTCTGCAACAGATCCAGTCAGTCCTGATCCCAGTGCTCTGGCCTTAGAAATGCACTGGGATCATCACAGAATGCATTAGGTTGGAAGGGACCCTCAAAGGTCATCTTGTCCAGCCCCCAAGCTGATGGGGGGGGATGAAGCAAGGATGAGCTGATGAAGCTTTGAGATGCTTCCCTGGGATGAGCAGATGAAGCATCAAGATGCTTCCCTGAGTGTTTAAACCCTAAACCAAGAGTCCTCTCACAGACTTAGGTTTTGGATTAGGTATCCTGGGATCTGCCCAGCTGGAGGTGAGCATGAGGTCCCAGGGATGGGCTTGCCCTTGGAAAACCATGAGAAATGGGATCCGGGAGCTTACTGCCTCTTGCTGTTCACCCAGACAACCCTTCCCATGGCTCTAACAAATACAGGGCTCCCCCCAGACCCTCTCTTCCAGCTCATCTCTCCTTGCCTGACCTCCCTGGGCCTCCAGCCCTGACCCGTATGCTCCGGGGTGACTAATCCCAGCAATTAGCCTCGTTCCCTGCATTTATCTCCTTCCTGCCTTTGTCTCCTCCTGACAGCCTCTCCGAGCAAATAAAGCTTTTAGCCACATTTTCCTGGCTCCGGGATTCTCCCGCCAGCTTTTGTCCCGTGGAGCCTCTCCTGAGCTGGGTGAAGAGGTTATTCTCCCCTGACACGTGTCCCTTCCGTCCTCTGTGATCAAACCAGTGACCAAAATAAAGCACCCAACAGTGCTGAGGTCACCCCAGCAGCGGATGGGCCAGCTCAAACTGGAGGCAATGGGATTTGTTCTTTAAATTGAAGACTGCTGCAGAGCCAGGGGCATTTCATGATTAAATAAAAAAAAGAAAGGATTTTAGGGCTGAGCAGAGCTGGTTAAATGGGGACAGAGTGCTTGGGATTGCCTAAGTTTCAATGAGAAATAGGGAAACACATGGGCAGCACATTTGGGAGCTGCCTTCTGCTGTTCCCCGGGATATCTGCAGGGGAGTTCTGTGGACCCACCGAGTTTCAGAGGGATGTCAGCTCCCACATGGAAGCTTGGGCAGCCTCCCATGCCTAAGGAACCAAGCCAGGCTGCTTTCATTTAACTCCTTTTTTTTTTTTTTTCCCCTTCTGTATTTCTTGGTCACTTTGGGATCCATCTCCTCCTAGTGTGAGTTTCTAAACCTCCAGGATTTCCCCCCATGGAAGCAGAGGCTGCTCTGCAGTGGATCTAACCCTGCCAAGGGCTTGTTTGAGCTTCTTCAGGGCTTCTTTTGGCCTGATGTAGCTACCTTTTATTCCAGGACATGGCTTCCTTTTATCCTGGGACATAAGTACTTTTTCCCCTAGGACATGAGTCTCATTTTCCTCTGGATGAGGCCCCCTTTTTTCCTAGGACATAGGTCTCTTTTATCCCAGGATGTGGGTCCCTTTTTCCCCAGAATGCGAAGCTCATAGAAGGGTTGAGGAGTCAAGGAGATGCAGAAGAATTTGTCCGTGGATGGAGCTCCCAGTGTGGTAGTTCTCACCCCTTTGTAGTGCATGGATCCGTCTCGGAGTGAGACAAACCGCTTTGCTGACACACGGCTGGGCTCAGCCCCCACTCAGCGGAGCCGCTGAGACATTTCCGAATTAAAGGCGGGGAGGGAGGAATGAAGGAATTTTGTGGCTGGATCCTTACCCTGGTGGAAGAATAGCGCCTGGCAGCGCTGGCGGGGGCGGCAAATGAGGGGAAGGAGACGATGGAGGGGCCGGGAGCCGGCACCAGGACCGGAACCGGGTGGGAAGCAGGCGGGGAAATGGACCAGTGTCGCTCCCGGATCAGCGCGTCCCGGGCCCCGCGGCTGCTGTCGCCGCCTGCTGCCCGCCCTGGGCTGCGCACCAGGACACGGACATCGGGACACGCCCCGCTCTGCACCCACCCGCTCAGCATCCTTTACCCAGAACCCTCCAGAACCCCCTCCCCCGCTAGATGCCAGCAATTCCCTCCCCTTCCTTGCTTGTTTCCTTCCTTCCTTGTTCCTCTCCTCCTTCTTTTTCTTTCATGTTTCCTTTTGTCCCTTTTTTATTTTCCTTCCTTCCTTGCTTCATTCCTTCCACTCTTTCCTCTCTTCCCTCTTTCTTCCTTCCTAGTTCAATTTTGTCCCGCCTTCCTTGTTTCCTTCCTTTTCTTTCCTTCCTCCCTTCCTTCCCTCCATCCCACCCCAGCCTCTTTCCGCCATTCAATCCACCCTTCCTCCATGCCAGGGTCCATTCCCACACCTGCTCCCATGGGACACTCTCCATGTGCCTTCATCACCCCCCTCACCCCTGACTCCCGCCCAACCTGAGGAACTCCCACAGGGCACCCTGCAGAGCAGGCTCCTCGTGACTCACCCTTGGATGTGCTGGAAACTCCACTGACCCCAAACCACTTTCCTCGTTCCCGGCATCTCATGGATGGGCCAAACCCTGCCCCAGGCTGTTGGGGCTTGTGCAATGTGGGGAACATTGCTCCACCAGCTCCCAACGCCCTTGCCCAACACCTTCCCATGCCAGGTCACTCACTTTCTCCTCCTTGTTTTCCTCCCCTTGGCAGCCTGGGCAGGATCCAGTCATGGCAGTTATGCTGGAGGCTCCTCAGAATGTGCCAGGAGGAGGTGGCCTAGCACCCGGACCCTGCTTTCAGCCTATCTCCATCCTGGCCAGGGCTATTATCTCCTCTTTTCCAACAACACAGCTGGAAACCATCACCCAGCTTTGTCCTGCCTGGGTCACATGATGACTCAGAGCCCATCTGTGCTCCCAGCTTGAATGGATCCTACACCCCAGCAGCCCACCAACCCCAGAAACACCATCACAATCAGGATGAAAGGGGACCAGCCCTGTCAGGTGCTGGGCTGTACCAGGTATCACTTCTGCCTTTGTCACCCAGTTTAAATCATAGGGTTTGGGCATGTTTAAGACATTTGATGCACCCTCCCAGCAAAACTTACCATCTTAGGGGGAAAAGCCCTGAGGTACCACTGTCTTGGGTGCTCTCCATCTTGGGATGCAGCACCTTGGGAGTCTCCCCAACCTGTCACTGCATCATTTGGGTGGTGGGAGCACCCACCTGCCCATGAGCTGTGAATCCCCAAATCCCTCCAGCTGGAAAGGCTGGGAGTGTTTAGTCTGGGGAAACCAGAGCCGGGGAACACATGGGAACAGCTGGGAAAAGACAGTGGTGAAGGAATGGTGACGGTCTGCTCCTGTTCCCTGGGGAACAGGAGCAGAGGATGGGATGGGTGAGGAAGCACCAGCCAAGCAGTGGTGGAGCATTCCCAAGCAGGGTGGAGGCTGGCTCTTCTCCACAGCCCTGTTTGCTCTCCGTGCAAGATCCAGCAACATCTGCCAAAGACACCATTCCCGGCCAGCTGCATCCCTACATCCGGCTTCTTGGCCTGGCACTGCCTGCCAAAACCCTCCCCATCCAACAGGATCTAAATTAGGTTATTCAGATATTGCTACAAACACTTCCAAAGCCAGTGCTGAGCTGGAGGAAAAGTGAGAAAATCACAGGATGGACACAGCTTCTCCAGCTCTCCAGGAACATCCAGGCTCAGCACTGAGCAGGCACCAGCTCACCAGCCCTTGCTGCCACCCAGCTGGCAAAGAGAAGCCCTTATGGGCTCAGCAAGAGAGTTTTTTTGGGGAAAAAAAACAGCTCTTGAAATTCCTTGTGGATGCTTCAAGTTTTTCCAGCTCCTGATTTGTCTTCTGGGTTTTGTGGCATGCTGCTTTTTCTTCCGCTTTGAGTTGTGTTTCTTCTGGGGTTTTGGGTTGGCTTTTGTTTTTCTTCCTCTCCACCAGGAATGTGACCAGCAGGAAGAGGGTCATGTTGGATGTGTGACCAAGAGGAGAGATTCGTCATACATGACCAGACTTTCTCAAAATCGTTTTTTCCCCTCCTCAAATAGCTGCAAGTTATGCAAATGAACAGCCAGGAGAGCTAAACTGAGCCTGAGTGCAGCTGGCTGCCCACACTGCTTTGTCTCCCGGGGGAGATGAAGGAGGAAGATGAGTCTGCGGTTACGCTCCCAGTTGTATACCTACCCCAGCCCCGAGCCTGGCTGGATGGTGCTGGGGGCTGGACCCCTCTCCACAGACAAGGACAGTCACCGTGGTCAGCCATGCCTAGCACCAGACCTTCCATCAGTGGGGGAAGAAGCCATTCCCCTGCCAGCTGCTCTGCCGTCCCCAGAAACCACTATACTGGGATGCTGCCCCCAGCACCTGCACCCAGCATCCTGGAGGCAGGAGATAGCCCCCTAAAAGCCTTCTCCATCCCAGGCTTTCCTCAACATAGAGTCATAGAACTGTTTTGGTTGGGAAAGACCTTGCAGGTCATCAAGTCCAATCATTATCTAACTTGAACTGGTCTGGTGCTAAACCATGTCCCTCAGCACATCTCTGCATCTTTTAAACACCTCCAAGGATGAGGATCCAGCCGCCTCCATGGGGAACCTCTTCCATCATTTGAGAACCCTTCCAATGAGGAATTTTCTTCTAGCATCCAGCCTAAACCTCTCCTGGTGCAACTTGAGGCCATTTCCTCTTGTCCTATCACTTAATAGTAGAGGAAGAGATCAACACCCACCTGGCTCCAACCTCCTTTCAGGGAGTTGTAGAGAGTGAGAAGGTATTCCCTCAGCCTTGGTATTGAGCAGCATGGGACCATGAACCATAACATCTCTTGTCCAGGGTAAGTTTAGGCTCAAGGTGAGGAGAGTTGTTAGCTGTTGGAATGTGCTGCCCAGGGAGGTGGTGGAGTCACCATCCCTGGAGGTGTTCAAGAGGGGACTGGATGTGGCACTTGGTGCCATGGTTTAGTAGCCATGAGGTCTTGGGTGACAGGTTGGACTTGATGATCCTTGAGGTCTCTTCCAACCTTATTGATTCTATGATTCTGATTCTTTGGGGTTTCCAGGCAGCTGATGCATCTGCTGCTGGGACAGCACTCACCTCCCAGATGGGGTGGATTTTGTCATGGTTTCTCTTCCTCCTCTCCCCAGGCAACCCATTTCTGCTAAGTTTGGCCTTCTGGCTTTGTCCAGCAGGCTTGTGTCTGGCAATAGTGGGGAAGTGCAGCACTTTGGTGTCAGATCAGCAGTGGCTGTGCCCTTTGCAGTAGTATGTGATGGAATCTCTTAGACAATGCATTGGATCCACCATGCCCAGTTGATGTGGAACAGCAGAGAATCATCAAATCACTAGAACAGACTAGGGCTAGAACAGACCTTTCAGGGTCATTTAGTCCAACCCCCTCTGCAGTGAGCAGTGACTTCTACAACTAGAGCAGGTTGCTCAGAGCCCCACACAATCTAACCTGGAATGGTTCCAGGGATGGGGCATCTACCACCTCTCTAGGCAACTTGGGCCAGGGTCTCACCACCTGCAGCATCACAAATTTCTTCCTTCTCTCCAGTTTAAATATTCCTCTTTTAGTTTAAACCATCACCCTTCATCCTGTCACAACAGACTCTGGTCCAGAGTCTGTCCCCATCTATCTTATTGCTTCTTTAAGCACTGAAAGGCCACCAGAAGGTCTCCCTGGAGCCTTCTCTTCTCCAGGCAGAACAACCCCAACTCTCTCAGCCTGGCCTCACAGCAGAAGCATTCCAGTGCTCTGGAATGGGCATCACCTAAACCCCTTGATGCAGGAAGGAAAGCAAAACCCAGAAGAAGGAGTGGAGATGCTCTATCCATGTAGAAGTCCCAGGGTGGGGAGAGGATCATCCTCTCTGGTGTTTCTAGCAGGGCTGGCACCATTTCCTCAAGGGTGCAGGCCAGTCAGTGGCTCTGCTACAAAAGGCAGTGTGTGTGTTTTTGAGGAGCTGTCTGGGGGGGACATTGCTCAGATGGCTTCCCCAAGCAGGATGAATTTCTCCTTCCCTGGGCCCCAAGCAGGAGGAAGCTGCTGGGTTCATGTTCAGTCCTAGTGAGGGCAGCACTTGATCACCACCCACGGTTTTCAACATCACTGCAATGAGTTTTATCTCCGTTTCCTCCTCAACTTAGCAGCAAAAAAGCACCAGCCACAAACAGTCCCTGCTGCAGAAGTCACCAGCTCCCTTCATACAGCATGAGACATACACACTCCAGGGCTTATATCTGGCCCCTTAAACATCCTTTCCCACGGCTCCTGTCAGCTTGATACTTTCCTGTGCTTTATGAACACTCACCCAGAGCAGCAAAAGGCGTCCTGGAAGCAGATAGCTGTGGTTTTGTGCTTATTCATCATCACATGTATCCATCACGCTGCACTGTGAGCTATGTGGTGGCCTTTCTGTGGCTAGCAAGGCCACTTCTTTTCCTGGAAGAAACTTTGGGGTTTTCTGCTGGGTTTTACTTCTGGGACAGCAGGTTGCTGACATTGGCACAGAAAGGGTGGAAGCCTTAGAATGGGGTGTTTGGCAGTGGTACCACCCCACACCAAGCTTGCAGGATAAGCTTGAAGGCTGAAGCCAGGTTGAACCTGGCCAAGTTGAAAGCTCAAGTGTGGGATGTCCCCTGAGAGGTAGAGAGGCATGGGCACCTTAAGGAGTGAAGGCATAGCTCCCCAAGAGATCATGGTGTGCTGGGTAGCACATGGGTCCAAGCAGCAAGATGTCCCTGGGGTAACCCTTCCTATTCCCTGCTTTACCCACTCCAGTGCAGCAGCTGGGCTTGACCCTAGCCCTCTACCATGTGACACTCCCAGGGGCTCAGCCCTCATCCCCTTACCTGTAACCCCCCCATGGGCTTAGCCCCAACTCCTTTACCTGTAACCAGTTCTGAGGCTCAGTCCTGACCTGTTATTTTCAGTCTCCTCAGGGCATCCCACTCCAGCTCCCTACCCTCTAACCCCCACATCAGGGACTCCACCATGCCCCCCCTTACCCACAGGCTCTCCTTTACCCTATAACCCACCCACCAAGGAAGTGAGCTGTGCCACCTCTTATCCATAAGCCATCCCAGGAACTCAGCCCCCATCTTCTACCCTGTACCCCCCAACCCAAACCAAACCAACTCCCCATCAAAAGGCTCAGCTTTGACTCCTACCCTGTAACTGTACCCCCAACCCCACCCTTCAGGGACTCAACTGTGTCCCTCTTACTCATAAGCACCCCAGGGACTCAGCCCCTATTCTCTATCCTGTACCTCCCCCCAACTCCTTCAGTACATTTGGCCCTGGCTTCTTACCTTGACCCCCTGCAAGGGACTCAGCTTTGGCTCTTTCCCCTGTATCTCCCCCACCCCCCAACCAGGGACTCAGCCCTGACCCCCTTGCTCTCACCCCTCAGGGCCTCAACCCTGCCCAAGGTCTCACCCACCTCTGTAATACCCCAGGACTCAGCCCCCATTCTCAATCCCATAAACCCCCCTGCACAAAGTCTGTCTATGCCACCACAGTACATCACACGTTGGAAGAGACCTCTAGAGATCATTGAGTCCAAGCCCCCTGCCAGAGCAGGATCCCATAGGAATGCATCCAGGTGGGTTTTGAAAGTCTCCAGAGAAGGAGAATACCCCCTTAACCGTAACACCCTCCCTCCCCAAGGACTCAGCCCTGACCCCCTCATATCTAAAACCCCTTACCAATACCTCCCACCAGGAATTTACTCCTGTGCTTTACCCCACAAGCCCCGTTGCCCAGGGACCAGTAACCCCACACGCACTCAAACCCATCCCTCCCACTCTCAGTCCCACAGCCGCGGCTCTCCCCAGGGACCGCCGCGTCTCCCTCGCCTCCGACAGCCCCAGAAGGGCTGAGAAGCGGAAGGAGCCACCCCCAGCGGGGCCGTTCTCGGCTGTACCGATCCGCCCATCCTCTTCTGCCCTCCCTCTTTTCCTCCCTCCCTCCGTTCGCCGGACGGGGCTACCCGCCCCAGCGGGACAGTCGCTGCCGGCAGCCGCGGTGCAGCCCGATGCGGAACGTCCCATCCCGGCGTGGAGTGAGGCTCATCTTGGTGTGGGATATCTTATCCCGGTGTGGGACATCCCATCTTGGTGCAGGACATTCACCTCGATACCACGTGGGACATCTCATCCTGGTGAGGAACATCCCATCCTGGTTCAAGACATCCACCTCGGTGTGTTGTGGAACATCTCATCCCAGTGAAGAACATCTCATCCCAGTGAGGAACATCTCATCTTGGTGCAGGACATCCCATCCCAGTGCAGGACATCCACCTCGGTATGGTGTGGAGCATCTCATTCGGTGAGGAACATCTCATCCCGGTGCAAGACATCCCATCCTGTTGATGAACATCCACCTTGGTACAGTGCAGGTCGTATCCTGATGAGAGACGTCCCACCCCGGTATGGTGCAGGACATCTCACCCCAGTGAGGAACATCCCACAACTCAGTACGGTGTGGAACACCTCATCCTGGTGACATTCCATCCCGATACCGTGTGGAACATCACATCCCAATAGAGGCCACCCCATCCCGAGCACAGCTCATCCCAGTGCTGGCTGTCCTGATGGAGATGCAGGGTTACCGGTGCCGTAGCAACCGGTACATCGAGAGTGGGCAGTCGGCGGTGCCCAGCTCGCTGCTTTTCGCCGCCGGGTTGTTGGGCAACGTGCTGGCATTGCTGCTACTGGGACAGCACCGGCGACGTTCCCGGTCTCCCGGTGGTCGCCCACCGAGGGTCTCAGCTTTCTATGTGCTGGTGAGCGGCCTGGCCATCACTGACCTGCTGGGCAAGTGCTTGCTCAGCCCCATCGTTCTGGCTGCCTACGCCTACAACCGCAGCCTCAGCGAACTGGGACCGGGCGGACGCACCGAAGGCGAGCCTGGTGTCCTCTGCCAGCTCTTTGCCTTCCTCATGGCCTTCTTTGGGCTGGCCCCCACCTTGCTGCTCCTCGCCATGGCACTGGAATGTTGGTTGTCCCTTGGACATCCCTACTTCTACCGGCGGCACATCACCCGGCGGCTGGGCGCCACTCTGGGGCCGGCGGCAGCAGGGCTTTGTGCCCTCTTCTGTGCCCTGCCACTGCTGGGCTTTGGGGTGCCCATGCAGTATTGTCCTGGGACGTGGTGCTTCATCCGTATGGCCGGTGGCGGACCAAGCCAGCTCGGCTTCCCCGTCCTTTATGCCACCTTGATGGGTCTGCTGGTGCTGGCCATCGGTGCCTGCAACGTGAGCAGCATGCGGCACCTCTACAGCATGGCGCGGCGGCAGCCCCGCCGAGGCCCCCCCGCCGCCGCTGCCCCGCGCATGGAGGAGCTCGACCACCTTGTCCTGCTGGGGCTCATGACAGTGCTCTTCACCATCTGCTCCCTGCCGCTCATCGTGAGTAAACCCCTCCCTCAGAACAGACACCCTTCCCCCCCCCACCTTACAACTCCCACAGCCCCCAGGGGTTTGGTTGTTTTGGCCCCCGTCGAGTTCCAACCACACTATCCATGGGGTCATATCTGAGTAAGTCACCACTGCCGCCCTGTCCTCAAGGGTTCCCCTTCCCCCAGCCTCTACTGGGAGATTGCACACACACCTCCAGTCCCATGCATTGACCGCCCTGGAAATTATCTTCACTACCTGGTCCCAAGAATGTTGGATTGTTGCTTTGGCCCCCTCAGAATAGTTCCTCACCCTGCCCACGGCCAAAACCCCTTGGAATAATCCCCCTATCAGCACCACTCAGTCCTGGCGCGGGGGTGGGGCAGGTTGTTGATTTTTCCCTTCGTGGTAAACCCTGCGGGTTGGTCATTGCATTAACCCCCGCCCGGAAGATAATCTCCCCTCTCTGCTACGTTCTTCCAAGAAGGCTGGATTATTGCTTTAACCCTCTTGGAGTAGTCCCACATCATACCCTGGGCTGAAACCCCTTGGAATCACATCCCTTCCCCCATCAGCACCTTTCAGTCCTTGATGAGGGAAGCAGGGAGGTGTCAGTTTGCTGTTTTCTTCCCTTTGGAATAAACTCTGGGTTTATTTTCCCTTTGGAATAAACCACCACCTGCTTCTCGGAGCTCAGGGCAATAATTTACCCACCCCCCACTAACTACCACTTTACCCCCCAATCTTGGCCACAGGGGTCAGGCCGTTGCCTAAACCCGCTTGGCATAAGCCCCCTGCCACCACCACTCAGTCCTCGGAGGAAGTCAAGTTGTTGTTGTGATTCCTTTGAATAGACTTTGGCACCAACGCTCACTCCCGGGGCTGGGGGGTGTGGTGTGGTGTGTGTGCTCATTGCTTTAGCTCCCTCGAGATAACTCACCACTGCCACTCTCCCCTAGAACAACCCCCCCCATCCCATTGCGGGAGATTCCCCACCCCAAATACCCACCACCATCACCACATCCCCAGGGGTTAATTTATTGTTCTAACCTCCGTGGCATCCCCTCCCCCATCACCACCATTTTATGCCAGAAGCGGGGGTGGGGGGGTGTCAGGAGTCTGGCTGTTCTTTCAACCCCCCGAAATAATGTTCCCCACTGTCACCCCATTCAAAAATGGGAGAGGGGATGGTGGTTAATTACTTGCTTTAATCCCACTGGAATAACCACACCACACCCACCCCCCATCCCAGGGGTTAGTTCACTCCTTAAACCTCCAGGGGATCCCGCACACACACGCCCAGTCACTACTACCCTGTCCGTGGGAGAAACAGGTTGTGCTCTGACACCCCCCCCCATCTCTCCCCCTCCCCCCATTAGCCATCCCCAGAGCTTAATTTGTTGCTTTAACCCCACCACGACCATGACTCTGTCCCAGGGTAGTTATTTTGTACCACTCTGAATATTCTCCCCCCCCCATCCCAGGATTCTGTTTGTTGCTTTAATCCCTTTGGAATAAATTCTCCACCCCACCCATCCCCCAGTTGCCACCTCCCCATCCCAGAGGTTCTGGGTAGATCCAGCTCCTTTTGGACCACACTGGATTTCCCAACCTGGGAGAAATCCTCCTAGAAATCCTTCCTCTTCTTCCCCAGGGATGGGGGTCCTGCTGGTGGGCTGTAGGTGGGACATCCCCAGCATGACAAAGCCCTTGTTATGCCCCACCTCTGCCCCAGGGCCAGATCCTGCAGTATGTGGAGGTGGAGGAAGGACCTGGGTCGTGGTTCAGTTGAGTTAACCCAAAGGATGCCTGGTCTGATGCCTATCAGAGGGAGGGGCAACACAAGTGGAGTGGCAATACCAGTGGCGTGCAGGCTGCAGAGGCTGGATGCTCCCTTTACTCCACAAAACAACAGGGACAGCTTCATGAAACAATTCCTGCCCTGGGACCATCTCTAATTCCCTGGTCCTGATGGGGCCAGGGTCCTGTGTGCCACGACCATCCATGGCCCAACTCCCAGCTTCAGGGTCTGGAAGCCACAAGCTGTGCTGCTTCAATGCATGAGGGTACTGAGGAGGGGGTCATACTTATTTCCCTGAGCCCCGTGGGCATCATTTTGTTGTCACTTTTCCCCCTGCCGTGAGATTTCCTCTCATCTCCCCCTCTATCCTTGCTCTCCTGCTACAGGTCCGGGCGTACATGGGGGCCTTTGCCGCTGACTTCAACGAGAACGCCGACCTCAGCGCCCTGCGCTTTGTGTCTGTGAACTCCATCGTGGACCCTTGGGTCTTCATCATCTTCCGCACCTCTGTCTTCCGCACCTTCCTCCGCAGGGTTTGCCGCAGGCTCCACTCGCGGAAATCAACCCTGAAAGGGTCCAGCCTGCAGGGGAACAACCAGTTCTGCCCCCTGGGTTGGCGCAGGCCGGACACCCCGCAACTCGGCTTCCCCTGAAGGCGTGGAAGAAGCTGGTGGCTGATGGTGAGGATGAGGAATGAGCCTTCAGCCCCACCTCAGAGCATCTCCGGGGCAGCATGTGGCTGTCACAGGTGGGGACAGCGTCCAACTCACAGTGAGGGGTGGGCGTGAAGTGTTTCTGCCCCCTTCCCAGAGAGGAAATGGGGTAGGTCTAAGGTACCTGTGAATATTCTGGAGCAGCAGCACTTTGTGGAGGGTTGGAGGAGCAGTTCAGCTCCAGGAAAGAGGGTTCTGGTGAGTGGCTTCAGGGCAGTGAGGAAGCACAGGGAGGAGAGGGGAGCATGTGTCCCCCAGCAAATAAAAGTGGTTTGAAGCCCTGCTCCATCGCCTCATCCTGTGTGTGATTCCATGTCAAGGTGGGGTACTTGGGTCTGGTTTGGGGTGGCCTTGGCCTCAGCAAGGAGAGCATAAGGGAATTTTTAGGGGCATGGAGACTCAGAAACCTGAGCAGCAGCTCGTGGCCACAACAAGGAGCTGGAGGGCAGGTGAAGTCCCTCCCCAGGACATCCTTCATCACTCTTCAGGATGCACATTGTCCCTCCCTGAGATGTCCATCCTTCTCCTCCCTGGGACACACATCATCCCTCCTCAAGATGCCCTTCATCCCTCCTGGGAAACCCATCATCCCTACCTAGGACATCCATCATCCACCTCCCTGGGACATCCATTGTCCCTCCCAGGACACCCTTCAGCCCTCTCCCTGGGACACCCTTCAGCCTTCTTTGGGATGTCCATCATCCCTTCTTAGGCCACCCATCATCCCTCCCCTAACCCTGTATGCCCTGAGCAGGTCCATGGTTTCTCTGCTACGGGTTGCTCTTTGGAGAATTGATTCCCCCAGGGGCTAATGCCCATTCATGTTCCTCAGCTGCCTACCTGTCCCACTGTAATTATTTTAATTCCATATTTATGGCCATCCCAAGCCCTAATTAGAGCCATAATTGAGGGAAAGCAGAGTCTGGGATCTATAACCTTGCAGCACAAACATCACCTTAATGAAAGATCCATTTCCCCTCAATCACACATATTAGCTGGATTTAGTGTCTGCCTCAAGTGACCATTTAGGCCAAAAAAAAATTATGATACCCGTGTCCCCATCTGCTCAGTGTCCTTGGAGAAGACAGGGCAGATCTGTCTCTCCCTCTGGTTAGTGTCCCTGCTACTTCTCATGCAAAATTTACTCCTGCAGTCAAATGGGTTCTGTGTTGGAAGGAAGAAACTGATGGAAATCAACTCTGGGGCTTTTCTGAGGTGACCTGGTTGGGCTCTGGCCACTTGACCAGGCTCTCCTAGCTGGAGTAAAGAGCAGAATTCTATCTGAGGATGCATTTGAGGGGACCTTCAAGCTCCCCGCTCACTGCCACTCACTGAGGTTTTCAAAGGAGAAAGAAATTAAATGAGGCTTGATTCTCCCGTTGGTTTCATGTTACTGGTGTGTTACTGACTTGGAGTTGGCTCACGTGGGACTGCAGAGTCAACAGCACCAAGCCTGTGCTGGGGCTTTCACCAGACCTATTTCACCAGGGCAGGATGAAGGCCAGCTGAGATAATGGCTCTGCAAAAGATTGTTGTCCCATCCTGGGCTGGGAACTCCCTTGTGTGCCACCCAGGGCAGACAGACCAGGAGTGGTCAGGCTAGGAGTGTGTAGCAACATGAGCCAGGGGTGCTTGGTGTGTTCTGTCACCTGCCCTTGATGCAAAGAAAGATTCCCTTCTGCAGAGCCTTCCAGGAGAGGTCCTTGCACCACAGTATGTGTATTTAGAGGGCAAGGAAACTATGTGACTAGAGCAAAAGTCTTCTGAGGAGCAGCTGAGGGAACTAGGATTGTTCAGCCTGGAGAAAAGTAGGTTCAGGGAAGACCTACAACTCCCTGAAAAGAAGTTGGAGCCAGGTGGAGGTTGGTCCATTATCCCAAATAATGAATGATAGGATGAGAGGAAATGGCCTCATATTGCATCAGAGGAGGTTTATGTTGGGCATGAGGAAAAAATTCTTCCCCAAAAGAGTGGTTAAGCCCTGGCACAGGCTGCCCAGGGCAGTCGTGGAGTCCCCATTCCTGGATGGATTTAAAAGCCATGTAGATGTGTTGCTGAGGGACATCTTTTAGTGGTGGACTTGGCAATGCTGGCTTAGTGGATGGACTTGATGATCTTAAAGGTCTCTTCCAACCAAAACAATCCTGTGAATCTGTTCCATGGTCTGTGGAAAGCAGCAATGAATGTGTAAGACCAAACAGGCTCTTTATGAAGGTGCATGAACACAGCCTCCATCCAAACCCTGAGATGAGACACACAGCACAGTGTCTGATCTGTCCATGATGGATCTTATCATCAGAGGAAAGAAATCATGGAGCCTTGCAGTCTACTGGGGTAACCCCTCCCAGCTCCTGCATCATCCCTGCTCCCCAGCTGAGCCCATGAACATGCTGATGACCTTGACACATTCATCTGGTTTTGGTAGTGCTTTTAATTGGAGTTCTGCCCTTACTGGTGTCCTACCTGCTCTGGGAGCAGACTTGGAGTCTCCAGCCAGCCATCACTGCCTCCGGGTGAGCCAAGCTCCCACAAGGTTTGTACTGGGGGCTGAATGCCAAACTGCCCTCTCAGCAGATAAATCACTCCTTGGCATGTTTCTGGGGCTTGGGACTGCCATGTAATGGTCCTCTCCAGAGATGGCAGCACGTCCCCAGCCGGGGCAGGGCTCCTGAGCATGCTAGGCATAGTTGCTGTGAGGAGGGGGCTGCCTTACTCCACCCCAAGCTGCTGAGCAACCAACTTTTTAATGGCTAAATACATGTTTTAGGGCTTGGGGAGTTGCATCGAGGCTCCAAGACCTTTCCCTTTACTGAACTCAGGAAAAAAAAGAGAAAAACAATAAATGTGTCCCTGCAATACACACTTCAGTTGTAAGTGTTGCTACACAGGGACCAAAAAGAGACCAGAGGCTCCAGGCTCTCCAGCCCAGCACTGAAGAGGTGAGCAGTAGGTAGAGGGAGGGGATTCTGCCTTTCTGCTCTACTCTGTTGAGACCCCACCTGCAGTGCTGGGGCCACCTCTGAAGTCCTCAGCACAAGAGAGGCATGGACCTGTTGGAGAAGAGATAGAGGAGGCCACAGCAATGATGGAAGCCTGTTGCTGTGAGGTCAGGCTGAGAGAGTTGGGGTTGTGCAGCCTGGAAAAGAGACCTTCTGGCTCTGGGGAGACCTTCTGATGGTCTTCCAGTGCTTAAAGGGGCTGAACAGAAAGCTGGGGACAGACTTTTGAGTAGGGTCTGTGGTGACAGGACAAGGGGTGAGTGTTTGAATTAAAAGAGGGAGATTGAAACTAGAGGGAAGGGAGAAATTGTTTATGCTGAAGGTGGTGAGACCCTGGCCCACTTTGTCCAAGGAGATGGTAGGTGTCCCATCCCTGGACTTATTTCAAGTCAGGTTGTTTGGGGCTCTGAGCAATCTGCTGTAGTTGCAGATGTGACTGCTGACTGCAGAGGGGTTGGACTAAACGGCCTTGAAAGGTCATTTCCAGCCCAAACCAATCTGTGATTCTCTGATCCTGTTCTATGAGGTGGGAGCCCTCCTCCCCATTCCTATCCTCCCAGCTCCTCACACAGCTCAGCCATTCCCTGTGGGCTCTCTCCATGCCAGATTGCTCCCATGCCAGCACTCCTCACAGGGACAGATCTAATGGAGGCAATCAAAAGCTGCTGCTCAGCGCAAGCCTGCAGCTCACACCAGCCATGATCTTTTAGGAGCTGCTGTGCTGTGTCCTCCAGCACCATCCCATGCTCACAGTGTCACTGGTGTCACTCAACCCTCCATCCCACTCCTCTCCTGAATATAGAGCAAGTATGGTCAGGTTGGGGCTTTTTCAGCTCATGAAATCCAGGCAGAGCTTTACACAAGCTCATTTCTCAGAAAATTGTTTACTTCTTGCAAAAAGCCTTTTTGGTTTTGTCCTCCTACATTTTTCATCCCTTCTGGAAGCAGGAAAGCACATGCCTGGGCAAGCAGCAGTGTTGAAGCTGCCAGGCACCCAAGCCAGGGTGCTCAGCCTGAGGAGCCTGAAGACATAGCCAGTGGTTTCATTTGGTTTTTTAAACCCAGGCACCTGGGAGCTTGCAGCAGAGCCACCTGCTGCTCAGCCCTGCTTTTGTAAGGTGCTGGGTGGCAGCACCCCTGTGTCATATAAGGGAAGGGGCTGGGAGAAGAACACTGTCTGATGTTGGGCTCACATGGGTTTGGGGTTTGAAAGGGTTCCTTCACTTGGTGCAGCCCTGGATGCATTAAGAGCATAGCCACTAGGTCGAGGCAGGCTCTCCTCCCCCCTACTTTTCCCTAGTGAGGCCACAGCTGGAGTACTGGATTCAGTTCTGGGCTCCCCATTTCAAGAGAGATGGGATCTCGTGGAGGCTTCGGATGCTGACGGGCCTGGAACATCTCTGTGAGGAGGAAAGGCTGAGACACATGGGGCTGTTGAGCCTGGAGAAGAACAGACACAGAGGGATCTTAGCAATGCTCAGCAGGAGCTGAAGGGTGGGGGCAAGAGAGTGGAGCCAGACTCACTCCAGTGGTGCCCTGTCAGGACAAGGGACAACAGCACTAACTGGAACCTAGAAGGTTCCATGTGAACATGAGAAAAAACTTTGCCATGAAGGTGCTGGAGCCCTGGGGCAGGCTGCCCAGACAGGTTGTGAAGTCTCCATCTCTGATGAGGTTCCAAACCTGCCTGGACATTGTGATCCTGGGCAAGCTGCTGTGGGTGACCCTGCTTTAGCAGAGGGGTTGGACCAGAAGATCTCCAGAGATCCCTTCCAGCTCCATCATTCTGAGACTGAGGGTACTCTCCATGCACTGGTTTCCTCTCTTTGAATACCCATTAGGGATGGAACACGATCCCAGTTCCCTTCCTGGCAAACTCCAGACGCTGAGTTCTCTTGGCTGCAGGGTTTGTGTAGAATTCCTGCAACTTTCCTACGAGCCCAGAGATTTTCCCCCAAGGATTTCCACCCTGGAAATCTTCTGGGGAAAACAACACCAATGACCCTTAGGAGGACATCTGATCCTTGTTAGATGCACGAGAGATGGGAGAGACAAGATAAACACGGAAGCAAAAGGAAGAAAATGAAGGCTTCCCAAGAAATGGACAGCGTGTACCAAGTGACACATTCCTGGTTTTTTTTCTCCTCCTGGAAGGAGGAGGGGAAAAAAATCCATTAGTTTTCCTGTTATTGGAAAAAAAAAGTCATCCCATCAGAGGCAACTGTTATTTGAGAAGCTTGAAGTCCCAGATGGGTATTTAAAGCTCCATTAGCTGCCAGGGAAAAGCTCCAGAAGATGTCAAAATCCCTGCCTGAGCTGTGACATGCAACACTAGAAAGGAGTGGGAGGCTGAGAAAAGCCTTGGAGCAAACACCCTACAGGGTGTCTTCTGATGGGGAAAGGTCTCCAGATGAGTAGATTGCAGCCTTTGTAAGATGCTCAGATAGACCAGGGCAGGATTTGCCCTCAGCTTCATTTATCAACCTGTCTTTTATGGAAACTACAGACTACTGAACATGCTAGGATCCCATCCAGCCTCAGGAAGGCAATAGGACTACTCCCACCATCAGATATCCACATGCTGGACTAGGTTTGCGAAGCTGGGAGCGGGGTAAAAAGAAATCCTGAGATGTGTGGAGGGTCCTGGCCCACCTACATAGAGGGTTGTCTTGGAGTTAGCCAAAATATCTGCCCCTCCATTGCCCGCCATGGCTTTGGCCGTGGGAATGGAGAGGGTTGGGGCTCATGTCCTCCTCAAGATGCTGAAGTAGTCTTTGCGCTGTGTGACTGAAGAGACCAAAGCAAGAAGTAAGGGAAGCCAGTCGGAAAGGGAGGTGCTGTCACCAACCACAACTCACCAGTTTCTCCTACACCATTATTTCCTTTATCAAGTTCCTGTTACAAAAGCAAGGTCTTAAAAACAGCAACCCAAATGTGGCAGCAACCTGCTGTGTCCATGCTGGAGATGATCAGTGCTGCACCATCTCACCAGGGCTTGCAGGGGAACAGATGGACACCAGAGCTCTTTGAGAGGACAGTTTCCTCTTAGGTCATGGATGAAGCAGGACACCTGACTCCTGCCTGGCCTCCAGATCCCAGTTTGGAAGTTAAGGATAAAGGCTTTGCTCTCAGCAAGATAGGGAGAAGGTGAGGGTCATGAGTGGGAAAACTATGCAACAGTGAGAGCTTCCTGTGCCATCGACTGAGCCTCAGCAAAAGGAGCTTTCCTGAAGCTGCTTTCTGGGGCAGGTGAGCTGCACTCAGCCAGGCTTACTCTGGGAAGAGGTGTTCCCTCCAATGTCCATTTCCACACCCCAGCCATGACATCAGCTACAGGCTACACCCCATAGGAGGACAATAGGGTCATGGTGGGGGGCTGGCCACAGGGCAGGGTATTCTTCATGAGCTCCAGCCCCCTCTGGAGCCATGGGAGACTCACCAGCATGGTCTGGGTTCAGCTGTGATTCCCCAGTAGCCTGTCCACACCAGGTCAGTGGAGACGGCACTGAAGCACGTCATACCCTGGTGTCTTCAGATTGGCACTGGGGCTCACTGTCTGCCTGGGGTCCCAGAGCAGCATCAGGTCTTACTATGGTGTGGTGAAGCATTGGAATAGGGTGATCAAGTGTTGGAACAAACTGCCCAGGGAGGTGTTCAAAAGCCACATAGACATGGCACTTCAGGACATGGTTTAATGGTCATGGTGGTGCTACATTGAACTTGAACTTAAAGGACTTCTCCAACCAAAGGAGTTCTATGGTTCTATGTGGCTGGAGGTCCCAGCCCAGCACCACAGCCCAGCATTCCCAGAGCACCCAAGGGACTCCCAAACTGGAGTCCATACCAGTACTGGGACTCCAAACCCAGCACCAGGGCTGCTGGTTGATGGGCTCCCAGCCTGCAACTGGAACTTGCCATGCCGTGGAGCTTCCAGAGCTTCACCAGAACTCCTAGACCAGTACTGGGGTTCTTGGACTGGCCAGGATCTGGCCATATGTGGGGCCCCAGGAGCAACACCAGGAATCCCAGACTGGCACTGGGACTTCCAGCTTGTCACTGGGATTTGCCAAGTAAGGGGCTCCCCACACCAGCAGTGGAATTGGTGGTGCCCTGAGGCCCCTGGACCCCTAGCACCAGGACTTCTGCCTGGCAGTGGGACTCTTGAACTGGATGGAGTCTGGTCATATGAATGGTTTCTGGACTGGCACCAGGACTTGCCATGCCTCAGACCTCCTGGAGCAGCATTGGAGCTCTTAGACCAGTACTGGGACTCACAGACAACAACCAAGGGCTGCTGATCAAGGGGTTCCCAGCCTGACACCAAGACTGCTGGGCTGATCCCAGGACTGCCAGACCAACTCTGGGGCTCCTGGACTGGTACTAGGAGTCCTACACTGGCACTCTGAGCCTCCTGGACCAATATTGGAATTCCTAAATGGGCACTAGAGCTACCCAGTGAGGGGCTCCCAGCCCAGCACTGGGGCTGACAGTGGGAGGGGCTGACCGTGGCTCTGAGATCCCACACACTAGGGCTCCCGTCCTGGTACCGGTACTCTCTGGCTGGCTTCTGGCTGGCCATGCGCGGGGCTCCTGGAGCATCACCAGGGGGCTTCCAGCTGAGTAGCGGCGGTCCTGGACCAGTACTGGGACTCGCAGCCCGGCACCAGCGCTGCCCATCAAGGTGCTCTCAGCCCAGCGCCGCGGGTCCCAGACCAGTACTGGGGCTGACGGTGCCTTGAGGCTCCCGAACAGGCACCGGGGCTCCCGTCCCGGTTACCGGCACTCTCTGACCGGCCTCTGCCGGGCCGTGCGCGGGGCTTCCGGAATATCACTGGGACTCCCGGCCCGGCACCTGGGCTCCTGGACCGATACCGAGACTCCCAGACCGGCACCGGCACTGCCCATCAAATAGCTCCCAACCCGGCACCGGGGCTCCCGGAACATCACCTAGACTCACGGCCCGACACCGGGGCTACCCACTGAAGGGATCGCAGAGCCCGGCACCGGGACGGGCTGGACGGATACCGAGACTCCCAGCGCTGCACGGCCGCTGCCCGCCCATCCCCGTGGCCTCCCGGGGCGGGCTCGGTGGAGGCGGGCGGGGCAGGGGTGGGTTGTGTTTTTGGCGGGGGGTTAACCACGGAGGGCGGTACCGGCGGTGGTTGGCTTTTTTCTTTTGGCGGAGGGAGGTCAACCACGGAGGGCGGTACCGGCTGTGGCGCCGGCGGCGCAGTCGGGAGACGGCAGCGGGATGAACGGGACGGGGCAGGGGCTGTACGACCGCAGCGAAACGTTACCGGCGGGGGCTCGCCCGCTGGTCAGCGCCTTCATGTTCTCTGCCGGACTCTTGGGCAACCTCTTGGCCCTGGGCTTGCTGCTGCGTTGTCGCCGTGGTCCGCGAGCTCGCCCACCTTCTCTTTTCCACGTCCTGGTGCTGGCTCTGGTGGTCACCGATCTTCTGGGCACCTGCTCCGTCAGCCCTTTCGTCCTGGCTTCCTACCACCACAACCGTACCTTGACCGCCCTGGCACACGGAGGACACATCTGCCTCTACTTTGGCTTTGCCATGAGCTTCTTCGGCCTCGCCACCATGCTCATCCTCTTTGCCATGGCACTGGAGCGATGTCTGGCCCTGGGGTGGCCTTACTTCTACGAGCGCTTCCTCAGCCCCCGCACGGGCTTGGTTGCCCTGCCTGCCATCTACACCTTCTCAGCAGCCTTCTGCTCCTTGCCGCTGGTGGGCTTCGGGAGGTACGTCCAATACTGCCCCGGCACTTGGTGCTTCATCCAGATGCGCCCGGACTACCTCCAGCAAAATGGCACCAGGGAGATGTCCGGATTGGATGTCACCTTCTCGCTTCTCTATGCCACCTTGCTGCTCTTCCTCATCCTTTCTGTGCTGCTCTGCAACCTCAGTGTGATTGCCAACCTGGCCCGCATGCACCAGCGCGGGCAGAGGACTCGCCGGCTGGCCATGACCGAGCAGCCCCGGGTGGCCGGGGGCTGTGGCCGGCGCATGTTCTCCATGGCTGAGGAGATTGACCACCTTCTTCTCCTCTCGATCATGACCATCACCTTCGTCATCTGCTCCCTGCCATTTACGGTGAGTGCAATTGCCTACCCCCTGCCATGGGGTCCCTCTCCCCACCACCCCCTTTTCTGTCCCTTTGTAAGCCTCCCTCCTACTCCACTGCCCAGACCTCAACTGCTGGGTTCAAAGCTGGGATCTGCTTGGGAGACCTCATCTCTGCCACAGCCTCAATCTGAAAGTCCCTTGGAGAACTGGGAGAAGCGCTCCATGTATCCCCAGTGTTGGGAGGAGAATGGGGTGACAGGAGAATGGAATGGCAGGACAACAGGGTGGCAAGAGGATGGGGTGGCAGAACCTGAGGTGCTCTGCCATCTTGCAGAGGCTCAGAAGCCAGGCAGGGTCTGGGGTAGTGGTCCTGTGGACCACACTGTGTCATTTCGGTTCCAGGAGCTGGGCATTCACAGAGGAGGTGTGAGGAGTGGCATAGCAGTAAGTTAGACATCCAAAGATGGGGGATGCTGCTGGGTTGGAGACATTTAGGCTGACAGAGTTATCACAGATTTCTGTGGCAAGAGGGCAGAATGGTGGAGCTGGAGATGCAGACAGGCAGCACCCACCTCACTGTTAGTCTCCAGTTCTATGCAACAACACCTGGGTGTGAGCACGGAGGTGGTTGGTTACTGGGAATGGAAACCTGTTTCCAAGGGCTGTGACCACATCCTGTACAAGGGTTCAGGCAGAAACACAGAATCAAAACACCAAGTAAAGAAGGAGAGAGCACAAGTCCCCTGACATTGCCCTGGATTCTCCCCACTGAAGAACCACTTTTCATCCATCCCAGCAGCATCATGCCCCCTGGAGCACCTCAAGCCATTCATGTCCTCTGCCTGTGTGTGCAAGCCTGTCACCAAGTGAGGTCATTTTGTTACCAGTAGCAGTGAGTCCCACCAAGGATGGGAGTGGAGCCAGCACTAATTTTGTGCTCTCAGAGTAAAACAGGTGCTACCTTCCCTTCCTGCTCCCTTTCTTTCCCAAAGGAAAGCAGAACCACCACAGGCTGTAGCCAAGCCTGGGGTTTAAGATAGGGAGAAGGCATGTCTGGATGCTTGGGAGCATCCCAGGAGCCAGGCTTGAGATCCTACAAGACACTTCAGCTCAAATTTTGGTGCTTTGGGATCATTACAAAGCAGGACCCCTTCGTGGAAGCATGTGGATGGGTCTGCTTGTGATAGATGGGATGGGAAAGTGCCACTGATGGGGATCCCATGGGCCCTCTGGTAGCAGACAGTCATGCAGAAGCACAGCTGGCTTCTCTTTTCCCACCGCCTGGCTCCCATATTCAGGCTGCCTTTTGGCAGCGTCTCAAACTGAGCCTCCTTGATGTGACACTTTCTCTTCTGGTCGGGGCTGCCCACAGCCGCAGCAAGGAGCATCTTGGTCACATAAACCCAACAAAGATAAGGTTGCAGCACCACAAAGTCCTTCCTCAAAAGCATCCTGAGCCCGGGGAAGTCCTCAGAAGAGCTGCGCTCTCAAGCACCGCCATGCCTGCCTCACGCCCTGGGATGCACCATGCCTGGGTGGTACCCAGCGGATCCCAGCTGGAGAAGGGATGTTCCTGCCTCCCACACCCCCAAGTCCCATCCCCAGCCAAGTCCCCCAAAGCGAGGGGGTGGCAATTTGACCCATATGAGTAAGGAGTGCTGAGTCACCCTTCCAGGAAGCCCTGTAAGCTGCTATGAGTCGGCATGTCTCAGGAAGGACAAGAGAGGTCCAGCAACCCTTATCCTCTCTGTCTTCCGCAGCTTTCCTCAGCAAGAAGTTCATTTAAACTGGTGGAGGCAAAAAGCGTGCTGGGACAGCCCAAATTTAGCAGTTTGTAGTTTCTCCTCTGTTTTGCAATGTTCTGTAGGCAGAACTACTGTCCCTCTACAACTGTTTGAAAGGAAGTTGGAGCCAGGTGGGGGTCGGTCTCTTCTCCCAAGGAACAAGAGGAAATGGCCTCAGGTTGCACCAGGGGAGGTTCAGGTTGGACATTAGGAACAATTTCTCCCCCATAAAGGTTGTCAAGCATAGGCTGCCCAGGGCAGTGGTAGAGTCCCCAACCCTGGAGGGATTCAAAAGCTGTGTAGATGTGGTGCTGAGGGACATGGTTTAGTGGTGACCTGGCAATGCTGGGTTAATGGTTGGACTTGATGATCTTGAAAGTATTTTCCGGCCTATGATTCCATCCTAAACCTCCCCAAGAAGCTGCTGAGGGGCTGGATTCTGGAATCCCAGACCTGATGTTATTGTCCTCATCATGTTTTACAGATCCGTGCCTACGTCAACAAGTTCAGCCAAGAGGAGGACAATGACGCCTGGGACCTCCTGGCCCTGAGATTTCTCTCTATCAACTCCATCATTGACCCATGGGTCTTTGCCATCCTCAGGCCTCCAGTCCTGAGGTTCATGCGCTCAGTGCTGTGCTGCCAGGTCACCCCCATGAGCCAGGACAGACGGACTTCATCCCCTGCAAAGACAAAACTGTCTGTTCAGCTGGACCGCTGTGTGCAGTAGATCCATCAGCCACTCCAGGAGACATCTGCCAGGTGAAGCACAGCCCTGACAGATGCTCACAAATCTCTGCCTTACACCCGTAGAGATGTATCTGCTGCTGAATGGGCCAGGTATGGGTGGCCCGGCCAGGTATGGGTGGCCCTGCCAGATGCCACCTCATGTCGCCCTGGAAAGGCAGTGTGGTCTCTTGCAGGGCAAAAAAAATACAGTGGGACAAGTTCAGAAGGGCTGCTGAGTACCTGGGTATTGCTGCTGTTGTCCTGAGATGGGGCTGCTCCCACCAGGTGAAGGGTGCAGGCTGAGTTCAGCCACACTACAGAAGGGTCGAGGGGTAAAGAACTGGGGGGTCTTTGCTATGACACTACTGGCCTGGGGGGATTGTCAGGGAACAGGGCTTCCCAGCAAGGTCCTTACAGCTGTTTTGGGCTGAAGGAAGAAAGCAGGCAGGGCCCTGGAGTTGGGGATGGGTGGCTGCCATTGCTGCGAGCAGCTGTCTCTGCCCTAAGATCCCTAAGGATCAGGCAGGAGAGGAAGAGGGCAGTGTACCCCCAAATGTTCCCCTTTATTTAGTAGGCTGGTTGCCTCATGAAATGCACTCTACTGGGTGCAGGTCTGTGTCCATGTGTCTGTCTGTCCAGAGATGTTTAGGCTCCTGTGGGTGCCAGCTCTGCATGTCTGAGGAGCACCAGGGTGGAAAAAAAGGCCAAATTTTGGCACTTGTGATGGCAGCAGAGCTGTGTGGCCCTCCCTGAGCTCCCATCTGTCCATTTTCTTTGCCATGTAGCTTGTGCAGAAGCCAAGGTGGGGAATAAAGATCCCAGATGGGAGGTGTTGGTCACAGCCATGAGCTTCACCCATGTCTTCAGTGATGTAGCTGATGGGTTTGGGGTTGGCACAGAGGAATGTTCATGCTCCTGCCAGCCTGGGACAAACCAGCTTAGGGCCATCTAGAGGTTTTATTTGGAAAAAAAACCCAACACCAGAATCATCCAACCCAAAAAACCCAACTGCAGAAACACCTAGCCCATCAATCCCATCCCGTCAGGCAACATCATTCCGTGCCACTACTTTGTTTTATGGGATGCAGGTTGCTCTTTGACGCTCTGGGTTGGTTCCCCTCGGAATAACAGCATCCAACCCAGGGTCTCTGGGGTTCCCAACAGGACCTCTTTGGGATAAGGAGCATCTAACCCTGTGGGCAAACGGGGTTTGTCCCAAGGCCATCACTGCTGTTTGTGGTTGCTGGGGGAACTCATGGTTCCCATTTGTGCAACATCACTGGGGTATCTTCTTGGCTGTTTGAGAGCTGCAGCTCTGCTCAGAAAGCCCAAAGGTGCAGAGATTTGGAGCTTGTCTGTGGTTTGTTAGCTGAAGTGATGTTAAAATAAAATCAAATGTTGTTATTTAAATAATAAATGTTTCTCAAAGGAGAAATGTCTTTCAAAGGAGCCTGCTGAATCATGTGTGGGTTTGTCCTTCTAAAGCACCTCAGGGTAGATCTGGCTCCTTGGGGAAATGTGTCACCTACCTGGAACACCAGCAGTGCAATGAAGCCTTGAGAATGGGGGGAGAGGGCAAGAGAAGAGGTCAAGAAGGGCAACCTGAGCCTCCAGTTTCCTATTAATTGAAAACTAACAGTTTTTTATAGACATGGGATGATCTTACTGCCTTACCTCTGCATCCCTCTTTAGAGCACTTCCCTAAAAGCCTGTAAAAGGCAGGGAGAGGCAGGCAAAGCTACCTGTGTTCACAATGATCCAAATAAAACCACCCACCCTAAAATAAAATACAAAATTTTTTAAAAAGGCAGAATTTATGTCACTTTTGTCAGGCAGCCAATATCCACAGGAAGTTTACTGGCCTCCAAAATGTGTGTGGGCAGATATCATCCATGGGCTGCTATTGCTCAACCCGTGGTTCTGGCAGCACCCTGTGCCTTGCAGGGGGGGTGGGGTGGGGGGAGTGGAGGGAAGGGGGGGAAAATTGTGGGGGAGGGTTGTAAGATTCACCCTGTGCACTGGGATGTGGCTAGGGTGCTCCCAACCCTGTCACCTAACTCATGAGATTAAGACATTCACCTTGTCACTGAGCTCTGGGGGTCCAGATATGGCAAGGTCCCACCTGCATCCTGGGGAGTCATGGCTCCCTCCTCCCCAGTTATTTCCCCATGCAGGCACACAGCAGCAAAGGTATTTTGGGGGGGTCAGGGTTTGTGCACCCCAGTCATGTCTCAGAAGGTGCTTGGCATGAAGAGGAGCCAAAAGCTGTGGGGGAGGAAGAGCTGTGGGTCCGCGCGTGGTCACAACCTGGTTTCTCACACTGGAATTTTGGGACCAGTTGCCAGAGAGAAAGGCTGCCTGGCATGCAAAAATGGAAAGAAAAGGGGAAAGAATAAAGTCATCATGTTGGGAATAACTGAAAGGTTCACGTTCTGCAGAGACCAGCCTGCTGAGGCGTGTGACAGTGGTGGGAGTGGTGGGAGAAGAGAAGGCTCCGAGGTGACCTAATTGTGGCCTTCCAGTATCTGAAGGGGGCTTACAGGAAGGCTGGGGAAGGACTCCTCAAGATCTCAGGTAGTGATAGGACTAGGGGGAATGGAATGAAGCTGGAGGTGGGGAGATTCAGGCTAGATGTGAGGAGGAGGTTCTTCACCATGAGAGTGGTGAAACCCTGGAATGTGTTGTCCAGGGAGGTGGTCGAGGCCCCGTCCCTGGGGGTGTTTAAGAGCAGGCTGGATGAGGCTCTGGCCAGCCTGATCTAGTGTGGGGTGTCCCTGCCCATGGCAGGGGGGTTGGAACTAGGTGATCCTTGTGGTCCCTTCCAACCCTGAATGAAACTATGAAACTATGAAACTATGAAACTATGAAACTATGAACCCAAGGCCATCTGTGGACGTTTATGGCTCTTCATCAGGAAATCTGGGGCTGGGAGACCCAGAATCCACCTTGCTGGGACCTGCTGTTCAGAGGGTACTGCTGTAGCAGAGTCACTCGCATGTGAGGTGTCCCAAAGAAGGGATAACAGTGCTGGCACATGAGGCTGGGGAAATGATAAACTGATTATGAGCCAGGGGTGCATTCAGAAGGGTGTGGTCGGCAGGTCAAGGGAGATTCTCCTCCCCTCTACTCTGCCCTAGGAAGGCCACATCTGTTCCTTGGTTCAGGAGAGACCAGAAACTACTTGTTGGAGTCCAGTGGAGGCTCCAAAGATGCTGAGGGGCCTGGGGCATCTCTGTGAAGAGGAAAGGCTGAGAGACATAGGATTGTTTAGCCTGAAGAAGAGCAGACACAGAGGGGATCTGATCAATGCTCGGCAAGAGCTAAAGGAACTGTGGGGCCAAGGATGTGGCCAGACTCTTTCCAGTGGTGCCCAGTGACAGGACAAGGGCCAGTGGGCACAAAGGGGAACCCAGGAGGTTCCATCTGGACATGAGGAAAAAATTCTTTGCTGTGAGGATGCTGGAGACCTGGAGCAGGCTGCCCAGAGAGGTTGTAGAGTCTCCTTCTCTGGAGAGATTCCAAACCCACCTGGGCATTGTGATCCTGGGCAAGCTGCTGTGGGTGACCCTGCTTTAGCAGGGGGGTTGGACTAGAGGATCTCCAGAGGTGCCTTCCAACCCACACCAGGCTGTGATTCTGATTTGAGGAGAGGCTTGGTGCATGAAAGAAGAGGAACCCCCTCAAGTTCTGACTGCCTTTGCCATGTTGAATCCTGCAGAGACAGGGACACTACTGTGGGACACTGCTCTGCTTAGCATCTGCTCTTCACTCCTCAGGGAGGGGTGTGAGCTCAGCCTCCCTGGAGCTTCTGGCTCTGAGTTACCTCCACCCACTGCTGCCCCAAAAGCCCAGAAAAAAAGCAAAACCTGCTGCTTCCTTCAGGTGGGAAAAAGGCCTTGATTAGAGCTCTGTGAGGATGAAGAGGGCCATTAATCTCCCTTCATCCTGAGCCATGAGCCTGCACAAAACACTGCTTTTATTAGCCCAGTGCAGGGGCCATTAAAGAAGCCAAATTAATTTGAGTCTTCAGCTCAATTGAGGCTGGCTCAGTGCAAACAGAAGGTGCCCAAGTGTCATTGTGTTGTCTCTGCACACCCCTAATGACGCTCGATTTCCGTACCAGAAGCGCAGTGGCGCAAGAAAGCCCCAGGCAGGTCTTCTGAGTTTTCATCTAGAAATCAAACTGCTGAAGGAAGAAGTACCCCTGGGGACAAGGGATGGCAGCCACCACCCATCAGAGCTCTGAATAATGGAGAAGGACTTTCCAGAGTGGCTGGAGGGAGTAGGGGCTGGAGGAAGGTCAAGACCTTCCTCAACTGGCAAGAGCAGCCCAGGGGTGGCTTTGAGGTGTGTCCCAAGTCAGCATCTGCCTCTCTTTCTGAGGTGTCTCCATTAACAAGAAAGTCATGAAGATTCCAGGCAGTGGGTCATAGTTTGGGTGGGAAATGATGGCAATGCAATGCAGTGCTTTGGGGGAAATGGTCACTTTTGGAGAGCAGAGAAATAAAGACAGAAGCTTCCTTATTGCCCACGCCTTTTCTGGATTGTTTGGATCATCTCAGTGCAGACAAACACCAAGCTGTGTGGTGTGGTCAATACACTGGAAGGACAGGATGACAACCAGAAGGATCAGGACAAGCTTGAGAGGTGGAGCCATGTGAGCCTCATGAGTTTCAAAAAAGCCAAGCACAAGGTCCTGCACCAGGGTCAGGGTGAACCCTGGTACCAACACAGGCTGGGGGATGAGGGGCTGGAGAGCAGCCCTGAGGAGGACTTTGGATTGCTGGTGGGTGAAAAGCTGGATATGAGTTGGCACCATGTGCTCACAGCCCAGCATGTCCTGAGATGATCCCCAGCAGCATGGGCAGCAGGTGCAGCACAGGGCAGGTGGAGGTCACCACAAGAAGGCAACAGCCAGCAGAGCAATGAGCAAAAATAGCAAGAGCTGAGATTTGCAGAGAATGAAATAATGACAGCACCATGGTCAGTCTGCTCCCTTCTCCATTTGGGGAAGAAAATGGAGAGGACTTCTCTGGTAGTCCAAGAAAAATATCTCTTATCCTCAATACTGAGCAGCAGATGGAAGGGCTTGGCTGAAGAGCCAATATAAGGACATGAGAGGGCTGGAAGCTCTCTGCTGTGAGGCCATGATGAGAGAGTTGGGTTGTTCAGCCTGGAGAAAAGAAGGCTCTGGGGAGACCTTCTGGTGGCCTTTCAGTGCTTAAAGGGGGCTGCTCAGGAAGCTACCAAAGCAGAAGGTAGCTATGGTAAAGCCAAATGTTTCTCTTTTCCCTGTGTTCCAGCCACGGGGAATTATCATCAGCTCCGATATCTGAGACAAGCACTGGCACTGCTGCAAAGCTGGTTTGGGAGCCCAGCTGTGCCATCTTCCCTTAAGTCACTTCCTTGCCTAATTGATTTAATCCTGTTTAATCAGCTTTCACACCACACGCCCTCCTGGAGCCCAGGGAGATGGGCTGGCTGCCCATCATCTGCCCGGAAACGGAGCCGCCTGCCTCATCCCTTCTTCCCAGGGCTCTGCTTTCCTTCCAGTCTCCCAAAGGAGGAGTTCCACTGGGATTCTGGGCTCCGCACATCACTGCATGTAGCACACAGCATCACTCAGGTCTGCAGGCTGGACCCAAATGTCCACATTGCTGACCCCCACAAATGGGATTGTGGAGATGTCGTGCCTCAGACAGAGCTGTGACAGAAACACAAGAAGAGGCCAAAACAACTGAAAAAAACAGAGAATCACAGAATGGTTTGTGTGGGGAGTGACCTTTAAAGGTCATCTAGTCCAGCCCCTCTGCAGCCAGCAGGGACAAGAGCAGGTTGCTCAGAGCCCCAAACAACCTGGCCTAGAATGGGATTGTCAGTGGAATTCTCAGTGTTGGGTTAATGATTGGACTCAGTGATCTTAAAGGTCTTTTCTAGTTGAGTAAATTCTATGGTTCTATGGGGCATATATCACTTCTCTGGGCAACCTGGACCAGGGACTCACCACCCTCACTGTCACAAATTTCTCCCTTCTCACTAGTCTGAATCTCCTTCTTTCAGTTTAAACTCCTCACCCCTTGTCCTGTCACAAGTCCTGCTCAAAAGTCAGTCCCCATCTTTCTTCTAGACTTCTTTAAGTATTGAAGCCATTCTTCAGCCAAAAGACACATGCAGGGGAAGGTCTTGAGGGGCCAGAGCCCTCTAGTCTGCTGTAGGAAAACCAACCAGAGGGACAACTGACAGGCTGTGGAAAAAACAGCCAGAGGTCAGAGATGATCTACAAAGTGATTGAAAAGACAAGGAGGGAAAGCTGTACAAGCCCAAGCGGGATGCAGAGCTAAAAATACAGCTGCTGTGGCTTGGCGAGGGAGCAAGGCATCTGAGGCCACCACTTGTGTGTTTGCTGTGCTGGTTTGCATGCGTGGTTCTCAGCCCGGGAGAAAGTCCTCTCCTTTAGGAGCATCCACATGGCGCACACGATATATATTCTTACTCACTGCTCTTTATACAGCTGAAGGGAGACACATCTATGTTGTCATCTTAGATTGGATATTAGGAGAAATTTCCTTCCTGAAAGGGTGGCTGCCCAGAGAGGTGGTGGAGTCACTGTCCCTGGAGATCTCCAAGAAACGTGTGGACATGGCACATTGAGACATGGGTCGGTGGGCATGGTGCTGCTGTGTTGGTGGTTGGACTTGATGATCTTAGAGGGATTTTCCAATTTTAATGATTCTGTGATTCTAGCAGATGTCCCTGCTCACTGCAGGGGCCTGGTCTAGATGACATTGAAAGGTGCCATGCAACCCAAACCATTCCATGATTCTATCTGAGTGGGAGAGGTCAATGGTGAAGACCGTACCATGGCTCCCTGATGCTCATAGGCTTTGCTGTGAGAGGACTGGAAGGAGAAACATTGGTTGCCTACTCAAAAGCCCAAGGTGAACAATGTGTTTGTGGAGGCCCCTGGAAATCAGAGGCTTTCCCATCACGAGCTGCTTTTTTTTTAACTAGATTTCTCTGAAATGTGGAAACATCCACGCCCATTGAATCCCCAGGGAAACGCTGCCGGCCTGCCAGCAGTGGTGCTGTTCCCAAAGCCAACTAAATCTTCAAAAGAAGAGACTAAACACTGACAAATTCATGTCAAGCATCTGATTTTGCAAAAGGCCATAAGAGTGATGAGCCATGGTTGGGCGTGATGGATCACCCACCACCCTGCCCCCTGCCCTCAGTGAAGTGACCTCCCCTGCAAACCCCATTTATTAGGTAGAAACAGGACTCCCCATTGAGCTGAGCTCGTGCAAGGGAGACAGCAAAGGTCTCAGGGTTGACAAAAAAGTCAGACAATAAATCTGTGCAGGGCTTTGGGTCCCCTGAGAGCAGCCTGCTTTGCTTTCGCTGCAGTTCTCACTAGGCTGCACCAGCTGCAGAAGATGCCAGTTTGTGGGTGAGATAAAAACCCTCTGAGAAAAAAAAATTAACTGAGAAAACTTGCTTCTCAGATCAGACAGTTTGTGACTGACATCCTGTCCTGGTCAAAACACCATCACTCCAGTCATACAAATCTGTTACACTGCTCGATGACCTGAGTGATCTTCTCCAGCTAAAACAATTCTATGAGTCTGTGATCTCCCTGCCTTGGTTTCTCTTCCATGCCCTGGGTGAATATCTTTGCAGCACAGACTCACAGAATTGTTTGGGTGAGGGAAGAGTTCTAAGATCATCAACTCCAACAGGCAACTGAAGATCACCAGAGCCATTAAACCACATCCCAAAGTGCCAGGTCCACACATTTCTTCAACACCTCCAGGGATAGTGACTCCACGCTGGGCGGCCTGTTCCAATGCCTGACCACGCTTTCAGTGGTGACGTTTTCCCCAATATCCAACCTAAAGCTTTCCTGGCACAAGTTCAAGCCATGTCATCTCATCACATAACCTGATACTAGGGACAAGAGACCAAACCTCACCTCACTCCAGCCTCCTTCCAGGGAGTTGTAGAGAGCAGTGAGGTCTCCCTGTGGCCTCCTTTTCTCCAGGCTAAACACCCCCAGTTCCCTCAGCTGCTCCTCCCCAGACCTGTTCTCCACACCCTTTACCAGCTTTCCTGTCCTTCTCCGGACATGGTCCAGCACCTCAATATCCTTCTTGGAGTGAGGGACCCAAAACTGAACCCAGTATTTGAGGTGTGGCCTCACAAGTGTTGAGTAAAGTGACATAACTGATTGAATGTTTTGGTTGGAGAAGACCTCTAGAATCATCAATTCCAGCCACCAGCCTAAGACCACCGTGGCCATTAAACCATGCCTCAAAGAGCCATGTCCACATGATTCTTGAACACCTCCAGGGACAGTGACTCCTCTACCTCTCTAGGCAGTTTGTTCCAGGGCTTTACCACTCTTTGGGGGAAGAAATTTTCCCTTATATCTAACCTAAACCTTCCCTGGCACAATTCCAGGCCATTTCCTCTTGCTCTATCACCCCGTGGCGATTCCCCGAGACTGAGGAAACTCCAGAATACTAATACAAAGAGGAAATAATAACAGGGGGAGATGGGGATGGCCTCTGCTCCAGGGCACAGGGCTTCCAGCTTTGCTCCTGTTAGTGTTGGCAGCTCTCACAGCAGTGAAAGGTCCTTGCTTTGGCTCAGTGCTCTCTTCCCACAGCCAGCCCCATGCTGCCGGCACCGTGCTTGCCAGGAGGGGCCCAGAGGAGCCACTGCACTGGCTCTGGCTGAGAAAGATTCCCACAGGTCTGGTGGAGCTGTTCCTCATGCTGAGCATCCACAGATTTATCCCTGCTACTGGCTGCTCTAAAGAGCATCCTCCAGAGGTAAAAGCCTCCAGCTGGGTTTTTCCCAGCAGGCTCCTGAACTGTGGGGTTTTCCCCTGGCTCTTTTCTCAGTGGGGATAGGATCACAAACAGGTTTGGGTGGAAAGGAACCCTTAAAGGTTATCTAGTCCAACCCCCCTGCAGTCAGCAGGGACATCTGCCACTAGAACCGGTTGCTCAGAGCTCCAAATAACTTGACCTGCAATGGTTCCAGGGATGTGGCATCTACTACCTCTTTGGGCAACCTGGGCCAGTGTCCCACTACCCTCAGCATCAAAAATTCCTTCCTTCTCTACAGTCTGAATCTCCCTGGTTTAGTTTAACCTCATCACAACAGGCCCTGCTCAAAAGTCTGTCCCCAGCTTTCCAATTTTCTCTTTTAAATCCTGAAAGGCCACCAGAAGATCTCCTTGGAGCCTTCTCTTCTCCAGGCTGAACGACCCCAACTCTCTCAGCTTGGCTTCACAGCAGAAGGCTTCCAGTCCTCCCATCATTGCTGTGGCCTCCTCTGGCCCTGCTCCAACATGTCCATGCTGTTCTTGTGCTGTGGACTCCAGAGCTGGCCCTAGCATTGCAGATGGGGTCTCAGCAGAGCAGAGGGGCAGAATGCCCTCCTTCCACCTGCTGCCCGTGCTGATTTGGATGCAGCCCAGGACGTGGGTGGCTCGAGGTTGGCAGCATACGGTGCTTACTCATGCCCAGCTTTTCACCCACCAGCACCCCCAACTCCTTCTCCTCAGGGCTGCTCTCCAGCCTGTGTTGGTACCAGGGTTTGCACTGACCCATGTGCAGAATGTCAAGGAGAGGGCAGGACCAAGGCACAGGAGCGCTTTGCTCCTCGCTGCCTCCTTGTCCTCTGCTTAGGCAGCATCAAAATGGCAGTGGAAGAAACCTCCAGAGCTGACCGAGCTCATCCTCCTCTCCAAACCCATCTGTAAATATCTGAAGGGTGGCTGTCAAGAAGAAGGGGCCATTGGCTTTTAAATGGTGTCCCATGACAGGACAAGGGGCAATGGACACAAACCAGAACACAGGAAGTTTCACCTCAACATGAGGAAAATCATCTTTACTGTGTGAGGGTGCTGGAGCCCTGAGCAAGCTTCCCAGAGAGGTTGTGGAGTCTCCTTCTATGGAGATATTCAAGACCTGTCTGTATGCATTCCTGTGTGACATGCCCTAGGTGACCTGCTTTGGCAGGGGGGTTGGACTAGATGATGTCTGGAGGTCTATTCCAACCCCTAACATTCTATGATTCTGTGGAACCTTGTCCAGCACCAGGTTCCTCACTGTCCTCCCTCCTTTGCTACTGCCTAGACTGTAGTTCCAACCCTAGGAGGGACCCAGGAGATGCTGATTAAGCAGCAAAGCAATAGTTGGTGGAACTGGGTTGGGCAAATACTATTTGCTGGGAGCACAACATCCCAAATTCCACTGTCACAGCAGGCAAGGGGGGCTGGAGGACAGGAGGAAATGGTTCTGGCCAGGACAGATGTGAGATGTCAAAGGAGACAGCTCTTTGAAGAGACTTTAAAAGAGAAGTCACTATGTTTACAAGAAACCATTCCAGGGCTGTTTGCTTGTGTTTATCCCTGGCCATTCGTGCTACCAGAGTTTTGGCCACACAGCTCCTGGAGAGCGATGGAGTTTGTCATGCTGAGTGGCTGTATACATGAGACAACATTCATTTGTTTTGAGCATATGCTATTTCCTCCACTGAAGACCTTTTCCATCCAATCTGGGCTGGGAATTGCTCGCTTACAGCTGGGAGGACTCTCTGAGGGCCCCACAGAGTTTAGATTGACCTTGTAGCTCCATGAGGATGAGTCCTCAGCACTTACTTGTCAGCAAGCCAGTGCATGGCCAGCACTTGGACTCTGCCCAGTGGTCCACAGGGCTGCTGGAAGAAGCTGCTTGAGGTTTTGGACTGATCTCATCAGGCTGCAATTTTGGAAGCATCGTGCATCTGATGAGAGGGCTCCTGCTTCTTCCAGTCCCCTGGGTTATCACTGTCCCTGACGTGCCCTGGTCCCCTGAGGCTGTTTCCAGCAAGTCCATCACACTCCCTCATGTCTGCTGCAGGACCATGACATAGATAAGGAGCATGAAGTCTGCAAACCAAACCCCCTGCAGCTCTGCAAATGGGGATAGGGACAAGGGGACAAAACAAAAGGGAAAGGGGACAAGGGAAAGGCTTCCAGGTTCTGTTCTGGTCTGTTTGGCCATCAGAAGTCATCACGTTCAGCAGGTTTCTCTGCAGGCGATACTTTGCCATTACCCCTCGCTCATTGCCTTTTGCTTTCCCAAGCTTTGGCAGCTAAATCAGCCCAGAAATCCAACTGCTCTCTGCAAGATGCTCTGGGAGCTGGACTTCCCACTACCAAGGAGTTTTGGATCAGCCCAGAACATCAAAACACAAATCTGAGAGGAGGTCAGGAGTCAAAACCAAACACAAGGAAATCCAGGGCAGGATATCCGCTTGTTCAAGCAGCTGATTACCCTCTTGGAGAGGTCTTTCACTCCAAGCATCCTTCCCAAGAGTGGCTTGCTCAGCACTTTCCTTTTTAGAGGAGGAGCTGCTTAGGCAAACTGAGGCCAGTTCTTCCTTCCTGGCATGTTCTTGCTGGTTCATCCCACTGGCACCAGATACAGATGCTTCATGGAGCAGCTGGGGTCATCTTCAAACAGCAAAGGTGGTGAATGGAGTTACCAGCCAGTCACCAGTGGTGTTTAGTATCTTTAATATCTACCCTTTAATATCTTTATCAGTGATCTGGATGAGGGAATTGAGGACACCCTCTGTCAGTTTGCAGATGACACTGAACTGGGTGGGGGTGTTGATTTGTCTGAGGGGCAGGAGGCTCTACAGAGGGATCTGGACAGGCTGGATCAATGTGGTGAGATCAATGGGATGAGGTTCAACAAGGCCACATACTGGGTCTTGTACTTGGCTCACAGCAGCCCCAAGAACACTCCAGGCTTGGGGCTGAGTGGCTGGAAATTGCCCAGTGGAAAAGGACCTGGAGGTGTTATTTGACAGCCAGCTGAAGGTGAGCTAACAGTGAGCCCAGGTGGCCAAGCAGCATCCTGGCCTGGATCAGGAATAGTGTGGCCAGCAGGACCAGGGCAAGGAATGTCACCCTGTACTCAGGGCACTGGTGAGGCTGCACTTTGAATATTTGGTTCAGTTTCAGGCCCCTCACTCCAAGGACATTGAGGCGCTGGAGAATGTCCACAGAAGGGCAACAAAGCTGGGGATGGGTCTGGAGAACCAGTCTGAGGAGGAGCAGCTGAGAGAATTGGGATTGTTCAGCCTGGAGAAAAGGAGGCTGAGGGGAGACCTCATTGCTCTCTACAACTCCCTGAAAGGAAGCTGGAGTGAGGTGGTGGTTGGTCTCTTCTCCCTAGTATCAGGTGACAGAATGAGAGGAAATGGCCTCAAGCTCTGCCAGGGGAGGTTCAGTTTGATATTAGGAACAATTTATTTCCTGCAAGAGTGATCAGGCATTGGAACAGGCTGCCCAGGGAGGTGGTGGAATCACCATCTCTGGAGGTGTTGAAGAAATGTGTGGACATGGCACTTCAGGACATGACATGGTTTAATGGCCATGGTGGTGTTAGGTTGATGGTTGGACTTGATGATCTTAGAATTCTATTCCAACCCAAATAATTCTATGATGCTATGATTCTATAAAAAATTGACATCTGACAACTTTTTAAGGGAGATCAGCTCTGCCTGAGCATTACCACGATGCTCTGAGAGGGTCTTTGCTGCTGTTGCCTCCACACCACCATCTAGCCCACCTAAAAGGCCCTAGGAGCACAATCCCCATCCCCTACCAGGGCATAAACACAGATGTGGTCAGCAAACACCATTGTGTTGCTGGTTTGCTCCATTCTTTCCCTCTGGGAGGGGAACAGCTGATGTTCTTCTCACCTTTTTCTGAAGTCACTCTGTGTTTTCAGAAGGAGGTGCTGAGCCAGGAAGGATTTCTTCTTGCGGGTGTGTTTGCCTGGAGACTTGCCTCTGCACAGCAGTACCCAGTGCATTCCTTACAGCCCATTGAATTGCCCCTTCCCTCTGCTTGGACTTGCTGGTGCCTATCTGGGAATGGAAGAGCAGACCCAAGGACTTGTACAGCTGCTGGAACACCAGATCTCATAGGGGAGACCTTTAGGTTCCTCATCCCTGCAAGAGTGGACCCTGTCCTCCTAGGAGATCCCTGTCCTTGCAAGGGGTTCATGTGAAGTTCCCATCCTTTTAGGAAGTCACTGTGGGGTCATTGCCCTGGCATTGGTGTCTCTGTTCCCATAGGGAGGACCTTGTCCTCGTTGGGGGTCATTGTGGGGTCTCTGTTCTCATAGAGAGGTCCCTGTCCTCGTAGGGGGTCATTGTGGGATCCTCATCCTTGCAGGGGGAGGGCTATGTTCATTTATAGAGGGTCCGTGACCTTGCAAGAGAACACCTCTGTCCTCACGGGGGGTCCCTGGGGACTGCAGCAACTGAGGAGAGCAGGGCTGCTTCCTGAAGGCGGCCAGATCCCAGGGCCCGGCACACTGGGGTACAGCCAGGATGGGGTGGGATGAGAAGTCAGCTGCATACTCCCCATCAGCCCACAGCTCTGCGGCATGTCCTAGCCTGGTTTGTGGGACCCCAATCTGGCCTCAACACAGTCCAACAGCTACTGTGGTCTGGGAAAACCCACCCAGCCCAATGCAAAGAGCACTGGAGCAGCACAGGGCAGGTGGAGGTCACCAGAAGAAGGCAACAGCCAGCAGAGCAATGAGCAAAAATAGCAAGAGCTGAGATTTGCAGAGAATGAAATAATGACAGCACCATGGTCAGTCTGCTGCTGACCCTTCTCTATTTGGGGAAGAAAATGGAGAGGGCTTCTCTGGTAAGTCCAAGAAAAATATCTCTTATCCTCAATACCGAGCAGCAGATGGAAGGGCTCGGCTAAAGAGCTGGGCAGCTGGGTCTCAGTATTCCAATATAAGGGCATGGATCTGTTAGAACAGGGCCAGAGGAGGCCACAGCAATGATGGGAGGGCTGGAAGCCCTCTGCTGTGAGGCCAGGCTGAGAGAGTTGAGGTTGTGCAGCTTGGAGAAGAGAAAACTCTGGGGAGACCTTCTGGCGGCCTTTCAGTACTTGAAAAGGGCTTATCAGAAAGCTGGGAAGGGACTTTAGACAAGGGCATGAAGTGATAGAACAAGGAGCAACAGCTTTAAAGTGAAGGAGGATAACATTAGATCAGATGTCAAGAAGAAGTTCTCCACTATGAGCGTGGTGAGACACTGTAACAGACTGGCCAGAGAAGCTGTGGATGCCCCATCCCATTCCAGTTCAGACTGGAGGGTGCTTTGAACAATCTGGTCTAGTTACAGATGTCTCTACCCACGGCAGGGGGGTTGGAAGCAGAGGATCTTTAAGGTCCCTTCCAACCAAAACCATTCCGTGATTGTATGTCGGCACAGTTACTGGAGACATTAATGTCCCCATGGCACCGGGACACCACCAGCAGCCCCAGAGTGGGGGAATGGGCTGGATGAAACAGGACAATTGCCTTTATGAAGATTGGCCCCACTCCTTGCTCAAGGTGGGTGGCAGGGATCCCATCCCCAGGGGAGCCAGGACTGTCACTGGGGTTGACTGGCTGCAGGCAAAGGGTAAGCAAACCCCTCTGGGCTAAAAGCCAAGCGCTGTTTTCCTGGGACACAGCAGGATGCTTCCTGGCATTGCTGGAGCACATTTTCCCTGAAAATTCCTGACCCACCGTGGGAGGGGGATGGACAGAGGAGTTCATCCTCATCACACCGTGGTGGATCAGAGAAGACCCATGGGGCAGAAGAGAGGAGAGCAGGGCTGAGTGGTCTGCTCTGCTGATGACTCAATGTGCAACCATCCTTGGGACCTCGGAGGGATGTTACTCAAGAGGAAAAATCATGGAAAGCCAAGGAGGTCCAAAGGAAATGGACAGTAGGAGGGTTGTGATTAAATGGCTTTAACTCATATCCTTACAAACGTAGATGCACTTTGGGAGCTGTTTGGGGGAGGAATGTAAGGCTGACCCTGCTGGCTTACGCTGAAGGTCTCTGTAGCTTGTCTGCAGCAGCAGACACTTAGCAGGGATTTAGGGAATGAGTCCAAGGACAGGACAAGTCAGAGCAGCCTTGGCTGGTGATGGTCAGCAGTCACCAGGAGCTAACCCAGCCCCTCTATATTGACCTACCCCCTTTCTAAAGGGACCATTACCCCACAGTGAGGAGCCTGGGGTCTAGCCAGGGTAGAAAACACATCTGGTGGAGACAGATGTGGTGGAGTGTCCCAGCAGTGTTACTGGGGCCATCAGCATGGCAGAAAGGCTGGGAAGAGCAGCCAGCTGGCTCCACACTGCAGGACATGACTTGCCAGGGGAATAGTTGAAGCTGTGCCACAGGGAGCTGTGTTGTGAAGCTTCTCCTATTTCCTGGGAATCAGAGATAAAGTAAAAAATATCTGCGACCTCTTCCCAGATGGAGCCAGGTCCTTACAACAGACATGCTGTGCTCCTGGCTGCAAACAAGGAAGGGAGAAATCCCTCTTGGTGAAACATTCCAACTTTCTCTCTTATTCAGCCCATGCATCACTGTGGTGACCTGCCTGTCACCCTCAATATCTTGAGTCCTCCACAGCCAGATTGCAGGAGAGTCAGGGAGAGATACTGGAATCCAGCCATGCCCTGTCACCGTGAGCCCACTCGGCTGTGGGGTGGCATTGCTGGGTCACCACTGTCCCCAGAAGCCACAGGCTTCCCAACCATGAATCAAGTGGGATTTCCTCCAGCTGGTGCAGCACTGTTCTGGGGTGACACAGCCTGAATCATGTCCCTCCCTCCCATTTCACTCTCCGTGGCTTTGTCCTGACTTCCTTTGCTCCCAGGGACATCCTCATTTGCCCAAGCACAGGGGACAGTCCCTGCTGTTGCACCAGGCCTGCTGCAACCAGGAGCAGCACTGCCTGAGAGCCAGGTGGGACCCAGGGACAGACAAATGTCACAGCCAAGCCTGATACGGAGTCACAGCTTTTATCAGTATGTAATTAAGACCTTGTAATTAAAGCCTCCTTTCAGGGAGCTGTAGAGAGCAATGAGGTCTCCCCTCAGCCTCCTTTTTTCAAGGCTGAACACCCCCAGTTTCCTCATCAGACCTGTTCTCCAGACCCTTTCCCAGCTTCATTGCCCTTTTCTTGACATTTTCCAGCACCTCAGTGTCCTTCTTAGAGTGAGGGGTCCAGAACTGAGCCCAGTATTTAAGGTGTGGCTTCACGAGTGCCCAGTCCCTCTCCAGGTCCTGCTGGCCACACTGCGGCTGATCCAGGCTAGGATGCTGTTGGCCTTCTTGGCTACCTGGGCACACACTGGCTTGTCTTTGGCCAGCTGTCGACTAGCATCCCCAGGTCCTTTTCCACTGGGCAGTTTCCAACCACTCAGCCCCACGCCTGGAGTGTTCATGTTCAGGACCCAGCACTTGGCCTTGTTGAACCTCACTCCTTTGGCCCTGGCCCATCAATACAGTCTGTCCAGGTTCCTCTGTAGAGCCTCCCTACCCTCAAGCAGATCAGCACCCTTCCCAGCTTGCTGTCATCTGCACACTGACTGAGAGTGCCCTTGATGCCCTCATCCTGATCATTGATAAATACATTAAAGGAAACTGGCCCCAGGAAGCAAGGAGCTGCCTGATGAAAGGCTGGTGAGTCACAGCCTCTCTGTTCATGGTCCCAGCTCTACCCTCAGGCAGCTGCCAGCAGCACGTCTGGCTCTGGCTCCCCTGCAATGAGGCTGAGCTATGCCTTGGCTCCAGTCCTGCTGCACTCGGGTTTGGGCAGGTCCATGGAGACCTGGCTAGTGCTAATCCCTTTAAACCCTCAGATATCGTCTCCTGCCTGTAGCTCCAGCAGGGAGGCTGGATTTGGACCTAAAGGAGCTGATTGCTGGGAGCCAACCAGGAGGCTTTGGATGGTGGTAGCCACATTTCACCACATACCAACAAGGGAGGAAGGGATACTTCATAGCTCCTCAGTTTCCAGGTCGATGTGTACAGGGTGTCTCCAAAAAGCTCAGCCCAAAGAAGCTCCATAGATCCCACACACTGCCACAGGAAGGGTAATAAATGGCCAGGTGCTGGCCATGTCCCTCATGCTGGGAGCTGCCCCTTGGACACCATTCCAGCTGTTCTCCTGAAAGCATTTTCAGGTCTCTTTGGACCTTTCCAAATATGTGCCTTGGTGTTAGTGTCTGGCCCCACTCACAGCTGGGCTTTCCTCCTCTGCTCTCCTGTGCAAACCTGGACTCTCCCAGCCACAGAATCCTTCACTCAGCCCTGTGGTACCTCCATGTCCAGGATCCCACCTCTCCCTGTGGACCATGTCTCCCACCTACCTTCCCTCAGCAGGGTCCACAGAGAGTCCCCCAGAGCATCTCTCCAGGGTAATCCAGCCTTCCAAAGCTCCCCAACATGAGTCACTCATAAGCTCAGCTGTGGAAAGAAGACTCCAGGACTTAAAACTCAAAAGGGGCCTGAGAAGAAGTTCCATGCACAGCACCAAGAGGTTCTTCTGTCTGTTCTCCTCTGGGTAGGACTGCACATGGAGGAAGGCTGGGGCATGGCTTTCACAGAGTTAGAATAACATAGAATTACATAGAATAAACCAGGTTGGAAGAGACCTTCAAGATCATCATGTCCAGCCCGTCAACCAATCCAACCCACCTAAACAACTAACCCATGGCACCAAGCACCCCATCAAGTCTCCTCCTGAACACCTCCAATGATGGTGACTCCACCACCTCCCTGGGCAGCCCATTCCAATGGGCAATCACTCTCTCTGTATAGAACTTCTTCCTAACATCCAACCTAAACCTCCCCTGGCGCAGCCTGAGACTGTGTCCTCTTGTTCTGGTGCTGGCTGCCTGGGAGAAGAGACCAACATCCACCTGGCTACAACCTCCCTTCAGGGAGTTGTAGAGAGCAATAAGGTCACCCCTGAGTCTCCTCTTCTCCAGGCTAAGCAACCCCAGCTCCCTCAGCCTCTCCTCATAGGGCTTGTGTTCCAAGCCCCTCACCAACTTTATTGCCCTTCTCTGGACTCGTTCCAGCAAGTCAACATCCTTCCTAAACTGAGGGGCCCAGAACTGGACACAGGACTCGAGGCGCAGCCTAACCAGTGCAGTGTACAGGGGCAGAATGACCTCCCTGCTCCTGCTGGCCACACTGTTCCTGATGCAGGCCAGGATGCCATTGGCCCTCTTGGGCCATCCTCATGAGCCTATTTCAGCCCTGGCTACAAGGAGCCATACCAACAGTTCCATGGCTTTGCCCTTCTTGGGGCTCCTGGTTCTTACTCTTTACAGGTCCATTGTGGAAGATGATTGCCTAGTCTAATGGAAGGTGTCCCTGGTCTAGCTGAAGGTATCCCTGCCCATCACAGAGTCTTGGAACTAGATGATCTTCAAGGTCCCTTCCAACCCAAATTGTGCTGTGATTCTGTGCACAGAGACTAGCCCAAGAGCTTGGGCAGCTGCCAATGCAGAACACCACCATCATATTTAGTGATAGGTCTATTTGTGTTGCAAGCAAGCCAAGAAATACCCAGCTGATGGAACAAAGGCGCTTCCCCACCTTCCCCACCCCACCAGAGTGCTGAGCATTGCTCTCCAGGTCTGGAGTGAAGCTGGGAGCCTTCCCAGCATAGCCCTGCTGAGGAAGCAGACCATGTGTTACCTCCACAAGCTGAATCATGGTGTTGCAGGCACTTTCTCAACATGAAGAAGGGATTTAGCAATCCCAAGGGCTATTAATAGAGCTGTGCTGCTCTCCCTGGGCCCCGCGCCGTGCTGGATGAGTGCAGGAGGGCAAAGCAAACTCCAAGGGAGGTGAAGAGCTGAGTTTACCTAAGGAGAGGTCCAGAGACTGGGGAAATAACCTGGCAGAGAGCAGGAGCCCGAGTGCTGTTCCCTCTACCCCCTTATCGCTTCCCCACGTCAGCTGTGTCGAGAAGGAACAATGAACAATGGAGCCAACGACGTGGCGCCGGGGACATGCCATCGCTGCTCCCTTCCCAGCCCCAGCAAACTATCCAAGGAGGGGGGAGACACTGAACATATTGCCATGGCATGGTCTGCTATGCTTGCTGTTCTTCCAGGCTGGGCTTTGATTCTGCAGGTTGGGTGTGGGAGTCACCCTGACCAGCCAGCAGTGAGGTCCCTGTGTGGACACCCAGCTTGAGGACAGACCAGGAGGACACAGCAATGGGTGTAGTCCCAGAGGACTTGCTGGAGGTGGAGCACCTCTCTATTGGGAAGGGTAAAGGTGAAGTTCAGCTCAGGAGCTGGTACAGGCTGTTTGTCTCAGCTCCATCCCAATTCCCAGCTCCAGGAGGATGGAGCCAGTGAGACCCAAGCTCTGTCCATGCGAGCATGGGGCAGAAGGGATGGAGACACCATGACTACCACCCTGCAAGCTGCCATGGGCACCATGGTGTTGAGTGCTGTGGGTACCTGCTGGGCCAGGACCAGGAGCACAGATGTATTTTTAGCAGTGGAAGGGCTAAGCGGACATCCTACACAATGAGGAAACCCATCCTACCCAGCTTCCACTCTTTATCACACATCCCAGCTCCATCCTGCCCCTGCATCCTCCTTTCCCCAGCACAGCTCCCTTGCCACCTCCAGCTGTGCCAATACAGCACTGACTGCTTCCTGTCCCACCCCCGGACCAATGTCTGTCTGTCTGCAGATTCCTCTCAGGTTGCTCCTCACTACCATGCTCTGCCCCAAACTGACAGGCAGCAAGGACATTGCATGGGCTCAGCAAACTGGTTTGGGTCTGCTTGCCATTGTAGACTCCCACTGGAGCTGCTGAGCCATGGGACACTTTTTTCCGTGCCCCTGGGCAACTCTGAGTTTGCATCACTCCTGTAAGATGCTTCCAAGTGTGGGCTGAAGGTCTGCTTGTCCACCTGCCCAAGGCAATGTGAAAAAGCCTCAGCAGGATACCAGCGCCACTCAGCAGCTCTGGGCAAACAGCTCCACTCTCAGCTCCGTCACTGCAGGTAGGGGCCCTTGGCAAGAGAGGGTGCCCCACGGTAGAGGAGGGTGCCCCACGGCAGAAGAGAGTGCCTCGTGACAGAGGAGGCTGCCTCGTGACAGAATAGGGTGCCCCACAGCAGAAGAGGGTGCCCCGTGACAGGGGAGGGTGCCCTGTGACAGGGGAGGGTGCCCCGTGACAGGGGAGGGTGCCCCGTGACAAGGGGGGGGTACCCCACAGCAGGGGAGGGTGCCCCGTGACAGGGAAGGGTACCCCACGGCAGGGGAGGGTGCCCTGTGACAGGGGAGGGTGCCCAGTGACAGGGGAGGATGCCCCGTGACAGGGGAGGGTACCCCACAGCAAGGGAGGGTGCCCCAGGAAAGAGGAGGGTTCCCCGTGACAGGGAAGGGTACCCCACGGCAGGGGAGGGTGCCCAGTGACAGGGGAGGATGCCCCGTGACAGGGGAGGGTACCCCACAGCAAGGGAGGGTGCCCCAGGAAAGAGGAGGGTGCCCCGTGACAGGGGAGGGTAGCCAAGCTGTGCTGGAGAGGAACCTGCCCTGCCAGGTGGCACAGGAGAGACCTCTCTGTCAGGCTGAGCCCCCAGCTGGGTGAACTGCCTGGTCAGCACCGTCCCCCAGCCCTGCCAGACCTCCTGTCCCCATACAGCGCCAGGCACTGCTGAGCCCAGGAGACACAAAGCCAGCCAGGCTGCCAGGTCCACGTCCTGCTGCACATCCTGGCAGAGCTGCAGGACCGCTGGTGTGGCAGCTGCCTACGCACACGTAGCTGTGTCCTTCCCGTGCCCCGGCTCCTGCCTTGCAGCATCCCCCTCCTGGGGACAATGTCCTCTCCTCACACCTCCTCCCTGCTACAGACTTCTCTTCAGCCACCCTGCAGCTGTATCCCTCTGGCAGAGCCAAATGACACCCTGGCCACGGAGCAAGGCTTGCCAGGATGGACTGTGGCCATCAGTGGTCCAGGATGAGCAGAAGAGCTGGTTTGGAAGGCTCACCTTCCACTGCAAGGACTTGTCTTTCATAGAATGGTTTGTGTTGGAAGAGACCTTAAAGATCATCTTGTTCCAACCCCTCTGCCATAGTCAGGGACACCTTCTACTAGATCAGGTTCCTTAAGGCCCCATCCAACCTGGCCTGAGTTATCTACCACCTGTCTGGGCAGCCTGTCCCAGTGTCTCATCATCCTCACAGTAATGAAGAGTTTCACCACCCTCATTGTGCTTAAAGGGTCAAAGAGCTGTGGGAAATGCTGTGGTTCCTCCCTGATGTCCCATGGTTTGGAGAGCACCCACCAGAGCTTCAGTGGGAGCAGGTGGGCGTGTGATGAATTTGGAGTGCCTGTCACTGGAAGCCCAGGGGCAGCAGACAGCACAGAATCATAGAATGCTTTGGCTGGAAAAGACCTCTAAGATCACCAAGCCATGGACCCAAGACCACCACAGCCATTAAACCACGTCCTGAAGCGCTATGTGTACGTGGTTCTTGAACCCCTCCAGGGACTGTGACTCCACCACCTCCCTGGGAACCTATTCCAATGCCTGACCAGCATGGGAGGAACCTCCATCCTGCAGCCAGGTTCCCAGCGATTTGCTCCTCTTCAATCCACCACCTCTTAGCCCAACCAGGCAGCTGGCCCCTCTATAACTCTTAAGCATGCTCTTTAAACATGCTCTTTAAACATGGAAAGCACAACATGCACCCAGAATGTTCCATCACAGTGATGCTGCAAGCCTTCCTCCCTCCACCCAGTGATGAGGGCTCTGCAGGACTCGAGGCTGGTGAAAGTCCAGTCAGAACACAGCAGATGGAGAAATTCCTTTCATTTCATGCAGTTCAAAACACTTTTGCCCTCCAGGACAGGCACATCATCCTTTTTATTTTTGATGTATGATCATTTCATCACCTTCAAACACCTGCAAACACCTGCAAGGTTCCCAGCACACATGTAGGTGTCCACCTTTGCCCTCACACTGAAATGAAGCACCATCAAAAGAATTTGGTCTGAAGCCTTGAACAGTCAATACCCTCCCTGTCAGGAATTTATCAGCCTTTCAGCCCAGCATGCACCACTCAGTAGCTGGGCAGATGGAGCCATGGTGTGCCCAGACAGGCACACACACTGTTTCCTGTGGTCTTCTCTCACGCAGCATCAGCATGTCCTGAGGCACAAACAAGTGGTAGATAAGCACACAAGTCTGTTGATGGTCTGATGTGTGTTGTATAGCATCCTGCCCCTGGTGGGATGGTATCCTGGTGGGATGTGCTCCAGCCCTCACAGCTGCTCCCCAGGTCCAGACCTCTCCTTCATATTATCATAGCATGGCTGGGGTTGGAAATGCCTCTTACAGGTCATCCAGTCCAACCCCCTTGCAGTCAGCAGGGACATTTGTAACTAGAGCAGGTTGCTCAGAGCCCCAAACAACCTGACCTGGAGTGGCTCCAGGGATGGGGCATCAAAATGGGCCACAAAAATAATCCAAGTGCTGGAAGCCCTGTGCTGTGAGGACACACTGAGAGAGTTGGGGTTGTTCAGCCTGGAGAAGGCTTCAGGGAGACCCTCTGGTGGCCAGTCAGTACTTAAAGGGGCTGATAAGAAATGTGGGGACAGACTTTTGAGCAGGGCCTATTGTGACAGGTCAAGGGGTAGTGGTTTGAAACTTGAAAAGGGAGATTTCAGACTAGAGAGTAGGAAGACATTTTTGATGCTGAGGGTGGTGAGACACTGGCTCCGGTTGCCTGGAGAGGTGGTAGATGCCCCATCTCTGGAACTGTTCTGGGTCAGGTTGTTTGGGGTGCTGAGCAACCTGCTGCAGTTGAAGATGTCCCTGCTGTCTGCAGGGGTTGGAGTAAATGACCTATAAAAAAGGCCCCTTCCAACTCAAACCATTCTGTGATTTTATGATGTGGGAGCTGAAGCCTCTAGGGCTGGAGCTCCCCAGCCCTTCAGGTTTGTTAAAGCCACTGTCCTGAGAGCCTACAGTCTCCAGCATCCCCACAGGATCCCACTAGATAGCCTTTTCCCCCTGCCCCCCCCCCCTTCTTTGGTGGCAATGCTGCAGCATCTGTGAAGAGAAGCAGCAATAACCAAGATGTGGCACTGACCCCTAGTGACAAGCTCCTGAGAGAAGGGCTGTGACCGACAAAGGACACGTGGCCAAGAAGAGCAGGGATGGAGGAAGTCTCATCTTGCTGAATCACAGAAATGCTTAGGTTGGAAGAAACCTTTAAGGTCAAGTCCAACCATTAACCCACTACAGCCAAGTCCACCATTAAATCATGTCCCTCAGTACCACATCTGCACAGCTTTTCAATCCCTCCAGGGACAGGAATTCCACTATCCAGATGCAGACTGACTGTACTTGAGATGAAATTTAAGACAAAAATGAGGAGCCCTTCACCTGTGCCAGGTGGGGCAGAGACATCACTGGGGACAAGATGGGAAGCAACTGATGTACAGCTTGTAGAGCCCAGTAGCCCAAGGCTAAGCAGGCCAATGGTCTCCTGGGGTGCATTGAAGTGTGGCTAACGGGTCAAAGGAAGTTCTCTTCCCCACCTAGTCTGACTTAGTGAGGCCACCTCTGGAGTCTTGGGTCCACTTCCAGGTTTCCAGGTTCCAGAGAGGCAGGGAACTACTGCAGAGAGTCCAGTGGAAGCTACAAAGATGCTGGGACCCTGCAGCATCTCTGTGAGAAGGAAAGGCTGAGAGACCTGGGGCTGTTGAGCCCGGAGGAAAGTAGACACAGAGGGTATCTGATCAATGCTCAGCAGGAGCTAAAGGGCCTGTGGGGAACAAGAGGATGGGGCCAGACTCTTCTCAGTGGTGCCCAGTGACAGGACAAGGGGCAGTGAGCACAAACAAGAACCCAGGAGATTCCATCTGAACAGGAGGGAAAACTTCTTTGCTGTGAAGTTTGCTGCAGCCCTGGAAGAGGCTTCCCAGGGAGGCTGTGGATTCTCCTTCTCTTGAGATTCCAAACCCACCACCTGGGCATTGTGATCCTGGGCAAGCTGCTGTGGGTGCCCCTGCTTTAGCAAGGGGGTTGGACTGGATGACCTCCAGAGGTCCCTTCCTGTCTCTGATTTTCCAAATCTGTAACAATGTCATATAGCAGAGGAATGACAGGAACTGATGGAGGATCTGCTCATGTCCTGACCTTCTCATTCCCTTGGGAATGCTCAGAGCACAGCAGGCTCCCATCCATGTGCCACACTTGATTACTTTAAATACGTATGTCTTGGCTCCAAGCCTGTCATTAAGCCCAAAAATGGTCTTCCAATTAAGGGCTTCATGGAGGACCCAGGACTAATGCTCTATTTCTGGGCATTTCAAAATACTCCCAACCACGTGGGCTGCTTGCAAGATGAGAAACAGAGACTTTAAAAGGCTCTCAGAAGCTCCTTACCATAATTTTTTCCCCTTTCCAGTAACTTCAGAACTGTAAGGAGGAGGATCTGACCCTCCCAGTACATCTCTATGGTGCTGTGGAAGGAACAGATGTTTCTCAAAGGGAGTGGGATGTTCATCATGGCATAGGTGAGATTAGACAAAAGTAGCCTCCAAATACATGGCTCTCCCCAGCCCATATCCCATGCTGACCTGCTCAGGGCCCTCAGCAAGGAATAACAGAGCTTTCCCTGGCCCCAGGAGATGGGCAGAGTCTGTAAAGCCACTTTCCCAGGCCTTCATCTTCCCATCTAGACAGGGATGTGAAGCAGGTCCATCCCACCTCAGAAGGGTCTGTCCCCAGCACTGCCAACCTCACTTTACATCTGTCTGCTCAACACCAATGCACTGGGCTTGCTGCAGACCTCCTTCCCAGCACCATCCCCAGCTCAGTAGGCACCAACCTGGCTGCTGTCACTGAGAGCAGAGAAAAAATGAGGCTGCAAATAACCCCCTGGGCTTGTAACCAAGAAAATGCCAGCACTGAGCAAAGCCATCTCCTAACCTGCCTGCCCTTGGGATTTGCTGGCAGGATTCTAGTCCTAGCTATTTGTGGCTGCTGTGATGACTTGAGCTCTGGCTTCATAATAGAATGGCTTTAACCACACACTTCTCTTACCCCTGCAGCAGTACAGGTGAGGGGTTGACCTGTTGGAAACCAGCTCCATGGGGAAGGACCTGGGAGTCCTGGTGGACAACAAATTCACCATGAGCCAGCAATGTGGCCTGATGGCCAAGAAGGCCAATGGTCTCCTGGGGTCCATTAAACAGTGTGGCAAGCAGGTCAAGGGAGGTTCTTCTCTACCTCTACTCTGCCCTAGGAAGGCCATATCTGGAGTACTGAGCCCAGATCTGGGCTCCCCAGTTCAAGAGACACAGGGAACAACTGGACAGAGTCCAGTGGAAGCTCCAAAGATGCTGAGGGGCCTGGAGCATCTCTGTGATGAGGAAAGGCTGAGAGACCTGGAGCTGTTTAGCCTGGGGAAGAGCAGCCTGAGAGGCAATCTGATCAATGCTCAGCAAGAGCTAAAGGATGGGAGGGCAAGAGAATGGGGTGAGACTCTTTCCAGTGGTGGCCTGTGACAGGACAAGGGTCAGTGGGCACAAACTGGAACCCAGAAGGTTCCATCTGAAGATGAGGAGAACTTTCTTTGATGTGAGGTGCTGGACCCTGGAGCAGGCTGCCCAGAGCAGTTGTGGAGTCTCCTTCTGTGGAGAGATTCTAAACCTCCCTAAACATTGTGATCCTGTGCAACCTGCTGTGAATAACCCTGCTTTAGCAGGGGGCTTGGACTGGATGATCTCCAACCCCTATCATGCTGGGATTCTGTAAGCACAAATGGGTGCCAGTTTAAGCAGCCCTGGTGTAGAGGCCACACTTGTCCTACCAGCTACACAATGCAGGTGCCGTGGCTTTTGGAGAGCAGTGTCTGCTGACATGCCATGGTAGGGCTGATGCTGCAAACTTGGAGGGAGAGAAATGTGTTTTTTCTCCTGAAATCACTCACCTCTTCCTGCTTGGGGGCCAACCAAAGCGCCTGTGTGAGACAAACAGAAACTAGAGGCCCAGGCTGTACTGATTTGACGCTTCCAGCACAGCTCGTGGTGTGGCTGAGCCCCTGGTGCGTGCTGAGCTCACCCCAGCTCTCTCCAGCTCTGGGCTGCACTGAGCTCCTTCCAGCAGCAGATCTGCTCTCACACACATGAGCAACAAATGTGCTCTTGTGGCCAAGAAGGCCAGTGGTCCCCTGGGTTGCATTAAAAGGTCTGGCCAGAAGGTCAAGGGGGGTGGTTCTCAACCCCATCTACTCTGCCTTAGTGAGGCCACCTCTGGACAGCAGCTGGGAGGCCCAAGGTGTGGGGTGTATGAACACATTTGTGTCATCAGAAATTACAGCTGCTGCAGAACAACCAAGGCACTGCAGCAGGGAACACACAGGGAGACTTAGGGGCTGCTTTATCACTTCTCTGTGAATTTACAGCTACAAGGACTTCTCTCCTTGGTGTAAAGGCTCATGGAGAGATGAGAAAGAGAGGGTTTCCACCCCTGCACATGGTTTAATGGCCATGGTGGTGGTTAGGTTGATGGTTGGACTCAATGACCCTAGAGGTTTTGTCCAACCCAAACAATTCTATGAGTCTATGATTCCAAGCCAGGTTTTCTGGGGCTCTGAGCAACCTCCTCTAGTTGCAGATGTCCCTGCTGACTGCAGAGGAGTTGGACTGGATGACCTTGAAAGGTCCCTTCCAAACCAACCCATTCTAGGGTCCCTCATCTTTCCTTGCCCCAGGCAGGAGGATGCCCAGCTCTCAGAGCTCACTGTGTCTCTTGCCCTGCTTTTCCCTTGCTGCCAATCTTGGGGCTGTTCCCCGCAGGTCCCTCCCAGGGGATCCAACTTTCTCTGCCTTGGTCTCCTGGGATGGCTCCTCCTGGATGGTGCTGTCCCCTCTCAGGCTTTCTGGTGAGCTCTGTGATGGTGTGTCTCCATGCTGGTGGGAGGTGTGGAGGGAGGGCTCAGCTGTCTCCATCATCTGAAGGAAGTCATAAGCAGGGAGAGGTGGCTTCCAGTCTTCTTCAGATAGGGTACCTGAGAAGCAGATATAGCTCCATGTTAATGAGTTATGCAGCCCCACTGCAGGGACAATTTCCTTGCAAAAGAATTAAGGCTTTTTTTCTGCCCTTCCAGTGCATGCAAAGATCCTTCACTTAAAGATCACCTTCTTTGCTCTCAAACTAACTACCACCCAAATTAAACCACCCAGGAGTCCATGAGCATTTACTGGAGCTGGCCAAGGCTGTGTGGGTCCCTCTGTCTTCAGACATTCCCACTGGTGAAGCTCATACTCCCCTCTGCCTGCCAGTGGGTGGATGTTTCACTGGGGTCCCAGATAACTGCTAATGTCCCAGGCAACCAGCACCAGAACAAGGAGACACAGTCTCAAGCTACGCCAGGGGAGGTTTAGACTCGAGGTGAGGAGGAAGTCCTTCACCGAGCGAGTCATTCGTCATTGGAACGGGTTGCCCAGGGAGGTGGTGGAGTCACCATCCCTGGAGGTGTTCAAGAGGGGATTGGATGTGGCACTTGGTGCCATGGTCTAGTCATGGGGTCTGTATTGATAGGTTGGACTCGATGATCCTCGAGGTCCTTTCCAACCTAAGTTATACTGTGATACTGTGATACTGTGACAATGCATTACTGAGATGCTGTAAGGAGTGAGAGGAGGAGGAAGTGGTCCCATTTCCTGAAGGTGCTCTTTAATTCCTCCTTTTAAGAGTGGTCACAGAGTTTGTAGCACTTCAAAGCATGAGGAAGGAGGCTGTGATGGCTAGTACAGCCTTTGGCCATGCTTAACCACCAGCTCATCCCTCTGATCTCTGATACCCCTGAAAACTAAGGTCCCTACTAAGGACCTACATGCCAGCCAGATGCCTTCAGCAGTGGTGAGGGAAAGAGGTGTGGAAGGATGAACGTCTCAGAGGGTTCTCCCAGTGGTGATTGTGTCAGAAATGGTGCCTTCAGCTCTGGTGAGAGCTTACTTATCCTACCTAACCATGCTTTTGGAAACACTTGCTTTGAAAGGCTTTTTAAAATTCAGAAGGATCAAGTGGTGTCACCTCATGGCATTTCCAGAGCCTGGATGAGGCTGGCAGCCATCAGTTCCCAAGATCCCTGTAGCACCCCATGGCTAAGATGGATAACATACATAAGACTCAGGGAAGGAACATCTGTGCACCCTTCTCCCAAAGTGCAGCAGCTGATGAAGGCAGAAGGGATGCCGTGAAAAATGTCATGGTACAAGCGAACCCTCATGTCTCAAAGATCACAGCAAAGCACCAGCTTCCTCTCTCATCCAAGAAAATGCTGGAAGGTGCCTCAAGAGAAGTTCTTCCTTATGCTAACAGCTGAGAGGCTGAAGATGATTTACGAGCAAGCTGTGCTCCAGAAGGTCCAGAGAACACAGCCAGCCATCAGGAGAAGAGATGTCGATACAGAACTATTCAACGCTTGGCTCTGAACATCAAACAGCCCTGAAGCAAACTCATGAGCATGGTTATTCTCTTCTGGCTGAACTATTTGTACTTCTCTAGCTCAAACTTGCAGAGCTACTTTTTCCATCATTAAGTTCCAGGGTAGACAATTTATTGCACATTGCATCTTCTCATAAACAGAGCAGAGCTAACAGTGTGTGCTTAGGAACATTACAAACCCACATCCACTTACTGCTGGGAATCTCCAGTCCTGCTTTTAGTTTCTCCAGCCAAGATAAGATGTTCATTTCAGTGATAGACTGCTCTGGTGGGAACTTGAATACCTGACCTCCATCATGAAGGTTTACCCAGATGAGGACAGGCAGAGAAGGTATGGTGGCAAAGTAGGCCTTCAGGATCCCGCGTCCCACTGGAGTTTTCTTCCTGTGGGGAAGAGCAGATTCAACTTGTTCACCAATGGTTTGGCAACACAACAGGACTGAGAGCCAAGCAAGCATCAAGGCCTGGGGGGCACATCCAGCAAAGCACATGGTTTGGTCTATGGCACAGCTGTAGAAGCTCACCACATTATTTATATGCTGAAACATTACTTATAGGCTCATCCTGTCACTACAAGAAGGATACTGAGATTCTGGAGCATGTCCAAAGAAGGGCAACTGAAGCTAGTGAGGAGTCTAGAGAACAAGTCTTATGAAGAGCAGCTGAGGGAACTGGGGTTGTTCCACCTGGAGAAAAAGAGACTGAGAGCAGACCTTCTGGCTCTCCACAACTCCCTGAAAGGAGGCTGAAGCCTCACAAAGAACAAGTGATAGGACAAGAGGAAATGGCCTCAAGTTGCACCAAGGGAGGTTTAGGTTGGATATTAAGGACAATTTCTTTCCCAAAAGGGTTGGTAAGCCCTGAAACAGGCTGGCCAGGGCAGTGGTGGAATCTCCATCCCTGAAGGGGTTTCAAATCCTTGTAGGTGTGCTGCTGAGGGACCATGGTTTAGTGATGGACCTGGCAGTTGTGGGTTAATGGGTTCATGACCTTAAAGTTCTCCAACCAAAATGATTTTATGACTCAATGCCTTAAGCAAGGCATTAAGCAAGGTCCAATAAAGAGGGAGTGGACAACAGATTAGATATGTAAAGAAATCCTTGAGCAGAAGGAGCTGGGTCACAACTTGTAGGAGGGGGTGAAATGTTCTTCCCCATCAATTTTTAGGAACAGGTGAAAGAGGAGTTGGACAGGTCCTTGAAGGGAGCGCTGCCTGCTCACTCCAGCTCCATGGCTGCACCAAGTCCACAGGAGATGAACAGGCAGGTGCCGGTGCAGAGGGCTGTGATCAGGTGGTCCAGCCCCTGGGCAGCTGCTGAGTGCTTCCCCAGAGCCTGAGGAGATGGGAGGGCAACTTCCCCAAGTGACATGGAGACAGTCAAGAGGACACTGAGACAGAGGAACAGCAAGCCCATGGAGATGTGGAGTCTTTCCAGCTGAGAGTGACGCTTGAGATCCAAGCTGGCTCTCACAATGAGAATGAAGTTCTCCTTTTAGCACTATGCTACTTGCTGCCCAGGGCAGTGGTGGAGTCCCCATCCCTGGAGGGATGTGTGTATGTGCTGCTGAGGGACATGGTTTAGTGGCGGACTTGGCAGAGCTGGGCTAATGGGCGGATGTGATGACCTTAAGGGTCTTTTCGAACCAAAACCATGCTGTGATTCTTTCTGAGCCACATTGTGCTCTCTTTTGTGACACAGTCCTTTTGCTCTGCCAAAGGTCAGCTCTTTCCTTCCGAGGAAAGGAGAGCACAGGCTGATGTGTAGGTGGGGAAGTTCCAGGGGCTCTTGTTCCTGGCAAGCAGATTGTCTTCTGTTTGAGAACATGTGCACTCCCCCTCAGCTCAACTCCAGCGCATGCTGCGTGGTGCTTCCCAGACTTCAAGGCACGTTATGATTAAGTCAGTAAGGTATCTCTGGGCTTGGGCAAAACAAACAGAGGCCAAAAATTGAAAACACAATTTGGGAGGAGTTAAAGCCAAAATTTCTTAGCTCCTGGATTTGTTTCTTGACTATTTTTCAAGCCTGCCTTAAGGGTCCAGTTCTGGTGTCCCCATCATAAGAAGGACATAGAACTGTTGAAGCAAGTCCAGAGGAGGGTCACAAAGAAGATCCAGGGGCTGGAGCATGAGGACAGATTGAGGGAGCCTGGAGAAGTGAAGACTCCAGGGGAACCTTATAGCTGCCTTCCAATTCCTGAAGGGAGCCTATAGGAAATCTGTAGAGGGACTTTCCATAAGGGCTGTCTAGGAACAGGATAAGAGGGGGTTGATTTTAACCTGAGGGAGAGTAGGTTCAGACTGGATCTTAGGAGAAGTTCTTCAGTACAAGAGCGATGCGACTCTGGAATAGGTTGCCCAGGGAGGTTGTGGATGCCCCCTTCCTGGAGGTATTTAAGGCCAGACTGCATGAGGCCTTGAGCAACAAAGTCTACTTGAGAGGCATCCCTGCCTGTGGCAGGGAGGTTGGAGTAGATGATCTCTAAAGTCCCTTTGAACCTAAGACATTCTATGATTCTATCTCTAATTCTTCTGGATTCTCAGAATGTTCTCCCAGACAACAATCAGTAGTTTTCCTGCTGAAAAAAAAAATCACTTCCAGGAGGGCAAATTTTTCCTCCCACACATGGCAAAAGTAAAAATAACATTAAAGGCAGGGTCAAGCCACCATTTGATATCTTTGAGAACATTTTACTCTACTGATAAATCTTTCTGCCATTAATTAAGCATTTCCTAATTTCACTTTGCTGTGCAGTTTTGCAGCTGCCCAGAAAAAACTCTGAATCACTGCTAAATGATTTGACCTCTCAACTCATGATGACTCCAGAGCAAATAGTCCCATTACCAGCTAGACAGCAATTGCAGAAGCAGGTTGGTTTTTTTCCTTGCCCTGAAACGCTAAAAGCCAGCTAATGGAAAGAAGAAAGAGGTTTTCACACACTCACAAGCTCAACCAGCAAGCCACAAATGGTTGCTGGGCTCTTCCTTTTGCCAACCTCATCATTTCCTCACTTTCCATTTGATCGATGCCACCGTCGCTGAACAGGATGAGGAAGGGCTTCCTGAGCTGCAAGTAGTGGGGTAGATTCTGCACGGTGATTTCTGGCTGCAGAACAGCAAAACAAGAAGTTGGGGGTTTGAGGGAGGAGAAAGCAGGATGAAACTAGGCTTTCTGTTCTTACATGAGGAGTTCAGAGGATAAGCAAGGCTGTAGGGTCCACATCAAAAGCAAGCATGTCAAAAACACAGCATGAGTGCTGGGATCTTGGTGCATGCTGGAGATGTCTACACCCAACCATGTCCTGGGCTGATCCCCAGCAGCGTGGGCAGCAGGTGGAGGGAGGGGATTTTGCCCCTCTGCTCTTCTGAGATACCACCTGCAGTGCTGGAGCAAGCTCTGGAGTCCTCAGCACAGCAGAGACATGGACCTGTTGGAGCAGGGCCAGAGGAGGCCACAGCAATGATCCAAGGGCTGGAAGCCCTCTGCTGTGAGGTCAGGCTGGAGAGTTGGGGTTGTTCAGTCTGGAGAAGCAAAGGTTACCTCCTGGTGACCTTTCAGTGGTTAAAGGAGCTGATCAGAAAGCTGGGGACAGGCCTTTGTGCAGGGCCTGTTGTGACAGGACAAGGGGTGATGGGGTTAAACTAAAAGAGGGTGATTCAGACTAGAGGAAAGAAAAAAATTTTGATGCTGAAGGTGGTGAGACCCTGGCCCAGGTTGCCCAGAGAGGTGGTAGAAGTATTCCAGAGCTCTATTCCTGCTCTTGTTGAAATGTCCCTGCTGACTGCAGGGAGGGGTTGGACTAGGCATTTAAAGGTCCCTTCCAACCCAAACCATTCTATGAACCTTTCACATCATAAACCAAGTGTGCAGGAGCACCAGTGTGCTGTGAAGGCAGAAGCATGGCTAGCTCAGACTGGTTCCGCACAGCCCTATGTCTTACTGCTTTACCCAGGCTCTGACAGGCATATGCAAGAGGCAGGAAAAAGACACCGCAAGAAGCTAAGCCACCTCAGCAGCAGTGAGCACAAGCCAGGCAGAAGCCAAGGACTCCCAGGGTCTCCTCCCATGAGACCACACAAGGAAGAGCAGATTTCTGTCCAGACTGCCTGATCCAAGCTATAAAATTTAAAGCCAAGTGTAACTCAGCATGAGAAAAATAACAAATAAACATCTTCATTCTGTGCAGCTCCAAACTACCATCAGCGCCTCTGCAAGCAAACACAGTGGAAAAAGCCAACTCTGCTTACTTACAAAAGCATCCAGCAATTCATATTTGATCATCTGCACCATCTCCTGCGTGTTCTCTTTGGCCAAAGCGATGCCTTCCACGCTCTGACCTCCACTCCTGGCAAGGAGGATGGCTGGCGGGGACACTGCGTACTTGTGGGATCTGGAAAAGAGAGACAGTAACCAGGACCGGTCAAGAGACTTGACACAGCCCAAGTCTGCTGCTTCCAGAGCCGGTAGCTCCATGGTGAAACAGCGAGGACCAGCACGTTGTGGCACCTGCAACAGGAAGAGGCCACTCCCCATCACCAACCCTCCAGCCCCTGCACAATCCTGGTTTGATAGGAAGAGATGGCTCCCTCATTCTCATCTGAAACAAGCATGCACCCAGCTTGCACCACACCCTAAATGTATAGCTATACATCCAGAAGGGTCTTGTCCACTGAGACATCAGCAGCCAAACACTGGGAAAAGCCCCAAACCCTACCATCCCAACTATTTCATTCCGATACCTAACGTTAGGTGAAGCAAATCCCATCCAGTGCTTTCTTCTTGGTGCAAATACCCACCCAGTGCTTTCCTCTGCCTCCCATGGCAAACAGAAAGCCTTCGACTCCATCTGAGCAACACCAACCCACACAAAATAAGCTTCAGGAGATCTGAATTTTGGCTTGGTGAACATGGGTAATTTCAGTGAAGTCCAGCCCTGTGTTAGAGCTGTGCACACAGCCTGCACATGCATGTTTTTGGTGGAGAAACCAGCCCATCTTTTGTTCCCCAGTGTTGTTCTGTCTAAGAATCATAGAATGGTTTGGGTTGGAAGGGACCTTAAAAATCATCCCTTTCAAAGTCCCCTGCCATGGGCAGGGACACCTTCCACTAGACCAGTTTGGTCAAGGCCTCATCCAACCTGACCTTGAACAATTCCACAGATGGGGCATCCACACTTTCTCTGGGCAACCTGTTCCAGTGTCTCACCACCCTCATGGTGAAGAATTTCCTCGTAACATCTAATCTAAACCTCTCCTCTTCCAGTTTGAAGCCATTATCCCTTTTCTTATTTCTACATGCCCTTGTAAAAAGGCCACCCCTGTCTCTCCTGTAGGCCCCCTTTAAGTACTGGAGTTCAAGGGTATCTAAAAAAAAAGCTGAGAAGGTGGAAAGACCAAAAATAGGAGAAGTCTGAGCAATGCAAGGGCAGGGGGTATGCCAAAACAAGAGAGCAATTTTCTGGAAGTCTGAGGAACTTCAGCCCTGAAGGTTCCAGATGTCAGTGGCCAGAGGAAGGGTGTGAGAGAGAAAGTCAGCTGCCTCACCACTTTTTTGAGGGAGGGTGGTCAGGGGTGGTGTCTGTAGTTTATTTTTCAAGGGCTGCTGGTAATTTTTCAAAGGCTGTGACACCAGGACTGCTGGGGAAGTGAGCAAGGGGCATCCATATTTTGAGGTGGGGAGGTATCATAGTATCATAGTATCATTCAGGGTTGGAAGGGACCACAAGGATCATCTAGTTCCAACCCCCCTGCCATGGGCAGGGACACCCCACACTAGATCAGCCTGGCCAGAGCCTCATCCAGCCTGGGCTTAAACACCTCCAGGGACGGGGCCTCGACCACCTCCCCGGACAACCCATTCCAGGCTCTCACCACTCTCCTGGTGAAGAACCTCCTCCTCACATCTAGCCTGAATCTCCCCACCTCCAGCTTCATTCCATTCCCCCTAGTCCTATCACTACCTGAGATCCTGAGAAGTCCCTCCCCAGCCTTCCTGTAGGCCCCCTTCAGATACTGGAAGGCCACAATTAGGTCACCTCGGAGCCTTCTCTTCTGCAGACTGAACAGCCTTTGATTTCCTTCTCAAAATCAATCTGGCCCATCTTTTTTTTGTTCTCCATATGAGAAAGAATCAATGTGGACTCAGCCTATGGCAAAGGCAGCTCCTGGAAAAATCATGTTGCAATCACTTGCACTTCCCTCCATGGTTTGCCCAGGCAAATTCAGTTCTGAATGGGACAGAGTTTTTTTCACACGGGCTTTAAATATTTCAGAGTTTGGTTGTTTAGGTCACCACTGACAAAGGAAGCAGAGAGAACTGCAGTTCAGCTCAGATGTAGACCTTTCACTTCTTCTATTGCAGCATTCAACTGCCTGGAAACAACACACCCACTGCACACGTCTAAGGGGCACCCCAGATCTGCACAGATGTCTTGATAGAGAGTAATGAATGACCATGGACTTTCCCTGAGGCCTTCAAAGGTTATGAATCTGTGCCTAAACCATTCTTAGATTTATCTGAGCCTTTTCACTTCCATTTTGCAGTATGCCCTGCTTTATTTTCATTTAACTTCATAGACCCAGCCCTGAGCTCATCTTTCCCCTTTCTGCCCACATTCCTGAGTGACACCAGTCATGGAAGGTTGAGTTTTGTACTTCTGGTCATGACTGGGAATCCTCTGATCTGTCAGGAGGGTCTTTAACTTGCTGCTGTTGTTCAAACTAACCTGCATTTGCCATTGGTTAAGAATGGTAAAACCCTAGAAAATGCTTAAATTCAGGGATTTTTAACTTCTCAAACTTTCACAGCTCTGAGAAAGACTTCTCACAGCAGGTAAGGACTCTTGCTCCTTATGGCTAAACACATCAACTCAGACACTGATTTTCTTCTTCCTCCTCCACTTCCCCAGGACCCAAAAAAGTAAGATTCAGAGATCAAATACTTACCAGCAAGGATGCTCTATTTTAGGCAAATCAATGGATAAAAAGCACAAATAGCAGAGAAGCACCCAAAAATGGGGTGATGCAAGACAGCAGCAGAATAGAAGCCTACAAAAATTACATGAGCTGTAGCTTTAAGTTCTTAAAGTCCTCAGGTTCTTAAATCTTTCTTTAATCAGCCTTGAAAACCCACAAAACACCAAAAGCTTGAATTATTTACATCAAGATCTTCACATGTGCCCAGTTAGTAGAGTCTTAAAGAGTAATGCAATGTTTCTTCACAGAAAACATTTCTTCACAGCAAGGGCTTTCAGGCATTGGACCAGGCTGCCCAGGGAGGTGGTGGAGTCACCATCCCTGGAGTGATTTAAAAGACATGGATGTGGTGCTGAGGGACATGGTTTAGTTGTAGTAGCTTAGCAGTAGTGATGGTATTGTGAGTTCTAGGTGAGTGGTTGGACTTGATGAACAAAAAGGTCTCTTCCATCATTTCTATGATTCTATGACTGTGAGGATGCTGAGACACTGGAGTACATTGGCCAGAGAAGTTGCAGAAGCCCCATCCCTGTTCAAGGCCAGACTGGACAGGGCTTTGAGCAAACTGATCTAGTTGAAGATGTCCCAGTTGACAATGGATATCTTTAAGGTCTTTCTCTTAAGTAGGTCTCTTCCTTAAGAAAGGTAATAGAACACTTATCTTATGAGGAAATGCTAAGGGGAGATCTTATTAATGTTTGCAAATATCTAAATGTGAGTATCAGGAAGATGGGGCCAGACTCTTCTCAGTGGTCCCCAGTGACAGGACAAGAGGCAATGGGCATAAACTCAAATATAGGAAGTTCCATCTAAACATCTCTGAAGAGATTCTAAACCCCTTTGGGTGTTGTGATCCTGGGCAACATGCTGTGGATGACCCTCCCTCATAAGGAGGGTTGGATTTAGATGACCTCCAGGAGTCCCTTCCAACCCCCAAACCCAACCCCCCACCCTTCTGTAATTCATGTGATCAGCAGCTTTTGATAAGGAAGTTTCTCAACCAGAGCCAGAAGATGAACCAATTCCCCATGTAATAGCTGGAGTCTGCCATAAAATCACCTCTTATCTTACTTTGACCCAGTGCATTGTTGCTAATGACAGCTTTCTGTTTGTCCAGCAGCTGGGTAATCTGAGACGTGCATTCGAATCAAAACCATCTGCAGACAAATACTTGGCAGCAATCTGTGGCATCTGAGTGTGTCAGAAATAAAGAATGGCTTCATTCTAAGCCTTTCTTCCTGAACACTTCTGTTTCTTTGCATTAGTGACCAACCAAGCAGGTTGCCTGCTGAGCAAACAGTTCTGCTGACAACCTCCTTTGTGTATCCTGAACAACTTCTTCTTTAAGAAGAGGGGATCTGGCATTTAGCAGCCCAGGAGCCACAAACAGTTCCTCCTCGAGGACTGTGCAAAAGAATAGCTTTTCTTTGCTTAAGAAGGGAAGTGAGCCTGGCTCTTGCATCAGGGATTCCTGTAAGTGTTTACTTTTGACTTAGAGTTGAGAAGATGACCAGCTACAGTAGCTTCACCCACAAATCACAGCCAAAATCCAAACTTGGCAGAACCAGTATCAATATAAACTGTATTAACTACCCCGACTCAGCTGGATCATGCTGCAGACCGTGCAGGAGCAGCAGGATGGAGGTGTGCTCTGGCATGTGTCACTGCTGAGGGAACAACAGGCTGCTTCTGCTGGTACCTTGTTTTCTAAGCTCACCAGGCTCTGCTTTATTTTTTTTCTCCATTTGTCAGCTGCTAAGTTCTTTGGGGGGAGAAAAGTCTTTTAGCTTGGGTGGGGTCAGGTTTTTCACCCTGATGCTGCTGGTTGTGACTTCTGTACCAGTGGTCTCCCGCCCCAACACTGACCAAGCCTGGCACTGCCTCATTTCTGTGGCCCATCCATGGCTGGTGCTTTGAATCATAGAATCACTAAGGCTGGAAAAGACCTCTGAGATCATCAAGTCCAAAGTCCAACCACAACTGGGTTAAAAGAGATGTGCCACCAAGAGATTTGCATTTTTATTCCCCATGCATAATACAAAAACACCCACACAGTATCATAAAAATCACAGAATGTTCTGAATGGGAAGGGACCTTAAAAGGCCATCTAGTCTAACATCCCTGCAGTCACAGCAGGGACATCTGCAACTAGAGCAGGTTGCACAGAGCCCAAAACAATAACCTGGAACGATTACAGGGATGGGGCATCTCCCACCTCTCTAGGAAACCTGGGACAGGGTCTCACCACCTTCAGCATCAAAAATGTCTTCCTTCTATCCAGTCTGAATCTCCCTCTTTTATTTTAAGCCATTACTCCTTGTCCTGTCACCACAGGGCCTGCTCAAAAGTCTGTGCCCAGCTTTCTGATCAGCCCTGTTAGGCACTGAAAGACCGTAAGATGATCTCCCTGAAGCCTTCTCTTCTCCAGGCTGAACAAGCCAAACTCTTTCAGCCTGGCCTCACAGCAGTGGGTTTCCAGCCCTTGGATCACTGTTGTGGCCTCTGTATCTCAGCAGACACTGTATAGATGTGTCCCCTCTCTAAGGAACTGATGATGATAATTGACTGTTGCATTACTGGTCATTAAACCCATACCTAGAAAACAGGCCAAGGACCTTCTGGGATTTTGAAGCCTGCCTTAATAGCTAATTCCTGATAGAAATGAGATGTGAGGACAAGCTGAAGATTGACTCTGGGTCTAGCTGCATGTACAGGCACTGAAACATCTCCCACAGTCTAGCCCAAAGCAATCTGCCCATTTCTGGAGTGAGTCATAATGACAGGGTTAAGTGCATGGACTGACACATGCTCAGATCCCATTAGCTCCCATTACTGTCCTCGGAGACACCAAGGAACTCACCAACAAGGCCTTGACTTTGCCTTCACCATGTGTGCAGGAGGATGGCTACTATATTTTTCCAAAACTCTTCCTCCATTATCATAGAACCATTTAGGTTGGAACAGACCTTTAAGATCATTGAATCCAACCATTAACTCATCACTGCCAAGGCAGGGGATGCACCTCTCCAAAAGTCTGGAGATGGTGGTGAACATCTTGCTCTTGCCAAAGGGAGGAAAATGGGTGGAGACATCTTTCCAGAAGAAAAGAACCACAGTAAGATTAACCATTGAAAAGATGGAATTAGGGTTTTTTTCCCATCCTTGCCAGCTGAAAGCATCTCACAGCCAGATGTGAGTGCTCAAGCTGGATGAGACCAAAGTGGTTTAACACCTTTCCCAGTGCTGCAGGAAGACCATCTGCTCCACACCAAGGCAGCCCCATGGAAAAACAGCATGTGTCAAAAGAAAGCCTGCAAGCAGTCACAAGCAGCCTCTCTTTTGGCTGCTCTTGGCCAGCTGGAAGCAACCATCAAAGACTCACGTTTATAGCCCTGGCTGTGCAGCAATCCCCTGGTGCTATCCTTCTCCATCCCCACCTCAGCAGGGAATTTCCCAGCATCATGGCAGGGAAGAGGAGACAAAAAGGTGAAGGGACTGTGGAAAGAGGAAGACCAGTAATAATTCATCACTTCCTGACAGAAAGAGAAGGGTAGAAGTGGTTTTTCTTCCCCACATACTGATCCTAGCTGGAGGGCATCATTTTTCCAGCCTGTTTTTTTTACCTTCATAAAAAGCTTGGACTTTTTTGTATGAGGAACTCAAAGTATGGGAGGAGGACTGAAAATACCCAGAGTGAACTTCAACAGCAGGAATGAAATTCTTTACAGTAAGGATGGTGAGACACTGGAACAGGTTGCCCAAGGAAGTCATGGATGCCCACTCCCTGAAGGTGTTCAAGGGCAGGTTGGATAAGGCTTTGAGCAACCTGATCTAGTGGAAGGTGTCCCTACCCATAGCAGGGGAATTTGAAACCCCTTCCAACCCAACCCAATCTGTGAATCTGTGAAAAGAGATGACTGTTCATTTCAGTAGGACTAAATGAGTTGCCCGTGGACAGGTTGTACAGCAGCGGTAGAACCAGGACTGTATCTCCCTTTAGCTTGAGTCCTGCCTGGACTAAGACATTTGTAGCACCTCAGAGCTGCTGCTAAACCCTCAGCAGGGCCAGTGAAGCTTCCTCTAGGCATTTGATTTCACAACACACAGATCATCTTGAATTCTCCTCAAAGAACAAGAGAAACAACTCACAAAGCCAAGGCATCATCTTCTAAATACATCCCCATCGTTACGTGGCCACTTAGGATGTTTCCTGCCTCTTCAAAAGCTTCCCTGGCTGTAAGGCAAAAAAAAAAAGGGAAAAAACAGAGATTAAAATAAACAGTAGAAAGAGAAGCATCAGCTTCCTCCTGGAAACCACTGTCAGCACACACAACACCCTCCTACAGTGAACTGTCAGCTGAGAGCAGAGCTACCAGGAGAAGCTCATGAGAACTGGATGTGTCTCCTGGCCACAGGGAGGAAGAGTTGGCAGCAGCCAAGAGGATCGGAAGGAAAGTTCCTATTATGAGAACTGTAGCTGCTCTTCAGCCACCAGCATGGAGCTTCCAGGAGGGGCACGACAAAGGCACTGATGGAAAAGGAAATGTCTTTAAGGACTTAAGAGCCCATAAGTGTACTTAGAAAGAGGAGACCAAATATAAGTCTAAACAGAAATCTTGTAAATCCCAGTGACCTTTTGGAAATGATTGATGATGACTTATGTGGAGTGGTGCTAAGTGCCCAGTAGATAAACCAACCTCTCCCTCTAGTGCCTTTGGGTTTTACCTAGCTTCTCACAGCAGGTAGAGTCTGAGGAGCGTCCAGCTAGAACAGCAGAGGTCAAAAACCTAAATGCATTGCAGACCCAGTGCTCCACCACTTTGCATAGCTGCAAAGAGAGGGCAGCACCTCCATCAGCACAGCTCAGCTCCAGCCCCAAACCTGGAAGTGTTCAAGGCCAGGTTGGATGAGGCCTTGAGCAGGCTGGTCTAGTGGAAGGTGTCCCTGCCCATGATAGAGGGGTCGGAACTAAATGATCTTCAAGGTTCCCTCCAACCCAAACCATTCTATGATTCTATGAAATCCACATGCAGCAGCTGCTTGGGTCTATCACTCACCTTATGGAGATGGTCACCTTGTGGAGATGGCCACCTTGTGGAGATGACAAGGTCAGATAGAGAGGTTAGGCTGGGGATCTCTTGAATCTACCCATGCTCACAGGTTGAGAGCAAAGCCCCCAAATGAAACTGATACCAGAACTAGTTTCTGACATGATGAAACACCCTCACTTTGAGGCAGCTGGATCCATGGGAGGAACAAGCTTTGTGAGAACATGCAAGCCACAGTGCATGAGCTTGTAGAATATAGTTATAGATCAGAGATCAAAACCACCGCTGCCAAAGGTGGGGTGGTAACAGGATGGATTTCAACACCACCACCCCTCCTCCTTTGTATTGAGCAACTGAAAGCAACAAAAAAGGCACTTCCCACAACACAGGACGCTTCACTTGAATTTAAGGAGAAACTCATTTACTTTGAGGGTGCCAGAGCACTGGAATAGGCTGCCCAGAGAGGTTGTAGAGTCTCCCTGTCTGTAGACTTTCAAAACCTGCCTGGATGCGCTGCTGTGTGACCTGCCCTAGGTGATCCTCCTTTGGCAGGGGGGTGTGGACTAGATGACCCCCTGAGGTCCCTTCCAACCCCTACCATTCTATGATTCTATGGCTTAAGGAGAGTGAAAAATGACACTTCTTCTTGGAGAAAGTCAGGTTCTTCCAAGAATTAAGGTTTCATCTCAGATACAGCCACGATAGATGAGGCTTAAGAACTTTAATAAGATCTCATCCAGATACTGTTCAGTGTTCCTCATAACATTTACCAACATATTGCAACTGACCAACCCAAGCTCTTGGGACCAGTGACACAGACTTCAACAGACTGAGGCTGGCTCACAGTTGGTCACTTTGTGGTTCTTTGTCTCCTTTTTTTTTTTTCAGCTAAACTCAAAGCAGATTTCCCCCATCAAGCAACGCTGGGACCACAGGGACCAGAAACTTTCCTTTACACTATTTTCCTTTCCAAATGGAAGTGTAGATCATGGAGGGTTCAGAAATTGAAGGAAACAACACACAGAACAAAAGGGATGACAAAGTTTGGCCTGTTTATCTTGTGGTACAGAGAAACCACCACTGGATGATGTTGGTTTCCAGCATCTTGGTCTTCGGTCAATTGACTTAATCAATACTGAGAGAAGAACAACCCATTGGACCAGCTGAGAAGGACCACTGAGATCTTCACCAGCAAACCATCTGTGAACTTGTCTGTGTCCTAACAACTGGAGAAGATCAGGAATTCTGTCCTATATCAGGACAGCCTTCAGCAGAGCACAGGCTTCCTCCTTTCATCAGGGTCATTCCTGATGAGATCTTTCCTCCTGACCCAATTTTTCCATGTGTTGGGGATTGTGTCAGACTCATTCGCCTTCCATGAGAGCTGCCATAGATAACACATGCCCAGCTTCACTGCTGGATTTGGGAACAAAAAGGAACAAAATCCATCAGGTAAAAAAAGGGTCTGTGGCTCCTGTAATTTTTGGAGCAGCATTTGAGCATCACCCCTTATCCCTCTAGCAGAAGATGCTGTGTGAAACCATGGTCTCCAGCAGCAGCAGAGCCCTGCAGAGCACAAGGGTATTTTTAAACACTTGCTGCAGAGTCTTACTTCCAAGTATGCTTTCAGTTTTTCTCCTCTAAGTACTCCAGGTTTCCAGGAAAATGCTTGGTCATTGTCCTTGTGATACTGTTTAAAAATGTTAATTATGATTTTTCTGATGAGCCTTTTTTAGCTCAGACCCACTGCAGGGCTTGTGGAGTGACAGAATCACAGAATGGTTTGGGTTGGAAGGTACCTTCAAAGGTCATCTAGTCCAACCCCCCTGCAGTTAACAGAACATCTGCAACTAAAGCAGGTTGCTCAGATTCCAAAAAGAACCTGACCTGGAATGGTTCCATAGATGGGGCACTTACCACCTCTCTGGGCAGCTTGGGCCAGTGTCTCATCATCCTCAGCATCAAAAATGTCTTTCTTCTCTCCAGTCTGAATCCTCCTCTTTCAGTTTAAAGCCTTCACCCCTTGTCCTGTCACAACAGGCCTTGCTCAAAGGTCTGGCTCCAGCTTTCTTCTAGGCCCCTTTAAGCACTGAGAAGCCACCAGATCTCCCTGGAGCCTTCTCCTCTCCAGGCTGAAGAACTCCAACTCTCTCAGCCTGTCCCCACAGCAGAGGGCTTCCAGCCCTTGGATCATTGCTGTGGCCTCCTCTGGCCCTGCTCCAACTGATCCATGTCTCTGCTGTGCTGAGGACTCCAGAGCTGGCCCCAGCACTGTAGGTGGGGTCTCAGCAGAGAGGAGCAGAGGAGCAGAATCCCCTCCCTCCACCTGCTGCCCACACTTCTGGGGATCAAGCCCTGGACATGGCTGGCTCTGACTGCGAGCGCACAGTTCCAGCTCATGTATGGCCTTTCACCCATGAATAAACTGAGATAGTTCTGATGCTAAGCACTGAATAAAATCCAGGATTTTATTTATTGGACATCTGGTTGCTCTGTTCACCAGAAGTGTCCATGACGCAGCACGCTGGTTCAGGTTGGAGCAAGAATTGTTGCTGCAAGAAAGTCACTGCAAATTCCAGCTAAGTCTGCAGGCTGATAAGAGCAGCAGTGTGGTTGCCCTGTCTCTGGCCTGGGTTTGGTGCCAGAAGAGCTAGCTCCAGTTTTCTGCTCCCTCAGGCCATTCTGCATGACGTTAGAACAGCCCACAGGTCACAGGTGGTGAAAGCATCACAGATTTAATCTTCCTTGGCATCTGTGGCTGAGCCATTCCAGACTGCAGACTCTGTGTGCCCCGAGGGAAGAGGCAATCTTGTGGCCTCCACACAGAACCATCAGGAAACCCCCAAAATTCTTGTTTGCACAAAAAGAAACCAACAGCTTCTAGACAGGAATGAGTCTGAGCTCAGGCATCCTTCCAGACCCCAGCAGGTTCCTTCCATGAACCCCTCTAACCATCCCATTGTTCACCAAGAGCTAGCAACAGGCCCTCATGGCCAAGAAGATCAACAGCCTCCTGGGGTCCATTAAGAAGGCTGTGGCCAGCAGGTCGAGGGAGGTTCTTCTCCCTCTCTGTGCTGCCCTAGGGAGGCCACAGCTGCAGTCCAGAGTCCAGTTCTGGGCTTCCCAGTTCAAGAGACAGAGAACTACTGGACAGAGTCCAGTGGAAGCTCCAAAGATGCTGAGGGGCCTGGAGCATCTCTGTGATGAGGAAAGGCTGAGAGACCTGGGGCTGTTGAGCCTGGGGAAGAGCAGACACAGAGGGAATCTTAGCAATGCTCAGCAAGAGCTAAAGTATGGGAGGACAAGAGGATGGGGACAGACTCTTTTCAGTGGTGTCTTGTGACAGGACAAGGGACAATAAACACAAACTGAAACCCAGGAGGTTCCATCTGAGGACGCGGAAAGTCATCTTTGCTGTGAGGGTGCTGCAGCCCTGGAGCAAGCTGCCCAGAGAGGTTGTGGAGTCTCCTTCTCTGGAGAGATTCCAAACCCACATGAACATTTGAGATCCTGTGCAACCTGCTATGACTGACTCTGCTGTAGGAGGGGGATTGGAGTGGATGATCTCCAGAGGTCCCTTCCAATTCCTACCAGTCTGGGATTCTGCAATATATGATTGTCACACAAAAAAATCACCATAGCTCTCAGATCCATTTCCTTGTCTTTCAGGAAGGCGATGAAAACCCAATGGATCCTGGACCAAAGCCATGGCATGAAACAAATTCTCCTGGAACAGCATCATGCTGGAGCAGCATCCTACAAAGCAGGCAGGGGTAGGAGAACACAACTGCTCCAAGGTCCACCCACTGACCAGGACTACACTGACCAAGACTACAAAGTGAGACAAATTCAGACAAGTTCAGAACGCTCCTTCCAGCAACTTTGATTGACATTTCCAGATGATGTCCACCATTCTGGGGTTGTGCTACCTCTTGCAAAGTCCACAAGTTGAATTATTGACATTTCACTCTGTTTGATGGAAGAAATTCCTAGTTTATCCTATTGCTGCTTTGCTTTATTTTTAAAACAAAGGGTTTGGATTGTGTGTTGGTTGCAGGGACTGGGACTGCCACATTTGCAGAAGGAGTAGCCATCAAGATGACCATCAGTTCCATAGTGGAAAGGGATCTCTTGAAGAAAGAATATGCTGTGACATGTTGTCCATGGACTACCTGAAGAGGCTGATCATAGAATCATGGAAGGGTTTGGGATGGAAGGGATATTTAAAGGCGGATCTGGGCTTGTTCAGAAGCTGAGGGGATTTAATTGCACCCCACAGCTACTGTGAAGGGGATTCATAAAGAGACCACCAAACTCCTCATGTAAGGGGCTGGAGATACAACAGGCACAAACTATGGCTTGTTAAGTTCAGGTCACCTGCAAAATTCTCTTTGCTGAGAAAGGTCACTGAAGGCAGCGCTGTTTTGTACTGCGCCAAGCACCCTGTCTGGATCCTTGTCAGGGTTGGTAGATGCCACCACACTCGGTGTAGTAAACAAGCCTGACAGCTGAATGTCCTCTGAGCCAGGGTATGGACCTTAAGTGCCACATCTGGAATCACCTGCTATCTTTTTCTGGCAGAAAAAAAAAAGAGTGGTGCCAGGCAGGCTGAGATGTGAGGAAATGCACGGAGAGAGAATGATACATAGAAGAACTTCCAAGCACCTAGAATCATCTCTCTCCCTTCAGTTATGAACCTGAGCAATAGGACAAGAGGAAATCACAGAAACGTAGAACTGATTCTGTGATTGGCCTAAGTTGGCCCAGGGGAGGCATGAGTTGGACATGAGGAACAACCTCTTCCCCAAAAGGGTTGTAAAGCCCTGAAACAGACTGCCCAGGGAAGAGGAGTCACTGTGCCCAGAAGGATTTCAAAGCCATGTAGATGTGTGCTGAGGGACATGGATTAGTGGTGACCTGACAGTCCTGGGTTAATGGTTGGACTTCATGACCTTAAAGGTCTCTTCCAAGCAAAACCAGTCTATGATTCTATATAAATAGCACACTAACCTTCACCCGTGGCTGCGCTAAATACTCCTAGAATGGAAGTGTGGTGATAGGATGACAGCTCAGAGGGAAATTCTCCTCTTAAATATCTTTCTGCTTCATCAATTGTGGCCAGCTTCAAAGGGCAGGAAACTTGGCTCCTATGGAAAAGCAGAGAAACAAAATGGGCTGTCACCTTCTTCACTTTTGATATCAAGAGAAAAAAGTGTAACCTCAGTCTAACAACGTCCCAACCCAATGTCACAACTAGAGACAAAAACCAGTTTCCTGGTAAGAAAGGACAACACATAGTCACAGAAAGGTACTAGAGCTGGTGACTACAGAATCACAGGAGGAATTGATAGGGATCTCTGGGGATTATGCAGTCCAATCCCCCTCCTAAAGCACAGGCACCCACAGCACGTTGCACCGCATCACAATGTTCAAGTGCGTTTGGACCTCTCCAGAGAAGGATATTCCACAGCCTCTCTGGGCAACCTGCTCCAGGGCTCCAGCATCCTCATAGCAAAGATGATTTTCCTCATCTTCAGATGGAACCTCCTGGCTTTCAGTTTGTGCTCATTGTCCCTTGGGGCACCACTAAAAAGCGTCTGGCACTATTCCCTTTCCCCCCACACACACTAGCTCTTGCTGAGCATTGCTAAGATTCCCTCTGTGTCTGCTCTTCCCCAGGCTCAACAGCCCCAGGTCTCTCAGCCTTTCCTTTTCACAGAGATGTTCCAGGCCCCTCAGCATCACTGTAGCCTCCACTGGACTCTGTCCAGTAGTTCCACATGTCTTGAACTTGGGAGCCCAGAACTGGACTCTGGACTGCAGCTGTGGCCTCCCTAGAGCAGAGCAGAGAGGGAGGAGAAACACCCCTATCATCCTGGCCACACCCTTCTTAATGCATCCATTATGTTATGAGGAAGAGAGAACAGCCCTGAGCCAAAATGGTTGCTCTGAGATCCTTGGGAATCCAGAGAAGGAATTCCAGCAAAGAGAGATGGACAGTGACAACAGATGGATGCCCTGTCCAAGAAAGGATGTTCCCTGACACTGAGAAGCACAAAAACGTCTCTAAGTTCCCTTCCAACCCAAACCATTCTGTACATCTATGTGCCAGTCTCACTGGGTGGGGACTCACTACCAGGCACTTACAGAATGATGAAGCTGGTCAACTGTTCAGTCCCCCACATGCCACTGTACACCACTGACCGCTCTCCCTTCTCATAAATCTTGATGGTAGGAAACTGTGTGACGTTCTCCATCCTGCAGACACCAGGCCAGTCCCAGCAGTTGACTCCAGAGAGCAAAAGCCCCTCAGTTCCTAGAGAGGAAAACAAGTAAGTCTAAAAATAAGGCAAAAATAACAGGGAAAGGGTTGAACAAGAGCTTTTTGTGAAATTATCACATACATTTGCTGCCAGGTCTCCTATTTGCTTTGGCATGCATCCTAACAGAGCACTCAGAATGAGCCCAGCTGGGCTACCACTGAGAAGCTGCTGGGCCATTCCTATAGTCAGATGTTGCTTTGTGTGAGCAGGATGTCCAAATCCAGCCCTGAATACACAATTCCTTTGAGTTTTCTCCTGAAATCATGGACACTCACATACCTTTCAGCACAACAGTCACTATCTCCAGCCTGAAAATGTATTGAGTGCTCCAGCAGGGCTGGACCGATCCAAATGACAGTCCATGGAGAGGAAAAAATACTCAGAGAAGTGGTAAGTTGCACTTCTCAGATGGAAATACCAAGAGACATTCAGAACTGGCTGGTTACACAAAATGACACCATGAAACCCTGAGGCAACTGTCCAGGAGCAGAAAAATAGTAAGGAAAGGTACTGGAAATACCTTAGGAATCAAGCCAAGACAAAGAAATAATGCAGACACTGACTTACAGTAAAGACAGAAGATAAGGTTTGGCATGAAGGAGGCTGATGCATCCAAGGCTTCTTCATTTATTATGGTGCCAAGTGTTGAAAAGTGTCTGTTCTACCTAAATTATGGAGCCCAGTATGCAAGCTGAAGGTCCCATAAATTTGATAGATGTAATAGAGGCTGGCAATCACCCAAGCTGCTCCATCTCAAAGCCTCTAACAGGCACCTTTAGGACCTGTGAACCTGGGGTCTCACGGGTAAGGGAGAGAGCAAAGCAGAATACTTGGGACTTAGTCCAACTTAGGTTCCTGATACCAAAAATGCTTTTTATGGGTCTCAGCAAAACTCAAGGGATTCATAAGCAGTGTAACGAATGCAGGTTGGTTCCCTGCATGGTCTTCATGACACAGTGCCTGCAGCTCCAGCATGTCCTTACCAGTCTTCCTTCCATCTGCACATTGGGTGATGAGCAGCACATGTTGCTTGCTTGTCCACAACTAAGCCTGTGCTAACCATTTGGCAGGTGAACCATCACCAGGGGTAGAGATCCCTTCGTTGCCAGCCTCACCTAAGCTGCCTCCTATCCGCTTAGAATCACAGAATTGTTTCACAGATTCGCAGACTGCATTGGGTCGGAAATGACCCTCAAAGGTCATATTGTCCAATCCCCCTGCAGTAAGCAGGGACACTTCCAACTAGATCAGGCTGCCCAGGGCCACATCAAGTCTGATCTTGAGTGTCTCCAGGGATGAGGCATCTACCACAACCCTAAGCAGCCTGTTCCAGTATTTCACCACTCTCACTGTAAAGAACTTACTCCCAATGTCCAACCTAAATCTACCCTGCTATGGTTTCAAGCCATTGCCCCTCATCCTATCGGTACAAACCCTTTTAATCAATCCCTCCCCAGCCTTCCTGTAGCTCCCTCTCAGATACTGAAATATAGCTATAAAGTCTCCCCAGAGCTTTCTCTTCTCCAGGCTGAACAGCCCAAGCTCCCTCTTTCAGCTGGAAAAGACCTCTAGGATCACCAAGTCCAACCATCAACCTAAGACCACCATGGCCATTATACCAGGTCTACTTGCAGGCCTGTCCAAGGACAGCATGGCTGCTTACAGTCCCCAAGCCATATGCTGTCCATGCCCACTGCAGGAATGCCATATCTCAGGAATCTTCAGGCCACTCCTACATTTGTTTGAAAAGGAGTCAAGGGAATGATGGGATAAAACCTAGAGACAAGTACACACATGGAGGCAGACCATTACAAAGTGTCCTTCAGAAACCAGGGTTAGGGCAGGTGATGAGGATTTCTCAAGAGCAGGGCACACCAAAACAGCCAAGCTCTCTTCTATCTGGCCTGGGTTTGATTCTGACCACTGTTTTCATTAAAGGTCTGGTGGAATAAACCAGACACATGCAACCTGCAAATGATCCCAAGCCCAGAGGGGCAGAAACCAATTTGAAGGGCAAAGTCTAACAACAGCAGCATTCCATAAGGAGAAGGAGGACGCAGATATCATCAGCGCTGCAGAAAAAGGCAAAGCTCATTCTGGGATGAACTCTCAGCATCATCTGCAAGATATGGGAGGAAAACTATGCTCTCTGTCCTGGTGAGACCTCTGCAGAGCCCAGCAAGTTAGGCTGGGAAAAGCTTTTAGAAAGGCTTTTTAGAAAAGCTTAGAGCAGATGAGAATGAATCTGGAGAAGTTTGGATGATGTGCCTCCTGAGGAAAAAAAACAAAGAATTGTAGGGCTTGGGGATTGAAAATTGCTTGGAAGAACAAAACAGTACAATCTAACAACATATAAAGTCTGCTCTGGAGACAACAGTGAGGTCATCCAAGAACAAGTGACAACCTATTCCTAGGGAGGGAGGTTTGACCAGATATTAAACCAATCTGAGAAGCAAGCGCAGCTGAGTTAAGCTGAGCTTAAGTGAGAAATTTTTGATGCTGAGAGTGCTGAAACCCTGGCCCAGGTTGCCCAGATTGGTGGTAGATGCCCTATCCCTGGAACCGTTCCAGGTCAGGTTGTCTGGAGCTCTGAGCTACCTGCTGTAGTTGCAGATGTCTCTGCTGGGGGGCTGGACTAGATGACCTTGAAAGGACCCTTCCAAGTGAAAGCACTCTGTGATTCTTTTGACAGAGAAGCTGTGGAAGAGTTTTAGTCACAGGTTAGAAAGGTAAAGGCAGAGGAGACCTTAGCCTGTATTCCTGTCCTCTATCCCTAATATCTTTGGCATCCCACTAGAGCATTTTCTGCAAACCCCTTTTTAGGTTCTGCTTTGCAGCTCCCATGAGCAGTTTGCTGCTGTTCTGCCTTGCGTCAAATTCATCTACAGAAGCAGCCAGTGGCAGCACAAAGCTAAGGGTCTGCAATTCCACTCAGTCAGGAAATGTCAAAACACTCCACAAGAGCAGAAATGGTTTGTGTCATTCTCCAGGCTCTTGAAATACCATCTCACATTAAAAGCTTGCCCCTGGATTTATTTCACACCTCTGATCCTGCAGAGCTGGTTCTCATCATCTCTTACCACATCATTCTGTGTCTTGCCCAACCCTGAAACATACAGACATGGAAACAGGGCTTTGATGTCTTGGTAAAACAGAACTGCAAAGCTACCTCAAATATGAGTTTTGATATTTGGATACTACCTTGGGGGATTTTGAACCCAAAGTGCTCTTCTGAGGTCTTGAGCAGCCTGGTCTAGTGGGAGGTATCCCTGCCCATGGCAGGGGGGTTGGAACTAGATGATCTTTAAGGTCCCTTCCAACCCAAACCATTCTATGATTTGGTGATTTCCTGTCTGGCCTGAGGAAAACCTTGCAGAGGCTGCTCACTCTCCCATCCCAATCTACACCATTTTCAGCAGTTTGAGGAGTTCAGACAGCAGCAGCTTCTTCAGCCCTATGCTCACTGCTGAGCTGCTGAATGTGAAGAAAGGTGAAAGGAACACAAGATCTTACTCTTCTCCCATTTTAGGTGCTACTAAAACAAGTAACAGTGAGAACCTCTGTCCTAGGGGGCTTATAAAGCCAGGACAAGACAAATCAGCAATGTTACAGGAAACAAGAAAAATAATATCCCTTAAACTTCTAATCCTTTGGAGGACAGGACTGGCATTAGAAAGATCGCTTGAAGAGCTGTCCAAATGCTACAACATGAAAGAGCAGCTCTGTATGAAGTGCTGCACTTCAAGAGGAGGAATCCAGCACGGAACCAAAATGACCACCTGGACAGTATCACATAATGGACTCCTCCATCCTTACTTCAGATTTAGGTTCTATGAATATAGATTGCTAACCTACACAGGCTATTTTCACAGCCTTGAAATGCAACTTCAGATCTCCATCAGTGGGAGTCATTAGACAAAAAGACTCCACGAGCACAGAAGAAAGAATCACAGAATCATGGAATGCTTTGGTTTGGACTAGATGACCTTGAAGGGTCCCTTCCAAACACCTACAGTCAGCAGGGACATCTGCAGCTGGAGCTCATAGCCCCACACAACTGACCTGGAATGGTTCCAGGGAAGGAGCATCTCTGGGCAACCTGGGACAGTGTCTCACCAACTTCAACATAACACATTTCTTCTTTCTCTTTAGTCTGAATCTTATTTTTTTTCAGTTTAACACCATCACCCCTTGTTCTGGCACAACAGGCTCTGCTAAAAACTATGTCTCCATCTTTCTTATGGGCCCCTAAGCACTGAAAGAAAGGCCATCAGAAGGTCTCCCTGGAGCCTTCTCTTCTCCGGGCTGAACAACCCCAACTCCCTCATCCTGTTCTCACAGCAGAGGGGTTCCAGTCCTCTGGCAGAATTGTTCCCATCACAGTACATTGCTCTTCTTAGATACTGTTTCCTCTCCTCTTTTTCAAAAAAGGCCAGTGATGCACCTAAGAAATGCTCTGCACCCACATCCTCTTCTCCTGTCTCTGAGGTGCTACTTCCAGAAGCCCACACCTTGCAAAGGCAAACAAGAGCTGCAGTAGTTAGCCCCACCAGCACTTTGTGCTGCAAGAGCAGAAAATGTGCTCAGCTCAGCAAGACAGCAATGCTTCTCCTCATCTCTTCCTGGATTCTTAGAATCATTAAGGTTGAAAAAGACCTCTAAGATCAACAGGTCCAACCACAACACTACCATGGCCACTAAACCATGTCCCATGTGCCATGTCTATATGTTTGTTGAACGCCTCTAGGGATGATGACTCCACCACCTCCCTGGGGAGCCTGTTCCAGGGCTTGACCACTCTTTCAGTAAATAAATTTTTCCTAATGTTTAACCTGAAACTCCCCTGGTGCAACTTGAGGCCATTTCCTCTCATTGTCTCATCAACTGGATCTCTCAACAAGGGGAAAACATTTTGGGGGGGCCATAAACTTCATGCTGCAAATATCTGTTACTGGATGATCCACAGCCTCCAACCTCCACCATTTCTTTGGCATCAAAAGTAGCACCTTGTTCTGCAGCTCCAAATGTGCCTCTAGAGTAGGTGACTCATGCCTCAACAGCTGGCCTGGGCTTCTCAGCCCTTAGAAGAAAGCTCCACCCCAGAGAACAGACAGGAATACTAGGGCTTCTGGGGGAGCTGAGAGATTGCCCCAGAGCCATACCCTGGATTTCAGCCTCCATACTGCATAACACAGTATCTTCTTCCTGATCCAGGTTTCTCACCCTTGCACTGCTGTGTTCTCACTCATCCTGGCCATAACTGAGAGGCCAGGGACTTCCATCCTTTTAGGTCTAGGTCCTCGGGTAGCCCACCTGTGACCAAAGCTCCCTCAGCAGCAGACAAAGGTTCTCCAGATCCACTAATGTAGCTGTTCTCTGACCTCTCTGAGGCTGCAGCAGGGGAAGCAGACTGCAGTCATTCCACAAGTTGCATCAGGCTGGAGATCCTCACAGATCACAAAGGAAAGGCTTTGGCCCAAGCCAGTTGATAATGTTCTGAGATAGTTATCAAATGATTCAAAAAACACACGGTAAAGGCCTGACAGAAAGCAACACAGAAGCAGCCAGGGTTTGGCCACTAGCTCAGGAAGGGGCAGGGTTGCACCCACTAACTCTCCCAGCTTGCTCCTTCAGCTTGGGGAGTCTAAAAGAAACCCCAAACCATCAACAACCATAACATCTGCATCAACAACAACCCTCCCTGAGCTTTCCTGTTTATTCCTGGGATTGCAGTCCAGATCAAAGCTGCTGGTGACTTTCCCTTCATGCAGACTCTGACTGCAGAACAGCTTTCAGCCAAACCACAGCCCTGGGCCACAGTGTTCCCAGGAGGGCTTCTTGTAAGCAACACCCACTGCATCTGCTTCCCAGAAAGCTGCCTTGGTCTTCTGCAGATGCTATACGTGTCCTCAGCACTGAGAGCTCAGCCTGAATCCTGCTTGCACACCACAGGACATGGTGGCCAGACACAGGGAAGGGTCATCACTAGAAGAAATGGGTCTTGATGAAGAAGAAAAACCAAGAGAAAGCATTATCCAGCTTCAGGGGTGACCAAACAGCTCTGGCCCCGACTACAGAATCATAGAATCACAGATGGTAGAGGTTGGAAGGGACCTCCAGGGATCAATTCCAAGCACCCTGCCAAAGCAAGGTCACCTACGCAAGTCACACAGGAGTGCATCCAGATGGGTCTTGAAAGCCTTCAGAGAAGACTCCACAACCTCTCTGGGCAGCCTGCTCCAGGGCTCTGTCACCCTTACAGTAAAGAAGTTTTCCCAGGTCCACATGACTTCTCCACTGTGCTGTGATGATTTGGGGATGAAGCCACCTGAGTGTCCCCTGCAGCCAGGGGGAGAAAGAGGCATCTCTGGAAGAGCTTCAGCACATGCAGTGATGGATGTGCAGAAGAACCTACCTCTCTCTGCTAACCACAGAGGAGGATGGGGTTGAAGACCTGAATGAAGCTCACACTTCTCAGGAACTGCTCAGGCCCTCTTGAAGGATCAGTCTCCTACCCTTACTACCTGATGTGTGCTGTCTTGAAGTGTTGCTGTTTCTTCACCATCACTTGTTATTTACGGAGCTCTGTGGCTGCCTGTCAGCCTTCCCACGTAATTTAACCACTCTCCAGGCCCTGAAGGCACCATCATTGTAAATTCTTCCTCTGACACCATCCTCCTCCAGTGTATCTGGGCCTGCCTACACCTGTCTGTCACGCTTTCCACCAAAGCCAGGGCCAATTACAGCTCCTTCAGATCAAGTACTGTCTAAGGCAGGAGGTCTGATGTATCACCCGGCACAACGATTTGCTGTGCATCTCCTTGGTATGTGCAGGACTTAGCACTGAGGGCCACATAGAAGAACTCTTTTCACAATGCACACTACAGTACTTCCTGATTGTTCCTCTTCAAAGCCTGCCCTGTGTCATCCACAGCCACTAATGCTCTGCCCTGGCCTCCTTCATGCTCTTGGGCGTTCATCACATAGCCACTGTGCCCAGCAACATAACTATCATCGGACAGGTGAGGGAAGAGGGGTGGAAGTGTTGTCATCTATGTCAAGAACGGGATGGAGTGTGAAGAATTCTGCCAGTCTTCTGGTTCCTACTGCTAGGGCAGGTATCTGCTAGCTGTAGAGCCCTCAGCCCCATGGTCCCTTACCTTTCAGGTGATCAGCCACCTCAGTGTAAGACTGCAGCACTGCCAGGGACACTGCTTCCCCTGAAACACAGCAGAGACACAAGCCCTGAGGTGATGGACAGACCAGCCCTTGCTCTTTGACAATGTCACATTATGATTCTCTGCATCCCAAGGTGCTTCAAGCTCTGAAAGACTTGGAGGAATTAAGGAAAAGTACTGGGTTTCTGTGCAGCAGACAGCAATGATGTTGTTCATCCTATCCCATAGAAGCATAGGATGGTTTGGGTTGGAAGAGACTTTTAAAGGTCATCTAGCCTAACCATGAGCCCATGCTACCACAATTTCCCCTCTTGTCCTATACCTAGTCCCTGTAAAATGAAGGTTAAAACCCTATGAATGTTAGTATCTTCCACACTGAGAAATGAGGTCTTCACACAATATCAATCAGTGAGAACTGATTGCCAGAGGCCCATGGGGGCATGTATTTATCATAGAATCATAGAATGGTAGGGGTTGGAAGGGACCTCCAGAGATTATAAAGTCCAAGCCCCCTACCAAAGCAGGATCATGTAGGGCAGGTCACACAGGAACACATCCAGATGGGTCTTGAAAGCCTCTGTAGAAGGAGACTCCACAACCTGTCTGGGCAGCCTGCTCCAGGGCTCCAGCACCCTTACAATAAAGAAGTTCTTCCTCATGTTAAGATGGAACTTCCTGTGTTCCAGTTTGTGTCTGTTGCCCCTTGTCCTATCACAGGACACCACTGAAAAGAGACTGGCCCCTTCTTCTTGACACCCATCTTACAGATGTTTACAAGCATTAACAAGATCCCCTCTCAGTCTTTGCTTCTCCAGGCTAAACAGCCCCAGGTCTCTTGCCCTTTCCTCATCAGAGAAATGTTCCACTCCCTTCATTGTCCTCATAGCCTCCACTGGACTCTCTCCAAGGTACTTCTCCATGGAGCTGCTATTTATCCTTTAAACTTATCTACAGAACCACTGTATTATGGAAAGTGTGGTGAGTAGCACCATGCTGATGCTTATCAAGGAAAGCTGAAAGAAGGGGCAGTCAGGCCACATGTCATACTCACAGCTGGCATAAAACAGGACAACAGTCCGGGTGGTCTCCAGGAGGGCAGAGTTGAAGTTCTCCTCTGTCAGGACTCGGATCTTCTCCAGGGGCAGCTCTCGCTTCTTGTCCCTGGAAACTGCTTCCACCACCTGATCATCTTGGATGTCTGCAAGGGACCCACAGCTGTGCATGAGTACAGAGCAGTGGGAAATGCAGCCCCACTCAAGCCACCCCAACAGCACATTTCTGGAAGCCAGCACCCCTGATCTAAGACCTAGTGACTGTCGGCAGGGAGTAACTGCCTTGAATGGGGGAGTAGAGGTACAGACACAAACTCATCAACAGGGCTCCAAACCTGGGAAGTGCTCAAAGCCAGATTAGATGGAACCTTGAGCAATGTAGGAAGTGTCCCTGCCCATAGCAAGGGGGGTGGAACTTGATGGTCTTTAAGGTCCTGTTCAACCCAGACCATTCAGTGATTCTATGAAATGCTCTTGACCAGCTGTGCCCTTGGATGTGAACATCATTCTTCAAGCACAATGGCTCCTCTGGAATCTTGCACCAATTTGTTTTGAAAACAAACCAAACTTTGTATGGAAAACAAATGCACCTTCAGCAGGGACCTCTGCTTTCTCCCTGTGGAAGTTTGGAACGGCTCCTGCAAAAACATCTCAAACCCTCCCAGAATGACTGACAATTCTAAGGCTCTTCATCCAATGCTTGGAGAAGAGACAGTGTTGGGTGAACTTTAAACCTCTCATGCCCTTGAATCACAGAATGGTTCAGATTGGAAGGGACCTTAAAGATCATCCAGTTCCAACATCCCAGTCATGGCCAAGGATACCTTCCAGGTTGCTCAAAGCCCCATCCAACTTGGCTTTGAACATTTCCAGGGATGGGGCATCCACAACTTCTCTGGGCAACCTGAAGCTGGATGCATTCAAGCAGCACTTGTCTCTCATGAGCACCTCTGCATCTGTTCCTCTAACAGTTCCTCCTTTTCTTCTTCTGTCTCCTCCAAAAATCATGCCTGTATGTCACTAAACTCCAGTGATCTGCAGAGAATAAGTGAGCAGAGAGAATAAGTGATCTGCAGAGAATAAGTCTGCACAGCCATGATGTGACTGATGGGTGGCTTCAGATTTGCAAAATACCAGGTTGGAAGGGCCCTCAAGGATCATCTGCTTCAACCTTTCTTGGGAAAAGCACACAAGTGTCCTCTAATGCTTTAGTGACAACTTGCACGTCTCTAGCAGATGCTGATGGCATGCTCCATCTGATAACAGTCAACTTTTCACTGCTAAGTTGCACACCTTGATTGCTACTCTCTTTATTATCCTCCTCATCCTCTTCTTCCTCCTCCTCCTCCTGGATTTGCTCAATTTTGTTCTTATCTTCAACGAGGGTTATAACTTCATCAGTGTCTTCCAAGACTAGGTATTTGATAGGCACTCCCTAAAGAGAACAGAAAAAAATCAGTGGGAGCAAAGCATCACCATTTTGTTCACCAACTGAACTCAAGGCTGAAGGGGCACCTTTGCCCAAATCCTTACATTGGATTATGTCAACAGATCCCTCAAGCTGCCAAATAGGAGAGCATCTTTTGGTCAGGCATTGGAACTGGCTGCCAAGGGACATGGTGGAGTTACTGCCCCTGGAGGTGTTCAAGAAACAGACCTGGCACTGTGGGACAAGGTTTAATGGCCATGGTGGTCTTTGGACTTGATGATCTTAGAGGTCTCTTCCAGTTGAAACAACTCTCTGATTCTATGATCTGGGGTGTGGCTTTTGGCCCAATTTCATCTGCACATGAATTTTTCTCACTCTAGAGTGACTTTTCCTTGTGGGGAAGTAATTGTGGGATCCTGTGCCTGGAGTGGTGAAAGTGAACACCTGTTCCACCTCACAGCATCTTCACTTCAATCTGCCACTGCAAGGAAAAGCTCTGTGGCCAAACAGCGAAGGAGACTGGGGAGATAAAAGGTCCATTCACTTGTCTTCTCACCTAATATGTTCTGGCTGGGTCTGGGTAGCCCACCACAGCCTGGGAAACCAGCATATAAAATCCTTTATCTCATGGAGCTCAACCAAGAAGAGTTTTCCCGAGCGTGCAGGGGCTGCCAACCCATGGAAAGAGCAAAATGGATTTCTCAGAAATGGGAACTTGTGGACTTAAAACCAGTTCTGGCACCACCCCAGCAAAAGGCACTTCAGAGAAAACAAATTTTATAAGCAACTGAGAGAAATGACAAATTGCTGGCACCTCCCCTTGGCTCTAGGAGGAGAAATACAACATGCACGTCTCTCAGCAGGGCATGGGAAGCCCTCAGGGGACGCTCAGGTTCAGGCCTGCTCCTGTAGTTTGCATTCACAAGTGTGACAGTTCAGGTAATCTGGGGCAAGGTGTGCTGCCTGCCTTGGTCGGCACCAAATTCCATCTTGCTTCACAAGCTAGGTCAGGTCCCTCCAGAGTTTAGCTCATCTCCATCAACCTCATTTAACTTCCACCCTGCCCTCTTCCCAGATCACTGCCAGAGGGGGTTGCTTACATCAGTCCAGCACAGACCTGTGGCTGTTTGCTCTCAGTTTGACACTCACTTCTTCCTCTCCTATCTTCTGAATGTCTTTCCTAACGGGCAAAGGCCGTCAGAAGTCCAAACCTTGGGGGAATTCACACTTGGACTATCACAACCTTGTGTTGCCTGAAGGTGTAATGGGGATGTCACCCTACATTTTGAATCCAAAACAAACTCTCTGCTTTGTCTTTACCAGCAGGTACAACTGCTCTGCAGAACCAAACTCAGGCAGTTCCAAACAGAATGGTGCGTCTAGGGGAAAGTACTTCCCCTTGAGCTTCTGGGAAGGCTGTCAAACAACAACAGAGCCAAGCAACACTCCAGCGCTTCTAAAGAGCACCATGCCCAGATAGCAAAATAAGAGTTGTGCAATAAAGAAATCCAGCATCTAACCTCCTCTGGTGTCTTGAGAGCGACGTTGGACCGGAGCAGAATGTTCAAATCTAGGAGGTCCCTTCCAAAATAGAAAGTGAACATTAGGTGTTGAGATGCGCAAAACCAGGTCCTCTACTCAGCCTGCCTGCCTGGCAAGTCCGCCCTTCCTCGTGCACCATGTCCTCACAGAGTCATGCTTTAGGACCCCACAGAACTTGCAGGAGCTCAGAATCAATGCCAGTGGCAGATAAATAGGGCCCAAGCGACCTCCTGGTGGGACTGCACTGCGTAACATGCCTCTTTCACAGAGGGCCTGGACTTGCTTTCTGTGATTTCAGCTCTGGGGTCCCCAGTGTAAGAAGGATATGGATCTGTTGGAGTGGGTCCAGAGGAGGCCACAACAAGGATGGGGGGGCTGGAAGCCCTCTGCTGTGAGGCCAGGCTGAGAGAGTTGGGGTTGTTCAGCCTGGAGAAGGCTCCAGAGAGACCTTCTGGTGGTCTTTCAGTGCTTAAAAGAAAGATGGGGAGGGAGTTTTTACAAGGGCTTGTACTGATAGGTCAAGGGGTGATGGTTTTAAACTGAAAGAGGGGAGATTTAGACTGAATATTAGGAAGAAATATTTTACAGTGAGGTGAGATACTGGAACAGGTTGCTCAAAGAGGTTGTGGATGCTCCATCCCTTGAAGTGTTCAAGGCCAGGTTGGATGGAGCTTTGGGCAGCCTATTCTAGAGGAAAGTGCCCCTGTCCATGGCAGGGGAGTTGGAACTCGATGATCTTTAAGGTCTCTTCCAACCCAAACCATTCTGTGATTCTTTATGATTCAGGTCTTTGCTCATGCACTGGTAGCCACAACCTAGTGCAGCTGCTCTGCTGGTGAACTTCAGCTCCTAAGCAAACGTAGCCACGTAGTGCCTCCATAGTGGGTGGCAACACTGTGACAGAAAGCTGAGGACAGCCCACACCCATCTTTCCTCCATCTCCTCCCAATTGCACAGCTGCCAGCCAGACATCCCCAAAGGCCCTGCAGCCAAGCCTACACCTTCTTTAGCAAGTCACCATGGAAATGTTTGCAAACAGAAGTCACTGTTGTACACAAGGCTGCTACAGAGACCACGAAGCAGAGATAAGTAACTGGTGGTCAACAGCCACAGAAGAAGCCAAACCTCCATAGCACAAGACTGTCTCCTTTCTTCCTGGGGAACGTGTGCTGGTCTAACTCAGAGAGCTCTACTCACCAACCAAGGAAGCATCACTTACTGAGTGGAGACCTCCACGATTGCAGTGGTTGCAGCACTCAGCAACCACTGCCTACCTCCTTGGCTTCTGTTCTGAATTTGATGGCAAGCTTCCAGCTATGGAAAGTTTCCCTCCCAAAAGCTCTCAGTCTGACTGGTTCTCCACTTCTAAGTCAACAAGAGACTCACAGGTTTCTACAGTACCAGCCAATCTGAAACCAAATTAATGTGATCCTGGACAAGTCCTCAAATGGGACATCTTCTTGTGTACTACCTTTCACCCAGATGTGAGTAAGGCCACGGACTATCATGCTGGGGGTGGGACCATCAAGCTCAGAAACACCACAAAAAGCAAGAATCCCAAACCACCTGAAAGCAAATACCTGGACAAAAGGGCAACTCCTGCTTTCCCCAGGAGCCTCCAGGCCACAAATTCTGCTGTCCTCCTGTCAGCCTCATAAGTCTCTTTCTGGCTGAGAATGAAGACGAGTGGTAGTCCAAGCTGTAAGTGAATGGTGGAAACCTTCTCCGGGTCCTCAGCCACCTCTGTCTGAAGAAAAGACACAGCTATATTGCAGCACTTCTCCACAACACTGAAGGGACATCAGCTCTTCTGCACAGCCCAAGCCACCTCATGCTTCCCAGCCACAGGAAAAAGGAGACCCTTGAGAAAAAGCCTCCAACCCCCATTCTAAAGTATCCATCAAAGTAGAACCCACACAACCCTGGTTAAATTGTTCCAACCTGTCATGACCCTCCCTGGTTATAACCTGGGTTTTATTGTGCATGTTCTTTGTGACTTAGCAACTCCAGATGTCAAATCCCCATTCAGTTTTATTTATCTGGTATCCATTCCCCAGGGCAGTTTGAAAACCCTGGTTCCAACATGCAAGAGTTGGCATCTTCTCCCTTTCTGCCTTGGACATGCTGCTTCATGACAACATGGAGCAGCTTAACAAAGGCCTCCATGGACCTAACCCAGGAGGCTGGCTGAACAAGGCCCTTCCCAGCTCAGCTACCCATCCTTTCAGCTGGGCAGAGGTGATGGACTGCTGGACTAGATAATCTTTGCAAGTATCTTCCAAACGAAATAGTTCTCTCCTCTTCCACTGAAGTTCAAGGGGCATCTCCACCCTCTTTCTACTCATGGTGCTTACACCAGTGGAAACTGGAAGCCTGCTGAAGTTCACTGATGTGTGGGACAAGGACATAGGAGGGAGCCTCCTGTCCCTTGAGCTCAACAAGGCATGAATGTCAGATGCTGACATTCCCCAGGCTGCTAAGCCTCCTGTGGGGAGGCCAGTGGGGCAGCTAACTTTGGGCTTATCTGGTTTGGAGAAAAGGAGGATGAGGGGTGACCTCATTGATCTTCACAGCTCCCTGAGAAGGGGACATGGAAAGGGAGGTGCTGAGCTCTTCTCCCTGGTATCCAGGGACAGGATGCGTGGGAATTGTTCAAAGCTGCACCAGGGGAGGTTTAGACTGGACATTAGGAAGCATTTATTTACTGAGAGGGTGGTCAAACACTAAAACTGGTCTCCTAGAGAGGTGGTTGATGTCCCAAGCCTGTCAGTGCTTAAGAAGCATTTGGCCAATGCCCTTAATAACATGCTTTAACTTTTGGTCAGCCCTGAAGTGGTCAGGCAGTTGGACTAGATGATCCTTGTAGGACTCTCCCAAATGAAATAGTTCTCTCTCTTCTCCCATGTTCCAGTGAAGTCCAAGGGTAATCTCAGGATGCTTACAGATAACTAGAGGAGCACACACTGGTGCAGCACAATGGAGTATCACTCTCACCCAGCCCCATGCTTCTTCCTTGCTTGGACCCAGCCTGGGATCTTTGCCATGCCCAGTCTTGCCCTCTGCTCATGCTTCCCTCATGCTCCCATCCACCCCAGCTGCCTTCACGGTCTCAGCCCATACAGCTCCTTGTCCCCAATCCTACCACCAGAGGAGCGCCCATGAGCTTGAGGTGCCTGTGGATGTTGAGCAATGTCAGAGTCTGCTCCATGGGTGTCCTCCTGCAGGGCTCTGACAGGTCTGTGACCAGCTGGCAGTGGCAGAACAACATCTTGGCAGATGACACATCATCATTTCTAGGAGAGGGAAAACAAACCCCATGCTGAGCTGAGCATCCACCACAGGGGTTTAAAATGCCCCAACAGAATGATCATGTTTGCTGACATGCCTTATAGGGCTGATGATATTAAGCTCAGGGTTTGGTAGGCTTTTGGGACCTCTTCAAGAACCCTACTGCTAACAGGTACAATTGTGTCCAGCTGCTTTTCAGAATTGTGAACATCTAATGAAGACCCTGGCTCACCAGGTGTAAATTATCCCAATCCCAGAACAGCTGGCCCAGCTCAAGAAAGACACAAATTAAGCCTTTCTCAGTGGGACCAGTCATGCCACTGAGGTGAACACCTTGGCAGGAGGAAGGCTGAAATCTACATCTTTGTTCATGTCATTTACTTCACTGATGACATCTCACAGACTATAAAAGGAATATTCCACCGTTTGAGCAGCAGTGGGTTTGGCTGTGCCAAAGGAAGCAGTGAGATCGAGTTCTCTAGATGGTTCCCTAGGTGATCATTCCTACTTTCATGCCATCACTGGTGTTGGCTTGTGGGTTAACTTTGGGATTGTCAGGTTCCTTTTACTACACATCTCACTTCTAAAACAGGGATCATCGTCTTTGTAAAAGGTTTATGATCTCTCTGTGGAAGAGTAGACCTCAAAGCTGCTGCCCAAGTTGAGTCACGTTGGTGGAGGTACCACCATTTCATCAGCTACGGAGGCTGATGTCCTCTCGGCTTTAAACAGAACGAAGTCAATTCCTGTCCAAATAGCAATCGTGCCATCTAGTGGCAGCCACTGGGATCCCTCATCATGATCCTGGAAGAATGGGATAGCACACAGGAAAAGTTCCACTTGAGTGCCTGCCCTGGTGTCACCTGTGAAAGCAGGCAAATACTTATGCAAATGCTTTGCCAAAGATACAACGTGCTGTGGGATATTCCCACTTTCTCTCTGTTTCTGGGCTGCAGTAGGTCACATCAACAGCTGCACTGAAGGATCTGCTTTTCCAACACATCTCCTCCAGCATGGGAAAGGTATGGCTTGAGCTGCCCAGCTCCAGTGCAACCGTCAGGTGAGAAAAGTCAAACAGAACCATAGAATGATTTAGGTTGGAACATACCTTAAAGATCATCTAGATTCAACCCACCTGCTATGACCAAGAGAAGCCTTCCACTACATTAGCTTGCTCAATGCCCCTTCCAACTTGACATTTCCACAAATGGAGCATCCACAACTTCTCTGGGCAACATGTTCCAGTGGCCCACCTCCCTTACAGTGAGAAACTTCATGTCCAATCTAAATCTACCCTCTTTCAGTTTAAAACCATTGCCACTCACCCAATTACTAGATGCCCTTGTAAAAAGTCCTTCTCCAGCCTCCCTTAAGTACTGAAAGGCCACAAGGTGTCTGAGGATACTTCTCTTGTCCATGCTGAACAAGCCCAGCCCTCTCAGCAGAGGTGTTACAGCCCTCCCATCATTGCTATGGCCTCCTCTGGCCTGACTCCAACGGGTCCATGTCAGAATACAGAATTAACCAGGTTGGAAAAGACCTTTGAGATCATCAAGTCCAACCTAAAACTGGACTCTCCTGTGCTGAGGACTCCAGGGCTGGCCCCAGCACTGCAGGTGGGGTCTCAGCAGAATGGAGTAGGTGAGCATACAAACCAGTGCTGCCTCATGAAGCTAACTGCAGAACTCAAAGTGTCAGAAGTTACTGAGATGAAAAGTAAAAATGTGTTTAACAAACTCTGGTGCCTGTTAACTCCATGATCCAAGTTTAGCTCCCACCACTGAGAGTCCTGAAACCTCTGATTGCCAGAAGCTGGGAGGCTTGCAGGCAACACATCCATTTCCTCATGCCCCTTGGGAAGCACCTATGGCCACCACACAGACACAGTGCTGGATGGGTTTTGCTCTGACCCACTATAGCAGTTCCTACCCTTTTCAGCTGCCCAAACTTGATCATCAGTTGAGAGGGGTGGATCAGGAGACCTTTAAATCTCTGTTCCCACCTAAACCATTCTTGATTCTATGATCAAAGCACTAGGATGAGTATTTTAAGAATATAACATTGGTGCTACGAGTGCTCCTGAAAACCCATGGCTCAGGTTTGCTCAGTCAGTGGTGGAAAGGAGACAGAAGGCTCTTCTGTAAATTCCCATTCACTGAAGAGTCACAAATGTCATGGCTAGTCCAAGTCCAGGAACACAGCACCAACCAGTTTTGGAAAAGAAACCAGATCTGACTGTCCACTCTTGGCATAACATTCTAACACAATCACAGATATAACCTGGGAATCTGAAGAACCAAGAGCAGACATAAGAGTGCAGGGAAGCAGCTCTCCTTGCGGGGTGGGTGGGCTTTGGACACATACCCAGAGTCCTTCAACAGCATTGCCTCAGTTGTCAGAACAAACTGGTGGGCAGTCCCATAGACAAAAGCTGCCTCCATCACAGCTCTGTGCTCTGGAAAGAGAAAGGTAAGACGAACTCATCTCAGCAACCTCCAGATCACCATCCTCACCCTTTCCAGTTGGAAATACCACAGACTCATAGAATGGTTTGGGTTGGAAGGGACCTTAAAGATCATCTTGTTCCAACCGCCCTGCCATGGGCAAGGACACCTTCCACTTGACCAGGTTGCTCAAGGCCTGATCCAATCTGGCCTTGAACACCTCCAGGGAGGGGCATCCACAACCTCCCTGGGCAACCTGTTCCAGTGTCTCACCATCCTCACTGTAAAGAATTTCTTCCTAATCTCCAGTATAAATCTGCCCTCTGCCAGCTTCAATCCATCCCCTCTCATCCTATCACTACAAGCCCTTGTAAAAAGTCCCTCCCCAGCTTTCTTGTAGCCCCCATCAGGTACTGGAAGGCTGCTCTAAGGTCTCCCTGGAGCCTTTTCTTCTGCAGGCTGAACAGCCCCAACTCTCTCAGCCTGTCCCCACAGTGGAGATGCTCCAGCCCTCTGATCATCTTCATGGCCTCCTCTGGACCTACTCCAGCAGTCTGATGCCCAGGGTCTCAGGAGTTCTCAGTAAAAAGTCACAGCTGGGTGAAGACACACTATGAAGGCGAGCTGGACCCAGCTGCTGATCCCCAGTAAACTGCAGAATCACAGATCTACCGATGATTTTACTTTTCAAGACAGCAACCACTGAAGTGGTTTTCCCTCTCAAAGTCCATCTCTGAGAGTTTATGCTCCCAGCAAAACCTTTCAGGTGTAACTGATCCTGTTGGAAACACAGCAAGACAAACAGAGGAGAACATGTATCACAGAGTCACAGACTGGTGGTGGTCGGAAGGGACCTCTAGAGGTCATCTCCTCGACCCCCCTGCTAAAGCAGGGTCACCCACAGCAGATTGCCCAGGATCACAACATCCAGGAAGGTTTGGAATCTCTCCAGAGAAGGAGAATCCATGGCCTCTCTGGGCAGCCTGCTCCAGAGCTCCAGTACCCTCACAGCAAAGAAATTTTTACTCCTGTTCAGATGGAACCTCCTGAGTTCCAGTTAGTGCCTATTGCCCCCAGCAGCGTGGGAGATTTCCCCCTGCCTGCTTTTCTCCAGGCTAAATGGCCCCAGGTTTGTTAGCCTTTCCTCCTCACAGAGATGATCCAGTTGTACCTGGGTGGCCCTTTCAGGTTTCCTTGACCCTCCATTTGCAGGATTTGAAGTCAGAAACACATCTCCCTTTGCCCCTTAGTAGGAAAGACTCTGGGAGGAGAGCAAACATGAAACCCTGAGTGTTGATACCTGCTGTCCCAGTTGCTGGTACATAGGTGAAGACCATGTTTGACTTTCCCTTCAGTGTGTTCTCAATGTTCTGAAGATCTGCCAGGGTTTCAACGTATTTCACTTCATTAAAGAGCAGGGCACTGAGGAGACAGAAAGAAAGTAGTTAACAACTTTTAAGAGAGAATTTGCAGCCACATAACCATGATGGGAAAACCAAGGTGGAATTCCAGCTTCTTGAGAGCAGGTTGAAGACTCACAGCCAAATACAGCTTCCCAGATGCCACCTCAAGGGCATAGACGTAATGTCTCAAGCTGTACATTATCCCAAGGGTCAAACCATACCATTGAACTTTCTGCTTGGCTGAGAGCAGTCTCTGGAATATGGGGGAGGGAAGGGGCAGGGGGGCATTTGCTGATGCAAAACTTTCTCTCAACAAGTGAAAATGGAAATAAAGGACTTCAGCAAGGTGCACCTGGTCTGTACTTACAAGAGGACATTAGCAACGATGGAGTTCACGTCAAACAAGGCGTCAGTAGGGAACTCTCTGATCAGCACATTACCTCTAGGGAGGGAAGAAACGGTATCACCAAAGAGACCATGGAAGATCAGCTACACCTACACACTGAACTGTCACTCTGCTGATTACTCCCAACTGTCTGCTGGCAGGGATGGTTGGAAGGAATATGTCAGGAGTGAAGTTTGGGATTTTGTAGCACCATTGTCCAGGTAATGCTGTTTGAGTGGTCACCTCTGCTGTTGCTCTTCACTCAGCTTCTAGTGATGAGAGCTTAAGCACAGACTGACAGAGGGTCTCTAAGTACACAGCATTGCCTTGTAGGCCTTCACTGCCTGGGGAAATGTTTCTGTGGACCATGTACAGTGGTGATTGAGAACTGAGCTGATACATGGAGAACCTTCCAGCAGACAACCCACAGAGAGACCAAGAGCTAGACCTTTGTCTGCAGTGCAGACGACCTGACTATGCCAACAGCAATAAAATCATAGAACCACAGAATCATAGAATCACAAAATGGTTTGGGATGGAAGGGACCTTAAAGATCACCTAGTTCAAACCCCCATGCCATAGGCAGGGACACCTTCCAGTACACCAGGTTGCTCAAAGCCCTGTCCAACCTGCCTCTGAACACTTCCAGCGACAGGGCATCCACAGCTTCACTGGGTAAGCTGCTTCAGTGTCTTACCACCCTTACAGTGAACAACTTCTTTCTAATATTTAATTTAAATCTCCCCTGCTGTAGTCTGAAGAGCACTAAAGAGTGTCTCTTTCTGGGACTAAGCCAAAAACCTCCCAGTCTAAGTCGCAAGGACCTGGTGGTGGGAGGCCACAAGGACAGAGCAACACTGATGGAGGATTCCTCTCATGGTTTCATGTCACAGCACAACCCTCTGCAGCTCAAAGGAACATGGGGCAGGACAGGAGGTTTCACATTAAGGACAAAGCACCTACTTTGCCTCTGTGGGACCTTTTGTGGAATCTTCTCACTAAACTCTGTCACTGCTGTCCTTGTGGCTCTTCCTCCACAGACATCCCCAATCACGGATAGTGATTCCTTCAAACACTTGCACTGGAAGGCAACCACAATGTGGTGCCTAGAAAGCCTTCCTCACCTGAACAGGTAGGCTTTTCTTAATGCATTTTCTTTTCCACAGTATCTTGAGGCATCCTCTTTGGGACAATGAACCTAGACATTGAAAGCATCTCATTAGACATTCAGCTCCATGAACAACTACAAACACCCAGCACTAATGTTTTATTTCCATCCAAGAGGTGTAAATACAGCCTTTCCAGACCTGCTGGGAGAGACATACAATAAAATGGAGCCCAAAGGTAGGGACTGATGTTTGTACTTCAGCTCTCCAGCTCACTCTGCCTTGATTTGAGTCAGAATTGACTGGGTTTGGATCAAAAGATCTTATGATATGCCCAGCATAGTCAGTGATGGGTCTCAGAATCAACGTTGCTGCTTGCTGATTAAACTCAGCCTGTGTCTGGAGGAAACTACATGCACACACCCCAATATCATCAGTACTTCTTGTAATCTACTGACACTTGCCTGAATTTCTAACTGCCCCACCTAAATCTGTGTGAAGCTTCAGCTAAACCCACCTTTTTTAGCAAATATTTATTGAACTGAACTGAAAAGATGTGAACTGACCCCCATCCATCATTCTCTGCAGTTCGAGCTGGCAGGAGGGAGCTATGGAGGGAGTTGGCTAAGTCCTACCAGAGAGAAATGAGTGGTGGCACAGCATGCTGAAGATTCTGGTCTTCCCCATGCCATGCCCATGGGTGCAGAGCAATGACCAGGCAATTCCATACATCCCATGGAGGTGTTGTTAGGACAGACCAGATCATAGAATCACAGAACAGTTTGGGTTGGAAGGGACCTCTAAAGGTCCATTCCCTGGCAGTCAGCAGGGACATCTGCAGCTAGAGCAGGTTGCTCACAGCCCCAGACAACCTGACCTGCAATGGTTCCAGGGATGGGGCAGCTACCACCGCTCTGGGAAACCTGGGACAGGGTCTCATCACCCTCAGTGTAAAAAACAATCTCCTTCTCTCTAGTCTGAATCTCCCTCTTTTAGTTAAACTTCATCAACAGGCCCTGCTCAAAAGTCTGTCTCCAGCTTTCTGTTTGGCCCCTTTAAGCCCTGAAAGGCCACCAGAAGGTCTCCCTGGAGCCTTCTCTTCTCCAGGCTGAACAACTCCAACTCCCTCAGTCTGGTCTCACAGCAGAGGGCTTTCAGTCTTCCCATCACTGCTCTGGCTTTCTCTGGCCCTGCTCCAACAGGTCCATGTCTCTTCTGTGCTGAGGACTCCAGAGCTGGCCCCAGCACTGCAGGTGGGGTCTCACCATAGCAGAACAGAAAGGCAGAATCCTCTCCCTTGCCTGTTGGCCATGTTCCTTTTGATGCAGCCCAGGATCAGCCAGCTAAGCCTGGTATGGGGGATGCCCTTGGAAAAGGCCAATCTGTGGGGAAAATGTGAATACCTACTGTTTCCTCAACCCATGGATGCAAATCAAAGTGCACAGGTTCATCTACTGAAACTCAACTGGGAGACCAGGAACAGCTTAGGGCTGCCCTTGCCTGACCTACATGAATGTTCAGTCCTCTGCTTCACTGTTTGGTGACACAGGCACAACATGGAGCCTCTGTGGGACACAGGAACCGCCCTGTATGCTGGCACAGGAGGTGTGATGCAACCCACGAGAAGCAGATATAAGACTGGGGCAAGGGATGAAATGGGATGCCCTCATCTGCTAGCATCTGCTTCCTGATGGGGTCCCACTTCTGTCAATCCCCAAGGAGGGCATGTACCCTGCAGAAACATTCTGCCCCACTCCTCATGCCCATTTACCTTCACCACTGAAATGCCATAGTCCTGGAGGGCCTCGGCCGAGTTCTCAATCTGCTCCAAGAAGGGCTGAGCGCCAGGAGAAACTGAAACACAAAACCACACTGTGGTTTCCATCCCTTCCCTGTATGGATGAGGCAGATGAGAGCACCTCCAGAGCAAGCCCTGTGCTAAGGTCCCCAGGCAAACATCCCCTACAACAGCTGACAAGACTCTGAGTAGGGCAAACAGGGAGACATGGCTCGCTGCCAGCAGAGGTGTCTGTGGGGATATGGCTGGAAGAGACAAGGGGATTGGCATGGGATTCATCAGAGAGGTGCTGCTGGGGTGGACTACAAATCTTCAGAGTTAAAAGAGTCCTCCTGCCATGTACTGAGACAGTACCTGGCACAATATGGTCTTGCTCTTACTCCAAGAGTAAGGTGTTTATTGAAACAGAACTCCTTACAGGCATCAACAGTAATGTCAGCAGTCTCCCCCCAAAGAACCACAGAATCCCAGCATGGTTGGAGTTGAAAGGGACCTCTGGAGATCATCTAGTCCAAGCCCCCTGCTAAAGCGTTTCACCCACAGCAAGTTGCCCAGGACCACAATGTCCAGGCAGGTTTGGAATCTCTCCACAGAAGCAGACTTCACAACCTCTCTGGGCAGCCTGCTCCAGGGCTCCAGCATCCTCAAAGTGAAAATTATCTTTATGTTTAGGTGGAATTTCTTGTATTCCAGTTTGTGTCCATTGCCCCTTGCCCTGTCACCAGGCACCACTGAGAAAAGTCTGTGTCTATCCTCTTGCTCAGCTCCCCACCCTGCAGCTCTTGCTGAGAAGTGAGAAGATCCCTTCTCAGTCTGCTCTTCTCCAGGCTCAGCAGCCCCAGGTCTGTCAGCCTTTTCTCCTCACAGATATGCTCCAGGCCTCTCAGCATCTCCATAACTTCTGATGGACTCTCTCCAGTAGTTCCCTGTCTCTCTTGAACTGGGAAGCCCACAACTGAATGTGGTACTCCAGCTATGGCCTCACTAGGGCCAAGTAGAGGGGGAAGAGAACCTCCCAGAATTTTGAGCAGGGTGTGTTGTGACAGAACCATGGGTGATGGCTCTCATCTAAAGGAGGAAGATTCAGACTAGAGAGATGGAAGAGATTTTTTGTGCTGAGGATGGTGAGACAGTGGCCCAGGCTGCTCAGAGGTGGTAGATGCCCCATCCCTAGAACCACCCCAGGTCAGGTTGTCTGGAGCTCTGAGCAACCTGCTCTAGTTGCAGATGTTCCTGCTGACTGCAAGGGGATTGGACTAGATGGACTGTAAAGGTCCTTTCCACCCCAAACCTTTCTGTGATTCTATGATTCCAAAGGACACGGGGTTTAGCAATCTCAAGAATTGCCTCTTCATTGTTCTGCTTTCACACACAGCCACACAGGAGCCTCTGCTGAAGACCCAGGCTGATGTAGACACATACTGTGAAATACCTACCCTTAGGGCTGAAATAAGCCAGGGATGCTCTACCAGCTTGAAAGCTACTGAAATACTCCTTAGGGCTCAGCTCCTGCAGCAGCCTTGTACCTTCCAGTGTTGGGATGGAGGAAGCACAGAAGAGCAGGAAAGAGAAGAAAGAGATCCATTTGTGGTTTTGTGCTTGCATGGCTGCTATCAGCTACAGGCACAGAAGAGTCACAACTGGAAAAAAAAACATAGAAAAAAAAAAATTATATATATATATATGTATGTATATACACACACACAAACCTATCAGTGAGTGTCTGTTTGTTTAGGTAGGTGCATAACTGTAATGTCCAGACGTGACACAAAGATCTTGAGGATATCAAGCATTAGCCACTAGAACAACAGTTGATTCAGACAACTACAGAGATGACAATAAAGGCCACCCTCTTTCCCCTGAGTGCTATCTGCAAGTGGAAAGATGTGGATTTGATGGATGGACCACTTGGAGGATAAGGAATGAGCTGGATGGTTGTACTCAAAGAGTACATCAAGCAGAACTAGAAAACTATCATCCCTCAACAGGTCCTGCCAAAATGTCTGACCCCATTTAAGTACTGGCCCCTCTAAGTGCTGAAAGGCCACCAACAAATCTTCCTGGAGCCTCCTCCAGGCTGAACAACTCAAAACTCTCTCAGCCTGGCCTCACAGCAGAGGGGTTTCAGCCCTCCCATCATTGTCGTAGCCTCCTCTGGCCCTGCTCCAACAGGTTCATGTCCCTGTTGTGCTGAGGACTCCAGAGCTGGCCCCCACACTGCAGATGGGGTCTCAGCAGAGTGGAGCAGAGGGGCAGAATCCCCTCCCTCCACCTGCTACCCACGCTGCTGGGGATCAGCCCAGGACATAGCTAGGTCTGGGCTGTGAGCACACAGCGCTGGCTCATTCCCAGCTTTTCACCCACCAGCACCCCCAAGTCCTTCTCAGACATGTGGCAAAACACAAAGTGCTTCTCCACTACAGGATAAGAAAACACCTTCTTACCACTTCACTCCCCTGTTTCATACCAGGTTCCTTTGCAGCCTACTCTTCAGGTATTGGTCTTTGCTGCTGAGTGTGCTGGAGCATGGTCCCTGGTCAAAAGAGAGACAAAGCTGGAATTGAAGACCTGTACAAGCTGTTCACTTTGTACAGTGAGCTGCAGCTGTTTTGGTTAACAAATGCCCCTGTGTCCAGGGACTATCATTCCCTCCAACACCCTGTCAGATGCTGTCAGCTTACTGGTGCTGCTCTGTGATGAACTCAAACTCAAATGCTCAAAAACAATCAGGCAAAGTCATAGAATTATCAAATAGTTTAGGTTGGAAGAGATCTTGAAGATCAAGTCCAACCATCAACCCAGCACTGCCAAGCCCACCACTAAACCATGTTCCTTAGCACCACATCTACACAGCTTTCAAATCCTTTCAGGAATGGTGAACCCATCCCTTCCTGGGCAGCCTATTCCAGGGCTTTACCACCCTTTGGGGGGGAAGAAAGTTTTCTTAATGTCCAACCTAAACCTTCCCTGGTGCAACTTGGGGTGATTTCCTCTTGTCCTATTTCCTGTTCCTTGAGAGAAGGAACCAACCCCCACCTAAATCAAATCTAAACTCCCTGGTTTGTTCCAAAAGCAAGGAGCTAGTGATGGTCAGTCATCCTCCACCTTCACAGGCGCCCTCTCATGTAGGTGAGGTGATTGGATCAGGCCTGAACAACACAAAGGAACAAAGACAGAGCTGAGAAAGGCAGGAAATTTTATCTTTCCATCTGAAAATCGCCAGTTCTGTCCTTTCCAGCTTTGCCCTCCTATCTGTTCCTCTGGCTTATAGAAGTAGGGACAGAGATGAGGGTGGGGTGATATTTATTAAATTAAAAACTTGGCTGAAGTGAGATGGAAAAATAAACTCCATCCTGGCATTTGGGAACCAGCCTGCGTCAAACAGCAAAGCTTACTGTCAAGGAGGCAAGAAGAGCAGCCTCCAGTGACTCAAAGACTTCAAGGCATAGCACCCAGAGAAAGGTGCCAACAGCTTAAAACACAACTGCAGCCTGATCCATCTTCATATCACCTCTGGTTCTTGTAGTTTTTCTAGCATCCACCTTCTGCCTTCTCTACATCTTTGTGTGACTGTTGTTTTGATCCTTGCACCTCTTCTGAAGCCAGCCCTGTCTGCCCCACCATGATCCCTCACTCTGTCCCACCACCCTTGACCCCGCTCCTGAAGCAGACTGAGAGGAGATCTTCTTGCTCTCTACCTGAAAGAAGGCTGGAGCCAGGTAGGGCTTGGTCTCTTCTTTCAAGCAACAAAGAATAAGACAAAAGGAAATGGCCTTGAGTTGTACCTTGGGAGGTTAGGTTGGACCCAAAAGTGTTGCCAAACCCTGAAATGAGCTGTCCAGGGCAGTGATGGAGTCCTCATCCCTGAAGGGATTGAAAGGCCACATAGATGTGGTGCTGAGTGACACAGTTTAGGACAGCCATAGCATCCCTTTCTTAAAGGCACAGCCTCAAACAGTCACAGTGGATTTGGCAGTGCTAGGTTAATGGCTGGATTTGATGATCTTCAAAATGGTTTCCAGCCTAAACTATTCTATGATTCTACTTAGGAGCATCCCAAATGCTCATTCTTTAGGACCATCTATGCAGGGTGTTAAAACTTGCCAGCTGAGGACTCTGAAGGCTGCAAGACACTGATATGATGAGATAAAAGAAAGGGGAAGCAGCAGTGTATAACAAATCTACCTCAACAAGCCTCCCAGCCAGGCTATGATGTTGGGACCCACAGGCAGACCCATGCACTGCTTCCAGCAGAAAACCAGAACCTTGACGCCGAGGTGTTTATCCTGCATTTCTCCATCAATGTTGTTCCAAGCCAGAGCACTGCCAGGCCTTTTGTGCACAAGCTGGCACAACATGTTCCACCAGTAGTGTTTTAAGGACATTGAAGATCACTGTGTAATCAGCCTCCAGCACAAATCCCTGCAGGAGCAGTTCATGCGACAGGAGGAACATCTGGCACACCATGTCGGATGATAACGGAGCTTCTTGTCACACCACCGCCTCTCCCCCAGGCTGCTGCCTGATTTTTGAGTGTAAATGCAAGATAGGGACCTGCAGTCAGGGGACAAGGACGTCTTTAGAGGCGGCTGTGCTGAGCATCTGGCAGAGATCCTTCTCCAGGACCATCAGGAGAGGTGGGAAACACATCCATATTGAAGTCCCTCTCCCCCTGCTTTGCCTTGAACGCTTTTTCTTGAGATGCTCCCACGCTGCCCCATCTCCCATCACTTTCCAGGGAGTTTTACTAGGTATTTCACTTCCAGCTCCCACTTCCCAGCGCACTCTAGCACACTGGACCTCTCTTCCTAGCCAAGGCTGCAGGAGGGACATGCTGTGGCCTTGCCCTTTGCCCAAACTATGAAAGAAGCATTTTGATGCTCATGCACAACAGGTGGCCCACAGCATCACCCACCCCTGCCCCCATTTAGTCTGTCCCTGGGGATCAGCCCCACTGAAGTCCCTGGAAAGCAGCTGGGCACCGGGCATTGCTGAACTGCCTCCAGGAGGGGCTAATTGAAGGTGTTCCTGTCCATGGCCGGAGGGATGGAATAGATGATCTCTAAAGCTCTTTCCAACCCGAATTATTCTACAATACTATGATTCTACAGCACCTACCTAGGTGTCCTGGGCTGAGCTCCTTTTCTCTTCACCGTGGCTGCTAGGAGAGCATCATGCATCCAGGTCTCCCCTTGGTATCCGCAGTCTCTTGCGGTCGGTGATCCGAATGTACAGCTGGAGAGTCTGGGATGCCAGAAGCTGAGCTGAGCGGGTCTGCGCCAGCCCTTCCAGCGGTGGGCTCTCCAGGATCTCAGCAGAGATCTCTTGGTGGTGGTGGATCATCAGCTGCTACGATCCCGCGTACAGAGCGGGCAGTTTCTGAGCTACATTTACATATCCCCACACCACCAGCCACCCAACCTGCACGTACCACAGTGGGGCTTCCACCCACACAGCCGTCCAGGGGATGCCCAAGCCCCCCCACCTCCCCGAGACTTCTCCAGGGACCCTTTTCGGAAACCTCTCTGCTTCCCACAGAACCCCCGCGCTAGCGCCCGGCCGGAGCCGCCCCCACAAGGCCGAAGCTCTGCACCTACTGCTGCACGTACCCACGGAGCAGCCCCGACCCCGCTCCCACCGCGCACCCCACAGCGCACGCTCCTGCCCCGGGGGCGCGGTTTGAGGGGCGGAGGCGGGAGGCTGTGAGGAGAAGTAGGCGGGACGAGAAAGAGCGCGGGCGGCAGCGTCAACCTAAGAAGCAAAGAGGAGAGCCGGCGGGGGAGGTGGTTGAGTGACAGGCGACTAAACCAATGGTAGGGGCTGCCGGGCGAGGTGGGGGGCAGGGCGGCGGGCAGCCAATGGGAAGCGCTGCGCTGTCAGGAGCGAGAGCCTCAAATAATCGGGCTCAGCTGATTGTCCCCGGCAGAGAGTTGTTTGGCGGCGGGCGGGCGGGCGGCGCAGCCAGGAGGGCGGGCGAGAAGGCGGAGGAGGAGGATTGGAGGGGTGTGGGGGGGAGCTCCCCTTTGTTGCATGGGGGTGTCGAGTCGGGGCTGAGGGGAGGAAGGGGAAGGGGAGGGCGCGGCGACCGTTTGTCGGGCCGTTGCCTTCCCGCTGCCCCATGAGCCCGACGGCAGCGGCCCTCGCTGAGGGGGCGGCCCTGGCTGAGGGGGCCGCCGTGCCCTACGCGGTGGAGCTGGGTCTGACCGTGCTCCACACGGCTCTTTACGCCGCGCTCTTCCTCTTCGCCTACCTGCAGCTCTGGCTGCTCCTCTACTACCGGGAGCGGCGGCTGAGCTATCACACGCTCTGCCTCTTCCTTTGCCTGCTCTGGGCAGCCCTCAGGACCACCCTCTTCTCCTTCTACCTGCAGAACTCTCTGCAGGCCCTCCGCCTCCAGCAGCCCTTTGCCCACTGGCTTCTCTACTGCCTGCCCGGCTGCCTGCTCTTCTCCAGCCTCTGCCTCCTCAACCTCTATTTCGCTGAGGTAAGTTTTTATTCTTTCTTGCGGGGGGGTGGGGGTGGGGGAGAAGGAGGGGAAGTAGCACACCAAACCCTCACCACGCAGGGCAGTGGGGTTAAAGGCTGCTCTTCAGCCACCCCACCTAAACTTGGCTGTGCCCTGAAGTCAAGGCTTTGAGGCGGGATGGATGGGGGGTGGAGGTGTGCCCCAGCCAGGCTCAGTGGGTGCTCGGAGATCTGCCCTCGATGAAGGCTTTAGGGCAGGTTGGGAAGATGCAGGATGTGCCCTGAATCCAAGCTTGGAGTGGGGGAACCCAGGGATTATGCTTTGAATCCTGGCTTGGGGGTGGGGAGGGATGGAGGCGGGGAGGGGAGTGAGCAAAAAGTGTGCCCTGAATCCTTGCATCAGGGTGATGGGGTGCAGTGGGCAGTTCCAGGAATGCAGCCCCCTGTGGGGTGGCATGGAGGGGTAACAAGCCCATGCCCTGAATTTGGGGAGGGGGGTGGTGGTGGTGGTGCAGAGATGTGCCCAGCTCCCGGGTGGGGCTTTACCCTTTGCAGCCCTCTGAGAGGTGACAGCACCGTGAGGCTTTCTTGGGGAGGACTGTTTAGCATCTTTTGGTAATTGATTCCTCCTCTCTAGAGGGGACCAGAAAGTCGCAGCAGCAGGGGCTGCTCTGGCCTGGAGTGATGCCAACCATTACGTCACCAGCTAGAGCCTCTTCTGCTATTGTTGCTGCGCTCCCTCCTTCTCTCCATCTCTCTGCTCCGCTGCGAACTGGGCTTGTTGTTCTGCAGCTTGTTGTCAGATACACACACAAAAAAGCCCTGAGATCCCTCTGCTTCCCCAAATAACAGCCTGGGGTTGGAGAGGTGGGCACCTTCCCAGCACCGTGATCGCTACTGGGACAGTGCGGAGCTGCTTGTTATTGTTGCCAAGCTATATTCCTCTTTTTCTAGGTTTTCCATCACTTGTTTGGTTATTTAATGCCTCTTTCTCTATTCCTTTCACTTGTCTTTATGGCTTTAAATCCATGGCTTTCTCTTCCCTGTCCTCCTCCAAATATATTCTTTCTGCTCCAGTTTCTCCTGAGCAGCCCTTTGCTTGCCTGCCTTCCAGTTTGGTGACTTGTTTCATAAATAGGCAGCACTTTCCCTCCAGCTTTGTTGTTGTTGTTCAGATTCTTTGCTCTGCAGCTCTCAGCTGTTCACCAGCCTCACAAAGGAATCGCTAACACACAGCGAAATCGCTCCATCGCTCCGATGTGTCACCCGTAGGGAGTTATGATTTCATTTTCCTGAGGACATCAGTGTTCACATGATAATGTGAGACTTGGAGCAATGGGGGTTTTTCAGCTGTTTTGGTTCTTCCCCAACCCCTGCCCTGTCTTCTCCGATGTAAACACCTGGGAGCTGGGGGTAAAAAAGCTGTCAGGTGTTAGATATCGAGTGGCAGCAAAATAACAAATGCTGCATAGTGTGCGTAATCTTGTCTGTTAAAGGGAGCCTGACCTACCAATTGCTCTAACCAGGAGGTGTTTGTGTCTCCTTGAAGTCAAGCTGAGGAAGGGATCCTGTGTTCTGGTGCCACAAAGTGCCTGGATTTCTGTTTTCCTCTAAGTCGCTGGACTTGACAGCAGCTTTGCCTCTTTGCTGGCTGGTTAAAAGAGCTCCTTTAAAGAGCAGCAAAGTAAATTCAGATGCATTCTCAGGCTTTCCTTCCTGCCACAATGTGTTTTTCAGTGGACTCTGGCTGATTATACCCCATTTCTTTCTCCTTGAAGACCTAGAGCCAAGGGAGATCTTGTCTGAGGAAATAAGAGCACAGAATCTAAAGTGGGAAAGGATAAAATGATTTATTAAACTGGGTGTGCATAGTTACAGAGAGGGTCTGGCATCGAGCAGAATGGGTGTCCAGCACTCTATGGTGTTCATGGGTGATCTCATGCTGGTGGTGGGTAGTGAAGCCTGCAGATCCAGAGATTTAGAGAAGGAGTGCAACAATATGGACCAAAAGCCTTTGGTGTTTTTCTGGCTTTTATTTCAACAACAGAAATGATGCTGAGTGGTGATATTTGGCCTCCTGCTTGGACAACAGGCTGATAAAATTAGTCCATCCTTCTCTAGACAAATGTGCTGGCAGATTACTGGGATGTGCCTGGCTTGGCTGTGTTCAGTGCTTCCCTTAAATCATAGGAGGAATTGTGTTAGGGGGTCTTAGGGTGTAATTAAACCACAATTATTACTCCCTGGATGAAGGAGAGAAGCTATGGTGGAACCACAGCAGTTGAGGTGAAGTGGTTCAAGATCTAGGGATGTCTGATAAGTGTGAGTGTAACTTGTCATGTAAATAGGGTGATGCAGAAACTTTAATTTCCCTCCTCCCTGGAGGTGTTCAAGGCCAGGCTGGATGAGGCCTTGAGCAACCTTGGTCTAGTGAAAGGTGTCCCCACTCATGGCAGCAGGGTTGGAACCAGGTGATCTTGAAGGTCCTTTCCAACCCAAACCATTCTGACTCAAGCAGAACCTGCTGTGAAGGGCCCATCCATTCCTAGTTTTTAAGGGCCAATCGGTAACAACCTGTAGAAGGTCATTTGTCTTCAGCTCTGAGGGTGTCATCCTGGTCTGGTTTGTCCTCGGATAAAAGCACAGGCTGTTTCTGTGTTGATGGCCTGGATGATTGTCTTTGAGCACAGTGACTTCTTTGTGGAAATGCTGGAGAAATGGCATCTGTCTAAGCAGTGGAAGAAAACATGGCCTGTGCTGTGGTATTTGAGCTAATCTTGCTTGATTTATGGATCTCCTCAGGCTATGGACAAGCTGAGGATGAAATGGTGCTGGGTGGGGGAAGGACTCCAGGGAACAACAAATGCCCATGGAGAGCTCTTGCTGTTTTGCACTCCAGGTTGTTGCAGGGCCGAAACTGGAACTCACGAAGTGGTCTGGTGTTCCTCTTTCTGTGGGAAGCAGCTCTCCTCTGCCTATCCCCTCCTGACTTTTGAGGTTCCTAGGGGGATGTGGAGGCTTGACAAGATTCAGTCTTTGGTAGTGAAACTTTCTGTTACCTGGAAATCAGAAGGTGTAATAATGTCAGTACTTGGGACCATCTCTTCCTCTCTGCTCTGGCTTGTAACAGAATGAGTTCCTGTGAAGGAGACGAAGAGTTCACAGGACATCAGGTCAGAATTCCTCAGATCTGTTCCAAATCTTGCCTCAAACTGGCAGACCCATGGCTCAGATATCCAGGTTTTGGAGGCTTTGGAATAGCTCCTCTGCTATCACCTAGACATCCACTTGAGTAATGCTACCTCTCCTAAGAGGAGTCTGCCAGCTCCTGCTTTCCCCCAGGACATGCTCAGGAGCACAGAACATGTGGAAATGTAATCACAACAGTGCATTAAGAATGTGGCTGGCAGATCAAGGGAATTTCTCCTTCCCTTCTACTCTGCCCTAGAGATGCCAAAACTGGAAGTCTGTGTCCATTTTTGGGTTTCCTAGTATAAGAGATACCAGGAACTAGTGCAGAGAGTCTAGCAGAGGCAGTGAAAATACTGGGGGTGGGGGGTGAGGGACCTAGGGCTGTTTCAGGCTGGAGAAGAGCAGCCTGAGAGGGGATCTGATCAATGCTAATCAAGAGCTAAAGGGCAGGGGCCAAAAGGATGGGGCCAGACTCTTCAGTGGTGCCCAGTGACAGGACAGTGGGCACAAACTGGAACCCAGGAGACTCTATCTGAAGAGCAACACAATCTTTGGTGTGAGGGTGCTGAAGCCCTGGAGCAGGCTGCTCAGAGAGGTGGTGGAGTCTCCTCTGAAGAGATTCCAAATGCAGCTGGACATTGTGGACCCTGGGCAACTTGCTGTGGGTGCTTTAGCAGGGGGTTTGGACTAGATGATCTCCAGATGCCCCTTACAACATCCACCAGTCTGGGATTCTGTAATGGCCTCCATCTTGACCATTTCAAAGACCTTCTTGAGCACTTGGCATCCTTGCCTCATTTGGGAGTCACTAACTGTGCCATAATGAGTAAGGCCTTCTGCTGGTGTGGTGAGGCTTTGGCAGGCTGCTCTGCCAGACTGGTGTGGCCATAACCCTTAACCTGTCTGGGTTTCTTTAAGTGCTCCATCTGATGAGATGACATCAGCCTCTTTCATCCCTCCCTGCTCTAATTGCACTGGAGCAGCCAGCCATGGAAGGAGCATCCAGCTTGGGAGTTGTTTGTCCTTGGTGTCCTCTCTATGCATGCCTTCTCTGATGGAAAAGTGGGGAAACCCTCCACCTACTCTTGCTCTCTCCCACTTTTCTTGTCTAGCAGAGACCTAGCCTGTACTCTCTGCCTCAGAGGGACAGCTGGGAAGGGGTCACTTAAATTCAAAACTGCTCCATCCCATAGCTGATGATTCCCATGGGCTCCAGGGTTCCTGACTGAACAGGTGGCCATGCCAGGGCCCAGCTATTCTAGGAAACCAGGGTACATGCAAGTTGCACCCTGTGTGCAGCATGGCATGGGATGATCTCGGTATTAGTGAGGATGGTGAGAGCTCCTCCTCACAGATTGTTCCAGCTCTCCCTGCAGGGTTGGGGGTGGGGGGGGTGAGCTGGAACACTTGTTCTGGGGTATAGTCCCTGCTCTGCTCCAATGTTTGCTGCTGAATGACTGTGATGAGAGAAGGAATCTGGCTGTGGATGCTCCTGCAACTGAGAGCTGTGCTTGTGTCAAGGCAGGGCATGGCTATGTCTTGAGCTCAAACTCATGATTTCTTTATGGAGCAAAGAGGCATGATTCCACCAGACAACAAGAGGTTTCTGGCTCTTCTGGATCTTTCAGATCTCTTGTGAGTGGCTGTACCAAAACAACACTGAAGTGTTAGGGCTAAGGTTCTGGCTTGTACAGGTGTTCAAAGTGATCCTCAGAGCCATTTGTGGGATATGGTCTGTCACTTTCATCTTTTAGCAGCTGTGACACCTCCAGTACACCTTTTAAGGAGGAGTGTGTTTCTACATGCTCCAGGAACTTCACTTTCTGGGTGATGTGAGCCAAATGTTCACTTTGAAAAACATCCACTCTCATCACACAAACAAAAGCCTTCAGCATCACAGGGAACGTTGAGGTCTGTAGGTCTTCTCAGCCTCACCTTTTTCCTAAGTCTGTGGCTCATGTGAACTGCTCCAAGGACTTGTGGCACCAGAAAGACAATGAAGTGTTGCATCACTGCTATAAAAGGCTTGCTTAAGAGTAAATGTTCTCAGTCCTGCTTCTCTGGGTGAGCAGAGACCTCTTCCTTGTTTTCAGCAGGCAACTGTGTGACTTCTGGGGCTGTTCTCAACTAGGGCCTGAAGGAACTGCTCAGGTTGCAAGGGTTGCTTCTAGAAATGTGGTACCTGTCTGAGGGCAGGGGTCTGTATTTCTTATTTTGGTGAAGAATGGGACTGGTCCTGAGCTCTGCACTGGCTCCTCCACAGCAGAAACCTCTACATTAGCAGTCTTTCGATTTTGAAGGCAGCAGAGGTAATCCAGTGTGAAAGCCCTGTGAGATTGAGGATAAGAGCTCAGAGGTGTGTTTAGAGCCCTGCTGGTGTCACCTACTGACCCTACAAAGAAAAAGCAACCTTCAGGTGAATCATGGCTTAGCTAAAGCCAATGTAAAGTGGGTGATGGCCTGAAGTTACAGGACTAAAGAGCCGGGGGCTGAGACATGTGAGGTTGGTGCTGTGGTCTCCTGCTTTTTGTGGCAGCAAGCCAAGCACGAATCTCAGGTTTCCATTGCACTCTTAACCCTGAGACAGCTTTGTGGGCCTTAGTCCTCAGGCTCAGAGGAGGGTCGTGGGAGGCTCATAGGGATTTTTCTCTTTTGAAGTCACCACATAGTCCTTCCAAGGTCCAGGTTTCCTGTATCTCAGATGAGCTTTGGAGCTCAAGGTGGATTATGCTATGCTTCTGTACTTCTGGGCTGGTATGGACCATGACAACAATGCAGAAGATGTCAAAGACTGCTATTGTACTGTGCCCCTCATCTGTGAGGGCTGGATCCCTCCTCTGCTGAACTACTGTCTTGTTCCTCACCAAGTGCTGCTTGAGTTCATCCACCCTCAGAGTGGGGGAGAGGAGCCAGACAGTGAAACTGGCTCTCTGAAGAGGGTTGCTGGAGCTGTCTGATGCCCTGTAGGAGGGATTTCAAATGCTTGAAGTTACTGCCATGGATCAGACAACACTCAAACCCAGAAATGCCTCTGGAATTCCTGTTGGCAGGATTTCCTGAAGTTTGAGTGCCATTGCTACCTTGCTGTTGACTGGGAGTTAGGAATCAAGAGATCCCATCAGAAGAAAAGCTGACCGAGGGTGTCTTTTACAAGATGTGTTGTCCTTCTCCACAGCCATAGGCTGGAAGCTGACAGGGAGGACTCCTTGCAGATGCAATGAAACTAAAGCTCCACATATGGGCAGTGATCCTACAGTGGGCTTGTGCTGATCCCACATCTGCTAGGTCTGCATGGATGGTTCCCTGCCTCTTCCCAAGTTCCTTCAATGTCTCCAGACACAAGCTTTGTCTGAGAGAGAATGTGACCTCAGCGTTAGGGTCATTCCTGGTAGGGTCTGTCCCAGGAGCTGCATTTCTTAATAGAATCACAGAACTGATCTGGTTGGAAAAGACCAACCATTATCTAACTCTATCGAGTCAGCACCACATCTCTGCCACTTGGAAACACCTTCAGGACAAAAACCAGTTCCAGTGCTGAATCACTGTGACAAACAAGCTCCATGTAGCTCTGCCACTGCACTGCTTGTCCTGACCGTGTCTGAACACCAGTTCAAACCTGTCAACTTCTAGCAGGACCACTGTCCTCACATCTGAGCAGTCAGGTTCTTAAACTGTCTGGCTTCCCTTAAGCGAGAACTCCTGCTCCTGTTGCCTTCAGCAGGAGGCACCTGTTCCACCATCTCTGTCAAGTGTGCTGTGCAACTTAGCAGGTTGGATCTTCCAGCTCTGGAGGACTTCCTACCATTGCAGAGTTAGTTTTCAGATGTATTTGGCCTACAAACACCTTCAGGGTGAAGGAGATGTGAGCTCCAAGTGCTTGTTTTAGTCTGCAGGTCCATAATCTAATCCCAGAGGGCTATTTTCTATCAGATGTTGGTCTTGCTGAAGCACAGCAGCTGAAACAGCCTTCTCCAATGGGGGAATCAAGTGTGATGGAAGTCCTAAGATATGCAGCACACAACACTGGGCAAAGCAGATGCATTTAGAATGATCTCAGTGACTCCTGAGTGCTCTCTGCTCTTTGTGGAGTTAAGTGTGGTTTTAAAGGTCCTTGTCACATGTGAGGCATTAAATATTTCTATGCTTGTTGGGCACCTGCATTTGGGGCTGGCTCTGGCAAAATAATTCCAGTCTGCGAGTCCAGTACAAGACTTGGTGCTAATAATCCTGAGTCCTCCAAGATCATAGAATCATTTTGGTTGGAAAAGACTTTTAAGATTCAGTCCAAACATTGTCTAACTCTACAAGATGTTCAGCTGGAAGCTGGGTTCCCTACTGTATCTCCTCACTTCAAGGACAATGAAATGCTTGGATGTGTCCAGAGGGGCAATGAATTTGATGAAGGGTCTAGAGCACAAGTTCTGTGAAGAGCAGCTGAGGGAACTGGGGTTGTTTAGCCTGGAGAAAAGGAGGCTGAAGGGAGACCTTTTGGCTTTTTACAACTTCATGAAAGGACACTGGAGTGAGGTGGTGGTTGGTCTGTTCTCCCAAGGAACAAGTGATAGGCCAAAAGAAAATGGCCTCAAGCTGTGCCAGGGGAGGTTGGAGATTAGGAACAATTTCTTCCCCATAAGGAACAGGCTGCCCAGGGAAGTGGAGTCTCCATCCATGGAGGGACTGAAAATCAGTGTAGGTGTGGTGTTGAGGGACATGGTTTATTGGTGACCTGGTAGTGCTGGGTTAATGAATGGACTTGATCTTGGAGGTTTCTTCCAACATTAATGATTCTCTGATTCTGTCTTCACTAAGTCTGAAGGAGAGATGTAGGCCATGCTCAGTAATGCTCTTCAAATGTTTCCCCTAGGTCATATTCAAAGTGAAATGTGCAGCTGAATTCAACAAGTACAAGTAAGTGACACTTCTCTGTTACCTTCAAAGCTGGTGTGAGGTGAGCTCCTGCTGCAGTGTTAGGAGTGCAAGCTTCAGACCCAAAACCAGAGCTTGATGCCATACCTGGCTGTGCTTCGAAGTGTTGTGCCATAGGGCAGCACTGGGAGCTTCAAGGGTACCAAGGAAGCAAAATTCCATGCTGCATGCCTCTGTATCCTCAGCATCTCAGCACCAGTGCTGGTAGCAAACTAGATGAATTTGTGAGGTCTTCCTGAGCTGTCCCACGTAAAGGCTCTGCAGGCTAAGGTGAGCCCTGTATTGGTGCAGGCTGGGTGCTTCCCAGCCATTTCCAGGGAAACCCACAAAGCTCCAGTGGCTTTCAGTAAAGTCACAGTGATTGTGATGACTCAGAGCTTATTGACTGAAGTTAATGCAGAGCTGGAGTGACACTTAAAATCTGCAAGATAAGAACCTGACTGTCAGAAGATGACTCTTGCAGCTCATGACTGCTTCCACTGTTTGGGTTAGTGGCTCAAATACTCTGCAGACCTGGGCTGTCAGTACAACTGCTGAAACTTGCTGAGCTGTCTGAACTTCATAGCAAGCACAGCACTGGGTACACCAGGGAGGTTCCCTTGCCTGATGAGCCAGGAGGGTGGTGCAGAAGGAGCCTGGAAATTAATATCTCCATTTTTACTTTTTTCCCCTCCTCCATCTCTCCAGGGTCGTGTTGTACCTGGGCTCCATATTTACCAGCCTCCTCTTCTTAGTTGTGAACTTAACTTGTGCAATGTTAATCCATGGTGAGGTCCCAGAGAGCCAGCTGAAGTGGACAGTCCTTGCCCGTGCCCTGGTCAACGATAGCCTCTTCATCCTCTGTGCCATCTCACTGGCTTGCTGCATGTGCAAACTGGGAAAGATGTCTTCAGCGAACGTCTACCTCGAGTCTAAGGTAGGTGAATGCCTCTTGTCATCTGCACAAACTGCACAGCCATCACCTGGGTCCTCAGCTGGATCTGGGTGTGCTTACTTGGGGTGATTCTCACCTGGTAGCACCTTAGCTACTCTTGCTTGAAGACATGTTCCAGTGTGGAGGTGGCAGCTCTTAGATTCCCCCTCCAGAAAGCACTTGCTTCTGCTGTGGGAATGAAGTGCCCTGCACATTTTAGGGGGAGTGCATTGTCTGTAGCTTTGCTGGCACAGCAGAAGGTCACAAAATCCTAGCATAGTGGGATTGGATTGGACCTCTGGAGATCATCCAGTCCAACTGCTCTGCTAAAGCAGGGTCACCCAGAGCAGGTTGCCCAGGATCACAATGTCCAGGTGAGTTTTGAGCTCCAGGGAAGGAAATTCATCCATCTCTCTACAGCTTGTTCCAGCTCTCCATCACCCTCAGATGTATGAGCTACTTAAGCTTTTCAAGTTTAGAGGTATAACTTAGGGTTGACTGGAGAGGGTTCTCCAAGAGCAGCAAATGCCCCTTCTGCAGTATGTTGTCACTAAGAACAGAGGCATAACAGTCCTCTCCAAAGGGAGAGCTTCAGCTATTTGAGGCATTGCTTGACTGTCCTGGATGAGATCAGCAACTTAGAAGGGTGGGGGGGAAGCTTCTTTAGGTCCTTCCCCAAGTTAGGAGTGCAGCTGAGGGTCTGAGTATACACAGCTCTCCCCAGGGAGATAGGGAAGCTGAGTCACCAGCCAGCCTCATCTTAGTGTGGCAGTAGGCCGCAATGAAGTGTGCGCTTGACCTGCCTCTTCCTCTGGGAAGCCATATGACTGCTGTCAAGAGCAATGGTTCATGGTGGGGCAGAGGTGGGGTCTTTTGGAGAACCTGGAAACATCTACAGGGAAACTTTAGCACCTGAGCATGGGTGGACTCAGGGAAGCCAGCTGCCTGGCTCTGGTACTTCTGAGCTACTGTGACTCTATATGGGTTTAAATTGTTACCATGCCTGGCTCTGGTGAGAGGCTGCCCTCAGTGTAGAGCTCCTGGAAGCTTCTACAATGACATTTGGAGCCGCAGAGCTGCCTTGCATTGGTTGGAGGTGTCTCCTTGATCATTGGAGGCCATTTGCATGACCATTCAAAATGGCTGTTCTCTTTAGAGTGACATCTGAGTGGGTGGCCAGAGCTGTGCTGTCAAGGTTGAAGCTGAAGCTTTCTGTCTCACTTAAGCAGCAGAGAACACTGGTTCCTGCCCAGAATCCAGGGTGTGTAGGCTGGGAGTGTTTTCCTATCTGGTTCTAGTGACAGCTGTCCACCAGGTGATCTGAAGCAGGAACTGTGACTAAGCTGAGAAGTTGCTCACATCTCAGCTTGCCTGGGCCAGGTATCCAGCTCTGACTGGCTCTGGACACTAATTAACTTATCAAGTTCACCCAGCAGTGGCTCACCAACACAGCAACTTCCTCTAGTTACATTCCTGAGGTTGCCTGTGGGGCCTTGCTCAGGTAGGACATGCTTTAGAGAAGCCTGCTCTGGTCTTGAACACTCAACCTGACTGTCTGGTAAAGGTCTCTTGAATGCAAATGTTGTCTCCCTTCCCTGCCTTGGGGGCATCCCCTGACTTTGTCTTGTGTGGAGCTGTAAAAATAGGGTGGGATGAGCAGAAGTGTTACACAAATGCCTGAAGAGGTTGTCCTGCCTCAACTCCAGTTGTGAACCTGCTGACACAAAACAGTACAACAAGGCTGGAGGGGCCCCTCAGGCTTCTTCCACTGAAGGTAGGAAGATTTGAGCCACTTGAGAAAGAAGGTTGTGCTTTTGGACTGCTGCCGCATTCTGTTCTGTGGTCCTTCTCAGGTGGAGACAGGGAGTCACAGGATGGTTTGGGTTGGAACAGAGCTTTAAAGGTCACCTAATACAACCCCTCTGCAATCAGCAGGAATATCTATGGCTAGAGCAGATTGTGCAGAGCTGTGGACAAGCTGACCTGGACTGGTTCCAGGGATGGGGCATCAACCACCTCTGGGAAACTGGGACCAATGAGCGCCACTCTGAGCATCAAATATTTCTTCCTTCTCTCCTGCCTGAATCTACCCTGTTTTAGTTCAAACCCTCACCCCTTGTCCTGTCACGACAGGCCCTTCTTGAAAGTCTCTCCACAGCTTTCTGATCAGTCCCTTTAAGCAGTGAAAGGCCACCAGAAGGTCTCCTTAGAGCCTTCTCTTCTCCAGGCTGAACAACCCCAACTCTCTCAGCCTGGCCTCACAGCAGAGGACTTCCAGTTTTCCCATTATTGCTGTGGCCTCCTCTGGCCCTGCTCCAACAGGTCCATGTGTGTCCTGTGCTGAGGACTCCAGAGCTGGCCCCAGCACTGCAGACAGGGTCTTAGCAGAGCAGAAGGGCAGAATCCCTTCCTTCTAACTGCTGCCCATGCTGCTGGGGATCAGCCCAGGAAATGGCTGGGTCTGAGCTGTAAACACACAGTGCTGGGTCACATCCACCAGCACCCCCAAGTTCTTCTCCATAGGGCTGCTCTCCAGCCCTTCATCCCCCAGCCTGTAATGACACTGGGGTTTGCCCCAAACCAGGTACAGGACCTTGTGCTTGACTTAATTGAGGCTGTACCAGTTATGCAGCTAGATCCTACCTTGTGGTCCTTGTCACCTTCCCTAGCTTCTTTCTCTCATTCTGCTGGCCTTAACCCCAAGAGCTCAGCCACTAGACTAGAAGAGACTTTGCTCCTGTCCTTCACTGGTGTCACAGGGACTTTGCCAGCAGCACTTTTGTGCTGACTCTTCCAAGACACTGTTTGGAGCAACAGCTGTAAAGCTGGGAGAACAGAGCTGGCACCTCCATAGCCTGCATGTGGAGCAAGTCAATGAGGTGAGTTTCCCAGAGCAGATTGTCTGCTTAAACAACAAAGACAAGTCAGCTGCTGTGATGTTTGCCTGCCCATTTACTGCCTTGGTGGCTACCAGCAGCTATTAAAAAGCTTCATGGGTGTATTTAGCACAGGAAAGGAGATTCTTACAGATCTTCAGGTGGCTTCCTTTCCCATGGATAGCCATGCAGGAAAGGTAGGTGCTGTAACCTTCAGGTACCTCCTGCAGTTATTCCTCTTCACCGGGGCAAGCTACCAGGAGGCAAGGCTCTGGAACACCTGGCCACCCTTTGGTGTGCTGCTCTCTGTACAGCAATGCCTGGTTTGGCACACAGCAATGCTAGGTTTCAGCTGCTAGGTCATCCTGCTGCTTCTCAGTTGTTCACCCCAACTATTTGGGCTTCTTTCCTAGACTAACACATTCAATGTCAGGGGTGCCAGACTGCTGCAGAATGAGGGACATCTCTGCTGTAGAGTCTGACCTGCATGTAGGAGAAGCAGCAAGCTCATGGCTGTCGGTTGGTCTTCTGGAGACTGCCACAGTGGGTGGAAGAGCTTCTCTATGGACCATCAGTTTGAAGCTGACTGATAAGATCCTGGGAATGGTACTCCTGTGCCTCAAGTCTTTCCTGCTCCCAAGTGACATGGGCTGTATCATTCAGCTTCTGCAGTGAACTCATCACATGAGGAAGCTCTTAACCAGCTCTGAATATTTTAGCAACACCATGCAAATACCTCTAGATCCTTCTCAGGTACTTAAGGTGGTGGTGGTAAATCAGAGGTCTGTGTTAAACCAATTTCTTCTTCCTGTTCTAGGGAACATCTGTCTGCCAGGCTATTCTTGTGGGATCTGTAGTGGCTCTTCTGTATTCCTCAAGGGCTTGCTATAACCTGGTAGCTGTGGCCATATCTCCAGACAGTGTTCCTGGTCCTTTTAACTATGGCTGGGACAACCTTTCAGACAAGGTAAGCATCTGTGACCCCCAGTTTAGAGGTGGTGAATTGGAGGGCCATTATTGTTTCCTCCTTTTGTGTGTATGGGGGGTCTGTTCAGCTGAATCCCTACACAAGCTGGCTTTCTGCCTCAGAAGCTCTGCTTGATGTCTCTACCACAGCAAACCCAAATCTTCCTAAATCTGTCTGCCTCTCCAGGAGGGATTCCCTGCTGTGCTCTTCAATCTTAGCCTGCCCACTCTTCTTTGCGGGAAAGAGGACCAAGTCAACTAGAGCAGAAAAGCAATGCTTAATCAGGCATGGCTGCATGTCAGAGAGTTGGTCTGGGGAGGGAGCTAACAGCACTTTGGCATGCTGAGGAGAGCCTTCTCCCTAAAAACAGTAGCAGGACCTGGATAAGGGTTGGTTGTTATACTGTTGTAGGGCTTCCTGCCTCTGAGTTCCCCAAGTTCCCAGTTTGTATGCTGTGTCCAGCTTTGGAAGCAATGTGGCTCTGCTGATGGCTGGGTATTAGAAAAAGACCTGTTAACTTCTTCCCACAGATGCACATGGAAGTGAGCAGTGAGGAGTATGTGGTGTTTGGAGTGGTCCTCTTCCTCTGGGAGCTGGTGCCAACCACTTTTGTGGTGCTCTTCTTCCGGGCTCAGAGGCTGAGTCAGAACCTGGTAAGCCTCAAGCTGGAGCTTGAGGAGCTCCAAGGTGCCTGGGGTGGTGAAGATTAGAAAGCTGTCAGAAATACCTCACTTCTGGCCTAACTTTCTCTCTGACAGACTCCAGCAGGGATGGTCAACAGTCACAGTTACAGCTCCAGAGCTTACTTCTTTGACAATCCAAGGCGCTATGACAGTGATGATGACTTGTCACGGCTTGGGGCTAGAGAAGGAGGGTGAGTGTTCTCCTGCTGCCTGGTGTAGAGACAACTGAGCTCTTGGCTTCTGCTCTGAGGAGAAAAATTTAAGTGTAAGAGACAGCAAGGAGGCTTCTGACAAAGGTTGAGTTTGGTCCCTTCAACTCACAAGCAGCTTCCTCTTGGCCAACTTGAAGAGGTGGATTTCACACTGCATCTCCACATATGCATTGACTTCACACAGGAGGCCTCAACCCAGAAGGCTGATCTTGCTAGGGTCCTCAGCTGCAGGGTCAGATTGCTCTTCAGTCACCTTGTCCAGAGAGGTTTCTCCCCTAGAAGGAGATGAAGTCCTGAGAGGGATATGCTCTCTAGGAGCCAACTGGGACAAAGCTCTGCAGGAACACCTGCTGCAAAGGAGAATGGTCAGGTATCCCTGGCCAAAACTCCAAGGGAAACACATGGCAGCCCTTCATTTGCTGCTCAGGGGACTTAACTTCACCTGCCCAGGAGTGTAGTGAGGGGCTCAGAGGTTCTGGCTCTTCTTGACTAGTGTTGTAGGGCCTGGTTCTCCTCTCCTTATATCCATTCCTTGGAGATATTGTGCTGCTATGTCATAGGTGCTTCCACAGGTTTGAATGCCCTGATCAGTCACAGCAACCCATGAATGCTTCAGGCTTGGAGCAGAGTACCTGGAAACTGCACAGCAGAAAAAAGACCTGGGGGGTGTTGGTCAACAGCTGGCTGAAGATGAGCCACTGCATGCTCAGGTGGCCAGGAAGGCTGATAGCATTCTGGCCTGGATCAAAAATAGTGTGACCAGCAGGACCAGGGCAGTGATTATCCCCTTGTACTGGGCACTGGTGAGGCCACACCTCAAATACCAAGTTCAGGTTTGGGCTCTGGACTCCAGGAAGGACATTGAGGTGCTGGAGCATGTCCAGAGAAGAGCAATGAAACTGGTGAGTGGGCTGGAGCACAGGACTTGGGAGGAGTGGCTTAGCCTGGAGAAAAGGAGCCTGAGGGGAGACCTTGCTCTACAACTCCCTGAAAGGAGGTTGGAGGCAGGTGGAGGTTGGTCCCCCCCAACCAGTAAGTTATAGGACAAGAGTAAATGGCCTCAAGTTTCACTAGGGGAGGTTTAGGTTGGACATAGGGAACATTTTCTCTACCAAAAGGATTCTCAAGCCCTGGAGCAGGTGCCCAGAGCAGTGGTGGAGTCCCCATCCCTGAAGATGTTTAAAAACCATGTAAAGATGGCACTTTGAGGCACAGATGTGTGGTGGTGGGGGGTTGACAGTTGGACTTGATCATCTTAGGCCTTTTCCAACTTAATGATTTTATGATCCTGTGATCAGTGCTGGGAGCAACAGCTATTCTAGCTGCAGCCAAAGTTCTCCTTTCTAAGAGTCCACATCTCCCTGTTCTCTCTCCCTGCAGCTTGGCCACCCCTCAGTGCTCTGGCTGCTACGGGTCCCTGGCTGGAAATGACAGCTTTGTGGTGAGTGCCCATCTCAGCTCAACCGCTCCGGACAGCGCCCCCTTGCTCTTTGCCGCAGGCGGCTCAGAGATGAATAACCACCATAGCTCATACCCTCCCCCACAGAACTAAAGAGGCTGCGAGGTCCTTCTCCCAGAAGTGGCATTCATGTACAGGACTGTGACCTGTTTGTTTTTTTTCTTCCCACCTTCCCCAAAGCATCTAACCTGTCAACACAAACATTCCACTACCTGCTGTGGCCGTTAGCAGGACCCTGAGCCTACGGCTGCCGGCGGTGAGCAAGAGAACTGTGACTTTAAGGTACCATGTAGCAAAGTGAAGCTGAACTTTCTCTGGAAGCTTTTGTTTTTTCCCTTTTGGTGGTTTTAAGTTCTTCTTGGTCTGGTCTTCAAGATGTTGGCAGCTAAAATTGCACCAGAGCTTCCTCACTAGAAAAGAAAACATCAAAAAAATGCGTATTTGCACTTTTTATCTGCACACTTGGAAGGAACGGATCTTGCTCAGGCCATGCTTGGTCTGAGACTGTTCTGATTAATTACTCCTTTTTAATTGCACATCCGTGGCTAGGAGAGGCACTGTCCTCCCTGCAAAGACCTGTTCCTGAAGTCCTCTGCATCCTGACTCATTTGGGAGTGTGAAGCTGCATGGGCCTCCTGCGGGGAACCTTGACATGCGCTGTGCCATACTGACACCTGGCAGGGCTAAGCCTGGGCTTGTTCTGGCTGCTGGTCCTGGTTTCACCTCGTGGCCAAGCTCCCCTACCTAGGGCTGTGGGGTGGAATCTGAGCTCAGAGCATACCCTAGCAGAAGCCTCAGTGTGATATCAAGTGCTCCTACTGGCATTAAGGTGGTCACCAACCCCCACTGGCTTATGGTGAAGGAGGAGGGCTGGCATGGATGGTAGCTGATGGCAGGTGATGTGGAGCAAGAAGCTGCTGCCTTCAGGGAGAGCTTCAAGCTGGAGTGGCCCAAAGCACATGTAATACCAGGGCTGCTGCAAGTGGTAGGGGGTGGCCAGTGGTCCTGCTCCTTCCTCCTCTTCACCCATGGTGGGGCTCCCTTTCCCTTTTCAGTATTAAACTGCATTGAGCAAATAACCAAGAGTTTTAACCCTGAAGTGAATGTGAACTGGTGGGGTCCCCTCTGAGGTGCAGGAGGTGTCTCTTGTGGTGGAAGTAGGAGCTGAGGGAAGGGCTCTTTGTTTTCCCTTTTCAGGGGGCAGTGCTGTGGGTCTGGAGTCCTCCTGCTCCCCCAGTAGCTGTTGACAGTGTGGGGTGATGTCCACAGGGTTTGAGTCTGCAGAGTCAGCCTGACAGGAGGTCTCTCTGTAACCAAAATAGTCAAGTTTGGCCTGGCCTGTAGCTCCATCAGGCTCTTGGAGATAAAGCTTGGTGTTATTCCTGGCTTGTCCCTGGGCTTGACATGGGGATGAGCAAAGCAGCTTTGATCACAGGCTTGGCTGGAGGCACTGGTCTGGGGAGGGCAGTTGCTGTGACTTCTGGACAACCTGAACTGGAACTGCTTGTAACCCACTTTGAGCTGCTCTTGCCTCTTGAACCCAGGACTGACAATGGAGCACTTCCCTGTGCATAAAGCAGGATGGTTCTGCCTGGCTCTGGCTGGGGGACACTGAGCCAGACTTTGGTGCCTCTGTGTCCGCAGCTGAGTGTGAGAGAAACCCCCAAGCACTGGGCCAGACCCAGCTTCTCCGTGCTTGCTAGTATGGCTTGGTCACCCTGTCACCCACCTTGTCATGCTGAGATGCTTGTCACACCTTGTCCCTCTCTTCTGGCTTGTGGGGCCCTCCCTGCTAACCTGCTTCATTCTTGGACTCCAGCTGCTTCTTGGAGAAGGCTCTGAGATGACAACAGCCCATCCCTCTTGCTCTAGTACTTGAACTGGAGAGGCCCACCTTGACTACTCTGGCTCTCCTGGCTGCTCCACCTCATGTGTGGGGAGGGACCTGCCTCCTTCCCTCAACTGGGCCACAAAAACAGGTTGCTCCATCTCAATCACTGCTCGGCTTATGACAAAGCTCCTGAAGGACCTGGGCTCCTGGCCCTTGCCCTTCTTTCTTCTCCCATAAGTCGCCAAAGATGGTTAAGTGATGTTGGTGGCCCCTGTTTCTTGCTTAAATTCCAAAGCACTAGGAGCACTTTAAGTTTTTCTTCTGGAGGGAAAAGAGTGTAGTGCAAAAACCCCACAAACCTACTTAAACCTAAACTCAAGGGCTACAGGCTCATTGTTCATGTTGCACTGAAGCACACACCACCACCAAGACGATCTTCCTGGCGGGAGGGGGCCGTGATTCTCGTTGCTGATGAGTGACTGGCAAAGTGTTTTGGGTTTGACTCATTTCAGAACTCTTTGACCACTCCTGGGGGGGGTTGGTCCTGTGTTTTACTGAAGTAATTTATAGCTGAGAAGTACAATGACTTTTTTAATGCATAGTTGCCTTCTCATTAAACATTTTTTTTTTCTTTCCTTAATTTTTTTTGGGGGGGAGGGAGGGGTCTGGTTTAACAGTGTTTTGGCTTTGGCAGTTTGGGCAGCAGCTGGCTGCACCAGGAAGCTGTGGCCAATGAATGTACCTATTTGTTCTTCACTAAACTGTAACCAAGCACTACTCTGTTGAAATAAAAAAAAAGAAAAAAAAAATTGGTTTAAAAAAAAAGAGGAGGAGCAAAGCCTTTTCTGTGCTGGGGTGCTATGGTCTGCTCTTGGTCTGAGCCAGCCCAGCCAGCTCCAGACCTGCTTCTGGCCAGGGGCTTGGAAGCTGTGCCAGCATGGGAACCCAAATATTATAAAATCAGAGTGATAGGGAGTGGAAGGGACCTCTGGAGATCATCCAGTCCAACCCCCCTGCTAGAGCAGGGTCACCCACAGCAGCTTGCCCAGGATCACAGTGTCCAGGTGGGTTTGGAATCTCTCCACAGAAGCAGACTCCACAACTTCTCTGGGCAGCCTGCTCCAGGGCTTTGGCACCCTCACAGTGAGTTTCTCTTTGTCAGATGAAACCTTCTGGGTTCCAACTTGAGGCCAATGCCCCTTGTCCTGTCATTGGGCAGCACTGAGTCTTGCCCCACCCTCTTGCCCCCATCCTTTAGCTGTTGACTAGCATTGATTGGCCCCCACTCTCAGGCTGCTCTGCTCCAGGTTAAACAGACTCAAAGTGAAAGCTGCTGGGTCTGGTGACTTGGTGAAGCTGCTTTCTGAGCTGGGCAGTCAGCTCAGTCCTGGCCAGTCAGATACCAGTACATGGTACTTGACTCTGGAGTAACTGCAGGCAGCATCCCTGTGAGTCCCTCCTGGGCTTCAGTGGGGTTGGGTGCAGAGCACCTAGAAGTGGATTTTTTTATAGATCACAGAACGGTTTGGGTGGGAAGGGACCCTTGAAGGTCAGCTAGTTCACCCCACCACCACCCATCCTGTAGGCAGGAGGCATATCTGCAACAGGTTCCTCACAGCCTCAAACAACCTCACCTGGAATGGTTCCATCAATGGGGCCTCTACCACCTCTTTGGGCAACCTGGGCCCACCACCCTCAGCATCAAAACTTTCTCCCTTCTCTCTAGTCTGAAATTCCCCTCTTTTAGTTTAAACTTAAACCATCATCCCTTATCCTGTCACAACAGGCCCACACAGATGTCAAGGCATGTGCCCCTCTGCCATCCCTCTGGAGAGCTGTGGAGAAGCTGCAAAGCCCAGCTCACTGCTTGCTTTCTGTCTATGCACAGGTTTTATCTGCATGGCCTTGAGCTGACTGTAAACAGCAGCTCCAGCAGCTCAGCTGGAACATACTCCCAACATCTTCCTGCACAGGAGCACCAACCCCAAGCCTGTTTTGGGATAAAAAGCAGCATGGTTGCTCTGGCCAGCACCTGGGGACATGCTGGGAGTGTTCTTTGGCAGCACTGACCCCCCCCCGCAAATCTGTCCTTTGTCCCTGCTGCAAAGGAACAACTTGAGCCCCTTGCTGTTTATTTGATGTCCAGAGACAGGGTAAGTGAGGGGCTGCTTGCAATCATGGAGCAGACACAGAATTTTCCCCACACTTTATTCACTTGCCCTAGCTCCAGCTTCTGAAGGCAAAGAGATGGGTCTAGTCCACCCTCAGCGTACAGGAAGAGTTAGAGGCTTACTCAGAAGGATCCTCCAATATATAAAATAAACTTTGTATATAGTCCCCCTTTTCATACAAAATAAAAAGTAGCTTTTTTAAAGTTTACTCTTCTCTCTCTTGTACAAAATGTTTCTCATCAGCAGGTCACAAAGAAGCAGCAGGGAAGAGGAGGTCCAGCAAGTGGTCTTCACCCTGTGGTGTTGGGAGTATGATGAAAGGATGGTGTTTGCTCAGTTTCAGTCCAGAACAACCAAGGAGGAAGAACTTCTAAGGTCTCTCTTTCCCCAGTGACTTCATCTCATATTTCTTAAGATACTTCTGAAGTTTTCCAATTCTCTTACACTTGTTGAGATCCTGCATACAGGAGGAAAAAAGCAAAGCTCAGAGCAGTGTGTTAGATAACGGTTGGACTTGAATCTATGAATCATCATCAACTGGTCACCTAGTTCCAACACCCCTGCCATGGGCAGAAGCACCCATCACTAGACCAGGTTGCTCAAGGCCTCATTGAGCCTGGCCTTGAGCACCTTCAGGGAGGGGGCATCCACAACCTCCCTGGGCAACCTGTTCCAGTGTCTCACCACCCTCACTGTAGAGAATTTCCTCCTAATACCCAGTCTAAATCTGCCTTCTTCCAGCTTCATTCATTTCCTCTCATCCTATCACAAGAAGCCTGTGTAAAAAGTCCCTCCCCAGCTTTCTTGTAGGTCCCCTTCAGATACTTAGAGGACCTTGCAAGGCTTTTCCAACCATGCTGATTCTGTGTGCATGAGGCCTCGTTTAAAATTCAGGAGAAGGAACTGTCTTCAAGGAGCTCTTGGGAAGTGACAATTCAGGTTTGCAGCTAAAGTAGGTTCTGGTTACAATCAGGCTCTTACTTCTTTTCACTCTTTTTTAAAGCAAGCAGTGAGAAGCTGAGTGGAACAGGATGTTACAAACCTATCAACTAGAGATCAAGAAACAGACCATAATATTACCACAGCAGAGTCTCCTTGTGATAGAAATGTGTTTCTACTTGAGGGTTTTTGAATTACCAACCTCATTTTTTGTACCCCTGGAGCATCAGTGAGGATGCCTGATGGGACTCCAAGGATAGAGCTTGTCAAGGAGGGCTCTGTCCTTCCCAACCAGGACAAGGCTCTATTGTGAGGAGGTTCTGAGCAATCCACATGACTTGTGAACAAGCAGAAGATGGAGGTTCAAATTAAAACCTGCACTTGGGTCATAACAACCCCACAAACACTCCAGGCTTGGGGTTCAGTGGCTGGAAAATGCCCAGTGGAAAAGGACCTGAAGGTGCTGGATGACAGCTGCCTGCAGATGAGCCAATGTGTGCCCAGGTGGCCAAGAAGGTCTCCAGCATCCTGGTCTGGATCAGCAATAGTGTGGCCAGCAGGACCAGGGAAGTGTTTGAGTCCCTGTACTGGGAAGGCCACACTGAGCACTGGGTTCAGTTTTGGGCCCATCACTCCAAGAAGGACTTTGAGGTGCTGGAGTGGGTCCAGAGAAGGGCAATGAAGCTGGTGAAGGGTCAAGAGAATGGATCTGTGAAGAGCAGCTGAGGGAAGTGGGGTTGTTTAACCTGGAGAAAAGGAAACCACATTGCTCTCTACAACTTCCTGAAAGGAGGCTGGAACCACATCTGGGTCAGTCTCCCTAGTAGGAAGTGACAGGACAAGGGCAAATGGCCTCAAGTTGCATCAGGGGAAGTTTAGGTTGGACATTAGGAAGAAATTCTTCACAGAAAGCATTACTAAACCATGAACAGACTGCCCAGGAAAGTGGTAGAGCCACCATCCTTGGAGGCCCAGAGTAGGGCAATGAAACTCATTGAAGGGTCATGGAGCGTATCATCTGGTGTGCCCTTGCGGAGTACATGCAGGGCAAGCAGGTGAGCCCGCTCAGCTCCGAGGTGAGCACAGAACCAGAACCTTGTCTGGAGACTATGTGGTCAGAGTGGCTCATTATCCTAAACCCCAGGAGATTCCCTGTATCTTCACAGGAACACTTCCTTGAATATCTCATGGAAATGCTGAGTATGAAGTTGTTCTACATGGTTCCAGCTGTTGCACGTGACATTAACATCATCTGACATCTGAAAGCCTCTTTATGAGGCAACGTGACCGGAGCAGGAGTTCACACCGAGGCTGCTGACAAGAACCGACTGTTTAAGCTGAAATGGGATGTACCACAGCAGCTCATGTGAAAGCAGAGGAGAAAAATATCAAACTAACCTTCCAAAAGCATTAAATAAGGCCACAATTTCTTGTCTGCTCAGCTGGAATCCATGGGAAGGGCCACGCTCGGGTATCTTCTCTATCAGGTTTTCAGAGAAGAGGATCTTCAGTACTGTTCCCAGGCCCTGTGTCTGTGCACAACAAACGAGCAGTTAACAGCAGGGAGACACCCAGAGATTCACAAAATTAACTTGACTTCCCTTCTCCATCTTTGCAAGGATTCCTGTTGACATCATCTCAATATAGCAAGACTTGGATCTCACTTGGCACGACTCAGACTGGGAAGCATAACAGAACCTGGATGCTCTGAGAACTGGGGTACTTTAGTCTGGAGAAGAGGAAGCTGAGGGGAGACCTCATTGCCCTCTACAACTCCCTGAAAAGTGTCTGGAGTGAGATGGGGGTCAGTCTCTTCTCCCTAGTATCAGGTGACAGAACAAGAGAAAATGGCCTGAAGTTGCACGAGGGGAGGGTCAGATTTCTTTCCTGAAAGCATGGTCAGGCTTTTGAACAGGCTGCCCAGGGAGGTGGTGGAGTCACCATCCCTAGAGGTGTTCAAGAAACGTGTGGACATGGCACTCCAGGACATGGTTTAGTGGCCATGGTGGTGTTAGGTCAATGGTTGGACTCAATGATCTTAGAGGTCTTTTCCAACCCAAACAATTCTATGATTCTATGCTTTATTTAGTGTTGCTATGTCCATGTGCAAAGCCCAGTGTAGACCTCACCAAACCCCCACAGCAGCCTCTGCCTCCCTTGCTGGAGGATCTGTGCCCCATGTCTCCTCTCCCAGGCAGTGACTCTAGCAGGGCAACTCAGTTTTCAGATGTAGAGACAAGAAGCAGTTATTGCCAAGCCCTGCAAGCAGGAATCAGCACCCTGCTTCCTGCTGACTGGATGAGGAGATGATCCAAATAGCCCCAAATCTGGGAGCTGACCAGCTTAGCTAAGAACTTAGTATGGATGCAGAGACCCCATCAGATGAGGTGCTTACAGACACATCCCCAGCTCCTGACACAGCTTACCTGCAGCTTCCCCCACAGGCGACATTTGAAGCAGCCAACACAGTCCATAATCTTAGAAATATTCTTGAAGTGCAGCCTGAACTCCTCCTTGGGGGAGGGGGACACAAAAAAGGCATTCAGGTTGGTCATGGTTATGCACTAATTAGGATTCCTTCCATCCGTTAATCCTGGACAAAAATGATGGGATGGCTGGAAGCCCTCTGCTGTGAAAGTTGGGGTTATTCAGCCTGGAGAACAGTAGGCTCTCAAGGAGACCTTCTGGTGGCCTTTCAGGGCTTAAAAGGGCCAAACAGAAAGCATTTAAGCAGGGCCTGTTGTGACAGGACAAGGGGTGAGGGTTTAAACTAAAAGGAGATTCAGATGGGAGAGAAGGGAGAAAAATTTTGATGAGGGTGGTAAGACCCTGTGTCCCAGGTTGCCCAGAGAGGTGGTAGATGGCCCATCCCCACCAGGATCCCAAACCATTCCAGGTCAGGTTGATTTGGGCTCTGAGCAAGCTGCTCTAATTGCAGATGTCCCCGCGAACTGCAGGGGAGTTGGACTAGATGACCTTTACATATCCCTTCCCACTCAAACCATTCTGTGATTCTATGATGCTGTGACTCCAGGCTAAATTCAGTAAGACTGAGGGAAATGCCTCCTGAAGTGGGCTCCCCACCCCACACTACCCACAAGCATCCAAACCATTCAGAAAGCAAAATGAATTGGAAATACCCAACCCGGTAACTCCTTTTGGTACTCCAAAGGGTAGGGCTGGCCAATTACCTTGAGTTTTGCAGCTTCCTTTGGATTCCCTGCAAAGAAGGAGTTCTCATCGAAGTGCAGTGGGAAAGACCTGAAACAGAAGAGGAATGTTATCTCCAGAGGCTGGTTGTGTGGCTGAAGCCTCTGGTTAGGTGTGGGGATTAAACTGATAGGTGTTGGACACTATACGTCTCATGATGCATTTTAAATGCAAGCTGCTTGCTTCTTACATCTCTGGATGCCTTCCCTTTTAGCTTGCATCTCACCATCTGGTTCTGGCATTTTCATTCCTCTTACTCCAAACTCTGCCTAACAGCCTGGACTGTTAAACCCTGGGGTTAACTACCGTGGTGAGCAGTTTGAATGGAGATGCAGATGTCCAACAAGGCCAAGTGCTGGGGCCAGCACGTGGGTCACAACCACCCCACAAATGCTCCAGGCTTGGGGCAGAGTGGCTGGAAACTGCACAGATCACTGTCCCACTAGACAGGCAAACCCAGGACCTAGCTTTCTAGGTGCAAAAGGTTAAATGTGCTCAAAGATACCAGGATGGACAGAGCCACTCTCCCCAGGTACCAAATCTAATTACTTGGCCAGATGGAGGATTTCCAGCAACTGGTTCTTCATTTCCTCATCACGACTTGGATTCCCTGTGTAGAGCTGGAATCCTGGGCGCTCAAAGAAGGGCAGCACTTTGGAGAGGGCCCTCAGCTCTATCAGGTACAGAAAGTACAGGTTCTTCAGTCTTCTGGGACCTTCCCCTCTGGTGATGACTTCATCAAATCTCTGCTGGAACTCTGTAACATTGGGGCCCCATTTCTTCTCTGACCATGTATCTGAGAAAGCAAAAGAAACAAAGATATGAGGCAGGAGGATGCAGACCTGGTTCACCTCCTCCCACCAGACCAAGCTAAACAGTGAGATAGAACTCAAGCCAAGCTTTACAGTAGTCACAGCTCTCTCACTGACCACAAATAGTTCAAGAGCCAAGAGAGAAATGTTCTTCACCAAACTCCCAGCCAAACAAATGCACAGTTCCTGCAGGGTTTTGTCAGCTGGGTTAAAACATCACCCTGGCTTGCAAGCAAAAGCTGAAAACAGAGAGTGCCTGTTTTAAAGCATTTCTGAAGAGAATAAACTGATGAGAAACTTTCTCAGAGCAGTTTGATGTCAGCTGGTGATAACTTCACATCTGCTGGCAAGTGAAGAGGGTCAGGCAGATGTACCAGGGTGGTTCAATCTGGAGAAAAGGAGGCTGAGAGGAGACCTCTTCACACTCTACAGCTCATGAAAGGAGGCTGGAGCTGGGCTGAAAGTGTTGGGTGAGAGCACAGTCCAGCCATGTTCAAACCTAAAGACATGGTAACTGCACTCCTGACTGTTAGACAACCTCTGTGCTGAGGGAAGTAGGAAGAGAGCACAAAAGGTGGCCTGAACCCTGCCAGAATGGGCTCCTGCTAGCAGTTAGCAGAGCCACAGACATGTCACTTTAGGTTTGATGCAAGACAAAGTAGCATTTACCTTGCAAAAGGTACCTGGCACTCAGGTGGATGTTGATGCTGGCATGGAGACCAGAAATGAGCCTGTAGAAAGCTCGTTTCTCTATGCAGACACCTGAAGATAAACAAACACTTTAAGACACTGAAAGCACAGGTCGAATTTTCTTGTCCTTGCTGTCAGATCTAATCCCACCTGTGTGTGGCAAGTGACTCCCACCCTCCCCATTTCATCTTCATCCCAGGAAGAGGAACTAGGTTCAGAAGAAGGATTACCTTTCAGCCACTTGTAAAATGCATGCCCTGGAAAAAAAAAAAGGAAAACAAGCATGTCACTTTGAGGGCACTGCCCAAGCCTGAGTCCTGAAACCAGCTCCAAGGCCAGCCCCCAGAGGAACTCTGCCTACTCCAGTTTGTAGAAGCAGGGAGAAGAATGTTAGGAGAGCAGGAAAACAGTTTCTCCCCAACCCTTCTGACTGATGATTCTACAAGACAGCATGGCAGCAGCTAAACATAGCATGTGGTCTTTCCCACCATCTCACTGAGGGCTGGTGGGGAGCAGAAGTACTGCAGATTGGCACAACACAGGGCAAAACAACAACTGTGAAGCCCTTTTATTTCCAGACAGGATGGGAGACAGGCAGTTGTATTCAATATAAGATAAAACAGTGCAGCTAAGCAGGTACAATCACACAAAACAGTGTTTCACACTACTCTTGCTACATAGAACTGCTTTGGTTGGAAGAGACCTTTAAGATCATCAAGTCCCACCTTCAACCTACATGCCTGAAAGGTATCTGGAGAATAAAGTGATTTGGAGATAATTTGAATGTAAAAAAAGAGACATGGGATATGCATAGGCCCAGAGGGTAATGAGCTCCAGAGCACAGCCTTTCCCAGGCCTGAGCCTGGCAGGGCACCCAGCTCCTACTAGGTCTCAGAGGGTGCTGGGACTAAGTCTCCTCAATGTTCCTGCCCAAAAAGGGCTAAGTTTCCTCAAAGCTCAGCAGAAACAAGCACTGAAAAAACACAGGTCCTGAAGGCTTAGGACACTCTGCTGATTTGATCTTCAAATGGGCCTTCACTCCTAACTGCTGGTGCTTTCTAAGGCCTTCACACAAGGATGGGCTGGCCTCAGGGACAGGGAGCTCAAGGAGATTTCTCACAGAGTCCTCAGCACAGCAGAATTTCCAGACAACTTCTGATTTTGCTGGCCAGGTGCATTATCTACTGGTACAGCTCGTGACAGCACGATAATGGCACCACATGTCTGTTATCAGTAAAACCAAACAAAGTGCCACTCACCTCCATCATCTCCTGACGGGGGAGAAAAGAGCCCAGAGTGGTGGAGGGAGAGAAAAGAGGAGATAAAAGTTACATGTGACCAAAATTAAACTCCAAAGCACAAGCATTAAGATCACTCTATTTATCTGCTCTGACAAGAGAATGAGCTTCTCCAGGGAGGTTTAGAAGCATTCTGAACAAAGAGTATCACCTCAAACTGCAGTAGTGGACACATCAGATGAGCAAAGCTCCTGAATAACCTGACCAGCACAGGAGAGATCGGTATTTGCAGGGGAAATACAAGCACCATGCATCTGGATCAGAGACCAGAAAACAAGGGACAAAAATGTCTACTGCTGACAGAGATCTCCTGGAAGATCCCATCCCTGTTTCCTGCAGTTTGTTAGACACTTGCAGCAGCTCTGGCAGGTTTCAGGTCAGACCCTCTGCTGTCGTGTCCTCTTACTTCCTCACCTCAACAGTCCTTCACTCTCCCTTCAACATACCTGTGGTATTTCATTCTGATCTTGCCCTAAACAGAGGTGGTGAAGGGAAGGACAGATATTTTGAAGGACATTGTCAATTTCCTTCAGCAGTGCTGCTCCTGAAGTGCCACCCCTTTGCACAAGGGCCTACAGGGGGGAAAAAAAGGACCTACATGGCTTAGGGAAAATCCCACAATCACCCCAGAGGGTACTGCTGGAGCAGTGGTCAGGTCAAACCAACAGGGGGCGAGGTTGATTCTAGATGTCTGGGCAGGAGGAGGCATCAGGAGACATGGGTTCTCAGCAGCCTTGGGCAAGGAGCTGTGATGCTTCTCAAATCCTTCTCTACTGTCATGTACGCTGTCCAGCCTTCACCTCTGGGACACAGTTTCTCGTACTGGGTGGTTTCCAGCTAGGTTCTCATTTCAGTCCACCACAGATGGTTTGGCATTGACAAGTGCAGAAATCAGGCTCCCAGTCCCTCCAAAGCTCACAAGGCTTCTAAGAGTGAAGGATCAGACTTCCTTTCCCAGTGATGAATGCTAGAAAGCCACACTTCCAGGTGCCCTTCCATAAAATTCTACTCTTGATCAAGAGCTACAACACATTTCTCATTCAGCCAAATTAGCTTAGAGAATTTTGCTCTTCCTGGAGCAGGATCAGTAGACTACTAAAGCATTCAGTGAGATGAATAAGTGACTCACCTCTACCAGATGCCAAAGGTCTTTTTACATTCTGAGGCCTAAGAGGGAAATAAAAATAATATGGAGATAAGTGACTGTCTCCCTTCTGTGCAGAAACACAGCAGAAGTAGTTACTTCTCTGCAGTCAAAAGGTAGTTACAAAGAAGATAGAGACTCCCTTTTACAAGGATCCCCATGGAACAGATGAAGGTGATGAGTACAAGTTACTCCTGGGGTGATTCCAGTGGGACACAAGAGGGAAGTTGTCCACAACAAGGACAATCAGCTGTTGTGATGCTCTATCCAGGGAAGTGGTGGAGTTCCCAGCACTGGAAACTTAAGATTCACTGGGCAGAGTGCTGGGCCATCTTGTAAAGATCATGTTTTTCCCAAGAGAGGTTGGGCCAGGTGATCCTTGAGGTGCTTTCAATCTCATATTCTGTTTCTATGAAACAGGTAAAGTAACTCTTGGACTCCCTTGTGTTTTAAGCCTTGCTCAGACAGGAAAGTGCCAGAGCAAAACATAGCTTTCTTCTCTTCATCTTTCTTTAGAAAATAGCTAGGAAATCACAAGTGTCTACAGAGGAGCTGTTGGAAATTATCCCACAGCCTGGTGTATGATACACTAGCACAAACAGGGAGGAAATGCCTAAAGAGAGCCCCAGGGAGTTCAACCTGGTACATGGAATGGGGAGAGAGTTCCCTGCTATGGCCAAGGGAGGACAGGACCGTGTGCTAGGACCATGCACACGAGACATGCACAGCACCTGCCAGGCTGTACTGGAAGCCTGCAGCATGATAAGCTGTGGTCCAAAAAAGAGCCAAGAGAGAGCTCATGAGGCAGCCACGTGCGTTGTCCTCTCCTGCACAGCCTGTACTGCACAAATACTGCAGCAAACCCAGGAGGATCACAGAATCCCAGACTGGTGGGTGTTGGAAGGCACCTCCAGAGGTCATCTAGTCCAACCCCCCTGATAAAGCAGGGGCACCCACAACAGCTTGCCCAGGATCACAATGTCCAGGTGGGTTTGCAATCTCTTCAGAGAAGCAGACTCCACAACTTCTCTGGGTAGCCTGCTCTGGTGCTCCAGCACCCTCACACCAAAGAAGTCTCTCCTCATGTTAAATGGAACCGTTTGGGTTCCAGTTTGTTCCTGTTGCCCCTTGTCTTATCACTGGGCACCACTGGAAAGAGTCTGGCCACATCCTCTTGCCCCCCCTGCACCCTTTACCTCTTGCTGAGCACTGAGAAGATCCCCTCTCAGGCTGCTCTTCTCCAGGCTAAACAGCCCCACATCTCTCAGTCCTTTCTTGTGTAGGGACTCATGGAACAGTTAAGCCCATGCAGCCTCTCTGCAAAACCCAGCACATGCAGGGTGTGGTATACATCTCCTAAAGCACCTACTTGAAGCAGTTTTCTTCATAAATACTGTTCCAGATCTTCCAGGCATCAGGCCCTTTGTAGCCAGTGTAGCGCTCAGGATTCAGGAGCAGATCCACATACTCAGCATCAGGGGAATAGATGTCTGTGAAGCACAGTGCTGGGTCAGTGATCAAAACTGCTGAGCAAAGAATGACATCTTCCAAGGCTGACCCAGCCACCCTTCTACATTCAGAATAATCTTCCCAGCACAGAGACCAGCTCATCCCTGCCCAGAGAGCCAGGGGCATATTATTTGATACACATCAACCCACTACAGCAGGGTCAAGATCTCTGGCCTTCAGAACTATCAGAACATGAGGCCACTGATGGCAAAGCAAACCCTGAGCATGCTCCAGCCAAGCTACTCGCTTGCTGATCATGGCAAGACCTTGACCAGCAGCAAAACTTTGTCAGATATATTTGCATCATATTATTTTTAAAGCACAATCATAGAAACCTAGGATGTTAGAGGTTGGAAAGGACCTCCAGAGATCATTGAGTCCAATGCTCCTGCCAAAGCAGGATTACCTAGGGCAGGCCACCATCCAGGTGGGTTTTGAAAGTCTCCAATGAGGGAAACACCACAGCCTCTCTGGGCAGTCTGCTCCAGGGCTCTGTCACCCTCACAGTAAAGAAATTTCTCCTGACATTGAAATGTTGTGTTCTACCTTGTACCTGTTGTTCCTTGTCCTATTCCTGGGCACCACTGAAAAGAGACTGGCACCACTTTCTTGACACACACCCCTCAGGTCTTTGTAGGCATTAATAAGACTCCCTTCTCAGCCTTATCTTCAAGACTAAACAGCCCCAGGTCTCTTAGTCTTTCTCCACAGGAGAGATGATTAAGGGACTTAAATATCCTCATAGCTCTCCATTGGACTCTCTCCAACAGATCCCTGTCTCTCCTGAATTAAGGAGCCCAATACTGGACACAGTGTTCCATGTGTGGTCTCACCAGGGCAGAGCAGAGGGGAAGGAGAACCTCTCTAGGCCTGCTGGGCACACTTTTCTTGATGCACCCCAGGATGCCATTGGTCCTCTTGGCCACAAGGGCATATTGCTGTCTCATGGACAACTTGCTATCCATTAGGACTCCAAGGTCTTTCTTCCTAAGGAGAAAGTACTAAGGGCCAGGGGTGTGGAAAAGAGAAGAAATACTGTATATCCTCCAGGCTTGCTAAAATATGACACCTCAGCTTGAAAGTTCTCCAGAGGAGCTTAAAATCCCATGACAAGACTTGTCAGATCTATGAGGTCCCCATACCATCGGCTTCGCAGAAGCTGTCTGAAGAGTCATCATGCTGTGTCCACTGCAGCACTGCCTCCTGGGTTTCCTTGCTGAAAAGAGTGGGAAAAGCCTGTCAGAAAGAGCACTGATAGTAGTTTGTCTTCAGTGGAAGTAAGGATTGTGCAAAAAGAAGTCCAACCTCAAAGAGCCATCAACAGCTCCAAGTCTCTTGGCCTCTTCACATTCTTCAGCAAGGTTGTTGGCTTCTTCTGAATACTGGGTTGAAAAGCAAAGGGGTGGGGAGGGAGGAGGATTAGAAAGCAGTTTTTAACTCACTAACCAGTTCAAGCACCAGGAACACTTCTATGATTCATCCCACCCTGTATTTCCACAGGATGCCTACAGATAGCCAGAGGCTTATGCAATCATGGTGACTGTTGCAGGGACTCCCAGCAGGCCCTGGCACTGCCACAGGGGCATTTTAGAATAGAATTAACCAGGTTGGAAGAGACCTTGGAAGAGATCATCGAGTCCAACATACCATCCAACACTATCTAATCAACTAAACCATGGCACCAAGCAGCCCATCCAGTCTCTTCCTAAACACCTCCAGTGATGGTGACTCCACCATCTCCCTGGGCAGCACATTCCAATGGGCAATCACTCTTTCTATGAAGAACTTCTTCCTAACATCCATTTTATGCCTGATGAGACCTGCTCTTGAAGAAGCTCTGGGTCAGTGGAGTAGAAGACCTGACCTCAGGATAGCTACCTTCAAGGCTCCAAATCAAACACTTGCAGAGGGCAAAAATGCAGCCACAAAGTGCATCCCAAGGGATACTGCCCATCTGACTAAGGCAGCCTTTACTGGCTGCAGTGACACAAACTTAGTCCTCCACATTGTGTCATTTTGTGCAGATGGACACACCTACCTTGTAACTTCCAGATCTGATTCCATCAGGAACTTCCTCCTGAAAGACAAAGCAGAGCATGTGCTACTGATCTTTAAGAGATTAGGAGTTTGTAGAAGTTGAAAAAGGAAAGAGGTTGTAGTGAGGAGGGTGTTGGTCTCTTCTACCAAAGCACAAGTGACAGGATGAGAGGAAATGGCTTCATGTTGTGCAAGGGAAGGTTTAGGTTGGACATCAGAAGCAGCTTTTTTACTGACAGGGTTCTCAAACCTTGTAACAGGCTCCCCAGGGAGGTGGTTGAATCCCTGTCCCTGGAGGTGTTTCAAAGATGCAGAGATGTGGTGCTGAGGGACATGGCTTAGCAGCAGACTCAGCAGAGCTGGAGAATGGTCTTTTGCAACTAAAACAATTGTATGATTGTAAGCTGGAGGCAATCAAAGCACTCAGCTCAGCTTACAACACATTCGATTTCTGGCTCCTTCACACACCAAGGTTAAGCAATGCCCTTGGTGCTTTGCCTTTTTGCAAGACTCTTCTTCTCACAAGCTCAGCAGCCTTCCCCAGCTGCTGCATCACATTCTGTTTTGCTTACACAAGTGTGAAGTTGGTGAAGCCAATTTAAACCTTAGAGGAGATGGAGTTGTCTCTGGTCAGCTGATATCTGCCATCCTGTCTCCCAGTGATGCTGGTGCTCCTGGCAGGAGCTCAGGTACCTCCTAAGACACTGCATCTCCCAGCCCCAGACACATGTCATTCAAAGACAATACTTCTACCACTCCATCACCTGATGTCAGGCTTGCCAGCCTAGCACAACACCAGCAGATTACACACATTCTCCTCAACTTCACAGAATCACAGCACAGTGGGGTCTGGAGATCATCCAGTCCAATGCCTCTGCCAAAGCAGAGCCACCCACAGCAGCCTGCCCAAGATCACAATGTTCAAGTGGATTTGGAACCTCTCCAGAGACTCCACAACCCCTCTGGGCAGCCTGCTCCAGGGCTCCAACACCCTCACACCAAATTTTCTGTTCAGATAGATCCTCCTGGGTTTCACTGTGCCCATTGCTCCTTGCCTTGTCACTGGGCAATCACTGACAAGAGTGTGGCCACATCCTCTTTCCACACCCCACCCCACCCCAACTTTAGCTCTTGCTGAGCATTAGGAAGATCCCCTCCAAGGCTGCTCTTCTCCAGGCTAAACATCCCCAGCTCTCTCAGCCTTTCCTCCTCGCAGTGATACTCCAGGCCCCTGAGCATCTTTGTAGCCTTCACTAGATTCTCTCCAGTAGTTCCCTGTCTCTCTTGAACTGGGGAGCCCAGAAATAGACCCAGGACTCCAGCTGCAACTCCATTAAGGCAGAGTAGAGAGAGGGAAAAACCTCCCTAGACAGGCTGGCCACAGTATTCTTGCACCCTAGGAAAGCATTGGCTTTCTTGTCCACAATGTACCTTGCTGGCTCATGGTGAACTTGTCCACCAGCACTCCAGGCCATTCTCCAGCAGGTCACCCCTCACCTGTGCTGGTGCAGGGAGTTATTCCTCCCCAGGTGGAGGGCCCTACACTTGTCCTTGTCAAACTTCATAAGGTTCCTCTCTGCCCAACTCTCCAGCCTGGCCAGGTCTCACTGGCTGGCAACCACTCCTTCCAGCTTTATATCCTCCACAAGCAATCCATTTCCTCCATCAGTAGGAAGTCAAGAAAGCCACTAGTAGCAGGACTAGGCATTACAATGGCTGGCAGCACAGGAAAAGAAAAATTAATCAATGAATAAGCACTGGTTTTGATGCTTTCAGAATAAAATGGACCCAAATAAAAATAATTAAAGCCAGAAGTGACACAGCTCTTAAACCTTCTACTAATTGTAATGGTATTCCATCACACTGGTAATGCTTATTATCAAAACCATCACTTTAAGGGGGGAAAAAAGTATTTAAATAAAAATTTAGAGTTCATTTGAGGGACAAAAGTATTAAAAAGAAATAATTCCATTTTTGGGTTCCTAACAAGTGCTTTTTAAAGACTAAGAAAGCAAAGGACACCCGTTTGAGGTGCAGAGTAGCTGCTGAGAAGACAAATCAACACATTTCTCATAGACACCTTATTGTTTCAAGGTGTCACAGAATTGTTTTGGTTGGAAGAGACCTTTAACATCAAGTCCAACCATTACCTAACTCTCCCAAGGCTGGGGCATTGCTGGTCCATGGTGAACTTGAGCACCAGGCTCTGGATAAGGATGGAGGACAAGTTTTGACCACTTAACCAATAAAAGTCTGGCTTATGTTCCAAATCCAGCATTTTGGCCTTTCTCACAGACACTAGTGTTACTGCATCTAGGAAAGCTCTGTCAGAGGCAAATTTCTTCCATAGCTACAGTAACAAGATGACCCAGGCATTTATCTGCTGCTGCTTCTTGATGTCCAAAAGCCAAACAGAGAACAAAGGCAAAGAAATGGATTTGGTACTTACAGAAGGGCAGGGTTGTACAGCACAGTCTCTTATTCCACAGTGACTGCTGTCATTCCAAAAAGGGCATGGCTTCTTTAGGTTTACCTGCAAACAACACATCATCCTGTTAGACATTTCCTCCAGGCAACAAAGACAAACTTCAACCCCACAGTTTACCACACATCTTCAGTGCCTTGGTTGCAAGGCTTCAGATCACAAAACCTGGAGTAGAAACAAATGATGCTATTAATCTTCAGGTTGATCACACTCTACTTGTCACTCACATGAGATTTCTAAATTGGAACTACAGCAATTTGATGGGTAGACCACGTGGTGGATAAGGAATTGGCCTGGTGATCACAGGGTGATGGTCAATGTCTAAGTGGAAACAAGCGATGAGCAGTGCTCCTCAGGGTCTTGGTGCTGTTTAACACCATTTTTGGTGACATACACAATAGGACTGATAGCACCCTCAGCAACTCTGCCAACCATACTAAGCTGTCTAGGGCAGTCAACACATTGCAAGGAAAGGATGACATCCAGAGGTGCCTGAACAGGTTTAAGAGATGGGCCAATGCCAGCCTCATGAAGCTTGACAGAGCCAAGTGCAAGGTCCTGCACATGGGTTGGGGCAATCCCAAGCACAAATACAGACAGGGTGGAGAATGCATAGAGAGCAGCCCTGAGAAGGACTCGGGAGTGCTAGGTGATGAGCTCAACATGAGACATCAATATATGCTCACAGCTCAGAGAGATGTGTCCTTGGCTGATCCTCAGCAGTGTGGGCAGCAGGTAGAGGCAGGGGATTCTGCCCCTCTGCTCTGCTGAAACCCCCACTGGCAGTGCTGGGGTCAGCTCTGGAGTCCTCAGCACAGGACATACATGGACCTGTTGGACTCAGGCCAGAGGAGGCCACAGCAATGATGGGAGGGCTGGAAGCCCTCTGCTGTGAAGCCAGGCTGGGAGAGTTGGGGCTGTTCAGCCTAGAGAAGAGAAGGCTCCAGGTAGACCTTCTGGTGGCCTTTCAGTGCTTAAAGGAGCTGATCAGAAAGCTGGGGACAGACTTTTGAGCAGGGCCTGTTGTGACAGGACAGTGGGTGATGGGTTTGAACTAAAAGAGAAGAGATTCAGACTGGAGAGAAGGAAGAAATTTTTGATGCTGAGGATGTTGAGACACTGTCCTAGGTTGCCCAGAGGGATGGTAGATGGCCCAACCCTGGAACCATTCTAGATCAGGTTGTTTTGGGCTCTGCACAACCTGCTGTAGTTGCATATGTCCCTGCTGACTGCAGGGGTGTTGGACTAGCTGACCTTCAGGAGCCCATTCCAACCCAGACCATTCTGTGATTTTGTGTCTCACCACAGCTGGTCTGAACAAGGTGTACTTCTGTTACAAATCTCTACATTGGAAGGGGAAAGGACCTTAACTTCTTTAACAAACCTCAGTCTTTCTTTTCTGTGAGCTGGTATTGCTCCTCAAAACAATTAACACTGAACAGATATTGTGGGTTTGGTAGAGATGGGAGGCAGGGGGGAAAGAAAGAAAATAATAATCAGTTCTACCCCAGCTCAAAGTCAGCTACTCTTACAGAAGATTAAATATTCATTTTCTCTGTAGAAGCATCAAACTGTCCCATAACCCAGCCACACTCAGACATCTAGCCACAGACACACAGTCACTGAAAGGGAGCAGAAACCACCCCGTGATGAGAGTCTGGCAGCAACACCCATCAACTCCCCAGATGTTTGCTACCTAAACCAGGTTTTCCATGCTGATGGGGAAACATGCATACTTCCATTATGCAGTGTACATCCCAAAATGTCATCAACATTTTTGAGTCCCAGCTCAATCAAGTCAGTTATTTCATTGGTCTGTTGCCTAAGTCCTCAAGAGAGAAAAAAAGTCTAAGAAAATATTAGGAAATTCAGTATTTCTTTACCAAGAGATCCAGTCAAACACTGGAATAGGCTTCCTGGAGAGGTGGTCAGTGTCTGACAGTGTTTAAGAGGCATTTGGACAATGCTCTTAATGACATGCTTTAACTTTTGGTCAGCCCTGAGGTGATCAGTCTGGATGATCACTGTAGATCCCTTCCAACCAGAAGTCTTCCAGTCTCTCTCTTTAAAGCCATGCCATTTATTTTAGAAGTGTGTTTTAGCACATTGAGAGTCTCCTGACAACAGGAGAGTCCCACTTACTGATTTGTCAGAAATTAAGCAGCAGCAGACAGAATGGATGCAGTAACATGACTCTTGGATGAGAAAATTACCTTGTAGTATCTAAAGTAGTCACTTTCCAGGAGTTCATTCAGCCTAGGAAAAAGTTTGTAGTTGTTGAATGCATCAATGGTTTCTACATCACATGTGCAGTCATCTATGTGGCCAGTAACCTGTGGGATAAAAAAACCCAAACAATTAATGTTAATGACTTACCCTGGACTTTTAAATTAAAAAATGGAGTTTCTTGTCTGAATTGTTTATTTATTTGTTTTTACCAGCAAGTCACAGAATAGTTTTAGCTGGAAGAGACTTTTAAAGGGTCATCTAGCCCAACCTTCTTACAATGACCAGGAACATCTGCAACTAGAGGAGGTTGTGCAGAGCCCCAAACAATCTGACCTAGAATGGTTCCAAGGATGGGGCATCTACCACCTCTCTGAGCAACCTGGGACAGGGTCTCACCACCCTCAGTGTAAAAAACTTCACCTTTCTAGTCCAGATCTCCCTCTTTCAGTTCAAATCACCCCCCCTTGTCCTGTCACCAGAGGCACTGCTAAAAAGGCTGTCCCCAGCTATCTGATCAGCCCCTTTAAGTACTGAAAGGCCACCAGAAGGTCTTCCCAGAGCCATCTCTTCTCCAGGCTGAACAACCCAACTCTCTCAGCCTGGCCTCAGAGCAGAGGGGTTCCAGCCACCTCATTGCTGCTGTGAACTCCTCTGGCCCTGCTTCAGCAGGTCCATGAGCTGAGGGCTCCAGAGCTGGCCCCAGACAGCAGGTAGGGTCTCACCAGAGACCAGACATTTGAAGAGACTGTGCATACACAAAACCACAGAGCCCTTTTGTCAACACATCAGACACAGTTAAATAGATGACTGATGTTTCTGTCAGGGCCAAATCCAGCAAGACACTGGATATGGGCTGCTGGAACATTGGACACTTACACGCTGCCAGTCAGCTCAGGATCCCATCTGAGACAAGCTCCCATATGTCACTCCTGGAAGATGACATGCAGGTGAGAACTGGTGTTTGCATAAGGGACCAGTTAGGCAACAAAAATGTCACCAAGGATTACAGCACTCTGAGAAAGTCCTTGTTGTTAAATCAACTATGCTGAGGCCATTTGTTTGATTTCATCACAGAATGGTAAGGGTTGGAATGGACCTCTGGAGACCATCCAGTCCAACCCCCTGCCAAAGCAGGGTCACCTGGAGAAAGTCACACTGGAACATGTCCAGATGGACTCCAGAAATGGAGACTCCACCACCTCTCTGGGCAGACTATTCCAGTACTCCATCACTCTTTAGTTTAAGAAGTTCCTCCTCATGTTTAAATGTTCAAGTCTGTGCCTGTTATCACTTGTCCTGTCACTGGGCACCACTGAAAAAACTGGTCCCATCCTCCTGACACCACCCTTTAAGTATTTATAAGCATTTATGAGATGCCCCCCCCAGTCTTCTCCTCTCCAGACTAAAAAGACTCATTTCTCTGTCTTTCCTCATAAGAAGGATGTTCCAGTCCCCTCAGCATCTTCTTAGCCCATTTCAGTGCCCTCTCCAGCAAAACCACAACTGCAAGCCTTTCTCTCCTCACTTCGGAGAGCCATTGGCAAGAAAACATCTGATGCAAATCTGATGTAGAAAAAGCATCACCCTGAACAAGTCAGCAAGCTGTGTGCAAGCCCTGAACAAAACAAAAAAACCCACCACCACCACAAAAAAATCCCACAAACAACACTAAAAATAGTCCCACCCCCCAATCACTACCAAAACAAAGCAGCATGGATTCAGCTCCAGCTTTCTGAGACATAGGTTACAGCCTGGGTGACAAAGTTGCACAACACAGAATTAGTTTTATTCCCCCCTACACTTCCTGGTGAGTTCTTGGGGAACTCACCCCAGCCAAAATCATGGCTTACAACTCATCTGCTCTTGACAGAGCACCAGGGAATTTTCCTGGATGTGGATGTAGCAATCCCACACATGACAAGCTGCCTATGAAATCCTGGTGGCAGACAGCCACCAAATGTGCCCTACGCTGCTGCTCTAGGGGGTTAGGTTCATTCTCTGCCCTCTCTGTGCAAAAAACAAGCTGGAAGCAGAGACAAGCAAGATAAGCCAGAAAACACTGACATAGAATCAGAGAACTGTAGAATTGTTTCAGTTGGAAAAGATCTCTAAGATCACCAAGTCCAACTGTCAAGACAACACCACCATGGCCACTAAACCATGTCCCAGATGCCATGGTCACTCATTTCTTGAACACCTCCAGGGATGGTGACTCCACCACCTCCCTGGGCAGCCTGTTCTAATGCCTGACCACTCTTGCAGGAAAGACATTGTTCCTAATGTCCAACCTAAACCTCTCCTGGTACAACTTGAGTCCATTTCCTCTTATTCTATCACTTGATAATAGGGAGAAGAAACCAACCCTCACTTGTCTCCAGCCTCCACACTAAACAAGCCCAGTTCCCTTGGCATGGGCAGTTTCTGTGAAGAGTGACAGTGGTGGCACAGAAGGTCCATGGGCAGAGCATGACCAAGCAGAGATGGTGAACACACAAGATGGTGGTGGGTTGTATTTGAGGTGCTCCTTCTTTTCTTACTTTTAAAGCACTCAACCAGCCTAAGGGCTGCAAAAAGCTGTGGGGCAACAAATAGAGGCAAGTCAGAAAAGGCAACAGGTGACCAAAGCCACCATCACAGCATCCAGACCCAAGAAGGGAGTAAAATCCTGTAAGCCTGAAGAAGCAGCCTCCCTTAATCCAAAGCAACTTGACAAGTTTCTGAAGCAAGGCTGGAGAGAGGAGGGCACCAGCCTCTTTGATGACAAGCCACAGGACTAGAGGAAATGGTTTCAAGCTGTGCCAGGGGAGGTTTAGGCTGGATGTTAGGAAATACCTCTTCTCTGAAAGGGTTATGATGGGAATGGTCTGCCCAGGGCAGTGGTGGAGTCACCATCCCTGGGGGTGTTCAAGCTGCATGTGGACCCAGCACATAGAATCATAGAATTTTTAGGGTTGGAAGGGACCTCAAGGATCATCTAGTTCCAACCCCCCTGCCATGGGCAGGGACATCTCACACTACAGGAACATGGCTTAGTGTTGACTCTTCAGTACTGGGTCAAAAGCTGGGCTGGATGATCTTCAAGGTCTCTTTCAAGCAGGCATATTCTATGTGATTGTGTGCTCCTCCAGCCTTCACACTTAGAGAAAAATACACATGTGGCTGACACCATCAGGCTGTGCTGCCCTTCAGTGAGACCTGGATAGGATGGAGGGGAACATCATGAAGTTCAACAAAGGCAACTGCACCTGAGGAGGAATAACCCCAGAGAGAGGAGAGAGGGGCACATGAGAAGCATGAGCCACCTGCCTTGACGCATTTCCGCGGTGTCCTCAGATCACTCAGCAAGAGCTACACATCAGCTTCAATAAATTCATGATAATTATTGCTGTGGAGAGGAAGCTCCCTGCCCTCCTTCTGAGAGGGAAGTCAGAAATGGAGCACAACATCACATGAAGTGGGGAAGGAGGGGGGGAAAAAATAGCTTGGATCAGGCATAGGGCACCATAAAGGTACCTGCAGTTTCTTCCTGCCACTCCAGACAGAGGGAAGGAATCTATTAGAAGTAGACAGCAAGGATTCACTAAGGGGAAATCATGCTGGACCAGAGGTGACATCAGAGCATTTGGCCACTCCTCAACTGAAAGAGGACACACCATTTTTGCCACCAAGAACATGCCTGTGAGGGCTGTAGGGGTAAAGGGAAGACACTGAAGAAAACTCAAGCTCCACTCAAGAGGGAAAACATTCTTCCTCCAAGGATTTCAGTAAGATTGTGCAGAAATGGGCAATCTCCCTGGCCACAACATGGCCAGTGAGGTATCATTGACCTGCTAACTTCTCTGCCTCCCAGCCACCAGGCTGCTGAGAAAGAATCATAGAATCAATTAGGGTGAAAAAGGGAAAGCTCAGCCTGATGACACCACCTGTACGTGCCCAACCTACCAAAGCTAACAAGCAAAGGAGCAGAGAAGACCGCATCAAGAGACCAAGATGAAAGCCCCAGCAATGCCACCACCAAACAGCACTGACACAGGGGAATGAGCAGTACCAGACCACTTGGAAGAGCATGGTCTTCATCTTAGAAGCTCCCTCTTGTTCCATGACCACCTGCTACCCCAAAACCTGTTTCTTCCAGCCCACTTTGTTTCTTCCCACTCCTTTGGGACTTCAGCTCCTGCTGTCAGAGTGGCTGAGCTACAGCATGTGTCAACCTTGTCCTGCAATGGGTGGTGCCTCAAAACACTTTCCCTCTGCCACCTCCCTAAAATATTTATCTCCATCTTCAATCTGTAATAATCAGAACAGTAGTTTAAGACAAAGCACAAATTGACCCAGTCCCAAACCTGTGCCATGTGCTTGCTGGCACCAGTAAACCACCAAGAGGAGCAGCAGCAATGGGTTTTGCTCCACACACACCCACCCAGCTGGGGTGTGAGACACTGAGGGGCAGGGCTGGGTTTGCCTGGTGAGAAGGGATGCAATGGAGCTGCTGGGACAGACGCCACAGAAGAGGCTCCAAATGCTGAGTAAACACTCAGGAAGGTGTTTGGCTGGGCTTCCATAAGAGCCACTCTCAATCCCTCAACACCAATGTACCCGCCTCGTGCACATGACACAGGTTGGAACACCACCACTGCACGTGGACTCAACATACTCCTTGGGTTTGGCCCTTGCTTCATCTTCCTTTACCTCCATCCCACACTCCTGCCAGCCTGCTCTCCCTGGCACTGCTGATCTGTCCCTCTATACCTCTTTCTGCTTCCCTCTGTCATGAAATATCCCCTAAGCAGTGGGCTTGTGGCTACGGGCTCCATCCCAGATCCACACACCACCAGCTAACACACAGCTGGGCAGGAGAGAAGGCAGACTTTCCTTCTGCATCTCCCACCTGCAGTTACAAAATGGCACAGGGAAGAGAACACTACAGTGGCTGAGGAGTCGCTTTTGGTCTGCATCACCTTCAGTGGTAGCTGCCTGCTCTTGCAGACAAGCCACATCAGCCCCAGGCTGACAGCAAGCAGATGCTTTTCCTGCTCCCCCAGTACTGGAGCTTACAGAGTGAACACAGAACTAAAGCTCACATGGAAGCCTCAAGAAGAGGTTAAGCCACAGAATCACAGACTGGTGAGGGCTGGTACAGAACTCTGGAGACCATCCAGTCCAACCCTCCTGATAATGCAGGGTCACCCACAGCAGGCTGCCCAGGATCACAATGTCCAGGTAGGTTTGGAATCCCTCCAGAGAAGGGGACTTTACAACCTCTCTGGGCAGCCTGCTCCAGGGCTCCAGCACCCTCACACCAGAAAGGTTTCTCCTCATGTTCAGACAGAGCCTTCTGGGTTCCATTTTGTGCATGTTGCCCCTTGTCCTGTCACTGAGCACCACTGAAAAGAGTCTGGCCCAATCCTCTTGCCCCTACCCCCTTTAGCTATTGATCAGCATTCATCAGATCCCCTCTGAGGCCGCTCTTCTCCAGGCTGCAGGTCTCTTGCCTTTCCTCCTCACAGAGATGTTCCAGGCCCCTCATAATCATCTTTGTAGCTTCTACTGGACTCTCTCCAGTCATTCCCTGTGTCTCTTGAACTGGGAAGCTCAGAACTGGACCCAGGTATGGCCCCACTAGGGCACAGTAGAGGGCAAGAAGATCCTCCCTCAACCCAGTGGCCTCTCTCCTTTATGCATCCCCAGGATGCCATTTGCCTTCTGAGTCAGGAGGGTACATGGCTGGCTCATGGTGACCTTGTTGTCCACCAGAACTCCCAGATCCTTCTCCACAGAGCTGCTTTCCAGCAGGTTAGCCCCTTCATCTGTACTGATGCAGGGGTTTATTCCTTCCCAGGTGCAGGACCCTACACTTGCCCTTGTTGAAGTTCACATGGGTTTTGCCTGCCCAACTCCCCAGCCTGTCCAGGTCTCACTGAATGCCAGCAAAGTCTGCTCGAATCAGCCACTTTTTTGTATCATCAGCAAACTTGCCAAGACTGACAAGCTGTCAGGTGGCACCTCCAAGCATCCTCTAGCAAAGATGTCCCCGCAGCTGCTCCACACTTGGAAGCTACCTCTCAAGCCATCCCAGAGAGGTCAGGAACTGTGCTAGGCATGAATTCCTGCCCTGAAGGCTGTTGCGTGAACATCAATTCATCAAGAATGTAAGAGTGGCTTGAAAGTCTGTTTAGGTAACAAGGAGGTAACTCTCAGTGCCTGGACTCTGGCACTAATGATGGCATACTGGCCACAGAAACACCCCTGAAGGAAGGCAGCCTGCTGCCAGACTGGAAACCTAGCCAAAAAACCCAGTCTGCCCAGCACCTGCAGCACATCCTTAATGCAGCTACATCAGCCTGTAAACAGCAGGTGAGTAATAATTACAAGGAATATGGAGAATTGGTTCATAGCTGACTAAAGCATGAATGCAAACAGGAATATCTGGGTGGGGAAAAGAGCTGTCTGCAAAGCTGGAGAGAACTCCAATATCAAAATGTTATTCAGGGCTCAGGAGAGAAATTGGAAAGGAGAAACAGGCTGTGAAACTTCAGTGGTTTTAGTAACAAAATCACAGCATGGTAGGGGCTGGAAGGGACCTGTGAAGATTGAGTCCAGCCCCCCTGCTGCTTCTACTAGAAGATTGAGGACTGGTTAGTAACCTTCTTAAGTAAATGAAGAGTTAAAATAACTGTCAAAAAAGCAGGTGAAAGATTGCTCTCCATGGTACAGACAGACAAGAGCACAACACCAGAATTACAGCCTGCTTCAGTTAGCATCATATGTATTGCTAGAGCAGTTGTCAGCTATCTCATCACAGGCTGATAGACAAGGCAAAGCTCTTGCATTCACCTTACCTCAAGGTTTCTTCATCTGACAAATTCATGAGACAGAATGATATGGTTCATGGGTGGAAGCCAAAAGCTATACCCAGGCATTCAAGTATATAAGCAACAGAAGGTAAAACACACCAAGGCTTACCTTGTATTTAGTTTAGGAGTAAATCAAACCCACCAGGTCAGTTCTGCACAAGATGATGGGCAGATTCTATTTTACAAGGAGATGAGGCAGCCCACAAGTGTGTCTTTGAGAGGTTGAGTGGTTAGTAAAGCTGAGAACTGCTGCCCTACACAATACACTTTCCCAGAGGCAACAAAGTCTGGAAAAATCTTGAACCTGAGCACTTATGTTGAAAACTAAACCAAAGCATAAGCTATTCCATAAACAAGGTGTGTGTTGCCACACAAAGACAGCAGTGTACAAAGCACAAGACAGGTTTCTCCTACCCAAGGTAAAAAGCCTGTGAGCCATTACAGTGCCAGAATGCTGGTTTATTTCAGGTATAGGGCTCCTTATCCCATAGCACACACCCAGCCCAGACTGCAGTCCTTTGTAGACAAACCTCACTACTAAGCAGAAAGTGTACAAGCAAAAACCATATGGAGATATTGAAAGACTAAGAGACCTGGAACTGTTTATCCTAGAAGAGAGTAGATGGAGGGAATCTTCTCAAAGCTGATCACAGCTAAAGGGTGGAAGGGCAAGAGGATGGGGTCAGACTCTTGCCGGTGGTACCGAGACATAGGACACTGAGTAACATGCACAACCTGGAACCTTGGAGGTTCTATCTGAACAAGAGAGGAAAAAAAAATTCTTTGCTATGAGGATGCAGGAGCCCTGGGAAAGGCTGCCCAGAGAGGTTGTGGAGTCTCCTCCTCTGAAGAGATTCCAAACCCACCCAGACATTGTGATCCTGGGCAACCTGTTATGGGTGATGGTGCTTTAGCACTAGATGGTCCCTTCCAAACTCCACCAATCTGTTATTCTGTGATATAGAATCAAACTGCCTGATTTTCAACTTTTTATCAGCATGGCTTGTATTTTCCACCTCCACGTGAAACCGAAGCATCAAGAGTCACCCAGAAGGCGAAGGCAAGTGCACGCTTCTGTTTGTTTTTTTCTTCTCTCCCAATTTCCAACACACATTTAAGCACTACAATTTGAATATAGCAAGAAGGGGCTTTACAATAGCTTCCTTTAAACAAAAACAAAGGCAGCAAAAATAAAGCACTAAGTACACTGCACCACCACTGCACAAGCACATTTGCCCAGTGATCGATCTCCCCAGTCCAGCTGCTTGGCTTCATCTCTTATTGCTGTACATCAACAGAAGATGCACCAAGCACACCGGGTAACATCCCTGACAGATCAGCAAGCTCACCCCTGGCCATGGCAGAGTAGGGGTAGCCCAGCTCACTCCTGGGTTGGGTAGGGTACAAGGTGGCTGCTGTAGCCACACTCATTCCTGGTCTGCAGAACTGAGAGGAAAAGCAAGGAAGATCTTTAGGAAAGGGAGAGGAGGAAGCTCTCTGTAGTAACACACATCCCCAAAACATCCCAGCAGAGACACCTGGGTAGCTACGGAAGAAGTGAGCTAAAACTCTACCCTTCATGCTACAGGCTGCAAGAGAACAAAGTCAAGGAGATGGGGAAAACAGCACCCTCCCAGCCCTTTCCTCTAGCCACCTCCGACACTCGGAGAAGGGCCGAGCCACTGAAGCACTGTCATGGTAGGGTCCCCAGCCCCTGCGCCCACCCTGTCCTGTCCCGTCCCGCTCCCCCGGCAGAACCCACCTGGCAAAAGCAACGTCGCTCCGCATCGCCGTGGGGCACCGCCACGGGCGGCAACAGCAGCAGCAAAGCGGCGAACCCCAAGACCCGCAGCCCGCCGCACACCGCCATCTCACAGCGCCGGCCCGGCCACGGCCGGCTGAAGAAGCCGCGCCGCGCCGTGCACCGCCCCTCGCTCGGGGGCGCGGCCGCCGCCGGCTACGCGCTGAGCCGCACGCAGCCGGGCCCGGCCCGGCCTCGGGGGCTACCCGGCAGCGGAAGGGCGTCCGGGCCCGGCGCGGTGGCGAAGCGTCCCGTCTTCAGTGCCACGGTGACTCACCCGGGACGGGACGGGGCGGCGCTGGCGGGACGCGTGTGATAAGCCCGGGGCCCACGCCCGCAAAGGTGCCGGTGACCGTCGGTGGGAGGCTGAGGCCCTGGGCGCCGGGACGGATTCTGCCTCCTGTGCCAGCACGGGGATCCCCAGAGAGAGTCGTGCCAGGGCCGGCCTTCCCCTCGCAGTGCCTCACATGGCTGGGTGTGCCTCAGCTGAAGGAAAGACTTGGTCGGGGCCGGTCATGTGGCAGTGTTCCCCTGGCCCCTATGGAACGAGGGGTGGCAGCTGACCCTGCTCCGAGGCAGATGCTGGGGCTGGTGCGTTCCCACTGAGCAGGAGCACAGCAGAACAGGGAATGCCCGCGGCCTGCTGCAGCCCACGCAGCCCCCTCCGTATCCTCACAGACCCACAGGGCTTTGGGCCTGGCTCTGCCTGTGCAAGATGTGTCCGAGGTCTGCTGCACTCACAGGCCGTGGCTGCTGCTGAATCCATGAGCTGCCAGCAGTCAGTGCTGGTGATGATGCTAGTTCAGGTAATGGAATGGGTAACCGGTTGTAGTTCTGTGACTTGTCTTCTTTCTTGGCCTCTGCAAAGCTCCCGAGTGGCCTAAGCACAGGAGAAGCCATGTCTGAAGGAACCCTGTCACAGTGACTGAGGAGGGGAGCTGTGAGAGACTGCTGAAGAAGCCTGGTCTGGCTGTCACTGATGCCAGGCACTGTGGTGCATGGCTGTGTGCCCACGCACGTGTAAAAAAAACCTGGAATCGTTTGGGTTAGAAGAGACCTTTAATACCATCAAGGCCAACTGTTAACCCGGCATTGCCAAGGCCACTGCTATCCCTCAGTACCACACCTACATGATAGATTTAAATTCCTCCAGGGATGGGGATTTCATCACCACCTTGGTACCTGCTACCTCTTGTCCTGTTAGGGAAACAATTTTACCTTGTATCCAACCTAAGCCCCTCCTGGGGTAGCTTGAGGTTATTTCTTCTCATCCTATGACTTGTTCCTTGGGAGAAGAAACCAACCACCACCTCACTTAAACCCTTCTGGGAACTGTACAGTGAGGTCTCTGCTCAGCCTCCTTTTCTCCAGGCTAAACGCTCCCAGTTCCCTCAGCTGCTTCTCACAAGACTTGTGCTCTACATCCTTCACCAGCTTCGCCACCCTCCCCAGCACACCTATACACACCTGTAGGTAAACAGGGGTAGGTATTTTGCGCACGTATGTGCGGGGAGGGTGTGTGTGACCGGCCGGATCTGCCTGCCAGTCTCAATGCGCATGCGTTTCCCCCCTCTCGCCTGTCCCTCCGTGTCGTTAGGGGGCGCCGCGACGCGCGGCCAGAGCGGCGGGCGGGCACGCGCAGGGGGCGTGCCGCGCGCGCGGCCCTGCCCCCGGCGGCCATGGCCCTTCCCGGCATTCCCTATGAGCGGCGGCTGCTCATCATGGCGGACCCGAGAGACAAGGCGCTGCAGGACTACCGCAAGAAGCTGCTGGAGCACAAGGAGATCGACGGACGCCTCAAGGAGTGTGAGCACTGGCCCGGGGGGAAGGCCGCAACCCTAAAGAAAACCGCCGCTGAGCGCCATAGGAAGCTTTTGAGGGAAACCAACCGCCGCCGCCGCTGCCCGCGCTTCGTCATGGGCCTGGTTGGGCCCCGCGGGGCAGTGCCGGTGTCTTGGCTGAGGGGTGGGCAGCCGGGCCTGAGCGCTGCTGGTCGCAGATCGCCTTACCAGCGCCTTGGCTCTTCTCCATTATAAACTGAAAAAGCTCGGTGGGGCAGCCTCAGCCTTGGGGTCCCCTTGCTTGTGGACGAGCAGGATGGTCAGGCCCTGTTCCCTCCCCTTCGAGCCGGACGGTTCTTTTTCCTCATCTAGTTCCCGTGTAGACTTTTTCAGTTGGCGTTGTATTATCCTGTTGCAAACGTTCTCTGTTACGTTGTTCTGGCAGTAGTGTCTCCCACACTAGTAATGTCAGTGCCATACAGAAGCACACATAGTTTTGAATTTGAGCTTTTTAAACTCACGATTTGGTTTTAAAATGCCATCTACAGAGTGTTCATGCTAATAAGAAACACACTTTATGTTCAGGGTGTGCAGTTCCTGGAGCATGTGCTTGCAGTAGGGTGACTTAATAGGTGTGCAGATTCCCTATGACCTTCCTCTACCTGCTGGCAAAGGGCCTGGTCCTGAGTTGCTGTTGAATTAAATCTTACCAAAATCCTTTGTTTGCTTCCTCTTCTAGTAAGAGAACAGCTGAAAGAGCTCACCAAGCAGTATGAAAAGTCAGAAAATGATCTGAAGGCCTTGCAGAGTGTTGGGCAGGTATGTAAGAAAAATGAGGTCACAGCAGCCTGTGGTGGTGAATGGCAGTGAACTGGCCTGGAAGTCACATTTAAGGCTGGTTTTGGGAGCAGGAACACCAAGTGTATGGGCTAAAGGAAGTTTTCTGTGTCCTGATGACAGAGATGTGTTAAACAAATAAAAGCTCTGGCAAGTGGCATGAAGCAGGAGATAAAAATAAATCACACCTGACAGTCCTCTCCCATGCTCAAAACACACATCAAATGCTGTTTTGCACTGATGATTTATCTGTGGGCTAATACTGTATTTATGCTTTTGCAGATTGTTGGTGAGGTTCTTAAACAACTAACGGAAGAGAAATGTAAGTGTTGGACTGTTGCATTCTTTGAGGTGCTCAAAATAAGCTTTTGTAGTTAAAATCTGGCTGAAGATTTGGGAAATAATGAGAGTATTGGCAGGAAGATACATTAATCTGAGTGTTTCAGCAGCATAGTTAAGAGTGAACCAAGGAAATTTGATTGGCTTTTGTTTTTTTCTTTCACCTCCTCAGTCATTGTGAAGGCTACAAATGGACCAAGATACGTGGTTGGCTGTCGTCGTCAGGTAGCTGTTTTATGTGAACATTCATTAGAAGTTTGATTTGGTCTCTGATATTAGCATTGCTTTTCATAAGCTAAGTCCTTACTGGGATGAAGTATTTTCTTCTTTAATGTGTGCATGGCTTTTTTATACTGGTATTTGCTTGCCCTTCACAGCTGGTACCAGTGTCATTTCCTAGTGAAGACAGAGCAGTCCACAGCATACCTGTAATCTTGCATGTGTTTTATCCTTATCCTTTTCATTGACTTCAAGCTCTCTGTTTCTGTCTGATTCTGAACTCTCTGAAAATTAATCATCACTGTGACACTTAGTCAACTGGGTAAGGTCTTCCATGCTGTGTTGTGAATGCAGCACGTGACCAATTTTAATCTTCCATAACTACGTGTCATGGACTCGCAGAATGGATAGGTTGGAAGGGACCTTAAAGATGGACCTTAAAGACCTGGTTTTAACCCCCCTGGAAGACATCTCCCACTAGACCAGGTTGCTGAAGGCCCTATCCAACTTGGCTTTGAACACTTCCAGGCTTGGAGCCTCCACAGCTTCTCTGTGCCCTGTTCAGTGCCTCATCACCCTTTTGGGGAAGAGTTTCATCCTAATGTCTAATCTCAATTTGCCTTCTTCCAATTTGAAGCCATCACCCCTCAGCCTGGCACTCCATGCCTTTGTGAAAAATCCCTCTCCGTCTGCATCTGTACTTCTCTTTATGTTTTTCTAATGCATTTATACTCCAATAAATACTGCAGGCAATGCCCTTGGTCTGGGAGGCTCACAATAGCAATACTTTGCAGTAAGCAGGGAGGAAAACTTTTGTCAATAGAGTATGTATTTTTCAGAGAGGATGGACCTTTTCTCCTCCTTTTGGAGAGAAAGTGTTTGAGAAATGTGGATACCTTTAGGTGTGTTGGTCTGTGTAGGACATTCACCGATATCCATGGCTTTCCCCCCCAAGCATCCTGTTATAGGATTATGGAATATATAATCATTTTGGTTGGAAAAGACCTTTAAGATCATTGAGTCCAACCATTATCTAACTCTTCCAAGGCTGCTGCTAAACCATGTCCCTCAGCACCACATCTCTGCATCTTTTAAACACCTCCCGGGATATGTTTTTGCTTGCATAAAACATATGCAAGAGTTGCTGGCATTGAAATGCTGTAAAGACCTAATGTTATGCTTCATCCCAAGAGGGTGTAGTGCAAACTGACTATTTTCTTACACTAGATAGAAGAAAATATTTTCCTGGAATATAATTGTGTACTTAATTCCACTACTTCACATGTGAAGTAGTCTTGATGCTGTGTGTTGGAACAGATAAATTCTGGGGAATAAATTGTCCTTGTATGAGCCAGGCAGTGCAGTACATACTTCCTGTAATAAAAACACTCTGATCTTAAAAGGTCCTTAATGTGTACCAGAGACTAAAAATAAAAAAAAAAAACCACCCATATCTATGGTGGTTTTCAGGATGTCAGAATATCAAGGCAAGTAATTTCCTGTGGAATGTTTCACAGTTGATAAGAATCATAGAATGGTTTGGATTGAAAGGGACCTCTAAAGGTCATCTAGTCCAAACCCCCTGCAGTGATGAGTTTGGTCACAAAGCATTTTCAAGGCTGACCTGGAGTATCTCCAGGGATGGGACATCAGCTACTCTGGGCAACCAGTCCTACCACCCTGGTAAAGAACTTGTTCCTAACATTCAATCTGAATCTATTCTTTTCTAATTTAAAACCATTGTCCCTCATCCTATCTCTGCAGGCCTTTGTGATCAGTCCCTCTCCATCCTTGTAGGCCCCCTTCAGGTACTGGAAAGCTGCTATTAAGTCTCCCTGCAGCCTTCTATTCTCTAAACTGAAGAACTCCAGCTCCCTGAACTCAGCCTGTCCTCAGAGGAGAGGTGTTCCAGCCCCCTCATCATTTTCATGGTCTTCCTGTAGAGCCACTCCAGGTCCATGTCCTTCCCGTGTTGAGTGTTTGATCCAAGGCCTTGTGGCTTGGCTGCTGAGGAAGGGGAACAAGGCTTTTTATACTGAAACAAAATTACTTCCCTATCTAAGATGTATTTTTGAAGGAACTTGAGGTCAAGGTTGTGGGTTTTTTTTTTGTTTTCTTCCCACTGCAGAATAGCAGAAATCTATCAGGCAATGTTGAACCTGATGCAGTGTCAACCTTTTACAGGTTGTCCCAAAGAACAAGAGATAGGATGAGAGGAAATGGCCTCAAATTACCAGGGTAGATTTAAGTTGAACACAAGGAACAGTTTCTTCCCTGAAAGGGTTGTCAAGACCTGGAAGAGGCTACTCAGAGAAATGGTGGAGACCTCATCGATGGAGGGTTTAGAAGACATGTAAATGTGGTGCTGAGGGGCATGATTTAGTGGTGGCCTGGCAGTGATGGGTTTAAGGGTTGTTCTCAATGATCTTAAAGGTCTTTTCCAACCCAAACAATTCTATGATTCTAACAGGTTCATTGGTCTAGGTCAGCTTCTTGATCATAGAATCATAGAATTGGTTTGGTTGGAAGAGCCATTTAAATTCATTGAGCCCAACCTTCAACATAAGACTACCATGACTATTAAATCATGTCCCAAAGTGCCATGTCTGCACGCTTCTTGATCATCTCTAGGGATGGTGACTTGCTTCTCCCAAAGGTCATGTTCCCACAAAGCTTATGGGAATATATTCCCATTTTAAGCATTCCCAAAAATGGTGGTGATGGGGACACAGGGTTGACCTGTACCTTGGTAGCCCTGTCTTATTTGTGATGCAGTTACAGAAAACACTTTGGCTGGAAGCAGATGTTGTTGAGGTTCTAATCAAAATGCCTTCTTTGTGTCTAGCTTGACAAAAGTAAGCTGAAGCCAGGGACAAGAGTTGCTCTGGATATGACCACTCTGACTATCATGAGGTAGGTTTTTGCTCCACAGCTAGTCTTCTGCTCATATAAAAGGGGAAAAGAGTGACCTGAGTAGGTTACACCAAGAGGTTGGAATGATCAGCAATCACAGAATGTATCAGGTTGGAAGGGTCTCTCAAATGTCATCTTGTCCAACCCTCCTGTGGTAAGCAAGGGTATCTCCAACTAGATCAGGTTGCTCAGGACCCTATCAAGTTTGCCTTTGAGTGTCACCAGGGATGGGGCCCAAACACATACCACGTTTTCTGCCAAGAAGTGCTGAAGTAAGGATGAAAGATTTAAGTGGCTAATATATACAGTTCAGGATAAAATGGGCTGCTCTTGGCTGCTCAAAATAATTGACGTAACTCTACATTTCAGCAGGTTTTTAAGCATTTAAGAAGGAATAATTTTCATACTTGCCATAAAATTTTAATACTTATGAATGTCTTTGCACAGTGACAAATGTCTGCTCTTAACTCTTCATTCCAGGTATTTGCCAAGGGAAGTGGATCCACTGGTTTATAACATGTCTCATGAAGATCCAGGAGATGTTTCCTATTCAGAGATTGGAGGCCTGTCAGAACAAATCAGAGAGCTGCGGGAGGTATCCAGTATTTCAAACCAACTTCTGATGTGTTCTGAGTCACATTTTTCAGTGTAAAGATGGGGGGTATTTTCAGCTTTGCAGTTCCTTTTGTGGCAAACAGCAGTGTGATTATGAGCCAACTGACTGTGACAGATCATTTGTGTGCTGCTCACACACCTTGCAGAAGCAAAAAAAAGCTTGTTCTGAGCACCAAAACCCCAGTTCTCAAACTGGTTATGTCTTCTCTCTGCTTTTACAGAAGCTCAGATCAGGATTAAAATGAAGAAAATCCTCTAAGGAGGAGGATTTGAAGGGTCCTTCAGACTAAGGGAGTGCCATAAAGATGAGTAGGAGGGCATAGAATTGAGAACCAGCAAAGCAAATTGAATTTTGTACAAACACTGCTAGGGTGGTGGTATTACTAGATATTAAAAAGGCCTTCTTTACAGTGAAGGTGGTGAGACACTAAGAAGTTGACCAGGGAGGTCATGGATACCCCTTCCCTGGAGGTGTTCAAGGCCAGATTGGATGAGGCCTCGAGCTATCTGGTCTAATGGGGGTGTCCCTGGTCAGTGCAAGGGGGCTGGAACTAAATGATCTTTGAAGTCCCTTCCACCCCCAATCATTCTAGAATTCTGTGAATAGTGACAGTAGCAAAATATGGTTCAAGCAAAGGCCATCAAGAGAAACAAGCTGTTGTAGAGCTGAGGTCTGAACAACAAAAGCAGAATTGTGGATTGATCCATTAAATCAGTCAAACATTTTCTATCTTAAGTGGATCTCACAGCAAATACGGTGCCGAGAGGAATAAGAACACAGGTATCTGGCAAACAGGCTGTCAGATACCATTAGCTTCTTGGGATTGCTGATCTAGTTTAATACACAGAGTCTCAGTTTGTTTATCTGTCTCTTCACAGGTAATAGAACTGCCACTTACAAACCCAGAATTATTCCAGCGTGTGGGAATAATACCTCCAAAAGGCTGCTTGCTCTACGGCCCCCCTGGTGAGTCTCATGAAAGGATAATGAACATTGAGTTGTCACACTCAGACTGTAGCAATGGCCTTGTTTTGCTGCTTTTTTCCCTTGTTGCTTTTTTCAAATCCCCAGTGTGCAGCATTGATTTAAACAGCTTCAATCTCTTCGCTGTCCAGGTACAGGGAAAACACTTCTGGCCAGAGCTGTTGCTAGCCAGCTTGACTGCAACTTCCTAAAGGTAGGGTGAGTTTACTTCTGACCTCACACTCCCCCTCAGCCTGTTTGCACTCCAGTCTCTTCACTTATGTCTCTTGTTCCTGAACAGGTGGTGTCGAGTTCTATAGTGGACAAGTACATTGGTGAAAGTGCTCGGCTGATCAGAGAGATGTTCAATTATGCCCGAGATCATCAGCCATGTATCATTTTCATGGATGAGATAGATGCTATTGGTAAGGCTGGTGGCTTGAGGGGTAGCCCAAGTCTTCTTCACATGCTAAAATTAGCCATAAAGCCATTCTCAAAAGACTGCAGGTGTGCTGGTCCCAGAGAAGGGGCATTGAGGTAATGAGCATGTCCAGAGGAGGGCTACAAATCTGATGAAGGTTCTGGAGAACAGGTCTTCAGTGGAGGAGATGAGAGAACTGGAGTTGTTCAGCCTGGAGTGAAGGAGGCTGCTCTTTACAGCTCCCTGAAAGGAGCCAGGTTCAGTCTCTTCTCCCAGATAACAAGTGATAGGACAGGAAATGGTCTCGAAGTGTGCCAAGGTTGGTTTAGGTTGGACATTAGGAAAAGTCTCTTTGCTGAAAGAGTGGTGAAGGCCTGGAAGGGAAGTGGTGAAAGCCCTGTCCCTGGAACTATTCAAAAAATGTGTAGAGTTGGCACTTAGGGACACCTTAGTGATGGACATGGCAGTGCTGGCTTAATGGTTGGACTTGATGATCTTGGAGGTCTTTTCCTATCTTAGCAGTTCTACGATAATGGGACAAATGCTTTAGCTTCCTCCTGGAGCTGTTCCAGCCAGCTCGGAACCACAGCTCTGCCTTGGCTATTTTTTTACTGTATTAAAAAACATTTTTTTAAAAGATGTGTGTTTAACCTTTTAAATACCACCCTGGTTCCCCCCCCAGTTTAAAAGGGAAACCTCTCTGCCTTCAGAATTATATTCTGTGGAGGCAGACATCAAGTGCTGTCACTGATGGGTTTGATCTGCTGCAGGTGGTCGCCGTTTTTCTGAAGGCACCTCAGCTGACAGAGAAATTCAGAGGACTCTGATGGAGGTGAGTGTCTCATCCCTGGCTACTTACTGTAGGGTCCAGATATGGATTGTTCCACTGGGATCTCGCTTGGTAGAAGCTTTTCTGAGTTAATTAGCTAAAAGTGAACTAGGTGCTGCTTTCACCAAGGGGAGTTGCACATCCTGGTAACTCAGCCATGAGCTCTATTTGGAGAGTAATGGAAAGGAGCTTTAAAACTGCTAAAAATGTTTGAGAGATTTCCTTTTCTGGCTGCAACTTGACTTTGCTGCTGCTTACAGTATCTTAAAAATTTGGAGGGCTTCTCTTTCTTAAAGAGGGGAAAATTAGCTTGTCTCTTTCATCCCAAGACCACTTATTCTACAAAATATTGGAACTGTTTGATTTTTCAAAACTGAAGGGGGTGAACCTTGGTTTAGGGGTGAACCTTGTAGAATAGGGTTATCAGTTGGACTTGGTGATCCTGAGGGTCTTTTCCAATCTGAACATTTCTGTGATTCTGAGAAGTAGTTGTATTACTTGTCCTGTGCTAATTGCTGTGGTGAACTGGGTGGTGTGAACAGAATGTTAAAACCACTGCTGACAAACACTGGAGCTAATGAGAACCTTCTTTGGCCTGTGTTTGCAAACAGTTTGCCTGATTCAAAAGAATGTCCCTGCCTTACAGAGAGCATTAAATGTCTGTGATCAAAGAGCAAGTACTTTGAATCTTCACAATGATGTCTCCCTGTGTGTGGCTTAGTATTCGAGAGGCTGCTCTCCAAGTCTGATTTGAATGTCCTGGGCTTGCTGCAATACACTCAGGCTGTGTCAGCCAACCATTGGCTCCTTGTGTTGTTTTCATTGCCTTATTGTTTTAGGCAAGCCTTTCACGTTTCAGCTCTGCTTTGCTCAAGATCTTTCTCTCTGGGCAAAGCATTTTCAGTGTCTCTCTTAAGCTCTTGAGTATGCAGGGAGATGGTAACCTCTCATTAGCTTGTAGCATTTGTTGGTGATTTATCACTTGGTGTAAATACTTATGTGGAAGGCAAGCACAGTAGATCACATTAAGAATGGCTTAGGTTGTTTAAAACCAGACTTCTGTTTACTGTTAGCTATTGAATCAGATGGATGGATTTGATACTCTGCACAGAGTTAAAATGATCATGGCTACGAACAGACCAGACACTCTGGACCCTGCACTCTTGCGACCTGGAAGACTGGATAGGAAAATCCGTGAGTTACTGCTTTGGTGTGGCTGGGAGGAGGATGTTCTCCATACCAGCTCTGGGCTTCTGTTCTTACTAAAGCTGCAATTCTTTCTAGATATTGATCTGCCAAATGAGCAAGCCAGATTAGACATTCTGAAGATTCATGCAGGTCCTATCACGAAACATGGTGAAATAGGTAAGTAGGAAGTTGCCTTAGATATTCCTCCTACTTCTCTTTGTAAAACTGTGATGAAGGTGGGTTGTGACAGTGACTCTGCTCCTCTAAACCGGCCACACTTCTCCTCTCTCATAATTCTGAATTTTTACTGCATCCTGATTGAAGTGTTGCTAACTCTTCTTTTGCACCCCTCAGAGCATGGTTGTAAACTGGAAAATCAATGTGGTTCTCATCAGGTAGTTTCCCGTTTCTAAAGGAGTGCACAATACAAGTAAAACCGGCATTTTCATTTTCCCTCACAAAGAAAGAAAATGTCTCTCTGCAGAAATCAGAAAACAATCTTTAAAGGTCATGGAGAAAATTAGTTGGGGTTTGGAGATGGTGTGGTGAAAGTCTTGTTGTCTGAAACAAAGCTTGTCTTTGGGTAGCGGTGTAAATTTCCAGAGCATGAAGACCAGGATCTGTCAGATAAACCAAGGAAGGTTTATTTCATGGCTGTGTTACTTTCGGCTGGCCAGAGTCTTACTTTAACAGTGACACCTCAGAGCTTTCTTGTATGAAACCTGTAATTATTATTTGCCTTTGAAACTGCTGCCTTTTATTTCAGTAATGCCCCCCCCAGCCCCATCTCTGCTGACACAAGCTATTCACACTGCCAGGCAGCAGGGGCCGGGCAGTGCAACTGAGCTTCTTCACCATCTGGCTGCATAAACAGCTGCAGCACAGCAGTGGAGGCTGGGGGAGGGTGAAAGGGATAAGGGGTGATTTTTCTGAGGAGCAGTGTTGGCTTTAATGTGCATGTCTGAGAGAAGAAGCTCCAAAACTAATCATGAACCTGGGATGAAGTAGTTCATCCTTTCTATTCATAAATGGCTACAAAGATGCTGAGGGGCCTGGAACACCTCTGTGAGGAGGAAGGGTTGGGAGACCTGGGGCTGTTGAGCCTGGAGAAGAGCAGACACAGAGGGGATCTTCTCAATGCTCAGCAAGAGCTAAAGGGCATGTGGGGGGCCAGAGGATGGGGTCAGGTTCATTCCACTGGTGCCCAGTGACAGGACAAAGGGACAAATGAGAACCCAGGAAGTTCTATCTGACCAAGAGGATAAACCTCTTTGGTATAAGGGTGCTAGAGCCGTGGAACAGGCTGCCCAGAGAGTCTCCTCTGGAGAGATTCCAAACCCATCTGGACACTGATCCTGGGCAATCTGCTGTGGAAGACTGCTTTAACCAGGGGGTTGGACTCTTAATGCGCCAGAAGAGACCAACGGTCGCCTCGTCCAAGAGAGCACATTGCTGGCTCATGGTGAACGTGTCCACCAGCACTCCCAAGTCGTCCTCTGCAGAGCTGCTTCCAGCAGATCAATCCTTACCTGTACCGGTGTAGGGGGTTATTCTCCAGGTGCAGGACTCTACAGTTGCCCTTGCTGAACTCCTCACCTCTCCATCCTGCCCATGTCTTACTGAATGGCAGCACATACTGAGATAATAAATGCTTTTAAGTAGATGCAGTTGTTATAAGCAGAAAGGGACTGAGTTCCCATCACTGGGAGATATGTTTTCTGCTTTTGCATCATTTAAATGATGAGAACATTTTCTTGATGTTGCTTTTCTCCCATTTCATGTTGATGGTTGTAACCACAAGTGAGTCACTTTGGGGTTTAATGATAAAATGTGAGTTTTTGGCTGCAGCACATTTCAGTTTTAATGAAAAGGGTGATGGAGCTGATGACTTCAGTTAATTTTGTTTAGTGGGTAGCCATCTATTGGCGCTGAAATCAAAGTCAAGTGATTCTTTGTTAGCTGGACATGTATTTTGTTGGCATCCCCAACAAAGTGTAAATTTTTTTCCTAATCAGCATTTGTGTTTCATTAATAGATTATGAAGCAATTGTGAAGCTTTCAGATGGCTTTAATGGAGCAGACTTGAGAAACGTCTGTACTGAAGCAGGTATTTTCTTAACTCTTAATTTTGATGTGCTAATTCTTGGTTAATGCTAAAAGGGCATAATATTTTTGCTGCTAAATGATATTTTCTCTAACTGCTTGTTGGCTGAGTGCTGTGACACAGAATCATTAAAGCTGGAAAAGATCTCTGAGATGGAGTCCAACTGTGAACTTGGCACTGCCAGGTCACCACTCAGCCACGTCCCTCAGTGCCACATCTACATGGTTTTAAATCTCTTCAGGCACAGAGTCTCCACTACTGCCCTGGGCAGCCTGGTCCAGGGTTTGACAACCACAGAATCACAGAATGTTAGATGTTGGAAGGGACTTCTGGAGAACACCTAATTCAAATCCTCATGCTGTAGCAGGTTCACCTAGAGCAGGTTGTTCCTCAGCACCAACATCCATTTTTCTCCTCTTTGAGGAGAATTCAAGTTTCTTAGTACCTGGGTTACTGGAGAGTTAATACTGTCACGCTTTTTCCACCATGTAAGCTCATTGTATGCTTAGGGTTTGCCTACGTGGGAAGGCTGAGTTACACAGTAAATACACCTTGTAGTTTAAAATGAGTTACAATTGATCACCTACTCATGAAGGTGACTTCATTGAAGTTCACTCCTCTTCCCATCACCCAAGACCTGTAACTTGGTTCTGTTTTCACCTCAATCTGAGTGAATCTCTAGATGATTTAGATTTGATGTTAGGAACAGTTTCTTTCCTGCAAGAGTGGTCAGGCATTGGAACAGGCTGCCCAGGGAAATGGTGGCATCTCCGTCCATGGAGATGTTCAAGAAATGTGTGGACATGGCACTTAGGGACGTGGATTAATGGCCATGGTGGTGTTAGGTTGGTGGTTGGAGTTCATGATCTTAAAGGTCTTTGCCAACCAAAACAGCTCTGTGATTCTATGTGGTGTCCTCTCCACACTGTTGCTGCAGGGAGCACCCACTTACTTATGCTGTTATATTGCTCCTCGCAGGGATGTTTGCTATCCGTGCTGATCATGACTTCGTGGTTCAGGAAGACTTCATGAAGGCTGTTAGAAAAGTGGCTGATTCTAAGAAGCTAGAGTCCAAGCTTGACTACAAACCTGTTTAACTGTGTCACGTGTGATTGACTGCACGCATCCTACCAGATTCATGTATACACAGAGGAGTAACCTCCCTCTTGATCATTGTAAGGTGTTTGTGTAATGTGTAGCTAGGAATTTGGTTGCAAGATGGCTACAGAAGTGTTTTCTGTACAGTTCTGAAATGAAGCATTCATTACAGCCCAGGGTAAGTAAAATTTTTCTTAGCAGTTATGGTCTGGATTTATAAAGCTGCCTAGATGGGTTGACAGTAAGAAAGTAATTTCATTTCTTGACTCTTTTTATATCAGTAAATTTCCTTTTCCCCAAACAATTTATGAATAAAATCTGTTTAAATCTGCTTATCCCTGTGCACTTTCCCTGTAACTTGAGGAGCATTGAATTGTGTATCTTTGAATTTAAAGAGCATCTTTTCTCTGACATGGGGATTATTGCATTGGAGCCCTGTGCCTTGCATAGCCTTGAGCAAATCTTGCTCAGCCAGGAGACGGCAAGTGGTAGTCACTCCTCCACTGCTCAAGTCCAGGAAGAGGATTTAGCTGAGCTGGCATTGAATTATTGCAAGGAGTAAATGAGGTTTAAAATGTTTACTGTCACAGAATCATAGAATGGTTTTGATGGGAAGAGACCTTTAAAGGTGATCTAGTCTAACCCCTCTGCAATCAGTAGGGATGTGTGCAACTAGAGTAGGTGGTTCAGAACCCCATCAAACCTGACCTGGAATGGTTCCAGGCGTGGGGAATCTACCACCTCTCTGGGCAGCCTGGACCACATTTTCATCACTCTCAGCATCAAAAATGTCTAGAGCCACAAGTCTTGTGAGGAGCAGCTGAAGAAACTGGGGTTGTTAAGTCTCAAGAAGAGACAGAGGGGAGACCTCCTCGCTCTCTGTGACTCCCTGAAGGGAGGTTGATGCCAGGTGGGGGTTGGTCTCTTCTCCCAAGGAGCAAGTGACAGGACAGGGTGAAGCATCCTCAAGTTGTGCCAGGGGCAGTTTAGGTTGGGTATTAGAAGAAGCTTCACTGAAAGGGTTGTCAAGCCCTGGGATAAGCTGGCCAGGGATGTAGTGGAGTAGCTGTCCCTGGAGGCATTTGACAAATGCATAGGTGGGACATGGTTTAGTAACAGATTTGGTAGCATTAGGTAATGTTTGACCTTTATGATCTTAAAGATCCTTTCAAACCAGAACAACTCTATTATTTGAGCCTGTGCTTCTTTAGACATGCAGAGTGGTGTAGCCAATACTTGGCAGGTTGATGCTGTGTGCCTTATGATACTGGAATTGAGCAGTGTGTGTTGCCTTTGTGCTCCCTAGGAGCTGACTGCTGCAGCTGTTGGAGTAAACAGAATTAAAATGTAGAGGCTGAAGTGTTGCTGCTCTGAAGGGCATCTGTCATTCCACCTTATTTTTTTTTATTTCCAAACAGTTTCACTCCAAGAGGTATGCCTGTGGGTTGACTGAACCACTGTGCAGCTTATCTAAATGTTGAGCTGGAACAGAACTGTACCAGACTCTACTTCTGGCTGCTCCTTGTTATCCTAATTGGATTAGTCCGGGCATGTTCAGCTGACAGACAAATACATTAGATTAACTCTAGATTTGCCAGGAAACAAACCCCTTAAAAGCATCTCCCTGGCAGCTTTGACAGCCATTTTAGATCTTTCCCCATCACTCTGAGACAAAGCAGGTGGCATAAGGTGTAGTTTAACTGGACAGGCAACAAGAGTTTCATGTTTCTGTGGGTAAGGGTTGTTGATTTGTTTTCTGATTAGTATGAAAATTTCCTCTTGTCGTTGTGTCAGGAGTGTGAAGATGCAAATCTCCGGTTCAGTTGAGTGTGACACCCATTTGAATGCAGCTCATACAGGTCTGAGTGCTTCAGCCAAGTGTGCTTGGAACGAGAAAATTCAGTAAAAGGCCATTTCTGAGCACTGTGGTGATGTAAGCAGTGAGCTGTAAGCAGAGCATTATCCTGGAGGAGGATAAAAGGTGGCAAACTGTTCCCTGAAGCCCTGGCAGTAGTTATAGCTCATTCTTGAAGTTCAAACTGTAAGCTAAGGCTAGCAACACCCATCCCTCTTCCAGACACCAGCTGGAGGTGGGAACTGAAGTTTCACTGTTGCTTTCCCTTTGCCGTTTCATTTTTCATCTTTCTCTGAAAGGGAACGGTCACTGAAACAGGATTGTTGGAAGTTTCTCAGTGGGGAAATAAGCAAATGAGCTAAGTGTTTAAGTAGTTTGGGATAATATAGAATCTTAGAATGGTTTGTGTTGTGAGGGAACTCAAGGATCGTATGGTTCTAACCCCCTTGCTGTGGGCAGGGACACCTTCCACTAGACCAGGTTGCTCAAAGTTTCATCCCATCTGGTCTTGTACACCTTCAGGGATGGAGCATTCACATATCCTCTGGGCAACCTGTTCCAGTGTCTCACCACCCTCACAGGTAAGAATTTCTTCCTACTACCCAATCTAAATCTCCCCTCTTTCAGTTTACTCTGTTACCCCTTGTCCTATCATTACAGTCATAGAGTGCGTCCTCTACTGTTGGCCCCTTGAAGTACTGAAAAGCCACTAGTTTTACCTGCCTGTCTTCACCTCGTTGTGGTCTCCTCTGCCCCTGCTCCAACAGGTTCATGTCTCTGCTGTGCTGAGGACTCCAGAGCTGGTCCCATCACTTCAGATGGGGGTCTTGTCAGAGTAGAAGGGCAGAATCCCTTCCCTTCAACTGCTGCTCATGATGCTGGAGATGTAGTCCAGGATGTGACTGACTTTCTGGGCTGCAAGCACACACTGATGGCTGCTGTTCAGTTTTTCCTTCACCAACACTCTCCTGTTCTCTTTGGCTGCTCTCAATCCCTTCATCCCCCAGCCTGTACTTGTGTTTGGGATTGCATCAACCCAGCTGCAGGACCTTGCACTTTGCCTTGTTGAATTTCAAGAGGTTTGCATGCGCCTATTTCTCAAGCCTGTCCAGGTCCCTCTGGCTGGTGTCCCTTTCATCCAGTGTGGACCACACCACTCAGCTTGGTGGTGTCAGTGAGGGTGGCTTGATCCCAGTGTTTGTGTCACCAACAAAGGTGTTAAACAGCACTGGTGCCAGTACTGACCCTTGAAGAACACTAGTTGTCACTGCTCTCCACTTGGCCATCAAGCTGTTAATGAGTCTGTGTGACCATCAGGCCCATTCCTTAACCCACCAAGTGCTTCATCCATCGCATCCATATCCAATTTAGGGAAAAAGATACCTTAAAGTCCAGGAAAGCATGGGAAAGTTGAGGCAGACAGCCCCTTTTTATGGCAGCTACATTGCCAAAATGGAAGCAGTTAGATGATGATGAGCCAGCAGTTTGCTCAGGTAGCAAAGAAGGCCAACAGCAGGCCTGGATCAGCAATAGTATGGCCACAAGGATTAGGGAACTGGTTGTGCTGCTGCACCTGGAATACTGGGTTCAGTTTTGCACCCTTTGCTACAAGGATGGTGAGATGCTGGAGTGTGTCCAAGAGTACAACAAAATTGGTGAAGGGTCGGGAGGACAAGTCCAGTGAGGGGTAGCTGAGGGAACTTGGGGTTGTTTAGTCTGGAGAAAAGGAAATTGGAAAGACCTTGCTCTCTACAACTCCCTGAAAGAAGGTTGGAGCCAGGTGGGGGTGGACTCTTGCCCAAGTAACAACCAACAGAACAAGAGGAAGCACCCTCAGGTTGCACCAGGGGAGGTTTATACTGGACATGAATTAAAATTTCTTCACCAAAAGGGCTGTCCAGGGAAGTGGTGAAGTCACCATGCAGGGAAGTATTTGACAGATGTGTAGATGCAGCACTTAGGGACATGGTTTAGTGGTTGACTTGGTAGTGTTAGGTTAATGTGTGGACTTGATGCTCTCAAGGATCTTGTGCAACCTAAATGATGCTATGAGAAAGTGGCAGGGTGAGGGGACAGCGACAAGCACACGTTTGGATGTGTTGATGGCCACAATACAGTGGGGTCTGCGTGAGGTGCCTCGGGCCTGTGCTTGGAAGCAGAGATGCTGGACTTTGATCTTTGTCCCCCTGTGGGTGCTACAGGGCCTGCTGAAGTTCCGATCCGGGTTGTGAGGAGTTACTTAACGCCTGCTAATGAACGAATTCGGGGCGCTGCGGGCGCTCGCCCGAGCCCCGGACCGGGGGAAGGCCTTGCGGAGACGGAAGCGCAGAGCGCGGGGGCGCCGCTGGCGCGCGGGCAGCGGGAGCGCTCCGGCGGCCGCTGGGGGAGGAGCGGTGGCGGGGCGGGGGTGGAGGCGGTGCCGCTGCCGCTGGAGCGGAGCCTGCCGGGGGCGGGCGGAAGGGCTGGGGAGAGGCGGTGGCGGGAGGAGGAGGAGGAGGGAAGAGGCACAAGCAGCAGCAACAGCAGCATGGCGGCCGGGCGCGAGCGGCTGAGCGCGTCGCCGCCGCCTCCTCCACCGCCTCCTCCTGCCGCCGCTGCCGCCGTTGCTGCCGCTCCCGAGCCGGAGCCCGCGGGCCCGCTGCCCAAATAGCCGCCCTGTCCGGTCCTGCCCCGCTCGGAGAACGTCCCGGTCATGGAGCTCGCCAAGCCGGCCTTCCCCGCGCTGCCGCAGGCCAAAGAGGACTCTGAGGTGAGAGGCAGGGAGGGCGACTGGGGGGCCGCCGCTCGGCCCCGCCGCTCCGGGCCCGCCTGAGGAGAACCGCTGCCGACCCGGCTCCTGCGCTTCGGCCTCCCCATCCCTTGTCCCGACCCGCGCTGGGGGCCCCTGTCCCCCGCGGGTGGGGTATATTCTGTCCCCTTTACCTCACAACCCGCTTCCCCTGGCCGCGGGGACCCCGCTGAGCCCGCAGCGCAGGCCTCGCTGGCTGCCCCCCGGATCCCCACCGAAGCGCAGCTCTGTCTCCTCCCCCCTGTATCGGTGACACCCCCGTTCTCAGGCACTACTGCCGGGGCTGTGCTACTTCCCCAGGACCACCGACCACATCCTCCGGTGCTGCCTGTTGTCCTCTGTTCCCTGCCGTCTCCATGGCTCCCTCTCAGACCCCCTGCCCTCCTGCACCTCCCTTTGGGGTGCCTCCCGTCTCTCCCCGTCTGTTTCCAGGGCTTTTAGCCAGCCCTGCTTGCTTTCACAGAACCCTCTCCAGTTCATCTCCCTTGGCTTTTGCCTTCTGCCAGTGCCCTCCCCTTAGCTTCTTGTCTCCGGTGTCCCCTGTTCTGTGCCTCAGTGCGTTATGGCCTGCCTGTTAGCCGCCCTTTTGCTTTCACTGCGTGTTCCCTCTCCCTTTGTATGGTCACCAGTCCTCCATCTACTGTTGGCTGCCTGCTTGCCCTCTTTTTTTTGTCCGTGCAGAAAGGGAATGAGCTACTAGCAGTGAGTACCTGCCTGTCCCCTTCCTAACAGTTGGTGCCTACTAACTCTTTAGATACTCCAGAAACAATTGGTGAGTCTATTGGGGAGGCATTTTTACAGCGTTCCAGAGCCAAGGCTTGCAAACTAAGACAGGTGGCAATATCTGCCAAGACTAAACTGCACCCTGTGTGGTGTCAGAGGAGTCGGGTTAGCTCAGTGTCTGATTTCTGAACTTGGCTTAGCTTCTCAGGCCTGACCCTGGAGACTGGTGGGGTGTTTTCATGTGTCAACAAGCAGCCCAAAGTGTCCTGCTTTGAGAGCTGTTGGTTAATGAAAAATGTCCCAGCATTCACGTGGGAAGTTGATAGTGTCAGAGCTTTACAGATTGTTGTAGGTTTCATAAACATCAGCATTTGTTCCTGCTTGAATGGTGGTGGTGTTGAATGCTGTTGTGGTGAGTTACCCGAAATACAGAAGTTACTATGTCTCCTTTTTGTTGTCAAGGTTTAATACCTTCCTCATCTCAAAGCCAGGGAGGTGTTTACAGATTGTCTCAATTGTCTTCAGAAAGTTGTAAGCAGTTTGTATCTGAGCACAAATTATTTATTTTGACGTTTAGAATTTGTTTGTTTTACAATATCTTTTCTTTCTGGAGAAACCAAACATTATCTACAGTTAGTTCTGAAAAGGATTAGTTAAGTTAACCTGGATGCTTTTTGTTTTTAAGCTGTTCAGAATGAACTGTGTGGTTAAAATTATTTGAAAAGCAGGGGTTGCTTCCAGTCTTAACAACTCTTAGCTGATGAAAACTGAAATGATGATGATGTCCTTCACAAGGGACTTTACTTTTTCCTTTTTGTGTGCTCCATCTCAGCAGTATAATGTATGGAATGTTAGAACTTCATATGCTGTTAGACAATTAGTGGAGGAATTAAATAAATATGATTTAGGAACTCCAAGTAATTTCTCCCCCCCACAGCACCTTACATTTGTGTCTGACTCAATCTAAGTGAACTGTAGTTAGGAGTATTCAGGGGAAACAGAAAACTTAAAGCCAGTGTGAGACTGTCAAAGTTCTTGTGAAGCTAACGTGAGCAAAACACAAGAGACTTCATTCAGCCTTGGGCCTTCAGACCAATCCTTAAGGAAATGCTATGGAAAAGCAAATTAAGGAGCTAAAATAATTCTGCCCACACGCTGTAGTTATTCGTGGAAAGCTAAAGATCATCTCCTGTGTATTGCAGTGAGGAGGCCCTTTAAAGAGAAGTCCTCTGTAATATTATTTCAGGAAGCTGGTAGTGCTTGGTTTAATGCTGTCTCAGTAGCTGTGATTTCAAGATACTGGGAGGAGGAAGGGGAGGAGAGATAACTTGGGGAACCCCTGGTTTACTTTCTGAAGTGCACGTTTGTGGTAATTTCAAGGCAGTCTAACTGCAGCCTCCCAACTCCCTTCTCCTGATTGACACAAGTAACCATGTGACAGCTCAAATATTAATAATAATTGGAAAAGAAGCCAAACAAATGAGCTGATCTGGTTAACTGCACAGCTTCACACTCAGGTGTTGGCACAAGAAGTCGAAGAGCAGGCAGGGCTGTCTGTTGAGGGGATGACAGCAGGCAGTGGATGGATTGACTTAGGCAGGCTGCAGGAATGCACTCTAGATAAATAGGCCAGTGTCCTGGCCTGTAGACTGTTTGCAATGTCCCTAATCCATACCTAGTGTTGCACATTGCTGGAATTTTAAACTATTTGGCTATTGGTCATTTTTGGAGCTTGGGAAATGCCACATTAAGAAATGTTGGTGGTATTTACCTGTTGGAGAGGGTTGTGCTCTCCTCTGCATTCCTCATCAGATACCATCTCTGGAATTGATGGATCAGAAACTGTTTCTTTGAAGTAGTTAGTGATGTGTGTCCCTTTTGGTTTTTTCCTTGGCAGTTTGTGTGTACTTAAGGTTCATTCAGGTGGTGTAACCCTGTTTGCTGTAGGTCAAGCACAGATAGGTATTTGCCAACACTTGCCGAGCTTTGGTACCACCATGTGTCAGTGGTGTCCTGTGCTACTTCCTCTGGTCTGCTTTCGTGCACTGGCTGTGGTTCAGGTGAGTTGTCCAGTCCTGCAAGATTAGCTAATGAAGTCTGGGGAAAACCAGCTTCTGACTTTCACTGGTGAATCCATGGCAGTTAAAAGCTGAACTCTTTTTACAGGTCCTTATGTCATCTGAGTGTCTTCTAATTTTTGAAGACTTGGGGAATCACAGGATGGTTTGGGTTGGAAATGACCTTTAAAGGTCACCTAGTCCAATTTGCCTGTAATGACCAGGGACATCAACTAGATCAGGTTGCTCAGAGACTCAAACAACCTGACCTGGAATGTTTCCAGGGCCAGGGCATCTACCACTGCTCTAGGCAACCTGGGACAGTCTCTCACCAGCCTCAACATGTACCTCACCATTCTTTTAAAGCTTTTCTGGTATATGCCATCAACGTCTGTAAACTCTGCATGTGCCTATTAAGGGTGGCAACAGTGAATATGTTGAAGTCTGATGAGTAATACTGATTGTGCACAGCATAGAAATAATTTCTAAGCTTAGATTTAATTTTATTTTTCTAAAATTGGTACATTTTTCAAGATGAAGTCTCAGACTTTCTCAAATCTGTGAAGTTCTGACTGGTTGGTTGGTTTGGGGTTTCTTTCATGTGTGGCTAAAGACTCGTTAAAAGGGGATCAGATTGTTAGTTGTATGCTGGCATGTTAGAATAATAGAATGATAACGGTTAGAAAGGACCTCTGCAGATCACTGAATCCAGACACCCAGGATCACATAGGGTAGGTCATACAGGAATGCATCCAAGTGGGTTTTGAAGGTCTCCAGAGAAGGAGGCTCCCCAACCTCTCTGGGCAGCCTGCTCCAGTGCTCTGTCACCCGTACAGTAAAGATGTTTTTGCCTCATACTGAGGTGGAACTTCCTGGGTTCTAGTTTGTGTCCATTGCCCTTTGTCCTATTACAAGACAAGAACTGGGACATCTTATCACTTCTGGAAAGATGGTAAATAAAGACTGGAATGATACAAAGAATTTAATGTGAATCATTCTCCTATTAAATTTTGAACAACAAGAATAAAGAGTTAACACTGGAATGCCTCTAATGGGAACACAGCAGTAGCTACCAGTCAATTTCCTTGTTAAACCATTAGCATATCTGCTTGGAAGCAGGCTGAGCAAACTAATAATTGTGATGTGTTTAGAGGTGGCTTTATTTTTTGTAGGACTCTCCGTGGTTTTTGTAATGGAATTATCAGCTTATTGACTGAGTGGTCACGTTTGCCTTTTTGTTATGCATACAAGCTGAGCTCTCTTTTTAGCACATGATTTTTTGGAAGGAATTTGCATTTCTTGACAGCTATATTTAGTCTGAAATGCTAATGGATTTTTGACTGCCTTTTTAGCTGTGCAACAGTGCAGTCCATCTAAAGGTGGAACACATCTCTTCAACTGTTTTTTACTCTTACTTGTAATAGGGAACACAAGCAACCCCCCTTAAACACAGTGCTTTCCCTCCTCTGCGGGGGGGGGGGAATCCTAAAATAAGTAGGAAGCCTGGAGTATAATACTTATTTTACCTGCCCACAGAATTAAGAGCAGAAGAAATTTAAAACAAATGCCATGTTATGCTGGGAAATGTAAATCAGGTGACAGATTTTGATCATAACTCTGTGGGATACTCGCAGACGACTTTGCATACATCAGAAGCAGTGCTCTGTGGCAGCTGGAGTTGAGCAATGTTGTCAGTCGTGATTAACTCGCGCCCTGTCAGCCCTGATTACCTTGCGCCTTGCCTCTGCGGGCAGCCTGTTGAGTGCAAAGGAATCCACACAGATGTGAAGGTGGCTCATATCTAGAGCTGTTTGTAGGACCAGGGACCTGTGGCCAAGAGAGCCACTGACATTCCTCTACTCTGCCCTGCTGAGACCACCCCTGCAATACTGTATCCAGTTCAAGAGAGATGGAGAACTAATGGAGATAGTTCAACAAAGAGCTACAACGATGACTGGAGGATGTGAATGTCTCTCCTGTGAAGAAAGACTGAGGGAACTGGGGCTGTTCAATCTTGAGAAGAGAAGGCTGAGAGGAGATCTTATCAATGCCTATAAATATCTGAGGGGTAGGCGTCAAGATGAAGGTGCCAGTCTCTTTCTGGTGGTGCCCAGTAATAGGACAAGGAACAACAGGTATAAACTGGAACACAGGAAGTTCCACTTCAGCATGAGAAGAAACGTCTTTGCCATGAGGGTGACAGAGCCTTGGAGCAGGCTGCCAAAGGAGGTTGTGCAGTCTCCTTTATTGGAGACTTTCAAAACCCACCTGGATGCATTCCCGTGTGGTCTGCCTTAGGTGATCCTGCTCTGGCAGGGGGATTAGATTCTATGATTTCTGGAGGTCCCAACTCTTAACTTTCTATGATTCTATGACTTAAAGGATGTTTGGTTTTGGTTTGGTTTTTTTTGTGGTTGGTGGTGGGTTTTTTTTTTTGGTGTTTGTTTGTTTTTTCCCTTTAAGTTGCTCTATTTTTCTTCCCTGTGAGGTGGTGAGGCACTGGAACAGGTTACCCAGGGAAGTTGTGGAGGCTCCAAGCCTGGAAGTGTTCAAAATCAAGTTGGATGGGGTCTTGAGCAATCTGGTCCAGAGCAATCTGCTCATGACTGGGGGTTGGAACTAGATGATCTTCAACTTCCATTGCAACCCAAACTATTCTGTAATTTTTTGTGATATTGATCTGAATGAGCATTGTAAAGTGACTTGGCTGTCTCTATATAGCCTAGCTCACTAGGTTGCAGATAAGAGTGTGAAAAATGACTTTTTTACCATTGTAAATAATAGTGATAATCTGAATTCCATTTTTCTTTACTGGTAAAACTTGTTCATCAGTGCTCATTCTACAAATCCATCATAAAGCGAATCAAGGCCTTTTATTGTAGTGGGTAGAAATGCCATGGGGTGAGTGGGGGAGAAATACTACTAGAAGAAATTTAGATGAGTCTTAGCTTCTATGCAAGTCTATCCCTCACTACAAGAAAGACATTGAGGTACTGGAGTGATTCCAGAGAAAGGCATCAAAGCTGGTGAGAGGTCTGGAGAATAAGTCCTGAGGAGTGGCAGAAGAAAATAGGGTTGTTCAGCCTGGACAAAAGGAGGCTGAGGGGAGACCTTCACTCTACAAATCCCTGAAAGGAATTTGGAGCCAGGTGGGGGATGGTCTGCTCTCCCAAGTAACAAGGAATAGGATGAGAGGTTGCACAAGTTAGGTTTAGGTTGGACATGAGAAGAAAATTGTTTACTGAAAGGCTTCTCAAACACATAGACAGGTTCCCCAAGGAAGTGGTTGAATCTTCATCTGTGGAGCTGTTGAAAAGACTCAGAGATGTGGTGCTGAGGAACATGAGGGCCTTGGTAGAGTTTTAGAATGGTAGGACTTGGTGATCTTAAATGTCTCTTCTAACCAAACAATTCTGTGATTCTATTTAAAAAGAAGCCAGTACAAAAAATGTACTGGTCCTGTCACTTGGTTCTGTGCTTCATACAAGCTGAGGAATTCTGCCTTCCCTGCTTGATTGTGCTTTAATCAGCCAGGTCTGCTGATCCTGTGTGCTAATTGGTATTTAACAAGCTACTAGGGTGTCTTTTGGACCAATGTTACAGAATGGGACAAATAAGAAACATTTTTCTTATCTATAGTCTATCCTTTTCCATGGTTTGTTTCTCTTTGCTAAAGCAACTTTTGTTTTCCTGTTGAATTCTTCTTCCTTTCTCTGTGTGCTCTGTAGTTCCCACCTGCTTTGTTTTTCCTCTCCAACTTCCTGCTTTTGTATTCCTCTGTGTTTTCAGAGGCCAAAAGGATGAGGACATCCCACTGTCCCAATACTCTACAAACAGAACATGCTGTTCAGCTGCTTCCCGACCCATGTTTATCAGTGTTGAGGCTCACCAAACTGGGAATCTGTGTCTGAGCCCATCTAATAGCTGGCTTTGCTAAAAAGGGGCTTTACCCATCCTGCCAACCACCCAGTGTTGTCACTGGTTTTGTCCCCATGCTTATCTGACCTGTGGTGACCTGGGGCAGGGAGCTTACAACTGGCTTTGCTAAAAAGACTGTCGGTTGGGGCCATTATAGTTTCCTGAGTGTAGTGATTAAGCAGCAGCAGCACTAAAGGTGGGAGTGGAACGTCACCCTTTAGTGAGCCACTGCTTTGGTTTGAGTTAGTAGTGCTGTCAAAGCCTTCCTTCACTTCCTTATACAGATCTATTCTTGTCCCTGGCATGGCCACATCTTGAGGGAACAAAAATACTGAACTTCATTTTTTAGTATCTTATGTATCTGCACTAGAACTTCTACTTGAAAACAAACCAAAGATGCTTAGCCCTGAAGTGGTCAGGCAGTTGGACTAAATGATCATTGGCCTCAGAATAATAATAGATCACAGAATCCCAGCATGGTGGGGACTGGAAAGGACCTCTGGAGATCATCTAGTCCAACCCACCTGCTAAAGCAGGGTCACCCACAGCAGGTTGCCCAGAATCACAATATCTGACTCCGCTAGCTGGATGCAGTCACTTGCAACTGAAATAATGCTATAAATATACATAAAAAATACATATATGTTAAAAAAAAGGTCAAAAAAGCTTCTGACTGGAGTAACTGTCCAAGAACATGAAGCCTGACTGAAACTACAGACAGCCTTTAATATCACTCTTGTTTGTGGCTCATTTTGAGGCCCTTCACGTAGCAGAGTTTCAAGACATGACAGGTCTCAGTAATATTCAAATATTTTACTTGATTATTTCTTCAGTGCTTCATTTAATTTATCTGGTTGCTTACTAAAAGATGGCAAGTGAGGATGCTCTGTTACTGCTGTGGTATTTCATGATTTCTCTTTGGCAATTGTTTAGAATAGGTTGCCCAAGGAGGTGGTGGAGTTACTGTCCCTGGAGGCATGCAAGAAACGTGCAGGCATGGCAGTTTGGGACATGGTTTAATAGATGTGATGGTCTCCAGTTAAACTCGGTACTCTTAGAGGCCTCTCCCAACCAAAACAATCTTATGATTCCATTTTGCCCAGGCTGATTGGTGTCACAAGGTTTATTTTTATGCAAGTCTTCCTACCGCCCTTTTATGGGCTGTATCTGCTGGGACTTCTTTCCAGTCTAAAATACTTTGAAAAATAAGATGTCATCTCATTTAATTGTGTAAATTAAACTTAAAACTGCCTCAGAATTAAGCATAAAGCTTTTATGTTATGGTAATCACTCAGGGATCAGGAACCATCCACAATCCAAGCTGTAGCCAGCTCAGAGAGGTGATAGTGTTGGCAGGTAATGATGCCCTGACTGTTCTGATCCTACACTCTGTGGCTGTAATTTTAATTTCCTGCACAGAGCAATACAAAGGTACAGCCAAGAGATCACTTGGCCAGAGCAGATGAAGGAGTTGAAGCAGGTCAGCAGGATTTGTGGCTGTCATAGTCCTCACAGTTGTTTTCAGCTTTGGTTTCACAACTTGTGGTTGTGAGGTTTGGAGGAGAGACTGAGTCTTACAGCTTCTATGAATATTCCACTAGACAGGGAAAGAATTTTAGGCAGGAGGATTGTGACAGCCCCAGATTTTTGAGGTATGCAAGGAACAATGAATCACACAGAAATCTTGCTGTGATGAGCTCTGATAGGATGAAAAATCAGTAGAGAGAGGTGAGTGATGCTATTAATCAAGAGCAAAAGAGCTGTTGCAGAATGTCAGAAACCTGAGGTAGCCAGGGAGTTACTGGGAGTGTTGTGCAGCTTTCAAAAGGGTCTGAGGCCTTGAAAGCAGAGACACCCACTGCAGATGGTGGGTGATGCTGAGCAGATAAAGGACAGCACCTAAAATCTAGAAATATATTTATTGGTGTTGGATTCTCCTCCTTAAACCTGTTGATTCTGATTTATTTTACTGGTGGGTTTTTTCAGCACCTTTCAGAGCTTCTTCCTTCAATGTGAGGCAGTTTGCAGTCTCTACTAATTAGGCAGCAGGACTTTAACCGTCACAAAGTGCAGCACTGCAGGTTGCCTTTCAACCAAGCTGGGCTTTAGCAAAGACCAACTGGGATGTACCTTTTATATGTGAAAATTAGGTGGGTCTTCAGATTTAAACTGTCTGTTAGGGATCATTTAAGTGTTGCCACTTATTTCCATTTCACCACATTACTTTTGGTGAGGCACACTAATTGCATCAGATGTGTTGTGATGCTGTGTTTAAGAACCACAGCCTTTGCTTTTGTGCAGATTTTGAACATAGACAAGTCTCAGTGTCAGGGCTGTTAATATAAAATTGATATTATTATTTTTTTGACCAGTTTTAAGTCCTTGCCAAGGTTGCTCTGACAGGGTAAAGTCCATGTGCATTTGCATGTCACTGTGAGGTGTCATGGTTTCTTGCCATTAAACTGTCCTTCAAGAGAAGAGCAAGTGTAGCTATGGCAGAATATTGGCAGAACTATTGGCAGAGTGATTCAATGTAGTTTGGATATTAGTTACCAAGAGGTTCTTTGCCATGTAGACAACTCTCACCTGTTCATTGCTACCTTCAATTTATCTCAGCTAGAGATTGGCTGTAGATGGGGAAGGGAGGGATTTGAATGTGCCATATTCCATTTTTTGTCTTGCTAAACCCTCTGTTCTGGGGCAGCAGTTGAAGTGCTTTAGATGGACTTGTAGAATCACAGAATGGTTTGGATTGGAATAGAACTTAGATTATCTAGTTCCACCCCCCCTGCCTGGATCATCTTCCACCAGACCATTTTGCTCAAGGCCCCATCCATCTGGGCTTTGAACACTTCCAAGCTTGGAGCCTCCATAGCTTCTCTGGATAACCAGTTCCAATGCCTCACAACCCTCATGGGGAAGAATTTCTTCCTGATGTCTAATCTCAGTTGAGCTACTTCCAGATAGTCCCTTGCGCTTCATTTGTGCAAATACCAAATACAGCAGACACGTGCTGTGAACACCCTCAGCAAAACAGTCACCAAACCACATCCCTCAGCACCACATCCACATGGCTTTTAAATCCCTCCAGGGATGATTATTCAACCATTTCCCTGGGCAGCCTGTTCCAGGGCCTTATAACCCTTTCAGTGCAGATTTTCCAACCTAAATCTCCTTTGGTGCATCCTGAGGCTATTTCCCCTTATCCTGTCTCATTAGTCTTTGAAGATAGTGTCTTGCACTGAGTTGCCGCTGACTAGTTAGAATCAATCCAATACTCAGTGGCAAGGAGTGCTGCTATTCTTTACAGCTCTGGCATCTGCAGTTGTTTTCTTAGCAAAATTCTTGTATTTGGTCTGGTAAAAAGGGAAGCTTTCAGTTGTTTGTCTGGTGGGTGCTTCACAGTGTTTAAAGCACAGCTGATGAATGAATTCCTCAAAATGAGACCTTTGCTTGGGTTCAGTCTACATTTATTAGATTGGTTTTGGATGATTTTGTGTAACACTTAAACAATCATGTGGTGTTAGTTGAAAAGCCTTGAGGGGCTGTCAGGAGATCACCAGAATCACTCTTCCAGCAGTTTCTGTACTGGTCTAAAGAAAACATTTAATCTGGATCATGGTCTTTCAGATATTTATTTTGCAGACTAAATCCCATTGCAATCTGCCCCTCTGCCTTCTTGACGAACAACAAAGACCTATGGGGACAGGCTATAAGAGTTGGCTGTTCAGCCAGGAGAAAAGGCGGCTCCAAGGAGACCTTAGAGCAGCCTTCCAGTACCTGAAAGGGGCTACAAGAAAGCTGGGGAGAGACTTTTTACAAAGGCTTGTAATGATAGGATGAGAGGGAAGGAACTGAAGCTGGTGGAGGGAAGATTTAGACTGGAGATCAGGAAGAAAATTTTTTGTAGAGAGGATGGTGAGACACTGGAACAGGTTGCCCAGGGAGGTTGTGAATGCCCTTCCCTGGAGGTGTTCAAGGCCAGGCTGGATGAGGCCCTGAGCAACCTGGTCTAATGGAAGATGTTCCTGTCCATGGTGGGGGGGTTGAACTAGACAACCTTGAAGGTCCCTTCCAAACCAAAGCATTCTGTGAGTAATGTCTGGTGCCAGAATTGACGCCTTCTCTTTTAGAACATCTGTAGCATTTGCTGTCTTCTGGGTTTTGGTCTTCTTTGGACTCTACATTGTTAAATTCCTACCTAGTTATTTTGCATAGTTTACAGCTCTTGGGACTGACACAATGTCCTGCTCCTAATCACAGAATGGTGAGGCTTGGAAGGGACCTCTGGAGTTTGTCTTGTCCATCTCCCCTGCCAGATCAGGTTCACCTAGAGAAGGTTGCACAGGACTGTTCCAGAGGGGTTTTGAGTGACTCCATAGATGGAGACTCCACTACCTCGTTGGGCAGCCTGTTCCAGTGCTCCACCACCCCCTGAAAGGAATAGTTGTGATGTATTTAGTCCTTTTAATCACACCAGTGATGAATTTGTGTTTTCATTTTGCTCCAGATGAAGACTCTTAAATTCTGCAAGTATACACTTGGAGTAATAAACACACTTAAACACTTTCGTGCTCTTGGAGTGTAGCTTTCAGAGTTTTTTCTCACAATATTGTTTTGTGCTTTTTGGTCTCAGGTTGCACTCAGATTTATCTTGGATATTAGAAGAAACTTCTTCACTGGAAGGGTTCTCAAACCCTGGAATGGGCTCTGCAGGGAGGTGATTGAATCCCCATCCCTGGGGGTGTTTCAAAGACACAGAGATGTGGTGCTGAGGGGCATGGATTAGCACCAGACTCGGCAGAGTAGAGAATGGTTGGACTCTATGATCTTAAAGGCCTTTTCCAAGAAAAACAATTCTGTGATTCTGATTATGCTCTCATACATTCAGTGAGACAATGAGATTATGTTAAACCTCTCTTAGGCTGAACTTCATTGGACAAAGTTCTGTAAATATCATCCTTTTGTCACAGGATTTATACTTTCTACTACCAGGAGATTTTATGCTTACAGCTGGAACACACAGGAGTATCTTATCTTACCTCTCTGGGTCTTTTGCAAAGACCATTTCTGTGTATTTTATCTCCCTGTTTGTCTACCATTTTAGGTAGTATTCAAAGAATTGCTTTGAGTGGCTTAATATTTGTTTGCTTTCTCAGAAATGCTGTCCCAGATTCAATTCAAGTGGTTTCCAGATTAACTTCACTGATACTAAAATCCTTTTTAATTCCGCTTCCAAGAGCCAGCAAAACATCACTGAGTCACCGTGTGTGTGTCTGAGGAAGCACTGCATTTGATTTCTCTTGTGTGCCTCAATAAAAAGGGAGGTTAACAGGAAATTGATGCTGAGCTGGATAGTTCTGCAGGTTAAGGTCTTGGCTCTTTCATAGATTTATTGACTGTTTTGAGTTAAAAGGGACCTTCAAGATCATCTAGTTCCAGCCCCCTCACCATGGGCAGGGACACCTGCCACTAGACCAGGTTGCTCAAGGCTTCATCCAACCTGGCCTTGAACACCTCCAGGGAGGGGGCATCCGTGACCTCCCCGGGCAACCTGTTCCAGTGTCTCACCATGCTAAGCATCGAAATTTTTGTCTTTCTCTCTAGTCTGAATATCCCTCTTTTAATTTAAAACCATCACCCCTTGTCCTGTCACAGCAGGCTCTGGTAAAAGTCTGTCCCCGTCTTTCCAATCAGCCTCTTTAAGCACTGAAAGGCTACCAGGTCTCACTGGAGCATTCTCCAGGCTGAACAGACCCAACTCTTTCTGCCTGTCCCCACAGGAGAGGTGCTTCAGCCCTCTGATCATCTTTGTGGCCTCCTGTGGACCCTCTCCAGTAGTTCCATGTCCTTATTGTTCTGGGGGCACCAGAACTGGATGCAGTACTTCAGGTGGGGGTCTCACAAGAGCAGAGTAGAGGGGGAGACTCACTTCTCTGGGTCCTGCTGGTCACAGTTTCGATGCAGCCCAGGACACGGTTGGCTTTCTGGGCTGCAAATGACCATTGCGGGCTCATGATGAGTTTGTCATCCACTGGCACCCGCAAGTCCTTCTCCTCACCCAGCCTATATTTGTGCTTGGACTTGCCCCAGCCCAGGTGCAGGACCTTGAACTTGGCTTCCTTGAACTTCATGAGGGTGGGTAGAATCCACCTCTCCAGCCTGTCCAGGTCCCTCTGGATGGCATCCCTTCCCTCTGGTGTGTCAAGCAGACCACGCAGCTTGGCGTCATACACAAACGTTCTGAGGGTGCACTCAATCCCACTGTCCACAATTTCTAGTTGTAACTCTGATCTCCTTTCAGAGGTGGAATATTTAGAGTTGTAATTTTCTCAGAGTTTAGAGGATTTTTGGAACCCAACAAGAATGGCATATGGCAAAGGTTTTTTTTTAGCTGCCTGTGTGTGCAGAGCACCCAGCAAAGTTACATAAAGAAATGGATGCAGTCTATTTGCTTTGGTGTGTTTGCCTATTTCCTTTTTATTTTCTCTCCAGCTGGTAACTGTGATCTCAGATACAACTCCTTCGTGTGCCTGGGTCAAAGAATGAGTAAGAGCCTGTTAATAGAGGACAGTGGGAGTTGTAGAGAAAGACAGACAAGAATAGAGCTTGCCTGAGCATTTTGCTCTTCAGCTTTGGCAGCTCTCTTAAATGGGCTGAAGGACGAAAATGTTGATACTAGCTCTTGCTCTGGGCAGTTCTGATAGATAGAGGGATAGACTGCTGGAGTTGGGGCCGTTCAGCATGGAGAAAAGAAGGTTCCAGGGAGACCTTATAGTGGCCTACGAGTACCTGAAGAGGGCCTACAAGAAAACTGGGGGCTTGTGGTGATAGGACAAGGGGGAATGGATTTAAGCTGGAAAAGGGCAGATTTAGACTAGATATTAGGAAGAAATTCTTTAGAGTGAGGGTGGTGAGACACTGGAACAGGTTGCCCAGGGAGGTTGTGGATGCCCCCTCCCTGGAGGTGTTCAAGACCGGTTTGGATGAGGCCTTGAGCAACCTGGTCTAGTGAAAGGTGTCCCTGGTCAGTGCAGGGAGGTTGGAATGAGATGGTCTTTAAGGTCCCCTCCAACCCAAACCATTCTGTGATAGTGAGTAGGTGGGAATGTGATGGTTCCTGAGTGGAGGGCTTTCACAAACTTGAGGATCTGAGATCTCTGGAAGAGTGTGATGTATGGATTAACTGATGGGGAGTGTTGTGTCATTTGTGGCTGAACACCAGTGTGTGCATTTCCCATGCTTCCTGTCTTAACTGACTGGTGGAGGTTCACATTAACAGCTTGCTGAGTTCATGGAGAACATAACTTCTGAAGATTGTTAAAGATAAATCCTGAATATTCAGAAGAAAGTTGTTTGGAATATGTTAGCTGGGGCAGTGTGGATTTTAAGGGAGTTACCTACTATACTTATTATCTTCTGTTTTTTCAGTGGCTGTAGGAATGTGCCAGGCAAAGGAATTCTTTTTGCTTCAGGGGCTGGTACAGAATGTCCTAATGTTCTTTTCTCCTTTTTCTTTTTTTCCCCCCCTCCCTGCTTATTCTAAGCAGGAAGCTAAGGTGTGGATGTACAACATGCAGGCTTCACCTCTGATGTAGAAGTTACTTCACATTGGCTTTCAAAATGGTGTTACTTGCACTTGAGTGTTACTGGTTTCCATGTGGGGAGTCAGCAGTGAACATAACCACTGTGCTGTTGCACAGCAGGTAGCTTGTACAACCTGCAGAATAGAGGTTTTGATTGTTTTATATACCATACACGTGCAAACCTCTGCCTGAATGTGTTCTGTGTTGGTTTTGTTCCTTCCCCCCCCCCCCCCCCCCCCTTTTGTGCCTATTGATAATTGTGAGTTTTGTTTTGTTTTTAAGGATTGGACCTATCCCATGAGGAGAGAGATGCAGGTATGACACAATTTAATGTATCATTTGAGTCAAACCCAGTAGTGTGTTCAGTTAAAGTGTCTAAAAAAGGCCTGGGATCAAAATAAGTCTTTAGGGGTAAAGTGTTAGGCAGCACCATGGGAGGGATGTGTGAGGAGTGAAGATATACTTGGAGCTCTGCTGTGCAAGTAAAAAGAAAAAAGTGATTTTTGTCCTTCAGAATCCCCACCATGTTGCATTTCTGTCTTTGTTTTTAGGAGGTCATTGTTAGAAATGTATTGGAGCTTTGCTTTTTCACTTGAATTTGGTTGGAAGTAAGTGCTCTTCAGCAGGATGGACAATGACATTTTCCTACCACAATGCCACTGAGTCTTTAGATAAGATCAGCAGACTCGCATGTCTCTGTTGGTGGGGAGAAAAATGGCTAAAAATCGTTTTTTTTTCCTGCTGCTAGGACTAGAAGAGTTGCCATACATATATATCTGTTTTCATGAGAGTGATTTTAGAATTAATTATGACACAGTTATGCACAAAGTTAACGTCCCTTTGTGTGGTCTGGGTAAGGTGCAGTGATCAAACTGGAACTTGATCCAAATAAAGGACATGATTCCTGTTCCAAGGCCAGATCTCCTGCACAAAGATCATGTTTCTTTTAGTTTGCCAAACTGATTTACTTTCCCCTTGTCCTGTTAGAAATGACACTTGATAACATCTCTCTCCCTGCCACGTGAATGACTTGTTCCCGTGGCCGTGGTCTGAGCTGAGAGGGGGATGTATTCTCTTGGGTAATTTTGACTTGGTATTAAATGTCTCTTCTTTTGCCTCCTAGGAAATTTTACCTGGGTTATTTTTAGGCCCATATTCTTCAGCTATGAAAAGCAAGGTAGGATTTGTAGAATAACACGAGGAAACTTTGCTGTGCTGTTATCATTTGTTACTGAAGATGCATTCAAACATTAGCTTTATAGGTGCAAATCTGCTGGCAATCCTGAACTGGAACACAAAAGATGCCAGAGAAGCCATACATGCTGCGTTTATGGAGTGGGCTTTTAGCCTACAGCATTATCTGATTTGGGCTGGTGTTAATGCCTCCCCTTTCCAGAGTGGAGCCAGGAGGGGCCGGTTTCTTCTCCCAAAGAAGAAGTGACACAAGAGGAAATAGCCTCAGGTTGCACCAGGGGAGGTTTATGTTGGAAATGAGGAACAATTTCTTCCCTGAAAGGGTTGTCAAGCCTTGGAACAGGCTGCCCAGGGAAATGGTAGAGTCCCTGTCGTTGGAGGGATTTCAAAGTCATGTAAATGTGGTGCTGAGGGACATGGTTTAGTGGTGACCTGGCAATGCTGGATTAGTGGTTGGACTTGATGATCTTAAAGGTCTTTTCCAACCAAAACAATTCTATGATCCTAACTACCCCCTCAGGCGCGTCCTGGGGCAGTTGCACTTGAAACACTTTGTTTTCCACAACAATCTTGTGACCTAAAGGGCTGCTCCAGGAGAATAGTGAAATAAAAGAACCTCGGTTAACTTTTTTTCATGTGGCTTGAAGTGCTGCATGCATTTGTACTGACACATGTACTTTCTCAGTTCAGCTAGTCAGCTTTTACCTCCTTCTTGCAAACCAGAGAAAAAGGCAAGTTTGCAGTGACTTCCATACCAGTTGCAAAAACTGGGAGCTTTTTTGTATTAAAATTGAGTCTTATAGTGAAGTTCAGATAGAGTTTTTCTTACTGATCAAGCACTTCATTTCCCTTGCTAAAGTGGTGTTCCTCAGGGGTCAGTGCTGGGTCCAGTCTTATTCAATATCTTCTTCAACAATCTGGATGAGGGGACAGAGGGTTCCCTCAGCAAGTTTGCTGGGAAGATTGGCTGATAGGCTAGAAGGCTGTGCAACCATTCAGCAAGGTCTGGACAAACCGGAGAGCTGGGCTAAGGGGAACCTAAGGAGGTTCACCAATAGTAAGTGTAGAGTACTGCACCAGTACAGATTAGGAGTTGACCTGTTGGAAAGCAGCTCCATGGAGAAGCCCCATGGAGTCCTGCTGGACAGTATGTTATCTATGGGACAGCACTGTGCTCTTGTGGCCAAGAAGTCCAATGATCTGGAGTGCATTAAGAAGAGTTTGGCCAGCAAGTCAAGGGAGGTTTTCCTCCCCCTCTGCTCTGCCTTCATGAGACCATGTCTGGAGTATTGTGTCCAGTTTCACGCTCCCCAGTTCAAGAGAGACCAGGGATATACTAGGAAGTGTCCAACAGAGACTACAAGGGTGATGAAGGGACTGCAACATCTGTCTGATGAGGAAAGGGTGAGACACCTGGGGCTGTTTAGTCTGGAGAAGACTGAGAGGAGATCTTATTATTGCTTATAAGTATGTGAAGGGTGGGTGTCAAGAAGGTGCCAGCCTTGTTTTAGTGGTATCCTGTGATAGGAGAAGGGGCAATGGATATAGACAGGAAGCTCCACCTCAGCATGAGGAGAAACTTCTTTACTGTGAGGGTGACAGAGCGCTGGAGCAGGCTGCCCAGAAAGGTTGTGGAGTCTCCTCTGGAGATATTCCAAACCCATCTGGATGTGTTCCTGTGTGACCCACACTAGATGATCCTACTTTGGCAGGGGGGTTGGACTTGATCATACGAAGTCCCTTCCAACCTCTACCATTCTATGAAAGCGTTGCAATGTGAATCAGAGCTGAGAACTCACAGGTATGCAGTAAAATAGGGTAAATTGCCTCTGCACTAAAGTCAAACACTTAAGTCAAAGCCTCTATCTCTGAATTACCTCAGATTAGATGATTTTACTTTCAAGAGTTTGATTCCAGCAAGAATTTGATGCTAGCTGAGAATTACTGCATCATGTAGGGAATTGCAGTTGGAGGCAAAGTGAAAGGTGGGCAGAGATAAATTAGTTAACTCAATGCTGCCTTTTTTGCCTGCTCTGTTATTGCTAGGAATGGTTTTGGTTTGGTGTTGTTTTGTTTTTTCTTGCAGCTCCTAATGACTGTGCTTTGTTTGCTCCAAAGACAAAATTGTTCATACTGTTCTTTGAATATTAGAAAAGGAGCTCTGATTTTCCTTGCGGACATGATACAGCCATAGTGTGTATTTAAGCATAGCTTTTCTTTTTATTACCGTCTAGCAGACTTTTATTTACACAAACCAAGGGTCAGTAAGATTTTAAGCAAGATTTAATAATTATTATTTTTTAAAGCAAGATTTAAGCAGAGATTTAACACATCCAAGTGCTGGGTTCTGCACATTGGCCACAGCAACCCCATGCAGTGCTATAGGCTGGGGTCAGAGTGGCTGGAGAGCAGCCAGGCGGAGAGGGACCTTGGGTGTGCTGGTTAATTGTAGGCTGAACATGAGCCTGCAGTGTGCCCAGGTGGCCAAGAGGGCAAATGGCATCCTGGCCTGTATCAGGAACAGTGTGGCCAGCAGGAGCAGGGAGGTCATTCTGCCCCTGTACACTGCACTGGTTAGGCCACACCTTGAGTCCTGTGTCCACTTCTGGGCCCCTCAGTTTAGGAAAGATGTTGGCTTATTGGAACATGTCCAGAGAAGGGCAACAAAGCTGGGGAGGGGTTTGGAGCACAAGCCCTATGAGGAGAGGCTGAGGGAGCTGGGGTTGCTTAGCCTGGAGAAGAGGAGGCTCAGGGGAGACCTTCTTGCTCTCTACAACTACCTGAAGGGAGGTTGTAGACAAGCAGGGGCTGGTCTCTTCTCCCAGGCAATCAGTACCAGAACAAGAGGACACAGTGTCAAGCTGCACTAGGGGAGGTTCAGACTGGATGTTAGGAAGAAATTCTTCACAGAGAGAGTGATTGCCCATTGGAATGGGCTGCCCAGGGAGGTGGTGGAGTCGCCATCATTGGAGGTATTCAGGAGGAGACTTGATGGGGTACCTGGTGCCATGGGTTAGTTGATTAGGTGGTGTTGGGTGACAGGTTGGACGCGATGATCTCAAAGGTCTCTTCCAACCTGGTTTATTCTATTCTAATCAAAATGTCTTGTGTGTGTTCTTGTTTTTCCACAGCTACCTACCCTTCAGAAACATGGAATAACCCATGTCATATGCATACGGCAAAACATTGAAGCAAATTTTATTAAACCAAACTTCCAGCAGTTATTTAGGTGAGAAATGATCCAGATCTGTCTCCTTTCTAAACGTTTTCGTGTTGTCAAAGCTATTTGAACAATGTGCTGAGGTGCAGAAAGACTTAAATCCAAAGCATGAAGTTTATTCATCCTGCTGAACCCCAGATTTAGGCAAGTCTGCAAATGAGAATTACCCATGAAGTTACTCCGAGGACAGTATGTCCTGCTAATAAAACATTTGAGGTGGCTTCATCAATATACCTCTGAAAAAGCTCCACAGAGTCCCAGGAAAGAACACTGCTCTGTATTTATACACTTGATGGGAGCAGATGAGTATGTAGTATGCCACCTTCAAATAAAGCTGAGGAACCTGTAGCGTGTGGATGTCATCCAGAGTTACCTGGACAGGCTTGAGGTGGGCCCAGGGTAACCATGAAGTTCAATAAAGCCAAGTGCAAGCTCATGTACCTGGTTTGGGGCAATCTCAAGCACAAATACAGGCTGGGTGGAGAATGGATGGAGGGCAGTCCTGAGGAGAAGAACTTGGGGGTACTGGTGGGTGAAAAGCTGAACATGAGCTGGCACCATGTACTCACAGCCCAGAGCCTACCCTGTCCTGGGCTGATCCCCAGCAGTGTGGGCAGCAGGTGGAGGAAGGGGGTTCCGCCCCTCTGCTGAGACCCCACCTGCAGTTCTGGGGCCAGCACTGGAGTACTCAGCACAGGAGAGACATAGGCCTGTTGGAGCAGAGCCAGAGAAGGCCCCAGCAATGATGGGAGGTCTGGAAGTCCTCTGCTGTGGGGCCAGCCTGAGAGAGCTGGAGCTGTTCAGCCTGGAGAAGGGAGTGCTGCAGGAAGACCTTAGAACAGCCTTCCAGTATTTGAAGGGGAGGCTACAGAAGACCTGGGGAGTACTTTTCTACAAAGTAATGTAGTGACAGGATGAGGGATAATGGCTTCAAACTGAATTTAGATTAGACAGGATTTAGATTTAAAGCTATTGTTCCCCATGAGAGTGGTGAGCCACTGGAACAGATTGCCCAGAGAGAAACTGTGGAGACTCCAAGCCTGGAGGTGTTCAAAGCCAGGTTGGATGGGGCCTTGAGCAATCTGGTCTAGTGGAAGGTGTCCCTGCCCACAGCAGGGGGGATTTGAACTAGACGATTTTTAAGGTCCCTTCCAAGCCAAACTATTCTATGATACTGTAGTACCTGTGGATTCCTTCATCTCTGAGAGGTGTTTTGATCAGGGGATGTTGGAGAAGGTTATTTATTTGCTTCCTCCTAAGGACAGCTCTGAAGCTTGCTTGATTGGAGAGGTTCTTAGGCCAGAAAGCAAAGCCATGCTGGCTTCCATCTATAGGTTTGGGTGTTGTAGTGGGATTGAGTCAGCTGTACCTGTACTGCTGGCAGCAACTTGGTGTTATTGTCTACTGACAAGAGCTGGTTTTGTTGCAGGTATTTAGTCTTGGACATAGCAGATAATCCAGTTGAGAACATAATACGGTTTTTCCCTATGGTAAGTGTCTCTGTGTTGCCGTGAATGGATTGGGAGTGGAGGTGACAGCAGGAGTTTTCTGAACTTAGGATGTCCACCCTGAGGCACCTGGAAGGACTGTGAACTCTTAAGTGACCTTATTAATGCTACTTTAAGTGTAATTAACCTCTTTTTACAGGTATAGAAATTGAGGCAGAATTGTAAGAGCTATATATTCTTATAGTCTCACCAAAAAGGAGGAAAAACAAAAAGGAAATTAGACAGGACTGGTCTCAGACCAAAGAAATTGGGTTGTGGAGGAGCGCTGGAGAACTTGCCCCCGAGGAAACTTGTTTTTTGAGCTCAAGAGTATTTACATCTCTGGTATCTGTTCACTATGTATCAAACAAATTCAACAGTAAATAGTAACCAGTTGTTGTAAGTAAGTTTCACAGCATCTCCAAACCTTTGGTGTAGAGGAATTAAAAAGTAACTTCAAATTAAACAGTGCCTGTTACATACTGACCTTTGAAATAGATTAAACCCCTAGTTTTGAGCTACGAGTTTGTATCTTTATTTTATGTTAGTTTGCAAGAGTGAAAAAGGGTTTTTCCTCCTCAAAACCAAACCAACCAGCATGGAGAAACCCAAATCCATGCCAAACCCCACCAAAAAGATCTTTGGGCTTGCCTGTCAGTGGCAGAGGTGCTCATGCTTTGGCAGAGCAAGGGGGACAAATCAGCTGGTAGCTTGCAGCCTTTTTTAAACATATGTTCTGAAGTATAAATGCTTTTGGTCAGGGGATGTTCACTTGCTTCCTCATAAGGACAGCTCCAGAGTTTGTTTGTTTGTAGACGTTCTCAGACCAGAAAGTAAAGTCAGGGGTGTCCCTGCCCATGGCAAGGAGTTGGCACTGGATGATCTTTGAGGTTCCTTCCAGCCCAAACCATTCTGTGATTATAGTGATGGAACAGTTGTAGAGGGGACACTCATTAGACTTCTATGCATTTTTGTTTCTGGCTTTGCAAGAGTTTTTCACTGACAATTTGATGGGGAGTTAAATGCCTAGAAGAAATAGAAATGTCCAGTTGAAGTGATGCCTAAGTCTGTACGAAGGATGTGTCGTTGTCTCCGGGTATGAAGACTGATAGCAAAATTCTACCAAACTATAGAATGTAACATCTAAAATAATCTGAAACTTTGAGCCTTGTCATTTCATTGTGGTGGTTTTTTTTTTTCTTTTCTTTTTAGACTAAAGAATTTATTGATGGAAGTTTACAAAGTGGAGGTAAAACCCTAGTAACTTTTCCCCTTTATTTACTGCTACGTTGTTGTTAAAGCTTTAAAACTAGCTTAGTGGTAGAGGCTCTTGAGTATGAGGCTTTCTTGAGTTTGGGGGTTTCTTGGAGTTTACTTGAATTAGACAAGTTCAGAGCAAAGTGTTCTTCTTTCCTTCTGCCTCTGGCTGGAAAGCAAATCTTTTTGCAGCTCTAGAGTATTTTTCACTTGTAACACAGCTGTGTTCTCTGTAGCAGTGATTTTTGTCCCCCTTTTGTGTAGGGCCTTAAACCTGTGTTGTAGTCCTAAAAATGTAGATTCTGCTACTCAAATCCTCAGAGGAGCAGGAATCCATGTATCCCAGGGCAGCAGTGGACAGAGCAGTAGGTAGTAATCTAGAATGTGGTAAGACACTATTCTTAAGATATACCTTGCTGCTGTGTAGTTCTTCATATATGGGGAAAAAAATAGATTTTAAAGAATATTCTTCAATCTGTCCAAGTGTGGTTGTGGCTTTTTTGCCTTCTCAGGAAAAGTTCTTGTCCATGGAAATGCAGGGATTTCTAGAAGGTAGGAAATTATCCATGCTACTTATTGGTTTATTTTATTATTATTTTAAGCCAATGAAAAGGCATTTTTATTAATTTATTTGTTTCCTTTCAGTGCTGCCTTAGTTATTGCATATATAATGGAAACATTTGGGGTGAAGTACAGGTAAGAACAGTTCTTACTGCCTAACTACCAAACAGGAGCTCTTGCTACCTGACTAACAGTAGTAGTTAGCAGTAGTTAACCGTTTGTCTGAGAGAGTATTTCAGTACAGCCAGAAGTCTGATGCCTCTGTAGGTATTCATCTTTTCCTTCAAGTGTTGTAATTGAAGAATCAGTTTGGAGAGAACATAAACATGTATTGACCCTTAGAAGCCAGCTCTTACCTGCTGAGATTAAGTGAAGACTTTAACATAGGGTAGATTGTCCCATCTCACTTCCCTCCAGCTTTATTTACATCCTTCCTTTAGGGAGAAGTAGCTACCTTCTGCTCATGGGAGCAGGATCCCAGCCTACTCAGATTGATGCTGTGCTGTAGCCCTGAGAGGCTGGTTTTAAGTACCTGAGAACAGGCCAGCAAGCTGAGGAGTGGAGCTGGGGGTGGGCAAATGTTTTACAACTTCTCCTTATTTTGCTCAAACAATTCATTACACAAACCAGTTTAGAGGAGAACTTGGAGGCTATATATTTCCTAAGAACTGATAGGAGGAGAAGCCACAGAGTCTTTTGTCATAACCTGTTTCCCACAAAAGTATTTTCTCCTTCTCTTTCTAAGGGATGCGTTTACTTATGTTCAAGAAAGAAGATTCTGTATTAATCCTAATGCTGGTTTTGTCCATCAACTTCAGGTGACTTCTTTTGTTACTGGTCATAACTCAAAAGCTATTTGATGATTCATCTTCCTGCAAAACAGCTGTTTCTACTTAGGCTTAACATTTACTGTAAGAATGTGGTTCAAGTTAATGTCAGGAGCTATAATGGAGCTTGGGAGGGAGATGAGTGCGTATCCTGGTTCCTTAGGTGTTAGACCAAACAAAGCCAGGAATGGAGGAGAAATAAAACCCCTGGTTTGTGCAGTGATCAAGAGGCTCTGAAACAGGCTAGCTGGGGATAAGGACACTGCAGCATAACTGTGTCACACACCAGTGATGCTTCTTGACGCTTGCATTCCTAGGTGATGGATTTCACAGGTCTAGAACAGCAAACACTGATACTGTGAAGTTGCTTTGTCACAGTCCAGGAGTCTGCTGGGTGGGCAAACATCAGAACAGTGTGTTGAAACAGACTTGCGGTGTCTCTGCTGTTACTTAGGTGGCTGGCAGCAAGATGATTCAGTATCTCTTGAGTTTGTTTGTTTATTTCTAAAGTAACTGGTGTGAGGAGTTGCTGTGTAGCCCTGGAAGTGTGACAGGCCACTAAAACACAAGGTCAAAGCCATCTCCGTGTAACAAATTTCTGAAGCACAGTATTCTAGGATTGGTTTGTTCCTATTGAGTCGCCTTCTGTGAGCAACAAGTTCTCTGAAGGTTCTCACAGAGCTATTTAAATGGAAGTTTACTTTTCCTTAATGCCATTTTTTGTCACCCTTTAAGTTTTCTTTTGCTCTGTCATCTCCTTCATGTCAGAGCAACAAAGAACTACTCTTCCTCTAAAATTTCTGCCCTCCTCAAAGGCACTCTCTGAGCAGTCTTAGGGAGATCTGAATTAGTCTTCAACTTCACCGTGAGGGATGGTAGCATAATAGAACTACTGAGGTTGGAAGAGACCTTTGAGACCATGTCCAGCTGCTCATCTGGAAGTCACAATCCCAACACTGCTGCTAAGCTCCTACCATTAAACCACATCCCTAAGCACACATGTGCCCTTGAGGGATGGTGACTCCACCACCTCCAGGGCCAGCCTGTTCCAGTGCCTGATAACCCTTTCTGTGAAGAAATTTTTCCTGGTATCCAACCTGAACCTCCTCTGGCTCAACTTGAGGCTGTTTCCTCCTGTCCTGAGGTACTGGAACAGGTTGTCTAGAGAAGTTGTGGGTGCCTTAACCCTGGAAATGTTAAGACAGGTTGGATGGGGCCTTGAGCAACCTGTTCAAGTGGGAGGTGTCCCTGCCTGTGGCAGGGGGGATTGGAACTAGATGATCTTGAAGGTTCCCCAACCCAAACCATTCTATGATGTGATTCTATGATCCTTACACAGCAGCATGCCAAATTAATAGCAATATATATTAAACTTTTTCAGGAATATGAAGCCATCTATCTAGCAAAATTAACCATCCAGATGATGTCACCACTGCAGCTGGAGAGATCCCTTTCGGTTCCACCTGGTACTACAGGTCAGAAGCCTTTCCTGTTGTGTATGATGCCACCTGTCTCACTGGGTGTAGTGAGGGACTTTTGCACTCCCTAAGTAAACCTCTAGCTATGACTTTCAGACTTCCGAGAAGGAGATGGCTGCAAATGGTGTTCAAACTCCAGTGTGCAGTACCTAAGTATTCTGTTCTCTGGCTAAACTTCCCTGTGGTGTCCTTCACCCTGCCCCTTCTCCCTGTCCTTCAAAACCCACAAATTCCCCAGAGGCATCAAGAAGAGCTGGGTGAAAGCAGCCAATGTTCATGACATTGCTGCTGCCCTTAAAATTAAGGTGGTTGCCTAGGAAAAAAAGTTTTGCTGCATCTTTAAACAGGTAACCGGAGATCAGGGCACATAAAAGATGTTACCTTGATCACCTAGATGTGGGCCAGTAGCAACTCCAGCTAAAGGTCAGTGAAAATGGAGTTTGGGAGGAGATGCAGAAGGGAAGTGCAAAAAATGGTGGATTGTAGGGAACTGCTTTTCCATGTGGAGAACTGAGGGAAGAAAAGTGCTGCCACCAACTGGCTGTCCAAAACCTGAATGTCTTCAGAGGGTAGAGTCTTGTTACTGACTCTTCTTGCAAGGAGATAATAACAACTGCCCTGTAGCCCTGCTCACAGCTGACCTTGTTCATCTGAATCCTCCTTTCTCTTGCAGGAAGCTTGAAGCGAATGCATGAGGAGGATGAAGAGCTTGGAACCATGCAAGTGGCAGCAGCACAGAATGGATGATACCTGAGGACAAGCATTAGTGGTACTGCAAATTCCTGCCAAGAAAGGTGAAGAAAAATAGGGAAAAAACCAAACAAACAAAATTAAAGCAAAATGATGAACTCTCTCTCTCACACACACAGAGCTTCTTTTCAATTACATGTTGCTTTCAGATGTAAATCTGCCTCTGCAACACACTAAGCATCATTTTTAAGATGTTGGACTTCTTGAATGACTAGATGGCACTGATTGTTTTACTCCTTTTTTACACTTTACAGTTTTATTCTAAACCAAGATTTTTTGGACTTGCAAAGAGGTATTATTGCAATAATGCACTTTTCATACTTGAAATTTCTTTATTTGTATGATATAAAGTTATTACTTTAAACAAAAATGCAAGCTGGGGGGGGGATTTGTTTATAAAGTTATTTGTGTAATTTATAACAAGAGACTTTAGTAAAGAAAAAGTTTGCTAAAACTCATCTTGTTCTCAGTATGTATCATGGTGGTGCTTGTGGAAATGTGCTGCTGCTGACAGCTGAGCAACACCAGTGACCTCATCAGTACTGAAGTCTTTACCTTGTCTTAAAGCCTCATTATCCACTGAATTCTTTTGATACTGACACTGAGTCAGAATCATTTTGGCTGCAAAAGACCTTTAACATTCAGTCCAACCATTAGCTGAACCAAGTCTGGTGCTGAACCACAGAATAACCAAGGTTGGAAGAGACCTCAAAGTTCACCGAGTCCAACCTGTCACCACAGACCCCCTGACTAGACCATGGCACCAAGTGCCACATCCAGTCCCCTCTTGAACCCCTCCAGGGATGGTGACTCCACCACCTCCCTGGGCAGCACATTCCAATGGCTAATGACTCTCTCTGTGAAGAACTTTCTCCTCACCTCAATCCTGAACTTTCCCTGGTGCAGCTTGAGACTGTGTCCTCTAACCATGGCCCTCAGCACCACATCTCTGTCTCTTAAACACCTCCAGGGATTGAGACTCTACCACTTCCCTGTGCAGCCTGTTCCAGGGCTTGACAACCCTTTCAGGGAAGAAATTTTTCCTCATGTCCGAACTAAACCTCCCTTGGCACAATTTAAGGCCATTTCCTCTTGTCCTATCACTTGTTCCTTGGGAGAAGAGACCGACCCCTACCTGGCTCCATCCTCCTTTCAGAGAGGACAAAAAGGTCTCCTCTCAGCCTCCTTTACTCCGGGCTAAATAACCCCAGTTCTCTTAGCTGCTCTCACAAGGCCTGTGCTGTAGACCTTCTGAGACCCCCCCCCCCAAGATAAAATACTGATCTAAAAACCTCACCTTGTTTTATACAAGTTAACTATTTAATTAAGTAATTAATCAGGACTCTTAGGTTTTATGTGCTGAACTAATAGAGCAGCTACCAGTTTTACATACATCAAAGCTGAATCAGCATTAAAAAGCTGCTTGTTAAATTGGTCAGAGGCTGATTGCAGTTGAGGAAACCAGTATGGCACATCTGTCTGCTAGCCTAGTGCAGCTGCAAACTGGTACTGAAGGAGTTGTTGCCCTTAAGACAATAGTTTGCATCATCTCAGGTAAAAATTGGGTTGGTGTTTGAAAACCGAGGCCTTAAGTGCTAGCTTAGGTGTAGAATCATAGAATGTTAGGGGTTAGAATGGACCTCTAGAAATCATCCAGTCCAACTTCCTTGCCAAAGCAGGCTCATCTAGGGCATGCCACACAGGAATGCATCCAGGTGGGTTCAAAATCTCTCTAGAGAAGGAGACTCCACAGCCTCTCTGGGCAGCCTGCTCCAGGGCTCTGTCATCCTCACAGTAAAGAAGTTTCTCCTCATGCTGAGGTGAAACTTCCTGTGTTCCATCTTATACCCACTGTAGAGACCTAAATGATCCACCTCAGCTCTTCTAAAGCATTAGAGTCAATTAAGATCACACTAAAGTTTTCCAGCTGGGAATTCTCCAGGCAGTTTGTGCAGGTTTAATTCTTGTTCCTTCTCAGCAGCTCAGTGCTAACCACTGGTTGTGCAAGTACAGCCTCAGCTCTGCATCCCTGCTTTGTTTGCCAGCTCAGCCTGCTGCATCAGAGTGTGAAACAATGGCTCCTCTAGAGTTTGCAGGTGAGTGAGTGAATGATAAAGCTGTGAGAAGAACTTGTCTTTGGGAAATCTGAGCTTGTAGTAGGAGTGTTTTAAAAGGGGACAGACAGGTGGCCTCAAGAGAGCAGAGTCCAGCTCTGTCCTGTACTTTGATCTCATAGAATCACAGAATGGGTTGGGTTGGAAGAGAACTTAAAGCTCATCTAGTTCCAACCCCCTGGCCACGGGACACTAGACCAGGTTGCTCAAAGCCCCATTCAACCTGGCTTTGAACACTTGCAGGCTTAGAGCCTCCACAGTTTCTAGCACCTCACCATGCTTGTGGGGAAGAATTTCCTCCTAATGTCTAATCTCAGTTGAGCTTCTTCCAGTTTGAAGCTGTCAACCCTTGTGCTGTCACTCCATGCTTTTGTAAAAAGTCCCTCTTCAGCTCTCCTGCAGCCCTCTTCAGGTACTGGAAGACTGCTCTAAGGTCTCCATGGAGCCTTCTCTTCTCCAGGCTGAACAGCTCCAACTCTCTCAGACTATCTTCATAGGAGAGATGCTCCAGCCCTCTGATCATCTTCATGGCCCTCCTCTAGACCTGCTCTAATAGTTCCATGTCCTTATTTTGTTGGGGCCCCCAGAGCTGGATGCAGCACTGCAAATGGTGTCTCAGCAGAGCAGGAGGCTGTGTGAGTGGCCGCTGGCTTCTGTCATTCTCAAAATGGGCAACCTGTGCTGAGAGGGACCCTCTGAGGGCAAATATTTTGATTTTTACAGGCACAGATCTAAAGAGTGCAGCCATTTTTGTTCTGAGAATCTCTTTTGATGCTGCCTCTTGTTGGAGGATGGTCCAGAAGCTTGTTTACCTTGTAGGAGTTTCTGCCTCACTTTGTGTATTCAAGGCAAGTTGACCACACCTGTGACTTGCTGATCTTTGCTTAGGCATTGATCCAGTCTTTGCTTAGTTGCTGATCCTCTGCCCTATATCCTCTGAAGCCTCTCACAGTTTGCTGAGGGGAAGTCTCTCAGCTATCAGCTCTTGGCCTTAAGTCAGGAAACCTGGGTAAGGCTATATAGCCTCACAATCCTTTCAATCATAGACTGTGAAGGTCCCAGAGTGCTGCATGAAGGCAGAGATCACAGCTTCAGTGGAGCTTAACAAGAGTTCAGCAGCAGTTCACTGCTATCTGTCTTCTGCTGCCTACATCAGTACTGGAGCAGTGAAAATTCTTTTCTTTCAAGATACACAGGATCGTGGAATTATTTCAGTTGGAAAATACCTTTTACATTGTTGAGTCCAACCATTATCTAACTCTATGAAGTCTGCTGCTAACCCGTGTCCCTCAGCACATCTCTTAAACACCTCCAAGGATGGTGATTCAGCCACCTTTCTGGGGAGCCTATTCCAGGCCTTGATAATCCTTTGGGGAAGAAAGTTTTTCTCATGTCCAACCAAAACTAGACCCAGTACTTTAAGGTGTGGCCTCACCAGTGCTGAGGACAGGGAGACAATCGCCACCCTGGTCCTGCTGGCCACCCTATTGCTGATCCAGGCCAGGATGCTGGTGGCCTTCTTGGGCACCTGAGCATGCTGCTGGCTCATGTTCAGCCCAATGTCAGTGAACACCCCCAGGTCCTTTTCCACTGGGCAGTTTCCAGCCACTCTACCTGGGGTGTTCATGGGGGTGACCCAACTGCACATGGCCATGTTGATCCTCGACCCACTGTCCTTGACGCATCAGAGGAACCTGTCCAGGTTCCTCTGTAGAGCCTCCCTACCCTCAAGGAGATCAATGCTCCCTCCCAGCTTAGTGTCATCTGCACAGTGACTTGAGTGTGCCTCAATTCCCTCATCCAGATCATCAGTGCTTTAGTTGGAAGACTTGCAGTTCAAGGGAAAGATGTGTGACTGTTCCCTCCTTCAGAGCTCCAGCTCATCAAGGTTCAGCTGACTGGCTCAGCATGCTGTGCTGGTTTCATGGTTGCAGGCTCTATTAGCTGACTCTCTTTAGAAGAATGCTTCTGGAGTTCTTGGGAAATGCAGTCTGGAATGTCTCACAACTTACCCACGAAGCTACCACAGGGCTGCAGTGGGGTCTGTGGATGTTTGTCTCTCTTGCAATGTTCACCAAATGCTCACAGCTACAAGCTGCTGCTGAAACAAGGGTGGGAACCAGAGGAAAAAAAGTGCACTAAATGGTTTTGTTTCAGCTCCCTTGGGAAGGGGGAATAGATGAAACAGATGGAAGAACACTCTTGATTCATCTAACTATCCCCTGCCAGAGAGGCTTGTTCATGTCTAGTCTGGTTCTGTTATCTCACCAGGGTCCTGGTGCTTCCCTGGGGAGAGTGTTTCACAAACTAACAAGCTTCATGACTAATGATTTTCCACCAATCTTAAGTTTTTCATGCCATTACCCCCTGCTGATGCCTCCTACAGTCATTCTGGTCTGTCTGCCTGCTGCTTGCAGATAGCAGCCTTTTGGATCCTAAGGGATTCTGAGCTTAGTTTTCCTCATTTATCCATTATTAAGCCTTTTATATAAAACTTCTCGACATCTGTCTCACTTAGCTCACTGCCAGCAGGTATTTCAATTACTGTTCACTTTCTGGACTTAAACCAAAGGTGATAATTGGCCTTGGAGGAGCAGCACAGGTTGAATTTTCTCCCTTCTTCAGGCCCAGACCTGAAGTTGCAGGACCCAGATCTTTAGAGGATCTGCAGCTGTATGTTAAGGAGCTGATGATGTTCCATTTTCCAGCTTAGGGGAAGCAGAATGAAGGAGCTGGAGATCTGCTGCTCATCAGGGGAGAGCTGTTACTCTGAAAGTGAAATCCCAAGGAGGAGGCAACACTGAGCATCTGGAGAAGTTGACAGTTATGTATGGTTGATTTCTGGGATTTTGGGAGACCTTTTTGTGGCCTTTCAGTACTTAAAGGGGATAAGAAGATGGTGGCAGACATTAGAGTAGGGCCTTTTGTGATAGGACCTTTGTCCTGTGATGGGTTTAAACTGGAAGAGGAAACTTCAGACTAGAGAGAAGGAAGGACTATTTGACACTCAGGGTGATGAGACCCTGTCCCAGCTTGCCCAGAGGTGCTGCATCCCTGGAACCTTTTGAGGTCAGGTTGTTTGGGGCTCTGAGCAACCTGTTGTAGTTGCAGATGTTCCTGCTGACTGCAGTGGGCTTGGTCTAGATGACCTTGAAAGGTCCCTCCCAACCCAAACCATTCCATGATTCTAACAGGATCCTTGGTTCTGTTCTCCCATGGGTTGCCCTTTCCTGTTGAGGCAACTGTACTGCAGATAAATTAAGAGGGCTTCTTCAGGAGATGCATGGTGTATTTTCATACCACCAGCTGCTGCTAAATGCTGGGCTTTGTGGCATTTTCCTGGTTCCTGTGAGCTGTGCCAGTTTAAAACATGGGTACTTGTGTCCTAGGTGTTTCTTCCAGCTGACTGGGACAAGCCTGAACCCGCAGCAATGTTTATCTTGGGTAGTATCAGCTCAGCAGCACCTGTCCAGTTCCTGCCCTGCAGCTCACTCTCACAACCCTCTCCTCATGGAGAAGACCTTACTCAGAGCCCAGCCTTCCTCCTGGGAGTTCCTGCCAGGTCAGGTGTGACACAGCATGACACCACCTCTCCTGTCAACCTAGAGCTGCTCTAACTGCCATTTCCATCTGGGTGTAGCCTGCCAAGGGTGGGAATGTCACCTCTGGCGCAGGGCAAAGAACTTCTCCTAGCTACTGAGATGCTGATGAGATGATTCCACCCAGCAGAGGCATTGTCATGCAGCCATAAAAGCCAAAGCTTTCAGCCCAATCAATTTGGTTTACAATGATCTAAGCTGGGCGCACAATCACCTGCTCCTCACTCCTGGTCTTCTCATTAACTCTTAACGAGGGCCTGAAGCTATTTAGATGGTGGAGATACCATGGGACTTAAACAAACCACTTTGAATTAGGGGAAGTTCAGAATTAAACAAACACTGTGAAAGGCAAGAAAATCCACCTCAATTATTTGAGCACATCAGAAACGAGCAGCTGATTTTATACAATTAGTTCAGAGTTGGGACTCAAGAGCCATTTGGATCTTCTGTCAAGCAGCAGCTCAGCTCTTCCCTCAGGGATGTTCTTCCCCTAAGGTAATGTGATGCAAAAGGCAGGGGCACAAGTGGGTTAGAAACCTGCCTGGCTTTGAGACCTGCAAGTGCCAGACTACATCCTGCTCCCGGCAGCTCAGGGCTTGTGTCCATGTCAGAGCAATCCAGGTGCTGGGATGCACACCTCTGCTTGGAGGAGCAGCGCTTGGGCTGGGGTTTGTCCCTACAGACAAAAGCTCCAGCATCAGAACAAGCTAAGAGTGCCCTTTGAAGACTAGATTCACAGAACCTATCCTTGCAAAGATGAAAACATGCATGCTTAAAAATCAATGAGTCAAAACATCATTTCCAGGCCAGGGAACAGAAAACAAAAGGTATGTGCAGCAGGTGGGGCTGAAAGACACCAGGTCTGTGCTGAGTCGATCCCCACCCCTGGGCACAATGCAGCAACATGGAAACCACAGCAGGTATGTTTGACAACTTTCCTTTATTCAGCTTAAACAAAGATAATTTTTTATTTCTGCTTAAAAAATAATCAATAAATAAACCAAACATCACCAGAGTGAGCAGAGGAGCATCAGGAACATTCCACAGAACCCCCACCCCAGCTTGAAGTAGCTCTCCACACCACCATGAAAGAACTTTTTGTAAGGCTGTGACTGGTCACAATCCAGACCTTCACCTCTTGATAATGCCCTATTCAGGGACGGAGCATTTGTCACACAAGACACCACTGTTGGAGCCCTGGCTTTGTACCTTAATTCGCCTGCCAGCACTGGCAGAAGTGCTCAAATCGTGTATCCAGCCTCACAGCAAGAGGGAGCCCTCAGGATGGACATTTCTCTGCTGGTTTGCAACACTGCTTGGCTATTTCTCTGCTGGTTTGGAATGTGTGGCCCTCAGGAGATCCAGTAGAGCGAGTTGGCTGGTACTCTGGGAAGATGGATCCTTTGCTGCCCATCCCAATCACATTCCCATGGATTAGAAGACAGTTCCACTCCAAACTGGGTGTATTCTCCATCCAACATTCCAGTTCTCAAGTTACATTTGCCCTGTTGCAAACCAAAGCATCACAGAATCATTCAGGTTGGAAAAGTCCTTTAAGATTGGTTTGGGCTGGAAGGGACCTTTCAAGCTTATCTAGTCTGACCCTCAGGTCAACATCTTCAACTAAAACAGGTTGCTCAGAGCCCCAAACCACTTGACCTGGAATGGTTCCAGGGATGGGAACCACTGGGATGTTCTTTAGTCAGACAAAAAAATTATCCTGAAAACAAAGTCATCAGCTAAAGTGCAGGAGCCCTGCAGTGAGAAGGACACATCCAGTTTAAGATCCAGAACATCAGCTATTAGCCCATAAGGATTCACTCCTACCTCAGAAACAGTGACAGATTTGGCTGTGGAAGGTTGTGCCTATAAAAACTTCAGGTACATGAAGATCAGCAGCACTTTCAACCCAATTTTATCACTGGATCTCATGGACAGAGCCGGACCAGAGCTGGTTCTACCCATGAACCATCCCTGCCCAAGCTCTATCACCCTTCCACGGAGCCCAGAGAGCACAACCATCCCACGGGCTGGACTTTGGCTACCAAGAAAAGAAGTCCAAACCTTTAGAAAAATACAAGGTGAGAAAAGATTTGAGATAAAAAATATAGACCTTTGGTTAAAAACCATCCCTTTTAAGAGTCCTTTGTAACCAAACTAGAACCAAATTAAGCTCCACTTAGACTAAAGAGCAGTAAAAATTAGTTCTAAGCGCTGATTTCCTAACCCGAAGGACCCTTCTAAAACATCAGTGATTACTGTTTTTTTTAATCAGGGTTTAGACATTTGATGTTATTTATAGGGATCAATGAAATCTGCAGCAATAAACTAGAGAGTTTTTCCACGAAGAGAACGTTTGTCACACGAGCTTCTCCACCAACAGTCTGTACCAAAAGGACTACAAGTCCTTAGTTAAAGAACCGCTGAAACATGTAATTCTCTTCGGACACCGAATAGCCAAACTTCTTGTAGAAGTCCACGTTTTTGGGCAGACATTCCAGGGTGATTTTGTAACAGTTCAGTCTCTTACTTAGCAGTGTCAGGGTGGATGTTAATCTGAAGGCGAGAAAAGCAGCAGTTAAATGGAAGGATGGGATCGGTTCGCGTTTCGGTGGCTAAACACCAACGCTTTACGGCACTGTGCGTTTTACTGCACCACAGGGCAAGCTGCTGTCCCAAGTAAAGAACAAAACATCAGAGAATCTTAGGCTGGCTTGGGTTGGAAGCTTATCATCTAGTCCAAGCCCACTGCAGTCAGCAGGGACATCTGCAACTACAGCAGGTTGCTCAGAGTCCCAAACAACCCAACCAGCAATGGTGCTGGGGATGGAGCATCTACCACCTCTCTGGGCAGCCTGGGCCCAGAGCATCAAAACTTTCTTCTTTCTCTCCACTGTGAATTTCCCCTCTCTTTGTTTAAACCATCACTCCTTATCCTGCCACAACAGGCCCTGCTCAACTGTCTGTCCTCACCTTTCTGATCAGCCCCTTTAAGTACAGAAAGGTCTCCCTGGAACCTTGTCTTCTCCAGGCTGAACAATTCCAACTCTCTCACCTGGCCTCACAGCAGAGGGCTGTTGCCTCCTCTGACCCCTCTCTAACAGGTCCATGTCTCTCCTGTGATGAGGGCTCCAAAGCTGGACCAATCACTGCAGGTGTGGTCTCAGCAGAGCAGAGGGGCAGAATCCCCTCCCTCCACCTGCTGCCCACATTGCTTTGGATGCAGCCCAAGACAGGGTTGGCTATAGCCACACAGTGCCAGCTCATGTCCAGCTTTTCGACCATCAGCACCCCAAGTCCTTCTCCTCAGGACTGCTTTCCAGTCCTCATCCCCCAGCCCATGTTGAGAGCAGGGGACTGTCCCAGCCTAGATGTACCAGCACCTCCCAGCCCATTCCACGTGACTGGTACAAGAACCTCAGCTCTCATGCTGGCAGCTAGTGCTGCCTTCTGGCTAAACTGCTTTCACACATCTGCAGGGGGAAGACCCACCCTGCAGAGAAAATCCTGCTCTGTGAGCTGTCTTTGCTCATAGCATAAGGTGAAGGGACAGAAACCAGATGTTGAATGACAAAGGGGATCAAATACTCACAGTTTACCAAGCTGCCTTCCTCTGCACTCCCTGCTTACTACGACGTCTTCTATCCTTCCCCTCTGAAATCACAGAGAGGTGTTAGTCAAACACAGCACTGTTGGGTGAGCTTCTGCTCTATCTTTCACCCTTGGCTTTTCTCTTTTGTATTTAGATCCAGCTCCTCCAGTGGTCAACACACAGTGTTGACAGTGGTAACACCCCTTGCAGCAGTCAGCAGGAACTGCAGTCCTACCCCAGCTCCTCCCTGCCAAGGGGTTTGTATCTCTCCAGCTCCCTGTTTTCACACATCTAGCTGGGACTCCACACCAGCAAGATCCTCAGCCATCTGCTTCACCAGAACCACGTCTGACTAGGTCTGGAAGGACAGGACAGACTCAGATTGCTCATTTTCCTCAAGAAAAGCCAAAAGCTTCCTTTTTGCTGAGCACCCAGGGATGGGAGATACTTTTCAAGTGCCTTTACAAGGTAGCTCATCACACAGTACCACATCAAAATGGCATGTCAGGGGAGAGGATTCTTCCTGCAGTGAGAGAATTTACCTTTGCACAGGAGTGAGTGAACTTGTGTTCTATCACCAGGGTTGCCGTAGCAACAATCTGGCCAAGGTTGGTGTCTTCTACGACAGTAACGTAGTAATCTCCGGATCTCTTCATGTGCTCAAAGGTTTCTGTGGGAGCAGACAGAGAGCAGAGCATCAGCAGCAATCCCAGATGAAATTGATGTCAAGTCAAACACTCAGAACAGGTTCTGAATGCATATCACTGCACAGGGCTCAGCATTGTTCTAGGGCAAAGAAGCAGCTCCTCTTCTACAAAGGCAGTCTGAGAGAGTTGGGGTTGTTCAGCCTGCAGAAAAGGCCACAGGGAGACCTTCTGATGGCCTTCCACTACCTGAAAGGGGTCTACAGGAAAGCTGTGGAGAGACTTTTTACAAGGGCTTGTAGCACTAAGACAATGGGAAGTGCTTTTAAACTAGAGAAGGGTAGATTTAGATTGGTCATTAGGAAGAAATTACTATGAGGGTGGTGGAACACTGGAACAATGTGGAGGCCCTACCCCTGGAAACATTCAAGGTCAGACTGGATGGGGCTCTGAGCAGCCTGATGTAGGTGCAGATGTCCCTGCTTACTGGAGTGGGGTTGGACTAGATGACCTCTAAAGGTCCTTTCCAACCCAATGCATTCTGCAACTTTGTGAAAATCCCAGAAGCTGGAATCCCCAGAGACAGACCAAGCACACAGAAGGAGGAAAAAGCAGAAATTAAACAAAATCCTTTCCCTCAGCTGCCAAGAGAACCCTCCATTCCCAGAGGCCCTGCAGATGGGCACTATGACAGAGCTGGCACCAATTCCAAGTCATCTTAAATCTCAGACAAACCAGTGAAAGAAGATCAGGACACTGTGAAGCAATAGTTAGAGGCCTCTGCCTTGCTACAAGTGCTGGTTGAGTTTTTGCAGCATGAGCCATTTCCCCTCTATCAGATACCTAAAGCTCAGCCTCAGAAGCAGGAATACAATTCAGGCCTGTCTCAGCCAAGATGCCCTCCAGGATACCTCAGCTGGATCCAACACTGAGTGCCAGAGGCTGCCTCAGGGGAGCTGAGCTAATAAATCCCTCTGGCATCAGGCAGTCAGGAGACTCACACCCAAGTAGCTTTGCCATCAGTATCCTCTTGTTCCCAACAACCACTATGGAAATGACAAGAAATTATGATCTACTCACTGATGAACTGCTCTGGGCTTGCAACTCCAGTTTCAGTCAGCTGACCCAGAACCTTAAAAAAGCCTGTTGTTAAAGAAGAGGGGGAGAAACAAATATCAGTCAAGGACAAGATGCACAATTAGCTCCAAGGAGCACAGATGGCCATTTGGAGAGAACATCCCCCTGGCCAGCAGGATCTCTGTGCTCAGCACTGGTGAGGTCACACCTTGAATACTGAGTTGTTTTGGGCCCCTCACTCCATCAAGGACATTGAGATGCTGGAGTGGGTCCAGAGAAGTATAGCAAAGCTGGTGAAAGGTCTAGGAACAGGTCTGGTGAGGAGCAGCTGAGGGAACTGGGGTTGTTCAGCCTGGAGAGGAGGAGGTTGAGAGGAGATCTCACTCCTCTCTGCACTCCCTGAAAGGAAGCTGGAGTAAGGTGGGGATTGGTCTGGTCTCACAAGGAGTAAGACAAGAGGAAACTGTCTCAAACTGTGCCAGGGGAGGCAACCCACTCTGGATGGTCCTGCTTTAGCAGAAGGGTTGAACTAGATCTCCAGAGGCCTCTTCCAACTTCTCCCAGGCTGTGAATGTGTGAAAATGAGCAATCCTCAGCTACACAGAGCTCTTGCAGAAATACATTTTATCCAGTTCAGCACCCAGCTTTACTTTGTGCTGGTCATTAGACAAGATTCTACCTCGATTTAAATCAGCAGTGCAAAGTGGTCTCAAAACTAGGCCATCTCCTGGATCTAGAGGAGAAATAGCAGGAGAAAACGTGGTGGTGTTCTGGCTCCAGTCAAGCTCGTGCAGAATGTTTGGGTCAAACATCGGCGTGTCATCAGGCATCACGGTTGCAACAGGCATCATGGCTGCAACAGGTGTTCTGGAACAGAAACACACAGGTAAGGGACATTCTGGTTTGCTTTTGGTTCAGTGTGCTGTCCCCCCTGATTATATCACACCATGTGATGTTCCTCAGGGATGTAAAGGAAAGGGAATGAAACTTTATCTGCAATTGAAGGTCCTCAACCTTCACCAGAGGGTTAAAACATGGAGCGTACTCCAACTGTATCCCTTGGCAGCATGGCAGCCTGTGGAAGAAGGGGATTCTGCCCCTCTGTTGCAACCAGCTCTGGAGTCCTCAGCACAGAGGAGACAGGGACCTGTTAGAGTGGGGCCAAAGGAGGCCAAAGCAATGATAGAACAGCTGGAAGCCCTCTGCTGTGAGGACAGGCTGAGAGAGTTGGGCTTGTTCAGCCTGGAGAAGAGAAGGCTCTGGGAAGACCTTAGAGCAGCCTTCCAGTATTCAAAGGGAGCTAGAGGAGAGCTGCAGAGAGACCTTTTACAAAGGCTTGGAGTGACAGGACAAAGGCTGATAGCTTTGAACTGGAAGATCATTTGAGATTAGACATTAGGAAGAAATTCTTCCCCATGGGGGTGGTGAGGCACTGGAACAGGTTGGACACTTGGAACCTGTGGAGGTTCCAAGCCTGAAGTGCTCAAGCCAAATTGGATGGAGTCTTGAGCAACCTGGTCTAGTAGGAGCTGTCCCTGCCCATAGCAGCAGGGTTGGAACTAGATGATCTTTAGGGTCCCTTCTGTGATCTGAGGTCAACACATGTGGCACTTGTGTTCATCTGGAAGTTTTTCCTTGGGAAAAACAAACCCAGATTAGACACTGATCCCTCCAGCCCTCTGAAAAGGGAAGCATTCTGCTCTGAGTTTACTGGGTACAGAGGAGATGATTTCCATCAGTGTTCTGTTCAAACCTGTGGCAGGCATAGTGCAGGCTTTTTTCAACCAGCCCCATCACAGAAATACTTCATGTCTCAGCCCAGAGCCACCCCGTCACACAGATGAAATCCCAGGTAATCCAGCAGCCTGCACTGCCTGTCTTGTGTTAGCTCAGGGTATTTACACAGCCTGATGGCACCTCACAGCTGTGAAGCACAGCCCCTCACTGTCCATTAACTGGGAGAACACTGAACTGCCAAGATGACAGACTCCTGTTAATGATTAAAGAGAGAGTTGGGAATTGTGTGTTATCTGGAATCAGGGATAAGAAGAAGCAACAAGATACATTTCCCTACTTGCTAGATAACAGGACACTAATCCTTGGTTTGTCACGTGGGGAATACCTGGTTGGGTTTCTGGTGTGAACAGAGCATTTCATGGGAACTTCTCCTGAGGCTAAGCTCTTTATTCATCTTCAGGTTCACTTAGCTCCACCAAGAGGACACAGTCTCAAGCTGCACCAGGGGAAGTTTAGGCTCGAGGTGAGGAGAAAGTTCCTCACAGAGAGAGCTGTTAGCCATTGCAATGGGCTGCCCAGGGAGGTGGTGGAGTCACCATCGCTGGAGGTGTTCAAGGGGGGACTGGATGGGGCACTTGGTGCCATGGTCTAGTCATGAGGTCTGTGGTGACAGGTTGGACTTGATGATCTTTGAGGTCTCTTCCAACCTTATTGAGTCTATGATTCTATTCCATGACCATAACAGTTATGGTGGTCTGATGCTGTAGGACAGGCCAAATAAAAGTCAGAAGGAAAAATGTCTTTGGGATGAATGCTTTTCAAAATAAGACAAGCTGCCAGAGAAAGCCCAGAGGATGTCAGCTATGAAGCACATCAGCATAACTGCAGCACTCAGGCCTTAAAAGTGAAGGTGGCTCTGGATATCCAACTGAAAAAAGCTCCTTAGAAAACCCCAAAATATCACAAAATCCTTTTTTTAGGCCACCTGCTGGTATCTACTGGCCTTAAAAATCCCCATTCTCATCTCAACCTTGCACAGAAGAGTAAAAACCATAGCTGTTACAGCAAATAAACAGCAACACTAATTCTCACCCCCCCATGAATTTTCAAAATGAAAGAGCAGGAAAAATGGAGTGGGAAAAATCCATAAAATATCCATAGACAGGGGAGTCAGAAGTGGGAATCCAGGTCTCCTGAATCTCAGCCCTGAGCTTTAGCCATCAGGCCACACCAGCTTATGGACCCTATTAGTTATGTCTCTGCTAAGCAAAACTGAAGCCTCCCTGGTTTCAGCAACACATTTGGCATCTCTTTGCCTAGATCTCAATTATTCCACTCCTGTCATCACCCTGACCCCCAACAAAACCCTCCTAGAACTCATGAGTGTCCATAACAACATTCAATTTGTGCTCTGTGCAGACTAAACCTAATTAATTTCAGCTCAGGGTTACAGAACACCAAGCACACACAGCAGTAGGAAAGCACACAGAGGAAATAAAATAGTTGATGCACTTCAAACAGCTATTGACAAACTAAGAGTTATTTCTCAGACAACATCCGTCACAGCTGGAGCAGGAAGAACTTTCATGCATTTCCTGGAATTAGGAATATGACTTGCTCAATAGCAGTTGGGGGGGGGAAAACACAAATCAAGGATGAATGTATGAGGAAGATGATGAGCTCTGGCCTGGTTTGATGGGTGGCCCGTTTCCCCCCCAAGGTTGCTGAGCTTTCCCCACCCAAGCCCAGGAGCTGGCCCTGGTGCACACCTGAAGTCACTCCTGGAGCGTCCCAGGCTTCCTGCTCGTGTCAGGACAAGGATAGGGTCATGCCAGCGCCCACAGGACACACTCAGCCCTACTCACCCATCCCACCTTCCTCTGCACTGTTTGGGAAAGGTGGCCAGGTATGCCAAGGGTGCCCATGAAGTGAGACCCCTGCCCCATCCTAGGAGCCAGTGGATGCTCGGCCAGACCTCTGCCGGCTCCCCAGCGCTGGGAGACCAGCTGACAGAAGGATGACAAGCAGCCCCGCGGCGGGGTCCCCACCTGAACCAGCACCTCTCGGGACGGTGGGGATCCACACAGCCCCACGTGTGCCTCCTCAGAGAGCCCTCACAGCTCCCTTCAGCCAAATCAGCCCTCAGGGGTGAGATCCCATACGGAACCCCGAAGCGAGGCCCCTCGCCCCCACACAAAGTCCCTCAGCAGGGTCCCCTCACCTCACACCCAGCTCCTCCTCGGAGCGCCCCCACACTCCCTCACCAGAGACTCAGCCACTTGGATGTCCCCAGATCTCATCACCTCACACCCAGCCGCTCGTGGGGGCGGTCACCCCAGCCCCTCACCTCACACACAATCCCTCGCCGTGGTCCCCACAGCTCCGCTCCGCTCCCCACGCAGCCCGCTCAGGAAGACTCTCCGCAGCCCCGCTTCCCTCACAGCCCTCTCAGAAAGACACCTCGCAGCTTCGCTCTCCTAGCCGGCCCCTCAGGAGAAGTCTCCGCAGCCCCGCTCCCCGCACAGCCCGCCGCCGGTGCCCGCCCGCACTCACCCGCACACGAGGCCGCGGCACCCGCTCCCGCCTGCACCGGCTCCGCCGCAGGCGCCGCACGGACGTGGCAGGGAGGTGGGACCCGACGCCCTACGCACACACAAGGCGCAGCCAATCACCGCTTCCCGGCCCCGTCCCGGCCCTGTGACCTTCCGGGATGTCCCCGCCCCCGAGCGCCGATTGGATTATGCCCCATATGACCGCGCCCTCCCCTCTAGGGAGGCCCCTCCCCCGTGTGACGTAGGGCCCCGGAGCCGGGACAAGATGGTGAATGGTGGTGAGTGGCTGTTGCTGCTCTCCGGTCTCGGTTCTCCCGCTGCGACTCCTGCTCCTCCTGACGCCTCCCCACCTATCCCCAGGAGTGAGGCGGGTGTCAAGGAGTGGGCAGTGTCCCTCAGCTCAGGGAGTGATTTCTCCTGTAGTGGGATGTGGGGATGTTATTTGCACCTTGATACTGGGTTCAGTTTTGCGTCCCTCACTCCAAGAAGGACATTGAGGTGCTGGAGCGTGTACAGAGAAGGGCAACAAAGCTGGGGAAGGGTCTGGAGGAACAGGTCTGGTGAGGAGTGGCTGAGGGAACTGGGGTTGTTTAGCCTGGAGAAAAGGAGGCCGAGGGGAGCCCTGGCTCTCTACAACTCCCTGAAAGGAGGTTGGAGCCAGGTGAGGCTTGGTCTGTTGTCCCAAGCAACAAGTGATAGGACAAGAGGAAATGGCATCAAGCTGCACCGTGGGATGCTGAGGTTGGACATTAGGAACAATTTCTTCCCCGAAAGAACTGTCAAGTCCTGGACAGAGCTGCTTAGGGCAGTGGTGGAGTTACCGTCTCTGGAAGGCTTTAAAAACCATGTAGATGTGCTGAGGGACATGGTGTAGTGGTGGGCTTGACAGTGCTGGGTTAGTGGTTGGACTGGATAATCTTTTTCCAAACAAAATGATTTTGCGATTCTAAAGATTTTGCTTAGTTCCAGGGATTTCTTCTGTTGGAGAGGTAAAACTGAAGCTTAGACTACGTGAGGTCAGTGAAGTTTTGCAGAAGCAGCAGATCACTGGGCAGCTTGCAGGGTGTGGTTGTTGGCTGCTCTAGAAATGTTTCCCTGTGTTTTTACTGGGACTTGGCCTCTGGAATTACCCTGGGAAGCTCTGGAGGGCTGCATGCTTTAATCCAGGGCTGGCCATAGCTCAGGAGAGGCTCACAGGTATCTCTGGAGGGATGGCTCAGGTGAAAGGGCTACACAAAGGTTCTCCTGAGGAATTTCAGGTGGTAGCAGCTTTCATCGTGGAAACATCCCTCACTTTGATAATTTTAATCTGTGGAGATTCTGTGTGGAGGCTACTTCACTCCCCTTGGCCAAAGGCTTTGAGCCCTTGAGGTGGTAGAAGGTGTCTCTGTGTGTGGTAGAGGGGCTTGCAACCAGATGATCTTCAAGATCCCTTCTAACCCAAACCATTGTGTGATTCTTTGCTGGGATGGGTCTTGTTCAGCCTCTATGGCTGACAGGGGACATGGGTGGGGGGGTTTCTTCCTTTTCAATAAAGAAACCAACAACTTGGAGATGATCTTGAGAGACTGATTTATAAATAGCTGAGGTCAAGGCACGCGTGGAGCTGGAGCCCTGCCGAAGAAGATCTTTCTACTATGTACTTCTGAGACATGATTGTCATTTTCCATGTTTCTTCCCCCTGAATGACTCACACTCTGTTACCATGGAAACCATCAACATTACTTAGTTTTCACTTCTTCAGGCCCAGAGTGACCAGATGACACACACCAACCTCCCTGGGCTCAGGCACACCCAAAATCTGGGGGCGATGCTCGCCTTGAGCTCATCCAGCAGAACCAAGGCTGGGGGCTGCGTGGGTGACCATTAACCTTTGATGGGAAGGGAAGGGTACAAATGGGGTGTGAGCTTTCCCCACTCTGTCCCATCTCTATTCCCTGTGTTTTGAGGGATTAAAAGAGAAGGGAAGGTCCCATCCATAAAACTTAACATCAGATCTTGCTTCTGTGCATGAAAAGGAACTGGGAAGTGCTGCTTTGGTTGGTTAAATGGGGAAATTGGAAGTGCAAACGTGTTTCCACTGAGTGGAAAATGACAGGCAAGGGTTTAGCTTAATTACCTCTGCAGTGCCTTTTCCTTGATGGAGAGATTTTGTGGATGCGAGATCGATTCCGTGTTTTACTGTGTAGTCACTGTGAAAAGTGAAAGCTTTTCAAAAGCCAAGCGATGCTGTAACAAGGTCACGACCACATGGGGTCAGCCCAGCTCTCCCTAGTGAGGCTTGGACCTGCACAGGGAATACCGTGGGTTTCGGATGAGCCTTATCCAGATACATCCTCCCAGTTTCTGGCAGTCAGCTGTGCTGGGACATCCTGACCCAGAAGATACATCCGGCCTGTGGTATTTAATAACTGAACAGTGCTATTCTCTGAGCATGCATCTCGGCTTCTGACCTCCAGAGCTCACATGGTGCTGCAGCATAACTTTGCAGAATGAGGTGAAAATCCTTTAGTTTGGGTTAACCCCCTAACCCTGCCCCAGCAGGACCAGTTTTGTTTGTCCTGGAGACCAGTCTTGTCCTATTTACCAACTCAGGTGCTGGCTTCAGCTTGGCTTGGGGATGGAAACCTTTCTGTGTGTGGATTTTGTAGCAGTGTGAGTCTAAACCAGGCTGTACCTCAAATAGTGGGTTCGTTTTTGGGTCCCTCACTCCAAGAAGGATATTGGGAGTGGGTCCAAAGAAGGCAGTGAAGATGGTGAAAGGTCTGGAAAAACAGATCTGGTGAGGAGCAGCTGGGGGAACTGGGGTGGTCTAGCCTGGAGAAGAGGAGGCTGTGGGGAGACTTCATTACTCTCTAAAACTCTCTGAAAGGAGGTTGGAGCCAGGTAAGGGTTGGTGTCCTCCCAAGGAACAAGCAACAGAAGAAGAAGAAATGGCCTCAAGCTGCAGCAGGGGAGGATTTTAGGTTGGGCATTAGGAACAATTTCTTCCCCACAAGGGTTGTCAAGCCTTGGAACAGGCTGCCCAGGGCAGTGATGGAGTCTCCATCCTTGGAAGGATTTTAAAGCTGTGTAGAAGTGGTACTGAGGGACATGGTTTAGTGGTGACCTGGCAGAGCTGGGTTAGAGGTCAAATTTGATCTTGGAGGTCTTTTCCAATCTTTATGACTCTAAGGACAAACTGTATCAGAGTTAAGCCACTTTGCAGTGGCTCTTGGGAGTCCACACACAAAACAGGCTTCACTTCTTACCAGGAGCACGTGGCTGCTGTTGAGCTCCCACGTCTCCTTGAGCCATCTCAGAGTCCCACCGGGTGGCTTTTTAAAGGTCAAGCAATTAGGACCAGCGAGGATTCCCAGCAGCCAGCAATGAAACCTCCCTGGTAGCTCCGAGGCCAGGATTTGGTTGCTGAAGAGCAAGGGGAAAGTTGAGCTAAGACATTTCCATTTGTGTCACAGATACGTTCATCTCCTCTCTGCTGGTTCCACTGCAGCAGATTTTATTGCAGAGGGAAAAACACATCCCAGCAAAGTGATATCCTCTGGCTGCTCCGTGCTTGCCAGCACTGGAACAAGGCAGTCACAAGGCAGGGAAGCTGCAGATTCATGGCCGAGGGACAGTCAGAAAGATGGGAAAGGAGCCACACGCTTGATGTAGATGCCGGAGTCTGAAACACACCCTGCTTTATGAGGAAAGAAAAAGGCTTCTCCTTTCCTTCGGCCCTATGACACAAGGCAGGAAGAACGAGCAAGTCCTCACCACAATGAAATTGTTTATGTTCTGTTTTGGAAACACATGCTCAGGGCTTGGTGCACCCAGGGACCAACCTCTGGCTCTTTTTTAACTTCTTATAGATCGGGCTGTATCCAGGCACTGATGAATCCCGAGCGGTGGAAAGTCTGCACCAACGAGCTCCAGGCAGCTGGATTTCACAGAGGACACAGCACCTGCTTAACTCCTCACTCCAAGAAGGACATTGTGGTGCTGGAGCAGGTCCAGAGAAAGGCAACGAAGCTGGTGAAGGGTCCGGAGAACAGCTCTGTGAGGAGCAGCTGAGGGAATTGGGGTTGTTTAGCCTGGAGAAAAGGGGGCTGAGGGGAGACCTCATTACTCTCTACAGCTCCCTCGAAGGAGGTTGGTGCCAGGTCGGGGTTGGCCTCTTCTCACCAGTAACAAGTGACAGGACAAGAGGAAAAGCCTCAAGTTGCACCTGGGGAGGTTTAGGTTGGGTGTTAGGAACAATTTCTTCCCCCAAAGGGCTGTCAAGCCCTGGGCAGGGCTGCTCAGGGTAGTGTTGGAATCACCATTCCTGGAGGGATTGAAGAGTTGTGTAGATGTGATGCTGAAGGACATGGTTTAGTGGTGCCCTGGCAGTGCTGGTTAACTGTTGGGCTTGATGATCTTACAAGTCTGTGTTAACTGCAATGATTCTGTGATTCTAATCCTCATCTGTCTGACAGAGAGAAGATGCTGCCGTGTCTCCCCACATGTTACCCACAGATACGTGACAAGAATCTTGAACATGATAGAGTCATAGGGGAAGCCTAGTAGTCTCCAGCAAGGTTTTGCCACCATCCAGATGGCCACCTGGGAAACTGTATTTCTTTGGGGGTTTTGATAGCATTGGTGCAGTTCTTAGAGGAGAATTGCATCTGGACTGTGCCTGCCTCACTGGAAATAATTACCCCATCTTCAGCTCAGAAGCCAAAAGTAATTTAACTGCAGGGGAAGTGTCAGGAACTGCTTGGTGTGTCACAAGCCCCTGCCCCGACTTTCAAAGGGAAGCAGAGGCTGCCTTGTCCCAGCATCCATAGAGGGTGGAAGAAATGCGTATTGAGCATCTTCAGGTTTTCTCATCTGTCCTCCCCATGGCCCAGAAACACTGATTTTTGTACAGAAAATCCCCACCTGAGGCCAACACAATCACACCTCATTAGTGCTCAAATATCCCAGCTGTGAGTCCAGCCTGGGGCTTAAAATCACGCAGCAGCAGCAGCTCCAGCAAGAAGCTGGATGTGGCCATTTTAGGAGATGTCAAATAGCAGCAGCTCACCCCCAAAAAACCCCAGAACCTGGAGCAGATTGAGCACAAACCTGGCCTTGAACTAAGAAGTGGGAAATGCAGCCCACTTCCTTTTGATCCCCAAGCCCCCCCGAGCCTGCACACAGCAGGTATGAGGGTGCTGGATCTTTAGTAACTCCAGATATGGATGGTCCCTGCAGGTGAAATGACATTTTCTCATCAGCCACAAGGAGAGCACTCCAGGTGATGGATGTCCCCAGCCTTCCCCTGCAGAATGAGCACAATGTGGATGCAAGAAGCCATTTTCTCTGGATGGATTAGGGAGTAAATCACAGCTTTTACCATTTTCCCTCCCACCAAACTCAAGCTGGTGGTACCCAGATGGCATTTGTCTAGTGACTGTCTCAGCAAACACACTATCTCACCCGACTTCCTGTCAGTGGGCTGGTTCAGAAGGACCTTCCTGGATTTCCCAAAGGTTGTATTTCTCAATTAGATTCAAGAATGAAGCTTCCTCAAAGGAAATCCAGTCTTGATCTCTTGTCTCCTCTTCCATGGATGCTGGGGGAGATGTTTCAGGTACAAAACTGACTTCTCTGAAGCCACAGAGCATCAGGCAGGGTTTGGGCAGGGGTGAGTGTCCATCCTACACCATGAGGTCATCTGAAAAGTGAGGCCAAGCTCAGCAGTGGGAAGGGCTTTGGAGAGGAGCTGTGGGCAGGAGGAAGCTCTCACACCCTGATTGTACGTGAGGCCCAGCACGGCAGCTCTGTGACCACCCCAGCTGAAGGCAGAAAGACCTTGGCATGTCCCTCAGCAGCAGGCTGATGGGACAAAGCGTGCAGCAGTTTGGAAGTAAGTGGTTAACGACCAGCTGAGAGGCTCTGCCAGGCCGTGCCGGACCCTGCACCAAGCTGTGGAGCAGGACGTGGAGCCTGTGAGGAAGCACACCCTGAATTTGGGCAGCTGAGAACACAGAGGACAATACTGCCCTGGGAGCTGCTTGGCAGGCTTGATCTCTGTTTATCCATCATGGTGGGAATGCCTTATCTTCCGCCTGGGCTGCCCTGTGTGAGCACTGATAAGAGGTGGTTGTTGAACAGAACCCGAAGCAGATGTTCCTTTAGTCTCTGTATTCCAAGGTTACAGAGAAGCAAAACCAGTGGTGGCTGTTTGCTGCGCCCAGAGCCAGCACGGTGTGGCAGAAGTCCTGTGGTGGCTGGTACAAGCCCATGGGGTGGAGCATTTTGCCACTGCTGCAGTGGGTGATACCTGCTCTAGTGTCATGGAGCCACCTGCAGCAGGGCCATCTCTGTGTTCAGGCCACCATCATAGAACCATTTTGATTGGAAAAGACCTTTGAGATCATTGAGTCCAGCCGTTCTCTAACTCCACCAAGGCTGGTGCTAAACCAAGTCCCTCAGCACCACATCTCTGTGTCTTTGAAACACCTCCAGGGATGGGGGTTCAAGCACCACTGTGGGCACCCTGTTCCAGTGTTTGAGAACCTTTTCAGTGATGAGGTTTCTTCTCATATCCAACCTAAACCTTCCTGGTTCAAGTTGCAGACATTTCTTCGTGCTCTGTCACTTGTTACCAGGGAGGAGAGACCAGCTGCCACCTGGCTCCAACCTCCTTTCAGGGAGTTGTAGAGAACCAGAAGGTCTCCCCTCAGCCTCCTTTTCTCCAGGCTGAACAGCCCCAGTTCCCTCAGCTGCCCCTCACCAGACCTGTTCTCCAGACCCTTCACCAGCTTTGTTGCCCTTCTCTGGACATGCTTCAGCATCTTTTTTGAGTAAGAAAGCTCAAAATTGACCACAGTACTCAAGGTGTGGCCTCACCAGGAGGCTGCAAATACTCCAGGACCCTAAACCTCCCCTGGTACAGCTTGCAGTTATTTCCTCTTGTCCTGTCACTTGTTACTAGGGAGAGGAGACCAACCCTCACCTGGCTGCAGCATCCTTGTGGAGCGCTATGATCTCTCCTTGGCCCCAGCCAGCTGGTGACAGGGAATCTGCTCAGCCATGGCATGGTTGCCCATGGTTCACCTCACCCAGCTGTGCCTTTTCCCTCTAGGTGGAGTTATTACACATCAGATTTCAGCTTCTTCCGTGTCTGGACCTGCAAATGATGAGGTTCCTGCCACTCTGTTTGCATCCTCATTACTCAGATAATTCCCAGGAATGTAATGACCAGAATTTAATGAAGCCCAGGGTGTCTTGGAGGGTTTGCATGCTGCATGCGTGGGATGGGAAGGCTGAGCTGTACTTGGGGTGTGCGTGGGCAGGGGGAGGGTGAAGGTCACTCCAAATGCAATGAGAGGGATAATGCAGGGATGTAGCATGGGCTTTGGGGAGCACCCTCCTTTCATGCTGCTTTATCAACTGCTCCTCCTTCCTCTTACCTGGTGGTACAGTTGTGGGGGGAGGGAGGGGAGGCAGGAAATCCTGCAGGGCTATTTCTGAACTCTGGATCAATCAACAACGTCGTTAAGGGGTGGGGACTGACTTGGTTGCAGAGGGCTTGAAGGGCAAGCTTGATTCCAGATGTGCTCATTCCCAGGCTGTATGGGCACCTGAGATAGCACAGCGTTTGGCTGGGAGTGCTTGGGGAGGAATTTGAGCCAGATTGTGCTGTGCCCAAGGACTGTGAGGGCTTAGGGGACAGTTTGAGCCACATTCTGCTGTACCCAAGAGGGGGTCTGCCTTTGAGGCTATTCTTCTTCAGAGAATCACAGAATTGTAGGGGTTGGAAGGAACTTCGAGAGACCACTGAGTCCAACCCCCTGCTAAAGCAGGTTCACCTACAGAAGGTCACACAGGAATATGTCCAGGTGGGTTTTGAATGTCTCCAGAGATGGAGACTCCACCACCTTCCAGTGCTCCATCATCCTTAAAGAAGTTTCTCCTCACAATTAGATGGAACTGCTTATGTTCAAGGTTGTGCCCATTCCTTTCACCACACTGCATTGCTGCAGGGCTAGGAGGGTCAGCCCACTCAGCTTTTAGGTCCTTGAAAGTGGTTTCTTCTCTTTTTCTCTTTTTTTTGTTTTTGTTTGCCACTGCCTAAGAGAAGAATGTTACAAGTGCTCACCCAGTGCTCTTCCTGGTGCTCAGCTTGTTCCCCCACCAGCAATGTTCTTCACTCTCAGGGTCTCTCCCAGGATCTTCAGTGCTTTTGAAGATGTAAACCCCCTCTCCCTCCTCTCCCATCATCTGTTTGTCTTAGACATGTTCCCATCAGCTTCTCCTGTTTATGGAAAAGGGAACAAGAAAAAAGTCTTCGTGAGATAAACCATCGAGGTCTAAGGCTGTGTCCTTTGAAGTGCCTGACATGTGATTTTCAGCTGTGGCATGATGTGAAGCAGATGTGGTCCCTCCAGATGGTTACCCAGGACAGGGCAGTGTGGAGCAGAGCTGGATAGGGCCATGGGGCAGCTGGATAAGAAGGCATGAGGATACCTTGTGATCTGGGCTGGGTGAAGTTTTGTTGGCTTTTTTTTCCCTGCTCTGTGTTTTTGCTTTGGGGGGACATCTTGGGGTGCTTGGCATTGTGGGGGGAGCCAGGGAGAGGGGATGAGCTGGTCTGATTACCAGGACCCAAGCCCTAGGAAGGGACACATCGTGTTTGGTCTGAGACCCGTTGCTCTGCTTGAGCCTGTGCACATCCCAGGCTCCCGGTGTTACACCTAGAGCCTTTCCAGGACTTTCTGGGCTGTGTTTTTCCAGCTTTAGCATTCCTGAGAGCCCTCCTCACCCTTATCACCTCATTGGGGCAAAAGCAAATAACCTGAAACTCTTTCCTCAAGGTCACTGATGGCCAAGAGCAGCTCTTGCGTTGCTCTCCTGCCTAAAGCTGCTGAGAGAGCCATTGGGGAAACCAGTCCCAGGTGAGGTGTGGCTGTCCCTGCCTCCTGTGATGGGCAATACACACCACACTGGTGGGAAGGAGCACCACCTCCAAACGCAGCCAGCAAGTCACAGAATCACAGAATCCACTGGGTTGGAAGAGACCTCTGGAGGCCATCTAGTCCAACCCCACTGCAATAAGCAGGGACATCCCCAACTTGATCAGATTCCTCAGAGCCTCGCATCAGGCCTGACCTTGAATATCTTCAGGGACTTCCACCACCTCCCTGGACAACATGTTCCAGTATTCCACCACCTTCATGCTAAGGGGGAATGAATGGGCACAGGCTGCTGAGATGCCCCTTCCTGCTCCTGAGCTGGATGTGGGGAGCATGGCTGGGGCTTGCTGGCAAAGGGGCTGAGTACTTCATTTGAGTGCCCTAAGAGGAACACGAAGGGAAAGGAGCCCTGTGGGGAGGTGACTGGGGGCAAATATAAGTGTCAGGAGCTGGTTGCAGGCTCCCCATTGCCCAACTTTCTGCTCTGGGCAAGCAAGTGGCAAAGCCAGTCAGAAACAGGGTGGTGAAAGGTGTGAGAAGGACTTTGCCAGGCTCATTCTGCAGGTGATGTGCTAGTGAGGGGAACTGACACTGCATCTCTGCCCTGGGGTTAAGGAATTGCACAAGAGTACTGTGTCTGGTTCTGGAGTCCTCAGCACAAAAATGACAGAATCACAGACTGGTGGGGTGTAGAAGAGACCTCTGGAGATCATCCAGTCCAACCCCATGCAAAAGCAGGGACACCCACAGCAGCTTGCCCAGGATCACGATGTCTAGGTGGGTTTGGAATCTCCCCAGAGAAGGAGACTCCACAACCTCTCTGGGCATCCTGCTCCAGAGTGTTTACAGCAAAGAAGTTTCTCCTCCTGTTCAGATGGAGCCTCCTGGGTTCCGTTTTGTGCCTGTTGCCCTTGTCCTGTCACTGGGCACCACTGAGAAGAGTCTGGTCCCATCTTCTTATCCCCACCCCCATTTTACCTCTTGGTTCCACTGGTTTCTTTTTCTTTCTTTCCAAGAAAGATGTGGACCTGCTGGAGTGGGGCCAGAGGAGCCTGTAAAAATACTGAGGACTGGAATCCCTCTGCTGTGAGGATAGGCTGAGAGAGCTGGGGTTGTTCAACCTAGAGAAGAGAGGGCTCTGGGGATAAAAGGAAGATGTTTTTGATGCTGAGGGTGGTGAAATGCTGTCTCAGATTTCCCAGAGAGGTGGTAGATGCCCCATCCCTGGAACCATGCTAGGTCAGGTTGTTTGGGGTTCTGGGCAACCTGCTCTAGTCAGAGATGTCCCTGCTGACTGCAGAGAGGTCAGACTAGGTGGCTTTTAAAGGTCCCTTCCAACCTAAACCATTCAATGATTCTGTGAATACAGAACTGCTGTTCTCCCATCCTGAAGACGAGGCTGGAGCAGACCCACTTTGAAAGGCAGAATGGGGACATGGGCTGGGCCCATGGGCTTGGCCCATGGGCTTCACTTGCTCCAGACTACTGCAATCTCCCTATGGCCCCTTCTGCTTGCCCCTGGGCTGATCCAGTGCCTCCTTCTGGGATGTGTTCCTGGGCAAAGACCAAGCAGGAGCCATTCCCACCCAGGGGGGCTAGTGTGAGTCAAATTTCTTATCCCAGTTCCTCTGCTGTTTCTTTTACACCCTCTCTCCAGGCAGGAAATCAAAGTCCAGCTTGCTCATTAGGGGCTGACCAGCTGCTGACCAAAAGCCAACAAAAGAAACCCCAAATGCTGTGTTTGCTCAGACTGCTGCTTTCTCAGGGGAGGAGTGGGAGTCCTCCAGCCAGAGCCTTCCCACCGGCAGCAAAGTCAGCAGTGCAGGGGAGCTCCATTTCCAGGTCTTTGACTTAACTATGGATCAAAGGAAAGCTTTCCAGATGATTTCTGTGTCTGACAGGTTCTTGCATTTCTGAGCCACTGTGACATATGGGGTTGGCCTTTCTGAGTCATTTGGGCTCCAGGGAAATATTTTGGACAGTCCTATGTTGAGCTAAAAAAAGAATCTCACCCCCTGCCCCAAAAGTGTCACCAGAAGGTCAAGGGAGGTTCTCCTCCCCATCTGTTCTGCCCTAGAGAAGCCACATCTGGAGAACTGGGTCCAGTTCTGGGCTCCCCAGTTCGAGAGAGACAGGGAACTCCTGGAGAGAGTCCAGCAGAGGCTACAAAGATGCTGAGGGGCCTGGAGCATCTCTGTGAGGAAAGACTGAGAGACCTGGTGCTGCTTAGTCTGGAGAAGAGCAACTCAGTAGGGGATCCCCTCAGTGCTCAGCAAGAGCTAAAGGACAGGGTTCAAGAGGATGGGGTCAGACCCTTTTCAGTGGTGCCCAGTGCCAGGACAAGGGGCAATGGGCACAAACTGGAAACCAGGAGGCTTTGTCTGAACAGGAGGAGAAACGTCTTTGGTGTGAGGATGCTGGAGCAGGCTGCCCAGGGAGGTTGTGGAGTCTCCTTCTCTGGAGAGATTCCAAACCTACCTTCCTAGAGATGATCCTGGGCAATCTGCTGTGGCTGGCCCTGCTTTATCAAGGGGTTTGGAGTAGATGATCTCCAGAGGTCTCTTCCAACTTCCATCATGCTGGGATGCTGGGATTCTATTGGAAAGTGCAAATGCTGCATGCAGCCTTTTATGTGGATCAGACCAATCTGATCTAGTGGAAGGTGTCCCTGTCCACAACAGGGGAGTTTGAATTAGAGGATATTTAAGGTCCCTTCTAAGCCAAATAATTCTATGATTCTATAAATGATCAAAACAATGTAAGCTCCCTATCAGCTTTTTTGGGGTGAATTTGGCATGTTGGGGTCTTATTTCTTCTTAAACTGGTGTTTCCCATCTCCTCCCTCCCCTATCACAGCTGTTCCCAGCTCCCAGCAAGGGGAAAGTCCAGATTTGCACCCCTGACCTGTGGCCTCAATAACACCCTGGGAAAAGTCCCCATTTGTGTTCTGCAGTTATAAAAACCAGACAGGAAGCTTCAGAGAAACCCAAGGAGCAGTTTGGGGGAGGAGGGTGGGGAAGGCTGAAGCTTGAAATATGTGGAGCAGCTGGAGAGATGCAGGAAATTTGGAGTTAACTCCAGTTGGCAGCCGGTCACCAGTGGTGCTCCCCAGGGCTCAGTGCTGGGGCCAGTTCCGTTTAATATCTTTATCAATGATCTGGGTGAGGGGGTCAAGGGCACCCTCAGTAAGTCTGCAGATGACACTAAATTGGGTGGGAGTGTTGATCTGCTGGAGAGTAGGAGGGCTCTGCACTGGTGAGGCCACATCTCAAATACTGGGTTCAGTTTTGGTGTTCTCTCTCCAAGAAGGACATTGAGATGCTGGAGCGTGTCCAGTGAAGCTGGTGAAGGGTCTGGAGAACAGGTCTGGTGAGGAGCACCTGAGGGAACTCAGGTTGTTCAGTCTGGAGAAAAGGAGGATGAGGGAAAACCTTCTGGTTCTCTACAACTCCCTGAAAGGAGATTGGAGGCAGGTGGGGGTTGGTCTCTTCTCCCTAGCATCAGGTGATAGAATCAATCACCGAATCACCAAGGTTGGAAGAGAAAAGATCATCAAGTCCAACCTGTCACCACAGACCTCATGACTACTAAACCATGGCACCAAGTGCCACATCCAATCCCCTCTTGAACACCTCCGGGGATGGTGACTCCACCACCTCCCTGGGCAGCACATTCTAACGGCTAACAACTCTCTGTGAAACTGTGCCAGGGGAGGATTAGGTTGGCTATTAGGAACAATGTCTTCCCTGCAAGGGTGATCAGGCACTGGAACAGGCTGCCCAGGGAGGTGGTGGAGTCACCATCCTTGGAGGTGTTGAAGAAACGTGTGGACATGGCACTTAGGGCCATGGTTTAGTGGCCATGGTGTTGTTAGGTTGATGGCTGGACTCAGTGATCTTTCCCAACCAAACCAAGTCTGTGGTTGTGTGATTTCAAAGGAGGGGCTGGGGTGCCAATCAGAAGGGGAGCAGGCATGAGGATAGATTGCCCAGAGCACGCTGCTCTGGAGCTTACGGGAAAAGAGGCACTTCTTGCTTTTTAATCCATAACATCCAGTAGATATTTATAGATCTTTTATCTCTTTAGTGCCTTGGTGCCACAAGTAAAAGCTTCCAGTGCTTTTACAGTACTTAAAGCCAACAAATCAAACCCCCACTGGTTTCCAGAAAGGTTTTGAGCTGCATGAGCATGGCCATCACTCAGTCAGAATTTAATTAGGCTGATGAAACCGCTTCTCACATCCAAATTGGTGCCATCACTGAGGGCTTTGGCTCATCACCATCCTTTCCTGCACCGGAGACAAGGGTTGCAACACCCAGGGAGAGAGGGGTTCTCGGCAGCCAGACTGAAGCAGGCAGCTCACTTCTGCGTGTGGTTTCATCTCTGGCCGGTGGTGGCGACGCCTGGTCTGGGTTTCCTGCATCCTTGGTCTATGCTGGGTGAATCCCTGGTGGCACTGGCTGCCTAGAGGCCCTCTCCACAAGACTATGCAGCAAGCAGGGCAGGGCAGAAGATGCTGCTGATCCCATCCCTGATGGGTTCACCAGGCTCTTGGCCAAGCAGTGCTTGACCGAATGAGAAGCTAGGAGGGGTTGGATGAGGTGGGGGAAGGTGCTCACATCCCCACCGTGGTCTGAGCACCTGGATGAAGGGGCACAGTGGATCCTGATCCAATTTGCTGATGATACTAAACTGGGAGCAGTGTCTGACCCTCCATCAGGCTATGCCATCACTCAGTGACACCTGGACAATCTGGAAAGTTGGTTGGAGGGCAACCTCATGAAGTTCAACAAGGGCAAGTGTAGGGCCCTGCACCTGGGGAGGAATAATCCCTGCACCAGTACAGGTGAGGGGTGACCTGCTGGAAAGCAGCTTTCTGGAGAAGGACCTGGGAGTGCTGGTGGTTCACCATGAGCCAGCACTGTACTCTGTCAGCCAAGTAGGCCAATGGTCTCCTGGGGTGCATTCCTCTGAGGGTGCTGGAGTCCTGGAGCAGGCTGCCCAGAGAGGCTGTGGAGTCTCCTTCCCTGGAGAGATTCCAAACCCACCTGGACATTGTGATCCTGGGCAAGCTGCTGTGGGTGCCCCTGCTTTAGCAGGGGTGTTGGACTAGATATCTCCAGAGGTCCCTTCCAATCTCCACCAGTCTGGGATTCCAGTGTTTTGTATTTAAGGAGTTGCCTTTGCACTCAGATGATCCTGGGGAACTGGACCACCCAGGAGCCCCTTCCCAGCCCAATGGCTGGAAAGTCCCCAGCATACTTCCTGAGATACTCAGCTGACTCATCCAGCTTGGTTTTACTACAGATGCATTTTAGGAGCTTTCTTGAGCCCCTGCCCACTGTGGACAAGCCTTCCTGCCTGGGGTGGCCATCCCACAGCAGGAGTTAACAACGAGTAACATTTCACCTGTGCAGGCAGACTGAGAGAGCTGGGGCTGGTCAGCCTGGAGAAGAAAGGGCTCTAAGGAGACCTTACAGCAGCCTTCCAGAACCTGGAGGGGGCTACAAGAAAGCTGGGGAGGGATTTTTCACAAGGGCTTGTTGTGAAAGAATGAGGGGGAATGGATTGATGCTCGAGGAGGGCAGATTTAGACTGGATGTTAGGAAGCAATTCTTTACAGTGAGGGTGGTGAGACACTGGAACAGGTTGCCCAGGGAGGTCATGGATGCCCCCTTCTCTGGAGGTGTTGAAGGCCAGGCTGGATGAGACCTTGAGCAACCTGGTCTAGTGGAAGGTGTCCCTGCCCATGGTGGTGGTGGGGGTTGGAATTAGATGATCTGTAAGGTCCCTTCCAACCCAGACCATTGTGAGTGGGGGTTTCCAGAATCCAGCCCCATGCTGTGCTGTGTCCCAGTTACAGGCAACAACTCATCTCCTTGTGGTAATGCTTGGGGGGCTATTTTGTGGGTTTGCCCCCCCAAACTAAACAGCTTCCCCAGATCTCTTTCCATCAACTCACATTCATACCCAGGCTGGGTGACTCTCACCCTGCTCCTTTCTGCAGCCCTCTTTTGGAGATGTTTCCTATTTTCCTTTGTTGTTAAATTCCCTGTGGGTCTGCAGGTCTCCCACCAGTACAGGGCTCTGTTCCTGCTTTAGGACCTCTCTGTGACTTGCCCATCTGCCAGGTATTGAGTTACCAGGGGCTTAAAAAGCCACAGGGATCCCAGCCCACCCCCAGCCTTTGCTCAGACGTGCAAAGCCCCTCCCTGCCTCCAGCAAACTGGATTCTCACCCCAGCAGCCGGTTTCCATCAAGACCTTTCACTGAAGTGATTTATTTTTTCCTTTCCCCTCCTGCAAGGTCCTGCAGCAGGGTCAGCAAAGAAGGGGCATCTATCCCCCTGGTCCTCCTTGCTGTTGTAGGGCTGGAGGAATCCTATCTTTAGGCATCTCTATCAGCTGCATGCATTAAACTGGGGTTTAAGAGCTCTGTTGGCTCTGAACTACCATCCCCATAATGTCCTTCTTGAAAAGAGAAGACTGAGAGGAGATCTTGTCAATGTTCATACATACCTGAGGGGTGGATGTCAAGAAGGGGGTGCCAGTTTTTTTTCAGTGGTGTCCTGTGATAGGACAAGGGACAATGGATGCTAACTGGTGCACAGGAAGTTCCATCTCAATATGAGGAGAAACTTCTTTGCTGTGAGGGTGCTGGAGCCTTGGAGCAGACTGCCCAGAGAGGTCTCCTTCTCCAGAGACTTTTTAATTTGGTGTTCTTTTTCAGTTACCCAGAAGGGTCAACTACAGCCATATTTCACTGCCTCAGCAGAATAATGCTCCACATCTTCATTCAGTGCTGGTGCTGCAGAGGCCCACGGCAGCTGAGGTTCGCATTGCCTTGGCTTGCCGAGACCCTCCTCATCCTCTGTCATTGGCTTTAATGCCCAAACACAGAGTGGTGGGAGTGGTGGGAGTTGGAAGCCATCTCTGGAGATCATCTAGTGCAAGCCTCTTGTTAGAGCAGGGTCACCTAGAACACTCTCAAATCCACATGATCTCCAACACCTCTCTCTAGCACATCATTGGAGACCTTTTGCACCCACCAGCTCCTGCTTTGACTTGGCAGCATCCCACCAGTAATGTCTGATGACTACAGGAAGATCAGCAGAGCAGACAGCTATGGTCCTCCTTGTCCTCATGCTGCCTGTCCCTGGGGGGACAATCCATCCCTTCCTATGGGCTCCAGCTCTATCAGCTCCCCTCCCCAAGCCAACATGCTGCTTGTGCTCCCACCTCATGCTGGTGTCCATACTTGGTGTGTGACTGTTCCCACCCGTGCTGGCCAGCCCTGAGCTTGCCTTTGTGCTCTGTTTGATCTGGTGTTTCTCCAGACTTTAGGTAAACCACAGATATTTCATTCCTCTGCCCCCTCCATTCCAACAGCTCATTTCCCATTTGCATCTTTTCATCCAAGGAGAAAGGAAAAACATGCCAGAAACCCCACCAGTCTCCTTCGGAGCCTCTCAAAGCACCCTGTGACTCTCCCTGCTTCTCAGCCTCCTGCAATTTCCCACCCAGCTTCTCCCAGCTCCCATCCTTGAGGGGGGCCATGCGGGGAAGATCTGCAGTCACAAACAGCTTCTGCCTTCCCATGCCCCTTCCTCGACCTCCTCGGCTTCTCTGCTCAGGATTTCCTGCCTCACCACCTCCCCCAGCTGCAAAGCTGGGCCCCAAAGTCAGTGTAGCAGAGTGCTGGAACCCCCTACCCTGCCACAGGCAGGGACACCTCCTACTAGACCAGGTTGCTCAAAGCCTCATCCAACCTGGCCTTGCACACCTCCAGGGAGGGGGCATCCACAGCCTCCCTGGGCAACCTGTTCCAGTGTCTCACCACCCTCACTGGAAAGAACTTCTTCCTAATCTTCAGTCTAAATCTGCTCTCTTCCAGCTTCAATCCATTCCCCCTCATCCTATCACAACAACCCCTTGTAAAAAGTCCCTCCCTTCCCCATGAGAATGGTGGAACACTGGAAGAGGTTGCCCAGAGATGTGGTTGAAGCCCCATCCCTAGAGATATTCAAGGTCAAACTTGATGGGGCCCTGAGGAACCTGATCTAGTTGCAGATGTTCCTGCTCACTGCAGGAGGGGTTGGAATAGATGACCTTTGAGGGTCCCCTCTAACCTGATGGATTCTATGATTCTATGATCTCCTCTGGATACTAGGAAATTCTTTCCAGTGAGGGTGGTGAGACACTGGAACAGGTTGCCCAGGGAGGTTGTGGATGCCCCCTCCCTGGAGGTGTTCAAGGCCAGGTTGGATGGGACCCTGAGCAACCTGGTCTAGTGGGAGGTGCCCCTGCCCATGGTAGGGGGTGTTGGAACTAGATATCTGTATGGTCCCTTCCAACCCAAACCATTCTCTGATTCCTGCCCCACCTTTCCTTTCCACCTTACACCTCCCTGCCCTGCATACCCTCAGGCTGTGAAATAGAGGTAAATACTTTCTGGCGAGCCATGCCCATCACACGCCTGGCTTCAGTGCTGTTCCAGGCCAGGCAGGTTTTTATGGCTGTGCCTCACCTGCTCTCTCATCCAGCCAAACCCTGGTGCTGCCTGCCAGGACCGTGCACGTTCTCCTGCCTCCTGGGAGCGCCTGGACTTGCCAGGCAGCCAGGAGCTGCCAGCACCCAGAAGAACGAGCCCGTGGGCACGGGGCTGGGCTGGGAGGCTCCATAACAGGTCCTGAGCACACCTCTGCCCTGGCTGCAGTCCCATTTGAGGTGGGACCAAGGAGTGGGAGGAATCACTTGGCATCACTGAGCCACCTCTTCACCTTGTGTTTATGGAGCAAGGGTGCAGCCTGCCCCAAAGCATGTGAGGCAAAGGAGATCTCTGCAGAAATGCAGCAGTGGTGCTGGGGACATGAATAATTTCCTCTGAGTGAAGCAAATTCAGCTTGCACCCGGGGAAAATGCTGCAGGTGATGCTGTCTCCTGCTCCTCTCTGTGCCCCATGGACCTGGAGGTCCAAGTGAGTAGCCAACCATGAGCTGGAGAGAGGCCAGAGGAGGCCACAACAATGATGGGAGGGCTGGAGGCCCTCTGCTGTGAGGTCAGGCTGAGAGTGTGGGGCTGTTCAGCCTGTAGAAGGCTCTGGGGAGACCTTCTTGTGGCCTTCCAGTACCTAGAGGAGGCTACAGAAGAGCTGGGGAGGGACTTTTTATAGATAGTGATAGGATGAGGGGGAATGGATTGAAGCTGGAGAAGGGCAGATTTAAACTGGATGTTAGGAAGAAATTCTTTCCAGTGAGGGTGGTGAGACACTGGAACAGGCTGCCCAGGGAGGTTGTGGATGCCCCCTCCCTGGAGGTGTTCAAGGCCAGGTTGGATGAGGCTTGAGCAACCTGATCTAGTGGCAGGTGCTCAGCGCAGCGGGGCTGGAACTAGAGGATCTTTAAGCTCCCTTCCAGCCTAACCCATCCTTTGATTCTCTTGTTTTGGCAAGCCTGGGACGAGGCAGCAGCAGGGCGCACAGGCTGCTTGTGTCACACGGGAGAGCTGTCCTGCCACAGCGCCGCGGAACCGCCAAACCCAGGAGCACAACCCACAGAAACCAGGAGCAAGCAGCTGAGTATTAAATAAAAGATTTGACTTTTATTTAAAATAAAATGCATTTGTACATAACCTTGTAACCACAGACTACAGGAACGCAACACTGGTGATCCCCCGGCACCAGGTGGGGCAGGAGCTCCCCTCCTCGTCCGCCTTACTGCGGCGCTGGCTTAGCGAGCAGGGAGGTCCTGGCCCTGGGGAGGGCTACGGAGGGCTTTGTGGCACAGCTCTGGAATCCTAGTTGACTGAGATAAAAATTTCCTGGGTTGAAACTGAGGGGTTTTGCTGGGGGGGGGGGTGGTGGGGGGAGTGGTATTTTGGTGACTCCCCACACTCCTTACAGGCATCCTACTAGTTAATGCTGATCTATGCTGATAATTCTAAGCTGGCTTGTGAGAGCAGTTAAAAAAAAACTGTACAGTTTTATAAAAATCTGTGGTGGTTTTTTTTTTTGGGGGGTTTTTGTTGTTGTGTTGTGTTTTTTGTTTTTTTTTTTACATTAGTTATACACAAAACAAAAGCCTTATTATACTTCATAGACCTCTGACTTCATATCGTAATGAAAAAGGTTTGCGTATCGTAGGCAGAAGATGTGGCTATGCTGCTGAAAAGAAGATACTAACAAAGTGTCAAGCATACAAGGTGGTGTAAAAATAGAACAAAACATTTAAAATGGAACCAAAATGAGACCAAAAGGACAATATAAGTGATTATCAAAAGGCACCTTTAACAAATCAAACCCGAGCTCTATCAGACTAACAGAAGGGTCACCTTGCGAGGCCACACGCGACTGCCTTCAAAGCCACGTCCGGGCGGCTCGCTTAAGAGCGGAGTCCTGGGGCGTGTAGTGTGGGAGGAGAAAGATGGAAGCTCTACTTACAGGGGGGGGGGATGACTTCAAAACAGGTCAAATGTACAGAATAAACCAAAAAAAACACAAACCCAACCAAAAAAACCAAAGGAAAGCGAACACTCATGCGTTAAACATGATAAATAGACTTCATATAGGTCAAGCCCTGGCTGGCTGTAGAGCATGGCTTAGAGTTCTCTTAGAAAATTGGCTGTTTTCAGTCAGTCACAAAAAAACAGTATCTCATCCTGATCTGCCCCTTGGATGCAGGTATCTGAATACCACCGGCGCGGTCCACCTGGCCCAGGCACGAGTCTCTTTGTTACAGCAAAGTTAAGAGAAGTGCTCGTTAGTGCACAGGGATTAACTGGGCAGGCAATGCAAGAGGGAAACCCCCGACTTCTCCTGGTTAAAAAACAAAACAACAAAATGAAAATTAAAAAAGATACATTTCAAGCTTACTTTTATTAAGCAGCACATCTCAAAGAACAGCTGTTGAATGTTAAATAGGACTCTGGCGGCGAGGTTCCTCTTGGGGTGCAGTGGCCGGGGCTCACACCCAGCCGCTGGTCAGTTTGTAGAACATCTCCTCGTCCAGGCTCTCGTTCTGGTCCTTGGCTCGCGTCGACAGGAAGATGTAGCCACCGATGAACTCGTGAACCACCTTGCAATCCACCTCCGTGCAGATGAAGGACACGCGGACGTCGTCTGCGAACTCCACTGTCACCTGCGGGGACAAAATGGCGGCGGGGGGCGGGTGTCAGCCTCACTGGCGGCTTCCCAAGGGTGTCACACGCACACATGCTCTTCCTGTCTGCCTCATCTGTCTTTCCTCTCACCCGAGAGGACTTTTCCCTTCACAGAATCCCAGAAACATTCCGGTTGCAAAAGACCCTCAGGCCCACCAAGTCCAACCGATCACCCTACTCTACAAGGTTCACCCCTAAACCATACCCCCAGGCACCACCCTTTCCTGAGGAAGTCACAGAATCCCGGACTGGTGAGGGTTGGAAAGGACTGCTGGAGATCTTCTAGTCTAATTCCCCCAGTAAAGCAGGGCCACCCACAGCAGGTTGTGCAGCATCACAATGTCCTCTCCAGGTGGGTTTTGATTCTCTCCAGAGGAGACTTCACAGCCTGCTCCAGGGCTCCAGTACCCTCACACCAAAGGAATTTTTCCTCTTGGTCAGATGGAACCTCCTGGGTTCCAGTTTGTGCCCTTTGCCCCCTGTCCTTACTGGGCAACCACTGGAAAGAGCGTGGCCCCCTTCTCTCGTGTTGTGTGTATCCCCCTGCCACTTAGCTCTTGCTAAGCACTGAGAAGATCCCCTTTGAGGCTGCTCTTTTCTAGGCTGAACAGCCCCAGGTCTCTCAGCCTTTCCTCCTCACAGAGATACTCCAGGTCCCTCAGCATCTTTGTAGCCTCTGCTGCACTCTCTCCAGTGGTTCCCTGTCTCTCTTGAACTGGGCAGCCCCAGAACTGCACCCAGTCCTCCAGATGTGGCTTCATCAGAGCAGAATAGAAGGGGAAGGAGAACTTCCCTTGACCTGCTGGCCACTCTGTTATGATTGCACCCCAAAATAGAATCATAGAATAGAATCATAGAATGACCTGGGCTGGAAGGGATCTCCAAAGGTCATTTAGTCCCACCTCCCCGCAGTCAGCAGGGACATCCCCAACTAGATCAGGTTGCCCAGGGCCTCGTTGAGCCTCACTTTGAATATCTCCAGGGGTGGGGCCTCAACCACCTCCCTGGGCAACCTGTTCCAGTGATCCACCAACCTCACAATGAAGAACTTGTTTCTAAATACTTGCACCCAAAATACTTGGCCTTGTTTGTTGGCCATGAGGGTGCATTGCTGGCTCATGGTGAAGCAGCACTCCCAGGTCCTTCTCTGCCAAACTGCTTTCCAGCAGGCCAGCCCCTCACCTCTACTGGTACTAAGGGAGGATTGGGACCAACAATCCTCAGGGGTCCCTTCCAACTTAGGATATTTTGTGATTCTATGAGGCAATGACTATTGTACAAATGCTTAGGTATAAAAAAACCTTTCTTTTTTTTTTAAGGTAAAATTTATTAATCCATTTATTTATTTACATTATTTTCACACCTGTTATTCCCAAGTGTGTTTCCACCTCTGGTGCTGAGCATGTGGTGACATCTCTGTTGCTCCAGGAGCAACAGAAACCAGGCAGAGATCTGGGATTTCTTTCCAGTTATCTCCCTGAGCTGATTCTGGTTTTGTAAGTTAAAGTTTGGCCACAGAAATGCCTTGTGGGGGCTGGGGAGCTCACTGTGGAGTGAGTGAAGGCAGTCTCCATTTATTGCTGTCCCTTATGTTTTTTTGTCCTCTCATCACTGACAGCTCTGCAGGAGGGAGGGGGATTCCTACCAGAGTATCCAAGCTGAGTAATTGTGATACTGGGGCTTGCAGCTGGGTCAGAACAAAGCAGAGGGGAAGCTGAATAATTTCTCCAGCAACACTTCTGGAGCCTCAAACCACAGGAGAACACCTCCATGGATCCCTGGTGATTTTAATGAGGTGTTCAGCCAACAAGGAGCACAAAAAGTTTGTGCATCCAAACAGAACGGTTGGGTGAAAGCCCATCTTGGAACCCAGAGAAGGGTCTGCTGTTGCTTTTTGTTCCTTACATCAAAGTTTTCAGCTGTACTGCAAAGAAAAGGAATTTCAGTGTGGATGGAGCCCAGCACATTGATGTTCCTGGTTAGGATCCAGCCCGAGCACTGGTTCTGATGCTTGGTTTTATTTCAGTGCCTTTCAGTGGATGTTCAGAGAGGGGGAAATGGCTCCAACAAAGAAAGATTCAGGGCTTTTCTTCTGCCTTTTCAGGGTCTAACTCAACTCCACCAAGTGTTAGGGTGAGCTCTGCTGGATTTTTTTAAAATAACCCCAGCTACACAGAACCATTTTGGTTGGAAGAAACCTTTAGATCTCCAAGGAGGGTGAAAGAGGAGGGAGGAGAAACTGTATTATGTTAGCAGAATGGGAGGGGACATGCTTTAGAATCATAGAATTGTTTAGGCTGGAAAAGACCTAAAGACCACAGAGTGCAACCATTAACCCAGCACTGCCAGATCACCACCAAACCATGGCCCTCAGCATCACATCTACACAGCTTTTAAATGCCTCCAGGGATGGAGACCCACCACTGCCCTGGCCAGCCTGTTCCAGGGCTTAACGAGCCTTTCAGGAAAGAAATTGTTCCTCACGTCCAACCTAAACCTCCCCTTGCACAATCTGACCATTTCTTCTCATTCTACCACTTGTTCCCTGGGAGAAGAGACCAACCCCCACCTAGCTCCAACTTCCTTTCAGGGAGTTGTAGAGAGCACTGAGGTCTCCCCTCAGCCTCCTTTTCTCCAGACTAAACACCCCCAGTTCCCTCAGCTGCTCCTCACCAGACTTGTTCTCCAGACCTTTCTCCAGATTTGTTGCCCTTCTCTGGACCCACTCCAGCACCTCAGTGTCCTTCTTGGAGTGAGAAGCCCAAAACTGAACCCAGTACATGAGGTGTGGCCTCATCAGTGCTGAGTACAGGGGGTCAATCACATCCCTACTCCTTCTGGCCACACTATTGCTGAGGGTCCAGCCCAGGGTGCTGATGGCCTTCTTGGCCACCTGGGCACGCACTGGCTCATCTTTAGCTGACTGTCAACCAACACCCCCAGGTCCTTTTCCACTGGGCAGTTTCCAGCCACTCTGCCCCCAGCCTGGAGTGTTCCTGGGCTGTGATGCCAGGGCAGGGCCAGCACCTGGCTTTGCTGAACCTCACCCTCAGCCCGTTTTCGGAATTGGTGAAGGGAAACCTTGACCTTTGAAAAGGCAGCACAGGAGGTCACCCTCGTGAAGCGCGAGAGCAGCACCTGCCTCGGGTGAGGCGGGCTGGGGAAGCCGCTGAGGCGCAGGGCACCAGCTCACCATTTTAATCTCCCAGTTGACGTTCCACTGCTTCATGTTGCTGAACCTCCAGGTTTTGAGGGCATCACCGGTGCTGGCGTCCATGCGGATCAGTCGGTTGTAGGCGATACCTATCAGCTCCTCCTTCTTGCCCCCCTGGAACCTGCAGTGTGGCAAGGGATCAGTGACTGCCTGCCCATGGTGCTCGGCGGTCCCCAGCGGCCCCCGGGGTGTTCAGCAGCCCAGGCAGCCCAGTTCAGGGGGGTTTGTATGCTGATGGAATTCCAGCTTCTCATTTCAGCGTCAGCACAAGGCCTGCAGCTCAGGATGTGCCACGTGTTTAGAGAATCACAGAATGGTTTGGGTTGGGAAAGACCTCTAAGATCACAGAGTCCAACCGTCAACCCAACATCACCATGGCCATTAAACATGTCTTAAAGTGCCATGCCCACAAGTTTCTTGAACACCTCCAGGGACAGCGACTCCACCACCTCCCTGGGCAGCCTGTTCCAATGCCTGACCACTCTTGCAGGAAGGAAATTTTTCTTAATGTCCAACCTGAACCTCCCCTGGTGCAACTTGAGCCATTTCCTCTCCTTCTATCACCTGATAGAAGGGAGAAGAGACCAACCCCCACCTGCCTCCAACTTCCTTTCAGGGAGTTGTAGAGAGCACTGAGGTCTCCCCTCAGCCTCCTTTTCTCCAGGCTGAACACCCCCAGTTCCCTCAGCTGCTCCTCACCAGACCTGTTCTCCAGACCTTTCCCCAGCTTCACTGCCATTCTCTGGACCCGCTCCAGCACCACCATATCCTTCTTGGAATGAGAGGCCCAAAACTAAACCAGGTATTTGAGATGTGGTCTCACCAGTGCTCTGTACATGGGGACAATCACATCCCTACCTTCAATGGCCACACTACTGCTGATACAGGCCAGGGTGCTGGTGGCCTTCTTGGCCAGCTGGGCACACATTGGCTCATCTTCAGCTGGTTGTCAACCAGCACCCCCAGGTCCTTTTCTGCCAGGCAGCTTTCCAGCCACTCTCCCAGTGTCCTACATTTCATGTATGGTGGACATTTACCCATCCACCTGCCCCTGCTGTGACCCCACCAACCTGGCGATGAAGTGCGTGATGCCGAACTCGGGCAGCGACTGCCAAGCCTGAATGAATCTCATCTTGGCTTCGATCAGACTCATCTGAGCGACGTTCTGGTGGGCTTCCAGGATGCGTGCTGTGATCTGAGGGTGGCGAGACACACCGGCTTTAGCGCTCGGCTTTGTTAGCGGCATCCCGGCTCGTCACAGGAAGGGGTAGTGACTGGGGAGGCGTTTGGGAGGCAGCACGGTTACAAACACTACAATCAGTAACGGCTACCCTCTTTTCAGCTATGGCTGCTCAAAGCCTGCAGCCATGGCTGAGCAGCGAGGAGCTGCTTCTGCCTCCCATCTCCAGACATATAAAAGCAAATATAGATCTGTGCTGTCTGGAGGCAAAGAGCCACTTGGCCTCAGTTAGTTGAAGACGCAGGATGTGAGCAAATTTCTGGTGTAGGGTTTCCAGTTTCGCAGCAGAAATCACTGGGGACCATTACAAAAACCAAACAGGGCCCAAATTTCACCAAGGGGAGGGGGGAAGGTTGGGTTTTGTTAGTGGTTGTTGGTGGTTTTTTTTCATTGCTGCTCTCCAACTACAGAGATTCTAAACTATTTTAAGTTTTAGCTCAAATTTAGCTTAATTTTATTGTTGCTGTCACTTACCAAGTCTCTTACATAGCCTGGCTGTAGATGGCAAGGCGAGAAAAAAAACAACAAACCAAGAAAAGGAAGCAGAAAGAAAAAAAAAGCAATCAGAAATATGGCAATAAAGCAAAAACAAAAAAAGTGTAAATTAACTGCAAACCAAAGTTCAAGCAAAACAAACAAAAAAACAAAACCAAACCACATGCACAATTGCTCAGGTGGAGAAGCAGCCATAGTGAATATAAGGATGGAGAGGAGATCTGCCCCTTGTGCTGGCCCTGCCTGAGCGCTGGTGTGGTTCAGGGCTCAAGGTTTAGCTCCTGAGATGGTTTTGGTTCTGCTGGTGGATGAAAAGGAAGGTGAAGCTGCCAGGTCAGAGGAGAATTCATGTCCCCACGCTCCTCCCCATGTCCCTGCCCAGACTCAGGCTCTCTTACTGCAGAGGATGCTTAGTAGGAAGTTTGATAGCTCCTTTGATTTAAGATATGAGGAGAAGTGATGTGGATGCTGCTTGGGGTAATAAGTGGTTGGAGGATAACATCAGCCAGGCTTCCTGGGGATGCATCCAGCTGGATGCTGCTCCGACAGTGAACCCCAGCAAGGCACCTGAGAGCTGTGAATATGCTGATTTGGGGTTGTTGATTTTCTTTGTCTTTTGGATTTGTGCTCGCCAAACCCAACCTGCTAACCCCACTCTGCTGCAAGGGCATGTGGAGACAACCACCACCAGAGCAGGTCTGGGGCTAGTGTGGGATCAAGCACATCTATAAATCCTCTGTCAAGGAACTCTGCCAGTTCCCATTTCAGCACCGTCTGTGAGCTGCATGACCTCCTCCACCTCCTCCTCCTCCTCCTTCCCCCACCTCGGGTCGCAGAGGGATCCTTGCGGTCGAATTCCATGCATTCCCTCAGCCTCCATCCCTCCTGTCACTTGTGCAGCTGGCAAACATCCTGCACTGCTGCAAGCTCTGCTTCTGGCCATAAAGGAGAAGCCTCCATCTGCTGTTTAGGTGATGTCTGTAAGGGACATGGCATTTGCCTTGTGGCCACCAGCCTGCCTCAGAGCAGGGTGAGAGCTCATGCCTGTCCCCATGGCTCAACAGGGGTTATTTGCACCATGAGGATACCTGTGTGGTAAGCACCTTCTGGGAGCTAATATTTTTCCAGGTGCCTCCACTGCACTGAGTTCAAGCCCAGGAGGTATTATATATGTAAAAACGGTACATTGATGCAGCCTCTCCTCCATCCAAATGGATATAAAGGCTTATTCAGAAGGAGAATAAGGGCTATATAAAATATAACTCCACTGCCAGGAAACCATCGTGCTGTGCCAACAAAAAGTTCTATTTTCCCTGCTTCTCTGACTTGCAGCCTTCTTCTGGGCTGGGAGAAATCCTATCTAGCCACAGGCAGCCTGAAGCAGCCAGGCTGAATGATGAAGTCACCAAAAGGCCAGGGAGCAATGCCTTCCTGATCTTTGCTGCTGTCCTGACATATAATGCCTTTCAGAAAGCCATGCATTTATTTCCAGTGTGGAACAGTTCCAGCCCTGTCATGCACGGATCGAATGCGGCGTGGAGTTCAAGCACAAGTCACAGCAACTCAAAATGAAGCAACGTTTCAAGGGCTGGCATTTGGAAGTAGTGGAAAAGCAAAAGAGAGAAATAAACTGCACAGCAGCCAAGTCTGCATAAAGCACTGCAAGCAACTGCAACTCCTCTGCTGCTCCGGGGGATTTCTGCACAGGCTCTGTGCAAGGGAAAGGGTTTTAATCCCAGCACCAGGGACTGGTTTCATAGATTCGTAGAATGGTTTGGGTTGGAAGGGACCTTAAAGATCATCTAGTTCCAAACCCCCTGCCATGGGCAGGGACACTTTCCACTAGACCGGGTTGCTCAAGGCCCCATCCAGCCTGGCCTTGAACACCTCCAGGGAGGGGGCATAACACAATTAAACCTCATTTTTCCCTGCTGCTGAGGTCGTGTACGTGCAGTGTCACATAAACCACAGCACAGTGACGGTGGTGGGTGCCATCCCCAGGTGCTGGATCGAAACCACACATTTCAGTTTTCATTTTAGTAACCACGTGCATCCAGGTGTAAGTGACAGCATCCAAAACACATGGTGTTAAACCCCAGGGTACTGCCCAAACGGGTGCACAGTGAGCCCAAGCCCACACCATCTCCACCACCATGGCAGCGTGAGCGCAGGCCAGCACCTACCTGCTTGTTCTTGTACTTTTTCAGGTAGCGAGGAGACACCAGGCACTCGGGGTTAATGTCGGTGTTGATTTGTTCTGGGATCAGCTGTGGGTCTGGGTTCAAATGCTGCATTTTCAGGAAGGAGAGGATGTTCTGCACTTCCATGCCGTAGGAGCTGTCTGCCATCGTCTTGCCCTTGGAGGCCAGGCGGCAGGCAGCCATCCAGCTGGCGTACTGCGTCTCCTGCAGACCCGAAACAGAGACCCATGCCCATCACAATGGTGGAGATGCCACCCAGCTCCCTTAAAAACACCTCCAGAGAACCTTTATCTCCCTTGCGGCCCCAGGAGAACCAAAGATGCACAAAGGCAGGGAGAAACTCAAGTCAACATGTAGACTACAACCAAAGGCTAAGGCCAAGGAAGAGCAGGGGCTGATTTTCTCCTCCAGCCTTACACATGTGCTCTGGATGTTGAGATCAGACACATGGGATTGTAAATTTTTTGTTAACCCCAGCTACACAGAATCTTTTTGGTTAGAAGAAACCTCTAGATCTCCAAAGAGGGTGGAAGAGGAAGGAGGAGAGACTTATCACAGGAGGATGGGACACACTTTTTTAAATCATAGAATTATTTAGGCTGGAAAAGAATGTTGAGAACGTTGAGTCCAACCTTTAACCCAGCACTGCCAGATCACCACCAAACCACGGCCCGCAGCACCACAGCTACACAGCTTTTATCAACCCCTCCAGGGATGGGGACTCCACCACTGCCCTGGGCAGCCTGTCCCAGGCCTTGACAGCCCTTTCACGGAAGAAATTTTTCCCACTGTCCAACCCAAACCTCCCCATGTGCAACCCGGGGACACTTCCTCTGGTCCCATCACCAGGAGTTGTCCTGTCAGCACAAGCTGATGGTGGGCAAAGGGTGAAGAGAGGGTTGGTCCAAGCAACAAACTTACATTATCGCAGCGAAGCCAGATTTCATTCATCCCCTCTGCCACTGGAATCAGAAGTTTGATGTTAAACTTCTGACCAGAGATGTTCACATCAGGGGTAACTTCACATCCTGCAATGAAGGAGTCCGTTGTTTAACAGTGGTGCAAAGAACTGTGCTTTAAAAAGAGGGAAAACAATCCCAACAATGGAAAAGAAAAAGCAAAGCTCTGAAACTGAAGGGTATGCAACAGCACCTCAGTGCTGCAAAGGTCTTCCACCACATCTCTGATGCGATGAACACTGCATGGGAGGGTTAAATACAGCATCAGATGTCTCCGTTTCAAGTGACAGGAAAAAATGGGAGGAAAAAAGCAAGACCTGATCTGGAAGGTTACAGAAAGATTACAAAAGCTTATGCATGCCTGCGAGGTTCATCTCATAGAATCACAGAATCATTTTGGTTGGAAAAGACCTTTAAGATCATCAAGTCTAACCATTATCTAATCCTACCAAGCCTGATGCTAAACCATGTCCCTCAGCACCACATCTCTGTGCTTCTGAAACACCTCCAGGGGTGTGGATTCAACCACCTCCCTGGGAAGCCTGGTCCAGTGTTTGAGAATCATTTCAGTAAAGAAGTTTCTTCTCATATCCAACTTAAACCTCTCCTGGTGCAACGGGAGGCCATTGCTTCTTGTCCTGTCACTAGCTGCTTGAGTTAAGAGGAACACCTCCACCTTGCTCCAACCTCCTTTCAGGTAGCTGTATAGAGTCAGGCCAAGGTCTTCCTCTGAGCCCTCCTTCTTTCAGGCTAAACAACCCCAGTTCCTCCAGGTGCTCCTCAGAAGATCTGTTCTCCAGACCCTTTACCAGTTTCATTGCTCTTCTTTGGACCTCATTGCCTTTCCTGCAGCGAGTGGCCCCAAACTGAACACAGCACTGAAGGCATGGCCTCACCAGAAGGCTGGCAAACACTGGTGTTCCATCAAAGGGTAGGAAGAGGTGGCTGGATGGGTGCTGACTCTCACCCAGAAATCCCTCACTTCACTGCTACAGGCAGTGGTGAGGTGTGACCATCCTGCCGCTGGTGTATGGAGAGAACCACAAGTGGTTGCATGAACACCACGTTAGCCTGGGCACTTCAGCACTGCCTCCAAGATATTTCCAACATGCCATCACAGCACACAGGTCCAGAGCTCCCAAAAAAGGTCTTGTGAGCTGGGCTTCACCCTGCCTGCAGCTTGAGGTCACTTGGCATCACATCTGCTCCCGCCTCCATGTGGGGAAAAATGAGCTCTCTGCAGTTACATGGCTGCTGGAGCAGGAATGTTGAACTTGACATAAGAAAATCCATCAACCAAAGGAATTTAAGAGCTCATGTGCAGGGAGAGCTTGAGTGAGGCTGCTCACAGCCAAGGACAAAAGGAAACAAAATTAAAAGCAGCAAGAGGAAGAGAATGTGCTGCTCTCTTCAGCTCAGACTTATCCTCTGCTGTGAGAGTTGGCTCAGCTCGTTTGGACAGCCATGACCAAAAGGAGAATGGAAGCTGTCACCCCACGGTATGGGGAGCTGGCAGTGCTTCTCCCTGGGGTCACGCGTACCATGCACTCACTTTCTGGAAGCATTTGCAATGCTATCAAACCCGGTCACCCTCCTTCCTTTAAACATATCTACCCAACCCTAGGGTGGCATGCCAAGAAGATAAAGCAGTGGGAGAACAAGATGCAACAAGGAGCAACCAATTACTGGAATAAAATCACAGAATCATGGAATGGTTTGGGTTGGAAGGGACCTTTAAAGGTCATCTAGTCCAACCTCCCTGCAGTCAGCATGGACATCAACAACTACAGCAGGTTGCTCAGAGCCCCAAACAACCTGACCTGGAATGAAATAAAATATTTATACCTTCTCCCCAGTCTTAATCTCCCTCTTTTAGTTCAAATTCATCACCCCTTGTCCTGTCACAGCAGGCCCTGCTGAAAGGTCTGTCACCAGCTTTCTTACCAATGCTTTTAAGCACTGAAAGGCTACTAGAAGGTCTCCCCAGAGCCTTCTTTTCTCCAGGCTGAAAACCCCAACTCTCTCAGCCTGGCCTCACAGCAGAGGGCTTCCATCCCTCCCATCATTTTTGTGGCCTCTTCTGACCCTGCTCCAACAGGTCCATGTCTCTCCTGTGCTGAGGACTCCCAAGCTGGTGCCAGCACTGCAGGTGGGGTCTCAGCAGAGCACAGCAAAGGGGCAGAATCCCCTCCCTCCACCTGCTGCCCACGCTGCTGGGGATCAGCCCAAGACATGGCTGGGTCTGGGCTGTGAGCACACAGTGCTGGCTCATGCCCAGCTTTTCACCCACCAGCACCCCCAAGTCCTTCTCCTCAGGGCTGCTCCCCAGCCCTTCATCTCCCAGCCTGTACTGATACTGGATATTGCCCCAGCCCAGGTGCAGGTCCTCGCTCGTGGCCTAGTTGAACAGCATGAGGTTCACATGCACACACTTCTTGAGCTTGTCCAAGTCCCCCTGGAGGTGTGCAAATGGCACCGCTCAGTTTGGTGTCATCTGCAAACCTGCTGGAAATGCAATGGCACTCAGGCTTCTCTTACCTCTCAGGTTCATCTGGTGTGCAGGAGTCCCGTTGGATTCCTCTTTGCTTTTATAGCAGGAGATAGAGGTATCTTTGAAGGTGCACCAATATGGCTTGTAGCCTTTCAACGTCAGCTTCTTGGGCCTGCCAGACAGGTTGAGGGACATTACAATTAGTTGAAGCTCCTAAACCAAGCTGTTGTACCAGCAAACTCATGTCACCCTTTAAAACCTGGTGCCAGAAGCCTGGGCATGCCCAGCACGGGGAGGGTCCATGCCTGGTGGGAGTTCAGCCACCACTCACCAATCCTTCACTATAATGCTGGGTCAAGAAACCAAACTACAATTGCAGATTTGGACTCTTCAGTCCCATGGAGGTGCCACTGATTTGGGGGAACTTGAGGGGAGCTGAAGAACTGCTACAAAAATAGTCATGTCTGTGACTCACTGCAAGACATGGCTCTTAGCCTGCCATATTCAACTGGAACCTCTTTGCTTGAGCTCTGAAAGGAAGAAGTGGGACTGCTAAAAGACTTGGACTTCTAAAAGACTTGTCCATCAAGTTCCTGCGTGAGCACACTTGCTGTTTTCCTTTTAAATACTCCACATCAGAAGAGGTTCAGGTCCTTCCTATGGAAGACATGGATCTTGCCTGTATCTATGGAAGCAGGATGGCCCTCTTAGCTTGCAACCACTGAAGTGACATGGTGGTAACCTGAGCCCTGCTCATGCCATCATGAGCCCTGGATCTTCATAGAGGTGATTTTTCTTAACACTGTTCATTTCTAAACCTTATTCAAAGGCTGAATCTGCAGTCTCTCACTGCAAAGCATTTCTCATATCTTGATCCCAGAAACAGCTGCTGAAGCCTCATCTGGAAGGATCAAATATGTCATGGCCCCAATTGCTTGTCCTTGGGGCTCTGTACTCTCATTTCCCAGTAAAGATGTGCTAGGGGCTGCTCAGGGGAATTAGGGAGATAGGTGAGAATCATAGCATCTGCCTGATCCCTGCTGCTCCCACACCTCTGATGGACATCTGAGCTTGGGTTACCTACTGCCTTCTCCTGCCTTTACTAGTTTTTCCTCTCCTAAAGCCCTGGCACACCTGATCTTGTCCTCTGTGCAAGCTTTACAACCCAAGTTTCCTTTGAAAGCTGCCTCCCAGTCCAGCACAGGTCACCAACTTCCAGCCCAGCCATCCTACACATGCAGGGTGTTCCATCCTTTGCTTGGCATACCTCTCTAAAGACATTTTAATACTGTCTTGACCTTCTTTAGGGACTCCTTTAAATTGCAGGCAGGGCATTTTGGCCAGCATGGGCAGTAATCCCAGCTGGCAGGGGAGAGAGGAAAGTCTCTGCAGCTATACCAGGCATGTATAGGGACATATGCATAGGGTATACTTAAGGATATATATTGCAGCTTGTCCTTGACTGAAGTGTGGCAAAAGGCATGCCCAATGCTGGGCCAGCTCCTAACGCTGTGGTTTCATGTCGGGTTTCTGGCACTAAAATACCACCTCACCCTCATTTCTAGGAGTAAATGGGAATTCTGTGCTTCCCTGCTATGACAGGACAGCCTAAAATCCCAATCCCAGGATCTGGGGCTTGCACTGGGTGAGGAAGACAGCGACTATTTGCTGCTCCATCTCCTGCTCCAGCAACTGGCACATCCAATTTGCAAGCAATTAGCTCCCCAAATCACGTCTAATTTTGTTAGCAAATAACACATCAAAGGAAAGAGCAAATTTGTTTGTTTGTTTGTTCCAGGGGAGGAGAAAAAAAAACACCCACTCAGAGGCAGGGCACAGGCTGCATCCCTGAAACTTTGCCCTACTTAGGACGAACCACAAGCCCAGATGAACACGGAGACCTTCCTGATTTGCCTTTGAAGAGGGAGAAAGAGTGTTTCAGAACACAAGTGAGAGGTTCTGGCTCCAGAACCAAACAATTAATAAAACAGAGGCTTCTCCCAGAGCCTATTTTGCTGCTGACAGCTTTTATTCTATATGTCCTCCAGCTAGGCTGTGAAATCTCATCATTATTTCCAGTTTCCAGAACATTCGCCCTAACCCTCGCCGCAGTAGGCAATAAATTGCAGAAGACGATGGCGGCTGCCAAAATGTTCCACCGAGTCCAGACGCTGCTGTTCCTGGTTTCCACCTAACACCATCCAAGTCAAAGCAAAACTAAAACAACTCCTAAACCCTGAGTGAGCTGGAAGAGGAGCAGAGTCAGCTTAACCTGCTCCTTTTGGCAAGGAGAAGGCTGTGAGATGGGGATTAGGCTGTTTATAATTCATCCAGCCTCTTGTAAACCAGAAGTATTTAGGCAAGGTTTCTAGGTTTCACTCTTTATTTTAGGATGGCTTGATTATCTCCCGGGCATCAAGTCTGTTAAGAGAAATATCCCAGCACTTGCTGCTGGCTGTGGGATGCAGCAAGCTGTCTTAGAGGGATGTGTGCCTCCTGGGGTGGTGATAGTGGGAAAACAGCCTGAGTTTTATAGAATCATACAACCACAGAATGGTTTGGGTCATAAGGGACCCTTAAATGTCATCTAGTCCACCCCCCTGCCCTGCAGTCAGCAGGGACATCTGTAAGTAGAGCAGGCTGCTCAGAGCCCCAAACAACCCGACCTGCAGTGCTTCCAGGAATGGGGCACCTATCAACTCTCTGGGCAACCTGGGACTGCGTCTCACCACCCTCAGTGTCAAATATTTCTTCCTCCTATCTAGTCTAAATCTCCCCTTTTTTCAGTTTAACCCCACCACCTCTTGTCCTGTCACAACAGGCCCTGCTAAAAAGTCTATCCCCAGCTTTCTGATTGTGCCTTTTAAGTACTGAAAGGCCACAAGAAGGTCTCCCTTGGAGCCTTCTCTTATTATATTTAAGAACTAATCAACTTCACTACCAAGTACTTCAAGCAGTGTGAATTATTCAGTGACTGAGCTACAGGATAAAGAAGTAAAATGTTTGAATATTAACAAAGCCCAGGTGCTGAGCTGTGGTATTACGCTTCAATTGCTGGGTGGCTTTTCACAAAAGGGCAACGGTGTGCAGCCAGACCTTAGGGCCAGGAGACAAAAACAAAAGGATATGAGGTGGTAGGACCATTAATTATTCACAGACACAGACAAGTTTCACAAGCAGCTCTTCCCATCAGCACTTACTTGAAGACTTTAATGTAGTCTGCGAGCTCTGGGATGGAAGTGATGTCACCCTGGAAAGAAAAGACGAAGCCATTCACCCAGCTGCCCAAGCAGAGCCAGGGTGCTGGGTCTGGAAGGGAACCAAAGTGATGCTGCGCAGGGGAGGAAGCTGGTGGCAGCTTCACCAGACAGCACCGCGCCTCAGGGGTTTGTGAAAATGCTCCTGAGAAAGCCCTATCCGCTTCATGGGAGAAATAAGAGGATAAAAATCTGCTTCACAGAAGTGCTGTTTGGAAAGCAGAGGACAAGGTTTTATTTTCCTTTGAGGAATTCCTGCTGCTGCTGGAGCCAATTCCCACCCGCCAGGTCACCAGCGGTCACACCAGCTCATGTTCACAGAGGGACTTTTCTCCTCCCTTAGTTATTTCCTTAGGCTCCAAAGAAAAGGAAAACCCTGCACCTCCACAGAGGACTGGGGAAGGGCTTTCTCATTGTCTAGAAAAGCATTTTCCCCCCTAGATTTTTTAATCTTGAGTTCATTTTTGGGTTTTCCATGAGCGAAACACACAGGGTGGCACTTGTGATTCCCATGAGCTGCAACTGGAGGGGTTTTGGAAGCAAAAAACCCGAAGAGCAAAGGCTGCTCCAACAGCTTCCAGTAGCAAGACAGTTTACTTTCCACTTCAGTGAGCAGTGTTGTTTACAGATACCACAGGGGGGGAAAAAATGCAGAATCTAAACAAACAATCCAGTAATTGCCCATTATCCCTATTCAATTACTTGAATGCATCTGGAAATGGCTACTGCCTGCGGGAAGGGATGGAGGGGTTTTGATGAATCATTGTCCCTCCTATCTGGCAGGGTCTGTTCCTTAGGTCTTGGGCTTCAAATCTGGTTTTGGAACGGAATTAGGAAAGATCTCTGGGTGATAAGAACTTGCAGTTGCTCCCTGCAGTAAGCAGTTGATGTTCTAAATCGCTGTTGTTAATGCTAGTAAAGCAGGGTAAGTATAGACCTTAGCTTCAAAAAGGTCCTCCTTAAACGCTTAAAAACATTCTATAAAGTGTAAGACTGGAAACTTTCAGGCATTTTAGGGGTTGAAAGAACTTAAAACACATCTCAGAGACGGTATAAAGGTGCAAAGTGCCTGGAAAAATTGTGCCCTGCCAAGTCTGATCTGACTTAGTCCTTTTACTGCAGTTTAGTTTTTGGGCTTTACATTTTTAAAGGTGGAAAACCAGAGTCAAAACAGCAGATCAGAGAGAAAAAAAAAAAGATAATGAAATCCTCAGAAGCAGTCACAGCCCCACTCCAGGCTAATAAGCAGCCTCATATAAATAGGGTTTCATAAATCCAAGCTATTTCTGAAGAGGGTGGCAGATCTTTCATGTGCTCTGAAACTTTGCTATGGATTAGAAATGGTGGAAGAGAAACCTCAGCATGAAGAATTCAATGCATTAGAAAGGTGGTAGTGAAAAAAGAAACCAAATTAATTTTTAATTTAGTTTTCCATTATTTCACCTGGAAGGTAACTTGGTGCAGAGGCATAGGTTCAGTAGGATTCCAGCTCCTCCAGCACATAGAATCATAGAATGGTTTGAGTTGGAAGGGACCTTCAAGATCATCTAGTTCCAGCCCCCTTGCTATGGGCAGTGATACCTTCTACTAGACCAGGTTGCTCTAGGCCTCATCCAACCTGGCTTTGAACACTTCCAGGCTTGGATCCTCCACAACTTCTCTGGGCAACCTGTTCCAGTGCCTCAGCACCCTGGTGGGGAAGAATTTCTTCCTAATGTCTTATGTAAATTGAGCTTCCCCCAGCTGGAAGCCATAGCTCTTCATCTTGTCATTATGTACGTTTTTAAGAAGTCCCTCTCCAGCTTTCCTGTAGGCCCCCTTCAAATGCTGGAAGGCTGCTCTAAGGTCTCACTGAAGCCTCCTCTTCTCCAGGCTGAACAACCCCAAATCTCTCAGCCTGTCTTCACAGGAGAGATGTTACACTCTACTGACCATCTTCAAGACCCTCCTCTAGACCTGCTCTAACAGATCCATGTCCTTCTTGTGCAGGCACTTCTCCAATACCACTTAGTCTTGTGGTTCCAGCAGCACAAAAGCAATACTGCCCTTGACTTCTACAGCAATATTGAGCTGGGTGTGAGGGACAGGCTGAGCCCTCCCTCCTAAATTAACTTCAAACACTGCAAGAATAGGTCTTACAGCTACAATGAAGCCTTGGATTCAATACATGCACATACTCACATTGGTTTTAATGCCACTTTGGGCTCCAGCTCAGTGCTGGCACCATGTTTGACACTGCCAAGGGTCCCCTCACACCAGAACTACTCCTTAGTAAAAACCTACCATTTTAATGCAAATATTATTGGGGTCTATTTTTCGTGTTGCTTTACTGGGCTGTGGGCAACCTCCTCATGCTGTAAGAGGAGAAACAGAAAAAACAAGAGAGGAAGGAAGTAAAAAAGGTTGGATGTGTGGCAGAACTCTCAGCCCAGGGTGATTATTCCTGCCTTGTGATACGAGGAGGAGACTTGCAAGCCAAGACTCCATCGCAGGCCTGCAGCCCTTACCAGGATCGTGGATGTTTTGCCACCTTCCAGAGTAATCTCCAGGTCTGAGAGCGCAGCATCCACCTCATCCACCTCTTTGTCACTGTTGTTCAGGTGGTTTTCCGAGGACATGATGGACAGCTTATTGATATGGTACTGAAAGGCAAGGCACAGCATTTCATAGAACCATAGAATCATTTTGGTTCATAGAATGGTTTGAGTCTGAAGGGACCTTCAAGATCATCTCGTTCCAACCCCTCCTGACATGAGCAGGGACACTTTCCACTAGACCCGGCTGCACAAGGCCTCATCCAACCTAGCCTTGAACACCTCCAGGGAGGGGGAATCCATGACGGCCCTGGTCAATCTGTTCCAGTGTCTCACCAACCACATTGTTAAGAATTTCTTCCCTACATCCAGTCTAAATCTACCCTCCTCAAGCTTCAATCCATTCCTCCTTATCCTATCACTACAAGAAAGGTTGGAAAAGACTCTTTAAGATCATTGAGTTCAACCATTACTTAACTCTGCCATGTCTGGTGCTAAACCATGTGCCTTAGCACCACATCTCTCCATCTTTGAAACACCTCCAGTGATGGGGACTTAACCACCACCATAGGAAACCTGTGTCCAGTATTTGAAAACATTTTCAGTGATGAAGTTTCTTCTGATATCCAACCTAAACCTTCCATGGTGCAACCTGAGGCCAAAAAGTAAGAAACCCTCAGTTTTGTCCAAGCAGTTTGGAAGGATGCAATGCATTGTATTTTATCCCAGAAAAAATAAAATATCCATAAAACCTCACATGAAGGAACATGCCTAACCTACTCAGGATTGCTCAGAGAGGTAAACTGAGACAGGTAGGGGTTGGTCTCTTCTCCCAGGCAACCAGCACCAGAACAAGAGGACACAGTCTCAAGCTGTGCCAGGGGAGGTTTAGGCTGGATGTTAGGAAGAAATTCTTCATAGAAAGAGTGATTAGCCATTGGAATAGGCTGCTCAGGGAGGTGGTGGAGTCACCATCACTGCAAGTGTTTAGGAAGAGACTGGATGAGGTGCTTGGTGCCATGGTTTAGTTGATTAGACAGTGTTGGATGATAGGTTGGACTTGATGGTCTCCAAGGTCTTTTCTGGTCTGGTCTGGTCTGGTCTGGTCTGGTCTATTCTATTCTATTCTATTCTATTCTATTCTATTCTATTCTATTCTATTCTATTCTATTCTATATCTGTTTTCACTCTTTTCCTTTCCCTAGGAGGGGTACCAGGAGCAGACAACCCTGCTCCTGATGGGGATATTTTTGCATCTGACAGCGACGAGGCGTGCCAGACCGCACGTAGCAAACGGCCTGCCATCCATCTTACAGAAGTCAATAGCAGGTGTGGTATTTCTGCCAAATCAGGCCAAGTATTCCATAAAACAGATAAGTAAATAGTTCTGGGAAACCCACAGATTATCAGCAGCTGTTTGGGGGGCAGCATGCCAGAAGCCTAGTGTACTTACCAGGGCTTTTAAGAAGGGCAAAAGTAAAAGTTAAGAGAGACATGAACATGTTTGGTAGTAGAAGACCAAGCTCCTTTTCATGAGAATTGATCAGCAGGAAATATTTAAGCCACCTAATAAGCTCAAGTGAGGATGAGGAGATGGGAAACAATCTGATCTCTACCAGCATGAGAAGTGCAAGCACCCACCAAACACAAGGTGAGGCAAGAAACACCAGTTAGGGCAGATTTCACTTGTTGTGTTCATCAGCATTCATAACAAAGAAGCATGCAAAGCTACAAAGTCAAGCTTACCAAAACCATAAAGGCCTTGGGCTGGCTCCTACCTGCAATGCTGCAAACATCATCATTTCTTCCTCTGTGCACTCGATCTCCTCCAGCAGAATGGCCCACTTGGACTGCTCGTACAGCTGGTTGATCCTGATCGCGTCGTACTGCCGAGCAGAGCAGAAAGATGGAGCGGTTGTAGAAGGAATGAGCCCCAGCTCAAGACAAACCATGTTGTCTTTCATTTCAATGCCATAGAATCATAGAATTGTTTTAGTTGGGAAAGACCTCTAAGATCATCAAGTCCAACCATCAAACCAAGACCACCATGGCCATGATTCAACTGGAGACTGAAAAACCTCAGCCACCAAAGCCAATTGGCTCTACGCAACCCTTAGAACACCTCTACCAAACAAACCGGTATGTGGGAGCACACAAACCTGGGTTTGATGCCTACATGAGCAATTTTCAAAGTGGTGGAGGATTTATGAACACAAAATCACATTACAGGCACAGGCATCCTTTGCTCAAAGCCCTTTCCTGCAAAATGCAAGTTAAATAAATAGCTCTGTACCTTCGGATTCAGGTCAAAAAAGCTGTAGTACTTGAACCGGAGCAGCAAAGCTTCGTTTTCTTTCACCTCTTGCTCCATAAGGGATCGGGAGGAATCCAGCCATCTGTAAATTGTCAACATAGACCCATAGAATGGTTTGGATTGGAACAGACCCTAATAATCATCTAGTTCCAAAGCCCCTGCCATGGGCAGGGACACCTTCCACTAGACCAGGTTGCTCAGGGCCTCATCCAGCCTGGCCTTGAACGCCTCCAGGGAGGGGCATCCACAACCTCCCTGGGCAACCTGTTCCAGTGTCTCACCACCCTCGCTGAAAAACCTGGGGAGAAGTCATGACGCTGCTTTCAAGATGCAATTTAAAAACAGGTAGTGATTAAAAAACAGGAGAGGAATGGAAAACCAAATTGTTAAACTCACCCTTGGTTGATTTTGGCTTTATCAAGCAGTGCCTGTGGCTTGTACATTTTTGCTAAGGACTCTGGGGAGGTGACAGGCTGGCTGACAGCCAGGATGCCTGGGTTCCCCTCTGACAAAGCACTGTCACCAAACCAGGCAGAGGTGGGCGACAGGGGACTGCCGTCGTGAGCGTCGTAGGTTGGTGTCATCGTTTTGCTGTACAGTCCTGGGCTGGAATAGATGTTTCCTACCAGTAAGAGGAATAAAAGCTGGGAGTTAGCTCAAAGCCAAGCCCTGCCTGTTCCCAACCAAGCCAGCTCAGACACAAACCTGAAGCCAGCAGATGAAAAACCTTCCCTTTGTTTGTAGTTTTTTACCACCTGTTTTTTTCTCCACAATGGGAAAAGACTGCACTGCTTGTTTTCCCATGAAAAAGCTGTCCCTCTCTCTCAGCTCTTCTTCAAGAGCAAAACTGATGGAAAACTCATTCCAGCCCAAATCCATGGGAAAAGAGGCAGGTCTCCCAGACCAGGAGACTCCTGCCCGCTGCATTTCAGCAGCACCTGGGACATGAGCAGCCCCCAACTTACCGGTGTTACCTGTTGTTTAAAGATTTTGGAAGTCAAAAGTTTTAGAGGAGCAGGAAAATAAACTAAGGGCACAGCCAAAGAGACCAGAGGCAGAGCGCAAAAGTCCTACTGAGGTGGAGCTCACCTTTGACGGGGCCGATGTAAAGAATATCGGTGCCTATGGAGAGGGAAAGAAAGGAGGGAAATGAGAAGGAGAAAGAAAGTCACTGGGAGGGTAGGAAAGGAGAGAAGCTGAAAATGAGCATTTTCAAAAGAGGGTAGAAAAGCAGAGGTGAGGTTGAACCACCCAAACACACAGTGTTTGCAGCAGTGCTGGTGGATTCTTGCAGGCAAAGCAACCGAAGTGACTCCATGGTTATCTGATTGATGCCACAAGGCCAGAAAAGCTTGCTGAGATGGCCAAACAACTCTGGAATTAATATGCTGAGCAAGTGGTGGGATTTGGTGCACAACTCATCCCAAAGCACACATTATTCCCAGGCCTCTTGAAGCTTTACAGGTCAAACAGACTCAAATAAAACCCCTTTTAATACCACAATTTTAAAGAAATGTGTGGACATGGCGCTTTGGGACATGGTTACATGGCCATGGTGGCCTTGGGTAAAAGGTTGGACTTGATAGAATCATAGTATCATGGAATCATACAATGTTAAAGGATGGAAGGGACCAACTAGTCCAACCCCACTGTCAAAGCAGGATTACCTAGGCAGGTCAAACAGGAATGCATCCAGACCTTGGAAGTTGCTTCCAACTGAAACAATTCTATGAATCTATGGAGAGGAGAAAGTGGACTCAGCTTGGTATCTCATTTCCCCAAAACAGCTGAGAGCTAATACAGGGAAAGCTAAAATAAGGGAGGTTCAACAGCTGTATGGTAATATCACAAATGTCAAACAAGGTGCTCATCATAAATCTGTGTGTCAGTACCTAAAAGGGCATCATAGAATTGGCTTGGATGGGAAAGACCTTTAAGACCATCAAGTCCAACCATTAAGCCAGCACTGTCAACTTCACTATTAAACCATGTCCCTCAGCACCACATCTACAGGGCTTTTTTGAACACCTCCAGGGATAGGGACTTCACCTCTTTCCTGGGTAGCCTGGTCCAGGCCTTGACTATCTTTTTGGGAAGAAATTATTCCTGATGTCCAACCTAAACCTTCCAGGGTGCAACTTGATTCTGTTTCCTCTTCTTCTATCCCTTGTTACTTTGAAGAGAACAACCCTCACCTGGCTCCAACCTCCTTTCAGGGAGTTGTAAAGAGTGAGGAGGTTTCCCCTCAGCCTCCTTTTCTCCAGACTAAACAACCTGACTTCCCTCAGCTCCTCCTCACCAAACCTGTTCTCCAGACCCTTCGCCAGCTTTGTTGCCCTTCACTGAACCAGCTGCTCCAGTACTTCAATGTCCTTCTTGGAGCGAAGGGCCCAAAACTTAACCCAGTACTCAAGGTGTGGCCTCACCAGTGGTAAGAACAGGGGCTAAAGAACATTATTAAAGAACATATTCAGTGTTGAAAGCAAAACATGTCAAGGTTGAGATGCCACAAGCAGTCTTCTGTGCCGCCTCCTACTGCTGCCCTGAGTCACCTCCTTGGGCCACCCTCTAGTTCCCCACTCTGAATGATCCCTCCTCCCTGAATGCCCAAGAAATGATAGAAAGCTGAGCTAGACATCTAGAAAAATCTAAGATACCAAAACAATAGAAACACCTTTCCAAACTCTCATTTTTTATCTCAAGGAGCAGTAGAAATGGTTTGAATCAGCAGCATCATACCATTGACAGTTAACATCTTGTTTTGGAAACTAATACAAACCAAGACTCTAAACTGCCTGACAGGATGGGAAGTGCAAAGGAAAACTGCATCAAAATACAAAACCACCAGGATGCTTTTCATGCCCCTGCTAGTTTTGCTGGCATCCCAGTCTGGATTAATGACCTGGGGAACCTGTAAGAACTATGCATATCTGCCACCAAGACAGACCCAGCAAACCAGGTAGAAATGGTCAAGGGATGGAGATATCTATCCACACTTGCAAGAAGACTGGGAGTGACTTGCCAGGTTCTTATACCAGGTACTTCTCTCTGGGAGTTGGACTCCATGATCCTTATCATAGAATCATAGAATCAGTAAGGTTGGAAGAGACCTCAAAGATCATCAGGTCCAACCTGTCACCCAAGATGTCATGACTACTAAACCATGGTGCCAAGTGCCACATCCAATCCCCTCTAGGGATGGTGACTCCACCACCTCCCTGGGCAGCACATTCCAATGGCTATGGTCCCTTCCAACTTGAGATATCTGATGATTTTAAAAGCAGGAGAAATGTGCTCTCCCTATGGACAATTCACAGAATCACAGAATGCATCAGGTTGGAAAGGACCATCAGAGGTCATCTTGTCCAAAGCCCTGCGTAATGCTGGTGTTCTAATGCTGGTGGAGCATAGCAGTCCACCAAGAACCGGCTATAACCACCATCACCATCCATAAACCGCATGCCAAAAGATGCTCTTGCCTCCTCCCCATCCACCCTCTCAGCATGCCAACATCAACCTTCATGTGGCTCAGACAGACAGGGCTGAGCATTCACTGGAACAACAAAGGAAAATCCCACTCCTTGCTCCAAATTAAGCAGGTTTTCCCATGGACATCCCCTAAGTTCCTCCACTGGAGTGTCTGCTCCAAAGGACCAAAACTTCCCCTCAGATGTTCTCCTCATCACCTTCTCCAAACATCTGAAACATCCCAGAAGAAGCTTCTCTTAAAAAATCTGCCAGAGGCAGGCAGTGACATGGAAAGTTCCAGTTGAAATAGCTGTAAGTTTGGCTAACTTGTAAACAAGTGAATACAGGTCTTCTAATGGAAAGTGTTGGGCAACATTTGCTGTGGGTGTATTGAGAGCTCTGCCTGCAGAGATTTAAATGGTTTCCATTGCCAGGTACAGGATGCTCAGTGACAAAACACACCCCTCACACCGACAGGCACTGAAATCAGCAGATCCCCAAGTATTAACTCATTTTACAGAAGCATTCAGCACCCAAACTGATATTGGAACAACTCTAGAAACACTTTGTTCAGATTAAAACCCAGGACTTTTAACTAATGGTACCTAAATGTGGCAGGCAGCTGCAGTAATTAAACCTGCAGCAGAAGTAATTTAATTCACAAGGAAAGCAAGATCAGCAAGAGAGTTCAAAGGGGCTTGCTGAAAGACCAATAAATAATTGAAATAAACCCCTTGCTTTGGTGCATGTTTCCCCCAAAGCAGGCCAAGTGTTTCCTATTAATCTCATGGCGATGCCCTCCACGAACACTGACTTTTGTTAAGGCTAATTACGAGCTTTCAAGATGGAAATGCCAAATGAAAATGAAAATTGCTTGGAGCCTTGCCCAAAGCAGGGAACACTGCCTGAGCCAGGGTGGAAGAAGACTAGCCCCGAAGTATTTTTACATAACTGAATGGAGAAAAAGTGAAACCAGAGCAAAAGGAAGAGCATTTCTTCTGTGCTGATGTTTTGCTGTGGACAGCGTGGTGCAAATCACTCTGCCACAGCAGCTCCTCCATCGCCACCCTCACTCGTGCCCTGCACACAGACAAGACCTTTCTGCTTGCAAGCCCAAAGCCCCCAGTGGCATTAACCACACCGACCTTCACTTGCACTTCAGCTAATTGAAAACCAATTAATACCATTTTACTGAATTCCAAGATACTCTCTTTAATTAAATCTGTCCTGCTACCCTCGTTGCTGGAGTTAGAACCAAGACCTCTGGCAGGCAGACACGTCTCACCCACCCAGCAGCACGCACGGCTGCGGCTTTCTCCTCAAGTCCGTTTGGGCTGAAGTGCTCCCACTTGACTGACTTTATGGTTTAAACTCCTGCTGTTTTCTTTCAAGCACCAGACCTCCAGAGGCTGAAGAACAGAGCATAAACCTCCCTCCATTTTCAAACACCTCCCTGCATCAATTTTGCTTCCTGTGTTGAAAGACATTACCCCATCAGTGACATTACTCCATAATGATGTTACTCCATCAGCAATTCTCTTACCAACCCTACTCTAGTTCTTGAAGCCAAGCTGGCAAACTAACACCCCACCCCCATCCAAAAGGGTATTTTTAGCCTTACAGTCCATAGCTACACCCATAACATACAGGGACATTAATGCAGTTAATAAAATTGGGCTATAAATAAGGGGAACGTTGGTGCTGCCCAAAACACACTTGGAACTTGACATCAGGAACGATTTTCCATTTAACTCCACTCTTAACAGGGTAAGAAAACCTCTCAGTAACACAATCTGAGTGTTAAAGTGCTCACACTTGGTTTCTGGTTTCTTTTATGGCGTTGCTCTGCTCCCCTGTATGCGTGACAGCTCCAGGCATGCATCTGTGCGACCGTGACCAAGTGCTGCAGCCCTGGATGATTTGTGGGTCTGTTTCTTGCACAGACCTTAATGAATTAGGCCAGAACGATGCTGCTGTGTCATCTCCCACCTACCCCCACCCCCAGTTTTATTATCTGTTTGCCTCCTTGCAAGCTCATCCTCATAAAGCAAGCCCCAGCTCACCAGACCCTGGCGTGATCAGCGGACCCTCCAGCTCGAAGGCATCATCTTCACATTGATCATCCAATTTCTTCTTTTTTTTCTTTGATGGATCTCTGGGTTTCCTCAAAAGGGAAAGCTCTTCTGGATGCCTGATGTCTGAGGAGAAAATTAATCACTTTTACAAAGGCAGGATTGGAAAAAAAACGGGGGGGGGGGGGAGAAAAGGTTCTTCCTTTAGAATCACAGAATCCTTAGGCTGGAAAAGAACATTAACACCACAAAGTCTAACCATTAACTTTGCACTGCCAAGTCACCACTAAACCATTTCCCACAGCAGCATGGCTTTTAAATCCTTCCAGTGATGGCGACTCTACCATCTCCCTGGGTAGCCTGTTCCAGGGCTTGACAACCCTTTCAGGGAAGAGATGTTCCCCAGTGTCCAACCTAAACCTTCCCTAGTGCAACTTGAGGCCATTTTCTTTTGCTCTGTCACTTGCCACTTGGGAGAAGAGACTGACCCCCACCTGGCTCCAGCCTCCTTTCAGGGAGTTTTAGAGAATGAGAAGGTTTCCCCTCAGCCTTCTTTTCTCCAGACTAAACAAACACAGTTCCCTCAGCTGCTCCTCACCAGAGCTATTCTCTAGACCCTTCACCAGCTTCACTGCTCTTCACTGGACCCACTCCAGCACCTCAATGTCCTTCTTGGAGTGAGTGGGCCCAAAACTGAACCCAGTATTCAAGGTGCAAACAACACCCAGCAACATACATTATCTCCTTTGGCTGATTCTCCTTCTCTGCAATGGTTAAAAATCAAGCTGAGAACATTTTCCTTGCCAGCCTGTTGGAAACAAGCACTGTCTGGCTGGAGAGTTAGGACAGAATTTGGGTGAAACGTAGAATTTCCCAGGCACAGCCATTCAAATGCAAATCCAAGCACTGCTAGACCCTGTGACAGAGCCTAGACTCCCACTCATTATCTACGAATATACATATATAAATAAATATATTATATATATTAATCAGCAGGTAAACTCCAATTTAGGCACCTAAGCAACAGCCCAGGTGCTCTCACTTCCACAGGAGCAATCCCAGAACCCAGCCATTTATTTACAGATCAGCCTGGAAATTTTGGAGCCTATACTTAAGGCACCCACTTTTTAAAGAGATCTTACCCAACTTCTTTCCTTTTCACAGCAAAACTCTCCCATTTCCCTGACCAGAAGCAGCCTGAATGATTTTAAAGCTGTGTTATTTAATGTGTTTGTGTTTTAAACCATGGCACTACAGGGGAGGGCTAATAAAAAAGATTTTAAGGGCCATTTCCCACAAAGGTGGTATTTTGGGTTTGCTGCCTGCTGCAATTGCTTCCAAGTGGGATGGAGCTTTCTGGGAAACTACTGAAGGACCAGAGGGGAGACAAGAGTCCCTCATCAGATCTGTAAAAAACAAGAGGGGAGAAAAAACCCCTCCATTTGTGTCACAGAATCACAGGCTGGCAGGGATTGGAGGGGACCCTTGGAGATTACCCAGACAACCCCCTTGCTAAAGCAGGCTCACCCATAGCAGGCTGCCCAGAATAACAAAGTCCAGGTGGGTTTGGAATCTCTCCACAGAAGGAGACTCCACAACCTCTCTGGACAGCCTGCTCCAGGGCTCTAGCACCCTCACAGCAAAGAATTTTTTTATCCGGTTCAGATGGAATCTCCTGGGTTCCAGTTTGTGCCCATTGCCCCATGTCCTGTCAATGGGCACAAATGAGAAGATTCTGGCCACATTCTCTTGCTGAGTATTGAGAAGATCATAGAAAGAGACCTCAAGGATCATCTAGTCCCAACCCCCTTGCCATGGGCAAGGACACCTCACACTAGATCATGTTGCCCAGAGCCACCTCCAGCCTGGCCTTTAGAACCTCCAGGGATGAAGCTTCCACCACCTCCCTGGACAATCTGTTCCAGTGTCTCACCACCCTCATGGTGAAGAACTTCTCCCTAGCATCCAATCTCAATCTACCTGTTTCTATTTTTTTCCCATTCCCCCTAGTCCTATCAGTACCTGACACCTTAAAAAGTCCCTCCCCAGCTTTCTTGTAGGCCCCCTTAAGGTACTGGAAGGCCACAATAAGGTCTCCTTGGAGCCTTCTCTTCCCCAGACTGAACAGCCCCAACTCCATCACTCTGTCCTCATAGGAGAGGTGTTCCAGCCCTCTGATCATCCTCATGGCCCTTCTCTGGACACGTTGCAGCACCTTCAGATCCTTCCTGTAATAGGGGCTCCAGAGCTGGATTCAGTGCTCCAGGTGGGGTCTCACCAGAGTGAAGTACAGGGGGAGAATCACCTCCCTCGACCTGCTGGCTATGGTTCTCTTGCTGCAGCCCAGGATGTGATTGGCTTTCTGGGCTGCAAGTGCACACTGGTGGCTCACACTGAGCTTCTCATCCACCAGCACCCCCAAGCCCTTTTCTTCAGGGCTTCTCAGTTTGCTCTTCTGCTCTCCAGAGGAGAATCCACAGCCTCACTGGGCAGCCCGGTCCAGGGCTCCAGCACCCTCACAGGAAAGAAGTTTTTCCTTTTCCTGTCCTCAGCTGATACGTGGGAACTGACCTGGAAAAGCATTTAGCTGGGCACAAAGCCATCCTACTGCAATGACGAAAGGCTGCAAAATAGATTGGAGAGCTCTGAAATACAGCTTGTGTTGGAAAAAAGGAGATTATGGGTCATACTTGAGCCTGGAAGGAAGAGTTCTGGAGTTCTCCTCTGCAGCTGGCTGTCCATGTTCAAGCCTCTCTGTTATTCTTAGCTTTCTTTTTTTTTTTGCACATGTGACCCCAAAATGCTCAGCTGCTTTTGGGATGCCCTAAGGAAAGCAGCCCCCAGTTGTGTCCTCACTGAAGCCTGAAGCTGTAGCTGCAAGGGCAACCAGGAAATAGAGGAGAGGAGCTGGAAGCACTGAAGCCAGGCTGCATTTTCCAACCTGCACAAGACATTTAAAATTATTGAATAATAATTGTTATTCTAATGAGGAGAGGTTGCAGGGCCCATGTCTCACCACCATACTGGCAGCAGCAGGCGGGTACACTCCCAGGTGTGGAAAAATAATTACACCTGGGATTTGGTCCCCAGCATGTGACCCAAGCAGGACACATCCCCACAGCAGAACTTCTGGGGTTTAATTTATTAAAGCCTGAAGTCCTTGACAGGTCACATCCCTGGGCTTCGATCCTGTTTGCAGACACAGTGAGCATCCTGGGGCCAGTACATGAACTGTCCCCTCCAGGGAGAGGTCATGATGACAACATTCCTATATCCTGTTCTAAGCAACCTGTGCTCTTCCCTTTTTTCTGTTGTCTTTCTGGACTCAGTGATCTTCAGAGGTCCCTTCCAGCTCCCACTATTCTGTGATTCTGTGATTATTGTGCTAAACTCCATTCCTGTGCCCACTAACCCACAGTCAGTTTCACCATCCAACTTGTTGACCATTTCTAGCAATAAATATCTCCCATATGAATCCAGATAGCTCCTCATGTTCTAATTTATCACAGCCAGCTTACCTCATGAAGAAAAAATCTGCAGGGACAACCAGGGTCATACAAAAGGGACAACAAGCAGCACAGCCTAAAATGAGGAGTTCCCCTGGTATTTTGCTAGAGAGGTTTATACTCTGCTGTTTATTTATGGTGCATTAGCAACTGATACAACCTCTCAGCTGAAACCATTCAGAGAGGCCAAGAGAAGGGCTCTGGGCCAAGCTCAGCTCCTGAAAGCAATCTTTTGGAGACAGCCCAACGTTTGACCATCTGATTTCAAAGCCACTTTTTATAGTCCCTCAGTTGTTCGTGACGCTGTCATCGGATTACAAAGGAAACAGGCAAGTTTTGGGCAGCTGCTTCAAAACAGAGTTTGGCTGCAAGGCAGGGCAAAGGCAGTGGCATCCCTGTGATGCTGGAACATCCCTGTGATGCTGGAACATCTCTGCTTCCCTGCAGCCATGCACATGTCCCACTGTTAAGCCCCACATCTCTTCTGCTGGATGAACCATCAACACCAAGACTTTACCAAACCATCTGAAGGGTACAGAGGAAACTAAAAAATGAAGCCCACCAGGCTAAAAAAGAAAGCAGAGAGCAGGAAAGCAGCAAGAGAGAGCAAGAGTGATTTCATTTCCCATCCCAGGATTAAAAGAAAAAAAGCAACTTTGCATGCTTCAAACTTTCAGTAAACTGCTGGTGGAAAAGATGTTTGCTGTTGTTTATGATTAATAAGTGTACAAAGGGTCTTGAAGCATGTTTTGAATGGAGTCAAGCTTGGCAAACATGGTGTTTAGTTCCTGTAGCCAAAGCAGAGCCTGTCTCGGGGTGTAAGGGCTTACAGATGGTAGGACTGCAGCTAATTGGAAGCTGGGACAAGAAATTGCTCCAGAAACCCACTTCCTGTTTTCTGGCTCTAAGAGCAAGTGAAAGATTCTTAAAGTATCCAAGTGGTGTAGAAAAATTAAAGTCTATTATCTAGATTTGGGATTTCTACTACGTTCCACTGGATCTGGAAGAACTCATCTGCTGGAGCTCTTTATCTAGTGGTAAAACATCTACCCAGGGTTTGACTTCAGCCAAGGGCTTGTTGTGATAGGATGAGAGCGAACGGATTGAAGCTTGAGAAGGGTAGACTTAGACTGGGTATTAGAATGAAATTCTTTAAAGTGAGGGTGGTGAGACATAGGGACAGGATGCCCAGGGATGCTCCCTCCCTGGAGGTGTTCAAGCCCAAGCAAGCTGGTCTAGTGGAAGGTGTCCCTGCCCACGGCAGGGGGGTTTGAACAAGATGATCATTAAGGTGCCTTCTAACCCAAACCATTCTATGATTCTGTGATTCCCACTACAAATTCTCCATTAACTATTTCATCCACATTTTCTTCACTGAAAGGGTTTTTCTTCACTGAAAGAGTTATCAAACACTGGAATGGCCTGCCCAGGGCAGTGGAGGAGTTGCCATCTCTGGAGGAGTTTAAACAGTGTGTGGACCTGGCGCTTAGGGACACAGTTTAGTGCTGATCTTGAAGTGCTGGGTTGAAGGTTGGATTGGATGATCTTGAAGGTCTCTTCCAACCAAAGATATTCTGTGATTCTGTGAAGCCAAGCTGCTCCTGCTGAAGGTCACTTTGAAGGAAAATGGGTCAGTGAAATGTGGGTGGATCAGGATAAGTGACCTGAACAAGGCTAATGTGTTGACTCTTTAATTGATGCATTGGTGAGGGCTGTGTTTGCTTTCAAGCAGACTTCTTGTCTGTACACACGAGACAGATGGCACTGGCAACATCTACCAGAAACTGCTGCAAATGATCCTTCTAGCATTTTGTTTCTATTCACTGTGTGGGTGCATGAAAACACAGCTACCCAGCCTCTTACTCGGCACCCCTGGCATTGCTGGTGGCAGAAGCCATCTGCAACAACATGCAGCATGCTCCATATGGAGGCTAGAGTGCTGCACAAAATCTGGTCCAAACCCATTTCTCAGCTGGATTAGAGCAGAAACCCTTTGACATCTCCTCCAGCCCACGCTGGGCCAGCTGCAGCCGAGCTGTGAGGCTGCTGCAGCTCCATGTGCACGTCCAAGCAGAAGGGCTTCATCAAACTTAAGGCATTTGTTGCCCAGAGAAGTGGTTGAAGCCTCATCCCTGGAACCATTCCAGGTCAGGTTGGACGGGGCTCTGAGCAACCTGATCCAGTTGAAGATGTCCCTGCTGACTGCAGGGAGGTTGGATTAGATGACCTTTAAAGGTCCCTTTCAACCCAACGTATTCCATGATTTTATCAAGTGAGGGAAATGCCCTTTGGCAACAGGACCAGACACAAGGATTTCATGGGAGGCATTTCAAAAACGCGACCAGGAAGGCGGCTGTTGACCTCCAAGAGAAATTTTTCCAGCTGTTGGATGGAGCTATTTTACTCCCTACACGATCTTTTCCATCTGCCAGCAAGAGCCTGCTTGTGCCTGTGTTGTCTCTGTCTGAAGACAAATCCATGGCCATTTTTTCCCCCTATGTAATCCCTCATTTCTTGTCCAGCCCCTACATAGCTCACTCAGCCCAGCTGTGCCCATTTATCTCCCACACAGAGACAAAAAACAGAGCTGGGATGAAATCCTTTTTCACAGGACACCACATTGAGTGCTCTGAGAAAAGTGGCTTTAAAGAAAACTATCTGCCTTGCAGGGCATAAAATTCACAATTCAAGCTCCTTTGCACTAAATCTACCAAATAAATTGTGCAGCTGCTGCTACTTTAACCACCAAGGTGTGGTGTCATAGGAAAGCAGTTGTGGTCAGAAATGGGACCAAAATCCACCATGTCTCGGCATGGAAACAGAGATTCAAGAGTGGTAGGGTTGGAAGGGACCTCTGGAGACCATCGAGTCCAACCTCCCTGCTAAAGCAGGGTCACTCACAACAGATTGCCCAGGATCACAAAGTCCAGGTAGGTTTGGAATCTCTCCACAGAAGGAGACCTCTCTGGGCAGCCTGCTCCAGAGCTCTAGCACCTTCATACCAAAGAATTTTTTTCCTCCTATTCAGATGGAACATCCTAGGTTCCAGTTTGCGCCCCCTGTCCTATCACTGGGCACCACTGAAAAGAGTCTGGTCCTATTTTCTTTGTAAATATTACTAAGATCCCTGACATACACAACACAGCATCATCAACTGGAAGGGCTGGGTAGGGACCTACTTCCCTCAAAATAAAAATTATGGGAAATCACAGTAGTTTTAATATTCAGTTTTGATAGATAAGGAAAATTGATGTTCCAAACAACGTCTCCCAGTACCCATTTTTCCACCTAACTGCTGGCTGTGTAAGATGAAGAAATTCCCCTCAGGTCCTCTTTTTTTAGTTCCCCAGAGGCTGGATGGCCTAGTTAGCCCTGGAAGCATAAAACCTCCATTATTTCACTTGTAGCACAGACAAAACTTAGGGGAAATCCTCTCTTTAGTGCTGATCCAGTCACACTCCATCAGGAAATGTGTTTTGAAGTGGGACATCTCTGCACTGGATCACATCTGTCTTGAAGCAGTGACTCATAAAAATTACAACCTTTGAGCATGGCCATGATGCCTTTTAGGAAAAAGAGACCTCAAACCATGTTTCTCTCCCACTTCAGCCTTTAAGAACATAAAATTAGGGTTTTTTTTCCTTCAGAATGAGTCAATCCAGTGGATCGTGTTTCCTGAAGTTACAGGATTCCTGAGTTTACAGAACGAAGTATCCAACTTATCTTCAACATAAATTCACTCAAGATAAAGTTTTGCAAAACAGACCAGAGGCAAAAAACCCCTCCACCACAAACCCAACTGACCCACCAAGGATTATGTAACTTTTCAAGTGCCTGGAGATAAGAGCGTGGCTGTACGGAAGGCTGGGCAGTGTCGGACGGCGGAGCAGCTCCTCACCCCCCTAGTGTACTAGGTTCATACATTCAGAACATTTTATTATATGTTCTTCAGCTGCCTGAGTGCTTAAATATTTATTTGGGCTAAAGCCAAGTTCTCCACTTGCTGCCTCAGGCTGTGCAGTTATGTCAGGACATCCCATAAAAGCCTCCTAAGATGCTTGAATGCCACAGTCTGTGGGCTGACTGTGGCAGAGGTTTTGCCAAAAAGAGTAGATTTAGACTGGATATCACAGAATCACCAAATATTAGGGGGTGGAAGGGACATCAAAATATCATCTAGTCCAACTGCCCTGGCAGAGCAAGATCACCTAGAGTAGGTGACATGGAACACATCCAGGCAGGTTCGGAAACTCTCCACAGGAAGAGTCTCCACAACCTCTCTGGGGAGCCTGCTCCAGGGCTCTGGCACCCCCACAGTCAAAAAGCTTTTCCTTATGTTCATGCAGAACCTCCTATGCTCCAGCTTGCTTAGAAAGAAATTCTTTACAGTGAGGGTGGTGAGACACTGGAACAGGTTGCTCAGGGAGGTTGTGGATGCCCCAAGGCATCAAGGCCAGGTTGGATGAAGCCTTGAGCAACCTGGTCCAGTGGGAGGTGTGGAAGGGGGCTGGAACTAAATGATCTTTAAGGTCCTTTCCAACCTAAACCATTCTATGATTCTATGAAATTCAGTGTGGAAAACAGGAGTGATTTGTTGACTTGCCACCACAGTAGCAAACTCCAAAACCACCTGAAAGCTGAGGGCAGTGGAGTTTGCAGTGACACAATTTCTTCTCCCTATTATCAGCTGATAGAACAAGAGGAAATGGCCTGAAATTGTGCAGGGGAGGTTTAGGATGAACATCAGGAAACACTGCTTTCCTGACATAGTGGTCAGACATTGGAACAGGCTGCCCCAGGGAAGTGGAAGAGTCACCATTCCTGGAGGTGTTCAAGAAATATGTGGACCTTACACTTTGGGACTTGGGTTCATGGTGGTCTTAGGTTGATGGTTGGACTTGATGTTCCTTGTGTCCAACCTAAACCTCCCCTGGTCTAACCTGAGGCGATTTCCTCTCATTGCATCACTTGTAAACTTGGGAAAAGAGGCTGACCCCAACCTTGCTCCACCTTGCTTTCAGGGAAGCTGTAGAAAGCAGAAAGTCTCCCCTCAGCCTCTTTTACTCCAGGCTGAGCAACCTCAGTCCCTCAGCTGCTCCTCAGAGGCTTGTGCTCTGTATTCTTCACCATGTGTTAGACCTTCTAATATATCAGATGTGGTGTCATATTTTTCGTACGGTCACAGTTGTCTTAGGTTGAAGGTTCGACTCAATGATCTTGGAAGTCTTTTCCAACCAAAACAATTCTATGATTCGTTGTTTGCTGCTTGCAAATGCCGTCCGTGTGAGTGCTACCCAGAGCCAAACCCAGGGAAGGACCCAGGATGAGGAGGAGGCAGACCAGATCAAGGCTAATAAAAAGGGCTGCTGGATGGACAGAGACAGCATATGCTGAATGTCTGGATGGGTTTCTTCTGGAAGCAGGATGAAACCTCCACATTCCAGTTACTGAGGTGCCTCTCAGAGCAGAGACAGCACTTCCGAGTCTTGCCACTGAAGTGTCTGAACTCAATTAAATAAAGCACCCCCACCGAAAGAACAAGAATCCACTTACATCCTCAGCCTCGCACCATAAAGAGCAATCACAATCATCTTCAGGAAGGCAGCAGCAACAGCTTTGCCAACATCTCCTAATGTCTTCAGGATGGAAGTCTATTTAAAGGGTCTCTGTCAACAGCAGAGTAAGGATGAAAAAATTCACTGACTCACACAGTGACATACAACCTGATGTTACTTGACAGGCAGAACAGGGACCGGGGGGAGGGAAAAAAGGAGAAGACTTTCTTCCATTTTGGTCACTTTGCAATTAAACCTCACTGTTTCCTTTTTGCCGGTGTCTAGTGCTGGTCTGGATCCTACGCAACAGCAGCAGCCGCCCAGCACAGCCAAGGAATAAAAGAGGAAAAGAGCAAAATGCAGAAGTTGGCAGCAGAGCACTTGGGCCTCACCATTTCAAAAAGCTGAGCACATTGCAATTTGGCCGACGCTCTAAATGGTAAGATTTCCTTCCACACCCATCCCCTAGACATATTTAGAAATAGCTGTGCTACTGCCAAACCCCTCTGCTCGTGGCAGCAAACCCTTCCCTGGTATTTCACCCGCTCTGTCTCCATGCCAGCATGTCAATGCCGTCTCCAAGCATCTTCACAGTGCTACTGATCAGCCAGAGACCATCACGAGATCCTGGTGTTGCCCCCTAAGTACCCCTTGAGACACTCACATCTATCTACCATTTCAGCTCCACAGCCTTAAGAAGAAGGACTTGGGGGTGCCAGCTGATGACAAACTCAGTATGAGCCAGCAATGGTCAGTCACAGCCCAGAAGGCCAACCGTGTGCTGGGCTGCATCAAGACAACTGTGACAAGCAGGAGGAGAGAGGTGATTCTGCCCCTCTGCTCTGCACCTGTGAGACCACACCTGGAGCACTGCATCCACTTCTGGTGCCCCCAACACACGAAGGACATAGAACTGCTAGAGTGGGTCCAGAGGAGGCCATAAAGATAATCATAGGGCTGGATCACCTTCCCTGTGGGGCTGCAATAGTTGGGGCCCTTCAGCCTGGAGAAGAGAAAGCTCCATGGTGACTTTATAGCAGCCTTCCAGTACCTGAAAGGGCCCTACAAGAAAGCTGGGGAGGGAGTTTTTACAAGGGCTTGTTATAGGATGAGGGAGTGGATTGAAGCTGGAGGAGGGTAGATTTAGACTGAATATCAGGAAGAAATTCTTTACACTGAGGATGGAGAGACACTGGAACAGGTTGCTCAAGGAGGTTGTAGATGCCCCTTCCCTGGAGATGTTCAAGGCCAGGTTTGATGAGGTGTCCCTGCCCAGGGCAGTGGGGCTGCAACTAGCTGATTCTTAAGATCCCTCCCAGCCCAAACCATTGGATGATGATGATAACTATAGGGAAAATGCTACTTCATCTGTCAGCAGGGTGTGAAGGAAGGAAAAAAAAAATGGTTTGAAGAGGTTCTCAGTGGTGAGGAGTAACTCCAGACAGCTTTGCCCCCATGCCAGGCTTGCCACTCTGTGTGCTAACAGAGCATGGGCAGAGCCCTGGGAACTCTGCACATCTCGTACCAAAAAGTTTCAGTTTTGCAAGGAAAAAACCCAAGAAAACAAAACACAACACAGTAGCTTTTTATAGAAGGTTTTTTGGCAAGGGAGGGTGTGGAAATATTACAAATACTTCAGAAGTCAGAGGACGTTCTGTACTGGAGTGGAGACCATTTATAAAGACAGGAGGGAAAAAAAAGGTAAGGTCATATTCAGTGTCTAGACTGGATGATGGTGCTGCCTTGCTGGGGCTGGGCTTCTATCATGCCATGCCTAAATGCTACCATCACCTTGTCTCAGGTTGCATTTAGTAGCTGGGGGCTGAAGCAAGGGGGGCTGAAGCAAGGAAGACTGACTGCTGCCATCCCAACAGTCTCACAGCCTTGGCCATTTTGTAATTTTGGGCAGGAGAGCACTGGGGAGCAGCCCATCATCCTCAACAGACTTTCTGCATCACATCTTTCCTACCTCAGCCCCCCACAAGCTCACCAGGGAGGTGGTGGAATCACCTTCCCTGGAGGTGTTCAAGAGGGGATTGGATGTGGCACTTGGTGCCATGGTTTAGTAGTCACAAGGTCTTGGGTGACAGGTTGGACTTGATGATCTTTGAGGTCTTTTCCAACCTTATTGATTCTATGATTCTATGATGGGACACACTGTGAAAGGGGGTTCCAATTACCCAGTGTCCCTTGTCCCTGGAGAGCTGAGGATCAGAGTGAGATGGGATTTGGGCATGGAAAGGGCAGCTGCTCAACACAGGATGCTCCACAGACTTTGTTTTCCAAAACAGGTGATTAATTCACACAAAGCTCTTTGAGGATGATGAGGCAGAGCTGGATGTGATGCCCCACCAGCTTCTTGGGAACTAAAAAATAAAACCTGAAGGGCATTTCTTCATCTTGCACAGCCTCAGGGTGAGTAAGGGAGGGAGTAGTCATGAATTTTGGAGTGCTTCCTCCCAGAGCTGCGTCCTTCTAGCTCCAGCACTACTTTCCCCCTCCCAGCTCTGGCACCATGTCCTCCTCCCAGCTCCCACCTACATGAACTGGAATGATGCCTGCTGCTCTGCTCAGGCTGGAGGACAGCACAGATCCCAAGTCTTCACAGCCAGTAGAAGAGAAGGATGAAAGCTTTTACTCCATGACAGCACCCTGCCTTGCCCTGCAGCTCTGCAGCACATGCTGTTTCCCCAGGAGAAGCAGCATCTCCAGGGCAGGAAACGCCGAGGCATGGGAAAAAACCTTCATGCTTGCATCTCACTGTTTGCTTTTCCTCTCCCACGTGCCCACAAAGCAGCAGCAGGCCCAGCCTGGAGTTCCTCACTGCTCCCAGGACACATGGACTTGCTCCCAGGCAGCAGAAGGAGAAAAGAGATGCTGCAAAGAAGCAGCTTAAGGGCACGAGCAGATGCAAGGCATCTGCTGTCTTAGAATCAGATGAAGCTGTTGTGGAGGAAAAGAGGATTTTTCCACTCACAGGATGCTGGGTTAGCAGGAGCTCTGCAACATAGCCATTGTGGAGGGAAAAGGATTTTTCTGCTCATAGTGTGTAGGATACAGAGAATATAGACTGGAAATACAGAATCATAAAGGTTGGAAGAGACCTTTAAGATCAACAAGTCCAGCCACCAACCCATCACTGTGAAGTCCACCACTAAACCAAATCTCCCCCGACATCTACAACACTTTTAAATACCTCCAGGGATGGGGGAATCCACCATTGCCCTGGGCAGCATATTCCAGGGCTTGACAACTCTTTCAGGGAAGAAATTGTTTCCAGTGTCCAACCTAAACCTCTCCTGGCACAACTTGAGACCTTCATGTCTTGTCCTATCACTTGTTACTAGGGAGAAGATACCAACCCAAACCTGGCTCCAACCTCCTTTCAAGGAGCTGTAGAGAGCAAGAAGGTCTCTCTTCAGTCTCTTTTCCTCCAGACTAAAAAACTCCAGTTCCCTCAGATGCTCCTCACAAGACCTGCTGTCCAGACTCTTCACCAGATTTGTTGCCCTTCTCTGGACTCACTCCAGCACCTCAATGTCCTTCTTGGAGTAAGGAACCCAGAATTGAACCCCATAATTGAGGTGTGTTCTGTGCTGAATACAGGGGGGGACAATCACTGCCCTGGTCCTGCTGGCCACACTATTGCTGACCTCATCAAGGATACTGTTTGTTTGATTGGCCACCAGAACACATCTCAATTTTCACACCTCACTGTGGTCAGGCAGGCAACACAAATCTCTGCTGCTCCAGGGGGAAAAAAAAAGAAAAAAAGAAGTGACGTTTTACTTTCTCTTTCCCTGGTCTCTAATTGCAGATCAAAGCTGGCCCTTCAGCCTGGTGTTGCCTGCCAGCAGCTGCTCCTGGGCAAGTTTCCAGGCCACCCTTTGGATGATGGCTGCCCATCCCATCCACCACACCACTCCACTCCACTCCTCTCCTCTTCTCTCCTCTCCTCCTGCCTGCTTTTACAAAAGGCAGTCAATACATGCCATTAACCCAAGAGACTGGTTGCTGTGGGAATCTAGGGGCTGCAGTCCAGGGACTGGGAATGAGATCGAGGTTCTTTCCGGCTTCACACGACCTCCAGGAAAAGTGAGGGATGTGTGAGTGACTCCAGCATCTTCCCACAGCCACCTCCAGGCTAGCCCCTGGGAGCTGAGAGCCATCCTTTGCAAGAACTTCACTGCAAGAGCAGATAATTTCTTTCCAAAGCAACCACATGCTGTGGTAGTGACACCTCTGGGGGCTGCATCAAGGGAACACAAGAAAAGGCACAACCCTAAAATCACAGAATGGTTTGGGTTGGGTTGAAAATCATCTAGCTACAACAGCCCTGCCGTGGGCAGGGACACCTTCCACTAGACCAGGTGGCTCAAAGCTTTGTCCAACCTTGAACACATCCAGGGAGGAGGCACCCACAATGCTCACTGTTAAAGAATTTCTTCCTGACATCCAGTCTAAATCTGCCCTCTTCCAGCTTCAATCCATTCCCTCTCATCCTATCACTACAAACCCTTGCAAAATGTCTCTCCCCAGCTTTCTTGCAGGCCCCATAACTCACTCAAGTCTGTTCCTGTTGGAGTATAGAGGATTTCTAAAAGCAACCAGCTTGAGGCCCAGCAACATGAGGAATTACTTAAATTACTCATTAATCATGCCATATGCTAAAATTACTGAAGTGTGTAATTAAATGCTCCAGGGGCAAAGACAGCAAACACTTAAGGGAAAAGGCTGCGACAGTTGGGGCTGTTCAGCCCAGGAAAGAGAAGGCTTCAGACAGACTTTAGAGCAGCCTTCCAGTATCTGAAGGGAGCCTACAAGAAAGCTGGGGAGGGACTTTTTACAAAGGCTTATAGTGATAGGATGATAGGAGATGGACAGGGGTATTGGACTGGATGATCACCAGAAAACTCTTCCAACTCCTACCACATGGAGATTCTATGATCCTAAGAGAGGGCTGTGTGGAAGAAAAAGGAAAATGCAAGTTCCCCAAAGCTGGGATGACCTCACCACCCTACAGCTTCTCTAAATTTTGGCAAGCTGCAGCAGGCACTGAGGTGTGAGCAGATATCTCCCATGACTTCCAGGAACTAAACACCCTGTGCAAATTCAGCATGACACCTCCAGGACAATTTCACATGGTAGAAAGCAGCAGCCCCTTTAGCCCAGCAAGCGCGTGACCTCCCACCAAGATTAGCTCCTGCCTCCATCATCAGCACTTGTCTCCATACCACTGTGCTTCAGGATGTGGCTGCCCCATGTCAAAGCATCAAGGTCAGACACAGAGATAAAAAGGACAGGTGGTGACTGGGATTTGCATGGAGTAGTGTGGTGTGTGCCCCAGGGAACTTTTGGATATATGTGGTTCAAACACCAAACCAGATAGGATTGTCTTCCCACTGGGAAGTTCTTGTTTTTCAATGTGTATGTATCTCTATATATATTTACACACACATATATAGCCCCCCATGTTTGGACACATTTTACATATATATATATACACACACCCACAACATATACCATATACACCCATATATCAGAAATATATGTTAAAATAAAGAATCCCAGAATCATTTAGGTTGGAAAAGACTTTTAAGGCCATAAAGTCCAATCATTAAGCCAGCACCACCAGGTTATCACTAAACCATGTCCCTCAGCACTGCTTTTAAAGCTCCCCACGGATGGGGACTCCACCATTGCTCTGGGCAGCCCTGATGTAACTTGAGACCATTTCCTCTTGTCCTGTCTCTTGTTACTTAGGAAGAGAGACCGACACCAGCTCATTCCAACCCGCTTGCACACAGCTGTGGAGAACAAGAAGCTCTCCCTTCAGCCTCTTTTTCTCCAGACTGAACAACCCCAGTTCCCTCAGCTGCTTTTCACAAGGTTTGTGCTCTAGAATCTTCACCACATTAGACCTTCCAATGTATTAGATAGGATATCATGTTATACACACACACACACACAAATAGAGGTGTATTCCTCTGTGGTCCAATAAAGAGCTTCCCAGCTCCTCTGGCTCCAGCACTGCTTCCTCCCTGTATCACAAATCCCCTCTGATGCTGAGCCTGTGTAGCTCTGCTGAACATCTGGCTCCCAACAAACAGAAAACCCAAGTCTAAACAAGATTTAGTCACTGTGCTCTCCCACAGTTTTCATCCATCTTCAAATATACCTCGCTGGTAAGAGTCACTAAAAAGAGTGTGAAGTTCCCAGGAAAAATCCTGCTTTCCCTCAAACGAGGAACATGTATTCCGGCACATCAGATGCCATGGGAGTGCAATCAGAAAGCCCTCAACAGATGTGCTCTTGCCTGCTGCAAGGAGCTCCCACCGCAGCTGGGCTGCAGCTATCTGAGAGGCTTTGCTTCCTTTCCACATCTTTAAATATTAGCATTATTCTGCTGCTTTGCTCATAAATACACTGAGAGCCCTGGAGCTGAACAAATAGCTGTTCCAGGCCCATGTAAGGTTCTGGCTGCTTGGTGGGTCACTGGAAGATCTCTCATTAGGTGATTAACTGTATCACAATTTCCTGACGTGACTCACTGCTAGTAAGATTCATCAGCAACCAAAGCGGGAAGCTGTGACCTCACTGTCTAGCATGACATTAAACATGGTGATGGGAGACAGGAGGGGGAAGCAAAATTGACTGGGAATTAGTGCTGGCTAAGCCTTTTCTATTTTAAGGAGAAATTTCCCAATACATCTTAAAAAAGGAAACCAGGAAAGAAACAGCAAAGATTCATAACCAACACTCCACACTGAGCGGACCACAGATGAGCTGGAGGACACGGCGCAACACCGCACATATGGCTGAGCTCTTCCTGCCTCACGAAACAACTGGGTCAGCCAAGAGTAACCCAGGCTGCTTTTGGAGAGCAGAAATAGATTTACTATGGCTGAGGTCGGGTTGCAGGCTCCTTTTAGGCAGGACATCAGTAGAGAGCTCATGCTGAGAGCTAGTTTTGAAGTCCTTGGAGCGAAGTTACCACCTCCTGAGGTTTTTGTTGGGGGAGACAGAAGCATTGGCTTCTAGGATAAGATGTTTGTAGACATGGGTAAAAAGTGATCATAGAATGGCTTGATTTGGAAAGGATCTTAAAGATCACCTAATCCCAAGCCCTCCACCATGGCCAGGGATACCTCCCACTAGACCAAGTTGCTCAAAGCCTCATCCAGCCTGGTCTTAAACACTTCTAGTGATGAGGCATCCACAACTTCTCTGAGTGATCCATTCCAGTGTCTCACCAGTGTCATAGTAAAGAACTTCTTCCTAATGTCCAATCTAAATCTACCCTGCTCTAGTTTTAAACCATTGCTCCTTGTACTACCACTACAAGCCCTTGTGAAAACTTCCTCCCCAGCTTTCTTGTGGCCACCTTCGGGTACTGGAAGGCTGCTATAAGGTGTCCCTGGAGCCTTCTCTTCTCCAGCCTGAACAGACCAAACTCAGACTGCCTTCACAGGAGAGGTGCCCCAGCCAGCTGATCATCTTTTGTGCCACTCCCTGCCCGCAGACCTCCCTCTCCAACAGATCCATGTCCTTCTTGTGTTGGGGGCTCCAGAGCTGGACTCAGAACTGCAGGTGGGATCTCACAAGAGCAGAGCAAAGGGGCAGAAAAGTGGCAGCCTAGAGCAAACCCTGTGTGCCTGGTAGGAAATGATTCATCTTTTCTTCCAGGGCTGCTTCTCAACAAGGGAAAGGAGAATGAGGAGCTGGGGAGGAGGGAGACTTGGTTCCTTCCCTGCACCAGACAGTTTAACAGTGAAGCATCATCGCTTAATCTCTAATATGATTTTCCACTGGAAAAGAACCCACAGAGCTGGCAGGTTTCCTATTTCAGAGTTTGTTTTTCATCCAGCACATAAATTTGCAGGGAAAAAAAACCCAATGACCCAACAGCAGCAGTTTTAACACAAAGCAGGGCTGCTACCACCTCACCCAAGACCAAATTGAGCACAGCAGCAGAATTCAGCACAGAAAATACGTTTCCTCTGCCATTTCCAGTACAATCAGTCACAGTACTGAAGTATTTGCACCTAAAATGTTGGATTTGCAAGGGAAAAAGCACAGACACCCAGTGGTGCCCAAGAGCTGGGTGTCTGAAGCTGAGAAAAGCCAGCACCAGAAAAAGAGGACACAGTCTCAAGCTGCACCAGGGGAAGTTTAGGCTTGAGGTGAGGAGAAAGTTCTTCACAGAGAGAGTTGTTAGCCATTGGAATGTGCTGCCCAGGGAGGTGGTGGAGTCACCATCCCTGGAGGGGTTCAAGAAGGGATTGGACGTGGCACTTGGTGCCATGGTTTAGTCATGAGGTCTGTGGTGACAGATTGGACTTGATGATCTTTGAGGTCTCTTCCAGCCTTGGTGATTCTGTGACTCTGTGTGTGATTCAGTAAATTTATGGGATGAGCAGCTGGCACCCAGGGAGAGGCAGGAGCCAAACCAAATGATGAGCTCCCTACCGGCAGCTTTCGGGACTCGCTACTTACTGAACGTTTTGCAGATGTCGGAAACCGCCTTGAAGACCCTGTCTGAGAAGTTGACTTTCACCTTGACATACTTCATGTTGGGTAGCTGAAGGCGAAGCAGCTTGTGCTGAGGTGTGAACTGGAGCTTGGCATCAGCCTGTATCCCGTATTTGTCCAACGTCCAGTGCGTTTTAAGGAGCCAAGTTTTCTTCTTTTCCCACCACAGTGCGTGATCTGACCAGTCCTTCTTGACATCTAGAACAAAGAAACATTTTACCAGCTAAAACTGGGGCCAGAATGAGCTTTCAAGACAAAAGCCAAAGTTTAAATGGGTTTCACTGAGACGCATCGATCCAAAAATGCTGACAACGACCCTTTTCAGACACAAATAATTCCTTGTATTCGATAACCTCTAGAAGCCAACTCAGAGATGAAAGGAGGAAAGAACCCAAGAGGTTCAAGGATGAGACACAACATGCCCATGGATCACTCAAGCCCAGCAGCATTGCCAAACAAGAAGACAAGTGGGTCATGGACAACTTGATACCTTTGCTAGGAGAGATTCTGCACTGCTTTTTAGGTTCATAGACTCACAGAATGGTTTTGGTTGGAAGGGACCTTAAAGCTCATCTAGTTGCAAGCCCTACACCAGGGGCAGGGACACCCTCCACTAGACCAGGCTGCTCTAGGCCTCATCCAACCTGGCCTTGAACACCTTTAGGGAAGGGCATCTGCAACCTTCCTGGGCAATCTGTTCCAGTGTCTCACCACCCTCACTGTAATGAATTTCATCCTAACATCCAGTCTAAATCTGCCCTCCTCAAGTTTCAATCCATTCCCTCTTGTCCTATCCCAACAAGAACTTGTAAAAAGTCCCTTCCCAGCTTTCTTGTAGCTCCCTTCAAGTACTGGAAAGTTGCTCTATGGTCTCCCTGAAGCCCTCTCTTCTCCAGGCTGAATAGCCCTACCTTTCTCAGCCTGCCTTTTCTGGACCTGATCCTGCAGTCCAATGTCCTTCTTATTAATTACCATTTCTTGGGTTTCCTCATCCCCACCATGCAGGATACTTGCACTACATGAAGGTGAGTTGAGCCACCTCAGCACACACGGAAAGCAGAACCAGAGAGAGGTTTGCATGAAGAAGTACACAGAAATGCTGTGTCTTTAATGTTCATAAATATCTGAAGGGTGGGTGTCAAGAAAAAGGGGCCAGTCTCTTTTCAATGGTGTCCTGTGACAGGACAAGGAGCAGTGGATACAAATTGGAACACAGGAAGTTCCACCTCAACATGAGAAAAAAATTCTGTATTGTAAAAGAGTGCTGGAGACATGGAGGAGGCTGCCCAGAGAGGGTGTGGAGTCTCCTTGTCTGGAGACTTTCAAAATCCACCTGGACATTGTGATCCTGTGTGACCTGCCCTAGGAGATCCTGTTTTGGCAGGGGAGTTGGACTCATTGAACTCCAGAGATCCCTTCCAACACCTTCCATTCTATGATTCTATGATTCTCCAGGTCTTTCAGAAAAAATGGAAAATAAAACTAAAGTTACTTCCCAAAGGAACAACAGCACAAAATCCAACAGCCACATCTCCTTCCAGGAGGGACATAAAACCATGAGCTCTTCCATAGTCATGTCAAAGCTAGAAAGCATTTGGGGAACTAAAGCACAATGATGACTCCAAAAGACAGACACTCTGCAATATTTTCTCTGGAAAATAGTCCAAAATATTTCCCCTAACACCCACAGCCCAGTTCCTGAAAAGCATTTTCCAGTACACCATCCTCCAACCAGCATTAATGGTTAGCTGTCCCCACACGACAGAGGAGAAAGGAGAGGGGGAGGGCATGATCCAGGCATTGCAGCTGCCTTTTGCAAAGCTCTGCTTAGCCCAAAGCCATCATCAAAAAAAATACTGACCAAGGGGGTGTGTCAGCACTGGCAGCAGCAGCCCAATCTCTCATTTCAAAAGAAAAACCAAATGTTTCCACAGGATGTCATCTGGGCAAGGACACAAGAACCTCAAGAGGCCACAAGACAAGTGACAGAAACACTTCTGCTCTCACTGTTGATAATGACAGAGTCGCCAGTAAGTTGTGAACTTACAGACTTGGCACAAGGAATGTTTTAATTTTCATAACAAAACAACAAAAACAAAACAAAAAAACAAAGTGCTTTGCAGGTGAAGGCACTGGTGACAGCATCATTCAGTTCTCAGCTCCAGATTCTCCTAGGATCCTGGATTCAAGACCCCACCTTGAATACTGCATCCAGTCCTGGCGTCCCCATCAGAAGGAGGACATAATACTGTTGGAGTGAGTCCAGAGATTGGCCACAAGGATGATCCAAGGGCTGGAGCACCTCTGCTAAGAGGACAGGTTGGGCAAGCTGGGGTTGTTCAGCCTGGAGAGGAGAAGACTCCAGGGGGACCTTATATCTGCCTTCTAATACCTGAAGAGAACCTGTAGGAAAGCTGGAGAGGTACTTCTCATAAGGGTGTCTAGTGACAGAACAAGGGGGAATGGTTTTAAGCTGAGGGAGAGTAGGTTTAGACTGGATCTTAGGAAGAAGTTCTTCAGTACAAGGGTGGTGAGACCCTGGAATAGGATGCCCAGACTGGCTGCAAATGCCTCCTCTGTGGAGAGGTTCGAGGCCAGGCTGGATGAGGCCTTGGGCAGCCAAGTCTAGCTGAGAGGCATCTCTGCCTATAGCAGAGGGGTTGAAGCAGATTATCTCTAAGGTCCCTACCAACCTAGGCCACTCTGTCATTCTATGATTCCCATAAGAAAACATCAGTTTAACTCAAATCAAAACTGATGTTTATTGCAACAGCTCCTTCCTCTACCCTTCAGCAGCAATGCTTGTACACGGTAGAGCACCAAGCTGGAAAGCCAGGTGCAAACCCAACAGAGCCCAGGGGTTAAGCCTCAGCACAAAACTCACCAAACAGGCTGGAGGTACCAAGGAACCCACTCCAGGACAGACTTCATGAAGATTATCCGCATGAGCCATGTCTGAACTTAATCAAGATGAGAACAGTGTGACTAACAAAGTTTTTTTTTCCCTGCCCCTATCTGAAAATGGGATCTTGATCTCAGTGGTACTGAGAAAAGCCAGCAGAAGTCTTTTTTTTTCCCTTTGAAGTCCTGGTCTGATGGCATAATCACGGAGCCAGAAAGTAGAAATGTTCAGCTAGACTTTTCAGCAGCTTTGTACAATCAAATTAAACACAACCAAATATAGAAAAGCATGCACACTTGCACAAGCCTTGGCTACTCACAAAAAAATCTGAGAAATCATTACAATGGACTTTGGTAATGAAGTCCAACTTCTGCCCTACTAAAAGCTGAACAAATTATGACTGAAAGCGCAGGGGGGGAGGGGGGAGCAGGAAGGAAGGGAAAAATTCATTTTGAATCACTAAGAGAAGACAATTTGGGTTTATGCTACAGATTAACCTTTCAGGCCATGGCACAAATGTGCACAGCATCATCTTTCAACCTGAGTGTAACTAAGACTTTGAATTAACAGGGAGATGTTGGCTATAGCCAACAAGGTAAAGGTTTGTGGCCACCCCATTAAGGTAGTTATATATAAAAGAGCTTGGCAAATGTTTAGCAGCTGACTTGTGGAGTTGAGTTTAACACTAACATGCTGACAAGAAACCTTGGGAGCTTTGCAAGGCAGCTGGTGTGACCCTGGGCTTGGAGCAATCCTTGGTGCGCCGGGGAATGCCAACTGCTTGGTTAAATCTGATCAAAGGTTTATAAATCTCCACCAGGGTCCCAGTTCAGGAGTTACTGATTTGTGGGAGTAACAGCTTTATGATGAGTCATATTCCAGCTCAGTCTTTCCCCATTTAATACTGTCACTTATAGGACTGGCAATTTTATACCATCAGACCCTGGGTAAGTCTTTGAGTGCTGCAAACTCATGTTAGAGAGCCCAGGCCTCAAAATCAAAAGGTCCAAAACCGCATCACAAATTTCAACAGAGGAGTTAGTACATCCAGAAGCTCCTCTGGATGAGTAGTGAGCCATTGGAACAGGCTGGCTAGGGAAGTGGAATATGGTTTAGTGTTGACCTTGCAGTGCTGGGTCAAAGGTTGGATTAGATGATCTTGAAGGTCTTTTCTAACCAAATACAACCTGTGATTCTGTGGTGGAGTCATTGTCCCTGGAGATGTTCAAGAATTGTGTGGACATGGCACTTTGGGGCACGGTTTAACGTCCATGGGGGTTTTAGGTTGATGGTTGGACTCAATGATCTTAGAGGTCTTCTCCAACCAAAACAATTCTATGATTCTATGAAATGAGCTGCACACATTTGCTAGGGTCACAGCAAACTATTCCCAGCAATGCTCCCCTTTCAGGCAAGGAACCTGCCAGGAGAAGGCTGCAGAGATGCGGAGGCTGGAGCCATCACAGCATCAGCTGGAGCAGGGGTTGGGGATGAAGAGTTCCGAGAGCCCAGCCCCAGTCACAGCGGCTGCGGGAAGGGGAAGCACGGCATTTCCTTCCCAGCATCAAAAATAATCCCCACTCCCTGCTTCCTCCACCTCCCTGCACAGCCTGAACCAAAACCCCTGGCTGCTGGGAGCCTGAGAGGGGGGTGATTTTTTTTTTCTTCTTTTTTTCTGAGGAAGAACCTGGTTTAGCATTTTCCTCCTATAGCTGTGCCAAGGAGCAGAGACACAGCACAGGAGTGCTGCTGAGGATGTTTTGTACAGCAAAATGCATGGAGAAGCAAGCTTGCTGTTCACCTTGCAAAGCTGTTCAGATAGTCCTGCAAATCATAGAATCACAGAATGTCAGGGGTTGGAAGGAACCTACAGGGATCATTGAGTCCGACCCCCCTGCCAAAGCAGGATCATCTAAGGGTAAGCCACACAGGAATGCATCCAGATGGGTTTTGCAAGTCTCCAGAGAAGGAGGCAACACAACCTCTCTGGGCAGCCTGCTCCAGGACTCTGTTGTCCTCACTGTAAAGAAGTTTTTCCTCATTGTTAAAGTGGAACTTGCTGCGTTCCCGCTTATACACGTTGTTCCTTGTCCTATCATGGGGCACCACCAAAAAGAGACTGGCACCTTCAACTTGACACCCACCCCTCAGATACATACAGACATTAATGAAATTCCCTTTCAGCTTCCTCTTCCTAAACAGCCCCAGGTCTCTCAGTCTTTCTTCGCAGAACAAATGTTCAGGTCCCTTAATCATCCTCATAGCTTCCACTGGATGCTCTCCAGCAGATCCCTGCCTCTTTTGAATTGAGGAGCCCAAAACTGGACACAACACTTCAGGTGTGGTCTCACTAGGGCAGAGTAGAGGGGGGAGAAGAGCCTCTCTAGACCTGCTGGGCACACTTTTCTTGATGCACCCCAGGATACCACTGGCTCTCTTGGTCACAAGGGCACATTGCTGTCCCATGGACAACTTACTATCCACTAGGAACCCAAGGTCCTTCTCCATGAAGATTCACGAGGCATGTTAAATCACTCAGACAGATACCTCTGTGAGGACAGAACATTATGAGAAGAGATGAAGGGCTGCTCAATAAAGTGTTTTCAAACAGCCTTAGCTTTCCAGTCATGCCAGCGCCTCGCTGCAGTCACATCACACCAGCTCATCCAGCATTAATTACAATTGCAGATTTTTATTCCCACAGCCACCACTAAATCACATCTACAATCCCAGTAGCAGAATCCCAGTCTTAATTGAGATGCATATGAAGTGTATTTTAATTCTGGGCTTGCTGCTGTACAGACAAACACACACAGGCACAATAACCATTTGAGCCACAAAGCTGGATTTTGCTTAAGTGCAAAGAAGATTGAGGCAGTCCCATCCACCCTGAGGCAGAGTATCCCATTTATCCCATTTTCCCCAGGAGCTGGCTGCTCCAAATGCTTTCCCCTCTGCTGATCCATGGATTTTAAAAGTCCCTTCTCTGCTCCACTTCTGCAGCAGCTATTGAACCTCCTTTCTTCAGAAGCACTTGGCAGGCTCTCTGCACAAGCTTATGACTTACTAGCAGTAGTATACAAGTCTCCAGCATTACATAAACACTATTTGCACTGTTATTTTGGGATATCCCCTTTTGCAGATGGGCTCTCCTTCCGTGCACTGCTCAGGACAATAGAGCCCTGATATGGCCAAATGGACCTCTTTATTTTTCAACCTTCACCTCAGTACATAATTAAATTCCACTAGATTGATATTTGGAGGGCAGGAAACTCCAGCAGCAGTGGTCTCTACCTCTGGGAAAAGATCCTGTGGGGTAGCATCACATCCCTATTCATACACACATCCTGGATCTGATCAATGCTGATCAATAGCTAAAGGGTGAGCGGGCAAGAGGAAGAGGCCAGACTCTTTTCAGTGGTGCCCAGTGACTGGACAAGGGGCAATGGGCACAAACTGGAACCCAGGAGGTTCCATCTGATCAGGAGGAGAAAATTCTGCGCTGTGGAGGTGCTACAGCCCTGGAGCAGGCTGCTCAGAGAGGTTGTTGAGTCTCCTTCTCTGGAGAGATTCCAAATGCACCTGGATATTGTGATCTGGCCAACCTGCTGTGGGTGACCCTGCTGTAGCAAGTGGGTTGGACTAGATGAACTCACAGAGGTCTCTTCCAAAGCCCCACACAGTGGGATTCTGTGATTAAATTCATAGGACAGCAAAAAGCCTATGAAAGCCTCCATCACCTCAACATCAGAGGTATACTATTAAACAGATCCTGTATAAGCTTGAGTAGGTAGGTAAGGGCCTTCTGCAAGCCTGCCTGGTTTGCATCACAGATTTCTGTTTGGATTTTGGAAACAAGGGTTTGCAGCTAAAGCTGGTTTCCCTGTAATGCTCTTCAACTCAGGAAAGGCAGCAGATGCAGCCAAAGCAGAGGCTTCAGTTCATTTCTTAATTATAAGTGATGGCTTTTAGAGCAACGGATTCAAGTCTTCAGCCCTCCCAGGGGAGCAATCCGGAAGGATCATCCTCCTCCAGCGCAAAGCACAGCAGAACCAAAGCCCATCCATTCCACTGGTTGTTTTTCCATAGGAACAGAATTAACAGCCTGGTCCTGGCTCTTCTGCTGTGCTGAGCGCATCAGGAGTGTCTTTAACCATGATTCTTCCTGCTCTGGTCTGGTCACGCTTGGGAAATCAAGACAGCAAAATGCTTTTCCATTATCCACCCAGCACCTCAGATTACTCCATATAGACATACACATATAAATGAATGTGTTATCCCAGAATACCAGCATGGTGGGGGGTAGAAGGGACCTATAGAGATCATCTAGTCCAACTCTTGCACCAAAGCAGGATCCCCTAGGGTAGGCCACACAGGAGCACATCCAGATGGGTTTTGAAAGTCTTCAATGAAGGAGACAACACAATCTCTTTGGGCAGCCTGCTGCAAGGCTCTGTCATCCTCACAGTAAAGAAGTTTCTCCTCATGCTGAGGTTGAACTTCCTGTGTCCCAGCTTATACCTGTTGTTTTTTGTCCGGTCACTGGGCACCATCAAAAAAAAAGAGATCGGCATCTTCATCTTGACACACACCCCTCAGATATTTACAGACATGAATGAGATCTCCTCTCAGTCTTCTCTCAAGACTAAACAGCCCCAGGCCTCTCAGTCTTTCTTCATAAGAGAGATGTTCAAGTCCCTTAATCATCCTCCATCAGACTCCCTCCAGTAGTTCTCTGTCTCTCCTGAACTGGGGAGCCCAATACTTATCACAGTATTCCAGGGATGGTCTCATCAGGGCAGAGCAGGAGAGGAGAACGTCCCTAGACCTGCTGGACACACTGCACCCCATGATACTATTGTCCCTCTTAGCTACAAGGACACATTGCTGTCCCATGGACAACTTACTGTCCACTAGGACTCCAAGGTCTTTCCTCACAGAGATGCTTTCCAGCAGGATGACTCCTAGTCTGTACTGGTGCAGGGGGTTACTCCTCCCCAGATGCAGGACTTATTGAACTTCATGAGATTAGTATGTTTATATTTTGCTTATAAATGTAAATATATACACACTTACAGCATATATACACACACTCAGGCCATATATATACACACACACACACATATATATACACACACACATATACATATAATATATGCATATATAAAATACACACACACAATAAATGTATATAGAGTACATATACTCATATATGTGTCATATATACACACACAGATGTTTATACACACACACACACATATAAATGTAATATCTATAAGATAAGGTGTGAGGACTGAAACTCACAAGCCAAGCATTTCCTCTTGCCAAATACAAACAATTCTTAACCTACCAAGTTAAAAAAACCCAACCCAAAACACCTAGCTTCCCAGCTTTGCACTGAGTTTGGTGCAGATGGCTTGAAAGCACATGAGCCCAAACAGATGACCCCAAGCACAAATACAGGCTGGGCAAGGGATAACTTGACAGCAGACTTGAGAAGGACTTGGGGGTGTCAGTTGGTGGCAAACTCAACATGAGGCTGGCAATGCGTGCTTGCAGCCCAGGTGGCCAACCATGAGGACACTCAAAAACTCACAAAACAACTGTGACCAGCAGGAGAAGAGAGGTGATTCTGCTCCGCTACTCTGCTCCCCTACTCTGCTCCCGTGAGACTCACCTGGAGTACTGCGTCCAGTGCTGGTGCCCCCAACACATGAAGGACATTGAATTACTGGAGCGGGCCCAGAGGAGGTCACAAATATGGTCAGAGGGCTGAAGCACCTCCCCTATGGGGACAGGCTGAGAGAGTTAGGGATGTTCGACCTGAAGAAGAGAAAGCTCCACAAGGACTTTATAGCAGCCTGTCAGTACCCAAAAGGGCTCTACAAGAAAGCTGGGGAGGGAGTTTTCACAAGGGCTTGTGGTGGTAGGATGAGCGAGAATGGATTGAAGCTGGAGGAAGGTGGTGAGGCAGTGGACCAGGTTGCCCAGGGTGGATGCTCCATCCCTGGATGCGTTCAAGGCCAGGATGGATGAGGCCCTGAGCAACCTGGTCTAATGGAAGGAGTCCCTGCCCGTGGCAGGGGGTTTGGAACTAGATGATCTTTATGGTCTATTCCAACCCAAACCATTCCATGACTCTATGAACTGTTCAAGGCTTTTAATAAGCATAGAAGGAAAAAAAAATAATAGTGGGTTGCATTTATTTTTTCTTAATTGAGATGCAATATACATTTTACTGACAAAAACACAGATGTGGACAGCACATTTAAAAGCCTGACTGCAGGCAGCAGACAGCGTGAGAGGCAGCTGAGGGATTAAAGTACTTTTAAACTCCAATATCTGCTGATAAGGCATTAATCCTGCAATTGCAAGGCCAGAGGAGTGGCCAGGGGCTCTTCAAGCCTGAGGCTGGGTGTTGGCTGGTTACATACCTCTCTTGGGAAGTTGACAGGGAAGAACAACTCCTTCAAAGGAAAAAAGACCTCCAGCAATAAATAAATAGGTGGGAAGTGCCCTGTGTGTCCTGGATGGGCTTGCTAGGAGGGAATGCACCCTCCCCTTCACCTTCCTGTTCCCTTGGGATGCATTGCATGACCACCATGCTTGGAAAGCAAGCCAGAAGTATTCAAATGCTTGAAAATTAGCGAAATTTAATACTACATGTCAAAAAAAAGAGAAAAACCAAACAAACTAATCACCCCAAGTCACTGCACATCATAACCCTGTGTTTTACAAGTTTCTCCTCTTCCACATGCTATCAAGCAGTGTGTCAATGAGATATGAGGCTTATCTGTACATCACTAAAAAAACCAAACAAATCAGAGAATCATAGAATTATTTTGGTTGGAAGAGACCTTTAAGATCATCACGTTCAATCATTAACCCAGCACTGCCAAGACCACCATCAAACCATGTCCCTCAGCACAACATGTACACAGCTTTGAAACCCCTCCAGGGACCAGGACTCCACTACTTCCCTGGGCATTCTGTTCCAGGGTTTGACAACCCTTTCCACCAAGAAACATGTCCTAATGTTCAACCTAAACCTCCCCTGGTGCAATCTGAGGCCATTTCCCCTTGCCCTATCACTTGTTACTTGAGAAAAGAGACCAACCCCCACCTGGCTCCAACCTCCTTTCAGGGAGCTGTAGAGAATAAGGTCTCCCATCAGCCTCTTCTCTCCATGCTGAACAACCCTAGCTCTGTTAGCTGCTCTTCTCCAGACTCTTCACCAGCTTCACTGCCTTTCTCTGGACCCACTCCAACACCTCAATGTCCTTCTTGGAGTGAGTGACCCAAAACGGAACCCTGTGCTCAAGGTCTGACCTCACCAGTGCTGAGTACAGGGGCACAATCCCTGTCCTGGTCCTCCTGGCCACCCTCTTGCTGATCCAGGCCAGGATGCTGGTGACCTTCTTGGCCACCTGTGCACATACTGGCTCATGTTCAGACAGCTGTTGACCAACACTCTCAGGTACTTATTCTCTCAGAAATAGAAAAAAGTCTAATCCAGTGCAAAGAGCAGGACAGAGGCATTGGGATAGCAGGCTAGGGTGAGAATAAAGAAGCATTCACAGCCCAGAGCTCTGCTGAAGGTCTATCTCCAGCCAGTGCCTGTTCTCATGGTCATTCATATTATCTGCTTTTCAGAAGACACAACCATGAAGTGTCCCTGTGCTTCCCTCCCCCACCTGCAGACACTGGTGCAGGGCTCAGCCTCCAATCTCAGTGGATCCCATCCACACCATTTGCTGGGATACGAGACCATCACTGACTTTTGAAAGGTTTTTTTTCCAGTTTGTGCAGGGACTGGAATTTCTTGGGAGAGAGATGCCCAGGCTGCTCAGGACAAGAGGTAATGGGCACAAACTTGAACACACAGAGTTCCATCGAAACATGAGGAGGAATTTCTTTAATTTAAGGGTGACAAGCACTGGAATAGGCTGTCCAGAGTGGTGGTGTAGTCTCCATCTCTGAAGTCACTTAAGACCTGCCTGGAAATGATCCTGTGTGACCTTCTTTGGGTGAACCTGCCTTGGCAGCGGGGTTGGACTCTGTCTCCAGAGGTCTCTTCCAATCCCTGCTGCTCTGTGAGTCTGTGACACCACGACACCAGCAAGAAGCTGATCTGCTCTTTTTGGGCTAACATTGTTGCAGCTGAAAATATGACAAAAAAAAACGCTAAGATGCATTAAAAAAAAATACTCATGCATACATTTATGTTTTAATATAATTTTATGAATTGATATTATCTTATCTATTTACATTATTTTATGTTTGTATTTATATTTAATGGCCGTGGTTCAAAGGTTGGACGCGATGGCCTCAGAGGTATTTCCCAACCAAAACAACCTGATGATTTTATGGTATTTTTATGTATTGAAATCTATTTATATAGCAAAAAAATGTAAGTATACAAACACACATATAGCTGTGTGTTGATGTATTTATATGCTGTGGGTGTATACATGTAGACACACACGTATATCCATAGAGCTGACCACATTGCTCCCTATGGGGAGGGATGGGACGCAGTCTCCTCACACTGACCTCTTTAAACCCAGATTCCTTTAAACATGCCAAAACCACTCCTTGCAGCATAATTATGGAAAAAAATAATTAGAAACTGAGTTGTTTTCATTTATCTTCAGCACAACAAATGCTGGTGTGTTTTGCTGGGTGACACAGTGGCTGCCTTTGGCAGAATCTGTTTTTACTGTGGATTTGAGTTCTTTCGGGGTGTGTGATGTACTGGAGCAGAATCCTCTCCACCCCCTCAATGGGGATTTAATTGCAGAGCAAAGTTCAAAATGGAACAAAAATCCTCCCAGCCTCTGGTCACGACACTTGAAAAATTACACTTTGAAACACAGAGATAAATATCCTATGAAGTTCTTATCAGACTGCTGTAATAAAGCTGTAGCCACCAGGACCTGATGCTTTTGGTACTCAGGAGACTGAACAGGAGCTTTTCATAATGTGACCTATATGATCCAAGGGCTGGAGCACTTCTGCTAAGAAGACAGGCTGAGAGAGGTGGGGTTATTCAGCCTGGAGAGGAGAAGACTCCAGGGGGACCTTATAGTTGCTTTCCCATACCTGAAGGGAACCTGCAGGAAGGCGGGAGAGGGACTCTTCATAAGGGTGTCGAGCGTCAGGACTAGGGGTAATGGTTTTAAGCTGAGGGAAAGTAGGTTTAAACTGGATCTTAGGAAGAAGTATGAGGGTGGTAGGACTCTGGAATAGGTTGCCCAGAGATGCTGTGGATGCCTCCTCCTTGGAGGTGTTCAAGGCCAGGCTGGATAAGGCCTTGAGCAACCAAGTCTCCTTGAGAAGCATCATTGCCCATGGCAGGCAGGTTGGAGTAGATGACCTCTAAGATCCCTCCCAGCCTAGGCCATTCTATGATTCTGTGGTATGCATTTTTGACACAAGCTATGAAAAAATAAAGTCTAAAGCAGCCACTCCGCAGCAGCCTCATGCAGAAGGGCTTTTACCCAGAGATACATACAAAGTAGTACCACAAATTCTCCTGCATCTACCCCCACGGTGAACTATCACCACTTCTTTATACTACCTTGTCTTCAGGAGAACATCTACACATCCCCACAGAGATGTCCAAAATGGGGTGGACTTGTGCTGCAATTTATATTTCAGAATGTTTCTTGCATGAAAAACAGTTTGACTCATTTAAAAGAAAAAAAAGAAAAGTACAATTAAAACCTGCAGACAAAAGCAGCCTTGTTCCCAACGCTGTGGCTCCTGTGAGCACCACTGAGTGCGAGACACCTCCTTCTCGTGCCCCTGTGTCAGGGGACACGTGGGCTCACTGCTGTGAAACCCTGATGCCAAAGCATGCCAGGGAGTTGCAGAGAGCTGTTCAAGAGCAAGGAAAAAGGGGAGGAGGAAAGAAAAAAACGGCCTGTGGAGGACACTGAGCACATTAGGATGCGATGCTAAACCTGCTGATGTTCCATGTTGCCTTGCACAAAAGAATGGGAAGGCACACCTGCACATCGCTGGAAATCAAAGCAGAGGACTGTAGAATTGGTTTGACTGGAACAAACCTTTAAAACCATGAAGTCAAACGATTAACCCAGCACTGCCAAGTCTGCTACTAAACCACATCCCCCAGCACCACATATACATGGCTTTCAAATCCCTTCAGAGATAGGGACTCCACCACTCCCCTGGACAGCCTGTGCCAGGGCTTGGCAACCGTTTCAGGGAAGAAACTGTTCCTTATGTCCAACCTAAACTTCCCCTGTGCAACTTGGGAACATTTCTTCTTGTCCTGTCACTTGTTACTTGGGAGAAGAGATTGACCCCCACCTGGCTCAACCTCCTTTCAGGGAATTGTAAAGGGCGAGAATGTGTCTCTCTCAGCCTCCATTTCTCCAGGCTGAACAACCCCAGTTCCCTCAGATGTTCCCCAAAGTTCTCTAGACCCTTCACCAGCTTCATTGTCCTTCTGTGGACATACTCCAGCACCTCAAAGTCAAGAGTAATGAAAAAGGGGAGGAAGAAAGCAAAAACAGCCCATGGAGGACACTCTTTACAGTGAGGGTGGTGAGACACTGGAACAGGTTGCCCAGGGAAGTTGTGGATGTCCCCTCCCTGGAAGTGTTTAAGGCCAGGTTGGATGCAGACCTTGAGCAACCTGGTCCAATGGAAGGTGTCCCTGCCCATAGCAGGGGGGGTTGGAACTACATTATCTTTAAGGTCCATTCCACTCCCAGCCACACTGTGAATGTCTGATTCTATGCTCAATCCAAGTGATATTGAGCCTTTGAGCATCTCTGGTGGAGCCAGATCCCCACAGAGACTTCAGGGAGAAGAACAACTCTTGACAAGCCTGAAAGTTATTCTTTTTCCAAGGCAAACTGTCAGAAGGAAACTCTTTTCAGTGTCGATAGGTTTACACAACTAGCACTTGAAAATTTCATTCATTAAGATGCCATGTCAGTATCTGCTACTTGCACTGCTACTCTTGAAACAAACATCTCCTCCTCCTCCGGCTGAGACTATTTATCTTGTGCCAGCCACAATGACAAGCATCTCTGCTCTGAATGGATGCCACTCATCCTCAGAAAGGACAGCAAATTCCTCCTTAAACTTGCTTTACAGAGAACCATAGAATGGTTTAGGTTGGAAGGAACCTTTAAAGGTCATCTAAATCAATGCCCCCAGAGTGAACAGGGACAACTTCAATTAGAAGAGGTTGCTAAGAACCCCAGACAACCTCACCTGGTTTCAGGGATGAGGTTCTACCACCTTTCTGGACAACCTGGGACAAAGTTATACCACCCTCATCATCAAAAATGTCTTTCTCTTTAGTCTGAACTTTTGTTTTTGTTTGTAACTCATCCCCCCTTGTCCTGTCACAAGAGGCCCTGCTCAAACATCAGCTTTCAGCTCCTTTACTGAAAGGCCACCAGAAGGTCTCCCTGGACCCTCTCCAGACTGAACCACCCCAACTCTCTCAGCCTGGCCACACAGCAGAGAGGTTTCAGCCCTTGCCTCTTCTGGCCCTGCTCCAACATTGGCTGTGGACTCCAGAGATGGCCCTAGCACTGCCGGTGGGATCTCAGCAGAGCAAAGGGGCAGAATTCCCTCCCTCCACTTGCTGCCCACACTGCTGGAGATCAGCCCAGGACATGGCTGTTTCTGGGCTGAGAGTGCAGGGTGCTGGCTCATGTCCAGCTTTTCACCCACCCAAAGATGCTATTTAATACCTCAGCATTTATTGCAGCAGTAGGTCTATGGGTTCCTTCAAGCTGCTCACCTCCAAGTACAGCCACACCCAACCCTGCTGAAACCTCTAAGCAAAGAGAGCAGTTTGGCAGTGAGCAGCTTGCCAGTGATGCTCAACCCAGCTGCAATGTCAGGAAACTCTCCAGTGGATCAACAAGCTGGGACAACCTCTGCTCCCCAACAGTGGGGAAAAGGGGAAGCAAAGCTCTCAACTGCCTTGATTACCAGTCTCAGGGCGCTCCCTCACCCTCCAGCTCTATATCACACTTCCCTTCCTTCACCAAAAAGGAAAAGTGCCCCAGCATGACCAGTACCAGCAGTCTGCAATCCTGATTCATCTCTGATGAACATGGAAGGCATAAGGGAGCCAGGCCCTGCCAAAAAGACATCATATCCCACAACAGAGTCAGAGGACGTTGGCAAGACAGATGCCTATGGCAGATAGGATTCTATGGTTTGACTAGATGATCTTGAAGGTCTTTTCTAACCTAAATGATTCCATGAAGTGATTCTACAAAGGAGGACTCAGGGCAACTTGAACTCCCAACTTCTTATCTGAAGCCTAATCCTCAGCAGGTAATTGATTCACCAAAGCTTGCTGGCCTGCTGGACCAGGTTGCTCAAGGCCATGGCTTTGAACACTTCCAGGCTTGGAGCCTCCACAGCTTCTCTGGGCAACCTGTTGCAATGCCTCACCACCTTCACACTGAAGAATTTTCTCCTGATGTCTAAACTAAACCTGTCTTCTTCCACATTGAAGTCATTACTCCACAGAGAGGAACACTGAATCTTTCAGGTCTCATCCAAAGTACTTCCCCCCACCCCATAAGGGAAAGGAGCAGAGCACAAGGGAAAGGAGCCTCATCCCTCCCCACTGCAGTGACAGTAGTCAAAAAGTGCTTCATATGTCACCAGCCTGCCCTTGCACACATTTTAGGATGAGCTCATGGGGCAAAACAAGATTTGGGGTGAAGCTGACCTCTGCTGTAGGTCCTTTACAGAGCCATGGGGAGATGCCATGGAGAGGAGATGAAACCTCATCATTTTTCTGCATCATAAAATCATTTTAATTGGAAAAGACCTTTAAGATCATCAAACCCAACCACTATCTACCTCTACCACATATGGTTCTGAACCACTTCCCTCAGCATCACATCTCAGCATCTTTTAAACTCCTCCAGGGAAGATGATTCAATGACCTCCCTGGGGAGTCTCTTCCAGCATTTGATTCAGTGAAGAAGTTAGCCTTTCAGTGAGGAAGTTAGCCCAAGCTCACTGATGCCCACGACACACTTTTAAAGGGCTTTAAGATCTCTAACCTTGAGCTTGGGTCCATCCCACCCACTACACAACCAAGCTCAGGCACTAAAGCCTTAAGACTACATACATGGGGTGGCAGAGAAGACAATTTCTGCTGCAGACAGCTCTTCAGCTGCACTTTATGTCAAGCAAAGCTCTGTGTATTATCAGCAAGGATGGGAAGCTCAGCAAGACAGAGCTATAGCTCTTTCCAGGCAATTTCATAAAACACAGGCTTTCTAATTGAATTTGGAGTTTCAGCAATTTAACTCTTCCAAAAGTACATTTGCCTGCAGAGAGAAGGGGGCAGGGCAGGGCAGGGAGGCGGGAAGAAAACAACAACCTAACAAACATGTATAATCAGCTGGTGAGAAATTTAAAATGTAGTAATTGGCAAGATGAAGTTTTGGTTGCTAGCTGGTTGTTTTGCAAGCTAAACCCCAGCTGAGATTATAAAGGGGAGGGTTTATGCAACTGCTGGTGCCTGCTTGCTCAAATCCCAACCACCCCCACAACACTGCTCTCAACCTGTGCCTCAAGTTCAGCCATGGTTTACCAAAAAATTGGTCTCCAAGATCCCACTTGGACTGCAGGACATGCCCTGCACACAACTCTGGAGGTTTGCATTTGAATGGCCACCGAGAGCAAGCTGCACCCAGAGTTGCTGCAGCCCCTCTGAGAGGTGGGCAGGAGCACTAAAGCTGAGGAGCACAGCTCTCCAAAAGCAAAATAAGAAAATCAAAAAGCTTTCTCCTGGTTTGATGGGTTACTTTCTTCCCCTGCCTCATCACTTCTACCTGGTGGAAGCCTCAGCCTGGAGAACAAAAGCCATGTGCAAAAAGCGAAGCTGGGCACAAAAGTGAACTTACTGCAGCTCTGCTCAAACTCCTTATTTCTTCATCCAGCAGGAATCTGGGGTTCTCAGTATTATAACACCTGAAAACTCCTGAAATTTACCAAGAACAATCAGAACCAAACCCCACCAGCTGAGAAGTTTTGCTCAGTTTTGTTTCTCTGCCCTTTTCTAAGGTATTGGTTAATTCACGTATCAGAACAAGAAAGAAGAAATGCATCTTCTTTAAGATGTTTTAGCACTACAAGACTTTTTGTCCCCTCAAGAGCATGCAGGGTTGGATGTTGGGCTGAAGTCAGCATGCCATGAGCACTGTAAATCTCTTCCCCCTTGTCTGCAAGAAAAGCCACAACCAAAAAAAAACCACCAACCCTAATCCCCTAAACACACAAAATAGGAGCTCACAGCGGTGGTGTCAGCAGTGATGTTGAAACCACTGAAGTTTGCAGTGCAAATACTCCCTCTTGTCTTTCCCAACTCGGCAAACATGCCCCATATCCACATTTTCATGCAATTATCCACAATCCTTCACCCCCCTCCTCCAGAATCAGAGACCAAGGGTTAAAATCCAGGTTTCTGGTTAGGTTTTTATCACACCCCATAGCTGCAAGATGTTGCTCATAAAGCACGCTGCAGATGGGTAACTACCAAATGCCATTTTTCTCAGAAAAAAAATCAGAGGTGGGGCATGATTTTATCCCAGTATTCAGAGAAGGCTGGTGCCTGCTATGAATGCAGCCCTCAAACACATAACAGCACAGAAAGAGGGTTCAGCAATCCCTGCCCAGGAACACCCAGGGGCATTTGGCTTCTGTATAGAAATATCAAGCTATTCTGAGTACAGTTTGTTTGGGGTTTTGTATGGTTGACAGAGATGCAGGAAGATGCCTTGATGAAATGAAAGCCCTGATGGAGAAGAGTGGGGAAAAGGAAAGGATGGCTACAGAAAGGAAAGGGGGGGAAGGGGGAAAAAGGGGGAGAAGGGAAGTGTGTGAATGTTTTAGCTCCTTCGGAGTGACAGAAGCACGGCAAACACAGGTCCACCGCGCGCCTTACGTCAAATCGAAACCTGAAGGAGCTGGAAGAGGAAACTACTGATTTGGGCTGGGTGGGAGCAGCAAACCCAACAATTTCCTGTCTGTGGTACAACAAACCCAGGCTCTGGTATTCGCGGGAACACTGTCGCCATCGCCTCCCGCTCTGAGTGGGATCTGTGTGATCGGCTGGGCTCCTCTGAACCAAAGCAGATGGCTCATAGTGAAAGAATTAAATATGAAATTAAATAAATATATAATTTTTTTTCCTCTTTCCTTCAGAGTCACATCTACTCTGGGTAGCAATACTAACTCTGGTGGCTGCAGCTTGGAGCCGAGCTGCCTGTGTACAGCTTTTACCTACCCCCACCCCAAATTCCTCTGGTCATTGGCAGTTCAGCTGAATATTCCACTTAGGCTAACAAAGGGGACATTATTTGAGCCACGATCCTGTAATTTGGTGTGGGCCTACATGGAAGCTTCCTGGAGTTGAAAGCTGGATGTAAATGAAGAACCAGCCCCACACGGATCAACGTGCACAGCTGGAGAGCGTCTGTGTTAACAAGCACTTCCATATCACAGAATCACAGGCTGGTTTGAGTTGGAAGGGACCTTCAAAGGTCATCTAGTCCAAACCCTCTCACTTAAGTATCATTAAAACTGTGGTATTCAGGGGATGAGGATTCAGCACAGGTCACTAGCAAAGATATCATCAAGCGGCAATATTCAAACACAGGGTGCATTAGCAGCTCCAGTGGTCTCCCTCCAAGATGATGGTGAAGCAGAAGCATCTGTACCTGGAGCACCTCTGCTGGGCAGCATCCAAGGTACCACTTTTACCTCAAAATGCCCCCAGACCTTGCCAATTGCTGGAGCAGAACTTCTGTGCTCAGCAGCATACCAGATCCATCTCCCAGCCTCTGCACTCACCACCCTGCCTCCCTCTGAGTGTGTAAATTCTGTTGTTTAGAATCCTGGGATGAAGCTTCCTGGGGAAATCTGAGGCAGGGTCAGTGTGGAGCATTGAAGTCCTGCCTGCTCAAACCACAGCAGCCTTCAGCAGCAAACACCATTGCCATTTATCAGGTTATTTGAGGCAAGCCCTCACCACCCTGCCTCAAAGGGAACACAAACAGCTTCTCGCAAGCCTGACGACATATTACATGGCACTCAGAGTCCTCTCGTGAACATCATGCACTTGAGAAGCAACACTGAGGAGTGAACAAGCATTAATTCTGAAGGAAAACATCCTTCTTGTCTCAGCTGACAGCTGATGGCCAGAGAAGTATCTGCAGAGTTTACAAATGAAGATGCTCAGCTGTCATCCTAGCAGCATGGAGGAGAAACGCCCCAACCAGACAGCAAGCACTGATACTCAGATCAGGATTTCTGGAAGTGTGGCTACATTAATGCCCCTCCCTTCATTTCTCTTTAGCCTTCGACCACTTCTTTAACAGCAAAGCACACATGGTCACCAAATGAGCCTCTACCAAGTCTCCATGGAGAAGTCCAAACTGCAAGAATCAAGTCACCTGCAAGATAGCACTGAAGACTCATCTTGCCATGTGTCTGCAACAGAACCATGCTGGGGCAAGGACTCTGCATTTCTCTTACATAGCCTGAAGCTGTTTCCAAGAGTTCATTCCAGTTTTGAGGCAAAGAATTTCCCCAGCAAGTCTCAGGAGGGCCTGGGGCATTTCTAAGTACTGCAAAAGCTCAAACACAAGCCTGGGGAGATCAATGATGCTGCATTTTCTTGGTGTTTTATTCATAACCCTTTAAGGGATCCATTAAGAAAGAGACTTCACAGGGAGAACACTAACACATCCCATCAATCTTGCAAAGAGTGGAGCTGAAGTCACTGGCAAGATAATATGGGCAGAGTATATCTGACGTCGAACAGAGCACCTCAGGTGCATCCCAGACACATTTTCAGGCTAAAACCCAGCAAAAATAGAGTTAGATGTGCTACCTCACCTAAACCAAAACACTCTGCTTGTGACAACCACTGTGCCCAGTCCTTGGGTGACATTCCGCCTTCTCCAATTGATGGTAAGGAGATAGTGGAGGAGTTACCAACAATGGAGTTTAAACCAGTTGCCCAAACTCTTATCAAAGATGTGATTCACAAAACCCCCCAAGGCTTTAGATGTCATCACTGTCTGCCGTTATCAGCTGCTCCCTGTAGAGGACAGGGGGCTTCCTTTGATCCCTAGCCCATCCCAGCTTGATAAAATGGGGATGCACAGGGCAGCACCTCGCATCATCCTCCCATCTTGGCTGGGTGGCAATTGCTAACACCTTTCAGTCCAGAAGGACTATCTTCATTCCAAACCCAGCTGGTTGGTTGTTGGGGTTTTTTTGTTGTTGTTTTGTTTTGTTCACTTATCTATTTTCTTCAGGTGAAAACCCCCCAGAGGTGCTCAGTCTTCCCCCATGCTCCCAGCATGCCCACACAGCTGGAGCCAGCTGCCACATACATAAAGCCTGTACAATAAACCTAGAGAGAAATCCACATTTCCATCACAAAACTTCTATCCACAGCCTTTCTGAATCTGCTCAGTGCACATTTAGGTCACCCGTCTTCAGCCACTCCTCTGCCAGCCACCATTTGCCCCTAATTCCCTGTTTCTGTCAGCTATCCTTTTATCCCCACTGCCATCCCCATCATCCCTCAAACACAGTCCTGCAAGTTAACATCTATCCCACAAAGCTCACCCGAGCGCATGTTTGGGTTTTTTTTTCTTGCATGTGTTTAAAACAGCCTGAAGTTGACAACAACAATAACTTATGTTCACTTCCTTCCTTCCTTCCTCTGCTCCCAGTGATTTTTTTTAAGCCCTGGGGTCTTTTTTGTTTGCGAGTCAATAGTGGCAAAATTCCTAAAAAACTCTGGAGTTTCCAGTTGAGACCCCCCAAAAACCACTCCTGCTCTGAAAACCTCAGCAGGTTTTTGCTGATTTTTTTAGAGATGACTCTGCCAAGCCCACAGCACAGCTCAATTAACCAAGTGGCTTAATCCAGTGGGGTGATAAATAACAGGGGAGCAAGCAGGTCACTGCAATTCACTTGAGTAACCAGAATCCCACTCTGCTGCTTGGATTTTTTCCAATCCCTGCCTGCACTAGTGACAGATTTTAATTGCTTATTCCCAAACAGTCTGACCACAGCCGCTCTGTGCAGGCAAGGACTGAGTCAACAAGATTTACTGATATCTGCAGCCTTGAAATTAGGGAGGAGAGACTTTGCTGCACTCCTGCTCAGAGCATTGCAACCCAACATGCGTCCTCTGTGCACCCCCAGCCCTCTCTGAGGCACAAGGCTGTTTACTCCCATCATTTTCTCCTACAGACATTGGAAAATACTAATGTAAATCTGGACTTTCTCCTTTTCCGAGCTCTCCTTGATGCTGGGAGGACGGAAGACATCTTTCCCTCCCACTTAAAAGAGGCTGAAGAGCTTCTACCAATCGCCACAGATTCATAGAATGGTTTGGGTTAGAAGGGAGACCTGAAAGATTATCTAGTTCCAAACCCCTGCCATGGGCAGGGACACCTCCCACTAAACCAGGTTGCTCAAGGCCTCACCTTGAACAGCCCCAGGGAGGGGGCAGTCACAGCCCCCCTGGGCAATCTGTCCCAATGTCTCACCACCTTCACTGTAAAAATTTTTTTCTTATATCCCAGTCCAAATCTGCCCTCTTCCAACTCAAAGCCATTCCCTCTTATTCTATCACTACAAGCCCCTGGCAAAGTAGGCCTGCTTTCAGGTACTGGAAGGCCACCATAAGGTCTCCCCAGAGCCTTCAACCAGAGCATCTCTCCCATGGTACAATCAGAAAAGGGATGGTCAGCTGCAAACTCACAGCAATGCCCTGAACTTCAGTGAAAACCCTGGGCAGGTGACAAAAATCCAGCAGCACAACTCCTACAAGGGACTTATCCCAAAGGATGGAGCCAGCAAACCTCTGCCCAAGGGATCCATAGGGACCCCAAACAGTCCATAGGGGATCCCAGAGCTGCAAGGAAACTAATTTTAAGACATTTCCTTCCAATTCAAAGCAAAAAAAATCTGCTTTGCAAAAGATGAATAGCCTTTTTAATGCTGGGAGTTGTCAAAGAAGGACAATGAACACTGGGAACACGGGTAGGGATAGAGGAACGTGGGGAGGGATATATTTAAAATGCAAGGAAAAGGGTTTAAATGTGGAAAAACTGCAAAATTAATATGACTGGAGCCGAAGCAGCAGCAGAGGCTGGATGAAGGAGGGCATTGAGGAGGCACACGAGGGTGAGGAGTGAGTCTCGTCCCACCCACCCCGCTCTGCTAAAGCTGTCCCTGATAAACTGGCAGCAGCTCAAAGAAGAGCCATAAAAATAATGAGAGGGCTGGAAGAGCTGACATGCAGGAAGATTAAAAGGAACTCAATACGTATAGCTTGGCTTGGTGACAAAAGCCAAGGGGAAAGGGAAGGCAACAGCCAGAGATATCCTTGAGTCTGGAGTGTCCCGGGGAGGGGGACATTGGTGCTGAGCCTCTGTGGGGAGCACCATTCCCACTTCCCACTGCTGCTGCATTCTTTCCCTCTAATACAATCCCTAATTTAACAAGTGGAGAGGATCTGGGCAAACATATTTCGGGGGGGGGATGCATTACGTCAGGAGCTAATTCAGGTCCTCGCTGGGCTCTGTCCCCATACACGCGCCCAGCTTTCAGCACGAGTCAGTCCCAACACCCAGCACAGCTCTGAACCAAGGGGAGCATCGCTTATTCATTCTCCATCAGCCAGATGGTTTTATATAATTTCCAGCATTTCTAGAAATGCTGTGGGTTTGTTGGTTTCTTTTCCCCCTACCCACTGAATGCTCAACTTCAGCAAAACTTTACTGCAGCTCCAGCATAAAAGTAACAACGAAACAAACCCCCTAAGTTATGGGAGAGTCAAGGCTACCTCCAGCGCAAGCTCCTCTGATGCAAGCATTTGCTTCCTCTCAAAACAAGCATATTTATATCCATCTCTTCCTTTCTTTAACTTCAGATAATTCATAAATCACAACCTAAGCAGGGTGGGAATGGATATTCTTCAAGCTGCACACGAGGGTTTCACGTTGAACCGGGTCCTGCAGGCACAGCTGACAGCTCCGCTACTCCCACAGCCGCAGGCACGCGCGGGCACCTCACAATTAATATTTTATTTGAGCAATTACAGTCATCAGCCCAGACTGTACCGTTGAGTAAACAACCCCCGAGCCATAAAGAGGCTGATAAAAAAAAATCAGACAAAAGAGAGGTTTGGTGGGGCAGAGCTCCCCCATGGTCGGCAGGTCCTCACCCAAGCTGAGCTCCTCTGCCACAAAGCCATCCCTGTGGCCACGCGTTCCCAGACAAACGGGTTCTTTGTCCAGGTGCTCACCATGGCATCCCCAATCTCAGTCTCACACCCCCACCTCACCCTTTTAACCACCTTATCCTCACAAAGAACCCTCAAAGGTGCTCTCCTCATCCCAGAACAGCACATGGCCAGGTAAAACTTCAGAATTAAATTTGTAAGTAAACTGGGGAGCACCCATAAAACTCCCTCCCTCCAACCTACAAATTCCGAGGTTTCCCAGCTCTGTGTAAGTTTCTGGGTGCAAAGCAGCTGGCAGATGGGGGCTGAGGCGCTGCCACAGGCAAACTAGCCTTGGCGTGTTAGTTTGGCTGGTTTTGGCCCAAAGCAGTGAGGAAACCCAGCACAGGGCACTAACTGGGAGTATAGTGGGTGCTGGAGAAGTGTGTGCTGCTGGGAGGGGCGTGGAAGCATGAGGTGCTGGGCAGGGTGCTAGGCTACGGGTGGTGGTCAGGCAGGGTGCTGGGATGTGAGGTGGGCAAGGCACTCGGGTGGGGTGCTTGGACAGGCAGGGTGCTGGAGCAGGATGCTTGGGAGCTAAAGGACAGTACTGGGGCAGGATGCTGAGGGCTGGGGCAGGATGCTGGGTGCTGAAGCACAGTACTGGAGCAGGATGCTGGGTGCTGAGGCAGGGTCCTGCGTGCTGAAGCACAGTACTGGGAGCTAAAGCACAATACTGGAGCAGGATGCTGGCTACTGGGACAGGGTCCTGGGTGCTAAAGCGTAGTACTAGAAGTTAAAGCACAGTACTGGGCCAGGATGCTGGGCGCTAAAGCACAGTACTGGAGCAGAGTGCTGGGAGCTAAAGCACAGTACTTGCGCAGGGTGCCGGGTGCTTAAGCACTGCACTGGGACAGATTACTTGATCACAGTACTGGGACAGGGTCCCGCGCTAGCTGAGGAGTGCCGGAGCGGGGTGTGTAGAACTCACCGAGTTTCTCGACTAGACGCAGCATAACGCCGCCGATGTGAATCTCGCCGGTGACCCTCAGGGTGACGTCGCGGCCCAGGTCGGTGACATGGACGCTCAGCTCCCACGTCCCATCGGCGTAGCAGCCGTCCGGCATGCGGATCCCGTCCAGCGCCATGGTCCCGGCCTCCTGCGCCGCCAGCCGCGCCTCACCGACCGCCCGACCGCCGGTACGGTACGGCACGGTTCGGCTCGGTTCGGTTCAGCACGGCTCAGAGCGCCTCCGCGCCGCGGGGGATGAGGGGGAGTGTGTGTGTGTGGGATGGGGGCGCGGTGGGGCGGGATCGCGGGGGGGGCTGTGCAGAGCTTGCCCCACCGCCCCCCAGCCGCTGCCTGCGGGGCCGCCGCGGGAGGAGAAGGGGCGGGCGGGGAGAGAGGAGGGAGGGGAGGGAGAAGAGGGGGGAGGAGGAGAAGGAGGAGGAGGACGAGGAGGAGGAGAAAGGGAGGGAGAGAGGGAGGGAGGAGGAGGAGGGGGATAATAATTAAAGGAAAAACGCGCCCCGCGCCGCCGGGCCCCTTGGCCTTTTATGGAAGCGAAGGACGGAGCAAGCGGGGGCTGCTCCAACATCCGGGACTCGTCGGGGGCGGCTCGGCTGGGCTCGGCCCGGTTCGCCCCGGCCCGACTCAACTTGGTCAGCTCGGCTCGGTTCAGCCTGGACCGACTGTGTTCGGCTTGAGCCGCCTTGGCTGGACTGGGCTCTGCTCGGCAGGACGGAGCCGGTGGAACCGGGCCTCCCTCCCCCGCCCCGGTATGGAGCCGGGTGAGCCCGGGCTATGCGGTGAGGGGAGCTCAAGAACTATCCCGGAGAACGGCCTCTAGGGCCGGTGCGAACCCGTTTCCCGAACACGCGTGAGTGCTCCAAGCGCCTTTCCGTGGCAGCCTTACCCTCTCTGCTGCCTCTAAAGTTGGGTTTTAACTCTGGTCATTTAAGAACTTTCATTCACGATGAAAATCCTTGGTTTTTTGGGTAAGCGTCTTACCTTAGCATCACCATCAGTGGCCCACGCTGTGCCCGCGCTGAGGCTGGGCGATGCAGTGCTTCCTTCCATCCGTATCATACCTGTGGAGCTGGGAGATGGGCACCGGCTTTAATTAAGAGTCCGAACCAGCACAAATGGAGAGGGAAAAAAAAAACCAACAAATACTATCCGTTTCCTGGAGCTCTCCACCCAATGATACATACATCCCGCCAAGGCAACCGGGCTTCCTGAAAAACCCTCGCACGGAAGGAGCTTGCGTGGCCAGGTCCGGCACGGTGGTTGGTGGTGGTGGGCAGGATGTGTCCTGCACCAGGCCGGCCGATGGGAAGCTGTGTCCTGACAAAGCCATGCCCTCTCCAGCAGCCTCAGGGATGTCTCCAGTAGCCTGGATGGAGCTTTCTCCGTGAGCGCTGTTCCCATGTCCTGTGCAGCAATGGAGCTTTGCTGTCATGGAGGCAACAAGACTCTCTTAATGGGGATGATAAAGTCTCACCACCCTTTCACCTTTGCCATTATAGTGGAGAAACTTACAGAATCATAGAATGGCCTGAGTTGGAAGGGATCTTAAAGATCATCTAGTTCCAACTCCCTTGCTATGGGCAGACACAACTCTAGACCAGGTTTTTCAAAGCCTCATCCAGCCTGGTCCTAAACACCTCCAGGGACTGACATAGCTCTGTTCCTCTGCTTCCCCCTGTGCATTAATAAAAGCATTCCCTAACTTGTGTTGGGCAGAAGTCTTACCCCTAAACAGCAGGAGTTGGGCTAATGTGGCTGGTGCTGCCACAGGGAAACTGGGTAACAGTGCCCTGAGCAGTGAGAGGATGGGCAGCAGATAACCTCCCCCACCAAATCCTCCTTGGATCCTTAGTCCTTGTCAATGTAACCCCCATTTCATCCCCCAAAACTGGGACGCTGAAATGTAATTTAGAGGCTGGTGTGTGACAGTAAAGCTTTCACAGATGGTATCTCAGTGTTCTTCCAGTGGTAAACAATAGGACAATAAACAGGGTTACTCTCCACTGAAGCTCTTTGGATGAGCTTTCCAGCTGATGCAATTCAATACGGCTCCACCAGAGCTAGTAACCGTTGGCTGATTACATGCTGTGAGGTAGAACCTGTTGATTCCTTCTGCCCTTAAAACCATTTGTGAAGCTTTCTGCCTACCCTGGTCGGGGAAACCCTCTCTGTGCCCTCTCCACCCTGGGACACTGTTGTCCCTGGGGCTCTCCTTCCCTCCCTTAGCCGTGGGTGTGTGGAGAGGAGGGCAGCATGATCTCCAATGCCCGGTCGAGATGCAAAGCAAGGTCAAAAATGCACCAGCAAGGCTCTTACGTCAGAGGCAGCCAAGCATCCCCAGGGTTCTTCCCACTGTTTGCAAGAAGTCCTCACTCTGTGCAAGCAGCAATAGCCAAATAAGGTGTTGGAATGGACGTCTGCTTCCATCAGGACAAGGATGATACCTACCAGATCTGCCCCTGCTCCGTGGAAACTGGGATGCTTTTTCAATGGAATCCCTCAACAGGCATCTTTAGGAAATCCATGAAGATGAGTGGTGCCTTCCTTGCTATAGGGTGGGGGTTTTTTTGTTTGTTTGTTTGTTTTTTTCCTTGTGAATTTTTCTATTGATTTCCTTTTTTTCTTCTTTGTTTCTTTCTTTCTTTCTTTTTTTTTTTTTTTATCTATTAGGGCAGTGGTTGAAACCAGCTGCCTTTGCTCTGGGCAAGCCGGTCAGACTGGCTCTTCCCAGGGTGATTGGCCATGGAAATCTGCCCTGTGCATTTGGGTGCCTTGGCTGGGTGACCGGAGCAGGAAAAGCAGTGCCCAGCCCTCTGCCTCCCTACACAGAGGCTGAGAAATTCTCCAAACCTCCATGTAAACAAAAGCTCCTTATCCTCAAACGCTCCGGCATGGCTGAGTGCAATATGCTCTCAGCTGCTGGCCGGCAACCCCTGCTTGGCCCCTGTCACCCCTCTGCTTCACTGTGGTCTCGATATTCCCCATCTGCAGCTTCTTCCTTAACAAGGGTGAAGTTCAAAAGAAAACCCAAAAAAGGAGAAATGCAGATGCTTGCTTTTCCCCCGGCACTTTTTGTGTCTCTAGCACCTCCCTGCCCATGTCCTCCCTTGCAATCCAGTGCTGCTGGTCCCACTTCTCTTCACACAGGGTTTGCAAGCTTTTTAGTTCTCCCTGAGTTCTTCACAGACATCCCTTAAGTAACCAGGGACTTGGAACATTCCTTGAGTCCCTCTGAATAAATGCATCACTAGAAATAAACTTGGGCAGTGACCAAACACTAGCACAAAGCACTTATTGCCTGCTCCTGCATCTCCGGCATCACATCACAGAATGGGTGGGGGTTCGAAGGGACTTCTGGAGATCATCTAGTTCAATGCCCCCTGCTAAAGCAGGGTTACCCACATCAGGTTGCTCAGGATCATCTCTAGGAAGGTTTGGAATATCTCCAGAGAAGGAGACTCCACAACCTCTCTGGGCAGCCTGCTCCAGGGCTCCAGCACCCTCACAGCAAAGAATTTTCTCCTCATGTTCAGATGGAACCTCTTGGGTTCCAGTTTGTTCTCAGGCACCACTGAAAAGAGTCTGGCTCCCTCCTCTTTCCCCCTGCAACCTTTAGATATTGATCAGCATTGAGAAGATCCCCATGAACATTGATAAGATCCCCACACAGCAGGTCAGAGGAGTTCAAACCACCTGGGTGGTTTTATCTGTGTGTCACTTCATCTTCTTCCACCTCTAAGCACCTTTTGGATGTAGCCAAGATTCACTTCTCACAAATGACCATTTCCCTGCAGAGAGAAGGCCATGCTCCTGGCAAAGGAAACATGCTGGGTAACTGCTTCCTTATTCATTCCAGCCACATTCATTCTTCCCTGATTTTGTCATTTTGGAAATGTCCATGTTCCTTGGCTTTTTCCTCTTCCTGGATGTATGTGCAGAGTCATAACACTGTCAGAGATGTGGAGTGTACCTGTGTGCAGTCACCTGGTATACACATGGAGTTGCTCAGCATCCTCGTAATGAAAGGATGGATAATATTTGGGATTAAGGTCTTGAAGAAGCACCTGAGATGTAGGAGTTTATTATTCGAGGTTGTATTTCCTTCTCGTGATCTTGCAAAGATTATCCAGCACCTCCACACCATGCTGCCCAGCAGCAAAATATTTGCTTAGGACACAACTCCAGAGATGCAGTTCTAACCGCTTTGCTCATGCATAGCTTTCCTCCAGGGCTCATCTCATCTCTGGCTGTAATGTTTTCTTCTGATGAATGAAGTCAGAAGAATTCCCAGGAGCTTGGCTCATCTTTGGACCTGTTTGTAACAGAGCTCAGCACTCTTTTCTGGGCAGGTTCATAGCTGGTTAGGTATCTTTGGGTTTTTCCACCAGCTGGGGGGAAGAACAAAGATGACAGCAGGCATTGGGAGCTGGAGGGGTAAGTGGAGCCCAGGGTTGAACACACTGGGCAGTGCTGTGTGTCTTCACAAAGCTTGAGGGCCAGAGTAGTCTGTAGACTCAGGTTCTCACCTTTCAGATGGGACATTTGTTGTTCCAAAAAAAGTTTGGGCAACCTGTTGTGGAAATGCAGCTCGGTGCTCTGGGCAAGGATTACTGATGCCAAGATCAACTGCACAGAGAGGTGGTGGAATCTCCACCTCTGGATACATTCAAAGCCTACCTGGATGTGTTCCTGTGTGACCTTCTCTAGGTGAAACTGCCTTGGCAGTGGGGTTGGACTCTATGATCTCTGGAGGCCCCTTACAATCCCTACTATTCTGTGATTTTGTGGTATCCTTACTAAGACCAAAAAACATTAATCTTGGAAGGATTATGAGGCCACACCTCTCATTCTGATGGCTAAGGACACATGGGATGAAGCCAGAGACCAAGATTTGGGACTCTCACAACCACCCAGCTAGGTCCTTCGTACCCAAAGGTTACCAAATACATCCCTGCAGCTAGAATAAATCCTAGCTTGCAGGAGAGAGCTACACTGAGATAAGAGACATTGAGCCTGTCTCAGCTACCTCCTTGTTTGGTAAGTCAAGCCAAGCTCCCCTACAGCTACAAAGTCTCATCTCGTTTCCATCATGCATATGTCTAACATGGTGCACCAAAGCTTGCTGGGCTTGTGCCACAGACCAAATCCTGCTGCACAGCTCTTCTCTGTCCCCTCTTCATCTTCTTTACAGGAACCGGGGTCAATTAAGCTTGCAAAGCCTCAGGCTGAGAGGTCTGTTTCTCAGCCTCTTCCTCTGCAGTCAGCTCTTCATAACAGAGAACTCCACTGGATCCCCTGACCTGGAGTGTGTCAGACATTGGTTTCCTAATGACAGTAATCCCTCTGCCATCATTTATCCTTCATATTTCTTCTATCATGTGGTCCTGTCCTTACGATGCTTCCAGCTGCCAGGAGCAGCCTCCACCAAGTGTGACTCTTGCCTTGGCCCAGAAAGGAGACAACATGTCTCCAATAATTCTCCAGCTGTCCCCATGGCCAGGAGGGTCTGTGAGCTTTGTGTCTCTCCAAAAGAGCTGGTGGGTCCTGCAGCACTTCCTTGACATCTGTTTTAGCCAAAGGGAGTTGTTAGCAGAACACTTGAATCCATGTGATGGAGAAATTGAATAAATCCCAGGTACTCAGGCTCTGAACAACCTGATCTAGCTGAAGATATCCTTGCTGATCACAGTGGGGCTGGACTAGATGACCTTTACAGGTCCCTTCCAACCCAAACCATTCCATGATTCTATAGATTTTACCAAACATTGATTCATCCCAGGGCTGAAAATGTCCCTCCTGCTCCTTGCCCAGAGCCTGAGTGTCTCACAACAGCAGTGCCAAGGACCTCACTCCCATCACTGATCTTCCTCTGCATTGCCTGTGTATGGCTCATAGTTTTGGTACAACTCATTATCCTCAGCTTGGACTCTTGATGTCATCTCATGACTTGCACAGCAAACCACCATTCCTTGCACCACTCATGTTCTAGTAAAGGATGAGGCAGAAATGCTGCATGAGGAGGCAGGAATGTGTCTCTCTCGGCCTTTGCTATCCCCAACAGTCTTTCAACCAGCTCCAGGACCTCCAGGGACCTTGAACCATTGCCTCTAGCCAGCCCACTGTCAAGGCTTCCAAATTATTTCAGCAAAACCTGTCCCAAACATAGCTTACCTTGGCCACTTGCACTGCTTCCTGGAGGGTGCTCTCCTGTGCTTGCTGCAGGTGCTTTGTATGGTGCTGTCAGCAAGCAGTTGGTGTAACTAATCTTCTAGAGACCCAGGATGGAAAATGCTGGTTTTGATGAGGTCACCCCACAACATGATCAGTCTGTAGAGGATTTTTTTGCTGAAAGAGACTTCAAAAGGTACTTTACCACACTAATGATTTGCACTTACCCAAGAGAAAAGAGGTAACTCCAGCCCAAAGGTTTAAATATCTCAACAACCCACCCCCTGCCCCCCTTTTCTCCTGCAATAGACAGCATATTAAACCAATTTCTATTGCCCATCAGAGTTTTTGAGCCTTTGCCACTCTCATCCTGGCTCTTCTCCACCTCCAGAAGGCCTCCTATTCATTGCTTTTACAAATACAAAGTACAGGCTGGAAGGCTGAAGCTCTCCCATGGAGCTGAAGCTCAAAGAAACCCCACATGTCACGCAATGCTCAGTCACCATCCCTGGAGCTGGTGACTGCGGGGTGTTAGAAGAAACACCCAGTGTCACCCGCTGCTAGTCAGCAAGAAGGAAAAAACCCAAATCCCTAATAATTCATCTAATGGCTCTGACACCATCATCTGCAGAGCTGGCCAGATAGTGGGAAGTGCCTATTTGGAAGTGATTTACTGAGAAGCAGTGGGGAAAGAAAGAAAAAAATCCGTAATTCACACCACCAGTTATTCCCAGCTGCTTCTCAGGCTCTTTGGGGGCATGATGGGAAGCAGAACTGTGGGAAAGCACCTTGTGCTGGGACCCAGAATCCTGCAGATCCATGCAGGTCATGAAGAAGGGAGGAAAAGTGCCCCCAGCACTCTATATGTTTGCAGAGCAGTGAATCCACGACCATCACCAAGTTCTACAGCATAAACTCCCCACCCTGAGCCCTGGCACTGATGTTTGCTGTTATCTCTCCAGCCCCAGCTCTCCCCTCCCCAACGGTCTGGAGAAACTGGCTCCCAGCCCGTGGGTTTTCCCTCTATCAGCGCAGGGAGCAGCGAGGTGAAGCTCATCCCTCATGCTTCATTGGGGGTCTGAGGCCTGTGGAGGCATGGGGCATCCTTGAGCCAGTCCCAACATTTTCCACCCCTATGGATGCACTCTGCAGTGGGGTCAAAATCATCTCAAGACATGTATGGGTCAAAGACAAAGGCCAGCAAGACTGGATCCATGCTCTGGGCAGGTCTGAGTAGTAAGTCCAGCCATGGGGACTGGCTGCCCAGAGGTCCTCAAGGGACAGGAGGACTGGGAGGAACTGGGATGCTTTTTTTCACCGTGGAAACCCCAGAAATTCCACCCTGGGCTATTTGTCCCATTTGGCTGGCAGCAGCATGCTCATGCAACACTGACCTGCTTGGTGCTGGTATCCTAGTCCTCACCCTGCAGCCCTTAAAACATGTTCTGAGGTAGGTTTATGCTCCATCTCCCATGGCTACAACAGCAGCAGCCTGAAGAGTGGAATGGAGAAACTCAAACCCTGTCCCATGATGTGGAGAGCAGACACTAGTGGTTGGCTGGGGCATACTCATGGACCAGTTATCCCCCAAAACCTCACACCTCCTGAGAGTCATAGAATCAGCATAGAATTGTTTTGGTTAGAAAAGACCTCCAAGATCATAAAGTCCAGCCATCAGCCTAAGACCACCACGGCCACTAGAATCATTGAATCATTAGTGTTGGAACCTCAAGGATCATCTAGTTCCAACCCCCCTGCCATGGGCAGGGACACCTTACACTAGGTCAGGTTGCTCACAGCCACATCCAGCCTGGCCTTAAAAACTGCCAGGGATGAGGCTTCTACCACCTCCCTGGGCAACCTGTTCCAGTGTCTCACCATCCTCATGCTGAAGAGCTTCTTCCTAACATCCAGTCTGAATCTACCCATTTCTATTTTTGTTCCATTCCCCCTAGTCCCATCGCTACCTGACACCTTAAAAAGTCCCTCCCCAGCTTTCTTGCAGGCCCCCTTGAGATACTGGAAGGCCAAAATTAGGTCTCCTTGGAGCCTTTTCTTCTCCAGACTCAATAGCCCCAGCTCTCTCAGTCTAAACCATGTCCACACATTTCCTGAACACCTCCAGAGACGGTGACTCCACCACCTTCCTGGGCAGCCTGTTCCAATGCCTGACCAAAGGAGCCATGTGGCCCTGTCCTAAGAGAGGAGCAGCCTGTCTCCCCCAACCCAACAAGAAGGAATGTGAGGCCAGCAGTCCTGGTCCTACAGAAACATCACCACTTTGTTCCCATTGTCTAATCCCAGAGGCTTCCAAAGCCTTGGGAATAAGGGATTTGAAGGAACCCACAATGGCACAGGCAGCCAGGAGTTCTCCAAGGCTGCAAAAGCTCCATAAATCACACTCGTCCTATAAATCACACCCTCCTGAGAAATCCCACCTCTGTGGCTGGAAGCATCAAAGGCTGGAGGAGGAGGGCACTGAGGACAGAGCTGCTGGGGGCTGGCTGCCTTTGCTGGAGAACACAAAAGCACGTCAGAGCTCTGCGAGCAGGGCTGATAACGCAGCCCCGAGCAAAGGCACCGGCGTCACACGGGCACCAGGATACATGTGCCTCAGGGCAGCGTTTGGCCACTCAGCCCTGATGGAACCATCCTGCTGGCTACCTTCCCCCTGTGTGAATCATCCCCATTTGCCCCAGACTCCAGGTTGTGGGTGCAGGCGGAGTGACCCAGCGCTGTACCCTGTGACGGCACCCATGGGGCTCCCCACAGTGCCTCATGGTGCCCTTCTGCCTTTTTTGTTTATTTTAAAGCAAACACAAGCACTGACCTGGGCAGGTTGGGAAGTTGGGTGGAGGGGAAGCTCATGAAGTTCAACAAGAGCAAGTGTAGAGTCCTGCACCAGTACAGGTGAGGAGGTGACCTGCTGGAAGCGAGCTCCTTGGGGAAAAACCTGAGAGTGCTGGTGGATATCAAGCTCACCGTGAGCCAGCAATGTGTTCTTGTGGCCAAGAAGGCAAATAGTCTCCTGGGGTTCATGAAGAAGTGTATGGCCAGCAGGTCAAGGGAGGTTCTGTTCCACCTCTGCTCTGCCCTAGTGAGGCCATAGCTGCAGTACCGTGTCCAGTTGTGGGCTCCCCAGTTCAAGTGAGACAGGGACCTGCTGGAGAGAGTCCATCAGAGGCTACAAAGATGCTGAGGGGACTGAAGAATCACTGTGAGGAGGAAGGGCTGAGAAAGCTGAGACTAGCCTGGAGAAGAGGAGCCTGAGAAGGGATCTTTCAATGCTGATCAATAGCTAATCAAGAGTGTGGGGACAGTGGTAGGACAAGGGGCAATGGGCACAAACTGGAACCCAGGACATTCCCTTTCAACATGAGGAACAGCTTCTTTTCTGTGAGGATGCTGGAGCCATCTGTCCAGAGAGGTTGTGGAGGCTCCTCTGAAGAGATTCCAAACCTACCTGGACATGGTGATCCTGGGCAGGCTACTGTGGGTGACCCTGCTTCAGCAGGGGGGGTGGACTGGATGCTCTCCAGAGGTCTTTTCGTAACCTGATGTTCTAGAATTCTGTGATATCTTTGCTACTGTTGCTGGAAGTCTCTGGCCAAATCCAGGTAAGGGAGCTGCAGCAATTTTCTCCCCATTTTGCAGATGGAGATGCTGAGGCTGGACACACAGTGGTGACTTCCAGCCACTGAGAATGTAGCTCCCTGCTAGGGCCGGGATCATGTTGCTTGGGGTGACTGGGGTGGTTTGTATGGTGAAAAAAGGCACAACAACCCCTGTATGCAGGTTTGGGGCAAACCAACACCAAACTGTTTCCTTTTTGAGTGAAAACAGGACCAGGAGGCTGCAGAGAAACCAGAGGGTTTAGTGAACTGGTGGACACTGGGCTCAGATTTCCCAGCCACATCCACATCTCTTGCTTTGGCTCTCAGTGCTATGCTGAAGTTTTCTGAGATAAATAAAGGGATTTGGGAACATCAACCAGAAAATAAATACATCTCAGATACCTGAGATGCTTCATGTGGCTGCAGTGGCCAAGCATGTTTGGGAGCTTATTGCTCTGAAGGAAGTTGGAGATGGATGATGCCCAGACAGCTGGATGAGTTTGTGTTTCTTTGGCTTCAGTCTTCAGCAGAAAGGTCAGATGCAAGAGGGATGTTAATGTAGTTAGTGCTGGAAAAAAATAGAGACAGAGCAGAGTGGAGTGGTTTAGTAAGGGAGATGTTGTTGAATCATCTGGGTGGGATGAACTTTACCTCCAAGCAGAGAGGTCTGAGCAATGGGCAGCTCCCAAAGAAAGGGTCCAAGCAGGAATGGGTGATGTGGGGAGGTGTTTGGCATTCCCTAAACCCCACTGAAGCAGGAGTGGGGTGGTGCAAGGCTGGTGAGACACTGTGGGTACCCCTTCCCTGGAAGTGTTCAAGGCCAGGTTGGATGAAGCCTTAAGCAACCTGATCTAGTGAAGGTGTCCCTGCCTGTGGTGGCAAGGCTGGAACTAGATGATCTTCAAGTCACTTGCAATGTTGGGTTGGAAGGGACCTTTTGAGCTCCTAGCAGACACAGCCAAAGGAGCTGTTGTGCACCTCCAGCCTCTGCTGCAGCCCTGCATCTCCTGCAGACTAGGGACAGGCAGGCTCCATGAGGTCCTCACTGGGGACACCCACTCCCAATTCATCTGTGGATCATGGTGAGATTGGAGGATGACTGATGAAGAAAGGTTAGAAGAATTCAGGCTGTTTACTCGAGAAAGAAAGATGCTGATAACATCTTCATGTAGATAAAAGAGGGTTTATTGGAAGAGGGAGGGATGGAATAGGGAGGAAATGCACTTTTCCCAGTTCTCACAATGAACAGGCAAAAAACAATGGGCAGGTCACCTGGAGAAAGGTTCAGGTTAGCTTTTGGGGGAGACTGTATATATGTGAGAGAGTGAAAGACTACAGCTTAAACTGCAGTGTGCTGGAGCTGCTGCCTGATTTAAAGAGCAACATCTTGATTGTAGCCAGGAAGGGGTTGGTCTCTTCTCCCAGGCAACCAGCACCAGAACAAGGGGACACAGTCTCAAGCTGCGCCAGGGGAAGTTTAGGCTCGAGGTCAGGAGGAAGTTTTACACAGAGAAAGTAATTGCCCATTGGAATGGGCTGCCCGGGGAGGTGGTGGAGTTGCCATCCCTGGAGGTGTTCAAGAGGGGTTCGGACATGGCACTTAGTGCCATGGTCTAGTCATGAGGTCTGTGGTGACAGATTGGACTCGATGATCTTTGAGGTCTCTTCCAACCTTGGTGATACTGTGATACTGTGATCATCATTCTCTCCAATGATGGGCTTGAAATTAATGCCATGCTCAGACTTGGTCCAGTCCCTGCTTGCAGGTAAGTCTTTGTGCTCTCCTGCCTGCTGTTCTCAGCACTGAGGATGCCCCAACACCACCATGTGCTGGAAGAATGACTGTCCACTTGTGTTATTGCAGCTATGTGTGGCTAAGAGCTCAGGATGGGGAGCACTTTGATTCTAGATCATCCCATGGTCCAACAAAAATACCAGCAGCACAGAATCACAGAAATACATCCCAGGTGGGAGTGGAGAGGTGGCAAGCACTGAGGGACCAGGATCCTTCATCCCTGCTGCCAGTTAGAACTATTAGAGGCTGGTTTGAGATTGCATCCTGAGATGCAGTAGGATGATTCTCGTGGGATCATGAGGGATCACAATCAGCAGTAATGGAAGGCTGGACACATCTTGAACCTGCTGCTCTCTGGGGAGCAGAAGAAGCAAGCAGGAGGTTGTGTTGCATGTTTTGCAGCCTGGTTGATGCTGCAGCTCTCATGCAGCAGACACAATGAAGAGTCAAGGCCAGTCACTAGGGTAAGAAAGTGCAGGAACCAGCTGGGTCCTGGGAAAGAACAGAAAAAACATCCAGAAAAGAAGTGGCTGTGCCGAGAGCCGAGCGTAAGCGACGGTTGTTTAAACGTGGCAGAGTATCAGAGCACTCGAGGAGCTGGATGTGTGTACGAGAAGAAGGTAGCTGGAGGTGGGTGCCAGCATTTTCTGGCAGCATTGGGCTGGAAATATCCTTGAACTCCTTAGATAGCAAGCTGGAGATTACAATGTGAAGGAATGCACTGCCAACCGCTGCTGCGCACAGCCCTGGGAGGGTGGGAGGAGAAGCCAAGCCCCATGGCAGAGTGATAGGAAACAGCCTGGGAGGAAAAAATCAGGTCAATGTTCTGAAGTGGTTTAACAAGCCATCAGGAAGTGCTTGGGAAGGAGACCAGTGCAGGGGAGGATATGTTGGGTGGGAGGAGGTCTCCATGGCAGATAGATCATGGAATCATAGTGGTTTGGGTTGGAAGGGACCTTTAAAGGTCACCTAGTCCAATCCCCCTGCAGTCAGCAGGGACATCTGCAACTAGAGCACGTTGCTGACAGCCCCAAACTACTTGTCTTGGAATGGTTCCAGGGATGTGACATCTTCCATGTCTCTGGACATCCTGGGCCAGTGTTCCACCACCCTTGGCAAAAAAAATTCTTCCTTGTATCTAGTTCAAATCTCCTCTCTTAGTTTGAACCCATCACTTCTTGTCCTATCAAGATGGGGTGATGGTTATTCCCCATGATGGATGTCATGGTTTCAGCTGGGGTATGGGTGGCATTAACAGAGCCTTCGGGAGCAGGAGGGAGGTTTAGTGCCACCTTCTGGGGGATGAATGGGGATACCAGGCAGGTTTGGAATCCCAACCCAGGCCCCTGCCACCCTCCCATCTTGGCCTGAAAGTGATGAACAGGACCAGGACATACAGACCTGGGGTTCCCCATGAGCTCCCTTATGCAAATGTGCTATTTTCACCTGCTGACCCACTACTGGAGAGCACAGGAAAGCATCTGTCACCTTGTTTGGCTCCCCCAAGCTCTCTACTGCAAGCACCAGCTGCTTTTAGGAAATGCCATCTCAATCTGGCAGCCCAAATCCTGACACATCTGCCCAGATCCTTGGAGGACCATGGTACCCTGCATCCAGCACTGTCCCCCACATTGGTGGTAATGCAGATGGGGAAGGACAAGTTCTGCAGGCTTCTCCATGGCAGGGAATTAGAGGGAGGGAAGGTGATACAGGAAAATATCTCAACTGCATGTTTGACCACAGAGCCAGAAAAATGATATTCCCAAGACCTCATCTGTTTTCCCAACTACATGGAAACACGGCTGGAGAGGAGGAGAGACCTATTTTGGCTGTCCAATGTGCTTTTCTTCCCCAGGGGCCTCTAATCAAGGTCCTGAGAGGCCACTGCAGCTTATGCTGAGCTCGAAATCTCCAGGTCTTTATTTTGACCAGTTTTAAATAACACCAATGTCGGTCTCCATCAGTTCCTTTGGGATCTCTCCAGGAGACTGTGCTGCCAGAGTATTTTTTCCAAGCATCAAGTCCCAAGTCCCCACAGTAGTTTGGGCACTGGAGATAACTGCCAGCTGAGCAAAGATGGGTTATTCCAACATTTGTTCCTTGCAAGGAAACACCTCTGCCTTCTCCTCTGTCTTCTGAGTGATGACATTGGATGATGACAACACCAGGCCAGGAAGGAACAGTGATAGCAGCACTGGAAGGAATAAGGAAAAATGAAATTCCTCCATGTGTCAGTTCACATGGAAATTAGGAGCAAGGAATCATAGAAGTGTGGAGGTTGGAAGAGAGCTTTGAGATCATGACATCCAACTACTTGCCTAGAGCTCAAAATCCCACCACTAATGCTAAGTCACAATCACTAAACCATGTCTCTCAGCTCCCCTTTCACACGTCTTTTAAACACCTCCAGGATGGTGACTCCACCACCTTCCTGGGAAGCCTGTTCCAATGCCTGAAAACCCTTGCTGTGAAGAAATTGTTCCTATGTCCAGCCTAAACCTCCCTGGTGCGACGTGAGGCCATTTCCTCTTCTCCTGTCTCTTGTGTGTGAGGAAAGACCCCTTTTGCCTCACTCCAACCTCCTTTGAGCGAGTTACAGAGGGAGATGAGGTCTCCCCTCAGCCCTTCACCAACTTTGTTGCCCTTCTCTGGACATGCTGCAGCACTTCAATGTTCCTCATGGAGTGAGTGGTCCAAAACTGAGCCCAGTATTCAAGGTGTGGCCTCACCAGTGCTGAGTACATGAGGACAATCAAATCCCTAGACCTACTGTCTACACCATTCCTGATGCAAGCCAGGATGCCATTGGCCTTCTTGGCCACCTGAGCACACTGCTGCCAGATGCTCATCCTGCATTTTGCTTGAGTCACTCCTGGAACTCAAAGGAGATGTTACCAAGGCCGTGTGGGTAACTGGCATGTGAAGGTTGGGTCTAAATTCTGTGTCCTTCCTGGAAAGGACCCCAGTGTAAAAATGGGACCTGCTCTCCAACAGATCAAGCCCCATCTTATGAGAACCTGAGTCCTGGGAACACAGTTGGCATCTCAGGTGGTTTTGGCACATGACATCAAGATTGTCACCTTCTGGACCCAGACAACTTGTGGTCATGGCACTGAGAAGAGCAGCTCTCAGGCTTTGAGGAGGAGCAGGAAGGATACAACTCCTAATTTTTTTTCCTCTGGAAGAGGTGCCAGGATCAAGCAGGGCCACCCTGAAGTGCCAGCTCATGGTGCCCTTACATGTCTTCTGCTGTCAACCAACCACCCAGGGATAGCTCAGATGGAATAACTCTCTCTGCAGCGTCATGCTAGCAGAGTGGCCACTGAGTAAGCCTGGAGTTAATGTCCCAGGCAAAGTTGTAGGAAATGAAAAGTCCTACAAGGGACAGCACAAAGCCTGGTGTGTTTCTGCTCTCCTGCATCCCAGATCACACAAATGGGGATTGTCCAGTGAGGCAGAGCCATTTAATTTGGGGGGGGGTAAAATAAAATAATTAAAAACAAAATAGAAGGAGCTGGTTCTTTGCAGAATAGCTGCTCCAGAGATCATGGGTGACATTTCCAGCAGGGCAAGGCATGCTACATGGTCACGTCCCAGCTAATACGAGGAAGATATGGGCTCGTTTCCAAGCACTCTGGCTTCGGGCCAGTCACTTAACTCTCAGCATCTCAGTTTCTTGAGCTGGAAAAGAGGCAGGTTGTTATTCCTGGCTTCTCTGGCACTGGGAGGTTCTGAGTTTGGGAGGTGAGGATGTGGTGCATACCTACAGCCCCACCACAGTGAGCTGTCCGTGGGATGACACTGGTTTTCAGGAACCCGGTCCCATGCTCACAGGTGCAAACCCATTTTCTGCAAGGTCAGGTTCAGGAAGCATCATTTGAATGATTGATGGTCTGCTTCTGGGGGGAGTTGTTTCCTTCTGTTGGCCAGTTGGAAACTACCCACTGCTAAGGGCAGGATGTCAGGAGCACAGTGTTGGCTCTGACAAAAGCCCCATGCCCTTATCTCGCCCTCTCCAAGGAAATTTGGCAGCAGCAGTGAAGGTCACTGCACTAAAAGCTCTCAGGGACAGCAAAAAGAGACCTGAGTGCAATGATTTAAATTAATTCAGGAAGGGGACATGTCTGTCTGTCCATCCCTCTGAGCTATTTTGCAGCCAGCATCTCCAGTGATTCTAAAAGCACTGTGCTGCAAACAGATCAAATGCCAAGTTTACCAAATCCAGAAGGAACATCTGTCTGAGATTCCCCCAGGCTCTTCATAAACTGTCCAGGCACACTAATCCATGTGCAGAGTGAGCATGGGAGCTTCTGCACAACCTGGCCCCATGTTTCACCACCCTCAGCATAAAAGATTTCTTCCTTAGATCTAGAATCACAGAATCATTTCAGTTGGAAAAGACCTTTAAGATGCTTGAGGCCAACCATTCTCTAATTACCAAGTATGGTGCTAAACCATGTCCCTCAGCACCACATCTCCATCTCTGCATCTTTTAAACACCTCTGAGGATGGGGATTCAACCACCTCACTGGGCAGCCTGTTCAGGTGTTTGAGAACTCTTTCAGTGAAGAAACATCTAGTATCCAACCTAAACCTCCTCTGGTGCAACTTGAGGCCATTTCCTCTTGTTCTGTCACTTATTAAATATCCACCTGCAGATTCTAGTCTGAACCTCTGTCTTTTAGTTTAAACACATAACCCCTTGTCCTGTCATGACAGGCCTTGCTAAAAAACCTGTCCTCATCTTTAAGTACTGAAAGGCCACCAGAAGGTCTCCCTGGAGCACTCTCTTCTCTAGGCTGAATAACCCAAACTCTCTCAGCACATCCTCATAGAGAAGGTCCTATCAAGATCTCTCCTAGGATGAAGAGATTAAACGATTCAGTGCTGCCCAACTGACAATGTAAATGGCAAAGCACCCAAGACCCAGATAAGAATCTTGCTGCTCTCTCTGCCCTCCAGGACACCTAGTCGAGCATCACTTGATGACAAACTCAGCATGAGCCAGCAATGGTCACTTGCAGCCCAGAAGGCCAACTGTGTCCTGGGCTACATCAAAAGAATGTGACGAGCAGGAGGAGAGAGGTGATTCTGCTCCTCTGGTCTGCACCTGTGAGACCCACCTGGAGTACTGCATCCAGTTCTGGTGTCCACAGCATGAGAAGGACATCAAACTGCTGGAGAGGGTCCACAGGAGGCCACAAAGATGACCAGAGGGCTGGAACACCTCCAGGGGACAGGATGAGAGAGTTTGGGCTGTTCAGCCTGGAGAAGTCTCCATGGAGATCTCATAGCAGACTTCTAGTACCTGAATGGGGGTACAAGAAAGCTGGAGAGGGACTTTTCACAAGGGCCTGTTGTGATAGGACAAGAGGGAATGGATTGAAGCTGGAGGAGGGCAGATTTAGACTGGAGATTAGGAAGGAATTGTGTACAGTGAGGGTGGTGGGACACTGGAGCAGGTTGCCCAGGGGGGTTGTGGATGTCCCCTCCCTGGAGGTGTTCAAGATCAGACTGGATGAAGCCTTGAGCAACCTGGTCTAGTAGAAGGTGTCCCTGCCCATGGCAGGGAGGTTGGAACTTTAAGTTCCCTTCCAACCCAAACCATCCTTTGAATCCATGGATCTTGCTGCTCCCTCTGCTCTCCAGGGCACATAGTCCTCCCTTCCCAGGAGCAGAGATGTTTCAGAGCTCACAAAGGCGATTCACAAAGCTGACTGCAAACTAGAAAACCTTATGTCAGGAATAAGTCACAAGGCATCCTAACCAGAAACATATTTGAGGAGTGAGTCAGGGGAAGGGGGAGGGGGGGAAGCAAAAAAGAAAGTTGCACCCTTTAACTTGATGAAAAAAGCAGATGGCAACAGCCAGCATTGTGAACAACATTCCCCACTGCAGCAGCCGAGCCAGAAAGAAAATTCATGACTCAACTCTTGCATTTCATCCAAATATAAAGAAAAAAAATGTCTCCTCCAGGAGGGGTATCTTTGGGGAGAGTCAGCAAGAATGGATTTAGCTGGTTAATTAACTAAATGGCTTGGGGAGGGTGAAATTATTTTGCAGAAGCTTTTAGGCTCCTTTCAAAGCTCTGATTTAAACCCAGCAGAGTGTGGCGAAACAAGTGTACTCTGCAGATGGATGTAAGGCCTGAAATATATTCCTCCACACTCTCATAGAGTCATAGAATGTTAGGGGTTGGAAAGGACCTCCAGAGATCCTCCAGTCCTGCCAAAGCAGAATCACTTAGAGCAGACCACACAGGAATGTGTCCCGATGGGTCTTGAAAGTCTCCAGAGAAGGAGACTCCACAGCCTCTCTGGGCAGCCTGCTCCAGGGCTCCATCACCCTCACCATAAAGAAGCTTCTCCTCACACTGAAGTGGAACTTCCTGTGTTCCAGTTTATACACATTGTTCCTTGTCTTATCACTGGGCACCACCAAAACCAGACTGGCATCTTCACCTTGACACCCACCCCTCAGATATTTATAGACATTAACAGATCCCCTCTCAGCCTTCTCTTCTCAAGACTAAACAGCCCCAGGTCTCTCAGACGTAGTTCCTCCTGGTGCCACAGAATAAACTCGGGAGGACTTCAATGCTTACACGAAACAGCTTGCATCCAGAGCTTCTTCCCCCAAAAGGCTGTGGAGATGTCGCCATAAATCATTGAGCTGAGGAGGCCAAGAATGCCATCATGATTATGAAACATGAGGAGGAATTGGCAAAGCATTTGCTGAAAGAAAATAATAAAAAAATAATAAATCCATAGAGGTCTGATTGTCTGTGAGCAGCTGGAATCAAAGGCCAGGACGCACTGCGGAATGCGGGACCAACTCGTTCTGCAGATGTTTTTCAGGTGCTGGCACTCACTAAGGCTGTTCAGAATCAAAATCCACTGCAGGGAGACACTTGTCTGAAGCAGCCAGTCCTCAACATTTTTCTCCCCCCTCCAAGACTCTGTGGTTGCAGATGTCAAAGCTGCAATGCTCGGTCAGCACTGTGACTTGGGAAAGAAAGTGAAAAATCCCTGGAAAGCAGCTTGGCGATATTGGGTGGGAACTTACTGCCTCCAGGAGATCAGACAAGATGCATTGGTCCCTCCTGACTTGAGCCACCCATCAGTGTCTGAGTTTAGGTGGCTCTTGGTAAGGAAGTGAAGGCTCCTGTTGCAGCTGCTCCTTAGAGGCTGCTCACTGAAAATGGGCTGGAGACCATGCACCAGAAAACCCCCATAATGGGGACAAGCTCAGCAAGGGGTTTCAGTTCCCTGGGAACATATGTGTATGTTACCTAGAGACACAGCTCCCCTAGTTCTGGGAGGTCCCACCTATGCAGACAGGACACAGGCTGCTTTGCAGGACTGTCCCCAGGTCACTAGAACAATGAAATACCACCAGAAGCCTTGTGATAGTCATGCTTTAGGTAAACAGCAGTACCTTATCTGAGGTGCTCTCATGGTGAGCAGGAAGGGATCACTCAACCCTGATGTCCAAGAGGGTGCTGGAGACAGGCAGAGGACTAAGCCCTCATGGGAGGAGAATCACAGAACTGTTGAGGTTAGAAAAGACCTTTGAGATCAGCAAGTCCAACTGCTCACCTAGAGCACCACAATTACTGCTAAGCTACTACTACTAAACCATGTCCCTCAGTACCACATCCACACACTTTTTGAACCCCTCCAGGGATGGTGATTCCACCACCTCCCTGGGTGGCCTGTTCCAGTGCCTGAGAATCCCTGCTGTGAAGAAAATCTTCCCAGTATTGTACCTGAACCTCCCCTGGCACAACCTGAGGCCATTTCCTCTTGTCCTGTCACTTGTTGCATGTGAGAAGAGACTGACTCCCACCTGGCTCCAATCAAGGTTGACATAGTTGTAGTGAGTGATGAGGTCCCCCTCCAGTCTCCTCTTCTAAAGACTAAACAACCCCAGTTCCCTCTGCTGTTCTTCAAAACACTTGTGTTCAGGGCCCTTCACCAGCTTAATTGCTCTTCCAAAGCACAACTTCTAACTTCAGAGCTCTCCTCCTGCTTGCTGCCATCCGCCTTGCACCCACATCTCCTGATGGGAGCATCAAGCTACAACATGTGTTGAACACATGCTGGCTGATATGCATCAGGCTGTTCCATAAGGCTGCCAAGCTTTGCCTTGATTTAATCAGCACTTCTCCTGCATGTTTCTTTCCCCCCCTTTCTTCGCCGCCAACCAAAATGCAGATGTGGTCTCTCCAACACCAAGGAGATGTCAGGTTTCTTTCATAACAGCAGAGCATGCAGTGTTGGAAGGAACATCTCTACCTTCTTCCCTTTTCTGCAGACACCACAAAGCAGCTTCATCTTCCTTCCTTCCCCCTGCTGTATCTTAATACTTTGGTTTAGACAGAAATGTAAAATACCCCTCCCCACACTCAACTGCATGATAGATTCACACAGGGCAGGTCACACAGGAACACATCCAGGGAAGGAGACTCCACAACCTCTCTGGGCAGCTTGTTCCAGTGCTCTGTCACCCTCACAGTAATGAAGTCTTTCCTCATGTTGAAGTTGAACTTCCTGTGTTCCAGTTTGTATCCATTGCCCTTTGTCCTATCACAGGACACCACTGAAAAGAGACTGACCCCTTCTTGACAACCACCCTTCAGATATTTATATATATAAGATCCTCCCTCACTCTTCTCTAGACTGGATTTCAGCTGCTGTTTCAGTACAAGCTCTTCCAGCCATGGACACCAGTGCCACAGCCAAGCTGTTTAGAGATTCCAGTTGAATCTCTCCTTATGGAAACCACAGAGATTGACTGAAGGACCCTTCACAATCCAGCAGATGTAAAACAAAATGGCAAAGTACTGGTGAAATGTAGTGGTGGCATCGCTTGGACCCACTCCTGTAAGACAGTAACTGGGAGATAGATTCATAAAATTATTTGAGTTGGAAGGGACCTTAAAGACCATCTAGTTCCAAGCTCCTGCCATGGGCAGGGACACCTCCCATTAGATCAGACTGGTCAAGGCCTCATCCAACCTGGCCTAAAATGCCTCCAGGGAGGGGGCATTCACAACTTCCTTGGGCAACCTCTTCAAGTGTCTCCCCATCCTTACTGGACAGAATTTCTTCCTAATCTCCAGTCTAAATCTGCCCTCCTCCAGCTTCAATCCATTCCTTCTTGACCTATCACTACAAGCCCTTGTGAAAAGTCCCTCCCCAGCTTTCTTGTCGCCCCATTCAGGTACTGGAAGGCTGGTATAAGGTCTCTCTGGAGCTTTCGCTTGTCCAGGTTCAACAGCCCCAACTCTCACAGCCTGTTTGTTGTGGAAGTGGTTTGTCCTTCTTCGCAAATATTCTTGAGCATTTCCTAACTGAAAGCATACCTAGCAACATTGAAAGTACAGCAAGCTATTTTTAAACCTAAGTATTGGTTGCTTAAAAGTCATTCTGAGTGTGAAAAATACTGACAAATCCTGAAATATGAAACATTCTGGAAAGGTTCTCAGACCTGAGCACGGGCATTTTCAGACCGAACAGGTGTTTGCTCCTCATTTGGCCCTTCAGCACAACAGCAGGGGTTGAAAAGCAGGGAAGAAAATAATATGTGTACATTTCATAGAAACAGAATGGTTTGGGTTGGAAGGCACCTCAAAGATCACCTTGTTCCTACCCACCCCCTACCATGGGCGGAGGTACCTTCCACTAGGACCAGGTTCCTCAAAGCCCCATCCAACCTGACTTTGAACAATTCCAGGGTTGGGGCATCCACAGTTCATCTAGGCAACCAGTTCCAGTGTCTCACCACCCTCACAAGGAAGAGTTTCTTCATTTTATCTCATCTAAATCTCCCCTCTTTCAGTTTCAAGCCATGAACCCTTGCCCCATCACTATGCTCCCTGATGAAAAGTCCCTCCTCATCTTTCAGCTTCTCTTTAAGTACTGATAGGCCACATAAGGTCTCCCTGGAGCCTTCTCTCTCTTCAGGCTGAACAACCCCAAATTTTAAAATCTCAGAGGGTTCTCTTCATCTTGCAGAGGCTTTTCCCATTTTGCATTTCTACACCAATTCACAACAGGGAAACACCGACCCCTGGAGCTAGTGGGGAGCCTGTTCCTGCCCAGCTGGACTTGGAGTGACGAAGCACAGGGCAGGTGGCAAACTCAGGCTGGTTTTTGCAGCATGGCCAACTCAGCATGCCATCTGCTCATGGTTTCATGAGCTCTACAGCCCTGAGACCACAACCATTTACCTCAACTCACCCACCTTTGCTCAATCATTCACAAGTGACTTTTCCACTTACGAGGGCCACTCAAAATTATCTCCATCCCCAGCCTGCTGGGTCCTTACCCTGCAAAACCTGAATAATTGGAGTCCAGAAACCCCAGTGTGTGTTGGTGACTCAGTTCTGAAAACAAAAAGCTGTGAAAAGACACCAGAGATGATGCGGTCTGTCAGCCTCCTTCTGCTGGTAGCACAAACTCCTTTTCAGTTTTGGGTAGGTGTGAGAGGTAGCAGTAGATGGAGAGATATCACAAATTCACAATTAGCAGAGCTGCTCTCCATTCCCCCTTCCTGTGGCTTTGGTTTCCAACCAGTTTGGGCTTGGCAGGCAGAGGAATATGAACAGAAAACCAGCATTCAACCCTCTGCTTGCTGAGAGGCTGCTGGGTGTAAAACAAGCATGGAGCAGCTCATGGAGGCTAAGACAGATCTCAGGGTATCATAGAATGTTTTGGGTTGAAAAGGACCTTGAAAATCATCCCCCCTTACTATGGACAATGGCACTTTTTCACTAGACAAGGTCACTTAAGGCCCCATCCAACCTGGTTTTGAACACTTCCACTTTCATTGGAAAAGACCTTTGAGTCCAACCTTCTCTAACTCTTCCAAGGCTGGTGCTAAACCATGTTCCTCAGCACCACATCTCTGCATCTTTTAAACACCTCCAGGGATGGGGATTCAATCACCTCCCTGGGGAGCCTGTTGCAGTGTTTGAGAAGCTTTTCAGTGAAGAAGTTTCTTTTAACGTCCAACCTAACCCTCCTTTGGTGCAACGTGAGGCCATTTCCTTTTATTCTACCACTTGTTACCAGGGAGAAGAGAAAGACCTCCCACCTTGCTCCAACCTCCTTTCAGGCAATGGTAGAGAGTGAGAAGGTCCCCCTCAGCCTCTTTTACTGCAGGCTGAACAACCCCAGGTTCCCTCAGCTGATCCTCACCAGACCTGTTCTCCAGACACTTCACCAGCTTCATTGCCCTTCTCTGGGCATGCTCCAACACCTCTGTGTCTTTCTTCTAGTAAGGGTAAACATGCATGAAACTCCTGATTCAAACTGGAAGCCAAAGATCTTCTCTATCAAGGGGTATGGTGAAAGGGTAAGACCCTTTAAGAACAGAGTATGTGACCAGTCTGAGATGACATACTGACCTTCAAGGAGATATTGAAAAAGTCATAAAGCCAGCAAGAACAACAAATTTGACCTGGGGTCCTTGTAACTTGCGTGTCTAGACAGGGCTAGAGTCTGTAGAGAAGTTTGCACTTTTCCTGTCCTGTGTCCATGCTCCCAATCAATGAGTCACCAGGGAATGGGCAGAGTAGCTGCAAGAAACAGAGAGAGAAGTTAATCTGTGGCAGATGTCTACAGAATTGTCAAATGGAAACCCTCCCTTTGGATAAATCAATATGGATTTCAAAACCACAAGAGATTGCTTCTGGGACATCTCAAGTTTGCAAGGGGAATCATTGACTTTTCACTCTTGAAGAGAAAGGATTGGCCAAGGGCTGCTAGTCAGGAGCAGTTGCCACAGAAGCTGAGGAGACAGGGCACTTTTTGGGGGGAAAAGGCTGATGTTGGAATTTGCTTTCTAACAGAACCAGGGAGCACTGACCTCTGGGGTGAACTGAAACACTATAGCAAAGTGTGGGTCAAATGGACCTTAAGGGATGCAGGGGAAATCCAAAGAGCAAGGAGCCAGTCTTGGGAGATGCCAGCTTGGATCCACTGCTCGCTAACAGTATAACTTAGGTTGGAAAGGACCTCGAGGATCATCGAGTCCAACCTATCTACGCAGACCCCGTGACTAGACCATGGCACCAAGTGCCACGTCCAGTCTCCTCTTGAACGCCTCCAGGGACGATGACTCAACCACCTCCCTGGGCAGCCAGTTCCAATGATGAATGACTCGCTCAGTGGAGAACTTCCTCCTCACCTTGAGTCTAAACCTCCCCTGGCGCAGCTTGAGACTGTGTGCTGGTTCTGGTGCTGGTTGCCTGGGAGAAGAGACCAACCCCCTCCCGGCCACAACCACCCCTGAGGTAGTTGTAGAGGGCAATGAAGTCACCCCTGAGCCTCCTCTTCTCCAGGCTAAACAATCCCAGCTCCCTCAGCCTCTCCTCATAGGGCTTGTGTTCAAGGCCTCTCCCCAGCCTTGTTGCCCTTCTCTGGACACGTTCAAGTGTTTCGATGTCCTTCTTAAACTGAGGGGCCCAGAACTGGACACAGGACTCAAGGTGTGGCCTAACCAATGCAGAGTACAGGGGCACAATGACCTCCCTGCTCCTGCTGGCCACACTATTCTTAATGCAAGCCAGGATGCCATTGGCCCTCTTGGCCACCTGGGCACACTGCTGGCTCATATTCAGGCGGCTGTCAATCAGCACCCCCAGGTCCTTCTCTGTTTGGGAGCTCTCCAGCCACTCCAACCCCAGCCTGTAGCTCTGCATGGGATTGCCGTAGCCAAAGTGCAGCACTCGGCACTTGGACTTGTTGAAAGCCATCCCATTGGACTCTGCCCATCTGACCAGTCAGTCGAGGTCCCTCTGCAGAGCCTTTCTACCTTCTAACTGACTAACATCTGCCCCTAACTTTGTGTCATCTGCAAACTTGCTGATGACTGACTCGACCCCCTCATCCAGATCATCAGTGAAGATGTTAAAGAGGATGGGGCCCAGCACTGATCCCTGGAGGACACCACTGGTGACTGGCCACCAGCTGGATGTGGCACCATTCACCACCACTCTCTGGGCTCAGCCCTACAGCCAGTTCCTAACCCAGCACAGAGTGCTGCTGTCCAAGCCACGAGCTGACAGCTTAGACAGCAGTTTGCTGTGGGGGATGGTGTCAAAGGCCTTGCTGAAGTCCAGGTAGACCACATCCACAGGCCTCCCCACGTCCACCAGATGGGTCACCTGATAATAGAAGGAGATCAGGTTGGGGAGGCAGGACCTGCCCCTCCTAAATGCATGTTGGCTGGACCTGAGCCCTTGGCCATCCTTCAGGTGCGCAGTTATTGCCGCCAGGATAATCTGCTCCATCACTTTCCCTGGCACTGAGGTCAGGCTGACTGGCCTGGAGTTTCCAGGTTCCTCCATCCTACCTTTCTTATGGATGGGGACCACATTGGCCACACACTACAATTATTTGCCAGTGACAGAAAATGCTCTGTCAGTCACAGGGTTAAGCCGACTGAGGGAAGGCATTAAAAATAAAAGGTGAGGAAAGAACATGCAAACCCTTCCTGAAAGCTAAAGGCATCCAGCTGGGCTTTGCTGATGCTAAGCTTTCTGGAGAAGTCTCAAAGATCACAATGGCAATATGTCTCTTGGGTTTCAAGTGGGTTTAAAAGTTTTTACTTTAGGTCTTGAGTGTGCACAGGTCTTAGAATCATTGAATGGTTTGGGTTGGAAGGAACCTTTAGAGGTCATTTAGTCTAACCCCCTACAGCCAGCAGGGACAGCTGTAATTAGAGTAGGTTTCCCAGAGCTCCAAACAACCTGACATGAAATGGTTACATGGATAGGGCATCTACCACATCTCTGGGCAACTTGGAACAGGGTTTCACCACCCTCAGCACCAACATTTTCTTCCTTCTATCTTGTCTGAATCTCTCATTTTTTAGTTTAACTCCATCACTCCTTGTCCTGTAAAACAGGCCCTGCTCAGAAGTCTGGCCCCAGCTTTCTTACCAGCCCTCTTTAAGCACTGAAAGGCCACCAGTAAGTCTCCCTGGGGCTTTCTCTTCTCCAGGATGAACGACTCCAACTCTCTCAGCCTGTCATCATAGAAGAAGCATGAAGCAAACTTCAATTTCAGCAAAGTGAAAGCAGAAAAGAAACCCAAATAGTTCAGAAGAACTTGAAAGCAACATGTAAGAGAGAAGCCATAATAAAAAATACCTGTGGAAGAGAGAGGAAAAAACAAACCCATGAGAATTAAATGGAGAGCAAACATGGATGTCAAGAGAAGGGAGACAGACTCTTTCCGGTGACAGGACAAGGGGCAAAGGACACAAACTGGAACCCAGAAACTTCTATATGGAGATAAACTTCTTTGCTGTGAGGGTGCTGGAGCCCTGAACAAGCTGCCCAGAGGGGTTGTGGAGTCTCCTTCTCTGGGGAGATTCCAAACCCACCAGGACACTGAGATCCTTGGCAGCCTGCTGTGTATGACTCTGATTTAGCAGGGGGTTGGACTGGATGACTCCAAGATCCCTTCCAACCCCTACCAGTCTGTGATTCTGTGAAAAACATAAGGCTGGAAGCCATCTGATAAACTTGAAAATTGGATTGCCCCACAGGTGACATTTTGAAGAAGATTTAAAAGCTTTTCACAAGCTCAGCAAAGCCAATATAGAGGGACTCCAGGGAAGCAATGAAGACTTGCCACTGTGATTGCAGATGGAGAACAACCAGTAGCATAATACTTGGAAAAGTGAAAATAACTCAGTGGGAGCCTGTCATTGGGACCTGGTGTCTAAAAGCTCACTGAACCACTGATGGTCCTTGAAGACTAGGGACATTCATAGATTCATAGATTGGTTTGGGTTGGAAGGGTCCTTCAAGATCATCCATGGGCATGGATCCACTAGATCAGGCTGCTCAAGGCCTCATCCAACCTGGCCTTGAAGACTCCAGGGAGGGGGCATCCACAGCCTCCCTGGACAACCTGTTCCAGTGTCTCACCCTCCTCACTAAAGAATTTCTTCCTAATCTCCAGTCTAATTCTGCCCTCCTCAAGCTTCAATCCATTCCTTCTTGACCTATCACTACAAGCCCTTGTAAAAAGTCCCTCCCCAGCTTTCTTGTGGGCTCCCTTCAGGTTCTGGAAGGCTACTAGAGTAGGTCTCCCCAGAGCCTTCTCTTCTCCAGGCTGAACAGCCCCACCTGCCTTGGCCTGTCCTCACAGAGGGGGTGCTTCAGCCCTCTGATCATCTTTGTGGTCTCCTCTGGACCCACCCCAGCAGTTTAGTGGCTTTCTTATGCTGGGGTACCGGAACTGGATGCAGTACTCCAGGTGGGGTCTCATAAGAGCAGAAGGGCAGAATCACCTCTCTTGTCCTGCTAGTCACACTTTTGATGCAGGCCAGGGCATGGTTGGCCTTCTGAGCTGCAGGCGCATATGGATGGCATCATGAGATGACCTTGTAAACACCATGGGTCAATAACCTGCAGTCCAATCTCAGCAGAAGAATGATGTGTGGAGGTAGAAAGCTCATTTCCAAGCTAATAACAGAAAAATGAGAACAAGGAATTTCAAATAAACTCGCTGGGCAGAGGGCACGCAAACAGACACCAACTAACTGCAAACAGTTGACACAGTGATTCATGAACTCCACTCGAAAAAAATCAATCCCCACTGCTCAACTGACAAGCAGCATAAAAGAAAACTCTGAAGGAGGAAGAGGTGGCAATCCAGCCCAATACACACAACTGAGAATGTGAAATATTTCAGATCAGCCTAATAATACCAATTAGGAAAGGAGATACAATAATTGAACTTGGCCACCTAGATTATCATGGTGAATGGAAATCTGAGCCCAGTGCCCATCAGTGCACTAAACTCTGGTTTCTCTGCAGCCTCCCAGTGTTATTTTCCCTCATAAAGAAAGCAGCTTGGGGGTTATTTTTGCCCCATATCTGTATACAAGGCTTGTTGTGCTTTTTTCCACCATACAATGCCACCCCCCCCCACCCCCACCCCGTGCCCAGCCATCCTGAGCAACATGATCCTGACCCCAGCAGGGAGCTGCATCCTCGGTGGTTGGAAGTCACCACTGTGTGTCCAGCCTCAGCATCTCCATCTGCAAAATGGGGAGAAAATTGCTGCAGTTTCCTTGGCTGCAGCTGTTTATACCTGGATTTGGTCAAGGACATCCAGCAAACACCCTAAAGCCAATAAGAGTAGCCAGGATATCATAGAATTCTAGAGTGGTAGGGGTAGGAAGGGATCTCTGGAGGTCGTCTGGTCCAACCCCCACGGTAAAGCAGGGTCACCTACAGCAGGTTGCCCAGGATCAGAATGTCCAGGTGGGTTTGGAATCTCTCCAGAGGAGACTCAATGGCTCTGGCCAGTCTGCTCCAGGGCTCCAGCACCCTCACACCAAAGGAATTACTCCTTATGTTCAGATGGATCCTCCTGGGTTCCACTTCGTGCTTTTTGCCCCTTGTTCTGTTGCTTGGAACCACTGAAAAGAGTTTGGCTCCATCCTCTTGCCCCTCACTCTTTAGCATGGAAAAGATTTCTTCTCAAGTCTGCTATTCTCCAGGGTGAACAGCCCCTGCTTTCCAGCCCTCAGCATCGCTTTTGTGGCCGTCCTTTGGACCACCTCCAGCCCCCTAATCATCTTTACATATACAAAGGAAGAGAGGTTGTAGTAAAACCATGACAGAATAATTAGGAGGGAAGTGATAGAATTCAGAGAAAAAGAAAAAAACCAAACAACCCACAAAACAAATACAAATACCCACCCCACAGCCATAATTAATGCTGATTATCTGCCAAAATGACCTTGTAGCAAAAAAACTGTAAGCATGAAATTTGGGCTAAGTTCTCAAGTTTCTCTTCAGAAAACAGCTCAGTATCGGTCAAAGACTGACAACAGTGCAGCGTGTTCCCCTTATCTTGGTTTCTCAAGAGAAACCACCAGTCAACACAGCTTGTAAAGCTAAACATCATTCTTGCAGAAGAAAACAAGTTGGTAATTGGAAGCCAGGACATTCCATCTCTATATTATGCCACAAACCATCTGACCAGAAAGTTTCAAGCGTGAAATTTAGACTGCAGCATGCAGAGACGTGACCCACTCGAGTTTGTGCAGAAGGGAAATGGGGCAGCCCTTTTCCTAACAACTTCAGAGTTTCATTTTCAAATGGTGTTTCATCTTTGCAGGAAGACAAGAGATCTTTTTTGAGGATTAAAATGATGAAAGCCTGCCCACAGCATGCTTGACACCTCTGCATACACTGTAGAATAAATCTGCATTTATTGTTCTGAGGTATGTTTTAACTTTGTGATTAAGAGTGGAGATTTGCAGATGTTCTATGACGCTACAAATCAGAACAGAACCATAGAATCAGAGAATAGTTTGGGTTGGAAGGGACCTTAAAGTCATCCAGTTCTAACCCCTGTGCCATGGGCAGTATCTTCCACTAGACCAGGTTGCTCGAGGCCTTGTCCAACCTGACCTTGAACACCTCCAGGGAGGCGGCATCCATGACCCCCCTGGGCAGCCTGTTCCAGTGTCTCACCGCCCTCACTGCAAAGAATTTCTTCCTAATCTCCAATCTAAATATCCCCTCCTCCAGCTTCAATCCCCTTCCTCTTATCACTACAAGCCCTTGTAAAAAGTTCCTCCCCATCTTTTTTGGAGCCTTCTCCAAGCTGAACAACCCCAACTCTTGTAGCCTGTTCCCATATGGGAAGTGCTCCTGCCCTCTGACCATCTTTGTGGCCTCCTCTGGACCTGCTCCAGCAGTTCAATGTCCTTCTTGTGCTGAGGGCACCAGAACTGGACACACTACACTAGATGGACATGAATACATGTCCATTAACTCGGGAGAAATGTAAAGCAATGAACAGGTATTGATCCTTCTTATCCCTTCTCCTCACAGAATATAATTTACTTCTCAGCTCTGTCTTGTCCCTGATTCACCAAGGTTTAAGTACATAACAGTAGGATCCCATCCCTTATATGGACAGGAGTCAGCAAGTACTAGCACGTTCTGAGGAGAGGGGAACAGCTAGTCCATAAATCTGAACCACACTCTGGACACCAGCAGTTTACACAGACCACAAGAATGACAGGAATTAACCCCCATCTGTTTACAACCTTTAAACTGGGATCTAGTGTAGATCCAGTAGTGGATGGGGATAACACAGCAGCGACGCGATCCAACTCCAGGCACTGAAAACACAAACCATGCACATTTGGAAATGGTTTGTGTCTCTTACTTACAAAAGGGGATTCTCCCTTTTTATGTTGCAGCTCTCCTAATTAGGAAGGGCTGATTAAACAACTTATCTAGGAAGCCAGCAATGTAAACAGAAGCCTGTTTTCTGGAGCAGAGACATCAAGCTTCCACCTCTCACAGGGTTGCTTTAATTTTTTTGTTGTTTATCAACCGAGATAAATACATCAAGCAGGAGAATCACAATTCACTGAGGCCAGAAGGATTTCTTTGCAGAGAGCCACAGTGAAGTGTGGTGCTTTACACTGTCTCAACATCTTTGTTCACTGCATTTATAAATGTAGTTATACTACAGTATAAACGTAGAATGGTTTAGGTTGGAAGGGGCCATTAAAGGTCATGTAGTCCAACCCTGCTGCAGTCAGCAGGGACATCTGCAACTAGAGCAGGTTGCTCACAGTCCCAGACAACCTGATCTGGAATGGTTCTAGGGATGGGACATTTACCACCTGTCTGAGCAGCCTAGGCCAGTGTTTCACCACCCTCACAGTGAAGAGCTTTTGTTCTATCTAGTCTAAATCTCCCCTGTTTTGGTTTAAAACCATCACCCCTTATCCTCTTGCAACAGGGGACAATAGAGTTTGTCCCTATCTTTCTTACTGACCCCTTCAAGTACTTAAAGGCCACCAGAAGGTCTCCCTGGAGTCCTCTCTTCTCCAGGCTGAACAACCTCAATTCTCTCAGCATGGCCTCACAGCAGAGGGCTTCCTGCCTCTGAATCATTGCTTTGACCTCCTCCGGCCCCACTCCAACAGGTCCATGTCCCTCCTGTGCTGAGGACTCCAGAGCTCGCCCCGGTGCTGCAGGTGGGATGTCAGCAGAGCAGAGGGGCAGAATCCCCTCCCTCCACTTGCAGCCCACATGCATTTACAATGGCCATGTAAATTTAACAACGCACATGGCAACTGGATCCCCTGCAAACAAAGTTTGAAGTGAAGTCAAAAGCTGAGAAACACTTGGGACCTAAAAAGCAAGGGCAGTTACTCACCTTTGAGAAGAACGTGACTGGTGTCATTTGTGTGAAACCACAAATATTTATTTTTAATGAAAAAATACTTAAAGTGTGCCACAGTGTCCATAGATTCATTTGAATAGTAGTACAAAGATATGTATTTCTGAGAAAAAGTCTTAACACTGTAGAAAATAAACGTGGTTCTTAAATTATGCCAAAAGAAACCAGTAAAAAAGTAATGTTTTATACACTGGAATAAACCAAAACAATTATTAGAGATAAGAATAAATTATAATTACAGTATTTCAAATATTTGCTCCATGCTTTTGTTTTTTTGTCTTTTTTTTTTGTTTGTTTTTTTTTGTCTTCAGCATTCATTTCTAAACAGGTCAATGTGGAATAATACACCCTCAAAAGCCAGCAGTCAGATGGTCTTTCAATGGAGAAGAGGACGTGGACCTGAATGAAGTCCTGGAGAAATGACACAAGCAAGTTGTTACTGACTGATACAGAAAACATCAGAATATGGCAGTTTTAGGTTTGTCTCTTAACATGTATTTTTGTTAATGGAAATTGATTTAGATTTGATTTGTGTGGGTTTTTTTTTTTAAATCAACTCATCTTTTATACTTCAATGAACTAAACAGTCATTATGCTCATTAACAAGGATGTCACCCAAGCACACCGTACCACTGTGCTTACAGGATGCTACACATTGTATCAGCTTTTTATACAGTCAAACAAGAATTTGGGGTCATTTCAGGGCTAATTAAGCACTGCAAAAACAAAAAAAAAACGTTTAGAACTATAAAGTGCTTCAAAATACAAATTCAGTTTTGCTCTTCAGAAATAGGAAAAAAACCCACACCCAAACATGCACTTAAACCTGAAACCTCCATGCCATACATTACTGCAGTTCCACAGTAAACCATCTGGGTTTGTGCCATTTGCTTTACAACCTTCTTCCCCAGCCCCAGCCAAAAATTCAGCTCAAGTCCAAATTGGATTTGTCAGGCTCTTCTTGGTCCTGTTTGTACATGAAGGTGAGGAGGAAAAGCGCGATGTCTAGAGATGACCAGTAGGCAGTGTGCGATGTGACGGCAGACCAGTATCTGCTCTCCACGAGACCTTCCCTGAGCTCAAAATCAATCCTGTGCTCCAGTTCCACTGGAAAAGGAACAAGAAACAAAAGCATCATTAGAGTTGCACATCAGCAGAATCAAAAAACCCATCAGATTTGGGTTCTGACTCTTCTTGTCAGAAGAGCAACAAAGCTGGCCAACGGTCTGGAGAGGGAACTGGAGTGGTTTAGCCTGGAGAAAAGGAGGCCGAGGGGAGACCCTGCTGCTGTCAACAACTCCCCGAAAGGAGATTGGAGCCAGGTGGGGGTCAATCTCTTCTCCCAAGTAACAAGTGAGAGAACAAGAAGCAATGGCCTCACATTGTGCCAGACAAGGCTTAGGTTGGACACTAGAAAAAATTTCTTCCCTGAATAGGTTGTTAAACCCTGGAATGGGCTGCCCAGGGCAGTGGTAAAGTCCCCATTCCTAGAGGGATTTAAAGGCCATGTAGATGTGGTGCTGAGGGACGTGGTTTAGCAGTGACTTGGCAGTGACCATGTAGATGTGGTGCTGAGGGACGTGGTTTAGTGGTGACTTGGCAGTGTTGGGTTCATGATTGGACTTGATCTTAAAGGTCTTTTCCAATTAAATTGATCTTATGATTCTAAAACTTAAAGCTTGCAGAAAGCTGGCATTTTTAAGCATCTGTTTTCCTTTTAATAGCTACATAAATACACTTAATTTATGCTCCTGATAAGTACAGAGACGTGTCCAGCTAATGTTGAGGCCCTGCTGGGAAGCACTGACGTTCAGAAGCTGGACGCTCAGATCTTTCTAAAACAAATGAACTTCTCACTTCTTCAGTGGCTCCACAAGGAGACTACACCCAACATTAGGAGCCCTTTCTGAAAACCAGCAGTCCCCATGCAGCACCAGCCCTTTTAATTTCCAGATCATTGCAAAGCTCTTTCAGCAGCTATCCTTTCAAGCTCAATGGCTGCTTTGATTAATTCCACATTCAAGGCAATTTTCACTGCATCTTTAGCGGGGCCAATGGTTAACCTATTGTTAAAGGCACTTCGGTGGTTAGAAAAAAACAGTAAGAAAAAAATCTCTACAAGGAGCAATAGAATGAAAAAGGACAAAACAAAAAGCCTGCTCAGCTCCAAAAGCCAAAACCCCATATTGAGTAAAAAATGCAGCCATTTATCAAAGCCAGTTTGAAGGAATGTTAGTTCTTGGCTGGAAGAGCGCAGAGAGGGAGCATGGTGCTTGGGGAACCACATCCCTGCGCCTCTGCACAGGAGCATCGCACACGCAGTGAGGAGAGGAGGTCAGAGCCTTCAAACACCAGGAGATGACCAGACAGAGTCATTTCCACCAAGAGCCATCTGTCCATAAAAGCCAGCCGCTTGGCAGGAAGGACGCCCTGAACGACTCCGTCTGAGAGGCCGTTACGGCAGCTTGGGAGGCAGCCAAGCCCCACCACAAGCCCAGCGGCCGCCCTCTCAGAAGCAAATACTTGGGTTGTGGATTGCATCATTCAGCTCACAGCCTCCCTGGCCTCTGCTCCACGCTCTCCTTCTATGGAGCAGGGACAGGCTTTCAGCAGAGAGGGAGGCAGGAACCACGTAGGCGTGCCTACCCCCCTTCCACTCCCCAAAAGGACCTCATGGCAGCTCCACCATATTTGCTCTCATGCTGCTCTGTTTTCCTCAAGTTTCAAACCAAATCTCTGTCCTCAGCTACAGACTCAGACAGGTTGCCTGCTGAAATGAGCAGTGAAGAACTCGTAGCAATGCATCATGCGGACACTATCACAGGGTACAACATACTTGTGACTCCTCAGATTGCAAAAACCACCCCTCGCCTTGCATCAGTGCCAAGGAGAAGTGTGGAAATAAAACCCACCCAGTATGAATTCCTGCAAAGGAAGTACCTATATTTTTCCATAAAAAGCCAGCTGCAAAAATTGCACATTCTGTTCTGGGAGGTTCACATCAGGACAAGGGCAGCTTCTGTTTCCAGTCATACGTGCCTGTAGATTCAGATTGCTTCAGAATCGTACATGCGTGGGGAAATGTAAATAAATCCACTAATGATGAATAGTGACCCGAATTCTCTGCAGGAATTACTTTGTTTTTCCTAGCAGAGGAGCTATTGATATGCAGAGTCTAGGAACTACTGATATGCAGACCTCAGTAACCACAGTTCATACATGCATACACATACACGACTGGGGTACATGTATGGACAAAACGTAAGATAAGGTAGATTGGAGAGAAGGAAGAAATTTTCTATGCGAGGATGGTGAAACACTGTTCCAGGTTGCCCAGAGAGGTGATAGAAGCCCCATCGCTGTAACCATTCCAGGCCAGGTTGTCTGGGGCTGTGAGCAACTTGCTGTAGTTGCAGATGTCCCTGGTGACTGCAGCAGGGCTGGACTAGATGACCTTTAAAGGTCCCTTTCAATCCACATCATAGAATCATTTTGATTGGAAGAGGCCTTTAAAATCATGATCTTCAACTGTTAACACTATCATGTCACTGCTAGACCACGTCCTTCAGCACCACATCTACATGGTGTTTAAATACCTCCAGGGATAGGGACTCCACCACTTCCCAGGGCAGCCTCTTCCAGGGCTTTATGGTCCTCCAACTTTAACCTGCCTTGGCACAATTTGTGGTTGTTTCCTCTCATCCTGTTTCTTGTTACCTGGGAGAAAAGACCAACTCCCACCTCACTCCAACCTCCTTTCAGGGAGCTACAGGGAGTGAGAAGGCCTCCCCTTAGCCTCTTTTTATCTTGGCTAAATAACCCCAGTTCCCTCAGCAGCTCCTCATAAGCATTGTGCTCTAGACCTTTCACCAGCTTCAGTTGCTCTTTGGACATGCTCCAGTACCTCAATATTCTTCTTAGGAAACAAACAAAAAAAAAACCAGTAAAGCCAGAACAAAGAGTCAGTCTTTGGACAGTCTTAAGATAGGGAAGAAGCAAGCTCAGGTTCAGTATTTATCATGCTAGAGCAAACCAACCTAACCCAATAGTGACAACATTTTATTATAGCATTTTTGGCCTCTCAAACATACAGATGGAGCCCCCCCAAGCTCTCGTTTCCACACGGTTTGTAAGGCAGCCTCAGCACTAACCTGTGGGTTCAAGAAACCCCGAGCTGCTGTGTGGTAAAGGCGGTGACCCAGCAGTTGTGGCCTTTTTATCATCTCCCTCAGCTCCATCTTTTCCTGCCTCCAGTGTCTGTGGGGTGGTTGTGCTAGACCTTCCAAACCTGGAGAAAAGCATCCCACCGAGGCCCTTCCCGATGCTCGCAGCTCCTGCAGTTGGCATGGAGGAAAAAAAAAACCCAAACACAAACAGAAGGGCAGCTAAATCAAACAGCAAATTAAAGTCACTGTGGCACCCATGAATTAGAGTTGAGTGACAGATGAGGGAAAACACCATTCATGCTTTTCTAGGGTGGGAACAGCTTATCTGACTTCAGCGTTCACTGTTTATCATGAGGCTAATCTAGCATAGAAGCAAAGGCTGTAATTTGGAAGCTGTAGTTAGAGGAGCAAAAATACATGAGAAGACTCTTGCAGCAAGAAATGTGGGACTTCTACAGAGAAGAGTAATTCTAGTCTAAGGCTAAGATCAAAATGCTCTATAACAATGTTAGTACCTTCTGCACTTAAGAATCCCATCCCATTTAAGATACTCCTCTCCTTAAGGATCGTTCTGCTGGCATCACCCTACAGACACTGGAAAATGTGCTGCACAGGGACTTTTTTTGGTTGCTCACTAAGAGGGGTATAAAAGTCAAGAACAGATCTAGGATGTTTTCTCCCGACTTTGCTGCCACCTTATGGACAAGCCATTAAAGTTACTACAGTAACAGCAAAAAGCAACCCTGCTTTGAAACATAACCTACTTCTACTTAAGGACTTGACTTGTTTGATTGGGAAGAATCCTGGCACCAGCTTTCCTTCAAATCCCACAGAGAGGGCTAAAGAAACGCCTTGAGTCAACAACTGCAATCGTGTTCTCAAATGTGAGCTCCAGTAAAAGTGAATTTAAGCTCACTTAAACCAGGGCTCTTTTTGAAACAGAAAGCCAGGAGGGGACAGACTTGACATTAAGCCAGCCTGAATGTCCTGTGGTGAAATCATTAGGTAAATGTAATAGCTCACAAAAAGTGATTTTTTTCTTCTATTTGCCAAACCCCAAAAATGCAGTCACAAACCAGACTTCAATTTACCTTTTCCCCCCATAGAGTGGAAATTATTAATTCACCAGGATGTTGCTTCCTTAAGGCAGGCAACAATCATAAATTCATAGAACGGTTTGGGTTGGAAGGACCTTCCAGACCATCTAGTGCCAACCCCTGTGCCATGGGCAGGAATACCTTCCACTGGACCAGGTTGCTCAAGGCCTCATCCAACCTGGCCTTGAACATCTGCAGGCAGGGGCATCCATGACCTCCTTTGGCAACCTGTTTCAGTGTCTCACCATCCTCACTCTAAAGAATTTCAGCCTAATCTCCAGCCTAATACTGCCCTCCTCAAGATTTGATTCATTGCCTCTCATCCTTTCACTACAAGCCCTTGTAGAAAGTCCCTCCCCAGCTTTCTTGCAGGCCCTTTCAGGTACTGGAAGTCTGCTACAAGGTCTCCGTGGAGACTTCTTCTCTCCAGGCTGAACAGCCCCCAATTCTTTCAGCCTGTCCCCATAGCAGAGGTGCCCCAGCCCTCTGATCATTTTTGTGGCTTCCTCTGGACCTGCTCCAGCAGTCTGATGTGCTTGTGCTGGGGTACCAGAGCTGAATGAAGTACTCTAGGTGTGGTCTCACAAGAGCAGAGAAGAGGGGGAAAATGTCCCACTGGTCACACTTCTTTTGATGCAGCCCAGGATATGGTTTGCCTTCTGGGCTCAAAGCGCACATTGCCAGCACACAGTACAGCAGCTAGAACAAACTCCCTGATCTACATCCTCTCCTCACAAGCTTTGACTCCAGCATACATAAACTGTCTTTTCTGCAAAGGAACTATCAGCTGGGAGTTAAACAAGCCATAAACCCGCACATGACCTTTATAGGTACAACCAAGGAGGTTTGAAGTGCTTGTGGTTGCACCTCGACCATCACACCACAAAGCACTGAAGCCCTACAAGAAAGTCCTACACATTCTTTCCAGTAAGGGTAGTGAGACACTGGCACAGGTTGCCCAGGGAAGTTGTGGATGCCCCCTCTGTAGAAGTGTTCAAGGCCAGGTTGGGTGAGGCCTTGAGCAATCTGGTCTAGTGGAAGGTGACAGGGAGGCATTAAGGTCCCTTCCAACTCAAACCATTCTATGAATCTACAAAACAAAGGAGATAAAGCAGAGTTACCTAATATACTTGCTTTGCCTATATTTGTTATAGACTCCCCATAGTGCCGTCGAACCATGACTGGAGAAGTAGTTGGGCTTGGTACAGCCGAAACGCTCTCGCTCTCTGTAACTGAGGTAGTTTCTTTTGTTGGGTTGAGGAAACTTGGCTTCATATGCTCGTAAGGTAGAGGGTTTGCAGTGTTGTACCAGTGGATCTGGACAGGCGAAATGTTGCTGTAGTGTTTCAGAATTAAAGGTTCTAACCTATAGGCCTGCAAGAGTAATTCAGGAAAGAACATCATGACTGGCAAGACTGAAAAACATCCCTCCCCATACAGAGTCCTATCCAACTTCAAACCCAAAACATCTAAGGGGTGGAGCCCAGAATTTGTCAGAATGGTGGTGTTATGTTCCATTTCACTTTTATTTTCCCAGTCTGGAAGATACATTAGCTGTCCAGTTGCTTGTGCATTTACTGTTGCACATTGCCCTGCAACACTGCTTCTACTGCAGCGTGTTTGGAGCACACAAGTTACCATCAACAGATGTTGGTCATCGTGGATGGATAGTGCACACTTTAAAGAGTTCAGCTGCTTCTGCACAATGCAACAGAGAGGGAGGGACTGGCCATGTAAACGTCTTGTCTGATGACTCTTTACATGGTGTGCTTATTAAAACCAATCATTTTCTACTGATTTACCATTTTTAATTTGTTTCATGTAGGAAACCATTCTGCAGTCTTTTCTCTTAAAACTGAGTAAAGTTACTATTTGCAGAGTGGGATCACAGACTGCAGCCTGACTAACCATCCTGAGTGTCCCAGGGGAACTCAGGTTTTGGAGTAGATGGAGCTGAACAAGATCTTGATGGGCAGATCAAGCATGTCTGGATGGAAGTCTGAAGATACTCAGATTCAGGCAGAGTTTAAACACAAAATTACCCCAAATTTATTATTCTAAGATAAACATGAAGTCCCCAATCAAGCTTGCATCAAAGCAGTTGCTAAGGTGATGCAGACCAAAGGCTCCTTGATAACAGCAAACACTGGCTATCTATAGAAGAGTATAAAGACAGGGTTGAACCTCTTCCAATTCTGTCCTTCCAAATATGGTCCCATCCTCTACCAACCTGTTACTCTGGACCCTTTGCAGAAGACAAAAAGCCCCAACACAGTATCAGTGGTTTTGTTTTTCTATAGCATCTTGTAAACTGCTTGTGAAACCTGTTTTTTAACAGCAGTAGTATCTTTGAACAGCTGATGTTTAACAGAAGTCACTAAGTTAAATACAAGCTGGAACTTGACTGAGAAAGATTATTTCTTATGTCTTTGGGGACTAAAAAAGGCAGAGTAATCTTTAATCTTATGCTTATTAATCTGCAAAGGCAAGCAAAGTATCTGGTACTTAAGGCAATTCTCTGCAGGAACTGCTATTGTACAGGTACAATCCCCAAGCCAGTGCATGATAATCATTAACATCATTAAGTCCTGTGCCAGAACATCCTTGTGTTGATTCACACCTTTGAACAGCACACATTAGCACACAGCTGTTGCTTAAAAACAGTCAAGGTAAAAGCCTGCAGCTGCAATTAAAACTCACCACTGGATCTGTTGGATGAAAAATATTCAGCAAGCGGTTACAAATTGTCCTGGGCAGAATGTGGTCTTGACTGCCACTGTTCCCTGGACGGATGCCGCGCAATGCCAAAAACACTGCTAGCGGAGATCCCATGCAGAAGAAATTCTCAACCTGATGAGAGATTTGATCCACGTTAACAAGGATGGAAACGATGTTTTAAACATGGCTGGGCTTGAGCTCTCAACTGATTTCTCCATTTCAACTGAGGGATTTGCACAGTATTGTTAAGTCAGAACGGGGAAGACCACTATCACATAGATATAACATGAGGGTCAAGTTTCCCATTTTCCATTGCTGTGAGGATAGAGATACATGTTGTGGTGCTACAGCAGTGGTAAAGCTGAAAAGCAAGTCAGATACTGGAAGTGGAAGAGGTCAACCAACACTGGAAAGGCTGGAGCAAGAAGAATTTGGAAGACACTAAGGAAATGCGGCAAGTTTTACAAGACTGATTTATCTTGAAACATCCCAAAGCTTACCACATCTCTTTTGTCTTATCCTAACCAAGTATTCCATAGTTTGTTTTGCTGCACCCAACCACTGAGGAAGTAGAAATGCAAGCCACACTGAGCATTAAAGGTGACCTAGAGAATTCTAGTAGCAGTCACAGGCATACAGGCTGGTGCCGTTAACAGAATGGTGCTTGTCAAAGAGTCACCACGTCAGGAGCTGCTGCCAAGGGGCAAGTACAGCACACTGACAGACTATGTGTGCTACTCTCATGTCATGTAAAGCTACTATAACTTTGCTCTAAAAAGACTGCCTCTAGCTCTGAGGCAACTGAGTAAACCTGACCTGCAACTGCTAACCCATCTGACAGAGATGACCATAGGTGAACATAGAACCACAGGATTCCTTTGGTTAGAAAAGACCTTTAAGATTGAGTTCAACCATTCTCTACTTCTACCAAGGCTGCTGCTAAGCCATATCCCTCAGCACTGAATCCCTGCATCTCTGAAGCACCTCCAGGGATGGGGATTTAACCACCTTCCTTGGGAGCCTGTTCCAGTGTTTGAGAACCTTAACACTGGAAGGTGAGAACCCTAATGTAGACTGGGACTCAACAGGGACCTAGAGGTGAATGGGTCTGTATCCCATTACTAACCCTCAGCCATCATCTCCTAGAAACACCAGATGTAAAACTCTGTAGTTATAACATAGAATCATAGAATTGAAGGGACCTTTAAAGGTCAAGTCCAGGGACATCTGCAGCAAGATCAGGTTGCTCAGAGCCCTAAACAACCTGACACGGAATGATGCCAGGAAGGGGGCATCTACCACCTGTCTGGGCAACCTGGGCCAACATTCCACACTTTTGTAAGTCAAAATTATTTTTTAACCTTTAAAGTATTTCCTTCTATGAAAAATAAACTTCACCATTATGAGACCTTCACTGCAGCTTGCCCAGTTTGCAAGGCACTACAACCAAGCGACTCCTAGTGTGCTGCTACTAAGCCAGCAAGAGCAAAAGCTGCATTCTTGCTAAGTGCATGTGGAGGACGCTTGGATTCCCATGTGCCTTCTCTATACATCAGCACATGGAGTGAGGGTGTAGAAATAATAGTCTGTTTCATCTATCAGATTCCAGCACTGCACAAAACATTCCTCCTCCTCTGTCTTGGCTCTGGCACCCCACCTCTTCCTTCCAAAAGAATGGAAACAACCATCTCGGTCTTCAGCAAAGCTATTCAGTGTCATATGCTGCAAAGTTCTGCTCTGTCATCTCCATTGTTACTTCAGTCTAGACAAAGCTTCTCTCCTTTCTTAGAATGAAGCTTTACACAGACCCTTCCATCCTTGCACTTTGGACATCTGAAGATGAGAAAGCTTTTTATAACAGAAGCGGATATTCACCATGCAATCCTTTAAAGTGAATAAGCAACCTTTGGCCCTTTAGTCCATCTGATACTCCTGTATCCACCACCTGGAGCACACAACTATGGTCTTTCTGCTTCAGAAAGAAATCTGAAAGCCATTAGCAGCTTACACTTGCTAGCAGGTTCTTGAAAGATGTTTTCATGATTTCCCCTTAGCCAACTGCAGACCAGGCTAAAATCTTACAAGGTAAATAGTTTTGGTGGTTACAGGGTGCATGGCTTTTGCCCTGTTGTTTCTGTTCCTAGACACAAGATTAACAGTGTCAATGGACACAAGCTTTCTTCTTGGAGAGTGCTCTTCTTTGCTATGTATTTTCTTACACACACCAGCCTTTCAGTGTGGTTTCCCAGCTCTGGAAATGCTTACAAAGTACCAAGAGGTGGGGGCACCTTAATGGGTAGCACCAGACCAACACCAAAGCAGTGAATACTAGAAATCACAATTAAATCTTCCAAAAATAAAGTCCTCTAAATTGCAGCCATTAGACTCTCAGCGCTGTTGCAGAGGGGCTGATGAGAAGATTGCCATAAGATGAAACCCATTGGGAACTAAGGACTAAAATCCTTCTATAAAACATTCATTTTTGTGTTTCTCCTAGAAGCAGGAATGGAGCACTTCACATATAGCCCTGTAAATGTTTAATCACAAGGAAGAAAGGTTTAATACTCAGGCAAGCACTTTTCTTCTGGGTATGATTCATAAACAGAAGACTTAATGAATTTATTTGTATTTTAAGCAGAAGCTGAGCCAAAGAGTCATCCATTCACCTTCAGACTGCAGGATTTTCCAAAGTAAATAACCAAAATCAGCTGAATGAGCTCACATAATTGAGGCAGCACAGCTCTTCTGTGCACAGGTGAATGTGGGGGAGAAATAAATGTTGTTTAGTGGTGATGTTAAAACAGTTACGATTTATGGCTCTGTGTTGTCTTTCAGCCTGAAGTATCCCAAATATCCTCCCAGAATGAGGAAGTAAAGATCTCTGCACCAGCCTCTACCTGTTTCTGCACCCAGAAATGCCCTGCAGCTATGACAGACAAAGGGAACAAAAACCTCTACAAGTGTAACACACAGAGAACTGAACTGGGCAGTGTGTGATGAACTCTATGGCACATTCCTGAATTGGATTTAAAGGCTTCCTCGTCTCAGATAAGGCTGCACATCAGCATCCATTAAGCTCTTGTAATTCTTGTACACATGCTAAATCACTAGTAATAAAAGTAATTTGTGATAGTTATCAACACTGATATCACTGTCAGATGATGCTACATAGAAACCACAAGGTTAAGCACTTGAGCTTCTTTCAGAAGAGTGTCTTTAAGCCTGGGTGAATGAGAAGTGCTAAGAAATCCTCAAGCACCTTGGGCCAGCACACTGACGAGTCCAGATTGCAATGGATTTCCATGTTAGTCCTAGGGAGCAGTGTGTCTTGTTCTGCTCTTCTCAACTGTGACTGAAAATCAACTTTTGACAGTTATTTTCATGCACCACAGAGTCATAAAGGGACAGGTATCACATCATCCTTCATGTTTTCATGTTCTTCAGCCCCTTTAACCTTTCCCTCCAACTTCTCTCGCACAGCTGGTGGGGAGAAGGCTGTGCTTCTACAAAGAGTGTTTGCTTTGCTCCTAACACACGCAGTTCCCATTGATGTAAGTGCATTCAATTATAGCATCTGAGAAGCAGAGGAAGAGAGAAAGATACCTCACCCTCAAGTTCTTGTTCTGGTGCCTTGTGCAATATATTATTACAGTACAAGACACTTCGTATCTTCAGGCTTGGTGGTTTTGTTTCTGCCCCAAAGGCTCAGTCAATTGCAAAGATCATTTCAACACTGGCCAAGTTAGCTGCTGAATTTATTCTTGCGCTTGCCTTGCCAGAAGCAACCTCTGTGCTTGCTCAACCTCAGCAAGCTTAACTTTTCTTAATGTAGGACTAGAGACTCTCTCTCATCCTGGGAAGCTTAATTTGTTGAAGTCCATAAAAGAGGCAACACATCAACACTGCTGAGCCTTTTTCATGACAGTTGTACATGCCCATTAGAGCCTAAGGAGATCAGTGACCAGAGTCCAGTCTCCTCCATCACACAGACTGAAGTAATTGGTCAATCAAGCATTTGTGGTGAATGGCAACTCATGATCAAAGCAGAGCTTTGGTCTGCCATGAAGAGTCAAGGTGCAGGTACCCACAAAGCAGTTGTTGTTGGTACCTACAAAGCAGTTCATTCTCTTTCAACAAGCTTGTCACACTCAGTAAGCTGGACTGGGTTGCTAATGAGCAACTATCTTTCAATCAGCCTGCTGAAACCCTCTTTTGGCAGAAGCACTTTGCCCTCATGTTCATGGAAGGCCTCTCTCTTTCCCTGGAGCTCTGTCTCAGGCATGGTAATTGAACAATTACAGAATCACAGAATGGCAAGGGTTGGAAGGGACCTCTGGAGACCCTCCAGTCCAACCCACCTGCTAAGGCAGGGGCACCCACAGCAGCTTGCCCTGGATCACAATGTCCAGGTGGGTTTTGAATCTCTCCAGAGAAGGAGACTCCACACTCCACAACCTCTCAGAGCAGCCTTTTCAATGAAAGTCACTAGTGTAAAGTTTCCCAGAAACAAAACATCTTCCTCTCAGTCAGGGCAACAGAAGGGATGTACTGCAGTGGAAAACTACCTAGCAGTAATCCTCCCTTTCTCTTCCCCTCCTTTCCTGCTCCCCCTGAAAAACAACTGTTCAAAACCTCTTCAGTTTAAGCACAACTTAGCAGGGAAAATTTTTCACAGAGCTGGAGGAATATTGGTCTGACTCCAGCTTCCTTGATGGTAGAGATAATAGCATGATACACACTTCTGAGCAGTGATGAAAAGGAGAAGGCTATGACAAACTGAATTATGGTTAGCTTTCTCTTTTTTATAGCTCAAGATTGACCTTGGCTTCTGGGAGTCCTTCTGAACTCAGATGGAAAGAAAGAGGGCAGATACAGACACAATAATCTATTTTGTTCTCATCTATCATGTCACATCTTTATGATTTAAAATGTCAGGATAGTTGAGCAACTAGAAAATGGTGTACATCCCACCAAAAAGCTAGCAAAAGTCTTCTCCCCAATACTAAAAAGTTCTGGCAAATTTGTACAGCTGATTAGCAAGCCATTTCTTTCATGAGACTAGAAGTGACTTGTATTAACTGTCAGAGCAGAATAATTTGGGAGGAAAATCCACCACTGGAGGAAAATTCAATCAGGTTTGCTGAGAGCTGTGACATGCTAAAAGTAATCCCCGAGGGAAATGGATTAGTCAACACAGTAGAAGTGAAATTGTTTAAGGTGCATGATGAATGTCATTTGGCAAATGGCTTTTATCTTTCCACACAGTTGTCTTGTGTGTGTAGCAATAACAACTTCTATAAAGGTTTATGTATTTACATATAAATATTTGTAACAAATAATAGATGAATCTAGGAATGTATTTACATTGACACATGGACACAGACTTCAACCAACACACTGGAATGATTCTACCAACATCAACTCTAGGGACATGGAATAACCCCACCCAACCCAGTAAACAGGATCATTCCTATTGCAGATGTGTTTTTACAGCAAGGAGAACATTCAGGAGAAACCTCTCAAATATACATACCTTAAATTTTAAGACAGGTGGTTTTGATATGGTGGATGCCTTTAACCCATATAACCTCTCTTCTATTTCTCTCAACCTAGAAAATAGAGATCTTTCTGAGATCCAATAAAAAATGCAGCCTTAACCTCTCTGATCCAAACAGGCATTCCTGTGGGGTCCAACAGTTTTGTCTGCTGGGAAGAGAGAGTGATGGTGTCAGTATTTCTTGGAGGCAGTTCAATTGATTAAGAATCAGTATATGTGAAATCCTCTTTCTCTGGCCACAGAAGAAATCAATCAACACTTGACAGTTTCCTTGTTCAGCACCCCAAGCATCTGCCTACCCTATTTCCTCAGGAGCAGGTGATTCACCTCCTGTTTCCTCAGTGTTTTTGCAGCTAAATCATCTGGTTTGGTTTGTTTTTCTTATTAAATAAAAAAAAAACCCACCAAAGCCAGAGAAAACTCTGTGGCCCAAGCACTATGGAGGTCTGTATTATGGGGGAATAGCTGGAGATAAGTGTCCCACCCTTTCAACTGGCATTAAAAAGGTTGGGCACCCTCAGTTAGCTTGAGTTTAAAAAGCAGCCACAATAAAAAGCACTCAGATGGAGTGGCAAAACTGTCACCGGTCTCAGAACATAATACCCTTCAGAGATGGGAGACTCCATCTCATAACATTCATAGGTTCATACAATGGGTTGGGTTGGATTGGAAGGGACCTTAAAAATCATCTAGTTCTAACCCTCCCTTACTCAAGTTCCTGCTGCTGCTCAAGTTCCATGTAAGTGTTACAGAAACATTCAGTAAAAAAACAAACATTCAGTATTCCTAAGGTTGGAAAGGACCTCAAAGATCATCAATTCCAACCTGTCACCCCAGACCTCATGACTAGAGTAGGGAGGACACTACTGCCCACTGCAAGCTTTGAACTCACAACCTTCCCATTAAGGGTCTGATGCACTACCAACTGAGCCACTTGAAGGACCCAACAAGTACCTTAAGATTAACCTCTGCCACCCTGGTTAAAAAGAATCAAGTCTGGAGCTAAAACTTCCCAATGATTTCCCAGTACTGTCAAAAAATGGTTGTGTGGTTCAGTCTTTAAAAAGGAAGGCATGAAGAATATTTGACTCTTGTGAACTGTTGTTGAAGGTTTCCAATGCCTGACCTCACACCCTGTGTGTGATTCTACAGTGTAGAATATTTGTAGGTGCTACAACATATCTTGCATAAGCACGTCCAGAAATCCACTCTGTGTTTGCCAACCTTACAGCACCAGAAATCCAGAAGTTACAGGATGTTAGCAGATGTTACAGGATGTTAGTAGGTGCCTCAGGAGCTGGAACATGGTATATCTTCTCTGATGATATGCTAGGGGTAAGCCTGAAGGATGTGCCTGGACAATTTCATTAGAATCACAGAATGGTTTGGGTTGGAAGGGACCTTAAATGTCATCTAGTTCCAACCCCCCTGCTATGGGCAGGGACACCTTCCACTAGAGCAGATTGTTCCAAGACCCATCCAGTGTGGCTCTGAACACTTCCAGGGATGCAACATCCACAAATTCTCTGGGTAACATGTTCCAGTGCCTCACCACCCTTGTAATGAACAGTTCCTTCCTTACATCTAATCTAAATCTCCCCTCTTTCAATTTGAAATCTTCACTCCTCTGTTACCACACTGCCTGATGAAGAGTCTCTCATCTTTCCTGTAGGCCCCGCTTAAGTACTGGAAGGCAGCTAGGAAGTCTCCCCACAGCCCTTTCCTCCTCCATCCTGAACAACCATCAAGAACTACATTTCATGGTTTCCTTCTCTCACAAAGACTGCACTTTATCCAGCCTTGCAGCTGACAAGAGATGTCCTGTACCAATCCATAATTACATAGAATCACAGAATACAAGATTGGAAGGAACCTCAAGGATCATCTGGTCCAACCTTTGATGTACTGATTTCAAGCAGAGCAGGAGATCTGAAGCTGTATTAATGCTTCCAAGGTACCACCAATACTACAACAGGTTTCAAGAAGGAACCAAAAAGAACTGTGACCATGACTGACCCTCAGTTCCACTGGCAAAACTGAAGCTCAGGCTTCATCTATGGGTGTCTTAATAGTACCTCAATACCCAGGTTAGGACAGCTAAGACACCTTAACACTGTGGATACATCATGATGATCTGCAATGTCCTCTAACACCTAGAGTCCCTATGAACACTTGCAAGTTGCCAAAACTAAGACTCTGTCACAGTGGGCAGCGCTGCTTCACACTCCCAATAGGACCAACATTTCTAGATGTGAGCAGGAAGAAGCTGGTAGGTGATCTGCAGGCCAGCAGCAACCCCATAAGCCAAATCCCAGCAATTACATCTGTATCCAGTTGGTGGAGCTCAATTTCTTAGGCTCAGCTTGGAAAACTTATTTTGCTCTAGCAACTTGGGAATTTCACTGCTCAGGCTCTGCTCAGCAGTACAGCTCACTGCCCACCTGTAAGCTACTTTGTTGTGCTTCTCAAGTATCTGAAGGGCTAATGGCCTGACCTTCTCCTTTCTTCTTGGCTATGATCTGCTCCCACTGCATCTAGTCAGTGAGCAGCAGCTACTTGCTTGGTTCTGGTACAGCCCATAGGATGTAGATTTAGAGCTCCTACTGTAGTGCCAGCTCCCTTTGCCTGCTCAGTCCTGCGTTTAGCTTTCACCACAGCCACTCAGGGGAAGAACATCAGCCACAAAAGATAACAGCCATGGTTAAGTTCTGGTAACACTCAAAGAGCACCATCTTGAGATGTGGTTTTCTCCTTTGATAATCAGAAGTGGGTGCATTACCGTTGTTTAGTTACATAAAGCTCTTCAAGCAAACGTTGCTCCTCATAGCTCATCCAACGGTCTTCAAGCTCCTCCTCTTCCTTCTGCAGCAACTGTTCATAAAGCCTGACTGGGTTCCAGCCAGTCATGATGTCGTAGGTGATGACGCAGCCCAAGGAGTGGGACACAATGGAGACTTTCCCTCCTTTCTCCTCGAACTCAGGATTCCGGGAGCAGAAGAGCGTGTACAGCCGGTTCAGCTCCTGCTGCAGCCCTTTCACCAGCTGTTTTGACAGGGTAAGGAAAGGAAGCTTAATATCAACATCTTATCACTCTTGTTCATGCATGCTCACGTACTACACTGACCAGCTTCCCAAGCATGCATCTAGGGTGTCTCTTCACATACATTTGGAAGATGAGTAAAATCTAATGGTTAGCAGCAGCAGCTCCCCTGACTGTCACTGGCTTCAGCAGTTCATCTCTCCCCTCCACACCCAGCAGCAATAGTCACAGAGGACACCTGGTGACCCTACACTACATATCCCACCGCACTGCATTGAAAGAAACCCTTTAACAAATAACATGTCTGCTTAAATTACTTCACAGCAACCTGTGAGGTGAGCAACAGCAAGGTACTTGGTTGTCACTAGTGGTCCATTAGCACAACAGTGACTAATTAACACCACTGTATTTCCCTTATTGGTTGTTTTGCTAGTTTTTCACAGCACTGAACATTTCTCCTGTGTCAGAGGTTTAGCTCTTTTTTTTAACCTAAGGAAGCTGAGCCATACATGGTCTAGAATCGACTCACATCACAACATACTCTCTCTTCTCCACTTACTCAAGTAAGCATCAGCATTCATAGAACCATACAATGGTTTGGGTCAGAATGGACCTTTCAAGGTCATCTAGTCCAATCCCCCCTGCACCAAGCAGGGACAACTGCAACTAGATCCTCTTGCCCTGCACCCCTGCTATTGATCAGAACTGAGAGGATGCCCTCTCAGGCTGCTCCTCTCCAGGCTGAACAGCCCCCAGTCTCTCAGCCTTTCCCCCTCACAGAGATGCTCCAGGCCCCTCAGTGTCTTTGTAGTCTCCACTGAACTCTCTCCAGTAGATCCCTGTCTTTTTTGAACTGGGGAGCCCAGAACTGGATCCAGTACTCCAGATATGGCCCTACTAGGGGGAGGAGAACCTCCCTTGACCTGCTGGCCACATTCTTCTTGATGTACCTCAGGATACCATCAGCTTTCTTGGCCACAAAATGCTAATATATACACATGCAATTTATACAGAATGATCTCAATAATCACAAAAATTATTTTTAGAGATAACAGTTCAAAACTGTGAGATTTAGGAACTAGACAATACATAGGAAAAAGAAAAGGCATCTTCCCTTGTAGAACTCAGCATGGTAACCGAGCAATGCTTCCAGACTGTGGCAGAGAGGAGGACCAACAAGAAATTGCAAATCATCCCCTTGTTAGCAGCAGGAAATTGAAGCTATAGAAGATGTAATTTCAGCATGATTTTTCAAGAGCCTGAATCATTACTGGATATAAATATGGATGGCACGAGGACTGTCAGTGTTTGAGACACATTTGACTAAGCGAGAATCCACACATCCAACCCCCTGCCTAAAAGCACTGTGAAATGATTACCAAAGCCTTCCAACAGCTTGGGGAAATCAGGATTTTAATACCTATTCTCGAGTATTTTTGACTGTGACATTGCCTCATTCTTGTATTTGGCTCTGTACAGACTTTGGGAACTACTTTCACACATGAACAAGCAAGCAGAGGTTTTAGCAAGAGTTGGAGCTGAAAACAGAAATCAGGACTAGCTTTGGCTGGCTGGAATGTTCTCCACTTAGGAAAGTTTTGATCAAAATCCAGAGCACAATAGCAAAGATCTGTTGAAATTGAAGTGTTTTGGGATTCCTGCCAGGAGCTCAGTGAAGCAAGGGAATACTGATAGCCAGCAGCTTGTGTGGCTGGCTGCTGTGGAACCCTCCATGGGAGCCAACACACATCATCCTGCCATCAGGGAACACAACAGGGAGCCCATGACCTCCAGCCATGCAGCTGACACTCTGGATGGAGCACTGCCTTCAGGTTTCAGAGCTGGTGGTGTTAAAAATGCCAAGCAAAGTAGTGCTGGATTCATCAAGGCTTCCAGCATCCCTGACAGTACAGCAGGGAAATGAGTAATGTCATCTTAGAATCATGGAATTGTTTAGGTTGGAAAAGACCTTTAAGATCATCAAGTCAAACTGTTAACCCATCACTGCCAAGTCTACCACTAAACCATGTCACCAAGCACCAAATTTACCTGTCTTTTAAAATCCCTTCAGGGATTATACATTTTTATCCACAGCTTGTCTTTTTGCTCACCCAGAGCTTGCTGACAACTTCTCCTGCTCTCACTGCACCTCCATGCAATGACCTCTGGAAGCCCTTTTCCCTCTGTCTTCCCTGGTGTTTCTGACAAGCCCAAGCCCCATCACCTGCCACTCCATGGAATCTATTGTATCCTTAGGAAGCACCTGCTGGTTTCTACCTGAAAACAGGAAAGCAGAAATCATCCAGGAAAACAAAAAAGGTGAAAACCAGAATGCAACATGACCAGATCCATCTCTCTCTCTTCCCATCTCCCCTCATCTCCCCCCTCCCAGTTCCCACCTTATTTTGGGGACCACTCCAACAACTGTTTCTCCAGCCCCCTTGGCAGAGACATTTTTTGACAGCCTTCCCAGTAGGGCTTTCAGTAGGGCTTGCCTCAAGCAGAGACTAGAGTTCTCTTGGGTTGCTGCCCAATCCATACTGCCATCTCTTAAGACTTCTGCCACAGACAAAACAAGCACAAATATCTCACAAAAGAATAAATGTGACAGCAGTAGACTGAGGAATTTTTTTTCCTCTCTCATTGCAGCTGCTCACACAAATGCTGCTTGCTGCTCTGACTGCTAAAGAGCTGGCTGCTCACTCTGCTCCATCACCCACCCTCAGCTCTTCCAGAAGGTCCAGTGAAATGAACAGCTCAAACCACTGTGACAAAGGGAGCCCTTCCTATTCCTTCAAAAAATCCCTTCCTTCCAGCTGAACTTTCTACCACAGCATTAGCTCAAGCATCAGCTTGAGCATGCTGCAATAGTGGAAATAAAAGTGCAGAAAAATCTTTCAGTGTTCCTATTTTTTCCCCCAGGAAAGGTTCTTTCTCCCTGTTTTGCTCTTTTTAGGGGAAAATTTCCTCCTTTTCCTCCTTGTTTCAGTGCAGAATTCAATGGCTACGAGCCTTGTGGTAGTGCTGCAAATATTCATAGCTACCCAGAGAAAATGAAATGCAAACAGAGCAGGGTTTTGCAATGCCTGAAGCCTTTAATATAATCAAATTTCCAAGACTGATTTTACAGCAAGACCTAATCAGGCAGATGAAGCACCCCGCAGATCTCAGGCTGTAGAGAGAGCCCTCAGGCACTATTAAATTTTCAGACCTGCTTAATTTTGTTTAATATCTTCATCAATGACCTGACAAGGGGACTGAGGGCACCCTCACTAAGTTTGCAGACAACACTAAGCTGGGAGGGAGTGTCAATCTGCTTGAGGGCAGGGAGGCTCTACAGAGGGGTCTGGATATGCTGGATTCATGGGTTGAGGTCAGTGGGATGAGGTTCAGCAAGGCCAAGTGCTGGGTCCTGTACTTGGGGTCACAACAACTTTGTGAACGCACCAGACTTGTAGCAGAGTGGCTGAAGACTGCCCAGAGGAAAAGGACCTTCCAACCCCTACCATTCTGTGATTCTGTGTGTTGGCCAATAGTTGGCTAAATATGAGCCACTGTGTGCCCAGGTGGCCCAGAAGGCAAACAGCATCCTGGCCTGCATCAGGAATAGCATGGCCAGCAGGACCAGGGCAGGGATTGTCCCCCTGTACTTAGCACTGGTAAGGCCACACCTTTAGTACAATACTGGTTTGGGCCGCCCTTTCTCCAAGGACACTGAGGAGTGTGTTCAGAGAATAACAAAGGTAGTGAAGGGTCTGGAGAATAAGTCTTGTGAGGCACAGTAGAGGGAACTAGGGTTGTTGAGCCTGAAGAAAAGAAGTAGGAGTAGGTCTCTTCTCCCAAGGAACAAACAGTAAGACAAAAAGACATGGCCGCAACTTGTACCCAGAGAGGTTTAGGCTGGATACTGGGAAACATGTATTTTCTGAAAGGGTTATTAGGCCCTGGAACAGGTTGTCCAGGGAAGTGGTGGACTCACCATCCCCAGAGGGGTTGAAAAGCTGTGTAGATGTGGTACTGAGGGACATGGTTTAGGGGTGGCCTAGCAGTGTTAGATTAGTGGTTGGTTGGGTTCAATGATTTTCTAACTTACACAAGTCTATTATTCTATGACTCAAACTACCAGAAGCACAGACACTTGACACAGTTTGACAAGGCAGCATCCAGGAAATGGATGCATTTCCTACACATTCTAGTCTGGTCCTAAAGAGTAAGGGAGACTCTCGATTACCAGTAGTCAAAGATCTCACCAAAACACAGTGAATGGAGAAAAGATGTGGCAAAGTACTGTTCTTCTACAAAGTTCTTCTGGGAACACAATTCATGCTTGCTTCACAAAAAGCAGATTGATTACTAGCTGCCTGAAGCTCCCTTTATCAGCTGAAGTTTTGCCAACAAATCTTCCATGCAGGAAACCCAAGCCCACTAGATCAAGTTGCTCAGAAGTCACCAGCTTATATTCTGACAAACAGAGGTTAAATGCTCAATGCCCTTCACAAACCACGTTAGAGGCACAAACCAAATTCTGCACATTCATGGAGAGCCAGCGCCGACAGCCGTGCAGTCTGAGGGGAAGCCAAAAACAAGGCTGTCAACCAAGGACCGGGTTGTTGGACTTGCTCAGGCTGAAAATCCCCTCTCCTTTCCAATGATATGCCTGCTTGGCATATCATTTCCAGGAAGTCAAAAAAATAACAGCCCATTCCACCTGGTCAGGAATCCTGGTGGCAAGGGCCATGTGTTTTACGAAGACAAGACCGGAATCATGAGTCAGATGAGACACACCAGTGTCATTTCCAGCAGAAGAAGGAGCAGTGGCAAGGCTGATAATAAACACTGAAGAATCCTCTCTCTTATCACCTCTTGGGTACTGGGGAACTGCTTGATTGTGATGGGAAAGCAAGTAACTGTGTAAGCAGTGACACACTGAAAGCTGCTGCCTGTCTCAGCTGAAGCCCTTTGGTGCAGAACATTAACAGCATCCTGTGCTGAACTGGAAAAAAAACAAGCCTCTGAGTCTCTGGCACCAGCATCCAACACAGCTGTTCATTCCTCTTCAGATGCAAAAGAAGCTTCACAAGACACCACCATAAATAATCACTTCTGTTTCCTCCAGGAGGAGGAAGAACTTAGAATCACAGAAGCACAGAATGCTTCAGGTTGGAAGATATCTTTAAAAGTCATCTAGCCCCCAGCAGTCAGCAGGGACATCTGCAACTAGAGCAGGCTGCTCAGAGGCGTCTAACACTTTCTCTGGGAAACCTGTACTGGTGGTGCACCACCCTCATTGTCAAAAACTTCTTCCTTTTCTCCAGTCTGAATCTCCCTCTTTCAGGTCAAAGCCATCACCCCTTGTCCTGTACCAACAGGCCCTGCTCAACTGTCTGTCCCTGTCTTTCTTATCAGCCCTCTTAAAGCACTCCAAGACTGCAATAAAGTCTCCCTGGAGCCTTCTCCAGGCTGAATAACCCCTAAACTGATCTTCCTGCTCAGAGCAATACCTGTTCCAGCTCTTTAAGGAAGTGATTAGCCCCTCTGCAGCTAATTGGAGTGAGTCCTGCAAGGTCAGGCCTTTCCATCCCCCCAGGAGAAGCCCCATGCTCAGTCAAGAGGGATTCCACCTTGGGTACCTTGCATACTTTGCCCATTCTAGTGGTCAGATCATTGGGGTCAAAGGGGTTTTTCATTACATGCCAAAAGTACCAGGATAGAAAATTACATTTTCCCTTCAATACCCTGGAAATGAGTTTTTCCAGAGAAAGCAAGGAGTACAAAACTCCTGCTGGGACCCTGATCACAGAAGTAAGTGAGCTGGTGCTGCTCTCTCTCAGATCCTCAATGATGTGCTCACTGCCAAAACTTGAATATAGCACTCCAGACCCAGCCTCTTTGATCTGTCAAAGTCAACAAAACCACTTGCTCTCCTCTTGGACTACGCTGCTTGTTCTCTTCTGAGACTGCTCTCAGCTCTGACCACCCCCTTGTTGTAACTTTCTGAGGTCCTTTGTCTCTGCTGCCTTCACAATACCCTTACCCAATGGGCAATCTTCTCACATGAACAGCTTGAAGCACGAGAGGAAAATAACTTGATAGCTCCATATGAACAGGGAGTGCAGGAAACTTGACCTCTGTACCCCTCCAGCTTGAACAGCTTAACCATTTTTTTAGGCTTTGTGGGAAAGGAATTTTAAGGAGATCTGAAGAACAGTGTTGCAGCAGCTCCCTCCAAACCTCAAGAGAACTTCAAGAGAAAGTGCAAACTCATTTGAAATTCAGCAATCAGGCAATAAGAAGGTGTGTGAGGCAACTAGAGGTGGAAGGTCCTTAAAAGCCAACTAAAGAGCTGCAAGCTCAAGGATGGATTGCTAAGGAGCATGAAAGCAAAGACAAGAAGCGTTTGCTTCATGTGAACCAGGAGAAGGTGCCAACACACAACACGGGCCTGGATGGTGAGACTGCTGACCCTCTAGAATACAAGTTGTCAGGCTTCCTGACAGCATCACTGACGGCTGCCAGGAGAGTGTCACAACAACAGATGAGAGGCCAGAATGACACCTAGCTGTGTGAAGAGACAGGGCTGGCTGCGTGTCTGAGTGATGTGACAGAAAGAAGATCTGCCCAGACCTGAGTCTCTCTCTCAATTAATACTGCTGCTGATGAAAAGCTGAGTATAACTCACTTCCGATCAAGTCACTGTGTTCAAGGCTAAGTGTAGGCTCAGGCAGATCGAGACACCTGCCACTTTGTAAAGTCAAGAGTAGATTCAAGGACAATCATGGACAAGCCATGAAAATGCTGCCAAGCAGCTCCTAAACTATTAGGTTCACCAAAGTAAGCAAAATCAGGGCTGAAATAGTCTCAGTTAAAAATTTCCTGCTTCACATCCCTCTTGTTTTCAAACATGCATAAACCAGTTGCCTTTTACAGCTGAAAGGATTGCTGAAGTGCCTCCAAAGAAAGGCAATCAAGGTGAGGGGTTCAGAGCACAAGCATTGTGAGGAACAGCTGAGGAAATTGGGATTCTTTAGCCTGGAGAAAAGGAGGCTGAGGGGAGACCTACTGGCTCTCTAGAACTCCCTGAAAGGAGGTTGTAGCCAGGTGGGGGTTGGTCTCTTCTCCCAAGGAACAAGCAATAGGACAAGAGGAAACAGCCTCAAGTTGTGCCAGGGGAGGATTAGGTTCAACATTAGGGAAAACATTTTCATAGAAATTGTTGTCAAAGCCTGGAACAGGCTGCCCAAGGAAGTGGTGGAGTCCCCATCCCTGGAGGGCTTTAAAAGCCTTGTAAATGTGGTGCTGAGGGACATGGTTTAGTGGTGGACTTGGCAGTGCTGGGTTAAAGGTCGGGACTCAATGTCTTTAAAGGTCTTTTCCAATCTAAACAACTCCATGATTTTATAAGAGAAGAACATTGCCATTGCAAAACCTCACATCAAAGAATGATGAAGGCTCTAGGAAGAGTTAATATTTGTCCTGACTTTCAAGGGTATAGTCATTAATTCTCCTTTTTAATACAAGTACAACAGGCAGATCATCAAGCCATTCAAGGTAGACAGTGAAGTTTGCTCAAGGGAGCCATACTAGGTTGGCTGAATTGCACTGCATTCTCCCTGGCCTCCTGAAGCCTGTAATGACCCTCCAACACCAAACCCACAGCCACCACATCCCAGATCCCAGCTTCTTCATTTCCTCTCCTCAGCTGGTGAGGAATGTTCAATATCCCCTAGGTTTCCTTGCTCTCCAGCTGTGGTGGAAGTAATCCATAAACATCTCCTACTAATTTTCTAAGGCTACTGTAATATTTGCATTAAATCTTCAGAGCTCTTAGGATGACAGATGCAAATAACATTTATCCTGCACTGAAGGCATTTCCTGCCAAGACATATATCAATAATTTACAGAATTACAATTAGGCTGCAAGTAAGCACAGTGATGATCAGTAAAATAAGCATTTAGCCACATAATGGAGGTGACAACACTGAATTTACTATGCATCAATTAGTCGTCTTAATCTCTCCTACAGCCATTTATTATTAAAGGAATATGAAGCTACAGTGACACAGATGTGAAATAAAGTCACCCACTGAAGACACTCAAACCCAAGATGATGTCAGAATTAAAGTGTTCAACAAGTGTTCATTTAAAAACAGGCACATGTGCACCCTAATATCCCTTTATTGGTTTTCCTTATTGTCTGTGCCATGTTTAAAAAGGGATTCTGTTTTACTCATCATGGACCACTGCAGAGGCGAGAAACTGCAGAGCACAATCCACTTTGCAGCCACACACAAATGCTCTGTTGGCTGCATTCTCCTGACTGAACCCTGAGACCAGGCTGCCTGAGATGTTCACAGGGCTGCACTGAATTATTAATACTTGTCTGGTATCAAATGACATGTCAGAAGTCAGGGGCACTTTTGGGATATTCTCCTACCATGCTGCTGAAGAAACAATACTTGAAATGAGAGAGGGGGTCATCCACCATGCTCCTGTAACACGTAGCAGAGCAACACATCTGCATCTCAAACAGCTCCCTGCTGTCTCATGTGAAAGCCTACACAGAATCACAGAATTGTTTAGGTTGGAAGAGACCTTTAAGATCATCAAGTCCAACCATTAAACCATCACCAAGACCACCACTAAACCATGTCCCTCAGCACCACATCTACACAGCTTTTAAATCCCTTCAGGGATGGTGTCTCCACCACTTCCCTGGGCAGCCTGTTCCAGGCCTTGACAACACTTTCAGTCAAGAAATTTCTCCCTATGTCCAACCTAAAGCTCCCCTGACAAGGCTTCTTCCTCCCAAAAGAAGATAGTGGCTACCCGCTTGCAAATCCCTTAACGAGTTGTTTGAAGAGTGGTCAAAAAGCTTTAAAGAAGCAATTATGATACAAAAAAATCTTGGAAGCAGAGAGAAAATTCCCAGGGAAGTACTGCTGAGCATTGTCAGGTGAACTTCGTCAGCTCTACTCAAGGCTGAACTTGCTGCACTGCTCCATTTATTTCACAACAAAGTTTAATCAGCTCCTTTAAAGATATTTCTAGTTTTTCTGTATGGAAAGCACCCGGAGTGCCTGTACTACACACCAAAATGGTCAGTGGGATGAAGTGGTGAGCAAGAATACTAATTCTGAGCAATGTGTGACCACGTGAATACTTGAAGACAAGGCTCATTCTGAGCTGGAATGTGCACTTGGAGTTAAGTGCCTCAAAAGGGTTCCACAATGAACACAGGGGGAAAAAATCCCACCAAAGCCATTTTTCCAGAAGAATGCTCAACTTGACGCTACTGTTTTTAAACTCTGCAAATGTTAGGTCACAGAAAATAAAATGGGATAAGGAAGTCAAATCCAAAAAAACCCCACAATCAACCAACCATAAACCAAAATAAGTCTCCTTTCTAGAGGTAAAGGCAACATAAAAGGTGAAAAAAACCCCGACCCAATAAATTATTTCAGCTCTGCATGACTCCTGAACCAAATGAGCAGAATCAAACAAGAAGCCACAACGCTGACAGCTCCCTGGCAGAACATGAACTCTGTGGCTGAATGAACAAGAAGAAAACCTGCATCCCAAAGATGTTGACTGCTACACCCAAGATGCATTTCAGAAACCGGCTCTTCAAGGTTTTAGCGTTTCATTTATAACGACACTTTCTGCAGTGGACAAATATATACATGTCAAATTGTACAAGTCTGCTTTGAGAAAGTTGTAAGAGTTATCAAAACAGCCTGAATATGAATCTTAAAACCACAGAATGGTTTGGATTGCAAGAGACCTTTAAAGGTCATCTAGGTCAACCTCCCTGCAGTCAGCAGGGTCGTCTTCTAAAGCTCAGAGCTTGGAACAATTTGACCTGGAATGGTTCCAAGGATGGGGCATCTACCACCTCTCTGAGCAACATGGCCCAGGGTCTCATCAACATCGACATAAAAAATGTCTTCCTTTTATCTAGTCTGGATGTCCTCCTCTTTTTTTGTTGTTGTTCTGTTTAAAACCATCAACCCTTGTCCTGTTGCAAAAGCCCCTGCTAGAAAGATTGTCCCCATCCTTCTCCATCCCCAATCACAAAGGTTGGAAAAGAGCTCCAAGATCATAGTATCATTCAGGGTTGGAAGGGACCACAAGGATCATCTAGTTCCAACCCCTCTGCCATGGGCAGGGACACCCCACACTACATCAGCCTGGCCAGAGCCTCATCCAGCCTGGGCTTAAACACCTCCAGGGACGGGGCCTCGACCACCTCCCTGGACAACCCATTCCAGGGTTTCACCACTCTCATGGTGAAGAACTTCCTCCTCATATCCAGCCTGAATCTCCCCACCTCCAGCTTCATTCCATTCCCCCTAGTCCTATCACTACCTGAGATCCTGAGAAGTCCTTCCCCAGCCTTCCTGTAGGCCCCGTTCAGATACTGGAAGGCCACAATGAGGTCACCTTGGAGCCTTCTCTTCTGCAGACTGAACAGCCCCAACTCCTTCAGTCTGCCCTCATAGGAGAGGTGCTCCAGCCCTCTGATCATCCTCATGGCCCTTCTCTGGACACGTTCCAGCACCTCCACATCCCTCCTGTAATAGGGGCTCCAGAACTGGATGCAGTACTCCAGGTGGGGTCTCACCAGGGCTGAGTAGAGGGGGAGGATCACCTCCCTCGACCTGCTAGCCACACTTCTCCTGATAAAGATCATCAAATCCAACCTTGTACCTACCACCTGCATGACCCATATGGGACAGTATGAACAACTTGTGTGTATGGTTGCAAATGCTTCGAGAAAATTCACTTGATTTGGTAAAAAATCCCTCAAAACAATTTGCAGAGCACACCCATTTGATTGATCCATTCCTGTACCCCAGGGATGGTGACATACCTGAAAAACTGCAGTTGTACCCAGCAGTGAATTAAATTTTTCATGCATTGCTGGCCAGCATACCTGAACTTTACTTGCTAATCTATTTCCCATAAGATGTCCACAGACATGCCAAGCCTCTAATGCAGTTTGAAAAAGAGGCAATTTTAAAGCTGTCAGAAAAGTTTTCATCTCATGTCACAAAAGTTCATGCTGCTCTCAGTTGCATAACAGACAGGAGAAATCTGATATACAAGGGAGATACCCAGGAGCCCTGAACAATGAACTGTGCATCACTGAGCAATGAGAGAGGTTCAGCTTTCAGTGCACCTATTGCTAGTGTTGGAAGCTTAAAAGGTTCATGATGATCTCACCGTCACTGCTGCTATCAGGGAAAGAAGTATTACTGGGTAGCTTAGGCTTTACAATTATGTTGTAGATAGCTCATTTTAATGAAAGGTAGCATCAAATCCACAGGTAAACCATGGAAGTCTCTCCCTGTCCCAAGTTAACCATGCACAGAGCACCAAGGAAGCAAAAAGATTATCATTCCTAGGTGACCCTGCTTTGGCAGAGGAATTGGACTCGATGATCTTTAAGGTCCTTTCCAACCCAAACCAATCCACGAATTTCCAGAGGTCCTTTCCAACCCTTACCATTTTATGATTCTATAATTACTCCATATACAACACAGTTAATACACAAAAAGTCTATAATTCCTGTAGAAATTACTCCTAAAATATCCCCACAGGGATTTCCAGTAAGTGGATACAAAGAGGATGCAACTTGTGTGATACACTGGACATGTTTTCCAGGTGACTTTATCACTTATGCAAGGCTTTTCCCTTCTGATCAATGGGGTCACACTCTACAGCTAAACAAACTGAAGCACACAGGTGCCTACCCAGACATGGCAAGGTAAGATGGGAGCATGCAGTGTATGGACAATCTCCTAACAAACAGGTAACTGAGGGTCAACTTCCTTTTTCTGCAAAGAAATTGTACAAAAAACATTAAAATGTGTGTCCAGCAGGGCCAGGGCAGTACTCAGCACTGGTGAGGCCACGCTTCAAATACTGGGTTCAGTTTTGGGGGCCTCACTGCAAGGAGGATGTTGAGGTGCTGGAGTGGGTCCAGAGAAGAAGGGCAATGAAGCTGGTGAAGGGTCTAAGGCAGCACATATTTGTGAGAAGCAGCTGAGGGAACTGGGGTTGTTTAGCCTGGAGAAAAGGTGGCTGAGGGGAGACCTGGCTCTCTAGAACTCCCTGAAAGGATGCTGGAGCCAGGTGGGGGTCGGTCTCTTCTCCCACATAACAAGCAACAGGATGAAACAGCCTCAAGTCGTATCAGGGAAGATTTAGATTGAACATCAGGAAAAAAATCTTCCCTAAAAGGTTTGTCAAGCCCTGGAACAGGCTGCCCAGGGCAGAGGTGGAATCCCCTTCCCTGGAGGTATTTAAAAGCTGTGTAGATATGGTGCTGAGGCACATGGTTTAGTGATGAACTGGCAGTACTAGGTTAATGGTTGAACATGATGATCCTAAAGGTCTCTTCCAGTCAAAACAATTCTATGAATCCATAAAACTGGCCCAATTGGCCATGCTTGCAGACACTGCCATTCCATCTGACCACACAAAATGACAAATGGCCATAGATTTTGCAAGAGGCAAGAAGCAGCTCACCTCTGTGGACTCCCATTGCTCCCAATAAGCAGATGCATGATAATGCCATAAAAACATTCCCATTCCCAGACTTAGTTTAAACAAACATTTCTCCTCTAAATAAATTATTCCCTTTTATTCCCCAGCTGTTTCTCTGATCCTCTCACTCTCAAAACTCTGTATTTTGACCACTATGGATGACCATCACACACTTGCAAAGCGTTGGTATTCTTTATGCAGGGTGTCTCACAAGGAAACTTTGCTCTCATCTCTAAGCCCAGTTTGTTTCACCCTCTGTGCCCAGCTCTAGTCAACCTTCCATAAACCCACACTTACTTCATCTCTGTGCCCAGCTCTAGTCAGCCTTCCATAAACCCACACTTACTTCATCTCTGTAAAGAGGACTTGTATAATACATGATATCCATCGCGCTGCTGTTCAGCATATCCCTTAAACCTCGGACTTTATCTGGGGTAATGGAGTCCACAGTGTCTGAAAAAAAGAAAAGAAAAAGTTTGAGTTACATGTAGGAGAATGATAAAATCCAAAAAAGGCACAGGGTGAGAACATGACATGAAACTTCTGGGGACAACTTTACAGGCTGAGGGAATTGATTGTCCCCCTGCACGTGGCAGTGGCGAGGCTCCACTTCAAATGCCGGGTTCAGTTTTGAGCCCTTCGCTCCAAGAAGGGCATTTTTTGCTGAAGCATGTCCAGAGAAGGGCAACAAAGCTGATGAAGGATCTGGAGAACAGGTCTGGTGAGGAGTGGCTGAGGCAACTGGGTTTGTTTAGCCTGGAAAAGAGAAGGCTGAGGGGAGACCTCACTGCCCTCTGCAACTCCCTGAAAGGAGGCTGGAGCCAGGTGGGGGTGACAGATTTATAGAACACATTGGATTGGAAGGGACTCTGATAGGTCATCTTGTCCTACCTCTCCTGCAGTCAGCAGAGACACCTCCAAGTAGATAAGGGGCAGGGCCATATCAAGTTTGATCTTGAATGTCCCCAGGGATGGGGCCTCAACCACATCCCTGGGCAGCCTGTTCCAGTATTTTACCACCCCTGTTGCAAAGAACTTCCTCCTAACATCCAACCTAAATCTACTCTGCTCCAGTTTCAAACCATTTCCCCTCATCCTATCACTACAAGCCCTTCTAAACAGGGCCTCCCCAGCCTTCCTGTAGGTCCCCTTCAGATATTGAAATACAGCTATAAGGTCTCCCCAGAGCCTTCTCTTCTCCAGGCTGAGCAGCCCCAATTCTTTCATCCTGTCTTTGTAGGAGAGGTGCTCCAGCCCTCTGATCATCTTGGTGGCCCTCCTCTGCTCCAGCAGGTCCATGTCTCTCTTGTGTTCAGGACCCCAGAGCCAGACACAGTACTCCAGAGCAGAGCGGCGTAATCACCCCGTCTGACATGCTGGCTGTTCTTCTTTTCATCTTCTCCCTAGTATCAGGTGATACAAGAGGAAAGGGCCTGAAATTGTGCCAGGGGAGTTTCAGTTGGATATTAGGAAAAATTTCTTTTGTGAAAAAGTGGTCAGGCATTGGAACAGGCTGCCCGGGGAGGTGTTCAATATATGTCTGGCCATGGCATTTCAGGCCATGCTTTAATGGCCACGGTGGTATTGGGTTGATAGTTGGATTTGATCTTGGAGATCTCTTCCAAACAAATCCATGATTGTAGATTGGAACAACAAAAGAACCAAGTAAGTAATATACCTCCATCAAGGGTGAGTTTTGACCTCCATTCAACCGGGAGAAATTCAACATGCGTCGCAAGATTGGAAAAATACTTTTCTTCTATTTTTCGTGCGGTATCTCGCATCCTGTGGAAACGAGAAGAGAACATGTTCCTGCAAAGACTGCTACTGGTGGCTCTGTCACATACAGCCACTGCACCCAGGAGCAGCGTGTCTCACACTTCGACTCTTCAAGTGTGGCGATGCCTGCGTACTAGCACTGGCAATGACCTCACCTCATGCTATTGTCACGAAGTAATTAAATTCTCAAATAACAAATAATTCTGTGCATTACAGGCTCCAGAGAAAGCTTTAAAAACTTCAAATGCATCAACGCCATGGGCTTAACATAAACCACCTAAATTCAGCCAAAAGATACCTCTCAACTCTGGGGGGTTCCAACCCTGAATGATACTATGATACAATATGACTGAAAATTAAGAATTTTATCACCGCCTTGAAATTTTGAATCCAATGAAATCAACCATTTAGAGCAGTATGGAAGGAAGATAGAACAGAACAGAATAGACCAGACCAGGTTGGAACAGACCCTCAAGATCATTGTGTCCAACCTATCATCCAACACCACCTAATCAACTAAGCCATAGCACCAAGTACCCCATCAAGTCTCCTCCTGAACACCTCCACTGATGGTGACTCCACCACCTCCCTGGGCAGCCCATTCCAATGGGCAATCACTCTCTCTGTGTAGAACTTCTTCCTAACATCCAGTCTGAACCTCCCCTGGTGCAGCTTGAGACTGTGTCCTCTTGTTCTGGTGCTGTCAGCAAAAAGTGAAAATCACCATGAATTGTACTCTTAGCAAAACATGCATGCATTCTGCCATAATCAGGCAGTGACCAAACTGAGAAAGCATTCCACTTTCCTTCCTTTCTATGACTCTTGGCCCCCAATGACATGGCTGTGTTTGAAGATGAGCATAACTAAACCTGACCAAAGGGCAACTGTGCTGGGTTTCCAGCAGCTGTTGCCCAGTTCCAACCATTATTTCTGAGGCAAAGCCCAGAGTTTCAACATGGGTTGTTTTTATACCTTCTTCTTTTCAAGGCAAACTCCTTTTACTGATTGCTATGACCAAAGGCATGATGACATTAATCTTCCATCTGTACTTCCACCAGTCCAAATGCGGTTTAGTGAGCTTAGCCCCCTCGCTGAGACACTTCCCTTAAACACATCAACACTCCTCTGGTCTCCTTCAGTAGAAATGAGACAGTTTAACTTAAATCTCTATCAACACCTAAGACAGTAATCACTTAAGCTGCTCCATTTGATGAGCACTTTCTGCACCAACGCAACATCAACCATACATACACAGAGATCCCATACAGACAACTCTGCCAAGCCTGAGTTTCATCCCCCTTTCGAACAAAGGCAGCAGGACACAGCAGGGAGCTGCAAGATGAAGTCAGGAGCTGCCCAAATCTCCTCTGGACCTGACAATACAGATAAAACGGAAGGGGTATTGACAAAATTTGTTCTTCATCTCCCGCTGTAGCTGTCATCCTGCCTGGATGCTAGTGGGATTTAGGCTGTGCAGAAGAGCTGAAGGCAGAGGTGTCTGGTGGAACACAGATGAATTTCAAACATCAGTGGCAGCTCCTGGGGGCTGCAGAGAGATTTCATGGCGGCTTTGGGCAAAATGCCTTCTATGTTTTCACTTCACTGCACAGTGAAAGAACACTTCTCTGAGGAAGGGGTATAAAAGGCAATGCCCTGCAAAAACATTTTCTGCAAAGATACTGAATTTTTCATCTTCATCATATTGTTTCATCAGGAAAAGGGAAAGCCCATCATGGTACTAAAGAAGCAGATCACAGGATGTTAGAGGTTGGAAGGGACCTCTGGAGATCATCTAGTCCAACAATAGGCCAAAGTTTTGAAGGAGGCAATCAAAACACTTTTCCACAGGTGTCACCTGCTTTTTGATGGGGCAAGGGAAAAAACCAAAAAAAAAAGGAAGAGGAGCATCCTTTACACCCCCTGGCCTGACCAAATAGCTAAGAAACACAACTGCTCAGCAGCTCTATTTTTCAAGGCTGGTTTGATTGCACTCCTAATCTCCCAGTCTCTAGTACAAGATGACCAAGGTTTAAGTAAAGCAGAATGCCCTGCCCTTGATGAGGAAAAAAACAATTCAGCAAGAGGATCTGCTTAAATTGAGGTTGACTTAAGGCCTGAGCTGACCTAGCTTTGCAAAACACAAAACCACCCTCACCACCCCCACCCCACACAACACATCTACTCAGGCCATTTTTTGGAGAGCCCAACTTCTAAATTATCAACAATGTAAAAAAAAATATAAATCAGTAAATACATGAATATGCCTGGAGTCCCCAGTCAACCAAAGCAAAAGAGGAACATACCTCTCTGACCCAAATCAGAAGATTGCTAGCACAAGTAATTGCAGGGACCCCAATTTTCAACAAACCTTGTTTGGAAATGCAAACAATTCTTTGGTACTGCCAAGTCAGCTTGACTTTCTCTGCATGGAGGAGGATGGTGGCCAGCTCAGAGGAATTTCAAACCAGTTAAGTTTAGCAGGAAACCATCCAAGCAGCAATCTAAAGCTGCCAGGCTAAAAAGCAGTAACAGCATAAAAATGTTGTATGAATAAAGCACAGGATTCTACCCAGGAGCTACTAGTATAAATGAAGGAACCAGTAAATAACCTGGTCCTAATAGTGCAGGGAAAAAAACATCCAAAGTATTTACACATCAGTAAACATTATGAAGAAATAGCCATTAGAGCTTTTGACATGCCTATATTCAAATATGACAGCTACAGGGTTTCTTCTTCAAAATGGTCCAGGTCTCACTAAAGCTATTCATAGGCAATTTGACTTCCTCCCGGCCTCCCCTTCACTAAAGCTTCCTTTCTAAAGCTAGATAGATGAGTTTGGGAAAAAACACTGCAGCAATTCTGCCAGAGCTTTTGGGAAAAGCGTGAAGACTTTCCTCCTAAAATCTATGCCAGCTTTGTTTTCTTACGCAAAATACTGCGAAATGCAAAACCTAATTTTACCCAGATCTGGAGGGCTCTTCCTGACATCAGCTGAGGTTGTCCAGATAATGCCCAGCCTTGGGCAGAATAGTCCCAAACTTCTGCTAGAATGGGTTATGGACAAACATTCAAAAGCCCTTGGGTACATTAGAAAACCAAACCTCAACACTGTGTGAGCCTTCCCTATGCATGGCAAAATCCATTCTGACAGAAATGCACAAGAACTCTGCTTCAACAAATTTGGTTTATTGTCCTGGTTTAGGAGAACAGAACTAATTCTGTTCAGTGATTTAACTTTTCAGCTCAGTCTCTGCTAAGTAAGTGCAGTTTCTGAAGTTCACAGCATGTTTTCACAGACATTGGTTGCTTCTCTCAGAGCTAATGCTGACATTTAGAGCAACTGCTAAGGACTGGTGTGCAGCACAAGGTCACTGCTAAATCCTGTGTGCTGTATTGGAGGTGCAGAGTAAAAGGCTGCACCTGCAGGGATGGGCAGACAGTTCAGGTGACCCTAAACTGATCAACAAGGGATTCCATTCCATATGCATATTTGGTATAAAGCAGAGGGATCAGCAGGGTCAAGTATCTTTTTCACTCTTCTTTCAACAGCTGGCGTCCAAGCATCTGCCTTTGATCTCTGTCCATGAGTTCCTGAAACCAATTCCAGAATCTGGTTCCCATCTGCTGCTGAGTCCAGTCTCGCACTTCCCCACTGCCTCCCCACAGTATCAATGGTGACAGTGACTAATTGCCATCAGGGGGCTGTGTTTGATACTGGTTTGCATGTATTTGTATGCAGTTCATTTTGTTGTTATTATTTCCATTGAAGCTGATTCAGCTTTCTTTTCCAGCCCATCAGTTTCCCTTATTCCCTTTCTCTTCCCTTTGGGAAGGATGAGGGGTTCATGCAAAGCATCTTGTCACTGTTTTATAATCCTAGAATCAACAAGGTTGGAAAAGACCTCAAAGATCATCAAGTCCAACCTGTCACCACAGACCTCATGACTACTAGACCATGGCTCCAAGTGCCACATCCAATCCCCTCTTGAACACCTCCAGTGATGGTGACTCCACCACCTCCCTGGGCAGCCCATTCCAATGGCTAACAACTCTCTCTGGGAAGAACTTTATTCTCACCTCAAGCCTAAACTTCCCCTGGTGCAGCTTGAGACTGTGTCCTCTTGTTCTGGTGCTGGTTGCCTGGGAGAAGAGACCAACCCCCACCTGGCTGCAACCTCCCTTCAGGTAGCTGTAGAGAGCAATAAGGTCTCCCCTGAGCCTCCTCTTCTCCAGGCTAAACAATCCCAGCTCCTTCAGCAAGGCCAGCCCAGCCCTAACCCTTGACATTGATACTACAATTTCTGAAGAACACTGTGGTGTCATTGCCAAGTGATGTGGCTGTTCTCACACACAAAATCCCAGCAGGTATACCTGCTATACACATCCTCATCTGTCCTGATATAAAGGTGTTTGGTTCTTTCCTCGATTTTCTTTAAAATAAATATTTTGAGCTCTTTTATTAGCTAGCAAGCCATTCCACTTATTTGCTAAGTAACACCAAGTGAAGTAATAAATATCCACCTAAACAGAGAGAGAATTATTCTCCTTTCTAATAGAAATGAAAGCTGGAATATCGACCCCAGAGAAACAATTACTTACACCTTTACATTGAAAAACATTGTAACAACTAAAACAACTAGGAAAAAGAATGAACAATTCAGGTGCAGATACACTGCATACCTTTGAAAGCATTTTGACATATTGCTGTTTTCCATGCAAGAAGTTAAGGCCAGAAAATAGATACTTTGAGACTCCCCATAAATAAAATGTGCTTGGCTGCCTTTCTCTGATTAAACTAATAAATAATAAGCTCCTATTTTCACAAGCATATTCCAGAGGTATATTAACATATTTATGATCCTTGCTGGTTTATGCTACAAAATTTACTCTGGTGGAACATTCACAAATACTACATTAAAAAGTGGAGAGCTACAAACAAGTTGACTTCAGCTAGTTCACCAGTTTTGTAAAATGACCTTGACAGCTGGGAACAGAACAAAATGCCTGGAGGCTGGAAGATGTTACTCATTTTATTCCCAAGTCAGCTTTGCAGGCTCTCCTCAGTTAGATGATAAACAGCCAAGAAAAAGGGAATGGTTTAGAATTTAAAAAAACATAACACCAGCCAACTTCTTACTCTGAACTCTCGGTTTCAGAGATAGGCAATTGAGATGTCCCCATTAAAAAAACCCCACAAACCTAAACTCTGGCTACTGTCTGCAAAACTGTGTGGATCCACTGCTGGACTTTGGTTGCACTGAGTAAATTATGCTCTAAAGCACTTCTCAACTCTCTGACGTTCATAGAATGGTAGGAAGTGGAAGGCACCTCTGGAGATCAAGTCCAACCTCCTCCTGCAAAGCAGGTCTCTTCTAACAGGATGCCCAGCATTGCAATGTCCAGGTAGGTTTGGAACCTCTCCAGAGGAGGAGATGTCACAGTCTCTTTGGGCAGCCTGCTCCAGGGCTCCAGCACCCTCACAGAAAAGACATTTCTCCTCATATTCTGATGGAACTTCATGGGCTTCACTTTGTGCTTATTTCTACTTGTCCTGTCACTGGGGACCATGGAGTAGAATAGAACAGAATAGAATAGAATAGAATAAACCAGGTTGGAAGAGACCTTCAAGATCATCGCATCCAACCTATCATCCAACACCACCTAATCAACTAACCCATGTAACCAAGCACCCTGTCAAGTCTCCTCCTGAACACCTCCAGTGACGGTGACTCCACCACCTCCCCGGGCAGTCCATTCCAATGGGCAATCACTCTCTCTGTGTAAAACTTCCTCCTGACCTCCAGCCTGAACTTCCCCTGGCGCAGCCTGAGACTGTGTCCTCTTGTTCTGGTGCTGGCTGCCTGGGAGAAGAGACGAGACCAACCTCTGTCTGTTTACAACCCCCCTTCAGGTAGTTGTAGAGAGCAATAAGGTCACCCCTGAGTCTCTTGACTCCCACCCTTTAGATCAATACAAGCACTGAGGAGATCTCCTCTCAGGCTGCTCTTCTCCAGGCTAAACAGCCCCAGGTCTCTCAGCCTTTCCTCCTCACAAGTATTCTTCAGTCCCCTTGGCATCTTTGTAGCCTCCACTGGACTCTCTTTAGTTCTCTCTCATTAGTTCCCTGTCTCTCAAATGGAGCACAGCATTCACTGCATCTTTGAGGAAATAATAACAGGACTTAGTAAGGAAACTCAGGGCTGGCTTGAGCTAGATTGGTCAAAGTGAGAGTACTGGGCGTAAGTAATCGTAGAAATGGAGATCTGCTGAAACCAGAGGAAAAGAAAGGGAGGCTGTTTTCAAAAGCATAGCTGCATTGCAGAAATGCAAACTCAATCTTACTCCAGCATATTTCAATGAGTCTCATCTAGTTCCAACCTCCCTGCCATGGGCAAGGACACCTTCCACCAGAGCCAGACTAGACCTGAACCATTAAGACCTCTGCTCTAGGACACACACAGACTCATTTTACTTCAGAAGAAAGATGGAACTTGTAGCATGTAGACAAAATAAGCATGACTAATTTACACTACATCCTTCTCAAGAATAACAGGACTGTGCAGGATCAAAGAACTCAAGCTGCTTGGTTAAGCGGATTATGGAATCCCTGAGACAAGCTTGAGGAGATTCAGGTGCTCCAAGCATGACTCCCTCCTTGGCACTGCCTTCTGAACGGCAGTTAAGTTTGTTGGATGTAGCTTGCAGCAATCTGGTCTAGTGGAAGGTGTCCCTGCCCATGGTAGGGGGGCAATTAAAACTAGATGACCTCTGAAGGTCACTTCCAAGCCAACCGTTCTGTGATCGAGGTAGATGTTGTCTTCCTTACATCTACTCTAAATCTCCCCTCTTTTAGTGTAAAACCACCACTCCTTGTCCTGTCACAAGAGGCTCTGCAAAAAAGTCTGTCCCCACCTTTCTCATAGGACCCTTTAAATACTGCTGCTAGGTCTATGCAGAGCCTTCTCTTCTCCAGGCTCAGCAACTCCAACTCTCTCAATCTGTCCTCATAGCACAGGACACCTCTCGTTAAAAGGCCTCCTTCAAGTACTGAAGGCTGCAATAAGGTTCCTCCTGAGCCCTCTCTTACATGTTTAGGAAATCTAAATCCTTAAGAGGCTGTTGCAGCTCCTGTCCAATCTGCAGTCCTGTGTTAGGTAATTAATAAACAGACAGCTCTTATGGAAGTACTGAATGCCCTAACTATCACCTTTTACCTCCTGGGTTGAACTTCTCACTTAACTTGCAAGACAAGCTCAAGTTGTAACCTGTAAGTCAGTTTTTACCCCTTGGATACTTCATTTCAGAAGAACATGCTGTTATTACCAGCACCATTGGAATGTGCTGCCCAGAGAGGTAGTGGAGTCACCATCCCTGAAGTGTTTAAAAGGAGACTGGATGAGGCACTTAGTGCCATGGTGTCTGTGTCCAGTTCTGGGCCCCTCAGGTTAGGAAAGATGTTGACTTGCTTGACCATGTCCAGATAAGGGCAACAAAGCCTGTGAGGGGTTTGGATCACAAGCCCTATGAAGAGAGGCTGAGGGAGCTGGGGTTGCTTAGCCTGGAGAAGAGGAGGCTCAGGGGTGACCTTATTGCTCTCTACAACTACCTGAAGGGAGGTTGCAGCCAGGTGGGGGTTGGTCTCTTCTCCCAGGCAACCAGCACCAGAACAAGAGGACACAGTCTCAAGCTGCACCAGGAGAGGTTTAGACTGGATGTTAGGAAGAGATTCTTCACAGAAAGAGTGATTGGCCATTGGAATGGGCTGCCCAGAGAGGTGGTGGAGTCACCATCACTGGAGGTGTTTAAGAAGAGACTGGATGGGGCACTTGTTGCCATGGTTTAGTTGATCAGATGGTGTTGGGTGATAGGTTGGACTTGATGATCTCAAAGGTCTTTTCCAACCTGGTTAATTCTGTATTCTATGACCAAGGAATGGAAACCAGGCATACAATACATATGCCATGTAAGCAGTTAGATGGAAATAAGCAAAAAATAAAAATAAATAAGCAAAACTACCAAAGATCTGAAAAATTAAAAATGACTGAAAAAAAAAATCAGACAAAATTTTGTTTTCAGATTCCAGAAGCACATATTTATTGCACTGAAAAGCCTCTGAGAGCCTCTGAACTTCATGGGGGCTTGTGTACCACTGGAAATCTACCAAAATAGCTATTCTGATGTAATTATTATAATGATATTCCACAATTAAAATGCTTTCTAATGGGATTTGCCATCAACCTGCAATTGGTGATCATGGAATGCCAAGATGATGTCAGCTGTTCAGACATCAATTTTTGTTCTATGAGCAACAGTGCAGGCAAATATAATTTTTGAATCAAAACAGGAGTTCAGGGGTAGACAGAGAACAGTTTAGGGTAAGAGCAGCCAAAAACTGTCACAACATTACAGCTACTATGGAAATACAATGAACAGTTGCTTTTGATTTTCCAGCACTGGAACTAATGAAATTTAGAGGGTCAGTCTAAGAGTCTGACCTTCATCTAAGTCAAGTAAAACAACAGGGTTATGTCTAAAGCAGGTTGGAAACGTGGATAGCAACATCCCTAAACTCTATTTAGTATGGGGCAGGACACCCCTTCCCTCCTACTCTAGAAGCATAATTCAACTAAATCAGAGATTAAGCTTCAGTGAAAAACTATTTCAAATGACAGGAGAGTGTGTATAGTAAAATAAAAGAATATTCCAAAGTAATTTTAGGTCAGCATTGTACCTTTTCTGAAACCTGGCAATGCCAGCGTACTGCACCTGATGGCAAAGAAACCCCCTCCAGCTACGGACGTGATGCCATAATATCTTAGTTTATATTACATAGAAATACAAAAACTCATGGAACCACAGCACGTTCTGAGTTGGAAGGGACCTTTCAAAGTCATCTAGTTCAACCTCCCTACAGCCAGCAGGGACATCTGCAACTAGAACAGCTTGCTCACAGCCCCATACACCTTGACCTGGAAAGTTCCAAGGATGGGGCACCAACCACCTCCCTGGGCAACCTGGGCCAGTGATGTACCACTCTCTACATCAAATATTTCTTTCTCCTCTCTAGTCTGAATCTCCCTTTTGCAGTTTAAACCATCACCCACTGCCCTGTCACAACAGGACCTGCTGAAAAGTCTTTCCCCAGCTTTCTTATCAAAGCTTTTAAGTACCGAAAGGCCACCTGAAGGTCTCCCTGGAGCCTTCTCTCCAGGCTGAACAACTCCAACTCTCTCAGCCTGGCCTCACAGCAGAAGGCTTGCAGCCCTCCCATCATTGCTGTGGCCTCCTCTGGCCCTGCTCCAAGAGGTCCACATCCCTCCTGTGCTGAGGACTCCAGAGATGGCCCCAGCACTGCAGGTAGGGTCTCAGCAGAGCAGAGGGGCAGAATCCCCTCCCTCCACCTGCTGCCCACACTGCAGGACATAGCTGGGTCTGGGCTGTGAGCACGCAGTTTGAGCTCATGTCCAGCTTTTCACTCACCAGTACCCCCAAGTCCTTCTCCTCAGAACTACTCTCCAGCCCTTCATCACCCAGCCTGTGTTGCTACCAGCGTCAGTCCCAACCCAAGTGCAGACTTCACACTTGGCTTTGTTGAACCTCATGAGGTTCACACAGGCCCTATTCTCAAGCCTGTCTTAAATCCCTCTGGGTTTAAGAGGAGGATACCCTATCTTTAAGGAATTAAATAACCCCCACCCCGTGCTACCAAAGTGGCTCACACCATGTTATTCTGCTCACGTTAGGTCAGCTGAATCATGATTCCAGCCTGGAGGATGCACAGTCCCTTCCCAGATGAGTTCTGCACTTAATATCAACACTGACAGGAACAGCTTGCTGTACCAGCTGCTGTGCTACATTTAGATAATAAATGTGTTTAACTACACTGTGAAGAAACAAAATCATGGCACATCTACCAAAGATCTGTGCAGTCAAGCATCGATAAAATGCATTTTTGCTATTTACCTACTTACAGGACACTGTGCAACCACAGCATCTAACCACATTAATAATTAGAGTGAACTCCCCTTCCTTAATGAAATTAGTGCATATAATGTTAAATTACCCTGGAAGAAGAGTTCTGTTTTTACCTCTGTAACCAAGACAATCTGTCTAATGATGCAGATGCACCCACGTGAACTGCATCCATTTCTTCTCAAGGTGGTAACCTGAGGACAGAGCACATCAAATGCTCTGGCAACAGGACATAAGGAAATGGCCTCCAGCTGCACCATGGGAGGTTTAGGTTGGGTATTTAGAAAAATATCTTCGAAGAAAGGGTTGTCAAGCCTTGGAATAGGCTGTCCAGGGCAGCTGTGGAGTCACCGTCCATGAAGGGATTTGAAAGCTGTGTAGATGTGGTGCTGAGGGGCATAGTTTAGTGGCGATATGGCAGTGCTGGGTTAATGGTTGGTTGAACTCAATGATTTCAAAGGTCTCTTACAGTCAAAACAGTTCTATGACTATGTTACAGACTTAGCATGGCTGAAACCACAGGTTTGCTACTAAAAAATTTGCACTTAAATGGACAAAACCCAAAAACAAACAAACAAAAACCCACAGCAAAACCCTGGAGTCTTTTCTCCTTGTCTCCTAAGTGTGAATGGTCAAGAAATATTTCTCCTCACCCATCTTATCTTTCAAAAGGCACCATCTGATTCCCTGTGTCCCTATTGCAAAAGCATGTTAAAAAAATAAATTAAAATGCACACATCTACTGTGGATGAAAGTGCTAACAGAAAGCACTAGCATGGCTTGTGTGAGCTGCCATTGTGCTGGCCTGACAGACATTGCTTCTAAAATCTCTTCCTAGAACATATGGGATGTTCCTCACTGATAAGTTTTAAGCAAGGAAAAAAAAAAAAAAGAAAAGAGAGACTTCAATCTAAACCAAGGCTTTCATTTGCAGATTTTGTACAGAATACACCATTTATGCAAATAATTAGCATTTGAAAAGGCTATGCAATACTGTCTGATATTTCATGAGGCTCTGAGTGAGATCTACTGAAGCACAAAATGTCTTGTTTCCTTTTTAGATAAAAGATCTCACATAATGGGCTGTCAACTAAAGCAGGACTTCTAGAATAAAAATGCTTATACATTGTGTCCTGAGCTGTTAATTCATCCATATGACCCCTGTTATGTATGTTCAGTTGAAGACAGGCTAAGGAGAAACAAAAAACAGAATCATAGAGTGGTAAGGGATGGAAGGGACCCCTGGAGATCAAGTCCAACCTCTCTGCCAAAGCAGGATCACCTAGGGCAGGTCACACATGACAGCATCCAGATGGGTCTTGAAAGTTTCTAGAGAAAGGGACTCCACAACCTCTCTGGGCAGCCTGTGCCAGGGCTCCAGCACTCTCACAGTCAAGAAGTTTTTCCCTCATGTGAAGGTGAAACTTCCTGTGTTTCAGTTTGTATCTGCTGCCCCTTGTCCTATCACACGACACTGAGAAGAGACTGGCTTCTTCTTCTTGACACCCACCTATCAGACATTTGTAAGTATTAATAAGGTCTCCACTCAGTCTTCTCTTTTCCAAACTAAACAGCCCCAGGTCTCTCAGCCTTTCCTCATCAGACAGATGTTCCAGTCCCTTGACCACTCTTGTAACCTCTGTTGGACATGCTCTAGCAGCTCCTGGTCCCTCTTGAACTGAGCATCCCAGAACTGGACACAATACTCCAGACATGGTCTCACCAGGGCAGAGTAGACGGGGAGGAGAACCTCCCTTGACCTGCTGGACGCAGTTCTTAATGCACCCGAGGATAACACTGCCCCTCTTGGCCACAAGGGCACATCGTTGTACCATGGATAACTTACTGTTCACCAGGACTCCAAGGTCCTTCTCCATCTCCTCAGAGATAAGAATAAATGTATGGAGCAGCCAGAAGGAGCCCAGAACTAATGAGCAGGCCAGGCATACACTGCACATTTGATCTTTCCACCAGGAGCAGTGGGAAAAGCAAGCCAATGAGATTTAGAACATATTTTCATTGTTCTGTAAAAGGGACTGCTCTGCAAGCTGCATACACAGCTTTGGTGGGTCTCTTCCAATGTGCCCACATATGCCTGTGTCTGGGTTAATATCCCCAAACAGCACCCCAGTCAAGTTCATCTGTTCCGGATCTGCAGTGCTGATGGCCTAGGCCCCTCAGAAAACCTTAATAATTCTAAGGTGGAAGTTTTATTTCTCATCACTGTTAAATCAGCAACCTGTATTCAAGGTATTTGCATCCCTAGTAATTGCATCCTATAAAGATGTCACTTTTTACATTTAGTGATAAATTCATCCTTTTATCTTTTTCTCTTTGGTTTTGATTGCTTGCTGTTAAACACCATGAAGAATGGAGCAATGAAGTGACAGAACAAGGGGCTTAGGGAGTAACAGATTGTTGCTTTGAGATGACAAATGACATAGTGGTGAAATCCAGAGGTCTGCTCTACCACTCCAGAGGACACTGGAGTGAACAATCAGCTGAAGAAGCACAAGAGGCTGCTGACATGATTGCACACACCACAGCAACTGCACAGCAGCACTGACCTATGTTGTTATTCTGGGTTTAAAGGGAGGTTCACAAAGCTCTTACCATGAAATCAGCAATATCAGATATAAACACACTTTCACAGGAGTCACTGGTAGGTCCACTGTCAGCTTTGGAACTATTTGGGACACAGGTATGAAACCATCTGCACAATAGGGATGTGCAGTTAACACTTTAGCTCTTCTTTCAGCTAGTGAAGGATTCCTTAACCCAGTATTCCCCGCACAATGCTGTTGTCATCATTTGACAATTTCTTCTAATATTAAAAAATCTTTTCATGTTTAGCATTCTCAATAACTCTAGAGTTTCTCTTCCCATTCACCAGCACCCAAAGTGGCCTTCTGAGTCAGCTCAAATGTCAAATCAAAAGCCATCAGCAAACCAGACTTCACAATAGACATTCAATTAAAAGATTTGGTGAGCTTTCAATCACATTTTATTGTTCAACTGCTATCTATGCTCAAAACCCCACGAGCAGTCCCACACCAATAGCTTCCAACTGCATGAAGTAAGTGTCCTTTTAGCAATGCCAACATTCCTAACTTAAAGGGGGCTTATAAGAAAGATAGGTACAATCTTTTGAGCAGGGCTTGTTGCAACAGGACAAGGGGTGATGGGTTTAAACTAAGTGAGAGATTCAGACTAGAGAGAAGGAAGAAATTTTTGATGCTGAGGATGGTGAAACACTGCTGCAGGTTGCCCAGAAAGGTGGTAGATAGAATAGAATTAACCAGGATGCCCCATCCCTGGAACCACTCCAGGCCAGATAGTTTGGGGCTCTGAGCAATCTGCTCTAGTTAGCAGACTGCAAGGGGTTTGGACTAGAAGACCTTTAAAGGTCCCTTCCCACCCAAACCAATCTATGATTCCCGCTGAGTCCCCACTTCCCCTCTTTTACCAGTATGCACTTGTCCACTGTTCTGGCAACCAGTAAGAACAAGGTTTCCCTTGATTTTGACCAAATGAGAAATGTCTTTCTTGCACAAAGCAATTGACCAGAGCTGCTAGAAATTCACAGGCCAGTCTCCTAGAAGGCTCAAGTGCTGGTCATGAAAACAGAGCGTACCTTTGGTCTTCCTGCTTTTCTGGCTTGCAGCTGCTCCCACTAAGTACACACATTCAAATTAACACAGAAAGTAGCATATCCACAACATTAAGACTAATGACTCAGGGGAAGAGGAGGAAAAGGAAACAGGGAAAGATACAGCCTAAAGCAAGAAGTCTGATTGTCATTTAGAATAATCAGCCTTAGATTCAGGCTAGAGTTGGTACTGTAAATATTACAGATCACTCACATAGCTGTATTTTTGATGATCCTTCCTTGGTCCATTTTCTGCCCAATACCATGCACAACAAACACAATGTGACTAGTTTGTGGTGGCTTGTCCTCTAACGTAGCTTCTTCTACATAGCCTCTATGTAGCCTTGTCCCACTACTCGAAGCTGTAGAAAAAAACATCATCCTATATTAGTTACATTCTATGAAGTGTAATGGTCTTATATGCTGACAGAAGCTTAATTTTGCTCACACCAACACATGCTGTAAAGAAGATTATACGTGAAGGAGTAAGACGTATTTTGGAATAGCTGCAATTTTAACCTCTTGAGGGATTTGAGTGAGTAGGAAATACTAATTGCATGGATTCATTACCAGGCCTTTTCCACTGTAAAGATAATTTCAGAAGTGTTTTGAAAACCACATTTTCCATAGCTGTGCGCTTTTACAACACAATACTCTTCTCCTGTATGTCTCAGTCATTAAACTTCTTTATATATCTGCCTTACTCCCACAGCATGGAAATACCACAGAAATGTCTGGCCACCCACTGTCACTTTCTCTGTCCCAATTAAGAAAGCTTTACAGTTTTGATGGGGAAAACCTCTGTTTGACTTCAAGCTGATCCAACCTCACATTCTTCTGTTCAGTGGCCAAATCAATAATCAATTAACCAGGGCAAATCTGGGTGCTGAGATGCTTGAGAAACCTGCACAGTGTGTCTCCACCCCCCTCTAGTGACAGACCCCTAGAGAGGACCACAGCCACACTGAGTCCAGAAACCCCTTCAGAGGGTCATGTACAAGGTGGCAGCATGGTTCCCCACCACAAAAAATGGGAAACAGCCAACCTGTTTTGTTTTAAAAGAGAAGAAAAACACTACAAAACCCTGAAGGGCAGATTTTTTACACAGGATAGGTTTTGCCTACCAAACGGAATTCTATTTGAGATTTCCCCCTCTGCCAAAATTGTTTAGGACAGGTATTATTTGTTGCACAGTAGCGAAATAATATTCTGGATACAGAACATTTACTTTTTTCTGGAGCTGAAGCACTGAACTATATTAATTTGGGGCAAACAGTAATTAAGTATCCACCCAAGAACCCTGTGGGGTAAAAGGACAATAATTACAGGACAGAGGTATGGAGTTTAAAGCCAAACTTATTACCTGACCTTGCCTCTTCAGAGACCAAGGAACAAACTAGATGTGTATGTTCTTGGTTTTGTGGTTGTGCAGGAGCATGAGGCCAGAGAGGACAAGTTCCAGCTTTCCAGGTTGGCAATAAATTGCCTTTTGGTTGACAGAGACCATCCCAGCCTTGCTAGCTCTATGATTAGTAGTTTTGAGCTAAACCAAGCCTGGATTCCTACTGAAAACAATTCCTGTCTAAATCTTTCACTCCTCCTCTCAGTTGGTATGTTTAAGGAACAGAAAAAAAGGCAAGAGGTGGTGAAAGATGAAGGAGCGATAGTGTACTTGAGGAATCCATCACAGCATGCAAGCACACACTGGTGAAGTTAAGGTTGCAAAGGGAACTGCAATTCTCTTACTGTGTCTGTGACACTCTGACACTGTAATAATTTCATATCATTGTAATGCTGAGTGCTGCATCCAAAACAATAATATGCAATAAAATTAACTCACAGCCCACTCACATCTAGTTATGATTGTGTACACCCACCTAAAGACCCTAATCTACTCGTCTGTAAAAACTACCATAGTTATTCACATTATTCTTTACAAACTCTGAGAAATACTACCTTTGGAAAACCCCAACTTCTGTGTAACAGTTCTTGCAATTTTAGATGTGGTTGCATCACTGTAAAGATACACTTCATCCACACTGTGCCAGTCCACATGGTTGCGACTCAACTTCAGACTATGAATAGCTGCAGCAAAAAGAAACAACATTTAATTTAGATGGGTAAGATTAAAAACAAACAAACAAACAAACCCTCTTCAAATAGAGACAAAAGGATAATTCATCAACAGGTCAAAAGCTAAAGCTCCCTTATACCTAAATCTGTATTATTTCTTACCTTGGAAAGGTTTTTAACATTTAGGATTAATCTGCCCAGGACAAGCAGCAGTTTGGACACCACTTCTGAGGACATTTCACATCATTCTCCTCCCACCCTTATTTTGGGTTGGCTGAAGACAAAACCTAAGTGGAGGCAGGGCAAAGCATCCTGAACTACTGCAGGTTGGTGGGACGACTGAGGGCTGCCCCACAGACTCTCAGCACTAGAAGAAGACATTTCACTCCTATCTTCTCTCTCCTGGCTCTGTATGGTGAGATCCTTGGTTTTGACTGCACTCTGCAGTGACCCAGAGGCGTTCAATGACTCCATTACTCGAAGGCTCCATTGCATTTCTTTCCTTTCAGAAATATCTAGGAGCTGGAAATGTGGTTGAATGAGCAAGCCTGTGAATGAGTAATTTCTGGCACAGAACAGAATCTAGCTCTTTGAAAAGCCACTAAGAGGCCCAGTGTTTTTTGTGCAGTTATTGTGTTTTCCAGATTCAGAACTGATTGAGCGCTGGGACCAACCTCATGACATACACTGCCTGATTGTCAGGATTAAGCCCAGCAGGCATGTTATAATGCAGATCAGAATGTCTCATCTAAAGCTTGGAGCTTGCAGGAGCAAAGCAGTACCACAGCTGTATTAGTAGTAATTTGGATTTCACCTTGAGTTTGGAAATCTGCTTCATAGGTCTCATCTAACATGGGATACACAGCATTTGGAAAGCTGACAACAGCAATAACCCTGTGACAAAAAAGAAGTGTTACTTAACTGTCATCAGCCTTGCTCAAAAGCTCAAAGTTGTGGAAAACACCCAGGAAGGCTGCTTTGGGTTTGTTGGTGTGTTGTTTTGGGGTTTTTTGCCATAACAAGCAGAGCTCTAACCCATCTCCTACTTGAAACCACTGAAACGATTTTTTTTTTTGTACTCTTCTAAAGCATTCTGAGAAAGCTTGGGCCATCATAATTTCATGTTTTAAATGTGCTACAGCACAAACCAACCACAGGTTGTGACCCTTCTCCTGTAGCATGTTTGGTTTCTTTGCCAAGGTCTGACCTAGTCTGATGAAAAAAACTAAATGAAGTCTGTAAGAAGCAAGGGGATTAGAAAAGGATTACCCCTTCAAAAAACAAAATAACATGAACTGTATTGCTGTTTTACACTGACAGAGCGAGAACAGGAAAGGAAGAAGCCTGGCTTTGAAGAGCAGACATCAGCTGAGGGGAATGACTGACCAGAGCAAGAAGTAATCAATGAACATGCTTTCATAAACACCTTTGCAGGCAGAGAGATGGGTCCAGGTCTAAAAATCTCTATTTAGAACTGGAGCAAGAAAGGAAAAGAAATTCCCAGCAAGCTTCCCCTTTCAGACTCAAAGACAGTGCAACAGACACTGATGTCCTGAGATAGGCACACAGTCTAGTGGCAAAGGCATGACACTGCCCTGCAAATGCCTCTGCAATGTCTTGCATCCTCAACTCCATGACAAACAGACTTGTTATGCATTGTTTAGCAGGTCCTTAAAAGCTGTTGTGCTAAAATTCCTCCCTGAATATGTTCCTGGGGGAGCTGAGACAAAAGAGCTTGAAGCTTGGTACCTTGGGACGTTGTGCTCAAGGTCCAAAGCATGCAGAGGCAGAAAGGCCCATGGCTGAGTCACTTGTTACTACTGAAGAAAAGCACTTTGGAAAGGAGCAACCTGAAACTCTCTCTGGACTCAAGTACATGAAAGAATATACAGGGAGAAGCAGGTTTTCCTTACCCTGCATGAATTACTCTCATTAGGGAAGAACAATTTCTAATTCTTACTCTTATGGTGTTCCTCAAACACATGTATATTGAACGACACATCAGAATGAAATACAACACATGCAAGCACTGAGGAACTGCAGATGAAATAACCAATGTCATTTCTCTGCATATTTAGCAATGCTTTCAGAAGGGAACCTGAAGAATTCAGTCTACTGTTAACAAAAGCTCCACATGAAACAACCAGAAAGCTTGAAGTAGGAACATACTTCCCTGTCTCTTGACAGAGAGACTTACTTCTCTGAGTTGTATTGTTAATATATACAGAATGACAGAATGGTAGGGGTTGCCAGTGACATCTGGACGTACTGAATTCAAGCTCAGATCTTTTTACAGGCCTTGGACTACACAATTTTCCTTTCTGCCCAGCACCCAGTATAAAAAGACAAGTGTTTATTTATTCTTGCTTCTCAGTTTTCCTTAAACCACAAAGCATCAGCAGCTTTTAGGGAAGCAGTAGGATCCAGGACATGTGTACGGACAGTGCCTTACAGAGAATCTACCAATTTGCCAGGGAGATGACAACTTTTGCAACTTAAACTGACATATTTACATTTTATTTTGCATCTCTTCACAAACATTATTTGCCAACACCTTCACTGCTTTGCTTTTCAGTGCCTGTCCTTGTGCACACTCCTGAGCAAAGCCCAAACCAGCAGTATAAAGGCTCACTTACTGAAAAAAGTGAAAAAGTTGTCCTAGTGGAGCCACATCTGGAATACTGGCTCCAGTTTTGGGCTCCCCGGTTCAAAAGAGACAGGGAACTACTGAAGAGAGTCCATCAGAGGCTATGAAGATGCTGAGGGGCCTGGAGCATCTCTGTGAGGAGGAAAGGCTGAGAGTCACGGGGCTGTTGAGCCTGGAGAAGAGCAGCCTGAGAGGGGATCTTTTCCACAACCAGCAAGAGCTAAAAGCAGGGGGCAAGAGGATGGGGCCAGACTCTTTTCAATGATGCCCAGCAACAGGACAAGAAGCAAGTATCTTCTTACTATGGTGGGGTGGGACAGTGTCTTCTCTTTCTTAATTTATAGTAATATTGAGAAGTCTGTTCATCCTCAGATCCTGGATGTGATGTCAACCATTGGAACAAAATCCCCTAGTAAGGGAAAAATGTATCACTGTGTCCTCCAGGCCCTCTTGATATGCAAGAAAATACATTAAAAATAGAATAGAGACCCAACTTGACAACTGTTGTTGTGCATTATCTTTACTAAGACTGTGTCGTAGCAATGACAGTATCTAGGGAGGCAAAAAAGGTACAGACTTACAGATCTGCATGGCAGAAACCAAACTCAGAGAAGAGCTGAGATCAGTCACAAGGATGAAGGATTCATAAGTCATGTATGCAGGCACATCTAGGTAAAGACATTGGTTTTATGTCACTATGAACAGGAATCATAGAAGGGTAGGGGCTGGAAGGGACCTCTAGAGATCAAGTCCAATGCCCCTGCCCATACAGGATCACCAAATCAGGAGATACTCTTTAAGCAAAAGAACCCCACCCCTGCAACAAGTCTCCTCCTCATGAGGGCCTTCACTGCACCAAGGATGGTGAGGAGATTCTCAAGACTCTCAGGAGTCCAACCAAAATGTGCTTCTGCTGCCACCAGACCCAGGGTGTTAATAGTGAGGCAGGAAATGAAAAGAAAAACAAGAAAAACTGTCTTCGGAGAAGATTTGATTGCAGTCTGAAAATCATCATCCTAAAAAGAAATCAAAATATGGAAACTGTGCTGTCCAGGTGTGGCATAACAAGAGATGCTATTGCTGTTTTGAAACTGATCACAAAGAAAAGAAAGTTGGTTTCTCCTGAAGATGATTAGGTAACATGTTTTACATTCTCTTTGCAGAACAAGCAGTGACTGTCCTAGAAATCTCCTGCATGCTGCAGAGATGGTAAAATTGACAGCTCAGGAGCTTTTCATAGCAAGAGATCTCACAGAGTGTCAGGAAGTCACCAAGGCATGCAGTAGCATGGCTGAGGAAGCCAACTTGCAGAATTCAGATTAGGCAGTGGGTACAGCACAAGGGAATGCTCTTTGTGTTAGTAGTTCTGCTTTCTGGGTCCTTCAGGAACATGTTTTCCATGTTTGTGGATTCTCTCCAGAGCACCGGGCCAGGGTATTCCTGAGCTTCACTGAGGTCTGACTGCAGCTACAACATCTCTGAATGTCAGGCACAGAAAATGCAAGGTCTCCTGTAAAACCATGGGACTGGAATCCCTCTCTGGTCTGGACCAGGCTTCTCACAACTTTATATTGACATGAACTGCTTCTCTAACACTGACAATATACACAGACTCCTTAGCAGGTGTCTCCTGAGGTGCATTTTCCCCAGTTGCAGAAAACCCTTGGTATTCTGCACACTGCTTACTTTGGGACTGAAAGCCAAGCTCATGGAAATCAGATCAAGTTTTGAGTTCCTGTGTAGCCAGGAAAAAAAAGAAAGGGAATCTTCTTTTCAGCAGTATCAACCAAGACAGACACCTAGAATATGAGTATGGGGAAGGCACAACTCCACTGTATATAGAAGACAACCTGATGCTGAACAGGAGTGAGCAAGCCATGCAAAACCAGGGAGAGAAGCCCAGGAGAAAGGAGAGGAATCGAGAAAGTACTTCCTCCAGGTGAAAAAACTGATGGTTGCTACCACACAAACCTTCCATTTCACCAAGAGAGAAAACCTTTATAGATGAAAAATGAAGAGTTAAACATAAAAAAACAGAATACATATTCCTAAAGCCTTGAAGAATCTGATCTCAATAAGACTGTAGAAACTCATCTTGAATCAAAGTAACTGAAGAATAACTGAGGAGCAGAAATTCTGCACTGTTTTTGATGCTTATGGAGAAAGCTGGAGATATGCACATGTAAACATCCTCCCAGCTGGAGTGCTTGAGCAGATGAACACCTCCAGCATCAAGTGCAGACAGACAGGCACTTGAACATGACATTTCACCATGGCATTTTAAATTACATCTTTTTTTAAAGCAAGCACTTGTGGGTTTTTTGACAGGATACTTTCATCCCTGCCAAGACCAAAGCATGGGGTGATTCTCTTCTAACAGAATTTGACTGTGCTCAAAACAAAATTAATTTAGAGGAAAGCATCTTTGAAGTGCTGAGAGCTGATCTTACCTTCATCTCCACCACAAAGGCACTGTCATTCCAGGCAGGGCTAAAGACCAGAAGAGGGATATGTGCTGTCTGAAAACCATTTCTGCCTTCTTTTTTTACCTTTTTTTTTAAATGTATTTTTATTTAAATGTAGGTGCCTTGCCATCAGTAAGCAGTGGTTTCTATCCAAGAGCCTGCCACAGGTAGCTAAGAGCATAATTTGACTGGGATTGTTCTTTCTTAAACAGCTCCAAAGCTCTGATACATAAACCTGAGGGACAGTTGTAGATTTTTCTTATTTATGTAAACAACAACTAAAAAAGACAAACCACTAAAAGGACTGCTGCTCTTAATTAGAAAGGGCTGTTTCACTTTGCTGTCATTTTCATACTGCACTTTACCACCTCTCAATTAATCAGTGTCACTTTTTGTTGTACCAGCAATTACTTTTAAATTGAAGCACACTCATTACCACAACTGAACATGATTTGGAGGAAAAAAATAAGCAAAAATTGCAATTACAATTACAAAACAAAAGGTAGAAGCTCTTTCCTACTGCTCCAGGCAGTAACACTTAATCACCATTAGGAGATTCGAGCTCCATGTGTGAGAAGAGACAGGAAAAAGTTTACTGTCAAAAATGTTTATTTAAAACATTTTCATTTGGACCAATTTATAGGAAAACATAATGAAAGGAAACAAAAAGGCAAACATTCCTGCATTGTAGAATAAATTCTCATACTTTACAACATCCCCAAGAGCTAGAAGAATACATGATGTGACAAGGATAACTCTAAACCTACCTCGAAACATTTAGATTTTAAACCTAGGGTGCATTTTCCAGAGGTCTAGGTCCACAGCCACTGAAGTCTGTAAAAGTTTAATCACTACTGGCTTTAATGGTTGCAGTGAAAGACCAGTGACAAGTACTTTTGAGCCTCTGCAATCAGTAACAGCTCCTCTAAGATCTGCTCCCAATTTCAGAAACAAATTTGCATGTCAGCTGCTGCAAAGTTCAAGGGTTTTACCACCTGTTTTATCAGCCTTTCCCTTTTTATATTGTATGTGCAAAGACTCATTCCATTCAACTAATATAGAAGCTGCAGTAAAAATTATTTACAACATTAAGGATGCATGCACTATCCAGAAAAAGTGACAAAGATTACCTAATACACCCCCCCATGCTCTCTCTGACACTACCAAACTTCAAAATGTTGCTTTTTGTTTATTGAAAAAGCCAAACCACACATAAAGAGCATAAGAAGCAAACTTTTGCAGATTTCATTGCACTCACAAACAATTATAATAAGGATTACTGCAGGACAGTGTTAGCATCTACTTTGCTCTAAGATTCACAAGGCTTCTACTTTTTCTTCTAAGATTTATGATGCTTTTTCCTTCCCTTTTGGAGGAAATGGCATGAATACAACTCAAGAAATTGAAGCATGTAAATGTAACACATTTAACTGGGATAAGCAAACTAGGTTTTCAAGCTTCCTAAGCCAGGAGTACTACAGGAAAAAAAAGAAATCTACAATTACTGTACCTTGGGAATGCTTTCGCTTAAGACATGCAGCCTCTGACTTCTCCTTATATCCTCTCCATTTGAACAAAGAAGGGAGGGAGAAGGGAGGGAGGTAGTAGAGAACTAAAAGTAAAAACACTGAGCTTCAAAGTAAAATTTTTAAAAGGGGGGTAATTTTCATTAGTATTTATCACTTTTAGGAGGGTGGGGGAAAAAAAAAAAAGTTGGCACATTTTCTGTATACACATTAAAAAAAACCCCTCTGGTTTTGTAGCAAAAGTGTCAGGTCACATTAGCCAAATCTAAATTTTTCCCTCTTCATAAACAGTTATGATAGCACAACAAAGCTAAAGGCATCAGTAAAGGACAGCTGGGACACAGTACAATCAGGTTCACCAAATGCCTTTGCATTTATACTTACAAAAGCACAAATGATCTATTTGTATAGGGTAGACCCCAGTAACCCCTCTTAAGTATATGCTAAACATTTGAGAAAGAAGCAAAAAGCAACTTAATTTTAAGCACACCTCTATAATTTTCCCCAAGGAGTGTAAGTGGCTCATTAAAAGCTAGATTAGCCAAAATAACCCTACTCTGCCCTGCTCTGTAACTCCTGTTTTCTGTGGTGAAATGCAACAACATGGTTTCATGCCTTGCTGCTGAGCTTCTTGATGGTAAGACAAGTCCACAGCTTCTGTTAGACTTGCAATCATCTTTAATTTTACTCCTCATGAAGATACCGAAATGCTGCACAGCAATCCAAAGGATTCTTTTTTCAGGGACTTCTGTATTGTGTGATTATTGAAGGAAATATGGAAGTGTAAGTGAAAGCTGCTGCTAAGGAGCAGGTCAACCTATGTTAGCAGGAAGAAGCTGCTCTTGGCACTCCCACAAGAGAACTTGTCTTCACTGTTAACTCAGGCATAATAGACAGATACTTTTCCACTTCTTCAGGGGTTCCTGAGCAAGGCCAAAAGTCCTACAGATCTACACCTGCCCTTTTCTGTGGGCCCCTCACTCACACAAATCTTAATTTCAAAATGTTTTAGTCTCAAAAAACCTGAGTTAGTCAAGAGAACATGTTTAAAACCCAGTGAGAAACCAAGACTGTCCAGCTTGGCTTCTGAATCCAGTCATTAAGCTGTAAAATCAATTAGGAGAGTGGGGAGAAGTGAGAGTGAATGACATCTTCCCTTACAAACACCAGGTGCAATTAATACTCCATGATCCAGTAACTTATGCCAGCATGAGTGATATTCCCTGGTTGTGTCAGGGGCTTTGGTGATGGTCCAGGATCCCACATCTTCACAACCTCAGCTAACAGCTCTGTCAGCAGATGCCTTAATGCAGATGCAAGTGAAGTATATTACTATTCACATCAAAGGAGAAGAAAATTAGGCTCATAGCTACTGCACTTGAGACTTCATGGAATAATTTAGTCTGTAGAATATTTTACTGCCAGTTCAACACTCAAGGAGCATGTATACAGGAAATCCAAGATGACTACAGGGAAAAAATGATACAGTGAGTGTTAAACACTAGAACAGACTGGTTGGAGAGGCTGTGGAGTCTCCATTGTTGGAGGTAGTCAAAACCCCACTGGAAACATCCTGAGCAACCTGCTCTCATAGATTGTGTGGCTTTGAGCAAGGAAATAGGACTAGACCATCTCCAGAAATCCCTCTTGATCTGTGTGACTCTCTTACCTAAAGGTTAACCTTAGCAGGCTGTGACAAAAATCTATATACATTTTATGAAAAAAGAAAATATTTCAAACATAATTACCCCCACACACACTCCCTAACTATTCCAAATACAACTTCTGTAGTTTTTGTGGTATGTAACCACATTCCACAAAAAAAAAAAAAAAAAGAAATTCCAGAAAAAACCCAATACATTTATACCCTTTCAAAAAAATCAATGCATTAAAAAAATTCTGATTCTGACCCACAGGATTTTTCTACAATTCTTATCATCTATCACAGAATCATAAACTTGATCACAGAATAACTTCTGTCAAAGGGAGTTTTGGGGCTTGTCTGCTCCAATCCTCTACACATAGCAGGACTGACTTAAAGTTGGGTAAAATCCATTTGGAATCAGGTTGCTTAGGAGTTCTGAGCATCTCTCTGTGCAAATACACTGAAGGACATCTATTCCTATCATACTATCACATATATTAAGCTTCCAGCTTCACTTCATCCTTAATTAGGATTGTCAGATCATACCTCAAAAAGATCATGGAGTAACAGATGATAGGTACTCAACTGTAGTTGTGATAGTAACAAGTATTCTTAAGGTAGATATGGAATTACAAACCCATTCTGGTTGAAAAAAAGATCTTTGAGATCATCAAGTCCAGCTGTTAATCCAGCACCAACAAGCCCACCACTAAACCATGTCCCTTAGCACCACATCTCCATGGCTTTTAAATCCCTGCATGGATGGGGACTCCACCACTGCCCTGTGCAGCCTCTTCCAGGGCTTGGCAGCACTTTCCATGAAGAAATGTTTCCTAATATCTAATCTAAACCTCCCCTAGAACAACTTGAGGCCGTTTCCTCTTTTCCTATCACTTGTTACTTGGGTGAAGAGACAGACCCCCAGCTGGCTCCAACCTTCTTTTGAGAAGTTCTATAGAGCCAGAAGGTCTCCCCCTCAGCCTCCTTTTCTCCAGGCTGAACATCTCCAGTTTCCTCAGCTGCTCCTGTCACGACGTGTGCTCTAGATAAACATTAGAGCTGCTAGAGAGTATTATTGATACCAAGGGTCATTTTATCACATACCCTTTGAGCCACTGCTCAGTGGTCTTGAATGGAACAATCACAACTAGCCCTCATGGTAACCTAGAGCAGTGGAAGAAACCATTCACCACTACCCCTCAGGAGCACGCTGAGCTCTTGCTGTTCCTGCTCTGCTGTTTGACACCACCACTGAGACATGGAAGGTAAGAGATGATAATTTTACTGTGGCAAACCACTGAACCCACAGGTTGAACCTGCAGATGAAAGTCACACTGTGACAAAAGTTACTCATCCATCTCTGACTGCCTTCCTGTGCTTGAAACAGTGGGCACCTGCCTACTAACATCTCTGTGCCTGTGGAACTCACAGCACAGGATATGTGGGCTCTGGACACAGAGCAAGAGAGAAAAATCAACAGTGAAACAGTGACTTTGACCCTCCATCAAGAAATTCTTGGTCTGAACATCACTGCCTTTATTGCAGTTAATGCCGTTAGCAAAATATCTACACTGGGAACCCTTAGGAATCTGCTATGATCTGAGTTCATGGTCTTGTTTTATCTTACAATGGCCTTGATATTACTGAAATCTCTTGAGAACACTGCTCCTTTGATGGACTACTTTAGCTAAGTCCTGAACTCACTGTCTGCATCAAAAGCCATTTCCAAATCTTATGTGGTTCTGTAAGCTCTAAGCTATATTGACTGCTAAAAAAGTACTACAATACCATTTGCCTAGTCCCTTCCAAGTGGTTTCAGCTGCAATACTTCTTCACAGAACAAGTATTATAATCTAGGTTTTTCTCAGAAATATTTATGTAATTATTTTACAATAGTAAGTGTAATCAATGGGTAGATGTAGTATGAGAAGGGTCAGTGTTCCTGCACAGACATAAAACCCATTCCCAATCTGATCACATAAGCACCTCACATGCTTCCAGATCTTAAGGACTGAAGTTCGTATCCCATATTTAACCTTTGGAACCTAAAAATGTAGATCAAAATGTCACACCTTCTGTTGCAGAATCACTGATTATAGGGGTTGAAAGGGTCCTCTGGAGATCATCATGTCCAATTTTCCCACCAGAGCAGGATCATCTAGAGCAAGTTGCACAGGACAGCGTCCAAGTGGGTTTTGAATTACTACAGACTTCATCACCTCTGAGAAACTGTTCAGTGCTCTACCACCCTCAAATTAAAGAAGTTCCTCCTCATGTTCAGATGGAACTTTCTATGTTCAAGTTTGTGCTTGTCATCCTTTGTCCTGTCACTGGGCACCATTGAACAAAGACTGGCCCCATTCTCCAGACACCTACCCTTTAAGTATTTGTAAGCACTGACCCCCTCCTCAGTCTTCTCCAGGCTAAAAAGCCGAAGTCCCTCAACCTTTCTTCATGTGACAGGTGCTCTAGTCCCCTAATTACAGTCCTTTGCTATACCCTCTCAAGCAATTCCCTGTCTTTTTTGAACTGGGAAGCCTAGAACTGGGCACTACTCTGGGTGTTGATGTTAATTTACATATGTTAAGTTCAAAGAACAAATTTTTCTTAAGGACAGGCAAAGCTAATAGGAAAAAATAGTCTAGTGTTACTTGGATATAAAAAACAAGTACCAGACAAATTAATTAGAGGTCTTCAAATCTTCCCCAACATGGTCTGTCTCTCAACAGAGCCAGCAGATCAACAAATCAGACCTGGAAGCCCACATGCACTCTTACTGCAGTGCAGCATCTCATTTAGGGGTTAAGGTGTCATCCCAGTTGACAGCTTTTAGCACAGACTGGAGTGGCAAATGCCAAGCTCTGCTCCTCAACACAACTACAAAATGGCAATAGCATGACTCTCATTCTGCTCAGAAAAAATATATACAATTACTTTATGCAAAGACAAGCCAGTGCCTTCCTGAATCTGTCAATATGCAGATTTGTGCAAATGTGTGATTTGCATTAAATGCAGGCTGCAGACACTGAATTTCCCAACAAAGCAGATGAGATGCAGCCAACTCCCCAGTTCCTTATCCTCATCAGTGTGGTTTCCTCTTGGCTACTCTGTCTTAAAGATCACAGAATCATTTTGCTTGGAAAAGACCTTTAAGATCATCAAGTCCAACCATTTATAGCAACATCCTTTCCTTTATCAACAGCAAAACATTTAAACTGAAAAACCTATGTGGAATTTGGTCAGGATCAAAGCAGACTCCAGGATAGTAAGATGTGAAACAGTGCAGTCAAGCTTTGGAGGAAATGGGTGATGACTTGCAGCATCTGCTTGCACCAGGACTTCAGCAGTGTTCCTCTGGCCTGGTTTTAGGAGACAGAGCTCCTATATAGGGTCAATGAAGAGACAGTTTCATGCTCTCAGGATCCCTCCCTGACATGAATACAATTCTGCTGGTCTGTGGTGGTCTGAGGAGTCAGCTGTCACATGCCAACATCTATCATGGACACTGTGCTTCAGAAATCTCAGCAGACTTAAACAACCACCACCTTGATGGGACCGTAATATGTTTCATGCAGGATGCAATTACAGCAAATTGTAGCATTTAAGGAATTTATAACCTGAATTCAGCACTTCTCCAACTAATTATGTTTACTTCACCAGAAATAATTCAAGTTGTAAAGCTTCTCCCAGTGCCACGTGCAGATGGCAATCATGGATGCCAGATAATCAGAGATGTATTCAGAGGCATATTGTAATGACAAAAAAAACCCTATTCACATTTACTGGTAGCTGTAATTTTCCTGCAACTCTCCTATTACTGTGAAAAAAAAAAATCAACTAAATCTATTAAAAGCTATTGGAAACTTGACAGCCCAATTTGCAGCAACTGCACACATAGATTGGGATTTTTTATGTGTGGGTTTTTTGTGTGGTTTGTTTTCTTTCTGTGTTTTTGTTGTGTTTTGTTTGTGTTTGTTTTTCTTGTTTGTGCTTTTTTGGTTTTGTTTTGTGCTTTGTTTTCTTTCAACTTCAGTTTTAAAAAATACACTGGTGTCTGACTTTGGAGGGTTTTATTTCCCCCCCTAATCTTATATTTGCATATGTATTAGGGATTATGTCTTTTTCATCATTCTTTCAACCTCAAATCTGAAAATTTCTGCTCCACAGACCAGACTTTTTCTTAAAAAACCTGAACTCTCTTCCTTACTCAAGAAGAATACAAGTACAACTGAATCATTCTTTCCCTCCTTTCCCTCTTTATCTTACTCCTTCCTTCCTTCCAGAATTAAGCCACCAAAGGCTAGAAGCACTCAGCAGCATGAAAAGATGTGTTTTTCATGCAAAAGCATACTACCCCTACCAGAAACAGGGTGCAGCTGTACTAACAATGCTGAGCTTTGTATCAGTACACTGGAACAATAGATTAGTACAAATAGACAGAAATACAGGTATAAATGCCTTTTAAAAGGGTAGTTGCACTGGCATGGTGCTATAGCTCAGGGCTCACATCATTTTATGCATCTGCTTGACAGAGCTGTTGAAGGAGACTGTGCTGTAGGCATGGCCAGAGGAAAGATCTTCTAAAGTGGGATAAATAGGAAAAAAAAATATTCAGAGACTCCTTTGTAGCTTTAAGGGGATTTAGAAACTTAGTTACTCTCTGTACTGTTGAAAATGCTCCCTGATTCAACAAATTGATTCCTGTTTTTCCTTACAGTAATCATAGAAGCACCACAAATCCTTCCTTGCTCCCAATTTATTTACAAGCTTGTACTTGTGTGGTCCATGCAGCTCACATATAAGAGCTCCTCCATGCTCAAGGCCAAAATACAGCCACTCCTGCACTCTGTAACTGCTTTCTACACAGTTTAACTGAAAGAGTTTAAAAGTGAAGTTGTTTTGTAAATAATAACACAACAAAACTCCTGCTCAAATATATTGTGAGGCCTCTGCACTTGCAGCCCCCAGTTTGTAGATTGTTCACCAAGTGACAAGCAACAAACAGAAGTGTGAAAGCCAAAAATACTGAACTTACCCTGAGCAATCAATGTCACTGTGTCCTTTAAGTAGTAGATAAGACATTTCAGATGGCTATTATCAAAAAAGTTAAATGCACTTGACTGAGATTCCCAGGAACACTAATTGATGTCCTCCACCTGGTCATTAAAATATAAGGACTTCCATAAAGGAATGAATGTCCAAGATTTAGTATAGCTGAGAACTACTCATCACAGACTGACCAAGACTGGAAAATGCAACGTGATCTGTAAAACTGATACTCCTTTCAGGGCAGAATTAGGAATGCTACCCCGAGAGCTAACAGCCGCTTTGCATTTGGAGACTGCCTCTTCTTGTTCCATCAAGAGATTTCAGCTTCGAGTGAGATACAATTAAAAGATACATGTCATGAAGCAAAAGAGGAACAAGAAGTTTACCCATAAATACAGTTCTCAGTGTTCTTCAAGCATGCTGCAGCAGGAAATCCTATACCACCAGCACTGAAAAATGGGAGAGCAAACTGATGCCTGTCACTATATTCACCCACTATGTTGAATGGAGAACATCACAGATCACATTCTTACTTAAGACGAGTTTGGGTGGATGGACTACATGACCTTTAAAGGTCCCTTGCAACCCAAAGTGTTCTATGAGTTTAAAACCAGGCTCCAACTTTCCAGAGAACCTACTATAAAAATAGTGAATGAAACACAATCTTACCCTCCTTCCCATCAACAGGTTTTGATACTTCCATATCAAAGCTCTCCTGCAGTTGCTGGCCTTTGAAGCGGTTGAGATGCTCCTGTTCTATTAAGTTGCTTTCCTCTTCTTCCAGAGGTTGCCATGTACCATCAATAAACCACTGTCCACGCATTACAGGGATCTTTTCTGTTTCTAAAATTCAAACAAAAAATAGTCATTTTTTTAATGCAACAAATCATAAATTGACAGCAGAGAAGGGAAAGGGAATTGTGGTTCATGTATTGCTCAGAAAGTTACCTTGCTGCTGCTGGGACCCCTTACAAGGCAACCACAAATGACTTGGGAAACACAGAAACACACACTGGTGGGGGTTGGAAGTAACCTATAGATGGCATCTAGTCCAACCCTTGTGCTAAAACAGGGTCACCCAGAGCAAGTTGCCAGGATCACACTGTCCAGGTGGGTTTGGAATCTCTCCAGAAAGGCAGACTCCACAACCTTTATGGGCAGCCTGATCCAAGGCTCCAACACTCTGATAGTGAAGTAGTTTCTCTTCCTGTTCAGGTGCAGCCTCCTGGGTCCCAGTTCATGCCCATTACCCCTAGTCCTTCCACTGGGAGTTAGGACAGGACCTTCTCCCCTGGGGCTGAAATGAGTAGTGAAAGTAATGTTCATCTGCAAACATATGAGCTGATGAGGCTAAATTTTCAGTGTGTGAGGATGTAGGAGCTGTACAAAGATGCAGATTCTGTAAAATTTATTAAGGGTTAAGCTCAAATAGCAGTCCAACTTTAAGGGGATACCAATCCAGTTGCCCTGAATTCTCAACAAATTATCAGCTTGGCAAGACTCATGCTCCACTATAAAATCTGACAATAACCCCTGGTTTCAAATTTATCAAGGGGATGCAGAACATGCAGGAGATATAAACCTAGTGATGCTTACCCTGACTGCACAGAGCCTTGTTTCCTTTGGGAACTGCACTTACAACAACCTAAATCACACATCAATCACCTTTAAAATCACCCTTTGTGCTAAAAGGTGTTATTTATGAAAGCCAGTCTTTCACCAAGGGTTGGTTTGGTCACTGTCCTTCTCATTTTGGCACTCTGAACAAGGAAGCTGAGTGCCTGGCATTTCCTGTCCATGTGAACAAAGAGAAGTCTGTTGCTAATTCTTCATCAAACTGTGCCTAATAGCCCACACTAACTACCAGAGTTATATTGAATAAGACTTCTCCTCTTAAGTTCATCAATGCAAGCAAGTTGAGACAGTAACATTCAATAGCTCAGCTCAGAATTTCTCCATCATCTGGAAAAATCAAGAAGAAAAATGGTGTGTGCCTGTGCTCCCTAAGCCTGTAAGACCCCAACCTTCAGCTTCATGGGACCAGCACCAACTCTGCTGAGACCTTAGAGCAGCTGGACCACTGACCTCCAGTGCATGATGATGTGTGCTGCTGTATCTTGCTTACATATTGAGACTTGGCCAAACGCAAATATCTTGTGTGTGGGCCCACTAATCACACAAGATTAGCTCTCCAAAGCACCTAAGAACCCAACCCCAAAGAAGAAGCTGGAAAAAAAATGGAGTTTAAAAAAAAAAAGAAAAATAAGAAAGACTTTACTACTCAAAGATCTGCCTATAAGGTGGGAAATAAAGCTGGTAAGGACATCTTGGAAAAGACACATTATAGGTAAGGAAACAGTTAATTAAAAATAGGTAAAAAACAAACAAGAAACACTGGAGAGCATGGAGATTTCAGTGTTACTGGGCAAAAGGCAAAATCTATCTGATCTATCTCCAATACACAAGCAGCTGGACAAGATGACCCAGGCAAGGGCAGAAACTTTTAACCTGGTCACACTGCTCTGTTAGCACAAGCACCTACTTCACAGAGCACTAGAGTGGCACCACACACGTCCCACTCCCTTTGATGGTAATTCAGAGAATCACAGACTGGTAAGGGATGGAAGGGACCTCTGTCTATCACCTAGTCCAGCCCCACTGCTAAAGCAGGGTTGCCCAGAATCACAATGTTTGGAATCTTCCCAGAGAAGGAGTTTCCACAACTTCTCTGGGCAGCCTGCTCCAGGGCTCCACCACCCTCACAGCAAGAAGTTTCTCCTTATGTTCAGACAGAAGCTCCTGGATTCTCATTTGTGCCTATTGCCCTGTTGCTGGGCACCACTGAAAAGAGTCTGGCCCCATTCTCTTGCCCCTAGCCTTTTGGATTTTGATGAACAATGAGAAGATCCCCTTTCAGTCAGCTCTTCTCCAGGTTAAACAGACCCAGATTCCTCAGCCTTTCCTCCTCAGAGACAAAGGTTCAGAAGTCACTGAACATGCCTGCACTAGTGTTCATTGTGCCCCTGGACACTAGGGTATACCAGAAGTGTATACACACTAACTGCTTGCAGGCAAGTATATAATAGAGAATTACAAGCCATCTCCATAATTTACTTGGAACCTCTAAACTATTCTGAATTCATTCCTCAGACGACTGCAGCTACAAGCTGTAAAAGCAAAAGGAAAATCCCTCTGCAATAATCTCCCCACAGGGCAAGCAACAATCAGAATGTTACGAAGCCAATTGCAAAACCTTTCAAGTAAGAGATTTAGAGGAAAACACTGTTTCCACAGTACTAGAAGGGATGATAAGCTCTTAGCACCCTTGTAACATGGGAAGGGCATATTTGTGGGTGATGGCATCCTTCAGTTGGTCCTGCAGTGGTCAGCAAGGACAGGTGAACAGCAGGAAAGCCTGTGGCAAGGAGGGAAGAGAAACATGGAAGCAGATGATCTGGAGCAAGGAACCAAGATTAACACTGTCCCTCACCTGGTGATGGCATATGTGTTCTTTCAGTTACCCAAGTGTTCTTGTGACTGGGAATCCTGCAGTCAACCCTATAAAAGAGCTCCCCTGTGTAACATGGCACAACACAAGGTGACTTTCCCAAAACAATGGTTCCAAGCACTGCCAGCATCTCAACTTCTCACAGGTCTCTGTTTTCTCTGCAGGAATCGAATGTGCCAGTTCGCCCCTCCCAAGTCCCCCAAAGCTCCATTCAAACTCTTTGATCTCCCTGCATCCTCAGCTATAAATAACACAGATGACTCAGGTCTTGTTGGCCTGACCAAAATGCAGACAAAAGCAGTGCAGGACCCAGTTCTGCCATTCAGCTTCTGTCTGCACTGCTAAAATAGCTAAGCCAGAGAGAAGCCACTTGCTATGCACTGAATTTCTAATGTTGATGATCCATCAGATGAACAAAGAGGCTGGACTGTTCAAACAGTATGGTTATTTAATGAAAATTAATCCCAAATATATCAGAAGAACAGAATCATAAAATTACAGAATGACTTAGGTTGGAAAGGACCTTAGAGATCATCTATTCCTAGCTCCCTGCCATGGGCAGAGACACCTTACTCTAGCCTAGTTGCTCAAGCCCTCATCCAACCTAGCCCTGAACACTTCAAGGGAGGGGTCATCCACAACCTCCCTGGGCAACCTGTTTCAGTGCCTCATCACCCTCACAGTAAACATTGGCAGCCATGACAAATGACAAAGAAAATTCAACTGTTTATGAGAACTGAAACTAACTTTGGAGTCTGCAACCCATCAATGAAGTGTGAAGCAAGAACATTTAGTTTTCCTGAAACCAAAGTTAATCACAGTCCTCTTGTCACCATATACAGTAGACTCTCACCATGAATTTCTCTGAACCTTTGTTGTATTCCTCTAGAATTTACACCTGCCAGGGATCCACATTTTTCAGTACAGTTAATGTCCACAGACCCAGTCAGGCTGCCCTTACAAAGAGAGCACTGTCTGCAGGAAAAAAATGAAACGCACATTATGTGTGAGGGTAGAGAAAGGAACCCATTGTCGGTGAAGCAATGATCCTTTCTGGGAAAAATCTGTAAGCAATCCCTCAATTCTTGACTAAGCATTCTGATGAGGCTCCATTCTTCAAACCCACAAAAAGATAATTTTCCCCCCCAAATATAAAAAGATTTTTCTTTAAAAAAAGTAGCTCTAACATGAATGCTATTTTGTACTCCAAACTGAATTAAAACAAGACACCTCTTTTTCAGTTTTGAAGGGCTTTAAGCTTTTCACATGGGAATTTCCACCTACAGATTGCTAAAATTCTAAATGTGGGACATAAGAATAAACATTCTGAGGCTCTTTTTTTGCCCAAGAGAGACTTTCCCATAGTAGTTCTTTACAAGAGCTGTCTGCAGCACTCAAAGGCATCTCTCAAATGTAAGATGGGCAGTGCCTTTTCCAGAAAGGTTCAGCCAGGGAAAATTGGCATGTCTGAAACGAAGAAAAAAAATTGTAAAATCTTCACAGGGTGGTTTACATTGAGAATAAAATAAACTGTGGGATCTCACTATGGGTCTGGAAAGGGTATTTATATGGAAATAGAAATAATTTCAGATCCAAAGACAGATGATTAGGTTGGAAGGGTTTGGGTTGGAAGAGACCTTAAAGATCATCTAGTTCCAACCTACCTGCACTCAACTGGGACATAAAATCATAGAATGGTTTAGGTTGGAAGGAACCTTCAAGACCATCTAGTTTCAAACCCCCACTATGGTCAGGGACACCTTCCACTAGACCAGGTTGCTCAAGGCCTCATCCAACCTGGCCATGAACACCTCCAGGGAGGGGGCATCCACAACCTCCCTGGGCAACCAGTTCCAGTGTCTCATCACCCTCACTGTAAAGAGTTTCTTCCTATTCTCCAGTTTAAATGTGCCCTCTTCCAGCTTCAATCCATTCCCTCTCATCCTGTCACTAGACGCCCTTGTAAAAAGGTCCCTTCCCAGCTTTCTTGTAGGCTCCTTTCAGGTACTGCAAATTCTTTCAGTTGTTTTTGGTTTATGGGAGAATTAAAAACTTGGACATTTACATCTTGTTGTAATTGAACTTATTTTTCTTGACAATACCAAATTCCAAATCTATACTCTGAAGCATTGTTTATCTTCATCCCTACAATCTTGATCCCCAGGAAAGGATTTGCCTTGATTTCTTTACTGCCTTAATTAAGTCTTACACCACATAATCTGCAGTTGGCAGCGCTTCAGACTGAAAGATACCAAAATATTTGGCCAGTTAAACACTTCCATGGTTTATTTATTCAACAATATTCAAATAAATATCAATGGCAGGGATTATGAGCCAATGAAAAGCACTTTATTTTAATTAGTCATACATATTTTACCACTTTTAGAAGAAAAATAGTTTATGTGATCTAGACTGCAACAAAGGATTTATTTTTTTACACAAAAAGGGTTTCTTTCCCCTAAATCTATAGAATAAAAGATACAAGTGCTGTAATTAATGACGTGAAAAGACATTAACATGCATGATTTGCATTATGATAATCACCTAAATCTTCCAAAGAAGAAAAATAATGTTAAAATAAAATCTGTATCGTAGAATGATGTCCCCTCCCTGGAGGTGTTCAAGGCCAGGTTGGATGAGGCCTCGAGTAACCTGGTCTAGTGGAAGGTGTCCCTGCCCACAGCAGATGGTTTGGAACTACGTATCTTCAATGTCCTTTCCAATCCAAACCATTCTATGAATCACAGAATGGTTTTGGTTGGAAAAGACCTCTATGATCACTGAGTCCAAGCGTCAACCCCGCACTGTCAGCATGTCACCAAGCACCATATCTACAAGGCTTTGAAATCTCTTCAGAAATGAGGATTCCACTACTTCCCTGGACAGCCTATTCCAGAGCTTGACAACCCATTCAGGGAACCCCATTCAGGTTCAGCCTAAACCTCCCTTGGTGCCAACTTGAGGCAATTTCTTCTTGTCCTTACTCATTTGTTACTTGGGAGAAGAGACTAATGCCCGTCTCACTACAGCCATCTTTCAGGGAGTTGTAGAGAGCGAGAAGGTCTCCCCTGAACTTCCTCTTCTCCTGGCTAAACAACCCCAGCTCCCTCAGCTGCTCCTCATAAGACTTGTATCTGCAAGACACAGCAGACATGTAGTGATTTATCTGGGTGCCCCAGCTACTCCTTTTTTGCAAAGATCTTTAAACTGCATCATCGCATCCAATATAAACTGCATGAAAAATCTATGGACTCCATCAGAACACAGTATGAAAAGTAAAAACTGTGCACAATTTGCCTTCATTTTTCATCTTGTACTACTACATCAATGCTATCATTTGTTCCCTGCCACCACACTGGTTGAGACAGTGTACACCTGTACAGCTTGACCTGTGGCTTACATAACCCTCTTTCACCTTACTTCATTCAGAATCAGGAAACTGTTGCAAAACTGAGATAATACAGAGACAATTAATGGGTAACAAATAGAGCTTAAACCAGCAGCCCAAATATCTGCTTAAAAAATGCCAACACCAGCCAGCATGCAACTTGGAAAATAAATAGAATAACGGAGAGCAACCAAGTAAACTTCTGTTTGATTCCTCTCCAAAGCTGAGGTCCTGTTCAGATTCATAGGTTCACAGAATGGTTTGGCTTGGAAGGGACCTGAAAGATCATCTAGTTCCAAACCCTCTGCCATGGGCAGGGACACCTCCCAATAGACCAGGTTGCTCAAGGCCTCATCCAGCCTGGCCTTGAGCACCTCCAGGGAGGAGGCATCCATGACCTCCCTGTTCCAGTGTCTCACCAGCTTCCTTGTAAAGAATTTCTTCATAATCTCCAGTCTAAATCTCCCCTCCTCCAGCTTCAATCCATTCCCTCTCATCCTATCACTACAAGCCTTGTAAATGATGGAAAGTTAAGGCACTTCTGGCACTCTTCACTCATTGGTCTCAAGGCAGCTATAATAATTTACCCACAAATGAGATTTAAAAGGTTAATATAATATTCAAAGGCTCAGAAATTTCAATTAAAGCTGGTCTTTTGCTGACATTGACAATCCCCATTTCCCAGCTTTGCAAGCTCAAAGCCAAGAGGGTTGAACAAGAAACACAAGCTCATGAAGTGCAGCCAGCTTGAGATGCTTTTCCATGTAGTAATTTCAGATTCCTGGTTTTCAATGTATGCCTGTTCCTTAAATTTTACTTCCTTATTACTAGTTGCAAACAAGTTGTATGATGATAACATCTGCCCAAGCTGAAGGCAACTGTGAAGTTACCATAAGTGACATTTCAAGATGAAAGGTATTTGAATATTGAAGTGCCCACAAATTCACCAAGGGGAAAACAAAAAACAACAAAAACAATCTGGGGAAAAGAGTTTTCCTTTTTTTCTTCTTTCTCCCATTTCTCTCCACAAAGGCCTGCTAAAAGTGCTGAACATCACATGTCTTGGAGCCATGAGCCCAGCAATTGTAATACATGCAGGAACATGCAAGAATGAGGTTTAGACTGGACATTAAGAAAAAAAGGGTTGTTAAGGCCTAGAACAGGCTGCTAAGGGTAGTGCTGGAATTCCCATCCCTGAAGAGATTGAAAAGCTGTGTAGATGTGGTGCTGAGAAACATGGTTTAGTGGTGGTCTTGGCAGTGCTGGGTTAATGCTTGGACTTGATAATCTTTAAGGTCTTTTCCAACCTCAATGGTTCTCTCATTCTTTGATTTTAACCTGACTGTTGACATTGGGCACAGAAAGAGATCTATTCTGGAGTAACATCAACAATATTACTGGAGATTTCAAAAGTTGCTATCCATTCCTACTGTATCAGTCCTACAGCTCTATTTTGGGTATAGTAACTACTGTACAGCCCTGAAGACTTTTCACTAGTGCAAACCTTGTTAAGTATAAGGTTGGGTATTTCTTGACCCTTGCACCAGTGTGCCTCTTACCCTACCAACAGCCACAGCACCCACTGAATCCCCAGCAAAAGCGATTTGCAGATTCTGTTTTTGTCAGTGCACAGCTTGCAGTCTGTGGTCTCTTCTCTCCGGCAACCAACACCAGAACAAGAGGACACAGTCTCAAGCTGCACCAGGGTGGGTTTAGGCTTGAGGTGAGGAGAAAGTTCTTCACTGAGAGAGTCGTTTGCCATTGGAATGGGCTGCCTGGGGAGGTGGTGGAGTCACCATCCCTGGAGGGGTTCAAGAGGGGATTGGACGTGGCACTTGGTGCCATGGTCTAGTCATGAGGTCTGTGGTGACAGGGTGGACTTGATGATCTTTGAGGTCTCTTCCAACCTTGGTGATACTGTGATACAAGGGCTGTTCTTACTTAAGTTTCCTTCTGGTTGGGTTTGTAGAGTCTACAGAGGAAAATAAATAAATTAAAGAAAGAAGAACTCATGGAGACAGGAAGTTTTGATTGTGAGAACAGAATATTACAGAAGCTGGGCATGAGACGGAAGATTTCACAGATTCACAGAGAGGTTTGTGACCTTAAAGATCACCTAGTTTCAAACCCCCTGCCTTCTGCATTTTACTGTCAGTAATATGATCTTGCATGCTGAGTGAACAAACAGACGTTATAATAAAATAGATCCAAACTAAAATTACATTATTTCATGTTTGCTAGGTAATATTAGAGACTTCTGGTCTCTTTTAATAGCTTTAAGTTCTTGATCTTTCTAGCTATTCCCTAACATATTATTTCAGAACAGGGCAGGTTACTAACATCTAAATAAACAGAGCCACTCATTTAATCACAGCCTGGGTGACCCCCCTTTGTTTAACCACTAATGCATGCAAATCTGATCTGCTCTCTCAAAAGTGAAAATGTAATCTGAAGAGGAGTTCAAGGGTGAAATCCTGGCCACAAAAAACTTAACAGACCTATATGAATTTACAGAGCCAGACAGGTAGTTTTTTATTCAGTGTCTGAGATGAAAAGAAAGATTTCATTCACCGAGTAGTAAAGAATATGATTTTTCTGGTCTATCAAATAATTCTGAATTGCTTTAGTGAAGCAATTTCAAAATTACAGGTAGAAGTTACTTCTGAATTTCACAGAGACTAAGCACATTATTAAGAACAAGCTGATTGGCATAGATAGGATTTTCTTTCCATCTCTGATCTAGAAAGCAGCCACACATGTGAGCCTCCACATTTGTTTCTATGTTAGACATGGCAACGGAGGAACTCATGGTTTGTTCTGCTGTGAAATTGCCTCTTTTTGACCAAGACTGCCTGAAGTATTCAAGTACCAGCTTGAAACTGGTTTTCCCTGAACCATTTCTAATCCATTTACACTATGAACTGAGCATTCCAAAACAATAACGAAAGGCTGAACTTCAGGGCTGGTTCAAATATCAAACTCAGAAGGAATGCCTCTAAAAGAGATGAAAAAGTCATCTCTCATTTCAAGTGCTCTATACCATCCCAAAATATAGTACATACTGTTGTTTTCGAGAATGATTTTCCTGGTTCAAGATAGTACTTTAATTAACATCTCTACAATAGCTCTTTATACAGACCTGAACTTGGTGGTCTAAGTAAAAAAAAAATAAAAATCACCTGATGGTCCAAACAACAAAATCGTAAAGCTCATCTTCCTAGCCATATCAATGATCACAGAATGGTCTGGGTTGGAAGCAACCTTAAAGATCATGTAGTTCCATCTCCCCTGCCATAGACAGGGACACCTCCTACTAGACCAGGTTGCTCAAGGCCTCATCCAACCTGGGTCTGAACATTTCCAGGGGTGAGTCATCCACAGCTTCCCTGGGCAACCTGGTTCAGTGTCTCTCCACCCTCACAGTGAAGAGCTTCTTCCTTACATCTAACCTAAATCTACTTTCTTTCAGATTAAGACCATCACCCCTTGTCATAACAGACCCTGCTCAAAAGTCTGTCCCCATCTTTCTTCTCAGCCCCTTCAAGCACTGAAAGGCTAAGAGAACGTCTCCTTGGAGTCTCCTCCAGGCTTAAGAACCCCAACTCTCTCAGCCTGGCCTCACAGCAGAGGGGTTCCAGTCCACACCTAATTTCTATAGCCTCCTCTGGACCTGCTCCAACAGGTCCATGTCTGTCTTATGCTGGGTGCCCCAAGACTGGTCACAATACTCCAGCTGATGCCAGCAGAAAACTCTAGATTGCTATAACATGAAATATGCCTATGTTTTTAAGTTTAGAGCTTTGTTTTTATTAGATTGTTACCAACTGAAATATTTACCAAATTTCAATACCTCCACCACCACTGGAGTCAGTAAGCTATAGGAGCTGGTTCATTATCAGCTCTTTTCTCACCCAGAGAAACTTTGGTTTTTTGAAAACCCCTTTTAGGTAAAAGTTAAACTGCTCCACAAAAAACTGACTGGGCCACATGACAAACATGTCAGCACCTCCTAAAATGTAAGCATGTGCCCAAACCCCATTGAAAGTCATGGGACCATTGCACAATCAGACCCTCAGCTAAAAGCATGTGTGGCAGGCCTTCATCAATTGCCCTTTGTTAGTGAGCTACCACCAGCACTGAGCAGCACTGATCAAGAAGGGGCAGTTTGAGCAAGTAGGTTCTCATAAGGGAGCATCTTTTAAAACAAGAGCAGCAAGATTTTTCCTGCACATATCTCAAATCTACGGCTAATGAACTAGATTAGTAAGATGGCCTTCTACAGATAGGTCAACTAGAAAAGGAAGGTCAAAGAAAATGTTCCTCACAATGAGCATAGCTAGCAAGCTGGTAACAACAGACGAGATGTAATGGTTTTAAACTAAAGAGAAGAGATTCAGACTAGATAAGGAAGAAATTCTTGGTGCTAAGGGTGATGAAACACCAGCCCAGGCTGCCCAGAGAAGTGGTAGATGCCCCATCCCTGGAAACATGCCAGGTCAGGTGGGACAAGGCTCTGAGCAATGTGGTCTAGTTGAAGATGTCCATGCTGATTGCAGGGGTGTTGGACTAGATGAACTTCAAAAGTCCCTTCCAGCTCAAAACATGATTCAAGGGCACACTAACCTTTGCTCTTAACTCATTTCCTCTTCCTCCTCTGCAGGGACTTTTTTTCCTGCATTCTCCTTCAAACCTTTATTTTTCTGTCTGCTCCACCCCACCTCCAGATTTCCCTACACTTTCATCCCCAGATTTTAATTTTCCTTCAAATAAAATACCACTGCCTGGGATCCCACTTGTACCATGTACTCCATTCACCACAGCACTTACTAACCACACTATTTACAACACCTACGATCTCTAGAGCTTCTTCGCTCTAGCTCCACAGCAGACATTCTCTAGCATGGCTTCAGCTGCTGGCAACCATCTCAAACAAATCATGCCACAGTAGAGACCTTTTCTCTGGCCAGCACTCAAAGCTACTACTACATCTTTGTGTTTTTCAACCTTACAGATACCACTGACAAAATTGCTCATGCTTCTTATTTTAATGTCTTTCTCTTTTGGAATTTTTTCTTCCATCTAGTCCTTCTGCCTGCTAGGTTACACTGTCAGCTCCTACAGATTCTCCTTGTGTTCCTCTCAAGATAAAATGTAGCTCTGCCCAAGGTCTCTCTTTGCCTTCAGTATTGTTTTTTTTTCTAGACTGCATCTCCCACACACAGAGAGAAACTGACCTGTCATCTCTCTTTGATCTAGCCCTGTCACTTCCAAACTAAATCTCATCTTTTTTATTTGGTAATACCACAGTCAAACCAGTATTTAAGCCTGAATTAAGCCAGAACAGAAATCCTGATCCTTCTCATCCCACAAACATTTTCTGCTTTCTCAGTTAACAGTAGATAACACTCTGTCACCCACAACTTGTAACCCAAGTATTCCCTGTATCTCTGCCCTCTTCTTTGTTGACCACACCAAGGAAAGTGCTAGACCACGTGGAGGGGTGAGCACAACCCAGTTTCTAAGATGAGTCAATCCTTCAGTACTCTGCTGTTGCTGACACCATCTGCCAGAAAGCAATTCTGTGATTATCATTTGCAGGAGTAAGAGAACAGATTCATTTTGCTTAAATAATGCTTGTAAATCACAAAAAACAAGCTGAGATCATGGAAGAAACTTGCCCTTAAAGACACATCCAAGCAAAGTGCTGACATCTCCCATTTGTTCCAGTAAAAGCATCCTAAATGTCATAAATTCTGAAAAAAGGTACCAGAGATCATAACCAGAACATACATACAAACAAGGGTAAGTTATCATTTAATACATGGAGCACTGCAAATCTAAAAATCATTCCTTCTCTGTGTGTGTCTTAGGCCTTCTGCTCAGAAAGGAGTTGGCCAAAAATAAGCTATACAATATCTTTAGAGGGCTGGCATGGTAAGAACAGAAGCAAAAAAGTAAAATCCAGGAAAGACTGAGCAGCTAAAGTGATGCTCTACCTTGCCCTGTAAACTATTGGTATTTTATTTGCAAAAGAACAATCCAACTGGAAAGAAAAGCGAGAAAATAGCATTCAGGAATTCAGCTTTTAATGAAAAGGTCCTTTACAGAAGAGAAATTGTGTTGACCAAGGTCAAAGACTGTCCAACACACCAAAAACAATGTTCTAAGGATGCTGTAAAGCAACTAGAAATGTGTTCTGCTGCTAAGAAGAGAATAAAACTAATGCAAGCCACACAAGCTGATAAACTCTTAATTTCAAACCCTTAGCTTTCATCTTACTTCATGAATCTGTTTCAGTACCATTTGTTTCAGAACACAAAACAAACATGCAGCCTCAGAAGAAATAACAGACATTGATTAAAGCAGCCAGGAAAGAAGTCTAGTGGAGGCTTAAGACAGGTTTAAGGTTGCCAGTCTGTAAAGTGTCAACACACATGGCAGCTCTAAGGAAGGCAGAAGCACCCTATGCTCCTTCACAATGCAGAGAAGCACTCACAGCTCTGAAATGTTGATCTCTACCCTTGACAGCACAGCCTAAAGAACCATGAGCAGCTGAGGGACAGAAAGCTAACATCTATCCCCTACATCAAAGCAAACCTAGGATTAAAAAAAAATATATATAAAAATTCACTAGGAAAATAGGCTTTTTAATCATCTAGTGTTAGGCATTAACTTCTACACTCCAAGACTTCTCAGTAATCTTGAGCACCTCTAAGTTCAGAGGGCAGATAACATTGCCCTAGCATTCACATCTCCTTCTGCAGAAGATGAACCTGAAGAGGCTTTTCACAAGGTGCTGGTGAGTGCCTTTTCTTCCAGCTTGCAAAGCAGCTCACAGGAAGCTCACAAAAGAAAACATGGGGCCTTGAAGAGTTCAGTCCAAGCTTAAAGGTTTGGAAACAGCCTCAAAAATCTGCCCAATTCCAGCCTAGGGATACAAATTCTAAAAATAAGGTTAGCACTCTGTATTGGCAGGTATTTCCAGGCTAAGGTCAGTAAAGTATCTCTTCTATCAGTAGAATGGATCTCAGGGATGATGCTGGTGAACTACTTTTGTCTAAATACAACAGGAGGTATTTTACTTAATAGACTTCTGAAACTCTATAAGGTACAAAAATATATGTTATGAAAAAACAAACCAAAAAAACTTCTTATCAAGCCTGTATCTGGGTGTGGTTTATCCTTCCCTAGAAGACAATGCTCCAGAGGCTCCCCAAGTGGCTGCAGGAACACACGTTTTTCTTACTGTTTCTCTTCAGATACCACCAGATTTTACTGAAGTTTTAGAATCATAGAATAAGTAAGGTTGGAAAAGACCTCAGGAATTATCAAGTCCAACCTATCACCCAACACCTCATGAGTAACTAAACCATGGCTTCAAGTGCCACATCCAATCCTTTTTTGAACACCTTCAGGGATGGTGACTCCACCACCTCCCTAGGCAGCACATTCCAATAGCAAATTACTCTTTCTGGGAAGAACTTTCCCCTCACCTCCAGCCTAAAGTTCCCCTGGCACAGCTTGAGACTATGTCCTCTTGTTCTGGTGCTGGTTGCCTGGGAGAAGAGACCAACCCCCATCTGTCTACAACCTCCTTTCAGGTAGTTGTAGAGAGCAATAAAGTCTCCCCTGAGCCTCCTTTTCTCCAGGCTAAACAACCTCAGCTCCCTCAGCTTTTCCTCATAGGACTTGTGCTAGAGACCTCTCCCCAGTCTCATTGTCCTTCTCTGGACACGTTCAAGTGTCTTAATGTCCTTCAGTTTTAAATGCTGTCACTATAAAACAGACATGAGATGAGGCAATGAGCATCCCCAACACACAGTCAGAATTCAAACTGGAGAATACACCGGGATGAAGACCTGGAGAGTGAAGTGGTGTAAGAAAACACTGTCTGCAAGAACTAAATACAGTTCTGCAAGACAAGTATCAGCCCAACTCCAAGTTACTCACTAATCTGGATGCCTACACTAATAATTTTTGTCCTCTTGCGCTGTCTTTGCAAATTTTATGATGCTAATTAAATAAATCCCAGAGGTCACAAGGTAAGGATAAAATTCTCAGTAATTAATCTGTTCAAATTGTTAACTCAGGCTGATAGTCCTGATGTTACAAACATCTCCTGTAATGAGCTTAATGTATCTGAAGATGTGGAGTGAAAAAAATATGTCAACATATACCAAGCTATAATCAACATTTTTTTGATGTCATTAAGATGCCAAAATAGCTGAAGAACTGTCAGCACGTTCAGTAGCGATAGCAGCCTTCCCTCAAGTATAGCTCTTATGTGAAAAAGGACAACAAAACAGGCAAGAACAACAAAGGGAAAAGCTTTTGACCTTTGCTCTGAACTGAAAATGTGAATCAGCAAAACCAGAGAGCAGTTTCTGTACTCTTTAATGTGCACCTCAGCATATTTTAAGTCAGTCGTACTCATTAAACTTCATGTTCATGGAATCAGAGTGAGAGCTCCTTCCTCACTCATGGGCTTCACTCATGTGGGATCTGGTTACCAACCATGAACTTTTCCCAGCACTACAGCAAACCAGTGTAGTAGCTATACTTTGGATCCACAATTACACACGCACTACCAAATGGGAACAACTGGGAATAACAGCTACATCAAAGTCTACAAAAGCACATGAGACTGAATCCTTGGGATTTCACCCTGCTGTTTTCTTAGCTGTGGGCACAGTAGCTGGAACGAAAGAAGGAGAGAAAGGCAAGAGTACACAGGGAATAGAAGCAAGGAAAAGTGCAAGTGAAAGAGTTAGACCAGCGGACACGGACAGATCCTCAAAACACCAAAAGTTTATCTCAGTCTTGAGAAGAAGTGGACTTGATAGTAAGAAAAGACTTGAGCACTCTCCTTAATCAGCTTTCTGAGGACTAAAAAACATCCCCATCATTAGTCTTCTCAGGTCCATGAGTTTATTACTCCCCTGCTAGCACTGCTTCTGGTGCTAACCTCAGAATCTCCCTCTCCAAGCATCAGAAATCTGCACAGCGTATGCTGTCACTTGGAAACATCTGCTCCTCAGGCTTAATGAGACTGAATCAGCTTCCAAAATGGACAAGGCACGGGGTCAAGAAATTAAACCTTTAAGCTGCTGATGAGGACAGTCTCATGCTCCCATTACCCACTGCCTCACCTGACAGCTCTGCGCACTTGCTCTCCTCTCTCCCTGTGGCACAGTCACAAAAGGGATGGTAGCAGTTTCCTCAACCTTTGGACAACCTGCTGTCATCTCTTGCCAGTAACCATGTGGGAGATGCATCAAGTACTAACAGCAGGTTGTCCAGGGTGGTGACAGGGAGAATCATCTCCACTTTCTGCTCAAGGAGCTGTGGCCAGGTTCCTCCAACTCAAAATATGTGTGGACCAAGAAATCTGTTTGTTCCTCAAGTTCAGTGTCTCTCTGCTATGACAATGATTTGAAAGACAAACTGTCACACCCCAAATGAATTGTACCACCTGCTATTGTTATTCATGGATCTTCTTTCCCATAAAGATGCTGACAAAGAAGAAGGGAAACAAAAGCTAACCCTAGTTTTCATAGCTCACACAGTTCTGCTGTTCATCTGTGACTCCCACCTGAGTCTCAAAATTATGCAGAAGAGACAACAGAAACCTGTCTGCCCCTCTCCCAAGCGCATGCCTGGACAGTGTCCCTTGCTGGGCTACTCTACATCTCTCACTCAACTGCAGCAACTCACTCAACTTCCTTTCCTTGAAGGAATGCCATAGGAAAGCAGGGAGGGAGGGTGAGCAGTGGCACATCTTTTCTGCTACAGGAGAGCAGATGGTCACTTGCCCAGTGAGAGAGTCTGGGAGACATTCCCTCTAAAGGATGAAGCATAGGAGCTGAGGTGTATGTTTTTCTTTCAACTTTGTTCCTCAAGGTCCCCTTCTCCAGTAAAGGGCACATGAAAGCAAGGGGAAGGGTGGAAGATAGAGCGCATCACCACCTCATTTTGAATTTCAAGGGGTGAAACAAATTCCTCTCTATTGGAAGAGTAAGAAGAAAGGACTGCGTTATCTAATATGCCTGTTGCATCCCCTCCAGCAGAGTCTCCCATTTCCTGCCCACTCCCAGTGGATAGGTGATGGGGAAAGGAAGAGAAAGCACCTTATCATCAGTTTCCTAGCACAGAGCACAAGGGTAGCAGATGGGAAGCCAGGTACCAGCCCTCTCTTCCATTGCTCCTAACTAAAGAAGAGCGACCAGAAGTGTTAGTGTGGTAGGGAGGCAGCGGACAAAACTGCTGTTTCTACCCTGCTCCTTCTGAAGGAAGGGTGTGCATATTGAGGAAAGGCGGGGGGGGGGGGGGGGGGGGGGGGAGTGCTGAAAGCAAAATACCCTGCCTCCCCCTTTGTTTAGCAAAAGGGGAAGCATAAGCAAGAAGGTCCGCAGTCACATTTCCCTCTGCCTTCTATGCCTGTCAAGAAATAAGAAGGTGCCCAGATCTCCCATTCCCACCTCTCTATATGCCAGGTGTGACTGCCCAGATCACAGTCTCCTTCAGGTGCATTTGGGCAAGGTGGGTGAGAGGGTAATATGTCTAGTTCCCTTTGAAGCTGCAAGTGGATGAAGACATGCTCAGTACACCCTTCTTCCATGACCCTGCACTGCGGGGTGAGAGGTATCCAGTGCCTGTCATCCTCTGAGTGTGTTATGGGGGGTGCTGGGGGGGTAGAGTGTCCCACTCTCTCAGGTGCATGCCCATGCCACTTCCCATATGGATGTGCCTGGGAGGGCAGGATGCCCAGTACTATCATTAACACCCCATTTCTGAGACTTGGAAAGGAAATTCCCAGTCTTTCTTCTTTCAGGTGTATGACAGCTGGGCACTGTCTCCTCTACCTGGAGAATATTTCGTCCTGTATCCCCAAGTGCACACGGGCAAGCAATGCCCAGCCTCCTTGGCCGAGTTCGGTATGATGGGGAATGCTCGGGCCCCTGTTTTTCTGTGGGGAGGGGGCAGAAGGCTCTGCCTGGCGTCCCCACGGTGACCCATTGCAGTGTCCCTGTGCGCCGAGGGAATGCCCAGAGTCCCTCGTTGCGGACAGCAGGAGGTGACAGGCAGCCCAGGTGACCCCCGGGGCCGGGGTACGAGGACACCGAGACACCCCTGGACTCCGTGGGAGAAAAAAGAGCGTCTCTGGTCCCCAGGGCAGGGAAGGCAAGGCCACCGGAATCCCCTCGGTCCGAGTGGGAGGGGTAGGGGCGCTCCGCGGTCCCCACGGGAGGGACTCCACCGGTCCCCGTCGGAAGAGAAGGGGGAGTCCCAGGTCCCCAGGGGAGGGACGGCGGCACTCACGGTTCCAGTAGACGGGGTAGCTTTCCGCGTTGACCACGTCCACCTCGTATAGCCCGCTCCGCACGCACACCGGCTCCACCGCCGCCGCCTCGCCTTCCCGCTGCTCTCCGAGGGCGCGGTAGGCCAGCTCGATCCGTAACGAGTCGTAACCGATAAAGGGCTTCCAGGTTTTCCTGTCTTCTCGGTAAAACCAGCGCACCTCCTCGGCTCCCAGCTCCCGCACCACTTCATAGCGGGGCCGGCCGCCGCCCGGTCGCCTCCTCTCCGCCAGCGAGAAGCCGCTGCCGCCGCTCTCGCTGCTCGCCAGCCCCGCTCCTTCACCCTCGCTGCCCTCGCCGCCCGTGCCCGTGGAGTAGCGCAGCGAGGCGCCGGATTCAGCCGAGTCGAAGTCACCACTACCGCCGCCGGCGGCCTCGTCGCTCAAGCTGGGCTCCCGCAGCAGAGCGACCGCCTCCGGTTCCCCCTCGGAGGAGGACGTGGAAAGCGTGGCGCGGAGCAGCGGCGCGGAGCGCTGCTGGGGTAGGCGAGAGGGGCGGGCGACGGGATGCTGCAAGCCTTGGTTCGCCGCCTCTTCCTCCTCTCCGCGGGTAGGTCGCTCGTAGTAGCCGGTACCGTCGCCGGGCAGGTCCCAGGTGCCCTGCGGCGAGCCGGGCTCCGGGTAATCCATGCCGCAACCTAGCGGTACCGCCTCGTCCGCCCCCACACCGCACCGCCCCGCTCACGCCCGGCCCGCGGCTGCCGCAGCCGCCGCCGCCGCCGGCTCCGTCCGGGCGGGGGCGGCGCCGCCGCCGCATCGTCACGCGCGACGCGACGCGGCCGGGGGCGGAGCGCTGGCACGCGGCCTGCGGGCCCGCGGGGGCGGGAGGGAAGAGCGAGGAAAGGCCTCGGCAACCGGGTGCGGCAGAAGGGGTTCGGAAAGGGCCTGCAGCGCCCGGTCTGTGTGCAACGCCTTCAAACGCAGCCTGCAGCCCCAGGTCTCTATGTGAGACAGCTTCAAACGCAGCCTGCAGCCCCAGGTCTGTGCGAGACAGCCTCAAACACAGCCTGCAGCCCCAGGTCTCTATGTGAGACAGCTTCAAACGCAGCCTGCAGCCCCAGGTCTGTGTGAGACAGCTTCAAACGCAGCCTGCAGCCCCAGGTCTCTATGTGAGACAGCCTCAAACACAGCCTGCAGCCCCAGGTCTCTATGTGAGACAGCCTCAAACGCAGCCTGCAGCCCCAGGTCTGTGTGCAACGCCTTCAAACGCAGCCTGCAGCCCCAGGTCTCTATGTGAGACAGCTTCAAACGCAGCCTGCAGCCCCAGGTCTGTGTGAGACAGCTTCAAACGCAGCCTGCAGCCCCAGGTCTCTATGTGAGACAGCTTCAAAAGCAGCCTGCAGCCTCAGGTCTGTGCGAGACAGCCTCAAACACAGCCTGCAGCCCCAGGTCTCTATGTGAGACAGCTTCAAATGCAGCCTGCAGCCCCAGGTCTGTGTGAGACAGCTTCAAACGCAGCCTGCAGCCCCAGGTCTCTATGTGAGACAGCTTCAAACGCAGCCTGCAGCCCCAGGTCTCTATGTGAGACAGCTTCAAACGCAGCCTGCAGCCCCAGGTCTGTGTGAGACAGCTTCAAACGCAGCCTGCAGCCCCAGGTCTCTATGTGAGACAGCTTCAAACGCAGCCTGCAGCCCCAGGTCTCTATGTGAGACAGCCTCAAACGCAGCCTGCAGCCCCAGGTCTGTGTGAGACAGCTTCAAACGCAGCCTGCAGCCCCAGGTCTGTGTGAGACAGCTTCAAACGCAGCCTGCAGCCCCAGGTCTGTGTGAGACAGCCTCAAACGCAGCCTGCAGTCCCATATTATGTTAGACAGTTTCAAATGCAGCCTGCAGCCTGCAGCCCCAGGTCTGTGTGAGACAGCTTCAAACGCAGCCTGCAGCCCCAGGTCTGTGTGAGACAGCCTCAAACGCAGCCTGCAGTCCCATATTATGTTAGACAGTTTCAAATGCAGCCTGCAGCCTGCAGCCCCAGGTGTGTGTGAGATGCCTTCAGACACAGCTTGCAACCGCAGCTTGAGAGCTACCCTTGGACACAGCCTGCAGCTTGTATATGAGACATCTTCAGCTTACAGCCCACCTGTCTGCAAGACAGTGAGCTACAGCCTGCAGCCATATCTTCCTTGGAACACCCTCAAGTCTACAACTCCAGCTCTGAGTGCAAGGCACACTTAAACAGTCTAGAGCCCTGTCTTGTGTAAGACATGCAAACACAGCTTACAGCCCCATCAGCGTGTGTGAGACACCCTCAAACACAGACCCTAGCTCCCTGTGTGACAGGCACCTTGAACTGCAATCTGTATGCTTGAGATGCTTAAAACCCAGCCTGATGCCTCATGGACATGTTAGATGCCCACCAACGTGGCCTGTGACTGACTCTCTGTGTGGGTAAAGTACCCTGATAGGCAGGCCAGCAGTCTGAATTGCAGTCAGACAGCCAGGGAGTGTAAGACACTCAAGCATAACCTGCAGCCTCACAGGCAGACAAAAACACCCTGTGAAATACACCCTGCAGCTGAGTGTGTGAATGGTGGGCACTTTCAAAAAGCATAAACCACAGCTTGGTGTATTAATGGGAGGTACCCCTAAAACAACCCTCTGTGAGTGGCAAACAACCCCAAAATGTATGTCCTCCCCCAGTTCGACATCCTGAGGGCTTGGCAGGAAGTGGTGGTCAGGTTTGACCTCTGTTTGTTGGTATGACATCCCTTTTCCCTTCAGTCAGCCACTTCTTGGTTGTGTGGGGTATGTGTGAGACATGCATACCCTGAACACACTCTGAAAAATAACAGGGGCAACAACCCTTGTGTGAGAAAGACCTCACTCCTTCAAATGCTACTCTGCCCTCCCTAATCATAGAATTGCTTCAGTTGGAAAAGATCTCTAAGATCAAGTCCGACTGTCAACCCAATGCACCATGCCTACTAAACCATGTCCTGAAGTGACTCCACCACCTCCCTGCACTGTCTGTTCCAATGCCTGACCACTCTTTCAGTAAAGAAATTTTTTTCCTAATGTCCAACCTAAACTCCCCTTGGTGCAACTTGAGACCATTTCCTCTCATTCTACCACTTTATACTAGGGAGAAGAGACACCTACCTCATTACAACCTCCTTCCAGGTAGTTGTAGAGGGTTTGGGGTTCACCAGTGCTTGTTTGTGTATGTGACTGGGAAGCAACTGCATCCACCCCCAACAGGTCAACAGGAGAGGGTGCTGAAATGTATATCAGGGTGATAAAACACCTGGCAGCTTGGAGTAGGAATAAAGACAAGGGAGGGTGCCTGGGTTTTACTCTGCTGTAAGACCAATCCTGGTCCCAACCCATACGCTAAAGCCAAGTGAGGGGCAGTAATAGATCACCTCTGCAGTGCCAGTTTCCCCTTCATCCTTTCTCATGCAGTGAGCTTTGTTGCATGTGTGGGAAAGAGAGAGACTCCCAGAAACACACCCCTGCTTACTGGGGTGGGGTCACCTGTTTATGAGATGCCTCCCCCTTTTCGCAACATGCCCAGGAGGAAGGAGGTGGTGAGAGGGTATGTCAGTGATACTCCTATCTCAGTTCCACCTCGAAGGGTGAGGGAGCCGATACCTCTGCATCTGTTACATCTCTGTGTACTGTGTCCATGTTTTCTTACCTACACATCAAGGCTGGTGGGGCAGGGTGCTAGTCTGCAACCTTTGGCCATGCACAACCTGCAGCCTTACAAGGGGATGTGTCTATGCATAGACTGTAACCCCAACCCAATCTTCACACACACGTAATTTTTCCTTCAGTAAGAACAGGAGAACAGGGAATGACTGGATGTCATTTCTGCCCAAAACACCCAATTACCTGTTGTGGCATGCAGTGGATATCTGGGTTTTACCCCACCTAAAAGAGGCATCTAGTGTGTGTGTGTTTGTGTGTGCACAGTCAGAATGCAGAAAGGAAAGTAGTTGAGTGTCATGTAAGTTTGCACCTCCACTGTCTCATTCCCCTTGCTTTACAGCAAAACCCTTCACACAGCCCTGCTGCCAGCTGGGGAGAAACACCCAGAGTACACTGCATGTGCTCTCTGGTTCTGCTGTCTCCTGCACACTCTGCTTGTCTCCATCCTACAATCTCCAGCGACAAGGGGACTTCTGTGTACTGCATAGCACTGTATGTCCACAAATAGGTTTGTGCCCTACCTCCTACATCTGCTTTCAGCTGGGGAATCCTGTTAATGGAGTGTGTTAAAACCCAGAGAGAGGCCAGCTGAATTTCAGGTGGGAAGGGTAGGTGAAGCTTTTAAAAATGTTCACTGCCAGTGTGTTGTTTCCCTGAGTCATTAAAATCGTGCTGAAAGACTGCATATGGATTCTTGAATGCATCACCAGCACTTTTCAACCCCCAAATCTCCAAGAAGTCTGTTAGCATTCATGAGTTCCCACTGCAGGAGCTTTGTGTGTGCTTGTTTCACCTTCTCAAATGGGTAAAGAGAGGAGATAAACAAGGTATGAGCAAGAAGTCAGGGAGGAGGCTGTGCCAGGGTGTTTGACCACTTTGCTGTAGCAACAGGGACATGAGCTGTTTATCTTTTGCATTTCTAAACAACTCCACAAGGTAATCTCTCCATGAAACCTGCCCCAGTTTTTTCCTCACAGTGGGGAAGCAAAACAGATTGTCACTTAGCTTGTAGATTGCTTTGAAGGCACAGATTGTAGCACTCTCACTTTTTATCCTCATTTTCTTTAAAACCAGGGAGATTTCACCATCTTTTCTCTTTCAACAAGTGTTTCATATCCTACTCAAATTCTCCCTTTTTGTCGTTGTTTGAGATCACAGAAGCACACAGAATCACAGAATGGTAGGGATTGGAAGGGACCTCTGAGTCTAGTCTAACCCAATTTGCCAGCACAGGTTCATTTAGAGCAGGTTGCACAGAGCAGCATCCAGACAGGCTTTGAAAGGCTCCAGAAATGGAATTGTTCCACTACCCCTCTGGGCAGCCTGTTCCAGTGCTCCACCACCTTCAACATAAAGAAGTTCTGCCTTATGTTTAGATGGAACTTTCTATGTTCAAGGAAGGATTGTCCAAACAAACATGAGGCACTTTAAAATGTTCTTTACCCTCTTCATGTATTCTTTTAGATTATGTGATTTATTTCTTGGTGTATATTTCTGGGGTATGTGTCTGCTCTCTGTATGCAGATGCTACAGTCTTGTGCACAGTGTCCCTGTAGACAACAGGCAGGAAAACTGAGCACTAGTGGTGCATCACCATCCAGCTGAACCACAGAGAGCTGCAGTGTTTCTGTTCTTCATTACACCCATTTTGGAGACCTACAGGGACCCGGGGCCTGAAAACAGGTTGCACAGAGCTCTGAGCAACCTGCTCTAGTTGAATATGTCCCTGTGCCCTGCAGGGAGGTTGAGCTAGATGACCTTCCAACCCAAAACATTCCATTATTATATGATTCTATGATTAAAGGCAAAGTGAAAGGAAGTCATAGTATCATAGTATCAGTCAGGGTTGGAAGGGACCACAAGGATCATCTAGTTCCAACCCCCCTGCCATGGACAGGGACACCCCACACTAGATCAGGCAGGCCAGAGCCTTGTCCAGCCTGGTCTTAAACACCTCCAGGGATGGGGCTTCAACCACCTCCCTGGACAACCCATTCCAGGGTTTCACCACTCTCATGGTGAAGAACTTCCTCCTCACATCCAGCCTGAATCTCCCCACCTCCAGCTTCATTCCATTCCCCCTAGTCCTATCACTACCTGAGATCCTGAGAAGTCCTTCCCCAGCCTTCCTGTAGGCCCCCTTCAGATACTGGAAGGCCACAATGAGGTCACCTTGGAGCCTTCTCTTCTCCAGACTGAACAGCCCCAACTCCTTCAGTCTGTCCTCATAGGAGAGGTGCTCCAGCCCTCTGATCATCCTCATGGCCCTTCTCTGGACACGTTCCAGCACATCCATATCCCTCTTGTAATAGGGGCTCCAGAACTGGATGCAGTACTCCAGGTGGGGTCTCACCAGAGCTGAGTAGAGGGGGAGGATCACCTCCCTCGACCTGCTAGCCACACTTCTGATGCAGCCCAGGATCTGATTGGCTTTGTGGGCTGCAAGTGCACACTGAGAGCTCATGTTGAGCTTTTTGTCCACCAGCACCCCCAAGTCTCTCTCCTCAGGGACTAGAGCCCTTCCTGGAAAAGTCCAAAGGGCTTTGATTTTATGACAAAGATATTTGCTGGAGTGGGCTGGTGTGAATGCAGCTGAAAGATCAGAAAAAGGAGTCTTTTCTGGTTTTATTGGTAGTAGCTCTGAACTTACAGGTGTGGAGTAGCTTGAGAATTTCTGTCATGACATAGGACTCAAGTTTGATCACCACAGAGTCACGAGAAATGAAAAATAAACCCAAATGTATAAACTTAATGTACCATAGATTTTCCTTAGAGTGGAATAAATGCGAAAGAATGGAAATGTCTATATGGAACTTTGAAAGCAAAGCTATTTTTGTTTTGGAATGTCATTTAGGTAGCACTATGAATTTCCATGCAGATCAAGAGCAGTGGATGCTGTGGTACTTCCATCCTGAGACCTTCACAGAGAACTTCCATAGCCATACATATGTAGAAGTTTCCTTTCTGCAGAGTTAATGCAGTTAGGAATTCCCTGGGAAAGACTTAGGGCAGTACCATGAGGAGTTGCCAAGGACCTCCCTTTGTCCAAGAGAAAAAGAAGTGCCATGAAGGTAGATGAGGAGTTTCCCAGGACCTCCCTTTGCCCAAGAGAAAAAGAAGTGCCATGAAGGTAGGCAGTATGCATGTGGTTGAAAGTCGAACACACTACAAATAATCTCTGGATATCCTCCAGTTTTTAACATTAAAAAAACCCAAGCAAACAAGAAATGGACTCTGAACTTCTGCAACAATATCACTAAAAATTAAACCCAGCAATGCCTCCTGCTTGTCCTGAGGTTCCTGTTAGCTACAGCAGCCACAGCATTGCACTAGAGTTAGCTCAGCACAAATGTCCCTGACTCACAGTTTTTCACAGCACACTCCACTACTTTCTAGGATATGGACTAACCAAGAGGCACTGCTACATTTAGATGTTATCCTGGAGTCATAGAATCACAGAATGCCAGGTTGGAAGGGCCCCCAAGGATCATATGGTCCAAGCTTTCTAGGTAATAGTATAGTTTAAATGAGATGGCCCAGCACTCTGTGAAACTGAGACTTGAAAGTGTCCAACACGGGGGTCCACTACTTCCCTTGGGAAATTATTCTAATGTCTAACTGTTCTCATTGTGAAAAATTTGCTTCTGGATTCTGGCCAGAATCTCCGCAGGAGTAACTTGGAGCCATTACCCCTTGCCATTTCCATGTGACTCTGTGTAAAAAGGGGGTCTCCATCATCCTGGTAGCCATCCTTTATGTACTGGTACATGGTAGTAGAGTCTTCTCCAAGCCTTCTCTTCTCAAGGCTGAACAAATCCAGTTCTCTCAACCTTTCCTTATATGATAGGTCTTCCTGTCTGTCTATATGACCCTGCACTGTGCTGGATATTTGTCCCAACTGTGGGATTTTCCACTTACCTCTCCTAAGACTTCCTTTAACTAAGCTCATTTTACCAAGTTCTCCTGATTATCCTCATCCTAGCAGTCTTTGTTTGCTGCTCCCTGTAATGCCATTTTAAACAGCATAGTCATTTTTGAAACTCTTGGTTCACAAATGATGCAACCATCTTGTGCTTTCTTGCAGATCTGAAATAACATCCAGTGAATAGCACAAGTGCAAATGCCTGTGAGAGTCCATTAGAAACAGTCTTGATCCATTGATGAATCCTTTATAACAAAGCCATTTAAAGGTCTTCCCATTGGCTATTTTTAAACCATTTATTAGGTGTATATATTGATTTTGTATTTTTTCCCCTCTAATCTGGATGCTGTGCAGCACTGAATCAACACAGTTACTGCTATCAACTGTACCTATGATTTTATCAAAGAACAAGATGAAATTTGCTGTCTGATAGGAACCATTTCCTGCAAAAAGTGCTGATTAGTGTTTCATTACACTCCTACTCTCCACCTCCTTATTAACTGGTACAAATCCAGTTCAAGAGAGACAGCTACTGGAAAGGGTTCAGAGAAGTTTATGAAAGCTATGCTGAGGGGACTGGAGCATCTCTGTGAGGATGAAAGGCTGAGAGACCTGAGGATGTTTAGCCTAGAGAAAACCAGCCTGGAAGGGGATCTTCTTAATGCTGATCAATATCTACAGGGTGGGGGCTGACAGGATGGGGGTAGATCCTTTGCAATAATGCCCAGTGACAGGACAAGGGACAATGGGAACAAACTGGAACCCAGGAGGTTCCATATGAACATGAGGTAAAGCTTCTGCTCTGAGGGTGCTGCAGCCCTGGAGCAGGCTGCCCAGAGAGGTTGTGGAGTCTTCTTTTCTACAGAGATTCCAAACCCATCTGGACATTGTGATCCTGGGCAACCTGCTGTGGGTGACCCTGCAGGGGGATTAGACTAGATGATTCCCAGAGGTCACCTTCCCCAGTCTGTGATTCTGTATGATTCAGTGAAATCACTTCACTGTACCTAGTTCAGGAGCACTCTTGGACTAGCCAGCCCGAAATTACGTGGGCTTGCCTCAGGCGCACTTTCCAAATATTGACACTGCACTGTTTTCCTTCTCAGAATTGGTCTCCTGGACTGTTTCTCAACTCTCACATCCCCACCTCATGTGGGGCCAGCTCTTAAAAAGCTGGTGTTCAAGTCTGCTAGATATGCTGCTTTTAAAACCTTCGTTGTACTGTTTGATATTCTTATAAAAGTTTCTTGACTGGGAGTCATTTTGTTATTGTTATATAATGTGGAAATGGCATTCAACTTTGTCCCAAATAGAGGCAGGAAATATTTATTGAACACTTCTGCTTTTTCATTTCCACAGCTATCCAAATATGTTTGGATACACTGAGAGTGTTAGTAATTGGACTCCACTAAAACATTGTTTCATCAAATTCAGCAAGGTTTCCAATAATCTTTGCTTACAACATGCTATTTTCTGCACAGGGAACAAAACCTCTCTGGCTCTTTTAGAAGGGGCCTTGGTCAATTTGGTTAAAAATCCCCCTTGTGAATGCTTTACCCTGTCAGACATGGGGTGCTTGTTTGTTTATGTTTTTCTTTCCTTGAACACCGGCACTGTTTGTACAGCTCTTATGCCAAGGTCAAAAGTGCCTTTTGCTAGATCTGAAATGTTCTTCCAAAGCCATATCTCTGTATTCCCAAACCCTTGCTGCCAGCAGCAGAAGAATATTCCCCTAGCTCCAAAAGACAGGAATTAAGGAGCAAGGAGAGGGTAATTTCTATGATACCAGATACTGTCTTTCTCAATGCTGCATTGTGAAATTGTGCAGGCTTTCCTCTTCCTTTTTTCCCCTCTTCCATTTTTCTTTTCTTTTCTTTTTTCTTTTCTTTTTTCTTTTATTTTTTCTTTTATTTTTTCTTTTCTCTTTTCTTTTCTTTTCTTTTCTTTTCTTTTCTTTTCTTTTCTTTTCTTTTCTTTTCTTTTCTTTTCTTTTCTTTTCTTTTCTTTTCTTTTCTTTTCTTTTCTTTTCTTTTCTTTTCTTTTCTTTTCTTTTCTTTTTTCTTTCCCCTTTTCTTTCCCCTTTTCCCTTTTCTTTCCCCTTTTCTTTTCCCTTTTCCCTTTTCTTTCCCCTTTTCTTTCCCCTTTTCCCTTTTCTTTTCCCTTTTCTTTTTTTTCTCTTTTAATTTTTTCTTGTTTTATTTTTCTTATTTTCTTTATTTTTTTTAATTTTCCTTTTTATTTTTCTTTCTTTTTCTTTTTCTTTTTCTTTTTCTTTTTCTTTTTCTTTTTCTTTTTCTTTTTCTTTTTCTTTTTCTTTTTCTTTTTCTTTTTCTTTTTCTTTTTCTTTTTCTTTTTCTTTTTCTTTTTCTTTTTCTTTTTCTTTTTCTTTTTCTCCTATTGTTCCAGGGTAAACAAAGAAAGCAAACAAAGTAATGATCCCTGGCAGAAATATTTACCCTTTCAGGCTTTGATCTGCTGAAGTCCTGGTGTTCCGTGTTCACCTGCATGTTGGTGTGACTCACAGAAAGCCATGCACAGGCAGATTACTGGCACAGCTTGCAAATAAAAGGCTGAACAGGAGATGTGCTGCTGGTATGGGCTCAGCCATCACATCTCCTCCTGGCTCCTCCTTATCTTCTTCACCGGGGTAGGAATTTTCCCCTTCTTGCCGGAGTGAATGAGAACAGGGTAACTTGTGTAACAAGGAAAAGTAGGGTTGATGAGACTTAGAGAAGAGTTCCTGATGGTAAGCCTGTCATCACACAAACTAATACCATCATAGGGATGTTGGGCATGAATTATTGCCCACTCTTTGTTAAAAAAAGTCCTGGCCTTGCACTTGTGCTCCTGATAAAGAGAGGGCAAAGATAAATACATCAAATGAAGGGGCTGCACTCATTTGTTTAGCCAAGACTTCTTCAGTGCTCTCCTCAAAAGTGCCTAAATCAGGTTAGTTGCAAAATGTTAGTTACTAAAATTATGTTCTCTGTGTGTGTGTGGTCACAGAGATGGATATAAGGCCTCTTCCATAAGCATGACTGCACTCCAGATGTGTGTGCTGCACTGGAGAGAGCCCTTCAAACCCAGGTAGTTCTCACAGAGCATTGACACAGCCCATTTCCCAGGATGCCAATAGCTGTTCTGTGTCCCATACACAGTGCCCCATAAATGATGCCATATCATTTCTGGGATATTTCCCTTCTTTCCAGAATGCTCTCCCAAGGGACTTATATCACTTATCCATTTGCTCTGGGATTGGGGCACTTCTTGGTATTACAAGAGTCACTATTGATTATTTTTTTCCTTACTAAAGATGGTGAGCACATGGATGAAAATAATGTAGAAAAGGTGGGGTTTGTGGTGGTTTTTTGACTCCTAGTTGTAACAGGACGCAGGAGGTGCACAGAAGTTACACTTTCTCCAGGTCTTTCATGTAGCCAAAGTCTGTAACATATAATCCAAGAGTAAACATATTTCTTCCCATGGTTGTTTTGTGATTTATTTTTCTTCCTGATGAGATCCTATGAGTGTGGGCACATGAAAAGCAAATGAGTTTTGTAGATCCAACAACAAATAATGCTGGCACAGATAATTTTTAGGGAGCGGGAGATGGGTGTTGTGTAACATTCTGGTTAATCTTGACTGTGGACTTGACCTGATCAAGGTTGAAAATAAGGTTGAAACTCTGTATTCACAGAATCACAGAATCACACAACAGTTTGAGTTGAAGGGACCTTTAAAGATCATCTTGTCCAACTCCCCTGGAGTCATCAGGGGCATCTGCAACTAGAGCAGGGTTCATCCAACCTGACCTGGAATATTTCCAGGGGTGAGGCATCTACTACAACCCGGGCAACCTAGGCCACTCTCTTACCACCCTCAGCATAAATAATGTCTTCCTTCCAGCTAGTCTGAATCTTACTTTTAGTTTAAACCATCACCCCTTGTTCTGTCACAACAGGCCCTTCTAAAACATCTGTCCTCATCTTTCTTCTTGGCACCTTTAAGTACTGAAAGGCCACCAGAAGGTTTCCCTGAAGGCTGAACAACCCTAACTTTCTCATCCTGTCCTCACAGCAGAGGGGTCCCAGCCCTTGGATCATTGTTGTGGCCTTGCCTCACCCACTCCAACAGGCGAATACTGTGCCAACTACTAAGCCAAAAGATGAAGCACAAAGACCTTCCAGAGGAAACAATCACAGACCTTTGGGAAAATGGAAACCTGGTCCCTTTGCGTAGACACTGGAGTCAAGAGATAGGCTACTGTTTCTCCCACACACCTTGCAGCTGGCTGTCTTGAAGGACACACACAGCACAAACTGGGGAAAGGAGGAAGAAAGGAAAGGGGGAAAAGGACAAGGCAGGAGAGCGGAGGGGAGGGGAGGGGAGGGGAGGGGAGGGGAGGGGAGGGGAAGGGAAGGGAAGGGAAGGGAAGGGAAGGGAAGGGAAGGGAAGGGAAGGGAAGGGAAGGGAAGGGAAGGGAAGGGAAGGGAAGGGAAGGGAAGGGAAGGGAAGGGAAGGGAAGGGAAGGGAAGGGAAGGGAAGGGAAGGGAAGGGAAGGGAAGGGAAGGGAAGGGAAGGGAAGGGAAGGGAAGGTTTTGTGAGTGGCTGAAAAGCCAAGAACAGAGGAGGTTACAAGTTGTCAAAAACTCCTGGAGATAGGGACTGTGAGGGATCATGAGGAAGTAAACAAAAAATTCTCCCTCATTTACTTGGAAAGGGTTGGCTGCACAAGGCCAGGGTAAAGAGGATTTTGCAGAGGAGTGTGGCTGTGCTAGAGTTCACAGCTGAGGATCTTTGACAGCAGGGTCAGATGAGGATGAAAACATTTCAAAGCCAACTGTGCCAGAGTCACAAGGTTGGAGGGTTACACAGAAGTGTCTGGTCTCATAATAACATCCAAAAGCATTGCTGGAGTTGCAAGACCTCGGGAACACTTGGCACTAAAAGCAACTTTAAGGTCACATGTGAAATCCTGGCTTTACTAGTAGAGACTCATGTGAGTATTGTTATTGATTTCAGCAAGGTTAAAAATTCACCTGCTCTCTCTGGTTCATCCTTTCCTCTCCCAAGTGTTTTTTATTGTCAATTGATCACAGTCCACTGGATGTATTTCTGGCTCAGACTTGAGATAACTGTTATGCACGATGAATCATAGGAGATACAAAATATATTACCTAGTCCTCACAGTACTTGCTGTTCTAGGACAGCAGTGCTTGTGGTTGCCTCCTTGATGGAAGCACTAAGGGACATACTTAACTTCAGGCATGAGAACATGAGAAATTACTTATCTAAAGTCAGGTACTGACTTTACTATCTTACTGAAATAGGGTCTGATTGAGAAGACTTTTCAGCCTGCAGAGTAAGATGGTAAGATGACACCTGACAGCAGGTGAGTGACCTTGGATCAGCTGACGCCATCGTATTACCCTGAGGGAATGGCCTCATGACTTGTGTTTGAGTAGGTAAAATGGGCTCTTTGCTGCTGGTGGCTGTAGCACGTGTGAAGGGTTATGGAAAGCTGCTATGGTAGCTTGAGGTGAAAGACACTGTGCTGTCATCTGGCTGGAGCTGTCTGTTGGTCAGGTGACACCTAGAACCAGATTCCAGCTATAAATATACCACATTTTAGTTACCACATCAAAAGTCTGGATCTGCTCCTTGCTGAATATTCCAGCTATGCCATTCTGCATCAAGCCCCAGATTTATTCACTTCTCCTTAATGTAAAGTTGAAAGGTTTCCGCCTTTATGTCATGTCTGGCAGATAGATTTAAACTGTAGTTTTGGAAGCCGAAGAGAGATTGAAAGCCAACTGTTTCTACAGCCCAGGCCAGTGGTGTGGGCAGACCACCTTTCTGTTTAAGGTGGAAGTGCTGTTAGAGCAAGTAGTAAAGGGCCTGACAAGGCAAGCCAGGAGAGGGGCCTTGAAGAGCGTGATCTGTACCTGGGTACACTTATTTACCCTTCACTTTATCCAAGATCACTGCTGTGAATGAGACAATCTGTACACATATGGTACAGAGGGATAAAAAAAAAAAAAGAGAGAGAGAGAGAGAGAGAAAGAACAAGCATCTGATGTGGAAAATCTTCCTGTAGTAAAAAATCTAACTCTAGTAGGAAACTTGACTGTGGTGGAAGTCTTCCAAGGACTCAGCTGATTGAAAAGGCCACATGCAGCAGTTTTCTCCCTGTTTCTTTGTGGAGATAGACAACCACCAAAATCTGAAAAATCCCTTTTGCTTCCCAATGACTTACCTTCTTTTATATCAATGTACCATCCCAAAATATCCCTTTTATATAGTGCATGGTTCAGTCTGGAGAACATGAGGCCCAGGAGAGACCTTCTTGCTCTCCGCAGCTACTTGAAATGAGGTTGTACTTCTCCCAAGTAACAAGTGACAGGACAAGATGAGACAGTCTTAAGCTCCACCAGGGGAGGTTTAGGTTGGATATTAGGAGAAATTTCTTCCCTGAAAGGGTTGTCAAGCCCTGGAACAGGCTGACCAAGGAAGTAGTGGAGTCCCTGTCCCTGGAGGGGTTTGAAAGCCACAGAGCTGGCAGTGTTGGGTAATGGTTGGGCTTGACAAAGCTAGAAGACTCTTACAGCCAAAACAATTCTATAATTCTATGTAAGAGTATTTCCAGCACCTCCTGCCTAGGTGGTGTGGATGGGGACACTGCAGCACTGCCCAGGGGACAAGATTCTTCCTGCTTCTTACCTGCAAATTACTCCCAGGGCTGCATAAATGCAGTAATTGCAACCTTTCAGAATATTTCAGTAGGTAGAATCATAGCCCTTTCCAAAACCTTCCTAAGGAAAGTCTTATTGGCCATTTAAGTCCCAGGTCACTGTAGATTTCTCACCCTAGGTGAACTAGTTGAACAAGAAGCTTACAGTCATGCATACCTTCTTTGTAAAGCAAGGTGCAGTGGGTGGATCTGCAAAACTGCAATGTCTTGAGTGATCCTTGTCCTGTTCCCCAAACAGGTAGTTGCACAGGGAAATAGGTGACAGCCCTCTCAAATTGGCTCAGTTAGGATGTTTAGGTAGGTGAGGGATGAGCAAATGTTTTGTGTCACTCTCACTGCATCTGATTTCACGCCCTGATCTGAGGGTTTGTTTTTTCCTGTGGGACTTCATCACTTGGCTGCTAGGTGGGATTTGTAAATCATAAGGGAGATTCCAGTAAGAGAGTCAGATATTCAAAGCTGGCATCAGCACTGCGATTGGCTGGCTGAGCAGCATGAGCAATGGCAGGTTTCATGATGTGCACATCTGTATTGACAGCTATGTCCCGTGCCTCACTCTCTTTTTGCAGTGATTTTAAGTCAGCAGTTCATGATATGAGGGAGTAAAATCAGAACCATTCCTCCTGGCCTGAGTGGGTGGCCAGCACTGCAGATTGCGACTTGGGAATCTGAAGTGCAATCAAGCAAAGTACATGTGCTGCAATTGGAACTCTCTGGGCAGATAAAATTCCAGGCAGAGGCTCAGTCTGTCCATCACTTTCTATTCAGGTCCTTCAGAAAATGGAGAGAAGAACATTTCTGTGGGGAGGTATCTGGATAAGCTTTATCATTGTGACTTCCATATCCACAAAGAACTGGTCTCCTAGCGAGTATCAAGGTGCTGGCATTGGATTGGCCCTCCCATTAGCTCCTGTTTCAGACAGACTCAACTAAGAGTAGTTCAGTGAAAGTGACCTTTCTGCTGCCTTTTACTCTGACCTGAACATTGTTCAAAATGCAACACAACTTCTCCTCTTACTACTGTTCTTGTGATTTTTTCCCCCTTCTCCATCTATTGCATAATCTTTCCTTCTTTCCTATCCTACGCCTTAGCAAAGGCAGCCAAGAATCCACATTTTGCAACTTGGTGTAACTCTTGTAGCTGTTTCTGATGCTGGGAAAGCAACATCCTAGGAAAGAGGCCATAGCTGGCAAAAATGTGTCAGGTTTCAGGGCTGCTGATAAGACGGAGAAAGTGTCTGTTTCCCAGCCACCAAAGCACAAGTGACAGTTGAAATCAAGCAGTGATTTCTATTTTTATTTATCTTTTCTCTCTACTTTACCTGGCTTTCATCACATCTTTCTGTAGAAAGAAAGCAAGGCCAGGTTGAGCGGGGCCTTGAGCAACCTGATGTAGTGGAAGGTGTCATGGGGGTTGGAACTAGATGATCTTTAAGACCCCTTCCAACCCAAACCATTCTATGATTCTATTGCTTGTACTGCCTGGAGGAAGCCAGGGGTATGGTTTTTTGGTTGGTTGGGGTTTGTTTTGTTTTGGTGGAGCCTCTATTTGTGGGACCAAGAACAGAAATAAGGCCATCATCCTTCTCTGGAGACTTTCAAGACCCATTTGAATGTGTTCCTGTTTCACCTGCCCTAGGTGATGCTTCACCTTCTTTAGGTGAATCTGCCTTGGCAGTGGGGTTGGACTTGATGATCTCCAAAGGTCCCTTCCAACCCCCACCATTCTGTGATTCCATAATTCTGTGACATCACCCTCTTCTATTACATGGCAGACTAAATTCCTACAACATGGACTGACTCCCACAATCTGTTTTTTGTGGGTTTTGATTAAGTCTCATGGTCCCCTGGATCAAAATATTAGCTTTTTTTTTTTTGTTTGTTTAGGTTTTTTTATTCCTGTGGCTGTGATTGTTATCTGTGCTTTGGGAAGATTCTGAGCCTCCTCACCATGTGCTTTTGGGCTAAAGACTGCAAAGCCCTGACAACCATGTTGTACCAGCAGTGGGCTCATGGCCACAGATTTGGGTACAGCTACACGAGGAAATACAGGGACCACAAATATGCTGTCCCTCCTTTATCATAGAGGATTCTCTTCATAGAATCAGAATCATGGAATCATAGAACCATAGACTGGTTTGGGTCAGAAGGGACATCTTCAGCTAGAGCAGGTTGCTCAGAGCCTCAAACAACCTGACCTGGGGCATCTACCACTTCTCTGGGCAACCTGCACCAGTGTTTCATCACTCTCAGCATAAAATTCATGTTCATTATATCTATTTCTCATGGCAATCACTGGTGCTAATGGCTTTTGCCAAATAGTTTTCCTCATTTTTGTGGTCAGCTTAAGATTATTTATTCTCTCTAACAACAACGCTATGCTTAGGCACAACAACCCTCTGCCTTGTGACTTTCTCTTGGGGCTGTGCTGCCTCCCTTTCTCTCACATCCAGCTTTTTCTCTTTATGTGTCTAGCAAACAATAGCCATCTCTGTGTCTGTGCTCAGCATTAACAGAACAGTTGCCACACACAGCTCAGCTCCCACTGGCATGGGCTGCTGCTCATGTTTTTGGTGATGCCCTCTTCCTCTGACAAGAAGCTTGCCTCCTTCATGAGTTGCCTCCATTAGGTCAACTTGAAAGCCCTTTGCTCAGAGCAGCCAGAAGAAGTTCCTTGTTTTCACCTTAGGATGCTGGTGTTGTAAATCTGTTGATAGTGCTTTAGTGGAAGAGACTCTTTGACTTGATGTGAACTCATTAGTGAGCTTCTCTAATTGTTTGATTCAGTCAAGGCAGCAGAAGCCTTTCCAGGAGCTTCCATGTGCTTCAGGACAAGCCCCTCTTGCTTTATTTATTTTACTCCACTCTTGGTACCTGAGGCATTGCCAGCAGCTGCCCACTTTACTCTAAAGATAACATGGGGCCTTTTCTGCCTCCTTCACCCAACCTTGCTGTGGGTTTTCCTCTAGTTGTGCTGAAACAGTCAGAGCAAATCTTTTGGAACCAAACCCACCCATCACCCTGGAGGCATGAAACTGGAGGAGGAAGAGTTGCCCCACACCTAGCACCTAGCCTTCTCACTGTCTCCTCTCCTGCGAGGTGAGATGAGGAAGTCCAGGAGGACAGAGGGCTCCCCTAAGAACTGGCAGGCACCAAGTTGGTCCACAGAATGAGGGGAGAGCAGGGCAGGGTAATGCCATGAGCAAATGCAGCGAGCAAATGCAGCCACCATGAAAGCAAACCCCTTTATCATAGAATCATAGAACTATTTTGTTTGGAAAAGACCTCTAAGATCATCAAGTCTGATCATTGACCCAACCCCACCATGACCATTAAACCGTGTCCCAAAGTGCCATGTCTACACATTTTTTGAATACCTCCAGAAATGGTAACTCCATCACCTCCCTGGGAAGCCTATTCCAATGACTGACTGATGCTGTGGAGCAGCACAGATCATGAAAAACATCTCCATTGAGCCTTCTCCTTCCTTAACCCCTCAGCAACCCATCAGACACTACCTTAGTGCATGCAGGAAGATGACTCTAGGCAGCAAATGTAGTAATTTCAGGCTTCATTCTGGATTGGTTTCAGCCTGGCAGGTGAAGTGCTGCTTGGTTCTTTAAGATCTGAAATGGTTTTCATATCACAATTTGATTGGCATGTGGTGATGCTCATTTATTTCAGATCAGGCTTTTCCGCCTTTTAGCAATGCCATATGTGGTGATCCAGAAATCCCTGGTCAGGTTGGAATGTATCTAGTATGTCCAGGAGGCTTTCATAGCTCTTAAAAAAAATGGAAGACAGATCTTCTTGTGGTCTTTCAGTACTTAAAGGGGGCTGATAAGAAAGCTGAGGACAGACATTTTAGCAGGGCCTGTTGTGACAGGACAGGGGATGATGGTTTGAGCTAAAAGAGGGGAAATTTGGTCTAGAGATGAGGAAGTAGTTTTTATGCTGAAGGTGGTGAGGCACCAGCCCAGATTGCCCAGAGAGGTGGTAGATGCCCCACATTTGGAAGCATTCCGGGTCAGGTTGTTTTGGGCTTTAAGCAACATGTTGTTGTAGTTGCAGATGTCCCTGCTGACTGCAGAGGATTTGAACTAGATGATCTTTAAAGGTCCATTCCAAGCAAAACCATTCTGTGATTCTATGATTATGAATGACTTAAAGGCTTTAACCAAGACAGAGCACCACTGCATGGAGTGTGGTGCCAAAGAGAGAGGTGTAACCATGTTTTCTCTCTAAAATGTGTGAGCTCTAAGGAGAAACTGAAGAATCAAGAAGAAAGAAGTGTGCTAACATGTTGGCAGAGAATAAAGTGAAGCACTGAATTATTGAACAGTTTGTGGGAGGGCACATGGGGCTCTTGCAGAGCCTGGATGTGAATCCAGATCAGAAGGTACCTAACTACTCTCCAAGACTTCTGGCAGTATGAGCTTTGCACAAATAACAGCTGCTCCCCCTCTCACATCTGTTTTCTAGGGCACCTCTTAAAGAAAGAGTGGAAAAAAAAATCTCTGTGATGAAAACAGCACTGGAAGAAAGGGCTTGAGGACAAGTGTGCCTGTCTCCTGAAGCCCTAATTCTGGCCTATCCTTCTCCCCGCTTGGCAGGTTGAGAGCATTAATGCTGGAGAAAGAGGAGATTAATGTGTAGACCAGCTCAGGGAAGGCACAACTGCATCCATGCTCTGCAAAAGGCAAATTCGAACATGCAAGTACAGCTAAGCTGGCTGCATTTCTGTATTAGATAAATGCTCATTGATAAAAAGCTGCCAAGTGTGTAAATAACTGCCTGAGGAATCTGGTCGGTTGGGGGTTTTGGAGTTGGCTATTTTTTTCTGCAGCAAGACCATCCCAAGCATTTGGAAACCATCTGCAGGCACTGTGCACCCAATGTTGTCCAAAAGGATGTGATGGAAGGATCAGAGATTTAAACTTCCCATCCCCTGTTGCTCTTTACAAGCCCCATTCAAAGCAGGCACTTCAGATTTACACTACCACAATGAGACCCTGCTTTTGTCCCATCCCATCCCATCCCATCCCATCCCATCCCATCCCATCCCATCCCATCCCATCCCATCCCATCCCATCCCATCCCCACATTTTCAATTCCAGATTTGCCCCTTGGTGGAGAGAATCCCTCATGGAAAGACAGCCCTTCATCACTGTTGGCAAAACACTGAGTCTTTTTTGTGTGTCATGTAGCTTCTGTGAAACACCACCAGGACATAGCACAGTGAGTGCCTTTAGAAATCCATACAAAAATCCTAGTGATGGGTCTAATTATAGCAAACCAGCATTTATCTGCATCTCACACACAGCATCTGTGCTTTTCAGAGGTACCTTTTGGTCTCTGCAGGAATCTGACTGCAGAAATGAAGGAAAAGAAATACGTGAGCAATTAGAACCCTTCTTTTTGTGGCACGTTTTCTTCTTAAGATAATAAATCTCCTGAAGACATCATCTGCAGCATACAATAATGAGGAATGCAGAACAGTCCTGAGGAACTGGAACTGTGCCCAAATCCTTGCTCTGCAGAGAGCATATAGCTCTTTTCAGTGCAAAAAAAAATGGTATCATATAGAATTTCTTGAAGGTCAATGACCATAGATAGAAATTTTCTTATTAGGCAATGTTAATCAGCTCGAGCCTGGTCTAATCAAAGATGTGAGGAGTCGGCTTCAGCTCAGCTTGGCAGCTCAAAGCCTGCTAATCCAAGTACCACAGATGCTGAGACATTCTTTCATATGGTATGAGCCAAGTTCTGCACACTGCCAAGTGCTTCCTCTGAAATTCATGGGAACCCAGGAGTGTGTGGCACCTGGCAAGACCCAGCTTGCTCTAAAAACCCCTTTGGAACGGTCAGGATTTGCATACCAGAACTTGGTGTAGTAAACTGACTTTGGTCCCAGCCTTGCTATTTGCATCAGGAGCCAATATCAAGATCATGTTGGAGGAAAGTTTGTGAACCAGGATGAGGAACCTGCAGCCCAGGGATTTACAGCCTGGAATTTCATTCATACAGCCCTGATCACATGGCTTGTCCTTCCATGGTTTTACATTAAAATGTTGGCTACTCTGTTGGTAAAGCCTATTTTACCCTGAGAAAGGAAGAGGTTCTCCACCATTGTTGCTGGAAAACATCAGATCCACTGCACAACTTTGTTGGTAAACATGCTGAGGCACCCAGCAACCACTTACCCAGCCTGTGCTTGGCTTGACTTTGTAAGCACCACAAGAGGTCTGAACTTGATTAAACCTTCACACCAAATCCAGAGAATGGAAAAAAGACAAATTTTTCACTCTTCTGCCTCTGAGTGTCATCTTTGTAATCTCCAAAATCCAGATGCACAAAGCTAAACATGCTAAATAAGACATACACCCCCATGTTATGAGAAGGTCTTCACAGCTCACCAGCACCTCAGCTTTGCAGAAAGGTAGCTCAGAATACTGCTGGAGTTGTAGTAGTGGCTAGGAATCATGAGGAGAGAATGAAATTTGATGGCCAAGGCCAATGACAGAACAAAAGAATCAAATTTGCTGGCATTTTGGGTTTTGAGGCTCTTCAGTACTTTCTTGAGGCCAAATCCACCAGTGTTGTCATGAAGGTTTTCTTTAATCATTTCTGCATCCCAGCGTTGCTACAAACCTTGCTTACCTGGCAGCTAAGATCCTTTCCTACTGGTGATTCTTATCTCCAGGTTGAGCAAAGTATGTGAAATACGCTTTCATCTGGAAACAGGTCGAGCTAAGAAGGAACTGTTTGGCCAGAGTGAGATACAAAGATGATCACAGGAACCTTGCATCAGCCCTGCACAAACATCAAGCTGGCGATTGAGGCAAGAGAAGCCATAATCAGGGTTCACCACAAGATGTTTGGTGGTCCTGGTTTGCTGGGGATGTGACTAAACCTCTGGCATGAGGTGTTTATGAGGTTCAACACGGATCCTCAGCTGGTCTTCTTCCAGTGTCCACCTGGGTCCTGCTGTGAGTGGCCATGTTGGATGCAGGGCCCAGTGTGGGATTGTCTGCTCTTGGTGCTTGGTTGGGCAAACCCTGGTCCTGCAGAGAGAAGAGAGATTTTTTTGGTGGTTCTTTGTGGATTCAGTGTACTTTCATGCAGTGGGCCCTATGTGACTTGCATTTTTCCATTTTCTTGTCTCCTGCAGCCCACATAAGCTGGACAATGAAATTTGACCTAATTCTGAGGACATGTAGCATTGTCTAACTCTCTGGAGCACTAGAAGTCAATTTAAACAACCTCCTTACACGTTCTCTGCTCTATTTCAGCCTGTAGATCCCATTAATTTTGTTGTTTGCAGATCCCATTTTTTTTCAGGGGAAAAGTTTTGGATTTGACTGTTATCATGAGATGTGAAGGTTTGATCCAAAATCTACTTCAAATGAGAGAGGTGTGTAGAACGAAAGTGGCCTCATGTGATATGAGGACCTTACACTACACAGTCAGGAACATTTTGTTGTGGTGACTGGTCCAAAGGTCCTTCTGAAGCATGATCCTCGCTTTTCTTTGGAGACACTCAAAACACAAGTGCTCTTTTTGAGGATTTTCTATAGGCCTGGGTTGAATGCCAGGGGTTGAAGGTCTAGAACTTAAACACAGTGTCAACCCGTAGCCCTTGGCGTCAGAGATCAGTCTTGTCTCAGAAATTAAGTGGCACTTGGGCAGGAGTTACGTGACTGGCCATGCATTGCTGTTTAGTTGTATGTAACAAAGCAATGGTTGAAGTGGCAAATGCTTGCTGGACATTGCCTGATGGCTAGAGATGTGGTGACCTACAGCAAGTATAGAGTGTACTGGTGGACAAGATCTTCTTCATTGGCCTTAATGAGACACAAACATCCATTTGGATTATTTGCTGAGTTATTATTGTGACACATTTGTATCAGCATAGTCATTTAAGGCAAGTCCTCCTGCAGACAGCAAGCAGACTTCCTTTCCTCAACAATGAATAACATTCGTAGAGCTATTGTCTTGATTTTAAATTAAAAAATAACTACTTTGACAGTTTAACCAAGCTTCTTGCTGGACTTCATATTTTATCAGTGCTGGGGAAGGATCTGCTGGGTGCTGGGCCATCTCATTTAAACTATATTCTTACCCTGAAAGGCTGGACTAGATGATCCTTGAGGTCACTTCCATCCTTGTATTCTATGAATCTATGACTGTGTGAATCTATTGCTCAAGTTCAGTTTCTCTGCAGAAAACCCTGCATATCTAGTAACTCTGACTTACTCCCCAAAGGCATGCTTCAAAGAAGACATGATTTAGACTACTCAGGCACCTGGCACTGCACACCATGTTTGCCACCGAACTGGTACAGATGTGTAGCTGATAGACCACAGATACCCAAGAGATGACGATGGGAAGCAGGATACATGAACAGTTAAAGCAGTGGTGAACCATGCACAGGGCTTCTATCCCCCTTGCAGCAGAAGGAATTGTCTTGGTGGGCCATCAGAGGAAGGAGCCAAAAAACCATGTCTCCAACTCAAAAGGGCTGCAATGTGCAGTAGCTTGGCCCTCTAGCTGCTTGGCCTGCTGGCTTTCTAAACCCTACAGTGTTCTGAAGACTCTTGGCCTGGAGTGGTGGGCTGAAGGGTATGAACCAGGAGTCAGGAGAAGGCAGCAGAAAAGTTTAAACCTGAGTGTGTAGCCGAGCACTGTTTGAATTTCCCTGGAGCTCTCAAGGCTGACAAGCAATGTTAAACACCTCCCCTCCCTTAGAGTCCACCTCGTTCAAATGTCACTTGGTGGAAAATAAAGTATCCTCTCTAATGTGTGGTGAAGAGGCCAAAACCACCGTGATTCGGGAATATGATGCTTACAACCAGAAATTTCCCAGAAATTTCTGACATTACCAATCCTGGAAAAGTACTGCTTGAGCCATGAATGGTGGTAGATCGGAAGGAAAAAATGGGAAGATGTCTTCTATGACCACGAGATGGCAGCTGGAGCCTGGGAAGTGTTTTGCAGCCACAGTAGCTCCCGTGGAAAATTTGAGTCGTTTGCCAACCCAGTTTGAAATCCCAGAAGACAAGAGCCTGAAGTTGGGAATATGCACCTGCACTGCTTTGGCTTTGAACATTCCATGCCAGGGCTCACAGCAGGTGAGCTGTGGAATATCTGATTCCCCCTTTCATCCCACCCCTTCTGAGCCATCCTCGATTAGTCACTATCAAATGCATGGTTTAACCAATGTAATCCCTGTTGATAGGAAACCAGCACTGCATCTGTTTTGATGCTGCTGTTACAGTCTACTGTGCTCCAACACCTAATTCAACATAAATCTGAGGCCAGATGCTCTGCCCACCTTGTGCCATGACCAATTCTGTCTGCAGTTCCTCCTGGAGCTTTAAATGGTTGATTGTGTGTGGTGTTAATCAATGATTGTGTTTTGATCCAGAGCAAACCACATTTCAGCAGCCATTTATTCATAGATTCATAGGCTGGGTTGGGTTGGAAGACACCTTCAAGACCATCTAGTTCCAACTCCTCTGCCATGGTCTGGGACACCTTCTACTATCCCAGGTTGCTCAGGGCTTCATCCAACTTGGCCTTGAACACCTCCAGGGTGTCCCTGGGCAGCCTGTTCCAGTTTCTCACCCCCCTCACTGTAAAGAATTTCTTCCTGATATCCAGTTTAAATCTGCCCTCCTCTTTGATCCGTTTAAGCAATCTCTAGGCTGCCCTTTGTCTCTGCAATGTAATTCAGTTGGGCTTGGGCTCTGCAAAGGCCCGTTATATGGAGCTGATCTCATGAGTGCTGCCCTCACCCAGAGTTAGGTGATGATTCACAAGCCGAATATTCCTTGATACAGGCAACCTGAGGCCTGAGATTTCTGAGCTTTGTTAAGAGCATCGAATCATAAAATAATTTTGTTTGGAAGAGACTTTAAGATCAGGTCCAACCTGCACTGCCAGGTCACCACTAAACTATGTCCCTGAGGACCACATCTACGTGGATTTTCAGTCCTTCCAGGGATGGGAACTCCATGACTTCCCTGGGCAGGCTGTTCTGGGGCTTGACAACCCTTTCAGGGAAGAATTTTTTCTCAATGTCCAATCTAAATGTTCCCTGGTACAACTTGAGGGTGTTTCTTCTCTTCCTGTTCCTTATTTCTTGGGAGAAGACACTGAACTCCACCTGGCTCCAACCTCCTTTCAGGGAGCTGGAGGGAGCAAGAACATCTCCCCTCAGCCTCCTTTATCCCTGGCTAGAAAACCCATTTCCCTCAGCATCTCCTCACAAGACTTGTGCTCACCAGCTTTGTTGGTCTTTGTACATGCTCCAGCACCTCAGTGTGCTTGTAGTGAGGGGCCTAATGTCATTCTTGCAGTGAGGGATCCTCACAAAGATCAGAGAACTGGAAAGTGGAGGTTTAGGGCAGAAATTAATTATTCTGGATGGAAAAAGGAATGAGCATTGACACATTTACATAGATGGATTTTTAGACCACAGAAGAAGCGCATGCAGCGGTCAGTGTAGTAATTGGGAAGTCCTGCTGTAAAACCATTTGGTTTAGAGCCAGCATCCATGAAAAGTGTCAATGCGTTTGGCTGCTTTCCCCAGAAGTGACAGCACAGAATGCTCCATCCCCACCTTTTGCAGCTGCTCAGCATATGCTGGTGCCGTGCGGGAATCCTGTCCTTTGCATGATGGAAAACATGCTCATATTTCCCTGTTTCTGCCTGGGGGAGATCTTCACATGATGGGGAGCTATCACTGTCCATCTTCATGCCATTCCTGCTCAGTATTTCCCAGCTGAGTTGTTTTTTCTTCTCAGTTGGGGCGGTGATAACCATGCCACCAAATTCCCATCTCAGAAAGGTCATAGCACTGCCTCTTTAGAACCTCTTTTAAAAGCCAAAGATAAAGCTCTTTAGTTTGCAGTTTGTTTTGTTGTCACACTCTGTACTGCTGGTTGACACAACTTGAGCTAAAGAGGGTGAACTGATTCATCCACACCCCAAACTGGGACAGACCTGTCCACCGTGCATGGTCTAGTCATGAGGTCTGCGGTGACGGGTTGGACTCAATGATCTTTGAGGTCTCTTCAAACCTTGGTGATACTGTGATACCTAAAGCCTGGTACCCCCCAAACTGGGACCAATCTTTTTTCAGTGGCACCCGCTGACAGGACAAGGGATAATGGGCACAAACTTGAATGTAAGAAATTGCATCTAAACATGAGGACAAACTTCTTTAATTTAAGGGTGATGGAGCTCTGGAACAGGCTGCCCATAGAGGTGGTGGAGTCTTCATCTCTGGAGGCATTCAAAACCCACCTGGACCTGTTCCTGTGTGATCTTCTTTAGGTGAACCTGTGTTGGCATGGGGGTTGGACTCAAGGATCTCCAGAGGTCCCTTCCAATCCCTACCATTCTGTGATTCTGTGATGCAGCCACACCATCCATGATACCTCCTAGCAGTGGAAAACTTACCTGTTCCTCCTCCCTGTATCATCTTGCTTTGACATGCCATATGCAGATGTTTCCTAGGAGCTGTCACACTTCGTGCAGCAGCAGGAGGAAAGCCTTGGGAGTCAGGAGGTGGTAGGAAGCAGTCACAGTAGGAATGTTGAACAGAACAGGAATCCTCATGGTGATTTCTGCACTTCTTGATTGATTTGGTTAGTGGAATGGAAGCTACCACCACTCTGGGTGAATTTGTTCAGCAATATTCCCTCTTTCTTCAGAGCCTAAGCTTATTTTATAGGACAGGAGAACACAACCAGATAAGAGCTCTCAGTTTCCTTCCCTGCCCCACCCCCCCCAAATTATTGTTTATTTTTTCCTCCTGAGCTATCGTGAGTTATTTACAAAGGTTTAGACCAAGTTAATGCAATGATGAATTTATGAGCCTGCTGCTTAATATCTTGCAGCTGCTCTTCTGAGGCCCGATCCAAAGACCAGTAATGCTGCCAGGCACCATCTCCCTGACATCAGGGGGCACTAGAATGGGATTTATGCATTTGGAAGAGGGGTTTGAATACTTCATTTAAACTCTGGAGACAGCAACAGTGATTCCAGTCAAGTTAAGGTTTCAAGATTTGGTGTCTGCTAAGTGCCAAGTCTTGTGGGATCACACGTTTGTAAAAGGGGCACTAACCTTGTGAATGATGCAGTCCTGATGAGAAAGGGACAATTCTTACCCAATTCTCCCCTCTTCAAAGCTGTTGTATCCCCATGGCATCCCCTTGCTGTCTGTGGAGCTTTGTGGGCTCTCAGAAGCCAGGTTGTAGAGCTGGTGGATTCACACTGCTCCTGTCCCACTGTTTCCTGAACGTTGTCTTTAAGCAGAAATTAGACTCTCCATAGATGCAGGCAAACACCAGCTTCTTGAGATGATTCACCTGTCCCATTGGCTCTGTGTGTCTGGCATGGTGGTCTTCAGTAGGGAGCAGTGTCTTCTTGCAGTGCAGGGGGCTGTTTGCAGGCTGCAGTGATGTCCCTGGGAATGCAGCTTGATCCTGGGACACTGGAGAAGGAGTGGGGCTTTGTTCCGCTGGGGAGATCTTCTGAGGCTTTTGGGTTCCTCTCAGTGTCTCCTGAGCCCCATCCCCTGCTGTACAAAGCAGACATGCATGGTGACTCATGTATGCATTTGATCATGGAATCGTACAATTGTTTTGGTTGGAAGAGACTTTAAGATCACCAAGTCCAAATGTTAACCCTGCACTGCCAGGTCACCACTAAACCACATCCCTCAGGACCACATCTACATAGCTTTTAAATCCTTCCAGGATTCCAGCCCATAGCTGGAGTGAGGTGCCTGTGGAACTGGAGAACTGTGATTGTTCATGCTGCAGAAATGGAGGCTGAGGGGAGAGCTTTTGGCTCTCTACAATTCTCTGAAAGGCTGGAGCCAGGTGGAGGCTGATCTCTTCTCCCAAGTAGCAAGTGATAGGACAAGAAGAAATGGCCTTAAGTTGCACTAGGAACGGTTTTGGTCGGACATTAGAAGAAACTTCTTCACTGAAAGGGTTCTCAAACACTGAAACGGGCTCTCCAGGGAAGTGAATGAATCCCCATCCCTGGAGACGTTTAAAAGACACAGAGATGAGGCACTGAGGGACCTGGTTTGGTACGAGACTTGGTCAAGTTAGATAATGGTTGGACTCAGTGATCTTAATGGTCTTTTCCCACGAAAATGATTCTCTGATTCTATGAAACTGACGCATGCCACCCTCTCTTCAGCCCTCCAAGGAGAGTGCGCTCCTGCCATCTCATGGACATCTTGGAGAACAGGGCGGAATTTCTGCACAGGAAGAGGAGGTTATGAAGACCTTTTCTTCGAATCTGCTTCAACAGTTGAGAATTTAGCTAAGTATTAAGCAGATTATTATTATTATTATTTCTAATTTTTTAAACTCTTATTTTCCCCCCTTTTATGTAGGCTTTTGATTATGCACTTTTGGTAATGAACTCAATGTGGTTATTTCCGATCTGGCCCTTGTAGCATCTGGCAGAGAGCCTCTGTCTGAATGGGAGCCTTGCTGCATCCAGATTAGATTCCTTTTCCTTGGCATGACTTTCCCTCCTGCTGATGGAAGCTTAAAAGAAAAAAAGAAAAGCAAAAAAAAAAAAAAAGCTAAAAAAAAAAAGAAAAAAGAAAAGTACCATGAATCTGAAACTCTGCCAAAATCCATCAAAATGCTTTCTGGCTGCCATCTATTGTGCAATGCAAACCTCTTAAGATTTAATATTTCTAAAACTGTGGTGCACCTGCTTGCAAGAAAAACTACCTTGTCACATGATGGCATGTTTTCTTAAATCACTTCTTCTTTATTTATTAGCTTCGGAATGTGGGCTTCTCTCCTCTCTCCCTTTCTTTTGTTTTTGTTTTCCTCCTCTACCCCAAATTTTTTCCATCAAAAAGCCCACAACTTCCTCCGAGAATTTTAATCTCTAATTATATAATGCATTTCCCACCCTCTGGTTTTGACAGATCCTTGTCTTCTGACTGCGGCGACCGCTTTGATGGCTGGATACATCTGGTTGTGTCCTGATGGCATTGCTTCTGGCTACCCCCAAGCACCAGATAAACCCCAGCTTGGCTCAGCTGGGAGATTTGGGTTGCAGATGCCCCCTCCCTGGAGGTGTTGGTTGAGACCTTGAGCAACATGATCTAGTGGAAGGTGTCACTGCCCATGGCAGGGAGGAGGGAGGGGGAAATGGGACTAGATGATCTTTAAAGGTCCCTTCCAACCCAAACCATTCTATGAATTTATGAATCTGTGAATTGCCATTGCCTGCAAGGTCACTTTGGTTCAACCAGCTTTTCACTACCCACCACTGGACTGAAGAGGGCTCTGCTGTCTGGCCAAAGCAAGCTCTCCTAGCTGCCTCAAAAAAAGCTTTTCCTTCTGTTTGATTATGTTTCAGTTGTTTTTTGAGTTAGATTTCAGCTCCACAGGTGCTTTGCTGGTGTGGGAATCTGGGACAGAGCTGGATGTTTCAGGTGGGCTTAGGTGGGCCAGGAGAGCTCAGAGTGGAGAGGTCTCCTGAGAAACATGTGGGATCCCTCCTTTTGCTCCCACCTGGCAGATCAAAGTATTGCTCAGCGATAAGGTCTAGCAAGTCGCCTTCCAGGTGTTACAGAGATAAGGTGCTTTGCTCGGGTTACACTGAGCTGTTGCTGGTGCTTGCTGTCACTAGAGCAAGCACAAACAACATGTGCTCACTTTGAAGATCCTTCTTGAAAGACCTTTTCCTAGTTTTCAGAAGGGTGGCAGCATGGTCTCACCTCTATCACCCTTTTTCCAATTTTTCAACACCCTTCATGCCTCTTCTGCCCTTGGAAGGTGACACAGAGGCTGGAATTCTCCATAAATAACTAAAAAGTCATACTGCTGTGCTTCATCCAGTATCTGGGAACCTGGTCCATGGGAGAGTTTGGTCTGTGGAGTCTCTTGAGCTACAGCACCTGGGGGACCCCATCATTTTTATGGGCACTGGTTTTTTTCCATTGTGTTTGCCTGTTGCACAATGGCAACCAGTAGAAATCCCTGGAGGAACAAACACAGCCTCTTTTCTTCCATGTTTGGGCCCTTTCTGGGATATTTAAATTGTCTATTGAGACCATGGTAGGAGACCCTCAGGGGAGTGTAGGATCTCCAGGCATGTGGCCTCTGGCTGCAAAGCTTTTGGCTTACTCTGACCTGTCAGCTCCTTCCTCTCACAACCCACAAACTGCTTTTGATTCTCCACAACTAGAAAGGCAAAAGTGCTTGTTCAGGTTCCTTCTTCTCTCTGTCCCCCTGGCCTTTGGGAGAAGGATCATGGGGAGCTTTTGGGTTACATGACTGTAGCTGCTCCATCTGAAAAAAAAAAAAAAAAAGAAAAGAAAAAAAAAGAAGTTAAAAAAAAAAAGTTCTCTGTTGCTCTGAGGTGCTCCAGAGAGAGCATCTAAGCAGCTGAATGTGGTGACCCTTTATTGTAAGGGTGATGGAGCCCTGGAGAAGGCTGCCCAGAGAGGCTGTGGAGTCTCCTTCTCTGGAGACTTTCAAACCCATCTGGATGTGTTCCTGTGTGGCCTGCCCTAAGTGATCCTGCTTTGGCAGGGGTGGTGGACTAGATGATCTCTAGAGAGTGCTCTTCCAACCTCTAACACTGTGTGGTTCTATGATTCTACTTTGCAGGTGAGGAAGCTGAGACAGAAGGCCATGAAGTCCTACAAGAACCCAGCAGCAAAATTTGGTGTTCTACCTCCTTCTGGGTAGGTGTTATCAGCCTGCAGTGTCTGATCTCTAGCAGCAAACCAAAGCAAGGAGGAGTTCACACTGGAGCTTTGTGTCTGTGTCACCAGCCTCTGTGATACTTTAATTAGAAGAGGAGGACACGGGCATCCTCTTCCTTGCTCTTGGCTGTGAGTCGTCCTAAGAGTGGGTGGCAGCTTGCGGTGACAGACAGATGCACCAGGCTACCAAACCACCTGGTGCTTTCAGCAGCTGCTGAATAAATGGAGATCCTTGGGAGGTTTGTCAATATTTATCCTTGCTGCATATAGCAGATGAGTGTTGGCTAATTACAGGCTGTACCACCACAGACAGGCAGGCTCTGGTTGTGTGGAGCTGGGCTTGCCAAGTGTCCTCATTGATGTTGCCTTCATCAGCTGTGCTTGCTAGTAAATCAGCCACTTCAGCTCACTGTTTGTCTCTCTGGAAGGGCTTGGAATTCTCTCAAACTGTTGCAGACATTCTCATGCAATCCAGAGCAGCGTGGTGATACAGAGATCGCTGTAGGAGGATGTAACTTGCTCTGCAGTGGTCTGGAAAACACACTGGACCTCCAGAGAAATGGAGCCTACCCTTGTTGTCACAGAATCATAAAATGCCATGGGATGAAAGGGACCTTTAGAAGTCATCTACTCCAAACCCCCTGCAATCAGCAGGGACATCTGCAACTAGAGCAGGTTGCTCAGAGCTCTGTTCAACCTGACCTGGAATGGTTCCAGGGATGGGGCATCTACCACTACTCTGGGCAACAAGGTCCAGTGTCTCACCACTGTCAAAAATGTCTTCCATCTATCTAGCCTAAATCTTCCCTCTTTTAGAGATTCACAGATTGCATTTCATCAAGTTGGAAGGGACCTTCAAATATCATCTTGCCTAAACCCTCTGCACTAAGTAGTTTTAGTTTAAGCCCATAACCCCTTGTGCTGTCACAACAGGACCTGCTAAAAAGATAGTCCTCATCTTTCTTATTGGCCTCTTTAAGCACTGAAAGACCACCGGTAAGTATCCCTGGAGCCTTCTCTTCTCCGGGCTGAACAACTCCAACTCTCTCAGCCTGTCCTCAGAGCAGAGGGCTTCCAGCCCTCCCATCATTGCTGTGGCCTCCTCTGGCTGCACTCCATCAGGTCCATGTCTCTTTTGTGCTGAGGACTCCAGAACTGGACCCAGCAATGCAGGTGGGTTCTCAGAAGAGCAGAGCAAAGGGACAAAATCCTCTCCCTCTACCTGCTGCCCGTGCTGTGGGGATGGACGACTGGATCCTGGGCTGTGGACACATTTTGCCAGCTCACGTGGAGCTTTTCATCCATCAGCACCCCAAAGTCCTTCTCAGGAACGTTCTCCACCTCTTCATTCCCCAGCCTGCACAAAAGACCTGTAAAATGTCCTTTCCATTCCAAACCGTTCTGTGATTCTATGATCCCATGGATGTCATCCTGACTCCTCTCCTTGTGCTTGCTGGCACTGAATCAGTGCCTTCAAATGACAGTGAGCAAAAGGGAAGATCTCCCCTCCTGCCTTTTCCACCGTGCACTTGAGCAGACACAACATTTCTCTCCGTTTGCCAGAGTACAACACAGGTCCCCTTTCCCATATTGTGAAGCCCTCTGCCATAAATCAGGCTGATAGGTTTATTCTCTACGTAATGGGAAATTATGACAAATGCAGCTGTATAATCTAGTTAGTAACTCACCATAATGACTACTTCTGGGGTGATTTATGGGTTTTGTCATATGTGAGCTTTCAGAACATTAGAGATTACATTTTTCACACTTTTTTTTTTTTTTTTTTTGGGTTGGAATCTCAGTTTATTAGGCTTCACTGCAGCATTAATCACTTGCAGTACAACCCCGGACTTCACAAATGTATCAGATCAGCATGAAAAAGGCAGAGAAAACAAGAACTGTTGTGAATTAATGAGCTGAGTAACACATGTCTCACAAGCATGTGATGAAACAACCTGTGTTCTTCTTCTTCAAGCCACAACAGAAAGCCCTGAAGTCTGTGACTGTACTTATTATTTTTTTCTTAACACTCCCTCCCCCCCCCCCCCCCCCCCCCCCCTTTTTTTCTTTTCTTCCACATAACAACAAGCAGCAGCAAGGAACTGAAACCGCCACAGCCAGGCTTGAAACCTGAAAGATCCTGGAGGCTGAACCTATCCTAACTAATGGTAAAACGATGTGTGAAACTGTCCTAAATGGTCAAATAAAGAAGATTGATTCCTGGTTATAACCTGGTTATATGGCTTATAAGCAAAACACTAGGATTATACAGGAGAAGTGCATGGCTTGTGAAACAACTGATTAATCAAGAGAGACAGTTCCAAGGTCTACTGTGAAGGTCTGGGAAATGTTCAGAGTTGCTATCTAAGGAGTTTCATAGAAGGGTTTGGATTGGGAGGGGTCTTACAGATCATCTAGTGCTAATGCCCATGCCGTGGGTGGGGACACCTTCCCCTAGACCAGGTTGCTCTCTCCAACCTGGCCTTGAGCACCTCCAGCAAGGGGGCATCCACCACCTCCCTGGGCAGTCTGTTCCAGTGTCTCACTAGCCTCACTGTAAAGAATTAGGCTCGAGGTGAGGAGAAAGTTCTTCACAGAGAGAGTTGTTAGCCATTGGAATGTGCTGCCCAGGGAGGTGGTGGAGTCACCGTCCCTGGAGGTGTTCAAGAGGGGATTGGACGTGGCACTTGGTGCCATGGTTTAAGTCATGAGGTCTGTGGTGGCGGGTTGGACTTGATGATCTTTGAGGTCTCTTCCAACCTTGGTGATTCTGTGATTCTGTAAATTTCTTCCTGATACCTAGTCTAAATCTGCCCTCTTCCAGTTTAAAGCCATTCCCTCTTGTGTGTGGGAACCTGGTTTGATGTGGGAGAAAGCAGACCAAAAGGCCAGCACTACCCAAACTGCTTTGGTTTATGCTGTTGTGTTGGTTTATTTTGCAGGAAGCCCACTGAGATAATGTTTTATAATACTCCAGGAAATATGTTGAAAGGGTCACTACAAGCCATCAAGAAATGCAAAGGGAAAGGCTGGGGGTGATGCAATGAGTTCAGGGGAGGTTTAGGTTGGATGTTAGGAAAAATTGCTTTCCTGAAAGTCTGTCCAGGCATTGGAATAGGCTGCCCAGGAGGTGGTGGAGTCACCATCCCTGGAGGTGTTCCAAAAATCATCTAATTGTGGCACTTTGGGACACAGTCTAGTGTTTATGGTGGTGCTGGATTGATAGTTGGACTTGATGATTTCAGAGGTCTTTTGCAACCTTAATGATTCTATGATTGTATGTTTCCTGCACTGGGAATAGGGTGGACAGGTCTCTTTTGAGCTGAATAAGCATGGTTCAGGGAGGTGGCTCACAGCCCACCTCAAACCTTGGCTAGCAAAAACCTTGATGGGCAGCGACACCCAAGTGACTCTGGCTTTCAGTGGTGGTAAGATGATCTACAGGTGGTGAGGAGTATCTCTGTTCCCTGAGCACCTGGAGAGCCGCAGACACTGATAACTGATAACAGCATGGGCCAGAGAGGTGACCTGAGGTTGGTGAGCTGGTCCTGGTGTCTCCTTTCCACTGCTGCTTTCTGCTGGAGATAACAGCCTGTTACTGAGATCTTCTTGCTAAACTGATAAATGACTTGTGAGATTCAGTCCTGCATGTCCCTGTTTTCATCTGCATTTCTTCTGTGCTCAGTACCAGGAAGGATTGGGCCAGAAAAAAGGGATTTAGGGTCTCAGAGCTGGAGATGAGATAGACAGCCAAGTAGAGCAGCCAGAGGTGTCACAAACCCTCTGCCAAAATACAGCCCTGCTCTATTAATGCAAGAAGGGGATACTGAGCTGCACTATAAATGTATGACATCAGTGAGATACTACAGTGCTCAAGGCAGCATATCTTCAGAAAAGAGGTACTGCTCTGGTCTGAGTGTCTTTGGATACTCCAGGAGCAGATCAGGCAGGAAGCTTCACATCTTCCGTGAACCAAGGCTGCCTTCTTAGCCCCTTTCTGCTTTATGACAGGACTATCATATACATGGGACCACACAACCCATTCTATGATTCTGCATGTCCCAGCTTGGTATAGGCTGGGTCTTGGTTTGCAGTACCATGTGCAGTACCCATCTTCTACCACCTCTGGAGCCTGTCCCCATCATCTCAGCTTCTCCTCCTGATAGGTGTTCCTAGTAAGTTCCATGCAATGTTTTACCTCTATTTTCTGGGCAGCACAGAGGAAAATGTCCCCTTAGGGCTTGTTGGTGTCTTACTCTTGCTCTTCCAAAGGCCTATTTGTCTCTGTTTCCTCTTTTCATCTTTCTTGGAGGAAAACTGTCTTTTATTTCCAGCCCTGAATACTGGGGAGTACAACATAAACAGTGGCTTAATCCTAGAACCATAGAAACATAGAATTGTTTGGGATGGAAGGGACCTTAAACATCTTCTAATTCCAGTCCTGCTGCCATGGACAGGGACACCTTCCACTAGACCAGGGTGCTCTCTCCAAGATGGCCTTGAACACTTCCAGGGAGGGGGCATCCACAGCCTCTGTGAGAAACCTGTTCCGGTGTGTCACCACCCTCACTGTAAAGAATTTCTTCCTAACATTCAGTTTAAATCTGCCCTCCTCAAGCTTCAAACCATTCTCTTTCAGCCTATCACAACAAACTCTTGCATAGTCCCTTACAATTCCTTTTCCCCCATGCCCATGGGTCTAAGGAATGGAAAATCTGGGGCAAACTGGTGAAAAGGTTGCTTTAGGAGGAGCTCAAGTCAACAGATCTGCTCCAAGGTCAAGGAACTGCTGCTTTTGCCAGCAGAAAGAGCCCAGCTGTTTTTCAGCGCCCACGGGTGAGCTCACCAAAGGCAGGTTAGCACCATCAAACTGCACTTTTGTGATGGCAAGGACCCCCTCTTTGCAAAGTCCCTGGCATAAAATCCCCGCTGTGCAACGGGAGGCGGGGAGTGCTGAAGTGATTTAAGATCCTTTGCTCCGTCACGAGGATTTTGAAAGGGGTCTTGGTGTTTGTTGTGTTTCTGGGTTCTAATATCAATGAGAGAATTAAATCATTATATTAAAACATCAAAACACTTAATGCTTTGTTTTCATTGGCACGAACCAAAATGATCTAACTCAAAAGCCATGAAATATCAGCCTGGTTGGGTTTGTGTGGGTTTTCATTTTTTTCTCCTTCCCCCCTCCCCTCCCCCCCTTTTTTTTCTGATGAATAATAAGATCTCTGGCTGCTTGTGATAGTAAATTTAATAATGTCAGTGATTTGAAAGGTTTGAGTCCTAAACGTGAAGAAATGTGTTCTACCTCCTCCACCCTCTTGTCTTCCTGTCCTGTTTCCACCACCACCATGCCCCCCCCCCCACCCCCCCGCCAGCTTCCATCAGGAAGTTTTGTGGTAAATAAACCCAAATGCAGAGATTAGAACCCATTGGCCTTGCCTACCTGGTGAGTGCCAAACTCCACATACCCTACCCAAACCTCCCATCTCCCAGGTGGTCTGAATTTGCTTATAGCTGGGTCCTGTAAGCAGATTTAATATTTCATAAGCACTGCTCCATCTCATGCCTATATTATTGACACCACATGGAAGTCAGGAAATTGGTTCTTTCTGGGAACAGTTTGCAGAAATATGCAGCCTGTCAGCTCCTTTCTCATGGGGTGCATTAACAGAGGGGCTCACAATTACAAGTAATGAACCTTCTCCAGATGTCTGCAGTGACTCAGCTCCAACTTTATCTTCGAACGTCCGAGATGGACTTGACAAGATGGATTATTTGTGGATATAATATAATAACTTTGCAAAAAGTGGAATTCCCAATTATTGCAAGGCAAGGGAGGCATTCGGTAGGAGAGGCAATGCCAAGGTTCATCCACTGGATAAACAACAACAACCAAAAAAGGAAATGTGCTGCACCATTTCCCCTGCTTCCAACTACAAAATGTTCCCATGCTGTTTTAATTCTTCCTCTTTACGATGCCGTTTATGTTACACACATTAAAGTTAAGTCATGTCTTTAATAAGATGGAAACTGGAAGTGAGATTTTGAGGGGGAAAAAGGAGCTCAGCTTCCTAAATTTACTCTGAGCACAGAAAAAACAACAGAAAGGATGGGATATACCAAAGAAAGCAATTTTAATTGTCATCTTCCATGGAAAATTGAATCCAGTCATTCCCCACCGCCACGAGTGCCAACGTGCTGTGCTATATATGGCTGGGTGCTTATTTTAGCCTTTCAGCTGCACAGAAAAAGTGTAACCAGCGTGGAGTTTCTGGGGTAAAGTTCTAGCTGCAAACGATGCATCGGGTTTCTTGGGTTATAAATTTTAAACTGGGTATTCCAGGGCCTGCATCAGGTAATTGGGACAAATCTGTTTCGTTTGGGCTTTGATTAAGAGTGATAATTCCACGCGAATGCCCTCCAAAAGCATACTTGTCAGGCGTGGATAAAGAGATGCTGAATTATCTTTCTTTTAAATCACAAGTCTCCCAGTACCCAAGTTCCAAGTCTGGGGTCTCCTTGGGGAAATATTTGTATATCTTCTTGGGCTGAGCTGCAGGTTTGTTTGATGTGGATCTTCAAGATAAAATTACTGCGCTCCAGATGTTCCAGTTTAAATGTTTGTACATAGGGATTTCCTTGGTTGTTGAAGAGAGGAGACTCACAACAGACTCGATCATTCATGCATCTATTTCTAGCACATGCTTTGCTCTGTTTGAGGAGGTGAATGTCAAGAGGAGCTTTTATAAACAGGCTTTTCTTTCTCAGAGCACAGTTTGTTTACCAGCTTAACATGCGGAGCAGGCTTCTTCAGCACTAACAGCAAACTGTTGATTTAAACTATCACGCCTCTCCCACCAGCTCCAAAACCCTTCCTTTCTGCTCAGGAGGAGAAAATAAAGGGGGAAATTCTGCTCCATACCTATTGCCTGCCAAGGGTGAGATGTGCTCAGCTTCCATCCCTGCTGGCTAGTGTTGCAGCTTCTGTGGTGGCTTTTCCCAGATGTGGGAAAGGATGAGCTCTCAGGATGCTGGGCCCTGTCCAACCCCAGGTTGTGTTGATCTGAGGAACCCTGGTCAGATCCTTGCTGCAATTAGGCTCTTTGTGCTCCTGGAGGTTTCCTTGTGCTCCCCCGTGCCCTGCTGCTTTGCCAACCCCATACGATGTGCTGTGTGTCCCCAGGGTGGTGTGGAGACCTGGACGGGAATGACCACAGTTGCTTATACATTTGCTGGCCGCATCCTCTGCATTGTGTCAGTCCTGCAAAGAAAAACACACCTAACATACTAAATCTCAAAATGCTTATGGTGGCGACATGGTGGTGTTGGGTTAATGGTTGTACTTGTTGATCAATTCCAACCAAAATTATTCTATTCTATGACCCTGTGCCATCAGCCAGCTGGTAGGAACAAAAAGACCACCATTATGGGTTTCTCTGCAGGAGGAGTTCACTCAGTGTCAGACCTGCAGGAGACAAGCACTGTTGGCACTTACCGAGAAACTAGTACCTATTTGGGAAATAGTAGAGACCTTCCCCATGTGGTTTTGTGCCAGGGAGGAGACTCTTCATGGGTGTCCTCAGCAATCTGGGACATAAACATATCTCGAAGCAGCAGCAAGCATGTGTGGAGACAAAACGGACTTCAAAGGGAACAAAAAGCACATCAGCATGGCTGATAATTATCAAAAGGAAAAGCCAGGCCTTTGTAAAGAAGGAAAAAAGAAAGCCCACTGCAGGATGAGGTCTATCCAGACACCAGTTTTGGTGGCATTGCATGCAGCAGTTGGGGAGCAGGGCTGGATCCTCCCTCTTGGACATGTGTAGCAGTCAGTGTAATGGGCTGTGCTGCTTTATGTGGCAACTGAGAAAATCTGGGGCTAGCTCAGCAGTTGCTATTTTCATGTGACCGTTTAGGGTGGTTCTGATGTCCCAAGTGATAGCTCTGTCAACAGGGAGATGCAGAGAAGGTGGTTAATTCTTCACCTGCATGTATTTACAAACTCTACTTTTGACAAGAACTCAGGAACATGGGGAAGAATAGACAGCCCTAAACAGTGGGTGAATGAAGAAGCACAGGGTTGAGGAAGAAGGTGGTGGAAAGGATACCTGTCTTGAAATTGGTCTCAATCCTTTTTGCTCCACAGCAAGATGGGGAATGGTCTGTAGAGCTCTGTTTGAGGTGAAAGCCTACAGCAATGACACTTTAGATATGGCACTTGGGACATGGTTTGGTGGGCACAATGGTGTTGGTTTGACAGCTGGGCTTGATCTTAGAATTTTTTTCCAACTTTAATGATGCTATGATTCTCTGGAAAGAGAGAGGACATCTGGGTGTGACCACTACATGAAGCTGCAAAACTCGTCTCTGCAGTGACATGCTCCCCTCTCCCTCCTTTTCCATCCGCACAGCCAAGAAGCTCTGAGCCATCACTGGTGGCTGCATTCAAGGTGAGCCTGCTCATGCAGCCACCTGCACCCAGCACATGCAGCTGTTTCCAGCCAGAGCATCTGGGGCTCAGGCTGCCTCTTTCCGGGCACCTCATCCTTCTCAATCTATGGTGGTGGTCTTGGATGAGCTGCAGCATCTGCTGGTGAGCAGGACCAGCACTGCTGGCCCCAGGGTGCAGAGCGGGCGGCCTGGTCGGATGTTTCCCAAGTGGCTTGAGGCATTTGTAGTGAGAAAGGAATGTTCTTCCTGTCCCACCCCATCCCCTTTCAAAGCCCAGCCAGCCATATGATTCTCTTCCTGATATATTCCTCCCTCCAGCTGTATTTTGGGTTTTTTTAGGTCTTTTGCAAAATCCCACAGAGGAGAGATCACATCCTACCACCTTGTCCAGGTGAGGACTTCACCTGTAAATCTCATACAGTACCTCCATGGCCTATTCAGATACAACCCTTGGTTCTTCCCTGTTCAGGCAGGTCCAGGTGAGCATCTGAGACTTGGGCTTCTGTACCACCATTTCCCAGCACACTAGGAAGAAATCTGGTACTTGAAACTGGACTCAACAATCTTCATCCTGAGGAGGAAAGAGAGTGAAAACTGTTTGGGTTTGTTGTTACTACTGCAAAAATTTACATCATCCTTCTTTTCAGCCAGAAGAAGACACACATTCCTCAGTTTAAGGGGACAGCATGGAGAGCAAAGAGAGACTATCAAAACCCACCTGGATGCGTTCCCATGCAACGTGTTCTAGGTGAACCTGCTTTTGTGTGTGTGTATTAAATGACCTTTTGAGGTTCCTTCCAACCCCTACCATTCTGTGACTTTGTGATTCTGTGAAAGCAGCGGCATGATGGTTGATTGTTCTCTGCAAGGTTACCTGGTGTGCATCATGACAACCATGTTCCAGTTCTAGCAAACCAGTGTCTGGGGAGCTGGTCTGGCCATTGCTATGAGTTCCTGGGGTTTGGCCCAAGGTTGTTGTAGTGATATGGATGTGAAGTCCTAGATGGCCAGAGGATGTTTTGTTAAACTGAGGGGCTGAGGAGACTAATGGACCAACAAGAAGAAATAATAAGCACAAAGAGGGCCATAGCCCAGGGTTATGCACTTCCCAAAGCTGTTCAAGGAAAGCCTGGTGGTGCTGCAGGATCTTAAGCTTACCTTTGGATAACAAAAAGCACTTTGGTCTGATTTAATTCTGCCTTTTGCTTTCAGCTTGTGATGATTTTTGAAGCAAAAATCCACAATAAATGGCACTGCATCTTCCTGTTCTGCACAGGCTGCCCCAAAATTCCTCTATACAGCATCACCCTGAGCTTATCAGTATTACATTATTGGGCACAGAAATGTTTGGTGCATGCAGGTGCCAACATAAACAGTGGGAAAGTCACAGTCTAGACTCCAAAAACTTGAAATCTCTGTTTTATGGTGGTTACTGTGACCTTACATGTGTGAGAGAGGAGGTTTGAATCTCTTCACAATGTGACTGCGGTTCCCCAAAGAGCAAGATCTTCCCAGAGAGACCCCCACAGGGTGAAATATCCCCACTGGCAGGAAAAGTGACCAAAATAATCTGGAGGATTCTCATGGAGAGCTTTGGAAGCAAAGCCCACCTGCATACCCACAAAACTTGCCATCAAAAGCCTTGAGATTTTTCCTGGGAGTGTGGGTCAGTAGCCATGAACAAAACATGAACCAGTGTTCCCAGGTGGCCAAGAAGGGCAATAGCAGGTGAATACTTTGAAGAGAATGGATTTAGCAGTATTTTCCACACCTACTAAAGCATATATAGAGAACTGCACAGTCTAAACCTCCCCTGGATCCATCACTGGTGCTCAGTCACACCAGGCATAGCTGCATCTTACCTTGACCTAGAATGGCTATCTGAAGCTCGTTGGCCCCTAAAAGGACACTCCTTGAGTCCCTAGACAGGTTTTCTCTGCTGTCGTATATGCAAAATGGGCAGCAAGGAGGCAAAATTAGTTCCTAATAATCAGTCTAAATCTCCTTTCTTCCAGCTTCAATCCATTCCCTCTCATCCTATCACTACAAACCCTCGTAAGAAGTCCCTCCCTAGCATTCTTGCAGGTACTGGAAGGCCACTACAAAGTCTCCCTCGAGCCTTCTCTTCCCTAGGCTCAACATCCCCAACTCTCTCATCCTGTCCCCATAGGGGAGGTGCTCCAGCCCTCTGATCATCTTTGTGATCTCCTATGGACCCACTCCAATAGTGAGGGGGAGAAATGGGAAAAATAGAGGGTAAAAGCAGCCTGGTGGTATAAACGTAAATTTTAGGGCCAAGAACCAGCACGTGAAAAGCAGGTAAACTTTTTCTGGGGTAAAAGGAGCTGTGCCACTTCAGATAGGGTAAAACAAATTGCCCTTGGTCGTGCAGGCTGTGCAGTCTCTTTAAGTCATCAGCAAGGAAGAACAGCACCATGAAGGATGGTCCCAGGTAGCTGTGCAGCTCGTGTCACTGTCCTTGACCAGCTGGCGGTCCCTTTTGTTCCCTCGTGTGGCACAGGAGGAGCAGACCTCGGCGTGGCCACGCAGCCAGAGCAGCAGGACTCCCACCGTCCTGTCCCAGAACACTTTGTCCTTAGATACTGCTGGCGGTGCGGCTGCGAGGACAAAGACCTATGAGCCAACATAAATCATCGTTTGAAGTCTGAAATGACAACATGGAGAAACACTAATGGGAGGGTTTAATAAAATCCACATTGTTTCCGTTGGGAAGCTGTATAAACAGCACTATCAGGGGCTGCTGAAGCCAGCCCTTGAAGGCTGCGAGTGTGTGCTCTTGGGCTCATCCTTCTTGCATGTGGAGGGAGGCAGGGAGCTGGATCGAACAATTGATTAATCAAACTGTAGTTTGGCTCCAGGGTGGCTCACATGGGAGCTGGGACACACCCTTCCCTTCAGCAGCAAGCTGGCCACCTCCTCCTCGAGCCCAGCTGTAGGTGAGGGATACACAGAAGAATGTGTGACGCCTCTTGCTTGTGTTACCCTTGCAGTCAGCCAGCACCCATGGGTCCCTGCTGTGGCTGGTCCTGGCTGAGACATCACAGAATCATAGAAGAATGGTATGGGTCAGAAGGGAACTTTAAAAGCCATCTAGTCCTATCCCCCTGCAGTCAGCAGGGACATCTACAACTTGAGCAGGTTGCTCACAGACCCAGACAACATGACCTGGAATGATTCCAGGGATAGAGCTTTTACCATCTCTCTGGACAACCTGGGCCAGTGTTTCAACACACTCAACATAAAAAATTTCTTCTTTAAATCTAGTCTGAATCTTCTCTTTTTCAGTTTAAAACTATCACCCCTTGTCCTGTTGTAACAGGCTCTACTAAAAAGTCTCCTCCATCATTCATCTTAATTAATTTGCACCATGAGATGTATAATGATCTGGGCAGGATCATGGAGTTCATTTTTCCTGCACCAGCTCAGGGCACTAGAAGAGTGCTTGGATATTTCTAGTCTTTTTAGGAACTGCATTTCTGAACTTGCTTGCTCTGAGCAAAGCCTGAAGAGGGGCAGAGCTGCCAACTCACGGGATTTTATGGGAAGCTCTGTGGTATTTCCTAAGTCCCAGTTCTTGGAATTATGTGAGAATTTCAGTGTTTGTTTAAAAACTTTTCTCAGATGAGGTGTGAAACCTGAGATCACCTTCAAGACTCAGAAAATATAATGAAGAGAAAATGGGCTTTTAAAAAAATATTGGGGTTTGAGTGAGTGTCAGGTTCAGGGAGCTGGACTGGGTTTTAAGTATGGCAGGATCTGCTGAGAAAGTGTAATTTTAACAAGGTAACATCTGTGGGGAAAGGGCAATACATGGTGGAGCAAGAGTGTGAAAAGCCATTCTGAGGATGAGAGGTCCTCCTGGGATTTTCCTCCACTGAACTTGTCTCCTAGCATTTGATCTGGATGCTTCTCACCTGTAGTAGAAGGGCAACAGGGGCCACCCCTAAACTCACAGGCCTGCACCAAGTGGCCTCTTCAGCACAGCTTCCTTCTGCTCCTGGCTACGGAGTAGCATCTGTGAGTATCTGGCTGCAGCTCATCAGACTTCAGGTTCCTCCAGATGAACCAGTTCTCTTAGGCTCCCTGTGGAGCTGGTGAGCAGAAGTAGAGACTCCCAGGTTCACATCCACCCAACACCTTTGATTTGTACATTTCTCTCAGTGGGTTATAAAGGAAGCCTGTGAGGACCACCACAGATGCAGGTCAGAGATACCTATACTGGGTAAGAGGAGTGGGAAAGGTGGTCCTCCTGGCATCATAGAGGTGACAGCATGGTCTTCCTTGCTAGCAGGACACTGCTTGGAGATGCCAAGGTACCCTGTAAAGCAGCTGATTACAGAGTTCTGTCACAAGCATGGCTATCAGAAGCTGAAAATATAATCAAGTGGTTTCACATCTACAAAAGTCACAAGTATGAGAGGTAGGATGGACCTCATCCCCCTCTCCATCAATGAAGAATCCTCAAACATTCACCACAACTGATAAGATGCTACCACTAAACCACGTACCTCAGCACCACATCCACACATCTCCACCACCTCCCTGGGAAGCCTGTTACAACACCTAAGGACCCCTTCTGCAAATAAATTGTTCCTAATATCCAACCTGAACCCAAATATATGATGTTCAGTGTGTAAGACAACACCCACAGCAGGTTGCTATGTCCACATGGGTTTGGAATCTCTACAGTGAAGGAGACTCTACAGCCTCTCTGGGCAGCCTGCTCCAGAGCTCTGGCACCCTCACAGGAAATATTTCTGCCTTTAGATCCAGTGGGACTGGGATATCCAGTCCTACACTCCATGGACTGATTAAAAAAATAATATATAAATGGATCCTGACATCACATAGCAATGTATTCATGGAAAAACCTCAACAAACCAAGGAATTCAGCAGTGCTCCTGCACTGTCATAGCTGTGGTTTTCATAGAATCATAGAATGCTTTGGGTTGGAAGGAACCTTTCAAGGTCATCTAGTCCGATCCCCCTGCAGTCACCAGGGACGTCTTCAACAGCCCCAAATAACCTTACGTGGAATGGTTTCAGGGATGGGGTGTTGGAGTATCCACCACCTCTCTGGGCAACCTGGGCCAGTGTTTTACCGTAGTCAGCACCAAAAATGTCTTCCTTCTGTCTAGTCTGAATCTCTCCTGTTTTAATTAAAAACCACCATCCTTTGTTCTGTGGCAACAGATCCTGCTAAAGATCTTTCTAAGGTCCATCACGAGTCCCGGATACAGTCCTGGGGGAGTGGACAGTGCTGAGAGCAAGCTGGAGCCTGCGTCTACCCCTGCTCCACCTCCCTGGTCCGATGGGAACAGCACATGGCAGAATAAGATGATCTTTGTGAGAATTTGCTGGTTAGTTTGTTAACTGTTTGGCAACCTTCACCCACCCAGAATGACACCATAAACATGAAGGAGCATAAAGGAAACCAGAAGAGAGAAAGAAAAGTCTTGGCTGAATCTAATTAGTTGAATCTAATCAAGGGCTGCAAACATAACCATGCTTGAATTATAACTGCGTCATTATTTCTTGACTGTAGGGCAGAGTTAAAGAAAGAATATCCTGGATGAACACACCCTGGCCTGGTTTGGATTTCTTTCCCATTTCAATTTAATTCTGATTTTTCTGACCCTAGCTCCTGGGGCTTGGGATGAGTCCAACATCTCTGTAATGGTGTTACTCCACCTGCAGCCTCCATTTCAGCCTGGATGTTTGCTTGAGATTCTGTATTTTTAAAAACTGCACCAGTATCTGAAGTCCTGAATATCCAGAACCAGATTTTAGAATCACAGGATGCATTGCATTGGAAGGGACCCTTGAAGGTCACCTTTTCCAACTGCCACACAGTGAGCAGGGACATCTCCAATTAGATCAGGTTGCCCAGAGCCCCATCAAGTTTGACCTTGGGGTCCCTGTTGCAGTATTTCATAACCCTCATAGTAAAGAACTTGCCCCTAATGTCCAAATCATGCAGGAACATGAACCAACTTGTACCAACAGGGTGGCTTCAGCTCCAAAAGCATCTGGCTGTGTTTGAGAAAGGAGCCCAATGCATTAGCTGAGATTCACCTGCTGCCTTCAGTGTGCTCTCCCTGCTTCCTCCTCCTGCTCACACCGTGACCTGAGTCCTACCGAACCATGTGCATCTCCATATAGAATCACAGAGTCATTATGGTTGGAAAAGATCCCTAAGATCATCAAGTCCAACCATCGATCCCACACCACCATGACCAGTAACCCATGTCCTCAAGTGACATGGTTTATGTCTCTAAATCCCACTTTGTGACTATGCTGTGAATGAAAGGGGCTGCACAAGGGTCAGTAAAGCTGTAATTAAGGTTTAGGTCCATGTCTATGTTTTATGATCGGGACAAATGCACATGGAGGATATACCAAGTGTGATCCATCAATATAATCTCTGCATGTATAGAAAAACCTTCATGATGGGGACAGTCAATGATGGAGCAATGACTGTGCAGTCTCCATCCTTGGAAATTTGTGAGGCTGACTGGGTAAAGCTCTGAGCATCCCAGGCTGGCTCAGAGGTTGAACCTCCTGATGTTTCTTCTGGCTTGAGCTACCCTGTGGTCCTATAATGCTTGTTTTGATGTTCTAGACCATATGTTCACCTAGAATTGATGCACCCTGTCAAACCTTCAGCTTGGTCCCTAGATATTGTGCACTCTGGCACAACAAGTGCAAAAAACCTCATCTTGTCTCCTGGTTCCAGCTCAGCCATGGGCTGGGAACTTGCCTGGGTATCTGGGCCTGGAGATCAGGGCATCCACCCACTGGTGGCTATTCTATAGAATCACAGAATGTGTTGGGTTGGAAGGGAAATTTAGAGGTCATCTAGTCCAACCCCATCTCTTCTTCTGTCTCTGTTCTTCTCCCCCTCACTGCTGTCTAAGACAAGCACAGGTCTGCAAAGAAGAACAAGGCAAGATCCACAGGGTCTTCACATCCCAAAACAGAAGGTGACTCTTATGATGTCTTGGTGTAGTATGGAGAACTTGGCTTGGAAAAGCATGACCTCAAAAATCATAGAACCACAGAATGTACTGGGTTGGAAGGGACCGCTAGGGGTCATCTAGTCCAACCCCCCTGCAGTAAGCAGGGACATACCCAACTCAGTCAAGTTGCTCAGAACCCCATCAAGCCTGGCACTGAATGTCAAGTCATCATAGTATCTGTAGCATCTCTCTGGGATTAGGACACAACTGCAACAGGAAAGGAAATAAGCCCTAGCAGACATCCTATCTTCTTTGGACAAAAACTTTCAGGCTCTGAAACAAATTGAGGACATGACCATGAATCCATGACAATTTGTCTAAAGAGCTATAGGCTGTTTTCTTTCCCTCAGCAGTAATATGGAAATTCAAACCTCAAGGGATTGCTTCTACATTGCTAAAACTGACAAAACTCAGTATGAGCAGCAAAAAGAGCTGAAGAGAAAGCCAAATAACCTTCGATCAGAGAGGACGCTGCTGATAAGAAGAGTCTCTGTCTGGGACTTGGGTGCATTTGAGAAGGGCAGAGGGTATCGCAGGCTGAAGAGGAGTCAGCAATGCAAAACAGAGATTGGGCTGGCAGGGCTATGCAGAAGACATGCAAAGTTATCCATCTGCTCTGCACTGCCCCAGGAAGACCTTGGCTGGATATTGAATCTGGCTTTTGGCACTACACTTGAGAAAAGATGTGGATTCCTTGGAAGGGGTCCAGAGGAGAAGAACAAAGAGGAACAGAGCTCTAGAAAACATGACCTGCAAGGAGACACTAAAAAACTTGGGGTTGTTTAGTCTAGAGAGTAGAGAACTGAGGGAAAACATGATAACAGCCTTCAAGTATTTTGAATTTCCCCACTGGAGAGGAGATAGGAAGAAGTTCTCCATGTCTGCTGGGGCTAGCATATAAAGACATCAGGCTAAGGGCAAGGGTGACTGAGGTCAGACTTTAGGAAACATTTTCCAAGGACGAGAACTGGGATTCCTTGTGTGGGAGGAGATGGAAACTCCTTCACAAGAGGCTTTCAAGAAGTTATTTAGCTATGCGTCAGGACAAGCTAGGTGGATGAGAAGACTTTCAGGGGTTGGGAGACCTCTTGAGGCCTTTCTGGCCACCATGGTCGGACTTTAAGACGTGCTAGGGGATTCATGGATTCATAGGATGGTTTATATTGGAAGCAACCATAGAGAACATCTAGTTCCAACGCCCCTGGCAGTGAAAGAGACACCTTCCACTAGACCAGGTATCTCAAGAACCCCATCCAACCTGGCCTGGAACACCTCCAGGGTGGGGGCATCCACAACCTCCCTGGGCAACTGGTAATCCTATCTGCTGGAAATCACTGCTTCTTCTGGTTCTTACTTCAGTGCTACCCCAGCAGCTCTGAAGAAAGAGTGAGGACAGATCATCCCAAAGCACTCACCCTTGAGCTGCCTGCGGTGGACATCTCCATGTGGAAATGCTGAGGCATGTGGAGAAGCTGGACGTAGCTGCTGCTGAGCTTGGGTGTTGGGAGGAAAACAGTGGTGTCAGGGGCGGGAGATACTGTGGGTGGTTTCATTGTAGTTGTTTTTGTAATTTATGGCTGGTGAGCCTGGAGCCTGGGAGGAGTGCTACTTTTTATGCTCTTTTGTATAAATCCAAATAAATAAATTCAGGGAGAATCTCTTAGGCAACCAGGGCCCAGCCAGTATAGAGCTCTTAAGATTAATATCTGCCTCTTGAACTGCGCCAGAAGACCAGAGAAGGAGCTGGCAGGATTCTCAAAGAACTTTGAGGAGTGTGTTGGAAAGTCTGGCGAGTTATATGGTGCTCTGGTGGGAATTGAATTGCTGGGCAAAACCAATCCTGGTGGAGGGTGAAATACGGAACTTTCCAGCCCAAAGTGTTTACCTTGAGCAAAAGCTGTGAATATTTCTACAAGGAGGGGACATCCCATCTCTGGAAACCGTGCTGTTTTGCTCAGCCCTGAAAATGCCACCAATGCACGGGGTATGAGGCCATCACACCCCTCTGGTCTCCTCAGGTTTGCTGGGAAGGGGAGTGAGAGATAAGCCAGCTAGCCCCAAGACCACTACATCCCCATCATAGAATCATAGCGTCAATCAGGTTGGAAGGGACCCTTCAAGGTCATCTTGTCTAAATCCCTTGCAGTCAGCAAGGACATCGTTAACTAGATCAGGTTGACCAGGGCCCCATCAAGTTTAACTTTGAATGTCTCCAGGGATGGGGCCTCCAATACAACCCTGGACGACGTGTTGCAGTATTTTACCACCCTCATCGCGAAGAACTTCTTCCTAATATCCAACTTAAATCCACCCTGCCCCAGTTTAAAACCATCGGCCCCTGGTTTGAGCAGATGGAGGAGGTTACCAAGGAAATAGCATGTTGGTTGATTAGCAGAACAGCCAGAAGGCAAACCGCTTTTGGAGGAGAACAGGGTACTGCCAGTAAAATGTCACCGCCCAGTTGATGCAGCCACAGAATAATGGATAGGGGTGAGCCCCAAGGAAATTTTGGACGCTCTCAGATGCTGTGTTGAATAATTTTACGACACGGGTGTTCAGGGGAGTTTCTCCCGGAAACATTTGTTTTATAAATGGTTCATTTTCTAATTACATTCTGCAGAGCTGAGTAGCAATGGGAAAAAAAAAAAAAAAGAGAGAGAGAAAAAGGGAAAAAAATGAGGGAGGGCCACAAGACTTGCCAAAGCTGACTTGATACATGCCTGGTGGAGCTTCCACTTTGAAGTGAATCAGAGGCACCCACCAAATGCAAGTGACTGCCCTTGGAGATATTTCAATATCTGAAGGGGACCTACAGGAAGGCTGGGGAGGCACTGTTTAGAAGGGCTTGTAGTGATAGGACAAGGGGCAATGGTTTGGCACTGGAGTAGGGTAGATTAAGGTTGGACATAAGGAGGAAGTTCTTTGTGATGAGAGTGGTGAAATATTGGAACAAATTGCTCAGGGATGTTGTTGAGGCCCCATCCCTGGAGACATTTAAGATCAGACTTGGTATGTCCCTGGACAGCCTGTTCTAGCTGGGGGTGTCCCTGCTGACTGCAGGAGAAGTTGGATGAGATGACCTTTGAGGGTTCCTTCCAATTCAATGCAATCTGTGAATCTGAGATCTCCCTCATGGGAGACCTGCACCTGTGGGGCCAGGAGTGTTGGGATGGCTGAGATGACTTTAACAGGGAGTACATAGTGTAGAAGGTTTTCCAGTTGTGGCTATTCTCTACAGGCTTCCCAGTGAGCCCTGTTTCCCTCCCACACAAACCATCTCTGGTCTCCTTGCTCTTGATTGAAGAGTGTGGTTGCAAATGAATCCTGTCGTGGGGTGGTGAAGGAAGAGTTAACTACTTCCTTCCAAAAAAATAAAGGCCACTGCTTTCTGACATTGGGCAAGATGAGCTGATCAGTGGGGGCTTGTGGGGTGACCTTCACCCGTCCCCTTCAAAGTGGGGCAGGGAGAGGTTAGAGCATTGCTGGCTGGAGCAAGGTCCCCAGCCGTCTCCTCTCTTCTTTTTTTGGCTCAGCACTGCAGGGCAAGGTATCCCACGAAGCCAGGCAAGAGCAACTTTAAAGCATCACCCACAACGGGGGAAAAAGGGGAGGTAAAGGATGCAGGCCCTTCTTCACACTTTAATCTGGTGGCCACATGTATCTGCGTCCTCCGACTTGATGATGATGATGAAAGATGTCATGCTAGGAAACTCTGGAGATCAGAGACACACGGACCACATACCGGCATTTCAACACGAGAACACAGCTTCCAGCGTCTGCCGAACCTCGGAATTTGCACCTTGTAACACTAGAAATGGACATCTGTAGATGAAAGAAAAAAAAAAACAACACCCTTGTGTACACACGGGTTTGAGGAAGCAAGGAAGGGGCGCTTTCATCCCTCCAGCACACTGCAAGGGCAGCCTGCTGCTGCCAACTGGTCCCTTTTGGAGGTGAAGCGGGGAGCTCGGTGGCACTCGTGTGCGCCTGTGTGAGCAGGGGCGCGCCTGCCTTGGGCTGGGATCAGAAATCTTTTCCAGGCTCAACAACAAAGGGTGGCACATGGCAGCTATTGTCCTCGCTCAGCCAGGGTGAAGTTGGGGGAGGTCACAGATGTCCTGACCATATTTAGCTCTCAGAACAGGATAAATTTAGTTTAGCTTTTTTTTCCTTTTCCTTTTTTTTTGGTCTCTCTAAGGGAGAAGTTGCTGGCTGGCAGGAATGCAAGTCACAAGTTTCAGGACCAGCAGATTTGGTCTCACCCTGGAGAAAGTCTCAGAAAAAGGTTACTTTTCAAGGGAAGGACAAGACCCTGGTGCCCTGTGCAGCCAGGGTTCTGGCAGCTCAGCTCATCAGTAATTTTTGATAATCAGGGAGCTGTTTTGTACAAAATCGGGAATTTTGGCTGGACCTATTTGAGCAAGCATGGCTATATTGCATGGCTGTCTTGAGTAACCTGGCTTAGTGGAAGGCTCCCCTGCCCATAGCAGAGGGGCTGGAACTAGAGGATCTTTAAGATCCAAACCATTCTATGATTCTATGATAAAGGGCAACAAAGTTGGTAAAAGGGTCTGGAGACCAAGTCTTACAAGGAACAGATGAACAGCTGAGGAAATGGGATTGTTTAGTCCAGAGAAGAGGAGGCTGATGCTCATTGCTCACTACAACTCCCTGAAAAGAGGTTGGAATGAGGTGGGGGTCAGTCCCTTCTCTCTAGTATCAGGTGATAGAACAAGAGGCAATGGCCTGGAATTGTGCTGGGGAAGGTTTAGATTGGATCTTAGGAAATGTGTCTTTCCTGAAAGAGTGGTCAGGCATTAGAACAGGTTACCCATGGAGGTGGGGGAGTCGCTGTCCCTGGAGGTGTTCAAGAAATGTGTGTGCACATGGCATTTTGGGATGTGGTTTAATGGCCACGGTGACGTTAGGCCGATGGTTGAACTCAAAGATCTTAGAGGTCTTTTCCACTTAAAACAGTTCTATGATCTTCTTCTGACCTTCTCCCCTGCAGCCATTAATGTGGGAGGACAACATTCCCTTGAGCAATTCCTTCTCCAGGTGTTTACAGGTCTGTCCCCTTAATGAAAAGAAGAGGGAGGGGGAAAATCCCCAACGCAGTGACCCTCCTTCTTCTTGCCAGATGCGCTGTTCCTCAAAAACACCTGTCTGGTAAATTACAGTGGGAATTGTAACCACTGAGCGCAGCATATTTTCCTTCGCCACTAATATATTGAAGTTGCATATGGTGCCCCAGGGAAAAGGTGATTGTTTCAAGTCAGATTTTCAAATCGTGAGCAAATCCTAGGGAGAGAGATTTGCTGATTTACAGTGGGGCTTGAGAAGGTATCACCATTCCATGCCTCAGGTAAGGAAAACACAGAGTGGGAGCTGGGGGATATTTACCAGGACCACCTTTCTGGCCAGGTCAGTGCAGAGGAGGTTGGTATCATGTGCAGGGAGGTTGGAAGCAGAACCCAGGTGACTTCCAACTAAAACACAGATGTGAATTTTAACCATTGTAAATTAAAATCCAGGAAGGGTCCCCTCTGCATTCAGAAGTAAGATGGGGGACAATCTTTTCAGCAGGGCTTGTGGTGACAGAACAAGGGATGATGGGTTTAAACTGTAGAATCATAGAATGCCAGGTTGGAAGGTACTCTGAGGATCATCTGGCTCAACCTTAGTTTAAACTAAAAGAGGGAGATTTAAACTCAATAGAAGGAAGAAATTATTTATGCTAAGGGTGGTGAAACACTGGCCCAGGTTGCCCAGAGAGGTGGTAGATGCCCCATCCATGGAAACATTCCAGGTCAGGTTGTCTGGGGCTGCAAATAACCTGCTGTAGTTGCAGATGTCCCTGCTGACTACACTGGGGTTGGACAAGGTGACCTTGAAAGGTCCCTTCAAAGCCAGCCCCGTCTGTGATTCTATGATTCTGTAACTCTCTGATTCTATGATTTCTCAGTCCAGGAAACACTTTAGTGACATGCAAATTGCCAGCCCCAATGCAAAGAAAAGAAAAGTAGCAGAGAGAAACCAAGGGGCACACAGTGTGTTTTATGTCCCCTTTTACATCCTCTTTTTCATCCATCACACCAGAAATGGGAATTCCCACCCAGGAGCTGTGCATACGGCCACGTAAAGGCAAAGTGACTGAAGCTTTTGAATAATTTCTGAACAAATGCTAATGCAAATAGAAAGCATTGTTTTGCCATTTGGTGCCTTCATAGCTGGAAGAAGTGATTGTTTCAGATTTATGCCCTATGTGTTATTTTTCTTGGCAGTTTCCAGCATACTGTGGTCTCGAAAGGCTTGCAATTTTAGGGATACTTTCTGATATTTAAAGAGAGCATTTTGGCTCAAGTCCACAAACTGCCTATAGTCACAGATACTAAAACTTCTTCCCAGTGACTGCCACTAATCATGCAACACTTTTTGTGCTTAACATCTTGCCCCTTAATTGACCCAGGGACTAACGGATCCCCATTCCTGTGTGCTGAGGTTGTGGCTTCTCCAAAAAATGGTGCGTGGGTAAGGCCATTGAAGTTGGAGCCTGGAAAGCTTCTGCCTCTAGCAGTTACCAGCTGTAGGAGTTAAATTAAAACCCATATATATATATATATATATATATATATATATATATATATATATATGGAATTGTTTTGGTTGGAGAAGTCCTTTAAGATCATTAAGTCCAATCATTAACCCAGCACTGCCAGGTCACCACGAAGCCATGTTCCTGAGCACCACATCTGTACAGCTTTAAAAACCTTCCTGGAATTGTGATTCCACTACTGTCCTGGGCATCCTGTTCCAGGGCTTGAAAACCCTTTCAGGGAAGAAATCTTTTCTGATATCCAACCTCAACTTCCTCTGGCACAATTTCAGGCCATTTCCTCTCATCATGTCACTTGTTCCTTAGGAGAAGAGACCAACCCCCAAATCACACCAAACTCCTTTCAGGGAGTTGTAGAGAATGAGAAGATCTCCCCTCAGTCTCCGTTTCTCCAGGCTGAGCAACTCCAGTTTCCTCAGTTGCTCCTCTTAAGACTTGTTCTCTAGACCTTTCACTGATTTCATTGCTGTTCTCTGGACCTGCTCCAGCACCTCAATGTCCCACATAGATAGAGGTGTTTCAGTGAATAAAATAAGAGATCCACGTGCTGGCTGTCCCGGCACTGTGCAAATGTTGACACACATTTGCAGAAGCAAAGAGTAAAGAGCTGATGATGACAAAATGATTTTTGTGTGTGTGTGTGACATTGATGGGATTTAGCTAGCAGTGGAGGGGAATAAATGAAAGGCAACATGGAAGTAATAACAACAAAGTAAAAGTAGAGAGGAATTGAGGGCAGGATGGGTGTTTGTCAGTGTTATTAGCAAAAATGATTATTTTTTATATTTTAATTTATCCAAAAAAAAAAAGGGAGATAGAGTTTATATGTCAAGATCAGGCATTTTATATCCCAGTTGAAGGCAGCAAAGAGAAGGGGAAATCGTGGAAGCTGGTCCCACCTGTCCCCTGCCCCAGGGGAAGCTGGGCCATGCCACGTTGTTCCATACTCTCATTACCAACCCTGCTAATTTCATCTCTGATTATTTATGTTTTTTCATGAGCGGCCATTAAATGTTCATTTGTTAAAGGCTTAACACATTCCATTACACCACAAAATTTATATTTGTAACAAAACGATGTCTCAGAGTGATTCAGAATTAAATTAATGTGACAGGGACTATTTATCAATATGGCAGCCTGGCTGCTCAGGAACAAGGGATGATTTAGTGGCGTGAATGTGTGCAAACCTACGGGCTCTGCCCTGGTATTTCTCTTGTACTGCAGAGGAACTGATAAAATAATCCTCCAAAGTACCTCAACATATGGTTTAGATCATCAAAGAGAAAAATACTTGTAAAAGCACAAAGAAAGGAAACCAATAAACATGTACATCTTACCAGCTAACTCCCTCTGTAGGAAATGTAAACCATGAAGGATGGTGGGGTTTGAGTCAAATTCTGTCACTTGTGTATTTTTTTAATTACAGTGACGTGCTGGCTTAAATTACAGCGTGTCCATTCGAACAATGGCAGGGCAGGAAGGAGGGAGAAGCTGGTGCAGATCAGCAGCTCTGGGCTGATTTACACCAGCAAAAGGCTGAGCCCATTTCAGTTGCTGGCCCTCTGAACCTGCATGGGTTTGTCACTATTCCAGACCTCACTGGGCTGGTTCTACCCAAACAAGAAATGTACGACACTGTGCTAAGTCTTGATGCATTTTTCTATCTTTCTTTCTTTATTTTTAAACAGGCATGGCTTTCTGGCATCTAAGATTTCATGTTTCTTTTTAGAGAGGATTACAGCTAAAACCAAGGTAATTTTTTTTTAGCAAAAGCAGATCAACATCATAAATGTTTTAATTTGGTATTTGTTTAAGGAAGTCTCGCTTGAAAATTACAGAATCACAGTCTGGTGGGGGTTAGGAGGCGCCTCTGGAAATTATTCAGTCCAACCCCCCTGGTAAAGCAGGGTCACCCACATCAGGTTGCCCAGGATCACAATGTCCAGGTGGGTTTGGAATCTGTTATAAAAACAATAGATAATCTTATACATTATAATTGATATTATGAATACAGAATTCTGTATTCATAATATCAATAGAATACAGAATTAACCAGGTTGGAAAAGACCTTGGAGATCAGTGAGTCCAACCTATCACCCAACACCATCTAATCAACTAAGCCATGACACTAAGGGCCTCATCCAGTCTCTTTTTAAACACCTCCAGTGATGGTGACTCCACCACCTCCTCAGGCAGCCCATCCCAATGGCCAGTCACTCTGTGTAGAACTTCTTCCGAACATCTAGCCTAAACTTCCCCTGGCACAGCTTGAGCCTGTGTCCTCTTGTTCTGGTGCTGGTTGCCTGGGAGAAGAGACCAATCCCCTCCTGGTTACAACCTCCCTTCAGGTAGTTGTAGATGGCAATAAGGTCCCCCCTGAGCCTCCCCTTCTCCAGGCTAAGCAACCCCAGCTCCCTCAGCCTCTCTTCATAGGGCTGTGTTCCAAACCCCTCACCAACTCCGTTGCCCTTCTCTGGACATGTTCCAGCAACTCAACATCTTTCCATCTTTCCTGAGGGGCCCAGAACTGGACACAGTACTCAAGGTGTGGCCTAACCAGTGCAGTGTACAGGGGCAGAATGACCTCCCTGCTGCTGCTGGCCTGATCCCTTGGTCATCCTATAAGTGCTGTGTGATTGCACTCAAGATGACCTGTTCCATAATCTTGCCTGGCACTGAGGTCAGGCTGACAGGTCTGTAATTCCCTGGCTCATCCAACCGGCCCTTCTTGTGGATGGGCATCACGTTGGCCAGCTTCCAGTCTTCTGGGACCTCTCCAGTGAGCCAGAACTGTTGAAAAATGATGGAGAGTGGCTTGGCCAGCTCATCTGCCAGCTCTCTCAGCACCCTAGGATGGATCCCATCTGGTCCCATGGATTTGTGGGGATCCAAGTGGCTGAGCAGGTCTCTAACTACCTCCTCCTGGATTACAGGGGAACTATACTTCTCCCTGACTCCATCTGCCAGCTCAGGAGGCCAGATGTCTGGAAGACAATCTATCCTGCTATTAAAAATTGAGGCAAAGAAGGTGTTAAATACCTCAGGCTTTTCCTCATCTTTAGTTACTATATTCCCCTCAATGTCCACCAAGGAGTGGAGGTTGTCCTTGCCGCTCCTTTTGCCATTAATATATTTATAAAAGCATTTCTTGTCCTTCACAGCAGAGGCCAGTCTAAGCTCTAAATGGGCTTTTGACTCTCTATTTTTTTTCCTACATGACCTAGCAACATCCTTAAACATTTAATGGGTTACCTCTCCTTTCTTCCAAAGATTATACACCCTCTTTTTTCCCCTTAATTCGCTCAGAAGTTCATTGCCCATCCAGGCTGGCCTTCTACCCCAGCAGCTCATCTTCCAGCACGTTGGCACAGCCTGTTCCTGCGCCTTCAAGAGTTCTTTCTTGAAGTGGGTCCAGCCCTCCTGGACCCCTTTGTTTTTAAGGGCTGTTTCCCAAGGTATCTCCTGAGTTAGTTCCTTGAGTAACCTGACGTCCACCCTCCGGAAGTCCAGGTTGTTGTTTTGTTGCTGCCCCTCTTAGCTTGACTGCATATTGAAAACTCAATTATTTCATGGTCACTGGACTCCAGACAGTCTCCAACCACCCCATCTCCCACCAGCCCTTCTCTATTTGTAAGAAGAAGATCAAGCAAAGCCTTACCCCTGGTAGGCTCATGCAGCACCTGGGATAAGAAGCTGTCCTCCATACACTCTAAGAACCTTCTAGACTGCCTCCTCTCCCAGCAGATATCAGGCAGGTTAAAGTCGCCCATGAGAACAAGGTCTGATGATCTTGAGACAGCCTCTACCCGCCTATAAAATAATTCATCAAACTCTTCATCCTGGTTGGGTAGACTATAACAGACTCCAACCAGGATATCAGCCTTGTTGGCCTTCCCTCTAATTCTCACCCATAGGCACTCAACTTGATCATACTTCATCTCTAGTTCCACAGTGTCTAGAGCCACCCCTCCACCCCTTTTCCCTCACCTGTCTCTCCTGAAGAGCCTGTAGCCATCAATTACAGTGCTTCAGTCATGTATCCATTCCCTGCTGCTTCTTGGGTCACCTCCCTCTGCTAGGAGAGTCTGCAGAGCCTGGTTCCACAAATCCAACTCCCTTTCACATTCCCTTACAATCCTAAGTCTAGCAACTTCTTCCTTCAGTTCAGCCACTAGATTAAGCAGACAATCGAGTTGCTCACACCTAATGCAGGTGTTATCTCCACTGCCTTCCATTCAGGGTGCCAGGCTCCAGCATTCTCTGCAGCCAGTTGCCTGGACACCTGCCTGCTTAAGTTTGATCTCAGTCTGGGTCGACACAGATCTTTTGAAAACAGCTTCGCAGCGAGTCACCACCGTCCCTATCCCTGGCCATATGACCAACTGGAGAACAATGCAGTTATGAGCCCACGGGACTCAGCACCTCCCTCCCTCTGGTGAAAGCACTGCCACTGCAGCAAGTCTCCACCCATGCCACGCCGGCCTCTCAGGAGAGAAAAGACTGGCTTGGGAGGTGCAGGGGGACATGCCGCTCTGCATGGTGTGGTGCTTGGGTCCTGCCTCAGTGTGCTGCAATTGCAGATCTCTCCAGAGAAAGAGACTCCACAACCTCTCTGGACAGCCTGCTCCAGGGCTCCAGCACTCTCACAGCAAAGAAGTTTTTCCTAATGTTCAGAAGGAACTGCTTGCATTTCACTTTGTGCCTATTACCCCTTGTCCTGTCACTGACAAGAATCTGGCACCATTTTGTTGATCCCTGCCCTTTAGCTATTGATCAGCATTGATCAGATCCCATCTCAGGCTGCTCTTCTCCAGGGTAAACAGCCCCAGGTCCCTCAGCCTTCCCTCCTTAGAGATACTCCAGTCCCTTCAACATCTTTGTAGCCCCCACTGGACTCTCTTCATTCACTCCCTGTCTCTCTTGAAGTAGGGAGCCCAGACCTGGGCCCAGTACTCTAGCTGTGGCCTTAGTAGGGCAGAATAGAGGGAGATGAGAACCTCGTTTGACCTGCCAGCCACACTGTCCTTAGTGCACCCACAAAGAGTGTGTATGTATCTGCATATATTCAGGATTTGCTTTACTGTCTGGCAGAGTTCAAGCACTGATACTGTGCTTCAGAGTAAGCATATTGAGATAATTTCTTTAAAATACACCCAGCCTACAAAACATTCAGTCATCAATCTATTGTCAAGCATACAATCAAGTAAAAAGAAAACTCTCCTTCCATTTACTTGCATTTGCCAGCATTAAAATAAAGCAGCAGCTGTCTGAAGTGAAGCATGTCCAGACATCTGAGGCGCTGCTATTCATGTACCTGAATTAATAATTTCCTGAAGTTCCCCAAATAAATTTGATAATTGTTGAGCATGTACTGAATGTAAAGTGTCAGATAATGCTTGCAATAGCAGATGAGCTCAGGAAAGGATATCTCTTTCCTTTGGTGGGGTTCTTTTTATTCTCCAATGTCTTTTTAGGCATGTGGAATGTAATCTTACTGGGTTTTGCATTTCCAGCAATGCTCTGACACTTTGTGTTTGAAATGCTTTCAAGATTCACTCTTTTCAAAGAGTGTCTTGTGTTCTTCAGCCATTTCCCAACATCTTTATCCGGATACTTTTCTACTTTGTGGTGTCAAACTTTGTGGTTACAGCAGTGCAGGAGTAGTTTATGGCTTCCTTGAACATCCTCCATTTCCTAGAAGACTTTGTCTGTCACCTGCAGGAACTTCAGAGAAATTTACGAAGTGCATCAATAGCTCCATTTGTGATGATGTCACTCAATTTAAAGGGAATGACTCCTCCACTTATTGTCAATATTTCACACTGAAAGTACCAAACTTAACCTGAAATGGATTCTGCATGGATTTTTTTCTCATTCATCACAGAGATAAGCTCCACCACTTTGTTAGCTCACAATCTGATTCTTCTGAGTTTATGAAATCAGCTTTATCCTGGGTCCTCCCTGGGCTTAGCCAATAAACCCTTCCTTTGTACCCCTCCATTGCATCCCAAAGCCCAACATGAATCCAGGGCATGAGACTGCTTCTTCTCTGCTCCTTTTGCAACAGGTTTTGCTGCATTTGGTTGGCAAAGATGCTGGGTTTTGATCACCCTCAATGATCATAGAATGCATTGGGTTGGAAGGTACTTTTAAAGGTCATCTAGTCTGACCCCCCCTGCACTGAGCAGGGACATTCCCAACTCTGTCAGGTTGCTTAGAACTCTGTCAAGACTGGCCTTGAATATCTCCAGGGGTGGGGCCTCCACCACCTCCCTGGTCAACCTCTTCCAGTGTTCCACCACCATCATATTAGAAAACTTCTATCTGATGTCCAGATCTTAAAAGTCTCTCCTAACCAAAATGATTCTATGATTCTGTGACCCTCATCTTTAGTTTTCAGTATGAAGCCTGCTGGTCTGTGAAAGAGATGGGAAATTCTTGGGTAATGACAAGGAATCCCACTGGAAAAGATTTTTAGCAGGGATTTACACGTTTGCCATCAAATCTACTGAAAACCACAGAGCTATTATAGGGCAATTTTTATTTACCCTAAATAACATCTACTGACAGCCCCCAAAACGAGGCCACAGAAAGGTCTTAGAGTCTAGAAGCACAGTTTCTCCATTTACTGATTTCACATAAAAACCGAGGAAAATACATTAGCAGCTGGAAATCCTCTTGACCTGGGAGTTTCACCTACAATTAGAGAGAACCCACAACTGTGTTAACCATCTGCTGTTTCTTTTCTGAAGACGATCAAACGCTCGAGAAAAAAGCTCCTTTGTGAAGTGTTTTCAGGGGAACAAGTGCATGACGTGGGTCCATATTTATCTAGGAAGGCAAATAAACCACTTGTCTTGCAAAGGGAATTAAATGGAAACTCCCAAGGACACAGGTCATGTGTGAAGTCAGCCACAAGAGCTGTTTTGGGATATTCATGGCCTAAGCGTGTTTCTGTTGTGTTTTTCTTCACTGCACACCTGATGTGACTAATGTGCTTCAAATGTTTTGCAGTTGCTTGCTCTCCAGCCAGGCCATCACGTCACTATGTGCACCTTGAAGTCTTTAAATCCTCAGTTCCTTTTCATGTTCCAATTTTTGCTTTGTGTAACAATCTGGGGACAATTTCGGTTTGGAGATTATCTTTCCAAACTGAATTCCACCCTCTGGCACCATTCAGTGACTGCCAATGCCCAGTCAGCTGAGGACCATGCTGCTGTAAGAAAACTGATGAACACTTCCTGGAAGAAAAAGAGGTAGTGTGTATTTTGGCACCTAAACAGCAGGTTTTTCTTATATTCTTTATTTTTGTTTATTTTAATTTATTTTATTTGAAGATACATATTTATTCTTTGAGGCTGCCTCTACTTCCCCCAGGACTATGCCCACTGCTTTTGTCCTCTTCTCCCAGCTGCCCATACCTGCTTGATGCTCCAGACAGCCACAGCTCCAAATGATGTATCTGTGTGGCATTTTCAATCTGCTGTGGAGAAAGACCATCTGATAGTGTCTGAGGTCATTCTGGCTCATGCTTTCCATGAGATGAGGGCTTTGGGCTGGGGTTCCTATCGTTTCAGCTCCTTTCTCCTGCCAAGTAGCTGAGCACCTTTCCTGGAGTCAAGGACAGAGGGTGGTTGCTCTGTGCTCAAGCTTGGAAAGGAATTGATGTCCTGCTCACATGAACTTCTAACAATTTGCCTGAAAACCATGCAGGCATCACATATTCACATATCCAACCACAAGCCAGGAGGCCTTCCCATGCAAGCTGGGGATTCCCAGCTACTCTTGTAGGTAGCAAGAGTGAGACATCTGCAAACACTTGAGTGGCAGGTATCTATCTACCAGCTGCTCAAACTCAGGCTGCCTTCAAGGGATGTCTCATCTCCTCATAGAAGGACCCTACAGCCCAAATGTGTCCTACCTTGTCTGGATGGGCAAAAACTAGAGCAACTAGGCTGCAGTGGGGTGCTGGGACATGCCATGGGCGGGTGGCCAAGGTGAACCTCACAGTACCCCAGCTGCATCCACAGTATGTGAAGGTGAGTCTGGGTGTATGTCTGGCCAAGCCAGAGGAGCGCAGATGAAACCTCTTTCCAATACATAATAAAAGGAGAGTGAAGCCAGCTGGAATATCCTGTACATTAAGTGTGATGACTAACTATAGCAGATGTTGGTGCATTTGTTATAGTTTCCACCAGAGAAGGAAGGACTGGAATATGAGCATTTCAAAATCAAAGGTAGCCCACGAGTTAGGGAGGAGAAACAAGAGATGAAAGGGAATGAAGCTGTGGGGAGGGAAGGTGGCTGCTGGGTTGATGAGAAAGATGACGGGGGAAATTGTGGTGTGGGGTAAGAGGCCAGGGGAAGTTTGCAAGGTCTGAGCAAGGGGTGTACATGGGGGTGTTTTGTCAGGAGGGAAGGGCTGTGGAGCCTTCTGCAGCAAAAGGATAAATGGCTCCATTCCCAAGGGTGAAAGTGATGGAAAATCATACACACAACTTTGGGCAGACATGGAAACCAGTGCTCAGGAACTGTGTATGCATCAGAGGAAATTCTGAGGTGCCTTATCACAGCTCAACACCAGCTGTGCTTTACCAGGCAAGGCATCCCCTTTACCCATGGTGGAAATACTAGGTCTTCCTCCTTAACAGGTAACAGGGCTTAAGCCATAATCAAGTGGGAGCCCCAAAACCACAACATCTTATGTACAGAAGAGAGAATAAATTTATGCCCTTAATGTTACTGCTATGTATAGGTAATTGATGGATCTTCTTGTCACTACTGTTTTCTGTGCAGTGTCTAGCCAAAAAACATGGTGTGAACTTTTCTGACTCAGGGGCTGGAAGGAACTTCTGAAGATCATCTAGTTCAACAAGACCAAGTGCAAGATCCTGCATCTGGGTCAGGGCAATCCCAAGCACCAATAAAGGCTGGGCAGAGACTGGCTTGAGAGCAGCCCTGAAGAAAAGGACCTGGAGGTGCTGGTGGATGAGAAGCTCAACATGAGCCACCAGTGTGCACTTGCAGCTCAGAAAGCAAATCACATCCCAGGCTGCAGCACGAGAAGCATAGCCAGCAGGTTGAGGGAGGTGACTCTCCCCCTCTACTCTGCTCTGGTGAGACCCCACCTGGAGCACTGAATCCAGTTCTGGAGCCCTTATTGCAGGAAGGATCTGGAGGTGCTGCAATGTGTCCAGAGAAGGGCCACAAGGATGATCAAAGGGCACCTCTCCTGTCAGGACAGACTGAGGGAGTTGGGGCTGTTCAGTCTGGAGAAGAGAAGGCTCTGAGGAGACCTAATTGTGGCCTTCCAGTACCTTAAGGGGGCCTACAAGAAAGCTGGGGAGGCACTTTTTAGGGTGTCAGGTAGTGATAGGACTAGGGGGAATGGAAAAATAATATAGAAATGGGTAGATTTAGGTTGGATGTTAGGAAGATGTCCTTCCCCATGAGGGTGGTGAGACTCTGGAACAGATTGCCCAGGGAGATGGTGGAAGCCTCATCCCTGGAGGTTTTAAAGGCTAGGCTGGATGTGGCTCTGAGCAACCTGATCTAGTGTGAAGTGTCCTTGCCCATGGCAAGGGGGTTGGGACTAGATGATCCTTGAGGTCCCTTCCAATCCTAATGATACTGTGATTCTGTGATACTGTTAAAGCAGGGTCCCCCACAGAAGGCTGTCCAGGATCCTAATATCCAGGTGGGTTTGGAATCTCTCCAGAGAAGGACACTCCACAACCTCTCTGGGCAGCCGGCTCCAGGGTTCCAGCACCCTCACAATAAAGGTGGTTTTCCTCCTGTGTTCCTTTTTATGCCTGTTACCAGCCAGGGGAGGTTTAGGTTGGATGTTAGGAAGAAGCTCTATACAGAGAGAGTGATTGCCCATTGGAATGGGCTGCCTGGGGAGGTGGTAGAGTCACCAGCATTGGAGGTCTTCAGGAGGAGACTTGATGGGGTGCTTGGTGCCATGGTTTAGTTGTTTAGGTGGGTTGGATTGGTTGATGGGTTGGACATGACGATCTTGAAGGTCTCTTCCAACCTGGTTTATTCTATTCTGTCCTTGGGAACCACTGAAAAGAGTCTGGCCCCACGCTCTTGCCTCCCACCCTTTAGGTGTTGATTAGCTTTGATCAGATCCCCTCTCAGGCTGCTTTCCTTCAGGCTAAACAGCCCCAGGTCTCTCAGACTTTCCTCCTCACAGAGATGCTCCAGATTCTTAACCATCCTTAATCCTCCACTGAACTCTCTCTAGCAGCAGTTTCTTGTCTCTCTTGAACTGGGGAGCCCAGAACTGAACACAATGTCACATCTACAGCCTCACTAAGATGATTCTACTATCCAAACTGATTTTCCTCCCTTTAATGTTAAAACAATGATATCATGGGCTATCGACTGACATATGAAGCAATTTCCCTCAATATTTAGTAAGTGCCTGCTGTGGGTCTGATGTAACAGTCTCTCAGATGTTTTCAGCCAAGTGTTCCTCTCCACTCAGGACAACTCAGCTCAACATCTAAATTCCTTATACACAAAATTCTAAATGCTAATAAGTGGAGAATCCACGTAACTGATCTACTTGTGCCTCAAAAAAACCCACCTTCTAGTTATTCCACACAAACCAGTAATTGGCCTGTGTTACATGACACTGCTGATGCTTATATATGAGTAGTTCCAGCCACACAAAAAAATCCAAACTCTCATTTTTTCCACCCTCTTTGTTTTTAGAAACTAGGCAGTGCCAGCAGTAGAAGTGAGTGGTTTACATTTCTTTTATTGTTGCTGTTATCAAAGTTAAAAGGCAAGGTGGATGATCAGCCCTGGTTCTTTTAGTCTGGTGGGTTACACTAATAGCATAATTTGCACTTTGTACATAAAGCACTTGGCCTTCCCTTGGCAAAAGAACATTGGGGGGGATGGGAGGGGGTGTTAAAAACCAAAAAAAGGCACGAAGATTCAGCTAGGAAAAATGGAAATTCTGGAAGAAAGATTAAAATAAATATCACTGTCTTGGCTTGCAGCAACGAGGGGAGAACGAAACAAATACTGGAATGACAAAAATCCTGAGGAATGACAGAGTTACAAAGAAGGGCTGAAAGTGAAGAAGGTAAAATTTTGGCTGTCTGAGCCACAGAAGTTTCCTGGTGCAGTTATCCATTAGCAAACTGGTCTTACAAGGAAATGGTGAAGGATATATAAGGTATGACATTTGTAACTAGACTAAACAAAAACTGCACAGTCCTTCCTTCACAGACAAATGTCCCAAAAATCCTATACACTCCAAGAGTAGGCACATCTTACAGGAAGCACAACCCCTTGGAGCAGTGACTTTTTTTTATGAACCACAGAACTCTCAGGCTTGGGCTTTGAATGAACATAGGATAGAATTGTTTCAGTTGGAAAAGACCTTTAAGGCTCCAACCATCGACCTGGTGCCACCATGACATTTAAACCATGTCCTGAAGTGCTATGTCCACACATTTTTTTAACACCTTCAGAGACGGTGATCCCACCACCTCCCTAAGCAGCCTGTTCCTCAGCTTCCTCTTCTCCAGACAAAACAGTCCCCGTTTCCTCAGCCATTCTTCATAAGACATGTTTTCCAGACCCTTCAACAATGTTATTGACCTTCTCTGGACACGTTCCAGTTCCATAATGTTCTTGGGAGAAGAGGTTCAAATGATGCAGAACTCCAGCCAGAATGGCTCAAGCTAGATCTTCTGTCACAACCAGCCCTAAAGCAAAATATCACCTGCTCCACTCTCTGCCACCAAGCCAGGCTCTAGCAAGAGGTAAAAACCTGGAGAAAATGGAGTAAGGGGGATTCCACCCTTCTTGGTACTTCTGTACCAAAGGTCTTGGATGATGTGTTAAGACTGACCTTGGATTTGGGCTATGATAGAAAATCCTATTAGTCTTGGGATCTGCTAGTAGGTTGGCCATTCACAGCAGCAAGCACCACTTTAAGGTTGCATTTACATCTCTGTATTTAATCCCCACCTTCTTCTCTTGCTAAGATTTAAGTTCTGCGTGGTTCAGGGTCTCATTGTACTCCACCACTACCAGATCTGCTCACTGGTACCACATCTTTCATGCGGCCTTCCTTCCTCCACTTCCTAGTGGGGTGTCACTGTTGTGACACCATTTGCTCTGTGAGGACAAAGATAGAAACTTTACCCTGAAGCAAGTTAGAAATTTCCTTAATCCAGATTCATCCTTGGATTTTTTCCCACTATTAAGGACCTGGAGAAGGGTTTATGGAAGGTGACCAATAGAAGTTTGGTGTCCTCTTCGCTGAAGACTGTAGGTTGTGCAATAATGAGGAGGTCAGCCAGAAGAGGTTTCTGCAAAGATAAGCCTAACTCTCAGTCCTTCACCCTTAGTGCTGGTGGGCATCTTCCACAGTCTTGCTCCCTATTAAATGTACTGCCACACATTTGATTGTACCTCAAGGTCTAAAGTTTGGTTTTGTCCAGACTTTTGAAGTAACTCTCTCATTTTAGTTTTGCTACTTCACAATCTGGTCTGAATAACCCTGCTTTAGCAGCAGGGCTGGACTAGATGTTCTCCAGAGGGCCCTTCCAACCCTGACCATTCTGTGAAAGCAAAGGAGAAATCAGCTCTCTGTGACAATGCCAGTTTAGTGTGCATCAAGAATAGCCTCACATATCTACCACACACGACTCCTGAAAGCAAGGAGACACAACGAGGCCTGGCTGTCTATTGTCTTGCAGTTGCTCAGGACTTTTTTTTTCCAGCCAGAAAAGAATTGCATTTTGTATGCTGACTCTTCTCTGTCCCAAGGGAAAGCAGTGGGAGAAATGTTCTCATTCCTTGAATACTATTGTACTGAGGTTCCCTCTGTAGCATATACTCATAAGCTGGTGGGACATCTCTCCATGATGCTGGCAATTGCATCTCATTTGAGAATGGATGGGAAAAGATCTGTGCTACTCTTCTCCACAGGAGTACTGCTAAATACGAGTTAAATATAGACCCAGGCTTGCTGGCATCTGGAGGAAACTCTGATGATAGCTTTCAGACATTCAGATGTGTTTCACATTCTCTCTGTGAGATGGGGTCCTTAAACCACATCTCTTAAAATTGATGGGGACAGCTAAGTGGTGTTATTTGAATTCAGTTTCCATGATCAGAAAAGCTCCTCGTGAACAGTCATCAATCCAGTAAGCAATTGTGTAGAGAAAAGGTGTTTGTATTAAAGTAGGAGAGTAAAGTGCTAGTCCAAGTTCTCCTGCTCTCCTTAGTCAGCCACTCAAACCACTTAGTCAGCCAAAGAGGAACTAGTCAGGGCTTTTTTAGAATCATAGAATTGCTTTGGTTGGAAAAGACCTCTAAGATCATCGAGTCTAACCATCAACCTAACATCATCATGGCCATTAAGCTGTGTCCCAAAGTGCTATGTCTGCACATTTTTTGAACACCTCCAGGGATGGTGGCTCCATCACATCCCTGGACAGCCTGTTCCAATGCCTGATCACTCTTGCAAGAAAGAAATCTTTCCTAATCACAGAGTGGTCTGGTCCAGAAGGGACTCCCAATGGTCATCCAGTATTACCTCTCCCCAGTCAGCAGGGACATCCCCAACTAGACCAGGCTGCCCAGGGCTTCATTGAGCCTCACCTTGAATACCACTAGGGAAGGGGCCACAAACACCTCCCTGGGCAACTTGTTCCAGTGTTCCATCACCCTCATAGTAAAGAACTTGTTTTTAACATCCAATCTAAATCTGCTTTTCTCTAGTTTGAAGCCATTACCCCTTGTCCTGTCACTGCAGGCCCTTGTAAACAGTCTCTCCCCATCCTTCATGTAGGATCCTTTTAGATACTGGAAGGCTGCTATTAGGTCTCCACTCTGCTTCCTTTTCTCCAGGCTGAGCAACCCCAGCTCCCTCAGCCACTCCTCATAACACTGGTTCTCACTGGGTTACAGCAGGATGACTTTTGGCTGTGGTAATGCCACAGGTTCCACACAGGCCAGGTGGGAGCCCCTGATGAATTTCATTCTCTGTTTCAACAGCCAGAATATTTGCTTTGAGGTTTCTGCTTTATTTTCTGGCTTGACAGTATAAACACTTTCTAAAAACCAATCACTCTTTCCTTCTTCTTATAGGAATAGCAAAGGCTAGAGAGACAGAGGAGAGCATCTCCAAACTGCCTGTCAGGGATGAAAAGGGTGACAGCAACACAGGAGTTGGTGTCAGAGAGGTCTTAGATGAGATGCTGGATGTCCTGAAAGGCAAGATAAGCTCATTGCAGATCAGAATACTGTAGCATGAGTAGAAAAAAGAAGGAATAACTTACCAAATCCCTTTGTTAACATTGCTTTCCTATGGAAAATGTAGGGAAACAGCCCTAATGTCTCCATGTTAACTCCCATGTCAACTGACAGATGGGGTAAGGGTGAGGGGGTTTGGGTTTTTTTCCACCATCCTGTGGATTAGGCCCTGGAAGAAGAGAGCTTAACAGGAGAATTTTATAAGGCTCTAAACCCCAAGATTTATGTTTCAAGAACAATAAAACTGACTGGGGTACATGTTAAAGAGCCAGCTAATACACACCTTGGGTGGTGAGAGGCACTAAGGCCACTGCTGTGTGGATTAATGTCACCATAAAACGCATCCCGTCGTGTGACATTGTTGTAAGGAGAATGAAGCAATAACTCTGGGACATGCCAGGCAAGTGCCCACCCCAGCAATGTGCTCATAGATGAATCCCCAGCCTGGGGGCTGGAGGCTTTGGGGGCTAACACAAAACATTTGTCATAAAGCTGCCCCTCTTCTCCCATCCAGTGCCAAGCAGCACATCCCACAGCCACACCACCAGCATCCCTTGTCTCTATAGGATCACATAATGGTTTGGGTTGGAAGGTATCTTTAAAGATCTAGTCCAACCCCCCTGCAGTCAGCAGGGACATCACCAACTTGATCAGGTTGCCCAGAAGTCCACCAAACCTCACCTTGATTATCTCCAGGGAAGGGGCGTCCACCACCTTCCTGGGCAGCTTATTCTTATGTTCCACCACCCTCCTAGTAGAAGAATTCTCCTAATGTCCATCCAGGGTTGTATCCATGGCCATCTTGGAGCAATCCTTCAGCACCCGGACGTGTTGCTGGGCAAGCCCAGGTGATGGCAACCAACAGGTTTGGCAGGGCTGAGAGTTCAAATAGAGGAGCCTGACTCCACCATGGCTGCTGAGCAGAGGCCACAGAGAGCCTTGGAAACTGGAAAGTATTATATCATGTATTAATAGGCATTTCTGCTACACTCCCCACCAGAGTGTGTGTATCCCTGATGACAGAAGTGCTTACTGGTGCTAATGAGGCAGAACGGAGAGGAAAAAATGGCCCCATGGGCCGGGGACTGGCTGGGGAGCTGGGAGATGTGAGCTCAGCTTCTGGCTCTGCTGCTGCCTCCAACGAGGATGACCTTCAGAGGGATGCTGAGCCTCATCCAGTGCCTTGCGTCCCTCCCTGCCAGCTGCCGTGGATGGGGATGTTCTGCCTTTACCTGCTGTGTTGGTTTTCTTCCTTCACACTTCTCCTGCAAGCAATTCCAGGACCAATGTCCTCCCCAACTCCTTACTGCTTGTGCTTTGCATCATCACACAAAGGGGTTTTCTGTAAAGGTGCAAATGCAAAATGCAAAGGGGAGATACATGAACAGGGGTTGTAACATTCAAGGTCAGCTTGGATGGAGCTCTGAGCAACCTGATCTAGCTGAAGATGCCCCTGCTGACTGCAGTGGGAATAGACAAGATTACTTATGTCACTTCCAACCCAAACAATTCTGTGATTCTGTGCTTCCAACAAGGTGTGCACCATCCCTTGGCCATCCAAATCTAAAGACACCTCAGTGCTCCAAACTAGCACATTTCAGTGGCTCACTCAGGGATTTGCTTTTGCCTTCTGGAAATCGTTTAATAAATGAGACACCAAAATATCCCCTAGAAATATCCACCACCACTTCAGGGCTACAGAACTGAGCTATGCCCAGGATGTGTCTGTAGTATGCCAAGGAGCACTGACTCATCCACCTGGAAAGCTGGGAGGGTGTAATTGGTTTTGAGATGGGATCACAGATCCCCACAGGGTATTTCTGCATTCTATTTTAAGACCTAATCCCAAGGATACTTTAGAGTCAACAGAGAGCCCATCAGAAGGCCAGGGTGAGATACATCGCTTGAAAAACTGGTGGGCTGGACTGTGTTTGCCTTCAAATCACTGCTTAACCAAGTTACATCAGCATTCATGATCTTTAAAGTCTCTTTCAAACAAAACAATTCTATGATGTCTGACTGATTCTATGATACTAATTCCATGACTCTATGATTCATGCCACCTCAGAAAGGGATGCCTTGTGGCACCCACTTCAGTCCATCCCAGTGCTCTGAAGCCTCTATTCTTCTGTACTGAAGCTTCCTTGTGATGGGTGGTGCCAAGTGTTGTGGCTTGGGACAGATGACCTGGTGCAGGTTGTACTTTCTACCCACAGACAAAGTTCATGTGCAGTGCCCTAGGGAAGGTTGCAAGTGATGATTGAAGGCTCCTAAAGGACCACAACACATGTGCTCTGCATTGACCCACCTTGACATGAGCACCAGAACCACATGACAAGACATGAAGGCTTATGCTGTAAGCACTGGAGATATCCTGAAGCTAGGCTGGCACAGGGTTACATGAAACTTATGTACATACTGGGAGAGGCAAATCTTGAACAGGCTGGACTCGACGATTTAAAGGTCTGCTCCAACCAAAATGGTTGTACGATTCAATGATCTTTTCATTTTCTCCCCTTCCTCAGAATGGCAATGTCTGCTCAGCACATCTTGTGAGCAAAAAGCAGCTGAAGTAGAGCAAAAATAAACCCGAGAGCTGAAACAGGAGAATAGAGCACAGCTAGAGCACAGCTTTGTGTAAAACCTCATTCCTTACTGGTAGTAAATAAAAACAGTAGAGTTTTGGGTTTTTTCCCTCTTGGTGACTCACAGCACAGACATTGCATGGAAAGGGCACTAGAATCAACAGCCAAGGAGAAAAAAGTATAGAAACGGAAAAATGATCTTCACAGTGCATTTTTCCCATTCCCTTTTCATCTCTTACACCTGTGTTTAACTTCAGCCAACCTTACATAAAGCCTTTAAACATCTGTCTAAGTCAGTTATGAAATAACCCAAAATGGTCTTAGCCAGGCTAACAGTTCATTCTCCTGGATATTTGGAAGCTGAAACCCAAACAGGTTTGTGAAGGTTGCCAAGCCAGGCGGGCAATGGGCTTCCCATCAAACCCTGCTCATTCAAAATGTTAACAACTGTGTGTGCCAGAACTTCTTCTCCAGGCACCACCTTATGAAAGACCCTATTTATAGCTGTGAACTTAAGACAGAGGCAACAAAAGTTTGCTTGAGCGTCTGACTTGTAAAAATCACGCTCTGCAGAAGGTCTTTTTGCAGTCTGAATGTACCTAGCAGAGAATGAGTGCCATGGGGTGGGAAACCAGAAGTCTGGGATGATCCTGGAAAGAGGCAGTGCAGCCTAAGAGGTAGAGAGTTAGTGCTGGTGGTCACATCCTATGAGTGGCAGAGGGTGGAATGGATATGGCCCTTGCCTACATGAGGTCAGGGCACATGGTTTTGACTTGTTAGTAATATAATGCGAGTTTGTGATGTTGCTCTTTCCCTTCTGCATTCTTGGTGATTATTTCAGGTAGTTTATCTGAAAACCTCTCCTGCCTGGAGAAATTCACTGCATCTGCCAAGGTAATTCTCCTCCATTCTACCTTCCTTGCACTCCACTGAATGGGTGCCCACTGAGGAAGACAAGAATTAACAGGGTGGGTCAGTTCTGGGCTTTGAGTCTTGACTGGTCTTTCAGGCTCCTTGAATTGAGAGAACTTTTCTTCTGGCATGGAGCTGACTCGGCAACTGGTCTGGCCCTTGTCAGCTTCATACCAGGGTCTGAGGGCGCCACACTCAGCAGTGATATCATAGAACGGCTTGAGTTGGAAAGGACATTTCAAAGTCATCTGGTCCAAGCCCCCTGCAGTGAGCAGGGTCATTCAACTAGATGGGGTTTCTCAGAGACAACCCCAACTCTCAGCCTTTCTTCATAGCAGAGATGTTCCAGCCCTTGGATCACTTTTGTGGCCAAACTATTTGTATCCAAACATTTTAAAATCTGCTGCTACACAAAGTTGGTCCTTGGCTTCTCAGTGCTGGTGCTGCCCTGTTGGAGATGGTGGGACAAGAGGCAGCAGTCACATGCAGGATGCACACAATATCACAGCGCACGTACGTGCCTCATGTAGAGAGATGCTTGTGGGCACGCCACCCACTTTGGGACCTCAGTAAGTGCCAGCCTGCCTCCTCAGAGTTCCCTTGCATGGTATGGCCTATGGTCAGTGCTGGTTTTGCTGATTGGCACAAGCACAGGGCCCCCAGAATCTTGGGCCTCCTCTCAGCTTAGCAAAAAGAAAGTGGGCTGGTGGCCACCAAGACAAAGTCTCTGCTCTTCTTGATTTACTGGTGTGTTCAGAAAGAAATGTAAGATTTTCCTTTCAGAGACAAAATGTATTTTCCCCCTGACATGAATTAGAAATAGCAAAAGGGATTTGTTTAAACACATCTGATAAAGTCTTTTTTTGGGTTGTGGTGAAGGCAGGTAAAATTCTGCAGCAGGTTTTTCTCAGGTCATGAATTTAAGCTGTCTGGTCACCTCTGAATTTCTGCAGCTGCAGAAGTACCTGATGTTCAGCAATATTTAGTGGGTGTTTGTCTTGTGGGTTTTTTTGATCTCTCTGCTTTATTGTATCGCTCTAACACCATCCTCCACCCTGCCTAAACAGCTCCTGCTCCACCACCACCATTTTTGCACCCATCCCAGAGCTGGGAACAGGACCCTCAACCAGTCAAGATACCACACAGAGGAGCTCAGCCCCAGTAAGAATGCCCAGCCAGTACCCATGGATGATATTGGAGTGGATATCAACACTCTTCCTACCTAACCGGGGGGCCACCAGGCCCCCCGGCCTTTGTTGTCACCACCACCATCACCCAGTGTGCACCATGGGTACTCACCAGTGGCGAGAGGAGGATCCCTCAGCCCAAATGGGCTCAGCTTAGAGCTTCTGCCTTTCCTGGGTGAGATTATAAAGGAGAGTGGGCAGGGAGGGCCAAGTGGCCACACCTGGGGTGGGAGGAGACTCCAACAGAGCCCAGGTGCTCTGGGATTTGATGGGAAAAAAGGGGGAAATGGGGTGGAAAAGGTGCAGACTGTGAAACCATTGTTGTTGAGAAAGAATGGATCTTAGAATAATATTTAAATAGGAATTATTGACTTTTAGTGATTGATAGATGCTTAATATGGCTCCTTTCAGGATGTTCCACTACTCTTGGATATTAGATAATTTATTGAGAAACCCAAATGTGATTTTGATAGGCCAGTATTACGTTCAATAAACAAAAATACCCCACACACCTTCTGCTAAGGTAATTGTATAACACTACCATCTCAGCAAACTCTCTGTCTCAGCCCAGAGGGTGTTTTTTTTTGGTGTTGTTTTCCCACCCATCTTATTCAGCAATGAGGAAGAATTCAAACCAGTTGCTTGGTGTCACAGAAGAAAAGCTGCCAGATAGACATGAAGATGACTGTATTGCTCTCCAAAAGTTCTTCATCAAGGAAGAGTGGCAACAAGAGCCACTGGTAGAAGAAGATACTTCTCAACATATGCTCAAGTGGTAAGCTCTGACTCTTTACACCATCAATAGCAGATGTTCTGTTCTTCTGGACATTGCTGTGTGAGATTTCACCTCTGAGCAAACAGAACTGACAAGAACAGATGCTGTGTTTTAAATGTATGTCCTGTTGGTTCAACCTACTTGGTGTTTCATGAAATTCAAACAAAAGGGATTTTTCACTTGCAGAAAGAAGATGCTTCCTAGACAACCTGCAGTAGAAGGCTCATTTGTAAATAATACATGTATCTCTTTTTCTTCTGGAAGATGGGATATACCCCATCTTTTATCTTGATTTGAGAACACAATAACTGTAGTGTCTTCTGGGAGGTAGCATACACACTTCCATGTCAGACTTTTGCAGTGTTATTCCTTCCATGTCCCCAGGTGGTCATACAGCATTTGCCCTTGTTTCATACTCCACCAGACTTTGCTACACTCCACAGTGACACTGTATCAACTCCTAAAGGTTTCAGTATTCTTATGTGTCTTCTTCAGGACCGGGCTTTTCTAAGCATTGCACGTGAAATTTTACAGGAGATGGGGTGGAGATCAGAGTCTGTGGGCAGTGGGTGTGAGTTTTGGTGAGGCCAACCTGAGCTCAAGTTCTGTTGTTATACCAAATGAATCTTGGTGTACTCTCTTCTTAAGTCAACAGTATCTGTTGTCTGTGTCCTTGCAGGGGAAGCGGTTTCGCATAGTGTGTTTTCTCTTGAGGATGAAGGTTCCTCTTGGGTCTTCTGTGCTCCAGGAAGGGCTGAGTTGCGCCAACAACGGGGTCATCTGTCAGACTTCTACTAGTAAGCTGTTTCACTTTGCAGAAGACTGGTATGTAGAGCATACCCTCCATAAGTTCAGAGATGTTCGGAATCTGACCATTCTAAACCCACAAGAAGTCTCAGTGTCCTAACTCCTTGCACACAGGGAAAACAAAAGCATTTTGGCCCAAAGCTACCCCAAATGACTTGAAATGAGATGTCTACATTAGGTGAATCAAGCTCTGTCTCTGATGTAACACAAGCAAGAGTGCCTTCTACAAGGGGGGAACAGATCTTCAGTCTTGGCAGGTCCTAGCATCTCTGCTTTTGATAAAAGTGGGTGCTTGAAGCAACTCAGATATTACTCCAGATCTCAGTTTGTTGTCCACATGGAGGGAACACAGGCCTCCATGACTATGGCTGAGGGATCTGTGCATGTCAAGTAAAGGAAATCAACCATAATTTCATATTTTTTGCCTTCTATGACAGTCAGAGAACCAGTAACTGCTTCTCAGCTATGTGTGTCTAAGTTCCTATACTCACTGTCACAGTCGCCTGAGATGCAGTGAGTGTTACTCAGCTGAGTTAAAAAAAAGGATCAAAAATATATATAGAAAAGCCAAACATCAGCTGATCCTTCACACTACACAGATGAGAAGAAGGCAAGAAGCATGTGTGATAGTGCCTCCAGACACTGACACAGTAGTAAAGCTGGAATGGTGAAAGTATCAGAGTAGTTATTCCTCAAGTGTTTTACCATGCTTTCCTTGGGAACATTATGATTAGAAGTCACAACTAGAGATGTGACACTGCAGAAGAAGGACCTGTGCTCAGTCTCATGTGACTGTTCCTGCAGCAGCATATGGGGATGACTGGATAATCAGAAAGAGCAGAAAGCTGAGAACATGCAGTGTTGGGTAAGAAGATGCAGGACCAGGATGAAAAACAGGCTTGGGGGTTTTTATGAGAAACCAGTAAATAGACTAAAGGAGAATTTGACATCACTGTGAAATATTGGCTGGTGAAGCTTTCCTGAGAAGTCCCTGGTCTCCTTGTTCTCCCAAGCAGGATGTTCCTGGTAGTTTATCCATACTGTACTTCTAAGAAGGGTGTTGCATTCCTGGTAGATGAGATTGCTCTAGGACTCATCCAAGGGACAGGGCTTTGTAGACAAAGGATGCAGAAATTCAGAGATGTTTTGTTCTCAAGCTCTGGAGCAACCAAAGGTGAGTCACCACATCCTTCTGGACATTGCCTATCCTTTGTTGAGCAGTTAGGCTTTCTTTGGTTTCTTTAAGGTTGGGGGATTTGCTACATTTTACACAGTGGAGAGCTTGACTATAACTGGGGGCATAGTAGTAAAAAAAAGAGTCAAACAAGGATCTTGTGGGAAAAGGAAAGTGAAATTTAACAAGTCTGACTTTGGATACTCATAGTTCACTTACTGGACTAAAGATTTTCCAACTGGAACCATTATTGAAAACAATGATGGTAGAAAAAGCTCTGATTTGCACTAAATTCTTGACTCTTAGGACTGTTGGAATGTGCTGCAGAATTAGGCGGGATAGAAATGAGCAGTACCACCAAGGATGAACTATGGTTTTCCATGGCATTGAACAGGTCAGTTTAACATCTCTGTGCTGGTTGCAGGGGTGAAAAAAAAACCACAAAACATTTTGCCACAAATAATAGGCAAAACCTCTTTTACTGTCAAAACATCCCATCTCTGTGAGGTTACACCATGGATAAAGCAGCTACCCATTCTGTGCCACTGTCTACTGGGGTGCAGAGGAGAACTGGGACATTTCATGACAGCCACAGAAGCTTTGCAAAAGTTGTCCACATTAGGAACATAGAAGCAAACCATTTTGCTCCATTCAGTCAGCTGGAGCCCAGGCAAGGCAGCCTTTTGGAAAACCTCTATGAAGTGACATCCTGCTTCTCCTATATGCTTCACTTCTTAGCCAATCTACATCACAATGTGATCTTTCAGGCAATCTATTCAGTTATTAGGCATTGCTGCTGAAAAGGGCTGTGGTGGGTGGAAGGGCAAGGCCAAGAAGCCTCCTCCCTTCCCCCTTGTAAAGTAAAAGGGGAAAAAAAAAAAATTGAAGGGAAAGGAAAAAAAAAACTCGCAAGCTGAATTAGCAAAGCAGTGGAGCTATATTTACAAAGCAATGTAGGGTTTGCAGGGAGATATTTACAAATTTACAATATCTACAATATATACAAAGATATACAACAGAGTAACACAGAAATGAGAGTAAACCCCTCGGCAGAGAGGGGGTTCCCCACCTCCTCTTTCCCCTCTTTCCCCCCCTTCCCCAGATTAGGTTAGAAGAGAGAGAGAGCGAAAGAAAGAAGTTAAAAGCAGTTTTGTGTTAATTGGAAAAGAGTTAATATACAGGCCTGGTATCTTGTTTTCAAGGCCGAGGCCTTGGCAGAAAGCCCAGCACAGAGTTAGCTGCAGAGCTGCTGCACCGTGGAAAGGCGGAAGCAAGACTGACAGAAAAGTCGTGCAAATGTCCACTTCACTCCCAGTTCAGAAGGTGCTTCCTCCCACTCGTCCAATGAAATTAGTTTAGACTATTCCTTCCGTTTACCAACTTCCGTCCACCATATTCCCTTTCTTAAGGGGGCAACGTCAACCGGCCACAGTCCACCCCTTCTAAACAATTTCATTGGCTGTTCATACTGTCCATCCAATCCAAAACGATATTTACAGTTCATGAGTAAAGTTCATAGTCCATTCCGGCTATGCTCAGATGTAGATGATTCAAAAGTCCAAGAAAATCAGAAAATGAGAAAAATGGAAAACAGTTCATTTCTTCACCGACGAAGCGAAGAAAAGGGAAACAGGGATTCTCAGGGTCTCTTAGTTGACTCAGGGCTCTCAGGGATCTCAGGGTTCGTGCACCGTAGATTCCTCGTTGATTCTTCCTCTGGACGCGATGTAGCTGTACAACAGTTCGAAATTAACCTCTTTCAGCTAAAGTTAGATTTCTTTGTGGAATACACTGAATTTCACCATTCTCTTGCATTACCCAATAAGTGTGACCCGGACCTTCAGCTGAAACCACCCCTCGGACAGGTTTAGCCTCTCCTGAGGGTGAAAATACCCAAACAGTTTTACCTAACAGATTCTTTTCTCTAACAACAGGAACTCTATCACCTTCTACTTTCCGTAGCAAATCTGAATGTGCAGGTCCAGCTCGGTTCACTGAACCTCTACTATTTACCAGCCAGGTTGCTTGTGCTAAATGTTTTTCCCAGTTTTTCAAAGATCCACCTCCCATGGCTTTGAGAGTGGTCTTCAACAAACCGTTGTAGCGTTCAATCTTCCCTGAAGCTGGTGCATAGTAGGGAATGTGGAGTATCCACTCAATACCGTGCTCTTTTGCCCAGCTCTTTACAAGGTTGTTCTTGAAATGAGTTCCGTTGTCTGACTCAATCCTTTCTGGAGTTCCGTGTCTCCACAGGATCTGTCTCTCCAGACCGAGAATGGTGTTGCGTGCAGTTGCATGTGGAACTGGATAAGTTTCCAACCATCCAGTGTTTGCCTCTACCATAGTAAGCACGTATTGCTTACCAGAACGAGAACGTGGTAGAGTGATGTAGTCAATCTGCCAAGCTTCACCATACTTGTACTTGGACCATCTGTCACCATACCACAAGGGCTTAAGTCGTTTTGCCTGCTTAATAGCAGCACAAATGTCACAGTCATGGATGACTTGTGTGATAGCATCCATGGAAATGTCTATGGATCTGTCACGAGCCCATTGGTATGTTGCATCTCTGCCTTGATGTCCTGACGAATCATGAGCCCACCGAGCTAAGAATATCTCACCTCGGTGTTTCCAGTCGAGATCAAGATTAGAGTCCATGTCTACTTGAGAAACTCTTGCAGCTAGATCTGCCTGATGGTTGTGTTGCTGTTCCTCAGTAGCTTTGCTCTTAGGAATGTGAGCATCGATGTGTCTCACTTTCACTGGAATTCTCTCGATTCAATCAGCAATGTCCTGCCATAGGTCGGCTGCCCAAATGGGTTTTCCTTTTCTCTGCCAACCACTCTTTTTCCAGTTCTTTAGCCAACCCCATAGAGCATTGGCTACCATCCATGAGTCGGTGTAGAGATAAAGCTTTGGCCATCTCTCACGTTCAGCTACGTCGAGAGCTAGCTGGACAGCTTTTACCTCTGCGAACTGACTGGATTCTCCCTCTCCATCTTTCGCCTCTGCAACTCGGCGTGTTGGACTCCACACTGCAGACTTCCACCTTCGCTTGTTTCCAACAAGACGACAGGAACCGTCTGTGAACAAAGCATATTTCTTTTCATCATCAGAAAGGTCATTGTAAGGAGGAGCTGCCAAAAAATATGAAACACAGAATGGTTTGGCTTGGAAGGTACTTTGAAGATCATCTATTCCAACCTCCCTTGCATGCAGCAGGGACACTTTCAGCTAGATCAGGCTGTGCAGAGCCATGCCCAACACGACCTGGAATGGTCTGGGGAACAGGACACCTAACCACCTCTCTCGGCAACCTGGGCTATTGTCTCACCATGCTCAGCATAAAAAATTTCTCCCTTATATTTAGGCTAAACATGAACCAAGTGCACAAATGCAGACAGACACTTTCTGTATTCCACCACAATTTCCTTCTTTCCTGATGCTCTCTTGTTTAAATAGTTTGTAATTTTAGCCCTGCAGCTCATGAAGGTGCAGCATCACCAGCACCACCTTTCAGGCTGAGCAGTATCTGGGGGGACCAAAACCATCTCCTCATGTGCTCAGGTGCCTGTTCATGGTCTTGCCAATGTTGATGGGAGAATTATTTCCTTAGATATCAGCCAGGTGCCAGCTTGCCTTCACTGTGTCCTGCTGCCACAAGTGAATAGACCATACTGCATTTTTGTGCTGTTCTTCAGGGAGAACAGAGCATCTCCTGAGAAAGGACCTGCAGATTGACTAGAGATGCTCCACAGCTGGTAACTCAACATGCTCTACTCAGCACAGCCTCTCCCCATCGGAGAAGTTCTTCCTGTGTTTTGAGGATACCTGCTTAGGTGCAAACAGTGAAAAACAAAGTACCAGAAGCTTACCTCCACAGATCCTGACATTTGGAACATGAAGAGCACTTAATTCCCTTTATGCTGATCTTTTCCATCTGCTCTTTACTGCCTGCAAGGTATTGCCCTGGGAAAAGTAGCTCTTGCCTGCCGTTTCCAAGCCTCATCCAAAAATTATGTCAAGCGTGAACATTTTATCATTAAGGGCTTTGCACATACACAAAATTTGTCTTCTTATTATCCCCAGCTTGTATTACAATGCATTTTGTAGGCACTTAGCCAAACATTTTACCTTCAGTCAGATATATGACCTGCTGTGTTGGAGAGGTTGAAGGTTGGTCCAAAGCCTGTTAGACCAAGGGAAGCCTTTATGCTGGTTTAGCAGAATTTGGATCAGTCTATAAAAGGCATCACAGATGATCTGAATTATCAGAAGTGATCCTAGGCAGTTGCAAGTAGGTAGAGATCAGTTTGCAGCTGCCAAGGTATTTGAAGAAATTGGATCAGATAGTTTCAAATCATCTGATGAGAATTAGCTCAACTTAATTGAATCACAAGGCAGCTGGAAATTTGATCTAGACTAGATGGAATAGTTTTGTGGACTAGATGGGAAGCTAAATATCCTAGAAGAAAAACAAACAAGCAAACAAACAAAAAGAGAGAAAGAATATCCATTTGCTGGAAAATGCAGCTTAACACATCCTGACCAGAAACTAAGTTTGCTTTTTTTCCCCCATTTGTCTAAGGTGAAATATTTCCAGCTATGCAGAAATTTCAAATGAAAATGGATGTCTTTTCGAAGGACATGGCTTACATCTCCTTGCTGACTTCACTGGTTTTCCAACCTCTGCTTTGAAAAATCTTATTCAGTTGACCATAGTGATTATTTAGGCCAAAATGATAAATTTACAGAAGTCTGAAGAAAGTGAGTCTGATTTTGGAAACAGGTAAAACTCCTGTTTCTAGTAAACCAAAATTTTCCTGGTAGCAAACAAGTGCATACCACCTGTATCTTGACATGTCAGATGAGCTAAGCCAGTTACTTTGCCAAGTGGACCCACCAATGGGTCTCACTCCAGCTACAGCCTGTAAAAGCCCTCAACCAACTAATGTTTCTATTAGAAATTCAGCTCAGATAAAGGCCAAATCATCCTAATTCATCCAAAGAACTGGGATTACTCCCATGTGTTTCAATTTGCAAGTCAATAGGCATTCTGCCTGCTCCAAACTTACAGTTTGTGCCCCCGATAACTGTTGGAAAAGGATGACTTGCCTTCTATTTCTGCCCTTTTCACATGGAATCTGAAGCCCAAGAAGCATTACAACAAGGTCATCTCCATCCTGGAGAAATAAGGACTAGGGAAGTGTTTGTCTTGTACGGAGCACCGATGAGGCTGTGCCTTGAATACTGGATTCAGTTTTGGGCCCCCCACTCCAAGGAGTACATTGAAGTGCTGGAGTGGGTCCAGAGAAGAGTAAGTAAGCTGGTGACGGGTCTAGAGCAGAAGTCTTGTGAGGAGTGGCTGAAGGAACTGGGTTTGTTCCATCTGGAGAAAAGGAGGCAGAGGGGAGACCTCACTCTTTACAAATACTGAAGTGAGTCATAGAATCATAGAATGCACTGAGTCGGAAGGGACCTTTAAAGGCCATTTAGTCCAACCCTAAAGTTGGATCCAGGTTGGGGATGTTCTCTTCTCCCAAGTAACAAGTGATAGAACAAGTGGAAATGGCCTCAAGTTGTGCCAGGAAAGGTTTATGTTGGACATTATTAAAAATCTATTGCAGAAAGGGTTTTCAAACCCCAGAACAGGTTGCCTAGGGCAGTGGTGGAATCACCATCCCTGGAGGTGCTCAAAAAAGCCTGGTAGATGTGGTGCTGAGGGACGTGATTCAGTGGTGGCATGTCAGTGCTGGGTTAGCTGCTGGACTTGATGAACTTAAAGGTCTTTTCCAACCAAAATGATTTTGCCATTCTATCAATATTTTAATGGTATCAGGTTTTAATGCCTTCATCTTCCCACCTTCCTCAACCCTGAAAGCTAGATCCAAATTTCCTGTGTAATTTGTGGCCCAGGGATTTATACTGCCCAACCTCATCTCTGCTATAGCAGTTAAATCACTTCACCTCTCGCCAAGTTAAATACTATAGCTTTCCCATGTTCAGTGGTAAACTTCTGCAATTAGCACAGAAGCATGTGGCATTTGACTGCTAGGAGATGCTTTGCTTGGTGTCCCACTCTGGTGAAGCCCTACATCTACTTGGAGAGGTGCCTCTCGTTTATTATTCTTTTATTGTTCTGGCTGCTGGAAATTCAATACTTCCCCACAAATCCTTCTCATCTGCATCCTCCTAAACCTTAGAGCCACCTACAGTGTTTGTGGTCTGAAATAAATACTTTGAAGTTTTCCCAGGCAACCAGTGGTTTATTCCTTCAGTTCAGTTGCATTCCTTCAAAATGGAGGTTGAGGTGACCAAGGCAGAGCAAAGGACAGGGAGCAAGGACTGCAAGAGCAGTCTAGTGGGTCACACCATAGGTCTCACTCATCCAATATCCTGTCTCTGGAAGTGACCAAAACCCTGACAGGCCTGGTAGAGAATGTAAGATTGATGATACCTCCACTAAGAACCAACTCAGTTCCCAAATATTTGCAGATCAGGGACTTTCTGAGCCAGACTGGACTACCTATAGTTTCCCTCAGTGGATTTCTGTTCCTGGACATGTCTGTGTGATCCCTACTCAATTCACCCTCTGATCTTGAGATACAAGTCCTACTCTCCATGTTGGTGCTGGTAAAAGGTAAAAAAGCTCTTCACCACTGCACTTTTCATTTACAGGCTGGCCAAAATGCATGCCCTCTCCATCAATCCTCCTTTCTACAGCAAATTCCCAAGTGCCTAATAAAATTAAATCACAACCACTCTTCACCATCAGTCATCAACACACGTTGGCATCCTCTCTGCATTTCAGAGGAAACTGCCATAAATGGACTTCCTTCCTTCTCCCTTCTCTTTCCTTCTCCAGCTTCTTCCCATCACTTGCAATAATGAACCCTACAGCCATTGCCACAGATTGATCCCACCCCTGTGGGCTGCTTGCAGGAAATCTGAGCTCCTTCTTTGTATGCAATGACTAAGGGACACAATTCTCCCCTTGCCTTTTGACCATCTGTCTGCATCCAGCAGCAGAAGTGCCACGCACTCGCCTGCTTTCCCACCAACTCAACCTAAGCCCCTACCATCTGGAGATGATCTGTTTGTCTATTTAGACTCCAAGCTCTCCAGGGCAGGAACTGTCTCTAATTGCATGTTTGTACCGTACCTACAGCTGTGTTGGACTGAATACACCCACTGTCATCTTCTCTTGGAAACTAAGTTCCTTCTGGGAGTGTCCAGCACTGAAAAGTAAGACCACTTGCAAATCCACTTTGCTGGAGGCACATGCCAGAGCTCCTTGGTTGCACTTATATTAGACCACAGAAAATTCTTCCAGCGACTGCAATAATCATTCAGCCCAATTTTTACTGCTAAGCTGACAAAAGGGACTTAAAAGCAATGAAACTAGTGCTTAGCATGCTGGAGCTCACATCTTGCTGAGCCTCTGAATATCCTCAAATAATACTGCATCCTGTGGGGGAAATTCCTGAGGACTCCAAATTTACCATGGCTTGTTTGGTGGCCTGCAGCCAGTGCCACCAGGGAAGCAGGTGGAGAGGTGAAGACTCTCCAAGCCAGATTTTGCAGGCTGGATTTCCTCCTCAGTCCAGCATTTCAAGATGACCTCAGGTGTATATATCTACTGTTCACAGCCAACCCATCACCTGCCTCCCTGTTTACAGAAGATGAAGACCTTAAGTGCTTTTGTTCAGAAAAAGTACAAAAATTAATTTATCTCCCCTGCTATTTAATATCTTTAATTAAAGCCTATCTGTAACTGTGTTAAGGCTTCTCCTCTGAGCTGGAGTGTTTTGATACCACCCCCTGCCTTGTAAGACATTTTTCAAACTTTGTGTTGTAGAATCATAGAGCTGTTAAGATTGGAAAAGACCTCTAAGGTCATCAAGTCCAACCATCAACACAACACTACCATGACTACTAACCTATGTCTCAAAGTACTAAGTCCCATTAAACCATACCCCAAAGTGCCATGTCTACAGATGTTTTGAACATCTCTAGGGGTGGTGACTCCACCACCTCCCTGGGCATGTGGTAGAACATGGAGGTATTACCAAGAAATAACTTTAAAGCAAAGCAAAGAAAAAGATTTAATAACATTTCCAGTCTAATCCAAGAATGTCTTACCACCCAAAGTCTCCTACAGATGGTTAAAAGCATGCTCATTCAATAACACAATAAAGAAAAAAAGCAAATCTATATATTTCCCCATTTGGTTAGCTCTGGAACATCATTTCTGCTTGTTTTGGCTCATTTTTATTCCTGCCTTTGAGTGTAAAGCAATGGTAAGGAAGTTTATGAATGAGGTCCCGCTCGCATTCCAGACTCTGCTATGCACGCGGGCTGTTTTCTGCCGAGATCCTGAGATGAGGTAATTTCCAAAACCACCTAGTTTGCCCAGTGTGCTAGCTCAGAGAAGATTGAAGCGGACAGATTTGTCGTTGCTGCAATGTAAACACGCACACAGTAGTTTTCCTGCATGCCAGCATCCGCCAAACTTCAGGCTAGAGGACTGGTGGGGGGAAAAAAACCCCAAACCAAAACCAAACAAAAAAACCCCAACCCCAAAAATCTTTTTTCCACTCTGTGAAAGACTTGTTTATAAAATCAAGTTGATCAGCTCAGGAATGAGCTGAGATAATGCTTATCCACACAAACACAGGAGATCGTGCAACTATCTGTATATACTGAGCTAAGGTTACTCAGCTGAGGGGGAAAAAAAAAGGTTAGAACAACAGGAAACTACTAATTTACTACCAGTTGCTCAGGTATTTTAAAGAGCTTCCAGAATATTTACTTTTGTGTTCCTAAGAGAAAAAGGGTTTGATGGTGGGGGAAGGCCTGATGAGTAACATTAAAAGTGACTTTCCTTGCTGAAAGAGGAAAGGCAGAAGGAGGGTTTTGTGACAAGAGGATCTAAAATACCCTCTGCAATTCGTCAGCAAGAAGAATCAAACTCAGCCGGAGTGATCGGCATTCCTGGGGATTATGAAAAGGATTACGGAGAGTTGTTAGCAGGGAGAGGGAGCCACTGAAAGATGGGCTCTCCTACTGCCTTGAAATAAATGGGACAATAAGGGCTTTGGGCAAGTTAATGAGATTTTTGTCTTTTTTTTTTCTTATGTTTTTCAAAGCAGATGGCCAACCCTGTGGGTTGGAAAAGCCATTTCTTGAGGAGGAAAGAAAAATAGGTAGCGAAAGTAAAAATGTTAGTGTTCCCTAAAAATATACTTGAAACATTGTGAGGGGGAAATCCATTATCCACAAGACCGTCCTGCTGTTGGGGAGAAAAATCTGAGGCATTTTTCAGCCTGGGCTGCCCTCCTTTCTGCAGCGGTTAGCTGATCTCTGTGTCAGATGGGTCTCATCACCAAGGCATTCCGTGCCTCCCAGTCTTTCATGGGTTTAATCTCACAACCCACCTGTGAGAGGAGGAATTACAGTGACCAAACTGAGGAAAAGGCCCAGGCTTTTGAAAGGATTTAGCTGCCCTATTACCTGGCTCAGAGTTATACTGGAAATCCCCAGGAGAAAAGGATCTTGCACCTGGGTCTGCCAAGGCTTGGGTTAATGCAGATCTCAGCAGCAATGCCCGTTTGGACCTAGGACAAGGAAAGGCTGAATGTACCTGCAAATGGGCCATTGTTTCTCCTTTGATTATGATTGAGAAATATTTTGAGCTTGAAGTTAAAAAAAAAAACCCAAACAACTAGTTTGGGTCTGAATTCAGAACATGAAGACCAATTTCTTTTCTCCTGAGAGTCTCCTAGCGTTGGTGCTTGAGTTATTTCCAGGGAAGTGATTTACAAATAGCCTCCAAGTGCCATGAAGAAACATTGCTCTTTTCTGAGTCATGATTCTGCTGTCTCCCCATATACTACTACTCACGACTGCCCACCCACTCCAAACCTCCTTGGCACAGTCTACTGGAAGGTGTTCCCATCCTGGCAGGGTAAGTGCAACTAGGGGATCTTTAAGGTCCCCTGCAACTCAAATCATTCTGTGATGGTTCCATGAGTCCTGCTAAGAGGGTCATCAGCGAAGATGTGCAGGGAAGAAAACAATCTATTTTCTCTTTAATTAAGAGCAATGAGACTTTCCCCACGTGAGGCTTCCTTACTTATTTCTCCTTGCTTTTCTTCATGTCTGTCTTTCCATGAGCACTTAGCTCGGGCTTGGTATATTGTGATGCATCCTAGTGAGGAAGATGCATCCTGGGAAGCTGGCTGAGTTTGGGCACAGTCGTCGTCATGCCCCCGAAGATATAGCTTGGATTGGGTTGTGATTCTAAGGTTGGAGGCAGAGTGCAACAGGCGAGGCCACACTACCCAAGTCCCATGGTCCTACACACCATTTGCTGTAAGGATGGGTCAGGGGCATGTGGAAGTGTGGACAAGAATCCCAAAGCACTTGTACAGTGTTTCTCAGGGATATTTGTCCATCCTCCAGGGAAGAGTCTCTGTTTGGGACATGCAAACAACCACCAAGCACAACCAGCTCTGCCTTCAGGAGGGGATTATCAGACATGTGAGTGTCCAAGGTCACACCATATCTCTGCAGGCCTGAACACCTGCAGGAGGTGGGACAGGCAACCACATCTCCTGTAATTCTTTTTTTTTTTTTTTTTTTTCTCCTGTGGGCTATTTATGGGAAAAGATACAAACAGAAATGGAATAATGACAAATAACAGAGTCCTACTGGTATGGTATGGGACCCTACTTGGGCATGAAGTATAGGGTTGGGTTTGATAGTTAGAAGCTACGTTTCATTCATCATGGAGTCTCTGCACAATGTTTTCTCTATCATGGCTTGACCCAGGAAACACATTTCACTCTCAAATAATTCCAAGACAAAAGCACAGATTTCTCTAGATCCTTATTTATAAGTCAGTTTTTCCTGTGAAGTGCTGCCACGGATGATGCATTTTGATTTTTTGCCATGACTTTTCTATCAGCTTCTGGTAACCCATATCCCCCCTCCCCCTGCCAGTTCCCTCAGCCTGCAAAACTGCATGACAAAGTGCAACCAGTATCATATAAATCCACACTTGCATCAAGGCAGTTCCCTTACTATCCACTGTTTCTTATTAAATAGATATCTATCAGCCAGTCACACATGCTGTGTTACATAGCTAAGGTATCCAGGCAACTTAGTCAAAACTCACTGAAGACAATGGAATGAATCTGCTGTCATTAGAACCACCACTGGCTTTAAAATCATAGAATCATAGGATTGTATTGGCTGGCAAAGGTCTTTATGATCATTGAGTCCAACCATTATCTAACTCAACCAAGTCTGGTGTTAAACCACATCCTTTAGCATTAATCTATGAGCTCGAATTCTTTGTTAGGAACCAACAGGCTTCTCCCTGGGATGTCAACTCCTTGCACATGGGTAGTGCAGGGTCTAAAGAGGAAAAGAATCAAGAAAGGACAGAATGGTTTTAAAGTAAAAGAGGCAAGATTCAGACTAGATGGGAGAATTTTTTTTACACTGAGGGTGGTGAAACACTGGCCCAGGTTGCCCGAAGAGGTGGCAGATGATCCATCCCTGGAAACATTCCATGTCAGGTTGGATGGGACTGTGAGCAACTTTATTGAGTTGCAGATGTCCCTGCTCACTGCACAGCAGTTGGACTAGGTAGCTTTTAAATGTCCATTCCAACTCAAAACCTTTCTGTGATGATGAGTGTCAACCTCTTCTCCCAAGTAACAAATCACATGACAAGAGGAAATGGCCTCAAGTTATGCCAGGGGAGGTTTAGGTTCGACATTAGGAAAAATGTCTTCCCCAAAAGGATTGTCAAGTTCTGGAACAGACTGTCCAGGGAATTGGTGGAGTCACCATCCCTGGAGGGGTTTAAAAGCTGTGTAGATGTGGTGCTGAGGGACATGGCTTAGTGGTGGAGTTGGCAGTTCTGGATGAACAGTTGTACTTGATGATCCTTTAGGTCTTTTCCATCCTAGACCATTCTGTGATTCTAAAGTTGTGCCAGGCCAATACAACTGAATCCAGACTCAATGCAACTGAATCCATGTGGCTGCTGTTTCCAGTTGGACATGTCCCATTTTGTCCCATTTTGAGCAGAATGGATGGGCAGCACGGTTAGGAGCGCTGATGTGTGCAGCATCCATCGGCTCCCCGAGAGAAGCTGCATGGAGAGGTGGAGTTTGAGACAATCGGCACCCTCCTGCCAGCTGAAGTACAAAGCCTAATTGAAGAAAGCTGTTCTTTCATCCACACAAAGCATAAACAGCCAGTGTTATGGTGACAAACTTTCCAGCAGCTTCGGAGCTGCTACTCCAAGTGCTCACATCCGTTGGTGCTGAAAGCAGAAAAAAGAAGGCAATGTCCTTATTTTGCAAAACCCCTCTGGCTGATTCCAGAATGGCTTTGGAGCTCACATCCAAAATCTACACATCTGTGATGTTCTCAAATCATGTACCAGATAATTCTTGCTTGGGTCTGAACTGTGGAAAAATTACTCTTCATGTCAAGAGCTTTTACATATATTCCTTATTTCCCTCCCTTTTTAGATAAGGTTCTTTTTTATTCAAAAGACTTCTGCTGCTTTCTCCGCTTTATTGATGACTTCAGGGACATTGTTTTTGCCTTGGCCAAAGCAATTTTCTATCACACATTCCCTTGACAGGAAGAAGTTCCTCAAACACCACCCCACGCTCTCACAAGGGGAAAAAGGTGCCATTTACCCATTAAATGGATTTGATCAGGCTAGGGGCTGCTTCAGCACTGGGGTGCTGGAACCACATTGAAGTGCTTTACACGATGATCTAAGACTCTATTTTTGGGTTTGGTGAGTGCAGGGAGGAGTGGCAGAAGGTTAGCCTTTTCCCATCACCTTCCTGCCAGAGATACGCACGGCCCCGACACTGTACGCTGTTGGCTACTCATCACAAGGCCCCCTGTCAAAACCAGGATGGCTGATGAGCTACGAACAAGCTCACAGTCAGATAATAGATGAAAGAGCCTCAAGATAAATTAGGTGCCTCCAGAAAACCTGGCCAAATGTGTTTAAAACAGGAGATCCAACACCATTAATTCTCATCAAGCAGCTTTAAAAAAGGCAACCCGGCACTTGACTTATGCTTAGAAAATGTTATCTTTCCTTTTAACAGGAGTTTTATAGTGTATTTTGAGAAGATGACAAACAATAGGGTTATTTTGAAGTCATGCCAAACACTACATTCGCTGGAGGAGAAGAACAATGTTACCTCCTATCTGTCAACTGATCCTGCAGCCATTAAGGCCATTTCACCAACAAACAAAATTAATTTAAAAAGAAAAAAAAAAAGAGAGAGAGAAAGTGCTGCTCTTAAGTTCCTTACACTCAGAGCTTGGGAAATGTCTTTGAATGAGATATTTGTCCTTTCAGGAAGTTTCACTTTGTCAAAAGCTAAACTTTCTGAATGAGACTATTAGCTTCACCACTTTTCAGGTAATAAAATAAATCAAAAAGCAGTGTTTTGCCAGAGTCTGCGCTGCAAAGGTGGAGGCTCTGTTTGGTTTTGCTTCCCACTTTCAAATTATGTCATAAAAAACTGAAATGGAATGGGTAAGCTCCGAGCCACCAATCAAAGGATGGGGAACTGTGGTAGTTTAGAGATTCTGGAACTGGAATAATTCTTTTGGTTTGGGGTTGTTTGTTTTTTTTTGCTTTGTTCCTGTTCGGATCCTCTGATTTACTACTGTCACACAAGTTTGAATCGTAGAATTGTTTAGGTTGGAAAAGACCTTTAAGATCGTAGTGTCCAACCACTATCTAACTAAAATAATTTTACAGAAATTAATAATAACAAACACATCTTTCCACCAGTGGGAATCTTTTCCAAGTTGTTCCCAGCCACAAAGAGAATCACAGCTCTCAGAATCATTGAGGTTGGGAAGGACCTCTAAGAACATCAAGCCCAACTGTCAGCCCAGCACCACTGTGATCACGAGACCATGCCCCAAAGCACCACATCTAGCTGTTTTTTGAAGATCTCTAGGGATGGTGACTCCAACATCTCCCTGGGCAGCCTGCTCCAATGCCTCACCAAAGTGAGATTATTGAGTCCAGCCATTATCTAAATAAAATAATATTATGGCAATTAATAATAACAAGAGCATAGCATCTTTTCACCAGTGGGAATCGTTCCCAAATTGTCCCCAGCCACAAACAGAACCATAGAACCACTAGGGTTGGAAAAGACACCTAAGACCATTGAGTCCAGCCATCAACCCATTACCATCAGGACTACTAAACCATGTCCTGAAGTGTTTTTTCTATGCAATTCTTGAACATTTCTGGGAATGGTGATTCTGTCATTTCCCTGGATGAAGATTTAAGGAAGTCAGATAGAAACATAAATATTACTATTTATATCTTTTGTCCTAATAACTTTGTTGACAAAATCAGCACCTTCTCACAAAGCATCTGGCGAACAGGACTGGCTGATGTGTTAACCGCCATAAAGGCCATATCATCCCATTCAAAAATAACCAACAACTTAATCTGAATGTTTTCAAGGAGCAAATTCCTTGCTCTCTTTCATAACTGGAATGAGCTTCTTCTCATGTGGTACTTTGCCTCTGCGTGTATTTGGGCTGCACACACCAAAATGGTCTCCAAATCCAAGGACCTGTTTGCACAAGTAAACCTAGAGGCATCTGCATAAGTTTGGTCAGGAGCTAACAACAGTCCCCACTTACAAAGGCAGAGCAAATGGCACTTCAGTGCAAGTGTGAGTAATACCCATACCCAGAGTACTGGCTTCAGTTTTGGGGCCTCCACTACAAGAACAGTGAGGTGCTGAACTAGGTCCAGAGAAGGGCAACAAAGCTGGTGAAGGGTCTGGAGAACAGGTATTGTGAGGAGTGGCTGAGGAAAGTGGGGTTATTCAGCCTGGAGAAAAGGAGGTGGAGGGGAGACCCCATTGCTCTCTACAACTCCCTGAAAAGAGGTTGGAACCAGGTGAGGGGTGGTCTCTTCTCCCAAGTAACAAGTAATAGGACAAGAGGAAATGGCCTGAAATTGCACCATGGAAGGTATAGTTTGGATCCAAAAAGAAACTTTTTCAATGAAAGGGTTCTCAGACACCCGAACAGTGTTCCCAGGCAGGTGGTTGAATCCCCATCCCTGGAGTGTTCAGAAGATGCAGAGATGTGGTGCCAAGGGACAGGGTTTTACACCAGACTTGGTAGAGTTATATAATGGTATGAAGTCACATAACGATTGGACTCAATGATCTTCCACTTCTTTTCCAACCAAAATCATTCTATGATTTTATTTTCAGCTTTATTGGCATATGCCACCTCTGGTGCTCAGATTGCAAACTCAAACACATGGCAAATATGGGACAGAACCAATTTCTCCCTCTGTCCCTGACCCACCCAACTGCCTTTGCTCCACATCAAGCCCTGTTAAACTCCCCACGGCTCCAGGCAGGTGCAGGGCTCCGTTGGGAAGAGCTCAGTGCAAGTGTGGGATCTTTTGCAACCTGATACACTGCAAGCAAAAGCTGCTTTCATGTGCTGCATGTTCAGGCAGGCTTATGTCTGGTGGCCAACAGAAAAAAATCCACTGTAAGAAAATAATTGGAGGTTAATTTCCTCCAGCTTTCCCTTAATTAAGAACAATTTGAGAAAATAATGCAGTGACAAAAGAGAAGAGTCACCTTTTCAAGGTGTACTTTGCTTGCTTAGGTGCTTTCAGTGCTTGTTGTGCTAAGAAAAGGCTGTGGCTGCAGCAGGGAGGGCTCAGCTGGTGCACTGTATATATATATACACACACATATATATATAATGTATATATCTATAGCATGTATAATGTGTAATGCCTGCTGCATGGCCCTGAACAGGGAGCTCATGGGATGGGCTGGCAGCACTGTGACTGAAGCATATCGTGGGAGGACACCCAGGCCCACTGCAGGTACTCAAATCTCATGGCTGCTTGGGAAACAGGAGCAAGAGATACCACAGCCCTCCAGACCCCCAGCATGATGCTTGCTGGGGGTCTGTCCTCAACCTCAAAGGTCCCATTTGAACTGAAGTCACACAGTCCCCACCTCACTGAGCACCCAGTGCCTTCTCTATACCTTAGGCGCCTTGGGGGAGAACCCCCTGCTGATGGCAGCTCCTGTGCTGCTCCTGCTTAGGCTGAAAGCTGATTAAATAATCAGCTTAATGAAGGATCCTGGAGTGCCAGGTGAAAGACTATCATCTATCCAGAGCCAGTGTGCCTGGGTTCCTAGGCGTGTACACATGTGGTATCGTTTTTCCATTATTTGGAACATACAGAACTAAATTAATAACAGTTCCTACAAGGCCCTGGGGCTCTTGGTGGAAGAATTTTGATCTCCTTAGGAAAGGCTCACCATTTCTCATAGGAGAGATGCACTTGACTCCTGACCTCTTTTCAAAGGCACCTGTGTGAGCTTTTAAAATCCACTACCAGCAATTATCCACTTTCAACCTGAAGTGTTTAAACCTCGGACCACATTAACTGAGCTTAGCACATAGCCATGTCATTGCCGACTTCCTGATGTGAGGAGATGCCTTGACACGGCTGAAAGAGAGTTTAGGGATGAGGCATAAGATTATCAGCTTCTCCTCCTGACAGCTTCAAACAAAGGAGCCTTTTAGCCACCTGGTTTGTGTCTCCCACACCTGCATTAAGATTGGGAGACAAACCTTTGTACTGCTGCCTTGATCCTATTATTTGCATGTACCTGTCTACAGTCACCCTGCATCACTTAATAGCCTTCAGAGAGACCAAAGGGAAGAAGATGCACATCTACTATTTCTCTTTCAGGTTTAATACCTTTTCTTTTCTTTCCTTTTCTTTCCTTTTTTTTTTTTTTTTTCCCTTTTCTTTCCAGGGCTGCAAGACTTTTAGGGGACTACAGCATTTATTTAAACTCTAAGGAGATTTATTTGGCTCAGTGGAGGGAGGAGGGGAGACTGTGAGAAGGCTGAAGATGTGGATGAGGGATGAAAAAGGAGCAGAGGCCATTTTAAAGGTTTCTGTTTGGGTTGTAGAGGACAAAGCCCAGCACCTGCTCCTAGCACCAGGAAGATGTTTGGCTGTGGGACTACTCTGCTCCCCACTCAGGTCCCTGAGATCATGTCCATCCTGTAGTCCCTATGAAGAGACACCATTAGCGCTTCCAACTGCCACCTTTAAGTCCAGATGGGGAGGGATGACTGCACTAGAGCTGACTGACCTGCACCTCAGGCATCTTTTCCCTTTCTCAGCCCCTGTTCTGAGGTGCAACCTCATTCCAGCCCAAGAAACAGAACTACTGTCTTACACCCATGGGCCCAGATGCCCTGAGAAGTCAGCTCCGAGACCAGATTTAGCTTGGATGTAGAGTTCAGGATGTGCCCCTATTCCATCTCCCTCCACCCACTGGTGAAATTAGCTTTGTCTTCTCTGTCCCAGGGCTGAAGGAATGTCTAGATTTTAAATTAAATTCATATTCTCTTTCCCATGCTCACAGAATTAGCCAAAAGGACAGAACATTATTAACCTTTTGCATCCAGCACTAGTTGACAAGGTGTCTGTGCAAGAGGATATCTCAGCTGTAGCCTGTCTATATACATCTTTGCATTTCAGCCTCGGCCAGCTCCTTGACTCATCAACGTAACAGAGTAAGGTAGAAATATTAGGGTTGTATTCATATTCCAGGCCTGGTTTAAATCACCAGCCTTGTGGAAAGCTCCAGAGAGGTCCAAAATCCAAACAAACAAACAACAAAAACCCTAAAACAAAGCAAAGCAAAACAAACAAAACCCAACAACAACAACAAACCTTCAAAACAACGACAACAACAAACTCAAAAAAAACCAGGCAAAAACCCAGAAGAGGAAGGGAAGAGTTTTCTGGTTCTAGTTTTTCACATTTTCTTTTCCCTTCTGAAAAGTGAAACCCTCCAGCTGCCTGACATTGCACAATGGCCCAAATGCTGTGAGTTCCAGCCTTAATCCCTGCCTACTCCACACGGCAGCCCCAGCAGAGCTTGTCAACATGCAACGTGAAGCATCAGCTGCTCCTGGGGTCAGCAGCAAATGGCATATCCCCATCATCAGATCATGTATTTGGTCTGTGGAAATTGTCCATCAGCTTCAAGAAACACAGGGGGAGAACAAAGAACAGAGTCTTGTGATCTGTGCTGCTGCAGGAAGCAAAGTGAGTGTAAATCTCCAGATTTTGGTCATGTGTTGTTCATGCTTTCTATTATGGTCAAAGGAGTGCTGCCAGGGACCTGCCAGCCTGCCAGGTGGGATAAAACCAAGCCCTAAGCTTCTTGCCTGGTTCCCAGATGGATAAACCCTTTGTTCTCCTGCTGTCCCCACAGAGGGGACATTGCCATGGGTGCTCTGCTCACTTTGCAGGATGCCTTCCATTACAGCTGCATGTGCCAAGCAGCCAGGGAAAGCCACTGAGATCCAGGTTTGGTTTTGCTATCATTGCTGTTACCATCATTTATTGTTGTTATTATTATTATTATTATTATTATTATTATTATTATTATTATTATTAATTACTACTACTACTATTATCCAATCAGTGGCAAAGCTGATGTCAGCATTGCCTACACCAAACACCACAGATCAAAGCTTCACCAGGGTTCTGGATCTCTCCAGGAAGGACTGATGGGAACAAGCAGGCATCATCCATTATGCCCATGTGCCAGGTGCTGAACTTGATCAATCAAGCCAAAACCCACCCCGACCAGGGGAATGATCCTCAATAATAGTGCTGTACCAAGGGCCATCCCGTTGTGAAGAGCAAAGGCTCAATCAAAAGTCAACAGCACCAGAGAGAAAAGATGGTCTATGGTTAAAGATATTTACAAAGCCTGCCAAGGGGGACAGATTTAGCTCTTCTTTTTGGTTTAGTTTTCTGATGATCATGACGTCAAATGAATCTCTTAATCTTTTGCCACCTCAATGCCTCATCTGTTACAGCATATTTATGGCATTTTTCTCTTTTCTTTTGAACTTTTTTTTTTTTTCTGTTCTGATTATGAAGTTCTCAGAATGATGTTGTCTCTTACTCCAACAGCTCCATCAGAAGAGGGCTCTGACCTGAGTTCCTGCTGCTGGAACACCAACATTACCTAGTACCTACCACGTTTGTGACACTGGTTGAGAAATGTACGTTGCTATCCTTGGAAAATTTTGATTGGAATGAAAATGTCAAGTGGTTTGTTTGGAGAAAGAGAACCCTGAACAAGTTTCCAATTTTTCCCAGAAAAACAACAAACCAACCAACCAACCACCAAAATTAAAAATCTCTGAAGAAAGTTTACAAACCCCAGAGGCTCTTGTGAAATCCAAATGTATTCAACAATCAGCCCTACAAAGTAAAACAAAGGACAATATCATCTGTCCCAAGGGTGGATTTCCTTCCTCCCCACAAGTTGCTGGAAGCCCTTCTCTGTTGCCTATCATTGGTTGGGGCTCTCATTCCAGAAGACTCACTTCTGTGCTTGTGTGTCAAGAAATAAAATCTGTTTCCAATAGGCAGCAAAAGGTCTGCTCCTCGTGCTCCTGTTTCACAAAAAGCACTCCCAGCTCCTCACAGCAGCATGCTGGCAGCACCTCACAGGGCATTTTGCATTCATCCAACCATCTCCAGAGCTGTGCCAGGTCCAGAAGGCTCAGAGTTGGCCCAAAATCTGGTGCATGGAAAGGTTCTGTGCTTCAGCATGATGCTTGACCCAGACAGGCATGGCTCTAGCCACAGCTTCCCCTCTCCTGCTGCTGCAGGCAGCTGCCAGGGATGAAGATGGACAAATCAAGTGGTTTCACCTTGCTGTGCCTCTACTCAGATCATTTGAGGAGATTCCCACCAGAGCAGCCAGGAGCTCCCCAGGAAGGGCTGCAGCTGCCCACGTGCAAGGTTTTTCCTCCTGTATTTTGAAAATTGACATTCAGGAGAAAACCGAAGCGTGCAAACTAAGAACTTGGTACTTGTAGGTGGCAAAATAATTCAGGGAACATCAGCTCATCTGTCTTCAATCTAGCAACAGGACAAGATTCCACCTTTCTTCAAGCAGAAGAGGTGGTTTTGTGCAGAAAAGAACATGTCCATAGTTTTTTCGCCATCACAGACTAGGCTGTATTCTTACCTGCAAACCGTGTTGCCCCTGAACCAAGGAGCACATCATGGATTTTTGATGGAGATGGTGTCCTGCTGTCACCAAGAGGTAGCCCTTAAGGAGGGCTGGGGGAGATTTGGAGCACTCTCTCATGCCAGTTCCTGCCCCATTGCCCCCAGGGTGTGCTGCCCATACCATTACCTTGTCCTAGCCATACCTCCCAGAATTCTGTCCATCAGGCAAGGCTCAGTTTGCAAGTGTCCAGGAGCTTGTTAATCACTCAGAGTTGTAGAGTTCCTCAAGTGGAAATGAAGACTGGGCAAGAAGCATCTATTTGTTCCACCTCTCCATTCTCAAGAAGCCAGAGCATCACCAGAGGAGGTCAGGGCAGATTCCCAGAAATGTGACCCATCCTCTCAGCAATGCGAGTATAATTCAGAGCGTGCCATGAGCTTGCCCGCACCTCTGGAGTTTGCTGTCATGACTTCACAAAGCGCTGCATTCCCCCAGGAAGAGCAATCCAAAGAGGAGGAGCCCAGTGGTGCCTCCACTGCCCTCAGAGAGTGGGGGCTCATAATTGTGTAATGTTTACATGACCACAGAGCTCACCATGGCTACGCAGACCTCAGGAACAACAGCTCCAGTCCATGTGCTTGGAGGAGAGCAATCCTCTTCTCAAGCCAGAGGAGACTGCACTTGCCTGGGCAAGTAGCTGAGTGCTGTTTGTGTTGCAGGGACAGCCAATAAAGTCCTACACACCCTGTGCTGATTTTCTCCTCCTCAGAGCCACAATATACTTCCAGGGAGGTCATTTGCACAACCCTTGTCCTTCCTACAGTTCATGCTGTGTAGCTCCCAGATTCCTCACACACACTTCAGATGTGTTTTGGGAAGGTGCTGGGCTATACATATTCTCCAAGGTGTCTGTTTCACACCATTGCCAACAGCGGACAGAGGAGGGATGGGACCTGCCGATCTGCCCACTTGCAGCTCTGGTGCCTAACCAGCCCAAGGTCTCCAGCCAGGAGAGGGCAGTGCTGTACTCACCTCCCCAGGCAGAGCATCACTGGTGGTCGTGCTGGCAAACTGATTTTGTTCCAGTGCAGATCACGAGCTTTACTTGGTGCAGAACAACTTCTAATGGCAAATATGAGGGGTGGGATGTGTAGGCCAGTTGGAGGTTTTTTGCCTTTTCCCCCCTCCTTTTTTAATGGCAATTTCCCCCCAAAGTGTGACAAAGTGTTGGTACCTTTTTGAACCATGTCTTCTGGGACAGAAGGGAGTTGGCCCCGAGACAATCCCTGGGGTGCCTTATGGGGACAAGTTATACACGCTGCCATTCAGAGGCCCATTTTTCTCCTCATTTCCCTAAACTCACAAACTCACTGAACCTTCCTCCGTGTCATGGGACCTCTTTTTTATCATGCTGGGGGAGGTTTCTTTTTATCTGAGGGATATTTGGCCTTTTCAGGCTCTCCAAGTCCCTCAGATCTGAAGTACCGTAATCTTTCTTGTGGACCATGTTGTGAGCATCCCTGACAACCTTACCCTTTGCTCCCAGGGTGGACCATTCCCTGTCTCCTCTCATGGCTGTCTAGCAGCAGGAATTCATCTACTCCCACCACGTGGCCAACCTTCTATGAATCCTTATAGCAGGGCTGCAACCCACTACTGGTTTTTGCAAAGCTCTGCCAGATCTAGAGATCTCTTCCAATCTTTGTGAGCTGCAGGCCACCAAAGGTGGTATTTAATTCCAGTGTACAACTTAGCCCACGTCTAGGGTGGTGATGGAGATATACGACCATTCCCCTTCTTCCATGCAAACCTGCAGCATGGCTTGGAGAGAGAAGCAGCAGCACAAATGATTTTGAGGTGTTTTCAATGACCAAACACCACACAAGTGAAACTCTTCTCAGGATAAGGGCCAGAAGTAGAGTTCAGGGACAATAAAGGCTCCTTTACATGGCTTTGCGATGAGCCTGGAGATCACTCAGTACAGCTCCTCCTGTGACAGGACTGAGAAAACTTAAATCAGTGCCTGCACTGAAATAGTCTCCTGCTAGAAGAGGACTTCTTGAGATGACTGTTCAAAGGCTGTGGGGTTTTGCACACTTTAAAGGCCTCAACTAGTTTGATAAAGACTCACCAGTAGTCACAGTCATGGAGATCCCTGAGTACTGATACATGCCAGCCTTTCAGGTTAGACTTTTTGCCTGGCATTTAGGGCAGGAACACAAGGGAAAACATACAAGAAGGGGAAAAAAAAAAAAAGCCATAGGGACCATGCACCACCCACGTGGAGAGCTCCAGATGTTCCCATCACCAGCCCAGCAGCCACCAGTCTATTAGACACTCATTAGCAAGTGTAGACACTGGCAGCAGCTGCTCTGGGGGCTTACAGTCTACAAAACTGCCCTTCTTTTCCCTCACCCAGTCCTTTCTTTGAAGATTCCCCCAGCCTCCTGCTGACACACATCTTGTGGAGATGCCTCTGGTGAGAAGTTCCTCTGCACCACCTGGGGCACTGAGGGTATAGCCTCTAAGGATGGATGGTATCCAAATGTTTGGCAGAAAATCCAACTTTCCTTACTTTTAGGCGTATCTGTGGCTTTTCGATACTGTAAACAACTGACACAGGCATGAAGGCATAGTGTATCGGAAACAGTTTATACAAAAGAATTCCATCTGTCAGTCTGTTTACAGTTCACATGTGAAAAGGCAAAAACCTTTAAAATAAAAACCCTGGGGGAAAAAACATTTTTATATATGCATGAAAATATATTTTATACATATATATATATATATACACACATCCCATACGTATATAGGGGATAGGCTACAAATAACTGTTGAAGTGGATCAGTATCAGTGTAGGTTTTCTTTTTTCTTCTTGAATCACAGTATTTTAGTATTTTATTTTTTTCCCCCTGGTGTAAATTAAATTTTCCCAGTTTGCTTTCTAACTTATTCAAAACAGCACAAAGAAAAGTCAGCCTGGAATTAACAGAGTGGTCAGGAAACACTTTTTCTTTCTTTCCTCCCTCCCCACCCCCAACCCCCCCTTTTTATTTTTTTTTCCCTTTCTACAAAACACTTTCCAGTTTTTAAGTTGTCCTAAAGCTTCTTGAAACCGTGCATTAGATCATGGTATTGCAGTGAGGAAGAAATACCACTATTACACCCTTGAGAATAACCTTGAAACCCAGCTGCTGTGTTATCTAGGAGGGGATTTTAAAAACTGCTGTGAGAGCTTTAACTTCTGCTTGGACAGCCACCAAGGAAAGCCAGAAATGATCCAGGTTTCATGGCTTTTCCCAGGGGAAGAAAAAATCCTGTATAATTATCCACCTCACTCCTAAATGCCAAAGGGCAGAACCCTGGAGACGAGTGTGGTAAAGTCCTGATCTTGTAGTGCTTGTGCCGAGACAAACTTGGATAATGTACAAGCTCCAGTGTAGCTGTCACATAGGTTAGAGGCATGAGCAGGCAAGGACATAATCCAGAGTTCCAGAATGGTGGGAGTTGGAAGGGACCTCTGGAGATCATCTAGTCCAACCTTTCTGCTAAAGCAGGATCACCTACAGCAGGTTGGCCAGGATCCATTGGCAGGATTGAGCCAGCAATGTGCCCTCATGGCCAAAAAGGCCAGCAGAATTCTGGAGTGCACTAAGAAGAGTGTGGCCACCAGGTCAAGGGAGCTTCTATTCTCCCCTCTACTCTGCCCTGGTAAAGACAGACCTGGAATATTGTGTGCAGTTCAAGAAGGACAGGAAACTACTGGAGAGAGTAGGGCCATGAGGATGATTAGGAGACAGAACCACCTCTCTTATGGGGAGAGGCTATGAGGCCAGAGGTTGTTTGGCCCTGAAAAGAGAAGACTGAGGATGGGACTGGGCTCTCCTCAGTGGTGGCAAGTGATGTGACAAGGGGCAAAAGGCACAAACTAGAACACAGAAGGTTTCACTTGAACTTAAGGAGAAAGTTCTCTCCTGTGAGGATGCTGAAGCCGAGACCTTCAAAAGCCACCTGGATGTGTTCCTGTGCAACCCAATATAGGAATACCTGCTTTAGCAGGGGGGGTTGGATGAGATGATATCCAAAGGTCTCTTCCAACCCCTACCATTCTATGATTGCAATATCCAGGTGGATTTGGAATCTCTCCAGGGGGGAGACTCCACAACCTCTCTGGGTGGCCTGCTACAGGGTTCTGTCACCCGCTGAAGAAAGAATTTTCCTCATGTTCAGACAGAACCTCCTGGGTTCCAGTTTGTGTCTGCTGTCCCTTGTCATGTTGCTGGACACCACTGAGAAGAGTCTGGCCCTATCCTATTGATCACCACCCTTTAGATATAGATCAGCATGGAGAAGAACCTAAAGACATCTTCAGCAATGCTGTTCCTCTCTGTGGACCCAATCCTGTGGGTGCAAGCTACATGGATGATAATTAAAATTTTGGTGTTCAGTAGGGATGAGAGGTTTATCTTGGCTGAGAGGACCTCTGTGCGAAGGGGTTCTTCTCACAGAGACACCAATAAGGTCAGACAGGATCAGCACCACTCCATGAGGGTGAAGGGTCTGGAGAACAAGTCTTATGAGGAACATCTGAGGGAACTGGGATTATTAGTCTGAAGAAGGGGAGGCTGAGGGGAGACTTCATTGCTCTCTAGAGCTACCTGAAAGGAGGCTGGAGTCTGGTGGGGGTTGATGTCTTCTCTCTCTTCTCAGGTGATAGGACAAGAGGAAATGGCCTGAAATTGTGCCAGGTGAGTTTTGATTGGATATTAGGAAAAATTTCTTTACAGAAAGAGTGGTCAGGCATTGGAACAGGCTGCTCAGGGAGGAGGTAGAGTCACAAAACATGTGGACATGGCACTTTGGGATGTGTTTTAATGGCCCTGGTGGTGTTAGGTTGATGGCTGGACTGAATGATCTTAGAGGGTTCTTTTCCAAGCAAAACAATTCTATTATTCTATGAGCATAGCACTGATCCAAAGACCAGCAAGATTCCCATCTTATGCTTTGCTTGCCTTCCTGGCCCTGCTGGTTTGGCTGCTGCTGAAGGCATCATGAAACCCAGACTACAGGACATCTCAGATCCTACTCTAATGGCCAGGGTTGCATTTTATTATTTGTTTTTAGGAACTCCACAGATGAAGCAAGATGGCTAACAAACTAATATTTACATGTGACAACAGTTTGTTTTAATTGTGTGGGCTGAAATCAATGTTTTCTTTTGCCCCCCCCACAGCAAGGGGAGGAAGTGGAGGATATTTTTATGGGCATACCAGAGCCCAGCCAGCCTTGGGAGGTGAAGGAACAACTTTGCCCACCAGCTTGACCAAACATGTGCTACTCATATTCCTCCACCATGAAACAGCTCTTTTTTGTTGTGTCTTGGCAGAGTTATGAGCCTGCAATCCTGTGCCACGATAACATCTCACTTCTGTGAAACTCCATGGGGCCCTGAAGTTTGTGTCCATATGTCTCACATGGAGCAGCAAGTGTGAAGCAGTACCACACCTGTGCCCAGATGTTAGAAGCTCTTGGAAACCCTCTTTCTGATCCATATTTGCACAGTGGATAACAGAGGACAGTCCCAAAGAGCAGGAGAAATAATAGATATGCTGAGGTGTCCAGTGGAAGGTTGTTGCTTTCATGTTGTAGCATTAAGGGACAGTTTGTTTGGGGCTGGTGTTGGCTGTAGCTTTTCCCAAGAGGTTTGCCCAAACTGGGTAGACAAAGGTCACCTTTTTGGAGTGTCATGTTTTCCAAATCCTTTCCTATCTCCTTACCCAAAGCTGTGTGTGACCAAAACTCTTCAGTTGCAGAGAGACAATGAAAAAATCAAAGATGCAGACTGTTTAACATCCCAACAAAACCCCAAACAAACAAAAAACAATCCAAAAGCAAATAGTTTTAGAAAAGTGTTAATAAGAATTATGTTTGTCAGCCTTTGCCCTCTTTTATGTCCCATCAAGGGCTGTATTGAAATGATATTGTAGAATCTCTATGACCAGGGGGATATTTCTTAAAGGATGAAGAAACATCTGAGAAATACCCATATTATGTATTTTTCTGTTTTGGGAGATGCTGTCACAGTCCCTGGGACCAGCATCACACTGATGAGAGCAGACAAAGGTAGGAATGGGAAATTAAACACCTAAATAATTGATATGTTTGATCTGGACAGGCTGGAGGGAAACCTCATGAACTTCAACAAGGGATATGTATGGTCCTGAACCTGGGGAGGACTAACCCCCTGCACCAGTACAGGTGAGGAGTTGACCTGCTGGAAAGCTGCTCTGTGGGGAAGGACCTGGGAGTGTTGGTGGACACCAAGCTCACCATGAATGTACCATTGTGGCAAAGAAGGCAAGTGGTCTCCTGTGCGCAATAAGACCAGTGTGACCAGTGGGTCAAAGGAGGTTCTCCTCCCCTTGTACTCTGCCCTAATGAAGCCATATCTGGAGTGCTGAGTCCAGTTCTTGTCTCCCCAGTTAAAAGAAACAGGGAACTACTGTAGGAGGTATAGTGTAGGCTGTGAAGATGCTGAGGGGACTGGAACATCTCTGTGAGGAGGAAAGGCTGAGAGACCTGGGGCTGTTTAGCCTGGAGAAGAGAAGCCTGAGGGAGGATCTGATCAATGTTCAGCAAGAGCTAAAAGGTGGGGTTCAAGAGGATGGGACTTAATGGTAGAACAAGGTGCAATGGGCAGAAGCCATCTTTTTCACTTCACAGGTGCTGGAGCCCTGGAGCAGGCTTCCCAGAGACATTGTGGAGTCTTCTCTGAAGACTTTCAAAACCTGGCTGCATGTGATCCTGGGAAACCTGCTGTGAGTAACCCTGCTTTAGCAGAAGCATTAGACTAGATGATCTCCAGAAGCCTCTTCCAAATCCCCTCAGTCCGAGATTTTGTGGGTCTCCCAAACACAGCGTGGGACAACCCTTGGGCAATCCTTGGACATGGGACAGGTTGTAGACTGAGATGTCCCTGAAAGACTGTAGGCTAAAGACAGGGTAGGAGTGCCAAGGACATACAGCATGCAAGGAGAAGCTCAAAGTCTTCACATTTCCCTGCATCATCAACATCCCCTCCCTCCTCATCATGGAGCAGCTTTGCTGTCCTGGCTTGGGATAGTCGGACACACGCACTCCTTAGAGATTCTGACAAACACAAGCGGCCGGGGTGCATTACATCAGCTCTGGGTGGGGTGGCCCATCCGAAACGGCCTCCAGACAGTGCCGGATGTGAACCGCTCCACCACCACCGCTGCTGTGAGCCAGTCACGGCTTTGCATCCAGGGATCGCACACAGACAGCCCTCACGCTGCAGTCCCCCTCCCTCCCGCCCTCTTCTCTTTTAACCTCTTGTTTCTAAAGTGGTTTCTAAAATAAGCCCAAGTGAGCAGCAGCTGTGAAAGCCGTTTGCTGTCAGAATTGGCCCCTGTGCAGAAGGTCTGGATACTGCAGGCGCTTGTTTTGCATTTTAAGCCTAAACAATTTCCACCGCCCCACCCCCCGCTCCCGGCTTTTGCAGTTCAACTCTTAGTTTTTAATAGTCCTTGTCATGATGGAAAGTGCCAGACTCCAGCTGTTCTTCCCAAACCTCTGGGAGAGGCCTGGTTACATCTAGTTCTCATAAATCTTGAATCCAGTTCTAGCAAGTCTTTAAGCCTGACCACTATGCTGCCCAGGCAGTCCATGATTGAAAACAGGAGCAGAGGAAGAAAAGAGGAAAGGGGCTAAATGGGGAAAAGACTATTCACACTTGTAGGCTCTTTCAGGAGAAGTCTCTGCGACATATAGCATGTAAGTCACACTGAGATGAGACTCACAGTCTTCTGTATAGTCCTCATCTTGCCTTATAAACAGCTCATGGCACTGGAGAGATTACTTGGGAAAACAGGGGGCATTCTTGTGTCAGGAACTTTTAAGACTTATGTAATCAAGATATGACTATCCTAGATCATAGAATCACAGAATGGTTTGGGTTGGAAGGGGCCTTAAAGATCATCTGTTTCCAAGCCTTGCTGTCACGGGCAGGGATACCTCCCACTAGACCAGGGTGTTTAAGGCCTCATCCAACATGGCTTCGAACACCTCCAGGGAGGGGGCTTCCACAACCTCCTTGGACACTCTAGTCCAGATCCCTCAGACATCTGCTGGGCCAAACTTGCCTGAATGCTGCACATTTAATTTACACCTTTTGTGCATTTAACCTTTGCAGTTGCAAAAGACTGAAAAAGAAAGTGGAAAGGAAGGAATTGCAAAAATTGCTTTAGGAAATACATACTCCATCTGCCCCAGCCTTGCTGAGGAGTGAAGGAGTGTTTAACCACTGCAGAGCTTTACCATCTCTGAGTTGGCTTATGCCTTGATGGACAGCCTTGAGCTGTGCAACGCTGGGCTGGGACATGGGGTACAAGCACCCAACATACTCACCAATAGGTTAGACTCACCAGGACTGAAGGGGACCGGCTATACTCAACACTTCAAAGCTCATGGTGTTGACAAGAATGGACCCTCTACACAGCTGCTAGCTGCTCCTGGGATTAGACTTTTTTGTACATGAGTGGCCACAAATGCGAGGAAGATATCCAAAACACTAGGGATTTGATGGGAGAGAACACAGCTGGCTTGTCTGTGAGGTGCCTTAGGTGTGTCCTGGGGAGGACTGTTGCCTGAGCTGGACAGAGGCTTGGTCTTACATGGAAATATGGGAAACGATAGATAGAACCCTTCCCCAGGGCATGGCTTTTGTTTAATGGGTGTTAACCTCTGGTCTTTCCAACAATAGCACCAGGAATACTAGGGCCACATGGAGTACCGAAGACCTTCTGTCCTCTGCAGGTGAAGTCTTCAGAAGTTTGGTCCTGCTTCCACCAGCCAAACTCCCACAGGAGACTGGGAATCCCCTCTCTCTTTTCATGTAAAGATGCAATGATGAAATTACTTTCTTGTGGGATACCAAGAGCAAAAGGCTCCTCTTTAGTCTGAAGAAGGAGCTTGTTAAATCTGTGAGTGGGATTATGTTTTACAGTCACTACGTGGCACTTTGCAAAGCTATTTTCAGACATCTGCAGGCTTTGCTACACACGTGTCAAGAGGCAACAGACAATAAAGACGTTGCTATGTGTCCTACTCTCCCTATGACTTGGATGAGGGAATAGGAGCTCTATATGTCTTAATTGGGAACAAGGCAGAAAATGGCAAATGACTACTCCAACAGATAAAATGTTGAGGACAGCACTACACTTGCTGTCGTACAGTGGGAACAATTAAAACCTTGGCCAAATTATTCTTATTCTTTCTTCTTCTTCTTCTTCTTGTTATTCTTCTTCTTCTTGTTATTCTTATTCTTATTCTTTCTTCTTCTTCTTGTTGTTATTCTTCTTGTTATTCTTCTTCTTCTTGTTATTCTTCTTCTTCTTTCTTCTTCTTCTTCTTCTTCTTCTTCTTCTTCTTCTTCTTCTTCTTCTTCTTGTTATTCTTCTTCTTCTCGTTATTCTTCTTGTTATTCTTCTTCTTGTTATTCTTATTCTTTCTTCTTCTTCTTCTTCTTCTTCTTCTTCTTCTTCTTCTTGTTATTCTTCTTCTTCTTCTTCTTGTTATTCTTCTTCTTGGTATTCTTTTTCTTGTTATTCTTCTTCTTTCTTCTTCTTCTTCTTCTTCTTCTTCTTCTTCTTCTTCTTGTTCTTGTTATTCTTTTTCTTCTTCTTCTTCTTCTTCTTGTTATTCTTCTTTTTCTTGTTATTCTTATTCTTATTCTTTCTTATTCTTATTCTTATTCTTTCTTATTCTTATTCTTATTCTTATACTTTCTTATTCATTATTCATCATCATCAGAAAATCATAGAATGCTTTGGGTTGGAAGGGACCTTAAAAACACCTTCCACTAGACCAGATTGCGCAAGGCCTCATCCAACCTGGCCCTGAAGACCTCCAGGAAGGGGGGATCCACAACATCCCTGGGCAACCTGTTCCAGTATGTGACCACACTTACTTTAAAAAATTTATTTCTAATATCCAGTCTAAATCTCCCCTCTTTCATCTTAAGTTCACTCCCTCTCATCCTATCACAACAAGCCCTTGTATAAAGTCCCTCCCCAGCTTTCTTGTAGGCCTCTTTCAGGCTGCTATAAGGTCTCCCTGGAGCCTCCAGGGTGAACAGCCCCAACTCTCATAGCCACATCTTCTTCATCATCATCATGTCATGCATCCATATGGAAGGCTTGGGCAACCAACACAGGGAGAAACAGAAAGTAAAAAGGTATAGTAAGATGAGCACCACACTCCACACCCCACACCTCCTCCTCATGCACTGCTCAACCTTCACTTACATACTTGACAGAAATCTCTTCCAGCAAATACCAGTGAGATTAGCCAGTAGCACTGACACAGGCACATATTTGGAGCATGGAAAATGGTAACTCGGGGGAAATGTGGAAGTCAAGGGCTGTGTGATGGACTACAGTGTTTTAAGTGCATTCATTTCAAGGGAACATAAATATTTGTTTCTCCAAGTGCAGCTTTACCTTATCTGACTCTAGGGGTATCTTTTCATTGACTTCAGGGACTATTGGATGGGGCCTATCAGAAGCAGAACTTTCCATGGGTAAGCCATGCACTTAAGTAGCTACATATTTAAACACTTAGATGAATCTCCTTCCTGGATTTCCCAACATCTGTGCTTCCTCTCTTTGGAAGCCATCCCCCTCTTGGATCTGGACACTCAGAGTGTGTGGAAATGAACGGGAGCACCTAAGGACAAAATTTCTGCTGTAAAATTTCTGCTCTCCACAATGCGGGCATGCTGCACCCAGCGGGTGCTCTACAAAACCTGAAACCAGCTGTCATTACACTGTTTTAGGCTGAATATCAGGAAAAAATTATTTCCTGACAGAGTGGCCTGGCACTGGAACAGGCTGCCCCGGGAGGTGGTGGGGTCACTCTTCCTGGAGGTGTTCAGAAATGTGTAGACATGGCATTTTGGGACATGGTTTAATTGCCATGGTGGTGCTGTGTCAATGTTTGGACTCAATGATCTGAAAGGTCTTTTCCAACTGAAATAATTCTAGGATTCTATTGCTGTTCCTGCATTCATTGGGGAATCCCTCCTCAATGGTGAAAGTTTCGGGAGGGTTGATGGGAGCTCACAGGGTGAGACCCAATTCTCTTTGTTATTTCCTTTTATCCATTGCCTGTCACAGGACCATCTTGTCCGCAGAGCCGTTATAGAGCAGACAACACAGGCTGAGCAGCAAGGCAAGTTTTGCTGTGTGTCTCCTTTATTACCACAGACACATTTCCAGTGCTGTTATAAAGCTTATCTCCTCCTGTTATTTCCCAATCTCAAATCACAGTAAGAAAACAGATTTCCCTTTGCTTAACACAGGTAGTGTTACGCTGGGGAGTGTTAATGGCTTAAGCAAAGATTTTTCCACCTACAGGCAAGTGACTGATAGCTTATCCATCTGCTGCAGAAAACCAATGCTTAAATCCCACTTTTAATGGGTCATGTCACCTGTGGTTTCAAAATAACTCTTATTTTTTTTTGCCCCCAAAGTAAGATGCAGAATAATGAAATTTTTTCCTAGGAAGGGAAAGGATTTTACTTCAGTTCAGCAAACAACCAGGAGCCCATCACTTTTTCAAGTCAAATTGTCTTGAGTGATTTTGTCATAGGTCAGGAAGAGGTCAGACAAGTTAGGCTTGGTCTTTTTCCTGCGTTGTTGTCTCTCAGCAGGAGGAGGAAGTGTACCTCAGCAGGTGTCATAAACACCAATTTCCCAAAGTTTCATAATCATTTAGATCTAATTGCAAGACACACATGGGTGTTTTGTTTGGTTGGATTTTTTACTTTCCCTAGGAAGACTGCTGGGGACATCAATCACTAAACCAAATGAAAAAGAGTTTGCTTTGATTTTGCTGTTTTAGGTGGGTTTACATTTTTAATCCAAGAAATCCAGAATAATTAAAAATATATATTTTAACTGGCTATGTTATAAACTCCAGGTCTATTCACTTCCTGCAGCATCACAGAGACAAAGAAAGAAATGACTCGTGCCTTTTCCTTCAGGGTGTTCATCAGGAAAAGAGACACCAATAAACTCATTTTGGGTCATGGAGCAGCAGCCTGTGCCACTGTTTCCACCTCTGCCTCCTACAATAGAAATTCCTATCCTCAGCAGCAATTTGACCCAAAGCTAAAAGGTTGAGAGAAACCCCAAAGGTGCCAAATTTGTATTCTCAGTTCATTTTAAGAAGGTAAAACATGTCAACACAGAGAAACCCGTTGGCTTAGGTCATCAGTAGTAGCATGAGTGATGGTGGCATTTTTAGCAGCAGGTATCTCATAGGAGACTGTTCATGACCTTGCCTCAGCTCTTTATGGTTTTCAGGGGTGATTAAGATTAAGTCACTTACTTAAAAGTCCTGTATTAGGTATTGGTTGTCAGTGTTTGTCTGTTCTTCAGTCGACCCTCCAGAGCCACCTCACTGTGCAGGTGGCTTCTCTCCCTCTGAAGGCCATATTGAAGTGCTTCTCTTGGTGGGCCTCCATCGTCCACCTCTGCTCTTCAGCCTAAGGGCACACTTGACTGCTTGCAGCCCTCAGGTAGGTGCTGGTACCAAGGACTTTTCTCATTAGTAAATAGCAATTTGCCTTTATGGAGGGGCTCAGGACAGGGACATCCAAGGTAAAGCTGAGCATGATTTACTTCATCTGTGGCTGGCCCTTCAGAGGGAGCTAAGCCACCACAGAGGGGAAACATTGCTAATATGGATGCTACAGTTATCCTTATCTCAGCTTTCTGTCCTTGCTGGTCATTAAATTATCCCACAGCCCTTTAGGGACAGTTCTGCTATAGCCACAGCTCTATTAATAAACTTCCTTGCAGCAGTAAATCCCTGTGCCTGACTGCAGACTGTCAGTACCTCCTCTGATTTATTCTCTATTTACCCACCGTTTGCTTCGTGGATGAGATGAAGCGATCGCTAGTTTTACTCCTTTTGTGACCTCTCAGTGATAGTGGTGACAGCCTCTGAGAGAAGGTGCTAAGGCCCACCACGGTTTGTGGTTATGTTAGGCAAACAAAAATTTAAGTAATCCTCATAGGGAGATGCCCAAACGCAGGGTACCTCAAAGAAAGACAAACTGAGGGACACAGGGCCATAGACAGATGTTGAAGGGGCAGATCCCATGATAAAGTCCACCTCCTTCCACTCTGAAGATGGACCACAGCTTTTTGCTCCATCACTTACTGTGGTCAACAGCCTCACAGCCATGGGATTCACAGGGCCTGGGCTCACAGACCTGCTCTGGAGGCAGCTGCCCTGCTTAGTGGCACTTTTGCCACTGAGTGCAGGGGGAGCGGGCAGTGCTGGTGGCAGTGGGGTAGGTGAGCATTCACAGCTAATGGATTAACATCACATGTTGTGTTCCAGAGAGCAGGACCTATATGCCAAGGAGAATGGGTTTAATTATCTTACTGCAGTACCATAGAATGCTTTGGGTTGAAGGAGATCTTTAAAGCTCCCAAGTGCTCTGCAGCACATACTGAAGAAGCTGAAGTCGATATCTTGTTCTGCACCAGCAATCCATGGGTCCAGACCCACATGGCAGCCTAGAATTGTGTAAGCAGTTTATTCCTGCTGCTCTGAAGATTATGGATACTCCTGCTCCTCTTTAAAGACTGCAGTTCACAAACAGACTTTGCAACAAACATGGCCAACACCACTGTAAATGTGGGCAAGATTGCTGAAGCATGGCCAATGCTGCTGCAAAAATGACCAGCACTGCCATGAGTGTGGTCAACAGTGCCACAGGCAAGACCTGCCACACACAGAGAGATGACAGGACAACTCTTGGACTCAGGCATCTGCAGCTAGTCCTCCAGAGCAATGCCAGAAGATGGCAGAGGAGCTCATTACAGGACTGTGGAGACTTAGAGAATTTACAGAGCAAGGGTCCTGTCCAGGAGGTGACTCTAGCTTAAAACACCAGCTGTATGTCCTTGGGCACTACACTTAGGAGAAGAGCTGGATAAGCAGAAGGCTATTGATGTGTGCTTTGGGGTCCTGTCCTTCTTAAGGCAGAATAGCCCCAGTTTCTTCAGCTCACAGCTGACTTGTTCTGTGGTGGGGGAAAGTTTAATAGCCTGTCTTGGCCTGGACAACACTTAAATTAATTTTCTGGACTCCAGAGGGTTTGTGGTTGGCCTGTATCAGCCTCAAACACTTTGATTCATTTTATTTCCTGGACTTCTGAGGGATCCTTTTTTGGCCTGTTTTGGCCCCAAGCCCTCTTTGATTCACTTGTTTCCTAGACTCCCAAGGGAGTGTGGTTGGCCTGTTTTGGCCATGTCTTGCTGTCACTTTTCCATACTGGTATGCAACGCATGTGCACACTTTAGATTTCTTCACTGCTCATACTCCTACTGTAGGCCAAGCCTGGATGTATTTTGCAATATTTTGGGTCTGTCTTCACTCATTCACCTTGCTGAGATCTTTCTGCAGCCTTTCACTTCTTTGCCTTTCCCACCATTGCTGCATAGCAAGAAGCAGTATGGTCACCAGCCATTCGCTGGTAAAGGGATGTTTGCTGTAGAATTACCAGTGGGGACCACCCCAAGAGAGGAAAGGAAGGACTCGAAGAGGAATAAGATGGGGAAGAGCTGCTACTCATGTGCCTACTGTCCATAGTGGTCTTTTCCAACCTTAATGATTCTGTGATTCCACAATTCTGTCACTGCTGGACATGGTTTAGTGGGCATGATGGTGTTCAGTGGACAGTTGGACCTGATGATCTTAGAGGTCTTTTCCAGACTTAATGATTCTATAAAACGTGCTTTCATGTTGTGAGGTTGTGCAGCTTACCACTTAGGCTGCCATCCTGCCCTCTCACCACACGAGCAGTGCCCTAAGGCTGTGATGAGATGACCTTGGTCATGCCAGCACTATATTTGGATAACCACGGACGAGTCCCCTGCCTGATCCCTGGTATGAGAGAGCAGCAGCCCTTTCTCTTCATAAAGTTACAACCCCAATATACTGGGCAGGAAGTTGATATCCAGATGATCTCTACTGCATAGAGAAATTCTGCAAAGAGGAACTCAATGCTGCCTTAAAAGAAATGGGATTTGTCTGATGGTGTCATCTGTTTCTACTACAACAAGTTCAGTGGTGACTCCCCAGTCCCAAACCACTGTGACACCGGAAATTTGGGCACAATAAGCCCAATGGCACTTTGGGACATGGCTTAATGGCCATGGTGGTCTTAGGCTTATCTCAATCATCTTGGAGGTCTTTTCCAACTGGAACAATTCTATGATTCTAAGAATTGACAGCTATTGCTATAGTCCTACCTCTCCTACATCTTCTTTGACACCCCATGGACTCCTCCAACCATCTTTCAGCTATTACTTGCTTGTCTTGAGCCTCAGTTGTTCCATTTTCCCTTCTCCTGGCAGAGCATGCTGCCAGCACTGGGAGAAAAGCCAGCTGGGGGTCTGGCTTTCCTGTTAAAAGCCCAACTTCTCCTCAGAGATCCTGTGATGGTGTCCAGTGCTGACATCTATAACCCTACAATAACAATTTCAAATGAATTTGTCAGAATATGAATAGGTTTGTTCCCCATCAAAGCCCTGAAGTGCAAGGCTGCCTGAGGCTGAGACCCAGTCCCCACAGTTCCAGTCAAGAGGGCATGTAAGAATAAAGTCTCACTTTCATTAGTGAGAATATTGTACCAGAGCTGCAACAACACACTTATTCTATTTCTTTTCTAATTTGCAAATACCATCATAGTACAAACCCATTACATATCCCCACCAGAACTATGTTGCTTTCCATATAGACTGTCAGAAGATAAATGCTTCAGCACATAATCAATCGTTTACAGAGCTTACTCATTTACTGCACCACTCCTTTTGATCAAGATCTAGTTTCAGCTCAATCAAGAAAGAAATTCAATAAATTCAAGAGCCTGTTAATAGTGTGAGAAGAAGGCAGCTCTTCACTGTGTGAGCAAGGTTCGTTGTCCAATTGTCCCAGGAAATTTAAAGCAGAATGTGTTTTTGACAGCTTCGTTAATGTGACTTTGTTTTTTTTCGCTTGCCAGAAATTCAAGCATAATTGAGACATAGTGTTGAGCTTCAGATGTTTCCCTGAGACTTGAATAGAGAGCTTGATGAAGCATGTAATATGGCATAACCTCCCAATTATTCACACATTTAGGTAACTATAATCACACAGCTCCTATCGCAGCAAGAAGGTTGTTCCAGGCAGATATTGGCTGGGGCTAATGTACAGCATATTGCAAGGGCAAGGAGGCTTTGGAAGGAAACATTAATCAGAATTTGGTAGCAAAGTCATCAATCATAGCTTAACAAAGCTGTCACTCACTGCTCCAGTCCCAGGACCTCTATCAACTCAGGGTTCAACTCAGCAACCTCCAAGAACAGAATAACTCAAAGAAGAAACACATTGCTGTGGCTGTCCCCAGGATGCCCAGCCCTTTGCAGCATGGTTGTTCTAGCAAGAGAATTCATCACCAGAGTTTGTAGTAACTGGAGCATGTCTTTTTCAGTCAAATAGCATCAGTTTTATTACTATTATTTGATGCTTTCTTGCTCTGGGTTTCAGAAGCACAGCTGCCTTCTGCTCTTGGAAATTATTCTAGGCTGCGGTTTTGCTGACTGCTTGCTGAGGCACCTGAAGTGTGACAAGTAACAAGAGAAGAAATGTACAACAGGAGCACAGCAAGCAGAGGAGAAGTTGTGATTATTCCCATTTAGCTGGAAGTCATTAGACCTTGGCTGGAATTCAGTGTCTGGGTTTGGGTCTCCAGCACAAGTGAAACTGGACTGAGTTTAGCAGATGGCCACCAAGATGGGTTGGAACATGTCCTACAGGGAGATGCAGAGGGATCAAGTCTTTTTCACCCTGATAAAAGCAAGTTTGTAAGTGGATTTAATACCCACCAGGAATTTTAAGAGTTAAGCCCTGGGGGTTTTCCAAATGGGACTGGAAAAGCCCTGAGCAAACTGATCTGACTTCAATGCTGACCCTGTTTCAGCTACAGACCTGATGAGTCCCTCCCAGCTTGAACGGTTCTGCACTTCTATGGCTAAAGGAAAAATATCTAAAAGGCCACTGCTAAGAGAAAGGAAAAACTCCATTCTCCATGCTTTCAGGGGATGGAACACAGCACAAATGTTCAAATGGCAGCAAGGAAGACTAAAGCTTGGGATTCAGATACCTTTGCCAAAGACCTGTCTGGAGGGTTGCACCATATCCTTTGTTCATGGACTCTAGAACACCTGAAAGTGCTGTTGCATTTGTCTAGGCAGCTTTCTCTCCTTCAGAAAAGTTTCTCATCCTACCTTAAAGTAAGTCAGCACGAGTCCTGGCATTGCTCCTGGACAAGGACAGTTCTCCTGAGAGGGGATGTTTGTGCTTTATCCTTTGACACAAAACATGTTGTGCAGAGTCCACATCAATTCCTACTCAACCAGGCTCTCTAATCACCTATCACCTGCTTTTCTGCTTTCAGATCCTAACTCTTGAGTTGTTTTACCTGGGTCAACTGTCTCTTTTGTCACATGTGCCAAGTTTTGTACCTATCATACTCTCAATTTCAGCTGGAAGAGGATATCTCTGTAGATGTTTTCCTTCAGGGCACAGCTGCAAAACAGTACAGGAATAGGCTTTTTTCTTTCATTCTCCAGACCTTCTTTGATTCTGAAGCTCTTCTGTTTGCAAAAGAGTAGGAGGTGAAAAGTGTCTGAGTAGTTGAGGAACATGACAGCTTCTGCAAATTCCTGAGGACTCTAACTTCTGTGCCCTCCTTGTGCTGTCCTGTGCTGGCTAAGCCACCATTTTTTGACAACACTGAAGCATATGAAAGCCTTGATCCACCCAACATATTATTCTGAAAAACTTCGTGCTTTGGGTGCGTAAAGTTTTCCACATAAACAGGTGGGAGTCTGGCATGGCCGATGTGATTTGAGGCCAGTGTGTGGTGTTTTTTAACACTGCATGGAAAATTTTGGGTGCTGGCTGTCTTGTGAGGGGTCAAGTGAGTCATTATTTTCATTGACTTTCCTCTGCTCAGGGTGTCCCTAAGAGGTTTGTACCTCCTGAGCCACCTACCTCCCCCTCATTTCTCCAGCAGAGCTGCAAGCCACCAAAACTCCTTCCTGATGCTGCTGTGCAAAGGTGGCAAAGGACACTTCCTGGGGAGAAAGGTGAGGGTCACTGCAGCAGTGCCAGTCTCCTCTGTATATGCTCACAGAAGCAGAAAATTTGCCATCATGGCTGGTTTGCTCTGTTGTTGCCAAGATGTGGTGTCACCTATTTCTTAAAACTGAAGCATTCGGTGGTACCTGTGTCACTCTAAAAAAGAAAACCATGAGCACAGAGTGTCTGTATCTGCTTTGGTTGGGCTGAAGAGTGGTGAAGAGAGACAATTGCTGACATGTGATGTGAAGGAAAAGCCCCATGGGTTTTAGTCCTTCCTCCACTAAGAGAAAGTAAAAAAGAAAAAAAGTCTCCTGAGAAGAAACTTAACATGTACCACTTGCTTTTAAGATGAACCTCCACATTCTCTTTATCTTCACCCTCTCTATAGGGTGGAGAAAAGAACATACTGCTGGGCTACAGGCCCAGACACACCTGTGACTGAGATACCCCAGTTTCTACAAATTAAATGGACAGGGAAAATGAAACACAGGTGTTGGTCTGTCTGCCTCTGCACTTCCATATTGAGGGCTCTTGATCAGGTGGACTGACACACAGACTCATTCATCTCCTCCTTGTAGTTCATGGAGAGACAGGCATCTTTGAATGTCTCAGACATCAAATGACCTTCTATTGCTAAACACAAGCATAATCCTTTTGTTCATTTTGTCCAACAACAGCCTTGAAAAACTGGACGTGAATCAACCCAAGACAAGCAGATGGCTCTGCACATAATCCACAACTGTGCAAACACAGAGAACAGCCACAAGCCAAGCAGACACTAGTGCACACATCCTACCACCACAAGCTATTAGGAACAAGGTCTGTAAGCCAGCAGACCCACTTAGCTCCTCCAGCACTGCAGTACTAACTGGGCTTTGAGTCCAGGAAAGATGGGGGAACTTGGATATGTGCCTGAGAGGAGCAACAGGGTTATGGGACACATCACCCACAGGGAAAGGTGGAAGGACCTTGGGTCATTTGTGAGTCCAAGTGCCTAAATATCTCACTGGGGCGTGAATGTGGACCAAAGCCTACTCTGTGCTGTGGCTAGACAGATGCTGAAGGCATGCCGGTTGGACACGGAACTGCCCAGGTGGCATGATGCCAAGAGGTACTCAGCATGCCCAGAGAGGAATGTAGTAAAGGCTTCCAAGACTGGGATTTGCCAGCTTGTGTGGCCAGCAGCATCCAAGGGAGGGACCTGGGCGTGATCCCATTCGGTCTTCTTGAACTTCCTCTGGCCAAAGGGCCAGATAGTGCTGACAGCCAGGTCAAGCAGGGACGGCTTTTACCGTGAGCCAAAACTCCTCCTTACACCTTCTTGAGTGGTAATGAGAGGTTTTGACTACTCTCCCACCACACCCACAAGGGGAAGGGAGGAGACAGGGTGGAGAATCGTTATTTTAGACATTATTTGATGGGGAATTTACCAAGGAAGCCTGAGCTCAAAATCCCACGGCTTTTCTGTTCGTTGTAGAAGTAGCCAATGTGAGGAAAATGACATGTACTCCAGGACTATGTCAGAAGGAAGAAAATACTCTGCCTTGGTGATATTTAAAAGATGTGCAGATGTGGTGCTTAGGTACCATGGTTTAGTGGTGACCTGGCAGTGTTGGGTTAAGAGTTGGGCTTGATGATCTTAAAGGTCTCTTCCAACAAAAATGATTCTATCTTTCTGCCAGGATGAGCTCCCATGCCATGATCACAGACTATGTTCTCACTTCATGACTCCTCTGCCCTCCATGGACTTTTCTGTGGGTTTTTTTTTTTTCCATTATCTGCAGGCCATGGTTGCAGCCTCACACTGCAGCTAATGGACCAAAACCAGCTTCCCCATGGAGAGAACCTAAATTTAGGCAGGAGAATACATCAAAATCTTTGTGGTGCAAAAGGAGCCTGCTTCAAAGGCATTTGGGGATGACGTACTCCATTGCCACACATAAACATAACAACTTTTTGCTCAACCACAGAATGAAACTAGTTTTTCACATTTACTTTTTCTGAAAACTCACTTTGGGGCAAAAAAAAAAATAAAAATCTTCCATCCCAAGTTTTTGGTTTGTTTGGGTTTTTTTTCTGCTTTGCAGGTGATGGCTCTGGAAAGGTCTTTTGCACATCTGGTGGTAGACTGAGAATATGTCCCATCTAACCAGCAGCACGAGCCACCAATTCCCCACTACTCCTTCTGTTTGTTGATGTATCCCATAGAAGTCACGTGAATGATTCCCACACTGTTATGGTTCCAAGACTCATGATGGAGTATAACATAACATGAAACCTGGACTGTTTATTTAAACAGAGAGGGTCCCATCAGGGTCACAACCTGACGTCTCGTTTCCCACCCACTTGACAGTGCAGTGGGGAGACCAGAGGCTTGTGTTTGGGATACTTTCATAATCAACATAGTACAGAAAGAGAGGGAAAAGCTGAGTTGGGAGAACTTATTTAGAAAGAATAAAGTCAAGACATACTTCTCGCACCAGACCCATCTTGAGAAAATAACTCCTGACAGTAGAAATTGCAGATCATGGCATTTAGGAAGAGAAAGTGAATGTGAAAAGCTTTGAATACCCTTACAAAAGCAGTCATAAAAATCCCTTGGCCAGCTTTCTAGCAGACTAGCACTGGAGGTCACATATGCAAGCTGATTTACCACAAAGGAGCATCCACTCCATCTCATGGCCCCAGCATTAAATGATGGCTTCCCCATTCCAAACTACTCTCAGAGGTGACCTTAAGCAGTGAAAAAGAGAATGAAAGGAGATTGGACATAAAATCATTGAGTCATGGAATTGCCTTGGCTGGAAAAAAACCATTAAGCTCATTGAGTCCAACCATTATCTAACTCTACCGAGTCTGCTGCTAAACCATTTGCCTCAGCACCACACATCTGCATCTCTGAAACACCTCCATGGATGGGGATTAAACCACCTCCCTGTGGAGCCTATTCCAGTGTTTGAGAATCCTTTCAGTCAAGAAGTTTTTTCTAATAGCCACAAACCTCCCCTGGTGCAGCCTGCGGACATCTTACTTAGCAAGTAGTGATCCTAAAGTGGAGAGTTTGGCATCATAAATAGGTGGATGAAGTTCACAAGGGTGGTCTTCCCATTGCAGCATAAGGAGAGATGCTCCACCTTCAACATGGGTGACCCCACTGCTGCTTTCAACCCCATACTTCTGCTCAGCCACAGTCCATGTATGTGGAAGGCCTTCCAAGAGACACAACAATGGAAAGCAAGAGGTAGATGTTCAAGGGAAAGAAATGCTTTCAACATGAGGGAAAATTTCTTTACTGTAAGAGTGATGGAGCACTGGAACAGGCTGCCTAGAGAGGATGTGGAGTCTTGTTCTCATGAGACTTTCAAGACCCATCTGGATGTGTTCCTGTGTGGCCTACCCTAGGTGATCCTGCTGTGGCAGGGGGCTTGGACTCAGTGATCTGCAGAGATCCCTTCCAACCCCTACCATCCTATGATTCTATGATCTGCAGGTGGTCAAGGGCTGGACCTCAAGAGCAGGCTCCTATCTGGGGCTCTGCCCAGGGTGTACTTAGTGACTTTGAGAATGACTCCTGATCCCTAGACCATCTTCTCACTCCTTGCCTTTCCATGAATGATTTTGGAGCAGTTTTTTCACTCCCTGGGTGTTTGTAGAGTGATTTCCATAATGATTTTAACTCAGGGCATTTTGTCCCATGATAAAGCCCACAGCAGTCGAATGCAATGAGCAACATGACAGAAACCAAACAGAGAGTGTTAAAAAAAAAAGGGAAAGAGATATGTCTCTTCAAGAGGAGGAAGGAAAAGCCTACTGATTTTCCTGTCGTAATGAAGTTTGTCCTAGATTCACTTTACTGTAGAGGAACAGCAAGGAAGAGCGACCTGCTAAGCAGAGGTTGCGTTACAGGGGAGAATGCGCTGCTTTGTGTGCGTCTGGGTTTAACAAGCAAAGAAAGCCAAGATTTCTCTGAAGATACCAAGCCCAAGTCCACCCCAGCTGGGAAGCACACATGAGCAATAGCTTTCACATGCTAACAAATAAAAAGATCCTTGCAAAACAGATGCTGAGGTTTGTGGGGCTGGCACAGGCTCACTGCTGGCAGGGAGTTAACTCACAGAAAACTAAAAGGTTCAGAGATGGAAAAGTATCCAGAGACCGTTTGTTCATAAACACAGCTGAAGGCCAGCAACCTGCTTTATACCCTGCCCGAGCTGCACCGCCGGAGTCATTCCTTGCAGGGTTTTCTACAAGAGAGAAGGCAGAGATGCAACTCTCCTGCAGCCCACGCTCTAGAGAAATAATTAAACAGTTTTTCTTAACCTCTTGAACTTTTCATTTATTATTGCCATCCATTATGTCTACCTTCTCAAATAGCAGGATCCTGAAAGCCAGCTCCAGGGGTCAAGGGTTTATTGTTTAATGGAGATAGAACATTCTGTAAATTGCACAAAGTCACAATGTTTAGAAGAGAAGCTTCTGGTGTACTGAATTTTTTCAATTTAACAAACAGTGAGCTTTGACATATGTTCTTCCTCCATCGCAGGAAATTTGGGATAAGTGCAGTACTGGCATGGACATGTTACCAAATCCTTCCTGTAAACCAAATGACATCTGCATTCAAATAAAAACATTCCTTGCACCAAATACCAGGAAATACTAAAAGTATCGCTATTCTTCTAAGGTCATGCTAAAATGAAGGTTTTGGCTTTTAGAACAGAAAGTAAGTTTGCACGGGGCCAAGACGTTTTGTTCAACACACATTTGCTGTTACAAACCCCAAGAGATGTCCTTCTGGGTCAAATATGTGCATGTGTCTGTAGAATTTTGCAAGCATTTAATCTTCTTCATACGAAAAAAAAGAATAAATATTTTAGGAGCGTAGACTTACATTAACAAATATTGCTGTTGCCTTTGTTTTTACTAGTGCTCTGCTTTTCAAAGGCAGAAAAAAGGATTTGCTTAAAACAAAGCAAACATCCTCAAAATGCACCATGCCAAAATAATCAAGGGAATAAATACCTGGGATTTACAAAATATGAATATTCTTCGGTAAATAAACTGAAGCGAGAGCAGGCAGGGAGAGAGTGTTGCTGCCGTGATGGGGAGGGAGCGCTGAACGTAACCACTTTCATCTCATGGATGGCGAATCAAGAACATTTAAAGAAAAATAAATGTATGCAGAGCAGATCCTTCCCTCTCATGTTACTTTCAGGGGATTTTGCTGCTGATAGTTAACGCCACATAAAATCTTTCGCCTATTTTGCCAGCAGATGAAAAACTACAATGGCAGAAACAGCTTCCCATGGATAATTAGCATAAATATCTGCTTAAAGCTGAGTAATTTGTCCACTGTACAGGATGTACTTCAGCAGTTTTACGAGCTAAAAAACACAGGGAATGTTTTGAATGAGTTACATTTGAGGCAGCACAGGCAGATACCAGGCACTTTTCAGCGACTGCCACACACACAAAAAAAAAAAAAGTAATAATAAAAAAATAAAGTCTGCTGTGAGTGAATGAGGGCCTGTTCCCACCAAGCTAGGGGTCAGACATCCCTGCGAGACTTCACCCAGACACGTCCCTGCTGCTTCCCACTTGAAGGAACGTTTCCATTTACTGGGTGGACGGGAGGATCCAGACAGTGAAAATGGAAAAGAAGAGAATGAGGGGGGGAGAAAACAAGAAAACGGAGAAAAATAATGAAGGGAAAAAAACACCTCCAAACAAACAGTGTTTTCCAAAGAGAAAAACCAATAATAACAATACTAATTACAAACAAACAACAACAACAACAAAAAGCACATCAAACCCCACAGTTTCCACAATGGTGACCTTTTACAAAAGGTCTTTTGGAAAAAAAAGATGATTTAATTCACCAGACAGCTTGCTTGAAATGCAAGGCTTGACAAAGCACCCAAGAAGAATCACACAGAATCACCAAGGTTGGAAGAGACCTCAAAGATCACCAAGTCCAACCCATCACCACAGACCTCATGACTAAACCATGGCACCAAATGCCATGTCCAATCCCCTCTTGAACACTTCCAGGGATGCACTGTCTCAGGGAAAATTCTAGTGGAGCTCCCCATGTATATGTTACTCCCATCTGTAGCACACAAGCTTTCTTCGGGCTTCCTTCATGCATTCCTCTCCCTCAGAAGCTGAGATTTGTATGTTCTACATTTCCAGAACCGTGACTTCATCAACCTCTCCAGCTCCCCCTAAGGTAAAGGGGCTGGGAGGCACAAAAGTGCCACAGGGGAACGATCTGAAGGGGAGATGGTGGATGATCCTGTAAACTTAATGCAATCCAATCCCTGGAAAAGAGTCTGAAAAGCAGTTGATGAAATTAAGGGTGGAAGATAACTCTGCCTTGCAGCCCACATGAAGACAGTACAGCTGAAAACACAGATATTCAGGTTTTAATGGAGAAGAATAGTCATTTCAGTCAGATTCCATACATGGTGCTGAACTCAGCTGTGATGGTTTCAGATTTAGTGGTACCTCTTGTAAATGATATTCGTGTCCCAGAGTGCCCCAGGCAGGGTACAAACTATTCAACCACATCTAAAGAGAGCTGAAGAAATCAGAAATGCATAGACTCTGGTCTTCTAAGTAAGCATTGAGCTGCACTGGCTCCAAATGCTGCTGAACTTATCAGGACCTTTATCTCCTCTTGATACCTAAGCACATGTGGGTCTCCATCCTGGGCTCTACAATCAAACCTGGAGGGGATGAACTGCAGGGCACAAATGGAAAAAAAGATCACTTATATTCTCAAGGTTACTTTTTTCTTCTATCTTTAATTAATTAATTAATTGTTGGTTGTTGGGGTTTTGTTTGTTTGTTTGTTTTGTGGTTTGTTTTTTGTTGTTGTTGTTGTTCTGGTTTGGTTTGGGTTTGGGTTTTTTTGTTGTTTGTTTTTTTTAATATTTGCTGCAATTCAAGCAACCTGCTATAGTTGATCCTGCTTTAGCAGGAGGGTTGGACTAGATGATCTCCAGTGGTCCCTTCCATCAGTCTGATTCTAGAAAGAGACTCTTCCCTACCAGAAATGCCTGATGTAGTCAGCATGACTGCTCTGCTCCACTGCATGACTCAGATTTGCTTATTGCTCTTTTGAAGGCAATTTATAAGGATGCAGCTTTGTAATCTAACCCAAATAGACAGGGAGCTCTCAAGGAGGGATTTGAGGTCAACAGTGGCCACTCATTTGGTTGCAAGTCTCCTTGGTGCCTCAGTCTAGACAGACATCTTAAGGATCCAAACACCTCCCTGTTTTGCTCCATTTGTTATCCCAACAGAAGCCTTCCACTAGCTTGGATGCACCAAAGCACACTGCTGCCAGCCCGGGCTGGCCCCGCTCAGCTGCCCACATGCTTCAGCCTTGATGGAGCAACTCAGTCAGTGACAGCTTGCAGGGAAAACCCCTATTCTGGTTGCATTCTTGAGGTACCACCAGAGGCAATCACCTCCCTCTTGAGTTAAACCTCAGCACTGAGCTGCAGCTTTCTTTTTAAGTGAGAGCTTGGAGCTGCTCTTCAGATCTTATATTTAGAAAAATGTGGGAAAAGAACTAGATTCATTCCAGGGTTTGTATTTTTGTTGGCAGGATATCTAGTATCATTATGGAGAGCAAACCAAGGGGGTTTATTTTTTTTTCCCCCCAAAGTATGCATTTTCTTGCCAGAAACATATAGAAGAAGTGGGATCTGATGGGGGGAATTTGTGGGTGAGAAGCCTGAGGGAGCAGCAATATGATTTCATCATCACATCCTTCATGTGCACAGCTGTGTGGGTCCCAGGACTGGGAGAACTCCAGAATTCTCCTCCTCTATCTTCCTGCCCCATGGCAGAATCAGCTGGAGCTGGTAATGGAGACACCACATCTTCCTCTGATACTCCCATTCTGAATTTCTTATCATCCCTGTTAGAAAGTTCCTTGAGTTTAGAATCATAAAATTGTAGAATGGTTGGGGTTGGAAGGGACGGTGGAAAGTTTGGGAAGGGTTGGAAGATCATTTGGTTCCAATCCCCCTGTCATGGGAAGGGACACCTTCCCGCTACACCAGGATGCTCAAGGCCTCGTCCAGCCTGGCCTTGAACACCTCCAGGGAGGAGACATCCACAAGCTCCCTGGGCAACCTGTTTCAGGGCCTCAACATCATCACTGTACAGAATTTCTTCCTAACATGCAGTCTAAATCTCCTCTCTTCCAGCTTCAATCCATTCCCACTCATCCTATCACTACAAGCCCTTGTAAAAAGTCCCTCCCCAGCTTTCTTGTAGGTACCCTTTAGGGACTGGAAGGCTGTGATAAGGTCTTCCTGGAGCCTTCTTTTCTCCAGGCTCATCAGCCCCAATTCTCACAGCTTATCCCCATAGGGGAGGTGCTCCAGCCCTCTATCTTCATGGCCTCCTCTGGACATGCTCTAGCAGTTTGCTGCAAGGTACATTCAGGATTGCTTTTCCTGACAAGGATAGATGTAGGGAACAGATTACTCCCTCCCTTTGCTGCCATGTACAACCCCAGGCACCCAAATCACAGAATCACAGAATGTTAGGGCTTGGAAGGGACTTCCAGAGAACGTCTACTTCAATTCCCTTGCCAAAGTAGGATCACCTAGGGCAAGTCACACAGGAATGCATCCAGGTGGTCTTTGAAAATCTCCAGAGAAAGAGATTCCACAACCTCGCCGGGCAGCTTCTTCCAGGGCTCCATCCCCTTCACTTTAAGGACATTTCTCCTCTTGTGGTGGAACCTTCTGTGTTCTAGCTTGTACCCTTTTTTCCTTGTCTTGTCATCAAAAAGAGACATAGACTCCCACCCCTCAAACAGCCTGATAGAGATCTCCTGAAGTATTTGTAGAGCGAGCCAGGTACATTTGCCTGGTCACTTTGAGCACCAGCACATGACTGTGAGGTGTGGTTCACTCTGAGGGCTAATTTTTTTGCAGCAATCCGCTATTTAATACATTTGCAGCAGACCAGGCAGCATCACCCAACAGCACATTTAAGGACAAAACACTGGCAGACAATCTGACAACTGTACTCTGGCAAACATACTTGCGTGTCTCTATTTAAAAGCCTGGAAGACATCTGCTGTGCCAGAAGACATGGCAAGGCTCTTACAGATGGGTCAGTCAATGGCAGGAGTGGACAAACACAATGATCATGAGAAAAATCACACCCATTGTTTTCCACGCCTTAAGAATTAGAAAAATCACCATTAGAATACTGGACCATGGGCTTTAAAAACAGTCAGGGAACCTCTGGGAAAAACCAGCTGGCCTCTGGCAACAGGGAATCATCATATGTTGCCCACTAAGCTGTCAAGCTAAGGACTTGTGCTGCTATCGCTCAGTCCTCAGAAGGTCAATGACTGGATTTGCTTATCGCCCAGAGGCACTTTACTCTGGTTAATTGGCACCCCTGGTGACAGGATGGATTGATGGCCTCCAATCAGAGCCTTTCCCAGTGAGACCAGGACGGACACAAAGCTTGCTCTCACCCTTCCCCACCCATCTTGTACAGTTTTTCCCAAGGAAATAGTAGACACGGAGAAGGACATGCTCATGGATAATGGATGAGTGTAATCTCTCTAATGTCAAGGCAGCCTACAGTGAGAAGAGGATAGGAGAGCAGCTTGGACTTGTCCATCCTTGGAGAATGCTGTGCTGCCTGAAGTTGGGGCATGTTGGCTTGTCCTGACTTGGTAACATTGTGATAAGAGTGAGACAGAACCAGGACAGAATTTATTCCTTTTAGACAGCTCTTTTCTCTTTTCAAGGTGACTCAAGTGCTCCACTTCTCAGTGGAGCTTGGATGGGTTAAGGTGGTTGTGAAAGTGATAGATACTATAGCTCCAGGCCTGGTGCCTTTCTTGTACAGCATTGAGAGATGCTGGGACCAGAAAACATCAGAGCAACATCTCTGAACTTGACTTTGCCCTGTTGTACTGAAAGACAAGCTTCTATGGACACTTCGCTTCTCCTGAGAAAGTCTCCTTCTATTGGTGATCACTGCAAATGACCAGATGTCACCTTTTAGCTCCCCTTGGCTCTAATCTTTGATCCTAACCTCACTTAAAAGAAACCCCATATTTAACTCCTCTTGGGTGGTCCTCAGGGAAGGCTCAGCTATTTCTAACCTCCTTTTGCTCTCTCAAAGCTCATGCCCAATGACATAGTCCTACCTCCTCGTATGGAGGAAAACAAACTATGACTCTTCCCAGGGCTAGTAGCAGGTTTCTGTGGTGGAGATTTGGCGAGAGACTTGCCATACTGTGACTCCACCAAGGTAGGCAAGTGAAGCATCTTAAAGTGTTCATCTTTGCCCTCAAAGAACCAGAATTATAATTTCTGCCTGAAGCTTCCCCTTGTTCTCAGAAAGGTCTTCACTTCTTCATCCCCAAGACTAATTATTTGTTGGGTGGGGCCGGTGGGACTGTTACATGTACCCACTTGCCAAAAACCCTCCAGACCTGGAGGGAGTCAGGGGGAAATCTAACACAAATTCACCTCTTGCAATGTTCATCCTCAATTGCACAGACGCCACTCGGTGCATGAAGCCCGATGGCTCAAGCTCAGAGAACACACATGGGCTTATTGACCAAGATACACCATCTGTGTCGGCAAGCTGCCGCAAAGCCGAAGCCTTGCTTTAAGCAAACAGAAATGTTCAGGACATACCAGACTTCATGTTGGAAATCAGAGCCATATTCTTCAAAACTCTGGCCCTTTGTTCAGACGCCCTTCGGAGACCTCCCGCAAATACCTCACTTGGACTTCCAGATGCTAGAAATTAATTTTATTTTTTAATTCTGTGCCACAAATCCCTAATTTTGGAATGTGCACATTTCCTGTGCGGTCCCTGGCTCCTAGAGACCACAAATACATGTGAACTTGCAACAGACGTTGATAACAAAAGTTTGAGGGTGAACCGACAGCTTTTCAAAAGCCTTCTCTAGATAATTTATCGTGGACTGGCGAGTAGCCACAAACTCGATGGTGGGGAAGGAGCCTGCTTTTGATTTAGCTGATGTTTAGGTGTGAATGAGAAGGAGAGATATGTGATTAATCATGGGAAGTGGGGAGATGGTATTATTTTGATTCATACTTGACAAGTTTTCTAGGAATGCTGAACTGGAGTCGAAATGCATGGTGGACCCAGCTGTTCAAACAGTGTGATTAATTAAACTGATTCCATGTGAAAAACAACACTGCCTCTCGCTCTCAAATTGCAAATCATTTTCAATATATTGGGGAAGGGCCAGCCACCTTTTATTAATTGCTTTGGAGGTGATGAATCAGGGTTGTCTACAGAGACCCACACAAGAGCACATTCCTGAGAGCATACATGATGATGGACTAGTTTCACTGCTGCTCACATCAGCAAGGGTTGCTTTACCGGGGATGCTGCCATTTGTGTATAAGGCAGGGCTGAAACCCTGGAGTCCACACGCTCTGATGCCCATTCTCCCAACCCCACGCTGAGAGGCTTGCAAAGCTGCGAGGTGCGCAGATGGAGCCAGCGCTTGTGTTTCAACCGGCGCTAATAATAAAACCTCCTCTCCCCCCATACGTCTGCAGCTCGCTCACCTGCCAAACCACGGCTCTCTCAAAATATCAGCGAGCTGTGAGTGGACCTTGCAGTCTATGATTTGCCCAAGACCACACAGGAAGCCTGTGGCCAAGCTGGAAATTGGGCGCAAGTAACCCAGTTCTAGGTGGGATTGGGGCCATCCCAATACCCTTCCCCAAGCAGTATTGGGTCAACACAAGCTGGCAGACATGGGTTTCACAAAAGCACCTTGCTTGCACGTACTTCAACCCAACCTGGTTGTGGGATGTCCTTATAGTGGGTGCTTAGTGGGACCTGCACACCCTGAGATGACTGTCCCAGAGATTCTGCCCCATGAGAAGGTCCAGCAAAACCCTGCCATGCAGTGGAAGCTTTTGATTTATATTTTCTCCACCAGCTTGTCTGTTTTACTCATGCTGCTGACAAGCAGAGGGTTATTTGATATGAGCTGAGGGGCAGATGTTGAGCACCACAGAGCAGTGCTTGCAGGAGGCAAGGCTGCTTCTCAGGTGTAAACCGTCTGATGGTCATAAAATGGCTTACAGTGGGGGTGGAAAGGAAAGAACTCGATTAAACTGCCTGGTGCTCACAGATGTGGAAAAATACCCTTGAAAGAGCTCTATTGGATGTTTGTCACTGCAGCTGCCAATGGAGGGAGACTGACAGCCCAGCAGCAAGTGTGCAGACACCTTTCGACTCAACCAAATCCCACAGGGAACTTTGCAATACCAGGCAGTGACCCTGTGCTAACTGGTTTCAAATGTAACGTTTGAAATATCTTGCAAATATACATCTGAGCCAAGATTTCCACCCTGAGCCCAGTGGGGAGGCTCGGAAAGCTTATTGCAAGCACCTGTCTGGTCTTCAGAAGCCTTGATCTCCTACTGAGGTCAACAAGAGGAATTAGAGAGGCTGGTGGTTGCCATTTTTTTCTGCAAAGCCATGATCATGATCCTCAAATTTGCTACCCAGGGAGCTCTGTTCTGACCCCTCATGTTTGATCCCAGCAGGAGAAGTCATGCACATTGAGATGTGTCCCAGACACCTCACATTGGTGGAACCCATGTGGCTCTAACCAGCTCTCTTCAGGGGCACAGCAGCAGGCTGACTTTGGGAAAATACTGCTTTGTCCACCCTCTTCAGACCTTCCAGGCTGCTGCTTCTCCAAAACATCTGAGCGATGGTAAAAAAATGTTTGCCCTCTTTCCTCTCTCTCTGAAAGGAATAGCAGCCTCTGTGGACACATTTGTATTGCTAGCTTGACTGAAGTTAATAGGAATATTCCCCTTCTTCTCCACAGGGGCCATGTTTCTCCCTTGGGAGATCTGTAGGGCCATTCACCAACTTCACAGGCACCTCAGCAATTCCCCCTGTTGTCAACCTGAGCTTCTTAGAAATGGAGAGTGATCCCCGCTCTGTCTCCCGGTGATGTGACACCCCTGCGTTCATGCCTGTGTTGCTCCAAACAACACATTTTCTGAGCACACTGTGTTTGTCTGAAAATACACCAGGAGGGCTGCCCAATTTGGAAGTGACTTGAATTACAAAAAAAGCACAGCTGTCTTTAACAGCTCTCGAAGCTCATGCAACTAGTCTGCAATTTATTGACTAGGATTAGATGCTTATTGTCTATGACACTTTAAATACCATTACATTGAAGTTTATACAAGAAAGTCCAAGTTTTCAAACTGGAATCTTAACAATAACAGCTGGACCATTTGTTTATGTGATAGACAGAAAAGAATGACTTCTGTAATCTGTGTATTTGGCTTCAGGATTTTCTACGACATGGGGAGACAGAAACCTACCCCATCCCTAATTGAGGATTGTTAGACAGAGCCGAACACCACCGGCTAATTTGTCCCTGATGCTCAGGCTGCAGCCAAAGCTGGGGTTGAGTCCTTCCCCCATCCCCTCACACCTGACGGAGAAGCACTTGAAACCCTCTAGCCCACCTCTGACAGTCAGGGCTAAGTCTCCTGTCTCTCTCTCCCCCAGGCTGCTCACATTCCGCATTTTGTTTCTAGCATGAAAGACTTTGTTTTAAATCATAATAGTAACCAGGCTGTAATCACATTATAGCACACATGGAGAACTTGCAAAAAGTCATGTGCTTTGGATTTGACATTCTGATTTATGGTTGTGTGCTCCAGTTACACAGCTGCGATCTCATTTTCAACCAAGATGTTTTCTATTTTTCTATTACTTTGCTTCACCCTGTCTTCATGTTGAAGAAAATGAAAGCCACCAGGTGAAGCCAGCCCAAGAGGACAAATGTTTGCATGTTCTGGATCAAAACCATGATCAAATATTGTATGCTCTACTTTCATAAACAGCCTGCTACGGGCACATGTGGAGGCGGTGTAGATTCTTCATTCTGAGCCATTTGAAGTTTGAACAACAAAAATAATAAAAATGTCCAGACCTCTATTTATTCAGAAACTAGATCAGCCTATGAAATTCACATCCCAGCCACTTGATCACAGTGACTTCACCAAAGAAGGAAGAGGCTTTTGTAGAACGACTCCTTAGACATTTGAAGCAGCTCTCTGCTTGCTGGGTGACCCAACGCTGTTAGCTGCCTGCACTATCAAGCAAATTTTATTCCTGGGCAAAGCCCAGTGGAGGTGGCAAAGCCTTGCTTTGGTCGGTAAAGAGCAGATTGCAGTCATTAGCCCTTCCCTCTGTCAGTAACCCATTCACTTTGCATTCCTATGAAGAGTAGCAACATTCCAGCTTAATTAAAAAAGCGAGGACTTTTGCAGTAAATTGCATTAACGTTGGACAGGGGCCAGAGCTTATGTTTTACATGAACCTCTCTTGTCTTCAGTGGAGTAAAGAAAAGAAAATGTCATCAACATTCCTTTCACAATTTAGACACTGATGATCCATCTTTAGGGCTGGTGAGCATTACACAGAGCACAAAACCACCACTGCGTCCCTTACCAGGGGTAAATTACACATTACAGGCTCATAAACCTTAAACTAGGGTGTAAAATTTTACTAAGACCATCATTTTCAATATGGGTCAAGAAGGGTTTAGATGGAAAATATATTTATAGTGATTCTAGAGCATGAGTTAAGGATGTTGAAAAACATATATGAATGGAGCCTGTGTGGGCCAGACCTTGATCACAAGTCCTCGCTGCATCAAGGCTTTGTAGAGTATTTTGGGGCAAGTAACTCCTTTGTCTCAACAATGAGTGGTTTGCCTCCTATATAAATTCTCAAGGCTCCAAATGAGGGAATTTTCCATCTTCAGGACAGTGCTACTCCAAGGTAAAAACTAAGTGTAAAGGTAGAGCTGGGACTCAGAGCTGAGCATTGAAATTATGTGTTGAAAATGCTCTGGGTATCTCTGCAGATATGGCCACATCTCTCTGGGTTGTGAAGGAAAACTCCAGAAATGCTGTGTACAACAAGAACTAAAAATAACTAAAAATGCCCTTTTTTTTCTCTCTTTTTTTTTTTTCCCCTCTCCTTCCCCCCCCCCCCCCCCTTCCCCAGAAGTTCCCAACCTGCAGGGGCTCAATCCACAGCTTTCAGCTGCCTCTGCAGGGACATGTACTGTTGGGAGCTGGTAGAAGACACTGCTCTAAGCCACAGCCTGAAAGGGTCCTTGGTGACAATTTCTGCTACCCACAGGTTATCACTGGCAGACATCAAGAGTAACTTGTCTCTGGGGGTAATGAGCCTGCTCAGTGCTGGACCTACAGAGCAGCAAAAAAAATCACTACATCAAAAAACTTGCATGCCTCAGGTGAAAACTGCAGAGTGCAAACCTCCATTTTGCTCCACAGATCTTTGATGAAAAAGTCCAATATTTGAGAAAGGAGGAATAATTTTTTGTTTCACTGTTGGCTAAGTCACAATATTCTAACTATTGTAAAAACATTCATACCAGGTCTGTTGATCCTAAACATCTCTTCTCTACAGTGCCTGAAATGGGCACATACACACTAGTACTACTGTGCAAGTGCAGGATCATCTACTGCTGAGCCAAACAGAGCAGGAGACCACCAAAACTTCTTTTTCCCTTACAGTCCCTATAAATGAGATGATTAAGAAGATCTCTGGATTATCATGAATGTTGATCTTAGCATAGTAAAGAGCAAGGCAGGTCACTGGGACTTCATAGCTGTTGTCTAAAGCAAGAAAGAATGTGCCTGGCTTTATGTGGTTTTACCTGTCCCAGGACCAGCTCTGCTTCTGGCCCATAGACCCCCAGATGGACAGAGTAAGACTGAGTAGAATGACTTTACTATTATTTTACTTCTTTACTATGAGGGTGGTGGAACACTGGAACAGGTTGCCCGGGGAGGTGGTGAAGGCCCTATGGCTGGAGACATTCAAAGTCAAGCTTGATGGAGGTCTGAGCAACCTGATATAGCTGGGGATGTCCCTTCTGACTGCAGTGGGGTTAGACTAGGTGACCTGTAGAGGTCTCTTCTAACTCAGTGTATTCTGTGATTCTATGACTTGGGCAGAAAAGCCATAGCATTTATTTCTCCCGTTGTCACCCTCTGTTTCTATCCCTAGCAGAGCAAGTCAAAACATTTATGACTAAGGTTTTCCCAATGGAAAATGCTATTCTTTTGGAAATCAAGCAGGAACTTGTTCAGATGTCAATGACAGGCTTTGGTCAGGAAAAAGTCAAAACATTGCATTTTGATAGTGTAGTTTCAATTTATGACATTTTGACTTTTATATCATAATACAATCCTGTTCTATTAGAGTAGATTATGTAGTGCTACATAATGAGTTCTACTTTAAAGTTGATATAACGTCTAAGTCAAAACTAATTACCTCCTGCAAGAGTCTAACAAAACATCCCAGCACACCCTCTGTCAGTATTTGTGTCCTGAAGGCAACAGTACTCTTTTAATTCAAAACGAGAACGATTCTCATTTTACAAAACACTGCAAACTCTGGCAGAGCAGAAATTCTTGTTCCTGGCCTCTGTTGAATATCTGCCCAGTGTTTAGTGCTCCAAGATCATCTTTAAAAGCTCCTTAACTGATGGAAGTAATTAAGGGGTGCCACCATAATACTCACAGCCACCTGCCCATCTGCCCTGGAGACATGTAATCAAATTAAGATATGTATGTTGTGAATTTTGTTGTCCATGGTATGAGTGTCTTCACCAGAGCCTTTCATCTCAGGATTTTCTTTATATTTCATGACCAAATGTAGACATGTACTGCAGGCATGGTCGAGAAGGGTGACACCCAGACATCTTCCTCATGGCCATTTATACGGCCTACATCCCATATTGATTGGAATTCTGTGGCCTACATAGGGGTAATAAAGGAAAAACATCTTTACTATGAGAATGACAGAGCACTGGAACAAGCTGCCCAAAGATATTGTGGAGTCTCCCTCCCTGGAGAAAACTCACCTGGATGTGATCCTGGCCAACCTGGGCTTGATGACTCTGCTTTAGCAGATGAGTTGGACTAGATGACCTCCAGAGGTTCCTTCCAACTGCTACCAGTCTGTGATTCCATGATGTAAGATGACCTCAGTGTATCCTCAGATTATGTGAGGACCTGGAAAAGGTTGCCTGTGGAGGCTCCGTCCCTGAAGTTGTTTAAAGCCAGGTTTGATGGGGCCTTGAGTAACTAGTCGGGCTAGTAACTAGGGCCAGTAGGAGGTGTCCTTGTCCACAGTAGGAGGTGTGGAACTAGATGATCTTTAAGGCCACTTCTAACCAAAACCACTCTATGGTTCTATGATTCTAAGTCTGCCTGCGTGCCTTCAACCAATACATCTCTCACCATGTGCTCCTTCAGACTGGTCTAAGTTGGAGTCTAACAGTCATAAAGGTTCAGATTAACTGGAAAGGAAAATTTGGAAGCAATTTCCAAACATTTCCCCCTCCATTATTTTATTTTTTTTTCCTGAGATAAACCTTTCCCTTGAGGAATTCTATTAATTTGTCTTACAATAAATCTCAGAGCCCCAGAGAAGATCAAAGCCATTTGTGTTGGTCTGGTGCATGCAAAGATATGCCTTTACCAGAAAGACCTTATGTCTAAACCAAAGTTCCTGAGAAAACAGTTCTGACATAGTGCAAGTTCTACCATTTCTCTGCAAACTATGTAAACAAAATCAAGAGTTGAAATGATGTTTGTAATTCTTCTATTCACAGGCAGCTGCTCAGCCATGCACTTGCTGAGGACAGGATTGCAAGCACATGATGATTTAAAACAACAACAACAACAACAAAACAAAACCCAAAAAACAACCCCAAAACTTCTGTGTATTTTTGAGGGCAGGAGTGTTTATGGAAAATGGCTAAAAATAATTGCCAGGAAAATGGGCCCTTCCAGTTCTTGTAAAGTGGAAACATTTGGGGTATTTTGAACTAAACCGTCTTCCCAATGCTTTTGCCATGGATCATTGCAGGTGCAGAGGGTTTTGCCCAGGAAGGTTTGACTCATGGTTCCCTTGGGGAGATCAGGAGATTCTGCCTCTTGCGCTGCAGGTGGGTGGGATTTGAGGGTCAGATTCTCTGCAAATGGTGGAACATAAGCCCATGAGTCCATGCCAGGCATCTCACTTCACCACTTGCCACGGCTGGATGACTCCAGCCTACTCAGGAAAGGCTGAGATTTGCCACATGCTCCATGTCATGAAGAATACAAAATTTCCCTAAGCATCTGTTCCAATATTATTTTATTAGGACCTTACCAGGTTTGGGTTAGATGGGGCTTTGACAAACCTGATCCAGTGGAAGATATCCCTACTCATGGCAGGGTGTTGGAACTAGATGATCTTTAAGGTCCCTTCCAACCCAAACCATTCTATGATTCTATGATTAGCTGACACAAACCCTTGGAGAAAAGATGCATCTACAATAATTGTAGCAGCACAAGGCTAGGCTGGGAACCAGAGATGATATTGCACAACTAGGATAAATATTTCTTCCTGAGGCTTCACAGAGGCTGTCTGCCATGGGCAAGGGGTTTACAGAGCTGCTGAACTCCATACCTTGCAAAAAGACCCTGGAAGACAGATTATGTTTTCACATTGTTTCCCAAATTACTTTAAATGTCAACTTAAAAGGCTTTTAAGGTTTTTATTTCAAACGGAAGTATTAACTGTAACTGCCAGGGGCAGTTAGCTTGAGAGAAGCAATACCGTGCATCTTAAACAGGGTAGAAATTTTTATGACCCAAATTCTTCATTTATTATACACAGATGGTGAAAGAAGGCTGATGTCCCCAGTGCCCAGCGATAAATGGGCCTAGTCACAGTCTTCCATAGACAAATGGTGCCTGTCCAGAGCTTTCTGAATCTAAAATGCTGTTTCTCTCCTCATCCTTTTTATGTAGAGTAACATGAAGCATTTGCAAGTCTGAGTTTAATTTGTGGGGCCTCCATATTTTAGATGTAGCAGGATGGGACACAACACTGCTCGTTGCCAAGCACAAGCATTGACTCTGGGTGACTTGTCACTAGAAGTTAAGCATGCCCACTAGTGATGGTCATGTTGAGCCATCTAGTTCTCCAGGTGTTCAGAGACAGCTATTTCAATGTTCATTCATGTTGGTTGTGTCGATAAGCATTCATTGAAACCTGTGATGGAAATATAGCTCTACATGCCCACACTAGCTCATTCTTCCACTACTTGCACTCATCTGTATCATATCTGCTCCACTTCATGGCAATCAATAATTTTCATGCAAGACACCAAACAACTGTGCAGGATGTGCTGGTGTTGAGAACCTGAGTATGTGTTTGTGCAGTAGCAAGCACAGAAGGAGGCTTGCAAGCAGCAGGAAAGATAACCTTCTGCATCAATCACTAAACCAGGCAGTGCGAAGTCCACATCTTATTACTTGCTCTGGCACTGACCCATTACATAGCCTTTAGCAAGTTCATCCTCCATAAACCTACATTATCTCTAAAACTGTGAACTTCTTGGGAGTCCATCTCTCACCACACAGAACAGGGTGTCAGCTGGAGCCCTCACCCTCAGTATAAAAGGCAATAATATGAGAAGAAGGAGGAGGACATGGAAAGAAATATAAGAAACACTTTTACTCCTCTATTATGTTATCCTGGGGAAGAATATCTGCCTCTGATGAGGAGCCAAAATGGAGAAGACCAATCTAAGCCAGCTCCTCAAAGAGAGGAAGAATGTGTTTATGAAGTTCATTCTTCTCCTTATGTTCTCACTGATGCCACCTTGTCAAAAATAACATTCCATACATGGACATTGTTAGAGTTTTGTTTTACTCACAGTTGCTTCAGTGAAAACAGGCAAACAAACCCTGCAACATATTGCAGTGTTGATGCAGCAACAATACCCAATGGAAAAGCATAAGCTGTGTTTGATCTATGGGCAAGCAACCACACTTCCAGAGCCTTGGACCATGCAGTAGGATAAAGTATGTCAGGTGAAAATGATATTTGGAACTGGCCCAAGATCCATCCTGTAGCAGAAGTAAGAGTTCCTGTCATAATTACTTTAATTAAGCTGAGGGAAAAATTCTGCTTGAAATTGCTGATCCACAGACGCTTTTATGATAGAGGCAGTGGGCAAGGCCCACCTGAGAAGCATTTTGGTGTTGTGTTCATCAGCTCTGTCTGGGACAAGTCACCAAAGCTTTAGAGAAAAAAAAACCAAAACAATAACAAAACCAAACAACTAATTCAGGAGTGATATTGCACAAGGAGAAGAGGAGCAGAGCTGTGGTGAGGAAATAATGCTCATCCCTTGCAAGAGCCAGGAAATTCCAAAGCCTGTGATTAATTTAATGTCCTGTAAATGCTGTATGACAAACATGGGCATCAACTCTTCTTCAAAACCCTCTTGGAAATTCCAGACAGTACAACACCCAGCACATAATCCTGTAAGCTTTCTTTTCCAGTTCTGGGATCATGCTTACTGATGTGACACAAGTATCTCTGGCCTCTTCATACAACCATTTAGGTTGGAAAAGACCTTTAAGATCATTGAGTCCAGTCATGCCCTGAATTTGGAGAGGTTTCCACAGTCCCATGTCTCTAAGTGTCATATTTCTTCTGATTTCCACCTGTGGTAGTTACAGGCTATGCCTTTAAAAAATTTTCACAGATCTGGAACATAAAAGTGGCAGAGTGTAAATAAATCACCATTGGGTATAAAAAGGAAAATAATGATAGTTCTAAACAATCACATTGGAGAAGATAACAGACTTTCTCTTGTCCCTTTTGTGTACAAGGGGGTAAGCAGGGGGAAGAGAGGGAGAAGCTTTGGTCCGGGGGGAGGTGGGGGGCGTGTCGTTGAGCTGTTTATTAATTGTAAATATTGTAGCTACTGTATGTTTTGTACATATTCATTGCATTTCGTTGTAGATTGTAGTTTTGCTTGCAAATACAGCTTCCATTTGCTTCCAGCTGAGCTGGTCTGGTGCATTTAATGTTGGGGGGTGTGGGGAATGGAATTTTCAACCCACCACATCACTCTAAACATGTTCACAACCAACATAACAGAATTTTTTTTCATGCTGGTGGTCCATACTCAAATCACATTGAAGGAGTATATCCTTCTCTCCCATCTTCTATGTTTCTAAACCACTAGTGTCCAATTCAGGAAAAGGTTCTAGGTTGCACTTCACCTTGTGTGGCCAGTTTTCTGTCACTTCACAAAATTACTTCAGGTACCTCTTTAATAGTGCTCAGAACTGGCAATATCACCCAGTGTTCATTTCCCTGCATTTTTCCACTAGTGCCACATGTTCTTCAGGTGTCATGTCCTATCTCCAATCCCCTGGAAACAAAGGAGATTTTTCTTTACCTAGTACCCTATTGAAGATACAAGGGGTTGCTGGTGTAAACCTGTAGCCAGATCCCCATTCCTTTCTTTTTCACTCAAATCCAATATTAAAGTGTTGAGGGTTAGATTTGGAGCATTGTTTTCCCTTGTACAAGAAGTCAGTTATCTTATTGAATATTTATGATTATAAATTCTGTTAGAGCAACATGATCTGTCCTTTACAAAACCACATAGGATCGTGTCTGTGTCCCATGCTCTTGCTCCCCTCTTGCATCAAACTCTGCTCTCATAGTCTCCATAAAAATGAGATCACCTTATGGGCATGCAGTAGCCATAAGCATCCTGCTCTCCTTACCTCACTTGTGTGAATTTAGGCTCCAGTTTTTCCTTCCTCAGTCCCAGGACAGCAGCCCCCAGTTGACAGATTCATTATCCTTCCTTGCTACTGGAGCTGCAATTTCATGTGCTGGTGCTTTTAATACTTTCAGTGTTAGTCGTTCACTTAAACACCAGTTATTACTGGGTTCAGCAGAGGGGTAAGCAGGCAAAATTCTCCAGTCTGAGTTATACAGGTCACAGTAGATGATCTAATGATCCCTTTGGCCTTAAGGACTACAAATGTTAAAAGCATTATATGGCAGAGCCTTTAAAAAGCTCAATATTTTTGGCACTGTCCCCTTTCTCACTGTGATCTTATCAGCCATCACAAGCTGAATACTGTTGAAATTTATTGGTTACTTAGCATGAATGGAGGGCAACCAGAAATGCTCTGGGGAGTGTTGTAGATGATTCATATGTGGGAAACCTTCCTCCCCAATCAGTACTCAACCATATCTGCCCAGGATGTGGGAAAGGAGAAGCTCCATGCAAAGACACCAGGAGCCAAGCTGAAAATAAATAAAAGAAGATATTTCCCTCATGGTGGCTAACAGGACCAGTGCAAATCTTTGCCAAGGGGAAGGTTTACCTGGGGTCCTGGGGAGATTGGACCAGCACTCGGAGAAGCAATCCAGTAGGATCATTAAATAGATGGGTTACATCAGGCTAAGGAAATTCTCCAAGATAGAGGTAATGGGATTTTGGGGAAGAATACCACATGTATTTCTGTCTCTTTTTTTTTTTTTTTTCTGCTGGAGACAGAACCTGGAACAGATAGAGCCAGTTCAGAACTATATGGGTTGTTGCTTAAAATCATACAATGGTCATACAATGGTTTGGGTTGGAAGATCATTACATTTCAAGTTCCCTAGACCAGATTGCTCAAAGCCCTATCCACTGAATACTTCCAGGGATGGGGAATACACCATTTCTCTGGGTGGCAAGTTCCAGTGTCCCACCACCCTCACAGTAAAGAATTTCTTCCTAATATCTAGCCAAAATATCCTCTCTTTTATTGTCAAACTGTTACCCCTGTACTATCACTACGCTCCCTGATAAAAAAAGTCCCCCCTCAGCTACCTTATAGACCTCCTTTAAGTACTGGAAGGCTGCTCTATGTCTCCCTGAAGGCTTCTCTTCTCCAGGCTGAACAACCCCAACTCTCTCAGTCTATCCTCACAGCAGAGTGGCTCCAGCCTCTGGATCATTGTCGTCGCCTCTTCTGGGCCCAGTCAAGCAGGTCCTTGCTGCCTTGAAGCTGAGATGGAAATTCAAGTACTCCTGAACCACATTTCCATTGAAGGTCTTACACCCTTGCCCAGATGATGAAAGTCTATTCGTCTACCAGCACATAAATACGCAGGAATTTTCAAACTGTTGTATCTACAGCCCTAAGGCACCTACTGTTGGGCAGAGAAGATGCCCATTGTGTAATTTCCTTGTTAACAGCAGCACAGGGAGTCAGAAAACCATAGAATTGTTTTAGATGGAAGACACCTGCAAGATCATCAGGTTCAACTGTTAACCCAGCACTAGCACGTCCTGCAGCACCACATCTCCACAGCTTTTAAATCCTTCCGGGAATGGGAAGGAATTGTTCCTAACATCCAACCTAAACCTCCCTTGGTGCAACACGAGGATGTTTCCTTTTGTCCTGTTGCTAATAGTAGGTATTTTCCATGGAGAAAGTCAACAAACAATTTTCAAGTCTATTTTTATTTTACTACGTTCAAATTGGAGGAGGAGTGCAGAAAACAGCATCGTTTTCATCCAAAGGAGGCCTTTTCCACTGTCTGATGTTCAAGCAAAGACATTTCAATTTAAATTTTGTAAGAGGGGGGGGAAAAAGAAAAAAGAAAAAGGTTTTCATATAGCAAAATAGAAAAAATAAAAAAAGAATAAAAATAGTTGCGTTGCTTTATTTTATTTTTTTTTGTTCTTCTTCACTAACTCTACTGATCTAATTCCAGGATGGATAATTGTATTCTGACTGATTATTTTAAGACTGGAGCTCCAGTCAAGTAGAACATTCTTTTTTATTGGAAACCATTATGTGATGCTGGTTTCGATTACGGAGGCAGCCTGAGAAGACTCTGCTTTTCTTGCCTTGCTCTGCAAAGGAAACATATTCTAGAACTCACTCAGAGATAAATAGGAGAATTTTTTGTATTGACTTAAAATTCTGACAATTAAAATGCTTTCTACACACAGGACATTGTTGTTTTGCCTTGCCTAGGGATTTTCCTAGGGACTATGCTTCGAAATCTTTGTTGCTTCTTACCTGGGTAAAGTTTTCACAGGTTTGCTTAGGTCAAAAGCAACTCATTTTCTCATTCTTTACTTCCACAGGTTTCCCTTCATGGAAAAAATAAAATGAAGACTTAAGAGATTTGGGTTTGGGATTTTAAGAAAATGGCAAATCAATAGCTGTGTAAACATACAAGATTATGCTTATGGATGGGTTTTTAAAGTCAGTGTGGCCAAAAAGGATGAGAACATTATGAAAAAGGTCACAAGCTTTCTTTTGTTTGTGGTTTTTCATATTGAAAAGGGAAAAAGAGAGCAAACAACATAAAATTATTTTTTTCCTCATAAAACAAAAAAATATAAAGTTTCTTTTCCTTAAAAAGCAAGCCACTGCAAACATTTTCTTTGTGCATTGACAAAAAAAAAACCAACATATTTTTGTTAAAATATCATTCTCCTCAGAAGAATGAAACCAAATTATTTCTAATCACAAGCAGAGAGCAGGTCTGATTACTCTGCCTTATGGATTGATCTTAATGAGCAAATGATGGCTGTGAAGGACCACATTAAGCACTGAAGTGAGTAACCATTTGCAAAACTGCCTGTTAATTTTTTTTTATTAACCCTTTATAAACTTCAGCTATGATGTGTGACCAATGTAACTCAGCTTTTCCTTTCATAAACCTCGCTGGCACTTTATGGGTTTTGATCAATGCCCTGAGGGAAGCTCAGTGATTCAGCTCTTTCTGCTGGGAAATCAAAACCCTGCAGCTGAAAGGAACTTAATGGTAAATGGGATTATCTTCATGGCAGGTCTTCTAGAGATATTCAGAGACCAGAGAATGTGAAATCACTGCAGATATCACCTCTAGATCTAGGGCTTTGCTGCTTTCCATTAAGCATGTTGCTTAGCCAACAAAAAGCTGCACAAACCCATTGCAAAATTCCTCAGGTCCCAGTGAGGAAACAAATTCATCATTGTATATCATTAGACAGCTGAGGATATCAGGGCTATTGGGCACTGAGGACTGAAATTATTACTACAGCACTTAGAAGCTACAAATTAAAATTGTTCCTCTCCTCATCTGACCCCCTGACTATCTATGATGGGGTTTTCTCCATACGTACATTCCCCACAGTGCCTTTTTGGGTGATGACTGAGAGCCAGCCTTGCTTTGCAAAAGCTGCCTCCCCAAACTGCAGTTGGACCTGCAAGGTCAGATGGCTTAGGGTGTTTTTTTATTCAGACTATGTGAAAGACTCCAGAGGTCCTCCATAGAAGAGGCAACAGAGAGCAGATGGGCACAGTAACTTCCCCTGTGCTCTCTAAATCACATAGTGGGTCTGCTTCAAAGGGCAAGTTTATTTTCCAGTACAAGTATTCACTTTTCCGTACGCCAAAATCCATGGACTAGAAAAGAAGCCAATTAACATAAAAATATACAAGGACACATGTTCTCTGTTGGCTTCCAGGAAACTGCCTGTGATAGAGGCTATTTGCTTGCCTTCATACTGATCTCAGTGGTTCTTCTAGATAGGGTCTCAAGCCCAGATCCCACCTGGTGAGGGCTCAGCTTCATCCCCTGAATAGCAGCAAGCTTTTCGGAAAGCTCCATGTGCTGCTTTTGTTTTGCCCTCCCTCCTTCCCTACCCCAGTTTCTCCTTTCACTCACCCTAGCTGCTTGTACCACAAGTCATTCTCCTTTCATGCCCAGCCAGGAGATGCCACAGGGTTTGTAGAAATGTAGAATGGTTTGGGTTGGAAAAGACCTTTAAAGGTCACTTAGTGGCAGAGACATCTGTAACTAGAGCAGGTTGCTCAGAACCCCAAACGACATCACCCAGAATGATTCCAGGGATGAGGCATCTAGCACCTCTCTGGGAAACCTGGGACAGGTTTTCACCACACTCAATGACAAAAATATCTTCCTTCTCTCTAGTCTGAATCTACTTCTTTTAGTTTCAAACCATTATCCACTGTCTTGTCACAACAGGCCCTGCTCAAAAGTCTGTCCTCAGCTTTCTTCTTGGCCCCTTTAAGTACTGAAGGGCCACAAGAAGGTCTCCCTGGAGCTGTTTTTTCCTCCAGGCTGAACAACCTTCAGCCTGACCTCACAGCAGAGGGTTTCCAGCTGTTCCATCATGACTGTGGCCTTTTCTGGCCTGGCTCCAACAGTTCCATGTCTCCCCTATGCTGAGGACTCCAGAGCGGCCCCAGCACTGCAGGTGGGGGTCTCAGCAATGTGGAGCAGAGAGGCAGAATCCCCTCTCTCCACCTGCTGCCCATGCTGCTGGGGATCTGCCCAGGGACATTGTTGGCTTTCTGGGAGCTGGGAGCACACGTTGCTGGCTCATGCCCATCTCTTCATCTACTAAGATGGCTGAAAATGGCATTCACACTGGCAGCAGGACCTTTCAGAGCAGCTTCCCTCCCAGTTGTGCTCTCCTGGTTCCAGTACATATCTACAACTGCCAGAGTATGCCGCATCCTCCATCAGAATCAAGGTCCCTTGGCACATGACACGACACAGAGGCATGTGAAACATGGTATCCTGCCTCAGAGAAATTTCCTCCCCAGAAATGAGTCTGCAGAGCAAAACAGAGCTGCCAAATGCACTTGGGGGCCTCAGAAGGCCAGGCTTTCGGAATAAGCAGGCACCTTGGGCTGGGAAGGTCCTAGTACATTTCTGCAGCTATGTAAACAACAGTAAACTTCTCCTTTTGGCTAGGCTAGAGACGGATGGCATAACAGGAAATTCTGGTGGATGATTTTCTTTTTTGGAAACCACATGAAAGTTAACCAAACTTTCCCAAAACAGATGAAAGGTTTTGACCAGGAGTGATCAGAGGATGAAGCAGAAGTTTTAAGGGTGGTTGTGATCTGGTCTAACCCCAGGCACAACTATGCCAGGAGGTTACTGCTGTGGAAAACAAGCTATTGCTCATCGGCTGCTTTGGATGAACTCCTCTCCACCAGCTCATGTCCTTGGGATGTGATGCAACCCAAAGTTGGATACCAACAAGGAAAGGTTGCCCTGGGGGTTACCAGGGTGAAGATGGCAGACAAGTGACTACACTTCCCTGACTCTATCCAGCCCTGATGGTATATCTCCAAAGAAGATGAGGACCAGAGGAGCAGAGAAAGGTTAGAGTGTCAGGGACTGGTGCGGTTCTTCTTTTATAGGCCAAGGCATTTTATGGGGACTCAGAGCAAGCCCCCAAACCAGGTCTTTTGGCAAGCCAAGGAGATTAATTTGTTAGCTATTAATCTTCACCCAGTACAAAAGCTGTCAATATCTTCTCAGCCCTGAGCATGCTGTTGAGCCCACTGGTGGCTCCTGAGGTTCCTTTTGGCCTGGTTAGAGAGTCAGTGAGAAACTTAAAAAAGGAAGAAAAGAGGTCTTTCTGCAAAGCCAGTAGTGCCCAGCCAAGAGGCTTCCACACACAAGTGGCTTCTGAAACAGGAACCAACCACAGAGGTCTCAGCTCTTCCCACAGTACAAATGCGTGGGCTCGGCTGGAAACCCTGCTCCAGCAGAGGCTTTGCCTGCTGAACACCAGCCAGCAAGCGGAGGAGCCCAGCACCAGACCCTGGGAAGGAGGCACACCAGGTCTCCCAGGCCATTTTCCAGGGTCCTGTGACTTCATATGGGGTCGGGATGGGCAAGGAAAGGGAAGGGCCACCTTTGGGAAGGGAGCATCCACTGCAGCTGCAAACAAGAACATCTTCTCCAGCTGCAGAGACCTTGGTCCCAGGAAGTTTCCATGGGTCAGGACTTTGCAGGCTGCTCTGCAGTGTTTGTTTGGGTTGGCTTGCAGTCTTCCTGGTCTGTATGTTTACTGGGGCGGACATATCACTGCAGAGCTGGAGATGTGCCCTGGATGTCTCTAACCCAGGGGTAACTCACCATTAGGAAGTAGGGGCCTCCATGATTCATTCACATTTAGTCAACATTGATTGTGGTCTTAAGCAAATCCATACACAATCCTAGAAACTTTCTTTTAAGGAGCAGATACTGTCTCCAAAGCGCAGCGTTCAGCAAGCTAAAGTGAATGGTCTAGGCTGGGTTGTAAGACATGAGCTAACTGCCAGCTCTTATTTCCATCTGTGAAGGCAAAGGAGCCAAAATCAATAAATCATCATCATTGCCACCAAGAATTTGGTTTTATTGGATGATAATATATTTCATACTGGTGGGACCATGCACCAGCATCTGGAAGAGGAACATATGACATTGCTGAGAATGGAAGACAAGAGAAAAGAAATAAGTAAACATATCACATATGTTATAGGGAGATTACTGTGGGGTTAGTCTCTTCTATGACATCTATCTCAGAGGGGAGGGGAAGAGGAAGGTGACTCATAAACGTCCCAATATGAAGTGGATTATTCCACCACTTCACTCCCCTGTATCTCACACGTAGATGGATCCCTTCTCCCCTCCTACGCAAATGCAGTGCATGAGCCAGACCTTCAGATGACAGCAGGGGCTTTCCTGAAGCACAACACTCAGATCTCTATGACAGTGGGACTAAGTGTTTATATTCTTACTTTGAGGAGCAAGGTGTTTCAAGCAGGGCAGATCAGAGCTCTTGCCTTCAAGAGTCCCTCGTTCTCACCCTACAGAAATGAGATACCTAATGGTGGTATTGCAAACCACATGGTGGGCTGGTTGGATGGGTGCCATGGGACTGGTTTTGAAGCCACTGAGTCTGAAGGGAGCACCTGCTCTCAGCGCTGTGATCATCATATGCTCCAGTTCTCCAAATTGCTCCTTCTCATCTGCCTGGATGAGTTTTCTCTTCCTTATCTGCTGTCTGCATGGTTCATGCTATTTTCTTTGCCAAGGTAGGGACTTGCTAGGGGGAGAGAGTGGGGGGCAGTTAGCAAGGCATCTATGCAGAAACCAGGCACTTTCCTGCTGGCATTGAAAGTCTCTCTATACTGAAGCATTGCCTGCAAGAAGGCCTTTCCTGCCTGATGAAGACAGTCATCCCAATCAACTCTGGGTTGTTTGTGGGGGTTTGGTTTTGTTTTGTTTCTAGGAAGCCTAATATGGATATAATACAATGTACAGCCAACAGCCACAATGCAGCAGTGGCCACAAGCTGCTCAGAATGAGCTATGTACCCCCTTTTAATGCAAAGACCTTCCCAGGAGACAACCCCATCATTCCCAAGCGCAGCCCTGAGCTCTCTGAGCCTTTGCTCTTTCTCCTGTGCTGTGAGGAGGGTCAGGATGCACGCAGAGGGGTGAGCTGGTGCTCACTGCTCAGTCCTTGCTGCATCAGGAATCAGTGTCATTTCAGTTCCTGCCTCCCCTGCTTCTGACCATTTGGTCTTGGCCTCCTCAACAAGCTTTCATCACCCAATTAGAAACAGAGCAACCTCCTGCTACTTAGTTATATTTGGCAAGGCAAGTGCACACACAGAAATAATCTATAGAGCTCTCCCTGGATCAGCACATGCTTTGGAGGAGAGGTTTGGCATGTTCTCCTCCAGCCATGTTCCCCTTCTGCAGTTAACTGCCTCCACCGGTCACTGACGATCGGCAGCTCCTCTGCTCATTAAAAGCAGGAGCACCGCCCTTGCTCATTCTTGCAGCGTGGCCGCCTCTTGCTCTCATCCATTTGGAGCTACAAGAGAGCTGATGTCACCCATGTCCCGCTGAGCTCTGGGAGAGCTCAGCTCTGGGATTCCCTCCCAGTAAATATGGTGCATGTCCCACCAGGCGAGGTGCTGGGATGCAGGATCTGCAAGGAAGAAAAGGGAGCAAAGGTCATGTTTTCTGAACATCTGAGCTGTCCCTCATAAAAGACAACCCAAAGGTTGCTGTTTCACCATTTGGACATCACTGGCTTCTGCAGAGTTCCTCCAACTGATGCCACAGGACTGACAGAGTTCCCAAGTCGTCTATTTGCAGCTTGAGGGAGGTCTCAGTGGCTGGACTTGTCCAATGCATAGCCATATTTGCCTTTTCACTGCTAAACCCAGGGTGTGCTAAACCTGTTGAGGAGACATACACATGAAGGGTCAAGCAGAGGTGTGTGATGAGGAAGTCCTACTTCACAGTGTAAGGGGGCTGTGGAACATGTCTGAGTCTACCTGTGATATCTTGATTTTTCCCCAAACCTTGATTTTATGCCTGGCCTGGATGACGGATGAAGGCTCAGGCAAATCAGCATAGACTGCAAAATGCCAGCTGGGCTCTGCTCCTTCTCCCTCCAGTCCTTGGAATGAATCAGAGCCAAAGTTGCAGACCCTGAGGGCCAGTAACCACCTGGACCTTGGAGAGCAACCAGTTGAATGCATCTTGTGTGTACTGAGGCTGGAGGAAAGCTAAGGTCATGGAGTGACAAGGGGAGTGACATCACAGGCAGCACCCTGCTCCAACTTTTGTACTCCTGCAGTTACCCCATCACCAGGCTGCCATGTTCCGTCACACAACCCAGTTCTTCTAGGGCCAGTTTTCTTTCATTGTTGCCCAGGGACAGAGCAAGAGATAATGAGCACAAACTTGATCACAGGAAGTTCCATCTAAACATGAGGAGGACCTTCTTTATGTTGAGTGTGCTGGAGGACTGGAACAGGCTACTCAGGGAGTTGGTGAAGTCTCCATCTCTGGAGTCATTCAAAGCCAGCCTGGATGCTTTTCTGTGCAGCCTGATCTAGGTAAACCTGCTCTGGCAGGGGGCTTGGACTAGATGATATCCAGAGGTTCCTTCCAACCCCTATCATTCTGTGATTCTCAGAGGCCCAGATGTTGCATTTGAAAAAGAGCTTTGGATGCTTGGTCATCAGGGAAGCAACGTCATTCCTTAATTCAGAGAGGGGACACAAGTTGCATGCGTTTGTAAGGTGACTAACAAGGGGTCCTCACCACAGTGGGGCTGTCATGGGCTCAGCAAGAAAAGGCTATCAGGAGGTCACACAGGTGCCCTGGTTCGTTTTAATTTTACGGAATCACAGAATGGTTTGTGATGGAAAGGACATTTAAAGGTCATCTACTCCAACAACCTGGCAGTCAGCAGAGATTTCAATGAAGAAGTACAAGGAGTCCTCTAAAATCTGTTTGCTACCAAGCTGAGGTTTCCTGTAGAGTAATCCTCACCTGATGTTTTAAATCTGAAATAAAATGCAAAGAAGAGGCAGGGAGGGTGCACAGTCTCCATCTTCACATCAGGTGCAAGGCTGAGCATGCTGGTTTGTATTGCATTGCCCTGGTTATTGAGGGGGGTGGGAAAGAAAGTTCTGCTGTAGCAGCAATTATAAAATCATCTGGAAAAGGGAGGACACAAGGCTCCAGGGACCCTTTTTTCCTGAGGAGCTATGAGGAGGCAGGCAATAAAAAAGCAGACCTGGGAATAACCCTTAATGAGTTGAAGCAGGTCATGGGGAACGGACCAGCTGCAACACCTGATGGGCACATAAACAGAGCACCACAGGAGCACCCAAAAGCCCCTCTAGGAGGGATTTTTGGAACTCAGGTACTAAACTCTGCCTAAATCTGCTTTCAGGAACCTAGGTACATTTCTGGGTCTCATTTTTTTGCAAAAGCTAAAATTTGTGATGTTCGTAAAATCCTAGAATGGTTTGGGTTAGAAGGGACTTTTAAAAGTCGTCTAGTCCACCCCCACTGCAGTCTGTAGGGAAATCTGCAACTAGAGCAGATTGCTCAGAGCCCCAAACAACATCACCTGGAATGGGTTCAAGGATGACACTTCTATCACCTTTCTGGGCAATCTGACCTACCTCAAGGTAAGCCAATTCTTCATTCTCTCTTGTCTGAATCTCTCCAATTTAAATTTTAAGTCATCGCTCCTTGTCCTGTTGAAACAGGCGCTGCACAAAAGTCTGTCCCCAGCTTTCTTCTTGGCCCTTTTAAGTACTGAAAGCCCACAAGAAGGTCTCCCTGGAGCTTTCTCTTTTCCAGGCTGAACAACCCCAACTCTCTCAGCCTGGCTTCACAGCAGAAGGCTTCCTGCCCTCCCATCACTGGTATGGCCTCCTATGGCCCTGCTCCATCAGGTCCATGTCTCTCCTGTGCTGAGGACTCCAGAGCTGGCCCCCGCACTGCAGGTGGGGTCTCAGCAGGGTGGAGCAGAGGTGCAGAATCACCTCCCTCACACTGCTGCCCATGCTGCCGTGCACAGGTGGCTGTACACTATCTATTGCAGCTCGTTTTTAACCTGTTGGTGATTTCAGCCCAATTTGGAAGATGAGTAAAACTCTCCAAAAAATAATTTGGCTTCTGTAAATCTTGTGGAAATGGTTGCAGTAGAGAGATCTAATTTCTGGCCTGGGTGAGAAAAAGCTTCAGCCCTTAGGAGACACGAGAGTCCACATTGCTATTGCTCAGGGCATTTGGGTTCTTGTCAACTCTTCTCCCTTCCAGACCCACCTGACAGGGACAGCAGTGTGCGGGTAGGATGGGAGTGGGGAATGGTGGCCTTGCATGTTAATGAATCTGGGTAACAATAATAATTCTATTTCTAAGCACCCCCACCCCTGTCAAATCACTTGAGGCCCTGCAAAACAACCGCAAAAACAATTGCTCATTAATTAAAACCACACCAACCTCCCCAAGATTGCAAACAGATGGATAAACACATGATATGATATAATAGCTCAGGAACTGGGAATGGGAAAGAGACCACCTGTACCAGTCTGCTCTGGCGGGCAGAGTAAAGTTTAGACTGTACCTTCCTGGACTCTCAGTTCACAGCACTCACCACTACCCCAGAAAACATCAGGAACTCCCTACTATAAGGTGTAATGTGTCCCCAGAAAGACATAGGAGGGCATGACTCACGGCCTAAAGCCCTGCAGTAGCATCAAAATGCCCAGATGATCTTGGAGATACAGTATCAATTCCCCTCATATTAAAGAGTGAAACAGTCCTTCCAGTCCAAGATGGGGTCAATGGGAAATGTCCCTGCTTCATGTCTGGGGAGCAACACACAATCCTAATCTCAAATTGATCCCCTCAAGCTGGCACTGTCCACTCCGCCCTGGAACCTCTCTAAGGCTGCATAATCTACCACGCTTCAGACGAATTGGGTCTACAGGTGAGCTGTGAATCATGGAGTCTACCTGGTCCTGTAAATGCCTGCAGCTTGGGACTGAGAGAGAGAAAATGCAGCACAGCATGCGGGTTTAACAAGTCCCTCCCCAGCCCTTCAGTGCTGCACGTGTTTTTCATATGAGCATCTCCAGCTAGTCGCAAGCACAAGGCTTTACCTCCAGATCACCTCTGCTAAACAAGGAAACCACCATTCAATCCAGCCACCCAAATAAATCCAGGAATCACTGAGCCAGGCTTGGCAGATTGTGATTTAATCAACAAGGCACAATAATGACTTGAGCAATTCCGTCTTTCCCAATATCCATGGGCTAGACCTCTCCCCCTTGAGCCTGAAGCCCCACGGCAGCTGGGACTGAGCTTTCCTCCTGCCTTACTTCACCACACCTTTTGCGCATTGCAGACCTTACTGGAGAAAATGTTCCTGCAGCCATGTCCTGGGGGACCCGCGGAATGCTGCCAATGTTTTCGGAAAGGTGAGGAAGGGCTGAACTGACGCTCCTGACTCACGGAGTGAGCTGGCAGCTCTCCTCGGCCAGCTGGAGGGTGGGAACAGCTCCCCGAAGGACGGGGACACAGGGTGTGGTCTGAGCATCACCCAGGGAGCAGCCACATCTGGGGAGGAGGCTGGCTACAGGGGCTGCCAGCTCATGCACAATTCTCCTCACAGTGCCAGGCATGGAGAGGCGGTGCATGCTGACCACATGGCTCTGGGAAGGCACCTTCTTGGAAGAAGGTGGGGAAAGCCCTCTATCTTCATGTCTCCCACAGGGCTGCAGCCTGGTTGAGGTTTTAGATTAAGACAGGTTTTCAGGTTCCTCCAGCCCAGCCTGGACATCCATGAGATTTGTCACCCTGAGGTACCTGAGAAGCTGGTAGCAGGTGAGCCAAGCACAGACCTCATCATTACAGACCATAAACACACCTCTTGGAGCACAAACTGGGGATAATTTAGCCCTGGTTTACGCTGCATAAATTCAGAACTTTGCTTCTTCATAGTCTGTTCAGCTCTCCCCACTTTCATGGTAGTGTGTGTTGTTGAACAAATTAATTTAATGAGTTGTTGAGAGAAATTACAGTGTGTGTCATCTTGGGCATCTGTTTACATCTTGTAGGAAAAACCTGAAAGAGCATTGACTATTAGTTTGCAGGGGAAAGACTTTGTTTGCCTGACAGCCCAGAATGGTTTGGCAATGGAAAGGGCAGGTGTTCTTGTCCTGCACCATTGCACAGGGCAACTTTGTCCCCATCATCACTTGTCACTCAGCCTCCACACGTCCCAATAGCCCACAGACAGAGTTCACACCAGTGGGGGCATTTCAGGATGCTCCATGCTGACCAACACTTTTCACCCCCCAGCAGGGGCACATGGGAAATTCTTCATCTGGTAAAGCTCCTGTTATTGTGATTGACCTTAGTTTCACCTGGATCCTTATGAGAATACATCACATACTTTGCCTAAGACCAGGAATTTCTCTTTTAGTGAGCATATGTATCCCTGCTCATGAATTCTGACCCAATATGCCACATTCTCACCAAATGTAGGTGTTTTGCCTTTGATGCCATGAGAAAGTGTCCCATGCTCTGCAGAGGAGCACAGCCCTTGGCATTCATCTCACTTTTCAGGGCTGCATCCTTTTCTCCATGGACCTCCCTTGGAGAGGGATGCAGGGAGACAAGTAGACCTGGGCTGTGGGAGGGCTGAGACAAGTTACACAAGCTGATGAGCAGCCCAACTCATGGAGCTGGCAGGGATATAAGCCTGAATAGCAGAGGTCAGAATCTGGCCCAGGGTTATTAATTCTTGTTGCTCTGATGACATATGCAGCCCTGTGTGGCCACAGCACAGCTGGGGAGCTGCTGTCTTATCAGCTCTCACTCCTGGAAGGCTTCTCCAGCTCTTCTCCTCAAAGGCTGACTTTCTGACCCAAGGCAAAGCTTCATGCAACCACCGAGGAGCCAGTGGCCTATCTCAGGGCTAGATTCCTCCCCTCAGGAAATTACTGTGGGCCCTTGACTGATCTCCAGTGGACCCATCCAAAAAAAGAATAATACAGCTTTTCTGCAGACAACTCTATCTTTGCTACATACCAATCTCATGACAAACCAGTTGGCACACGAACGCAAGCACGAAAGCAATTTGGCTTCCCTCCTTCTTATGTTGACAGCTTTAAAGCCGCTCTCTTTAAACTCACCTCCTGTAGGTGGTTGAGCAGCAGAGCCAAAGGCTGTGATTACACTTCCAGAATGTTTGTTAGCTGCAGGTCCCCAGGCACTGAGTTCTGGAAAATATTTTTCAAGCAATGTCCTCAGGGTCAGAGGCAGGTTCTCTGGCTTGTTCCTGGCTGACTTCACACTGGAGTATGCATGCCGCAGCAAATGTGTTTTTTAGGACTCCTAGGCAGACAGATCTGATCATCTCTCTGGGTTCTCGTACACTCAGATCCCATCCCACACCATCTCTTCATGCTGCAACCTGGTGGGATTTGCTCCTCACATGGACATCTGAGAACAAAGCAATCAGAGAGGCTCTCTGGGCCCATCAGATAAGGCAGGCACATCTTTCTGAACTTCATTACTAAGAAAGCAGTGTTCTGCCCCTGCTCAGCTGGTGATCACACCATGCAGTGCAGGAAGAACAGATCAGGAGAGTCACAGCATCACTAGCAAAGAGAAAATATTCTGTGAAGTGTATGGGGGGTAATTGCAGTGAACTTTAACTGCAGCAAGTGAGAAAGAGAATGAAACACCCTTCTGGTAGTCCACCAACACTGAGATTGTGTAACTGGCCCAGGTCATCCATCTGGTTGGACTTGATGATCTCAAAGGTCTTTTCCAACTGAAACAATTCTTTGAATCTATTTCCTTACACAAGAGAACCTCCACCAAAACAGCCTCCAGCCATGGATGGGAGGACATCCTGCAGTGCACAGGTTTTCTCAAGATAGATGCAAACACCCATTAAAGCAGTTAGGACCTCAGCCTCATGCCATTTGGGGTCTAACCATCACCACTCTGATAACAGTTTCCCCTGGAGAACACCTCGGTTCTTGGAGGAGATATGGGAACCCAGCTCAGGCTCCAAAGAAGACTGATCTGGCTTGGCTCATCCTGCTGTTGAAGCTGGGTGTTTGTGTGCCTTTAGGGCATCATTATATTCCTGTCAAACTCAATCAATGAAGTTAAAACTGTGCTTTAGAGCTGAAATTTTGTATTCCCACTAAAAACAAAAACAAAACTCCCCCAAAAACCCACCCAAGAGATTGTTTACATTAGAAAGGAGGAAAAGAGGTGAGGACATGGCAGAGTAGGAAGCAGCTAAGCAGAGGCAGAGGTCTGTTCCTGCAGGGACAAGGAACAGCACTGTGACGTTTAAAGGTGGCACGCTCAAAACCAGCAAAAAGAAACACTTTTCTACCCAGTGTGTGCAGCTAAACTATTGAATTCCCAGCCTTGAAGCTAAACAGTGTCTCATTTTACACACACCACCCAACGAGCCTCAGTGCTACCTCCCAAGTCTTAAGTCATTTCACTGGTGATGCTGGAGAAGGGAATGAGAAAAAGGAAACAGGCTGACATATCCAACCTGCTGAAATCACAGTCAAAAGGGGTTTAGCTATGAAGTCAATTTAAAGGAGAAGAAGGCTAGGGAGGGACTGGTCAGAAGGGCTTGTAGCAACAGGACAAAGGGCAGTGGTATGAAACTGGAGCAGGGTAGATTTAGTTTGGATATACGGAGGAAGTTCTCTATAATGAGAGTGGTAAACTACTGGAACGGGCTGTCCAGGGACATAGTTGATGCCCTGTCCCTGGAAACATTCAAGGGACTTGAAGGGGCCCTGGGCAGCCTGATCAAATTGGAGCAGGAGCTCATTGCAGGGAGGTTGACAAGAAGACCTTTGAGGGTCTCTTCCAACCCTTCACAATCTGTGAATCTGTGAGAACAGCTTTCCTTGAGCTGCGCATCATTTTGGTGGCTACAAGGCTTCTTCACCTTTTGTGGTGGTTTAGGCTGGGTGCTGGCCTGGATGCCACTGCACAGACCACACCTGGGAGGTCCCAAGGGGTGGGCCCAGCCCAGGGGGTGGTCACAGGAAACCAGGTATTCCATTCCCATAATGCCCTGCTTCCCTATAATAGATCAGTACGGGGTCTTCACTTGCTCTTTCTTGCCCTGCTGCTGCCTAAGTAAAATGGTGTGAGCCACCTCCCTTGGGCCTGCCCAGGCCCAAGGCTGGGTTGGGGGGGAAGAAAGAGCCCTGAGAGGGGGGGAGGTGTGTACCCCCAGGTGGGGATGGGACGTTCTGTTGTATGTTCTGGGATTTCTCTCTTTTGTCACAGTGCTTGTGGTTCTCTGTAAAACTTTCATTGTTGTTTTGTATTGTTTTTTCTATTTAAACTGTCCATCACTTTTGCAATCCGTTTGAGTCATTATTTCTGCCTGTGGTGGGGAGAGGGGTCTGCCCCAACCCATTACACCTTTGTTAAATGTGCCTAATGCAGGACCACCTATTGCTTGCAATGGATATAGGGCCAAATACCAGCTGGTGGAACATCCATTTCACCTGAATTATTTCAATTTAAAAATTAGTACGACGAATCTAAGATTAAAGGTACTCTATAGTGCAGTAAAATAGCAGGTCACATAGTGGTTGCTATTTGGCCTCTTGAATTCTTCTTTGAAATGCTGAGCCCCACATACAGAAAAACCCAATTTCTCTCCTCTTCCAGTTCATAAACAAATTACTTATACTCCTCTGGTACTTTTTTTCTTTTTCCCCCCACACTGTCACTTCTGTTCACATCTTTGCACAAAGAGAAGCAGAAACTTCTTAGCAAACTCAGAATTTCCTTCAACGAGAATCACAGAATGTGTTAGGTCAGAAGGGACCCTTGAAGATCATTGACTCAATGATTTTAGTGGTCTTTTCCAATCAAAGCAATTCTATGTATCTATGATTCTATATCAAAGATCTGGCATTGCTTTCTGTACAAAACTAGCTCTGAGCAGAACCTGTGCACTAACATGTCACACACAGTGCCAGCACACAAGGGAAATAGTTGGAAGTGGAAAAGTTATGGAGACTATAATTAGAGTGCTCAAAGTTAAAGACAGAGGCAAACTCTGCCAGGAAAGGTTGTTTTCCTGCCCTGCGGGCACTCTGACCTTAATGCCACAAGTTGCATACAACTGGTTCACCTCTTCCAGTTCCAGTAATGGGGTGGGAGGGAGAAAGGAGGGGGATCTCCCAAGAGCCGTGGCCACCTGGGGCTGATCTCTGCATATGCATGTATGCCTCATCTCCATGATTGATACAATAAACACAAAAGACTTTTTGTAGGCAACCTGTGGTCTTCCAAAGATGCTAAGTTCTATCAACATGCAGTACACCATACCCTCTTTATTCCTTCTACACTTATTTTCTGCCTGTCTGTTTATTGAACAAAGCAGCTCCATAAAGAGCTTGCACTTTTATCTTCTGTGTCAGGGGATCCAGCAATCTGGTAGCTTGTAGCAGCTTGGAGTTCTCCATCTCCATCCTTCAGCCCACCAGCACATGAAAAATCTATGCAGACTCTCCAGGAGTTCCACGTGAGTGTTTCCTTGTTACTGTAACTTGCATTCAGAAGGATTTTTTTTCTTCACAAACTTTCCCCTGGGGTCCTTTTCTTAAACATGGATTGCTTGTAATATTCTTGACGTTTATTCATTGCATCGCTAATAACTATTAGTATTCAAGAGGTCACATTAAAAGCCTGGTAGGTTTCCAGCCGCAATTATCCTGCTTTGTTTTACTTACTTGTCAAAGAGTTGGTCTAGGGGGTTATGTTTGTTCTGCTGAAAGAAAGCTTTATGGCATGTTTCAGGGCTGACACTATGACACTAGTAGACCAGACAATCTGTCGTTGGAAAGAATTTCTGCAAATCCCCAAAGTTTTTCTGCATTTCTATGCTGTCATCTAAAAAGCAGCATCTGCTCTGTAAGGCTGCCAAAAGAAGGTCATATTTTTATTTTTACCAATAAAAGAAAAGGACAAGCCTGTCGTTCAGGCACTAGATGAGCCTTTAGGTGGCCTGGGGTTCACTTCCCAATTCAGCTATGACTCTGGGCTGTGGTTCCAGTGGCGATGGGTACCTTTCCTGTTTGGAAAGCAAGGAAGGGCTTTCCTTCTGCCCTTTGGAGTAATGTGGTTTTCTAGGGTGATTTCCAGGCAGAAGATATCTTACTTATATGCATAGAGAAAGAGGATGAAAATTGCCCAGCACTGCAGACAACACTTTTGGTCCCTGCATCTCACCACTTCTCATTTTGCCCCTGTCTGTCTAGCTTCCCTTCATCTACCATTACCTGTTATCAAACCCCAGCATCTTTTAATTTTTGCAGTCACAGAATCCCAGCGTGGTAGGGGTTAGATGGGACCTCTGAAGCTCATCTAGTCTGCCAACCCTCACTGCTAAAACAGGGTCATCTTCAGCAGGTTGCCCAAGCTCACAAAGTCCAGGTGGGTTTGGAATCTCTCCAGAGAGAGAGACTCCGGAGCCTCTCTGGGTGGCCTGCTCCAGTGCTCTACTACCCTCAAAGTGAAGACATTTCTCTGCATGTTTAGGTGGAACTTCGATGCTCCAGTTTGTGCCCATTGCCCCTTGTCCTATCGCTGGGCACTACTAGAAACATTCTCTTGTTCCCCACCCTTTAGATATTGATCAGCACTGAGAAGATTCCCTCTCAATCTAAACAGCCCTAGGTCTCTCAGCTTTTCCTCCTCACAGAGATGCTACAAACCACTTGGCATCTTTGTAGCCTCAGGTACACTCTCTTCAGTAGTTCCCTGTCTCTCTCGAACTGGGGAGCCCAGAACTGCACTCAGTACTCCATCTGTGACCTCACTAGGCCATAGCAGAGAGGAAGGAGAACCTCCCTTGACCTGCTGGTCACACTTTACTTAATACACACAATGTATGCCTTCCTCCTAAATGAGGTTTTCCCCCTTGGTTTGGCCTTGCCACAGCTTTGAAAACAAACAGCTCACACTAAAAAAAACCAAAACCATTTCTAAGGGAGGGCTCTTTTCATGCCATCTTTGCTAATGGCATCTCTGTTGGAAACTGTCAGTTGAATGCTGTTTGACACATCCCTGGCTGTCACACATGGAGGAGAGCCAGAAAACGGAAACCTTTCCAAAAGGGATGAAATTTCAATGGAAGTGTCAGTTTTTAACTTAAGTCTTCTCAAATATTACATTCACAAAAAAGAATTCACCAACAGCTGCACTTCTAAGAGACCAAGGGACTGATTACATCTGTCATGTGGATAATATATTGCCCTTTGAATGGTAGGTGTGTACCCCGAACCTCAACATGACCAATGAAATGACTTCAAAGATGGTGGTGGGTGGCAGTGGTGGTGGTAGTGGGCAGGGCTGGAAGGCAGGGGAGAGCCTGAGCCTAGTTCAGGTGCTTTCAATAAGTCTCCTGTGCTTCACAAAAAGATGCCTTAAAGCCCTTTGGCAGTTTCAGCATTTTAACACCTATTTTTGGTTGTGCAATCAGCCACTATTTGTAAACAGATTCAGAAAACAGTATAAGTTAGTTGCATTCAGATTCTAAACAGAAAACGCAGCACTTCAAATGCAAATAGGAGACATCCTGTCTACAAGGACATTTAGCCAATTGCTTGATGCATTTGGTTTCAAAGATGGTTGACTTCCATCCAAAAGACACAGATGGGATGACTTAGACAAAAACAGCTTTTAATTTACCACTTATGTTGCGTCTTTACTTTACCTGCTTCTATTAGAGCAATAGGGGTGCAAACACAGACCTAGAAAGAGCATTCCTGGTTTGAGTTCCAGGTTAGATGCATGAAGAAACTGTCCTTAAAATGGCCCTTCTGCACTGAAATGCCAGTTTCCAGAGTCAGATGAAAACTCACAGAAATCAAAGAGAGTAGATCAGGTCCCTTGTGAAATGGGGAAATCTTTATCTAATTTAAAATACAGTTCAAAGGTTCAATATTTACCATCTAGGGACAGAGCTGTAGCTGAAATACTCTGCAGGATTCTGTGGGATATCCTTCTCTTTTATTCCCGCAAAACAGTGGCACAGCTCTCTTGCAAAACCTATTAAGAAACATGGTGAAGTTTCACACCATTTAAGTATTAAGCCAGATGGTTAATTCATACTCAAGATATCCAGATACTTTGAGGGGTGATCCAAAGTCTTCTCGGCACCATGGAAAGGAGACTCACAGAAACTTCCATGAGCTCTGTACTAAGCCCAGCAGGCATCTACTGGAAAGGGCAAGGAAAAAGGCAGTTTATTCAGTTGCAATAAAACAGACAAATTAGATAAAAATAAAACCTATGAGAGACCAGTCCACGTGTCTGCAAGGGGTATAAGTTTCCATCGACCTCTGTGCCTCAGGGACATGAAATAATTGTGATGCTTATGTGCCAAAAAAACCCTGTGTAAATATTGCTCATCGCTAAACAAAACAAAAGGTTGTTTGACCAAATCAGATGTGACAAAACAAAAAAGAACACCACAAGGAAGTAAACATGTGAAGTCCACATTTTCTGAGGGACTCTGAATAATGTTCTAAATGAATATTTTGGAGCTTGGTTTTGTGCAGGTGCTAGGAAGTTTTCTACTCGGAATGCCTGGAATATTTTCTCCACTACGGGGAAATTAATAAATGCTAGTATGCTTGAGTCTTTTGTGCCAATACTAACCATTAACTTTTGGCTTCAAGCCACAACTGTCTACTTTGCAGTGGATTCTGCCACCACGGGAAAGGTCATTATGGGCCTGTACTTTCTTCTCGTTAGTGTGTTCCAAATAATTAACAGAAGTTGTTCAGCAGATGGTTCCCTTTCTGTCAGCGAGTACCTACAGTTTAATGGGTTATGCTGGATTCCTCACCGTGAGTGGGTGAGGCTGGAAGGAAAATTAAAACTGTATGAGCTTTGATCCACCCACTTGTAATTAGTTCTTAAGGTTTTACATAATAGAAAATATAAAGGAGGTGGGAGAGGGGAAATGAAATCATTATAAACTGAGAGATCAGCAGCAGCCATGTAGAGCTGTGATTACGTTACTCAACGACGTCTCATCACTGCGCAGCCATGGAGTTGTAATTGTTTCAGCTGGGGATTTGAAGACTTACTAACTGTATGTTTTTCAGCGTCCTAGTCTGGAGATTCAGCAGGAAACCAAAAAATATATAGGAGATGCCTGTGTTTGTAAACTGACAGCGATGATTCCCCTGTGGCCTTACAGCAGCCAGGGGCCCAACCAATAGAGGATGAGCAAGCAGCCAAGCTCTTTGCTGCAAAAAAAGTACCCTTGCCCCAGGAGTTTACACTGTCAGCAAAGACTGGTCAGGAACTGGGATCATTAACTTAATTTGCAAAAGGAAAACCAAAACTCACATCAAGAATTTAAGGGCTGCCTCTTCAAAAAGCCCAAAATGGTTTCCGTTCCATTACAAGCACTGGAGTTTAGCAGTTCTGTGGTCCAGACCCTCTTTGCTTCAAAAAGAAGGTCTGAGCCATCCCACAGAGACTGTGCCTCTCTATCTTCTCTGGCTGCAGAAGGAAGCCTCTGTACAAGACATCACACTGGTAGGAACACTCCAGTTTCCATGGAAAAATAGTAAAAATCAGCCCATCCCAATTATTACCATTGGAATTTCTTCTGCTCTTAGCTCCACTGTCACAGGGCAGAGGAGTATCCAATGTGGCAGGCCATCACCCATCTTCTCTGCATTTTCCCCTCACACTGTTGCAAAAGAGTGTTTGAAGGAGTTTTGTCAGGATGTCTGTGAGGAACCTATGTTCAGGGGTTTTGATTGCTTCATCCAAGCATGGGTGAGAGCATAAAATCCAGCACACACATGCAGGGATCTGTGCAGAGCTTCTTGATACTGAAGTGACAAGTGGCATGAGAATAGGACAAGGGATAAAATGAACTGGTACAAATGAGATGGAGAACCATAGAACCATAGAATGCCTTGGGTTGGAAGCGACCTTTAAAGGTCATTTAGTTCAACCATCTAGGAAGTGCACTGGTAGCAGGACATGGTGAAAGCCACATGGTGAAAGCCACATGCTGGGACAGTTACCTTTGCAGGACCTTTATAGGTGGGCAGCAGTGGCTGCAATAGGTCACATTGCAGTAACCTTGTGACAGGAAAAGCTTGAGCAAAGTTGTAGCTCCACTGATGGACAGAAGAAAACACATCTTCAAGATGTGCTGCAGAAATCAAAAGTAAGTATGAGAAGGGCTTGTAGGTATAGATGCTCCAGAACTGCAATGTGAGGAGTAAGCACTACATGAAGTGAAGAGGCGAGGTACCAGGGAACTTGAATAAGCTGCTCAGAGAGTTTGTGGAGTCTCCATATCTGGAGGCATTCAAAACTCTCCTGGACATGTTCCTCATCGATTTAATCTAGGTGATCCTCGTCTGGCAGAGAGGTTGGACTAGATGATCTTCAGAGGTTCCTTCCAACCCCTACCATTCTGTAATTCTGTGAGGTGACAAGCACTGCTCCAAGGCAAGGAGTAAGATACAGAACCGATAGGGGACAGGGGCACAAGACACCACCATGAGTATTGTTGCGAGAGGAGGACATGTGGACAGTGCTGATGGTGGGTTCAGAATGGGGTTTTTAGAAGAACTGATGACCCCAGTCCATGGCCAAGCCTCAGATATGGCTCCCAGTGATGATCAGAGGATAAGACCAGCAGCAAGCCATTCTGAAAAAGCTGTGTTCTTAAAGATGTCGTGATCTGTTCACATTGACTGCAGCCTGGGCATGAAAAGGCTTCACAGCTGCCCAAATGCCAGTAATGGGACTGGGGACTGCAGGGAACTGAGAAAAACAAGAGGGACATTTGGGATCTTTGCAGTGAGGATCTAGTTAGCTAATGAGCATGTCTTTTGCATTGTCCTCTGTAACTACAATTTGAAGACAATTGTCTTCTTTTGTTTCTGGGAGAGAAAAAAACGTCCCTTAGGGAGCTGTGGTACTGATTTAAAAAATGCAAAACAATAAAACGAGTTTTACTGAAAAAGTAAAATGAATTTAACTCTTGTGTTCATGAGTTCAGGAAAGAGGATATTTGGAATAATGCTGGAGGTCATGATTCTGAGCGTGTCCTGATCTCTCCATATTCACTAGCAACTCTTGCCTCCATTACTTTCTCATTCATGATGCACATGAGCTGTTTCTTCTCCGAATCAGGTGAGTGTTCAGGCGTGGTGTTCAAACGGCATGTCAGGTCTCCCAGCAGTGTCCCTTGCCATGTGTGAGCCCAGACTGATTCTCAAGCCACAAACCTTAGCAGCTGAAGGAACGAGCCTCTAGCTTCTATATGGAGTCAAAGCCACTAGAGGGAGTCGAGGTGTTTGCATGGTTCACACATCCATTCATCTCTTTCTCACTCTGGAGAAGACCAGGAACAGAAAGGGAGGAAAACACAAAATTGCTCAGGACATTTCTCAACTCCCACTGGTTTACACTGCAGTAGCTCCACTGACTTCAGTGTTTCCAGTGAGCAGAGCTGCTCTAGGTTTCCAGCAATGTAACTCAGCAGAAAATGAGTCCCAGAAAATGAGTTGGAGTCCCAGGAAATTTATACATGTCAGGATCCCTCAGGAGCAGTAAGACGAAAATAAGAGTACAAAAAAAAGTTGGGTGGTGGAGATTATGGAAGGAACATGCATAACCTACAGGGAAAGCCTAGAGGGATTGTGTTAATTGGGTTTATAGAGGAGAAGGCTGAAGTAAGCAACAGGGCAATGGACTTGTAAAGAAAAGGCTGTTTTAAAAGCATCAGGCCTCACTTGTTCTCCATGCTCAATATGGGAGGATGGGATGACGGTTCATACTCTCCATCCCAGTGTCCAGAAAGGCTCCTCCTTGCATCACTGCAGCAAGCTGAGGTAGAAAACCTCTTGAGATCCTGCAGCCCTGTGCTTGCATGAGCTGTTGCACTGTGCACCACAACCCCAAGGCAAGGAAGCGTGTACCAAAGGTGAAGATGTGTAGTTGTCTGTGATGGTCCATCCATACAGCTAGCCTTTATGTATTCCCTTTTGGAATGAGCACTGTGATTAGCAAAGAGGAAAGAATGTCCCTTGACATGTTCACAGTGACTGTGGTGCTTTGGCCCTGGATGGGGGCCAGATGCCCACCAAAGCTGCTCCATCATTCCCCTTCTTAGATGGAAAGGGGGAGAGAGGAAATACAACCAAAGGCCTGTGAGTCAAGATAGAAGTAGTTTAATAGGATGCAAAGCCAAAGCAAAGGCCACACATGGAAAGCAAGAGCAAGAAATATGTTAATCTCTACTTCCCATCAAGCCAGATGATGTTAGGTCACTCCTGGGCATCAGGGCTCCAATACGCATAGCAGCTGCTCTAGAGGACAGACCTCATCAATGAATGTTCCCCACACTTCTTTCTTTCACTTAGCTTTTGTATCTGAGCTGACATATGGTATGGAATACCCCCTTTGGCCAGTTTGGGCCAGCTGGCCCACTCCCAAGATCTTGTCCACCCCTCAGCATGCTCTTGGGGCAGGGGAATGTAGGAACAGCACAGCCTTGGTTCTTGGCTCAGCAGTAGCCAAAACACTGGTGTGTTATCAACACCCAGCTACAGCACTGCAAAACACAGTGCTACAAAAGATGCTCTGGGGAGAATTAACAACTCCATCTCAGCCAAACCTAATACAATCTCCACCCCTTATTCCACACCATTCACGTCATGCTCAGGTTCCACATAATTCAATGCATGCAACCATCTCACTTGATTCTCATGCTGAGAATAACTCTTTCTGTGAGGAACTTTCTCCTCACCTCAAGCCTAAACTTCCCCTGGCGCAGCTTGAGACTGTGTCCTTTTCTTCTGGTACTGGTTGCCTGGGAGAAGAGACCAACCCCCTCCTGGGTACAACCTCTCTTCAGGTAGTTGTAAAGAGCAATAAGGTCTCCCTGAGCCTCCTCTTCTCCAGGCTAAACACCCCCAGCTCCCTCAGCCTCTCCTCTTAGGCCTTGTGTTCAAGGCCTCTCCTCAGCCTCATTGCCCTTCTCTGGACACATTCAAGTGTCTCAATATCCTTCTTAAACTGAGGGGCCCAGAAGTGGACACAGTACTCAAGATGTAGCCTAACCAGTGCTGAGTACAAGGGCACAATGACTTCCCTGTTCCTGCTGGCCACACTATTTCTGATGCAGACCAGGACACCATTTGCCTTCTTGGCCACCTGGGCACACTGCTGGCTTATGTTCAGCTGGCTGTCAACCACTGCTCCCAGGTCCTTTTCTACCTGGCTGCTCTCCAGCCACTCCAACCCCAGCCTGTAGAACTGCATGTGGTTGATGTGGCCAGTGTGCAGCACCCGTCACTTGGACTTGTTGAATGCCATCATGTTGGACTCTGCCCATCTCTCCAGCCTGTCAAGGTCCCTCTGGAGAACCCTTCTACCCTCTAACAGATCAACTCCTGCTCCCAATTTGGTGTCATCTGCAAACTTACTAATGGTAGACTCAATCTCCTCATCTAGATTATCAGTAAAGATATTGAATAGGTCTGGGCCCAGCACTGATCCCTGGGGCACACCACTAGTGACTGGCCGCCAGCTGGATGTGGCACCATTCACCACCACTCTCTGGGCTCAGCCCTCCAGCCAGTTCCTAAACCAGCACAGGGTGCTGCTGTCCAAGCCACGAGCTGACAGCTTGGCCAGGAGTTCGCTGTTGGGGACAGTGTCAAAGGCCTTGCTGACGTCCAGGTAGGCTACATCCACAGCCTGCCCACGTCCACCAGACGGGTCACCTGATCATAGAAGGAGATCAGGTTGGAGAGGCAGGACCTGCCCTTCCTAAATCCATGTTGGCTGGGCCTGATCCCTTGGCTGTCCTGCAGGTGTGCTGTGATTGCCCCCAAGATTATCTACTCCATAATCTTTCCTGGCACTGAGGTCAGGCTGACAGGCCTGCAGTTTGCAGGTTCTTCCATCCAGCCCTTCTTGTGGATGAGCATCACACTGGTCAGTTTCCAGTCATCTGGGACCTCTCTGGTAGCCAGGACTGGTGGTAAATGATGGAGAGCGGCTTGGGCAGCTCATCTGCCAGCTCTCTCAGCACCCTAGGATGGATCCCATCTGGTTCCATGGATTTGTGAGTATCCAAGTGGCTCAGCAAGTCCCTAACAACTTCTTCATGGATTTCAGGGGTACTACACTGCTCCCTGACCCCATCTACCAGTTCAGGAGGCCAGTTATCCTGAAGTCTTCCTGCCTTACTATTGAAAATGGAGGTAAAGACAGTATTTAGAACCTCAGCCTTTTCCTCATCTTTAGTTACAATGTTCCCCTCCAGGTCCAATAAAGAGTGGAGGTGCTTCTTGCCCCTCTTTTTAGCATTAATATATTTATAAAAATGCTTTTTATTGTCTTTCACAGCAGTGGCCCGCTTAAATTCTAACTGGACTTTTGCCTCCCTAATTTTTCTCCTACATGATCTAACAACATCCTTAAATGTATCTCAAGTTGCCTCCCCCCCTTTCAAAGGCAATACATCCTCTTTTTTTCCCTTAATCCCTTCAAGAGCTGGTTGCCCCTCCAGGCCAGTCGCCTTCCATGGGAGCCCATCTTTTGGCACGTGGCCACAGCCTGTTCCTGTGCCTTTAAGAGCTCCTGTTTGTAGTAGGTCCAACTGTCCTGGACCCCTTTGTTCTTAAGGGCTGCTACCCAGGGTACTCTCCAAATGAGTTGTTAAATAAGCTGATGTCTGCCCTCCAGAAGTCCAAAGTGAGGGTTCATTACATCCCATCCTTACGCAATGTTCATCATACATTTAACCAAACTCTGTCCTTGCCCAATGGGGAGCTTGCAGCATATCATCCAGCATTGCTGTCCAAAACCACCTAGCAGGAAGGAGTTTCTCTGCTCTTCACTGCTATCATATTTAGCAACTTTGGGACTGTCATGTCCTCCAGAAGAGGAGCTTGTTTGCTAGATTTTGAACTAACAAACCATGATGCTGTAAATGGGCTTTAGAAAGCTTAAGTGGCTTCTTTGTGGCTAAAGAGAAGATGGAGACTCCCTTTTTGCAAGAAGTCCCATGGAAATGACAAAGGCTAATGGGTACAAATTACTCCTGGGGAGATTCTAATTAGACACAAGAGGAAAATGTTCCACAACAAGGACAATCAGTCTCCAGCACTGGACATTTCTAAGATTCTGCTGGACAGGGTACTGGGCCATCTTGTCTAGACCATGCTTTTGCCAAGAAAACTTGGACCAGATGATACCTCAGATCCCTTCTATGGTTCTATGAAGTTTTGCAGGCTTCAGCAAGACTGGACATCAAGACAGAGAGAGCCCTTCCTATTATTCAGTCTGGACTATCAGTGCTTCCTGTGTCCTCTGCAGGTTGTCTACAGCAGATGAAAATGAAAAGATGGTGGCTGGAGGTTACATTTATGAGTAACCTGAAAAGAGTCTAGACCTAAAACCATGCCTTTCCTTACCATAAATAATGAGTAATCGAATTGCTATGTTTTTATGAAGGGAATTCAAGCCATTCAGAGGAGAGATGTCAGGAATGTCTTTGTGACAAATGAGTTTTTCATTGCAAAATCATGAGCCCAAACTAAATTTCCTGGGGGAATGTACCAAATTTTCTCCTGAGAAAACTTACTTAGGTCTTAGTCAATATTTCCCATGAGTTAAAAAGCTGTCCCAAAAAGCTCTTGAGGGACTCAAGGAAACTCTCTTTGCCTGACAGATAGGGGAAGAACATCTACTTCTTCCCTTGCCAAGGCACAGCTGATTTATAGTCATCTAATCTCTTCTAAAAATACTTAGAAATCCTCTTGCAAGTCACACCCTAAGGTCTTATTTCAGCCTTACAATAATCAAGATGACTACAATTCAACCAATAAAAACAGAGTTAATAAAAAAATAGGAAATGAAATTGCAATAAACTTCTTTTTTATTATTATTATTTTGTTTGTTGTTGTTTTTTTTTTCATTCAAATTAAATATTCTGACAAAACTGTCACAAACACTTCAACTCCACAGTAGCATCATCTATTTGTTCACAGCAGTGACCTTACCTTAAGTATCCTGTGTAGTTGGACTAAGATACTTAATCTGAAAGACCTACCACACTGAACTCTTTGTCCATGAACAATTAATTATAGCAGAAATAAGTAAACCTGAAGTGCAGTCTTCACAGAATCACAGAATGGTAGGGGTTCAAAAGAGCCTATTATAGAGATCATCGAGTACAACCCCCCTGCCAAGGCAGGTTCATCTAGAGAAGGTCACACAGGAACATGTCTAGGAGGGATATAAGTATCTCCAGAGATGGCAGCTCCACCACCTCTCTGGGCAGTCTTCCTCAATGGGACCTATGGTTCCAGTTTGCTTAAGAAGATTTTCTTTTGAGAACCCTTTCTACAACTTTATCTTTCCATCTGAAAGCTTCATTTGCCTGGCTGCTGGCACGACAGAGTGACTACACTCAAGTTCCCCAAATAAAGGACTGACAAATTTATTGTCTGCAATAATATTTTTCTACCTCTGTGAGGTGGGTTTGAACCTATTCCACTTTCACCTCAGTAAAAAAACAACACCGATGGCAGTAATTTATGTTTTGGTCAAGGCCAGGAGGACTAATAAGAGCATATTAAGCTTAACTGTGCATGCAATTCCTGCTCTTCTTCTCCTCGGTACAGATCCCACATGCCACATGCACCCTCCTGTTGATGTTCCTGAATAGATGTTCATGGGCTGGGAAGAGGATTTGTCAACAGATATTTGTGCTGTTCCTTAATAGGAACTTCCACTCTTTCTGGGATTCCTTAATCATTTCCCTAACAACCACGCATAACAAACGTGACCTTCTCGTGAAAAATGAGGCTAGGTCTACAAACATGTGATTATTAATAATAAATGAACCTTTTAGTAGAAGGGGTTAGTTAGGGGTCCAGTTAGCCCCTGGAAATGTGCATGCAAATAGAAAACAATTAAAACTGGAGCCCCAAAGGATACTGCACTAAGACAGGGAGGCATAATCATGTTTCTGCTGTTGTTAATCTCTTGTAAAGTCAGTGATCACAGATTGCAAATGTGTTCAGAATCCTCTCAAAGCATGCTCTAAAGGGTCTTCTTCTCTGAGCTGGTGTGGTGGAAAAGGAAGAGAAATTAAAAGAAGAGGGAGAGGGAGAGGGAGAGGGAGAGGGAGAGGGAGAGGGAGAGGGAGAGGGAGAGGGAGAGGGAGAGGGAGAGGGAGAGGGAGAGGGAGAGGGAGAGGGAGAGGGAGAGGGAGAGGGAGAGGGAGAGGGAGAGGGAGAGGGAGAGGGAGAGGGAGAGGGAGAGGGAGAGGGAGAGGGAGAGGGAGAGGGAGAGGGAGAGGGAGAGGGAGAGGGAGAGAAGTTTTTTCCTACCTTCTCTTTCCTACTCTTCCACATGTATCAGTCAGACTTCTAAATTAATGTAGGATGGGAGATTTAGGCTAACCCAAACCCCAGTGTTTCTTTTTCTTTAAATACACACTCTCACAGGAGCATGCATAGTTAGCTAAACGAAGAAAATGTATCTCCAAACATCATATTTAATTTCATTAGCTACTGTTGCCTTCTTGGAATCTGCTTATAGCACATGAAGATAAACATTCTCCAAGTGATAAGGATGTGTTTATAAACTTTGTTTGGGATGAAAGAAGCCCTAGCTAGTGTGTTTTTATAGTAGGGTTAATGGTGCTTTACTAATCCTTTGCCTGTGACCAAGAAACACAGACATCTTGACTTTGCTGTGAGACTTGGATGCATTTTCCTTCTTCCTGGATCCTCAGTATGTAGCTGTAAGACAATGTACCACCTTCAGACTCCACAAGGGTGAATTGCAAAGCAGCAGCATCTCATTCCTGGGCCTTTACCACTAGACACTTGATGTCCTCAGATAGCAGAATTAATTCAACACATTATTATTTTACAGTTTGGCATTGGTTTGGGGGGGGACATTTTGCTTTTTAAGGAAAACCACCCCAGTAAATGGTCTGCAGCTTCTGAACCCTCACATAAATACTGCCTAAAAACCCAGTGTCTGTTGGAAGATTTCAGACAAATGTAAGATCCATTGGACAGGGAAAGCACCAATCTTAGAATAATAGAATAGTTTTATTTGGAAAAGACCTCTAAAATCACCAAGTCCAACTGTCAACCTCAAACCACTATGGCCATTAAACCATGTCCTGAAGTATCATGTCCCTATGTTTCTTGAACACCCCCAGGGATGGTGACTCCACCACCTTCCTGGGCAGCCTGTTGCAATGCCTGACCACTCTTTCAATAAATTTTTCCTAATATCCAACCTAAACATTCCCTGGCACAGTTTCAGGCCAGTTTCAGTCTTACTTTTGTTGAATCCACCTACATCCTTCTCCTCGGCTCCCCACCATGCACACAAGTCATTGCCCATGGCTGCACTGCCCTCAGCTTCCTTAGCCACATCCTTTCAGCTTCTCCATTTCAGCTCCTCACTGGTAAACCGAATTGGAGTCTTCCTCCCCCACCCCCTGCCAGCCTTTCTGCATGGCATAAACCCCAACCTTCCCAAAAGGTCAGGGTTCTCTCTTTTTCCAATCTTCTGTTTCAAATTTAAGAGACAATGGCTCACAGGGAGCTGAGTGGGGGTAATGCACCACAGTGCTGAGTCACAGGAGCGCAAAATAAATGTTCTGCTAATGCTGAAACAGAGCCCTAATTATGCTATTTTACAGAATTATTCTCCCACCAAAGAATGCTACAACACTGAGAGAAACGTCCTTGCTGAGCGCATGTCCTTGCTCATCCACCACCAGACCACCTAAATGCCATGGGCTAAGAAAGACTCCAAACATCTGCTTCTCTAAGTAAAGTACTCGTGACAGCTCTTTTCTTAACAGCTGATGTTACATGTCTCTGCAACACCTACCAACAGTGTTATCTGGCCCCACTGCTGCCCATGGATATGGGGGACCATCCTACATCCCCTCCCTGGCTTGAAGACAGTTATTCTAGTTGGGCTGCTAATAGGACTGGCTCAAGAGGAGATACTGGCCCTCACTGGGTCCTTGTTCCTTCTGCCAGCTCTCCAGATGAACATAATGTTTGAGTTCAGAAACTTTGGTTCCAGAGAACGCTAAGGAAGAAGCCAAAGACTCTTGTAGATGCCAGAAAGGAGAGCAACAAAAATTAAAAGCAATCCAAAGGTCTGGCATTAATGTCTCTCATGAACTGATGGTGATGGAAGACATTAATGTGGGTATAGGTTGGTCAAGATTTGCTTCATGTAGGGTGTCCTACTTCCTCCTCAAGCTGCTGTCAGCATTAGGATTCTGTGGCAGCAGATAGCTGTTGTAATCCACAGTTCTTACTTGCCTTTACCTGCTGTAAAAAACAACAGCCCAGACTGCTGCTCCATTTATATAATAACCCCCAGTCTAGCTATAGGCTGAGGTGGGGCAGCCTCCACTGAAGATATCCTCCTCCACCAGATGCATCTCAGCACATAGTTGTTTCTCAGATCAGAGATGGATGAATGGATGTACCAGGAGATGTGATTCTCCCTCCATGATCTGTCAAATGTCACTGAAATATGTCTAATGGGAAATACTCAGGAAAAAAGAAGTCAAACTTGATCTGGAAGAAAGTGATGGGCCATCTTTCACCTGCATCAGACCTACCCCCAACCCTCACTCTTCCAGCCAGCATCCATACCTGAAGATGAACATACTCTCTGTAGGTAGAGTTTAAACAGGAGGGTTTTGATATGAAGACATTTCTTAGAGGGGTTGTCTCAGTCTGCTTCAGTTGCTAAAGCATCTGCCCTTGTCTAAGAAATGGCTGCCTGGATGTGTACTGCTCTGATTTGCTTTCCAATCCTCACCTCACTCTATCCATTCCTCTAGGCTCACTAAGGCTTGCCCTACAGAGACAGACCATCACATTTCTGTCAAGGTGCTGCAACATTGCCAGTAGCAACCTCCAGATGAAGACAGGTCTGCCTCATCATGGAGAAGAGTTGCACAGGTACCTCCAGAAAATCCAAGTGATTTGGAGAAATAAAAAGGTTTTCATCCACATGACTTAATATGACTTCCCTTAGAAAGTTTTGAAGCAAAGTATGGGATATTACCCACAGCATCTCTTCAAAATTATATCAGCACTGAGTTTTTAATCATACAGTCATAGAATGGCTGTGGCTGGAAGAGACCTTTTAGGTCATCAAGCCCAAGCATAAACCAAACACAGTTGTCACCACTAAACCACATCCCTCAGCACCACAGCTACATGGCTTTTAAATCCCTCAGGGGATGGACTCTCTACATGTCCCTGGGTAGCCTGTTCCAGGGCTTGACAGCCCTTTCAGGGAAGAAATTTTTCCTAATATCCAACCTGTACCTCCACTGGCACAACTTGAAGCTGTTTGCTCTCATCCTATTTCTTTTTACCTGGGAGAAGAGACTGACCCTCAGTTGGCTCCAGCCTCATTTCAGGTAGTTGCAGAGAATGAGAAGGGCTCCTGTAAGCCTCCTTTTCTCTTGGCTGAGCAGCCCCAGGTCCCTCAGCCAGTCCTCACGAGACTTCACCAGCTTTGTTGCCCTACTCTGGACATGCTCCAGCACCTGCATTTCCTTCTTGAACGGAGGGGCCCAAAACTGTACAACTTATTGCTGCGCAGTCAGAGTCTCTTTCTCTCTGGAGGCCTCATCCTGTCTGCAAAATATAATAATCTTCAACTCTTCTCACCAGCTGGAGGCAATGCATGTTTGTATCACCACAGGCCCTGAAGCATCAAAACCTTTAGCTTTGCAGCAATGTCCTGCAGGAACGCAGCCAGCCCAGAGGAGACTGTGAGAAATTCTGTCCTCTGGAGAGTCCTGTTTATTTTAAGCAAAACAGCTAGTTTACATGTTGGCCTTTTAAGCAAAATACTCTGGTTCATTCTGCCCTGGATTTCGTTATGTAACCAATTGCTATGTTTTTTTTAAATCATCCAAATAGAATTTGCAATGCTGCCTCCCAAGGGAAAGGGCCCAGTTCTGGGTTTACAGCTAATACTATCACACAGGTGAGACTTCACCAGCTTCAATGCATTCCTGCTTGAAGACTGCATCATTTATCTCTGACCTGCACCCAGGACAACTGAGTCACAGGGAAATGGGAGTGAATAGACCAGAAAGGGCAAGAAGAAATGGTCTCAGGTTGCACCAGGGGAGGTTTAGGTTGGATATTATTTAAAATTTCTTTATTGAAAGAGTGGTCAGGTATTGGAACAGGCTGCCCAGTGAAGCAGTGGAGTCGTCATGTTCAAAAAACCATGCAGACACGACACTTTGGGACATGGATTAGTGGGCATAGTGATGTTGGGTTGACAGTTGGAGTTTATCTTAGACATCTTTTCCAACCTTAATGATTCTATGATCAGAGCCAGAACATGCTGCAACATCCTGAGCCCTGGGCTGTCTGCTTGCTGGCATAACCTTCACCCGTGGCAAAGCACTGGCAATGATCCAAGGTGACTTGAACGTTGCCAGCCTCCAGCAGTGTGACATTCCCAGGAGATGGTAGATATAACCTTTGATTGACCCACGCTGCCTTGAGCCCTGGCTAATGAATTCCTGCCTTCCACAGCAGTGCCGGCCCTGTGCCTAGGCTGTGCCACCTGGAAGAAGGTGGGCCTGTGGCTTAGAAATGTGCTGTGCCTGTTTAAAACCCCCAATTATGGAAGGTATGTGTCTTGGGGATGAGATACCCTGGGGATTGATGTTGGACATTGATGTCAGATGTGACATCAAACCCCATAGTTGCTGTCAGAAGTTGTACAATGTGATACAGTGAGGTAGATACAAGCATCTGACTTTGCCCTTTCAAGTTTTCTTTCAAGCTGCACCAGGCATTTCTCCCTGCTGAGGCCCCCTCAGAGCTCCCTCAGAGCTGGCCAGGTCTTGGCGTGCAAGGATGAGTTTCTTCATATCTTTCCCACATGGTGCTCTACATCTACCAACTTCCCTAGGTCTGATCTTTCTCCTGGACACCATTAATCTGAGGAAGACCAACCAACCCTTTTGTGTCAAAGCCAAAAGCAAGTGTCTGGAAGATTGAAATATATTTTCAGTAAACTATTCTACAGGCATGCAGGTCATGGACATATGTATTATGTTCTCCTACATTTGTGTTAATTCACCCCCAGTAACTCAATATGGGGGGACTGGATCCATGTAACCATCATGGAGCTTGCACCCTTGGCTGCTATCTTAGGGCTGACACACAGAAGTAGTTGCATGTCCTCTTCAAGTGCTATCTACTGAAGTCTCTCTTTTGGTCAAAGGTTCTTGGTTTTCCTTACTACAGGACACCAATGTCATATTTGTCTGCTGCTGTACTTTTTCCCAGCCCTGCCCAAGTTCTGCTGTCACTTGTAAATGCCACTGTCTGGGTAAACTAGAACACAGAATTTCTGGAAAGCTTGCTTTTATGAGATTTCCAGACCAAATTAATGAGTTGTGGAGAAACACAGCCTTTGATGTATGTACAGAGAGCGCCAAGCTCTCAGCCATCTTGAACTCAAAGAACTCCTAATCCTCAAACCCTTCCCTGCAATTAGATGAAGGGCAGATGGTGCTGTCCACACACCATACGGCCAGTAATGCCGTGTTTTGGCTCAGAAGCATCTACGCTAGCAAGGACCTACCATGCAAATTAGAAGTCCAGCCTAAGCCATATGTGGTTAGCAGCAGCTCTGAATTTTTGCAATGCCATTTATATGAATTGCCTTGACTTTGAGTTCTACAGCTTCATTTCTTTTCTGTCACACCATCATGCAAAGAAGAGAAGTCCCAGTCATATATCCAATATTTGCACTGTCAGTGTAGATCCATCCAAAGCTAAATTTCTTACAGATATGTATGAATCCTGACATGGCAGATGCTTCTATCCTGTCTTGAATTATGGACCATATCATAACATACATAGCTGCTTAATAGACCTTAATTATACCACAGGAGGGAGCCTGTATGGTTTGTCCTGAAAATATGCTCCTAAGCCACTTCCAGTCTCCAAAATGTATCAAATACCTATTAATAGCACCATACAAGCTGATTGTTTTAGATGACTTGTATATAAAAAGGAAATAAATATAGAATCTTGGGGCAGAAGAATTGGCAAGTTGGTTTTGAAGCCCAGCAGTCCTCTTCTGTGTGTATTTCTTTATAATAACATTGAGCATGAATGTCGTGGTTCAGTTCCTTTTTGATGATGTGATGGGGTTCTTCACCTCATCCTTGGTTCAGTTCCCCTTGGACAACACAGTGGGGTCCTTCTCCTCTTCCCCTGGGAACCAGGATGGCACTGACCTCAGCAAGATGAATCCTTCTGCAAACCTTCCATCCTCTCCATCCGCTCCCTTCCATCTCATCTCTCTCTCTTTACCCACCCTTTCATGCAAGGACACAAGGTGGTTAGCAGGTAAAAGTGAGATGCCTTTTCTAGCCACCATCAGTGGCCACCCTCGTCTTCCTCTTTCTAAAACCTAAAACATGCCTAAAGCAGCTCAATACCTCTGTACTTGCTTCCACCCCCATCACTCTGGCCAAGGACTTTGGGAACAGAGGATTTGGGGTAGCCCCTACTTAGCCTGTCACTGCAACAGACCTGGCATCTCCTGTCCTCCTCATGCGTAAGTTTACCATTTGGGCCTGTGCTTCCCTTGCCTTGCTCAGCCATGTTTCTCAACACCACTGTGCTTTGGCTCCTGCTCTCTGAGCTCTCTGATTCTTAACCCCAGAGTTATTTCAGGCAGAGCTGCACAGTTTCCCTTCCAAGGGCTTATGAAACATTCTTCTGGGACTCTTCACCTGACTCATTGTTTCCTCTGCCACCCCACACTGGGAAGCACTGCCTTGCCAATGACTTCTTTGGGAAGCTCCTGAGGAGAAGAGAGGAAGAGTAGCCAGGCCAAGCCTTTAACTCAAAAGTTTATCTCCACGAGTTCAGAAAAGTCAGTCTTTTTGGTTCTTTTTTTTTTTTTTTTTTTTTTTTCTTTTAGCAATCCTTCTGCTTCAGCTCCTTCTTCGCTTTGAAGAGATTTGCTCTCACTTAGCCAACACCCAGAGTCACACTCTGGCCATCTCGTAGCTGAAGTGCTACAATAGGGACCGCTGGGTACTTAGCAGGACACGCCAAAGTTGCTAAATGCCGTCTAACCACACCCATCATCAAAGGCCCCTATGCTCCCATTCCATCCGCTCAATTACAAACCACAGAACGACTTTGTTTTACTCAATGGCAAACAGTCTGACATGGAAGCCACCCACCTTCAAAGAGCTTTTGTTTGTTTGTTTGATTGCCATCTTACTCGGGCTGGCTTTTCCCGCCACCTTCTCGCTCCTTGTCTCAGAGCAGCCAACTTATAAATACGGACAAGCTTTTAATTTCATGTATTTGTCCCGAAATTGCAGTCTGTGTCTCATGGTTTCGGCTGGAACTGAGGAAATAGCTGTCTTGGTGCAGATGGAATTAACTCTTTTTCTTCCTCACTGATGGTTTGCCTTTTTTCCCCTTATCCACTGCTGGCTTTTTTAAGAAATGGGTTTTTCTTTCTTCCAAAACTCTCAAACAAATTATTTCTCAGCCTTGAAGCCAGTGATTTCACAGTATGATGTATGGTCCCAACTCAACAAACATATTCTTCTTCCTTCTCAGTTGTTCCTCTTCTTAGAAATCACAGTAGCTTCGATAAACTACATATCCTTCTGCTGAGAGGCAGAGAGGGACCCATCTACCTATTAATATACAGAGCCTTCACATAGACATCCACTGACCTCCATCTACACTCTCCTAGCCCAGCTTCTTAACAGAAACAAGGCCCTGTTTGATCAGATTATGTGTCCATCTGCCTGTCACTCCTCACCAATTACTGTGGAATTCCCTGGCTGATTTTGGTTGAGTTTGATGAGGTCTTCAAGATGTTAAGTTCCTACAAGGTCAGAGGGAAAAAATAAAAGAGTGGCCAGAGAGAAAAGTTGAAGCAGGAGATCAGCTCTTATGAAACATCATCAAATCCACATGGATGCTCACATTCAAATCACAAACCCATAGCAAACCGAGACTTATGAATCCCATCATTGGTGGAACAACTCAGACTTTCTTTTCCATTTCTGGTTTTGTTTGTTTGCTTGCTTGTTTGAGCATTTGCTAGAACAAATAACTTGCTCTGGTGGAGCCCTACAAAGTTCAAGAATCCAACTCAGGTGGAGTTCTAGCTACAAACACCCAGGAATTTGGGAGTATTCCTTCCAGACCCATATCCAAACCATCTCAGTTGAGACCCACAAGGAGCAACATGGGCAAGGAACAACTTCTCTGAGTTTGTTCTGACTTTTGATGTCCCTCCTCTGTGGACAGCCTGGATAGATTTGAGTTCTACTTCTTTAATACATTCTGCAAAATCCATAATACAGCACAGATAATGCCACACCTGAGATACTGTGCGCAGTTTTGGGCATCTCCTCAGTTCATGAAAGTAAGGTCAGACACTAGCAGAAGATCTTGAAGCTCAAGGGGTTCAGTTTCAACATTAAGAGAAACACCTTCATCAACAGATGGTGTAGCACTGGGACAGGTTGTTTAGGAGGTGGTGACAATCTCCATCCTCGGAGGTTTTCAAGGCTCAGCTAAAGTCATCACTGATCAGACCTGGTTTCAAGAAAACCCAGAGATCTCCAGAAGTTCTTTACTATGACGATGGTGAAACACTGAAACTGGTTGGACAGGTAGGTGCTGGAAGCCCCGTTGTGAGAGATATTCAAGATCAGGTTTGACAGGGCTGTGATCAACCTGATCTAGTTGGGGATGTCCCTGTTGGCTGCAGGGATGGTGAATTAGATGACCTTTAAAAATCACTTCCAAACCAAAACTACTCTATGATTCTATGATTGTTTCCTACAATCTGTATGTGATTCTGGGAACATATTTAATTTGGGGCTTGCTTTGTTTTAGTGGGTTCTTCTCCTCTTCTCTTCTCTCCTCTTCTCTCCTCTCCTCTCCTCTCCTCTCCTCTTCTCTTCTCTTCTCTTCTCTTCTCTTCTCTTCTCTTCTCTTCTCTTCTCTTCTCTTCTCTTCTCTTCTCTTCTCTTCTCTTCTCTTCTCTTCTCTTCTCTTCTCTTCTCTTCTCTTCTCTTCTCTTCTCTTCTCTTCTCTTCTCTTCTCTTCTCTTCTCTTCTCTTCTCTTCTCTTCTCTTCTCTTCTCTTCTCTTCTCTTCTCTTCTCTTCTCTTCTCTTCTCTTCTCTTCTCTTCTCTTCTCTTTTCCATTTTGCCTTCAAGTAGCGGGGGGGAAGGTTTGACTGGATTTGCTCTCAAACCCCTCTCATCTATCTGCAAATGCTTTTGTTCTGTAACTGGATTTTTCAGGTGCTCCTTGGATAAAGAAGACAATAGAGACCAATCTTCTGCCTGCTCTTTCTTGACATGATAGCCTAGAATATCACTTCCCCCCTCTCCCCTGTTCTTCCATCTTCCTTGTGTGCTTTCACAGCTCCATTTTTAAGTGTGCACTCAGAGTTCACAGTGTCCAAACTTGGAGCAATCAAGAGCTAAGTGCATCTCTCATACTAACTCTCAAGACTAATTGTTTTGAGAGGAAGAACAGGACTGATGGGGCTCCTGCTACTTTTCCTATCACAGTCAGTTCTTTAGCACTGAATCTAAAGTGGAAGGAAAGGGCTAAAATCATCTCTCAGCTTAGAAGAGCATTCTCAGCTCATTCATCTGCCTTTTCACAAACCAACTCCTGACCCATCTCTGAGGCATGAGACCACATGTAACAGAAATCTTTCTGCTTAATAACAGTGAAACCTTGAAAAGCACAGACAGTCATAAATAAAACATCCAAAAGTGTCCATGAAGATTGAGATTCCCTCTGTTTTTAGCGTGACACCAAAACTATCTAGGATCATGGAAACTGTGGATACCACACTGAGAAGACCTATCACCGAATTGTAGAATTGTTTCATTTGGAAAAGACCTCTAAGATCATGAGGTCCAACTGTCAACCTAAGACCACCATGGCCATTAAATCATGTTCCAGAGTACCATGTCCACACTTTACCTGAACACCTCCAGGGCCTCTGACTCCACCACCTTCCTGGGCAACCTATTCCAAAGCATGACCAATCTTTCAGTAAAGAAATTTATGTCCATCAATGATCAGCCTTGGACATCTTGTCTCTAGTTCCATTTTGGAAAAGTCTTCCCATAACAAGAGGTCAAGCCACTAGTGCAGATGTTGCTGATTCAAGGAGGTATCTTTGAGAGAACAGAAAAAAGCTAATGTAAACTCAGATTTATGCTCCCTATATGGACACAGAGGTCTTCAGTTCTAGTGACTAATCACCCTGTTGTTGTAGTTTGGGACGTAGTTTAGTGGGCATGGTGGTGGTGCATTGATGGTTGGACTTGATGATAGAATAGAATAGAATTAACCAGGTTGGAAGAGACCTTTGAGATCATCGAGTCCAACCTACCATCCAACACTATCTAATCAACTAGACCATGGCTCCAAGCACCCCATCCAGTCTCTTCCTAAACACCTCCAGTGATGGTGACTCCACCACCTCCCTGGGCAGCCCACTCCAATGGGCAATCACTCTTTCTATGAAGAACTTCTTCCTAACATCCAGCCTATGATCTTAGAGGGCCTTCCCAATCTTAATTCAATGATTGTATGCTACATCAATGATCTTAAATGTCTTTTTTCCAACCACATTGATTTGGTGGCTTTTTCTCTTTTACCTAACAAAATAAGCAAATAGCCTCAGGGTCACCTATGGGCACTTACTCTGCACATATGTCTGATTTGTGAGGCAGACGGGAAAAAATGTTAGAAAGGACTAGACATTCTCAGAATCTGAATGTAGATTCCATTTAAAGTCAGTTTCTGATTGCTAAAGACTCAGATTCATTAACTGGCTTGTCTGAATATTGTTATGAAAATCTAAGCTTTATTGAGTGCTAAAAGCCTTAAAAAAAGATGGGAACATATGAAAATTAAAGGATAAATTCCCTGCCACCACCACCCCAAGTGCAAAAGAGAAGCAAACCATAACAATGGGCTCATTACAAATGCTCCGTCATTTTACAATAACCAAGCACTTAAAATGTTCTTGGTAGCGGCGCTGAGGATACCATTTTCTTCATTGTGAGTTGTATTTAGTGCATAATTTATAGCTGGCAGGACAGGGATAATCCTGCAGTGTGAATGCGACGCGAGACTGCTGTAATTACACCAGTGCTGTGCTTATGGGCCTGCTGGAACTGATACTGCTTTTGAATTGTGGAGATGATAAGATCAAATCCAACACCATGTATCTCAGTGGAAGGTTTGTGGCTGTAACCATAGCTGGCAGCTGCCTTCCTGATCATCTGCTCTCCCTCCAGAAGCCTGAGGACAATGGGACATTGGCAGAAACATCTCAAAGCCTCCCTTTTAGGGCAGTTTGTTGGAAATGCAGATACCCAGAGGACAATGCAGAAACCCAGAGGGCATAGCCCTCAATACCAAGAACACTGCAAGAATTACTATGTAACATAACTGTCGTGGGGTCACTTTGCAAGGGAGATGGACTTCTTGCCCTTGGATGCAATGTCATGACCACTCTGTGGTACCCATCAAGTCCATCCACCACCCAACTACCACATCCCATGCCAATGGTCACAGAACATCTCACAGAATCATAGAATCATAGAATCCCATCAAAGTGGGTCTTGGAAGGGACCTCTGGAGGTCATTTAGTCCAACTGCCCTGCCAAAGTAGGGTCACCCATAGCAGGTTGCCCAGGATCACAAGGTCCAGGTAGGTTTGCAATCTCTCCAAAGAAAAGACTTCACAACCTCTCCGTGCAGTATGCTTCAGGACTCTGGCAATGTCACAGGAAAGAAGTTTCTCCTCATCTTCAGATGGAGCCACCTTGATTCCAGACTGTGCCAGCTGCCCCTCGTCCTGTCACTGGCCCCATCCTCCTGACCCTCTCAGGCTGCTCTTGTCCAAGGTAAACTGCCCCAGGACTCTCAGACTTTCCTCCTCACAGAGATGATCCAATGTCCTTAGCATCCTCTGCACTCTCCTGTAGTTCCCTGTCTGTCCTGAAAGAAGGAACCTAGAACTGAACCCAGTACTCCAAGTGTGGCCTCACCAGGACAAAGTAGAGAAAGAGGAGAACTTATCCTAACCTGCTGGCCACACTTTTCTTAACGCAACCCAGGACACCATCAGTCTTAGTCGTATGGTTGGTTACATTGCTGGTTCAAGGTGAACATTTTGGTCCACCAGCACTGCAAGGTCCTTTTTCACAGAGTTGCTTTGCAGCAGGTCAACTCCTAACCTGCAGTGGTGCAGGGGGTTATTCCTTCCCAGTTGTAGGACTCTACACTTACCCTTTTTGAACTTCATGAGGTGGCCCTCCAGGCAATTGTCCAGCTTACCTAGGTCAAAAACCCCAGACCACAACAGAGTGACTTGCACAACTCCACTTTTCCCCCCCGAGTCTTGCCAGCCCAACCAGTTAGAGCTTGGCTTCAATAGAAACAATCAGTGCCAATGAATGGGAGGAAGGGATAAAACCAAGCACCCAGATGTCTCTTTTCCGTCACTTTTGGTTTGTGCTACATTTTGTCCGGTAAGTCACTAAAACACTTTGATGTGAGAATTTTATATTGTTGGTGGCTTCGTATCAGCTAAGTCACCAGAAAATAATCCCTTGGTGTTGATGTTAATTGGCTTTGTGAACTTCTTAGAACAAAGGGGAGGGGGAGCCGGGGGGGGCGGGGGCAGGGGGAAGGTGTGTGTGTAAAAACACAAAAAACACCCAAACCCCTAAACCAGTTCTTCACCAAAAATAACTTCAGAAAATAAATATTTTGGCCCCATCTTGCAAAAAGTCAGTGTGACATTTAGAGGGAGCTAAGAAAAGGAGTTTTTCCTGCCTTAGGAAGAAACTTTGCTTAACTTGGGTCCTGTTAACTTCGTCACACTATTACTTGAGCACTGTCTGGTATTAGTCACTAGCTGCTCCCTCTCAGCTTTATTCAATTTAATTTCAAATATAGTGCAAACAGATGCCTTTATGTTTCATTTTTAAGTCATTTATTGTTCTACATGTAGCAAAGAAGCTTTAAAAAGAATGCAAAAGAATTGCCAGAAAGGTTTTTGGGTTTGGGGTGGTTTTGGTTTTTTTTTTATATGAAGATATATATATATAATTGCAGTTGTGGTTGCTGTGGTTTCTTTTGGGTGGATCAGAAAAAAAATCAAGTCTTCCTTCCTCGGGGACATAAGGGGAAGAAAAAAATTAAAAAAAAAAGAAATGGATGGAGAGGAAAACTCATTCCCATGTCTACTGCCTTTTATCAGTAATGGAATGAAGCAATCAGGTTTAAGGGCTTGTCTAGACAGAGGACTCTGGCACTGGTGGAGCTCCTGCAGTGTAGCGTTGTCTGCGTGAGTCCCAGGCCCTACTCCTAGCAGCAAAAGAAGCTGCAGGGATGTGAAGCCACAGAGATGCAAATCCACCACGCATAGTCAAGGGGCTCTATGCCCTTCAAAATCCCAGAACGGGCAGGGCCATGCAGCGGTGTGGACAGAGGAAAACGAAGCAGAATCTGAGAGATTGGGTTTTTTTCATTATTTATCAAAGTGCCCCCAAACAGCGTGACCAACCCAAAGGAGCTTTTGACCAATTAAAGTGTTTTAACAGCTTCTTCTGGAGGGGATAGGGCTGTAAGTGCAGAAGCATGAAAAATAGCTAAGCCCAGTCAGAGTCCAGTTTTTTGAAGAGGCTCATTTTAATGAAAAACATAACAAGCAAAGAGATCAGCAAAATATTCCTTGAAAAGCTTTTTGAGATACATAATCACAGATAATACCTGGGTTTCATACCACTCTGTTTGTCAACAGAACTTAAAGCACTCTGTGCCATTATTCCTATTTTATTGGCAGGGACACCATGTGACTTCCCAAAGGTCACGGGACAATTCACGGTGGCACCATCAAGAGCAAGCATGCCTCTCAAATGTTGTCCCACATTCAGCCAGCTGAGTAGTGTACCCTGCTATTTGCATGTCTGTGACAGGCTAAGCCTGGATGGATTTCTCTAGCATTCCATTTTCTGCAGACGTACAGAGAGAGGCTTCATTCATATATCTACAGCTTGATAGTCCCTTTGGTGGCTGTGATGGGACAATTTGGAACACTAGCAAGTCCTGCAGAGCCCTACACCCTACCTCAGCACAAGAAAGAAATGGACCATGAGAGTGATTTGAGAGCTGAAACCCCACTGCTGAGAGGACAGGCTTAGAGAGTTGGGGTTGTTTAGCCTGAAGAAGGCTCCAGGAAGACCTTCTTGTGGCCTTTCAGTATTTAAAAGGGCCTATCGGAAAGATGGGGACCATTTCTTCATCAGGGTCTCTTTTTACAGGACAATGAGTGATGATATGAAACAAAATGAGAGGCAATTAAGCCTAGGTAGAATAAAGACATTTGTAGGCTAGGGGTGGTGAGACACTGTCTCAGGTTGCCCAGAGAGGTGGTAGATGCCCCTTCCCTGGAACTATTCCAGGTCAGGTTGTCTGGGGCTCTGAGCCATCTGCTCTAGTTGCAGATGCCCCTGCTGACTGCAGGATGGTTGGACTAGATGACCTTTCAAGGTCCCTTCTAACACAAACCATTCTGTGATTCTGTGATAGAAAAAATGTCAAAGTTTATCAGCCAGACCTGGTGGAAGTCAGGGTAGAAACCAACTGCAGTTCAGATCAGCTTTCCATTTCACTACCTTTAATAGGGGAAAGAACATTCTTCTTCCAAAAACCCCACAGAAACTCCCACACAGAGTCAGAGGGGACATGGTGAATGTACAGACAGCAAAATATAGGATCATAGGAAATAGCTGGCCAGCCAGCACTGTCCTGGAAAGGCTAATATTTGCGTAATACTGAAAAGCTTTTTGCCTTTCAGATCCTTCCATGAGAAAAGGCTGAAATATTTGGTGTACACATTTTTGAAAATGAGAACATACCATACATAGTTAAAGTAATGACTAGTGCTCTTAATCCCAGACACAAACTTTTCACTGAAGCTTTTTTTGGGCTGGGTCATGTGATTTATTCGGTTTTCAGTATCTATATATAAAACTACTTCTTTTTTTTTTTTCTTTTTTCTTTTTTTTCCCCCTTCTTCCTGGTTCATCTTTACCCATATTCCAAAACCTGCACACTTCATAAGCTATTTTGGTTTACCACACTGCTTGGCACTTGGTATTTTTCCTATGATGTGAAAACAAAACTTCAGCTTGGCTGTTGGTGGCCTTTATCTGAGATGCAAATCTTCTCGCTCAATTGCCAGGGCTCTAAAAAGTGGTTTATTACCCCTGCTGGTAGCCAGATGGTCCTATTACTCAGAGACACCAAACAGGGATATCCCAATCCCCCAAAGAGTGAGTTCTTAGCCCCCAGAGCCCTCTACCTCCTGCATGGATAGTCCTTTGGGTTTTGATGCCAAAAATATTGTGTTTGGGCAAAAAGCCTTGGGGGTAGCCAGAGCAGAACAAGTCTGAACCCTGCTGGCTTTTGATCTGCTCTACAGGGTTGCTCATCTTCTCACCCCAATGCTTTTATTTGCTGTGAATAAATTAATACTAAATACATCCTTGAACCTCACTTGCCCGGTTGGAAAACTACTCTACTCGGCCACACAGATGACATCATCATCAATTTAGTTGCAGGAAAATAAAACTAGGATTACCTGCATTTTTAACACCAGGAGAGGGAAGAAAGGAATGAAAAGAAAGGATGGGGCCTTCTTTGGGGTTTGGATTGTTGAGTGTGGCTTTTATCTTCTTTTTAACTCTGACCTCCTTCAAGTTTGTTTACAATTAGAGACACAGCTCCAGGTGAGGAGAGACTTTGAATGGTGAACAGAACAGAAAGACCTTACAGATGGGAGTGCATTGTCTGGGGGCTCCTTCAAGCTGTCTGACAGATTGTTTGTGATTTTCTTCTGTGCATGGACATACATGGAAAGCTTGACAAAACCTTCTCTTAACCACGACCTTCACCAGCTATGCTCAGAGTTTGGATTAGCCCCAAAAGCCCATCTAGTATTGTTCTCCATAGCTGTTGCCTCTCTATTTCCCTCCTGCCAACCTGAGTACCACTCAGAAGCATCTCCATACAGGAAGGAGTTGAGTATGCCTTTGCTGGGACATGCCCTTTCATAGGACCTCCTGTTTGGAGAAAATTGTCCAAGTATCTCCCTGACTTGGTTTAAATTCAGTTTCTCAGGCTTCAGAGAGGCACGTGTATCCAGGCACTGGCTTCCAGAGCTTGCGTGTACTTTTCTGAGCTCAGCGTCTGCTTCCAGCCCTGTTGTTCTGCCCCCTGCCAAGTCCCTATTGTTCAAGTCCCTTGCTGGTGGCATCACATCTGGCTCAGCCAAACTCCTCCTGAGCGGGGCCCCAGGCTCTGGGGCTTGGTGTGTCGTTTTGTTTCCAGGAATGATTCAGAATAATCATTTTTAGGGGGCCAGTTATAGGCACTGCAGATGGAGCTGATTTGCAAACAGAGAGTGTTAGGGTGGAGGGTCAATAAACCAGGTGCTCTGCTCACATGGCAAAATGGGAGCTCGAGTCCAAATTGGCACATTGTCTCTGAAAACTTGAAGACAAAACTTTTTTTCTCCTTCTCATATTTAGCAGGTGCTGTCCCAGTGATCACAACGTGGGGAGGAGTAATGAAGAGAAAGGGAAGACATCAGAGGACTGTAGCACCTCTCATATGAAGATCTGGGTTTGCTTATAGTGGCCTTCCAGTGCCTGAAGGGGGCCTTAAAAGAAAGCTGGAGGATGACTAATTACAAAGGCAGGTATCAACAGGAGAAGGGGCAAGGGTTTTAAACTAGAGAAGGGTAGATTTAGATTGGACATTAGGAAGAAGTTCTTTACCATGAAGGAAGTAGAACACTGGAACAGGTTGCCCAGGGAGGTTGTGGAGACGTTCAAGGTCAGGCTTGATGGGGCTCTGAGCAAACTGATCCACTTGGGGGTGTGCCTGCTGACTGAATCAAGGTTGGACTAGATGACCTTCAGAGGTTCCTTCCAAACCAGTGCATTCTATGATTCCGTCAGCCTCAGGACACTGCTGCTCAGCTAAGCTCTAAGCAAGACCTCAACTTCTCCTTAGGTGCTGGGCTGTACTGGGACCTCACTTTTAGGGTGATGTCCCTTTCAGAGCAGAGAGAAATAAGCTGTTGCTCACACTGTCATCCTGCTGACAAAAATCACAGCTTGTGATGCATCAAATCAGCACGGGAGCACATTTGTTTCCATCAGGAACTGCAATGGATTAGCATTCGGCATCCTATTCATGTTAAAACATTGGCATCCTTTTTTTATAGGGAATCTGGGGGAAACACGCAGCTGGGATTTCTATGAAGTGTCACCAATTAAGTCACTTTTCAGCAGCACGATTAGTGCTTCCAGTAGACCCAGAGTTTCCCAAGTGAAGTATCTCCAGTTTCCAAGCTGATGCCCTGGCTAGCAGATGTTGACCACAAGGAGGTGATCTCTAAAGCAAGGCATCTTTCATTCTGAGATGACCAAGATGTTGTTCTGATCTCCATGTCACTTGTGCAAGGACTGGCTCTTGGTCCAGCAGCAGTGTTTTCAAAAATTGCGTGAAAGATGATGCAAAGTTGTTGCTGAAGAAATGCACAGGCAATGATGCATAAAACTGCTGTGATGGAAGTGCTGGACCATGTCCAAAGAAGGCCAGTAAAGCTGGAGAAACTCCTAGAGAACAAGTTTTGTGAGGAGCAGCCAAGGGAACTGGGGTTGTTTAGTCTGGAGAAAGGGAGGCTCAGGGAAGACCTTCTCACTCTACAACTTCCTGGATCAAGGTGAGGGTCGATCTCTTCTCCCAAGTAACAAGCAATAAGACAAGAGGAAATGATCTCAAGCTGCAGCAAGGGAAGCTTAGGTTGAACAATAGGAAAAACATCTTCACTGAAAGGGTTGTTAAGCCCTGGAACAGGCTGCCCAGGGCAGTGCTGGAATCCCCATCCCCACAGGGATTTCAAAGATGTGTAGACATGGTGCTGAAGGACATGTTTCAGTGGTGGACTTGGCAGTATTGGGTTACTGGTTGGACTTGATGATCTTAAAGGTCTTTTCCACCCTAAACAATTCTATGATTCTATGAGACACCTGCGTCTTCCTCACATGCTTTTCCCTTGTCCTCTCTGGCATGGCCAAAAGTTAGCCCTGTGCTTTCTACCTCCCATGTGTTTCAGGGAGAAGAGAATGACGCAAGGCATGGACTGTTACAATGAGAGAAGCACCACTTGGACCCCATGGTAACACAACTGTTTGTTTCTCAATTGCAGAAATGAGGACAGGATCCTGACCCTGCAAGGCTCTCAGGGAGTTGTGTTTCTCGGGCAATGGGATAGGAAAGGGCTATATGATGGGGACTTGGACGCGGGACTTGGCAGCAGGTCTGGAGAAGATTGTTACCAGCCCCACATACAGGGTCAAATGCATGCCCTTGGCATAGCCAGCTCTTGGGAGCATTGCAGCATACACAGGCTGAGTTCATGGGACAACCTTCTGCTACTGAATCCCCTTGAGGGGTGGTTTCCACAGCTGTGCAGTGCTGATGTGGCTATAGCCAGCCCTGTCTCCTTCAGAGGCAGTTTTCCATGGCTGTACCATGAGCAATTTGAACAGTCCAGGCAGATGAAAGCAAATTACTTTGGCTGTTACTCATCAGCATCAGCCCCAAGGGTGCTTTATTGACCTGGGTCTCCTCCACAAAGGAGGAGCAGAATGGCATTACACTTGACCTCCAAGATACGGTTCAAATCATTGCTATGAGGCAAAATACCAAAAGCTTCGGGACTTATCACTGTAATGAAAGACCAAGATCAGCCTCCATCCACAGGCTATGACGGGGTCAGAATTGGTCCCTTAGATCTGGAGGTCTGATCCATCAGAAAGAGGGTCTGGTTTTTAAGGCCACCTTTGAGAAAAACACCTATTTCCCCCATGTCTGGAGAGACCTCTTCAATAACAACCTTGCTGAATGCTGCAGACCCATCCCAGCAGAGAAGTTTTACCTTTTTACTAATGTTTGCCTACAGCCGCAGAGCTCCGAACCCCAGCCAGCTCAGTAACAGTGGCTTGGCTCCTTAATCATACATAAACCATTTAAATGCACAACAAATAAATAGACAGGTTTTGTGTTCCTCCAGCAGGGCTTAGCACCTTTACAAAGGGATTTCTTTGATACTTAAGCGATAATAGATTGGCTTTCCTTTTGTTAGGGCTTCGCTTACATCAACATATCTCTTCAAGCACTACACTTCCTTTTATGAAAGGTTGGAATTCTTTCATGTTGAAAACGTTTTTACAGCCAAGTCCTCAGTTGTGCTGGCATTTCTCGTGTCTTGAACTCCAAACTGGCTAACCACAGTCTCAGAATTCCCAAAGGAAATAATGAAAATTCCTGAAATCCTTGGCAAGGAAACAGTTGAAAATTTTTAAATTGAGTTAATCATTTTAGAGAAAATGCTTGTAATAAAATAAATATGGGGAACTGGGGTAAGGGGGGGGGGGGGGGAATATCTCCTTCAGAAATGAGTGTCAGAGGGGAAAAAGAGAAAGGGAGAAAAGCCTTCTCTGCTTCATTAGAGGATTTTTTATTAGGGATAGCTGAAAGGAGGACTTTGCTGGGTCTCCTGGTGCTGTGGTGAGAGCAATGCTCTTGAGACCCCACTTACTGCTTCAAGATCACCCTGGTCCTAAAAGTTTTGCATGAGTCACAGACTATCTTTGGTTGGAAGAGACCTCAAAGATCATCTAGTCCAACCTTTGACCCTGCAGTGCAAGTGCACCACTGAACTATGTCCCTAAGCACCAGGTCCACATGGTGTTTAAACATCTCCAGGGATGGTGACTCCACCACTGTCCTGGCCAGACTATTCCAGCATTTGATATCCCTTTCAGTAAAGAAGTATTTCCTAATATCCAGGTTAAACCTCCTCTGGTGCAGCTTGTAATATTTTCCTCTAGTCCTGATGAAGGATATCAAGTTCAGTCTAGAGAAAAGAAGTCTTCAGGGAGACCTTATAGTGGCCTTCTGGTACCTGAAGGGCTACAAGAAAGCTGGGAAGGAACTATTTACAATGACTTGTAGTGGATAGGATGAGAGGGAATGGGCTAAAATTTGAGGAGTGTAGGTTTAGATTGGATAGTGGGAAGAAGTCTTTATTTCTGTATACATCATTTGCTCCTTCACAAGGACCAGCCACCCATCTGCTAGAAAATCTCCTCTGGTATCCAGATATTCCTGCTGTTGTGCCACATATTGCAGTTGTTCTCACACCATCTGTGGCTTGGAAAAATGTAATAGCTGGGTTCAGAGCAGCACAAAAATGTCCACAACCTCTAAGGGGGGTGTTCTCTACTGCACACCTACCACCATCTTCCATTCACAGTGAGGTCTGGGAGACTGGCAAATTACAGCATAGTCATCTCCAAGGAGAAATGATACCCAAGGGGCAGGCTACAATCTCTTCCCAATGCCGTCCCATCCTGCACGAAAAATCATGAAAGAATGGGAATACAATCCACACTGGTGAGATCCCAAACCACAGTGCTGTGTCCAGCTCTGGAGTCTTCATCATCAGAAAGATGTGAACCTGTTGGAGTGGGTCTTGAGTAGGCCACAAAAAGTACCTGAGGGCTGGAACCCCTCTGCTACAAGGACGGGCTGAGAGAGTTGGGGTTGTTCAGCCAGGAGAAGAGAAGGCTCCAGGGACAACTTCTGGTAGCCTTTCAAAACTTAAAGGGGTTGAGAAGAGAGATCAGGACAGACTTTTTAGCAGGATGTGTTGTCACAGGACACCTGGTGATGAATTTAAAGTAAAAGAGGTAGATTCAGACTAGAGAGAAGGAAGAGGAGGGTGCCCAGGTTGCCCAGAGAGGTGGTAGAAGCTCCATCCCTGGGAAACATTCAAGGTAGGGTTGGATGGGCTCTGAGAAATGTGATGTGGTTGAAGATGTCCCTGTTCCCTGCAGGGAGGTTGGATTACGTGACCTTTAAATGTCACTTCCGACCCTATCCATTCGGTGAGCCTATGAGTGACAGCACTTGGTCAAACTGAAGGCTCTTCTGAAGTGCAACTGTTTCCAAACATGACCAGTACTAAAGATGGTATATAGGAAAGGACTGCAAAAATTACACATGGAAACAGGGACAGAGCAACTGTTCTGGAATCCTGTTCTGCTTGGACCTCAACCCTTTCTTTAGAGAATAAAACCTGTTCTTTCCCACTGAGGATGCAAAACATATTGATATCAATTTTATTTCTTCTTTCCAGGCCATTATGAGCAACTGCCATCGCAGAAGCCTCTGGGCATCCCGGATGGTGATAACTGCACCCAGCTGTCTTTTGCACAGGGCTCACTGCCCTGAGAAGCTGAAACAGTTTGGTGTGCTATTGCAGATGCCAGATGCCTACTTTACCCATTTGTTTGCTCTTCTCTGTAGGAGGAGAAAGCATTTCTTTAGGTGCCTGAGTTACACTCCTGCCAGCCCTTAGTACACCAGGCCAATACCTTAACTTCTTTCTGGCCTCCATTATCAGAGAATAGGCCACTGAAAGAAATTAAATCTCTGCTCTTTGGCTCAAAATAGGGATTTCTAGGGTTTGATGTCCCCAGAACACAACAGGTTCAAAGTATTTTTCAAGGAGACTCTGCTCAGCACAAAAAGACCCTACATAGATCAAATGCCTGTAAACAAAAAGGCACATGCCCCACATGGCAGCATGAAAGACTTTTGCCTAGCAATATCAAGTTTGTGTTTCATAAGAGATTAGAACCAAGAAGGAGATAGTAGAAATTAAGCTCCACCCCTGGCCCATCTATTTCTTTCCTGTGCAAAGCAATGTATCTTGTACAAGGATCCTGAAAGCACATTCCTTAACTTTTAATTTGTCTTACTTCCTCTGGAGATACTGACTTCAAAAGCTGGGGGACCATGGTGACCCCAGGGTGGCAGGTCCAAACTGTGCAAGGCTGACACCTTGCTGTGGAGGGCCCAGCTCTTACCTGCAAAACGACTTGTTTGTACTGAGATGTCTTCACATGGCTATGCCAGTTTGGTGCAAGCTTATCTGGGGACACTAAACTCAAACCATTGACTTCATTCTACAAAAGTGAGATTTCTGTTGGGGTTCTTGGCCCTGGTGCTGCAGCAGGTGGCCTTGCCTCCTCCTGTAAGCTCTGTCTTGCATCTGCCAGGAGTCATGGATCTGGAAAGAGGGAGGCTATTGCATTGCACTAATCATGGGATCTCAGAAATACTTATTGAGGAAAATGAGTTGAGCCTCAAAGAGGTCACCAATTACCCACAGGAAAAAAAAAGTAATGGCTGGAGAAAGAGTTTGTGTATTTAAAACAATAAATGACCCTTTAAAAATTATAAAATAAGAAAGAGATCAGAAAGAAATGGCTCTAAAACATGTGATGCTAGGGGGGGAAGGGGAGGGATGTGTGTCAGGAAAACAGAGCCAGAGGGGTAATAAGTCAGATAAGATCGTGCCATCAGTGAAAGCACTTGTAAAAGGAAATAGATATTGTTCTAAACCTCAATTAATTTAATCTAGTGCATCACTGAAAACAAATTCTGATCTCAGATAAAACAAAACACTGGTTAAAAAAAAAAGTAACAACAAAGTTGTTGCAGTCATGATTTATGGTTCGAAGATACTTTATTTCCTCTTTATCAGAGGTCTTAATTTTCCCTGGAGAGCATATGAATAATTAAAGGTGTTTTCCTATGATGTGTTTGCTGTTGCTCAGCATTGCCAACCCAAGGACTGATATGGGAACAATGGTGAGCTATTAGACTTGCTGGTTGCTTGTTGCCTTCTGTAAATAAACCACAAGCAGAAATAACTTCCCTGCAGTAACAGCAATCATACTGCTTTGTTTAAGGCAGGAATCTAAATAATGGCATATGAAGACTCATGTGGTTTGTAAACTTGTGTGGGTTGTGTTTGAGGAGCAAGCCATGAGGGCCAAGCTGTCAAAGCAGCTTTGACTTCTGAGGAAACACCTGCAAGCTTGTGGGGGGCAGCTGGTCCCCTCCCACAAGAAAGGTCCAGCTGAACTCCACAGGCAAATCTTAGACAAAGGCAATAAGGCAGAGTTCTCCTGCCCCCAAGACAGGAGCATAACTCGTTGGTTGTGCACAAGGCCAAGCCTGCACAGAGATCTTGCAAGCTCAGCTTCCTCATCCATACCCCCTGGACACAAGGGCAAGCATAGGCTTTGCAAGCCATGCCGGCATCTTCTTTGAGCAATAGAAAGGCAGGGAGCAAGCCTGAGAATAAGTCATCAAGTTTAGATGTGCATTTAAGACTGGAATGAGCTGGTTTTCAGAGGTGCCAATCTCTCCCCTCTAGCTCTGAAGAAAGGACTATTACCTTAGACTTGATACCTCTCTTGTGACCTTTAGTGAAGGGAGATGAGCTGAGCCAAGGTCAGGGCATATCTGACAGAGCTGATAGAAGGAATAGTCAAGCCATGCTTAAGGTTTTGAGATCCCTTTGACATGCAGACTATAGAGTGGGGAGATACCTGCCCAAACAAACCCCACCCTGAAGATGACTTGCTTTGCACAGCCTGGGAAAGGGCAGCTGCATACTAACATAGATTTTATTTTGGTGGTATTTTGGGGGGTTATTTGGGGATTCTTTTGTTTAGTTGGGGGAATTTTTGTGGTGTTTGTTTGTTTGCTTGCTTGCTTGCTTGTTTTGTTGTCTTTTTTTTTGTTTTGGGGTGGTTTTTTTTGACATGTGAGGTCAGAAGAAACAAGAGAAATCTGCTGCAGTTTCAAGTCATAGAATCACTTAGGTTGGCAAAGACCTTTAAGATCATTGAGTCCATCTGCAAATATCATGTCCTGCATAAAACAAGCTGCCCTTGTGAAGAGTTTGACTGTGGGAAGGAAGATGGCCTCTTTATCTGTGCATGGAGACAAACTGTGCTATACAAGGAGGCATACTGGCTGAGGCGCACTGGCTGGTGTTGGATGATGGCAGAGACACTGTCAGGCTGACGGCACACAGGGACTGCAGTAAGCAAAGAGCAGAGATGATCCAGAAGCGGCATCCCCAGGGACCAAGGAAGGAAAGTGTCTTCATTGTCTCATTCCTAAGACGTGCTGGGCACCTCACAAAACATGTGGTCAACATCCCGGATGCAGCAAATCCCAAGAACTGGTGGGGTCCAGCTGAGAAGCACGTGGACTGCTGCTGACAGGATGGGACAGCCGTTGCTGGTGGCCAGAGCAGGACAATGGTAGGACACTGAGCATCTCAGGAACTGCCAACCCGCAGGAGGAGGGTCTGCCTTTGGGTTATTGGTTTGCAGTGTGCCTGGTGTGAGAGGGTTTGGGCCCTGCTCCTGGAATGGAGTCCCCAAGGAATGACCACAATTGAAGAGAGAATAATGGAAGCTCTGGTCTTAATGCAAGTCACCCACTCTCCCAACAAGGCTCTGTTCCAGGGCCTCTTTTTTAACCCAAACTGACACCAACTTGGCAAAAGCCCCCAGCTGCACATTCCTTCCATACAGTTTTACAAGCTGCAAATGCAAAACCACAAACCATACTGGGAAGAGGGAAAAAAAAAAAAGTCAAAGGCAACCTGAACCATTCAGAGTCCCACCATCTTCCCTCCTGCCTCAGTTTCTGATCATCATAGCCCTGATGTCTGCCCCTTTTCCCCCCTTTCACTAGCTTCTTACCTTTCAAAACCCTCAGCCTCCCAGTAACATTGACTTAGCTCCCTGCTGAGGGCTAATATGTCCTGTGTCTGCACCAAGGGAAGTAATCAGCTCCCAGACTCCAGGTCATGCCTGGTCTGGTTAGACCATCTTCCTGGGGACAGGCTCAAGGTGAGAGCTGGGATATGTCTAGGCATTTTATGCAGTCACAACTGCATAAAAAATCCCAAAAACTATTGATAAAATCCCAGCAACAAAGGCAAAGATCTTCCTGGAGAAGGAAAACACTTGTTTGTTGGTCAGGGCTGCTGATACTCAGCCTGTGGGAACACAAGGTCATGAAACACCTCCTCCCTGAAGGCTCTGTTCCTCACTCAGCTTTGTGCGCAGAAGGAACAGAGATGAACTGCTTTCCCTGGTCAATCTAACTGCCAAATTACCATCCAGATGTTGAGGAGGTTGAGTCCCACCCTGGAGGTTCCTGAACTGCTGATAAGACTGCAAATGCCTGCTCCTCCACAGCCTATAGGTTGTGTACTAACATGTGCTAGAATCAACAGGATAGAGCTGGATCAGACTTCTGTGCTTATTTGCCTCTCTTCACGCCCATTTCAACAGTGCTTGCTCACCCTCCAGCCTCACCAGGTTGGTTATGCCCAAACTAGCCCACAGTTCCTAATCCTCTTCCCCAAAGAGACATAAAGAGGGGCAGGTTTGCTCACAGAATCCCAGAATGGTGGAGGTTGGAAGGTACCCCTGGAGATAATTGAGTCCAACCCCACTTCTAGCACAAGTACGCCTAGATCAGGTTTTCCAAGATTACGATGTCCAGGTGGGTTTCAAAGGTTTCCAGAGAAAGATGCTCCACAACCTCTCTGGGCAGCTTGGTGTAGAGCTCTGTGACTCTCAAGGTAAAGCTTTTTCTTTAGTTCAAGGGAAACCTCCTGTATTCTAGTTTGTGCCTTTTGCCTCTTGTCCTATCACTGAGCATCGTTGAGAAGAGCCCAGCCCCATCCTCATGACCTCCATACTTTAGATATTTATATGCATTTGTAAGATCCTCTCTCAGTCTGCTCTTTTCTAGGCTCAGGGAAATGGTGAACACCACATTATAATCAAGGTGAGTAATGAAGACCACTTTCCAAGAGCAGTGTCATGAATGCACTTTGCTCCAAGAGGCAACTCTAATGTCACCTAGTTCAACCACTCATTGGAAATGGGATGTTGAATTTCACATGGCTCCCTCTGTACAGAGCTGACTGAACGACAAACTTGGTTAATACTCCTCTCTCCCACTTCTCTGCCCAGACTTGACCTCCATGGCAAGATCTCCAGGGCTGTTTCCAACAGCTACTCCTTGATCAGCTGGGACCTGGCTGGAGAGCTGCCCACATTTGCTGGTATCTCCCATTCACTGAGAGGTCTGTGTTATATAACCAGGGCTGTCATAAAGTGAGACATACAGGCATGTGCATATCTGTGGCTCCTGGACTGATCCGAGTCACTCCATCATGTTCCCACTCCACATCTGCAATCCTGCCTCTAAATTTAGCCCTGGGGATGAAAGTGATTCCTCTTCTCCCTTTTTAGGTGAAAGTCACAAAAGCAGTCAAGAAATCACAGAGAAGAGGACTGGTGTAAAGGGCTGAGAGCAGGTTGGTTTGGTTTTATTTCCCTTCTCATCCTACTTCCAAAGTGATTTGGTGTTTTTGGTGTCTTCTTCTGCCACCTTTATTTGTCTACTGCCCCATCATACACCAAAATCTGTAAACATCTCAGGGTGTTCTGCTACATTCAGCAGAAGCTTAAAGAGGGAAGAAAGTTAATACTGCAGCAGAATCAGGCTAGCCCTTGCCCACAGAAGTGGTCCACTTTAATAACACCAGGAAACTCACAGTGGAAAGTGCAGTGCACCTACTAGATCTTCTCTCATGCTGCTTTAGGAAGGATTAAGGCTCACTAGGACAACAGCTGCTCTCTGAAGATGTGTTTGCATGCCAACAGTGCTAATACATAGAATAAACTGGATTTTTCCAATTGCTAATGGTTTTAATATTCTCCTTCTGTCTCCATAGTCAAGAGGCCAACAGAAAGCAGAGTTGGCTCATGGTGTTTCCTTCCCTTTTTCAGTGCATTTTATGTAATGCTCATCACACGCAAACCTGGATATCAACTCCTGCCTAAAGATGGCCATGGGGCACTTTCATGGATGTTGATTCCCACAGGCTGTGACCCATTGGCATACTGAATGAAAGATCTTCTCAGCACCTTGCTTGACAGTTTTCCTGCAGGCATTACACTGCCTCTTGGAATTTCTTTCCATCATCAGCTTTTGCCTGGAATCTGTTCCCGGATTTTGTCAGCTGAACCATGGGACAAGCCTTGCTCTCCAAATCAGCTGTTTTGTAAAGGTTAATCCAAAGAACTACCTATATACCTTTTGGTAGAACCAACCTTGAAAGTCGTGGTGCAGCCCATGCACTGGACAGCCTTCCACAACAACCTGTATTTAGAAGTTGCAAATCTGGACCTCAAGGTGACTTGGAGATACCAGTAAATGTGGGTATATCTCCAGCCACCTCCCATCCTTCACATCATGGCAGTTACCCATGAACCCAATATGGGATCCTTAAACCATGAGTGTAGCTCAACCAGACACTCAGGACACCAGCAACGGCAGCATGGTCAGATCTTCACAGAATCACAGAACATTGGGGGTTAGGGACCTTGAAAGTTCGTCTAGTCCATCCACTGTGCCAGAGCAGGATCACCTAGAGTAGATCACACAGTAGAGTCTAGGTGGGGTTTGAATGTCCCAGAAAACAAGACTACAACCTCTCTGGGCAGCCTTTTCCACTAACTTTCAGTAACTTCCAGTATCTTTCTGAATTAAGAGTACCACTTTCCCTGTCTCAGCCTGTGCACAGGCAGGCAATGACAAAGCCTGGTGCAGGATGGATTCATAGGGCTAACAGGACAAAAGATGTGCAGGATCTTCCCCATGCCAACTTCATCCACTGTATTAGGTAGCCCTTAATCTTCCTTTATATCTCAGAGACATCTGGGCCTGGATGTAGCCCCAGCAGCATATGTACTGTGTTCTCAAATGTGCACAACAGAATAGAATAGAATAGAATAGAATAGAATAGAATAGAATAGAATAGAATAGAATAGACCAGACCAGGTTGGAAGAGACCTTCAAGATCATCGTGTCCAACCCATCAACCAATCCAACTCATCTAAACAACTAACCCATGTAACCAAGCACCCCATCAAGTCTCCTCCTGAACACCTCCAATGATGGTGACTCCACCACCTCCCCAGGCAGCCCATTCCAATGGGCAATCACTCTCTCTGTATAGAACTTCTTCCTAACATCCAGCCTAAACCTCCTCTGGCACAGCCTGAGACTGTGTCCTCTTGTTCTGGTGCTGGCTGCCTGGGAGAAGAGACCATCATCCACCTGTCTACAACCTCCCTTCAGATAGTTGTAGAGTTCAATAAGGTCACCCCTGAGTCTTCTCTTCTCCAGGCTAAGCAACCCCAGCTCCCCCAGCCTCTCCTCTTAGGCCTTGTGTTCCAAACCCCTCACCAACTTTATTGCCATTCTCTGGACTCGTTCCAGCATGTCAACATCCTTCCTAAACTGAGGGGCCCAGAACTGGACACAGTACTCGAGGTGCAGCCTAACAGGGCAGTGTACAGGGGCAGAATGACCTCCCTGCTCCTGCTGGCCACACTGTTCCTGATGCAGGCCAATGCCATTTGCCCTCTTGGCTGCCTGGGCACACTGCATGCTCATGTTCAGCCTACCATCGACCAGCACCCCCAGGTCCCTCTCTGCCTGGCCACTCTCCAGCCACTCTGACCCCAGCCTGTAGCACTGCATGGGGTTGTTGTGGCCAATGCACAGAACCCGGCACTTGGATGTGTTAAATCTCACCCAAAGCTTGAGGCTATGGGTTGAGCTATAGCTTAACCCACCCTTCTTTCTCATCTTTCCTGCTCCCACCCTGGTTAAGTATTCAGAGCACAAATCTTCCCTTTTTTGCTTTTTTTTTTTTTTTTCCTACAAAGTGAAACATTCTGTATCTTATTTATTTTGGAAACCATTTATAAGGGCAATAATAACATCCTTTGGCTTCTTGCCTCCATAGCCCCAGGCGTTATATATGCCTCATTATGGGAACAGATCCACATCCTGACAGGTACTACTTCTGTAGGCAGCACACTATAGGCTCATTAAAATTCTGTAGGTACTGGCTGATATAAACAAAGCAAAAAGTGCACAGTACTAGAAAGTCTTTGTATTACTGCCCAGCACAGAAAATGACTGTGTAATAGGTCGTGTGGTTCAGCAACGCCGCTCGGTATCCTGGACATCTGAAAACGTTTCATGTGGTTCCGTCATCCCACGTAACTGCGTGCGGTTTCTGGACTCAGGAGGTGGCAATATGACCGAGTGCGCAAGGAGGCAGTCGTTGGACACAGATCCGTGCTAGAACTGAGGCGGGAGGGGGAGATGGAGGGGGTAGGGTGGTGAAGAAAACCACAAAAAACCCCTACCTTTTGTGGAAGGAGATAACGCAAAAATCTAAGCGGCTGTGACAAAAAACTTGGGAGGAAAAAGCTGAGTCTTGGAAGCTTACTCTTCATGGAAGAGTAATGCGCCTCAAAACGGCCGAGAAGAAAAATGTGCAGAATGTCCTTGCATTGTGTAAAGAGTAATTGCATTGGAAAGGAGTTATAAAGTAAACAAACATGACTTCCAATTTGATCCATATTAAGATTTATTGACCCTGAAAGTCAATATTCTTTGCATTGGGGCCAAGGTTAACATTGACTTTGAGGCCAGTGGGAAAGTTGTAATGAAGTGCTGGTTAAGAGGCCCTTACAAAAATGGTTTAACAGAAGGGGTTGCAAGTCTCTATACATAATTGGCCCCATCTTCCTCTACTTTTCAAAGGCATCCAAATCTTCTAGGCATTCTGCAAACCTCATATTTACACTGTGCCAAACTGATAAACCCTTTGGATAACTTTTCTACCACAAGTATGCACCATCTGCAGTACAAGCACCCTGACTCTGGTGGTGGTCAGGACCTGCTCGTCTCCCTCCAGTTTAAACACAGATAGAAAGAAAACTTGACTTCAGCTGATGATAAGCAAAGAACACATTTCACAATGCTGCAGAAAAAGGTAGCATTAATGAACTTCTGGCCTCTGACAAATCTTACATTAGGGAAGAGCAAGCACATGCCCTCAAACCAGAGATCTGCAAGGCTGTGTAAGTAGAAAGTACTTCTTTGGAGTCAATAAAGATGTGACAGCACAGTTAGCATCCTGTACAGTCACACCCTGGTCTTCTCATTGCAAGCTTACAATTTCCTTTGAAATTCATTGTCAGATGTTAGATGGACAGAGAACAAAGTGTCCCTGTAGATTAAAAGTGAAGAGATGTTGCACAGTCTGCTCTGAGGTATTCAGAGTATTTATGCCTGGAAAAGAAGCAGACAAACAAAAAAGAAAAAAAAAAAAAACACCCCAGATCTCCAGGACTGGTTTGGAAACTTGCTTAAAATCTTTCTGCACCTGCAGTAGGGCTTGTGACCCGGCATGATCTCCTTTCCCCAGTTTTACCAATCTGGGCAGTAGATGATACCACCACTTCCAGAGAATCTTGACTTCCTTAATACTGATCTTCCAAACCGTCATTAGCGAGAGGTGAGGAGCAGAGCTGGAGAGAAGACTATGGTTGTAATGTTCCTGGTGACAATCCAGAACAGCAAACCATGAATTGTATGAATGTTTTTGGAGACTATATGAGACCACAGCACTGACAGGGAACAGGCATTGCTTCGGAGCACAGAGGGGAAGCAGCACAACACTTATTTCAGCCCAATTCCAGAGGCACAATTTACTTTTGAAACTACTTTTAATAAAGTTGCAATGATTTCCCTGGGACTTTGTTGGTTTTGTGCACTTTTATGCCTTTCTCCAGCTGCTCGCTTTCTCCTTGTGTTCATTAAGACATTTGGTTTTGTTACAAGGTCTGGGCAAAAGAAAAATAGATGTATGTATATATAAACAGGCTATTAAAATAAAGAGCACCATGTACTGGCACAGATGACTTTGTAGTGTTTTTCATGTGTTTCTAGGCTCAGTGAGGCTGTTGTGATGCACAGCAAACAACATCTTGAGCCCAGCTCTTACTAGTGTTCTCATCACAGCCTTGGTCATTTGTGCTTCATTTTCCCTTTGCCAAGAAGAACCCACTTTGGGTCAGAACTTGCAGAACACCATTGTATTCTATAGGAGGGAGGTTCACTTGGCTCTCATGGATCTTAAGAAAACTGGTCCCTGATGACCATTTTTGACACTGTATTGTGGGCTGACTATTGAACCTCTGACCCTCTCAAGTTGGGCTTTGCTTTGTGGCAACATCTCCTCATGTGGCAATATGAGGAAGCTCCTCAGCAAGCTCTAAGGTTTCTACCCAGGCTGCTTCATTATGTCAGATTTTGGCATAAAAGTGAAGAGAAAGACAGAGACATGAGCACTACACCATCAAATAGGAGCCTAACTCCTTTCAAGTAACACAAGAGTTTAAGGCACACTCCCAGACCACCTGGCAAGCAAGATCTCAGGGAAAGAAGAAAACTTACCACCAAATTCAACAGCAGCTAGAAATACATTCCAAGACCCATGTTGTAGCCCTTCCTCAAAATACAACCAGTAAAAAGCCAGCTCTCAACCTAAACCTTTATTTAGCTGCATTTTACAATTACTGCATAACTTGGCATCATGGGCATGGCCCTACATGGACTAGAAAAGGCCCCAGCCAGCAGGGAAGAGAGCTGGCAATGATATTTTCCCACACTTTCTCACAGAATTGATTTTATTATCCCAAATGACAAACAGAAAATAAAAGAAGAAAACAAAGAAAGCGGATGCCATTCACCAGCTTCAGGACGGTATGAAAGGCAACATGGCTTAAGCAGCTTTGATCTGGCAAAGTAAGATTCAGCCTTTTGCATTTCTACACAAAACAGTATTTTCACAGAATCCCAGAATGGTGGGGGTTGTAAAGGAACTCCAAAGATCAACCAGTCCAACCCCACAGCTCACAGTTAAAGCAGGGGCACCCATAACAGGTTGACCAGGATCACAATGTCCAGGTGGCTTTGGAATCTCTCCAGAGAAAGAGATTCCACTACCTCTCTGGGCAGCCTGCTCCAGGACTACAGAGCTCTCATGGCAATGAAGTTTTACCTCATGTTCAGCTGGAACCTCCTGGGTTCCAGTTTGTGCATGATGCCCCTTGTCCTGTCTCAGGGCACTACTGTAAACAGTCTGGCCCCACCCTCTTGCCCCACACCTTTTAGGTGTTGCTAAGCATTGAGAAGATTACCTCTCAGTTTTCTCTTCTTGAGGCTAAACAGACACATCTTTCTGTTCCTAAAAGATGTCACTATTCATTTTGTGCAAAATACTTGCACGCTCCCACCCAAGCCTTTCATTAGCGCTTGGATATTTGAGCCATTTAAACAGTGCAAAGAAAAACAACTGCAACCAGAAAAGATTTTGGGGTCCATCACCACCATCGCAGCAGGGAAGTGGTACAAGCAGCTGAAGTGGGATTCAAAGTGAGGCTCCAGCTTTATGCACAGAGAGTTTATACCTTTAAGAGGCACTGAACTAAAAAAGAAAACAAATCCTTGAGATGAGTCACTCGAAAACGTGCCCGTTTGTCTTGTAGGCCTGAGCAGCCTCACACAATGCCCCCAGGGGCACAGGCTCCTCATTTGGCAGGGCTGAGCACAGAAGCTGTGCTGGGGAATACCTTTACGCTGGAGAATTTGGCTTGTAACAAGGCTTTTGAGGAACATCGCAATTGCCCACGTGAAACGCATGGCTTCCTGCATTAATATGCTAAAGAGACAAGACAAGCATCTTTAGCTACAGCTGAGGACTAATTAAGACTGCTCTTTTACAAATATTGCATGGTTCATTCCATTCTTCCCCCGATTAAGAACAAAAGAAGAAAGAAGTCATTTATTGTCATGAGTCACTTCAGCTACAATGGAAGGAATTCCAACAGATGACTGAGACAAAACAAAAGCTGACATTATGAAAGCCATGTCTAAACACTAATTTAAACTGTCAACTTGCTAGTGAGGAAGGTTCATGACAGAGGGAGAATTAAAACTTAAAAGGGCACATAAATCATTGAAGAGATTAGCAGCGTGTGATGGGGCCAAAGTATGCCGTGCTGGAAGGCCGCTGAATGGTAGCAAGGTCCCTTGTAATTTTGGGGGTGAACGTGATGTTTTGCCAACAGTTGCATACTAAAAATGAGTAATTTGGGATGCGTTCCCAGAAATGGGAGCTGTGTGAGTCACTGGTGTTACTCCCATTTGGAGCAGGTGAGGATCAGACCCATCGTGTCCTGCACAGCATCTGAGTGCTAGATAAAATCTGGCCCCAGCTTTCCTCCAACTCATTGGAAGTGCTTGATTTCAGACAGGAGCCGAAATGGCTTTGGGTCACGGCCGGAGCTGCTATAAGTGGTGATGACTGACTCCCACAATCTGGGTAAACCACTTATGGAACTGATCCTTCCCTTTCAATAGCACCACGGTATCTCCCTCTCTTCTGATTTACAGGAGACATATTGCAAAATCACAGAAAAACCTAGTTAGGAAAAAACACTTTAAGATCATCAAGTCATCAGAATCATCAAGGTTATTAGCCTTACACTGGCAAGTCCTTGATAAGCTATATCCCTCAGCACCACATCTGTACAACTCTTAAATTCCTCCAAGGATGGGGACTCCACCACCTTCCTGGTCAAGCTGCTCCAATGCCTGATAACCCTTTCAGTAAAGAAATTCTGCCTAATATCCAACCTAAACATTCTTGGCCAACTTGAGGCCATTTCCTCTTGATCTATCGCTTGTATTTTAGTTGAATAGACTGACCTCCTTTCAAGTAGTTGTGGAGAAGAGGGTCTCCCCTCAGCCTCCTTTTCTCCGGGCTTTTCAGACTGGTACACAGGCTCCAGCTGTCACACATCAGCTCTACAGCCCATGTTGTTTTGTGTAAGTCTTCCAGGCGCCATGGGCCAAAGTGAATACATCAGACAATCACAGAATAGTGAGGGTTGGGAGGGACCTCTGGAGATCATCTAGGCCAACAGCCTTGCTAAAGCAGGGTCACCCACAGCAGGTTGCCCTGAACCACAAAATCCAAGCAAGTTTTGACAGTTTCTAGAGAAGATTACACAGTTTCTCTGGGCAGCCTTTTCCAGTGCTCTGCCACCCTCAACGTGAAGAACTTTTTTTCTCTTGTTCAGATGGAAACTTACAGGTTCCAACTGGTGCCTGTTGCTGGGCAGAAGTGAAAATAATCTGGCCCTATCATCTTGCCTTTTAGCTATTGATCAGCATTAATCAGATCCCCTCTGAGGCTGCTCTGCTCCAGGCTAAACAGCTCCAGGTCCCTCAACCTTTCCTCCTCACAGAGGGCCTCCAGTCCCCTCAGCATCTTCATAGCCCTCATGTTGAGATGAGGGACTCTAGATTTTCTAAAATCTGTGCCTTATCCATTTAGTCCCATTTTTGTTAAAACTCCCACTGTAGAGTTACAGAATCATTCATATTGATGGATTTATGAAGATTTCGTACCTCTCTTTGTTTCAAAATCCAAGTAACCCTGGAATCCATGCAAGAGAAAGCTCCATCTTTTCTTCAACTCAACATGCAGACAGCTCCCCTGGGCTTGCTTTCCAGACCAGAAAGCCAGCAGTGAAATATTCAGCCACAATTTCGTGCCCTGAGATTTTACCTTAGTCAAAAGGAAAAGGCCAAGAAAGTATTTGATTTATTGCTGAATAAGAAGTATTTCAATAATTACTTTTTTTACCCACCTTAGGGCAAATATTTTTCTCATTATTGTAGGAACAGGTGGACAATGCTACTTCTCTTGGACACCAGCAACTAAGATGTCCTCCACCCCACTGTACCACTCTTCCAAGGACAGGTATATGAGTTTGGGTAGATCACAAACTCCCTTTATTGGAACACCGTGTCCAAGTTAACAGAGACACTGTGCACAGGGAAGGCCCAGGCCTGCATATGCTAACATTGCTGCTGGAATTAGGTCATTCTCAGCTTTGGCTCCAGTTCAGCCAGAAGTTCAAAAAGTCAATTATAAAATAAATAAAAAGAGGGAAAGTAAATGAGATGCAGAGCCCTCCAGCTTAGAGGGATGAAATCACTATGAAAGTAGGGTAGAGATTTGCTATGATATGAGAAGCAATCAGGATCCTTTCCAGCATCCTCACATTTGGCTGAGCTTCTTGCAGATTGAGATAGTTTTTATTCACATCCTTTTCATGGAAATCAATACAGCTTTTACTTTACCACCCTTGCCTGCTTGTGTTATGACAGCACTTGGGAAGTGCAATCGTTGAGCCTCTTGTGTCAGACACTAAGAGGACTGACCTTGTTCAGTATAAAAGCAACAGAGAAGGTAAATGTTAGGACAATACTGGCCACAAACATAAAAGGAGAAGGTTAGAGAAAATCAGAAATTAACTTTTTCAAGCTACAGAAAACTCTTCACAAGTGTGAGAAAGGAGAGCAATTGGCCTACACCATGAGGTTATCTTCCTATCTGATACCCAGTACTGGAAAATGGTTAAACTGAAAGGGGTTGTGTCAGGTCCTGGTCTTTCCTGGGATGAGGAAAGAGAAGCTAACTGAGGACTGCTAAGAGGGTCAAGCAAAGGGTTTGGAAGAATTACTTTTGCAGCAGTGTACCAGATTATTTCATTCAGGAAAGGCATCATGCAAAGACTAGAGGAATGGCTAGAAAACAACAAAAACCAACACAGGAAATGGGGGCCTGGATGGGAGATTTGTCTGCATGAATGGGGGAATCCCACTGTGGCTATTTGAGATGTTCAGCAGAAAGTCTACAAGAATTGACCAATGTCCTGGGTGAGAGGGCATAAAGATGGCCAAGGTAGAGACAGTATACATTATGGACAAGAGTGAATGCAGTATTGGTTATGCTAATCTTGGCATTGAACAACAACAACAACAAAAAGCTGAGAAACATGAAAAGAAAGCTGCAGACACATTGCTTTAGCCATGCTGATCAGCTGAGGAGACAGATTTCTGAGCCGTTCTTGGAGTACAGAAACAAGGCTGGAAAGTAAGCAGCAGAGAGATACTAGTTGAATGTTATGGAGTGGTAAAAGTAAGAGGAAAAGGAGGGCCCATGTGAAATTTTGAGTGGCACAAACAGAGGCTAAACTTGCAGGATTAAGAGATAAAGTGGGAGCAGAGAAAAACACAAAATCTCAGGGAAAACAAGATTTCATGATGAAAAACTTCACTTTCTCTGAAGAAGGTGCCAATCTGCTCAAAGTAGAGGAGAGTGTGGGCACCAGGCTTGCACTGGAAATGCGCGCACACACACACACACACAGAGCCCTGCATCTAGATATAAGGATCCCATTCAGGTCTACTGAGCACTGGACGTGTCTAGCGTTTTCCAAAGCAGTGGGCTGCTCTGACTGTCCAGACACAAGCTGGGCAAAGGTAGACCACTCAACATGGGTCATGCTCCATGCATTTTGGTTACCATTCTTTAAGAGCCTCCTGTGGGAAAGATGAATCTTGATGCAAGTCCACTGACATCAGTGGAGTCATGCACCCGGCTGACATCTCATGCTGAACCAAGGTTTAATGTCATTGCAACTTTTGAGAAGCCTCAGCTTCAGTGAAGGGGTGAATCAGGCCTTCTCACCAGTGTAAAATTAATCTCAGGACAATTCTTCCAACACTTTCACAATAGCACTTTTGGGGTGTTTGGCTTTGTTTTGTTTTCTTGGGTGTTGTTTTCTTTACCTCTGTTTTTTCAGCAATTCCCCACTAAACCCAGTTCTACAGCACAGAGAGGGAGAGAGACATCCCTGGCCACTTTGTATGAAAGGATCACGATGCAAGAATCAATGTGGAGATGCTGACAAACAGATCACACTTTGGAGATGCAAGCCTGAGCATTACCTTATGTTTCAGCAGCTTGATTGGCTCCCATACCTGGGACTGCTTGAATTTCCCACCAGCTCAGAGCAGGACTTTCCCACATATTTTAGGCATTAAATTAATTGTGAGCTCAAAAGAACAATATTTCCAAGCTCTTGGTGAGGAGCATGTCTATCCATCGAAGGCAGGAACAGCTGCCAAGATTCCTGAAGGTGTTCACCTGCGTCTGAAATGTAGGTGAGCACCTCAGCCCCATGGGGTTATTTAAGGACTTGCCAGTATGTGCTGTGATATGAAGTCAAGTGTGTGTTGATCAGAGAGAAGTCCATAAATACAAGTGCAGTTGGCTGCATTTTTCACTCAGCTCCCATCCATGTTTGTAAACACTGGAGAAAGAGACCCAAATCTGGGTCCAACCCGGAGCAGCAAGAGAACATACTGTAATTCTGTAATGCGAAACAGAGCGGCTCGCTAACCATGCAGATCTGGAGAGAATTCCTGACATGATCCTTTTACGTATTTTATGTTAATCACTTCCATCTCAGGAACACACGCAAACAATACACTATTAGATGTTCCCTCTGGCACTCGGACAGCAGCTCAAGCTGCCGCATCTACCAGAGCGGTGGCCGGAGCAGCTGCGGTGGGGACGGGGAGCCCATCGGTGGATGCTGCAAATGGTTTTCCTGTAGGCTTTTCAAACACAGAATCACAGAATCATAGAATGGTAGGGGTTGGAAGGGACCTCCAGAGATCATTGAGTCCAACCACTCTGCCAAAGCAGGATCACCTAAGGTGAGTCACCCAGGACTGCATCCAAACGGGTCTTGAAAGTCTCCAGAGAAGGAGATTCCACAACCTCTCGGAGCAGCCTGTTCCAGTGCTCTGTCATCTTTATAGTAAAAACATTTTTCCTTGTGTTGAGATAGAACTCACTCTGTTCCAGTTTGTGTTCATTGCCTCTTGTCCTATCACAGGGCACCACTGAAGAGACTGGCATCTTCTTTTTGACACCCATCCTTAAGATCCCTTCTCACTCAGTCTTCTGTTCTCCAGTCTAAGCAGCCCCAGGTCTCTCAGCCTTGCCTCACAAGACAAATGTTCCAGTCCCTTAATCATCCTCATAACCCTCCATTGGACTTTCTCTAGTATATCCCTATCCCTATCCCTCTTGAACTGGGGAGTCCAGAACTGGAAACAGTATTCCAGATGTGGTCTCACCAGGGCAGAGTAGAGGGGGAGGAGAACCTCCCTTGGTCTGCTGGCCACATTCTTCTTAGTTCACCCCAGGATGCCATTGGCTTTCTTGGCCACAAGGGCACATTGCTGTCCCATAGATAACTTATTGGCCACCAAGACTCCAAGGTCCTCCTCCATGGAGCTGGTCTCAAAGAGGGCTCATGGATGTCAGAGCATTACAATGATCCCAGACACCCTAAAGCTCTTCTACACAGGAATAGGAAGGAAATCTCCTCAGTACAAAGGTCTACATCAGCAGGTCTCCCATGCTGGGGATGTATTGATACCTGCCTGGTCAGATTTCCCTGTCCCCTATCCCTGCCTGTTTGCAGAGGGATACTAGGAGCATGTAAAGATTTAGCTCTTTAAATAAGACTTCAGATTGCCTGGAAAATATTTTCCCACTGGAAAGAAAGAGGATGGATTGCCCAAGAGCAGAGATGTGAACAGATGCTGCTTTGTTGCAGCCTGTGACACAAATGTCACTTAAAGATGAGAGGTGGGACAACTCTGAGCATCAGGGATACAAATCCTGCTGTTGTGGGAACCAGACAGGAGCCCGTGGAGACCTCAGCACTGGTCTGGAAAGAGCCTGGGGAGCAGATGGAAGGAAAGAGAGAAGAGGAGGCACCCACCATGTTTGCAGAAGCAACTGCTGGAAGAGGACACTTAAAACAAGCCTGGAGCCATGACAAGGGTAATTCCTCATCATTAATAAAATACCCACCCCCTGTGGTGAAGGCAGATGGCTTTGTGCATAGGCGAGTGAGCTCACCATGGGGACAATTACAGCAGGCACAGTGCCTCATTGCCAGTGGGATGGGATCCATGGGGAGGCCTCCATCCCCACGGGTACCCAACACACTCCAGCAAGTGGGCATCAGCCAGCATCAGCCAGCATCACCCCACATCAGGTCAGTGGGCAGCCCCAGGCAAAGCAGGAAGGAGCTCTCTTCAAATACAAAGCAGTTACACATGATTTTAAAGTATCTAAGCCCTCAGATACTATCTTTTCCTTCTGCAGCACATTTTTTTACTACTAAAATGAAAATTTCAGGGGCCTACATCATGTAGCCCTCTGACTGCAATCAAGCAAGATGTGTTTGTATTGGTGCCACTGAGAAGCAGCACTGTGGCTGGGACATTTCTGCTCAGGATGTACTTTTAAAGCAATTAAAGAGCAGCCCTGATTTTGAATAGTGACACTGAAATGGAATTCACTCCAACATTCACTAGCCCAAATGTCTTCACTGAAATCATGCTGTTCCCCTATTGTTACTTAACAATAAATCCTGCCCCCAGGGAAATGCATATAAATATGAATTTAAGAGTTCCCAGATACAAAGAATCTCCCCTTTTTAACCCTCCTCGGAGATAACTTAGAAATTTTCCTACAAATGTGAGCTTTTCTTGATGCTTTCCCACTTAGTGTTGTAAAATGCTTCTGTATGAGACAGAGAACATCTGGACACTGCAAGAACACAGAACAACGAAGAAAAGCATCTTAAATGAAGATAATTCCTTTATTCCAGTGCTGAGGGGTGCATGTGCTTCTCTGGAGCCCAGCTGAGTTCTTTTGTGCTAGAGGTGACTGGGGAGGGCAGAGTGGATTGTTGCAATTATTGCAATTATTGTTCTGGGTTTTTTGGGCACCCCAAGAAGGACATTAAGGTGCTGGTACAGGTCCAAAAAGTGCAACCAAGCTACTGAAGGGTCTAGAGCACAAGCCTTGTGAGGAGCAGCTGAAGGAAATGGAGCTGTTCATCCTGGAGAAAAGAAGGCTCAAGGGAGACCTTTCTCTCTACAACTCCTTGAAAGGAGGTTGCAGAGAAGTGGGAGGCAGTCTGTTCAGCCAAGGAAGAAGTGATAGGACACAAGGAACAGGAGGAGAGGGAGAGGAGAGGGAGAGGAGAGGGAGTGGAGAGGGAGAGGAAAGGAGAGGCCATGTATGGAGAATAATGCTACGAACAAATCAAGCAAGCTCACCAGGTGTAGCAGAGTACAAAATTTATGTCCTTGTAAAAAAATTATGAAGTTTTTTTACACTTCATTCCTAACAAAAATGTCTTCCAAAACAAACCCTAAAGGGGATTTATCCAGAGTGGAGTGGGGAGCCAGTCTTGGCAGGTCAGCAAAGAGAAAGGCACGTGTGCACCTTGAAAAGGCTTGAGATGTGTGGTATGATGGGCGCTGAGCACAGTTAGAGCATTTGACCTCCCCGACTGCTGGTGGAAAGACTCCATGCATTTTCCAATGCCCCAGGCACTCAGAGAAATGTTGAAAGTAATCCAGCTAAAACTCCACCTGGGAAGTGGTGGGTGGGAAATTTAATAGCTTGATGATTGGCATGCCAAAAAAGCAGAGGTGAGATAGCTGTAAGGAAGGATCCCATAAAATCTGGTGCTGTGCTCTGCTGCTGCAGATGAAAAGACACTTCTTTTGACCACCTCATTTCTACATGGCTGTCCACCCTGAGTTGTAAGCAGACCTCTGCTATGATAACCTAACAATGAACTTCCACCCTGCACAATACCCAGTTACCCATGTCTCCTGACTCACTCTTCCTCCATCAACATTTCTTTAACTCTGCTTTTGCCCTGACTTTTTTCATTGATGCATTGAGCTTTTGAGGGAGATCACCTCAGCTTTCGCAATTTTTTTTTCAAGGCACTGTTGGTACCAAGGGAGATCATAACATCCTGAAAGCTGGAAAAGAGCTCTAAGATCATAAAGTCCAACTACCAAGCCAGCAGCACCATGCCCACTGAACCATGTCCTGAAGCGCCATGTCTACACGTGTTTCTGAACACCTCCAGGGATAGTGACTCCACCACTCTAGCCATCTTTTAGTTGTGCTATGAAACACTCAGTCTGCTCCCCTCCCCTACCCATACCAATCAAACCACTATTATTCCCTCTGATTTAATTTCATACCACTGCTCAACAGCTACAGATATTTACAACAATCCCCCATGAAGCACTCATGACCTACCCTGCATAGTGATGAATTCTTCATGGGGTGAGCCCATCCCCAAATCCAGCATCTCTCCTTGCAGATGGAGTGTAGATAGGACATGCTTTACTTAACGTGCTGGAAGCTCCAATATTTAGTTTGTGGTTTTGGTGACTGAACAATCTGTACTGTCCTTGAGGGTTATGTTTCCTTCTCAGGGACTGCAGAAGGAGAACAGGTCAGTGACAAAAGGTGCAAACACGCTTGTCAATATTACGGAGCCCCCTGCCACCACATCTCACCTCCCATAACACGATGTTTAAGAGAGCACGAATTAATATAAACAGGCTGCTGATGTCTGTTTGACAGAATATGTGGGAAATTGAGTTCACCTTGGATTTATGAACTGGGAAGGCTACTCCTCACCCTGATTGATGGTGAGTCATGGAGCAACGCCGAGGCCATTGGCAAACCCGTGCCGCTATACATCAGGTGTCACGGGAGTGAGAACAGTGGGAGAGCAAAGAGAGATCTCCTGACTCTCTGTTAACTAATTTTCATGTGCCAAGTGAAGACGTGTCCTGGAATTTTGCAAACATATATTTAGCAGTGTCGAGCGTCTCCGAAGAGAGCTTTGTAAGATGCTGGAAGGGGAAGAAAAATACACACAAGTATAAAAGCCCTCTAAGAAAGCAATAACTTACACAACTTTAGATGGATATCCAACAATACATTTACTGCCAGCTGGGGACTGAGATGAGTATCCATAAGGCTGATGAACAGCAGGTTGCCCAGCCCCATGCTTCTACTTGAATACAAGCACAGTAACAGTCCTTGCATAGCCTTTTTCTTCATGCTTTTCCAGTGGTTTTACTCTGGAGAGCTGGTGTTTCTTAGGCCATTCCCACACGGCAGATCACCTTCCAACACAGCCTTATCCTCATGTGGAGAAACTTCAGCGGAATCCCCAAGATATGAGCTTTTCAAGTTGATCTACATAGGTTTTGGCATCCTGATTTGTGACAATTATAGAATTGTAGAATTAATTGTGTAGGGAAGTACCTTTAAAAATCATCTGGCAGGATACCCCTGCAGTGAGCAGGAACATCTGTAACTAGAGCAGGTTGCTCAGAGCCCCACCTGGAATGTCATCTACCACCTTTCTGGGCAACCAGGGTCACTGTCTCATGACTCTCAGCATCAAAAATGTCTTTTTCTGTCTAGTCTAATTCTCCCCTCTTCTGTATTAAAACCACCACACCTTGTCCTGCCACAACAGGCCCTGTTAAGAAGTCTGACCCCAGCTTTCTTATTGGGCCCTTTGAGTACTGAAATTCCACCAGAAGCTGTCCCCAGGCTCTTCTCCAGGCTGAACAACCCCAACTTTCTCAGCACAGCCTCACAACAGAGGGCTTCCAGCCCTCCCATTATTGGCATTGCCTCCTCTGGCCCCATTTCAACAGGTCCATGTCTTTCCTGTGCTGAAGATTCCAGAGCTGGACCCAGAACAGCAGCTGGGGTTCAGTGGTACAGAATTCCCTTTCTCCACCTACCGCCCAAGCTACTGGGGATCAGCCCTGGACATGGCGGGGTCTGGGCTGTGAGTGCACAGTGCTGGCTCATGTACAGTTTGTCACCCACCAGCACCCCAAAATTCTTGACAGGGCTGCTCTGAAGTCCTTCATTCTTCAGTCTGTGAAGGTAACACCAAGGTCAGAGGGAAAAGTCAAATCCTCAAATCCAGTCATCTTCACAGGAGGAGAGGGAAAGACACCAGTGTGCTTCATGACAGGGCAGGGAGCTGACCCAAGACACAATGGAGCCTGGAATGAATCTTAACTGGCTGCCAAAACCAGCTCTTTACATGCAACTGTTCATAACTAAAGGACCAGGTATGGTAGCCCACAGGTATGTTAAATAGGTCATGACCACAGAAGATGAGGCTTCAAGTGGCAGAAAGCAACACTGAAGGATTTGCACACAAAGGAATATGGTATTTCATTTAAAGATACTTGCTTCCCCTCTCAGCATAAGCTTTTTAGGAGAGGACCTACCTGTGCTTTTATGTGTATGAACAGTCTCCAATGCCTTAGGGCTCCTGCCTTTCAGGAGATCAACACAGGCTCAAATTCAATATTCAAGAATATGGCAATATGAGATCTAAGTTATTTTATCTCATGGTTATCCATGACTTGTTGTGGATAAAACTGTGGATGCCTCATCCCTGGAATTGTTTAAGGCTTGATTTTGAGGATTTGAGCAGCCTGGTCTAGTGAGAGGTGTTCCTGCCAATGGCAGCAGGGTTGGAGCTAGATGATCTTCCAACTGCAGCCATTCTATGATTCTACAGTTCTATGACTTGGTCCTACAGCTAAGTGGTGTGAGGAAGATATGCTGCATCTTCATGGTGCATTTCACCATTCCATGATTGCTCTTTGGGACATCACACAAATGGAAGGGGAATTTCACCCCAAATGACCCTTGAAAATTCTCTCTGGTTGAACAATGGTACAATAAAACCCAACATTGCCAGGCAGCATTATTATAAAATATCTGCAGGGAAAACATTCAGGAATTAACCTGCTGTAACACACACAAGTTTCTTTCATGAAGGAGAGAGAAAAAAAGGAGAAAGAGAAAAAAAAAATAAAGAAAAAATAAGAAATAATGCTACAGAGTTTCCTCAGTAGCACATGGAGCACAATCTGGTACTGTCCACACAACCCTGAGGACACGCTGTCCCAGTGTCAGGGTTACCAGCATCCTGACAGAACTAGGAAGTTCTCTCTTGCAGTTGCCCTGTAGACATGAAATTACACAAAGACAGACTTCATTAGGATCCTGAACTAAAAATAGTCAAAGGGGGAAAAGAGTGGAACATTCAACTTTCAGTCTTGGCAAGCAGCACAGCTTTGCAACCTTTAGGATATTGTTTTAACTAAGCTGGAATTCTGCATGGCTGCAATTCTGACAGCTCAGCATCTACCAAGGGGAAAGAATTACCAAAATAAAACCTTTACCTGAGAAAACCCTGAAAAACTTATGTGCCCTTGTGGCAAAGTTCCTGCCCAGACAAAACTGCTGCTGTCACTGGAAATGAAAGCCTGGAGAACTATTGGCATCAATGAAAGTTTTGTATGAGCGAAGATCATGAGGTCAGAATCAAAGAGATTGTTTGCAGCAGCTCCAAAAGTGTTAGAAGGTTCTGGATAAGATAGAAAAAAGAGCACTAGGCTGGTAAAAAGTCTTTCTGAACAGTCAGGGGTCTACCAGTATCTTCACTGGGGGCTCATCTCTGGTGCAAGAGCCCTGTTGTGCCTAACATATGGCTCTCAGCATCACTGGTCCCTCAGCACAGGAGTGGGAATTATCTCCTTGCTGAGGCCTTTCAATGCAATCCCAGCAGCTTCAGGAGATCTGCCAAAAGACAGATACATCAGTACCTGGATCTGTTCTGCAAAACAGTATGACCACTTAAATGCTCCTGAGAGAGATAAGACTGCCAGTGTCTGAACTGGCATCACCTGAGGCCCTGGGTCTTGTTTGTCTTCATGGGAGAGAGCCCTAACATCCAATAAGACACAGTATGATGAGAGGACAGTGACCTAGGTCAGGCAATCCCCTGGCAGGAATTGGAGCCCCAAGCACTCAGCTCTGCACTCGAGCCTTGAGCATATTTTTGGGTGCCAGAAACAGGAGCCACAGTCTGATCCTGGCTTTCAGCACTGCTCAGGAGTTTTCTTCAAAGCTCTGCTGGTGTCAGATGTTGACCAGCCCCTGGAGCAGAGGCAGGCATGGGTCCATCCAGTTCATCTACTGGTCAAGGTCAGCTTCGAGCTTGGTATTCCTCTCACCAGAAAAAAAAAAATTAAATGCTGTTTCCTGGGTCAGGGGAAAGGGAAAGAAAGAGGGGAGAGGGGAGAGGGAAGAAGAGAGAGAAGAGAGGTGGGAGGGAATCTGAAGTCAAAGTTCAGGGGGGATGAATAGCCACAGGCTTTAGATCAGCAGTACCAAAAGTTAATTTGGAGGCCTTTGCCTTGGTCCTGCACAAATCCAGAGCTCACCCTACCAGTGACCAATCCTGTAACTGGGACATCTTTCTAGGGCTGTCACACTCTATCTCTGCCTGCTCTGCACAGGAGAATAGCACAAACACCCGTGAGGCAGCAGAGGATAAGCCTTCCTTGCAAGAAAGCCAAAGGCACGAGGGTGTTGGACTTGATGATCTTAAAGGTCTCTTCCAACCAGAATCATTCTGTGATTCTGTGTTCATTTCAAGCACATAAACCCCCACAACTCACATGGTGTTAGGAGTCAGAGACACAGAGGCTTTTATGAATCTAGCCTTTGGACTAGTCCTTCTGTTTATCCTGGATCCCTAATAATATCAACAGTTCCTAATAAAGGGTCAGAAATCCCACACTCATCTGTCATCCTAACAGCATCCGTTAAAACAAATAAAACATTCCTGAACCCAACTCATGGTGCTATAAGAGGGAGCAGGAAACCCCATGGACAAAAAGGACACATTAAGAAACAAAGCAAGACACAGAAGGAAAAACAGCCAACCTGAAAATGATCTCTCCTGTTTCCCCACAGCTACATCAGTAAGGGTGAGGCCTTCGATGGAAATAACTCCTCTGTGGGAACACTGCGTGATGCAAAACCTTCACAGGGACGTCCCACCTCACACACTCTACATCTTGCCTGTCATGGAAAACCTGAAATAGCTTTTTGAAGACATCTCTCATTAAGTGCTCTGCCTCCAACAGATGGCTGGGGGGATGGGGAGAGTAACCAAGCACAGCTGAACTGGGGGAGTTTCCAAACCAATGGGAATATCCACAGATAGGAGAGGAAAAGGTGTGTGACCCTGGGAGAGTGTTTGTGGAGGGTCAGTTGAACAAGGCAGGTGGGATATAGGCAGGTCAGTTTATTTTGATTAACTTAGAGCCTCAGGCAGGTCTCTGCACTATCCCAAACTTACACACCTCCCTGCTAATACCCAGAGCTTGAGCATGGCATGGAGCAGCCTTTCTCCTCTCCCAGCTCGGGATGTGTTGCTGAACCTCATCCACAGAATTGAAACCTCCCTGGACAGAGCAGCTGGCAGCCAGGGCCAGCTTTTGAGAGACACTCCTCAAACATCACTGTTTTAGGAAAAACATCAGTGCAGAGCAGTCACATGTCTCACTGAAGGAGTTGAAGGACTGAGAAGGGCTTTAAAAAAAAAAAAAAAAAATCTATTCATTGAAGAAAAGCAATCCAGCAAAGAAACCAAAAAAGGAATCAGCCTCAGAGTGGATCCCTCCAGAGAGCTGAGAGGCACACTGAACAGAAGAGTGGCTTTGAACAGCAGCATTGCTCTTGGTCTCTTCTCAATGGTTCCCAGCAACAGGACAATGGGCAGGGGACACAAACTGGAACCCAGGAGGTTCCATCTGAGCATGAGGGAGAACTTCTTTGCTGTGAGGGTTCTGGAGCCCTGGAGCAGGCTGCCCAGAGAGGTTGTGCAGTCTCCCTCTCTGGAGAGATTCCAAACCTGTCTGGACACTGAGATCCTGGGCAACCTGTTGTGGATGAGCCTGCCTTAGCAGGGAGGTTGGACTAGATGATATTCAAAGGTCCCTTACAAGCCAAACTATTCTGCAATTCCATGATTCTGTGATCCGCCTGGGCCAAGCTGCTCTGATACACACTATTACCGGTGCTCACTTCTCTGGATGTTTATAAGGGGCTAACATGTCCCTTGAGACCAGTGGTTCCCAGGAGACTTTGCTGCACCTATTCTTGGCCCCATGTCCCGCTTGGATAGCTCCAGTATGGAATCCCTACCTTCAGCTGTTACCAATGCCTTTATTTTTTAAGATGGCACGGGTTTTCCTGCTGCATGAAGGGAGTATACCTTCAGCACATCTGATCCCCTTCTCCATAATGTTGCCTAAGGCAGTTTCTTATTGTCTCTAGTCTCCTGCATTTTTATCTTCTACCTTAAATCAACTCTAATCTTCCCTAGCTCTGCAGAAGGCAAGCTCCACAGCAGGGAAGCAACATGTGGCTCTGCATTATACAGCATAAGTTCATGCTCAGAGCAAATCCAAAGACATGGAAACACCAATGTCTGGGATCAGGGATCCCAGACCCAGAGTGAAGGCAGCATCATGGACCCACATTCCCAGCCAGCCATGATATTTGCCCCTCTGGTGCCTGGCAAGGTAGCACAGGTTGGGACAGAGCAAGGTTCTTCCAGGCCACCTTCATCCCCACCTTTTGCAGCTCTGTGTATCACATCAGAAAGGGATGGATGACAGTAGTATCCTCCAATGACACTGCTGCATACACGGTACCAGAAGGGACCGTATGTGATGGTCCCTGTAGAAGCCTGCAGATGACATCTACATCCTCCATCTGTGCCAATTATCCAAGCCCATCATTTGGGGGGTTGGTCTTTTCTCCCAAGTAACAAGCAATAGAACAAGAGCAATGGCTTCAAGCTGTAGCAGGTGAGGTTTAGGCTGGATATTAGGAAAAATTTCTTCACTGAAAATATTGTCAAGCTCTGGAAGAGCCTGTCCAGGGAAGTGGTGGAGTCATCATCCCTGGAGGGATGATTTAAAAGCCAAGTAGACAACAGAATCATGAAATTGTAGAATTGTTTTGGTTGGAAAAGACCTCTAAGATCATCAAGTCCAACCATTGACCCTACCACCACTACTGTCACTAAACCATGTCCTGAAGTGCCATGTTCATACATTGTTTTACACTTCCAGGGACAGTGATTCCACCACCTCCCTGGGCAGCCTGTTCCAATGTCTGACCACTCTTCCAGTGACTAATTTTTTTCTAATATCCATACTAAACCTCCCCTGGCACAACTTGAGGACATTTCCTCTTGTCCTGTCACATGTTCCCTTGGGAGAGGAGACCAACCCTCACCTCACAACAACCTCCTTTGAGGTAGTTGTAGAGAGCAATGAGGTTTCCCCTCAACCTCCTCTTCTGCAGATTAAACAGTCCCAATTCCCTCAGCTGTGCTTCATAAAACACGCACAAGGTGATGCTGAGGAACATGCTTTAGAGAAACCTGGCAGTGCTGGGTTAATGGTTGGGCTTGATGATGTTAAAGGTCTTTTCCAACCAAAAGTATCCTATGATCATGTTTATAACCCTTTTTAAATACAGAGCCCACCATGCCTTCCCCTTGCCCTCAGAAACACTTCTAGCAAAGCACAAGCCCAGGCCAAGGTCTTTACCAGCAAACCCAGATGTACCGAGCAGTAAGAATGAACTCTGCCACTGTGCGAGAAGGCACAGGCATGTATATGATATATAGTGTACATTCTGAGAGAAAGAATATACTTCTCACTCTAAAGTGTTTTATATGCTAACCATCAGGCATACAGCAAGTCAATGGATGCTGGCACTTTACATAAATATATGATGATGCAGTGCTATGTGTAATAAAAATCTGGAGTGCAAAATATGGAAGCAATTCAAGAAAACAGATCTCACATTTTTGCCTTTGTTACAGTCAGGTCCTGACATGCTCTGATTAAAATTCAACATCTGCATGCGTTTAAAATTAAAATATATAGGTATTCGTGTTTTCCTCCTTCCACGATGTTTTACTGCTGCCTTTTTCTTCTGAAATATTAAAAACATTACATTATTTTATTTCATATGTCTCAATATATTACACATCACCCTTTCACCTCCGAGCTTTTGGTTCGAATCCAAGCTCTTCGCCGAGGAAATCGAAAACATCTGAGGATATTTAGGAGGCTCATCTCGGTGCCTAATCACAGTCTGCTCTGACATGACAAAACACAACAAACAAACTGGCTTGCCACAGATGAAAACTGTTTACGCAGAAATACTCAGGAGTGTAAGAATGAATAAAGGCATCTCGTCTGTAGCTGCCTTCAAGCCCATCTTGGTCAGTAATAAAATCGTTTGCAGATAATCTGAGCTGCACCTGCCCCACTGGAAAGGAAAAAAAACAACCCACACACACAAAACAAAACAGGTGATTTAAAGTCTTCACAGCCTAGCAGGTCCCAGCTGCATGTTTTTCTGTTATTCTAAAGCAGAAAGATGTGTCAGGCTACAGTGCAAATATTGTCCATGGGCATCACGGTCTGGAGAACCTAAGTACCTTGTGATTTAGGAATCTCAGAAGAAAACTTTATTGCCAGGAAATCCTCCAGGACTAAAATAGATGTACTTTTAAAAGAGACCAGCATAAATAAGTCTGTCTTTGCTAGGGAATTCAGCCATTTGATGGGTGGTTGAGAGTGCAGCTGTCCCAACAGACTTTATGTTGGACATTGGTATGGTGCACAGCATGGTTCCCCCTCCAAAACTGTGACGATTTTAACAGGTAAGGGAAAGAGTGGGAGGGAATTAGCCCCAGGAAGGTTCAGGATCGTCCCTAAAGTTATTGCAAGAACCATCTGTGATAGTCCCAGTCCTGCACCCCATTCATTTTATCGCAAGAGTAGATTTTCCCTGGCCCACAGGTATCATGCGTGAGCAAACAGTGGGTGCAGGCATCACCATCCTTTGCTCTTCAGTAGGCTCTGCTTGACCTCCTACCTCCATTTTGGCAGGAGCAAGGCTGCTGCCAAACTGCAATGGGTGCGGTGCTCATGGGTTGGGTTGAGTTGGGGTCATCATAGACTTACCAACCCCTAACCCTGCTTGGGTTCAAGCCAGCATTTACTGCAGTTGATGGAGGAAGCCACACCAAGGCAAGACATGTTCTCCTTGACTCTAGAGAGGCCATGTCCCTGGGTTTTAGCAAGTCCTTACCAACTTAGGTGAGACATTGGAGGATCCAGTGGGGTTCCCATCTGGCTCATTCATCCCCAGCCTGGGCAGCAGGATCAGCACTCCAGCATAAGAGGAAAGTGTAAGCATAAAGGTGGAACAATGCTTCCTCTGTATTTCTGTCCAGCATCTACAGGCATTTCTCACCTCTCCTGCCTGCTGCAATCATCTCCTTCCTAGACCTGAGTACACAATGGCTGTTTTCTAGTTATGCTCCCCAGGCATTTGGGGGAAATGTCTCCTTGAACTATTTCTAAGCCCAAGTTGTCCTGCAGAAGCTGAGAGGGGCCTACATAGAAAAGAAGATTAAATGCCCTGGTGCCATCCATGAGTGTCTTACAATACCTTTTCTCAGGAAGATATGGTAGTATTTCCTGCTGCCAAATAAAATAGGAATAACTGAACATGCTAACATTTCACCATAACCCCTCTAATGCAAAATAATATGTAGCACTTAATTCAATAAATTAGAAAGTATATTTTTTTAAGGGAAAGAATTACCAGTATAGCTAAGTCTTTGCAGATCTTGGCTTCTCTAAAATACACAAAGGAGAGGCCAAGGAGACATCCAAATGATGACCATGCTGCTTCCAGAAGTCAGGGTTCAGCCAATAACCCTCACTGGGAGGAAGGCTTACACAGCCTGGGCACAGCTCTGAGTGAGGGCAGGCACAGGAGTCCTGGCCACCGTGGCTCTGCATTGCTGTGTCCGGTCCTACCCTGCTCCTGCTGGAGCAGTGAGCTGGTTCTCATTGTACACACCAATACTGGGTTTCTTGCCTGGATAATAATTTCCTTTGCACATGACTTAGACAATACCCAGAGCATTTTCCATTATGCCTTTCTCCACAGCACCCCTTGGTCTGGGTTTACATTTTATTGTCTGTGCTTGATTATCATGTGCTTTCCTTCTGCTGTTGCATTTTCCTTCAGTCCCTTGATGAAACCTCCCTCTTTGCTAACTACATTTAAATTCAGCAATAATACACAAGATTATTCACTCAGTCTTTATGTCTTCATACTGCTTTGCACCCATTACAAACCTACTCCTGATTAGGATCACAGAATTATAGAATGGTTTTGGCTGTGACTTCCAACTTTATCAAGTCCAACCATTAACCCAGCACTGCCAGGTTACCACAAAAAATGTCCCTCAGCACCACATCTCCATGGCTTTCAAACCTCTCCATGGATAGGGACTCCACCACTTCCCTGGGCAGCCTGTTCCAGGGCTTGACAACCCTTTTGGGGAAGAAATTTTTCCTAATATCCAAAGTAAACCTCTTCTAGTGCAGCTTGGGGCCATCTTCTCTTGTCCTATTGCTTGCTCCTTGGTAGAAGAGACAGACTGCCCCCACCTCACACCAACTTCCTTCCAGGTATTTGTAGAGAGCAAGGTCTCCCCTCATCCTCATTTTCCCCAGGCTGAACAATACCAGTTCCTTCAACTGCTCCTCCTAAGTCTTGTGATCCAGTCCCTTCATGAGCTTTACTGATCTTTCTACACCCTCCAACACCTCAATGTCCTTCCTGTTTACCTTCTTGTCTGCCTGGACATGCATTGACTCATCTTCAGATGGGTATCAACCAACAACCCCTGGGTCCTTTGCTGCCAGAAAACATTAAAGTCACTCTGCCCCAAGCCTGGATTGTTCACAGGATTGTTGTGACCCAAGTGCAGGACCTGGTCCTTAGCCTTGTTGAAACCTAACCCATTTGCCTTAGACCATCAATCCAGCCTGTCCAGGCAGCTCTGAAGAGCCTTCCTACCTTCAAGCAGATCAGCATTCCCACCCAACACGGCATCATCTGTAAACTCACCGAGGGTGTCTTGGTCCCCTCATCCAGATCATTGATAAAGACATTAAAGAGAACAGGTCCCAAGGCTGAGCCTTGTGGAACTCCACTGATGACTGGATGCCAACTGGATTTAACTCCATTCCCCAACACTCTTTGTTCCTGGTCATCCAGCCAATTTTTTATCCAGTGAGGCATCCACCCACCCAAGCCAGGAGCAGCCAGTTTCTCCAGAAGAATGCTGTGGGTAACAGAGTCAAAAGGTTTACTGAAGCCAAGGTTGACAACAATGAATTCCTATTTCAAGATACAAATATCATTCCAGTCAACCATACCAGCCTGCTAGCACTACATTAGTAAATTATTTCTGCAGGCTCTTGACTGACATTGTTGAAAAGATACTTTTCATGCGTGTCAGTCTTGGTGGGGTGAAAATGCCTTTAACATGCTTCTAGGATTTACATGGGCTTCCCTGATCTGCTGCTGCCAAGTTCAGATGCGGTTGGAGCATGTGGCATTCTTTGTCCTACTCTTATTACATTTTCCCTTTTATCCAGCCCTGCTACATATTTCATATTTTTCATATTTCTGCCCTGTGATGTAAAGAACAGGCAGTTACTAAATGTGTCTTTGTCATGCCTGTCCACACCAGCATGAGCCTCTCAGAGCCTGCTGCAATCACCATGCTTTCTTCTTCCTTTTATTGTTAGTATAGTTAGTTAGTTTGGGGGGGGGGTGGGGGTTTGTTTCTTTTCTTTTCTTTTCATTATTTATCTCCTTTTCTAATATTTTAAGACCTTCAAACAACAGAGGAAGACTCCATGTGGTAGGAGACCACACATGTGCTCATCAATGGGGACAATCCCAAAGCACTGTGTATTTGCTTCCATCTTGGTGAGCAGAGATCAGGTCTCATTTCTGGCTCTGCATGTGGCAGTCCAGCTCTGGAGCCAGAGATGAACTGTTCCAGATTGTTCTCCTTCCTGTGTAGACACATGTCCATTGCTGCTCAAGGTCTTCCAGAGCTCCACACCACACAATTCATCACCATACTGGTGACATAGAATTATGAGCTGTTTGGAAGGGAAATGAATGAAGGGATGTTTAAAGGTCTTCTAGTCCAAACCCCCTGCAGTCAGCAGGGACATCTGCAAGTAGAGCAGGATGCTCAGAGTCCAAGCAACCGGATCTGGAACGGTTGCCACCTCTCTGGGCAACCTGGGCCAGTGTTTCACCAACCCCAACATAAAAAATTTGTTCCATATAGAATCATAGAATCATTTCAGTTGGAAAAGACCTTTAATATCATCAGGTCCTATCATTACCTAAGTCTACCAAGTCTGTTGCTAAACCATATCCCTTAGCATCAAATCTACCCTCCTCTAGTTTAAAAACCCTTGTCCTGTCCTGCCCTGCCTTTGACATTTCAGCAACCTTTTTAAAGTAGCCTGCAGCAACGTGGCTGAGGGCTGAGAACCTCAGACCCAAACATGGATGGGGGGAGCAGATAAGGAAAATGTCACTGAATGTATAAATCATCACCAAACATTCACAAGCCCTGGTCCTTGTGGGGGATTTCAACCACCCTGACATCTGCTGGAGGGAAAACACAGCTAGGTACCAGCAATCCAGGATGTTTCTGGAATGCATAGATGACAACTTCCTCCTCCAAATGGTAGAGGAACCAACAAAAAAGGTGTGATGCTGGACCTTGCTCTCACCAATAGGGAAGGGCTGGTGACCAATGTGAGGCTCAGGGATAACCTTGGCTGACAACACCAAGGTGTACGGTGCAGCAGACATGTGAGAGGCAAGGGATGCCATCCAGAGACACCTTGACAGGCTGGAGAGGTGGGCCCATGACAACTTCATGAGGTTCAACAAGACTAAGTACAAGGTCCTGCATCTGGGTCAGGGAATCCCAGGCAGTGATACAAGCTGGGCAGCGACTGGCTTGAGAGCGGCCCTGAAGAAAAGGACTTGGGGATGCTGGCGGATGAGAAGCTCAACATGAGCCAGTGTACACTTGCAGCCCAGAAAGCCAACCACATCCTGGGCTGCAGCAGGAGAAGCATAGCCAGCAGGTCGAGGGAGGAGATTGTCCCCCTCTGCTCCACTCTGGTGAGACCCCACCTGGAGTACTGAATCCAGCTCTGGAGCCCCTATTACAGGAAGGATCTGAAGGTGCTGCAACGTGTCCAGAGAAGGGCCATGAGGATGATTAGAGGGTTGGAACACCTCTCCTGTCAGGACAGACTAAGAGAGTTGAGACTATTCAGTTTGGAGAAGAGAAGGCTCTGAGGAGACCTAATTGTGACCTTCCAGTATCTTAAGGGAGCCTACAAGAAAGCTGGGGAGGGACTTTATAGGGTGTCAAGTAGTAATGGGACTAGGGGGAATGGAACAAAAATAGAAATGGGTATGTTCAAATTGGATGTTAGGAAGAAGTTCTTCACCATGAGGGGGGTGAGACACTGGAACAGGTTGCCCAGGGAGGTGGTGGAAGCCTCATCCCTGGAGGTTTTTAAGGCCAGGCTGGATGTGGCTCTGAGCAACCTGATTTAGTGTGAGGTGTCCCTGCCCGTGGCAAGGGGGTTGGAACTAGATGATCCTTGAGGTCCCTTCCAACCCTAACAATTCTATGACTCTATGATAAAAGTGGTATATTTAGAATAGGAAATACTGGGGGAAAATGTTGTGTGTCTCAGAAAAGCTTCTCAGTTGGTTTTACAAATCCCAATCCCATTTGAAATCAGCAAATGCAGGACTAGTTCCCCAAGAGCCATGACTGTGAATGGTATGCTATGGACTGAAAGGATGATCCAGCATTTGCTAAATGGTTATCTACTTCACTTGAGAACTATCTTCTTAAATGAAAATATGGTCTTCACCCTGGATGAACATCTGTGTTTAGACCCCAGTGCTGTTTTCTCATTCCTAAGAAAGGGTTGATCAATAATGCAGCACATCAACATTCATGGTCAATGCCCTACCCCATGGCAAGTCTGCCATGGTCTCACCGATTTTCCTGGAGTACATGAAGAAGATACAACTATTCATACAGGCAGAGGCCATGATTTAAACACCAGAGCACTTAGAAATGATTGACCAATCACAGACCAAGAAGAAAAGTCATATTAGCAGAAGTATTAAGACTCCATCTTTTCAGTTGCAGTTGATTACCAATCCTCACTTACCAATAACCAAAAGAGAAAGAAAGAAAGAAAGAAAAATCACCTGCTTCCTTGGCAGGCAGCAACTGGAGAGTTTTCTTAAATTTGTGGCAGTAGAGTCCACAACCAAATTGTTCTGCTGATGGAAATCCAGCAGTCTCCTCTGTCAATATTGCAGGAGACAGGCCACCAATGGGAATAGTTTCACAATTCTTTTATTGGAAGCATCTGCAGAAACCATAAAATGACAACTACAACAGCAGCAACACAAAGCCATGTTTTCTCACTTCTTTCTGAGCAAGGAGGGTGCCAGAGTGATCCCCCACCCTGCCCCCCTACCACATGGTGGTTTCCTTTGTTCACATTTCACTGCTTGGATCCAGCAGAGAGATTTATGAGCTGGTGCTGAGCTCAGGATGCGCACAGGACTGGTCTCCAGGGGTCTAGGCTTGACCATGCAGAATGGGGGTGCAGAAAAGCTCCTGTGGCTTCAGGGAGGAAGAAATTGGAGGGAAGAAGGTTATTCTGGGCTGGATTCCAGCATCTTCCACTGAGTAGCAGCTCACCAAAAATCCGATGAGACTCTTCATGAAGAAATGTTGTCACTCCATGTCTGCGGGTATTGCACCCACAGACACAATGCCCAGATCCCAGCTGATGTCCCCTGCATTCCCTTCCGATCTTGGTCACCATCCTAGTAATGAGGAACCCATTTATTTCAATGTCAGATGATTTCCCCATGACAAAGGGTGCCAAGAGCAGCAGTTCAGTGCCTTGAGCTCTGCTGGGAAGAGCAGAACCCAGTGAGGGGAGGGCTCAGGATGTCAGAGGGATGATTGTGTAAGAGCAGACCATTAGATCTTGGGTGCACATCTTGGCTTAGACTTACTTTCCCAGTGTGATTTTTGGTAAGTTACTACATCAGTCCTGAGACACCCTATCCTAGCAAAGTGGGGATTTTATGTTTCCTTACTCTTCAGGATCTTGTAAGGGGGAAAGTGTCTATTTGTGAAGGGTGGGAGGAGAAGGTGCGAGGATGTGGAAAACAAAGCAAAGAAAACAATGAGCCAGCAGTAGAACAATGTTGTGAGCACACAAGGTTATGTGTACGTACATTGAGGGTCTATCCAACACCCACCTTGGACCAAACCCTCAGTGGTGGCCAAAAGCACACAGGAGCAGAGCTCAAACGTTTCTGAGAACTGGCAAAACTGAGTCCTGTATGTGCAAAACAAGATGTTTTTTGCACATTGTGGTGCACATGATAAGCCAACGAAACAAACCCAAGAGAAATACAGACTGGGAAAAGTGTAACCTATTACAGCCACACAGAAACTTTGCATTTTCCCTTATTCTTGCTCGTTTTCAGTTTATCTAAACATACCTCCAGGCGTTTTTTTGTCTTAGTTTAAGTGTACTCTTTCATGGATAGTTTTCAATGTATGTTCAAGTCGCTGGCTGCTGCCAGCTTGGATTTTTAGCACCATGCGTCTCAGCTTTCTCTTCTATTAAGACAAAATGTTGGCACTGCTCTTTGACCAAGGACATTGTTCATGGTACTGAGCAGCAATTTTCCATATCTGACTGTCTTTGGGTTCACCCCAGGAGGAAGGGTGAGCCTGGCCTATTAAGTTTTCGTTTCTCAGAGAGCAGCAACATCTGGAGCATGGGGTGGGCTGCCGGCACGCCTCAGCAGAAAGGAATTCAGCATGGGGTGAGGTCTGCCCAGCTCCAGAGGTGTCACTGCGATCGGTTCTGGTGATGAAGAAATAATGAAGCCCCACATAAAACAGCATGAAGAGCACATTTCCATCTATGCTGGACTGCTCAGGGATTTTGTTTCTTCTGACAGAGTCAGGGGGCCCAGGAACCACATAGGTCTTTGTTTTCATCACCCAAGGCTGCATTTTTCTCTCCTGCTATGCAAGACTTTTCCTGCCCAGCAAAAGTTTGTGTCTCTCTTGGTGCCTATTTCATTAGGTTAGCAAAATTCAAGGCAGGTGTAGAGGATGAACTCTAGTACTTCATTTCAGTGCCACACTTGCAGGTCCCTCTGAGGCACTCCCAATAATCTATTCCAAGTGCAGCTGTCCTCTGAAAGTCATGGTTGAAAAAAACAACTTTGGCTGAAGGCAAGTAGAGCACACCATGGTCAGCAACATGGGCATCCTCCCTACCTCTGTTTGGTATCATTTTGATCAAGCTGAGATGAGCCATCATGAAAGAAGCTGGTTTGTTGCTTTGGAATACAGACCCTCAAGATCTCCTGTCCAGAGGAGATTTAGGCTGGATATTAGGAAACAATTCTTCCCCAAAAGGGTTGTCAAGCCCTGGAAGAGGCTGTCCAGGGAAGTGGTGGAGTCCCCATCCCTGGAGGAATTTAGAAGCCATATAGTTGTGGTCCTGAGAAACATGGTTTAGTGGGAGCTTGCCAGTGTTGGGTTAACAGTTGAACTTATTGGTCTTAAAGGTCTCTTCCAATGAAAACAACTCTATGATATGTAAGATTCCTGTATGTCTCCACAAATGCTGCTCTTTCACATGCTCTTACACATCTCAGCTCCCAACCTCTCCTGGAGATGAAACCTTTTCCCTTTCAATATTACTGGAGAATCATGTGCAAAAGAAACCTCATTGGATGGGGCTTTCTAATGTGATGCTGAGAGACAGTGGCTGAACACCACTCCAATAAAATGTCTGTGTCATAGAATAACAGAACCATAGACTGGTTTGGGTTAGAAGGGATCTTAAAGATCATTTAGCTCCAATCTGCACACATGTGTCCCCCCCAGTAGGCAGAGACCCCCTCCACTAGACAAGGTTGCTCAAGGCCTCATCCGGCCTGAGCTTGAACATCTCCAGGGAGGGGGAATCCATAACCTCCCTGGACATCCTGCTCTAGACACTCCAGCCTGCTCACTACCCTTGCTGTAAAGAATTTATTTCTGGCTAAAGTTAGTGCTGGGGGAAACTTCAACCCACCACAAATATTCAGTCTAAATCTAACCTCCTCAAGCTTAAATGCATTCCTTCTCATCCTATTAGTACAAACTCTTGTAAAAAGTCCTTCCCAGATTTCTTGTAGTCCCCCTTCAGATACTGGAAGTCTGCTATAAGGTCTCTCCCAACCCTTCCCTTCTCCATGTCCTTGGTCTCCATATGAATTTGTAATTTTGCTTGTTGGAAAGCCAGCCCACCACCACAGTGGAGGAAAAGCTATCCAGTATGCAACTCCTGGAAGTTAATTTTTGTCTGCCAAGCCAAATGTGGAGATAGTGTTTAATTAGAAGTGTTGCCTCTGCAACAGTGCAGAGCAGTAACAACAGCAGAGGAATTTTTCTGAAGTGTGAGCTCCCCTCACATGGCTATGGTGAGTGAAGCAAAACTGTCAAACTCAGTCTTCAACCAGCAGATATATTGCATCATCTTAAACACTCACACTGTATAGAGCACTGGTGAGAGCATGCTCCTGACAAGCACTGTCATGCTTGATGTTCATGTTAATGTGGTTTTGGACTCAGAAGAGCCTGAGATGTTCCTCTCTCCACCTTTTCAGCTTACTGTGATGATGATTAAGAAAAAATAGTTTGTAGTTAATGCCTGTCATCACTTGGGTTTGGGAAGATCTGTAACACATTTCATCCAGAGAACCCCAACTGCTGTAGTACACCCAGCCATGGTATTCCTCATTTGCTGCATCATTTATTTATTTAGAACCGACTTCTTCACAGACATTTATCCTTACAGAAATACTTGCAAACACCAGCACATCAATGCAAGAGCCTCTGTCTGATTTTATTTTAATGGCTTTAGGCCTTTCTGCAAGGTATATGGAAATGATTCTTACCTACAGATATCCAGAAGTTCCAAAGACCACAATTGATGTAGGGTAGCACAATTGGACTCGATGATCCTCGAGGTCCTTTCCAACCTAAGTTATACTGTGATACTGTGATTGTCCCATCACAAATACATTGCTTTTCTGATAGGAAGAATAATCATAGAACTATGGAATTACACAATGGGTTTGGTTGGAGGAGACATTTAAAGGGCTTCTACTCCAATCTCCCTCCAGTAAGCATCAACACCTTCATCTAGATCGGGTTGCTCAGAGTCCCCAAACAACTTCACCTGGAATAGTTTCCAGGGATGAGGCTTCTACCACCTCTCTGAGCAACCTGGGCCAGTGTTTCACCACCCACAGTGTAAAAGAATTCTCCCTTATAGCTATTCTAATATTTTAATGATTTGTGAAGTTCTTATTTGGTCCTTTTGGGCTATTTGTTTTGTTTTGTATCAGAAGGCTAACGTACTCCAACATCAAAAGAGTAAAACAATTTTAACAAGAACCTTCCAGGAACTCTTTCAAACTCAACTTTTTCATGTATGATGACAATGTGACTTGAAGATAGAATGTTCTCAAGATTTACCAAACCTAGAAAAAATTCCTCCATCAAATGTAGGTCTCTGGTTTGAAGCCTGGGGAACCAGACCTGCTCTCAAGAAGTGTAAAGCTATCAGTTTCCTCCTCTGCGCCAAACACTGTCAGTACCTCCAGCTCCTTGCCAGAGCACATCACTACACACCAGGCAGAAAAGAGCACTAAGAGTGAGAACAAAATGGTTAAACCCCTCCAGGTCCTTGGCTGTAGATCCACAAATTCAACAGAGGCCAAGACACAGTTATGAGATTCATTTCTCTCCACCTGCAAGAATTGCTCTGATTATTTAAATCAGACAAAAACAAAACCCACCCCAAACTCTCAGTGTTCACTTATTGCAACATGCTTATACCCTTTTTAAAACCAGAGCAGATTAGTGCTCCCCAGGTGGTCACATTCAGTTGCAAGCTGAGTTTCTGAGTTTATCTCAGCTTGGTAACACCTATGGCAATGTTGAATCACGGTGTCTTCTCCAGGAATTGTCCCCATGATTGTTTGCTCTCAGCTGACCCAAGTTAAAAGCTGTATCTGAAGCACCTGACTCTGAACAATTCTTCCCAGTAAAATCTTGTGTAAGCAGAACAAACAATTGTCTCCCTAATAAAAGCAAGGCCTTCACAACCAACAGAGCCAACAAGTTAATCAAGTTTCCTACTAAACAGGAAGTTGTGGGACTGTGGCAGGAGGAGCAAATCTGTGTTTTGGCTAGAGAAAGAGGAGAGAGGAATAATACAAATTAACCACCAGGGTTATTTTGTTTATTTGACAGGAAAATACCCTGCAAATATACCAGTTTAATCTGATAAGACTGGCAGTAAAATGACAGAGAGCTGCAAGAGCTTCAGAGAAGGGAAGGGTAAAGCCTCTCAATGCATGAAGAACAGCATAATTAAACCAGAGTCCCACTATTTATATTTCTTATGATTGCTATCAGGATAGTTTTTATTAGCACTAAATACAACTGCAGCTATACTTAGGCTGAAGTAGAGTTTAGTCTTTCTGCCTTGGAGCAGGATCCCACTGCCTTGCTCAAATGTGGAACAAAGTAAATATCCCCAACCCTAAAAGAAGGTTTGTAGCATAGCATGTCCCGTTGCAGGAGCTAACAAAGGAGAATAAATTCACTGCTTGCTCCATCCTCATATGTGTAAGGCTGTTTGCACTTTCAAGGACTTGCACGTTTTCCTGTCATCTGATGGGCAATTAGTACAGTGCATCTCACAATGGTGGCAGCAGACCAAATCAAGAGGAGCAAAAAAAAAAAAAAACACCAAAGAAAAAAAATGCAGACAAAAATGCAATCATGTCATTACTGCAGAACATATGACCACATTTTGCTTCTAGCTACCAAGCAGTGCTATGGGATGTGTGTATTCATGTGAAAATAAACCCAACCAGTCTTAGAGCTAAATACAAAATAGATGATTCATGACAATTGTGACACTGGAATTGCTTGACAAAGAGACAGAGGAAAGCTGTTGGTTGCCAGGCACCTCAAGAAAAAACATAGATACAGAGAAATTTCATACTATGGTCACTGTGGACGTGCAAATTTCCATCTGCAGGCTAACAGGCAGGCCTGTGAAAAGGCATGAAGAATAGTATGCTCACGAGGTTCAAGATAACTGGGAAAAGTTGCATATCCACCAATTCTAAGAGGGTAGAAGTCATTGAATCACAACAGCTGAGATCAACCAGCACCGAAAGTTTCTTAATGGGCAATACATCATTTATAGCCTTGACCCTTTGAAATAGGGAAGTCCTGAAGGCAGAAGAGGCCATAGAGAACACACAAAGATCATATCCTGGTCTTTCTATTCCTTGGGACTTCCCTTTACTCAAAGCAAGCAGTCCTATTGAACCCTCAGCACACTGGGTGACTTGAAAGTCTAAGTATTTGTTGGATCAAAGTATGCATTACTTCAAAAGCATAAAATGCCTGGATATTGAAGGCAATAAATCTTTCTCTGTAAAATACATGCATATATAATTTATATGATAAGCTTAATACTGAGATTTTTAGCTTGGCTTCCAACCGACATGAGATGTACACAATTATGTTCCCCAAGAGTGAGTCTGTCTGTCCCCTCTCAGTCCCAAAGAAAATAAATTTGGAGCCCATTAGCCAATTTTGACCAGTTTTGGCAGAGGGATAGAGTTCTTGTTGGTTTTAAGTTCCCATATGCTATGTGATAGTAGGTGGCCAGGTAGGAGTGGCAGACTCATTAGTGCATGCCTTGAAGGAACTCCATCAGTACAGACACAACCCATTCTTAGAGAATCCAGGAAGACCTCATGAATGGCCAAGTAGGCATCCTGAAGCAACAGCTTCAGTCAAAATTTGCATTTCATTGGGCATCAAAGCACAAGACTTATTGAGAAAAGGGAAACCTTATAGCAGCCTTCCAGTACCTAAAGGGAGCTACAAGGAAGCTGGGAAGGGACTTCTTACAAGGGCTTGTAGTAATAGGATGAGAGAGTATGGATTGAAGCTGGAGGAGGGTAGATTTAGATTGGATATAAGAAAGAAATTATCTAGAGTGTGGGTAGTGAGACACGGGAACAGGTTGCCCAGAGAGGTTGTGGATGCCCCCCCACCTCCCCTGGTCCCAGAGGTGTTCAAGCCCAGGCTGGATGAGGTCTTGAGCAATCTGGTCTAGTGGAGGGTGTCCCCGCCCATGCCCAGGGGTTGGAACCAGATGTTTAAGGTCCCTTCTATGAATCTATGAATCTGCTTGTGGAACCACCCATTTCTCCTTAACTTTTTGTCCTGATGGCTGCCTTGGTGCCTTCAGAGCATCTTCACATCACAACCCTCCACTTAATGCTTTTGTTTATTTCCATTTAATGGGAGCCCCATTGCATTTTTGTGCCTTAGCTCTCTGCTCATAACTGTCAGGCTATCTCCTAACATATGGAAACAATCCATTTTCTTTGTCATTGTTTGGATCTGAAACTAGGGTACTCTGAAATGTAACTATACATGAATTTCCCTGAACTAATTACATAATATTTATCCTATTTTCTTTAAAGTAATACTCGCTAGCTAAGAAATGAAGAACTGCATTGCTTATAATAAACTCTGCATGCTACACTGTAATCTAAACTGTACAGTTATATATGGTGAAGAACTAAAAGGTTTTGAGTTATTCCCCTTGGCAAACATTTTTTTAAGGATTGCTTAAATAAGCAGTACAGAAACCAGATGTCATTTGGTAAGAGTATCTGAATGACCAAAAAATTTGTTGTCTGGGTATTTTTTTAATTCTTTCTTTCTTTTTTTTTTTTTTTTTCTTCTTTATAAAAACAAAAGAAATTCTTTGGATTTATATCATATTTAGCAGCTGTGAAACAGTGCAAACATCTGTTTGTACCTATAGGGAGCTGACCTACGGGGTCCTCATCTCTTAATCACCAAGCAACAAGCTAGTCTCATATACATGGTTTATTGTTTTCTTTTCATCTGCCTCCTGCACTTCAAAAGTTTTTATACCCTCATGTTCTATTATCATGGCGAGAGGGACAGTCCATTCATTATGAGCCCAGATCAGTGCAACAACTGATCAAAACTACCATAAAGCACTCTGGACATGGAGGTGCCTTCAAACAGAGCCATAAGCAATATTCAGGATGTTATAAAAAATTGTTGCTTCCCTTTTTCCCCCCAACACTATTGGCTGTGGGTTTGCTCTTCTGGGTTGTGTTTTGTTGTTGATTGTTTGGGGTTTTTTAACTCAGAGGCTGGAAGAGCAGAAGATGAAAAGGAACAGAAGTCTCTTTTTATAGCAAATAATACTGTGGGAAGAGGGGTTGACAAGACAGCTCCATGAGGTCCCGTCTACCCTATTTTTCTAGGTTTCTGCAATTGTCAGTTATTATAGGGAAAGACTGCTATCTTCTATACCATTCCAGCATCCCAATGACTAGAAAAGACAGAAAATAAAGTAACTTTGGTGAGTATCACCTTCCAAATAGGTTCTCCTGTTGCACGTACACACAGCATGAAGCTTGAGAAAGATCTCCTCCTCCATCTTGGAGTCTGGAGCTGGTCAGCCTGGAGAAGAGAAGGCCTCAGGGAGACTTTATAGTGGCCTTCCAGTACCTGCAGTGGGGCTACAAGAAAGCAGGGAGGGACTTTTTTACAAGGGCTGTAGTGATAGGATGAAAGGGAATGGATTGGAGCTGAAGAAGGGAAGATTCAGACTGGATACTAGGAAGACATTCTTTACAGTAAGGGTGGTGAGCTGCTGGAGCAGGTTGCCCAGGGAGGTTGTGGATGCCCTGCAAGTGTTCAAGGCCAGGTTGGACAAGACTTTTGAGTAAGCTGGTCTAGTGGAAGGTGTCTCTGTCCATGGAGGGGGGTGTTGGAACTAGGTGACCTTTAAGGTCCATTCCAACCCAAACCATTCCATGAATCCATCAGAAACTCTAAAATAATGCAGCCATGGAGGAGAAAATAAATCCACTCAAGAAGTGTTTCGTCCTTCTTTTCACCACATTACTTCTAGAACAGAATCATAGAATTGTTTCAGTTGGGAAAGACCTTTTAAGACCGCTGAATCTATTACCTAACTCTACCAAGTCTGGTGATTTATACACACACAGACACACGCCCCCATACCCATGCACCATCCTGTAGTGATTTAGCAAGGAGCAAAATTTTTCAGCCTTTGTGATAATCTCTCCCCTTTGTTTCCCTAATGTAATATTGACCTTGGGACCTCCATTTTTATGCAGTCAGGGGAAGGTGCAAACAGCATGAAAGAAAAGATTTGTGGCCCTTGGACATGCGAGTGGAATCAGCGCTCCCAGATATGCTACACTTAAACCATACTCTGAACTAAGTCCGAAAACAAATGGGAAACACTGTATGATTCCATCCCATTACAGTACAAATAAATCATTTCTGGAAATCTAAAACAAATGGCCCCAGCTCAGCTCTAAGGATGATCCAAATGCAAAACAAAAAAAAAAAAAACAAAAAACAAAAAAAGAAAAGCAAGCTGCTAATTCTAAAGGGCAGATGCAAGTAACCAATTAAGCAAGAATGCAGGGGGGGGAGAAGGAAAAGAAAAAAGGAGTGTAACTTGTTTAGCAGGAAGATGTTAAGGACATAGAAATGGGTCTTCCAATCACCTTTTTTGGTATTCCTGAGCAAACATTCTTTTTTGCTTACGTTAATATGGAATGTATTATGACAACGTTCGTATGGATATCCATGCCTTTTGTCTATCAGTGCTTGCAGATACATTCAAAACAGCTGCAAATATTTTTTAAATTATGTAAAAGTCCAAAAACACTTTGAAAAGAATATTAATGTCCCTTTAAAACAGCAGTGAATTATATTAAATTAAGGGTAGGAATTTAGAGAACAAAAAAAATATGTCGTGAGCATTAACATTTTCACTGCTTTTGAATGCAGTTGTCTTAGATAAGGCTTTAGAATTATTTTGGTTAGATTTAAAAGCATTATGGTGTTTGCACATTTAGATGATAGAGAAGATAATCACATGTAGAGATTGCAAGGGACAGCATTTGTTCACAACACTCATCTGGGTTGTTTTTTTCTGACTATTTGATAATATCTATAACTTTTTTTTATACATATCTCACCTCTTTCTACAACTGTTGCCTTTTTTCTGCCTGCAGATCATCATAGCTACAGTATCATGGCTAATGCAGGTGGAGATGCTACTTCTCTCAGTGCTGCTCCCTCAGTCTTTGTCTGTGCAGACATTAAAAAAACAAACAAACAAGAAAAAACAAACAAACAAAAAATACCCAACCCACACAACCTTGGAGGGATTTTCAGAAGTCATTTGGCAGGTGGAAGTATCAGTCCTTGCAATGAACCTCTTAACCTTGCAATAAACCTTTCCAAAACTTCTTTATGGTGAGGTTGAATGAACCTACAAAAGGCTGCCCACAGAGGTTGTGGAGTCTCCTTCTTTGGAGGCTTTCAAGACTCATGTGTGTTGTGTCTGACCTGCACCAGGTGATCCTTCTTTGGCACAGGGGTTGGACTAGGTGATCCTCAGAGGTTCCTTCCAACTCCCAACATCCTGTGATTCTGTGAACACATGGCCCACCAAAGCAAGGATTGAGTCTCGCAGGAGGAACTGAAATGTGCTGTGTCTGCATGTGGAAACAGACGTGCTATCTGTGCATGTGGTTACCTGGCAATTCCAACGGATAATTTTGGGATTATAATTCCATTACCCGCTCAGCTACCAATTCCTGCAACTTGCCTCTGCCAAGAAAACTCCAGGAGAAACAAAATCCCCTGGAAGCTCTGTTTGCAAAGCTTCAGCTCAGAGCTTGGCAGCTTCCTTCCAAAATTAAGCGATTAAAGCCGTGCTAATGAGACATTCATCACCTCCACCTTCTTCCTTAAAATAAATACGTGGGGCTCGGCATCACAGGTGCATGCAAAACTGCTTAAATGTTGGAAAAGCAGGAGAAAAAGAATACTATTAAGGACACTCTGGCAAAAAGTTCCCAAAATACTTTAAAATATAACTGAATAAACTCCTTTTTTTTTTTTTTTTCTGGCCTGAAATCTGCAGATCTTAGCAGATGTGTCCAAGCTAAACCAAATATCCAGGGAACTGGATCTCCTTTCTGATGAGGAATAATGAAGAGCACTGCCCTGGCAAGGAGAGACAGTCTGGAGAAGCCTACTGATCTTCTCCAGCTCCCACTTCCGTGATAGCTGAGTTGTCCTTAGGCATTGGCTTACTCCGTCAATGAAGTTACTTACTGGGAACCCAAGCCTCAGGGCTGCCAACAGCCTACATCCGTATTGAACTGGGAGCATTCAAACCTTCACTGAGTGAATCAGATTGTTGTGTGCTTACAGTCAAGAACGTGCTGGTGTTTTTCAAAGACTGTAAAGATGGCTGTATGTAAGGGAAGGGTCAAAATTCCTCTTAGGAAGAAGTAGGTTTGGAAAAATAAGAGGGAGATTCATTTTTTAAAAACCTTTTTCTACTTTCATAGAATCACAGAATGCATTGGGTTGGAAGGCACCCTGAAAGGTCATCTTGTCCAACTCCACCGCAGCAAGCAGGAACATCTCCAACTAGATCAGGTTCCTCAAGGCCCAATCAAGTTTGATCTTGAATGTCTCCAGGGCTTGGGCCTCCATCACAACTTTGGGCAACCTGTTCCAGTATTTCAGTATTCTCATTGTGAAGAACTTCCTCCTTGTATCAAACTTAAATCTACCCTGCTTCTGTTTCAAACCATTGACCCTCATCCTATCACTCCAAGCCCTTCTAAACCGTCCTTCTCCAGCCTTCCTGTATGTCCCCTTCTGATACTGAAATGCAGCTCCAATAGTAATAATCTTCACAGCTGAAAATACATAGATAGCTGAAGATACATAGTTGACATATAATCTTCATAGCTGAATGAGTCCCTTCTGACTGCAGAGGAGTTCAACTAGGTGACCTTTAAAGGTCCTTTCCAACACAATCCATTCTATGAGTCTATGTTTTAAAAATGCCACCATAGAGGTGTCAGCTTAAATTATTAGGGAAAATATTAAGAAACCACATTCCACATACCTTCATGGAGGTGTGAAGGGGATATTTGCAGTGGATTTTTTCTTTTTAGGTTGGGCTCTAACAGTACCTGCCATTGTGTTGGCAGGGCAGGGTGTAAAATCTCCTTATGGGATTTCTAGCTGTGCTGCTCCACTTTACAATGCTTTCTGCTGCAGTGTTCTGCTCTCTGAAGGTGAAGTCCAAAGCAGAACCCCTCTCAATGGCAATGGAAGCAGAAGCAAGCCCTGAGTTTGTAAATATTAACTCATATAAAATGTTGGATTATTTACTCTCCGCTCTTATAATGACCCAGGCCAAATGGATAGGCGCCAAGTTTGTTAACAATAGCTCTTGGCTGGGACAAACCATAGCAAAGGTTAAATCCTGTTTGCCTTACTCAGACGTGGAGCCCCATGGACTCAAACAGCACTGGTGGCTTTGTGAGGGCGACAGGGATTCACACTGATACCTGCCCTGGGTTCTTCATAGAATTGTAGAATCATTGAATTATTGAGGTCAGGGAAAAACCTCTAAGATCATCAAGTCCAACCATCAAACCAGCCCCACCATGACCACTGAATAATGTCCTAAAATACCATGTCTAAACATCTTTTGAACATCTCCAAGGATGCTCACTCCACCACCTCCCTGGGCAGCCTGTTCCAGTGATACACCATTCTTTCAGTAAAGATTTTTTTTCCAAATATCCAATCTAAACCTCCCCTAGAAAAAAATGAGCCATTTCTAAAGACTCATATCTGATTGGTCAATCATGCAACAGCAAACAAATGAGAGCATCTGCCCTTTCATCAAATCATAGAATGGTAGGGATTAGAAGCGACTTCTGGAGACCGTCCAGTCCAACCCCCCCTGCTAAAGTAGGGTCACCCACAGCAGCTTGCCCAGGATCACAATGGCCAGGTGGGCTTGGAATCTCTCCAGAGAAGGAGACTCCACAACCTCTCTGGGAACCTTGCTCCAGGGCTCCAGAACCTGCACAGCAAATATCTTTTTTCCTTCTGTTTAGGCAGAACCTCCTGGTTTCCAGTTAGTAACCATCGCTCCTCATACTATCCCAGTGCACCACTGAAGAGTGTGGCCCCACCTTTTTGACACCTGCCCTTCAGGTATTTATAAACATTAATAAGATCTTCTCTCAGTCTTCAGGCTAAACAGCCAAAGGTCTCTCAGCCTCAACATTTTTGACCATACATATTCAAATTCAAATCAAGAAATGAGCCCAGGGTAGCAAGAATATGGAGGGCCATCACAAAATACCCTTGCCATGGAAGGAGGAGACAAGGAATATCTCCAAACAGCAAGGTAGGAGCAGCAGTGGTAGCAAGTCACCTTCCTCTGTCCTTCTTCCTCCTCTTCCTCCCAGCCCTCTTCCTCCCTGCCAGTGCCACTCTGACAAAATACGCTGACCCACCAGGGCACATGGTGTGCTTTGCCCAGCATGACTGACACAGATGGTTTGCAAAGGAAGTGCTCTCAGAAGAAAGCCAAGTGTCTCACAGTGCCATTCAGCCAAGAGCTTTCAGTCCAGAGACATTCCTCCCTTGATTAGGCAGGCTGAGTAGGAGCCAAGGGTGGGTCAGCGATGTTCTTCCTGTGGCTGCAGCCATTCCCACCACGACTTGAATCACACCTCTCAGAGACACTCTCGGGTCGGGCACAGGAAGGTCATGGCTGCAAGCGCACCGTTGAGGAAAGGGGAAGAGCATGGGGATGGAGGGGAAGTTCACCAAGGTTCAGCCAAAGCTGGGTGCGGAAGAGAGGTCTGATAAAACGGAGAGAGGAACTGCAATGGACATGACCCCCAGGGACTCCTTGTCTCCTCTCCAGCTGGTGCAAGGTGTGGGACACATTGAAAACAATGAGCCAAGGTACAGGCCTACTTCTACAACTCACCTTGATGAAAGTCTCCAGGTTGTAGCATGATGTTTCTCCTCTCTTTTGGTACCCCATGGCAAACCACCCTGCTGAGCTTGGCCAGGATTGTTGTGATGCACCCGCTGGGTGCTCCTCAATACAGGAAAGGCTAAATAAATCTCTCCAGGCATCCAGGGTCAAGCCATACCATTTTTATCCCCAAAGCCAAAGAGGAGAAGATTGCACTTCCTAGCAGGGAGAAAAAGCGAGGCAGCAGAACAAAAAAAACAAGGGAAGCATTACTCAAATTATCTTCAGAGCGAGTAGAGGGATTGGAGTCCAGAGAACAAAGAGATTGAATGACCAGATGGGACAGATCAAGCTGACCACAGAGCCTCTGTCCAACATTTTTTGACAACTGCCAGAGCCATATGTTCATGAGGATTGTGGAATAACTGGGAAGGGTGTGTGGAGTCAGAGAGAATCTGACCGCACTCAGAGCTGCGTGGCTGCAGGGTGTGAGCCAGGGCACTTTTGGTGTGCAACCCAGATCGCAGTCCTGCACCCTGTGAAGGGAAGGAAGCTGGTGGATCATTTAGCTCTCCTCCTACATGGGGTCCAACCAGCTCTTCTGCTTTTCCTGGTCTTCAGTCCATCACTAATGAGCCATGTTCTGGAGAGAATTCTTAGGTCATTTATTTTGCATCATGTCTGCTAGGAGAGGGAGCAGGACTATGGCTAATTAGGAAAGCAGACAGATAGCACCAAGCAAAACCAAGGACAGAGGGACCATGTCTGTGTGCACAAAGGATGGGAGTGACCCTTTCTGCCAGCTGCCCCATGAAACTTTATGGTCTATCATACCCTTTGTGCAATGTCCCTGTAAAAAACACACTTTCCTCATTTATTTTGCCAGCTGCTCTCTCAATTATTTAGTGCGTTCCAAGGAGTGCAGGGAAATAGGATGGATGATGTTCTGCAAAAGTGAAGGTGACATTTCTCAGGAGGGACAAGTAAGGCAGATTCTCCACTAGCAATGTGCAGGGACACTCAGCTCTGACCTAGAAACGTGCAGTTTGTCACCCCCTAGTGAGTGATCTCTTTGGGGTGTCCACTACATTTGGCAAATTCAAGACCATTCTCAGCAGGACACAAGACCAACCTTAAAAATGGAATGGAGAGCATTTAGCCCCATATTATTTCATTTTCACCCTGACATAAGTGACCAAGGCATCATTTCACACTGGGAGTTTCCAAACTGGTCCTGGGTTTTGACAGAGACTTGGAGTCCTTCTGCAACTGGAATAGCATGTTTCTAAAAGCTTAGAATATTGGACTCGTGGACTGTTCAAGAGCTCAAGGCCCACGAGCTCAGTGAACACAAGAAGCAAGTCTCCAGTGTTCGTCAGCCTCCCAGTGTCACAGTAATTCAAACTTTTTGTGCATGGTGCAGAAACAAAAGGGGGAAACTGTTCCCTATGAACACAGAATCATAGAATCACCCATTTGGGAAAGACCCTAAGATCATAGAGCCCACCTGCAACCTAGCATCTCTCTGTACGCAACTGTTAGACCAAATATAACCAGGTTCATAACAGGAGCATGCATGCAATGAATCCACCACCCAAATGCTCTGAAGGAGTCAGGGACAGCAGAACAGATCAAAAACCTAACAGGGAGGGACTTTCTCATCACTATAACAAGAACACTCACTTTCCGTAGGACATCACATCTGCTCCATGCAGTGACCACCACACCACAGAGCCAAGCAGCCAAAATATCACCCCATAAGGAGCCCATCCCTCCACTGTCTGCCCTTCCCCATCCTCCCCCACTCACTGGAGACAGATGGAACCAGCATCCAGGTTATTATGCCATGAGAGCCTGCTTCCCGACAGCTAATGTAAACAGGGCTGTCAGGTGCAGAGAGTGCTGCCAGGCTTTGATCAAAGCCAGCTGTATGGCTGGCCTCACTGCATGGACATGGTCCCATTCTCCTTTCCCCATCCCATCATGGGGGGCCAAAGTGGGTTTGGCCTTTTGCTGGAAGGTGAAGGAAGCTCACAGGGCTTTCCAGCTCATATCAGCAAGTTTTGGGACGTGGAAGAAATCATTCAAGCTAGAACCATACAATCATTTTGGTTGAAAGAGGCCTTTGAGATCAAGTCTAACCATTAACCCAAGTCACCACTATTCCAGGAGCTGGAGAAAATTTGCTCCCTGCGTTTGCTCCTGAGACAATTCCCAAGGGAAAATAGGTGGCACTTTTGGGGGAGCTGAGCACAGCTGTAACTCACTAGTAATTGTTCTCCACCAGCAAAGCTAAGGAGCTGGGGTAGGATTTTACCATCTCTGAGCTGCTCACAGGTAACCTCTTTCCCTTGGTGAAAAGATCCAGGTTAACAAAATAGTAATAGAGGGAGTAAAGAGCTTCTTGCAGGTTAGCATCACCCCAGGGATGTGGTTCACAACCCAGCCAACAGGTGGTTGTATCAGAGAAGACATTACATATCAGTTAGCATACCACCCATCTGCTTCTCACCAAGCACACAGCCACTGCTGATGACTGAGCTGCTCAGCCATCCCTTGGGATCTGCATGGGTAGGAATGATCCTGGCACAAAGCCTGTCTTCTGGGGTATGAACACTGGGGGAGGGAAAGGGATGCAATTACAGCTGTAGAGACATCCCCTGCCTATGTAGAATCACAGAATTATAGAATCCATGACTTTGGAAGAGACCTTTGAATCTGTAAAGCTCAACCACTCGCCTAGAGTTCACAATCAATCCTACCGCTACTGCTAAGCCACCACCACTAAACCACATCCCTCATCACCACATCCACATGTCTTTTAAACACCACAGTGGATGGTGAGTCCTCCAGCTCCCTGGGCAGCCTGTTTAATGCCTGAGAACCCTTTCTGTGAAGAATTTTTTCCTAATATCCAGCTTGAACCTTCCCTGGAACAACCTAAGGCTGTTTCCTTTCATCCTGTTACTTGCTGCATGTGAGAAGAGACTGACCCTCACCTCACCCCAACCTCCTTTGAGATAGCTGTAGACAGTGTTGAGGTCTGCCATCAGCCTACTCTTCTGGCATTTATGAGTCCACAACATTTTACAGAGAGTTATTTTTCACATCAAGTTTTCCAGGATGCTCATCCTTTCCTCCTTAGCAAGACCGTTTTTACCTTATTAAGACATTTTTACCCCATTTTTTTCTTTCTGTTCATTACTTTAACTATTTATCTTCCATCTATTATAAGACAACCACAGCCATAGGATAAAGAGAGAGAGTGAATAATGTGAATAATTTGTCCCTTTTGCTACAGATTTGTATCTGCACTGTGCAATTCTTGTGTCCTGGAAGGGAAAAATAGTGTCCAAGGCTGGAAAACACCAGCTTTTTCTGCAGCAGCCTTTTGGAAAGGAGCAGTAATTCAGTGAAGTGGTTAGGAGTTTACAAGGGCTAGGAAAAAATTACCTCCTTTTAGTAAGTGTTAATTATATGACTAATTAAATAGAGAGGAGGTTGAAACACTCTCCTAGTCATAACCTGTGTGCTCCCAGCTCGGGTCCTTGCGTGACAAAGAAAACAGGGAATGAATCCTGTTTGGCCTTCATGGCAGGAAGTGGCTACTAAACCAGCTCTAACTTCTAATTTATTTATCTGGGAAGCTGTAAGGAACTGTTTTAAAATTGACCAAAGTTTCTGCTACTAAAAACAAAAAAAGAAAAAAAAAAAAAAAAGAAAAAAAAGAAGAAGAAAGAAAACCCCACCAGCTACTCAGTAAAAACACTTCTGGAGCAGCGCAAACTTTAAGACAGAGAAATAAAAGGCCACTTTGTTTATGTTTTCCAGTAATGGTATGTTGGCTTCTTTTCTTCCTAAATGACGGCAAAGTGAAAAAAACATCATGTTAAATCTCTTATCTTCACGTAAAGTGGTTGTGGCTATCATAAAACACACACATTGTGTCATTTCAAAACACAAATGGGCTCATGGTCAAACATTCTCCAGATTACCTCTTTTTTTTCTTTTTTCTTTTCTCATTTCTTTTTTTCTTTTCTTTTTTCTTTTCTCTTTTCCTTTCTTTTTTATTTTCTCTCTTTTCTTTTCTCTTTTCTTTTTTAGTTTCTCTTTTTTTCTTTTCTCTTCTATTTTCTTCTTTTCTCTTTTCTTTTTTTCTTTTCTTTTTTCCTTTTTTCCTTTAGAGTTTTGTGGGCATTACTAATGTTGAGCATATTCCAGTGAAGTGCTTTGTTACTCCAGTCAGGTCTCAATCATAGAATCTTATGAAGAAAGACTGAGACAACTGGGGCTGTTCAGCCTTGAGAGAAGAAGGCTGAGAGGGGATCACATCAACGTCTTTAAATATCTGTGGGATGGGTGTCAAGATGAAGGTGCCAGTCTCTTTTCCGTGGTGCCCAGTAATAGGACAAGGAACAATGGGTACAAGCTAGAACACAGGAGGGTCCAACTCAACATGAGAAGACACTTCTTCATTGTGAGGGTGATGGAGCGCTGGAACAGGCTGCCCAGAGAGGCTGTGGAATCTCCTTCTCTGTAGAGTTTCAAAGCCCACCTGGATGTATTCCTGTGCAGCTTGTCCTAGGAGATCCTGCTTTGGTAGTAGGGTTAGACAATCTCTGCAGATCCCTTCCAACGCCTGATATTCTGTGATTCTGTGAATCATTTAGGTTGGATCATCAAGCCCAACTGTTAACACTGCCAGGTCATCACCACACCATGCACCTCAGCAGCACATCTACAGCATCACATCCTTCTGGAGAAGCACAAAGAAACCACAGGGTTGAGACTGTACTGCAGTGCCTACAAAGCCCTCTCTGATGCCCATTGCTGTGACACCAACCTGTCACTGCTCCATTGGACTTCCACCAGGGCAGAAATTGTTCCCAAAAGTGATGGCAATGGTGCTGTGGCACAGAAATCATGTCTTAACACGCAAGATGCCTGGTCCAGAGTCACTGCTTGACTGCAGGAAGCTCATTTAACCTCCTTCTGCCTTGGGCCAGTAAAATAAGCTAACGAGACTCCTTGCATAGAATATTGCCCAGTGATAGGACAAGGCTCAAGAGGCACAAACCAGAACATAGAAGTTACAGCTAAACAAAAGGAGCAACTTCTTTGCTGTGAGGATATCAAAGCCTCAGAGCAGGCTGCCCAGAGAGGTTGTAGAGTTGTCTTCTCTGGAGAGATTCCAAACCCACCTGGACATTCTGATCTCAGGCAACCTGGGGCTGAATCCCAGAGGCCCCTTCTGACCCCCACCATTCTGTGATTTTTTTTTTTACATCCAACAAGACTACTTCTCCAACACTTCAGGTCCAGACCTCTAGGGTAAAACAGCTTTTTCTACAGTACTGGGGTGATCTGAGCTTGCCAAGCTGTCACAGAGAAGCTGGTGTGAAGGACAGGTGCTTTCATTCACTGCCCTCCCTCCCCACACTGCCAAAACCCATGCTCATATGGCTGGCCAACATCCATCCAGCTGGGCAGGACGGGCTGGTTGAGGGCAGGGTGCAAAACCCTGAGCCAACTCCCACTCAAGAGCATTAGCCAAGCTTGATGCTGGGGAAGCCCAGCCAAAAATAAGCTCCAAATATAACAAAAAACATGGGAGGTGGAAAGCAAACAGTGACTGTTCAGGTGTGCTGTCCGTCAGTGGGTTACTTGGGAGAGGTGGTGGCACAGCTGCAGGCTGCCTTCATCCCTTGCATAAGATGTGAGTCAAGAACAAAGTGCTGCCAGCGCAGCCAAGAGAATGTTTTGGCAAATCTCAGCACTTTTGATGCTTCTAGGACCATCAGATATGTGCTGGGCACAGGAACAAAGGGACAGGTGCTCCATTTCCCCAAAGCATCCATTGCCCTTCCAACACATGCCCCTCTGAGAGGTTCTGTGCCCTGGAGTCCTCTTCTGTGCCAAACTCTCTCCCAGAACTGCCAGAGACCTGTTTGACTCAGAGGTTTCCATGGTCTCTGCTGGTTTTACTTCCCACATCCTGCCCCATTTCAGGATGAGTCAAACAGTGATGTCTGAGTCATATTTGAAGATGTTCAAAGGATCTTGTTGTGATGGCCCAAAACTACAGGTGGATTTCCCAGACTTCCCTCATAGGCATGTTTACACCTCCTCCCCTTTTCTTCTCCTTTCTGTTGCTTTTAAAGACTCAGTGGCTGAAGACTACTGAGAAGAGACAAGGACACAAGGACATGACAGTGAGCACTGCTGGGAGGGGAAGCCTTGGAGGGCAAAGTGGCAGTGCCAATAGAAAAACCCTGTCACTCTCCCTGGGCAGATGGGGGTCAGCTGAAAGAGAATAAATAAATTCTTCACCATGAGGGTGGTGAGACACTGGAACAGGTGCCCAGAGAGGTCCTGGATGCTCCAGCCCTGGAAGTGTTCAAAGCCATGTTGGACAGGGCTTTGGGCAACATGGTCTAGTGGAAGGTGTCCCTGCTCATGGTGGGGGAGTTAGAATTAGATGATTTTTAAGGACCATTCCAACCCAAACCACTCTATGATTCTGTGATTTTTATTTGGGAGGGTGAAGCAGTCACAAGGTAAGCAAGGGAGAGCCTTACTTCCTGTACAGCCACTCCTGGAGCTTTTTCATTCCACATCGACTCCTCAGCCTCCATCAATATTAAACAATGCAGTCAAATGATGTTTCCAAACAAGCAACAAAACAGGGAACAAGCAGGACTGATAGAAATGCAAGTATGGAAAAGTACAAGATCTGTGAAAATGAGGAACTGGAGCAACAGAGGTGTTTGGAGTATGTCGTCACCTGTGATTGCCAGCCAGCACCCCACCAGCATGTGCACAGCCAGTCAGCTGGTACTTCTGCAGCCTGGGTTGCCTCAACACCTGTGGAGTACCATGGCTGAAGCAGCCTGCAGCTGATGTGATCTTGGGCATCAAGGACTCAAATCCACTGGAAAGCGGGATTGCTTCTACAGTTGCTTTGAAACACACTGATCCCCTGCATCCTCAGGGTTCTGCTGTGCTTTGTTAGGTGTGGTGAGCCTGGAGGTCTGTTACCACCAAGGGACACCACAAACAGAGGCTACCAAACCACATGTTGCTTGGGGAGAGATTTCCTCCTCCTGCAGCAGCAGGAACTAAGAGATGAACCCCCTCGGGTCTTTGCCAGCCAGCAGCCAGTTGGAATGCAACCAGAGCCCATTAAGAGAGACAAGGAGAGAAGTCACAAAGGTTTGAGAGCAGGCATCCTCATCAGGTTGTTCACATGTACCTGCCCTAAATGTACAGTGGTGGGAATGCAGGACATAGCAACACCCAGGAGACATACACTGAAGCCACCATCCCTTTGCAAAAGCCATGTCCCTTCCCTCCATGCTTCCACCATGTGGCACAACACCCAACCTACCACAAACCCTATGAGCTACTCGCCTGGGGACAGCCATCCCAGAGAGACAGCCAGGGAGCAAAGGAGGTTAGTCATAGAATTTTTTTGGTTGGAAAAGACCTCTAAGATCATCAAGTGCAGCCATTGACCTAACACCACCACAGCCATTAAACCATGTCCTGAAGTGCCATGTCTACATGTTTTTTTAACATCTCCAGGGACAGGGACTCCACCACCTCCCTGGGCAGCCTGTTCCAATGCCTGACCATTCTTTCAGGGAAGAAAATTTTCCAAATATCCAACCTAAACCTCCCTTGTCACAACTTGAGGATGTTTCATCTCATTCTATCACTTGATACTTTGGAGAAGAGACCAACCCCCACCTCACTACAACCTCCCTTTAGGTGGTTATAGAGAGCAATGAGATCTTCCCCCAGCCTCCTCTTCTCCAGACTAAACAACCTCAGCTTCCTGAGCCCCTTCTCGTAAGACTTATTCTCTGGGCAATGAATAAAATATGCTTGAAGAGTCAAGATATGAGAGGTTAAATGCAGCACACTCCAAAAATAAGAGCTCAAGCTTCAAAACAACCCCAACACACAATTTCAGGAAATTTTCTGGGGGCATTTATTATCTCTGACACTATGAACACGATGGGTTTAATGAGCCCTGTACAACCAAAGCACTGAAAACAGCCTTTGCTAGAGAGAGAGCTGGCCATGAGTCACTCGCTCCAAGCGGGCACCAGCCCACGGCCGCCGGCAAACAAACACCCGAAGCACCACACAAACACTGATAACGCTTGCGCAAGGCAGCGACCGCAGGACCTTTCAGCAGCTAGAACTAATCTATTTCCACCACCACGCCACATTACTTCAGAGACAAAGGGGGGGGATTGATTTTTTTTGGGGGGGGGGTAATATTTTATGATTCTTTTTTTCTTTCTGCCCTGCTAATTAACATTTGTTCGCACACAAAATGCCGGAGCCAGTGCCAACAGGACATACCTAGATAGAGCCTAATATTAGATTTCACAAAAGCATTCATCCTGTCTAAACAAACATCCTCCAGACGGTATCAACCTTCAAATCTTCGCCCAAACAGATGTTTGCGCAGTGGGCACAGCTCGGCATCAGTTCCCAGGATGAAGCCAAAACCTCAGCATCCACCACCATCCCCACGCTCCAGGTAACCCAAGCACTGACAGGAAAACACCCTGCTACTTTAGGAAGCTTTGCCTAAAACTCAGCTCAGAGTTTAAAACCGTATCGGTCAATGATGTATCTTTGGCAGAGGCTTCGTTTCAGGTTTCCTCCTCCAGCTTTATTGAGGTGCAGAGTTACCCAGGACAAAGTCCTACTTTTAACAGCCAAGAAAAATCTGTTGGCAAATGATATATGCTGTTGATCAACCAGTAATAGGGTTTGGGTCTGGCCGGGGAGGTGAGCAGCTGAAACGGGAAAGCAAGTTTTTTAACAATTTGTTATACACAGTAGCAAGAAAAACAGGAAGTGGGTGTTTATTAGCAGTTTCCAAATATACCAGCCAAAATAAAACTCCCCGTGCAGCCTGAGGTATTCAAAATACAGCCACGACCAGAATTCCTCAGATTGTAAGAGGGTAATTAATCACAAGCGGTGTTCGCAGCCCAGTGATTTGGAAACTTCCTTTTTTTATGGAAGATCTGGATCAAGAGCAAACTTCAAAGCGCGGCTAATTGATCCGAGATTCATTGCGTCTGGTCGATAAAGCAAAAAAATAAAATCTCCTCCTGACCAAGCCAGGGCTAAGGGGTTTGCATTCATTACACCCTGACAGCCCCATAAAGCACATTAAAAAGCCATTTTTCAGGGAATGCTGTCGCGCTGACCTGTCCCAACATAAAAGCTATTCATACAACGGGCAGACTGTTGCTTCCTCATAATCAGTGTATTGCACCCAACAGCCAACAGTGTTATTGCAGGCTTGTTTCTCAGGAATGTGAGCATATCTTGGAGACTGATTCATAAGAGGAAGAGAGCAGCCCACTTCTGGGCCAGCTTCACATGCTTGATTCAGAAGTGAAATTTCCGAATTCTGTTTGGATCCAGCCAAGTTCTTAACTCTGCTAGAGTCGGGCCAGCAGCTTGCAAGGAACAACTCAGTTGCTATATGAACTCTCTTTTTTCTCTCCTACTTCTTCTTAATTTGCCTGAAACTAGTGGGATTTAGCAATTCATTTTCCTAAGGGCTCTATGCACACCAGAGGATGTCCCTTTCTGCCTGAAACACTGAAACAGGTTGCCCAGAGAGATTGTGGATGCTCCTTCCCTGGAGATGTTTGAGGCCAGGTTGGATGCAGCCTTGAGCAGCCTGGTCCAGTGGAAGATGTCTCTGCCCATGGCAGGGAGGATGAAACTAGGTGATCTCTAAGGTCTCTTCCAACCTAAGCCGTTCCATAATTCTATGATCTTTAAGGTTCGTTCCATCCCAAACCATTCTATGATTCTATAATTCATCAACAGCCAGCATTCATTGCAAGATTTGCAATTTTAAATGTTTCATTTCTCACCTAAGTCATCTGTCTCTCTTCATTTTCTTGTCCTCCAGTGCAGCATTCATAGCATCTTGAGTTTAAAGGGACCTTAAAGCTCATCTAGATCAAATCCCCCTGCCATGGGCAGGGACACCTCCCACTAGATCAGGCTGCTCAAAGCCTCATCCACACTCATGAAAACACAATTCACAGTCACACTCTAAATCCATAAGCCTTTTGCTTTCAAAGATATTTTCCCCACATGTGCTCACACAGCACGCACCACGGATGCTGCTCAGCACTGGGTGGGACCATGCTCTGGCCAGTTCCAAACAATATCCTGTTATCGAATCTCAGGGCTGATATTATGACCAGCAAGTTGAAAAAGGATTCCACCCATTTATTCCTCACTGCTGAGGCCCCCCTGCAGCACTGGATTCAGCTCTGGAGTCCTCAGCACAAGAGAAACATGGACCTGTTGGAGTTGGGCCAGAGGAGGCCACAGCAATGATCCAAGGGCTGGAAGCCCTCTGCTGTGAGGGCAGGCTGTGAGGGTTGGGGTTGTTCAGCCTGGAGAAGAGAGGGATCCGAGGAGACCCTCTGGTGCCTTTTCAGTACTTCAAAGAGCTGATCAGAAAGCTGGGGATAGACTTTTGAGCAGGACTTGTTGTGACAGGACAAGGGATGATAGGTTTAAACTAAAAGAGGGGAGATTCAGACTAGAGAGAAGGAAGAAATTTTTTTTTTTTTAACTCTGGGAGTGCTGAAATCCTAGCCCAGGCTACCTGAAAGGTGGTAGGTGACCCCATCCCTAGAACTTTTTCAGGTCAGGTTATTTGGTGCTGTGAGCAGCCTGCTCTAGTTTCAGATGTCCCTGCTGACAGCAGGGGCTTAAACTAGATGACTTCTGAGGGTCCCTTCACACCTAAACCATTCTGTGATTCTACAGTTCTATACCAGGGGTGGTAGAGGCATGGTAGGAGGCAGAGCCATGGGCCAAGAAAAGCAGCTTTTCACAGGGGTAATTTTCATAGCAAAATGGAATAGCATGGATGGATATAGAGTTTGGATAAAGCAGATAATTACTTTTTTTTTTTTTTTGACTGTCACAAATTTCCTGGCTGAATGTGAAAAGGTCACTTGCATCAAGCAGAGCTTTTCATCTGTGCCTCTACTTTGTTTCACAGGGTAGCCTGAGAAGTCACTAGCAAACAGTACAGAAGTGATACCTCCTCCAGCCCTAGACCCTCATTTGCACCACGAGAGGTGCAAATCACCAATGGCTCAGAGAACAAACTCTCATTTCAGCTGCCCCAAATGCAGGAGGTGAGTCCTGGCTCTGTCCCAGGAGAGCCCTTGGGGTCAAAGTCTGGGGGAAGATCTCCATCCTGCTGCGGAGGCAGAAGTCCCAGGCGGACGGTGGGACGGGGAGTGCTTGGCTCACACACACCAAGCCCTTCCAAAGCCAAGACTTCCCACTTCAAACCCTGTCAAAACACAGACGGAGCGGACGCATCCAATTTATTCCCAATGGGTTTTGCAGACTTTCGTTTTGCTGCGCTGCTTTCCTGGAATCAAAGCAGAAGTCTCTCAGCTGCCAGATCATCAAAACCTCTGATAAAGATTTGATCCTAAATGCAGGCTGTGATTATTTGTTTTATTCCTTTTTCTTTTTTCCCTGATCATCTGCTGTTGTTCCTCACCTGTGTCATCTGCTCGCAACTAGGGCAGCCCGTTGCTGCCAACAGGAAGGATCACCAAGAACAAACCCTTTTACAAGGGATTAAATTTCATCTAAAAGCACATAATTCCACATAGCCAGGGGCAGTTTCTAATCTTCATATGTAGGAACTTACAAGGCAAGGAATTCAAAGCCACCGGATTAAATGAAAAATGTGAATGAAAAGCTACATGCTGATACTCAGCTGACCCAGGCAAGTTACTGTACATTTTTCAAAGTTTTAAATTACCACTAATGGAAAATGTGGGGAGTAAGTCTGAAGTGTTTCTCTACATCATTACTGAAAAAAAAAAAATAAAGAAAGAAAGAGAGAAGCCCAAACCAATGAATGAATATTCACAGTAAAGCCCCCAACACTTTCCAACACGGTTGGCCTCACTTTGCTCTTACTGCATAGATCAGCAGGTATCATTGGATCAGATTAAGACCAGCTGCTTGCTCCTAGTAAAGGAATTTCCCAAAAAGGTAAAACATCATGCAAACTTCGCAACCTGGATACTTGGGAGGAATAAAGAAACCCTCTGCTCGTGACTGTGAAAAAAAAAACAAAGGCAGAGGAAAAGACATTATAAAGCATTTAAGGGCTTTGGTTTCAATTATTTTATATTAAAGGATAGGTAAGCTTCAATTGCTCAGACTCTTTAAAAAAAATAAAAGGGATTGTAAATAAAATTGGAAACAGATATACAACAACCGAGTTCCCACAGGTGCATTTTCTTACTGGGGAAATACCCGTGTGAATTTCCAGTTTCCCATCATGTAAGGGGAGACAATAAATGCTGAAGTTACCCCATTTGCCTCTGGACTTTGCCACAGAAGAAGTAACCTCTTGTCTTGTTTAGACTGTCTGAGTATCCCCGTGTCCCTCTGTGTATCTCACACCAAAGCAAAGGTTTGTGCTGCCCACCGAGGCTCACTGCCAGATCAAAGCTTTGGGCCACTCACAATAAAACAAGAGGGTAAAGCCCAAAGAATCAAAGAAACAAAGGAAAGGTTTAAGAGATAAGGATCAGCTTCAGATATGATATTTCACCCAGAGCAGATCCGGTGCAGAAGTTCAATTCAAAGTTTATAAGACAAAAATATGAAGAGATCAGCTTTAAGGCTTTGTTGCTCTCTATCTCCCCATGTTCTCAGTGATATTTCCATCTTCCAGGCAACAAAGACTTCACCTGTATTATGCAAAACTATAGACCTTATCTCATCTTCTCCTTCAGGCTATGCATCTACTCAAATATGTGTTTCAAGGATTTCTCATATCCTCACCCAGCCCTAAACCAGACCTCTCCAGCCACATCTCACAAACAAGGTGTGAAGTTGTGGGGCAACCAGCAAAACCAGAAACTTGCTCCCTTCCTTGGGGAAAGGCATTTCTCCACTCACTGAAGCTCGGTGACAAAGACAGCACTCAGGACCAAGAAGAAAGGAAGGAGTAAAAACTTTCACTTCTTGATTTCTCAGAGGTGCCAAACCTGGTGCATATTGCATTAGTATTTACAGATAAAATGCTTTGATTAGCAGGGGGATGCTTTGGAATCACTTGGTTGAAAGAATCTGTGAAGAATTTGGGAATGGGAGGTTCGTGACTGGGAAAGTCTGTGGGTGTTTGGAAGTAGAGAAGGCAACTGGGAACTGAAATGTCATTGCTCTCTGGCAAGGTGCACACTTAGCACTGCCTGCCCTGTGAACCGATTATCTAAATGATGCAAAATCATTTCTCAGTTCCAAACATGATGATAGGTACTACAGAGTGCTGGGGGCTGGGCTTAAAAAACAAAAATCAGCCCTTTTTCACATTGATAGAAATACATCCAACAGCTTCTTAGTGTCACGGACCCTTTGGGTTTGCTTCATCCAGGCCCTTATTGCATGCTCACCAAACCACAGCCAGAACCACCCCGCGTCCCACAGATGGGTGAATGCTTCAGGGTTGCAACTCCTAGAATCCCTGCAAGCCCTTGAAAGCAACCATGGAGAAGCACCCTCTAATAAAATCCAAGTCAGCATTAGAGACAAAGATGAATCGAGAAAATGTTTGCAAGGAACAAAGATCATTCCTCTCTGTGCACAGCGTGGGGTGCATCTCTTGGATTGTAGGTAGAGCTGTGGGGAAGAAAATTTTGGGGGAAAAAATAGTTTTATTAAAATGGGCAAAAGAAAACAACCAAACCAAAACCAAACAAAAACAACAGCAACAACAACAAAAAAAAACCTAACAAACAAAAAAAAATTATATAATTCTTAAATCAGGTGAGTCCTGTAGGCTTGTGATTGAATCAATCCAGTTGAGGTCTTCAGCAACATGTTCTAGTGGAGGATGTCCCTGTCAGTCCCACAGGGGATTGGAACTAGATGATCTTGAATGTCCCTCCCACCCCAAACCATCCTATAAATGAATCTATGAATGATATATGGGCTGTAGATAGAGGAAATGGGTCAGGGCACAAAACAACATGTTCTCTTAGAGAGAAGCTTTTGCCATTAAAATTGAATTTGAAGTACAAAAATTGAATTTGAAGTACAAAAAAAAAGAATCTGAAGTACATCATCAGGGCTTGATGGGGTCATAGGGTGAGCGCATCCAATGATAATGTAATTGCAGCTGAGCTATGGGCTTCTTGCAAAGCAGGCAGCAGCTTAGCAGTGAAGTCACCCTGATGTCACCAAGACATTTTCCAAACCAGATGGATCCCATGATGCTTTCCCAGGCATTAGTGTGGCTCTGGATTATCCCACCGGGAAGGAATGTGGACCCCAAATGCCAATCCCTCCCAAAGGAGCTGGGTCGTGCTGATGGCAAGAACATGTTGAATGAAGAAAGCCACGTGGCTGTTCCAATACTTTCTGCTTTGAAACAGGCTTGTGAATAACTCACACACAGTCCCCAAAGCCCTGGAGAATTAGAGTCAGCCTGAAACAGGAACACTAACCCTACCACTGTTTAACTGATGCAGCACAAGTACGTCAGCTCCAGAGGTTTTATTCTGGCCATGGGGGACGATGGCTCCCTGTCATCATCACCTACAAACTGACCTACCGTGGCGTGTGGGGATCTTTTTCATTTTACCTCCAGAGATCACACACCTTCTGAAATTTCCTTGCATGTTGTCTCATAAGGTGCTTTCACAACATCCACGCTGCAGATATATTAGCCAGCAACAGCCAAGCATAATTCCAGTCTCATAAATCTTCTAGCAATTACGAGGCCTCCCTGTGAGATAAAACAACCGCTGCACTGTGACATCATGTTGGGTTCTTTCTCTTTATTTTTTTTTTCCTTTTCCCCTTTCTTTCCAACAAATCAGCCCTGTGAAATGACAATGGTGATGTGCTGGATAACAGTGCTTTTCCCGTGAAGCTGTGCCCAGGGCACTCCAGGATTCCAGTCCTTGCTAGCAGCAAGGTTAGTGGTTGGGCCTGATGATCTTAAAGATTTTATCCAACCAAAACAATTCAATGAGTCTGTGATTCTAATGTGGTCCTCAAATGTATTAATGAAGAGATGATGGGGTGCAAGGAAGGTCAGTACTTGGCACTTGTATGACAGATTTTCTCATTACTTGCTTAGAGGCAGGCTACTGTGCAGGTCCAGGCTCGGTGAGTCTGGATGCAGCATCAAGCTTCAGCTCAAGATGAGAATGTTTCCCAGCAGAGTTTGTTCATCATGTTGCTGATTGCAAATCTGCTGGATCATGTCAACTTCTGTTGCCCAAAGTACAGTGTACCTGGGCAGACAATGATGAGCCTGAGAGAGTTCCATCCCATCAGGAAAGAGCTGAGGTTGTCCATGGTGACCCAACCAACCCAAGGTAGCTGGGAACCTGCACCACTGCTGGGACTTGGTGCATTATGCTGAAATTAGATAAAACTCTTCACCATTACAAAACAGAATGAGACCTAGGGAACACATCTTCAGAGGAGGAGCTGAGGGAAAGGAAGGTGTTCAGTCTGGAGAAAAAGAGGTTGAGGGGAGACCTTCTGGCTCTCTACAAGTCCCTGAAAGGAGGTTGGACCAAGTTGGGGGCTGGTCTCTTCTGCCTAGTAGCAGATGATAGAATGAAAGCAAATGCCTCAAACTGCACCAGAAAAGGTATAGATTGGAGAGTAGAAGGAATTCCTTCACTGAAAGGGTTTTCAAACACTGATACAGGCTCCTCAGGGAGGGGGTTGAATCCCCATCGTTGGAAGTGTTTAAAGATGCAGAGATGTGTTGTTATTGTTGTTATTATTATTATCACTGTTACTAATGCTGTTTCTACTCTTGCTATTGTTCAAATAATTGTTGTTACTATTGTTACCACAGCAATTCTTATGAGGTAGATCTCGTTGCAAGACAAAGGGGAGAGGGAAAAAGATCTTAAAAATTCCCATTATTTAATTTAATTTCTTTGTGTTATAAGTAGTATTGAAGATTTGATCTGAAGAAAGTTCCAGAAAGAGCAACTGATATGTCTGTTTTCACTTGGAGTCTTGTCACAGAACTTGCTGAGTTCCTAAAAATGCTCAAAGCATCATTTTGAGTTCAGCAGAAGTCAGAGTTTACTCCACTGGACAACTCTCTCATCATAGAGTCATAGAATCAGAATGGTTTGGGTTAGAAGGGACTTTAAAGATCATCTACTTCAACCTCCCTGCCATGGGCAGGGACACCTTCCACTAGATCAGGTTGCTCAAGACCTTGTCCCTCCTGGCCTTGAGCACCTCCAGGGAGGGGGCATCCACAACAATACAATGTCATCTGTTTAGATACTCAGTTAAAAATTAAAATAAGTAAAATATCACCAAAAAATGCAGAATGAAAAGGTTGGGGAAACCTTTACATGAGGATTCACGCTTTTAAATGATAGTAAAGTATTTAACTTTGCAGTGAAACAACTCAGGCTCTCTGGAATTTCAGAATACAAAGAAATAATTTTTTATACCCATTTTCTCTGACCAAATCCCATTCTTTTGCTGGACAAAATGCCAGTTACAAACACTACAAGTGAGTATGGTAAATGGTGATTTGGGCCCCACATGAACAAAGAGTGAAACAATATCCTTGACCACAGTCCCACAGAGCTCACAGCAATTACATGGGACTGAAGCAGCATTTGTAGTTACATACTTTTAGATCCTAAAGGATTTCACCCTTCCCAGCCTCAGGTTACTGAAACTGTCCATCTAGTCCTTTTCTTCCCAAACAAACTATAGAATCATAAGATGGTTTGGGTGGAAGGCATCTTTAAAACTACTCTAGTCCAATCCCACCACAGTCAGCAAGCACATCTGCAATTAAAGCAGGTTGCTCAGAGCCCCATCCAACCTGAATGGTTCCAGGGATGGGGCACCTACCACCTCTCTGGGCAACCTGGGCCAGTGTTTCAACACCCTCACTGTAAAAAAATTGTCCCTTCTATCTAGTTTAACTCTCCCATCTTTTAGTTTTAAACTATCACCCCTTGTCCTGTCAAGCATCACTATTTGTGATTCACCAAGGAGAGACAGAGAAATCCAGTTAGTCCTGGGAAAGGGCAGAAATCCCATATACTGGAGTCCAGCCCTGTTGGCATCACTGGGTAGTAGCCAGCTAAGCACAGCCATGCATCAGGCCTTTCAGAGTCATCTTACTGCAAGTGCATCTTGGCTCACCACACATTCCCAATGCTAGTTGCCCCATAGCTAGGGAATGTGGGAAAAGCCAAGGGACTTCTCTTCCCTTGCCAAGTGCTCTAGGAATGAAGTCATGGGTCCCCTGCTCTTACTGCACAAGGTGCTCAGACTTTCCTTTCTCCCAATCAGCAATGGAAAGTTGTTTGGGTTAGATGGGCAAACAACTTCCTTTTGAAAGCTATTCCTTCTCCAAACACATTACTGCGCTACTGGAAACCATTCAATTCAGCTAAGTCATTAAGTTAAGTCATCTGAGCACATTTTTGCAGTAAGAGGAGGCTGCGTGGTGGGCTGCTTTGGGAGAACTGTTGGATGCAAACCTCCCCAGGGGGAACAGATGCTGAAGACATGTTGCTAACTAGTCGATTTTCATGCAGCACCATCCACTCCAGCTCCCAAGCTTTAGTACAGCTGTTTCACAACAATGAAATACAGCCTACAGGGCTGTCTAAAGCTATTTCTACACCAACCTTCTGCCAAGACTCATCTTAGAACCCAGCACAGTGTCCTCTCTGCTACCCACCCCACAGCAGAACAGCTCTGGGGCTACCCTATGTCACATCAAGAGCAAAGTTGTTATTACTTTTGGTATTGTTCAGTCCAGCTGAGGCATCTTCCCAGCCAGATGTTTGCAGGATACATTTGTGCTCACTTCATAGACATGTGAAAGTACTCAAGATGTTCAGCACAGCCAATATACCACAGCCTAAACAGGAGCCTTTATTTCTACCTCACCTGCCCTAAGAACAAGGTCTTTTCTGTGATTTCCTGTGTGGGTAATCCAGTAGTGATGGATGAATACATAAACAGTAAACCCTTAATTCTGTTGATGTTGCTCAAGAAAGGGACAAAAGCAAAAATTCCACTTATCTGAGCATCCTTCCCAAATCTGCTTCCCACACAACCTTTTGGGACAGCATGTTTGCATCAGCTTCCTCAATCACCACTTCTATCACTGGTGTGGTTCTTCAAGTGATCTCCCATGGGTGCCCCAGGGACAAGCAGGGAGTGGAAGGAGCAGGGTACATGTACTCACTTAGTTCTTGTTTTCCTGAGCACACCCGAGGCTGCAAGCCCTGAGCTTTCACCTTGGGATTTCACCAGGTTTCCTGGAAAGACAATTCCTCAGATTTTCATCCTACACCTTCCTCCTAGAAGTGTTCACACCAGCCACACCAAGCCCTCTTCAAGACAAACTCCTATTCTTGCTGCACCAATCCTGCTGCAGATGAAGCTGGGGCCGCTGTCCCCCTCCCCAGCTGGAAGGAATTCTTCTACTCCTCTCATGGGCTTACAAGATTCTTCTGTTCTTCTCATGGGCTCCCAAAGGGACTCCACTCTGCCTCTTGTGGGCTGCAAAGGGGATTTCCTTACCCATCTAATGGGCTCCAGAAGGGATCCCTGTCCCCCTCCCATGGGGGGATCCTCCTGCCCCTTTCATGGGCTCCCAAGTAGATCCCTATGCTGCTCTCATGGGCTCCCAAAGGTATCCCCTTACCCCTTCAATGGGGGGAATTTCCTACCCTTCTCATGGGCTCCTGAAAGGATTCCCATGCCTATCTCATGGGCTCCCAGATCCTATGGTTATCATTAAGTTTGTAAAGACCTATAAAATCATTAAGTCCAACCGCAACCCGATTACCATGACTACTATACTAGGTCCTGAAGCACCATATCTACAGTCTTCTTGAACACCTCCAGGGATGGTGAGTCCACCACCTCCCTGGGCAGCCTGTTCCAATGCTTCACCACTCTTTTAGGAAAGAAATTTTTCCTAATATCCAGTCTAAACTTCACCTGGCACAACTTAAGCCCATAAAGAACCCCCTTCCCCTTTCATGGGTTACCAAGTCCCAGGGTTTGTCCACAGTGCTGGAGGCAACTGAGACAAACAGGGTCACAACATGGGAGAGCAGAGACTAGGAAAAGACCAGGGGTACAGAAAGTGGGACCAAGGGATCCAAAATCCTTAATCACACTGCGCAGCCAAAGGAAATCAGAGCATGTGGTTGAAAGCCCTCTTAGAAAACATTAACAGCTCATTACTGAGGGTCTGTTTAAAAGCCCCCTCTAATGTATATACACAGGGCCCTGGCCAGCAGTTACCCCCAGCTAATGACACTGAGTGGAAGCTGGAACGATCTGAGCCTAACAACTTCAGTGAACTCCCAGCCCTCCCTCATTTAGAGTTTTCCTGCACAGGCTCCTTCTGACCTCTTCAAATCCCATCCCAATTACAGCCTCCCACTTACCCTTCAATGTAAATAAATCCTTCTTGGTGGGGATCGCTGCTACCAGCACAGATAAAAGCAACGATGTTGATGGAGGAAAAGCACAACCTGCAGCTGGTTCTTGAGAAGGGCAAGAAAACAAAGCACAGGGAGGTCAGAGGGGCTGAGGCATGGGATGGGAGGTGACACCCATTGGGATGCTCAGAGCTTGGCCATGTCTCAGTCCTCTGGGGAGATCACACAATAATTTAGGTTAAAAGAGACCTTTAAGATCAGCAAGTCCAACTGCAAACCTCACACTGCCATACCCAACACTAACCTGTGTCCCTAGGCACCACATCTACATTGCTTTGAAATACCTCTAGGGATGGGGACTCCATCACTTCCCTGGGCAGCCTGTCCCAGGGTTTGACAACCCTTTTGGGGAAGGAATTTCCTGGGACAACTTGAGGCTGTTTCCTCTTGTCTAATTGATTTTCACTTTGGAGAGGAAACCAACCCCCACCATGGCTCCAGCCTCCTTTCAGGGAGCTGTAGAGAGCCAGCCCTTCAGCCTCCTTTTCTCCAGGCTAAACAATCCCAGTTCCCTCAGCTGCTCCTCATAAAACTTGTGCTCCAGACCATTCACCAGTTTTGTTGCCTTTCTTTAGACCTGCTCCAGCACCTCAATATCCTTCTTGTAGCAAGGGCCTCAAAACTCAGTACAGATCCTACAAGGAGAAGTTCCAAAGTAATATAGAGCCATTCACGCCAAATAGAGGGATAGCCATGAAACCCCTGCCATATACCTGGGACTTCTCCTTTCTTGGACACATAGGAAATTTCCTTTAAGGATCTTTAAGGTCCTTTCCAACCCAAACCATTTTATAATTCCATGCCTCATCAGAAAACTGCTAATTTCTCTACTAAGTTGCAAAGGGGATGAGATGACTTCATCCACCACGAGTTGGAGGATGGAAACCTCAGGATGATCTGCAAGAGATACAGAGTCTTTTTCTATATATTAACAAGGTGTTGACTCAAACAAAGGATTTAAAACCATTTCCTCAGCAGATGCAGTGCCATTGGCTTCAGTGGTTTTACACCACCAAAGCCCTGGATCTTTTTACTTTTGGAAAAAAATATCGTCTCTTCAGATGTATTCAACAGGGCTTGAAGAAAAAAAGCTGGATTTCTGTCAGCTTCCTGGGACATCCTTATGTTGCTACAACACTATCTTCTCTGGATGTGTAGACACCAAAGAGCATCTATGGACACAGGGACAAAGTAAATGCCATATGGATATTCCTCCTAGCACAGGGTGAAAAGCAGGAATGAGCCAGCTAAATCCATCCAGGCTCTCTGCTCCTCCTCCATTTCATCTCTAAATGCACTGTCCTCAACTTGCGCCCAACCTCATCATGAGCTGGGCAGCATTGGCTGCACATTTGTCCTGATTTGGAATGCTTGGGACCTTATGCTACAGTTTCCCCTGTGATCCATCACTGTCTTCACAGTTTCAAGCCACCAGGTGGAACAGCTGGTGAGACAGGTCTTGGGTTTTAAGTTGTTGGAGATTAAGGGTAGAGGAGAGGGCTGTTGTGTGTTGGTTTGGAGATGTTTTTCTTAATTGTAAGCTTAATGCAGGGCTCATCTACTGATCATTAGGCTCTGTGGTTTGAGATTCGTTTAAGGAGAAAGGACTAAATGACCTTATAATGTTCTGAAGCTGTCAACATAATATATGGGGCTGCATTCAAAATAAATTATAGGCAGTTTCCGTGCCACAAAAGCCACACAAGTTCACGGATCCAGCCAAAATATTCAGCAGAAAGCTCTGCCAGGCCGCAGGGCCCATTTTGCCAAGATGTGCAGGTGCACACCGTGGAGAGCAGCCCCACTGCCGCCCCAGGCGACTCCTCATCTCCTCCCACCCAGCCACACTCTCTTTGGATCACCTGAGCCAAGGTGTTATGTGATCCCAGAAAGCCATAGTGGGGATTTTCAAAGCTGTTCCAGATCTGAGATGACATTTCCTTTCATCTGCAGGTGCAGGAGCTGTGGATAGAAACCCTTGCAGCTGCTGTTGGAGACATGTCCACCTCTGGGATGTAAATGGGGCAGCTTGGCTTGGTGCCTCGGACATCACTAGAGCTTTATGTGATTGTGGTGACACAGAGACATCTATTCTCCTCTTGTTCATGAGGCAACACCTCCTTTGTCAGGAGGGCAGGTAGTTCAGAAGCCAAAATATCAAGGGGTGCATTTCACACACAGTCCTGGAGACAGCTCATGCATATGGACACAGAAATCTGAGCTGAACAGTTCCTCAACAAAGGCCATAGGAGGTTCCAGATTTGGGGTATCGGCAAGTGAAGTTTCTCCTTTGGAAGGGATGTGTGAAGATCAGCACAGCAGTGCCTGAAAACCAGCCATCTGCAAGAATAACAAACCCTTGAGCAAGCAGCTAAGCCACTGCCCAGGACACTGGGGCTTTGCATGAGGAAAGCAAGGGGAAGGTTCTTCATGCAAGTCTGGGGTTTGCTGTCATGCTTTCCCCATGTTTCAGAAGAGCATGGGAAATATTGCAGAGTGTGCTGGGCACACATCTGTGGTATTCACTCCACCAGAGGGTGTTTCAAGTCCTGACTTCAGTCCCCAAAACACCACCACAAGCCGAGGAAATCCCATCTGTGCTCTGACCACCAACTTGCCCAAGAGCTTTGGGATTGCAGAGAGCTTGCTCTGCTCCTCCTGGAGATGGGGAGAGATTCCCAAGCCTGTCAGTGCTTAAGAGCATTTGAACAATGCCCTTAATAACATGTTTAAACTTTTGGCCAGCCCTGAAGTGGTCAGGCAGCTGGACTAGATGATTGCTAGAGGTCTCTTGCAACTGAAATTATTCTATTTTACCCCAAAGGACATCAAGAACAGCAACAGCAAACCTTCAGTAGGTAATGCTGCCCCATCTGGAGATCTTCAAAACCCACCTGGATTTGTTCCTGTGTGATCTGGTATGGGTGATCCTGTTCTGGCAGGAGGGCTGGACTGGATGATCTTTTGAGGTCCCTTCCAACTCCTAACATTCTGTGATTCTGTGACCTCAGCATCAATGTTGGCTTCATACCAGCTTGAAGAGGTAATGATCAAATAATCATCATTTCAGTTGCACAAAGGATACTTGGTTCTCCAGTCAGCCCAAGCCCACAGGCACAAAGTATAGTCAGTCCAGTTGAGGGCTGCAGAGAGTGGTTGGCCTGTGGGACATCATTTCCCTGGCCTCCCTCTTCTGTGCATGTCACAGGGATGGTGGACTTCAAAGACAGCACCATCGCTTGGAAATGCTTCTCACCATGAGTTCCCAGCAGATGGGGAAAGTGGTCCTGCCACCATCCAGCCTCAGGGAGCATGGGACATGATGAAGTCCCACCAGCATTTCATGGCTGATTTGTCCACCAAGTGGTGGCTCCTCTGTGTAGGGAGGGAGGAATATCTTGAAGCATTTTTGTGGCAGATTCCTGCACCACTTTGCCTGGCTGTGCCTTTGCCAGGGAGCAAAGGGAGGAGTCCTGTGTCATCGTGTAGGAACAAGGTCAGGATCCTGGTTTTGCTGAGTCTGAAATGAGTTGTTCAGAACAAGATAAGAAACCAACAGCAGCGGATGTGTGCAGGAGGCCATGGGCTCTGTGCAAAACATCCTGTTGGCCTCTGGGTTGTCAAGCAACAGAGACAAACACAGCTCATCAGAGCCAACACTAGACCAACTGTCCCATCTCTGCATCTACCACGTCAAGAACCTCTTTAAGGAGGCAAAACCCTTCTACCCTGCAATCTCATTTGGGTAGCCTTAATTGCTGGATGGGCTGAGCTTGGTATCAAGGATCCTACTCTGCAGTAGGAACAAGCCTTCTGCTGGGGGTCCTGAGGAAGGAACTGGTGGAGGAAGAATCAGGAACCGGTGCCTACAGCACAGGTACAGAGTTGGCTCTTTTAGATATCACATTTTGATCCGCAAAAGACATGTTCCTACCAAAAACACTTCCTGGCCCTTCTCTTCAGCACTTCTAATCATCACTCTCCCAGCACCTGGATCAGACCCAAACCAATCACATCTGCGCCCAAAAAAAGAAAAGGTCTGCTTGTGTTTTACTTTTATGGGGGCATTAACACATTTCAGTCACATAAAACCTTCACCTTCAAAAGGGAAAGAGGAGAGGCAGAAAGAGAAGCCTGCCACATAAAATCCATGGCTTAGCCCCAGTTACACACTGAATGACAACAATCCAAGAGAAGCTGACCTGGTACAGAAGGGTTTCTCCACACAGGGCTGGGGAAATGGCCAGAAATTGTGCCAGGGGAGGATTAGGTTGGATATAAAGAAAAATTTCTTTACTGAAAGCATGGTCAGGCATTAGAACAGGCTGCCCCAGGAGGTGGTAGAGTCACTGTCCTTGGAGGTGTTCAAGAAATGTGCAGACATGGCACCTGGGGACATGGTTTAATGAGGTTGGTGGTCTTAGGTTGTGGTTGGACTCAATGGTCTTAGAGGTCTTTCCTAATTAAAACATGATTCTACAATATGAAAGGGGCCTGGGGATGCCAAGTGGCAAAATGATGAATATGGGAACAATACCAATATCTTTGCACCCCAGTTGTCCCCTGGATGTTAGGATGCTGCCACCAGCCCAGCCCCAGACATCACAACCAGGCTGCAGCTGCAGACAGCTGTCACCACCCCATCTGTGGGGTCTTTCTTTGGTGGTTTGGGATTATTGGTTTTTTCCTGCAGAAGATGCTCCTAACCAAACTCAGATTTGATTCCCAAATAGCTCTGATCTTCCCTAAAGCTTACAAAGCTCCCACACCTGTGTTTGCTCATTCCTGCTGCTCAGCCCTGCCCTGGGAATGACGATGTTTATTCCATTCCTCCACAGTTATTTACAGTGGGGTTTTTTGGGTGGAGATGGAGCACATATTTGTCTAATAGCAACAGGGCAGCCAATTTCATTCTCCTCATTAACAGTCATCAGCTTAACGGGAAGCAATAAAACAGTTGCTTGTGAGATATTATTTATCACCATTCCAGTCAGCAGGATGAGTGCATTCCTGGCCTGTGCAGGGGAAACTGAGGCACAAAGCAATTTACTGACCTACTGTGGACCACCCAGACAGAGGTGGGAAGGAAATCCATCCCTCCTCTTCCTTGTCCAGCAGCCATGATGCCCCAAGGCCACAAAAGCCATGTTGTTATAGGTTGATTATGCAACCTGTAGCAAAAGCCATTTGTGAAGCATGCCCTGTGGTGCTAGCAGTTTCCAGCATCCATGGGAGCTACAGCAGGGCTCCCAACCCTCTTTCTCCCTCCATGAGTCACCTCCAAATCTTTTTGCCTGGGGACAGCAACTGCCCCTTCTCATGCCCCCATACTTTCTATCATCATGCTCTTTCACAGAATCGTAGAATGGGCTGGGCTGGAAGTGACCTTGAACGTCATCAAATTCCAACACCCCTGCCATGGGCAGGGACACCTTCCACTAGAGGAGGTTGCTCAAGGCCTTAAACAACCTGACTTTAAACACCCCCAGGGAGAGGGCATCCACAACCTCCTGGGCAACCTGTTCCAGTGTCTCACCACCCTCACTGTAAAGAATTTCCAGTCTAAATCTTCCCTTTTCCAACTTCAGCCCATTGCCTCTTGTCCTACAGCCCTTCCCTCTTGCTGGAATTCCCCTTCCCTTAGGATTTACCCCAAGACACACACACACTATTCCCTGCCAGTTTCCAGTTTCCCTGGCAGAGTAACACCAAGTTCTTCACAGGATCACAGGATGCTAGGGGTTGGAAGAGACCTCTGAAGATCATTGAGTCCAACCCCCCTGCCAGAGTGAGACCATAGAATCTAGCACAGGTCACACAGGAATGCATCCAGGTGGGTTTTTAAAGTCTCCAGAGGAGACTCCACAACCTCTCTGGGGAGCCTGTTCCAGTGCTCTGTGACTCTCACAGTGAACACGTTTCTCCTCATGTTGAGGTGGAACCTCCTGTGCTGTAGTTTATATCCATTGCCCCTTGTCCTATAACAGGGTGCAGCAGAGAAGAGCCTGTCCCCTCCCTCATGACACCCAGCCCTCAGATACTTATTTATTAAATCCTCTCTCAGTCTTCTCTTCTCCAGACTAAACAGCCCCAGGTCTCTCAGCCTCTCCTCATAGGGCACATGCTCCAGTCCCTTCATCATCCTGGTAGCTCTCTGTTGAACTTTCTCTAGTGGGTCCCTGTCCCTCCTGAACTGGGGAGTCCAAAACTGGATGTGATATTCCAGGTGTGGTCTCTAAGATCATTTGATAATCAAAGAAACCCAGCAAGGTCTGAAACAATTTGTTCTGAGGGCAGGGATCAGACTCCCACTCAGTATTTTAGCCTCATTTTAGGAAGCTGTAGGGTAAAATCCTCACTTCAACCATCCCAGGTTCTGTCAGTTGTACTCTTGGATTGATTTCTGCTCAACAAAGACCCCAGGTCTTTGTTTTCTCCCACATCCAAGATAAGACCTGCTCAGCTCACCATTCAACCCTTCTCACTTTTTTTGCTTGAACCATCAAAATGAGCTCCCAAATTGTATCCTGCTTCTTGAGGCACATGTGGGTCTCTCTCAGTGCTACCATTGGCTAATCAAATTAAAAATATTATCTTTGCAAATGATCCTGGAGGACTGCCTCTTACTGGGAAACTATCCAGCTCTACAAACTGTCCTTCAAGGAACACTGTGGTGATTATTTTTAATACTTTTAAGCACCAAAATAAATAGCAGCTACTCAAGCTGCATCTGTTAAATCTCTTCAAGTGACACCTAAAAATACCTGTTTCTGATGCACCGAGTCTGGAAGCGGGAAGGATCAGTGTGTTCCACAGGATGTCTTGCCCAGTTCCTCTTCCAGACACGTATGAGACTTGAATGTTCTTGGATATGGGTTTCTGTGGTGAAGAACATGAGCACCATGCCATGCTGGATTGGAGCTCTTTTACTCTGATGTCCAAGCAGGAAGCTATCTCCATCTCACCCCTGCAGGCAAGTGGCACTCAGGTTTGCTGTTGGGTCCATGAGAATTGAAGCTGGAATAATGGCATGTCCTAGAGCCTGAATTTTCCTCTTCATGTAACCCAACAGCAGGAAACTTCTCCAACACCAATCCAGCAGCATGTGTTCATTTCCCCTACAACAGATCCAAGGCACAGCCCCTAGATCCCAACCACATGAGCCAGTAAAATCCACACAAGCCAGTAAAATCCATCAATCAACTGCCAGTGTAGCATTGATGGGTCCATGATGTCTCTACCCAACCCACAACTTCAGTCATTCACTCCGCCAGTTCCCCAAAGAGCTTTAGCCAGTCCTGAGAAGCATTTTACCTTTGCTCACCCCCTACCCTATCATGACAGCTGCAGACTCTCTTCACAAGTCCCTCAGACTGAAGCTAGCAAGTCCCCTACTGCTATCAATCTGAAAGCTGCTGCAGGTGATGGCATTGTGCACGGTAGGTGCTGCTTGGTTGGCTTCCAACCCTTAACCAGTTTGTGATTCTGATTCGAGTGGACCATCTTCCTTCTATTTATTTAACTCCCTATTAAATATGATGCACCACCCAGCATGTCCCCACATGGCAGCTGACCCCAGCTTGATGAGGAGGAGCAGCAATCCCTTCATACACTCCAGCCCTGTCAGGACACCCCTAGCAAGGTGTATAACCATAGAATCATAAAATGCATAGGACCTTTAAAGGCCATCTAGTCCTTTCCCCCCAGCAGTAACCCCCTGGTTACTTCCCCCCAGTAACCAGGGACATCTCCAACTAGATGAGGTTGTCCCATTAAGCATGACCCCAAATTTCTCCAGGGATGGGGCCTCCACCACCTCCCTGGGCAACTTGTTCCAGTGTTCCACCACCTTCCTAGTGGGAAAAAAAAACCTTCTTCCTATTGTCTAATCTCAATCTATCCTTATCTAGTTTAAAACCATTTCCCCATGTCCTACTGCTACCTGTCTTCGTCAATCAACTTAGCATGTCTTAGCTAATCTTGACATGAAAGATTTCACCAGTTTCAGTCCTAAATACCAGGTGTACATTACAGGACAAAACGAGCAAAGACAGGAAAAGCAATACCAAATTCCTAACATTATCCATAGAATCATAGACTGGGTTGGATTGAAAAGAATCTTGAATCTGGTTCTACACAGTTGCAGCAGTTACTTGACAGCATATAATCTCGTATTACTGAAGGAAAAGGAGATGATGAGCAGGTGGATTACTGGGAAAAGCATTTGCTCTTCGCTTGTGGGACTCCAGACCAAGCTGAGCTTTCATTTTTCAGTGACAAGAACCTCCATTCAAGCATGAGGGAAGCAATTCCTCATAACAAGCACGTTCACAAGATACGAGATTGTCTAACCAAGAAAGGGCAGAGCTAAAACATGCAGGAGCTTAGAAGGGTTTTAAATCCCTGCCCATGAATGCAACACAAAGGCAATTATCTGAGAGTGGTGTGGAAGGTTCTGCTGCAGCCAGAACCTACCTGACAGCATCACCTCCACATGAAAGCAGCACAAACAGCAAGCCTGGATGGAGTGGAGAGCTTGTGGGACCCCAGCCCAGCTTTGCACTGGCTCAGGTTGCCCAGAGAGATAGCAGATGCCTCATCCATGAAACATTCCAAGCCAGGCTGGACCGGGCTCTGAGCAATCTGCTGTCATTTAGATGTGCTGGCTGACTGCAGGAGGGTCTGAGTAGAAGAACTTAAATGTCCTTTCCAACCCAAATCATTCTGAAATGCCATGAATTTGTTTAGGGATCTTACCAGTGGTCTCCACCCTCCACTGCTATCACCCAGAGTGCTGGAGACAGCACTGCTGAAAATCATACTGAGAACTGTGAGCACCAGCAAGGACCAAACTCCACCAAAACAAAGACCTGCAGACCTTTTCAGCCTGATGAGGGCACAGCAGAGGACAAGAGTGATGGATTTGGTCGAGCAGAGGAGATGCTATCTCTGGTGCAGAGAAGGGAAACAGGAAGCAGGGGCTCACTGTGCCCAAAACTACAAGAACCATGGGGCATGACTAGGAACTTCCAGGTGATGGCTTCAAAGCAAATATAAGGTATGGAAAAGAAAATTGTGGGAATCACTAGCACAGGACAATGCTGACCCAGGGTGTGTGTGGGGGGGCTATTAAATGAAATTACCCTAATTTTGGCTTCAGGACTCTGACCTGTAAATGGCTGAAGGCTCATGGGTACTCCAGAAAATATTACGGGCTTGCTGTGTTCCTGCCCTCACTGACAGCCCTAGATGAACCTTTGGAGAGAATTAGCACATAGAGGGATTTTTTTTGTGAATGTAGAGTAACATCAACATTTTCCATCTATAGTCTGCTAGAGCTGGGAGTCAACTTCTCCTCTGGGAACTGTGTGGTCTCAATGGATCTGCACATCTGTCATCTCCAGGAAAGGGATGAATCAGACCAAGAGTGGAAAGGAAAAAAATCTGCATTTATAAACACATCGTGTGCCAGCACCTGAATGAAGAGAGGACTGGAAGAAATGCTGATGAGGTAAATACAACCAGCCAGCTCCAGAGTACCAAAGGCAGGTGAGCATGTTGAGATCCACATTTCCTCACATCTGTAGTATATGAACAGACCCAGAGCATAAGGCTGGGGTTGAACAAAGCTTTCCTTTGCTTTTTGATGTTATGGGAGAGGCAGCTCAACACAGGTCCTTTCCAAAGTGAATTCCTACTGGTGATGGCTTTTGGTTCTGCAAAAGATCTGGGCAGTCCTTGTAGTTCTTGTGCCCTCAAAGCATATCTCCAGGGATAAGGATGATGCCTTTGGTGGACAGAGATGCAAGAAGTTTTCCCTTTGACTCTGTCACCAATGCTCAGCAGATGGACTCAGAGCAGCACCTCACAAAACCAAGCTAAAGTCCTTGGAGAATGCTAAAGGTTCATAGGGCTGTGTCGTCCATAAAGCTAATCTAAAGGACTATCAAGGCACAGGCACAAGATGATGAGTGACAAATGCTGACAAGGTGAAAAATAGCACCAGTCACTAAGTTGAGGTGGATGTTGGATGGGTTGTGCAGAACAAAATCCTAGCACATGTGCTCACCTGCTGCATGGAATCAACCCCAACTCCCTCAGCCTCTCCTCACTGGGCTTGTGCTCCAAACCCCTCACCAGCTTTGTTGCCCTTCTCTGGACACGTTCCAGCAAGTCAACATCCTTCCTAGACTGAGTGGCCCAGAACTGGACACAGTACTCAAGGTGTGACCTAACCAGTGCTGAGTACAGGGGCACAATGACTTCCCTGCTCCTGCTGGCCACACTCTTCCTGATACAGGCCAGGATGCCATTGGCCTTCTGGCCACCTAGGCACACTGCTGGCTCATGTTCAGCCTACTGTCTAACAGTACCCCAGGTCCCTTTCTGTCTGGCTGCTCTCTAGCCACTCTGACCCCAGCCTGTAGCACTGCATGAAGTTGTTGTGGCCAATGTGTAGAACCCAGCACTTGGATGTGTTAAATCTCATGCCCTTGGACTCTGCCCATCTGCCCAGCCTGTCAAGGTCCCTCTGCAGAGCTCTCCTACTCTTTAATAGATCAACACCTGCCCCCAGCTTGGTGTCATCTGCAAACTTACTGATGATGGACTCAATGCCCTCATCCAGATCATCAATAAAGATATTGAACAGGATGGGGCCCAGCACTGATCCCTGGGGCACACCACTAGTTACTGGCTGCCAGCTGGATGTGGCACCATTCACCACCACTCTCTGGGCCCAGCCCTCCAGCCAGTTCCTAACCCGATGCAGTGTGCTCCTGTCCAAGCCACAGGCTGACAGCTTGGCCAGGGGTTTGCTGTGGGGGACAGTGTCAAAGGCCTTGCTGAAGTACAAGTAGACTACATCCACAGCCTTCCCCACATCCACCAGGCGGGTCACCTGATCATAGAAGGAGATCAGCTTGGTCAGGTAGGACCTGCCCTTCCTAAATCCGTGCTGGCTGGGCTTGATCCCTTGGCCATCCTGGAAGTGCTGTGTGATTGCACTCAAGACGACCTGTTCCATAATCTTGCCTGGAACTCAGGTCAGGCTGACAGGTCTGTAATTCCCTGGCTCATCCAACCAGCCCTTCTTGTGGATGGGCATCACGTTGGCCAGCCTCCAGTCTTCTGGGACTTCTCCAGTGAGCCAGAACTGTTGAAAAATGATGGAGAGTGGCTTGGCCAGCTCATCTGCCAGCTCTCTCAGCACCCTAGGATGGATCCCATCTGGTCCCATGGACTTGTGGGGATCCAAGTGGCTGAGCAGGTCTCTAACTACTTCCTCCTGGATTACAGGGGAGCTATACTGCTCCCTGACTCCATCTGCCAGCTCAGGAGGCCAGTTGTCTGGAAGACAATCTATCCTGCTATTAAAAATTGAGGCAAAGAAGGTGTTAAGTACCTCTGCCTTTCCCTCAACTTTTGTTACAATATTCCCCTCTGTGTCCACTAAGGAGTGGAGGTTGTCCTTGCCCCTCCTTTTGCCATTAATCTATTTATAAAAGCATTTCTTGTCCTTCACAGCAGAGGCCAGTCTAAGCTCTAAATGGGCTTTTGCCTCTCTAATATTTTTTTCTTACATGACCTAGCAACATCCTTAAACATTTCATGGGTAACCTCTCCTTTCTTCCAGAGATGATACACCCTCTTTTTTTCCCTTAACTCATTCAGAAGTTCATTGCCCATCCAGGCTGGCCTTCTACCCCAGCAGCTCATCTTCCAGCTCATGGATACAGCCTGTTCCTGCACCTTCAAGAGTTCTTCCTTGAAGTAGGTCCAGGTCTCCTGGACCCCTTTGTTTTTAAGGGCTATTTCCAAAGGTACCTTCTGAGTTAGTTCCTTAAGTAACCTGAAATCTGCCCTCCAGAAGTCCAGAGTGAAGGTTTATGCAGGAATCCAGTACTGGTTTGAGGTTCTGATACAGTTTTGTGTTTACATCACAGAACAGGAATTAGTTGGACACTGCTCCTGCCTCTTCCTGATCGCCATACATGACTGTGCCCAAATCTCTCCCTCTCCCTCTGCCAAAGGTCCTTAGCTATAGGAGGGCAGTAATATCTCCTAATACCTGCTTAGGTCCAGTCATTTCAGATAGGGACTATGCATAGTGGAGAACCTTCAGATGTGCTGTCATGCTATGAAGAACCAGATTAAAGAGAACAAAGCACCTCTGGCTGCCAAGATTGCACACTTTTCAAGCCATCACAGTTTGACTGTGCTAATCGTTTTGTAATAGGTGAGAAGTTTGCCAGAGGTGTCCAAGCACTGTAGTCAACACGAGCAGGGCCTCCATCTTCCTTTGCTGGCTCTGTAGCAAAGCCTCTGTGTTCATCCCAAGAATAGCAATGTGCAAACCTCCGTGCTTCTCTTCCAAACCAATCTGCATTTTTAGAAACTAATTTGCAAAGCCTCGGCCCCTGCGGCTGCAAGCAAAGCCAGGCTGTCTGAGCAGCGCTCCCCAGCTACAGCATCTCCAGCACAGCAGCAGCTCTGCTCAAAACGATGCCTCAGCTTTGGCTCCAGGGTGAATTTTCACCTGGGACAAATAAGATCTCTTAGAAGACTCCAGCATCCTACAAGCCAAGAGAGGAGGATTGGGGATGGGATAAAGGTGACCTCAGCTCTCTGGGGGGAGCTCCTGACACATGGCAGAGCCAGGCACCCTGATTTCCAGCACATCTTTACCCCATGCCCTCCTAGAACATTCTTACATAATGTCCGCTGGCCCTCACTGACGGCCACTGTGAACAGTCCAGCTGAAGCCACAGAGAGTTGCTAAACCCTGCTGAGATACTCTCTTCATTTCCTATATTCCTAAATCAGACTGCAGCATGACAGGACTTTTTAGGTATCAAAAGCCTTCTGCCAGAGGCACAAAGATGGAGTTGCACCCTGGTGATCTGCAGAGTATGTACTGCAGAGCTTCCTGGGATACTGGACTGTGGGCCACAGCTACCAAGAGGATGGTTGGAAAATGGTTGCACCCACCTTGATCCCATTCTCCTTTCACTCATAGCTTGGACTGAATAAAAGGGAGACTAAATTGATATGCCTTACCTCAGACCTTCCAAGGATTGCAGTGCCAGCTGCCACTGACAGTGCTGGCTCTGAAATTGGTGACATTTCAAATAACACATTCCATGGTCACAGAACTTGTGTTGCACTTACAAAGCAAGTATATCTGGCATCATTTTAAGCAAAACTAAATGCTGGCTGAGACTCACCCACCACTCCAGATCTCCTCTTCAGGTAGTTTGTGATTGAGATAAACCAGCAAGAAGCCAAATTGACGTGCCTATCTCAAGCAGCAAATGGATAGGACTGGCCACCATGCCAACTCCAAACCACACAACTGTTGCAACAAATGCACAAGACAACAGCCAGAAATGCTGCATGGAATTCCTGGGTCTCCTCAAACCAGCCTCCCAAAAGTAAGCTCTCTCACTCTTGCCAGGCTGATGAAGAAAGTTCTGAGAGCAGCCAAACCCAGCACTGATTGAAGTGGGAAAAAACTCCACCACTGGTTATCAGCTGGAAACTAGAAAGGGACCCAGTTCTGGTTTCTCTGACAATTTTGTCATGTTTTCCTATCTTTACATAATTCACAGGATTGAGAGTTTTGCTAAATGCCTCTGATCACCGGAGGTCATACGGCAGGGTGTCACCTGCCTGGGACAGAGGGATGTAAACACACGGGGAAGGAAACCCTCAGCCCCTGTGCAGTGTTAAAAGCAACAGTTTAGAGGTGCTCCACTGAGTCGGTGGCCTAGCGCAGCCATGAATATAGAATCACTGAATCGCTTAGGTTGGAAAAGACCTTCTAGCATTTCTTTATGTCAGCTGGTTCATATCCACAGTTTAGACTCTGAAAAATTTACAGAATTGCAAAACTTTGATTTTTTTTAAAAAACTGTTGGGATTTTCCCGCAGTTTCTGAGCAGAACACCCCATGTAGGACCTCACCGAATCACAGCTCAGCAGCAGGGCAGGAAAACCAAAGCAAAGAGAGAAAACAGAGAAAATCTCCCAAAGGCCGCATACACACCAGGACAACCTCTTCCCTCACCAGCACCTAGGGAAAAGCAAGTGCCTCTGCCTCTGCAGGGCTTTGATTTCATCATTTCAACACGATGCAAAAGTAAGCACCAAAATAAACAGATCCATAAAGCAGCAGGAACACAGCAAAGCGGCTGGAGGATTCTAGGAGGAGAATGACCTAAATCCAAGAGGCGTTCGTGCACACGCTGCTTGGCTTTATCCTCACAGTGGCCTTCAGCTTCTGGGATACACCAAGGGACAGAGAAGAAAACCTGGGAGAAGTCTCTTTTTTCAACTTTTTTTCTTGTTTTAAGCAAAACACAGGCTTTTTTTTTTTGTTTTTTTTCAAGCCACCCTCCTGCCGTGCTGGCCCAGAGACCCCCTTTCCCCATCTGTCTATCCATCTCCAGCAGCCCGCAGCAGCCAGGGTTATCGGTGGTGGGGGGCAGATGGTGGAGATGTGTGTAATTGCCCTGTCAGGCAGCGCCCTTTAGCTGATGCCACTTCAAAATGAAATTCTTTCTTTGGCATGGCTATGTCTGATATGCAGGCATCAAAGGAAGGCAGCAGGTCGCCGATGCCCCGGGCCACACATTTCCCTTCTAAAGGCAGGAATGAGAGTGTCAGCTCCAGGCCGTGGGGGCCCCAGAGACACGGCAGCAATAAGGCAGACCCTCTGCACCCTACCTGGGGTCCTTGGCAGCAGGGTGACCCCCACTGTGCATTCCCCATGAGCCCACATGCAGCGCCCTGCCACAGCAAGAACACTTGGTATCCATAGCAAGCACCCAGGTCATCATAGCAAGCACCCATCGCTGCCTCCTGGGGTGCCAGGAGTCTGTGGGGTGCCTATGGCAGCCAGATGGGGAGGAGCGATCACCCAAAGACCCTTTGGCAGCAGAGAGGACCCTGTGACCTGCTCTCATGCACCGGCACCCGGTGGGATAGAGGGATGGAAAAGCCCTGCTGGCACAGAGGAGGCTGAGGGCTGGATTTTTTTGGTTTTGTTTCAGAGAGAAACTCAGGGCCATGCTCTCCTCCCCCTGCAGCTCGCATCTCCTTTGTCCACCTGCACTCTTCAGGGAGCCAAGGCTTTTGGCAAGCTTTCCACTCGTTTTTATTGGTTTCTGCTAAGCTGCCCCTTTTGGAGAGTTGGAAAGCTTTAATCATTAAAGAAAAAAAGACAATGCAGCAATTGCATCATGCACTCTCACCCTGCTCTTATCCCTTCCCACTCCCACAAGCACTGAGGACACGAGCCCCACACACACACCCCACATCACCGCTCCCTATTTTCCCAGCCAAGCACAGCCCATCCAGTGTGTTTCAGTCAGGGGTTCCAGGCCATACTTACCTCCAACTGTACCTGCTCAGCTCTGATCACCCTTCTGCTCAGCTCTGATCACCCTCCTGCTCGGAAGCAATTTGGAAAGGACACAGCACAGGTAGCTATTAGCTAACACATTTAACTACTCCAGGTATCTTTTCCTTCTCTTTTTTGTTTTTTTTTTAGCATTGTAATGGGGGCGATTTGATCTTCAAAGGACTCGTGCAAACCTTTGAAGCTTCCCAAAGAAGCCAATCTGCAGTGGGGAGGGGAGGGGAGGGAAGGGGGGAAACGTTAAATAGTTTTAAAACCCGGGGAATCCTGAAGATGGACGAAGGGTATAAAACCCAGTGGGTTTAGCATAAAGCCCTCAGGTAAATCTTCACCTTCTTTTCACATGCATTTTTGGTGGGGTTGCTTTGGAAAGGCTTGGGCCAGGTTAGCAAGGTCGGCTCCATCCCCATCGGCCAGGAGAAGCACCTCTCCAGAGACCCCTCATTCCACAATACCTCTGTGAAAAATAGAAATACTAACATTTGCAAAGCCTTTAAAGAGGAAAAAAGATGGGGAGGGAAGCAGGGAAGGAGGGGGGGAAAAGATGAGAAGGAGGGAAGATAAACTCCCTGCTGCACTCCCAGCCAGCACAGCCTCAGCAGCACCGAGAGGTGAGACACAAGATGCGTTTACCTTTAAAATAATGACTCATTTTATTTTTTCTTTTAATATGTAGTTATAAATATATTTTGTCAAAATATATGATCATTATTGTCAAAAACATTTGCACATAAAGTCATAAATAAGGTCAAGGTGAACGTTTAGTTTAGAGAAGAGTCCAGCTATAGCAAGCAGTTCTGGGGTGGAACGGGAGGGAGAGAGAAGGGGAGTAGAGGGCAGCAGGGAACAGGGGCAGTCAGCGGCACCCGCACCCTTCCACCACCATCTCCTGGTAGTTTTTCAGGACCACCTTGTCATACTCATCCAGGTAGAGCATGGAGATGGCGCTCAGCTCCGTGGGCACACAGCAGGCCTTGGGGATGCTGGAGTTCACAGAGTTCACCAGCGTCTGCACGATGGCATGGTTCGTGGAGTTGAGGTGGTCAGCCAGAGGGAAGGGGCAGTCCCCGTGGCAGTAAAACGCCTGGTACCCTGGGGGTGCCACGATCCAGTCGTTCCAGCCCACGTCGCTGAAATCCACATAGAGGGCATGGCGGCGGCAGTTTTTTTTGTTCTTGCGGGAACGCTGGTGCTTGGGGCTCCGGCGGGCTCGGCGGGTCAGCGCGTGGCCTCGCCCGTCGTGTCCAAAAGTGACCAGGAGTGGCCTGAGCTGAGCCCAGTCCCCGCGCCCTTGAGGTAAAGATCGGCTAATCCTGACGTGTTTGCCCTGATGAGTCTGTGTGTGGTGGAGGTGGGTCACCTCAATCACTAGCCCGTGGTTCGGTTGCTTGTCCTTGGTCCACCGAATCACGGCCGGGCTCACATCAAAGGTCTCCCAGCGTGTCACGTTGTGGTGCACCAGACGCGTGTCCAAGAGGCGCGTAATGGCCTGAGTGCGCTCCGACAGCGGCTTCATCACTTCGTAAATGTTTATCCGGTGGAAGCCCCTCTCCCACGCTGCGCTTGGCTCCTCCACCTGCTCCCGGTACAGCCGCAGCTCCGCAGAGGAGATCACCTCGTTTTCCGGCACACTGCTGAGGTTGAAGACGAAGCGGATCCAGGGCGTCTCGCTGGGACCCAGGACACTCTCCAGGTGCTCTGGAGGGGAGCAGGGCAGGGAGGGGAAGCAGTACAAAAAAGCAAAAAAAGAGGATGTCAGCCTTGGGCACTCAGCCGCAGTCCCCTCACCCCCAGCACAGCCACAGCATGCACCCATGCTTCACCTGCCTTGGCAGCCAACAGAATTTCTCTGCTTGCCCGTGCACTCCTCCCAGCTGGACCCAGAGCAGCTCCTGCCCTGGCACCACTCACTGGCCCTCTGCATGCCTGCACCCAGAGTGGCTCACTCCTTTCCATCTCAACTCCCCTTTCAAGGAGGCTTTTCCCGTTTTGGGGAGGCTTTTTCCCTTTCACTTTCCCCCCTAGCCTCTCCAAAATCATCTCCCCGATGAGGCACGGCACGACAGAGCACAGAGGTGCCTTGTTATGGGGCACAGGGGGCAGGGGAAAGAAAGAGAAGCAAATTCCAAGGCAGTAATGATGCGGCTGGATTAATAATTCAGATTTACTTTGGAAAAGAAACATCCGCTAGGAAACATTTGGATCAGATTACAAGGGTCTATTGAATAAACCTTATAAACACACAGCTGTAACTATTAAATTCGAGTACAAGGTTTGGGGGGATTTTTTTTTTTTAAGAGCAAAACCAGGCAGCGACTGCTTTGATAGTTCAAAAGTAACACACCGGGGTGATATCCCGCCCTCTCTTTACTCCTGCATCCGATCCAGAGCCATTAAATCCATGCAAGCCCAGGGACTGACCCCAAGGCAGAGGCACTGAAGGAAGCTTGCTCATGTCAACCCACGTGAAAGCACCTCAAAATATAGTCAAGCTCCTGTTAAGCACAGGATGCTGTTAAGTATACAGAGCAGCACGCCTGTCACCCACACACAGCAGGCTTGGGGGTGGGGGGTGGTTTTCCTCCCATAAAATTAAAGCCAGGCACGTCCTACTGCTAAACGTACTAGTGAAGCTTCCAAAGGCAAGCAAAATCCCAGTTGGGGTTGTGAATTTACCCCCTCCCATCACCAACCTTCATGGTGGAAGCTTCTCACGGTGTTTGCCCGGCTGGTCGATCGCTCAGGGTACTGCAGGCTAATTTCCTGGAGGTTTTCCTCCTCGTCTCCAGACTGGAGTCGATAGAGATCCAGCATGTAACTAGGAATGACGGCTGACTTGCTGGGCTGAGGCCGCCTTCGCAGCCCAAACATCTGCAGCAGAGTTGTTTCGAAACCCCGCAAGAGTTCATGGCTTTGGGCAGAGCGGCGTCCGGATCCGGCTTGTCCCTGAAGCTCTGCGACTTTCTTCCTGCCGGGCTCGGGTATCAGGCTAGCATGGTTAGTACCTCCTAGCAGGACTTGGCATAGTAGGATGACCATCAGCATTCGGTTACCAGGAATCATGGTGTCTCTGGGGTGCAAAAAAAAGACGTAACAACAAACAACAAAGTCAGGATGAGAAGCAAACCCCCACACACTTCTCCTTCTCTTGCGAATAAACTTAAAAATCATCATCATCATGATGATAATAAGTGGTAAAACGGCGTTAGATGCAGTCCCGGCGCGGCAGCAGGCGCTCGCCGCCCGGCTGCGGGTCTCCGCCGCATTCCGGCCCCCGATCGCCGGATAGGGCCGGGGCGAAGGGGCGCCCGGTTCGGTGAACAGTGGGACCGCAGGTTCGCGACCCGCCGCCCCACCGCGGGATGGTGGCAGCGGCGGCGTTGGAGGGGACGGACCGGCGACAATCCCCAAAATAAAGTTTCCAAAAGTACAATAAGGAACCCCCAAACTACGGAGCGAGGCGGAGAAAGAAGAGGGCTGTACTCACTGACAGCAAGCAAGGCATATCAGCACAGTCCATGATTCTGGAAAGCCAGCCCGGACCCAGCGCGCCGAAAGCCTCGGGGCAGCAGCTGCCGAGCACCTCCCGCGATCGCCGCCCGGGCGCAGTGCGGCCGCCGCCGCCGCCGGCCCCGGTTTTCTCCCGGCCCTGCAGTCACGTGGAGCCGCTCAACCCCCGCCAGCCCAGCCCGGCCCGGCCCGGCCCGCCGCCCCCGGCCCGCCCCCGCCCGGCCCGGCCCGGCCCCGCGGGGGACGGCCCGACCCGCCCCAACGCCCGCGTGCGGCTCCCGGCCCCGCGGCGCCGGCCGCGCCGGGGAGGTGGTGGTCGACGGTCGGAACTCCGCCGGGGCTGGGGGTTGAGTTGCGGAGGGGTGGGACGGGGTTAGCGCGGCCCTCAGGCTCCGCTCAGGTGCATTCGCGGGGGACCGGCACAGCCCGCCGGCCCCTCTTGTCCCGCTCTCTCCCCTTGCATGGCCCCGAGAGGGAACGTCGCTGTGGGTGCCCCTGGGGCGTCGGTGTCACCGGCTGGTCCCCTCCCAGAACCCCGGGTCGGAGGAGCGGCAGCGGGACAGCTGCTGTGCGGGCACCCCAGGGCGGTGGAGAGGCCAGTTTGGGAAGGGAAAGTTGGGAAGGGGAACTCGGAAAGCGGCTCTGCCCCGACGAGAATGGAACGAGACGCAACCGCATGGAGAAAGAGACAGCAACAGAGACCTGATTCCTCCCCTGCTCCCGCTGCGCCTCGAGGGGCCCAGATGCTGGAAACCCCCCACACGCTCCCAGGGGCTGGGAGCCCGCTGCCGGGTCCGTGGATTAACCTTGCCCCGGTTTTCCACCCGCCTGCCGGATTTTTTTTATCTTTGTCTTCCCCCTTCCCTCCCTGGCTGCCAGAAAAACTCTCTCCCTGCTTCCCACCAGGCCCGGCTCCCGGACCCCCACCTGTGTGGGAATCAGGAGCCTTTCCAAGCCAGCACAGGCTGTGTAGAGTCACAGCTGGCAGTTCCAGTGAGATACGACCAGGGATCCCCTGGAGGAAGGATGGTCCCAGCCTCATGCTGAACCCCAGCATTGCCCTGGGCCAGCTTTGAGGTTGAGACTAGGAGCCAGGCTTCCCAAGGTTTGAGGCTGTTCCCGCAGGGGATTGGGGACTGGTCTGCCACTAGCACACATCAACTGGAGATGCTGTACTAATAAGGCATGGAGGAGGCAGCTCCTAATGAGTGGCGGATGTCACATATTTTGGAGAGACAGACTGAACAACCCCATGATAAATAAGGCAAACTCCACCATGGTGTTAAAATACTGTCCCTTTGCCCCACTGGAGTATCCCTTTGTGTTAGGCAAACTGTCATCTGTGGAGACAACTTAGTTAATTTGAGACCAAAAGATGTGGTCATGGAATGGCCACGAGAACTCCTAAGCTCATCAATGAACCGCAACCAAAAGCCAGCTCAGAAGCAATGACTGTAAACCCACAAACCACCATGCCACAGTGCCCAAGCAGACAGCAAGGACGCACAGCAGCATGCATTGTCTTCTTTACAGCACTACCCCCAAACTCACACACTAGTAGATCCAACTTCTTCCAACTTCTTGTCATATTTCACTTCTTTTTTCTTTTCTTTTTCTTTTTTTTTAGCTCAGTCCTGACCCCTGCATTAGAAGAGCCCAGGGATGTCACTGAAAGGACACGCACAGATAAAAGGCAGTGCTGACACTGTAATATCTCTGAGTTATTCCTATACCACTCTGACTTTAAAAGAAACATCTGTTAGCAAGGTATTTGGGCTATGAATCCATCAAAACTCGTGAAATACTGCGCTCGCCATTTCAAGTGGATCACACTGTGTGTTATTCTTAACAAGGGAAAACAATTTGGGGAGTAGCTGCTGTGCAACTTCTTAAAGTTAAATAACATTTTCACTGAAAATACTCCAGTCTATAAACAAAGTTTATGCAAGGGCCTGTACAGCATGGCTCTTAAAACAGACCTCGGGACTGGGAAAAGCCACTCGCTCCCTCTTTGCAGGAGCGGTAACGACATGTTGTGCTCTTTGTCTAAAGACCTCGCCCAGATTTAATTAGAGTGGCTTTGTTTCGCAGAATAGAATCATAGATTCATTAAGGTTGGAAAAGACCTTTAAGATCATTGAGTCCAAGTACAAGCCAGCTACCATGCCTGCTACACTTTATCCTGAAGCACCACATCTACATGCTTCTTGAACTCCTCCATGGATAGTGACTCCACCACCTCCTTGGGCAGGCTGTTCCAAGGCCTCAGCACTCTTTCAGTAAAGAAATTTTTACTTAGTATCCTATCTGAACCTCCCCTAGCACAATCAGCTCTTCTCCTCTCATCCTATTGCTAGTTGCTGGAAAGAAGAGATCCACACCAGTCTCTTCTCCAGAGTAAATAAGCTCAGTTCCCCCAGCAGCTCCTCATACAACATGCTCTCCAAACCCCTCACCAGCCTCGTTGCACTAAAAAGATTTCAAAGGTTTGGAAGGCTTCATAGAATCATAGGATGATTTGGGTTAGAAGGGAACTTAAAGATCATATAGTTCCAACCACCCTGCCATGGGCAGGGACACCTTCCACTAGACCGGGCTGCTCAAGGCCTCATCCAGTGTGACCTTGACCACCTCCAGGGAGGGGACATCCACAACCTGCTTGGGCAACCTGTTCCAGTGTCTCACCACCCTTACTGTAAAGAATTTCTTCCTAATATTCATTTTGTCACTGATTAATTCAGTCCCACAGCATCCAGATCCATAAACCATTGCTTATGTCATGCTGGTTAACCATGCTTCTGTGCAAGGAGGTGGCCAGCTGGGGACAGAAAGCCAGTGGAGAGCAGTGTGGTTAAGGCTCTTGTAGGAGGCAATAGTGTATTTGAGTAGCTTATTGGTTACTAAGAAGTGTTAGTCATGGGGAAAGCTGTAGTATTTATGCCGTTAAATGTAAATACATAGCCCAAACCACAAAGGAATAACCATGGATGGAAATAGTGGAGCATTTACTGAGGGAGCTGAAATGCATTCCTACAGAAGCTGCATTTCCTTCACCCCAGAGAGAGTAATTCACCTTGAACATCGCTTGTGCTCAAGCCCATAGAGTTACACATAGGCTGAACTCAGTCCAGGCATGCTAAACAACTGAGTGTGTTATATATTCCAACCCAAAAAACTGAATGCCAAAATAGAGCTAAAAATACAAATGTGGAAGGTTTGAAAAGTAAACACTGCTTAATTCAGTGGTACATACAACATTGTGCATTGTAAAGATCCAGCACTTCAAAACCGGAGAATATTGTGTCTATGCTCAACACAGGACACATCTCCCCCTGCACCACATCTCATGTGGGCAAAAGTGGGGACTAGGGTGGTGATGCAGTCCCAGATTTATTTAGGGTTCTGCTGGCAGGTTTTTCCTCTCTGGCCTCTGTGAAAAACCTTCTGGAAATCTCCACACCTAGACAGCATGACCATTGGCCTCCTCTGGAAGCTAAGCACCATGTCACTGGGGATGTCAGTCTGTAAAGAAGTACAAAGAGGTGATTCATAGAATCATTTCAGTTGGAAGATCATCAAGTCCAACCATTATCTAACTTTACCACATCTGGTGCTAAACCATGTCCCTCAGCACCACATCTCTGTGCCTTTTAAACATCTCCAGGGACAGGAATTCAACCACCTCACTCAGCAGCCTGTTCCAGCATTTGAGAATGCCCTCAGTGAAGTACAACATGTACAGAACTTGACTGTGACAAGAGACTTGCTTTGTGGGTGGCAGCAAGAAGCCCAGGAGCTGGCAGGTCTTCTAGTGCAGGTACCCAGAGGTCACTAGCCAAGGGGCAATTGTTTGCTCTCTTTTGTTTCAAACTGGTAATCATGGATTTGCCCAGACATGCTTGTGATAAAACCCCAGCCACTAACATTTGACCCATTTCCAGGTTTTGTGTGCTCAGGACCTACCAGCAAGCACTTCAAGTTGATGTTCAGCACCTCTAAAATTAGGCCAGCTCTGTTTACAAGGCAAACTTTTTCCCTAATGGCAGCATTTCATTAGATGCCTCTTGATTCAGGCAGAGAGAGAGACCTTCCCAGACCAGTTCTTACATCCTCTGTTATTTTTAGGGCAGCTGTACCTATGAAGCCCCAAAGTTTGCAAACAACCTTCCTGGGGAAGAAAAAAAAAAAAGGGGTGGGGGTGGAGCTGGGGTGAGGTGGAGGGCAGGGGCGGGGGGGGGGGGGGGGGGGGAAGAAAAACACCCCAAAAACCCCAAACCAAAAAACTCCACAAACTTGTCTCACCAGATTTGCACTTGAGCAGAAACAAGCCTAAAACCATAAATAAATAAATAAAGCCATATGTCAGAGACCTTTTAATGACATGAATTACAAGAGGAGTAGTCCATAAGTGTGCTAAGATCAGTTCCCTCCTACCCTTTCAACTGCCTAAGCTTGTCAATTAAAACAAAAAGAACTGAGCAAACAACTCCAAGGGATTACATTCTCCAAATCATCTCTTCAGTAAAGAGCTGGACTACAACTGGTGAAAACAAGTGCAGCTGCTTCGCCGGCGAGAGGAACACATTTTACAGCCACTCTGAGATTTTCATGAGTTCTCGGAACACTTCAGAGCTGGCCTGTTCTCCCAGAATTTTCTGTCTTCTCTTAAATAAACAAATTCCATCTTCTCCTGAAACAGAGGGTTGGGCCCAGCCTGTGCTTTATTTCTCCTTTACATTAAAGTGTCACTGCTGAGGCATCAGGATCAAGTCTAGAACCACTCCTGAACTGGGAAGATAATCAGGTTCAGGATTGCTGGTTTATTCCAAACCATTATTTTGTACAAATATGTAGACTTGCTTTGGTTAGAAGAGACCTTTAAGATCATCAAGTCCAATCTTCAATCTAAGGCCACCATGGCCATTAAACCATGTCACAAATTGCCATGTCCACACAGTTCTTGAACACCTGCAGGAATGGTGACCCCACCACCTCCCTGGGCAACCTGTTTCAATGCCTGAAACACAAACACTGTATAAGACCAATTAAAAATGCAGTTATAAGAAGGTAATCTTTGCTAGTCAGAGCTACAGCAGCTGAGCAGTAGGATTATCTGCTCCCTTCTCTTTTTTCCTTTGTGTATTTGTTGGGTTTTTTTTATGGTTTTAAGGATTTGCAAATGTTATGAACAGGTTGACTGTTCCACACAGGGATATCTTTAGGTGCTTTTACTCCACTCATTCACCTTATCACTTTTTAAAGAGCCCTGAAACAGAGTAAGCCTGGAAATGTCACTCCTTGCTTTTCATACATAACATTGTCCATATTCTACTGTGAGTGTAAGGTCTCTACTGCTAAATATTGTTCTTTAGAAGATGCTTGAGCAGTGCCACAAAACTAGGAAGCCTGGGACTAAGGGAAGTGGTTCAGCAGCAGAACTCAAGTAAAGGTAGTGGTATGTTTAATGATCTGTTGTTAAAACTCTTCCCAAACTGTGTCAGAATAAAAATGCTTCTTTGAGCCATTGCAAAATCATCTACATATTGATTGGCTTCCTTGATGAACAACACAAGAAGAATATTAGAAATTAGAATACTGGAAACAAATTCTTTACAGTGAGGGTGCTGAGACACTGGAACAGGTTGCCCAGGGAGGCTGTGGATGCCCCCTCCCTGGAGGTGTTCAAGGTTGGAAAAGGCCTTGAGAAGCCTGGTCTAGTGGAAGGTGTCCCTGTCCATGGCAGAAGGGTTGGAACTAGATGATATTTGAGGCCCCTTCCAACCCAACCAAACCTAACCCAACCCAACCCATTCTATGAATCTATAAATCTGCACTGATCTCATGCAACCTTTGGAAATTGCTGCCTGTAGCCCACGTTCACATCTACATTGCCCACTCAATCAGAGGCTCATCCCTGAGAAGCCAGAAAGACCTCTAGAAGATGAATAACATATTCCTCCTACTCTGAAATGGTAGCTGGTACTAACAAAGACCATCATTCTTCTAACAAGCCCCATACAGCCATATGGCTGCCCAAGATAAGCAGATTTATTTGGGATCTGCTGAGTCATTAATACTTCTCGAGAACATCACAAGTGTTGGCAGCTGCCGTGGTGTACATACCACTTCTGTGTGTGTCTAGTCCTGAGTTCAGCTGCCACACTGGTATTTCAGACCCTTTACTCTTCCTCACTGTCCAGCAACACTGACAAATTCACCATTCCACACAACCACATTGCACCTCCAGAGTGCCAACAGTTGTCTTTATGCCTTAATTGTATCTTGAGATGTGCTATCATCAGAAGCTTTAATGATTTCAAACACAAGGTGTAAATAAGCAGAGCAGTACAATTGCTGCAAAAATAGTTCACGCCAACTCTGATATTCAGTCAGAGCAAAGGACTTTACTGGTAGGTAAAGGGCTGGGACATGTCAGCACATCACTGAATATTGATTTTATTAATGTGAACATCCTCACCTGAAAGCAGAGAGGAAGTATGGACATGGCCTATGACCTCCATCTCCAGCAATAACAGACTGGTGAGGTTTGTTTGGGCCAGTTGCCTGGTGACAAATAATTATCACACCATGGATCATTCTTAGAAAGTGTTCCGTGAGCAACTTCACAGATTGAACATGTATGAACAGAGCATGAGATCTCCACCACCACATGACAAGAAAGAAAGAGCAACTGAGGGGCAAGCTCCTTCTCCACACACATACACAGGAGGCTGCAGGTAGTATGGGTGTTACAGGGATTCCATGCCAGCTACTGTTCTGCTTCTCATGTAGGTGTATATAAATGTGTGTGCACACAAACACAGCCAGACATGCATGTACCCATCATATTCAGCTAGAACAGAATCACAGAATCAGGCATGTCAATGTCTGAAGGGGACCTACAGGAAGGCTGGGGAAGGACTGTTTAGAAGGGTTTGTAACAATAGGATGAGGAGCAATGGTTTGAAACTGGAGCAGGATGGGTTTAGGTTGGACATCAGGAGGAAGTTCTTTAGAATCAGAGTGGTAAAATACTGGAACAGATGGCCCAGGTATATGGTTGAGGCCTCATCCCTGGAGGCATTCAAGATCAGACTCAATGTGGCCCTGGGCAGCCTGATCTAGTTGGAGCTGTCCCTGCTCACTGCAGGGGGATTTGACGAGATCACCTTTGAGGGTCCCTTCCAAACCAATGCAAATCTGTGAATCTGTGAACAGAATCCTTTGGGCTGGAAAAGACTTTTAAGATCAGCAGGTCCAACCATTAATCTAACACTACCAGATCCACTCTCAGCACCACACCTACATATCTTTTAAATACCTGCAGGATGATGATTCAGCCACTTCCTTGGCCAGCCTGTGCCAGGGCTTCACAGCCCTTTCATTGAAGAAAGTTTTCCTATTGCACAACCTAAATCACCCTTGGTGCAACTTGAAGCCATTTCCTCTTATCCTGTCACTTGCTACTTGGGAGAAGAGACTGATTCCCACCTGGGTCCAATCTCCTTTCAGGGAGTTGCAGAGAGCAAAGTCTCCCCTAAGCCTCCTTTTCTCCAGACTAAACACCAGTTCCCTCAGCCGCTCCTCACACGAGCTGTTCTCTAGGCCCTTCACCAGCTTTGTTGCCCTTCTTCAGACCTGCTCTAGCAACTCAATGTGTTTCCGTGAGGGGCCCAAAACTGAACCCAGTATTTGAGGTGCAGCCTCAGCAGTGCCGATTACAGGGATACAATCACCTCTGTAGTCCTGCTGGCCATACTATTTCTCATATAGACCAGGATGCCTTCTTGGCCACCTGGGCATACTGCTGGCTGCAGTCCTTTTCCACTGGGCAGTTTCCAGCCACTCTTCCACAAGCCTGAAGCATTCATGGGGTTGTTGTGGCCCAAGTGCAGGACCCGGCACTCATCCCATTGGCTTCAGCCCATTGATCCAGCCTGTCCAGATCCCTCTGTAGCCTTTCTACTGTCAAAACCAGGAACCTCTGTAAAGCCCTTCCTACATGCTGAGGACCCTAACCAAGGACAGACATTGCTGGCTTATCCTAGTACAAAACAGCTTTGTTAGGACAGCCCAGTTCACTGCAGATATCTATAGATTTGATCCTTATGAAAGGGGCAATAATGCCCTGTAGAGCTAAAAGAACCTGCAGTCGTTCCTGAGAAGCCTTTTAGAAGGACCTACTTCACATCAGGGCGCCAGGGCTCTCTGTTTCATTATTGATAAAGCAAGCTAACGTGTGAGGTGCTAGCTGGGTTTATTTTCAAGGTGGAGACATTCTTACTTACTGTTACCTGCTCTGCTCCCTTCTAGGGCAACAAAAAATGCTTGTGAGCAGAATCAGAGCCAACCTCCTCTCCTAAACAACACCCAAGAGCACCTGAGCAGGGGCACTGTTTTATGTCAACACCAGTGAAATCTTTGCAGTGGATCTTTTTTATATGAGCAATGATTGTTTTCCCCTTCTCTGCTTCTACCATAAGGAAACAATGCCTCAGGAGCTGCAAAGAGGCCTTTAGTTACCTGGAAAGTTCAAAGGCAACAGGTTTGGTGCAATGCTGCAAGTACTGAGATGCCTAAAGGATGGTTGGCCTAATAATGAGGAACTTGATTTGGACTTCAGAAGGTCTAGGTTCAGCTTTGTGCTTGTATGACACTTAGCTATATCCAGGTGGCTAAGCCTATGCTTAACAGTGAAGAGCAATTTTTAAAAACTGGGAAAGGAGGCAACTAGAATTAAGGTGTGTCAGAACCTCCATTCTGGAAGAACAAGAGCATTTTGCACCACTCAGAAATAAAGCAAAAATAAGCATTAATTCCAAACAGGTCCTCACATTCCAGCCAAGCAAACAAAAGGCTTCCAAACCATTTCAGTGTGGCTCCAGCCCTTGGAAACACAGAAAGAGCAATGTGACACACAGACTGTGTATGGTCTCTCATTTTAAGCACATGAAATGAAAGTGTTGCTGACCTATACCTTGTGAAGAAACACCCAGTGATTCATATCTCATCTAGAGCACAAGTCCTGTGAGAAGCAGCTGAGGGGACTGGGGTTGTTTAGCCTGGAGAAAAGGAGGCTGAAGGGAGATGATCTTGGTCTCTACAACTCCCTGAAAGAAGGCTGTAGTCAGGTGGGGGCCAGTCTCTTCATGCAAGTAGCAAGCACTAGGACAAGATGAAATGGCCTCAAGTTGTGCCAAGGGAGGTTTAGTTTGACATTATGAAAAATGTCTTCTCTGAAAGGGCTGTCAAGCCCTGGAACAGGCTGCCCAAGGAAGTGGTAGGGGCACTGTCCATGAAGGTGTTTAAAATCCATGCAGTTGTGGTATTGAGGAACATGGTTTAGTGGTGACCTGGCAGTGCTGGGTTAATGGTTGGACTTCATGATCTTAAAGGTCTCTTCCAACCATAATGATTAGCTACAGCAGAAAGGCCTGGGCTGACTCACTCTCCTGTCACACCCACTTGAGAAGAGGAGCAGAAGGGAATTATTGCTGAGGGATATTTCAAAAACTACAGAAGTAAAATCTCCTCCACAAGGAAGAAGCAAAACTGAATATGGCTGGAAACTAGGAATTAAACACATTGTAGTCAGAGGTGGGTTTTCAGCATTTTCCAGAAATAGTCATCAGGGCTTTAGATTACTGGCTGGCAGCCACATGGCCCATGAACTGAAGGGAGGCCAATTTCTTGACCTGCAGGCTTCAATGCAAAGACAGTCTGTACTCTCTGATACCTTATCCAAACGATGTGGGCAAACCAGTGTTGTACGTGTGTTCCGTGTGTGCCTAATCCCACAGGCAAAACCAGGCTTTCTATTAAAGACGTTTTGCAGGATCTACTTACTTTATTTTTTAAGTCACTGAACAGCTTACAGAGGATTAAAACTGAGCAACTGGATCATAGAAGAGGGATTTTTAGGAGAGGAATATCTAAAAAGCAGTTTGAAATTAAAAAAAAAAAAAAAAAGAAAGAAAGAAAAAGGAAAAGGAAAAGGAAAATAAAAAGGAATGGCAAAAGGGAGTGAGTCTGAAGACATCTTGTATCTCATTCTCCTTTTTGTGGGTAAGGACCTTGGAAGTGAGGGATTGCTTACCTACACAGAGGTCTACCTGGGCAGAGGGGTTCACAGAGGCAGACCCCAGAGGATATGCAGGAAGGCAGAACAGGAGAGAAAACTGATATGGGAAAGAAGTGAAAACCAAGAAGTCAAATTCAGTCTGGGCAAAGGGCCAAGGCAAGGCCAAATGCAATTCTAGAAAACAGGCCTGAAGCCAAAGGCACCAAGGTGTCACAACGGGCCAGCACTGATCTGCAAAGACAACCCAGAATGATGAAATTGGTAGGTGCACAACATCACCTAGACATGAAAAGAATTAGGCTTAAAATTAGATTTTTGAACAGCAGGCTCAGAATGAAGAGTCTGAACAAGAAGTTTCTACTTGTGCAGAGTCTGAGGTTAGCATAACACTGGTGTCTCCCAGTACCAGCTCCCTGGGCACACTGATGTTACACTTTGAGTTATGGAAAGCAGAACTACGTTGCAGCAACTTCCCTTTGTTCCCCTGGTTGCACCCTGCATTCCTGCTTGTTCCATCTCTATCCTGCTGACTTTGTTGCCTTTTCCCACCCCCTGTACCTGATAAGGCTCCAAGGCTCAGACCCAGGTATTGCACAGAAATGACACCACACTCCAATTCAAAGAAATATGGCAAAGAGCGAATGTGAAGTTACAAAAGCAGCATCAGCTTATAAACATTCCTCACAAAAATCTAAAGCTGAGCTAACTCCATGGCTGCCAAAAACACAGAGTCATCTGTCCTGCCTGCAGGGGCCCTCAGCAAGTCACTTCATCTCCCACCACACTTTCCCAACATTTAGGTACAGAGGCAAAGCAGAGCAGGAAATCCTGTTGCCTGTCCACTTCAGACCAGGCTGAGCCATGGGAAGGACAAAGGAGAGGCTGAGTGGTGTGGGGGCTTGTGGAACTGTGTGATGAAAATGGATTAAGATAGGTGTTTGAAGGGTGAGACCACAGGCAGCCACCTGCACAGACACCATTCCTTTTCCAGAGCGTCCCCAACTGGTAAACAACCAAGAGCTCAAGATGAGCCCATCACAGAGGAGATGGGTGGAAATTGATGACACAATTGGATCACTTCCATCATGTTTTCTGCTAGTTAGAGGTATTTGAAGCAGGTGCTTGAATGTGTCTGACAGGGTTGAGAATGGCTATGACCTGGGAGCTAAGGCATAGTCACCAGAAAATTGGACAGCTAACTGGTCTGCCTATTGCAGGAGGTCCATAGCTCTGCTGCCTCAGAGGTAAACCCCAATCCACTCCAGTTCCAGGATACAGAGAATTTATCTCAACTAGCATCATCCTTTCCCTATCCACCCAGGATCACCCTTGCCCTGCTAGGAAAAAAACTCCTTTCATCCAAACCAGCAAAACCTGAAGTTCAGTCTGGGGGGAAAAAAAAAATCCAAACAAAACCAAAAAGCCACAGCCAGGGGACAAAAGACAAATACTAGATAAAGGCTGGGCTCTATTCTGTTGCTTAAAGAATCTAAATGCTGTGTTCATACATTTCAGACACTTCCCAGCAACAGAGCTCCTAAAGCACTTTGTCTCTACAAGGTGAGCAGCTCCATGTCTCCCATGGCAGAGGGCACACACAGTGATCTGGGTCGTGTTACTGAGCAGGATCAGATGATAGGTGAAGATCCATGATGCTGAGCAGCAGGCACAGCTGGTCAGCAGCCCACAGGTCAAAGTCTTTCTCTTGTGTCTGAAAATCATCTTGCACCTTTCTTTTAAGTAGAGAACCTTCATTCTCCAAAGATTCTTGTTGCTACCAAACTTCCTCTACATGAGGAAGATTTTAGCACAAGGGCATTGGCACAGAATGTTTCACCTATTTATTTTTTTTTATAATCAATTGTTTTGTAAAATTGTTTATCTTACTGCCCCATGAGAGACGAATGGCAAATCCAGTCAAAAAAACAGATGCCTCACACCCCTGAGTCTTAGGAAATGTAGATTTGTCACCCTTCACTCTCCCTGCGTGCTGTCAGATTTTCTCTGTGTAATTTTATGCTGCTCAGGCACCCAATGACCTAAATGGTCCCAGGAAAGGGGAATTGGCTTCCTCTGCAAAAAGCCTCATGTTTATTTGCAATTTAGCTTACCTGCCTTGTCTAAAGTGTTATCAGAATGCATCCACCTACTTTCTTTTCTTCATTTTCACCCGATATCCAAGATCTGCTTGAATTGCGAATGTCTAAAGCCTCAGGCATGATCCTGGGTGTTCTCAAGACTTAAATGCTACTGCTTAAAGAGTTAAAGATCTAGATGGCTGCACTAAGAGGATGATAAACTAATCACTCAGTCACTGCTGGTGAGCCTGGTGTCATTTACTGAAACATGGAATGCATTTAACAATGTAAAAGAAACTCCATGCGGTGCAAAAGCCAAAGATGATTGTTAGATTGTCAAGGTTTACTTTGGAGAAAGTCCTCAGTCTAATTATCTACATTCAAGCAACAGAGGTATTTTTCCACTCCTTGAAAAAGTTAACATTTTCCTTTCAAGCCAGCAAGAAGTTTTTTTTATGTGACTAAGGACTGCAGATTCTGTTCTGAGGACTACAAATCTTCAAGACAGGGACTGGGTGGAAGAAATAACACCTGTAGGGAACAAGTAAGAAATGTTTCTGATCATCATAATCATAAGAATTATGAAGAAAAATCAGAGAAATAATAATTACAACAACAATACTGCACATTTACCTATTGATTTGCACCTTCCAGTTCTGTGAATAGGCTTGGGGGGAAAAAGAAAGGACAGCTCTCGGCACTTTGCAGAAATACTTATTTAAAGGATTTAAAGGTATTTGATAACTCCAAGCTCTGTTTTGGTGTTGTAAGGAGAAAATGCTTCAAATAATTTTTTTCCCTGCTGTGTCTATGAGCTATGCAACAAAAGAATGACCAACCCCAACATTTTAGGTTTGCATTTTAGAATTTGGTGAAGATTGGCTTTTTTTTTTTCTCAAAGTTTTTCTCAAAGACATCTCAGTTAAAAATAGCAAAAGTCAATAAAACATCAAAGGGATTTTGTGGGGTTCATCCAGTGAGCATCTAAACTGCAAATACCACTTTTTGTATATCACTAATAATATAATATTTTACTCTATTAAACTTAGAACAGTACAACTGAAACCTCTGAGCCCCCCAGTTCAAAAGAGACAAGGAGTTACAGGAGAGAGTCCAGCAGAGGCAACAAACATGCTGAGGGGACTGGAGCATCTCTGTGAGGAGGACAGTCTGAGAGACATGAAGCTGTTTAGCCTGAGAGGGGACCTGATCAATGTTTAGCAGGAGCTGAAGGGAGATCAAGAGGATGGGGCCAGACTCTTTTCAGTGGTGCCCAGCAACAGGACAAGTGTAGATGGACACAAACTGGAACCCAGGAGGTTTCACTGAACGTGAGGCAAAACTTCTTTGCTGTGAGGGTGCCGGAGCCCTGGAGCAGGCCGCCCAGAGAGGTTGTGGAGTCTCCTTCTCTGGAGAGATTCCAAACCTGTCTGGACATTGTGATCCTGGGCAATCTGCTCTGGGTGACCCTAATGCAGCAGGTGGGTTGGACCCATTTCCCACCATTCTGGGATTCCAGGATTCCAGTGTGCTTAGCAGTTGGTACAGGACTTTTCCCAGCATATCAAATCAGCCGATACCACTAGAAGTTTCTCAGTGATGGAGAAGCAAGGCCCAGAGTGACAGAAGACATTTGTCCAGAGCAAAATGAAGGTATGACCATAGCTTGTCTTTGTAGATCAGTGTCACTTTGACCTAGCAAACATAGGCAATAATAGACAGTGCAACAACAGGGGTTTAGCTCATACTAACAGCTTAACAATTCTCCAGAGACTCTGGATGGGTACTCTGAGGTGGTCATAGCACATCCTTGCAGACTAATGTCAATTTGACCTAGTAAGCACAAGTAATAATAGAAAAGGAAGCAATATCATATCATCTTAGCAAGTGTTAACTGCTTACCAGTTCTCCAGAGACTTTAGATGGGCACTCAGCTTGCTAGCTTGGACAAGGCTTGTCCCATAGCTTCGGTACTGTGACCTAAATGACTTCTGAGGAGGAGGGAGAAATTACTTCTGAGGAGGAGGAGGCAGAAACATACACATTCTAATGACACCTACCTTCATGACAAGCCTGACAAGAGAGCACATGATCATTTTCCCCTCTGGGTGATGGCTGATGGCTCAGGTGGTTCTGCTGATGCTGGTCTCTGCAGAAGTAAGGAAAGCTTCAGCATGAACCATAGTATCAAAATTCAGTGGTATGGGTAGAAATTCACCTGATCAAACACAGATATCTCCAGCATCATCTCATCCTCAAATGAACATCAAAAAGAGATCAAATTGTTATCAAACAGTGGCAGCTCCCCTCTGTGCCTAAAAAGAGAATCTGAGTAACTCAGGTGTTGCTGTATCCACTGTAGAGATCTAAAGACAGAAAAGATGAAGGCTGTTCAAAGGAACCTGCTGTTCCTGTTGTGCAACCCTTCCTCTCTACAAAGAAGCAACATTTACCCTAGGAACTGTGTCAGAATTGCCTCACAGGACTTCATAAAAGAAAGACAGCAAAGACATTAGGATCAGTGGAACCAAAATATGTTCTACTAGTAGGAACTGGAAAATACACTCATGGATCCACAGTCCAAAACTGCTACTACAGTGCAAATTATTTCTACCTCATCTATATGTACATGTATTTTAAGAGTTGAAAAACTGCCACTCTTGTATTTCTCAGCAGCTAATAAAAAATCCTTGTTAGCAACATCTGGATATAAGATAAGGGAACCTTGCAAAGAAACATGAGGTATTCAACAAGTTTCTGCAGTGGATTCATTGTCAGTCCTCTGAGGACTTTGCTCCAAAGTCCACTGAGGTGTTGGGGTGTTTTTCCATTGACTTCATTGGGCTCTGAACCAAGATGTAAAGCCTCCCTGCTGTGTTTTGGACATTTATTTGCATTTAATTTGTAATAAAATCTTTCATTTCTTATTCCTGTAAAAACAAATAAAGCCACAGTACAAGAAAGCAACTAAACACATACTTATCTTTAAACATACCCCTAAAGCCATTCACTAAAGTTCTAAAGTCCTATGGACTCCTGAGAGAGAAAAGTATCTGCTGAAAATTAAACATGTGCTCAGGGTCCTTGCTAATTAGTGATAGATCTGTCTTACAGGGCCTTAAACACATCTTAGAGCATCTGGGGTTTTAGGGTGCCTACGGGAGAAATTACATGGGGACCATCTCAGAAGTGCAACTTTTAGTCTTGTATCTAACGTTGGAAGCCTGTCTTTAATGGCTGCAAGACTGATTCTGTTACAGTATCATTTACACCTAGTTAATGGAAGCAGAGTTTCTTAGGTATTTGTAAAAATAAAAATACCTAAACCCAGAGCCTTTTCTTGGCTCTTACTACAACACAGCCCCATGATGATGACCAAACTCATTACAGCAAAGCTGCTTTTCAGAATGCATGTGTTTACTGTCTCCCTTCAGCCAAGATTTTGTCCCTGGCCTCCTTCACTTTGCTTAGAGGAAGCTCTCGCGCATCCTCTAGAGTCTGGCGCTTGGAAGATAAGAGAGCCTTTACCATTGGGTCAAACAGCAAAAGGAAGCCCATTTTCAGTAATCTGCACAGAGCAAAGAGCATTTTTCTTCACCACACCTTGTTTATTTTGGACCTCTGCTAAAGAGAGTTTAAACTCTCAACTATCTTGATCACAGACAAGGCCTGAAATTTAACACATCTGACAGGTCAAATCGGTGTTGTCTCTGGTGAGAGAATATTTGGGAAGTTTCCTTGCAAAACAGTCATTGCAGGAGGGTTTTTTTCTGTCTGAGAACTACTTGCACTTTCTACTGATTCACGTCGGTACCACACACCAGCTAACATGAAACTTCTCCCCTTTTCACATCTCCTGTGCAAGCACTGAAAATTGTCCTTCTGTGGCTTCTATTCTCCATCTCTTTTTCTTTTGACATTTCTTCCTAAACTCATTTTTCAAGATGCATCAGTGGACTCCAAGATGCTCTTGGCCCTTCAGCTATCTTTATAAAATTTCATGCTGTCCCACGTTTATAGGTTCATTCTTCTGCCAGCTGAACAATGAGGTTCTGATTCCATGTCCATTAATGAGGAATCTGGTTCAGATGTTAGCACACAACGCTGCATTTCAGTTAGCCAGTGCATGCAGCCTGGTGCTCCCGCTGGCTTTGGTATTTATACAGGCTGTGGAAAGACAGGTGACATCTGAACCCAGCACAAAGCCCTCAGAAGAATATGTTTTTAAAAGAAAAGTGATTGTTTGAATGCTTTGAATCATGTGGCTTCAGTGTCTTTGATCTGAAGCTATTCTTACCACAACTTCACACTTACCTTTGAGTAATGCATCAGCCATCCAAGCTACCAAGAAAAAAAGGACAAAAGGATGCTGCAGGTTGTACTTGCCTTGAAGCATTAGCAGTGTAGTCCTCCACAATCCAGGGTCTAGAAAAATACCTAAAGTAGCTTAAACGCAGTCCATGGTGTTTTGAGGATGGAAAGGAGGATAAATACAGGACATCTGTAACTCCAGTTTTTAAATTGACAGTGGTAGTCTCCTTAACAACTTGATTCTTCAGTGCCAAAGACCCAGTTCATGGTGCATCTACAGAAAAGATCCAGCTTTTGTGAGAAGCATTAGATCCACCTTCTCTGAATCCCTAGATAGTACATCCAAAACAAAAGAGCGCAGGATATCCATCTTATGATCATCCATGACTCTCCTAACTCTCCTAAATCAGGTATTACATAAATCTAACATCCTGGTTATAGAATCACATAATTACTGAGTTTGGAAGGGGCATCTGGAGGTCACCTAGTCCAACCCTTTCCTCAAAGCAGGGTCAGCTAGAGCAGGTGGGTCAGAACCTGCTGGATCAATATTTTGATCCAACACTTTCATGCCTGCAGCAGCAACAGCCTTATCCTTGTCAAAAAATCAACCTTATAAGAGAGAAATTATGACAATCCTTAGAGTGTTCTTTTCCAGAAAACAGATTTTCAGATGGAAACAGCCTGGGATGGAGCTGAAACAGTTGTATTGGTATTTCCAATGCTCTCTGAGCAGGTCATATAATGAAGGAGAATATTACAACCAAAACAGAAGGTAAATACTCATCAGCATCTTCTGTGATGAGTCTGAATTAAACAGCCAAGAGTTATGATCCACCTTTAAACTACCTTTTGAGGATGACCTATGTTGCTTGTTGGAGAACAAGGGCTGAAGTCACTGCAGGTAAGCTGATTTCAGAAGATCTTCATGAAGCACATGCCATACAATTAAAAATTACTGCATTTTGGTATGCTGCCCAATGGTTTTCCAGAGACCACTTTGCATTCAACCTGTGGAAATGAAATACTCTCTTCCTTCTGGCAGCAGGTATGTGAGAGAGTTTCCCCAAGAAAATCTAGAGAAATAAAATTCTACTCAATATGCTTCCTAAACCCAAAGAAGAATGGAAGGCTGTACTCTCAACAGACCTCAGAAAATACACTTCTTTCACCACCAGATTTCTGTTCCCCATGCTAACTCTAACCTCTCTGTTTCCCTTCCTTTCTCCTTAAGATTGATTCACAGAACTTGATTTAAAGGATGTTTATTTCCATAACAAAAATGATCAGGGGTCTAGAAAACATGACCTATGAGGAAAGATTGAAAGAATTGGGTTTGTTTAGTCTAGAGAAGAAAAGACTGAGGGGGAGACATGATAACAGCCTTCAACTATGTAAAAGGTTGTTGCAGATAGGAAGGTAATAAATTGTTTTCCATGTCCACTGGGTATAAGACAAGAAATAATGGATTTAAATTGCAGCAAGGAGGATTTAGGTCAAACATTAGACACATTTCCTAAGAGGAAGGACAGGTGAGCACTGGAGTAAATTACTCAAGGAGTTACAGACTCTTTGTCACTGTTGAGGCAACGGTTTGTCAGGAATGGCTCAGACCTGGCAAATCTCACCTTAGGGTAGAGGGATAAATGATCTCTCAAGGTCCCCTCTGCCCTTTTTCCTACTTGTATGTATTTATACCAGTCAAAATTATCTCGATATCTTTGTTCCACAGTAGAGACAAAATCTTTCTTGAATACTCCCAGAGATTTTTACTGCTCTTTTTTCCTCTCTAGTGGCAGTGCATTTGAAGGCATCCACATTTATTTCTATGTGGACAATTAATTAAAGGACAATTTTTTCAGACCTTTCCCCCTGCATGTGTTTAATCTTATGGTTCATGTTATGAAATTGCATGTCTGTGCCCCATTCAAAAGCTTTCCTCTAGATAAGAGATGTAGGACTCCCAGAGAAGCAGATTCTGTCCCGTATGGAAATGATGCCTGCAGACCCAGCCCACATAGACATCATCCGACCAAGAGGGAATCCTCGACCCCAGATCCTTGGGTATCATAGCCACTAACCCAGCACTGCGAGGTTCTTCAACTCCCTATCTGCACGTCTTTTAAATCCATCCAGGGATGCTGACTCCAACCACTTCCCTGGACAGCCTGTTCCAGGGCTTGACAACCCTTTTGGAGAAGAAATTTCCCCTAATGTCCAACTTAAACCTCCCCTGGTGAAACTTGAGGCCATTTCCTCTTGTCCTAGTACTAAACAGGTATCACTTCACAGAGCATGCACTGATGGCTAACCTTGGCAGATAATGTCCCTTTCTTCTTGAGGTGGGTAACTCAATCCCACAGCACGTGCATGGTTTGGATTTTGGACTCCAGCTCTGCTAGTACCAGTTGTGTCAATCCATCCAGTTCACCCCCAATGCAAAGGATAATAGAACTACTCTTTAAATGGTAAAATAAACCTCCATCTTATGGCCTCAAGCAAGCTGAGATTATTCCACAACCGATAAGAACATGAAAAGGTTAAAATTTATGCTGCAAGATAGAAGACAGTCATTCATTTTCAGATCTTTCTTTCCATCTTCCCTCCATTTCCCCTCTTTCTGAAACAAGGGCTGAGGCTATGCACTGCAAGGGAAACATTTTCTTTTGGTAGCAAGCTTTATGGAAGCAAAATTATTCTGGATCCACTTGGACAACAAAATTAGCCAACCTGAGGCAACATCTTCTACCACTTCCACTCAGGAAAGCTTTTTCTGATTCAATTTCTTCATTATTTTAATTTTTTTTTTTTTTTTCAAGTGGCTGTAAAATTAATTCACCTGTGGAAGTTCAGTTTGCTTTCTGGAAGACAACCATCAAAATTTGATCTGATTGAAATGCGTCCAATAGCTTCCCCATTCATCAAACCCCACCGTTTTAGAGTGGTCGTGCCTAAAGAATTGCTTGCATCAAGTCCAGTGACGGTTCACCTTTCATAAAAAGAAAAAATAATTAGAAAAAGGCAAGCCTATTTGCATGAATATGTTTTAAATGTTCTGATTTTTCATCTGAAATTAATTTTTGAAAGCGTATGCAGTTAGCACAACTCCCTTTTCAGTGTATGTTATGCATACACACATCTACATACATCAACCCACCCAAAAGAAAACAGATATTTTATTTCAGGCCAACAAAACATTTCAGATGGTACAGGAGTTCTTCCTCAACATGAGGAAGAACTTCTTTACTGTAAGGGTCATAGAGCACTGGAACAGGCTCCCTAGAGACATTGTGGAGTCTCCTTCTCTGGAGGCTTTCAAGACCTGTGTGTGTGCATTCCTGTGTGACCTACACTAGATTCTATGATCTTGCTCTGGAAGGGCAGTTGGAGGATGATCAGAGGGCTGGAGCACCTCTCCTATGGGGACAGACTGAAAGAGTTGGGGCTGTTCAGTCTGCAGAAGAGAAGGCTCCGAGGTGACCTCATTGTGGCCTTCCAGTATCTGAAGGGGGCCTACAAGAAGTCTGGGCAGGGACTTTTCAGAATCTCAGGTAGTGATAGGACTAGAGGGAATGGAATGAAGCTGGAGGTGGGGAGATTCAGGCTGGACGTGAGGAGGAGGTTCTTCCCCATGAGAGTGGTGAAACCCTGGAATGGGTTGTCCAGGGAGGTGGTCGAGGCCCCGTCCCTGGAGGTGTTTAAGACCAGGCTGGATGAGGCTCTGTCCAGCCTGATCTAGTGTGGGGTGTCCCTGCCCATGGCAGGGAGGTTGGAATTAGATGATCCTTGTGGTCTCTTCCAACCCTGATTGATACTATGATGACTTCAAGATCTCCAGAGGTCCTTTCCAACCCTTAGTATCTTGTGATCCTGTGATCCTGTACCAAGAGATTTTTTTTTTTTTTTTTAAGAGAACTTCTTTTCTTGCTTTATGAAATGTGTGTAGACATTATGACACACAACATTTCCCAAAAGCTGGTCTTCCTCCAGGATTCTAGTTCAGTTTCCTATGGACAAGCTGTGAAACCTACAGGTCTTGCTAGGCTGGGCTGGTAACAGGGTTTGTCTCCCTCTGCTGGTGTTGGTTTAAGTATTATTGTCTTGAATGACTGGAAAATACCAGTATTTTCCAGAATTTTGGTGAAATCCAGGAGATATCTCTCACTCAGTCCTCTCATTCTTTATTATTGTTACTGAGACCAAGTACTGGCCATAGGGCTGGGTGCAAGGAAATAAAATCATGTTGAAACGTTGGCATTGGAAATTATTCTTCTCTACTCAAGCTGCTTTAAGATTCCTTTTCTGCTACTGCTTAAATTCATTCTTGAATCAAACCTACCAGGGAGGCTAACAGGTTTATAACCAGAGTATAAACTATGTCATGACAACCCAGGTCACACAATAACCAAAGAGTCATGCCACAGCATCCGTTCAAACCAGAGCCTGCTGAATGAGGGCCTCAGCTCAAGTTATCCCACTCTGTAAATGGCGCAGGCTGATCTGTGCTCTGTCATTTGGATGTGGTGCTTGGTGATATGGTTTAGGAGTGAACTTTGTAGAGTAGGGTGATGGGTTGGACTTAGTGATCCTGAGGGTCTTTTCCAACCAGAATGTTTCTGGGATTCTGTTTGTGCATGGATGGCTAATGCCCCACTTGTGGAACCTGCAGTCCTGGCTCCATGGCAAAATAAAGACCAGAGAGGAAATGTTGATCAATTTAGAAATGGCTACTCATGATCCTGAGGTTGGACAGCTAGTGTAGGTTACCCCAGGGAATGCAGGGAACCAAGTCTTACAGCATTCAAATTCAAGACTTTGACTTTGGACTGATAGCATTATCAGGAGTGATCCCATTAGAGTGGACTACTTTTCTCCCCTGATAACAAAGTGTGACAGGTGCAGGGATGGATATGTCTCATTCTGCAGTTTAAAGCTATGAAAGACAAATCCCATCTTGTATTCTTCATGGGATTGTGCCCTCAGATTACCACAAAATTCTTATCTTCCAACTGTATTTAGCTGTTAAGGGACCTGTCCCAGGTACTCTCACACCAAGGCACGGACATTTACAGCGATCTGGTGGCAGACCTTGAAGTCAGGAAGCTGATACACAATACTGTGTATACGTCACATGGTAGGATTCATCTTACCTAACTCTATCTACCTGAAAGGCAAGCATCAGGTCTGAGCTAGTCATATTAGCTCCCTGAAGAGTCAACAGAGATACATGTTTCCAGAGGGCAACTTATTCCGTGACTTTAAGACACCTTTCTTTGGCAAGATAAATCCAACCCTAAGAAAACGTTACGACCTACATTTTTTCCTTCAAAATAAAAGATCATTGTCAGCCTTCCCATCTGGCAAACAGCAGATCAGATCTGTCCTCAGCATTCATCTGATGGAGAAGTGAGGCTCTGGAGAAAGCAATGGATATGCTCTGAATTACTTCAGCTGAAAAATCAAAGTCATCTGCCTGTGTCAGAACAACTACCAAGAGTCCCCTGGCTTGATCATACAAAAGCTTTGCATTAATTTAAATACCTTTGCCAAGGATATTTAGGGAAAACTAATCTGAGCAAAGCTTTGATGGATCAAATCTATTGCTTTCAGTGTGAAAACAGAATCCTCCTTGGAGCACCTCCAGCTAAATCTCCTTTCTGGGAAGTGAGACATCACAGCTGCACGTTAAAGAAAGTGATCACTAGGACGTTCATTTCCTGGCTATAGGAAATAGATTTTTATGTGCAGCCTTCCTGCTTAAAAGACATCTCTTGTAACTTGTTTCACCAGTGATTCTAAAGATGATGGCCATTTAAGTCATGTGTCAGATCCCAACCTAGGCTGCATTTACTTTTACATTTAAATGCACACATGCACATAAAAGCAGTCATCAGAGGACCATTACATCAAGCATATACCATTACATCAAGATTTATTTAACTGAATCCCCCATAATTAGGTCATAAGGTATGATTAAGCAGTTGTTAACTGTGTCATAAGGAAATCTACAAAGGGAATGAAATATTTAAAACAGTAATAACATACCTATCCTGCTTTGCTATTTATGCACAGTTAAACACATAAAAACAAAGGAGCAACTCTTAATTACAAGGACAATTTATTTTGCTGACCTTCTTATTGGGACACATGCCAAATCCACTATGAGGGTTGGGTTGTTGGTCGATTTGGTTGAGTTTGCAGCAAAAAAAAACCCCGTTGTGACCCATTGTTGGAGAGGCTGCAGTTGTCTGCTGGGAGAGAGCAGAGCATTTGGCAGTGCTAATTTACAGCCTTCTTGAGTGGTCAAGGGCAGCAATGAAGTTTACAAACTACAGTTAAAAATAGAGATGGTTTTATGGAATCTCATTCCAGTGGTTTCTAAAGAAAGGTGCAGTGTCAGGAGCACACACCTCTCATTCCGTGCTGCCTCTAAGTCCATTTAAGTCCATTTTCATTCTCTTTCTTTCTTTTCTTTCTTTCCTTCTTTCCTTCTTTATTTCCTTCTTTATTTCTTTTTCTTTCTTTCTTTCTTTCTTTCTTTCTTTCTTTCTTTCTTTCTTTCTTTCTTTCTTTCTTTCTTTCTTTCTTTCTTTCTTTCTTTCTTTCTTTCTTTCTTTCTTTCTTTCAGTCTTTTTTATTTTTTCCCTCCACTTTTTCCCCTTGGATCCTAAGCTCCACTTCAGTTTTGAACTTACATAGGAAGGCAGGAGGTTAAACCAAACTGCTAACTGTGTCTCTTCAAAACTGACATTTAATACAGGGTATAAATCACTGTGGGAGCCTGTTATTCCTTCAGGAATGCAATTACATAGGGTCAAATAAAACATGAAAGAACCCAACAAGTTTTAAAATGTAGTATGTTCTCAAAAGCAGGCAAGAAAGAATGCAAAGCAGTCCAAATATGCTAACATCCACATGTTGTCCTGTATGAGGGGGATTAGAAGGAAAGGTTTCTGTTCTTTAATGATTATGTTGTTAAGCATAGGTATGTATGCAGGTTCAGGGCTCTCACTGAATACCAGTCCATCCAGGGAGCTTTGGGCAGATTACTGTATTTATTTAAAGCAGGTGTCTTTTATGTATCTCATTATTTTAATTGCCACTGTAGCCCTGTTTAAGATACCACAGCCATTTAGCACACAAATGGGATATGCAAAATGGACATTCACCTTTTCCTTCAAGGCTCTGGGCTCAGAAGCAGCCCTCATTCATCCGGACCTTAGCAAGAGTGGTTGGAAGAGATACCATCGTATTGCAAAATCATCTCTTTGATAAGCAAATATCTGCCTGATTCAGGCCATCTCATTTGTTTGCTTTTGAAACAGGGATGGCAAGCAACAGGCAAATACATAAATAAAACGTAATGAAGCCTGTTAAAATCTGAACAAAAGACAGATTAAGCAGGTTCAGCACCTCCTATAAAATCACTCACTGTCATCATTCACATTTCACTCACAGTTCTGCCAGCACAGAACAGCCTTTCTGCTGCTAAATTTTGCCTGCATGTTTAAATAACCTAGAAGGAAAAGTCGTATGGATAGTCTAGCAAAATTCTTGAGGTCAGCTTTTGCCACCCTCAATTTCACTACTCTGTATTTTACACCTTGAAGAGTAAAACTAAGCAAACTTTAACATTTCTTCATTGAAAATCTGGGATTTATTGAAGGCAACTATTTTATCTGAAACTTACTTTCTTTCTTTCTTTCTTTCTTTCTTTCTTTCTTTCTTTTCTTTTCTTTCTCCCTTTCTTTCTTTCTTTCTCTCTTTCTTTCTTTCTTATCTTTCTTTCTTTCTCTTTCTTTCTTTCTTTCTTTTCTTTCTTTTCTTTCTTTCTTTACCTTCAGCTAAATGGGATATTTGAATTCAAACTGAAAGGCTTCACAGGAATATAAAATTTTGAACATTTTAATTTGAGAAGTGTTGGAAATGTTCCCTTCTTTTAAAGCAGTGGTTCCTTTTCAAAAGCAAATTATGTTTAAAGAGAGAGTATGTTGAAAGGGAGATATAAAGAGAGAGCATAGGCTGCAAGAGAGAGTATTTTGCATTTTAAAAGCCTTAAACTTTTTAGCTTGCTTTAAGCTAGGTTTTAAAAGTTTTGATTTTCACATTTAAAAGTAGAACTTTCACTTGTTACCCTTCTACCACTCTAAGAAAGTGACACAAATAATTCCATACTTACTAAATGTTCCCAGAAGATTAAAAAAAGGTTCATTTTTCATTTGTTCTCTTTTTAAATTTAAAAAAAAAAAAAAAAAAAAAAAAAAAAAAAAAAAAAAAGGAATGACCTTAACAAATTTGGGGGGGGGGGGGGGGCAGGGGGGAAATAAAAGTACAGGTCTCCTCCAGATCTTTTTAAAATTCTTTTTCTACAGCAAATTTCCTAATGGGCCAATTACAAGTGGGGATTTTTTGCCTACTAAAACCCCATAGCTGCAGCTAGCAGGCTCACCAATTTCACCTCCATTAAGCCTTCTAGAGTAAAACTTCAGCTTTCACTCCCTTGTTTTATAGCAACCCACTGCATTACAATGACATGGGTCACCAGTCCTGCCAGCATGTGCATATATTCCCAGAATGAAGCCTCTGAATAAGCTTTAGCAGAACAAAACCTTTGCTGAAGGGAGAGGTAGCACTATAGTGTCTATTATAAAGGTTATTAAATACTTCCTATTGTAAGGACATGGCTTCAGTGGCTTAAAACGTTGCCCTCCTCCAGCCATAGGGGTGAAAGAGCTCATGCTAATCATGGGCCTTGGGGGGGGGTTGTGTGTGGGGAGGATTTTTTTGTTATTTTTATTTTATGTCAGCCCAAATGACTCACCTGTTTCAGAGAAGGAGACCTAGGGGACAAACACTGCTCAAGGGTTTTCTCAAACCATTCCTGAACTCTTTGTTTTAAAATGTTCTGATGTCCTAATTCTTTGTAACACAGGCTTAAAACCTGCTAGCAAGGATAAGGAATAGACTATTCACTTGATACCTGAAAATGGCCCCAAATGCAACCGGATTACAAGTGTTTGTAAAACTGCTTTGCTCCTCTGTACAAATTGGATGGTGTGATTGCACAGAGCTGGGGACTACACACAAATGCCCAGGCAGGGAGAAGGTTTGCACATGGTAACTCTAGAAGAAAAAAAGGGAGATAAAAAGGTGGAGAGCAAAATTTTAACTTCACTTCCAATTTGAAGCTGTCTTCCACGCTTAGAAGATTCCCCTTTTAAAATCTTGTCTGAAAGAAACTTTACAGTGAGGAAAATAACATCCTCACAGACAGCACCCCCAACAGTTGATGACACACCTGTTCTCATAGTTCAAGGCTATTACTGGCAGAGGTGCACAGTTCACATGATGTTGATGATCTGAAGCACCATGTGACACTCCAGTTCCAGCTCCTGTGACACACTAAGAGCCTGCCACTGTCACCTCCATGTGAAATTAGCTTAGGTGATGCTAATAACTAAGGTTAGACATTTTTCATCCTCTCTAGAAAGTCATAATTTTTTCAGATTTAATTTCTGGAGCTTTCCTCTGCTGGGAAAAAAAAAAACAAACAAAACAAACAAACAAACCCACACAAAACCCCAAACAAAACACAACAAAACAAAACAAAAGCACCACTAAATTAACACCCAAAGTTGTAACACTTAGGGATAACACCCTTGCACTGCTGTGGTAACTCCAGTATATTCACACTGGGTAGAGACTCCTCTGTGAGCCTGCAGAAGGGCTGCCCTCATGGATCTCAGCCATTCCATCTGTCAGTTCATGACAGGGTCCCTCCTTTCACAACAAATCCCATCATATCATCCAGAGATGTCTGATGCAGTTTAGGCTTATTTCAGCCATGCTTTCAAGTGAACATCAGTTTGTCTTACCTAGGCAGTGTATGCTGGAAAGGTAACAGAGTTTTCATATACTTAACTTGAGATATATGAAAGCCCCAGATGTTAAAACCTCTATTTTTCAGGAAAGTGAAAGGCTTCTTCCTCTAAACACAGAGCTAACAGAACAGTCTTACATCCATTTTGTGCACACCTAAGTCTGTTCCAGTAAAAACTTCACATACAAGTTTAGAGACAGTTGGGATGCTGCAGAGATGCAACCGAGCTGTAGAAACCCCTGGAATATAAGGCATGGACTTACAGCAAGATTCAAGTTGAATGCTACAGGAGTACAAAGTTAAAAGTTTCATCATTTTAACTACATTTGGTACATTCTAGAACACAGTCTCCAGCTGTCCCTCAAGCAGAAATATAGAATCATTTTGGCTGGTAAAGGCCTTTATGATCAAGTCCAACCATTAACCCAGGACTGCCAAGTTCACTGCTAAATCCTGTCACTCAACACCACATCTACACATCCCTTAAATAGCTCTGCAAATGGTGACCCAAATACTTCTCTAAGCAGCCTGTTCTGGAGGTTGACAACCCTTTCCATGAAGAAACATTTCCTAATGTCTAACCTAAACCTCCCTTGGCACAACTTGAGGCTCTTTCCTCTTGTCCTATCACTTGTTACTTGGGAGAAGAGAGCAACCCCCACCTTGCTCCAAGCTCCTTTCAGGTAGTTGCAGAGAGCAGGAAGGTTTCCCCCCTCAGTCTCCTGCAGGCTACACAACCCTAGATCCCTCAGCTGCTCCTCACAAGACTCATGTTTTAGATTCCTCACCAGCTTCATTGTCCTTTCTCACCAAAGTAAAACTAAGATGTGCTTAATTTGGGAGGAAGCAATGTGAATTCAGCTCTGAATACTGAAAACTGCAGCGTAATGAATTCCAAACCTGGTGATAAGATTTGTTATATTGAAGCTGATATCCCAGAGGAAAAAAAATCCTTGCCTTTATTTAAGGAGAAAAAAAAAATCAGCTGAATGACTCATGGGCTCATGACACCAGTATCAATACCATAGATTCATAGAATTGTTTTGGTTGGAAAAGACTTCTAAGATCATTGAGTCCAACTTTCAGCTGAACATCACTGTGGCCATTAATAAAAAATGCCCTGAAGTGCCATATCCACACATTTCTTGAAACACCTCCAGGTGATGGTGACTCCACCACCTCCTTGGGCAACCTGTTCTAATGCCTGACCACTATTTCAATAAAGAATTTTTTCCCCAATACCCAATCTAAACCTCCCCTGGCACAGTTTCATGACATTTCCTCTCATTCTTTCACCTGAAACTGGAGAGAAGAGACCTACCCCCACCTCACTCCAACTTTCCTTCAGGTAGTTGTAGAGAGCAATGAGGCCTCCCCTCACTTTCCTCTTCTCTAGACTAAACAATCCCAGCTCCCTCAGCTGTTCCTTTTAAGTCAAAGCTTCAGAAGAACTCCTGGGTTTCCTTACAGCTGGAAGACAGGAAGACAGCTGTGGCAAAACATGATGGAGCGGACAAACTTGAATCTTGGTTTAACAACACTGGGCTTTTGTACCAGGCTACTCTGTCCAGGTATCAGGTGCCACACAAATTACTAGTTAAACTGGAGAAGGTGGGGATAAGGAAGATAATAAATTGGATAAAATGGAGATGATGGCATGTTACACTGACAGAACAACTGAGCTGAAGGGAAGTGTCTGGAGGAATTCTCACTATCAGCCGTGGGATAGCTGCATTTAACACTGCCTCTACCAGTGCTGCTGCAAAATGAAGCACTATTTCTAATCAAATTGCCTGAGGCATGGAGTTAAAAGACATCATTAATTCCAGGAAAATCAGAGTATCAAACCTGAGGAAACAATATACAAATGACAAAATAACTCAGGGTCTAATACAACATCCTGTGAGGTTCATTGATGTTGTGTTGGGCACTCATGATTCTTCCTCAAGACTTCTCTGCTCATTTGTATTTGAATTAGATTAATTCAAACTGGGATAAGAGTGGAAGACAGGTGAAAAGGCTGGTCAGGACCCAAAAGGACTAACGACAAAGGTCAGCTACAGCAGCCTGGCTTGGTGAAATCAAGTAGATCAAAGACTTGGAGGAGTCACCTCAACATTGTTACAGTAGAGTCAAAACTGGTGAATGTGACCAAGAGTAAGGAGGAGAATATGATGGGTTGGACGCGATGATCTTGAAGGTCTCTTCCAACCTGGTCTGGTCTATTCTATTCTATTCTATTCACAAACAGAACCCCAAGAGGAGCCCCAAAATTCTGAAGTTACACCCTTGTTAATTTAGAAACAATTACCAAATGAGGCTGCTTCTTGCCATTTATGGGGAGCCCAGCTAGCAACAGGGAGTGAGACTTAATCTCAAAACTCTGATAAAAACAACACTAAATATGTGTTATTCAGCAGGAGGAGGAAAGTGTTGAAAGAAGAAACATGACTTAGCAAGCACTTAAGGCTGAATATCTGTGCTCTCTGCTGATAAAGTTGTGGCTCAAACTCTGTTCCATATTTCTTAAACAGTTTGAGTGAGCATATTTCAGAGTAACAATCAGATGCAAAAGGCACTGCATGTTAAATGGGATTTGCATCCCCTAGAAAGAAGCCTGCACTGAAGTAGTGAGTGCATGAGTTACTAGGCATTGCTATCTTCAGATTAAAACAAGGTTCTGATTTGGAAAATCCAGGTCAGATACAAGGTTTTGGAGTAAATCATACAGAATGTGGAGTGTGTCCAAATAAGGGCAGTCAAGCTGGTGAAGGGTCTAGAGAACAAATCATATGAGCAGCAGCCTAGGGAACTTGGGTTGTTTAGCCTGGAGAAAAGGAGGCTGAGGGGAGACCTTCTTGCTCACTACAACTACCTGAAAGGAGGTTGGAGCCAGGTGGGGGCCACTATCTTCTTCCAAATAACAAGTAACTGGCCAAGAGGAAATGGCCTCAAATTGCACCAGGGGAGGTTTAGGTTGGACATTAGGAACAATTTCTTCCCTGAAAGGGTTGTCAATTCCTGGAACAGGCTACCCTGGGAAATATGGGAGTCACCATCCCTGGAGGTGCTTAAAAGGTATGTAGATGTGGTGCTGAAGTACAAGATTTAGTGGTGACTTGGCAGTGTTGGGTTAATGGATGGAGGTTAAGACTTATCTTAAAGGTCTTTTCCAACCAAAATGACCCTGTGATTCTATGTACATTGGCAGTTACTGTGTATGTCATAACACAATGCCTAAACTGTAGGGGCAGCCCCTGAGGATGATATTCAGTTGGTGCTTGATCTGTCTTACCCCTCTGGTGAAATGAAATTTTATCTAATACTGTACCACTGATCCTTGTTCCACTCCCCCCATACACACACACGTGCATTCAGCCAGGCAGTCTCATAAGATTTAACTGCAGGCAGAAATTCCCATATTGCCTCTTGGATAAGATCCAACATAGGAAGGGGTGCACTGGTGGATGATCAGTACCCACCAGGTACAAAGCCTTCTCTTTTCTCCCTGGGTTGAGTGCTGTCATGAGCTACCCTATTGTCTTTGCAATAAAACTCATCAAATTCTACCAGCATAAAGTAACAAGCTGTAGCCCTCCTACCAACTTACATCTGCTATTTAAAGCAGGCCAGGAAAACAACCAACAATGTCAGCTCTTCATTCTGTTCCTCAGATCATCAACTCTCTGAAAATAACAAAATCTGAAAGGCATATGGACCTTCTCATAAAAACAACAAACACACAAACAAACCCTCAGACGAGTTTCCCAAGTCAGCCAGATCTGTCTGCTAATTATTACCGTGCAAATATCCTCTAGCCAGAAATTACCCAACAAGAGGGCTGAGTTCTTTCCCCCAAACTCCACATTTTGTGCAGGCTGAACTCCTCCATTTCTGGGGATAATGTGGGGGACTTAGATCCACAAACCAACACTCAAGATCTAGCAAGATAGCTGGGGACTTGTGGTGGCCCAGGGGGATTGCTTCCTGCCCATGCCTCTCACATGTAAGCAGCATGGACAGAGAACTCCTCTCTGGCTCAGGAGCACTTGAGGAGACATTTTGGCCTGCAAAGAGAGGAATATGGTTAGATGAATGATATCAAGTGTGGAATAATGGAGGCTGGGGAAAAAAAGGAAAGAAGAAAAACAGGAAAAAAAAAAAAAAGGAGTAACTTGCTATAGTTTAAGATGTCCCTGCTCACTGCAGGAGGGTGGACTAGATGACCCTTAAAGGTTCCTTCCACCCCAAACCAGTCTCTGATTCTATGGAATATATGTAGACACAGATAGTTTTGGCCCTGAAGTGTTCTCTCCCTCAACAACCCCCTCAGAGCCTCCAGGGAAATGTGTCCCAGGAGCATGGGAGAAAGGAGAGGAACAACACAAGGCTACAGCATCCTACACAAACATGACCTTCTCTGCAGAACTGCCAAGACCTGGTCTCTCCTCTTCTTAAAGGGCAGAGGGGAATGATGTGAACCAACAGGGCAATTACCTTCAGCAGATGGGCCCCCTGTGCAGCCCCCACGTCTCAGCTCAGAGCTGCTGCCAGCCCTCTCTTCCAGGCAGAGGATGCAGATCACCTCCCCATCCAGAAAAAAAAAGTAGCATCTGTGGGAGAAAGACATATGTCTGGCCTCCACCGTGAACCCTGCGCCTGGCAGGAGAAAGCAGTGCCGATTCCAGCCCCAGCTTTTCATTCCTGTTGTAACAGTCATAAACGCCTGCTGAAACCTAAGAAGAACAAGACTGTAATCCTAATAAAACAACATTCTGGAACCCTGAAAACTCGATGGAGGCTTCTCAGGCCAACTTTAAAATTGTATTCGCTTTTTCCAAAAGCTGCGCTTTCTGTGTGCCGGCTGGATGGGCGCTGTCAGGCTGACCCCGGGAAGCACTGTGATGTGGTATTTCAGCAGGGAAAGTGCAGAAGGCAAGCCCTGAAGCCATTCTGTCCCCAGAATATACAAAGAATCTCCCATGCCCAGCCTCGCAAGGTCCACTCCTAAAATCAAACTAGGACCTTTGTCTCCAAAGCCAACCTTCTTTTCCAGGTAAAAGTCTGATTCAGTAGAGCAGGGACAGGCTGCATTTGCTTGGATGCAAAAACTGGTGCAAAGGCACAGTTTTCCATGTTGAAATCTTTTCTTCCCTGTTAGGGCTGTAGGACTGTTGGGGTGAAGAGCAACCACAGCACTTTCCTTTGTGGAGCCCTAAAATGAAGAGCAGAGAGAAAGGGGGTTCAGCTTTCCCTCCTATTCATCACACAGAGGGCAGATCTCTGGCAAGATGATTAACAGCTATGCTCACTAGCTGGCACACGTCCCTAGAAAGGCACCACATCAGCTAGTGCTTCTTTGTGGTCCTTAAAATGCAGAAGAGACTGACCAGCAATGAGCCTGAGGGTGGCAGGTCCTCAGCAACTGTCATTTTGCATCTATCCCCCAGCATCTGTAGAGCTGGAGCTGCACCAGTGAAGGAATTGCTCACTGGAACATCTGCCTATTGAGCTGTGCTGGCCCTTGCAGGAAGAAATCCCCTTTGCTGCCAACTGTTCTGATTTCACTGCAGATCTTCCCTGAAGCTACACAAAACCCAAGCTCCTGATATGCCACTCTATCCAGCACTTTCACTTGAAGAAGAAACAAAATCTGTGGTCCTTATGGTCTTAAAGAAAATACTTTGCAGCAGATGGCCTGAACACATGATAAAGGCTAAAAGTAGCATTCAGAGAATAAAAACATCTCATGGTTTTTCAAAGTCTCGTTGCCATAGGTGATCCTGCTTTGGCAAGGGGGATTGGACTCCATGATCTCCAGAAGTCCCTTCAAACCGCTACTATTCTATGATTCCACGATTCTGGAGGCCCAACCCGTGACCTAGGGAGGCTAGCTATAAAGATCCCACCAACTGATTGGGACAGTGCATAGTTTGATGACAAGTATTGGTTTCTTGGGGGTGAGAAGCATTTGGACCTCCAGAACCAACCCAAAGCATTCTATGAATCTATTTGAAAGTTGTCTAATCAGCTCTGCAGGAATGACCTTACAGTAATGACACTGCAGCAATCAGTCAGTCCCTGCAGGGAATAGCACATCTGAATTGCAAATGCCCCCAGGGTGCTGGTAATACTTGTCTGGTAAGCAGCACTTTCTATCATCACATTGTCTTAGAAGCATCAGTTAATTAACTCTACTGGCAAAGTATAGAATCATAGAATCATTTTGCTTGGAAAAGACCTTCAAGTTAACTCTACCAAGTCTGGTGCTAAACCATGTCCCTCAGCACCACTCTCCGCATCTTTTAAACACCTCCAGGAATAGGAATTCAACCACTTCTCTGGAGAGGTTGTTCCATTGTTTGGTAACCATTTCAGTGAAGAATTTTCTTTCAATGTCCAACCCAAACCTCCCCTGGCACAACTTGAAGCCATTTCCTCTCATCCTATCACTTGTAACTCGTGAGAAGAGACCAGTCCCCACCTGGCTCCAACCTCCTTTCTGGTAGTTGTAGAGAGCGAGGTCTGCAAGCCTCTTTTACTTCAGGAGCCTTTACTTCAGGCTAAACAACCCTAGCTCCCTTGGCCACTCCTTGCAAGACCTGTTCTCCAGACCTTTCACCAGCTTTGTTGCCCTTCTTTGGACCAACTCCAGCAACTCAATGTCCTTCTTGTAGTAAGGATCCCAAAACTGAGCCCAGTATTTGAGGTGTGCCTCAACAGTGAGAGTACAGTGGGACAATAACTGCCCTGGTCCTGCTGACCACACTGTTCCTGATTCAAGCCAGAATGCTGTTGGTCTTTTTGGCTACCTGAGCACACTGTTGGTTCGTATGCAGCTGGCTGTCAAACAACATCCCGTGTAGGAAACATTTTTTTCAGGTGGTGACTGGGGAAGCTCTGAAAGTGCATAGAAGCTCCATATCCCAACCCCAGGCCTGTCAGACTGTCAAGGTCAGGGCTGTCTCCTCAACAGCTCAGCGTTTAGGTGGAGGGTGAGCTTCCCTGCGTAACCCCATGCTCAGAAACACCACAAAACATGGCCAGATTTTACAAAGAGCTCAGCTTGTCCATGTGCACTGTGCTCTGAAGATGTCATCACAACTGTTCCAGTGGAAAATGAGAGGTTAAAAATCTGCTCCTGGGCCAGAGTGCTGGGCTTTTGAAACCATACTCTGAAAGGCAAATCTGATGTTGAGGGCCTCTTTGGCCTTGGGTGAATCATTTAACACCCACATAAACATACAGAGATACACAGCTCCTCCCCATGCCACAAGCCTGTTACCTACTCATTACATTAAAATCACTCTTGACTGCCTTACTTGGTCCTCACTGTGGGTGCTGAATTCTTAGAAATCTGGCCCTGAGCTATTTTGGATTGGCCCTGTAGAGCACAGCAGGAAAGACAAACCTCAGCTCATGCACAAAAGGGGGCAGATCTTGACTGATTCACAGGAGCCTCAAGCATGGAAGGAAAGAGGAAAGTTCTCTTTCTTCACTGCTTCTGGTTTATTTTGAGTCTTTGCTGAGTGGAGCCTTTAATCTATGCTGAGTGCAGCTTTTGTGAAGGGGTCTTAAAGGTTTGGAAAGATATCAAGGGACACAGGCATCACCAGAGATTGAAATAATAGCCTGCATTATAGCTAGCCATAAAAGAGCAAGCTTTTCTGAGTGTGATACTCAGATGGAGCAGATTCAGCTATTAGTGCCTTTCCTGCACTACGTTTCCCACTTTGACCACTACAAGCATCTCCCCTGTGCATGTTCCTCAGGATCTCTTCTGCAATGGAATATAAGCTGTGAAATCAGAGACTCATAGAATTGTTTTGGTTGGAAAAGACCTTTAAGATTATCGAGTTCAACCATTTAACCTATCACCACCATGGACATTAAACCATACCCCAAGTGCCATGTCTACATACCTCCAGGGATGGTGACCCCTCCACCTCTCTGGTCAGCCTGTTCCAATGCTTGACTGTCCCTGGAGATATTCAGGGTCAGGCTCAATGGGGCTCTGAGAAACCTGATGTCCCTGCTTACTGCAGGAGGTTTGGACTAGCTAACATCTACGGGTCACTTCCAACCCAGTGCATTCTATGACCCTTTCAGTAAATAATTTTTTCCTAATATCCAGTGTAAAACCCTGGCACAACCTGAGGCCATTTCTTCTCAATCTATCCCTAGTTACATGGGAGAAGAGACCAACACCCAAAGCCCCATAGGTCTCATTTTGCTTTCAAAGCAGCTAAAGTAGAACATTGCATATTTCAGTCCGCAGAGGAGGGAGAGAGCACAAGTACTTCACACCTAAATAACTAAAAGCTTCTAGTGTGACACAAAGGCAAACTTCACTAACCTTTAATTTTCCCCACTTCTTAACTGCACACAGATCCAATGAAATCAAATGAGATAATCCCAGCCTGGTGCAGCCTGGAAGCAGAGGTGAAAACCTCCCAGAGCTCACGCAAGCAGAAGAGAGCTCGGACGTTGTCGACTTCCCCCTCAACTATTTCCAAATAAAACACTTTTGTTGCTTGGCTGCTCCTGCCAAATGAGCTAACAATAAAAGAAGGAACTTGCAAGCCTTTATCCACAGGAAAAAAAAAAAAAAAAGAAGAAGAAGAAGAAGAAGGGGGGAAAAAAAAAACAGGAAAAAGAAGTTAAGGATCTTTGGAAGGGGGGGGGAAGGGAGGAAAAAAAAAGGAAAACCCCCCTGAAAAACTATAGGCCATTTCCTCTGCCTGGAGTAAATCAGCCCAAGCCCAGCTCTGTTGCTTTACCCCAGGCAAATTGTGGGCCTGGTGCTACTCTGCATTTCTCAGGGGTAGGGGGTGGTCTCCACTGGAAGATTGCAACACTGCAGGATACTTTTCCATATTAAAAAGGCGCTTTTTAGCGTTTTGTCTATTGCCAGGTTTTTGGGTTTATTGAAGACTCATTTGGCAGAGCCACCCTGGAAGAACAATACAGATGTTTTATGGAGAAATAAACTGGGACTTGGGCTGGATTCTTTCATGCTGGATTCCACCTAATTTGGAGGGAGGAATAGCTCATTCAATGAAGGGTGCAATCAAAACCTGTATGAAAAGCCAACATGCCCTGGGCAAAGGGAACAGGAGATACACTGCCCCTCTCTGCTTCAGCAGCCAAGTAAACTCTGGTCTCTGTAGACCAGCAAAATCCTCCCTTCTCATATACCTCTTCAGCCAGGGAATCAGAGCATCATGTCTTTGTCATGCTTTCCCCTCCATATCCTTACCTGAGTCTCTTGGAGACTTGTCAGAGAGAAGTGGTGCCCTCTCAACCAAGAAGGTTCCTTACAGACTAGATCTACCACCTCTTTATGAGGAGAGGATCCTGTGGAGACGATCCTGTGGAGACAAGTCTTTGTAATCCCTTTCTCAGCAGAGGCCCATAGCATTTTTTCAAATGGTAGCTCCTGAAGCACCTAGAGATCATGGAATCACAGATTGGTAGGGGTTGGATGGGACCTCTGGAGGTCATATAGTCCAACCCTCCTGCTAAAACAAGTTCACTTAGAGCAGGTTGCACAGGATTGCATCCAGGTGGGTTTTGAAAGTCTCCAGAGAAGGAAACTCCACAGCCTCTCTGGGCAGACTGTTCCAAAATGATGTATGACCTTCACTCATGAAAGATTCCAAGGGAAGGATTGTTTGTCAGCTGCTTCTTCTCACCCAGTCCTTCTGCTAATGAAAACATCCAACCTGATTTACTACCTAATCCACTTTGTTTAGTCTCCACTCCATATACACCAAAAGGAACACAGTGTGAGTACCTGTTAAACCGTGACAACTGTCATCTACAGATGTGTTTGCCCACCTCCACAGCAATGCTAAGTGCTTTCTGTCTTCTAGGTCAAATCAAACAAAAGGAAAGTCACAGAATCACAGAATCATTTATGCTGGAAAAGACCTTTAAGATCATGTAATGCAACCATTAACCTAACACTACCAAGTCCACTACTAAACCATGTCCCACAGTACCATGTCTACATGTCTTTTAAATACCTTCAGGGATGATGATCCAATAACTTCCCTGGGTAGCCTGTGTCAGGGCCTGACAAGCTTTTCAGGGAAAAAGTTTGTTCTAACATCCAATGTAAATTTTCCCTGGTGCTACTTGAGCCTCTTTCCTCTTGTCCTGTCACTCGCTACTTGAGAGAACGCTCACCTGGCTCCAGCCTCCTTTCAGGAAGTTGTGGAGAGCCAGATAGTCACCCTCTGCCCCCCTTTTCTCCAGGCTAGAACAACCCCAGTTCCCTCAGCTGCTCCTCACAGAACTTGTTCTCTGGACCCTTCACCAGCTTTGTCGTCTTTATCTGGACCCACTCCAGGACCTTGATAGCATTCTTGTAGTGAGGCTTTTCTCTTTTCTTTGGCTTCTTTCTTACTTCACATCACACCATCCCTTCAGATCTTTTTATAAAGCTCAACACCTTGCTCAGCAAAGCATAGGAAGAGAGACATTAAGTGTGACACTGACATACTTTCCTTCAGATTATTAAAAGTAGCCAGATGTTCAGAGCTATGCTATAGAAATGTCCACAGCAGAAAACTCCAAAAGTGAAATACTGGAACAGAATTTACACCAGTTCCTAATGACAGGGTTGCAGGGAACTGCAGGGTACCAGAAAATAACACACAGCCTAGCAGATCCATTGATAGTTGATAATTTCAGTTGGTAAGTCAAGGGATTGGCAGACAGAAAAGTGTTTTCAGGAATTCCTTTGGGCCAGCATCTACCAAGGTAGATGAGGCTGGCTCTGATCCAGCAACATCCTTAAGGACATGCTGAACTTTAACCCTGGATAAGCCACCAAAATCAGCAGAACAATCAGCATGCTCATATCTCACAAACATTCAAGTGCCTGCTGATTCAAGGCAAGATGGTGTGGTGCTTTGTAAAAGTGGGTGCCAGCAGTGAAAGGAGCCCACTTTTCCAGATGGAGGGTTCAGTTACCAGCACCTGCTCAGGCTGTGTGGGGTCCGTGCAACAGGCTGCGCTCAGGGATTGAAATCTCTTCTGCAACCATTTTTACCTTCATCTAATTTACTTGCCTCTCTTTTGAAGTCAACCACCAGCTGTTCGAAAGCACCTGTGAAATCTACCCTGGTACAAGTGGCTGGAGACATTCCAGCTAGCTCTTCTAGAGCCTTCTTTTCATTGCCATCTCTCAATTTCTCTTTCTCTTTGTCTTTTTGAACAGAATATGGGGGGGCTTAACATGTGTTGGGAAATTCACTCTAGAGGATAGATAGGTTTGTGTAAGCTAGAGATGCTCAGCTCTGGAGCAGAAATGGCCACAGTTAAGGCACAGATGGAAGGTCCCTTTGACCCCCACATAAAACTTATTCAGAGAGGGCGGCAAGGGATACAACAAATACAAGGGGGTGAGTTTGCCTAGCAGTTGAAAGTAATAATGCTGATGCTGTAACTGCTACTCCAGACCTACATCCTTAATTTTTAGTCACCAATGAGAAAACTAACAAGTCCCAGCTCATTTCTGGCTATTTCATTTCCTCTTTATCTGATGAACACAGTGATAACCAGTGCTATGCTGTGAAATACACAATTTTTAGCCAGGCCTTCCTTTGTGGTCTCTGCATTTACATTAACCTGGAAGTACTAATCAGGTCCTGTAGCCACCCAGGGACATAAATCAAATCAAACACCCAGAAGATATGCACTGCACTCAGACTCAGCACACAGAAACCTCGGGATTGAGTGCAGTGTCCATTGGCTGGACCAGATTAATCACATACACACTAAGGCAGTCCAAACATAAAACATCTGATTCCCGCCAACCTCTAACTACACAAACCTGAGCAAACACTAAAGCACCCTGAGACACAAACAGCTTACTGCCCTTACCAAATATGAAGTGAGCCCCTTGAAAACAAGGTCCTGTCCAGGTAAGGAAAATTCCTAGCCACAAAAAGACTTCTGATATGATTAGTGGTCTAAATCACACGGAAAGTGAAGTCAGTCAAGGCTCATCACTCCCCAGGAAACAACCTCCAAGGTCCATATCCTCTAAGCCTAGGTGTTACAATCCTTTCCACAAACATGCCAAAACTTGTTCTTATAACAAGGTGTTATTTGTCCCCAGCTCCTACAGGAAGGCTGTTTCAGAATTTCCCTGATCTGCATAGTCACAAACCTTCCTCTGATTTGAACCTAGTGTACTCAGGCCAATTTGTACCCATTTAGCCTTGTGTTCTTTGGCTTCCATAGTTTACTTTCTTGGCTGATGCTTACCACTTTGATGGATAAATATGTAACTATTATCCTTCTAAGTTTTCTTTTGTCTAGGCTAAAAACTTCACTCTCTCATTCTTCTCTCAAAGAACAAGCTCTCAGCACCTTCACGAGCCCTTTCTGTATGCAGCCCGGGTCAAACACACCTCAAGAACATGGGGATCACAATTGTTCATAGGATGCCACACAAGGCTAATCAGTTCCTGGGAAATGACATACCTTTCTTCTCCAGGAAGAAACAACTCTTGGGGTATATTTGAAGTTGTGCTTACCTCCTTCAGAGCCCACTCTGTGGCTGAGCTATCCACACATGTCTCTTCTCCCTTGTCAGCTGACAAGGCTCTAGTTCATAGTGGAAATTCTTCTTACTCCCTAGACTCGTGACTTTGCATTTTGCACTACTGGATTTCATCTCATTTCTATTACTCCAGCCTTCAAGGTCATCTGGTTCTTTCGGTATGGCATGCCTCCCAAGTTTGTGTCATCAGCAGACTCCAGCAACACTCAATGTTTTGTGCCAAGGTCATTCACAAAAATATTAAATAAGATCCGTCCCCGAGACGAAACCTTAAAGAACTCCACTCATCTGCCCAGCCAGACGCTTTCCCTTTCAATGCTACTTCTTCTTGTTGCTTAGTCAGCTCTTCAAGGGTCTTAAAAGTACTCATTCTAACCTCTACTTTATGTGATAAACATGCAAAAGGCACAACATCAGATGATTTACTGATGTCCCCATAGGTAAGAGTCATTGCATTCCTCTTGCCTAGGAAGTCCAACTATCTAATCCAAGAAAACTGCCATTACTTTTCCATGGACTCACATAAGTTCTTCAGGATGCCATTTCTTTCTGCCTGTGACTTTGCTTGACATCTACTTCCCTCAGGAACCACAGTTCTGCTGGCCTCAATGGAGACCTCCCCACGTAAGCACCCTCGTGCCAGCTGGCCCATGGCTGTGGAGGTTATTTCCCTCAGGAGCACAACCACTATGAACCTCAGCGCTACCACCGTGAAAGGAAAATAAAACCCAAATACAGCCTTACCCTTACAGAGACTGAACTCTCCCAGACCAACATTCCCAAGTAAACCAGCTCATAGCGAGCCAGTTTTTGCATGACGACTAAGGCATGATAAGAATGGTTCATCTTGCTGCTGGGCAAGATCTTACACCTGCCCTACCAACTCTGTACTGCCTGGTTCACAGAATGGTAGGGATTGGAAGAATCATAGAATGGCTTAGGGAACTTAGAGATCATCTACTCCAACCTCCCTGCCATGGGCAGGGATGCCTCTCAACTAGACTTGGTTGCTCAAGGCCTCATCCAACCTGGCCTTGAACATCCCTGGGGGGGAAGCATCCACAATGTCTCTGTACAACCTATTCTGAAGTCTCACCACTCACATAATGAAGAACTTCTTCCGGAGATCCAGTCTAAACCTAGTATCCCTCAGCTTAAAACTACGCTCCCTTGACCTATCACTAGACACTCTTATGAAAAGTCCCTCTCCAGCCTTTCTGCAGGTTCCCTTCAGATATTGGAAGGCAGCTGTGAGGTCCCTTCAGAGTCTTCTCCAGGCTGAACACCCGCAGCTCCCTCAGTCTATCCACATAGCAGAGGTGCTCCAGCCCTTGGATCATCCTTGCGGCCCTCCACTGGAAGGGATCTCTAGAGATCATTAGTCCACCCCCCCTGCCAAAGCAGGCTCTCCTAGGGCAGGCTACACAGGAATGCATCCAGGTGGGTTTTGAAAGTCTGCAGAGAAAGAGACTCCACAACATGTTCCTAGGAATCACTGTGGTATTGAGCGTTAACATTAACACGGTTAAATTAACATTGTTAAAGCAGGAAGCGGGTACCATGAATGAAAGAGGCTGAGCTGCTGTGATTTTACCTAATGTCATAACAAAGAGAGATGTGGTTTGATGCTTGCACACATAAATGACTTCATGTACTAGCATTTTACTATTGACAAAATCCAATAACTCTAGCACAAACTTGTGCCTATTTTTGTCTCATCTTAAGCAGCGAGGAAAAGAAAATGACATCAGCCCGAAGGGAATAAAGGTTATGTTAACTTTCCTTTGATAACACTGGGAAACAAGCAGCATGCCATTCGGGATTCATTGGTATTCAGTGTAATAAACACAGTTCCCGATGCATGTATGTGATCATAACGAGCCCTGTACAAAGATGACACTGTAATTTGGGAACAAGGCAAACACAAGTGATGTAGTTCAAAGCTCCGCCGCACTCACTGGGTTTTTTGTTTGGTTTTCTGTTTTGTTTTCAACCAACCTGCCCACAAAAGCAAGGATAGCCTGAAGGGTTGCCCCAGCTGAAAAGCATCTGCAGTGATCCCAGCTGACCTTTCTTTCTGATAACACCCCGCCAGCCTTTTAACAGAGGCCTGAGCTGAGTCAGAGGTGAAACAGATAAATGACTGAAGATCCAAATGTTTTCTCAACAGGCAAGTTCCCACATGCGCAATTTTCTTTTCCTTCGTGAAGAACAAGAGGGGGAAAAATTGCAAGTGATTAGCTAATGAACATCTGGTTTGCTTTATTTGTGCTTCCTTGCAGCCAGGGGTTGCATTTACTAATTTTTATTTCCTACTAAAAACAAAATTGGAGCTTTTCTTTCTTTTTTTTTTTGGCTGAGGCCTGTAGAGGAATAGGCTTCTCACAAGTGTGGCTGTTCTTTCCACCACTGTGATTACCTGGCCCACATGCCACGTCCTGTGTGGTTACCTTCTGTCCTGAACTTTTCATGTGGTTTGACATGTCTTTAATTTAGACAATCAGACCACGTCTAACCTGAAACAAAAACACTCTTTGGAGTTCTTGAGCCCTTTTTGAATTCTACAGATGTCAACCCAGCAGGATGCAATGTCAGACTGTTAATTATGTGTGTAAACAGGGTTAGTGGTAATTATATACTAAACACAAATATTATCTGATGTAAATATAGATTGATTGTGCTCTTGCACTACTGACTGCTAAAAATGGCCGATTTAAGGCCCAGCTCTGCACTGACTTTGGATTTGGACAATGTCATTAATTCACACTGACCTGCACGTGCTTGCTTCAGCTCCTGATTTCACCTCTCTCCTGGTTTATTTCAGAGGCTTTCAGAGAACTGAATATTCAGCCTTGCACAGGAATAACCAGAGATGGTTTTTATGGACAAGCACCTAAGAAGAATATAATGACTTCAAGGTTTGTTCTCCCTCCACATCACAGAAATCCAGTTTTCCAAGAGGCCTTAAGCACTCACTTTATTCTTCCCAGCTTCAAATAGGTTCCCAGAATCTTTTGCTGCTTTGGGGAATTACAGCCTTTCTTTGCATGGTCATCTCATTTCAGAGGCAGCAGTGACTCCTACATTGTTTACTGTTGCCCAGGATTGAAGAAGGGGTTAAAGAAATAAATTGCTAGCCATAAACCCTTTAAAAATGTGTTATCTTGCTCCCACTCCCACAGATTTACCTTCCACTTACTTTACCAGTAGGTTGCTACTCTAGTCTGCCTTCCCTGCAGTCACCAAGGCCCCCAACCCTTGATGGTACATTTTTATTTGACAGATTAAACTCAAAAATTATTGAAACATCCATTTATGGTAAATCTTGGAGCCAGATATGGAGCAAAGCTGCAGCAGGGTAAACCTGGAGGGACTTTCATGTGACATTTGTAACTGATATCATACTCTACCTCATTTTATCACCCCCATCTTTCTTTATCATCAGGCTGTCCAACCAACTTGTTCTCTAGAGAAGGATCATAAACCCACAGGTAATTGCAGGATGGCCACACAGACAGTAAAAATAAAGAGCCTACAGATGGGTAGTTCAAAGAGAGATCTCTCAAAAAAACACCAAACCACTGGAAGGAGCCAAGCTGGGTCTCATTTGTGGATGCACCAAGCATCTCTAAGTTTCTTTAAAACCAGCAATAGCTGCAATATGCAGCGCCTATCAAAATCAGGCATTTGCCCACAAGTGCGGCTTTTGAAAGGAGTGATTTACTTCAGAACTGAAAAAGAAATAACAGGGCTTTTAGACAGGCTAATAAATGCATGGTCCAGATACTTTTCCAGTAGCATATTTATTGTCCAAGGCCTCCAGTCAGCAGCACACTTAATTTTAAGCACATGCTTAAGTGCTTTACTGAACAAAGCTGAAATGTGGACCTACCAGGCAGCTCAAGCAAAGTACTTTCACATGAGTCATCCTTCATAAGCAATGATAACAACTGAGCTTTTTACCAGTATAGACACAATCCCAGCTTAGAAGCAGCTTTTCTCTCTGCAGCTTAGCAGAGAAGATGGCAACCTTGCAGAAGAAGGGCTTTCCTTGCTCCTCAGGTTGCCTCATATGACCACTGGATGATCACAGAATCATAGAATTATTCTGATTGGAAAGAGACCTCTAAGATCCTTGAGTCAAACTGTCAACCTAAATCCACCATGGTCACTAAACCATGTCCCAGAGTGCCATGTCTACATGTTTCTGAACACCTCCAAGGATGGTGACTCCACCACCACCCTGGGCAGCCTGTTCCAATACTTGACCAATCCTTCAGTAATTATTTTTTTTCCAACTATCTCATCTAAACCTCCCCTGGTGCAACTTGAGGCCATTTCCTCTCATTCTATCACTTGATACTAAGAAGAAGAGACCAACACTCAGGTGATTCAGCATGGAGCCCTAGAAAGGCTTCATCCAGTGCTGCAGGCAACAAGTGGTGGTGCACAGCTTTCAGAACAGGCAGTGCTACTGACTTAAGGAAAGAGAAAGGAGGCAGGCTTAGGGAAAGCTACAAGCACTGTACTGCTATGCCAAGTACTTTGAGGCATCGAACCTCCACAAGGTGAGAGGCTCATCAAAGCCTGACTATTGCTTAGCCCAGCAATACTCCAGCTATTTAGTTTGAGCAACAAGGAAAAGATCCAGGGTGACCACATATATTAGAGATGTGAAGAATCCTCCTTGCCTCACGAATAAGGGAACATTGGTGCCTCTGCAATCTTTAAAAGAGAAAGGAAAATAATTGTAGAATCATTTTGGTTGGAAAAGACCTTTAAGATTATTGCATCCAACCACTATCTAACTCTGCCAAAGAGTGGTGCTAAAATAACCACTTATTGTTGTGTGAGGTGTGCGGTTTCACATGAAACCTGTGGCAGTCAGAAGACTGCAGGGCTTATTCTGATGTAGGAGATAGTTTCAGAGAAATAAAATGTTGACAGCAGATTTCCTACTGTGGTCAGTCACAGCTCCTCAAATAAGACATGAAGCAGGTAGCAGAATTAATTTACTGAGGACAAGAGCTTCAACAATAGTGGTTGACTACCAGCACAAGCAGTCTCACAGACTGGCCATTACCCTGACCTTGCTGGGGTCACTTAGGCAAGAAATTGCCCAACCTGATGTGTCTGGAGATCCCTAGTGACCCTCAGGGTCTGTGAGCTGGCTCTCTTCAGTGAAGTAAGAGAAAGGAGCTACTTGAGCTCTGGGCCTCATGAAGCCTGGATCCATTTAGATTTATTCTTTGTGGATGACTGAATGGAGCTTGTAGTGTGTAAGAAACCAGTGAATCCTCATGGGAAAGAGAAGGGTGTTCCAGCTGAAAGAAAATCATCTACTGTGCATCATACTAAACACAAGAGAGCACACAAAATTATCTCTTTAATCAAAGGGTAGATTCTCCAGTACCCACTTACAGCACACAGTGTTGTAACCTTTTCCTGCTTTTTACTCTCTTCCATCCTCTTATGTTTAACAAGGGTTGAGCTTAACTTTCCCTGTGCTAGGAGGAGTAATGAGGTCTCTCTCTAATCCTGGCCATATCTTTGCACAAAGTTTGAATATTTTTGAGTCTCTCTCAGAGAAACTGGGCTATGGGTGGGGAGTGATAGGGACAAAAAACAGGGATAGGGAATCAGGCACCTGACAGGCACACAGAGCATGACTGCATAAATATTTCCTTTGCTTTAGGAAATCAGGCTAAAAAAATAGTGACCAAAAACGCATGTGTACTTCTTGTCACACTGCAGATTCTTGCTCATTTCACACAACACTGTAACCCATTGGACATATGGTAGTGTTTGGAGGGCTTGACTACAACAAAGTTCATGCCAGGCTCCCCTCATACGCACTGAGAAAACAGTTCTTTTGTGCACAAAAGTTGACAAAATTTTCATTTCAGAAATGAAAATTTCTGAATCAACAAAACATTTCTCAGAGCTACAAAGATGTGCAGAAACTTAACACAAAATTGCAAAAATATTTGGGTTGGAAGGGACCTGTGAAGGTCATCTAGTCCAATGTCCCTGCAGCCAACAGGGACACGTGCAACTAGAGCAGGTTGCTCAGAGCCCCGAACAACCTCACCTGGAATAGTTTCAGGTATAGGGCATCTACCACTGCTCTGGGCAACCTGGGCCAGTGTCTCATCACCTTCAGCATAAAAATTCCTTCCTTCTCTCTGGTCTGAATCTCATTCTTTTAGTTTAAAAGCATCACTCATTGTCCAGTCACAACAGGCCCTGCTAAAAATGTCTGTCCCCAGCTTTCTTATCAGCCCCTTTAAGCACAGGCCACAAAAAGGTCCCCCTGGAGGATCCTTTCTCCAGGTCAGAAAACTCCAACTCTCTCAGCCTGTCCTCAATGCAGAGGGGTTCCAGCCCTCACATAATTTTTTATGCCCACTTCGTTGCTATTTATTTCAACAGGAATCAAGGTACATAGTCTTCTTTGCAGAACTGGGCTTCAGCAACCTATCCAGAGGCATCCTGGAAGTCTGAGAGAAAACAGCTCTTGCACATGTTGGTTCAAAGACTTAACTGCAAGTGCAGAACTTTTTCTGAGCCAGTCATGTCCAGCACACCTGAGCTGCAGAAATTTTATGAACACTCAAGCACTAGTGTGGACTCCTGCAGAGCAAATCTGATCCTTGTGACAATTTTCTCTGTTCAGTTCTAGAGACCACATGGGAGCAGTCTGAGAGTCCCAAAAGAGTAGCCAGGTATAGAAGCCCTGTTCTCAATGCTCTAGAAACCATTTACAGCTGCCTCCTGTCTGTCCTGGTTTTGAAAGCCATACAAGACATGCAGGCTGCTCAGTGAGCCTGGCCCAAACACTTCTGCCTGAACTGATTTTCGAGCCTTCCTCCCACATGTGAATGGCAACCACAGGAAATAACTTCCCTGGGACCAGTGATGGATATGACTATGGGATCACAGAAACACACAGAATGATAGGGGTTGGAAGGGACCTCTGGAGATCATCTAGTCCAACCCCCAGTGCCAGAGCAGGTTCACTTAGAGCAGGTTGAACAAGACAGCATCCAGATAAGTTTTGAATGACTCTAGAATAGGAAACTCCACCACCTCTTTGGTCAGCCTGTTCCAGGGCTTCACCACCTTCATCATAAATTCCTCCTCACATTTAGATGGAACTTCCTATGCTTTTGCCCATTACCTCTTGTCCTGTGGCTGGACACCACTGAAAAAAGCCTGGCCCCATCCTCCTCACACTCACCCTTTAAGCATTTGTAAGCATTGATAAGATCCAGCCCCCCATCAGTCTTCTCCAGTCTAAAAAGTCCAAGACAAGTTAATCGGACAGATATTCTAGACTCCTAATCATCCTGGTAGCCTTGGGCTCCAAAGGGCTCAAGAAGGATGGGGAAGTCAGGCCTTTCCTCTCCAACTGGGAGCTCCAAAACAAGAGGCTTGCACATTGTCCTGGCTCTCCCTTTCTTTGTGATGCTAAGCCAAAGGGTTTGCAGTCCTCTGTAGCTGCCATAAGAAGCAAGGAGACAGTTTGTAGTGTTAGTAGCCATTTAAAATGTCATGCACTAGAGCCTGCATCCAGTGTATATCCATGGAGAGCAGAGACCTCAAACAGAGGTTCCTGCACAGGTTTCATAGGGTGATTGACTAAATGAGTGGAGGGAAGGAGGAATTACTCCAACAGGCAACAGGAGATTTGGATTTTCATTTCATGCATAGTTGAAGCTCCTCTCCCAGTATGCATACACCAGGAGTCCACTTCACTGGTGCTGTAAAACATGGGACTGAAAAACAGTTGTTTTAAAAATTAACAGCCTCTTTAGCAGAGAACAAACACTACAGACCACAGAACTCTATTTTCCTCAGCTTCAGTAAGGAAGGCCTGAGCTTGTCTGGTTTGTCAGGTCACTTCTCTGTTGCCCACACACTGCTGAAGCACATGTATAAGGGGCTGAGACTCAGTGAGTGTTACAGACATCACTTCATAGCACCAAGGAGGTGTTCAAGGGCACCTCAAGGGCACAGAGGTTTCCAAGGCAAAGCAAGTAAAAAAGTTCTTCCTAGTTCATATGGCTTGTGGATCAGAGCTTTATGATCCTAACTCGGTGCCTCAGCTCCCAGACAGCAGGGCCAAGGAGTGATCCCAGAACTCCCAGCCCCCATTAAACCCTCTGAAACTTAAAGATTTGCAGAGTTTACTTGCAAAGCCTTTTAGAAGCAGAGACGAGTAAACAAGAGTGAAAAGTTAAACAAAGGAAATACATTTATGCTTGTACTGTTTTCAAGTTTATGCAAACAATCCATTTCTAAAGCTGTCACTGACACTCCTGGCACGTTCTCATTCCCCAGCTCAGAGTCATGTTGGGAACTGAAATCACAAGCATTTCTAAGATGCTTTGGGCAAAATACCTCCCTCGGTTCCACCAGCTGAAAATCAGTGAAGTCCACTGCAGCCACAGTGCCATGACCACACCCTTGTTCATGGGTTGATTCTGGAAGAGGAGGGAGAAAGGTCTGAACTTCTCTGGCCACACTGGCTATGGAAGAAATGGGTACAGAGTTAGCCAAATGAGTTATGAAGGTCAGTTTAAGACATAACAGCAGGAAATCATCAAGCAGAGCAGGAATTAGAAAATATTACTTTCTAGCTGCTCAGGCAGTAAGTGGTTCTGCCACAAATGTAGCCTTTTGCTCATGACTTGACCCAAGGGAAGGAGACATGGACAGCCTGCTCTCCATTAGCACTGCTCACCAAGCTCCACACAGGAGGGCAGGGCACTCTGCTAGACCCAAGTACTGCCATGAGAGTCGGTGTAGTGGGTTCCTTTCTCAGCAGCTGCTGAAGGGCATTTTCCTCCTCACACTACTTTAGCTTTGGATGTTGAATTCTGAAAACTGCACACCATCCAGTAGAGGGGAGTATGAAAGGGTGGGGTTCTCATTTGCAAAGATAGGCCTGTCCACCCAATAATCCTCAGCACCACAGAGGAACTTTGCTTCTGCCTTTTAACAGCAGGATTGGTGAGGAGTAGGGCCAAGGGAGCAGCCAGGGCCTCACTCTCAGAATCACAAACTGGTGGAGGTTGGGAGGTGGTATCAGCTGAGATCTGACATGCTGGGAAAAGGTCCTTTACCAGATGCTTAGCACAATGGAATCCTGGAATCCCAGAATCCCAGAATGGTGAGGATTGGAAGGCACCTCTGAGGATCATCTAGTCCAACTCACATGCTAAATCAGGGTCACCCACAGCAGGTTGCCCAGAATCACAATATCGAGCCAAGTGTGGAATCTCTCCAGAGAAAAAGGTTTCACAACTTCTCTGGGCAGCCTGCTCCTCATCTCCTCCAGTCTAACAGGAGCAAGCAGTGGAACACTGCTATGTTCAGCTGGAACTTCCTGTGTTCCAGTTTGTGCTCATTGCCCCTCGTCCTATCATGGGTGCCCAGTCTGACCCCATCCTCTTGTCCCCCACATTTTAGCTCTTGCTGAGGATTGAGAAGATCCCCCCTTAGGCTGCTCTTCTCCAGGGTAAACAGCCCCAGGTCTCTCAGCCTTTCCTCCTCACAGAGATGCTCCAGGTCCCTCAGCATCTTTGCAGTCTCCAATGAACTCTTTCCAGTAGTTCCCTGTGTCTTTTAAACTGGGGAGCCCAGAACTGGTCACAGACGTAGTCCCACCAGGGTAGAGTAGAGAGTCCTCCCCAGTGTCCTCTTTGCAGCCTTACACCTTGCTGCGCTGGCTTCCAGGGTTAGAGTCCACTGAGGTCAGCAAAGCAACAGTTTCCCCAACTATGTCTCCAAAAGTAGCATTGGTTTATTTCAAAGTGAGGGCATGCACCTTCAGGACAGGCAGCACAAGCTGTGCCTCAGCTCAAAGAGCACAGTTGCCATTCAGACGCCTCCTCACCCTTTTTTCCTCCCCTCTATTCAGCTGGATGAGACAGCAAGTTTAACAGCTGATCCATCTGGAGGAAAGCCTACAAAGTTAATTTCTAGCTTTGAGATGGTTACTGGTAATTGTAGGTAATTTCAAATATAATTGCAATTGAGTTGAAAAAGCTCTGTTTGCAATGTTTATGCTCATCACTCTAATTTAAGACCTCGAAAGCTGGATATGCTGCTCTTCAATACACACCCATTTTTCATCTTCCTGATTTTACCACCAGTGATCATAAAAACAGCCCCAGCAAACCACAGTCTGCAATGCAAGACAAATGTTTGAGAAGCTGCATATAAAGTTTCAAGCAAAGCTGCTTGAAGGTTAACAACAGAACATGTTAATGATTATCAAATAGACAAGGGAAGCCACAAAGAGCTTCCAACACAGAAATGCGAGAGCCCCTCAGAATAAGTGGTGGCTAACCTTGTTTGGAAGAATACTTCTCTTCAAAGAAATGGAACTGTTGCATGTCACAAATATGTCCACATGTCCTTTTAATACAGGAATAATTACCCATAGCATGTTTGTTAGTGGAAAAAGCAAAGGTCTCCAATTACTTACACATAATAAAACCTGCGTTGTTTACCATTAATGAGTTATAGGAGACTGGTAATAAGTAAGTGTTGTAACAAACCTTAGTACCCAGACCTACAAACTGCTCTTAATGTCTGCAGTTTGGTAGCATCTAGAGGCCCCTGGTAAAATCTGTGACGCTGAGCCTGCTCCAGAGCAAGAATCATAGAATCATTATAATTGGAAAAGATCTCTAAGATCATCAAGTCCAACTGTCAACCCAACACCACCATGCCTACTAAACCACAGAATTAAGGAATCATAGAATAGCAGAATTGTTTCAGTTGGAAAAGACCTCTAAGGTCATTCAGCCATTCACCTAACCACTGTGGCTATTAAACCACATCCCAAAGTTTCATGTCTATGCTTTTTTTTGAACATCAGCAGTGATGGTGACACCAACACTTCCCTGGGCAGCCTGTTCCAATAACTGACCACCCTTTCAGTGCAGAAATTTTTCCTAATATCCAACCTAAACCTCTCCTGGCACAACTTGAGGCTGCTTGAGAAATAGCCCCTGCTCTGAAACACATGAAAGATGGGATATGTGGAGTGAAAGGATTCAAACCCCTGGGCAGAGTGACTCAAACCCCACAAGTATTTCCAGCAAGCACACCAGTGAGGGACACATTGAAGGTGGCCCTGCTGCTCCCTCCATGATATTCCTGATGTGTGTAGCCATGTGGGTGGAAAGCAGACAAGAGAGAGCAAAACCAAAGGTTGCACTTATGGCACTGGATGCACTTTGGCACTCACCAAAAAGACTGCAATATGCTCACAGTCTGGGGACTCAAGTGTGGCCATTTTAAAAGCTAGGCTACACCCTTGGAAGTTAAACCCAACAGCTGTGTGCTGGCTTATACACACTTAAAATATCTGAGTTTTAAAAATTACACTTGGCTTTCTACAGTTGACCAAACTGCATTGTAGTTTTAAGCTCTTTAGTGGCTAAAGCCATATCTGCCAAATCTGTGCATGTGTCTAAGTATCCCTCTCCATATCTCTATCCATAGCTAGTGTCTGTGAACGTGGGCCTGCCTGGAAAAAAAACAAACCAAAACACCAACCACAACACCTTATCTTGCTATAGACTCAGCTCAACAACCCAAGACAGTGAAAGCAACTATTTAAAGCTGGAACTACTCAGGAAATGGCTTGTTTTCCCCTGAAAAATGTAGAGGAAAACAAAAAAAACTTTTCCTCAACCTTTTCCTACTTTTTGTTTTACAATGAAAAAGTGTCTTTTCTTAAACTGGTTGGTTGGTTGGGGGGGGTGGTGTTGTGTGCATGTGTTTGGGGTTTTTGGCTTTGTGTTGGGTTGTTTGTTTGGGGTTTTTTTTGGGGGGGAGGGGGTTTGGCAGCCATGGAACCATTTGAAAACTCTTGCACCAGAAAATTATCCAATGAAGATTTGAGTCCTTGTTTATTTTAATAAAAGCCACAAAGGTAGCCCTCTTTGCAGAGCTAGGTCTGAAGTGCTGGACTTAAAAAAACCTCTGCATAACATGTCTGAAGCAAGCTCTAAATCCTTGCCTTGCTAATGAAACAGACTTATTTTAACTTCTCAGTAAGCTGCTTTATATAGAGAGGGATGCAGCTGTGGGATTACTGGTAGGTGCAGCACACAATTTGTAGCTGTGCACCACTTGACCCAAGATGAAAGTTGCTTCAGGCAGTGTTAGCTGCTCCTTTGTTCATAGGCTCATTTTCCTGCTTACTTCTGTTTCTTCACTCAAAGAAGGAGGCATTTAGAACAATTTAAGACCATCTCCTTAGGATCTAATAAAGTCCCAGTTATGCCTTCTTAGGTGGAAGAGTTTACTAAAGATGAAGGACTTTAAGGAAATCAAATCACAGAATCACACAATGGTGGGCGCTGCAAGGGACCTCCCCTGCTAAAGCAGGGTCTCCTAGAGAAAGTTGCCCAGGATCACAATGTCCAGGCAGGTTTGGAATCTCTCCAGAGAAGAAGACTGCACAGCCTCTCTGGGCAGCCTGCTCCAGGCCTCCAGCACCCTCATAGCAAAGATTTTTTTTCCTTATGTTCATATGAACCTTCCTTGGTTCCAGTTTGTGCCTGTTACTGAGCACCACTGAAAAGAGTCTGGCCCCATCCTCTTGACACCTGCCTTTTAGCTATTTAGAAGATCCCTAAATGAACAAACCAAAAGAAAAATACGAAACTAATGAGTTCCATGGCAGCCTTGCAAGTCAGCAAGACTCCTCCAGACTTGTGCAGGAGGAAGCCCAAGTTCCTTCTCCAAAATAACACTCTGATCTCACAGGCATTAAACTCTGCCCTTTCCCAGCCATTTTAGCTTGATGTGTTAGACCCACAACCCCATCCAATCATCCAGAAAATATGGGAAAAGAAAATACTGAAAGACTTACTCTCAGGACTAATGTTGGTGGCCACCAGGACTCAGCAAGAAAAAAGCCCTCAACCACTTCACTCTCACTGAACTCTAGTTCTTGCTCTGCAGGAATCAAGGGCCAGCAGTTCCAAATACTTCCAGTCTTTTCCTTTGGATGTGCATTTTTTTTGCTGCGCTGCCTGTGACTGTAACATCACATAAGGCTTGACTGAGGAGGCAAAATAATAAGGGGGGAGGGTCTCAGAAACATGGTAATGAAAGGCAGCTGCATGCAAGACATTACACTCTAGCTCTAAGAATAACTATTAATTGTTTGCATGGGTCAAATAAAATAGCTCCTATGAAAAATTAATATCAATTGGAGGCTAATGAGGGGCTGGTTAAACACAGCAGAGAAATAACAGCAAGGGAGAGAAATCCAAGACCTTGATTCTGAGAGCCTGGAGTGACCAAAAGGGATGGTGAAACTGAGACAGTGAAGTCTGATCCTAAGGAGCTTGGCTGGTTATGTTTATTAGTTAAGTTCATGGGTCACCTTTGTGTTATTTAAGGGTGTCTGGAAAAGCCTGCAGTGTTATTCAAGTTGAAAGGGCATAAGGAGCACTGAGGTAAATCAGACTCTTTTCCTGGGAGGACTCTGGAACAGGTTAACAAGTAAAAAAAATATGGAAAAGGGATTTTTTTTTTTAGGGGGGGGGTGTCAGTGTTGTGCATACTGAATGCCTGATAAATATCCCTCTGAGAACAGAGAGAGCAGAGCAGCTCACCAACTTGTTTCCCCCTTTTACAGAACATGCTGTCTTCCCATCCAGGCTGAAGGCACTTTTTTGAGGTGATAGAGCAGCGGAACAGGCTGCCCAGAGATGGGGCCAGACTCGTTTTAATGGTGGTCAGCAACAGGGCAAGAGGCAACAGGCACAAACTGGAACCAAGGAAGTTTCATCTGAACATAAGGGAAAATTCTTTGCTGTGAGGGTGCTGCAGCCCTGGAGCAGGCTGCCCAGAGAGGTTGTGGAGTCTCCTTCTCTGGAGAGATTCCAAACATGCCTGGACATTGCGATCCTGGGCAACTTGCTCTAGAAGACTCTGCTTTAGCAGGGGATTGGACTAGATCATCTCACGAGGTCTCTTCCAACCACACCAGTCTGTGATTCTGTCACCTGTGATCCAAAGAATAATCTCAATCCATCCACAGGGGGCTAATGAAAGCAGAGGAAAAAAAAACAGCTAGAACAAACCTACCCCCTTGGTTCACATATTTGCCCAGGTTGTCATCGTGCACAGTTGTAAAATCATAAAGACAAACCTGAAGCTCCCAGCCTACCAAGCACTCATAAACTCAAATGAAAGGCTGAAGTCTCAAAGCAAGAACAACAAAATTAACCTTCTGTAAAGGGTACATCTCTTCCCCTTCTCCTAAGCTACAACAGCACAATAAAATGCAGGACAAAAATATCCCAGCCCAGATACTGCTGACACTTCTGTCAAAGACTGCTAGACCAGCAAATACAAGACCTGAAAGATGGTCTCACAGTATGCTCTTCAGCATCCCAGCATGGTTGAGGAAGCAGCAGCTCAGTAGTCCCAGTGTGCCTCATTAAGCAGTATTCTGGTTTGGTCTGACAGAACTGCAGTACCATGAGATAGAAAACCATCTTTTCTTGTGTATTCATGTGCTAGCCATATGCCTGGATGACAGAAGACAACCTGGTACCATGTGCCATCTGAGGGAGACGTTACTCTTCCGTGGTGGAGAAGTATGAAAACAACCAGAGAAGTTCTTGCTCTTTATGAAACCTCCCCATTTCAGGTCTGCCATTTGGTCTGTATAAGGGCAAATGGGTAAGGGATGGGTAATCCCCAGGGAGCACCAGCTAAGTTCCCAGACTGATTTTTCAGATGCTTTGCATTTCACTATGCACGTTGGAATACCAAGAAAAATGACCTTTCTTGGTAGCTGTTCTTCTATTCCTGGAACTTGGCAAAGAGGCGCTCAGTCATGCTAGAGATGCTCTAGTGCTCCACAGGCTAATGGGCCACTCGAAATACTTGGGAAAAATTGAGCAAATGCAGGGCCAAGTAGAAATATTTCTGGCAACGGAGGTCAAATCTAACCTTTGTGAAATGTGTGTCAACAACAGTATTGTTTATTATTACCAGCTACAGCCCTGCATCAACCTTTTTGCTGAGAACTGGTTCTGATTCATATCTCATCTTTGTTGTTCTGCACCACAAACCCATCCTTAGCCTACTGCTCCAGGGACAACAATTAACTCTAGTATGTAACAGTTAATCCACTACATTTAGGATTCTCTCTTTGTCTCAAATCAACTAGAAAGAAATACAACCTTAATCTCAATGCCTTGCACCGAGATTTTGCTGTCTCTTGATGTTTTCCAGTGTATTGCATAGATACACCTGAAATATAGATCTGATTTTAGCTGATTCCTTTATCTGTTACCATAGATATTTGTATTTGCTGTGTACTTTGGGCCACCTGATATACTTGCTGTTTCTGATTCAGTGACTGAAGCTATAGAAACAGAATCACAGAATCACCAAGGTTGGAAGAGACCTCAAAGATCATTGAGTCCAACCTGTCACCACAGACCTCATGACTAAACCATGGCACCAAGTGCCACATCCAATGCCCTCTTGAACACTTCCAGGGATGGTGACTCCACCACCCCCCTGGGCAGCCCATTCCAATGGCGAATGACTCTCTCTGTGAAGAACTTTCTCCTCACCTCGAGCCTAAACTTCTCCTGGCACAGCTTGAGACTGTGTCCCCTTGTTCTAGTGCTGGTTGTTTGAGAGAAGAGACTAACCCCTCCTGGCTACAACCATCCTTCAGGTAGTTGTAGAGAGCAATAAGGTCTCCCCTGAGCCTCCTCTTCTCCAGGCTAAACAATCCCAGCTCCCTCAGCCTCTCCTCATAGGGCTTGTGCTCCAGGCCTCTCACCAGCCTTGTTGCCCTTCTCTGGACACAAAAAGCTCTTTCCAAAACTCCTACAATTAGATTGTTTCTCTGAAGTCACACTAGAACCTGTATTAGTAAGCATTTCCTTTCTGGGCACTGTCTTCTAAGAACTGATTCATGAAAAGTCTGAAAAGCTAAAAGGGATGCAGTTCCTGGCTAATCAAATTAAAGACCTTTGTTTGAACATAAACTTTCTGTCCTGAGGAACCATAATTAAAATTGCATTTAATGAAAGTCCGTATTTTAGCTTCAAAATCAAGCACTACCAGTTAAGTTAAATCCAGCTGGCAGGTGGTGCTCCCCAAAGCTCAGTGCTGGGGTCAGGTCCATCTAGTATCTTTCAATGATCTGGATAAGTGAATTGAGTGCACCCTCAGTAAGTCTGCAGATGACTCCAAGTTGGGTGGGAGTGTCGATCTGCTTTAGGGTAGGAAGATGCTACAGAGGGATCTGCACAAGTTGGATTGATGGGCTGAGGAGAATTTCATGAGGTTCAACAAGGCTATGTACCAGGTCTTGCACTTGGGTGACAACAACCCCGTGAACACTCCAGGCTTGGGGCAGAGTGGCTGGAAAACCTGAAAAGACATGGGGGGGGGTGGGGGTGGGGGGTGGAGGAGGGGTGGCTGACAGCAGGTGAAATACTAATGTGTGGCAGGGTGGCAAAGAAGGCCACCAGCATCCTGGCCTGGATCAGCAATAGTGTGTCCAGCCAAAGTAGAGGTGTGATTGTCACCCTGTAGTCAGTACTGGTGAGGCCAAACCTCAAATACTGGGTTCAGTTTGGGGCCCCTCCCTACAAGAAGGGCATTGAGGTGCTAGAATGCATCCAGAGAAGGGCAATGAAGCTAGTGAAGGGTCCGGAGCACAAGTCTTGTGAGGAGTGGCAGAGCAAACTGGGGCTATTTAGCTTGGAGAAAAGGTAGCTGAGGTGAAACCACCTTGCTCTCTTCAACTCCCTGGAAGGAGACTGGAGAGAGGGTGGGGTCTCTTCTCCCAAGTAACTAGTGACAGGATAAGAGGAAACAGCCTCAAGTTGTGCCAGGAGTGATTTAGGTTGGACATAAGGAAAAACCTCTTCACTGAAAGGGTTGTTGAGCCATGGAACAGATTGCCCAGAGAAGTAGCAGAGTCACCATCCTTGGAGATATTTGAAAGATGTGTAGATGTGATGCTGAGGGACATGGATTAGCAGAGAACGTGGTAGTGTTGGGTTAATGCTTGGACTTGATGCTCTTTAAGGTACTTTCCAGCCTAAATAACTTTATTATTCTAAGGAAAGCAGGTATCTCACTACAGTTCTCTTGTGCTTCTGTCCCAGGATGTGGTCTTTCATTGCACCATCATTTCAGACCATTTTTATGGTTCAGCACAGTGACCAATGCTGAACAAACAAGTTCAACATCTTCCCCTCCCTCCCCCCTGCCATGGCTCTATGCCTGCAACCCAAACCCTTCTCTGAAAGCAGGATTAATAATTTCTCTCGCGGTTTTTCTAAAGACCATTTCAGTGTGAATTATGAGCACTTGCCCAATAGGAATCAATTACTCTTCACCCTGCAAAATGGGAAAGCAGTAGACTTCCCATTTTGTAGGCAAGGAGCAGAGACACAGAAAGGAGGTCAAAAGTTCCCATTAATTTTCCAAGCCCAACGCCATACGCCTTGGACGTGATTATTCATGGTCCTTAGCATCATATACTGCTGGATGCCTTCACCACTGCTCCTGTTGAACACAGTGGCTGCTCGTGGCCCTTTGCACTTCTGCGTATCCAGTGTGTAGGATGGTTAAGTCAGGGACACAGAGGGTGAGCAGTAAGCGAACAATGATCCCCAGGAAATGTCCCGTTAAGGGGTGGCCCCACCTAGAACACTGAAGCCCCATCTTCCCAGGCAGCCATTACAACACCTTCATTTTGGGGCCAGCCAGCTTGTCATCCATCACTCAGCTCCCAGCTGCTGCACCAGGAGAGAAAGGAATCTCACAGACAATAGTCCCATTCCTAGGAGAACAGAATTGTTTGTACAGACATTTCTCCCACTTAAACAAGACAGTGGTCCAAGGGTAAGGTAGCTTGTGGAGATACACAATTAATGGTCTCTATCCCATGTATACAGGGGAGTTGCACCAAGGGCAGCTTTATGCTGGTATTTCCTTCACAGGTTGGAGAGTTTTGGGTTGGCCTTTCAGACCTGCAGTAATACATGCTCACTTTTCCTGACTGGATGGGTTTGTGTATAGTTGATGAGACTGCTAAAACAGACACTGAAGAGCAACTGTGTATCTAAGTTTGCAGCCACTGAAGAAAATCCCTGTGTGAGATGATGTATTTCTAGCTGAATCCTAAAACCTTCCAGGGATGAAGATTTCCCTCTTTTCTTCTTCCACCAGCACTCTGTTCCAGAGTTGGAATCCTGTCACATGAAAGAAGTTTTCCCTCACGTCCAACATGAACCTCCCATACTGCAATCCATGGCCACTGACTCTTACTGCATCACCTCCAATACCAAGAAGAGTTTGACCCAATCACCTTTGTAGCTGCCCATCAGACAGTTGCATTAAATCCCTTTGTCATTGCAGCTGCCCTTCACACAGCCACGTTAAACCCCTTTTTAGTGTCCTCTTTGTTTTGCCTCAACCCTGCAAAAAGCCATGACTTTCTGTACATTCTGTAGGGCCCAGCTCTTGGCCCAGAACAGAAGGCCCTGCTTCTTTCAGGGTTAAGGCCAAGCACCTGCACAACCAGCCCAGAGCTCCCATCTCAGCTGCAAGCTGAAGTTTCCCTTCCATGAAGGCAGCTGGGGAGGGTTACTGACCTCTCTGATATGGACTGGGGACACAGCCAACATCGGCATCAGAGGAAAATTCACATCAGTGTTTTCTTTGAGAGCAGAAAAGACAAACATAGTCTCTGATGTGTAACTTAAGTGCATTGTAAGGTCTTTCAGGCTCTAGCATACATGGATGGAGGAACACCAAGCGGTTTCCCAAGACCATGGGCAAGCAGAGACACTGACTTCACCATCCTCTTAACCAAAAAACTGTATATGACCCCAAAACCTGCTTTCTCTAGGTACTGACACTTTCTGGGAACCATAACAAGAGGCAGCCTGGTAGGGCAGGAGTCTCAAGCAGGTACAAGATGAGAAAAGGCTGAGCTGGCTGTGGCAGCTGACCTCTGACAGACAGTCTATAACATACCTGACACAGAAAACAAACCAGGTGGTGCCAACTGCTCCAAAAATCCAGACCCACAGCAGGGCTGGGGGAGGAGGAGGGGAAGAGAGGGAAAACATGAGCAGGGGAAAGCAGCCAGGGCAGGAGTCATTAACCCCTGATAGCAAGTATAAAGTATTTTACTCCCCAATTCATTCATTAGACCACGTCAACTCCAGAAGGACCACATCCATTCCCGCACATAAATCTAGCAAATTTCTCTCTACAAAAGGCCAGACACTGTCTTCACCATGGCAATCCAGCTGTCTGGCCAGCTGCCTGCCCTTCAAACAGGACAGCCAAAGCTCAGCTATCCAAGATGAGGGCAGCACTCTCCCAGGGGCTCCCCAGGCCCCCTGCTCAGCACCGCCACTCACCCAGGCAAAAACAACATCCCCAAGGGACATCATGGTCCTGCCCCTCTAGTTGGCAATGCCAGCCCACAAAGATCTCAGGGAGGCAAAGTTATTCAGCACGCCCCACAGCAGATGCAAAGTGCTAATTCACAGAAACTCAGAAAAGAGACAGAGAAACTTTTGGACAACTGATTTCATCAATCAACCAGCAACAAGACAAGAGGCAATGGGGACAAACCAGAACCCAGGATGTTCCATCTGAACATGAGAAAAACATTCATTCCTGGGAGAGTGCTTGAGCCCTAGAGCAGGCTGTCCAGAGAGGGTGTGGGGTCTCCTTCTCTAGAGATATTCAAAACACACCTGGACATTATGATTCTGGGCAAGCTGCTGTGGGTGGCCCTGCTTTATGACAGAAATGTTCAGGTTAGAAAAGACCCTCAGGATCATCAAGTCCAACTGAGAACTCTACTTTACAAGGGTCACTCCTAAACCAGATCCCCAAACACTACATCCAAATGACCTTTAAATACACCCAGGGTTGGTGACTCAAACACCTGCCTGGGCAGCACATTTCAATGCCTGATCACTCTTGCTGTGCCTTTTTTTTTTTTCTCCCTCCTTCCCCCCATCAGAGGGGTTGGGCTAGATGATCTTCAGCTGTCCCTTCCAGCCTTCATCATTCTGTGGATCTTCAATCAGGGCTCTATCATGGTTTTTTTCAAGCATCTGATCATAGGAGATAGAGTGCAGGAAGAAAGGGAGCTCTGATTTTCCTCATGAACCCTAAGGACTAAATCTCGTTTATAACCCATGCTTAAATCTGGGTACAATGTTGAAAGAAGAGAAGTATCTTTGCTTCTGCTGCTGGTTTGGATCTTACCTCTGGGCCTTCAGCTCAAGAGGCTCAGAATGACAGACAGAGAGGGGCCCCATCCTGTTCCCATTTGTAAAGGCTGTGCAAATCAGCAACCACTATGGTGAAGCTTTAGGAAATATAAGGAGCAGTTCTGTCCTCAAAAAAAATCTAACCTGGATTTAGAGTAAAAAGCTAACACTTCCAAGAAAAGAACAAGGGCACAAAATTGAGCTATTTTTAATACATCTGTCTATGGTTAAACAACAGTGTTTTTCTTTGTGAGAACTTAGTACCATCAGTTGGATAGCCCTCCTGGAGCTGAGGTATTACAGGGCATCTTGTATACCTTGGCATTGTGTGGCCTTCCAGGATATCATTTGAACACTTCACACATAAGACTTTACGGGCATTCTTCTATCAGAAATCCATTGCAAAGCAAACACAAAGATGAGATGTAGCCAGGTAAGCTGCACAGAAGATCACCAGCAAGCAGAGCATTTCTTAAACGTACAAACCGTACAGCATTTGTAGTGTTTTATTATGGCAACGTTTCCTTTAGGGCTTGATCCAGTTTTCTTTGAAGTCAAAAGAAGTCTTTCCATTGACATCAGAGGGTGGGGGATTTGTCTCACAGCAACTTATACGAACGAGAACAATATTTTGCTCTGAAGTCATTACTTTCTGCGACGAATGTTTTGAAAACAGCTCGTCACCTGACAATACACCCTGAAGGTACTGACAGCCCCTGTGTTTTCATTATTTAAAAACAGAGATGTGGTAACAGGCTCAGCTGCTTAGGGAAGGTAATATTTTTCTTAAGTATGCCTACTATAAAGTAAATTAGCAAAATCTTCTTCAAGCTGTTACTAAAACATAAGGGCACAGCTGCCCTGGAGGAGTACAAGGCTTCCCAATGTAAACTCCACTGATATCATCGCCATCAGAAGGTCATAAAATTGATTGATTATAAATACAGTCCTCGTTTGTTTACAGCTTGCATTTTTGGGTCCTGGGTAATTAGCACATTAGCAGCCTCTCAAAGTGAGCCCTTACAGGTGCTGCTCTGAGATAGCCAAAGTGGAAAACTGCACAAAAGGAGCCTAATTTTCCTTAAAGAACTGCAAGATGGATGCATTAGGATATAGGGGAGAAATGTCAGTTATGTAAGTGTTTAGCTACTTGATCACACCTACCCAGCAGCCAAGGGAGTAAGAGGGCATTAAAATGACCTGTTAATTTCCTTCACCAGCAAGGTAGCACCCAAAAAATGAGAGACATGTCAGCAATGTGAGGGAGATAGACTCTTTGTGAAGCCTGCGGCTGCACAAAGTCTTTTAAGATTCTTTTCCCTCCACGCAAGCCAACAAAGGAAGATAAAGATCACCCTATTTGTGGTAACTGGTACTTAGTTCCTTTTAGTTACACTTAAAATAAACTCTTTCAGTTCTCCAAAGGGTTCAGCCTTCAGACACACCACTACCAAGCTGTAAGCCAGCCACCTTCCTCCCAGCCTGTCTTGGCTCCAAGTTCACAACTACTCTGTGCTCACAGGACATTAAACTTTAAAGTCACGTTTTATTTGTACAGCTGGATGCATCAGGTTTATGCTTATGTCTAATTAGCCAACGAAACCACTTTCGAGAGGGTTTTAATGCTTTACCCCAGTGAGATCTCTGTAGTGAGTGTGTGTTGAAATGCTAATGGAGACAAAGAATTCCTTTTTGTAGGAATTTGCAGTAATTTGGATAGATCTCATGGGCCAAATCTTCAGCCACTATGGTTTTGTTGGAGTGAGTCAGGATATTCCCAGTTACAGAAGTTGAAGGACTCCTGAAATTTAACAGCGTACTAGAAAAGCTATTCACTAAGATTCTTGTTTTAAGATGGTTCAAAACTCTAGAGCCATATAATGTTTTAAGATGGTCTAAAACTTCAGAATTCAATAATGGTTGGCCTCCATGATCTTGAAGGTCTTTTCTAGCCAAAGTGATTCTATGGCTACATTACATATTTTCGCTATCTCCCACAAAAGTGTGTTACAAGTGCTTCCTGTGGGTGGGACAAGGTAACAGTACAGGATTGACCAAATCATTAACTGTTACAATAGGCAACGTGTTCTGGCACTGACATGATTTTACAGATTCTTTCAAAACATTTCTGCTGGCATTACTTGCTGCAGAAGTAATTCAGAAGTCTCGTACCAAAATCTTTTCATCCATGAAATACGAGTGGCAAGTGCACAACTAGATAAGCTGTATCCCAAGTAGCTGCTGTTATCTGTTTATTAGAAAAGAGCTCTTGCTTTCCATTTTGGTAGATATTCCAATTAATGCTAACAGTGTTCCTAAATGGAAATTATTTGGAAAACTGCCTTTTCTTGGGTGTTTTTATAAGCTATAGCAAAAAGCATCACAAAAAAGTGCCTCTGAACTCTACAACTGGTAGTAAATAGTGCTAGGAACCCTTCATTATGTGCCTTATTTAATCCCTGCTTCCAAGTACCATGAATATTACCTGCTAAATGGTAACAAATTAGTTGTAATAATGTTAATAGAAAGCTGCTTAGTTGCTGCTCTGACAGGAAAGGAACTTCTCCATTCAGATTCCTCTCCAGCCCAGTTGAATCACACAGAGCTCACACATTCACTTTTCAGACCATCACACCTCCACAGACCTAGAGACCCATTTGTGAAGCAATGGCATTTCAGTTGCTTTACTCTAATTTGTTTCATTCAAGGTTGGACAACATTTTAAAGGGCTTTTCCAACCTAACTGATTCTGTGGTTTGGATGACAATCTTCCTTATACAGCTGCCTGACTTTGGACCCACTCAGTTTACACAGCCCCCAAACCCTGATCTTGGCTCATTTGAAATCTGAAAGTAATATTCCCCCATAATGTCTAAAACCAAACACAACAACTTCAAAAGTAACAAATGTAGAAGTGAAGAATGCTACAAAAACACTCATCTGGTGTGAAGAATTTACTGTTTAATAGTGTTCCTGGTTGGGGCATGATGCCTCCTTCACAACTGTCTCATGACCAAACAACATAAGAGAAGATCAAGCAAGTTATTCCATTTCTAACATTTGAAATTGCTCAGATTTTTTTACTCAAGCCAGTTGCACTAAGCCCATAAGTGTAATTTCAGTGGAAAATCTTATGTACTTGATCAGGTGGTATTCTTTTAATGGCGATGACCCAGCAACATAAGCTTAATTCTAGCTACAAGTGATATTTGTTACTGAACCAACTGACACAAAGAGCAGCAAAAAAATTGTCAAGAGGGAGAATTTTTGTTCCTAAAGCTGTCCACTCCTCTCACTGAATCATTTGTGCTAATGTCATCCCTCCTACAAGTTTTGCTTCACATGTGATCTTTGTGAGCACTAAACAAAACAGGAGGTAAGAGACACACACACACACAAAAAATCTTTTCCAAAAAATAGGGGAAAATCTTTACCTGCAATTTATCCCATACATCTCTGATTATTCTAAAACTTGTTCCTACCGTTCCTCATCACTTCTTTCACACTGCTGCCTGCTGCACTTTTGAGGCTGGGTGATCACTTAATGTAAATTGCCACCTGGCACTGAAGTCAATGAGCTGAGCTGGTTTATAGTGGTTAAGGATCAAGTTCCTGACAGCTCAACTTTGGCAAAGAAAGGGCTGAACTGCGCTTGGCAAACAAGCAATCCGGTGAACTTCAGTTCTTCTCTGTTCATGAACCAGCACTTGGTTGGTAAGAGGTATTTGTTATTCAAGTACTTGCTGGACAGCTTGGATCAACTGTGGCTCATTTCAGAAACAGTTCATTTCCATTTCTTGCTGCTCGTGGGGTAAGAACCATCACCAAAATCAGATGGAGCCGATTCTAATCTTTGAGGGGATGAGTAAGCCTATTAAAAATAAGAGAACAAAGGCTGCTGAAGAACAAATATTCGTGTTCACATGTAAATATAAGTACATGTACAAAACCAATCAATTCCCAGACTAGCATGCAAATCACAGAATGTTAGGGGTTGGAAGAGACCTCCAGAGGTCATCTAGCCCAACCCCACCCCCAGGCAGGATCACTTAGGCAGGCCACACAAGAACACATCCAGGTAGGTTTCAAAATTTTCCAAAGAAGGAGACTCCACAGCCTTTCTGGACAGCCTGTTCCAGTGTTCCATCCTCCTCACTGAGAGTTAGCAAGGACCACAACATAATCAGCCTGGCAATCCCAGCTGGAGTAAGAAGTACCAAGCTTTGAAGAGATTGTTACAGCTCCCCTAATTAAATTTCTGTCCTAACGGCAATGGGATCTCAACCTCTTAATTCCTGCATTGACCCCACTAAACTGTGGCAGAATTAGAGTACTCTCTTTGCAAGACTCTTCAGGCTTGTAGTAATAAAGCATTCAAGATATCTTTCAGTCAAACGAAGTGATTAGTGTTGCTATTTGCTGACATTTTTGTGTTCAGAAGTGTTCATCCTAAGGTTCCCATCAGTTCATGGGATTTCTTTCATTGATGCTTTCTTTTTTTTACTGGCAGACTGCAGTCAAGGACACTCTTCACATCCTCTTCCAACACTTACAGAGACTCTCACAGCTGCTTGACCAACAGCTTTCTGTAAACTTTGGATAGTTGAGGTGAGCCTCAGAAAAAAAATATCAAAGGTTGAACTTCCTACAAATGTCTTAGAGAGCATCAGAATAAAAGTAGTATCCCTATACTGTACAGTGGTGTGTGCAGGGTGGGCACAGGTAGAAAACCAAATGATTTTACAAAGCTTTGCCACTTTAACTGCCTTACGACAATGGCGTTTCAGGTCCTGCAACCTCACAACTATGTATGGCTTCTCTGCCTACAGCACGCTCAGGACAGTCTCCTTTGGCTTGAGTATCTGAACAGTGAGCCAAGCCAAACTGATTTCAGAACAGTTTATGAAAATGTTAATATTGCTTTGTTACATTACTAGGCAGATGTGAAGCCTTTCCCACTTGAATTTTGACATTGTGGTGTTGGTGCCTCAGTGCATACTGCCGCACAGAGCCTTATGGTGCTCTTCACCAGGCTGCATTGCTAGGAGTAATGTTATTGCAAGTAAGATTTTATACATGCCATCGCTGCAACTCTCACCTCATCATGAGCCAAATGAAGGAACAAGGAAAAATACTGAGAGAAGAAACTAAAAATGAGCTGGGATTAATTTCTCTGAAATAAATATTTTTGTAAAATCAGCTGTACAAACTAAACAGTTACTACATCACCCAGGAATGAAGGCAGACTCCAAGCTGCAGATCTTTTCTGTGGGTCAGACTGATCACGACACTATCTTCACCACATTTTCCCTTTGAAGCTAAGGCACAACAAAGAATTTGTTCTGTGTTTTGGGCCATATAGAGAAGTTCCCGAGTGCTAGGTTAATTCAGGAGTTAAAATAGTTTTATAAATGGCTTTTCAGATACAAAGACAGGATGCTTAAAGGTCCCCTTTGAATTCCATGGCAGGTACCTCCCTTCAACTACCAGATATACCAGCAATCACCAAGTCAGCTTCTCCCTAGCAGCTGAACCCATGGTCTGCTCTTAAAGAGGACCTTTCATCTGATATAAATCAGACTATCTACACAGATACCAAAGGGCCATAGCAGTTTCTAGCACTGGAGAAACTGTCTTGCACAGATTCAGAGAGCTCCTGCAGGGCTTTCACACAGAACAGCAGTGCTGCATGATATATAGATTTCATAAAGCCATCTGGGAATTCCCCACTGTGCCCCTCAACCACGAGGGTTACCCTCTCGACTTTATTTAGCCAATTGTGGTTTCCTCTGTGCAGGGAGAGGACATCCTCCCAAATACGTTAGTGACTCACCCCTAGTCATAACCTACCATTGTTGAGAGAATTTGTTGTTTACGTCTGGGGACACTGAAAAAGTTTTGCCAATTGCTTCTTTTGGTAACATCTCATAGTCTAATGTCACAGCTGCTGCCAAGCCACGGGCCCTAATGCCTCCATAATGATGCATGGATAGCTAAGAGCATCCAAAACACAAGTGTGCCCTTGAACTGTCTAAAGGAGCTGCTGACCTGCCCCGCTAAACCTCCTGCAGGCATATCAGTCCACAACTGATCCATATCCAGTTAGCATTTGACAACAACATTCCAGCAAGTGGCAGGACCAAACACTTCTCCAGAGAAAACCCAGAAAAACCTGGAGGGTCTGGCAGCTGTTATTCTCAGGCATGTTCTTCTGATACTATTTTTTCTTTTTAAATACACTTTTGTCAAGACAGACGGGAAGAAATTGTATTTTCCTGGACATACACTATCACAGCTTTGCAGAAGAATTAAATAATGTACTTTCCTGTAGAAGGGAGAATACCCAGTCCTGCTTGAGGGAGACGAAAATGCCACCAAGACCTGGTCTCTTCTCACTAGTGTTTTGCGCTTCTCTATGACCATCATTAGTTATCTTGATCATCTCAAAGTGAATCATCCCTGGTAAGGTTCACAATGTAAAGAAAACACCTCTTTGTTTCTCAAATTGCCCACCAGATCTGCATCAGCCTCGGGACTCCGTCAGGACCCAGATAGGCACTAATCGGCCTTAATGGCCCTGAAAAGTTTTCCCTCTACAGCCCTGCCCATGGGCCCAGGAGCTCAGCCCAAGGCCATCAGTTTCAGGTTGAGCTATGTCTGCAGGGTTCAAGCCTATGTTGCTCCTCATGCCGCTCAGCTGGGCATCAGAATAAGCAGGACACCTGCCTCCAGCAGGCAGTTGGAATTGGCTGCCCAGGGAAGTTGTGGAGCAACAATCTCTGGAGAGATTTAAAAGATGTGTAGGTGTGATACTGAGGAACATGTTTCAGTGGTGACCTGGCAGTGTTAGGTTAATGATTGAACTTGATGATCTTAAAGATCTCTCCCAACCAAAATTATTCTGATTGTATGGTCAGATAGCAACTAGATTCTTCCCACACTGGACTCGAGGAGGAGAAGATCACATATGGAGCTTTTAGACCATGACACTTTCCACCCAGGTCCTCCAATCTAATCTGTGTTTTAAGTGTATTAACTCAGAGGCAGTTTTCTAGAGCTACTTTTCTGCCTATCAACCTGGAATGCCTTCTGTCACTGCTCCAACTTTCCCTGGAAAGCTCTCTGCTCATAGAAAGTCATACATGTGAAACTGCTGCTTGCAACAATCTCACCGGGATGCCTTTAGAAAGGCAATCAAAGTTACAGAGAAATAAGCACAGACAGCATTTCCCAGACGTCCACATGCACCATTCACAACTTTCTTTGACATTAGGCTCGAGTTTCTCGGAAGTAATCATCAATGTTTCAGGTTTCTATTTTTCATTGCTCAGCTTGGGGCCTGACTTTCAAAGAACAAAGAACTTCCTGAAAATCAGTTCCTGACATTATGGGCTGGTTGATCATTAGGGATGCAGGTGCCTACATGAGCCATCTAATTTGAACATTTTTTCTGACACACTTACCTATTGACTTCCTCGTTAATCAGCTGCACAGTGCAGAGACCTAACACGTTAATCACCCAGGAGTTAAAAGCAGTTTCCTAAATGAAGAGAAAATTTAGGAAATTGTTTTCTGGCATGTGCCATGACAGTATGGCTGCTACTGAGGAGGGCAAGATTTAGTCTCTTTTTTTTTTTTTTTTTTTTTTTGTGGTGGGCAAGATGAGTTCTGAAAGAGCAATTCCTATTAAAATCACACTGGCATTTAAGTGACATTTTGGCAAACCCCCGTGGAAACATTGGGTCATATCCTCTCAGCCTTTAATTTCTTCCTTAAATGTGCTTTTTAATATGTCACAGTTGTTAAATTTGTAACAATAATTCCCTTGAGACTAAACAACAGTGCTTGGTATGTTAGAAATGAACAATACAGTCCCATCAGTAAACCAAGAGGAAATTTAAAATAAACCTATAATTGAGTACAAATAGTCTGAATGTTACCTTTATGAAATCTGACCATGCTGCAGGCTGGTTTTAGCAGCAGGATGTCTTAAATAAACTCAGCTAAAGCATATGCTGTCATACTCTCTTGCAGTGGTGACATAATGACCCAGATTTGCTCCTTCTGATGGTTTTGCTGGTGTTAATCAAACATCTCTGTACAGAGAGGCAACTAAGCACTTAAGTTTTTCATTTTTCAAAGTGACCAGTAAAAATCCTAGAAGCAAGCCTTGTAATGTATTGGCACTTCCACCAAGTTTTGATGAGAGGGAAGAGGAGCTGAGACTTGTATACAAAAAGACTCATGTAAATTCCTGCTGAATCTAGTATGGAATTTGACTGCTCAAGCACTGGGTAAATCGATGGCCTAGAAGCAAGAGGCTGGTCTGGGTGGGGGGAACACAAAGCTGGAGTGTTCCCTGGCGTAGCTGCCTTCATCTGCTCTGCAGTCAAAGCTGTTCTTGCTGCCCTAACTTTGCTAACATTACATATAAAGTAACTTCTTAATGACGTGTCCTGAAGATTTATTTGTTGTGCAAAGCATTGAAGACCTTTCTAGGTCCTGTGTAAATGCTAAAACTACTGTTAACCTGTGTATTTCCTGGCCAAAATCAACAGTTTTGGGTACCTCTGCATCTCCCACCAAGGCTCAGGGCTGTCATCCTACTCTCTTAATGGGGTTTCTCATCTCCTAACAGAGCATGCACTGTGTGCTACAGTGGCAGCAGAGCTGTTCAGAATAGGAACCAATCCATTTGCTTTTTCCTTTAAAAATCAGCCTATGTTGGATTCTGGTTTCTAGGGCAGAAATCCCATAGTGCTTTTATCCCTGAGCATTTACTCAGACCTTTTGGCTTCAGGATGAGTGCAGACAGCAGCAGAGTTTAACAGATGCATCAGCACACTGGGATTCAGAAGTTCAGCCATCAGCTCTAACTCCTGCCACCTGCTTTAACTCTCAGTGCTCCTGCTCCTCTCCCACTCCATGTCTGCCCAGTCTATTTGAACTGTAGGCTCCTTAATGCAAATACCATTTTCCTGCAACAGTGGTGAGTGCCTGACACTGGAGCCTTGACCTCTCTGGGGACTATCACAGATTTGTATTATCAAAAATAAGAACACAGACAGTGCTTCCTTCTTGACTGTCCTAGTGTGAGCATTTCAGACATGATGTAGCAGCCCTGTGCTCTCCACCTTTGTTATCTCTAATTATTTGACTGCTAAAGCTGTTCCCTTCTAAACAGTGAAAATCTTCCCCGTCTCCTTAACCCACTGCTCTCTGTTACTCACATTCAGAGGATGTTAGTACAGTTGCAAATTCAATCATTCCATGCTGTTAAAAAATGCACAGGTCAAGACTGCCCATTGCTGATGTCCTTGGAGTGCTGGCAGTGGTGTACACACCTTCTTTCTATGCTTAACCCAGCTGTTTTTTTAACTCTGCTGGCCTCAGGCATGCTCTGCTATGGATAGCAGAAGTTGAGAGGAATTCATAGAATCATCTGGGTTGGAAGGGACCTCAAAATATCATCTACTCCAGCCTCCTCTGCAGTCAGCAGGGACATCCTCAACTACATCAGGTTGCCCAGAGCCCTGCTGAGCCCCACCTTGAGTAACTTCAAGAACGGAGCCTCATCCACCTCCCTGGACAACCTGTTGCAGTGCTCCACTACCCTCATGGTAAAGAGCCTGTTCTTGGCATCCAATGTAAATCTGCTCTTCTCTTGTTCAAAACCATTGCCTCTCATCCTGACACTGCAGCCCTCTGCAAACAGTCACTTTCCATCTTTATTGTAGTCCCCTTCAGGTACTGGAAGGTTGCTGCTAGGTGTCCCCAGAGATTTACCTTTTGAAAGTAGAAAGGGTAAGATACAAAATGTATTTCTGTTATTAAAAACAAGTGATTTAGCTTAGAGGATCACTTTCACAATACATTTAATCCATAAGGTTTACCCTTCCTGGGGCAACTTTCATGATCTTGAGTTCCTCCCTGCACCTATTTTGTCACACCTCTTAAAACCAGATCTATACATTTTCCATTTTTCTAACAAGGACTGAATAAAAACAATTTTATACAACTCCTTCTAATTTTCATAGGGCAATTTAAAGACATATCAGATTTTTTAATCAGAACTCCTTCATCCTTAAGTGTGCACAGCTTTGATGTAACAACAAAACAGGTATCTGTTTGAGCCAGGAGCATATTATTTGCTTATTCCTCATGAAGAAATGTCTACAGCAGCTAGATACCCCCTCATGAAGAAAGGTCTACACATAGACCTCCCCCACTTCATCTTCCCAAAGCAGCCTGCTCCCTCTACACTATCCACCCCCCAGCCTCAACAGCTCCTGCTCCACCACCACCATTTTTGCACCCATCCCAGAATAATATTGGAGTAGTCATTGCTCCTCTTCCTACCTGACCGGGGGGCCACGAGGCCCCCCGGCCTTTTTTTGGTCACCACCACCATCACCCAGTGCACACCACAGGGACTCACCAGTGATGAGAGGAGGCTCCCTCAGCCCAGACGGGCTCAGCTTGAGACTTCTGCCTTTCCTGGGGGGGATTAAAAGGTGAAGTGTGTGGGGAGGGAAAGTGGCCACACCTGGTGTGGGAGAAGACTCCAACAGAGCTCAGGTGCTCAGGATTTGAGGGGAAATGGGGTGGTTGGGGTGGAAAAGGGGCAGGTATAGTGGAAAAGGGAAGGCATTTCTGGGCTGATCCCCATCAGTGTGGGCAGCAGGGGCAGGGAGGGGATTCTGCCCCTCTGCTCTGCTGAGACCCCACCTGCAGTGCTGGGGCCAGCTGTGGAGTGAGAAAGCTCACATATGATGGGATGGTGTTGTCCCAAGGTCTGATTCATTTCAAACTGATCTTGTTTGAGAATGATCTGCAGCTTTTGTGTCAGCTTCTGAAAGATGGGAAATTATCAGAGAGAGTCCATTGGAGGCTGCAAAGATGCTGAGGGGCCTGAGAGCACCTCTGTGAGGAGGAAAGGCTGAGAGACCTGTGGCTGTTTAGCCTGGAGTAGAGCAGCCTTAGAGGGAAACTTCTTAATCCTCAGCAAGAGCTAAAAGCTGGGGGACGAGAGGATGGGGCCAGACTCTTTTCAATGGATATAAGCAACAGGACATGGCACAACAGGCACAAACTGGAACCCAGGAGCTATCATGTGAACATGAGAGGGAAAATATTTTTCTTGTCAGGGTGCCAGAGCCCTGTAGCATGGTACTTATAGGAGGTTGTGGATTCTCCTTCTCTGGACACCTGGACATTGTGACCCTAGACAACCTGCTTTAGCAGGGATCTTGGACTAGATGATGTCCAGAGGCCCCTTGCAACTTCTACCAGTCTGTGATTTTCTTTACAAGAAACAGTGTCTTCTTTTGCCTGGCCAGCTAGGCCCCACTTCTTGTCCAGTTTATGTCCTTCCTCCACACACATTACTTCTCTGCCCCTGCTTCCTCCTCCCCTTCTCCTTCACAAACCACTGTTTCTGTCCCATGCATTCCTGATTTTATTAGCCCTGCATAATTCCCTGTCTACAGCTCTTTGTGTCCTTTCCCAGCCAACTGACTCTATCCTGTTACTTGTACCCATTCTCAGTTTCCCTTGGCTTATTATCACCCATCTTTCTGCAAATCCTGTTTAGTTTCCTCCCACCACTTCTTCAGATATAACCTTTTAAGACTCCGTTCTTCCATCTTCCCCTTCCTGCATCCTGGCACTAGTCCTGGACCCCTCACAGATTCCCCTACATGTTCTGGTATTTGATGACCTAGGAGAGAAAAGCACAGACAGAACAAACTCTAAAGCCAGTGTGCTTCTCCCACCCAGAGCAGCCAATACCAAAGTCATGTTCAAACCCCTTCCTTAGACCATATGGGAAAGTTGTCTCAGCTGCCTGGTCTGCAGAACCCTCAGGGATTTAGGGCAGGTAAATTTCTCAAGGGTTTCAGCTAAATTCCCCTAGCACATGCAAACTGAGATTTTTCAGTCTTGTGAGTCACCAAGATGCAGGCAGGTTTGTATTGGTATAGCAAAAATATCCCATCCCTAGAAGCAGCAAATACACTGTGAAGAAGTGATGTAAGAAAATCTTTCTGAATGAAATTCTTGTAGTCAGTCACCCAAAAAGTACCTGCTGCTTCTGGGCAGATATTTTAAAGGCACTTGATTCATTAATTGCACTTCACCTGGTAAGCTTCTGGGTCAGTCCCAAAGATAACTATATTCTCCACTCAGACATATTTCAAATGGTACCATGTGATAATGGGGGGAAGGGAGAACACGTAATCATGTAACTTTCAAAGCTCACAGTTCTCATTAACCTACACTAAATGTCAAAGTCTTTCCATCTGCACCTGGCAAAGTTATCAAGAGAGCTTGATAACTCCTACAGAAACAAACCCACATCATCTCTGCTGGCCACGTATATCGTGAACCTGTCTTTGAGCTGGTTCTGTGAATGTGATAAAAGGTGGTATGTCCTCAACCAAAGCAACGTCTTTCATGACTGGATGGACTTCCACTATTCCACAAATAAACAGCACCTAAGAACCTAATCATGCTGTAGCCAGCTTCCCCCAACAGCAAGACAGCAACATCCTCCATAGATTCATAGAATGATTTGGGTTGGAAGAGATCTTAAAGATCATCCTGTTACAACCTTCCTGCCATGGCAGGGATGACTTCCACTAGACCAGGTAGTTCTAGGCCTCATCCAGCCTGGCCTTGAACGCCTCCAGAGAGCGAGCATCCACAACCTCCTAGGCAACCTGTTCCAATGTCTCATTGCCCTCTCTGTAAAGAATTTATTCCTAAAATCTAGTCTAAATCTGCCCTCCTCAAGCTGCTCCTCTACCTGTTCTGAAGATCCTGGATCACATGTCTAGAAAAGACAGCATCAAAAGAAATCCAGCTGCAGGAGCCCAGCCCAACAGTTATGCAGGTAGCAAATTCCCTCAGGAGCCAGTGAGACAATGCTACTGCTCGTTAGGGCTGGGTGGGACAGAAGAAATGGGAACAGACATTTCCCTTCATTCATCACACTGATGACTGAGAGGTCAGGGGGAAAAAAAAAAAGCACTTGGCAGAGTCAATGACTGGGGACAAATCAAGAGAAAAAGAGACTTTGATCGTTAGAAGTGCAAAGAATGAGGGTTAAAAAGAAGTTGTTACATAAAGGGGATTCTCTAGTTAGGGGAATGTCTGATCCAATTCACAGCTAAGGACGTGCACCTATTTTAAATGGAAAATCCTCTAGCTTTGGTATGAATTTATCAGGCCTGCCAGACAAATTGCTCATATCAAACTGTCATGTGAATGTTCAGCCATTGAAAACACAGTTAAAGCACGTCCTTTAATTAGAAATCCCGTGGAAATGAAAACAATCTTCTCTGGCATCTAGTTACCCTGGATGGTAAGTTGGACTTATCATCTGGCAAGGCCCCTTTCCTGTTTGTGTGGGTGGACCGAGGCAGACAAGGAATTCTGCTCTCCTTCCAACAGCCCTTGGCAAAAAGCAACCACCCATGCCAAGATCTCGTCTCCTGCAGTGTCTCACTGCAGACAGGTCTGGTAGACATGACGAGCTTCTCAGATTAGAGGTGGATGGAATAGGTGTCTTCTGTCCAGTAAGGACCAAGAGAAGCTTAGCACAGCAATTTAATCAGAAAATCATGGGATGATAGGGGTTGGAAGTGACCTCTGGAGATCATCTAGTCCACCCCCCTGCCAGAGCAGGTTGCACAGGGGGTCATCCAGGCAGGTTTTGCATGATTCCAGAGATGATGACTTCACCACTTCTCTGAGTAACGTTTTCCAGTGCTCCACCACCCTCAACATAAAGAAGTTCCTCCTCATATTTAAATAGAACTTCCTCCTCATATTTAAATGGAACTTCCTCTGTTCAAGTTTGTGGCCATTACTTCTTGTCCTGTCTCTGGGCACTACTGAAAAAAGACTGGCCCCATCCTTCTGACACCCACCCTTTAGGTATCTGTAAGCATTGACAAGATCCCTCCTCAGTCTTCTGCATGCTACAAAGCTTAAAGTCCCTCAGGATTTTTTTTCTTCATAAGACAGATGTTCTGGTCCCCTAATCATCTCTGTAGCCCTTTGTTGTACCCTCTCAAGAAGTTCCTCGTCCTTCTTGAACTGGGGAGCCCAGAACTAGAGTAGGGTTGAGCAGAGGGGGAAGAGAACCTCCCTCAATCCACTTGCCACACTTTTCTTGATACATCCCAGGTTACTATTGGCCTTCTTTGCCACAGGTGCACATTGGATAAAATAATGGATAAATGTATTCCAAATCTGTTCAATTTCACCAGATAAGAGTCTCTTTGTTTAGGCTATTAGGAAAGACCAGGTAACTTGGCAGTATCAGTCCTTCCAACTCTATCTTACTGCTGGTCCTGTATTATTAAAGATGTTGTTCAAAGCCCCAGGTCCCAGCAGCTTGTTCTTATAAAATAATTTCAAGCTGATTTAAAAATTACAATAGGTCTCAAATCCTCAGAGTTGTGAGGAAACCCAGTGATTGATCCCAGAGGTTAAAAAAGGGAAAAGTTCATTTCAGCTGAGAGGATGGCTACACATTGGATCAATTACATTTGGAATACCTTCAGTTCTTCCTCATTTGAAGTCAAGACAGCATAACACCAAGTCTGGTGATAAACTATGTCCCTTATCACATCTATGCATCTTTTAAGCATGGACTCCACAGAGATAGGTTCAGAGGTGTGAAGACAGGAACAGAAGGAGAGTAAATCTGCCCTGTGCCAGTCTTTCTCTGGAAAAGCTACTCACGCTCTGGGACTAATATAACCCTTCTGGTGTGAGGAGAGGGGACTCACTGCAAGATGCAATAAAAATAAAAGTAGGATATTAAATAAGACATTGCTGTAGAGTCATAGGAAGGGTGAAAAGGAATGGGCTCATGCCTATTTCAGTCTATAAAAGAGAAAGAGTTCTTGAATGAGTATTAAAGAGGGCTGAGCTACAGCATGAGAAAATGAACTTAATCACCTATCCTGCAGCTGTAGTTCATTTTGCACAGATTTTACAGACATCCCAGCTCACCTGCAATGCTCTACACAATCACTGTGGATGACACTCCACTTTTATCATGGGTGCTGTTAATGATGCCATTACATGGGCGAATCTTCCATCAACCTCAGTTAGATGTTTCCTTAAGTAGGTCAGATAACACCTGATACATGGCAGGAGGATGAGAATCTGCTTCCTGACTACACGGAAGAGAAACACATGGTGTGTGGGGATATAAAAATACACAGAGGCTTTCCAACCAGGCAACCTCAGTGGGATTAGCTCCAACCATATTTGTAGCAAACCTTTAAAGTCCCTCTGGTGAGGGGTGTCTCCTTGGGAAAGTCATATAATAGTCTAAAATTCATTAGAGTCTTAGTCCTTGTTTGAGAACATAAACTGCTTTCTGTAGATTGGGTTTGAAAATATACTAGCAGCTGGGCCATCTCATTGTACACCCAAGTCATGATGGAGCCATCAGAAAATGGACTGCTTCTGATGGCCACCTGAAAACCTAACAAACAGGTAACTGGTTGGTCAAATAAGCAATTAGCAGCCAAGTTAGATGATTAGCTATTAATCACCTCAGCTGCTGATGTTCATCAGACACCTTAAAGAGTAGCAGCAAGCTAACTGGAAAATTATGCTTGAGCACTGGGCAGTTTGCTAAATGATGGACAGTCAAATGAGCTCAGCAAGTTGTTTCTTAAATCCTAAACAAGCCCAGTCTCTTTCCACAGTGTTTTTCAATCTCCAGGAGTAATGTGGAGTGTGATTAGAGCATTTCACTGAGTGTCCTGAGAGGGATATCCCCAGTATATGCTGCAATGAAAAAAAAACAACCAAACAAAACCCAAAAAAAAAACCCCACAGGGAAAAGTGATATTTGGTGTAACTCAGTGAACAGCCTACTTTTCATTTGACGGATAGCTCACTCTCTTAGAGATAAAACTACAGATAACCCACATCCCCAGACCACCTGTAGCAGGCTCATCAGCATGGGAAGTTTCACAGGAGTAGGAGGAATATGTAGAGCTTCCACCAGATCCTCTTGGGACAGCATAGATTTCCCCCATCTTCTGCCTCAAGGAGGAGGAGGGAGTGGATCTTCAGACCTTCTCCTGGGGATGCAGAGACCAAAGTCTGGGAGGGTTCTAATCTAATGCTCAGGAAGTCTGTTTTTCTGCAGAATCTGAAAAGAAAGAAGCAGCAGCAGCAAGTGAGGATTGAGCTGATTTGCACCCTCCTCTTGTTTGCCTTTTCCATTACCCGCATCAGAAGATAACCCACTCAAATGAACATCAGGCTGCACACTTAAGAATACCTTCTCACTTTGGAACTGAGCATCAAGATTCCTCCCATCACAATGGCCACTGCAACACAGTCACTGTTTTGTGCCACCACTGGCCAATGGGATGATAATAGTCACTGCGCTCCATGAAATACAGAGCAACCAGGCCTTGATACAGGCTGTCCGTTGTGCAGCTCCTCCTTCCTGCAGTTTCCACCGGCTCTAATGCCTGGTGAGAGCACTAGAACTTTGGTGTATTACAGCACCTGTTGTCCCTAGAGCTCCATGCATGCCACCAAAGGAAGACCAGCCCTGTCCCTGGGGTACTGATGGGAAATTGCAAGAGGAATCACTGATGTCACCACCTCTGATGTGGGAATCTATCATAAACACACTCGCTTTGCAAAATGCAACGTTCCCCAGAAGAAGAAAGGAAACTCTGCTATTTGGGAAAAATGTCAGATGACTTAGGACACAATAGTTAACTTTCCTCACAGCCATAGAATAAAGAGTTCCTGGCTTGGCTGAAATTGTCTGTGTGTGGATGTGTGTGTTAATCTGAAATCACTGGCTGGCTGAGCCTCCTCTGATGACCGTGAGTAACGGTGGAAGCCATTTTGACTCTTCCTTTGATTTTCATTGGTATTCTTCCATGGTTTGCTTCAAAGAGAGTTAGGTTTTCGCTAACCTGCGGACACACCATTGTAGCTGCTACTTTCTACTCCTCTCTTAAGCATTAGAAAGAAAACAGCTAAAATTTAGAAGCATTTGGAGTTGCACTATTTTTGTTTTCCATAGGTCCAGGGCTCCTAATTACCAATGCCTTCTGTTTTGTGGCCTTCAATCTACTGAGCAAGTGTTTGTCAGATGAGTGGTATTTCAGCCCCCATGTGTTTGAAGTACTACACTCCTGACATTTGTACAGCAGATGGGTTCAGTGGCACAGGAAAATGCTGCAACCACTGAAGAAATGAAAACACATACTGTATTTTACATCAAAATGAGAGGAAAAAAAAAAATCCGTAATTAAATACGAGCCTGCACAGCTAATGTGATGCAATTCTGAAAGAAATGCATTTTTCATGGCTCAGAGCCTTGTCTGTGTTCCCAGATAGAAAGCTCTCCTTACCAAACAAGAGCTTTTGGTGTCAGATTTTATGTTCTTCTGCCATTCCAGGGTGATCCCCTTCACCCCTTGTGGTGAGGTTCCAAAGGTACATGAATTATGAAGGACATCCTTCAGGTGACAGACGTCAACAAAATATATTTCTAATCCATTAGGAAATTTTGACATGCCTATCTGTGTCACTAATTTTTTCCTCACTTTTCCAATTGCTGCTTCCTCTCTTGTTCTCTTCCCATGACTCCCATGGTATTCTTTGTGGAGGCTCCAATGTTGTAAGTGTTCAAAGCCAGGATGGATGGGGCCTTGAGCAACCAAGTCTAGTAGGAGGGTGTCCCTGCCCATGGCAGCAGGGCTGGAACTAGGTGATCTTTAAAGTGTCTTCCAAACTAAATCATTCTATCTTTCTATGATTCTATGATTCTTTAGCTAAGAATTCCAGTGCTCATAGCCTCTGAGGTTGGTACCTACAGACTCTTTCAGTTTTCTTCCCAAACAGTCTTCAATCTGCTCATTGATAGAGTAGAAAACCAGTGAGATACATTTTGCTTGGTTATAGCAGCCTTCCAGTCTTTGGGAGTTATCTAGGTGTCAACAGTACAGCCTATCATGGAGGTGCAAACATGGGGAGGAAGCAGTTGTGCAGTTTTATAATTTAAACAATGAAGCCAGAATATCTGGTGAGAACTTAAAAACCAGACCCATGATCTTATCCCCCCTTTGGGAAGCATGAAGGCATAGGCCTCCTAAATTTTATCATTGCCATTATATGGATGCATTCACATAAACATATATTAACAATTTAAAGTCAATCATAACAATCATGGGATATCTCCTTATTAATTTGAGCAATTTCCTTGAGAGGATTTTTATTACCCTAACAACAAAAGAGTCAGAAAATTGTAAAGTTAACTTTGATGCATCCACTGAGCATGTTACAAAATAATAACAGACCTCTTCAGTACACCAGAAAAATGATCCAGATAAAATCTATTCATACTCCCTATGTGTGAGAACACCAGCAGCATCACAACGAAACCTTCCTGTTCCCAGGTTCTTGAAACACTTACCTACTTGTTTTATTGCATGGAGAAATTCCCATCAAATATCTCATCAAGAGTCAGAATGCTTTAATCACAAGACACAGAACAACGCAAACAGCATCTAGGATCTAGCATACCAGTATGTATTTATCTATCTGGTTTATGAATACAGTGTCAAAGTAATGCACAGAAGATGACAGCTCCTGCTCCCCACCATTCCTCTGAGGGCACATGACCTACAGGAACATTTCAGTGAGCAACCCAGAAGCAATAGAGCTTTATTTGTTCAATATTGCACATGCAAACTCATGAGTACCTCTCTCCTGTTCTTCTCACTCTGACTGCAGTTTGTATGATGAATGCTCATAGGACTGCTATAGGTGTAAGCACATGACTAAATGCTTTGCTGAATCAGGATGGGTGGCACCTTTGGATGAGCCACCCAGAGGCACCTGGACAGGCTTGAGAGATGGGCCTGTGCCAGCTTCATGAAGTTCAACAAGGCCAAGTGCAAGCTCCTACACCTGGGTCAGGGCAATCCCAAGCACAAATAAAGGCTGAACAAAAAGTGGCTCACAAGAGGTCTCTAGGAGAAGGAAATGGGGGTGTCAGTTGGATTAATAAAAGTTGTCATCCCAACTTTCCTTGCTCAAGTCAGAACACAACAACAAAAAGGACAGTGAGAAGGAAAAAGCTGATATGCTCAGACAAGGCAAACAGCCAGAAACACCTACTCTGAGAGAGGATATGAGAAGCAATTTACATGGGGACACAGACCACTTTACTCACAGTCCCCCTCTACCACCATCCTACACAGAACCAACTTGAGTTAATACAGCTTCCTAGGCAAGCTTGATCCTGTCCACCTGCATGGTACAACAGGACCAGGCTATAGCTAGCTGGGAAGCCCCTGACATGTGTGGTCAGGCTTACAACTATCACGTTGCAGTAAGACTATATAAGACATATTGAACTAAATTTTTCCAAGGATGATGTAAATGGGTGGGGGCACTACCAGGCTCACAATAAGCAAAGGATAATGACAGCTGAAATAAAACATTTGCATGTTGATTTTCACTCCTAAAATTTATCAACAGCAGAGAGATAATGGTATAAGAAGTTGATGAAGAGCCACTGTAAGATTGTATTTGACTTACTGTGAAACTCATAGTCTTTGGTTCTTGGAGGACATTCTCATTGTGTGTAGCACAGTAAAAAATGTGTTTTAAAACAAAGAGATAAAATAGTTGCCTCAGCACAGCAGCAGCAGCATTGCCACTGTAAATCTGCCGTGCCACATGTTTTATTACATTTTCATAGCAGAAGAGGGAATTTACGATGTGATATTACAAGCTCCACCAGCCTTCTTCTGTCAGTGGGGTACCTCTCTTTACTCATACCTAAAATATTTGCTGATACTGAAACATGACTGTGAGACACAAAACCAGCCTTTTACAACATGAGAGAACATTATATTCATCTAGGGTAGAGCAAAAAGAAGAAAGCAAATCGCTTGAGTGTCCGTTTCTGCCAAGAGTGGACACTGTTCTGCAAGTATTTCTTCTAACCAATGGAAAGATCAAAGAGAAGGAACCACTGCTGAGTCCAGGAAGCTCTTGTGGATGAAGCAGTAACACAAAGATGCTATTACTGTAGTTACCACACACAAAATTCACAGATTCACATATTGCATTGGGTTGGAAGGGACCCTCAAAGGTCATCTTTTCCACACCCCCCACAGTGAGCAGGAGCACCTCCAACTAGAGCAGGGCCCAGGGTCACATTGAGTCTGATCTTGATTGTCTCCAGTGATGGGGCCTCAACTACATCCGAGGCAACCTGTCTACCACACTCATTGTATAGAGCTTCCTCCTTTTGTCCAATATGAATCTACCTTACTCCTGTTTCAAACTATTGCCCCTTGTCCTCTTACTACAAGTCCTCCTACACAGACCCTCCTCAGCCTTCCTGTAGATCCCCAGAACCTCCTCTTCTTCTGTGGGCTGAACAGCCTCAATTCTTTTAGCCTGTCTCATAGGAGAGGTGTTCCAGGCCTCTGATCATCTTCGTGGCCCTCCTCTGCACCCAAAATTGATGCCAAGGCTGTATGTGAGAGCCTACCTTTTATCATTACCTTCTGGGGTAAGATTCACCTTCTTTGAACACCTCCAGGGATGGTGACTTCACCACTTCCCTGTGCAGGCTGTTTCAATGCCTGATCACCCCTTCCAAAACTTTTCCTAATATCCAATCTAAACTTCCCCTGGCACAACTCAATGCCATTTCCTTTTTTCCTATCACTAGTTACTTGAGAGAAGAGAACACCCACCTCACTACGACCCTCTTCTAGGTAATTGTAGACAGGACCAGGTCTGTTCTAAATGCAAGCAAAGTCTTGTGATATTAAAGACTCAGGTCTAAGAATTCCTACTGATGAATTATATATGACACTAAAATTAATTTGATCAAGGTATTGGGCAGGTTTCTGTTCACTTTAGCATGTAAAAGATTTGGTCTGAAGAAAATCCTGGTTGAGCAAAAGGGCTAAGAAAAAGAGCAACTCGGTGTATAGCTTATGAGTAAGACAATAGCAACAAAATGTGAGCAGGTTGGTTTAGATCAAGAGGGAAAGAGTAAGAAAAAGAACTTCAAAAGTATTCACAGGGAGGAACATTCCAGCAAGACAAAGTCATCTGTCCTTACTTTCCCAAAAGCAGCATGATCAAAGCTGATTATGGGATTTCAAGCCCTGAATATTTCTTTGTATTGCTCAGGCAGAGAGTGAAAGCACTTTATGATACCAAAAAGGACAAAAGGAAGATCCTCAGATATTGCAAAGCAGAGAGCAGGATTTAACATCTCTAAAAAACATCAGTGTCTCCATCCCACCTAAGTGATGACGTGAGACACAGTCTGTCAGAGTTATGATTGGCTGTGTGTACTTTTAGGTAATGTATTGTATCAATGCTAAACAACAACATATGCACAGCATTTGTAATGAGATTGGACTTTTAACCTTCTGAAGCAGTGGGAAACAATGGGGCTTTTAAAAATACCAGCTCAGGGGTAAGGAGAGGGTCAGCCCAATACAATTTATAAATATAAAAGCAGTTGCATAGCTGAGTTTCACTTGAAAGCATAAATAATGTGAAAGAATATGGGGAAGCCAGAGGAGGAGTGAGAAAAAGAGAGCTGACATAGAGGAAAGAACTAGATCACAGGATGTTAGAGGTTGGAAGGGACCTCCAGAGATCCTCAAGTCCAACCCCCCTGCCAGACCAGGACCATAGAATCTAGCACAGGTCACACAGGAATGCATCCCGATGGGTCTTAAAATCTCTAGAGAAGGAGACTCCACAATCCCTCTGGGGACCCTGTTCCAGTGCTCTGTGATCCTTATAGTAAAGAACTTCTTCCTCATGTTGAGGTGGAACTTCCTGTGCTGGAGTTTACATCCAGTGCTCCTTGTCCTATCACAGGGCACAAGTGAGAAGAGGATGCCCCTTCCTTCTTGACACCCAGCCCTCATATATTTATATACATTTATTAGATCCCCTTTCAGTCGTCTCTCCAAACTAAACAGCCCCAGGTCTCTCAGCCTTTCCTCATAAGGCACTGCTCTAGTCCCTTAATCACCCTTGTAGCCCTCTGTTGGACTCTCTCAAGTAGATCCCTGTCCTTCTTGAATGGGGGAGCCCAGAGCTGGATGCAATATTCCAGGTGGGGCCTCACTAGGGCAGATTAGAGCGGGAGAAGAACCTCCCTTGATCTGCTGGAAACACTATTCTTAATGAACCCCAGGATACCCATTGGCCTTCTTGGCCATAAGGGCACATTGCTGTCCCATAGATAATTTGTTGCCCACTACGACTCCCAGGTCCTTCTCCACAGGGCTGCTCTCTAACAGGTCATCTTCTAACCTGTACTGGTGCAGTTTATTATTCTTTCCCAGGTGCAGGACTCTGCAGTTATCCTTTTTGAACATCATTAGGTTCCTCTTTGCCCAGCTCTCCAGTCTGTCCAAGTCTCGCTGAATGGCCACACAGCCTTCAGGTGTATCAGCCAACTTTGCTCAGCAGGCACTCTGTCCTGTCATAAGTGTCCCTTATAAAGATGTTGAACAGGATTCGCCACATGAAGCATATTTCCATCTTGGTGCCATGCCAGATGGTGGTGGTTTTACCCAGGAAAACTCCAGTTTCCCACTACTTATGTACCCATTTTACATTCAGTGTCCAGAAGCTTCTTCCATTAGGCTCAGTTCAAGATTTTACTCCATTCATACTGATCCCTGGGGGAAGATAACACAAGAAATGGGAGACAAAAGGTATGCAGCCTCTCATACACTACCCCACTACCAATGGGTCACCTACGGTCCTCTGGGGCTCAGACATGAACTGACTGCTTGTCCACCAGCCGGAGCAGCTAACTGAACACCAAAATCTGAGGGGTGACTTGTCTTCCATGCACACACTGACATGTAACCAAATGTTCATTCATTTAAAAGGCCTGAGATACCCAGGTATCAGGTAATGACTACTCTGTCTGAATTGATGGACCAGATGAGACTAAAGCCAGACCCTCAACTGCTTTAAATGGAACTAGAGTGGATCCAAGTGATTTACATTAATTTAATGAACTTGGTGAGCTTAAACACTATCATAGAATCATAGAATTGTTTGATTTGGAAGAGACCGGTAAAGGTCATCTAGTCCAATCTCCCTGCAGTCAGCACGGGCATCTGCAACTAGAGCAATCTGCTCAGAGCCCCACACGATCTCACCTGGAATGTTTCCAGGGATAGGGCATATACCACCTTTCTAGACACCCTGTTAAAGCTCTAAGTGATCACAGTGCCACTTAAAAAAACAACAGTGCAGGGTACATTAGTGTCCTATGGACACACAACTCAGTAGTTGCGTGGCTCCACCTCTCCGGTGTTCATGGCCACCATGACATGTTCTTGCCACATCACCAACACAAGGATGTTTTCTACCAGACAGTAAGTAAATGACAAGGCAGGATAAGCACATAGTTGCCATCCTGTGACTCAGAACACAGACCTGAGACTGGTCATGGTCTCTTGAAATGGCCTGAGTTTCATTACACAATGGGTCATATTTTGTACTTGATACACTCCAAGGAAGAGACTTTGGAGACTATACAGAAAATTAAACAAGCAACAAATTACCACAATGGCAGGTAGGATTTTGAAACTCGCTTTCTGCCCCAGACTAACCTTGGAAAAAGGAGATCAGAGGGCAAACCACATACCAGAAGATTAGTGGATTTTAGCATGGCCATGGGCCACCAGTGTATAGCAAAAAAAGAGCTCTCTTGGGTGCAAGGGGACAGCAGTCAAATACTCCCTTCTAATTCTTCCCTTCCCTTGTTCTCTCACTTCTTCTGCCTCTCCTGAGCCCTTCTCTCCAGTTAAACCCAGTACAATTCTGAAATCAGTGGGTTTAAGTGAAAGCCATTGACTCTGACCATGTTTTCACTTGCCAGGCTAGAGACCTTTTGATGGTGTTTCTCTCACACAAAACAAAAAGGTTCAAACACTGGCAAAGTCAAAGAGGGCTTAAGCAAACAACTGCATTGGACAAGAGCATTCAAGATTTTCAAATTCTGGCACATTTTTCTGGTAGAAATATTGGACTAGACAGGATGACACCAAACTCACATCTCTGCAATCTCAGCAACCACACAGCACCATCTATTTCAGGAGAGCATTTTCATCACACATTATCAAACAGGCCACTCAGCACCACTACTCTGTACCCCACTGAACTGCCTTCAAGTCTTCCTGGAAAAGAGCAACCTACAACTCTGACCTGCTTCAAGAGGGGCAGAAGAGATCGCCAATGGCTCACCAATGTAGTTGTAGGAATTTGCTACATCAAGGAACCTAGGAAAGAGATAATTAAAAAAAAAGAAAAAAGAAAAACCACCACACCAAAACCAAGTCTCCTCTTTGGAAGATGAAAGGGCATTTAGGACAGACCAGTTTTCCTAGCCTCTATTCAAGAGCTCCCTTGTGTCCTCACTACCATGGTTTGCAAGGTCCTACTGCTCTCCAGCCAGGCCACATTGCCCTGTCAGTTACAGACTTGCAGACAAACCTACACGTCTGCTACACAGCTATTAGACATAGGGAGGAAAAGATGATTGGCATGTGGTAACAATCTGAAATCCACCATGTGTCCTAATTGTCAGCCTTGCCACATCAAGCATATTTCCATCTTGGTGCCATGCCAGATGGTGGTGGTTTTACCCAGGAAAACTCCAGTTTTGCAAGACTTATGTACCCATTTTACATTCAGTGTCCAGAAGCTTCTTCCATCAGGCTCAGTTCCAGATTTTACTCCATTCAAGCCCTCCACTTGTCTTTCGTTGCTTTAAAATCATGACACCTGTGACAGCCCTTCAGAAAGCAGTCTTCTTCCAGCTCTCCACCAAGAACTTACTCATATTACAGGTATGGCACTCAGAAAATGGCACCTCCTATTCACAAAGCTGAGCAGCTCTGAAAGTAGCCAGGCATTGTAGTCCCTCATCAAGCAAAATTACCTAAGGAGGACTTGGCAGAAGAAAGAGCAGTAAAATCAGATCTGAGTCAAATGGAGTTCTCCATGAAATTCTTTTTCACTTGCAAGCCACATGCACCACCCTTCTGCACAGCAGCACTAAAAAGGAGCCTGTCACCCAGGGATGTTTTTCAATACTTCATGTCTTCTTTTCCTGTCTTCTTTAAGCCACTTCCAAACCCAGTTCATTTTGCTCCCTACTCAGATCAGACTAATAAGAACATCACCTCAGGGAAAAGACTTGTACACAGACAGACTTCCTCTTCAGAGGATCAAACAGACCAGACTGTTCCTTTTCAAGTTTTATTAATCCTGGTTCATAATTTCCACCACATCATTAGTCATTTCCTATTATTGAATAGCTGGTACCAGCATCATCGCGCAGTAAATAGCAAGATAACTGTGACACCTGCAATTTCTTGGCTGATACCTACCCACAACCACATCTGGGTAAAAGACAAAGAGGTAAAATTAAAAGCCAAACCATGGATGCTTTTTTTTTTTTTTTTTGATCTGTGCCTCATTTCTTTTATTCACATCATCTGCTCAGCTGGCTACATAAGCTGCTGCAGACCTTGTTTAAAAAGAGCTCCAGGAAGATTAACTCTAAAATCAGCAGTTTGGAAATGTGGTGATTTTCACTGGAATTCCCCTTTCTGAGACATGAAGGGTCTTTGGGGAGCTTGCTGGTTATCAGTGTTTATTATTTGTTTGGTTTCCTAAGTTTTGCTTGGTTCCTCAATATGCTTTAGGTAACTGACATCAAAAATGGGCAGAAAATTCAAGTGCTTTTAAGCAATCTGTTTTCTATTTAGTTTTCCATGTCCCCAGATAGTTTCTTCTTCTAATATCCTTCTTCTTGTATTATCCTTCTTTCTACCATCTGGCTGGAGTGACTAATTGGGAGACAATGACATGGTCTTTTCAGTGTAATATCTATATACCTGGTTTTCTGAAGTGTTCTCTTGGATACTCCTCATTTTTGCTATGCCAAAAGAGTCTCCACACACAAGTTCTGGGTCAGTGTTTCTATGTGATTCACTTGTTCTGTGGAGCAAGGCAGACCTCCTCTTCAGAAGAGCGTAGCTGTGATGCCCCAGACGCAGCTATTAGAAGAACAGAAAGGGCTGTTCTCCACCAATGTGCTTCTCCTCTCTCCTTCCCATTACCTCAGGAAATTTTCCAGCCTTCAGCCCTCCTGCTGGCCTGCCGTTTCCCCATGTGCTGTGCAGGAGAGCCTCACAAAGGCTCCATGCCAAGTTCTCAGAAGACAATGCCTCTCCACCATCTCCAAGAGCAGGGAATGGAGCTCCCAGTTCCCAGAACTGTGAAAGGATTTCCTCCTTTTCACTTGTCCTCATGAACACAACCTGGTACGTGGAATACAATCACTGGGGCTGAAGTGTGACTCCAGCAGCAAGGAATGGCTTTGGGTTTATGGCAGAGGAGGTTGCTACACAGACTTCCTGCATAACCTTAGGCATGAAGTCACTTGCCATTAGACTTTCTCAGGGCTTGTTTCAATTCATTCCTGCTATTCTGAACACAACTAGTGGTCATTAGAGGTCAGCTGAGCCTTAGTGAAAAGAAGTAATTAAACACCTAATGACTAATGAATTTAACAGCCTTTTGGGGAGTACACTGTGCCTGCAGCACGGCTGCTTTTATCAGGGCTGGCTGAAAGTGTAATCTGCTAGCCAACGTAGCGCAGCACTGTCAGGCCTGCAGAGTCCTTCCTCTCAGATCACCAGAGTACTTCCAGGCAGAGCTTGGTAAATCTAGGAGCAGCATTGTATGACTCAGCTGCATACGGCTGTGATAATACCACAAGGGGCATCATCCCTGAGTCTCCTCTGGCACTCCTATGGCAGGTTACAGATCCTTTCCTGTGACCTGCTACCACTTGGTCCTTCAATCTGCCTAAAAGAGGTGGCAGGACCTGGCAGCACCTGGGTATGTTTTACCCTGTTTGCACTCCCTCCAAAAGGTGCTCAAGCAGCCACCTCTGTGACACTGACCTTGTATGCCTACACAAGAATTGCTTCTGCTGTGTGCCTCCCTATACACCCATCAAACACCCATCTGTCAAATTCCTGTGGTCTTGAGAAACCTGGTCTAGTGGAAGGCATCCCTGTAGATGGCAAGGGGGGTTTGAACTACATGATCACTAGATGATGAAGGTCCCTTCCAACTCAGTCCATCCTATGACTCTATGATTCTGTGATTCTATGATTCTTTTGCTCTGAATCACCCTAATTCTACACGAGTCTTTTGTGGCTCTGTCTCCCTTGTGGTGTAAACAGAATGATTCTCCTTTTGAGCACAGAAAGGAGAGGACAACAGTTCAAAAACATTGCATAAGCAGAGCATATTTCAAAATAATTTGCATTTTACAGCATTTTTTGTGTACACAGTTTAGAGCACTAAGCTCAACCTGCAGTTCAGATGGAGCTCAGACGAGCACTCAGAGAGAGGATAAACTTGCCTTTAGGACTTCCAGATAAAAGGGCAATAAAGGCATCAAAACTACTGTGGCAGCACAAGAGATGCACCTCACTATCTAAATCCCAGGACCACCTTTTCCTTTCCCACTCAAACTCCCACACCTGCCCTGGGTATGGGTAACACCTTGCATAGAGTTACTCCTCCTCTCAGTTTTCCTGGCTCTTCACAGCTAGGCAAGCACAACTGGGGTGAGGTGGCCTCAATTCAGCATCACCTCATCCAGCCTCAGTAACTTGACAGCAGCTACTTGGTTAGGGTCCTTGAAAACTGATTTTAGCAAGGGGAAATGTGGATGTCCAGTAGGTTGAGTTGCCACTTGGAGGTGCCTAATTCTGTGCTTTTCCAAGGAATCAAGAGACAGGCTCCTTGGATAAGCCAGGGGAGATGGATGAAGCACCAAAGCCAAGGGCAAGTCCCCTAATTCCTTACCTGTCAGGAGAGACTTTTCCCTGTCACACAGGCAAGTGATTTAACTCCCTATTCCCCTCCTAGCAAATGTTAGCCTGCAGAATAAAATCTTCCCCCCATCCAGGAGTACTGAAATGCTCTAATTAGTGTTCCTAAAGACCTCAGACTATAAAAGTGTAAATTTCTTGTCGTCTCAGTAATAGTAATGAAATCCTGGCATCAGTAAAACTTGACAATAGTTGCTATCTGCATATAATAAATTGCTTTTGCCACCTCGAATTTTCATGAATTGAAGCTTTTGTTCTCACAGTAACCAAGATTTGGGTTTTTTTTTTTGTTGCCCTCCTGATGAAATTCCTGTAACAATCATGGGGGAAGCATGTAATGGAGAATGATGGGCGTCTTTATAAACAAAGTTGGTCACATGAGCACACATCAGAGAAATGAGATTTCTGGTACAGTAACATCTCAGTATCTCAACTAAGACAGGCAAAAGCCTGTTGATCGTGATATTCTGCACAGATGACAGAGTCTTTATCTTAAGATCCAACAATCCTGTTGGCCATGAGGAGAAATCATTTCCACTCACATTTAACAAAGGGGAAACAATGGCAGTGACTGACTGACCAAAACTGAGGACAGTGAGGAAGAACTCAAAACTGAGCCAGGCTTCATGAGGCCCAGATTATGGCTTGAACTACAAGCCGCCTTGTTTTTCAATCCCCCAGGCAATTTCCAGTCACAAAGCTGGTGTGTACTTCCTCTGTGACACTGGGCACTGTTGAACTCCTGTGCACAGCACCAGGATCCAAGGTTTGGGTCCTACCAGGGTCATTCAGCCCCTTGTAGGATCAAACTTTGACACCCCATTATGAAAGCTCAGCATGTCTTGTTCCTTGCAGATGTGACTAACATGTCTTAATTCAAGGGAATATCAGGCTCTGTAAAAAAAAACAGGGTGAAGGGAAAGGTTTATAATGGAACATAATTATTTAGCAGTGCACTGAAAAGTGGCCTGGTATAGTCTGCCCTTGCAGACAGCTCTTCCTCCTCTAACAGTGATCCTGATAGCTGGAGCTGTCTTGACTTTTAGCAGCAGGGCAGCCTTGCACTCTGCTCAGACCCTAATGATCAAGTGGCATTCACAGCTGCCACCACTTCCTATTAAAAGACTACAAGAGGCTTGTGAGATTAAGCAAGGATAAAAACAAGTACTTATCATTTGGGAAGTAATGTTGCTGGTTATCTAAAGTAAAACGTAATTACATCACAAGCTTTATCTGTGAGTGGCTTTTTCCTTCCAGGAGGTATGAGCAGAAAAACTTTTCACTTAATAATGAATCCTATTGAAACTCCATTTTGCCCTTGGCAAAAGGCCATTATCCAGCAGAAACATGTAATCATCCTAAAAATGCATAATGGCATGGAAAACGGGCAAGTAGTTTCTCAAAATATTGTTTGTAAAAGGCCTAATTTATAATGGGGATTGTTTGTGTTAGGGCCTTTTGGCATGTATGGTTAACAAGAAGTTGCTGTTCTGCTGCCAGTTCATTTAATCAAGAGGGCCTTGTGTAGGCCTCAGTTGATACGGCCATGGAAACAATGAGAGCTTTTTCCCCATTACTGCCCCATCACGACAGAGAGAGCACCCTGCCATTTAATCTGTGGTTGTTGTCCTTCTCGATAGACACTGCTGCTGTCAGTGCACCACATCAAACATACACACCATCAGAGTCACTGCACTGCTGTGCCCATCTGAGAAAAAATATTAGGAATGGCCTGGCAGCACCATTAATTGAGGACAATCATGCAACTATGGCGTCTTTGTAACGATGCAACTGCATGAGCAGCTCCTTCCCTCCGGAAATGTAGCAGTTCACACACACACGCCAGGAGCCAAACCTCTTGGTCTGGCACTCATCTAGGAAAAGAGCTGGATCATGTGCAGGAGAAAACATTCCCCAAAAGGAAATGAGAAAGGCTGCTCTAAGTAATCTTCACTTGCTTGGTTATCAGAGTACGCTTTGATCACATTTTGTATCCACAAGATGGAGTAGAAATGGCCCCATTGTATCCTTCCATATTTGTCACATACTCTCTCTCTTTATAAATATATATGTGTGTATGTATAATCATTAAGGTTGGAAAAGACCTCTAAAATCATCAAGTCCAACCATCAGTCCAACACCACCATGCCCACTAAACCATGTTCCAAAATGCCATGTATGTATTCACACCAGGCATCTTGGTACACAGTGTAGAGAAAGGTCCCTCTGGTTTCTAAGCTCTGGAGATGCACAATATACCTTTGTAACCCTTCCAACTATCTTTCTTTTCAGTTAGGGGAAGCTTGTGTTCAAGTGCTACAAACTCATCCAGCACTTGGCCCAGGTAGTAGATCGTGGGATCCTCATTCCAAAGCAGAACTAAAGCTACACATAACAAGCCTAAACATTTCTGCCCCAAGCCTTGTGTGTAGCTGTTAACAGTGAGATCCAAGTTAGAGGAATCACAAAATATTACATCATCAGTGAGCCATACAGTGGGGATGATGCTCACTGCTCACTCTTCCAACCTTTTAGTTTGGAAGAGATCTTTAAGATTATCAAATCCAACCATTAACCCAGCACCGTCAAGTGTGCTCTAAACCATGTCCCTCAGCACACCTACACGGCTTTTCAATCCATCCAGGAATGGGGATTCCACCACTGCCATGGGCAGTCTGTTTCAGTCCTTGGCAACTCTTTCAGGGAAGAAATTTTGATTAGTGCCCAACCTAAAGCTCACCTGGTACAAACTGAGGCCATTTCCTTTTGTCCTATCACTTATTACTAGGAAGAAGGGACCAACACCCACCTCGCCTCCTCCAGGCTAAACAACCCCGGTTCCCTCAGCTGCTCCTCACAGGACTTGTGCTCTAGACTCTTCATCAGCTTTGTTGCCCTTCTCTGGACCCACTACAGCACCTCAATGTTCTTCTTGCAGTGAGGGAACCAAAAACAAACCCAGTATTTGAGGTGCAGCCTCAAAAATGCTAACTACCAGAGAATGATGGCTTCCTGCACTGAGGCCTCAGAGCAGGGTGTATTCCAACATCAGTGCAAGGTCGGACTCCATGATCTCCAGAGGTCCCTTCCAATCCCTAACATCCTGTGATCCTGTGATAGAAGGGCATCCACCCCATGGAGAAATGCTGGAGAATCAGGCTGTTGCTGCTGGGGGATTCCCTTGGTAAAAGGGCGGGAATGAAGTCTTGTTGTTGCCTGCTGTTCAGCATTTCTGGTCAGAGCAACACACAGCTCCAGTAGGTATCTGGATGTGGAGAGCAGGGTGTTACACAGGGCAAAGAGCATCACCACCATGGTGGAAATATGTGCTGGGGACCACATATGTGAAATATGCAGGGGAGGCTACTTGACAGCAGAGTGCAATCTGATCCCAGAGCACACTGTGGAGGGAAAGGAGGAATTTGGGATTTCAAGATTCATAGTGCCAAGATCTAGACCTGAAAAGCTGCATCTTGTTAGACAAACCAGCTATTTGCTGTATATATGGCAGTTGTGCCTCAAGGTCCCAGCACAGATGAGGCCTGTTGTGCCTGGCACTGTACATGCATTTATTTTAAGACAGTCCTTGCTGCCGAGAGCTTAGAATTGACACAGAATAGTATTTTTAACAAAAGCACAATAATTGCCACAACTAAAAGGAAAACAAAGCTATAATTTGGACAGCTCGACAGTGTGTGAAGTCCTTCTGCAGAGAAATGCAATTCAAAGATTTTTTTGTCTTTTCAGGGGTTCTGTTGAATCTGAGGGTATAGCTCCCTAACATATAGAAAAAAAACAACCTTCTTTATTTGCTCCAAAGCTGTGTTTGTGCAGTGACTGCTGAAGAAAGACCTTCTTCCTTCCATAACCAAATAAAATGATCCCTTTGGTTATTTATAGTCCTCATGGTCCAAAGACATCACTTGGCTCACTCCCACAAGCCCAGCCATGTGTTACTATATTAAAAAATCCAAAAAGGTAATTACGGGGTACTGAAGCCAGTGTCTGCAGACAAAACCTGCCAGGAGAGAAGAGACAGGAAACGTGTGCCCTTCGGAGCTGTGCATGGCCTTCCCCACCTCAGGGCTCCACCAGCACCGAAAGAGGAGGGATGGGGGCTGGCTTCTCAGGACAAGGAAGTTAGATCCGCCTCTGGGCAGAGACCAGCTTGCCATAAACTGCAAGTGCAATCCTGACCAAGAGAAAAAAAACAAAAACCCAACAAAATTCCCTCCCTGCCAATTCTGAGAGCCACACCATTTACGCTTGGTCACACTGCGAGCCACCCTGTCTGCCCACAGAGGGGAAAAGGGAGTAGGGTAGGATGCAGCAGACCTTACCTCCCCTGCACAAGCCTCTTGCATCTGCCTGGGAGCTTTGCCCTCTGCAGTGAAGTAATTTCTTATGCATTCAGACGAAGAGCAGAGCACAGTGAGTTATTTCCCCCTTGCAGCACAGCACTCTTCCAGGTAAAGGGTTGGGCCAAAACACTGATCTTCATGCTTTTGCTCAGCTTCTGTGCCTCTTCACTTCCCAGTTTGCAAGTCTCTTCTTTCCAACTGCTTATTACTGTCCATGACCTGGCAGCTACTACCCATAGCAGGACAGCAGAAGGGAAATCTACCACCTTTTATGTTCTCATCCAGCTGCTCCCTATAGGGCTGTAAGCTCCGAGCATCCCCATGTAGGCTCTGCTCTGCTCCTTGCACAATTCCTGGTCAGCACTGAACCTGACCCAGAGTGGGTGTTCACAAGGGGTTTAGCAGGTTTAAGACACAGAGACCCTCATTCTCCTGTCACCTGTAGAGGTGTCTCCATGTAACTGCAGAGAGGGAGCAGTAGAGAAATGCTCTGGAAAAGGCTAAAGCCCCTACCCAAGAGATGTGCTCAGTAAGTCTGTCCACAAGTGGATCACAATTAACTTTAATATGTGCCTCCAGATTGACACTGGGGTGGATGAAAACAGAGTGGAGTTAAGCTGAGACAAATCCAAGCACAGCACCACTTTCTCTGAGACCCCAGGATACCTACACAAGCAGCTAGCGAAGAGTGAATGAATGAGAAAAGAAAAAGCACTTTTCCCCAGGTCACATGAGCTCTAACAGGAAACTTTAGAGAACCTTTGGGGGAGGGATAAGTCATTTAGATGATGAATCACCCACTGGCCTTCCCGAGTCACTTCCAATCAAACTGTCTTTAGGAGGCTTCCCTCGGAGCCAAGCACAAAATCCTCTTCAAAATATACACAGAGTCTCAGGTTGAAGGAGCTGGGTGTGTAACCTCAGAGGTGAGTTCTGTGCTAACAATGAGCTCATAGCCAGTTGTTCACCTGCTCCTTCCTTCCTTCCTTCCAATGCCAGTCTCCTCTTTTAGCAAAACCGAAGTCCATCATTTTGTTCCTTGCTGCTACTGAACATTCATTGACAGAAAGGTGATTATTTGCTGACAGAAAGAAATCAAGAGGTAGGAGTGGTTCTCCCAACCTAGCACTGCCAAGTCATCCACAGAAGGGCTAAAATTAAGGCAACATTTTGCCTAGATTCATCTCAAAACAACCAAGCCTTCCACAATGTCCAGCCAAAGCCAAGACCTGCTCTGCAATGCTCACTTTGTATCCTTCCTGCCAAGCTCATTTGCTTTGGGGGTTTGCAATAGAACTGCAAGTTTCAATATTTTGCACAGTCTGGTTCTGTGATTGATCAGATTGAAATCTTGCAAGCATAAAGCTAAGCACCACGATGTTCTGTGTACCCTCACCACCATTCATATCCAAACTGCTGTCTTGTCCATTCATCCTGCTTGCTTTACATTCTCTCAGACCCTGGTACCTTTCCACCTAACCCGATCTACAGTGTCTCATTACTGCAGTATTTTCCCCTCTTTCCTTCTGTGATCGGGTGCAGATGGGACCTCTCCAACGTAGTATCCGCAGTGCCACCTTCTGGCCTGCGACAAGAATCCCAGCCACCCAGCAAGACCCTGATGCAGAAAGCCTTGCCGATCCGCCTGTCCCTTCCGTGGCTACCACCTCTCACGGCCACATGCAAGATATCATTTTAAGATGGTCCCCAAAAAATGCAGGCCAGTTTTAGTTCACCAGACTGAACAGCTCGAAGCAGTTGGGTCCTGATGGTGTGTCAAGCACAAGCAATATGACAAAGATGACCTTTAAAGGTGCCTTCCAACCTGAAGCATTCTGTGATTCTATGAGTCTATGATTCTATTACATGAGTCATTCCTCCTCTTACATGCTCCACTCCTCCCTGTGGCACAACCAACTGCCACCGTTTTCTCCAGGTCCACGCACACCAGCTTGGCAATGCTCACACTGTTTTACTTCACAAGAGGATATATAAGTGAAGGAGCAACTGCCAATTCCCTGCACTGTTTTCTTGGCCTGGTGTCCCAGGATCTACAAATAGGCTGCTTCTGTTGCTGCAAGCAGCAGTACATGAACTATGCTCTAGCATCCACATCCTGAAAGAAGCATCCACTATGCCCCCAGCAGCAGCTTTGCTGGAGGTTGTCACTCAGCTTGTAGGAGCTCCTCAGCTTCTTCACACTCTCTACATACTAGTGCATTGTACAGGTGCATTGCTACTGAAGATAACCTCATATCATATCTGTGTCCTGAAGTGCAGCATCATCAGTTACAAAGGAAGGTGAAAATGCATGCCTAGAAGTTCTCTGGGCTTCATTATTAATTCTCTAAAATGTTATTTACAGCCATACTGAAAAATGAAGTGCTTTGTGGAGCTTCTCTGTGGGTTTTGGCCACATGGAACAAATGTGATTTCCTGATGCCTGTATCACATAGGCAGCATTTCAGCAATTTCAGTGCATCTCTCTGAGTAAAGACTTAATTCTCATTTATTATAGGCCCCATTACACTACTGGCAGTGGCTAAAGAGGCCTTGATTTTTGGCAGAAATGTCATTTACAGACACTTTTTTATGGCACTCTGATCTGGTACAAAAGAGACAGAGAGTGTACAGCTCCAGCTTGCATCCTGGAAGCCAAACGTTTTCCAGCACCCCTGGCTTTGGTGAGCTGGGAAGACATTTCAAATGCAGAGCCTCACCTCCACTAACAGATTTATTTTTCACTTTCTTGCACCCATTAAGCCTTTTATGAAGCTATATTAGAATAGCAGGGAAAACCACTAGAGCAGAAGCAGAATGTGGTGGAAAGGATGGTGTTCACTCTCTGAGTGGGGTATGTGTTGATACAGTGCACAGGAGAGATCTGGGGGATCAGGGTCTTTTGCCCCTGCACATCCTGTGCAGTAGGGTTGGGATATGATGCCAGGAAACCCTGCTTGGAGAAGCCCTTTCAAAGACCAGCATTTCCCTGTGGAAATACAGCACTAAGTGTCCAAACCTCCTGTTTACAATTCAAACCCAAAGTTATAACATCCCTCCTTGCTGTTGCAAGGAGGCCACAGATCCACCTTATCACCTTGGGCATTTTATTCCTGCTCTATAAAATAGAGATTCCATTTGCTTCTTCACAGAGTAATAGAATCATAGAATGGTAGGGGTTGTAAGGGACTTTCAGAGATCATCAATCATCTTGCTAAAGCAGGGTCACCCATAGCAGCTTGCCCAGGATCACAATGTCCATGTGGGTTTAGAATCTCTCCAGAGGAGACTCCACAACCTGCTCCAGGCCTCCAGCACCATCATAGCAAAGAATTTTCTTCTTATGCTGAGGGGGAACTTCTTGGGTTCTAGTTTGTGACCACTGTCCAGAGTGGAAGTTCTCTGAGGCAAGGGTTGCCTCCTACATACATGGACTATGCCTAACATAGTGGGCTCAGGCCTTGGCTGGCCACTACACACGTTAATATCTGGATGAGTAGAGTTTACACACATGGGAAGACCCACTGGCCTCTAGAAAAAGTCTCCTGATAGAGAACTGCGATTGAGAGATGTAATCATAATGAAACACAGCCTTTTATCTTCCCATGGGAAATCTTCAAGCTTCCATTTATATAAGCCTTATCCACCTCCTTGTAAAATACATGTACTTGAAAAAATTAAGAACTTTCCAACTGAACCCACATTTCTAAATATGATTTTTACATTCCTGTGTGATTTTGGGGGTAAATGGGCAAAATTCCAATCAAGCTATCATCACTGCAATTAAAGTGGTTTTTCCATCTGAATATCTCTCTGACATGGAAAGAAATTACACTATCACTGTATAAAGCTGTTTTGATAGATCAGTTCCCTCACTGAGCACATTTTATACTCATCAAAACTATTTATACATCCTCACATAACAGAGCTATTCTAGGAATTTCAAATATGAATAATAATATTAGTCATTTTGGACAGAATAAACAGATGCAGTGTCCTTATTAATGCAAAGTACAAATATCTATGAAAACGATTCCCATTTTGTGCCAGCTCCTGGCTACACACATACGCATGCGTGCACAGATCACATATCCCAGTGGAACCAACAATTCCACTGGAGAGCAACAAAAGGAAGTAGTCCCAGTCTATTTTTAAATGAGTGCTCTAAACATGCACCAAATCAAAACTCCTTACAGACACTCTCCTAAGAGCTTCTGTAAAATCCAGCTTAAGGGAATTAGGCACTTGGGTCTGATTGAATTTCAGTGCAATATGGACACCTAAGTCCTGGAAGCTCCTTTGGAAACTCCTGTCTTATCCAATATACACTTCATTTTCCAGCTGAGAAATACCTTAGTAATGGTACACTTAACACTCAACAGTCATTTGACCTATTTTACTAATGTGTTTGGGAAGGAGGTTAATTAACAGTGGATAGCTGTATCCTTAAGCTTAATTTTTCCAACAACCCTGCTCATAAAAGGAAAAATTGAGTACATATTAAAGGAAGCAAGCAATTAAGTTGCACAAATAGTGAGCTCATTGAACTGCAGCTGACTTCTATCATGTCAAAGAACAACTAAACACAGAAGCAATGAAAAGATTGTTGCCACGACCACCACTGAGAACTGCCTGGCAATAAAGATGAATAACTTCCTACCCGAAGATTACTGATTAAAGCTCTTAGAAACCAAAAGGTTAGACATAGGCATATCTGGAGCAAAATATTTTAGTGCATGTTTGGCAGATTCTGTAACATATTTACAGTGGATTTAAAGCAAAGATTTATACAACTCTAGTAAACCCTGCTATAAGCAGCCTTCAGAATCACAGCAGTTCCAAACATCACAAGTAACTGGTTCATTTTGATGCCTTAGAAAAGGATCTACCCCTACTGTTTCCTACAAACAGAGGTGGGGAAATAGAAGGCTGAGTAGTCCTAAGCTTGAGCACACTGTGGGAGGCAAATGGGCTTAGTGGGATGAATGGTGTATAGAAAATACCAGGCCAGCACTGGCTGGACTATTTCATAGAGCTCCATGGCAGAATTTATCATCATCTCTAAGAACCTGGCAACATGAAGATGTCCAGCCCTCCAGCCTTATTGTGCCTAAAGAAATCACATCATGGTCCTTGATCTAGCATGACCTAAGGAAAAGGAATTAATAACAGCATTGTGTCTGGTATAGTTTGCTACACCATCTGAGGTATTGCAGAGGGAGAGGAGAAGCACAAGCTCTGACCACCTGCTTCCCATGGGGCTGCATCCCACAGTGTGCACAGCCTCATGGAGGGGAGGGCAGTCAGCCTGCCTTGCACTCCAACTTCCATATTTGGGATCACAGGGCAGATTCTGCTGGTTGATTTGGGTGTCTTATAACAGATCTCACCACTAGGTATATCTAAAAATACTCATCACTGAATGGCAGACAATCTGGGCAGTGCAGAAGCGTTATGAAGCTCTTGGGCTAATAGCAGCAAGCAGGAGTAGGGAACCCACTTTAACTGTGGAACTCTAATGGAAACTGGAGTCTTCATTAACTAGAAAGGCCCTTTCCAGCAGCTAGTACCACATGATGTTTGTGGTTGGGTGTAAGGATGCAGTGAGCTAGTGCTTTGCATTGTGTATTTGCAAAGCAGCAGTGGAGCCCAAAGACAAAAGATAAGGAGACTCCGGCAGACGTAACTCTTAGCTGATGAAAATTCTGCTCCACAATACATATAGATACAGTTAACCAGGATCATAAAATGGTTTGGGCTGGAAGGGACCTTAAAGATCATCTAGTTCCACTCCCCCTACATGGACAGGGACACCTTCCACTAGACCAGGTTGCTCAAGGGCCCATCCAACCTGGTTTTGAACACTTCCATGCTTGGAGCCTTCACAACTTCTCTGGGGAATGTGTTCCAGTGCCTCACCACCTTCACAGGGAAGAATTTCTTTCTAAGGTCTAATCTCAATCTAGCTTCTTCCAGTTTGAAGCCATTACACCTTGTCCAGGGGGTAATAGCTTCCAACTGGAATCAGAAGGGGGTGTTCTCATTTCCCCCTTATCCATGCCAACAAGATCAGCAGCTTGGGGGAAAATTCCCCTGAGCACTATTTCAGAGACGACACAATCTGCAGCAATGCTTTGTGTAATTCCAGTCCTTTAAAGGTTTCAAGTGGAAGCACAGGCCATGCACTTAGCAAATCAAAACTTAATGACAATGGCTGTGATCTTTCTCCTAGTGACATCTCATAGAACTCTACAGAGGCAAACGGTGGCAACCTCCTCTTCCTGCACACCAAGACTCCCTGCCTCACAGTCACTGGTCTAAACAGATGTGTACAGACGAGAAAGAGACATCAAACAAAACCTTTGGGCCCCAGTGGCAGAATGAGGGCAATGAACTATGCAGAAATGTAAGGAAAAGAACTGGAAAGGCAGTTTGGCTGGGAGCAGGCAGTGAGAACACTCAGGCAGAAGACTCAGGAAAATTTTATTCAGATAAGTTCTGATTATTTGCCGTCTGTGACTAAAGATGAGGCACCTGCAAATGCAATAGAACAAAAATCTACAAAGCAGAGAACTACTTCATCCAGTGTCCAGGAAAAGACTGGCTTTGTCTAGTAAAGACACTTCATTTTAGGTAGATGAGGTAGAGAATCAATACGACAAATGACATTAAATATGATTATTACTCTCTTAGCTCTCACTGTAAAATATTTCTGGGCATTAATGATGAATTTTGAGCTCACATTTTTATACATCAGATCAAAAAAACAGAAAGAAATCTGCGAGCTCATACAATGATTAGGTCATTGGCTTTTAAGTGCTTGACCTTCGTTTGTCTCACATAAACCTCCCCTGACTAACTCTGTGAAGTCAGTTGGCATCTTTTCCTGAGTTAGGAGGTTTTTGCTAATGCCCCAAGAGCAAATATCTTTTTATTTCCAATCACTGTATGCTGATGGAAGCAAGACTTGCTCTTACAGTTCTTTTTCATCTGTCTTGGAAAGAAATAAATTGGAAAAATACTTCCATTTCCCCCTACTTGCTCCTCTGACTTGTGTCTTTTTGCCCTTGAAAATTTTCTGAATCCACTTTCCCTGCAGTGAACCACATGAGGAAGTAAAAATCTTAATTGCTACATGAAAGTTAAACAGCAAGACTTCATTACACTGGAGATAAAAGGGCAAGGGACTGCTGGCACTTTCACCTCACCTTAAGTCACAGGGCTTCTTGGGATTGGTACAATGCAAGCACATGTGAGTGCAGGGAAGAATTTTTGGGTTTTAATGGTTTTACCTTAGTGCTTTTCCCTTCTTAGCACCCTCAGCTGCAACCCTGAGTTTTGGGAACACACAGCTGCACTCACATCAAGTTACTAACACAAAGCACAGAATTAAAACCTTGTATTGATTCAGAACAGGTAAGACCTGTGTTAGTAATGCACCCACTTACCTACACTAAGGGAGTAGCAAGTGTTTAACTATCCAAGGAGAGCCCCATTAGCATGAAGGTGATAGTGAGACCTGGAAACATGAAAGAGAGGCAAGATAAAAGGACAGTAGTGGGAAATACATGGACTCTAATTACATTAGCAGCAGGGAAAAAAAGCACACAAGTGGTTTGCAGCAACTGTGTAACTTGGTGATGAGCATATGTGACATGTTCCATCTCTATCCAGTGCAGACAGCTGATTAAAGTTGTGCCACTGCTCACTGTGGTTCAAGCTATACATTTTCCTGGATCTAATTTCAGAAATACCCAATATTGGCCAATATGCTACATGTCAGGACCAGCATGTCCCCTGATTGTCCCTTTCAAGCTTATGATCTATGAATCCTATGTTTGTGGGGAGGAAGCAGTTTTTCAATAGTCAAGACTTTCTCTGATAAGGCTAATTTATAGCCTTCCCTCACCAAATGCATTAGATTAATTAAAAAATAATTGTCCTTTGCCTTTAGCATCTGCATTCACTGGCCAGTGGGTACTCTGGGCAAAATAAAGACTGACACAAGGCACTTCCTACATATAGATGTTTTAAAAAGTAAAGAGCAGTGGTATTTTGCAGAGCTTTTGTATTGTCTTTTACATAAATAGTTTAGCCTAAGAGCCTCAAACATGCCTTATATCTAGACTCATGGACTCTCAGAATCCTCTAGGCTGGAAAGATCACTAAGTCCAACCATTAACCTAGTACTGCCAAGCATGCTGCTAAATATGTGATTTCTTTTCAGTATATTGAACCTCAATGTCTTGAGATGGCGCAATTGTAAATTCTAGACCTATTTAAACTGCATTTATCTATGCAGCACTCTCAGTATGTTCTTCCAAGAGTACTGGAGCAAGCCAGTTCCCTGATGTCACCTGCTGTGACAAGAAATGCTGGGAGGAAACAAAAGGCACTCAGGCACATCGCAGGCACAAGCAAGCACATGCCTGGCTCTTTTGGAAGAATTCATGACACCTCAGACCTATGGATACTTTTCATTTTGAGTGTCCTAAGTGCATAAATGACCACACCTGTGCTGAAGCTTCCCATTAAAAAAAAGTTATACTGATATAGAGGGAAGACAGGAAAGCCAGTAAGACTAAATGAAGCATATTCCTAAAGAAGGGGTTTATGCTCCTTAAATCACATATGCTTCTGAGTTCGGCTTCTGAGTCAGCTTCTGAGTCAGCTTCTGTAGGCTCAGCTTTTCATGTCTTACTGGTTTGACAACACTGTGACATCTATGTGGAACAGATAAAAATTTAAGGGAGAACTATAAAAATTGATACTAAAACAAATGAGAGGAAAGCCACCATGCATTACCTTGACCCATTGTGTTGACATGAATAGCATTTCCGGAGAGCCTGCGTGATGATGGAAGCTCTGCAAAGTCAGACAAGGACATATCTCAGCCACTCTCAGTGTAGCAACAGGTTCTTATTTGTGCTGAAGTTACAGCTAAAATTTCCAGCCAAGCAACAGGGGTTTAGGGCTAAGGTGCAAGACTTTAATCCATCACAAAACTGCAACCATTTGATGAAAGAAAGAAAGATGAAGAGAGGTCTCTTAGGTGTTAGCATCCAGCTGATGACAAAGCCTGTCCAAAGGCTGTAGGAGTGGCAGTGCTACTTCTGTGGTTATTCCTTAGGAGCTTTTAATCAATGGCATCTGCAGAAGTGACACAAGCAAATGAACATTATTTTATTGCTGAAAAGACTAATTTCAGGCAGAGATAACATGGGATGGCTGGATTCTCAGCAGACAAGGCTTCTAAAAAATCAGAAGGCATTTTGCAGAGCCAGAAAGTCCTGCTGCTGTTTGTTTTGCCTAAAATAAAGCTTTAGTTTAAAGTTGTGCATTTCTACTGGAGACTAAACTTGATCTCGTTGGTTTCCATGCAACAACCCTCTTATCATGGAAAAGAGTTAACCAATACAGCTTAGTATGGGAAGAAAATCACCTGAAAACTGTGTCTGACTCTTTGGCACTGGAAAAGTCAGTGGCAAGAGTTCTGCTCCTGAAAGCCTGTTATCCAGCCAATTCAGGTAGAATCTGGAAGAGCAGATGCAAATTTTTAGGATGAAATATAAACCATTTTTATATAATCAGCCACCACATCAACATTCCTGGCAAACAAAGGCCATCAATCCTACCTTCCTTGCCAGGTCACTGTTGGAGAGGGATGAGAGCAGACTGTGCATAATCTCACCTCCAGGAAATCAGTGAAAAGAAATATGGAATATCTGCCTGTCACACTAGGAACTGGGGGGGTCACACTAGGAACTGGGGGGATGTGAGGGTGTTAAAAGTCAAATTCACATGATCACGGAAGAGTAAATCTTTTTGGTATAGGCATTAGTCCTGGGCTCTTCGTGAGGAATTATGAACTTAGTTTGACCACTGTGTTGGCGGAGATTCTGCAGGAATGGGGGAACTGAAGGGGGGAAAAGGATATTAAATATACAGGATTATGATAATAAACAATAAGACTATTTTAATGTTATTCTAGGATGTTTTTTCAAGCAATCTTAAAATTCATACGAAAAATACATGCACAGAAAGAATTTAAGGTTAGATTTCTTCTTTCTCTGCCCCCCCCACCCCCATCAGCCTCCAGCTTGCAGCTACTCAGTTTCTCCCAGCCTGCACTGTTTGCTGAGCAACGTTAGCTTTGAGTAGTTTATCTTCATAGCTGTTTTGCTGGTTTGTTTGTGTTTAGCTGAAGTTTTGATCCTTTCTGGTTAGCGTCTTTCACTGGTAATTACAGGCAGTGTACCGTGAAAAGGTTAGTTTGGTCAGTGGAGCAGAGGGTTGGGCGGGGGGAGAGGGTTAGGAGAGTTTATCAAATGATCAGAGATGCCTTGTTGGCGCTCATCCTTTGTAAACAATAAGAAATGTCAGCATTGCTGGTTGCTGTCACTGCTGACAGTATAAAGAGCAGAGAGTGTAGCATTCTTTTGGAAAGCTGGTTTACTGGGAGAGGAAACAAGGCTATGGGATGAAGGCACTTCGTGGATATCCGAGTACCTTGGGAAAAGAGAGGAGTTTGGGCTTCTCACTCAGCAACCTAATGAAAACTAGACAAATAGTCTTGCATTTAATATATAGTTTCCACCAATTCATGCTTCTTTTGTTAGGAACAATTCTAGTCTGTATTGGAAAGAGACAGTTAAAAATAATGAAATCATTTCACATTGACAAGCAAGTTTCAGATTAAGAAGCTGAAGGAAGTTTGTGAAAGAAAAGGGAGCTGCATTCAGATAGATAAATTTCCATTGACTGACCCTGCATTTCTTCAGCTTTGCAACAAAAAGAGAAAAAAATCTGAAGCCTGAGCGCATAACCAAATGGTAATTGGGAAAACTAAGCCTCTGCCTTCTGAAATGATACAAACAGCTACAAGTAAACCACAAACTTTTAAACCTCTGTGGAACTGGAGCTGCAGCTGAAATAGGACCAACATGAAACAATTTACAAACACAAAGCTATACCTGCAGGCAAACATTTATGTAAAGGAACAGAACATTCTGCTATTTAGGATCTCAGAAGAGAATGTGTTCTATAAAAACACAGATAGATTTCCAGGATCTATCTGGATCAGTAAACCCAACCCACAGTATTATGCAGCATTTCTAAATACAAGGCTGATGTTGTCAAACTTTAAAAAAAAAAAAAAAGAAAGAAAAAAAGGTAGGTTTTCTCAAAGAAAACCAATTACACATGTTGAATTGTAGTAAATAACATACTGTCAAAACAGCATTATTTTAAAACTCCATATTCACTGCTGATTTGACACAAAAAGCACTGAATGGATTTTGAGAGTTATCAGTCTATCAGTCACCCGGGGAGATTTACTGCAGTCCAGTCAAATAAAACTCACAGAGCTGTTTAACTCTTGATCTTCTAGACTCCATAGAAGGAAAAGGAGAATGAAATTAGTCTGGGAAACAGGTACTGAAGTGGAACTTTGGCTGGTGTTAACTGTCACAGATTCATTGCACTCCACTCATATATCCAGAGACAGTCCATAGAGATAATCCATAACCATCTATAGTCCCTAAAGATGGCACTGTCACATGCATGTGCATATTAGGAAAAGTTTCTTTATTGAAAGGGTTGTCAGACATTGGAATAGGTTGCCTAGGGAGGTGGCAGAGTCACCATCCCTGGAGGTATTCAAAAAAAGTGTATATGTGACACTTTGGGACATGGCTTAATACCCATGGTGGTGTTAGGTCAGCAGTTGGACTAGATCATCTTGGAGGTCTTTTCCAGCCAAAACAATTCTATGATTCTATAGAAAGCCACATAGTAAATACACTTATACACCTAAACCACAGATATTTAGAGCCACAGAGGTAGCAACATTCCCCAAAGTTTAAAGATTCTAAACTCCGAACTTGGGAAACTTGGTGTCAGAGACACCTTTCTCTGAAAACCACAACCCTGCCAGGTACCCTGGACATCAGTGTTGCTGTGTTTCACGCATCACATGTTCCACTGTGAAAATGTGTCTCACGTATTTCTCTCTTAAAATGGTGTTTGATATCTGGAAAGGACACTGGAACAGAGCCCCAGTCACACCAGCAGCCTGGAATTTTCCCTTTTAGTCAGAAACACTGCTCTGAGTCGCAAGAGGAAGAGTGCAATTAAATACAGAGATGAGGCCTCTAAACTGCTACTTGCACAGGTTTACACCACTGAAGTCACTGAGAGTGACATGAACTTCATATGGCACAGAATCAGACCCATTCCTCTCATCCCTAAAAATTGCTTTCTTTCCTGTGAAATCCTATAGGCAGAGAAATCAACAGGAATTCCACCTAAAAACTCAGTAACTCCTTTTAGATATTTAATTCCTCAATGATAATCTCAAAACAAAGTGAGCATTCCCAGTGACCTAGTGGCTGCATAGGGTTAAGTGGAATTCTAAAAGATTTCTTTTGCCTTTTTATCCCTTGTTCTTTTTTAATTGCAAAGCAACAAAATGGACTCTTGCAGTTTGGATCACTTTTCATGAAGTAAATCCACAGAAACAATCATTTTCAAGCTGCTTTCTGAAGCAACAAATAGTAAAAATAAATAAAATAAAATAAAATAACATTTTAAAAAACCCAATTTGCCTGTCATGGGAGTTGTCAATAAAATGCAACAGTGTTTATTACAACATTTAAAGTCTGTGATTAAGAACACCAAAAGGCCTAAACTAGAAAGGGTTTTAGCCTGTAATTTCCCTACAGTCCTGGCCTGTACTTCCTTATGAGAGCTAGCTCAGCAGGGCTTTTCTTCCATGTCCATCATCAGCTTGTAATTATTGCCATTCTCAAAGCTATGCCAGATGGGCTCTTTAGAAGCCGGCATGCAGCTTGTTTATGAGAGAGCGAGCTGTAATATTACTCTACACAGAGACCTATCTGGTCCTAGTCAAAGAGCCATGGTGTTCCCCCCTCCCCATCCCTCCTCACTCTCCCTGCTTCCCGACACAAGCCTCTCAGTTTCAGTTTGCTTCCCCCACCGACATGGGGGATACTGTAAACCAGAGCAGGGATGCTGATCTCCCTCTCTCTATTCATTCCTCAAAGATGTATCAAAATGGTGCAGAGCAGGCACGCGTGCAAGACATAGACTTTGGGGATCTTTCCTTCTTTCTCCCACTCCCTTCCTCCTCTCTAAATTTGTTTCTTCCTTGGAGAAGTTTAGGGATGGAATCTCCCATGGCTGTGCCTAGCAGAGAGGATAAACATTTGCGGGGATGTTGAGGTTAAGCAGTTGCGGAAAGCAAGAGGAAGCCAACAGGGAATAACCCGGAGTTCATCTCCTCAGAGGAGGCCAGCATAGAATATCTCGAGGGCCAGGACAGTGCTTCTATCAGTAGTTAATGAGGCAGGACTTGCAACAGATAGCCACTTTTAACTTACAAAAGCTTTTAGATGTCTCTGTTTACTTTGATCCATTTCAGTTCATTTGAGCCTTTTTTCTTTGCCTTTTTTTTTAAACCTTCCCCCTCCCCACAGCCACCACAGAGAAACTGCCTTCCCCCTGTTTCTCCCCTCCCCACCCTTAACTCAAACAATAGTATCATTTACCAACTTTTATACTTAACAAGTTTGAAGATCTTTAGTCAAGTTCTGCTACAATGGCAGAAAGGAAAAAACATAGCTCTTGAGAACAGCATCATAAAGAGAGAGGGAGTGGAATCTGGCTGCAGAAGGTAATTAAAAAATCCGACTGCCGAAAGATAAATGAAGGGGGGGGGCGGGGGGGGGGGGGGGGGAAATAACAGGAAAGACAGCATTTTCAGGAGAGATTTAAAGTTATTTGTTCCTGATTGGGGGAACTGGTCATTCTTTTATCCCTTGTTACTTTATCCATGTGATGCCAAAAGAACTTTCTTTGTTAAAATGTTCTCAGAACGGATAAAACTAATTTGCTGGAATGTGAAATAATCCAGAAAGTAAGAGGACTGTGCCTAATGTTCACAGACTGAGAATGGCAAATTAACCGGCCACGGTTTCCAGTCCCTGGGGCACAGGACTGGAATTTAAAGCTTCGGAAGAGAGCCCTGGTGCTAATGGATTTGCATGAAACTTGGCATGCTAATGGAGATTGTCTCTTGTAATGAGCTTTTAATTAGGTCTGCTTGGTGCTTGACCTTCTTGTAATATGGGGCCACTCTTCAGATGACAGCATTTCTAACCCACAGGTGTGGATAAACAGAGCTTGTAAACAGACTGGACTTCCCAGCATTCCCCAAGTCCAGCCACTTCTTCCCCGCAGATTCTTTCCCTCCTGTGAACACCCTTGCTTCCTTGATGATTATTCTGAAAGAGATTCTAAGTCAGTTGTTTTCATTTTCTTGTCTGTTTAAAGATAATATTCCCACCCAACTGGAAAACAAAACAAAACCAGCAACAGGAACCTGATGTTGTAAGTACACACGGGCAGCCCCAGCATGGCACAAGGATGGGTCACAGGCTCTAAGAGTTCCTCTGATTCCCACTGTCCTTCCAGAAAATAAATGTGGGGGGAAGACTTTGCTAAACAGCCTCCTCTAGACATACAGACATGATCCCAATTACTGAGGCTAAACCTCCCTCCATAGTCTGAACAGCCCTGGACAAAATTCTGTGTATTTTTGTGCTTTCATATTCCACCACAAAAGGTTTCTCACCACTCACTGTGGTTCTCTGAATCACCACTTCTACCTTTCATGCTTGCAGGGTGTCCTGGACATGTTGCATGGAGGCAGTAGCACGCTGAAAGGCAGCGCCTTTCACTGTGTGAAGCACTTCTTGCAGCACCACGTTCTCACAGTGGAGGCTATCAACAATCACGCTTTCCCAAATGCTCCAGCTCCTCTCACAGACCTTAAAAAGAAGGCAAGTTTAATAAAGAAGCTGAGTTTGAAGCATCTGAACATGTAGCTACAGAACAATGGATACCAGTAAATTAATTTAAACCCTTCTTTTGAAGCAGCCTCTGCCTATTCTCCTGCTTAGGAATATAATTAGCAGTCAACCTCAGAGGATGCACGTTCATAGATTCATAGAGTGTGAGGCCAGGAGAAACCATTAGATCATCTGGTGTGATTTCCTATATATCGCAGGTCATTAACTTTCACTGGGTTACCCCTGTGCTGAACCCAATAATTTGTGTTTGACCGGAGTGTCACTTGTGATTGGCTGACACAAACTGTTCATGAAGGCAGCCAGTCTTGGTGCAATGACTTCAAAACATGGACAATCTATCAGTCCTGTTGCTACAGTCTCTGGGGTTGCTTTAATGATTAAGTACTCTCTTCATTTTCAGTTCAGATAGATCTAGCTTCTAGCAAGCAAGTTTCAGTATGTATTTCTCTAATAGACTAAAAACCCACTACTAAGTATTTTATATCTGAGAAGGTATTTATACTGTGAGATTACTATCAGTCCTATTTTGACAAGGTAATCTAATTGGAATTAGGAAGTCCTTGCTTAATTCATACCTCCTGGAAAGGACTGTAGAACTACCTCCCATCAGTGAAAGTGAAAAGGCTCTGAGGAATAACATCTACCTAACTCCACCACAGAGTCTGGAAAAGAGGAGTCTGAGGAGCAGCATTCTCACTCTCTATAGCTCCCTGAAAGGAGGTTGGAGCAAGGCAAGGGTGGCTCTGGTCTCCCAAGTAACACGTGACGGGACAAGAGGAAAAGACCTCAAGTTGAACCAGGGCAGGTATAGGCTGGACATTAGGAAAAACCTCTTCAATGAAAGGGTTGTCAAGCCCTGGAACAGGCTGCCCAGGGAAGTAATTAAATCATCATCCCTAGCAATATTTAAAGACATGTAGAGTTTGTGCTGAGGGATATGGTTAGCAGCAGACTTGTCAGTGCTGGGTTAATGTTTAGACACAATGCTCTTAAAGGTCTTTTCCAGCCTATGCAATTTTATGATTCTGTGGAGGAAGGTTACTGAAGTCACTTTACATACCTACATTGGAGACACCTACCTCTGAGTTTGCCAGGAAAACAAACAAAATAGACAATTCAGGTAACATACAGTCTGAGATGGCTTAGGCAGCTATTATGGAAAGGGGCTGATAAACCTTAATTCTCTTCCTTCATTATTTTGGAAGCTAAAGAAGTGGCAGAGGTGCTGTTAACATTTGCATATGGTCTCATTGTAACAATTCATATCTAAGTAAAAGTCACATTTCTCCATGCAGAAGCTAATTCATATCAACCTGAAACTGAATTAAAAGAGCTTTCTTGTTAAATCTTATGCAAGAAAACAGAAACGCCTAAAGTGCCTTCCTAAATATCCTGGCTCTATCCAGAACAACTCTTACAACTTTATTACTGCCTCAGTGTGAAGCATCCCTTCTGTTTTGGAGCAAAGGCTTCAGTTGGAGAATCTGAAATTGAATATTATAATCTAAGCAAAATTCAGACAGTCCTCTTGGCAAATGCTTTGGATGAAGATAAAAGATAAGTCTAAGACAAGTTTGTCTTTGTGGAATGAGTCATAGGAAGATCAGCTGTCAAGACCTACAACTCATTCAACTCTTCTTACAGATGTTCTTACAATTAAGTAAAGTGACTTGAGTGTCAAGTGGGAAAAGGAGTATTCCCCTAAGGTTCATCCATTAACTCCGTCAGCAATACCCCAAGCCTCCACATCAGAGCAGGTTCCTTGACTGTTGACAATACAATAAAGAATTACTATTTGCTGTAAGATAATTATAGTTCAAGATGTGTCCACATGGATCCTATTTTTGCTTCTCATGTGTCTATACAGGCAGTGGAGGTCTCTTGGATAGCCGTGCCTATAGGAGCATCTTTATGACTGCATCTGTATTTCTTGTCTCTGCAGATGAGCTCCCAGGACCCCAAAATACTTGGTGAATGCCCCAGGACTGTGAAAAGGTCAAAAAGAAAAGGCCATACTTGAATCCTAGTGAGATATCCTTACAGAGAACTGGAGGTGCTTTCTGTAAAATGAATGAATGAGCAGATGAAAGACAGTATCTTGCCACCAACTCTGTAATGAGGTATTAGGGAGGAGTGTTGAAAAGACACAGAAAGTTGTTGAGATATTAAAAACCCAGATGGGGATGGTAAATCTTATTTTTCGTGGGTGTAAAAAATAGCATGAATCAGGGAAAAAAAAAGAAAACCACACACCACAAAACAACCAAAAATGGGGGGAAAAAAATAAAAAAAAAGAGAAAAAGAAAATAAGAAAAAACAAAACAAAAAACCCCACCAGTGTCCTGCCCGTAAGTACCATGGGCATCTCCTCTGGATCTAGAAGTTACAGTAGAATCTTCAGCGGAAAGAACCAAAAGCAAGCTATGGAGAGATTTTGTGTCTAGCACAATGGTGAGAGGAAGTTACTGAACATTAAGGAACTTTTTCTTCTTTTTCCAGTGATTATAAATCACAAATATATTTCTCTGCACAGTCCCAAGTGGTACAATGGCTGCAAAACTTTCTTCTCAGGTCTGTAGCAGCTTGAATGTACATGAATATATGAATGTATTCAAATCAACAAATTATCAGAATTATATTTTTATTCCAGAATCAGATTTTCATTCCAGTATTTTTCTCCTCAGATGGCCTAAGCCCTCCTGGTGAAACAAGAAGCAATGTTCCCTGGATGCCTGGACATCTGACAGGTAATATCCCCTGCAGGCACACATGGAAGCCAAAACCATGATTCTTATTACTGAAGAGGCTTGATTCTTCTTATTTTTCCAATAGGCAACATGGGCAGGATCTAAACTGCACAATCCAGTTAAGCAAAGTTATGGTGTCTATTCAGTTTATTAAACTTGCTCCTGTCCCTGATATTCTCCTTGCACCCAGCACTGGTGAGGCTGCTCCTCAAATACTGTGTTCAGTTTGGGGAGGGCATTGAGGTGCTGGAGTAGGTCCAGAGAAGGCAATGGAACTGGTGAAGGGTCTGGAGAGCAGATTTGGTGAGGAGTGGCTGAGAGAACTGGAGTTGTTTAGTCTGGGGAAAAGGAAGCTGAAGGGACACCTACTGGCTCTCTTCCTGAAAGGAGGTTGTAGCCAGGTGGGGATCAGTATCTTCTCTCAGGTAAGAACTGATGGGACAAGAAGAAACAGCCTCAAGTTTTGCTAGGGGAGGTTTAACTTCTTCATTGAAAGTGTTGTCAAGCCCTGAAAGAGGATGCCCATGGAGGGATTTAAAAGCTGTGGAGATGACGTACATGGTCTAATGGTCACCTCTTAGTGCTGGATTAAAGACTGAATATGATGATCTTAAAGGTCTTTTCCAGCCTAAACAATTCTATGATAGCATGTTTCATCACCAACAAAAATAATGCACTTTATACTTCCATACTTAAGGTGGAAATTTGTTATTTTGTTGGTCAGGATTTCAGGATGAGTCTTAATGAAATATCTTCCTTGTTGAAAAAAAATTAATGAAAGACATCTGCAATCAGTGATTTTCCCTCCACCCTTCCTTGTTATTGCTTAGAAGAAAGTAGACTCCTTGGACAATTGAAAAAAAGAACAGAAGGTTAATGAGTAAAAAATGGTTGCATGAGTATTTTCAGAATTCAAGTAAAGCTCAGAAAGAACAATTCTTTTGCAGGTAAGTCAGGCCTCCTTAAGCCTTTTACTGAACTTTTTAACAAATATAGACTGGGCAAGAGGTGGCTTCAGAGCAGTCTTGAAAAGAAGGACTTGGGGGTGGCAGTTGTTGACAAACTTAACATGAGCTGCAAACATTGTGCGCTTGGAGCCTAGAAGACCATGTCCTGGGCTGTCACAAAAGAAGCTTGACCAGCAGGATGAGGGAGGTAATTCTGCCCTTCTGCTCTGCTCTCATGAGATGCACCTGGAGTACTGTGTCTAGTTCTGGTGCCCCTAATATAAAAGGGACATTGAACTGCTGGAGCAGGTCCAGAGGAGGGCCACAAAGATGATCAGATGACTGGAGCACCTCACCTGTGGGGATAGGCTAAGAGTCTGTGGGGCTGTTCAGGCTGGAGAAAAGAGGGCTCCAGGGCGACTTTATAGCAGCCTTCCAGTACATGAAGAGGGCCTACAAGAAAGCCGAGAAGGGAATTTTTACAAGGGCTTGTAGTGATAGGAAAAGTGGAGGGCTTTAGCTTGAGGAAGGGTAGACTTAGACCAGATATTAGGAAGAAATTCTTTAGAGTGAAGTTGGTGAGACACAGACACAGGTCACTGGAGGTGTTTAAGGCCAGGTTGGATGAGGCCTTGAACAACTTGGTCTGGTGGAAGGTGTCCCTGCCCATGGCAGGAGGGTTGGAACTAGATAATCTTTAAGGTCCCTTCCAACCGAAACCCTTCTATGGTTCTACAAATCTACAAATCTGCTTTCTAGACGGAAACAGCAGATGATGACAGGGCTGGACAGAAACTGTCTTTTGTTTATCTTCAAGGTGCACTCTTCTAATCTTTTCAGCCAATGGTGGATATTTTCTGCACTTAAACAACAGGCTCACTTTGCCTCAATGAAATTAGCAACTCATTGGCTAAACTGTGGCGTAGAAACAGTGCAAGTGGGGATACGAGGTCCAGCTATGTTGCAGTGATATCACATCCTCAATGGGAAGAACCAGCATCAGCTAGATCATCGCACTTTGAAGATCAGAAAACCAATATTGTTTTAGCAAGCAAACACTCCAATTCTTCTTAGCTGGTTCTTGTGCCAGCTTTCTGAATAAGAGTAATTGAAGGGAATGTGTCTAACATTTCCAGACTCCACAGGGAGAAGTGTCCATTCTCCACTGGTGAAAGAGGCCAGTATACAATCCACGAAAAATTTAGTCCTCAAACAGAAACAGTGATACTTTATGTTACCTCCCACTGCAAAGAAGGCTACAATAAGAAACAGTTCAGAAATACCGACCATACTGTCTAGTTTGTTGGGGACAACATCCTTTGAAATTCTTTTTTAGATAATCTATAGAGAGGCAGGCCTTGTGCCATAGAGAGGTGAAAAATTAAAGAGATTATGCTGGTTAGAATTTAAGATCCAAAGCTGAACTTCCTCCTTACCACACAGACTAAACCTTTCTCAACCATAGTACAACACTATATGTAAGTCTGAATGTCCAGTGGATGTTTATTCATAAAGCACCCCTAGAATTGACAATGTGAGAATGGCCATAATAGGTCAGAGCAAGCACCATCATCATCATTATGATGGTAATGATACTAAGGTCACACCTTGAGTATTGTGTTCAGTTTTGTGCCCCTCACTACTGGAGGTCTTCAAAACATGGAAATGGCACATAGTAAACATGGTAGTGTAGGGTTGACAGTTGGAACTGATAATTTTAGAGGTCTTTTCCAACCTTGATGATTCTGATTCAATAATAAAAACACTGAGGTCCTGAAGCACATCCTGAGAAAGGCAATGACACTGGTGAAAGGTCTAGAGATCAAGTCTTATGAGGAGCAGCTGAGGGAACTGTGATTGTTTAGTTTGGAGAAAAGGAGTCTCAGGAGAGACCTTCTTGTTCTTTACAACTACCTAAAAAGAGGTTGGAGTGAGGTGGGGCTCAGTCTCTTCACCCATGTAACAAGGATTGCACTGGGAGAGGTTTAGGTTGGACATTAGAAGAAACTTCTTCACTGAAAGGGTTCTCAAACAGACTCCCCAGGGAGGTGGTTGAATCACCATCCCTGGAGGTGTTTAAAAGGTGTAGAGATCTGGTGCTGCAGAACATGGTTTAGCTCTAGTCTTGGTGGAGTTAGATAATGGTTGGACTCAATGATCTTAAAGGTCTTTTCCAACCAAAACAATTCTATGACACTGAAGAGATATCCAGGAAAGAGTAAGAACAAGGGAATCATTTATGATACTTGTCTAAATATTGTTCCAGCTTCCAGACTGCTCAGCCTTCATAGTTCTTCTGTTTAGAAATATGTCACCAATACCTCTTCCAGCTCTTTGTACAGTCTCCTTTAAAACTGCTTTTGCATTCATCTACACATTCCCTGGCCAGGAGCCCCAGAGATGAACTACCCGTCTCTTTTGTCTGGTTTAAACTTGACTTCCTCAGCTGAATGAGCTTCCTCTAGCTCTCATACTGATAGAGAGTATGAAGAGCTGATGCCAATGATACTCTCCACCTCACCCAGTCTTCATAGCTTTTCCAGGCTAACAATTCCCAACTACCATGCCCAATACTTACCAGCCTTCTTGTGCCTCTCTAAAGGTTTTCTAGGTCTGGTAATTTGCTTTCAAGATGAGGGTTCAGAATTGTGTATGACACTGAGTGTGCAGGTAATAAACTGATTTCTGTGACAGCATAAGGATCTTCTTTCATCTCCACTCCCTCTCTAGTAATTCCTAACACAAAATCCAGGGGGGTGTTGAGTGTTGGTGAGCATTGAACTGACATTTTCACAGAAGTACGCAAGGAAACTAGTGATCATTGTATCCCCCTGAGTGGCAGTGGTCACTTTAAAGCTCCTCACTTTGTATGTGAAGCCTAGATCACTTCTCCCCGCACGCATCTGTTCACAGGTACATCTGTTGAATTTCCTCTGTTTGATGACCACTCAGTCCTTCAAGCTCTCATACATTCTTTTACTATCTATCAACAAGCTTATTCCCCTGACTAAATCTTGCCTCACCACCAGAGTTTTTTGCTGTTTATTCTCTCCTCCCTGACCCTATGAATAAGTTGAACAGAATAGGCCCTGGCTCAGGACTGTGCTAGTGAACTTTCCTCGCTGGAAGACCATTTCAACTCTCTGTATCCTGATGTTTTAAGATGGTTCTTTATCCATGCAAAGAACTTCTAATGGTTGGCCTCAATGATCTTAAAGACGTTTTCCAACCAAAATGATTCAATGATTCTCTATTATCCCATGGTGGCTAAGTTTCATTAAAAGCTTTTAGTGGGAGACTTTGTGTAAAGTCCTTAGGAATTCCCAAGTAGATATATCCATCAGATCACTGTGATTCACTTGGTCACTGATGCCTCCAAAAAGCTCCAAGATGTTTGTAAAATTTCACACATACCATGCTGACTCTTCCCAAGTAAGTCATATCTATGCACATGTCCACTATTTTTCAGTAATTCTTCCACATAAACATCTGTATTACACTTCTATGGTTCCCCGGATCCTGGCCACAGCCTTACGAATGACTGATGCTACATTTGCCCCTTCTGTCCAAAAAAGAATGGTAAAGCTGAAAGCTATAAGGCTCACATGGAGTAGTGACCTGTGGACCAGAGACCTGTGGAGTACTCATTAAGAGACTGTCTTGTCTTTACAGCCCACAGAAATGGTCAAAGTCAGCCAAGCTGCTCAGGTCAGGCACCAGAGGTCTTAACTGCCATGATTGCTGTTTATAAGCACTGCACAAACACTAAACCCACTGCTCTACCCAGATAATGCCAGTTTATACCCCAAAATATTTAGATATTTGTAAAAGGAGACAAGGAGGACTTTGTTCAAGAAAAATGCAAGTAAACCAAGAAATAAGGTAAAGATAGACCCTGGAGACAAACAGTTCATCTTGGGACATTTGCAGCCTTGTTTCAGTTAACAAAGCCAAGTGATCCTGGTGAACAAGGCAGGAAATCTTCCTGCAGCCACCTCAGGGTGCATACGGATAACAGCCACTAAGTCCACACCAAGCCTTTCTGTACAACAGTTCCTAGGCAAGGTGCTCAGAACAGTGTTCTTAAATGATGAAGTTTCTCTTTCAAAATGAGGGTTTCTTTCTAGGAGGTTTTTATGCCTCCTTCTCTCACATTCATTCTTAGGACTCTAGTTCCACTGTTCCTTTCATGACTGCCAAATGTTGTCTAGCAACCACATCTCCCTGCCCTACCTTGTCCATACCTTCACCCTTTTCATCACTAAACTTAAATCACTTCATCCATTTACTTTAGTCCTTCCCAGTTAATTTATCTACTCCTTTCCCTTGGGTTCTCAACATTTTAATGGCTGACTGTTAACATTTCTTAAATGAATTTTCTTTTATGTGCATTAGTGATGAAAAGTCAGGCTACAGCTACTGTTCCATCCATGACACTGAATCACAGACCATTTAAGTTTCTAACTGAGATTCACAGAAAAACCTATAACAGAGCAGAAAACAACACAGGAAGAGGTCCAGCTCTCACTGGTCCAAAGGAAATGCACCTACCATGGACCAACCCTCCTTTCTTAAGTGGTGACCCCATTATGGAAGTGGTGATGGCATGGGACAGATAGAAAGGAATTATTCTAAATTCACATATTTCACCCTGATCCCTGTTCAGGCTTCTGTAGTGATCATATGCCAGAGGTCCTTAAGCATGCACAAAGATAGGAAAAATGGAGTGGTGGCAGCTCTGTCCTGAGACAAACCACTATCAGGACTCTGTAACAGCTAATTGAAGACAGCCAAAAGAAACACATTTGCCAGCAGAGCAGGACAGAAATTTTGTGTAAAACAAGTCCCAGCAGTGGGTAGCCCAGCAGCTCTGGCAGCACCAGCCTGTTTGTGCTAATGATGACAGCTGCACAGAAGAACTGGGAAAGTTTTTCACTTTGCATGTTTCCAGCTCATCTAGTTGCCCTTTTCAGGAGTGCTGTCCAACTGGAATGGCCTGAGGCCTTGTTTCACCCCTCCCTGAAAATGGAAAGGCAGCTGGTATATTCCACACTGCGTACCAACTGCCTGTAAAACTTAATGTCATCCAGTTTGCCACAAACAGGATGACTTTCTAGAACTAAAGTGTCACACTCTGGGACTGGTGCATGTGTCCAGTGTCTAGGCAATTGTGGGAGGAATTTTGAACCCACCACAGCAATGGAAGGAAGATGGGTCTCAGCCTCAGGATTCCACTCCTTACTCATGGGTCCCATGCCTGGGGACCACTTGTCATGCAGGCATTCCCAGACAGATCAGGGAACAAAGTGTCAGACTTCCTTAGATTACTCACATGAGCCAAAGAAGCAGGATTTGGCCTGAATACAGGAATCAGTCAGTTATCCACTGCTAAAATATAGTGGATAATTGAAGATGAAAAGCAGCTGTAAACAGACAGCAGACCAGAATGTTACACTGTTCAACAAGACCAAGACTGGGCAGCACATGGAAAAGTACATTCCTAGGCATTGGAAATTTGATAAACAGGACTTCATTATCAAATTGTGATGTCCTCTGCCATACAGAGGAGAGCAAACATTGCTGCCCATAGAGGAGGCTGTTCCAAGAACTGGCCCCTCTTGTCTGGAAACAGAGGTAGAGATGAAAGACAGGGAGAAAGGGAAAAGAGGAAGAGCTGTGAAGAGTAAGGTTTGCTGCTCCTGCTGCTGGTGAGGAGAGGACAGCAAGGTAGCTGCTGCTGCCAGGAAAGGCTGTCTCCTCCGAACACCCCAACTTCTCCACTGAAGCAGTAGTGGAAGAGCTGGCTCTCCACAGAATCAGCATGCAGCAAGCAGGCAGCATGGCCAGGGGGTCTGCCAGCTCCAAGGCAACTGCTTTGTCAAGAACTACAACCTGCCCTGGTGCAATTCCACATTCAGACAAGGTGCATGGGTATGCTTAGGAACATGTCCTGCCCTTGGTTTTTCATCTCACCAGCAGAAAGCCAGAGCCAGCATTACATGCTGAACAACCCCCACCTTTCCATTTTCCTGCTCACTCACTCACTGGATGTCTCACCCCATTTTTGAACAGCATGGACCTCCGGCAATCACTGTAGCTGCTTGCCTTTACAGGACATCTAGGAGCAGAGAAATACCTCTAGACATCCTGTGATAACATCCCTGTTCTGTCTCATGGCCTAAAGCATCTGCTAAAAACCACCATCCTGCCACATCTGCATCTCCCTGCTAGGCAGTTCTAAAGACAAGCCATGCCAGGTCCTGCACGGCCCTGGCACAGACTAGGCTAGAGGGAAAGAGAAGTGTCAGTCTCATTTACTAGAAATGACACAGTCTACTGACTGAGAAATTGAGTTTTGGCTCAAAGCCTTGAGTATGATCATTCCTGCACCACCCCCAAGATGCTGAGAGAAGAAAGTATGACCCCTTTCCAGCTCACTATTTGTTGCAGAGTAGGGGAAAACATGGCAGTCCTGTGACTGGAAAGTCTTGGGTTTCCCTCATCCCAGATGAGAAATGGAATTACTTGAGTTTCTTCATGACCTTCTCCACCACTTCCCTGCTCATCTCTGTGCACCATCTCTCCCGTCCACTCATCTCTGGGTGAAGTGGGGAGCCAGGGGCTCACAGGCTGGGTGGAAACATTGCACACGTTCATGCAGCTGCACTATGGCTGCTCCAGTTGAGCACATACTATGGAGATGAATCAGTCACAACAGACTCACCACAATCTGTCTCTTTCCCTTTTTTAAACATTATCGTTCCAGTTCCAAGAACAGACCAATGGCTTTTACAAGCCCTAGAAACATTCACCTTTAAAAATACACTCCTTCTTTCTGGAGAAATTACTTTTATGTCTATTTTTAAAGTACAAAGGAGTTGTGTCTCTCTGTGCGGTTTTACAGTTTATAGTCCCACACATTTTGCAAACTGTAAAATATGGATGCTTCCCTAGTGGATAAATTTCACTATAAAAAATTCATGGAGTTTCCTGTTTTCATGTGGGGCTTCAGAATTTTCTCTTTAAAACAAAACAAAACAAAAAAATCACCCCCGTGAAGAATATGGTAGAGCTTAATAGCAAAGAAGAATCATTCTATATATACTTTAAGTGTCCAGCAAGATGCAATGGAAAATTACAACCTATGCTAAGGAAGCCATAGAGTAATTCAGACGTCACTGGTGCTGTTCTCATTTACTGGTCAGAAGGTTTCTATAGGAGGTTATTTTTCATTACCAATTGACTAGTTTCAACCTTGTTACATCTCATTTTACACTAGGGTAGAACAGAGTAACACAGTACAGGACAGAATAGGCAGTCTCAGACTACATACACACACCATGGGGGCAGAGAGATCACCCCGAAGGCTGTTCTACACCAGGATCCTGGTGACAAGAGGTACTGGAAATCAGCAGGAATCAGATGGAATCAACAATACAAGGGGCAATTGTTTTAAACTGGAGCATGGTAGATTTAGGTTGGGCATAAGGAGGAAGCTCTTTACAATGAGAGTAGTAAAATACTGTAGCTGTTTGCCCAGGGATGTGGTTGAAGCCCCATCCCCAGAGACATTCAAGATCAGACCTGATGTGGCCCTGGGCAGCCTGATCTAGTTGGAGATGTCCCTGATCACTGCAGGGGAATTAGAAAAGATGACCTTTGAGAGTCCCTTCCAACCCAATGCAACCTGTGAATCTGTGACCCCTCCATAGGGTCACATTAGCAGAGGGACTGAAACAGCCCTGTCTCGGCAAGTCTCCCTGTGTTATCATTGGTTGGAGGAGCCTCTGAGGGGCAAAGGGAAAAAATGTGCCACAGAAAAGTAATCAAGGACCTGAAGTCTCCTAGGATATCTTGGTGGCTAATGAAATTTAGATATCACTCCTTACTCAGGGCTTAAAGTACTTAAAGACAAACTCCCTCTCTCCTCAACTGCTACTTTCTATCCGTCACACTTCACTTGCATACAAGAGTGGTATTTCCACTTGTGGCAGCAGCAGTATGGCTTTTCCATGGGCCACTCTGTAAAGTGTGGCCATGGAAAGCATTTTGTGCAAGGTGAGGACTGTTCCAATAGCCCAGAGAGAGCTGGGAACAGTCTGCCTGCAGTCTGGGGTGAGAGCTGGCTTCCTCTCTCCTCTTGGAAGGCAGGATCCTAGATTACAGCAAGCACACAAATACCTGCACTGTGTGTTCCAAGGCCTCCCTGTTTTTTTCTTGCTGTACAAATGGGCCTGTTGACAAACATGACCGCTGCGCACAGACTTTGCTTCTCTTGTATCAATCACCGTGGGTACAGGAAATCTAAGAGTATTTGTCTCACAATACTTCACATAAATCTGAGCTCTCACACCAGTCTTTCAGTCTAGAATTAGCAGTTCAGATCTTCAGATAACATGCATCTACCTGCAGGACCTCAAGGAGACCCATGACCACACCAGAATATCTTCACAGAATCACAGAACCATCTTGGCTGCAAAAGACCTTTAAGATCATTGAGTCCAACCATTATGTAACTTTAGCAAGTCTGGTGATAGATCATGTCCCTCAGAACCACTCAGAACCTCTGCTTCTTTTAAACACCTAGTTGATGGGAATTCAACCACCTGCCTGGGGAGCCTGTTCCAGCATTTGAGAATCTTTTCAGGAAAGAAATTTTTCCGAATACTCAACCTAAACCTCCCCTGATGTAAATTGAGGCCATTTCCTCTTGTCCTATCATTTGTTACTAGGGAGAAGAGACCAATCCCCATCTCACTCCAACCTCCTTTCAGGGAGTTGTAGAGACCAACGAGGTTTCCCTTTCTCCAGACTGAATAATACCAGTTGCCTCAGCCACTCCTTATGAGACTTGCTCTTCCAACCCTTCACCAGCTTCACTGCACTTCTCTGGTCCTGCTTCTGTACCTCAATGTCTTTCTTGCAGTGAGGGCCCCAAAACTGAATCCAAGGTATGGCCTCACAAGTGCAATTTCCTTTGCTACATAAAAACTCTGGAAATAGAGGTGAAGGGAGACCGAAGTGATTTACTGCAGCCACATAGCCATGTAATGCAGAGTGAGCAACAGGGTGATGTTTATTTTTTGAAGTATTCCCTGCATTCCCTCTGCAACTCTCTGCTTCTCCATACTGGTTCAAAGGCTGACCAGAGCCAGGGACAGGCATTTCTCTGTCAGTTCTTCTGTATATACAAAGGCTGACACAGCCCAGGCTGAGCAGGACTGTGGTGCATGAGCTGGTAACAGGTTTCTCCACACCCAAGGCCTCTACAAGCTTTCCTTCTTGGGCAGCTCTGAATCCCAGAACTCAAATGCAATTCACTTGCTACTCCCCCTTTATTCCTTTCTTTTACTTTTTCTACTTTTTTTTCTTTATTTTTAACTGAATGGCCATAAACTTCACCAACAGATTCCATATGGGTTATGTTACACCACCACCTGACAATTACAGTCCAAAGGGATAGAGTTGCAGAGAGTCTGTGAAGCCCAGCCCTGGGGTTTCCATGAGGGACAGAGAAACTACAGTGCTAAGAACAGAGCCTGGAGATCCAGCTGAAAGAACTGAGTGATTTCATGATGAAAGCATGGGACTGGGAGTCAAAAGATCCAGGTTTGTGTGCTCACTCTGCTGCAGACTGTCTATGTGACATCAGACTTTTTATCTCATGTCTCAGTCTATGGCTCCTTGCACACCAGAATCCCCATCCTCAGGTCTTCTCAGTGCTCTCATAACACTGGTGTTTCATGGTAAAGATGCAGAATGCTTTCTGGGAGACTAAGGCATTGTGAGGGCCTGAGATTCTGTTTCAACATAACAGCAGAGATTCCCACCACAGTTCTAAGAAATATGTGCATGCTGATTAGTAAGAACTACCAGAATAAGACATATTCTTTTCTGACATCCATCACAGGGGGCAAATCACAGGAAGAAAAAGACAGAAAGGACTTAATTCACCAAGTTCTGTTTCCTGCTGTTACAAGGAATTCTGTCATATAATCTTTTGAATAAATCACACATGTTTGTTTGTCAGGTGTACCTTACTGGGATGAATTTAAGGTGCAACTTAAGAAAGCAAACAACACTTTCTCCACAAGCAATGGTTGTGAAGGATATGGCCACAGTGTAAGAGATTAGGCATGTTTCAGCTGCTGTAGATCTCATGATCGAGGGCCTCCATCATCTACATGAGATGGCAAGATGTCCTCCATGCCAGCAAAAATCACAGAGCACAGAGGGCATGTGGTTTTGTCCCTTATAAACAGGAAAGGCTGAGCAGAAGGACTGATCATTCCTCTTTCCTCATGTCTTGGAGAGAGAGACTGGAAAAGGGATAGAAAAGATAGCATTTCTTCTTATAACCCTGGTACACATGATGTACAGCACAGCACCATGCAATGCCATGTTGAGATATAAAAGATATTTCTGCAAAAGAATCAGGATCTTATAGCCAAGGCAGAGTCCTGCTGCCATTCAAGCCACCTCACTAAAGTTCTCTGGGCACTGCATTCCACAGTGAAGAGAAAATATTTTGAAGCCTGTCACCCAACAGTGAAAAATAAATAGCTGCTTTGCATGTACAAGTCTTAGAACTGTTGTTTGGTCAAAGACACTTCTCGTACAGAGACTGCAGCTTCTTAAAAGTGGCCTAGAGAAGTCACACTGTGCAGTGGATGTAAGCAAACTGGTGAAGACCATTGCCTGTCAGCTCAGGTCTGAAACCCTTGGGACACACCTGTTTTCTGCTTGTCTCAGCAGAAGTTGGAACACTTCTAATGAAATGAAATTCAGCACCTCACCACTGAAGTCCTCTTCATCTGCTTTAGCTTAAGGTTGAACTCACCAAATCCAGAAAAAAATCTCTGAGGCTCACAGCTCTTTATCCTTTTCTTATCTCACTGAATTGAGGAGAACAGCAATGTCCATGCACTGTTGTAAAACAGAAATGGATATGGGGCCTGGTGAAATGTGCTGCGGACCTGCATGTCCCAGTGGGGCACAGCCTGAAGTCTTGGCTCAGTTTTTAGCTCAGGATATTAAAGAAGGGATCATGAAAGAAAGAAGTGAAGATTTCTGGGTAAACCAGTGGAAGATGCTGTTGCTAAGCACCTGTTTGATAAGTTAAAGAAACATGACACATCATCCAAAAGTCTGAAGCCAAATTTCTCTCTGGCATAACTCTCCTAAATCAATCAAATTACACAAGGAATGAACTTAGTTCAACACACCTCAGCCTAGCAGCCACTCAGGATTTGCCCTTCCCAGTTTTAGCAATTCTCCAAAAGAATTGCAATGTAGACCAGGGAGTTCACCAGAAAGTCAGCCTTTGTAGATCTGAAGTTATGGGGAGGGGGTTTACTGTTCTGCTCTTGTCTAACCTGCCTTGAACTTTCCTGCTGCAGGAACTCAGAGCTCAGCACATACATTAGCGCCTTTCAGTACGTTCCTACTCACATAAGTGCAGACAGAAAAAATATCTTCACTCGCCAGCTTTTGATACAACCCGGAAAATAAACAGCTTGGAAGAGTTCCTTTTTCCTCAGCAGTGAAAATCGTGGTAAAGCACCATCTTGATAGTTCCCAAAGAGATTCATTTACAAAGATCAGTATAGGGGAGGCTTGTTTCGTCTCCCGAGATGTATCTCATCCTCTGACAATTCACTGAGACCTTTGCTGTATCTAGCTATATGTGTATAATTATCTGCTCTGATACCTGAGCTTCTATGCAACGGTCTTACTCCAAGTAATCCAAACTATCCCCAAGGCATGGCACACACAGAATGGTCAGGGGAGAGAGGGGAGGAGGGGCAGCGGGTTTCCTTGGTTTGCCGCTGGAAATCAGCATTTTAGGGCCTTGTAGTCATTTCCTTGCTAGTGTGAGGAAACTTTTTGTACATTTATATAAAATAGAAGGCCAGAAGTGCACACCCCCATCTTACTTCCTAATATATTATGTCCTCCCCTGCCGAGTCCTGGGACTTAGTCTGGATTTGGTAACTGAAGTAATATAAATGTTAGCTAAGAAGTATTCCAGCAATATGGTTCCAATTTAAGCTTTTTTTGAAGTCTAAAGGACTAATATGTCTCAGAGATTCTCCACTGGACGTTTAGCTCTAATGCAATTTGCGCAGGAGCGCACACTGCTCTCTAGAAGCCCTTCTGCAATGCTCCAGAAAACAGGTTGCTTCCCAAGCAGGATGCAGAGCAACCATGAGCTCCAGCCCTTGCTGACAGCTCACTCGACTCTTCTGAATTTTGGGGCTTTGTTTCAGAAATGGAGCCCTAATTTCCCAGGCCTTGCAGATAAATGAAGACCCACCAACCACTGACTAAGGCCACTGGTTTCCCTCCCCTTTTCCTCTTGCTTTTTGGAGACATGCGAGCCACCTCTGAAGGAAGCCATGCTCTGCAAGCTGTTTGCACTTTACTTCAATAACATGCTTCTTGCAACGCTGCCTTTATTTGTGTAGACATGCATTCTCAAGGTTTGCCTGCCCCCTTTTCCTCCCTCACACCCCTATGGAGCCCCTGCCTGAATCCAAGTAATGAGCTAACCCATGGAACTCATTGCCCTTTATCTTGCTGGGGAACGTGCACCTTTTGAACTGCCATCTGCAGATTGTGTTGATGCACTGACTTGTTAACTGTGCCATACTGTGAAGGAAATGGCATGATTTAGATCAAGTGCTCTGGACGGCTGTTCATAAGAAACACTTGAGCCAAGCTGTTACTGCTCAGGATGTGCCCTGGGGAGAGGGGTTTCGTTTCGGGTCATGCTCCTGCCTTGTATGAGGGCAGGCGCAAAGTACTGAAATCACAGTCCTTCCCCGAAGCTGAGGGGAGGGGGGAGGAGAAACATTATGAAACCATAGAAGCGAAGCTGCCAAATTAACTTCTCACCCTTTCAATCACACTCCAGAGGATAAAAGCCTAACATTTCTGCCTCAGAAACAGGCTCAGTTTACACCAAACAAGTTATTTCTCTAATTTATCAGACTTGCCAGCTATCATTCTAATTATTGGAAACCTCAGACTTTTTATGAAGTCAGATGTACAAGCTTTATTTGCGCGGTTGTAACATACCACCAGATAAATAGGTCTTGGGGAAAGAAAGCCTTTTTGGAAAGGAATCTCCAGGTTTCTTTACACAGTTACAGGCTTAAGAACGCTATCACCAGGGACAAAAAATGGTTCTGGATCTAATTTTCTTTAAAAAAAAAAAATTAAAATGCAACTTCCAACATAATGTAACATAGCTCAAGTCAACATGAGAGGAGGAGACCATGATGGAAAGACTCATCAAAAGACTCCTGTTGACTTTCACTGGCTTTGGATCAGCCCTTAATTCTTTATCTTCACTTGCATAGGGGCATAAGCACGGAAACAGCCCAACACCCAGCAGTCAGGCCAGGCTGGAGGAGTAGTGAGAAGCAGCCATCAAGCCAGACTGCTCACCCAGCCTTTCAAAATGCAAACACTGATTTGTTCATTATATGTAAATGGATGATTATAGTCATTCTCTAAGACAAATTTACTTTTCTGCACACTCTAAATCTGTTTAGTCACTTTAAAGGTGTCAATTATTGGAGCATGCTAAGACTATGAATTTCTTAGTAATAGCTTTAATAACATTTTGAAATGAAAAGCAGATACCTTGAAGTTGGCTTACTTTGAAAAGACATATGAGTAGATCTGGTTTTAATTTATGTCCTATTCTACATCTGGAATCCCTTATAATTAAAACTAAAAGCTGGACTACTACTTCCACCTGTCAAATGATGAAAAGATGAATGCACTAATAGCTTACTAAATAGCCCAACATGATAGAGTTTACTTTCCCATTCTATACAGTAAAAGAGGATTTGGGGCAGGGGGCTAAAGGTCTTTGGTCATTACTAATAACACGCTCTCAGTATTAACCTACGTACCCCACTACCACCAACCACTGTGCCTTTTAGCACTCAGATCTCTAAACTGCACTTTGCATTCTGATGAGATCTGTGCATTCACCTCTGCTGCTGCAGTACTTTCAGCTTTCCTCATCAACAGGTTGTCTGCCAGGTGGATTTTCTTTCCTACAACTATTTTCAACCACTCCACATTATTTTTCCTTTCATTTTGTTCTCTCATTAACTACTTTAATCCATCAACTTTTCCATCTATATTCCTGAAGCATTCTTATCCCAAATGGCAGCTTTTCCATTGATGTGAGCAGTCACATGTGACAATTTGGACTCTATTTTTACATCTTCTTGCACCACTCTTTTCTGATCCTATCTCCTCCTGTTCCTGTTGAACCACCTGTCTCATCTTACTACACTGCCTCACTGGAGAGAATTTCAGTGCCTTTATTTTGTACAGAACTGAACAAAATTAGACCCTGAAAAGGCAAGTGGGACCTTGAGGTACAGACACAATATGAATAAAATGACAGCTGTTGGATTAACAGGTTAAAATACAATAAAAATAATCTCCTACAGAAATAGTGAATGCTTTTTTCCCTGAAATACTTGAGCCTTTTTCCCCTTAATGTGCTGATAGATTACCCATGAGTTTTTATAGATGCAGACTATGAACCTTTTATGGCATTCCATGAGATTCCAAAGTGTGGCCTACAGCATCTTTTGGTGCTTCACACCCACTCTTTCCAGCACAAGCTTGTTCATCTATCTTTAAAGATGTTGAAAAAACAAAAACCAAACCAAAAAACCAACCCTACAAAGGGATAAATCCATTTGCAATGCCATACATTGATTTTAAAAATGAAGAGCAAAGGAGTTGGTTAAAAAAGGAAAGCTTGCGTTGTGTCCTCACACAGTCCTAGCAGCAGCCAGCTAGCTGTGTGGGTAGTCTCTGAAAATGAATTGTCTCATCACCTGTTTCCTCTGTTCATAGAAATACAAAAATATTCGACCTGAAAAACAGGATTGTACTCTGCTTGAAAAATAGTTTGGAACAGGCCAAAATATCAAGGTGCCTACTCTAGATAAAGCAGCCTTATAACACTGTTGTTGGTATTATTGCTAGCCTCATGGCTATTTCTACTTCCAGTGAGCTAAAAATAATAAAAATTAAAATACATTAATAATAATTGTTTAAAAAACCACCACACCCAACCACAGCCCAACCATCTTAGTACATGAAAAGTATTTAGAATCACAGAATTGTTTCAGTTGGAAAAGACCTTTAAAATCATTGAGTCCAACCATTCCCTAACTCTATCAGGCCTGGTGCTAAACTATGTTTCTCAGCACCACCTCTACACATCTTTTAAACATATCTAGGGACAGTGATTCAACCACCTCTCTGGGGAGCCTATTCCAGTGTATGAGAGCTCCTTCACATAAGAAATATTTTCCCAATATCCAACCTAAACCTCCCTTGGTGCAACTTCAGGCCATTTCCTCTTATCCTATCACTTGTTATTAGGGAGAAGAGACCAACACCCACCTCTCTACAACAACCTTTCAGGGAGTTATAGAAAGCCAGAGGGTGTCTCCCCTCAGCCTCTTTTTCTCCAGGCTAAACAACCCAGTTCCCTCAGATGCTCTTCAGAAGACCTGCTCTCCAGACCCTTCACCAAGTTTGTTGTACTTGTCTGGACACATTCCAGCAGTTCAATGTCTTTCTTGTAGTGAGGGCCCCAAAACTGAACCCAGTACTCAGGACCTATTCTCCAGACCCTTCACCTGCTTTGTTGCCCTTGTTTTTACAGTTCTGAATATCGCTGAAGTATTTTCACGTTACTGTGTCCTCAAAGGAAAATAAAAGTCTTGTCTCTTGAGTCACTAGACATCTGCTCCAATGCCTCCTTAGCACAGTAATGCCAAGAGAGGTGAATATTCCATCAAAGTGTTTTAGCTCAGACAAAGCACGGTGGAAAAAGCTGTCCCGAATATTACAAATGCATAGTGCTCAACTTCTTACGTCAAACCCAAGAGTAATGCTTCAAGTGCCTCAGCAAGTAGGAAATGATGCAGGTATTAAACGTTATTACGAGAACAGAGACACATTAGTTACCGCTTATGCAGTAGGACCCTGAATGGAGCTTTTTGTTGTGAAGGATTTTCATGGGGAAAGCTAATACACTTTGTCCAGCCCATGAGATGGTACAAATCAGTGTAGTTCCATCTAAGTCAATGGATCAGTGTTGATTTACAGCAGCTGAGGATCAACCCCCTCTCTTCTGGCCTGCTGAGGATTGTATAACATATACTGCCTAGAAACACTGATGACAAATTTGAAACTGTGTAGGGATATGTTGAACCAAAAGCCTGAGTCAAACCCAAACTGGCTACTCTCCTTTTAAATCACTAAGAGCTGCTGTCTTAAATGTTACTGTCAAACCAGCATTTTTAAACATGTATCAAAATCTAGCGGCTGCACCCTCTGGTCTGTACCACGCACGCTGCATTCCACACAAACTCAAACCCACCTAGTGCCGATTCATAAATGATGTGTTGGTTTAATCTATTTTTCACAGGGGGTGTTTCAGAGCAGGAAAATTAGAAACAGGTAGAAGGGACTATTATTACTGTCTCATAGTGTGCTCTTGTACATGAGGATTGGATTAAGATAACATCTGGTCTGTATTTCTTGAACTATTTCCCTTTTATCACAAGAAAATCGGCAACCCATCTCACAACTGCTCCTAATTTAGATCTAAATATCACTGATGAAACATTGTACAACATGCTGTTATCTATTAAAATTATTTCCCTCAAGGAATAGTGGATACTTTTATATTTTCCAGTCAGGCCAACCATATTCCCCCTTAGCGCTAACTAGTTACCTTATAATCTCGACTCAAATGCTAAAAGCAAAATCACTTTGGAGGAAACAAATGAGTCCCCACCGAATCTTCACCTGGTGTAAATTAATGCAGGTTCACTGATTTCAGTGAAGTGAGGTCCATTTACACCACCCTTCTTATGATAATGGCTTTGATTCACATATGGTCCAAACCTGCAAGGTGCTAAGGATCTTCTGTGCTCATCAGTTTTAGGAGGACCTGGTTAAAGCCAAGTCGAGGCTCAAATGCATAATTCAGCAAAGTTTTTAAGCATGTGCTTCAGGGCTTGCCTTTTAGGCAAAGAGCAGAGGAACAATGAACAGTCCCGAGATTCTCTTCGGGAAGCAGAAGGGCAGAGCACAGCACACTGTCATCCCTCCCATTTGGTTCAAACAGAAAAACTGTCTGTGGAATGCAGTAATCTTTTTTTCAGCACTTTGCAGAGTTCAAGTCCCCAGAAAGCAGCCTATTGAGTTCAGCAAATAAAAACTTATGTTTTCTTCACGAGTCTATAATTCATTTTCATGGACAGTAAATCAGAAAAGCGGGGGGCGTGGGGGGTGAGAGAAAGCATTTTACAAGCTCAAACTATTTTGCATACCTTCACCGCACATCAGTTTTAGCCATTTCCAGCGTATCGTTGCCACTTAAATCGGGGGAATTAGATAAGCATACGTTCCCTCTATTAGCTGCTTTAATTTAAAAGTAATTTCTACCATCTGGAATTGCTATTTACTGTTGTTTGGAAGGGGGGGTCGGGGAAAGAATCAGAAACTGTAGAAAAGATCATCACAATTTCTGTCAAAGAATAACCATTCTGAAGGAGGGAGAAGCATACTAGGAATGTAATTGATTGTCCACCAGTCAACCTGTATATTTTGGAGGGAATTCTGAGAATAAAAAGCCTCCAGCAGTTATCAGCGGTCAGACTGGAGCCATTCATTTTTCACCTGCTTGTGTTTGTTGTCTGGCAACCAGTCAAGGGTGCTATTAGCAGAATTAAGCTCCAGAAGAAAAGATTACCCTGTAGGAGGTAAGATAAAGACGGGAAAGTGTGGCTTGTTATCAGTATCACAATAAGGATCAGGTCAGAAAGGATTCCATGTGGGTTTCATTTCAAACAGGTAATCTCTGCTGAAATAATAGAGTAATTGTTGCTTTGAAACCTTTATGTGCTGCAGTACACTACAGCTCATTTGATACAGATTCTGGATTTAATGAAGAACTCCAACAAGCCTGAAACAGACACACAGAGAAAGCAACAACAGTGCACCAGTGGAAAATGTCTTTATCCTGTAATTCCAGGTCAATATAGAGAAACATAAAATATTGTTCAGGGCAGTTTTATGCCTTGATTTATGTCTCCCCTCCTTGTCAGGCTGCTTTCTATCTGTCTATAAAGTTTTGGTCTATAAACATGTAGTAACATAATACAAAGTATTGCAAGAGTAATAACATATGCAATTATAGTACCTCTCACGAATCCTGAACACAAGCAATGAATCAAAGGGCTATTCCTTGAAATACAACTTTTTCTAGACTTTATTCAAAGGCTTGAAAGCAGTCACTGGGACAAGCTGCAAGAGCAAGATGCACATTGCAGATGATGGACAGTATTTTACCTTTTTCTGGCGAATTGCCTAAGTATTTGTCTTGAAAAGTAATTGTTGAGTGGGCTTTTCCTTTTCTTTTTTCTTTATAAAGATAGTGCACCTTTCTTTTGGTTGGCTCCTCTAGAAATATACAAGAACTGTTTGGAGATTAATCTGCAGTTTGTTTTCATAATGTCTGCAGAAAGCACTACCCAGCAAAATAGTTGAACTTGTCTTCTAAGTTTCAAAATACAAAGCATGAGCTGGTAAACACTGCCAAAGTACGAAGAAAATACAGGAAAGAATTCTCTCATCGATGGCCTCTTACCTTAAGGCAATTTTCAATTTTCAGGCCTTGAAGGTTTAAAGCAAGCTCCACTGTGGTGTGGTGTCTTCAGTCTTATGCGTAGTCCTTTTCAAGCCATGACACAAGGAAGGAAGGCAGGTAGAAGCAGGTCAAGGCTCTAATATCTTCTACTGAAGCCATTTTGCATTCTGGAACAGAAAATAATAGTATTCACAGGGTTGCTACAGAATCTCAGACTAGTGGGGGTTGGAAGGGACCTCTAGAGATCATCCAGTCCCACCACCCTGGTAAAGCAGGGTCACCCAGAGCAGGCTGTCCAGGACCACATACAGGTGGGTTTAGAATCTCTCCAGAGGAGTCTCCACAACCTCTTTGGGTGGCCTCTTCCAGGGATCCATCACCTTCAGAGGAAAGAAGTTTTTCCTTATGTTTAGCAGGAAATGCCTGTGTTCTAGTTTGTGCCCATTGCTCCTTGTCCTATCACTGATCACCACTGAAAACAGGCTGGCCTCATCCTCTGGGTTCCTGACTGTTAGATTTTGATAAGTATTGATAAGATTCCCTCTCAATCTTCTCTTCTCCAGGCAAACAGAATTACATAGGGAGGCAGTTCCCTTATCCCCCTTTAATTACCACAGGGCTTGTTACAGCCCTCATAACAACTTAGAGAGGACAAAGCCAGGCTTTGATTTCAGCCCATAATCCACAAACACATCCTATGGGTGTAATGCCCACTGTTACATGATGTACCTATGTATTTGCGTGTGGTTGCTCCCTCTGTAGGTTCCCAGTAGCACTATCAGACTGTCTTATGCCTGGATTCATAGAGTCATAGATTCATTTAGCCTAGAAAAGACCATTAGAATTATCAGGTCCAACTATTAATACTACCATGTCCACCACTAAAGCATGTTCCTCAGCACTTCGTCTACACATCTTTTAAATCACTTCAGGGATGGGAACTCCACCACTTCCCTAGGCACCCTGTTCCAGGGCTTGACAATATGAAAGATATCATATATATAAACCAGAACTGACACCTAAGAGTTTTGAAAAGTTGTCTATGGAGCTCTGGACTTGTACAAGTTTTATTTAAGAAATTGTGCAAAAGCAGAGGATTTTCAGAAAATAAAGTATTTATCAACATTTCTATCAAACTATGGAATAAGGGTTGACTACAAAAGGATCGACACACCATCAGTCCCAGGTAAGACTATCACAAGGCCGTGATGAGATGAAATCAGGTATCAAGCCAAAGGCTCACAACCCAGACAGCACCAATCCTCTTGACAAAATACAAACCTTAAATGCTTAAAATGTTCTCATGATTCCGAATTTGTTTGGTTAAAAGTAGTGAAGAGAAGAGATCAAAAAAATCCGCAGGGTAGACTTTACAAAATGTCACTTTCAAAACAGTACCTTACAAATACTGATTCAGCAGCCTGTCCAGGGATTGAACAGGGCCCAGGAACCACTCCATGTGGAAATTTTAGTCCAAGGATGTAAAGAACGTAGTTTGAGAGCTCCAAGAGGCATAGCACAGGTAGTAGCACAGGAATCTCACTGTGGACAGTGTCACTTAAAAACATTCCTGAGTTCTGAGGAAGAGATAGTATTGATAAAGTTTGCAGATGACACAACACTGGGTGAAGGGAGGAATAACAAGATGGGTATGTCAACTCTTCAGCTTGATGTGGTAAACAGAGCTCTTTTGTCTATACTCATCTTGTAATACAACCAGATGTGAGGTCATGGCTTGGCAAGGTCAATGCAAAGCTGGCTTGGAATTGTTATTTGTTGGGATATATTAGGTTGGAAAAGACTTTTCAGATCATAGAGTCCAACCATTAACCCAGCACTGCCAAGTCTACCACTAAATCACCTACAGTTTTGCCTCCCAAGCAAGGCCAGTCACTCCAAATCTGTCCCAGTGGAAATGTTAATATTGTCCCAACACTGTCTGTGCTGCCTACAGGTAACACCAATGGGTTATACAGCCAGGGAGGAGAAATGAACCAGCACTGAAGGAGACTCAGTGTCCCAGACTGTTAATGTTGATCACTGAAACAATTACTTCCTTGTGTCTTGTATTCTGCTAACCTATTCCAGTTACTTCTTTTGCTTCTGTGATACCTCAGAGGCAAAGAAATCACAACACAGACACACACCAAAAAAAAAAAAAAAAAAAAAAAAAAGAGAAAAAAAAAGGATGGATAGTTCCTCACTGACAATAAAACAAGACCTACAAGGGCAGCCTCTGGGCTCTCATGACTCCACTGAAGTCACTGGGGAACACATGGGCTTGCGTACAGAAGAATCATGGCAGATTTGAGCATATGAGCTGAGAGGGCTGATCCTGCTAGCACTTCATACCAGGCATAGAGCCAGGTGCAAAGCGAGATTCAAACTGAATCCTCATCCAGTACCTGAATTCCCAAGGAAATCCATGGATAGTTAGATGCCTAAATATCAGTGTGGCTATTGATCCAGCTGCTTATCACTGTGAGTACACCATTCATTTCTAGGGCAGATGATGACATTTGCCATTTTATTCTGATTTAGCTTTTTTTTTTTTTTCCTTGAATATGAGAGAAGCAAACTCTGAGGATGATTTCACTGTCATGCCCAGGGAGGTGGTGGAGTCACCATCATTGGAGATGTTCAGAAGGAGACTTGATGGGGTGCTCAATGCCATGGTTTATTTGTTTAGGTGGGTTGGATTGGTTGATAGGTTGGACATAATGATCTTGAAAGTCTCTTCCAACCTGGTCTATTCTATTCTATTCTATTCTGTTCTATTCTATTCTATTCTACTCTGGCATTTTATCAAGGGAAGAGAATGACTTATACCTAACAGACACCCATGTATGAAAGGGAGAATATCAGCACATCACTAGAAAGCAGAAGGCTTGGATGTTTTGAAGAACATATACCATAAAGTTTTATGCAATTGCTAGGATACCTTAAAGACATTTAGACAATCTTAAATGCAATGACCTATAGGTTTTTTGCCACATTGCTGTTGACATTAGCTGATACCCAAACAAAAACATTCTGATTTCCCACAAAAGGTTTGCTCAGCTTCTAAGAGGAAATAAGAATCCTGCACCTATTAGATCATATCTTTGCTACCCACTCAGAGTAAATGATTGATGTAACAGACATGTTAAATCAAGATGCTAGTTCATTCTTTTCCTTTCCTCCACAGCCACTTTCAGCCAACAGATTTCTCCCCCTCCCTGCCCCAGAATATCTCTGATTCCTTAGATTCTTTGAGGCTATTCCCTTAATAATTGGAAGAGCTGCCTAAGCAAAAAGCTGCAGCACAAAGCATTCTCTCTGCTGTAAGAGCTCCCTGTGTCAGAGGCACACACAGTCTGTCTGTGCTGCTGCAACCAAACCAGCCCAGCTTGAGAAAGTATAAACACTGTGGTGGGCAGAAGAGCCGAAAGTAGGGGGCCAGGAGGGAAAATAGGCATGTCACTGTTATTTCTTTAGCAGATCAGGGTTTGATCCAGGTCCCACTGCAGTCAGTGACACGGCTCCTATCAGGTTCAACAGAAGTGGTCTTTAAGAGGATGCTTTCTTGCTTAATAATATGGCTGGACCCTACAGATTTTTGTGGTGAAGAAAGCAATCTTCCCCAGCTCCACAGTTCTTCAGACTAGATGACCTTCCTTTAAAGAGCAGCATCTTCAAGAGGTGGGATTCCATTAGCATAAATATTTCTCCTGTCTCCAGACACAGAATCACAGAATGGCGGGAGTTTGGAAGAGACCTCTAGAGGTCATCTAACCCTCCTGCTAAAGCAGGGTCATCCACAACAGCTTGCCCAGGATCTCAATGCCCAGGTGGGTTTGGAATCTCCCTAGAGAAAGAGACTCTGCAACCTCTTTGGGCAGCCTGCTCCAGTGCCCCAGCACCCTCATGGGAAAAATATTTTTCCTAATGTTTAGGTGGAACTTCCTGTATCCTAGTTCATACCCATTGTCCCTTGTCCTGTGCTGGGAACCAGTGATAAAATTCTGTCCCCATTCTCTTGATCCCCACACTTGAGCTATTGATCTATCCCAGGCAACCAGCACCAGAACAAGGGGACACAGTCTCAAGCTGCACCAGGGGAAGTTTAGGCTCGAAGTGAGGAGAAAGTTCTTCACCAAGACAGTCATTCGTCATTGGAAAGGGCTGCCCAGGGAGGTGGTGGAGTCACCGTCCCTGGAGGTGTTCAAGAGGGGATTGGACGTGGCACTTGGTGTCATGGTCCAGTCATGAGGTCTGTGGTGACAGGTTGGATTCGATGATCTTTGAGGTCTCTTCCAACCTTAGTGATACTGTGATCAGCATTGAGAGGATGCCTTCTCAGTCTGCTCTTCTCCAGGCTAAACAGCCCCAGGTCTCTCAGCTTTTCCTCCTCACAGAGATGCTCCGGGCCGCTCAGTATCTTTGTAGCCTGTGCTGGACTTTATCCAGTAGTTCCCTGTCTCTCTTGAACTGGGGAGCCAAGAACTGGACACAGTCCTCCAGCTGTGGTCTCTCTAGGACAGAATAGAGGGGAAGAAGAACCTCCTTTGACTTGCTGGTCACACTCTTCTTAATGCACCCCAAGACACCATTGGCCTCCTTGGTCATAAGAGTTAGCTTCCTCCTCTTTATACACTAGGACTACAGCAGGGGATTTTCAGGGTTGTTTTTTTCTTTCAGATATGGGACACACTTTTAAAGAAAGGAGATGCTTTCCAAGTCTTTCAAAATACAGAACTGTTTCATCTTGTTTGTGTTCCTTTGCATCTTAAGGGGAGAAATAAGATTTTATTGAATAGTAAATGTAACAGGAATGACACATTTGAGGAAAGAAGTACCTACATCATTAGCATCAGGAAATGTGGTACATTAAGAATGTAGGAGGAAATTTCTTAATAATGTAAAGGAGTTTGGATTATCCCAAGAGGTGCTTTTTTTCTCACAAGACTGCAATAAATTCTTTTCTTCTTTCAACTCCCAATCATCACACCTTTGGGAAACAGCTGCTTTTTGCCCAGTTACATTCTCATACCTCCAGTATGTTCCTGTCCTAACACCAGAGGAGCTTGCTATTCTCCTAAAAGGAAAGAACCCCGTAGGGATTTCTTCTGAATAAATCCTGTATTTGTTAGGACTTCGTGCGGATGGAAATTAATGAATGAATGAAATACAAATACAGGCTGGGTGGAGAATGGATAGACACCAGTCCTGAGGAGAAGAGCTGAAGTGTGCTAGCTGGTGAGAAGTTCAATGTGAGCCAGCAATGTGTGCTCACAGCACAGAGCCAGCAGCACACTGGGCTGCATCCCAAGTAGTGTGGGTAGCAGGTGGAGGGAGGGGATCCTGCCCCTCTGCTCCTCTCTGCTGAGACCCCACCTACACTGCTGGGGTCAGCTCTGGAGTCCTCAGCACAGAAGAGACGTGGACCTGATGGAGCAGGTCCAGAGGAGGCCACAACAATTGTCAGGGGTCTGGAACCCCTATTCTGTGAGAACAGACTGAGCAGAGTTGTTCATCCCGGAGAAGAGAAGGCTCCAGGCAGACCTTATATCAGGTTTCCAGTTTTTGAAGGGAGCTACAGAACTATCCAGGGTCTTCTTACAAAGGTGTGTAGTGACACGACGAGGGGTGATGGCTGCAAACTGGGAGCAGTTCCATTTAGATTAGACATTAGAAGGAAATTCACAACAAAGGTGGTGAGGCACTGGAACATGCTCCCAGAGAAGTTGTGGAGGCTTCAATTCTGAAAGTGTTCAAACCCAGGATGGCTGGGGGCTTGAGCAATCTGATATAGTTGAAGATGTCCCTGACCATGGCAATGGATGTGGAAATAAATGATCTTTAAGGTCCCTTCCAACTCAAACCCAAAACAGGAGTGCTGTCTTCTGTTGCACATATGCTGCATGCATACTCAGCATTTATTATCAACAACAATTAATCTTGACAGATGCCTGAAATGAGTCCCTGTACTGCCTTCCTATTGCACCTCATTGCACCAGGTGTTGCACAGAAGTCACTCATCCAAGAGCATGTTTAAACTGACAGGTTTTGCTGCATCTATGTGGATGGATGGATGGATAGATGGATACATGAATAGTGGGCACAGCTCTGAGAATTCATTGTAGTTTTGAAAAAATGGATGTCAAAGATAATCATGGTTTTAAATTAGGAGAATATTACTTAATCCACAGATTATTTTAGCACACAGACTCATGTTCTAGCTAAAAATACTTTGTTCCAAGGATGCTATTTCCTTTCTACCACTGGCAGTGTGAAAAGCCCAGACCTAGAGAATCTGGGATGAACTTGTAACCAAACTATTCTGAGCAAACAAATCTTAAAACCAATATATGCAATACAGCTGTTCAGTAACTCCCCAAGGCTTACTGGTGCTTGATGCCAGCTCTCAGCTCTTTCTGCTTTAAGCAGGGAGGGCTAATTTCTTTAGATTACTTTATAGATTATGTATGTCTCTCTCCTCTCCATGCTGTCACCCTAGGTGGCTCTAACAAGCCTCCTGCTGCCACATTCTAGTTCTCAGGAAGATCTGTTAACACTTTTGTCTGCTTTTGATCTCTGGACCCTTCTCCTAACACTTTTCACAGCCTCCTGAAAATGAGATTCTTGAAGTCAATAATTTGCTTATTGTCTCTCTAGTGTAAATTTAAATGGTTCTCATCTCAGAAGCTATTTCCTTATAGGTTCTTTTCACATTTCCTATTGGATTCAAGTGATCTGGGATTTAATAATCATTCTACCACCTGAAACGGAATTACCTGCCTACTGCTCAGTAACTAAGTTGCCTCTCGATATTCTGGGATTTATATCTGATAGCTCCTTTCCTTTAAACTGTTTGATCAGTTTAAGTGTATGGAAGAGCTACAGTGGACTTCACACGTGAAGCCACACTTAAGTATGTGATGGTAGAGGAGACTTCTGCTCATAGTGAGTCCCACCGGACGTGTAAAGGTCCATGCTTTCGGATCCTGTTGCAGAATGGAAGCCTAAACAAACCATAGCACAGTAAGAAAATACTTCTCAGCCTATTATATTCCCCCAACACCACCAGCCCTCCAATTGGTTAAAATAGCACAGTATTCTCTACCACAAAAGACTGTAATTTGTAAGGAATGTGAAGCACTTGGAAAGCACAAGGGGACCCTGAGAGTGGGGAGGTCCTACCCTATAGACACTCTGTCCCTTTCAAACCATGGGAACACAGGCTGCCTCCCTCAACATGAAATGCAGCCTTAAGAGATTGATGTTGTTCTTAGGCTGAATAAAAAAGATGTTTCCAAAACTGCACAGCTCTCTCTTAGCCCAGAATCTTTCTTTTAAAACAATGAAGCCTTTGATAGGTTGCATACAAAGGAGGAACATGGAAGATAAGTTTACTCTTGCTCCATGAATGAAATCTGATTATATACCAGTGTTCAGCCATATGGAACAGAGAATGTCTTGACTCTAGGGACATTGGAAGCATAGAATCACAGAATTATTTAGGCTGGAAAAGACCTTAAGATCAGCAAGTCCAACCATTAACCCAACACTGCCAAGTCTACTGCTGAACCATGTCCCTCAGCACAACATCTACACAGCTTTTAAATACCTTCAGGGATGATAATCCAACCATTTCTGTGGGCAGCCTGTTCCAGTGCTTAATAGACCCTAAGTGGTACCTAACTGTTAAATTAAGACTGCAGAAATAAGATGGACTGAATCTCCAGCTGATAACAGGAACAGTCACCACAAGGACCTCTGGACATTCAGGCATTGTTCTCACCAACTACCTGCAGGAAAACCAGCATGCATGATCCTTCAAGGATCACAGTTTTCTGATGTTTTCCACTTGTCCCACACTATTCTAACAATTGAACTGGGTTTAAGACAAGCAAAACCATGTTTTTTCAGGACAAAATTCTGGTTCAGAAGACAGGTACTGTGTTTTCTCCTCTTCTGACCATGGTGACATAGGTCATAGTGAACTTTCCACACTTCTGCATGAATTTTCTGTGCCTTTTGCTGATTTTTTTTTACTGAACCTCTCCTGCATCCTCACTGTTTCACATCAGTTGTTTCCCCCACTCATTCTCTCCTCTTCCTGTAGTGGGCTGCCAAAGATGAAAGCAAAGTCATATCATCCATGTGCTATTGCTTCTGCTGTGGAGCCATGAGTGCAGCTGTGTGGTTGGGTGGACAGTGGTAACTGGCAGCCTTTTCAGACGCTGAAGGCTAGATGTTCTTGCCACAAGTCAGAAGCCAGAAGCCTGAGACAACTACAACCAATGACCTGGATATAGGCTTTACATAGGTGGCACCAACATTGTAGATCCGTATCTTCCTACTTCCACCATTCACTCTTCTTGCTGGCCTACAAGAAAACCATCTGCTGATATAGATGTTCTTTGTAGGAAGATTGAAGAAGGAAAAGATCTCCAGTTCAAAGACTTTCAACAATTAAACCATGATTAGAAAAGCTAAAACACCAAAAAAATTAATGATGTCTGATATCACTTACTGTGCCCCTCCCTCATAAGGAAAGAAAAATGGTGCAGTTACCACAGACATAGGTGAAATCACTTAGTCATAGTGCCTTCGAGAAATGCCATCAGATGTCATAAGCTGTGCAGATCAGGTGGGACCAGGTCACTGTTTCAGACAGTAGCCTCTGAAGAACACCTAAACTGCTGCAAGTGATGCTGCCAAGTGTAAGAATTCAACTTTCTTGCAGGGTGATGTTATCTCTCTCTCTTATCTTTTTCCTTCTCCTTTCTTCTACTCTTACAAAATATTATCTTACTCTCTATTTTCTCTCTCTCCCCTCCTTTCTACTAGTTCATCCTTAAGGCACAAGAGATCAAAAGCTTTCATATAACGCTCCTTGATTACAATAAACTAATCCACCATTTGGTGTTGGTTCACCCTAATTTACTCTAAGGGAATTTTCAAATTCCAGCCCAGGGTAGCTCAGCAACTCGGGGATGACATTGGGGTTGTTTAGTCTGGAGGCCAAGGGGAGACCTTTTGGCTCTCTACAACTCCCTGAGTTGAAGCCAGGTAGGGATCAGTCTCTTCTCCCAAGTAACAAATGATAGGATAAGAGGATTCCTCAAGCTGCCCCAGGAGAAGTTTAAGTTGGACATTAGAAGAAACTTGGTTGGACTTGAAAATTTAGATTTTATATTAGAATAAACTTCTTCACTGAAAGGGTGCTCAAACACTAGAACAGGCTCCCCAGGCAGGTGGCTGAATCCCCATCCCCAGAGGTGTTTAAAACACGTGGAGATGTGGTGCTGAGTGACATGGCTTAACACCAGCCTTGTTAGAGTTAGATAACGGTGGGACTCAATGATCCTAAAGGTCTTTTCCAACCAAAATGATTCTATGACCTGAAGAACCATCTAGAGAAACCTCTCTTCATTCAAGGAGAGAGTAAGCATAGCACAATGTTCCTGACTTAAATCTGTTGCCTAATAAGGAGAGAATTAAAGCATCTCTATTAGATGAGGTAAATATGGGCCATGGTATCTGTGCCTTAATTCATTCCTGCCAGAAGGTCAGTTTAGATGGACCCAGAGGGAGGACTGTGTTATACATCTCCTTCGAAACACAAATCCTGCTTTTCCCTTGAATACATGCATTTTGCTCTTCTGACCAGGCACACCTGTTTTCTCTACTAACTCAAATCCTTGCAGCCACGTGTGCCCAGGGGATGGCGGGGAGTGTAATAAATAGCAGAAGCAAATAATTTACCCAGTGAAGAGCATTCCATGCTTTCTGTATGCAAATTCTGCATAAAAATTCTACATATATGGTGCAGAACTGCTCTGAACTGAACTCTAAAAATGTTTAATGCAAACACAGCTGTTATCAAGTGTTGTTCTTTCCAAGACTCCATTCAGTTTGATAGTTATCACTATGCCAACAGCATTCCCAGTACAAATCTCTCTTTCTGGGACTTTAACAACTGCTTTACACAACGGAGAAGTTTGCTTCACCCTGGAACTTGGTGCTCTGAATCTCTGCAAATGTATTTTTCTCCCTTGTGCTGGTACCAAGTGAGCTGAAATCAACTCTAAAAGTTTCTGATGTTGAGCTAATTTAGGGGATTTAAGGACACATTTTATAACATCGTTGTTCAGCACAATATTGCAGTGCCTTTGAGTATATACCCCAACCTCACCGGTGTCAGAGGAGACGTGATATATATGTTTAAACCACAGCACCTGATAAAATTTGTCAACTTGGTTTGAATTTTCATAACATCTTATTCAAATACCAGATTTTGAGTGTTGAGGTAGATCAGAGAATTCCAACAAAATATTAGTGTGCTATTTTAGTTGACTGGTTAGATTGTTACTAAGTTGTTAGGAAAAGAATATGTTTCATCCAGCTGCAGAGGAGTTTTTCTAAGAATCAAAAAGTCTTTTAGATTTATAATACTACAAAACTAAAGGGGACAGCACTTCACTTATGTTTCCTTCAGGGGGCTGGTTATAGGATCTAGCTGTGCATTGTGTTCTTGAGAAAACATCTGAAATAACTCAGCAGCTGGCTTTTTCAAATGTCATAGGGACAGTAAGGTCAGCTCCCCAGCTGATGTCTATTTAATTCAAATCAGGACCTGCCCTGTTGATTATAGAATATGGTTTAATATTAAATGGATGTATGTGATTTTAAAAATCTAAGCTGGAGCATTCTTATTCATTCTTATTTCACTGAATGCCTACAAGAGAGATGGGAGCTTATTGCTCCTTCGCATCCCTGCACGTTCCTCCAACCTCATCAAATAGATTCCCACATGGGAAGCAGAGATGGCAGACTTATCAGGACTGCCTCTCTTCATCCCTTTCAGATGGGTGGATCTTTCAGGATCATCCTTTCCAGCACACCAACCAGCGCTGCTGAGCTAATGAGGTGGAGCAGGTCATCTGCACACACACAAAAAAAGAATGGGAACAGAGCTCCTTCCGCTCTGAAGCGGCAGAAGCATGTGCTGCAATGTGTGTTAATTAATTATAGCATTAGCAGCACATCTACACAAGAGAAGGTAATTAACTCAGTGTCCTAAGAGCACATCTCAATATTATTCTGGCAAATGCCAACCTTACATTTCAAACTCCATTTTTAGAGGGCAGCAAATGCTTCTCTACATGCCTTCAAACAACTCAGGAGAGCCTCTCACTGCAGCTAGTCCTCTCTCCCTCCCTAGCTCACCGAGCAGCTTTATCAGGAGCAACTGGGGGGGGTCACCGATGCATTGTAATTACCAACTGATAGTCTGTCACTGGGAAAAGCAGAGTGAAAGGCTCTAATTAATGCAAACCAGTCACTTTCCTCCCTTACAGATTCCTTTGCTGAAGCACAAGGTGGAGCTATGCAGGCCAATGAAAACCTTGGTGGTTATTTGTATCTCCCTGACTGGTAGCAATTTAAACAGGTTTGATTCCATCTGAGCACAAATAGAGCTTTGAGGAAAGCAGGAAACAAAGACATGTAGGCCTCTCCACTAACCCAGTTATCACTTCTTAATGGTGCACAGTGATACATGCAAAGAGTCACAGTGAAAGACACCAGTATCACATATAGAGATTGGGTAAAGCCCAACCTCAGGATCTTCTGGGGTTTGTGTGATTGCTACTAGGTTTCTTGAGTAGTTTGTACTAGGTACAAGGATGTGCTGTAGGCTCCCACTCTGATTTCCTAAGCTTATTTGCATCCCTTTACTGAGGGAATACAAACCAAGAAAAGCAAATGGCTAGCAGTGGAATTCCTTAGAGTATTCCCAAAAGCTTGGCTTTACTTTGTAGTGCAGCTTCTCACAAGCAACACAGATGGACAGAGGTATATCAGTTATATGCCACTGCACTGGATGGATGTGCCAAATTTCCTTCCTCAAAAGAGACACACTTTTGCCTTTATGAAGTATAAGGTAATAATTCATGTGGAGGAGAAAGATGCGGCTGAGAGAAATGTATTTTCTCAACAGACAGGTCCAAATCACTCCACAGGGACTTGCACATACTCTCCCAGAGGAATAACACAAAAAGCATAGACAGGGAGACAAAAAGATGACTGAAAACATGTTAAAGCAAGGAAGAAGCCTGAAATATTTACCCCTGGATGTATTTAATTACACCTGACAGTAGTGGTTTGAAACACACTAATACTCCCCATTATCAGAAATCATGAATTTATGACATTTTACAATTGTAGGGCACTACCACCCTAGACAGAAGATTCTGGGTCACTCTCTTGCTTTCCAGGTCTCGAGCGTATCACAGTATCACAGTATATCAGAGGTTGGAAGGGACTTCAAAAGATCATCAGGTCCAACCTCCCTGCCAAAGCAGGATCACATAGGGTAGTCAGCACAGGAATGCATCCAGGAGGGTTTCAAAAGTCTACAGAGAAGGAGACTCCACAACCTCCCTGGGCAGCCTACTCCAGTGCTCCATCACTCTCACTGTAAAGAAGTTTCTCCTCATGTCGAAGTGAAATCTTCTATGTTCAAGTTTGAGCCCACTCTTCCTTGTCTTATCACTGTGCATCACCAAAAAGAAATTGGCCCCTTCCACTTGACACCCTCCCCTCAGATATTTACACACATTGATGAGATCCCCTCTCAGTCTTCTCAAGACTGAATAGTCCCAGGTCACTCAGTCTCTCTTCACAGGGGAGATGCTCAAGTCCTCTAATCATCCTTGTGGCTCTCCATTGGATTCTCTCCAGCAGTTCTGTCTTTCTTGAATTAGGGAGCCCAAAACTGGATGCAGTATTCCAGGTATGGTCTCACCAGGGCAGAGTAGAGAGGTAGAGCAACTTCCTTAGACCTGCTGGACACACCATTCTTGATGCATCCCAGGATACCATTGGCTCTCTTGGCCACAAAGTGCACATTGGTGTTCCATGGAGAACTTGCTGTCCACCAGAACTCCAGCTGTTTTCCAGCTGGGCAGCCCCTAACCTGTACTGGTGCCTGCTGTTATTTCTCCCCAGATGCAGGACCCTGCACTTGTCCTTATTAAACTTCATGAGGGTTGTCTGCTTCCAGATATCCAGCCTGTCCAGGTGATGTTGAATGCCTGCATCTTTGCTTGTGTTCAGGATCCAGACAGTATTTTTCCTTTCCCTTTCTTTCTGTTTCATATGTATACTGATGTAATCTGGTACTTCCATAGTGCAGGAGTAAAATATTCCATGTAATCAACTAAGAAAACTCTCTCTGCCTTTTGTTTTCCTCCCTGTCTTATCTCATCATATGAGGGTAGGGAGGAGGTGGGAGGTGAGGAGAGGGGGAGAGTTTTTTTACTCACACTAAAACTGTAACACTGACATTGTGGACTTATGAAGAGATTGCCTTGCAAGAATAAGCTGGAGGAACCAATTGAGAATTGCCACTGGCTCAAACCAGATAGACTTCAGAGGTCAAAGACACAACCCTCAACTTGCCAAAGTTAATAGATAGTCCTGCCTGAGACCTCCATGAAGGAAACTGCTTAAGATGATCTGCAAGAGACAAAAGACAGACAATAGAAAAACTCATTATTTTCCAGGAATGAAGGTGATAAACATGAAAGATTTTAAGTTCAGGAAGGACTTCTTTGGTTACAATCCACATTGACATCCATGATGTTACATGAGGCCCCATTCCAGATATCTTGACAGACTGCAAGAAAAAGGTGTTTTTAGAACACTTGCCAAGCAAGGAAGAGTATGTGAAGGTTTAGTTCTGTAAGTATACAATAACAGAATCATAGAACCATAGAATCATGGAATTGTTTCAATTCAAAAAGACCTTCAAGATCGAGTCCAACCACTATCTAACTCTCTCAAGGCTGGTGCTAAACCATGTCCCACAGCACCACACCTCTGAATCTTTTAAACACCTCCATGGATGGGGATTGCACCACCTCCCTGGGGACCCTGCTCTAGTGTTTGAGAACCCTTTCAGTGAAGAAGCTTCTTCTAATATCCAACCTAAACTTCCCCTAGTGCAACCTGAGGCCATTTCCTCTTATCCTAGAGAGCAGTGACAAGCGGAAATCTGGTTTTATAGAACAACTTTTAGAGGGTTTTAGTCTCACACAGAGGGTTAACAGCCTCCTGGAAGACAGGCTGAGAATCTCTTATCAAACTGTGTAAATAGAGGTTGAAAATGGGATAATCATGACACAAATGCCTCAATGTGTATGCAATTGGACAAGAGATTAATCAGCAAATCACACTGTGATTCAAAGCATTATCTAGCCTAATAATATGTCACCATTCCTTTGCTGCAGGTCACAAACCCACAGCTCAGCCAGCAAGAGATCAGCCATTTCCTAATGCAGACATCAGACTGAAACAGGCAGATTAAGAGTTCAGACAAGCAATTTCAGGGCATGGTCAAATGGTACCTCTAAGCCAATTTAACAGTAAACTGTCACTGAAAAGCCTAGTTCACCCTTCTGCCTTCTCCAGTGCCACATCTGGTGCTCATCTACCTGTATGGTGAGATGGTTTAGAGTGCAGTTACACAAGACAGCTATTTAACCTCTGAAAAACAGTGGCAGGGCAAGTAGGGAGGAGCAGAACTACCTCTTTCAACAGAAGGGCAAGATGTTAGATCAGTTCAATTGTATCACGTAACTTTATCCTCGGATTTCCTAAAAGGAGAAGAAGAAAAATCAGAATTTAGGTGGTCTGAATTACTCCCTAGAGATTTCTCTCTAAACTATAAAAGAAACCTAATGTGATTGCATCTTAACCCTAAGAAAAAGTGAGTAATTATCAACAGCTTTGACTTCTCTGAGCTGCCTCACTACACAGTCTGATGACTACTAAAGTTTGTGGGAAGAAGGGAGCAAGAAAAGCAGAGGTGAGTGTGATGCTGGGGCAGTTCTGGTTTAGAAAGACTAAAACTGTTGTGGGCACACACTTTTGATGTAATTTGGCTGATTTTTGAAGAGCTGGGGAGGAGAACATTTACACTCTAGTAGTAAAGAACAGCCAAGGACAACAATACCTTAAACTCTAACAGCTAGACCTAGAAAACAATGTCTAAAGGCTCTTTAAGGTGTTACGGTTTAAAAGATAGTAAGTTTTAAAACCTCAGTTTTGTAATAGCAGGAGAAGTAAAAAGGAGGTGTTACAGACCTTTTCTTTCCTGCTCTCCCCGAGGAAGAAAGAATTGTATGGTTGAAACTCAGGAACAAATCGTTTAAGCTGAATGTTAAAATGACTAGTTACATCTCCTTCAGTAAAGAAAGGAGAAAGCAGAGCATTTGATCTTTTACAAAGACACTTAGCCTGTTGGGTTGTCAGAGACTGTGCAGAAACACACAAACCTGAACACTTCCAAATGTCTAAGTGAGCAGTGACATGCAGCCTGTCAATTGTTGTCAGGCTGTGGGACAATCTGTTTTCAAGCCTCAGTCTGTAATGGGCAGAAAGAAAATCTGTATTATCATGGATGGATCATGTGGCCATTTTATTGAAACAACATGTAGGTTTTGCCAGCAGGATGGGAAATTGACTTGGAAAGCAGTCAGGATTCAAGGGGCAATGGACAGACAAAACCCTCTGAGACACTGTGGCGCAAAAGTTCATTTGACTGCAAGATGCCTATGAAGTGGAGGCAGAGGTGTAACTGCCTCTGCACACAGATGAGACATCTATTAGAGTAGCTAGTAGTTCTGATGCCCAGGCTCTGAGAGAGGTTGGAATATTCCTTAAGTATTCACAGAAGAGCTACAAAAAATATTCATATTTTTAAAAAGAAAAGCTTGTATGAGGCTTAAGGAGCTCAGTTTTTTGAGCTTAATACATGGAGAAGAGATCTGACAACCAGAAACTTAATCTAACAAAAGCACATTAAAATCCTGCGGCTTCATGGAGACAGGTGAATTCAACTCTACAATAAAAAGTCATTTCCTTGTAACAGGAATTATTAAATATTGGAACATCTTAGTACAGGATTTGGCTGACTTTGATCTTCTTAGCCTCTAAGCAAGACCAGATACAGTTCTAATTTAAAGCCTTAATCCAGTTCCCAGAAAACACCGCACAGCCCACAGAAACAGGGGGTTGGAAACAGATGATCGGTGGGGTGGTCCCTTCTGCCCTAAGAGCCTAGGTACAGGTAGCAGGTACTTCTTTAGGAAAATAAACAAAGACCTGCTTTAAAAGCCAGAGTGTAAACTGATCTGACTGATGTGGTCTGATGCAACGGACTTAGCTTTATTGGATTAACTAGCAAACTTTATCAGCTTCCCAAGAGTCCCATGAAAACATTCACTCTTTCAAGACTGTTACTTTAAAAGGACTTGAATAGGAGCAGTTACAAAAAAAAAAAAAAAAGTAGATCAAGGGCCCAGAGTTGTTAACCTCTGTGCACAAGAGTTTAAGTACATGGTTTATGGATGTGCATGAACATGTATGAAGTCAATACGAATCTGTTTATGAAATCCTGATGCTCCTATGTAAAAGAACAATCCTTTCAGTATACAGGCAGCAAGGAGCAAAAGTAAAACTTCAGTAAAACTTGACTTTGCTACAATAACCAGTCATTTACACCACTGACTTCTAACCTGTGATCAACAGGCAATTTTTAAGGTGCCAGGAGCACAAAAATAAATGACACTCTATTTGCCATGGTCTTAAACTCACTGTGCAAGAGTCTGCACCTCCTCTGGAATATTTTTCCGAGTGCGCGAGATGCAATGTTTGGAAACCTCTAGCATCAATTTTCAGAAGCCAATGAGCATTTGAATGTCTTAATTTTTAAGAGAATTCTTGTGATTTCCTTTATTTTTCAGGAGATAGTATAAATATTCCAAGTTTCCTGAAAACTAAACTTCTCCAAGGAATCTTAAACAACAAAGGTAAAAAAAATAAAATGAAAATCAATTATGTTTTTTTGTCCCAGCTAATTGTCTGGATCTCTTCTCTTTCCCTTTCTTTGCTTTGTTTGGTTTGTGGGTTTTTTTTCCTAAGACCTGTGAATAAATCATAAAAGCTGTCATATCCCATTTGAGAAACAAGTTCTCTCAGAATTAAGGCATATGACCCCAAAATGCCAGGTGCAAAATCCCTAACAACTGTCTCTTCTTAGGGCTAGTACATCTGCACTGTCAGCTATACTCCAGACAGGCAGCTCAGAATATTTCCGCATACACAACACACCATGTGGGCTCCTAGCCTACAGTACAGCTCCTGAAAGTAGATTTTGATGGGTCAAAGCCATTTTATTGAATTAGCCCTTTATTGTTTACATTAAATCCAAGTGAGCTCAGAAATACTGACTTATCCTTCTGAAAGGCTGGATTATACCGCGTGGCTCGGATGCAAAAAAAAGATTAGGGTTTTTATACTAATTACTTCCAGCATGAGGAGTGCACCAACCAGAAGAGCACTGACTTTGGAGACACTCTGCTGGACATTTCAATGCTTAAATGCTTGGGATCTTTTCTTGACACAAGTAAAATGATTCCATTACTTTAAGGTAATTTGCAGTGTTAAACTGTTGTTAAACCCAGAGTATGACAGTTGCCATGTCTGGGACAGAGGTGAGTAACAGCCCCTTCCACTTGTTTTGATCCACTTGTTTTTCCACTTGTTTTATCCATTCTTCCATTGTTGCTTTGAAGTTAGAATAGAATAGAATTAACCAGGTTAGAAAAGACCTTTGAGTCCAACCTATCATTCAACACCATCTAATCAACTAAACCATGGCACCAAGCACCCCATCCAGTCTCTTCTTAAACACCTCCAGGGATGGTGCCTCCACCACCTCCCTGGGCAGCACATTCCAATGGCCAATCACTGTTTCTGTGAAGAACTCCTTCCTAACATCCAGCCTAAACCTCCCCTGGCACAGCTTGAGACTGTGTCCTCTTGTTCTGGTGCTGGTTGCCTGGAAGAAGAGACCAACCCCCGGCTGACTACAACCTCCCTTCAGGTAGTTGTAGACAGCAGTTCAGTGTAGCACCACTTTTTCCTATTCTACATCACTCTCAGAAAGTAAGGGAAGAGGGGAGGTTTAAAAACAGGGAGGTTTAGACTGGGTATTAGAGTTACTTACTTGCTTTTAAACAGGGAAGATTCAGATTGGATATTAGAAGAAACTTCTTCACAGAAAGGGTTCTCAAACATTGTAACAGGCTTCCCAGAGAAGTGGCTGAATCCCCATCCCTGGAGACATTTAAAAGACCTGCATCTTTTAAATATGGTCAATTGGTTGATGCAGTACTGACGGACATGGTTCAGCACCAGACTTGGTAGAGTTGGACTCAATGATCTTACAGGTCTTTTCCAACCAAAAGAACTCCATGATACTGTCTCACTAGTACTGAGTTTTCATTCATTTATACTTAATCAGCAAGGTAATTAATCATCAAGCAAAGCTTCACAGACTACAAAACCCAAGGTGTTTTCAGCACTGTGAAAAATCAGAGTTGTATACAGATGTGAACGTGCTGGAACCATGACGTGACAGACTACTGGAAATCACAAATGCTGCTGTCAGACATGATGGATAGGCACACAACATGCAGAAGACACTCTCATGTGTGTCCCTCATATTCTTCCTAATGTAATGGGCACCTGCCTGTGCAGGACAGACATTCAGCTTCTGGGCAGCTCCATGGCCAGTTGTGAGTGATGGAAATCATTCATGGTCAAACCAAAACTATCAGGGAGCTTAATAATTTGTATGGGCAAAACAGATGTCCCAGAAATTCAGCTTTCCCTGAATAACTGCACTCAGTGACATAAAATCTTCTCACTACACAAATTACTACTTGGGGCCTGGGGTCTATCACTATTTGTTTGAGTGATGACACTCTGTGTTCCTTGTGAAACAGAACAAACAGAAGGCTTAAATGAGCCTAAAGATTTGTGAACTGCTGATCCTACAGAAAGGACCCTCTTTATTGCTTTTGCATTCACCAGTACCCAGTACGACGTGGGCTTTTAATGATTGCTCTTATATATTAAACAAAAGGGTTGTGCTCACGCTCTAAGTTCCTGAAAGGAAATATAGAGGTCTTTACGCTCTGCGCAAGCTGTGATGTGGAAGTTAAGGCTCACAAAAGGGTCTTGTTTTAAATCTTGCATTCAATAAACTGCTAGAAGAACAAAATGAAAACAAGCTATTGTGTTAATCTCCAGATTAGCCCTCATAGTCTGTCAATTTAATACTGATTAGTAAACAATGTCCATAATTAAGCTGTTGTTGGAGACACAAATGCCCCACGAGCCCGAACTAATGCGTAGTATTCAATCCTTTTACAAAGGATGGCAGATACAATTCCAGGAATGTTAATGCTGTCAAGTATCCATGATGTTCATAACAAAAGGGAAGGCAGGCAGCTGAGGTAATTAAGCTCACACTAGACCTTCTCTCCAACCTGTACGTGTTTATTGACTAAATGTTATTAGGTGCAGTAAATAAAATGCCACTGAGTCGTGGGAGTTGGGACCGAAAATGGAACGAAGTTTATGGGGCCGTCAAGCTCTGGATTCCCCTGGCATCAAAGCACGCACATACCCTTTGCTAAGGCCAGTGACATTAATGTGCATGACAGGGGTCCGTGGGGCCGTGGTCCCCTAATTGTTTAGGAGACCTTTTAGCCTGGTTGCAGACTGCATGTCTTGGTATTTGTGGAGCTAATTGCACTAAAATCCGCCGGGACAGTGTTTGCAGTGATGGGTTAACTCATTTATCCTCAGGATAATACTCAGCTCTTTGTCAACCTGGTCTCCCACATTCACTCCTAGACTGTCACCCCAGATGCAGAAGGAGGAAGCAGGCTTCCAGCAGTGCTGCCCATGGAAACTCACTGACTGCACATGTGGGAGGACATAAACATTGAGATCGGAAACAATGCCATTTTCTGGAGTGTTTTCATTCCTAGGAACCCGGTCGACTTTTCTCATGAGGGTCACAGAGCCAAGTCTGGGGTTTAGTCCCTGATAAACTCCAATAGTTGGGACCAGCGGAGCTGCTTGGCCTGGGCTCCTCTGATCAATTTCTTTTCTATATTGAATCTCATGGATCTTCAGATTTGATCTAGCCCTGTGCATCAGACAAGTTAATGCTCTGGGTTCCCTGTGACATCCTTCTCTTCACCTCGGGAAAAGAATAAAAGTGGGCATAATTATAATCAACCTTTTGGTTTTACCTCAATATTTTTGAGACAGGGATAAAGTGGCACTAGTCATAGTCTGAAAAGTGACATAGTGCAGAAAAATATTCTTTCCTAATACAAATGCTAAGATTTATAAAACATCAGAGTGAGACGAGTTAAATATTTCTTTCAACATTTTTCCAGAGTTCTTAGTTTATGATATTTTCTCAGATCTCATAGAATCACAGAATGGTTAGGGTTGGAAGGGACCTTTGAAGGTCATCCAGTCCAACTCCTCCCCAGTCAGCAGCAACATCAGCAACTAGAGCAGGTTTCTCAGAGCCCCAAACAACCTGAACTGGGATTATTCCAGGGATGGGGCATCTACCACCTCTCTGGGCAACCTGGGCCAGTGTTTCACCACCCTCAGTCTGATTCGCCCCCCTCCCCCCAGCCTGAATCTCCCATCTTTGGTTTAAAACCATCACCCTTGTCCTGTCACAACAGCTCCTGCTAAAAAGACTGTCCCCATCTTTCTTATTTCTTGCTCTAACGTACAGGTAACTAACAAAATCCTAAATATAGCCATTTAGATAGGATTGCATTCAGAATCTTTGGATTCTCTCTGAGGATCTCCGATGTCTTGGCTCACACAGAGTGGCACCGTGCAGGTTCCCATAGGATTGAATGTATTGATAGCCCCATTGTAGAGTTTGGACATCCACAAATTAAATTGTTTTGCCGAAGGTCAGAAAGCATGCTTAATTTGTGGTAGAACTAGGGAAACCACTCAACAGCATCTTCCTCCTAGACTAGCCATGTAAATGCAGAACAGCACTGAGTGGCTTCCAGTTTGGACATGTGGATGTGATTAAGGTGGGACACAAGTTCCCAGAATTTTTGGCTAGGTGGTGACTTAGCTTCTGCTATTCCTTCCCACCACACTGCAAATCCCACTGCATGCAGAGTACAGCCCTGCATCATCCACAGCTACAGTCTTGCTAGAGCCAGCACAGAAAGGAGAGGGGAGGAGGTGGGGATGTGCAAGTAGAGGTTAGGGATAGTAGTAGACCACAGCACACTAATTTATTTTGGATTAAACTGCCATGGAATCACAGGCTCAGTGGAAAATGCTTCTTGTAGAAACAGTGCCACCAGTCTCCCCATCCCTTGAACAGACTTACAACCAACCTTACTGCAATGCAGTGGTTTAATCCATGTACAAAACTTCCCTCCAACAGCCACAAAATGAGCCTTTTTTTCCTTATATAGAGTAAGACTTGCTCTGCCTTCACAAAACCTATTTTAAAAAAATGCTATAGGTTTGTGCAGCAGCTTGTTTGGGGTGGGCTTGCCGATCAAAGAAAAATGGCATGAAGCGTGCTGGAGGTAGAGAGTGTCCCAGTGAGCCTGATGGACAAACAGGACTGCTGCAGTGCTCTCAGCGTATCTTCCAAGTGCCCAGCAGTCACTTAGACCCTGGGGGAATGTGGCCTTGCAAAGGGCTCAGCAGTCACTGCATTAGTGCTGAGCAGCACTGCAGGCTTACAAATTTCAGTCTTTCTAGAAAGCTGCTTGTCTGCCTTGTTTGTCCATTTTCAGCTGTCAGAATGAGAGCAGGTGAGACAATAAAGCCCAAATATGCATCTTGGCTCACTGGATCACAAAATGGTACCTCAAAGGGAACAAAGGCAGCAGCTGACATAGAGAGGAAATTTGGGGATGGGCCTGAAGCACAGAAGTGAGAACTATGAGGTATAGAAGTTTTTCCCATTTGACACAGGAGTCACATGAGAGTGTCAGAACTTCTGCTGAGACATGCAAGAGATTAACAGAGAAATAACCTCCTTCTCCACTTAGTGTCCTTCTTAGACATGGAAAGGCTGAAGGTGAAGACTGAAAAAAGCATATTTGCCAAATATGCCAAAATTTGAGCACATTAGCAGAAAAACAATGGTACAGATAAACTGTGGTTCCACTTTGTCTTTAAAATGCATCAGAATAAAACTGAAACTTCTTGTTCTTCAGCAGCAAAGGAATGATGTGCCTGTCTCTGGTTTCATAAAAGAAAGGGAAGCTGGTTTCACATCTCCCCTTATTATGCTAATCATCATGTCATGTGACATACAACCAAGTTGATTACAATTTGCAGAGAACTTGGAGGTACTTAGGTGGGAGACAGTTATAGGCAATTCCCTGTAGCACACTTCACCAGTACAAAGCACTGAGCTCATCAAGCAAAGTCCAGCACAAAACCAAGTTCTGCCAGCAGTAGCTTTTTCTTGACCCTTCAACCACCAAGGGGCTCAGGCAGAACAGAAATGTGCAAAGTTACTTACTCTACGAACATCCTCTCCTGGACCCAGCAATACTTGTGGAAAATGGGACAGACCGCCTGCAGCCCTGTTCATTTCCCGTTTGTGAAAGCACAGTTTTGCATGCAAAATTATCTACTTACATCGTTTAAACTAGCCCTGCTCCTCTGGCTTGAAGCAGGGCTCACACCAGCTGGTACAGCTGGGGTGGCTGTGGCAGCCAGCAGGGCAGTGTCAGCAGCTGGAGCAGGCAGGTTGGCACTAACCTCCTCCACCTCAGCTTGCTGTGTGAGCAGCCTGTTGACCAGAGTGCACCCCTGTGTAGGGAATCAAGCTTCACTGCTCTGCTACACAATTCCAGCACAATCTTGGGCAAAAAGCTTAGATCCAGATCCATCACGGGACTACATTTACAGAGCCTTAAGTTACTACTAAGAGTTATATACTTCAATAGCTTTGTCATCACAGTCAGAATTTCTCTGTGTCCCACTTGTTCAAGTGAAAAATAAGCCAGCAACCCTTCCCTGCTTGCCAGGAATGTTAAAGGTATAAAGACAAGTCTCAGAGTACTGACGGAGCGAGCCACTTAATAAAGTTAACAGAGCTTATATTAAACATCATTTGGAAAACAGAGAGTCTGTTTGTCTGGTCCCACTCGCCAATTTCAGTCATATGTGACCGGACCAGGGGAGGGGCTTCAAAGAAATTAAAGACTTAATTTTTAAAAAAGCAGGTTCCTCTCCTCCACTACAAGAGAGAGACCTTAGCAGGGTATGCACCACTGAGGAAAACCCTGCATGACAAGCTCAGCCCTCACCAGGCAGCAGGAACCCACAGAGCAAAAAGCCTTTACCTCTGCCCCAAACACAGAAAAACTTCAGCTGGAAAATCCAGTTATGAAGGACTGTCATGAAGGACTGTTAACCCCAAGCAGCAACCAAATACAACATTACAGAGACCATGAATAATTTTCTGCTCTCTGTTTAATTTCTTGTTTAAAAAGCCTTTTCACTGCTTCAGTCTTTATCACTTTGCCTGGTGCTTGTCTCTCTTTTGTGAGCATCTACCAATTCAGCTCCATTTCACACAGACTGCAGAGGTAAACTACCCCTTTTTCTTGACTCATCAGTTCAGCAGTAACCACAAGGCTGAACTATTTGGTGTCTACAGTCTCATGTTCACTGTGGACTTGTCCTCAGCCCCTTGCCTGGCAGCACCCATATCTGAAATCCCTAGCTGCTCTCACACCCTGGCTGACAGAAGTTCCTACCCTGTCGACTTTGACCTGTGAAGTCACCACAACCCTTTCTGGTGGGCTGTAGAGGGCATGTGGCTATACAGTGCTGCTGAGTCTTCTTTCTCCAGCTGGATTAGAACCATTCCACTGGACTGTTATTTAAAAAATTTAAAGTGCATCTGGCACCTTCTAGCATTGCTTCATTGGATCAGCCAAGGACACAGGTGCTACGGTCTCTGTTTCAATAATCTGTTGCAAACCAGAGAGGAAATGGTTTCTGTGGCTGTCCAGTGGAGAGGATATGGTCTGTGGGACTATGAATGGAAGAGTATTTAGTGTTTCTACACACATCATTCCAAACCCCAAAACCGTATAATAGCCATTGATTAAAATGAAGGGTAAGCAGCTCTGCACTTAAGCACACAAGAGCAAGCACAAAGTGCCCACTAGGTCAGACCTAAAATCTACCAAACTCAGCCTTGCCCCTGGGAGGGGAAGAGGGAGAGAGCAGCAGATATTGAAGGAGTAATAAAAGACACAAGCCAAAGGCAGTACAATTCTTCTGACTGAAGAAGAATCGAAGGGACATGGAGTTTCTGAGCCAGGGCTGAAGCAACAATAAATTGCATGTGAAAGCCAGCAAGGATCACTATGAGTGTCTCCAATCTCTTGACTCCATTTTCACTTTTTGCCTTTTTAGGTTGTTAGAAGGTCTGCTGTGATAAAATATTCTGGTCCAATCCATAATCATGTTATTTGTTGAAGTTACTACAACATCATCCAGTAGTTTCTGAACAGTGTCATTGACACACTGATCAGCTGCTCCAATCTTTGGTTTTCATGCAGTTAAGCCAAATCATTTGAATCATTTGAGAATAATTTGGTTCTCCCTTTGCAAATTAATATCCAGGCTTACTCTCTCTCCTCATTCCCTAAATACAGGTACATGAGAGATGCCCTAAAGCAGAAAGAAGGAGGAAACACATTATTCATAGCCATAGGCAGCAAAGTTAGAATTAAATTGTAGGATATATTTTGTAAGCAGGGGCCCAGTCAATGTTTCCTTTGTGCCAATGGATTTTTTTTTAACATCCTGAAGGGAGTTTGGATCACTTCAAAAATTAAATGAGCCAAAGCTTTTGTGTCAGTTCTCATTTACCAGGCAACGATCATTAGAGAGGCAGAAGTTACACCCTGGAAGGGTGGAGGATAGGGGTTACAGAGCACAGGATTCACCCAGTTACAGAGCAAGTGTCACCCATTACCCATCACCTCTGCTGCTGGTTCCAACTATCAGGAACCACAAATGCCATGGAAAATCAGACTGCATTTGCTCCTGAAGGCATTCCCTAAGGCAGAAGTAAAGTAGGTTATAATTTGCTGTGAGTAAACTGGGCAGCACTCCATCAAGAGAGGAAAAAAAAAAAAAAGAGAGAGATTTTAAAAGAAGCTTGTGAAATCAGATGCCATCTTGTGGCCAAACCCCATGGAATGGCTCTGGTTGATACAATACAGTACAGAAAACACACAATAAATACACAAAAAGAAGACATAAGGGTTTAAAAGATTGGTGAGCTCCTATAGAGACTTCCAATGTTCAAATCTGTAATTCTCTAATTGTTCAGTGTGTTTCTGTCCGCAGGTGAAGCACCAGCTTCTCCATACTTCTGACAGCTAAAAGACAGCTGTAATTATTCACATTTTCCCCCACATAAGTCTTCTGTGAAAAAAAAACAAACTGATACACAACCTCTACAACCTCTACAAGTCTGCCTAAATTCTGACTGAACTAAAGCAGGAAGAAATGCAGGAGACCATAAACAAGGAGGCCACTGAGTGTCATTACTGCCTGACATAAAATGAGTGCTTTTCCCATAAGACATATGTTCCAATTAGGACACACCTGTGGGTTTTAAGACCTAAATGCTTATTTGTCTGCAAACACAAGAGCAGGGGAAATGGCTGTATGAAGGAAAGGAGGATAATGGAGATAGCAAAAGATCAGAAAGATAACAAGAAGGCATTATGTGAAGAGCCTACCTAAAAAGTATGCTGGATAGGTTACAGGAGGAACAGAAACCACTACAGTGATCATAGATGATCAGAGGGCTGGAGGACCTCTCCTATGAAGACAGGATGAAAGAATTGTGGCTGTTCAACACGGAGAAGAGAAGACTCCAGGGAGACCTTATAGCTACATTTCAGTATCTGAAAGGGACCTACAGGAAGGCTGGGGAAGGACTGTTTAGAAGAGCTTGTAGCAACAGGATGAGGAGCAACGGTTTGAAAGTGGAGCAGGGTAGATTTAGGTTGGACATAAGGAGAAAGTTCTTTAGAATCAGAGTGGTAAAATACTGGAACAGGCTGCCCAGGGCCACATCAAGTCTGATCTTGAATGTCTTCAGGGACAGGGCCTCAACCACATCCCTGGTTGTCCATGCTGATTGCAGGGGGCTTGGACAAGATGACCTTCCAGGGTCCCTTCCAACCCAATGCAATCTGTGAATCTGTGAATCATGGATGAGAAGCAGAAATTTTTTCAGGGTCCCTCTTACACATGCTACCCTATCAAAGACACAGACTTAGCAGCACTTTCCCAGCCCTTCTCATTTTGAGCAATCTTTTTCAGATCCATCCTCCATGTTTTCTTTCTCTCTCCTTTCCCAGCTGCCAATGTGTCCCAATCTCCAGATGAAAATCTTTAATTTCCACAGCAGTCAGAGCTTTATAGTCTGCTCACACCTTACAGAGTAAGCAATGACAGGTTTGCACCATTGCTAGGGAACAACACACAAATTTGATGTTAGGTCTTCCAGAATTTCAAAATTATCACATATTGATGCATAGAAAAGCTACTTTGGGGCTTTCAGATGATTTCAGATTACATTCCATGTCCCATGTGACTGGTTGTAACTAAGTTACCTGTGTGGTCTATGCAGAAAATAAATACAGGACATGCTCAGGTAAAGCCTTTACTGGCATATGTTTTGAATGACACTCATTCTTGTTCTATGGTTTCGCTAACCAGAAATTATGTGTCACTCTCATTGTACTGTGGGATGACCCCAGTTCCTGACTGTGCTCATCACAAACATAGAAAGAAGTTTCTAAGGTACACACAGACACCAAATGCCACTGAAAACACCTTGCAGTGCCAGACACACCTGCACCGTGCTGGCAGATACAACAGAGGACCTTCAAGAAACTCACATCTTCTCCAGAGTAACAGCTGGAGACCTGGTGGGAGACCTTACAACATGTAAAGTGGTGCTAGATTCCTGTGTTTAGGCAAATGAACTGTTGCCAGCCCGTGAAAACTTACAGGGCCATACATTTGAACATATAAAGAAATGCATTTGAGGTAGCAACAGCAGCAGTTGTGAGCAAGGGGTTAACTAGCAGCCATTATGATATTGAGGAAATTACCCCAACAGAAGTGTAATCCACATGGTAGAAGACAAGTGTTATTCACAAGTTATTAATAAAAGAGACCAAAAAGAAGGCAATGGTGTACAGTTCTGTTAATCTCATAAGCCCAGATGTTCATGAAATGAAAAACAGCCCAAGTACATGACCTTTCATACTGATGTAAAGGAATGTTTAAGATATGATGGGATGTTATATATCACAGGATGTTAAAAACATCATGGAAAAAATTCAGTATGGATAGGAAAAAAATAAAGAACCAAATGCTTACAGAAAGATAGAGCTGATAAGATGAAAAAAAATCAAATTAAATAAGATATTTTTCCATAATCATAACTCTATACACTTTTATGGACACCAGTGCTTGTCCAGTGCCAAAGTACAATAAAGGCATGATCCTATGGCATAGGAGTGTTATAGTTTCCTGCATGCCTCCTCTTAGTGTGAAAGAAGCTGTTCCTTCTTGGGAAGACATGTGATGTCCTGCTCTCACGCACAGTAAAATGTTATGCAGCAAGTACCCTACTTGCTTCAAGGGCTAGAGCATCTCTGCTGTGAGGCCAAGCTGAGAGAGTTGGAATTGTCCAGCCTGGAGAAGAGAAGGCTTCAGGGAGACCTTCTTGTGGCCTTACAATGCTTAAGGAGGGGGCTACAATAAAGTTGGGGATGGGCTTTTTAGCAGGGCCTGTTGTGACAGGACAAGGGGTGATAATTTAAACTAAAAGGAATATTCAGGCTAGATGGAAAGAAGAAATGGTTTACACTAAGGGTGTTGAAATGCTGCCTCAGGTTGAGCAGAGATGTGGTCGATGTCCCATCCCTGGAACCATTCCAGGTCAGGTTGGAAGGTCAGGTCTGCAGAAGAGAAGGCTCCGAGGTGACCTAATTGTGGCCTTCCAGTATCTGAAGGGGGCCTACAGGAAGGCTGGGGAAGGACTTCTCAGGATCTCAGGTAGTGATAGGACTAGGGGGAATGGAATGAAGCTGGAGGTGGGGAGATTCAGGCTAGGTGTGAGGAGGAGGTTCTTCACCATGAGAGTGGTGAAACCCTGGAATGGGTTGTCCAGGGAGGTGGTCGAGGTGGGGGTGTTTAAGAGCAGGCTGGATGAGGCTCTGTCCAGCCTGATCTAGTGTGGGGTGTCTCTGCCCATGGCAGGGGGGTTGGAACTAGATGATCCTTGTGGTCCCTTCCAACCCTGAATGAAACTATGAAACTATGACCTCTGAGCAGCCTGCTCCAGTTGCAGATGTCCCTGCTGACTGTGGGGTAGTTGGACTAGATGACCTTTAAAGGTCCCTTCCAACCCAAAGCATTCAATGAAAAGTAAATCTATGGACTTTATTGCAGCCTGTTCTTGGAGTCAGTTCTCAAGAAAAGTAATTAATTTTGCAGGAAACTAATCTGGGGATGAGAGATTCTGAAATAAAAAGGTTGTCTGAATGCTGGTCACCCTTTTCTGTTCCAGCACTGGGGAATGAGTATCAACCAGAGGTATTGTGGGGAGATGAGGAGGAAAAGTCTGCGTGTGCAGACAGCAAAGAATTCAGACATAATCTCTTGGTCTTTCCCCTTGTTTCTTTTCCTTTCAGATGCTTCAGTGTAAAACATGTGGTTTACACTCCTCTTTGTGTAAACTTCTCCAGAGTGAGTTTCAGACAGAGGGCAGACCCTCTGTAAACAAGATGGACAAAGCTGAAACTCAGAGTGCTCAAGAACATGTGTCTATTGTAGCTTTTTATTAGTAACACCACCTGGCTGATGTGGATTCTGCAACTGGAGACCAGCACAGGCCTACTGGCAGCAATGGAATAAAGAAACTTACCCAAATCTATAATTTTGTCCCCCACTCTCTGCTCCCTGCATCTGCACCAGTGCTGATACTGAAGCAATCTGGCCTAGATGAGGGGAGCATGGGGCAAGTTTGGGAGGTCAGTTTACACACAGGTCAGCTTATATGTGAGTGTATACAGTATTAGGGTCTGTTTTCTATTTGCTTGTCAAATGACAACACCATAAAGAAAGGAATAGTCCTAAATCCACCATTTTAACCTTACACATACCCACAATTACAGCTGAAATAACTCAGCAATTTTTGAGTTATATGAGTGCACAGAAAGCATCTGTAACCAATCACCTTTCTTTTTTTCTTTTGTTGGGTTTTCTTGTTTTCCTTTTTTTTTGGGGGGGGGAGGGGGCAATTCTATAGCTTAAAAATCGTGAAGGTAGTTCTTTTTTTATTTTAAAGAAAAAAAACTTGTTAAAAAAAACAACACATGTGCTCTCAGGCTGAAAACACACATGCCAAACTCAGCCTGGAGAGAATTTTTACGGCTGAGTTATAAACCCCTGAAAATAGGGATTTATAATGGAAATGCTGACAGACCATTGACTGCAATAATAACATAAACGGAGCAATAGAATTTCCAAGTTATCTCCTTTTTGTTTGTGTCAGCATTCCTGCACCCATAGCCTGTGCAACACACACACAGCATTTGCAGCACATCACTTAGAGTTCTCTCCTATGGTGTCCACAGGATACAGAAGAAGACACAGTGGAGGAAGCAGCAAGGCTTAATGGATGTAATATATGCTTCTGGATGCACCACATCTCTACAGTAAACACCAATCCTGGGCTTTTTGGATAGATATTTTGTGAGGAATCTCGCCATCGAGGAAAAGTAAGTAGCAGGATGCCAGTTCACCTGTTTCACTATGTGCACCACCCACTAGACAGCAGGACATGGATTCCTGATTCATAGATTCAGAGTGGTTTGAATTGGAAGGAACCTTAAAGATCATCTAATTCCAGCCCCCCTGCTATGGGAAAGGACACCCTCCACTAGACCAGGTTGCTCAAGGCTTCATCCAGCCTGACCTTGAACACCATCTACAACCCGCCTGGGCAACCTGTTCCAGTGTCTCACCACCCCCTCTCTAAAGAATTTCTTCTTAATATCCAGTCTTTGTCTACTCTCCTCAACCTTAAAGCCATTCCCCTTTGTCCTGTCACTGCAAGCCCTTGTAAAAAGTCCCTTCCCAGCTTTCTTGCAGGCCTCTTTCAGGTACTGGAAGGGTGCTATAAGTTCTTTCTGGAGCTTTGTCACCTCCAGGCTGAACAGCCCCAACTCTCTCAGCCTGTCCTCACAGGGGAGGTACTCCAGCACTCTGTTCATATTTGTGGCCCTCCTCTGGGCCCACTCTATCCATTCTTGTGCTGGGGGCATCAGAACTGGACACAGTACAGCAGGTGTGGTCTTACAAGAGCAGAGTAGAGGGACAGAATCACCTCCCTCATCCTGCTGCTCACACTTCTTTAGGTGCAGCCCAGGACACAGTTGACCTTTCCCTGCCCAGAGATAAGGTTGGCTTTGAGCTTTCTGTGCGACTCACAAAGGAAAGCAGGAGGTGAGAACTACTTCAGCTGGTGCGTGGAAATAGGGCATACACGGACTATTACAGGCTGTAACTAAATATTGTGTGTGCTCTTGCTTTAAAAGTTCAAGCTATGTCTTCTCTGGAAAGAAGGGCTAGGGCTAGGCTGGCCACAAGATGAGTGAGATGCTTTCTATGAACCCTTCTCCTTTCCCTAAGGGGAAGAGAAAGGGAATAAGGGAGAGAGACATAGAGATTGGAAAAGAAACTTGACAGCTGTAATCGAAATAATAATAGTAATTATACATATATGCACAAATATCTACAGAACTAGTATAGAAGCCAACCCCTGATGGCAGTCAGTCACTGTCACCACTGGTGCTGTGGCAGAAGTCCCAGACTGGACTCAGAGGTAGGCAGGAACTGAATTCAGGAACTCATGGATTGGGATCAAATGCAGAACAGAGAGAGTCCTCCCTGGACATTGGCAGTTGAAGAAGAGGAGAAGAGGCTTGACCCTGCAGATCCCTTGGCTTTATACAAAATATGATGTACATGGAATGGAATCCCATGTTAGTCACCTGAATTGTTTGTTCCTCCCTACAGGTGCTGTCTTTTATTCTGCACTCCCAACATGGCACACAAGATTTAGCAGTGACCTTGTTCTGCACACCAGTTCTTGGTAGTAACTCTAAACATCAGCATTATCACTGCTAGAAGCAGGCACTGTCTCGAGAAATATACCATTAACTGCAGAAGGTGACACCACTGAGTAGAGATTGAGCTGAAAAGTCAAATCACTGAACAGAATTAGTTCTGTTCTACCTCAGGACAATACTGAAAGCCGTCATGCTGCTCAGGAGAATTTGTTCCCTATTACACGCAAGAATGAGTTGTTTAAAAGTAAAATAAGTGACAGCTAATGCTACAGAATCTATACATTCCTCACCCTTACTGCTGAAGATGTGTGTAGCCCCTTGCTGGCATGTGGCTAGTTTATAACAAAGCACATATTCCTAATGAAATCAGAATGTCCAGTTGTTCTGTGTGGGGTTGACACTAGGGAAGAAAGAGGATGACAGGCCCTTGTACAGTTTAGATTTTTTTCAGGTTCAGGGTTTTGAAAGACACTCCAATGCAACTGGCTTCTGCCTTGTTCCCTGGCTCGTTTGTCCTATATATCCTGAAACACCTGGCATAACATAGCCAGTATCATTCCCATTTTACAGATGGTTAAAGAAAGGCACAGTGGTGAAATAAATCCCTGAATATTACATATCAGGTTTCTTCCAAAATCCAAGAAAAGAACCACCTTTTCTCCATGTTTTAGTAATGTCTGGTGTACAAACCCCAGATTTCAATCTCTTTCACTTTAAGAGTAAAAAGGCTAAATGTGACCCAAGAGGTGACATAACTCATCTGCTTCATAAAAGCCCTACTTCACTCCAGACATGGATAGCAAATTCCAACATCACAAAAATTATCTTTTCATAAAAATCCCAACTTTTAGACCAAAAGATCAACTTTAAACAAAGGAACAGCACAAAGAAGGAAGCCAAACTTTGTCTAACATCCTCAGCAACTCCTGACAGTCCCTCCATGCTCCAGCCTCTTCTGATATTCCCCAGCTCCCCCAAAGAGGAACCATTCTCTAAAATCATTACTTTAGTTATCTGCATCAAGAGGAATAAAACTACTAGTGGCCAAAATTACTCAAGCTGCTTTGCTAAGTATTCTTACCACTATCGCTGTGCTTTTGTCCAACACACGTGTCTCAGCCTCGTCTATACTAGAGATACTTGGCACACTGACCATCCTTTGTCCCTCCAGCATGCAGAAATGCTCCCAATGGTGCACAGGCGCTCACGCCACTGTTTGGACTAGAGTGCCTGTAGATGACACATCGCTTTGTCTGTTGTTTACAACCCAGGATCATACAAGAGACATTCAGTTGTCCCAGTGTCTCGCCAAGATTAGCACGTGGAAAAGCAGGAGCTGGCTGAAGCTAAGGACTCAGCAGGACAGAGGTTAGGTTTGTGGGCAGAGGGAAATGCTCTCAGGAGGGTTGCAGTTCCCTCCAAGAGAGGACACATGCTCACAGATTACCAAGAAAATCCATGTTCTGGAAGCTTTCTTGTCCCCTTATTGATACTCTGCTCTCATATAGCAACATCTGTGAGAAATGCTTTCAGTTGGAACTAGATGATCTTTAATGTCCCTTTCAACCCAAACCATTCTATCATTCTATGCCCATGTGTGACAAGCCAAAAGCCTGCCTTACATGCCTGTGATGACCCAACCCTCCAGGGTAAATTACTTCCTTACTTCCCATCTGGCTTTGGCATGATACAGTCTTTTGGACTTGGCACATTTTACAGGGGCTTACAGTGACAGCATGAGAGTCAATGGTTTGAAACCAGAGAGAGGAGTGGATTTGGATTGAACATTAGGAACAAGTTCTTTACCATGAGGGTGGTGGAACACTGAAGCAAGTTTCCAGGGGTGGTGGTTGAGGCCCCATCCTGGAGATACTCAAGGTCATGCTGAACAAGGTTCTGAGCAATCTGATCTAATGGAGGATGTCCCTGATGACTGCAGGACTAGATGACCTTTGGAAGTCCCTTCCAACTCAAACCATTCTATGATCAGCATCAAGAAATCTCCAGCTTGGTACAAAAGGCTGCAGCACACCTTCCCACCACCCACAGCAACTGCAGACAGATCACTTCCTTGCTATGACACTAAATATAAAACACCCTCTTAAGATCTCCCTCTTATTTTCAAGAGACCAAATGACCTGAAGAGAAATGGTCTTAAAGGCCTCTATGACCTCAGGAGTTCCCTTCTCAAAGGATCCTGCAATAGTTGACATCAAAATGAGGATTATTGCCCTGGAAATATAGCTGCCAGACAGTAGAACACTTTCTGCTGTACCCAAGGCTGCTATAAGCATTTGCACCTTCCTCTGCATGCCCAGACTAAACCTTTCTTTCCACAGAAACAACACACAGCTCAACTCATGCAATAAACAGTAAATCAAAGGGAGCCCTCTCTCCGTTAACTTTTCTCCCCACATTTACACAACCAATGTACTCCCATGCTTTGAAACTGGGAAGAATTGGGATTTTTTTGCAGATAATCATCAGAAGTAAAGTAGTTAAGTGGACAACAGAGTGCTAACTTGGCAAGCTGACTGCACTGGGTGGCTATTCCCAAAGGGAAAACTTACTGCAGCAGTCTCCAGCCTTGCTGGCACTGCACAGTAAAGGTTGGCATCTTGGAGTTTGATAATATGGTATTAATCATGTTCTTGTCCTGTGCACTCATCATCAAAATCAAACAGCAAAAACTAGAGAAACAGGAAATGCTGAATTAAGGTAACACTTCCCCCACACAAACCACCACACAGCCCTAATTCTGTCCCTGCAGCAATGCCAGCCCTTGTAAATTAGACGACTTCTCAAGCTGTTTGAAGTCCTGAGCGGCCAGCTCTAAAGTGAGGAGTAAGTATATGGCTTCAAGCCACATTTACAATACCTCCCTGCCAATTTCTGGCTTGTACTTCATACTCCCCAGATGCAGGTTCATGAGCCATGACAAAATCTGGGGGCAAAGTGGAACAGATGCACAGAATCATTTCTCCTGGTTTGAGGTTTCAGCAGGAATGCTCCAGACAGCTTTGGTCAGGGTTGAAGAGAACAGGCAGCACTGGGTGGTGATCAGAGCTCAGCACCTGTCCTTACAACCGCACTGCACTGGTTGGTTTCACTGTGTCCTGTTGAGAAGAACAAACATTTGCTATGTGCAGCCCTGGCTTTTAAAGTTGCAGAACTCCTTCTAAGAGATTTATAAGGTGCTATTATACAGTCATTTGAGTTTCTGAAAAATAGAGGGGCTAGAATATTCTTTTAAATTTATTTAGTACTTAAATTGGTGTGGTTATTTGTTTCATTACAGAAGATCAAAAATAATTCTGGTATTCACAGTCAGCAGAAAAGGCCATCCAGATGCATTGGAATAACTTTTAAAGCAGGTGGCTACCTTATGAAGTGTTAAATATTCAGAGTTGAAATAGGAGTTTGTTTCCATCTAGGGCATGTAGTAAATGGCTTCCACATATGCACAACAGCCCATTAGCACAATGCCAAATAATTAGTTATCCAGTTGAAATTAGGATAAACCTGCACAAAAGGCAAAAATCGCAAAGGATCGGTTTATGAGCCATGTCTCCCCAGTCTAAACAAATAACACAAAATAGAAATGTCTTTTCAATTCTTTCACTCACACTACAGTATCCGTGGGAGGGAGGTGAAGGGACAGGGAGGTTTGGACTCAGCAGGCACATGAAAAAGAACCTTCAGATTTTCATTTCCCAAAGAGTTTGGATTCCACAGGCACCAAAGCAGAATTTCAGGACAAGATACCTGCCTGGGTCTGCAGTATCAGTATGATTCACTCCTGAAAGCTAGTTTAGTAAAGAGAACTCAGAATGCTCTCAATATTTTGCACATTAGCAGGCCTTGCCTCTGCTTGAGCAAGTCACCACAAAATAAATTTGTTGAACTTTAACTGAGCCTTTTGGAGTGAAGTGTTCATGGGCAGGTGGTCTCAAACAGGCTGATTATCCTGGTTTAATAAACACTATCAGCTTGTGTGTGTTTTAATACCCATAACAATCTTGTAGACATTCAAAAAAACCCAAATTATTTTATTGTTATAACAGCCTGTGATGAGTCAAGTAGGGAACAGGGCAGTCTAACACCAAAGCAAATGTCCATAAACTTTTAGCCATATTTTGGTGGGTTGAAATACAAAAAAATAAACTGGTAACAATAAAAGCAGTTTAGTAGTCCCAATGCCTACATTTCAGCTGAAGGTAACTGTTTGCATCACATGTTCTTTTTCTCTTGAGAGTTGTGTTTGGTGTTTTACACTAAATTCTGGCACTGTTTTTCTTGCTAATTGGAAACCACAATCACTTCTGCATTGTTTTGTTCCGTTTTCTGTATTTGTGATTTCCATCCAACTGTCAAAATTTTAATGGTGGAGAAAAACAGCTAAATAAGGTCAAGGTACATAATGCTCCTCAGCAAGCCCAATGGCTGTCCTGAGAAGTGAAATCACTCAAGTGATAGTGTCTCTGTCTCACCTCTCCTCATAGCTCACTTTCCAGAGAATGAGTCTTGACAGCCATACGTAGCAAATGGGTAGTTACTGGAAAGATAGAATCCAATTCTACAGCCTGAACAAGCACAGGATGAGTGATGGCAACGGCCAAAACTTTAGACATAGATGGTAATCATCTACATAACAGTCAGCATTAGGTTTCTGGTTAATTAGGTAGTACCCCTGGCTAATTAGGTACTATTTCCAGCCTTGCCACATAATATAAAATCTGCTGTATACATAAAATTTTATGGTCACATTTGTTATCATGGACATTGGCAAAACCAGCACCAGTTACAATGACTGCAGGACCAAAGGATCTCTTATACACACACACACACATCTATACATGTATGTATATTGCATTTATCTTCATGCCTCAGCAATGAAACTCCACTTTTAAATACCAGCTTTATTTACTTGTAATATTTATTGTTGAGGAGTAGACTGAATCACCAACATTTTGCCAAACCACATTTGACTGCTTCAAGCATTCCAGTAAGCAGATTCTCAGAGGTTTCCATGAACAAATCTTTCATTCTGTACCTATGGTAAAAGTACAGCACATTCCAGCACTACCTTCCCCACCATTTAAGTGCATACAAAATGACCCTAAACTGGACAGCTTCCTACATGTCCACAAGAAATCTGCCCAGCTTTAACTTTACCTTTGTTTACCAGGAACCACGCCCTGCCAGCTACTCCAACAGCATGCAGGGACATCTAGTGACCAAAGAAGATATTGCACATAAATATGTCATTAGATCTAGTCAGTATTTTGTTAAAATGCAAAGAGTGGAATTAAATGCCTAAATATCAAGGATGATCTGTGTTAAGATAATTATCTGTGTTGTTGTTGAGATATTCTCTACCTAGTTAAGCAGCCAAGGTGATGTCCACTCATCCACTATCTTCATTCTGTTCAACCCCCATCAGGGAAAAACAGAAAGCAAGTAATTTTTTCTTTAATTGCACTCTAGAAAGAGTTTTTATTTTCCTGGAAGTAGTATCTAAATATTAAAAACTTTTGCTCTTTGCCTTGAACAACCAGGATTAAGCCCAGGAAAGACATGGACCTGATTGATTTTACTTTGTGGCCAGAGGAGGCCACAAAGAATGGTCCAAGGGCTAGAATCCCTCTGCTGTAAGGACAGGCTGAGAGTTAGGGTTGTTCAGTCTGGAGAAGAGAAGGCTTCAGGAAGACCTTCTTGTGGCCTTTAAGTACTTAAAAGGGCCTATCAGAAAGATGGGGACAGAAGAAATAATGGGGAAAGATGGGGTTGGACTAAATGATCTTTTGAGGTCTGTTCCAGCCCCTGACACTTTGTGTGATTCTGTGACTTTTTAGCAGAGTCTTTTGTGACAGAACAAGGGGTGGTCTTGAAACTCAAAAGAGGGATATTCCAGATAGAGAGAAGGAAGAAACTTTTTTACACTGAGTGTGGTGAGACACTGGCCCAGGTTGCCCATAGAACTGGTGAATGCCCCATCCCTGGAACCTGATCTAGTCGCAGATATCCCTGCTGACTGCAGGGAGATTGGTTCTTTCCAACTTAAAGCATTCTACGATTCTGATCTCATTAAGAGAACATCCATTAAACATTTCTTACTCTTCAAATGAGACAAAAAACACCACTGTATCACTGCTGTCTTTCTTTCTCCTCTGCATCTCTCAGTACTCTCATGGAAATGTCACTGGTAAGCAAGCCCATATTTCTGACCTGCTGCATGTCTAACATTTCTTCTTTAATAATTCCATGAGCATGGCAGGCTCTTCCTATTAACTACATTACATCATCATTATCAAAGACGAAAGGAAATTAATTTTGTTTTCCAAAGACTTGGCAAGAAGTTGGCTCTTTACTTCATCAGACATCTGCTGTTTTTCTACGTATGTCATTTGTGAAGCAGAGTTTTCCTTATGACTTTATTCTCCTAACAGTTTATCATGCAACACTGTTTACCAGCGAAATGAAGTGGAGCAGGATTTCTCATTTGCCTTGTAAAAGTGTAAAGCTAACTTAAAGCCAGTACTATAATCTTAATTTCAGCTTCAAATACTTATTTTCTGGTTTAAAATAAAGCTCGGCAATGACTGTCATGTAAAAATAACCTTTCATGGTCTCTGCCTGAAATTTATTACTAGTGCTGTACTACTTTGTTTTAACAGATGGGACTTTATCAGCAAGTTATATGGGCAGGCCACCAACTTCCCTCAGGAATGGAGGAGTGCTAGTATTTACTTGGGCTCTTATCTATGCACATTTTAACCACAAAACACTATTTTCCTTTATTGATATAAAACACAAAATACAGAGAATCTTCTGTTCTAAAGCATATTGCATCCATAACCTTTGTCTTCCTCCCATATATGATAGGCAGCTGCTGCCAGATATTTCACACAAGCAAAACTTTTTCCTTTTTTAAAGAGGAATGGAATAATGGAATTATGGAATTCTGAGCCAGCAGTGTGCCCAGGTGGCCAAGAAGGCCAATGGCATCTTGGCCTGTATCAGGAACAGTGTGGCCAGCAGGAGCAGGGAAGTCATTCTGCCCCTGGACTCAGCACTGGTTAGGCCACACCTTGAGTCCTGTGTCCAGTTCTGGGTCCCTCAGTTTAGGAAAGATGTTGACTTGCTGGAACGTGTTCAGAGAAGGGCAACAAAGCTGGGGTGGGGGGGTTGGAGCACAAGCCTTATGAGGAGAGCCTGAGGGAACTGGGGTTGCTTAGCATGGAGGAGGCTCAGAGGAGACCTTATTGCTGTCTACAACTACCTGAAGGGAGGTTGTAGCCAGGTGGGGGTTGGTCTCTTCTTCCAGGCAACCAGCACCAGAACAAGAGGACACATTCTCAAGCTGCACCAGGGAAGGTTTGGGCTGGATGTTAGGAAGAAGTTCTTTACAGAAAGAGTGACTGGCCATTGGAATGGGCTGCCCAGGGAGGTGTTTGATTCACCATCACTGGAGGTGTTTAAGAAGAGACTGGATGAGGCACTTGGTGCCATGGTTTAGTTGATTAGATGGTGTTGGGTGATAGGTTGGACTTGATGATCTCAAAGGTCTTTTCCAACCTGGTTAATTCTATTCTATTCTATTCTATTCTATTCTATTCTATTCTATTCTATTCTATTCTATTCCATTCCATTCCATTCCATTCCATTCCATTCCATTCCATTCCATTCCATTCCATCCCATCCCATTTTCACCACACAACTCTGTTAATGTTGCACAAAAGGGGACAATTTAGATCACTTTTCAAAATATTTATTTTGCTAAATAATTTGTTGTGGTTTTGTTTGGAGTTTTCTTCCGTTTAACTACATGATAATTTACCCCATAAATTATATTCTAAAAGATAATTTGGTTCATGGTAAGTTCTTCTAAACCACAACCACCAGCAGATCAGGAACTGGAAGGTTTAGTGAATGTATCCAGAGAAGAGTAGCCCCCATTTAATCCCTTCCACTAGCCCTTTTGTGATATTCTGTCAGCATGGAAGGGCTCAAAAAACCACATCTGTCTGTTCTGAGCAGAAAGGAGAGGGTGCAGGACCACCACAGCTCTAAATAAATCTCTTGTAGGTCAGTCAGAAGGGAGGGAATACAAGGGTGGTGAAAAGCCTGGCTCACACCTGCTCTGTGTGGAGCACTGAGAGCTCCCACTGATAGTCTGTGTAGGGAGCAGGTGAGGGAGAAAAACTAAATAAATCGTAACTGCAGGGAAAGAAAGAAACAGTGATAAGCACAGAGTGTCACAGTAGCTTCCAGCTGCTATGTCCCATTACAGAACCTGATATTTATTCTTACTTCTAGCCAAGATATAAATATATCAGAATGTATTTCCAAAGTGCAGATGTAATCTTAAAACAAACTCTTTTTGAAGGGATTTTGAAGATGTGCACCCTTTATCTAAGCAGACTCCATTCAGCAATGCACTCCAAAAGAGATGCTATTCTGACAAACATGGCACGTAGTTTATTTGAAGCCTTTACTAATGAAACCCTGCTTAACAACAGTCTGAATTAACAGGAGAGATGCCAAGTAACTCATTTCAAATGGGAAAGAGAATCACAGAGTCATTTTGGCTGGAAAATACCTTTAAGATCATTCAGCCATTATCTAACTTTACCATGGTTGGTGCTGTACCATGCCCCTCAACACCACATCTAAGATCTAATCAAATCTTAACAGAAAAGCATGTTAAAACCTGCAAAAACCCCACAGAGATGTTAAAATGTTTTGTTCTAAATTATTAAAAGTATTATTAAAACTACACTATGTTTTCCTGTTCATGTAATTCCTTCCACAGAGTTTTATTTTCACGTCTGTTATAGAATCTACAGTGCAGGACCCCATCCTGTAATGACTCCCATGTAAGTAACTTAACAAAGTGTTCTACATTCTACCCATATCTGGCACTTTATTTTGCTTATTGTTTACACAAAGATGCTTTTGCTGCCTTTTTGAAGCTATAAGCAAAATCTCCTTCATATGTACCTATCAATCAAAGCAATAAAATTAGTCTGGAAATATGCTGGAATATTGGTCTATGGTGGTCTACTGGAACACTGTCATGAAACCCACCTACGAAAGCCATCCTGGCTTGAGTTAGAACAGAACTTATTCTGTTCAGTGATTCATTTTTTCAGCTCAATCTCTACTCAGTGATGGAACTTTTTGAAATTAGTTCCATGTTTTTGCAGAAAGTGGCCCTTCTAGCAATGATAACACTGATGTCAGGTTACTATGAAGGATTGGGGTGTAGACCAAGATGGCTGATAAATCCTGTGTCCCACATTTGGTGCAGTATGAGGTGGCACCTGCAGGGAGGGGTGGACAGTTCAGTTGACCCTAAACTGACCAACAAGGGATTCTATCCCATGGTCATCAAATTCAATATAAAGCTGAGGGATCACCAGGGTGAAGCCTAAGGAGGACTCTATCCATTCTGCCTTTGATCCCAATCCATGAGTTCCTGAATCCAGTTCCATAAGTCTCTCTCCCTTACTCCCTTTCTCTTCCCTTTGGGAAGGGAGAAGCATTCATAGACAGTGTCTGCCACTTATTTAGTGCCCAGCCCTAAACCTTGACAAGCTCTTTGCTAGCAGAAAGATTCTAAGTTAATTGCCAACTGCAAAATTCAGAATCCATCACAGAAACAATCTACATCATTCTGAGATACAGTTAAACAAACTGTTTAACTGCAGCTAAATGCAATTTGTCTTCGTTCTCACTCCTGATTAGTTGATTGTCCTATTCTTCCACCACATACAGAGCCCAGCTAAGCAAGGAGAGAGATCCACTGTACTCAGTGCCTACTGGATCAGAGCTTGATGACCAAAGTTTGCTCGTTTTATCCTCAGAAAGAATAGCTCCTATTTCATGGGGAACTCCCCACAAAACATGGTGTTACTTACTGCAAGAAAATGTATCAGAAACTGGACCTCAGAGAATAACTTCATAATGCACTCTGAGCAGAAAAAGTCTGAAAACATGCTCACTACAAAAGGAAGAGGGTTTATAATGCAATGCTATGAAAATCTGGTAATGGTTCTGGCCCAATAATCCATATCTGAACTTCAAATACCCCAGAGTTTGCAGATAGAGATATAAACCAAGTGGTGTGGTATGGACCACCATAAGGATAAGGGTTATTTGATAAACAACAGCTAATACCACGCTTAGAGGCAATAAGTAATTGCCAGAGCTATAAGTCATGTGAGAACAGTTAAGCAAAAGCAAATTCCAATGTATTTTAGCTGAACACTGCATTCAAATTCTGACATACAAGAATAGGAACTCATGTGAAACCTGGGCCTGGATTTAAATTTTGAACTTCTTGCCATTAAAGTTCAGAGTATGTTTGGGTCACACAGCTCAACATGGGTTTAGATCTCTACAGAATATCAGGTTTTTAAAGATACTTTTCATTTTCAGATGTGACAGTTACAAAATCCTGGGTACAATAAACCATTTGACTTGGGGGAAAAAAAAGTTGAGCTATAAACTGAAACCAAAGTAGTTCAGCTTGGGAGTGTCCCAGCTGCAGAAAACTCTTAACTTTAGAACACTTTGATTGATCCCCAATCTCTTCGAATTACACTGCAGTGAGGACTGTGCGCCCTTCTGAAACCAGGCTATGCCTCAATTACTTCATCTGCGTATAAATTTCATTGTTATTTGAAACATATGCAAAACACAGATACCAGTATACCCTAAAATTGATTAAATATCTGCACAAACCCTACAGTATAAGAGGCCCTGCTACAAGGGTTCTTTTTGCATTAGAAAGGCTAAACCTTGCCAGTAGAATACCATTCTGGATCAATTCAATTGAGCTGCACAACATCTGTAGTTTAGCAGCTGGACACCTATACCAGCAACAACCTCACTTGGGCTTTCACCACATTTCTGCTGACAGAGTAAATCCAAACTCCTGCAGAGAAAGCCCTGCTCACCTGAGTCACTCCAGCTATCCAAATGAGAGATGCAAACAGAAGCCAGCTTCAGGTAAAAACTTGGAGTGAAAAGCTCCATCCCATCAGCTGACATTTTCTAGAACTAAATTTGGACTGGAGTCTTTCAGAACATTTTGTGAATTGAAAAGTGACTTACGGAAACGTGAAACCTTGCAGGCTGTTAGTCCATTCTGGGGGACTATTACCTTCCAGTTATTTTCAGCATAGAATTCTGAGGTTTGGAAAAACCTTGTGTCACTTCCCATGAGGACTCACAGTCTGTTGGCTAAATGTATCTCTGTATTGTAATACTTAAAACATACACAGTAATAGAATCATAGAACCATTTCAGTTGGAAAAGACTTTTATGATCATCAAGTACAACCATTATCTAACTTTCCCAAGGCTGGTGCTAAACAATGTCCCTTAGCACCACATCTCTGCATCTTTTAAACACCTCCAGGGATGGGGATCAACCACCTTCCCTGGGGAGCCTGTTCCAGTGTTTGAGAACCCTTCCAGTGAAGAAGTTTCTTATAACATCCAATCTAAACCTCCCTTGCTACAGCTTGAGGCCATTTCCTCAATGGTCTAATACTGTGCTTGTTGCCCTTGACACAGAGTACACCAGCAAGAATTTGCAGACAGGAGGAAAAATTCATACTTCTGTTCTTAGCCACTGTTAAAAAAAATCCAATAATTATTTAAAAAACAAAGAAACAAGTTATATAAACAAAAAGCTGTCAGGAAAAATGTAGACATAGTTTGTCCCAAACTAGATGAGTAGTATTCAGACATTCTGTCAGAATGGACATTTTTTCTGTGTCTTTTTCTGATCTGGGGCACCCAAATAGCAGGAATGGCACTTCCCAGGGTCTCTTTGTTTTCTGTGCATGTGCACGTGTGTATGGAAAAGCCTCAAAGCATCCCAAGTTAACCTTGGCAAAACCATCGTGGATGTGCTGCTTGATCAGTTTGAACAGCCTGTTCCCAGCTGCCTACAAGAAGAAGGAGAATCAGAAGGATGCAAACTGCAAGGCGATGAACTGTTCTAGAGCCTATGCTTCACAAATATCCTTCACGGGACCTCATTTCTGGTACCATGCACATCACAGAATGCAAGTCCAGGAGCCCCACAAGGAAAACAGAGGTCATGATCATAGTTTCCACCACCCAAATTACTCCAGAAGACAATAATCCATGTTTTATGCACTCCTGAACTGCTACCTGAAAAGGAGTAGCATGTTGCAAACTGGTTTCACTCTGTGAGTGAGCAATACACAGTCTGTGGATCACAGGCTGAGTACCCTTGTCATCAACAACCTCTCCAAGTATCTTTCAGTCTTATTTTGCTACTGCAAGTCTGTGAGAATCAGTACAGCTCCACATTACTGCTACTCATAGCAACATCTACAAGGCGTAAAGCAGCCTTTTTAGTAAAGCAAGGGATTTGAATGGGTACTTGTTCAACAGGATGAGTTAGAGAGTTGAGCCAGGTTTAAATCAATCCCTTTTCAACAGAGCACTGAAGTATGTGATTACCTTGAAAGATGTATGTTCCTCATTAAGCTGGTGGGGTTGAGTACATTCTTAATGATGTAAGAGCCATAAGAATATGCTTAACTGTTTTACAGATGGCAAGCTCCCCCAAACCAGGACCCTCATTAGTGTTTCCAGTGAACTGACAAAGGGACTGGTCACTTTTACTATGAGGGAAATGGGATGTGGTCTTTCATAATACTCCAAGCATTAAGCACAAACACAGACTCCAGAAAAAAGCCACTCAAACCCACACAGACATGCCAGTGATGTTACTGTACATCTTACCTCCTGAGCTCTGCAGGCAAATGTCTTCTGAGGGTGCAAGTGGCTGTCCACAGAGCTGCAAGGGCACAATGCAAAATGTGCAGTCTTGGAAGACCATTTGTAAACTTGGCACAAGGTTTGTTTTCTAAAATGCTGCTGTGAACAATTTGTCACTAACTCTGAGTCTGACAAACAAGCCCCTTTAGGCTCATTCAGATACAGATTAGGAATGCTTCACTGGAGCTAGGGATGAAATACAGGCTTCGAAGGCATCACTTTTACTTATGACATCCAAAAACTCTGTTAAAATAACACTGAGAATGCAACGCCAAGAATCCAAACGTTATGAAACGCCAAAAATAAGAGAGTCTGTACAGACTTTGCTCAGCCCTTTTTGGAACACATTTCATGGTACAGGTTCTCATGACATGATCACACACAATCTTTTCCACCAAACCACCACCTCATGCATTGGGAAGTAAGGGATGGCTTGAGGAAAGAATTAGAGTTGTCAGAAAGATAGCTGTCCATAGAAGCAATCACTCATGCAGAAAACAAGCAGTTATTCAATACTTCTTTCTATTCTTCCATTCAAGAGGTAGCCCCAGGCTTTATCCTAAACACGGTCTTTAAAGTCTGCATTTAATATAGCATTATTCATCTCCTTATAGGCTTTCTTACGGTCCACAGCGTCATAGCATTATAGAATTGTTGTGGTTGGAGAAGACCTCTAAGATCATCAATTCTAACCATCACCTTAATGCCACCATAGCCATTAAACCATGTTCTGAAGTGCCACGTCCACACATTTCTCAAACACTTCCAGAGATGGTGACTCCAGCCCCTCCCTGGGCAGCCTGTTCCAATGCCTGACCACCGTCTCAGTAAAGAAACGTTCCCCAACATCCAACCTAAACTTTCTCTGGCATAATTTCAGGCCATTTCCAATGTTTGTCTTCACAAAGAGATGTAGTGATAGGTTTAGTAGCCTTCACTCAGATCATCTTCTATTTTCTGCTATTTCTACTTTCTGTTTCCCTCCCATTTTCTCCACTGGAATTCCCATCAGGTGCTTCTTCCTTTTGTTTGTCATAGAATCACAGAATGGTTTGCTTTGAAGGGATATCTGAAGGCTATCTTGTCCAACCCCCCTGCAATCAGCAGGGACATCTTCAGCTAGAGCAAGGTGTTCAGAACCCCAAATAACTTGACCTGGAATGGTTCCAGGGATGGGGCATCTACCACATCTCTGGGCAACTTGGGCCGGTGTTTCACCACCCTCAGTTAAAAAAATAAATTCTTCCTTCTCTCTAGTCTGAATCTCCCTCTTTTAGTTTAAAACCATCACCCCTTGTCCTGTCTGTATACTTCAGAGGCAGCACTGGCAACAAAAAAAAGGAATTAAGCAGAAAACTGAATTTGATCAGTTCAGATGAAAACTTCAGAGGATTTAGCTGCCAAATCTCACAAGCCTCTACTAAACATCTGTGAAATAAAATCTTTTGAGAGCCATCGAGCTTGGCCAGATTTGGGAAAAAATTTATAGGGATGCCAAGATATTTCCCTCTGATATCAGAACAACTTTCACATCCATGCCCAGATTTTAAGTGTTTGTTTAAAGCATAATTTAAAAAATATTTTTAATTTTAGCGACAACAAAAATCTATCTTTCTCTGATCTCATAAACAATGCAGCTGGCTTTAGCCATTCCTTCCAAATAGCTGAAGAGTGACAATAATAAAACCAACTGGTAATGCAGTGCTACAATGTAAAGCTCCAGATAATACCACAGATAGAGCTACTTTGCATGTAATTAATTCTCTCTGGATGAGGGGCTTCAAGGCACCATAGATGAGTTGCAGATGACACTAAACTATGTGTATCAATCTGACTGAGGATAGGGAGGCTCTACAGAGGGATCTGGACAGGCTGGACCAACGGGCCGAGCCTAGTAGGATGAACTGCAACAGGCCAAGTGCCAGGTCCTGCACTTAGGTCACAATAACCCCAAAAATGCTCCAGGTTTGGGACAGAGTGGCTGGAAAGACGCTCACCAGAAAACAACCTGGGGGTGTTGGGCTACAGCAGCTGAATATGTGCCAGCACGTGCCCAGGTGGCCAACAAGGTCAACAACATCCTGGTCTGGATCAGCAATACTGTGGCCAGCAGGACTAGGACAAGGATTGTCCCCCTGCGCTCAGCATTGGTGAGGCTGTACCTCAATTACTGGGTCCAGTTTTGGATCTCTCACTTCAAGAAGAACATTGAGATGCTGGAGCACATTTAACAAAGATGGTGAAGGGTTTGGAGAACAGGTCTGGTGAGGAGCAGCTGTGGGAACTGGGAAACCTTTGTTTCCTTTCAGGTTTAATTTTTACAGCCTATATAAATTTTGTTTCTCATTTTAACACCCTAAATTAATCAAAACATTGCTGAAGATAAACTTACATCTGATCATTTAGCACACACTTGAGAAATTATATGAAGTAAACAAAAGGACACAAATATGAGATGGTTTGAACTGATGGGACAATGTTTGGTCGAACGTAATATTATAGTAGAGTGAACAAAAAAAAGTCTCCCCTGTGTACTAAGAGTTTAAGTCCCTAATGGTGGCTAGCTGACCCAGAAAAAGAGGGCAATATCAGTGTAAAACATTGTCACCCATGAAACAAAGATGCTGTTAACAAGCTGGCACCATGATGACTGTATTAGCTGCAGGCAATGTCCATAACAGAGTCTGGGTGCTCAATACATTCCTTTGGGCAACTTCCAGGTAGAAAACTTCTGTGGAGCACCAATGAGATCTGACAACCACTTCCTGGCAGCTGGGATTTGACTCCATTCAGCTAGGAGGCTTCATAAAAGGAAACCTCACCATAGTGCTTTTTCAATTTTCTTCCAGCTAATCTTTTTGATGCACTCTCTTATTTTAAAAGCCCTGCTTTCTTATTGTCCCTTATCTGGGTAAACCCTGGTGGGCCACAAAGACCAGCACCTTTGTGACTCATTGCACAGCACTTCAGAGGGTGATCCCAGAGGGCATGCAGTAGGCCAGAAGGATATATGAAAGCTGTTCCAATTCCTTAGGGTTCTATAGCTTTATTAGGGGGGATTTCTGTGCAGTGGCCTTGAAAGGCTATTCAGGAGCATAACTGCTCCACCCAGGATGTGTCCCATGCGAAAGCTTAGTTCTCTAGGAGAGATGCATGCAAAGGAAACTGGGAAGACTGTTTTAAATGCAAAAGAAGATGAAACAGATTTTAAGTGTGCTTCTTGTTAGCTTAACAATTAATTTTAGAATTAACATACTTATTTCTCATGCGTTGTTAGAAATGACCATATGTGGGGAGGAGAACAGCTGAGAGACACAGTGAAGGCAGATGCTCCTACCTAAACATAAATCACTGTGTCACAAAGTACCTTTTTTACCCCCATTTTAAGGTGACTATGCAATGCACTTAATTTGGTTTTAGTTTATAAATCAGCCTGAGTAAGCACAAGATTGCTCCCTTTCCTCTGTGTTCACTACTCTAGCAAGAAATGAGGCCCTGCACCAATGGCCACACATGGGGCAGGGATTTATATCCCAAGGCCCTAACGCTGAACTGTGGAAAATAGTCTTTCAGCAGCAGGAACTGCATCTGGCTTCTTGGCTTGCTCCACACACAGTTGTGCTGACAGATCTGGAGTTGCCTTTCACAGTGTCATACGGTCAGGCTGCTAATGTGCTGTCCTTCCCCACTTGTCCTCCTCCATGTCATTTTTATTCTTTGACTCCTATTAAGCTCCAAGGAAGCTGCACACATTCATCCCTAGACTGATGGGCCCATATCCCCTCTTTACAGCCAGCTCAGCCAAACATCCATACTGAGGCAGTCTTCTAGGCAGTCCTATCTGGCATTTCCTTAAGAGGGTCCTGGTGCTCATCCAAAACCCAACCCAACAAATCAATGGGCTTTCCCTCACACCTTCACATCAGAAAACCTTAGACCCAGCCCAGTGTCACTGCCACTTTTTTAAGTAGACAGTGGAGGTGCCGAGAAATTGTGAATCCTGCCCCAGAACTCCAGTTTGTCACCACATCAATGTGAGTCAATGACATTTCATGCTATTTCCACAGATCTCCAGAATCTGGGAGATGGGCTGTAAGCACCATTCACAAAGCAAGCTGAACCACCACATGCACTGATAAAGTACTTCTCTTACTTGTTTAAACATTTAACACATGAAATACATAAAACATCCTGTATATGAAGCTCTTCCTGTGTGGACAGAGTCACTCCAGAGAATAAGCCCATTTTCTTCATGTCACATGGATAAAAATCAACAGTGGATGACAATCTACTGTAGATCCATTTATAGTGATTTATTGAAGCATGGGACACTACTTTCTAAATGTATTTGGTGTAACCCACCTGAGAGCCTGACCATCTGCTTAAATACAGTTTTTCTAATACATTTCATAATGTTGCTGCACTTGGTTTGTAGATAATAATAACAAATCCTAGAACGGTTTGAATTGGAAAGAACGTTAAAGATCATCTAGTCTAACCCCCCTGCCATGGGGTGCGGACACCTTCCACTAGATCAGGCTGCTCAAAGCCCCATCCAACCAGGCTTTGAACACTTTGAGAGAGGGGACATCACCAAGCTTTCTGGTCAACTTGTGCTATTGTCTCACCACCCTCACAGTGAAGAACTTCTTTCCTCTATCTATACTTACACTTCATCAAAAGGGGAAAAAGTCCAACTGCAAAACTCTGCAGCATGTCTTCTAATGCTGCAAATTGGTATGAAGTGGTTTACATGGGGCAAGAATCCGGTTAGCTTTTTAGAAATGAATGCCCATAATTCCACAGCATCTGAAATCACTTTCCTAGAAGAACTAAAGCCATAAGAGTTCAACAGATTGAAATGAGTATCTTACTGGCATGATGCTGTGAGATAAAAAGTATTGTTGGCCACTTTCCCACAAGGAACTTGAGCATGTGCTTATCTTTAAGCTTATGAGCAGGCACACTGAAGTCCCATGCTTCATGCCTGAAATTTAACATTCACTCCAGTATTTTGCTGGATTAGGGCCAGTGCAATTTTAAAAGCATTGAATCCAAAGGCAGGGATTGTTTTGGAACAGTAACTCAGGTGCATCTTGTATGAGCTCTGTTGACAGTTACAGGAAGGGATGAAGGCACTGTTACCTTTCTGCTTTCCAGTAACCTCAGGGCCTGACAGTATCTCATTTAACCCATGGTATAAATTAGAGCAGATTCAGGACTATGTTAGTTTATGCCAGTTAAAATTCCAGCTAATCCACCACTTACTGTTATGAACAGCCCTGGTATGGCAGATGATTGCCTTCATCCCACACATGCCTAAAGGAAAGGGATAATTCCAGAGATTTTGCAGAGCAGGGCAGAGTTCTTGGGTTTTATGAGTACAGCAAACACTTAATCCTGGCCTGTATCAGCAAGAGTGTGGCCAGCAGGACTAGAGAAGGGATTGTCCCCATGTACTCAGGCACTAGTGAGCCTGCACCTCGAATACTGTGTTCAGTTTTGGGCTCCACACTACAAGAAAGATATTGAGGTGCTGGACAGTGTCCAGAGAAGAGCAATGAAGTTGGTGAAGGATCTGGAGAACAGGAGCAGCTGAAGGAACTGGAGAAAAGGAGGCTGAGGGAGTCATCCAAAATATAAATAAAGTTCTAAATATTTGGCACAAAGTTTTAAATTAATTGTTTTGTCAGTAAGGAAGCATTTTGCAGCATTAACCTGCAACTTCAGTTATTAAAGTAAATCAAAGAGACAGGAGGTAGAGACAGAATTCAGAAAGAAGAATAAGACCTACAAAATTAAACTGTTCTCTTTCACATCTGAAATTCAGTATAAAATACTTCCCTATAAATAGTTGTCAATAAACACAACTGCTGCAAATGTATTTGGTAAATGTTGAGGTCAAAGGCCTCAACTGTTTATTGCCTTGTAAACTCAAAGGCAAGTAAATTTATTGCCTGAACGAGTCTCAGAGTATTGGCCATCATAAAAACTCTGCATCCAAGGTAGAAAACAGCCCATCAGCCAGCACTGCTGGCCCTCCACATCTAACTCTGGGGCCACCACATGCATCATAACTCCAAGTATCAAAAGTAGGTTTTTGCTGTGCTCAATATACCTGGGATAGTGCTGAACTGTCTGTCACTGCTCTTAGAACTATTACTCTGCTACAGCAGAATGTAGCAGGGAGTTTGCCTGGCAACCCTGTGTAGGATCACACCTCCCAGGGTAGCAAACACAGGTTGGGTGGAGACGCATAGAGCGTAGTCCTGAGGACTTGGGTGTGCTGGTTAATGAGGAGCTCAACATGACCCAGCAATCTGCGCTCACAGCCTAGACCCAGCCATGTCCTGCACTACTAGCCCAGCAGCATGGGCAGCAGGTGGACTGAGGGGATTCTGCCCCAGGCTCCTCTCTGCTGGGATACCACCTGCTGTGCCGGGTCCAGCTCTGGTGCCTCAAACACAAGGACATGAAACTGTTGGAGTGGGTCCAGAGATGATCAGAGATGGAACCCCTCTGTGAGGACAGGGTGAGTTGGGGTTGTTCAGCCTGAAGATGAGGGGGCTCCAGCAAGATCTATTTGCAGCCCACCAGTATTTTCAAGAGGGCCTACAGAATAGCTAGATGTTTTACAAAGCCATGTAATGACCTGACAAGGGGTAATGGCTTCAAACTGAAAGAATCTCAATTAAGATAGATTATTAGGAAGAAATTCTTTACCATGAAGGTGGTGAGGCAGTGGAACAGGTTCCCAGAGTTGTGAAGGCTCCAACCCTGGTGGCATTCAAAGGCAGGTTGGATGAGGCTTTGATCAACCTGGTCTAGTAGGAGTTGTCCCTGTCCATGGCAAGGGGTTTGGAACTAAATGATCTTTAATGTCCCTTCCACCCCAAACCATTCTATGATTCCCAAAGTCCCTAACCAAAGCTGGAGCAGCAGGGTACTGAGCACTGCACAGGCAGCAGCAGCAGCCACAAATGTGTGTAGTCTAAGTGCAAGCTTACAGACAGATGGTGGGAGAAAGGAAATATTTTTCTCTGCACTTCACAGCTGGAAGAAAGAATCCCAGAACTGATGTGATTTAGGTCTTGCAGACAGAACAATGTTACCTTAATGTATCTCTTTTCCCTGATTTTAAAAAGGTCAAACTGGTTCTCTAGTATTCTGTAAAATTATTAGAACCATGGTTAGTGTTTAGTGCCAAATCCTATCCTCAGACCTATTATTCCTGACTATACTTCCAAGATTAATGTATTGAGGATCTTATTCGCTTCCAGCTCAAAAAACTTAAAAGAGCCAATTCAGGAAACAATTTGTGTGTGTGTGTGTATATACATATACATGCATGCATGTGTGTCATCTTTAACAAAGTTCTAGTTAGGAAGTATTATGTTTCTGTCTTTCAAAGTTAGAGCTCAAGCACTGAACATATTCAGTGTCCTTCCTCACATGTTCTTTTATCAAGTACTGACTATTAAGTAATGTGAATAAACATAGAACAGACATGAATCTACAAGCTGGTCCAAGAGAAAATTCCAGGTTCAAGGTAATATGGGCTGCATCAATGGGCTGAGACCAATAGCATGAGGTTCAAGAAGGCCAAGTGCTGGGCCCTGCACTTAGGTCACAACCACCCCATGCAAGGCTCCAGGCTTGTATCAGACTGGCTAGAAATTGCTTAGTGGATAAAGGACCTAGAGATGTCGGTCAACAGGAGGCTGAAAATGAGTCACTACGGGCCCAAGTGGCCAAGACAGCTGTAGGAATAGTATGGCCAACAGGCCTAGGGTAACAATTGTGCCCCTATATGCAGCACTGGTGAGGACACACCTTGAATCCTGGGTTCAGTTTTGGGCCTCCCACTACAAGAAGGACATTGAGATGCTGGTGCATGACCAGAGAAGGGCAGTGAAGCTGGTGAAAGGTCTAGCACACAAAGCCTCCTGAAGAATGGGCTGAGGCAACTGGTGTTGTTTAGCCTAGAGAAAAAGAGGCTGAGGGGAAACATCACTCTGCAACTACCTAGAAGGAGGTTGTAGTAAGGTCTGTGTTGGTCTCTCTATGGTACAAGAGGATATGGGCCTCAAGAGGTTCAGGTTGGACACTAGGAAAAACATCCTTACTGAAAGGGTTATCAAGCCCTGGAACAGGCTGCTCATGGGAGAGGTGGTGTCACCATCCCTTGAAGGGATTTAAAAGGTTGTAGATGTAGTCCTGAGGAATATGGTTTAGTGGTGACTTGGCAGCACTGGGTTAACAGTTGGGCTCAATGTTTTTAAAGGTTTTTTCCAACCAAAATGATTCTATATATTATAAAAATCTCACACAATCAGATTTTGCAATCTAGACTGTAAACACCTGAGGGCAAGCACTGATGTTTTTCTCTCTGTATCAGGGAGCATGCATTGCTAGTAACTTTGGGGATAATTCAAATTTTTTATCCTCTTCAGCTGTGTGGTCAAAAGGGAGCTGTCCGGCTGCCCAAAACTGTGCTTGCCAATTGAAATGGAACTGCATCCTGCCTTTGCTCTTTGAATCCATTATTGAGAGGCTGATAGTATCTGCAGATAAATTCTTGCAGAGTGTTATTTGAGAACAAAACTGCTGTCAGAGTATGAAGCACCTGACTGCATCTGCCAATCAGCAGCTAAACAATCAACACACTTGAGAACATGTACATGTGGATAGGCACAAATCAACAGAGGCACACAGTACCCTGTACAGGCAGAAAACATCAAAAACCACAAATAGCAGTCACACTTCAAAAAAATAATCTGCTTCCACAGATGTGTAACCTCAAGTATATCAAAGATCTACATACAAAACATTCAGACACATGCACAGGTCACATAGAATCACAGAATGGTAGGCGTTGAAAGGGACCTCTGGAGATCATGAAGATCAACACCCCTGCCAAGGCAGGTTCACCTAAAGAAGGTCACACAAGATCACAGCCAGGCAGGTTTTGAATGTCTACACCACCTCATTTTCTAGAGAACTATGACATCAGCTAAGTAAGGTATGTAGGTTTTTGTTTTCACGCAGGACAAATCTGTTTTCCAATATTATTCCCATCAAAGAAAACTGTCTCAACTTTCCTCCAACCATTCCTCTGAAATGTTACACAACAAAGAACACTGCTCCATCTGAGAAGTCTGCTCCAGTAAATTCCATTTGCTGCAAACACCTTGTCAAAGTCGTCAAATCAACATTTCAAATGCAAGGTACTGTGTAAGGTACTGTCATGCTGACCCTCCTTGTTCTATTTGTATTTGTAGCTTTTATAAATACACAATTAATCCAACATGCACATAGCACATGGCAAGCATAATACTGTGATACGATTGTGGATGAGTGGGCAAGTCAGAACATTTAACACTTTTTTCCCATGTTCCCAGAACAGCTTTATCTTGTGATGTTGATATAGAATCAAAGAATGGTTTGGGTTTGGCAAGGGACCTTTAAAGGTCACCTAGTTCAACCCCCCTGCAATCAGCAGGAACATCTGCAACTAGAGCAGGCTGCTCACATCCCCAAACAGCCTGACCTGGAACAGATGCAGGGATGAGGCATCTACCATCTCTCGGGGCAACCTGGGACAGTGTTTCACCACTCTTAGTGTAAACTACGTCTTCCTTCTATCTAGTCTGAATCAGGAGAAACAATTTAAGCTATCACCCCTTGCCCTGTCACAACAGGCCATGCTAGAACATTTGTCCTTCCCTTCAAATACTGAAAGGCTGCAAGAAGTTCCCCATACACAGGGGGCCAAACGCACCCTTATTACTGATGCCTTCAGTATTTCCATCTCCAAGAAATTCAGTGAGAACACTTTGCCTCTGTTGTCAGAAGGAAATGAAAATGGAAGATACATCTCCAAGAGTTAACCAGCAGCATCTCATTGCCTGTCACTAAGCAAGGCAAAATACAAAGATGCAGAGTTACAGTTCAGAGTCCTCTAGACTCAGGGCAGGAAATCCAAGTAAACAGACAGAAGTGCTCTTTCTACTGCCAGTTGAGCTGAGAATTGTCCTCAGTTCTGTCAGAGAGACATATCAGCTTATGTTTGCATGGCAGTACACAAAAATAGCAGCTTTAATTCAAAGAATCCATCACATCTCTAGCAAGTGATGTAAGCAGTTCCATAGGTTCCCGGCTTTTAGCTCACGAAAAGAGCAGATTTTGTAAAAAAAAACCACCAACACAACCGAACACCCACTGCTGCATTGTCCAGCAAATCATAGAGCCATAGAATCATAGAATGGTAGGGGTTGGAAGAGACCTCTGGTTGGAGGAGACCTCTGTATATCATCAAGTCCAACCCCCTGCCAAAGCACGATCATCCCAGGGTAGGTCCCACAGGAATGCATCCAGACGAGTTCTGAAAGTCTCTAGAGAAGGAGACTCCACAACCTTTCCAGGCAGCCTCTTCCAGGGCTCTGCACCCTCACAGTAAAGAAGTTTCTCCTCATGTTGAGATGGAACGTCCTGGGTTCTAGTTTGTGTCTGTTGCCCCTCATCCTAATACAGGGCACCTCTGAAGAGACTGCACCTTCTTTTTGACACCCACCCTTCAGATATTTATAAACATTAATAAGATCCCCTCTCAGCCTTCTCTTTTCCAGACTGAACAGCTCCAGGTCTTTCAGCCTTTCCTCATAAGACCATATCCAGCTACTCTACAACGCAATTTATTCTCATGCCTGTTCTTGGTACATGGATGCCAAATGGAGAAATAATGCCCCAGCATCCATCTCTTCATTCAAAATCATGAGCTGAAAATAGCAGATGAAGGGGATAGATATGTTGTTCTGCTAAGGTTAATGGGACTACTCAGTAAAGTGAAGGAGAAATAGAATCCAAATCACTATGGGGAGAAAACATGCTAAACAATAATAATGCCCAAATATTAAGTGTTATACACTTTCAGGTACTTCTGTCAGCCTGCTTAATGGAATAAAAAGTGCTCTTGCACTACCTACCCAGCACACTTTCACTCAAGAAACAATGGAGCCATGAATTTTCCTTGGCATAGCATGGGATATGAATGGGGCACTGTTGCTTATTCATTCTCCTAAATGTTTATAGGATGGAAATAAGATCACAGAATCACAGAAAGTTAGGGGTTGGAAGGGACCTCGGGCCACAGGAGGGACACTTTAAAGGCTGCAGTACCATGTGTGTCAATATCAAGGGCTGACCAACATCTGGTTTAATTCATTTTTTGAGGTGTTTACTAGCTGGAGAGTAAGTGTTAGTTCCTCTTTGAGATGAGAAACGTCTTTAATTGACACTGGTGCATCTCCTCTATGCCAAACAAGTGCTCATGAGATTGTAGGAAAACCAGTTAAGCAGTTGTGGTAGAAACAGGGGCTGAGATTTGCCTATGGTGTGTCTTTAGATCACAAGGCCCTTGAAAAAAGGCGCTCTCTTACTGTGCATGTCAGTGTAGCATTTAGTTCTACAGAGCCTGAATTCAGGCAAGGCTTCTGGAACATGGATGGGATGATTGCTATGCCCAAAATCTACATCCCCATTTCAACACTGGAGCACCCTATTCTCCAAAGCATCTTCTAGGACGAGGTCTAGCCCTTAAGGAACTATTCATCACCATTTTTAGGAAAGCAGTTTTTTTAAAATGATCACCCATTAGCTCAGTTTTGGGGAGACATTTTGATCAGTTGGACTCAGTTTCTCGTACAAAAATCAGTTGAATGCTAGCAAAGCTGCTTGTGAATAATTTTCAGGAGAACCTGGGTTTTGTTTTGTTTTTCACATCCACATTTGCCTTTGTGACCACAAAAAGAGAAAGCAGGAGCAACTAGAGGCTGCTAAAGAAAAATCAAACTTTCCTCAGATCATCTACATTGGCAAACAGGTTTAAAGGGCAGCTGCAGAAAGGCTGTGTAGATGGGCTCTTGGTGCATTCACACAAGCCATCAAACCACATTAAGTGCCATATGAACACATGTGAAAAGGTCATTTGAAAATCATTACACTTTCATTTCTAAAAGTAACCCATCAAGGCCCTCACTGCTGTACCATGGCCGCTGCCTTTCCTGTCTGAAATGGTTTTTTGGAAGTTTGGCTTAAGAATCACATTGATATTTTTGTTAAGAAAAATGGCAGATTCCACATCAGGTCCTTGAAAGGAGCTGTGTGATACAAGGATTTGGATTTTTATCATTTGCAGCCCAGTTTCAACTTGTATCATAATAAAACCCCTTCAAAGCAAATTTCAGTCTGGTCCCAGGAGAGCATTTGTCTGTATCAGGAAAACCAGTGTTTAATTTATCACTATCACACATACATGCCAGTGCAGGCAGATGCCCAACTGGAACAGAGGAGTTAAGACAGGTCAAGAAGAAGGTGCACTGGTGGGCTTGGCAGGGAACCTGCTTTTAGTGCTTTTGGCTCTAGCTGAAAACATCAGTTTCTTGTTGGCGAGTTCTGAAAACAAAATCCTTTCCAAAGAAAGAAAGAAAAGAAATAAAAGAAATCCCTTCACAAATTCTACTTCAGGCAATTGTGTATTGGTATCATAACTTAAAATCAACAAACCGTACAGAGGAGGTGAATCAAAGTTAAACACATCTGTGGATGTTTCATTATTTGATTCTATTTCTTACACCTACTTTTCAAAACAGACTTCTGATGCCTCAGACTCAGCTGGCAGAAGTGTTTTATTCAAGCTCTCCAGCCAGTGCTCCTCCACAGGTATTAAGTCCCCTGGGGACCGCAGGCACAGAGGTAATAAACATATTCGTTTCATTACAGCATCTTAAAAAATGTAAAAATTCTAAAAAACCAACTGTAAGCTGACCTCCAGCCAAAGTACACATTAATTATACAGCTTAAGTCAGGCGGATGCTCAAGGAAAAGAGATATAATGTTACACCCAGCTGGATACTTTGTAGTTAGCACAAATGTAATATAAAGCGTACCAGAGTTTGTCAAGTGTCTGTCTGGATTTTCAGTTTTCATTAGTACCATAATTAAAACCACATTTTCAGCTATATTACCTATAACAAGAAAGGAATGAGAAATGAGGTTGTCAAGGTCAGTCTCTTTCTGCTCTTTATACTGAGTATCTGCAGGCCACAAGTTGTTGAATTTGGTGTAAACCAGAGTAATAGGCTGGAATGTCACGTTACAACCAAACCTTTGTGGTTGAAAAGACAAACTTATGAGGTCACTTCCTTTTAATCACCAATGGAGCGTATTTATCAACAGTCATATAAGTCAGGAAGACAGGCAGGCAGATGACAGACAGACTGACAGATATATGGGAATACAAACACCCTAAACACAGATACAACAGAGTTGGTGCACAGGAACATTCCTTTCCAGAGAGCTGCGCTGATCTGATGCTGTCACTGTCCTTCCCATCTATAAACGACACCAAACACTCTTTTTTTGCCCGTTCTATGGCTGGTCACAGAGGACATAGCAAAGATTAGGAAAACATAAACAATGGATAGCTTGGACAAGAATGAGCTGAGAAAATTTAAACCCAGATTCATGGTTTTAACACTTTCAGAGAGCTTTGCTTATCTACAGGGAAAAGTGAGCAGAGCTCCTAGCAGACACATGTTGTTCCAATCACTAGAGTAGATGATTAGAGATTGGAGGTGAGAAGTTTTAGCTTTCAGGAAAACACACAAAATAAACCCCCAAACAACAAACAAACAAAAACCCCCCAAAACCCATAACACCACCCACCACCAAACCCAACAAAATAAACAAACAAACAAAAGCTAAAAAGCAAAGTAGTTGATCAGTCATGTTAAATATAAATGACAGTTTGTGATACTAAAAAGGGGGGTTGAGCTTCATTTAAAAAAACCTGCTATGAAGGAGATGAGTGAACTATTACAACACTGAAAGACTTAAAAATGATACCCCAAGAGATAACATTCTGAGAATAAAGTGAAAGAGCTCACATAAAATACAAAGGTGTGTTGTAAAGAAGGATCAGAAGGGCAGACTTTGAGCTTCATCTACTCATAAATCAAAAGCTTGTTCTCCATCATTCTTGTCTATGAGGTCAGCTTTGATTCCCAAGCTACAATTCCCAAAGGATGGAGGCATTTCTATTGGCAAGTATGTGTCTTTCTTCCCCCAGGCTGGCTCTGCCAGCCCTGCTGTCACCATGGACTGTCATTATCTCAATCTCTTTACTACCCAGGATTGCTCCATCCTGGAGCCACAGGGAACTATCACAGGGCTGTGAGAGGAAAACCCACTTAGAAGACTAAGGGCATGCCACAGATTAATTGACAAAGAAGTTTATCAAGACAGGGCATCTACAATAGTTCAGTCATTCTCCTTCTCCTTCAGAGTGGCCAAATGCTTTCGCACACTAGTCTCCAGGTGACGTGTTAGGAATACAAAGTGTTGTGCAGAATAAAAATCAATGTGTTAAAACCCACAGTTTAAAAACTCTACCACCAAAAAAATGCTCAGAACAAATCTCCACCCAGCTGTGTGATTCATAATTTTTGTGTCTGAGTAAATGAAGCATTAATGTTTAAGCTCATTCAGACTGTCCATACTTGTAAGAATAGTCTGTGTGAATAGGACTAGCCACCTGAATGCCAGAGGCTGGCCTGGCCCCTCAGTCTGCCCCTCAAACCACCACTTGTAGAGACAAGGGGCAGGCATCTTCCATACAGAAATATTCACAAAACACACTTAGAATGCTGTTTCCCTGATTTTTTATGTAATGCACTAAATCATATAATAATTACCAGGTTTATCTATACTTCATGATTCAAAATGTTTCAATCCTAACCTGGTTTTATTTTTTAAAAAAAAAATTTAAAAAATAAAATAAAAAGGTTAGTTTTTGAATACTTCCTGAGTGTTATGATGGTTTTCCTTCAACAATTCTCACTTAATACTGAGAAAAGTTGCTGTGTGGTGTAAAACCTGATAGTTTCGGCAGGTATCTTTAACAAAGATAACATTTACCGAGAATAATACAGACATCTGATCCTGGATGTTTCTAGAGATAAAAACCCTTCATTCTTTCGGCAACAGTTTGTAAAGGCAAGGCATTGACAGGGGTAGAGTGAATTTTTAAGACAAGATCGCCCTCTACTGCTCAGGAGAAGGGAGGATCATACCTGGCTGAAGTCCACATAACCGAGCTGGGAAGCTTGCAACCCGAAGATGATTTACAGCTTCAGTGGTTTCGCCGCCTCGCAGTCGTTCCTTCTCTCCCTCACATACACAACGTTGAGTGAACGCTGCGACTGCAGAGCAAGAACTCCACAAGATGCTGCCAGAGAGAGAGAAGGAAGATTATTTACAAACCTTCTCCTCTCTGAATTGGTACACGACTTCCCCGTGTGCAGGGAAGTCGATGTAACCTTATGCACAGAATCAGTCTCAGAATGGTGGGAGTTGGAAGGAACCTCTGGAGAGCACCCAGTTCAACCCCACTGCTAAAGCAGGGTCACCCACAGCAGGTTGCACAGGATTGCAATGTCGAGGTGGGTTTGGAATCTCTCCAGCGGAGACTCCACAACCTCTTTGGGCCTGCTCCAGGGCTACAGCACCGACACAACAAAGGCGTTTCTCCTTATTTTCAGATGGAACCTCCTGGGTTCCAATTTGTACCCACTGCCCCTTGTCCTGTCTCAGGGCACCACTGAAAGGTCTGACCCCGTCTTCTTGACCCCTTTTGATACATTGCTAAGTATTGATCACAACCCCTCTCAGGCTGCTGCCTGAGCCCCAGATTTCTCAGCCTGTCCTCATCAGAGAAACACTCCAGTCCCCTCATCACCTTTGCAGCCTCCACTGGATTGTCTCCAGTAGTTCCCTCTCTCTCTTGAACTTTGCAGCACATAGGCCTTGGGTTTCCCCCGCTGGTATCCAGTGTCCTCCGGACTCACAGAACAAGATATGGATTGCTCAGTGGGATAATATCCTTAAGTAAGCATTAGCATACATTGCAAAGCATCGTTAACTTAAGTCTTCTAAAGCTATTTACAAACAATAGGCACATAACCAAAATCACATGGTGGAATGAAATTACACATTAAGTCAAGAATGAGATTGGATCAAAATCATTCTAGAAACCAACAGAATTGCACCAAAATAGTGCAATTTCTTAATTCTTTCCCAAAATTATTAATGGATCTTTGAGGCCCGATTTCCCTCTAGAAAAGCATTACAGCTTACATTTAGAGTCATAGTATTGTTTTGGTTAGAAAAAACATCCAAGATCATTTAGTCCAAATGTCAACCTGACACCACCATGGCCACTAAACCATGTCCCAAAGTGCCACATCTACATGTTTTTCAAACACCTCCAGGGGCAGTGATTCCACCACTTCCCTGGGCAGCCTGTTCCAATATCTGACCACTCTCTCAGTGAAGAATTTTTTCCTAATATCTAATCTAAACCTCCCTTGGCACAACTTGAGGCCATTTCTTCTTGTTCTATCTTAGGCACTTACCCATGTGCCTAGTCTTTCCGATTATTACAGATTCAATCAGTTTAAACATGCCAGTCAGACCTTCATAAGGCTCTTGGACTCTTGTTAATACTCTTCTAAACAGGCTTAGTGCCATCTGCCATCCTGGTGATCTCATTGCAATAGGGAAAGCAGCAACACATCAGAGCAGTTCAATTAACTCATCATCAGATGCCTTTGAAATTCGCTAACACCTTCAGCTTCCAGTCATTTATTTTTCATTTTCATTGTGATGTTTGGGTTTTTTTTAAACTTTTCTACTGACACTATCATTTGATGCAGCTCCTCAGAGACATCTTGACTAAAGACAGATTCTAGTCTTGGGAGATCCCTAAGTCACTCTGCAAAGAACAGCAATGCAGAAGTTCATCTCCACTAACAATTGCCAGTAACTATTACCAAACTGCACAGAATACTAGTTTATTCCCCTACAACACTGGTTTTCATCACCAGCTTTAGGGCTGAATCACAATTCTGGTTTTAATTCTGTAGACAAGAAGGATTTATAGGGCTAGAGAGAGCCTAATCCCATCTCTCTTTCTTTCAGATCTTAATTCCCTGGTACTACCCTGGCAAAGCAATCCATCAACTCAGTTCTATGGCAGCAGTAGCAGCAGCAGCTTATAACTCCATATTCACAAGGAAGTCACTCCAAGAGCCAGAACCTGTTCTCAGTAAGCAGAGTGGTTTAGGTTGGACATTACGAAAACTTTATTCTCTAAAAGGGTTGTCAAGCTCTGAAACAGGTTGCTCAGGGCAGGAGTTGAATCATTATCCCTGGAGGGCCTTAATAGCCACATAAATGTGGCTAGTGATGACGGACATGGTTTAGCAGTGGACTTGGTAGTGTTGGGTTAACGGCTAGAGTTGATGATCTTAGAGGTCTTTTCCATCCCAAACGATCCTATGATTTTATGAACTCAGGGTAAAAAGACATTCACTTTGTCTTTGGTTTGGTGCACACAGACATGAGAGCCTGGTGTAACCAGAGTACCATTTGAAAGTCAGTTGGCTCTCAGAAGCAAGACTATTGGCTGAAAAATGAAAAATAAAAATTACCCGAAACACAGATCAGTTTGGACAGGATTGCTTCCACAGGAGTCAAAACTTGGTCCATGAGGAAATTCTTAGCTTACCTCCCAGACCTGTCTGAATTTTCATACACCATTTTCTTACCTTACAAATTTCCTACACAGATTTCACTGCCAGACCACAAACCCATTCTACAGAGATGCATTTTAATCCTGGGACATAGAGCTCCTTGGAAAATCTTGCTGTTTGACTCTCACTGTATATTATCTTTAGTATCTCTCAGAAGGTTTTTATTACTGTGTTAGAGACATGTTTCATGTCATGTAGCAGAAGTGTTATTATTTCTCTCTCAAAATTAAAACCAAACTTACCCCTTAAACTCTTACTGTTGCTGTCAACATTTGCAGTAAGCAATTATTTTCTTATAGGAAGTGAAGATTTCCCATGTTCTAATTTTCATCCATTGTCTCTTCTCTCTCTGCTCTGCACTTCCAAAAAGATTCTGTCTCTATATTTTTTAGACTCTCCCATTATGTATTTTTAGATAGCAGTTCCTGGCCCAATCACTTATCAAAAAGCCCAACTAAAGTTCTGGTTAAGTCACACCTTCTTCATCACCCTTTCTCACCGAGGTAAATCTTCCAAACTGCCTATAACAGCCCCTGTCACATTTGTCTCTATTTTCTAATTACAGCCTCTGTGGATGTAGATTCTGGATCCCACAGCCACACTTTTCAGGAAGTGCTCATCCTTTCCCTTCAACTTTTCCCTCCCACCTCACCTGCACAAAACAAACTGCAGCAGATATAAAGCCACCAGAAATTAACAGAAGTAAAAGGCAGGCACTGCAAGAGCCTGTGGCATGTGCCACGCTCACTAAGTGCTTTCCAGCACCACGTTACCTCAGGAACAAAATCCTGGGAGAAAAAAGATTGAAGCAACTTGGAAACAATTCACTAGACGACTGAAAGGGGGGCCACAACACCCAAACACAAAACAGCAGCAACAAAGCAAGCAACCAAAACCTAAAACCAAACAAACAAAACCAAAAACCACCAACCCAACCACTTTTTTCAATCAGAAATGCAAAACTAAACTTGTGATGGGCCTACAGCACAAGTCTTGTGAGGAGTGGCTGAGGGAAGCAGGGCTGTTCAGTCTGAGGAAGAGGAGGCTGAGGAAAGGCCTTTCACTCTCTACAGCTCCCTGAAAGGAGGTTGGATTGAGGCGGGTGTTGGTCTCCCAAGCAGTAAGTGGTAGAACAAATAGGGGAACGGCCTCAGGCTGCACCAGGGGCGGTTTAGGATGGACACCAGGAAAAAAAATTTCATTGAAGGTGCTGTCAGACATTGCAACAAGCTTTTCTAACCTAAACGAGTCTACGCCTCTAAGAACCGACTTTACAAACTAGCCAAGAGGGAGGCGAAGAATCCACGCAGCCGCACACGCGCTCACAGAGCCCTCAGAAGGCCCCAGCGCTAACGGCCACCCGAGGCTCGAACCACCGCCTCTTCCCAGCACACACAGCCGCAGCCAATTAGCAGAAAGATCGGCGCCATAAAGCCCGCCTCTCCCTCACTCTTCACCAGTCAGAACGCTCCTCTCATGAAGCCCCAAGGAAGACTGATCGACGCAGGGAAAGAAGAGCTCGGCCAATGAGGTGGCTCGGGTGGGTGAGGACAGTTCAAACGGACGGCGGCCGGGAAGCAGCGCCATGGTGAAGCCGGTGAGAGCCGAGGGTGGGATCAGGATCGAGATCCCCGGGGCTGGGATCTTGGGGTCTCCTCAGCGCCGCCTCAGCCGAGGGGGCAGCGCAGGTTCTGGCCCCCAGGTGAGTTGCTCGCTATCCTCCCGCCGCAGCCCTGCGCGATGCAAGCGGGCGACTGTGACTCGTCTGATGAAGACACTGCTGAGGACGATCCGACCCCGCTCAGTATCTCCTGGTGAGACGCAGCCCAGCCCAGGACGGGCACGGCTGGGTTTTTTTCTCTTAGAAACTGCGCGGGGTTACACTAGCCAAGTGCCCAGGTCCTGCACATGGATCACAACAACCCCATAAACGCTCCGGGCTTGGAGCAGACTGGCTGAAAACTGCCTGGCGGAGAAGGACCTGGGGGTGTTGGTCTACAGCCGGCTGTAGCTGAGTCATTGTTTGTCCATGTGGCCAAGAAGGCCAACAGCATCCTGGCCTGGATCAGCAATAGTGTGGCCAGCAGGAGCAGGGAAGTGGTTGTCCCCGTGTACTCAGCATTTGTGAGGGTGCTCCTCAAATACTGGGTTGAGGTTTGGGCCCCTCACTACAAGGAGGACGTTGAGATGCTGGAGCAGGCCCGGTGAAGGGTCTGGAGAACAGATCTGGTGAGGAGTGGCTGAGGGACCTGGCGTTGTTTATCTTGGAGTAAAGGACTCTGAAGGGCGACCTCTCACTCTCTCCAACTCCCTGAAAGGAGGCTGGAGCCAGGTGGGGGTTGGTCTCTTCTCCCAAGTAATAGGACAAGAGGAAGTGGCCTCTAGTTGTGCCAAGGGAGGATCAGGTTGGATTTTAGGACACCTTTCTTAACAGAAAGGGTTGTTGAACCCTGGAACAGGATGCCTCAGGAAGTGGAGTCCCCATCCATGGCAGGATCAAAAAGACAGTTAGAAATGGTGCTGGAGCAGGTGGCTTAGTGGTGACTTGGTAGTGCTGGGTTAATGGTTGGACTCAAATGACCTTTAAAGGACTTTACCAGCCTGATTTCTAACATTAAATCTTTCTCCTGTGATGTGGAAGTCTTTTTTTTTCCTTAAGGCAACCCATGCAGGGCTCTGGTGACTGCACAGTGAAGACAGAGGTTCTGACTAGCCTCATGATGCCCCTGAAAAGGGATTAAATTGGTCCTGGTTAACTTGCAGTGAGTGTGGGGCCAAGTCTTCTTTTGGAAGTGTTTGCTAGTCACTGTTGGTTGTGCTTGCCCAAGTGTCTCAGTGCTGAGGCAGTGATTTATCAGTGCTTTCTCTCCTCATCTTGGACAGAGGTATGTGATGAAAGACACTACCAAATGTGTGATTCCCATGTCTGCTGTTGTAGAAACAACCCTGGAATGCTTCCATTTCTTTCCATAAATGAAATTACTTGTAGGCAATTCTTCTCATGGTCCCACAGAACAGGAATGTCTAGTTGTGAGTTAGCTCTGTTCAAGTAAAAATAAAAAAGTTCTGTTCTGTTTCTTTTAATGATATATTTTTCATGTCCTGGTAGGTTGCCTTTGTCTCCTGTTTACTCTTCTGAGTTCCTGGGAATATCTTCCCTTCCTGGTAAGATACTTTCACTGTCAAGGGCAACAAGGCTGGTGAGAGGCCTTGAGCACAAGCCCTGTGAGGAGAGGCTGAGGGAGCTGGGATTGTTTAGCCTGGAGAAGAGGAGGCTCAGGGGTGACCTCCTTGCCCTCTACAACTACCTGAAAGGTGGTTGTAGCCAGGAAGGGGTTGGTCTCTTCTCCCAGGCAACCAGCACCAGAACAAGGGGACACAGTCTCAAGCTGCGCCAAGGGAAGTTTAGGCTCGAGGTGAGGAGAAAGTTCTTCACTGAGAGAGTCATTAGTCATTGGAATGTGCTGCCCAGGGAGGTGGTGGAGTCACCATCCCTCGAGATGTTCAAGAGGAGATTGGACATGGCACTTGGTGCCATGGTCTAGTCATGAGGTCTGTGGTGACAGGTTGGACTTGATGATCCTCGAGGTCTCTTCCAACCTTAGCGATACTGTGATACTGTGACATTTCCAGCCATGTTTGAAGCTCAAGTCAGGTAACCTTGCACTACAAAACTCTGTTGCATTTTCTTGGTGGGGTGACTTTTTATGTCTTCTACCACTGGAATAATTGTTTTTTGAAATACTAAAGTGAATCTAGGGAATGTCTTACCATATGGTAAGAGAACAGTGGCCATCTTCCAGAGTCAGTTTAAATATTAGGCTTTTTAGCTTGGCTTTTTATTTATAACAAGTAACAATAGTGAAACAAGGCTGCTTTGATTAAATAAGTCCTTTTTAAGATATACTGGGCTCAAATTATCCTCACTCACTATGCTAGCAGATCTTTTGCTGCTCTCCCTTAGCATCTGGGTTGAGCTACCATGGCCATGATACAAAAATATGCGTATAGCAAACATAACTACCAAAACTGCAGCTATGGTGCATCTTCTGTCGTCACAAATGGGACAGAACTGCTAGTGGTGACAATGTGAACTTTCCATGCATCGTTTAATGCTGTTACTCTACTTCAACTAGCCAGATCTCAGAAATAGAAGCCTGGGACTAATACCACATTAGAGAACTAGAAAACAACCGTTTAATAGTACTTGAATTTACGGTATCTTGAAGTGGATAAGGGCTAGTGCTGATGAAAATCCCACAAACAGTTGACCATCAATTAACATATATGTCAAAAAATAGCTGCATTATGGGTTTTAGCAATCTGAGCTGCTTATTCTTCAAATACTAACCTCCAATCACAGCCCTGCCAGTGCAGTTCTTGCTCTGCTGGGTTCTGCTGCCATGCTCTCAAAAGTTGTTTTGGGATGTGAACAGTCCTGAGTGTTGTGAGGACAGGCATGAAGTCTCTGTGCCTGTGAGGCTGCAAATGAAGGAGGGAGAACACAGTGCAAATATTTTGAGCAGTTAGAGCCCACAAACCAAACAATATTGTGAATATTGGCGTGCAGGGTCATGCAGGGGTTGTAAAAATGCATTGGTGGTATGGTTTGAAGAGAAAACAAAAGTGGCAATATGCTGAAGATTAGAAGTCCTCCTTAATAGTCAGTGTGATTTGTGCTGAGTATTACAGGATAAGGAACTTGCTTTCCTACCAGTCAACCCAACAGCTCTTAAGTGATCTCTATTCAGTCTTTATTTGTTGGGGGTTTTGTTTTATGCAGTTTTTAAAAGCTGTATTCTGATTTATAGTATCCAGAACTTTTAATCTGAAAAATGCACAGCAGCTTAAAACCATGGACAGATTCTTTATAATCCTGTTACATTGCAGCATTAAGCAGATGATGGTGTTCAAACTGTCTTCTGTGCTAGCGATCTATTTGTAAGAATAAGGACTGTGTTTTGAGGTGTGTGGCTTTGCTGCTTGCTTTGGTCTCAGGAGGAATTTCTGTGCTCTACTTTTCAGCTGTAGCAGCCATTCCATAAATGTCACTTACCTGGAGCAGTAATTGCCCTTCATAATTTGTTTTAGGTTGCAGGTTTAAGGATATTAGAAGAAATCTTCAGAAAGATATAGGTGAGTCTCCTGGTGGGTAAGTACTTCTCATTTCCATGCAACAGGCAAAAACAAGGTGCAGGTGTCACAAGATTCCAACATCTGCTTGTTCCAGAGCTGGAACAGTTTGCAAAATTAACATTTGCCTCTTTTCCTGTGCCCCAGTAAGGACTCACACTGATGCTGATTCAGAAAGTTAAAATAATTAATAGATTTAATTTATTAAAGCAACAGATACAACAGATTTAGGGTTGCCAGTGATAGGTGCACAAACTGCAAATAATTGAGCTGAAGTTATTAAGTCTTGGGTAATGTCTGACAGAGTTGGAGATGTAAATCTTTGCAGTAGCTTTAATGTATAATAGAAACATAGCAAAAGTTCTGTTGTCTGTTGAAGGCACAATTCTTTCCAAGTACATGTCCTTGTCTTGACTGAGGGAAAAGGAGCACAGTCTGTCAGCTGTCGTCATCTCTGCTTAATCCATGGTCTTTCCCTATACCCAAGAGATGTTCCTCTTGTGTTTGTTTTTTATACCTTAACTCCATCTGTCTCTGCTTTGTAGGTGATACTTAACACAATTTGGGTGGAGACTTGAATACCATAGTCATACATGTTTGGCTCATTGTACTGAGGGGTGTATACTTTAAAACTGCAGTTTATTAGGCAAAGGTCTTCACTCAGGCATTATTGCTTTCAAAATCTGCTTTGAAGCTGCATGGTTTTGTTATTTTAGCCACGCTTCACTTGTTTTAGCTGAAGCAAGGCCATCTTATCTTCACAAGTCTCCCTCCTTCAGCCACTTGGCAGGGCAGTTTTGTAGACCTTCATTCCCAGAGATAACATAAACATCACTTGGTTGTCAGCATCTTGACTTTGCTCCTGAAGTGTGCTAAATTAACTTGCATTCCTGCCCCACAGTAAGCTAAGCACTTATCCTACAGCAGGTAAACTGAAAGCATAGGTTGCTGAGAAGCTAGAGGATTGCTTTTTCTTAGTTTGGAGACTGATGGAGTTGGTGCTTATCTAATCTGAGCATCAGGATCATAGAATCATGGACTGGTCTGGGGTTGGAAGGGAACTTAAAAATCCTCTATTTCCAATCCACCTGCTAGGGGCAGTGATGCCAGGTTGCTCAAGGCCCCATCCAGCCTGCCTTTTAACACTTCCAGAGTTGGATCTTCCACAATTCCTCTGGGAAACCTTCCCCAGTGCCTCACCATCCTCACGGGGAAGAATTTCCTCCTAATGTCTAGTCTCAGTTGAGCTGCTTCCAGTTTCATGCCATTATCCCTCATCCTGTCACTCCATGCCTTTGTAAAAAGCCCTCATCAGCCCTCCTGTAGTCCCCTTCAAATACTGAAAGGCTGCTCTAAGGTGTCCCCAGAGCCTTCTCTTCTCCAGGCTGAAGAGTGAAAGGCTCCAGACAGCATCCAGACAGTGGGTATCTAAACCAGTGGAATTCTATTTATACTTCTGTAATGGATGCTGTAGTTGTCCATGCCATGATGTCAGAGTGCAGGGCTGTTCTTTACAAAGTTGCTGGGGCTATGTCTGACAACAACATCTTTCTGCATTTAGTATGCTTGAAGATGCAGCAAATACCTTAGCACAGTCACTATCAAGGGTACTAGATACTACTATAAAATGTGCAGTGTCACCTTCTCTGACTTTTCTGCCAAATATTGAATAAATAGTCAAGGAAGTTCCAAGCTGGAGCTCTACAGGCATCTACACATCTTCCACAATAACCATGATGTCTGTTAAGTCGTGTGCAGAAGAAGGCATCTGCAAAGCAGCTAAGATCAAGATCAATTACAAACTTAAAATCTCTTTTTTCCCAGGGAACATTGAAAGTGGGATAGAGAAGATAAAATTATGTAAAGGTTTGTGTGAATTGCTCTTCACAGACTGACTGACTGCTCTTTACAGGCTAACACCAAAATCTTGCAGTGTTTGGATGTGGTCACAGCAGGAGGCAAGACAGAATCATGCCTAACCTGGCAGCAGTTAACAGGCTTTTCTGAGTGCTGATGAGTTTTCTAGTGGGGCTTGTCTCAAGACTCAGTCTGAACAAAGAATGTTGCTCTTGTGGCTTACCTGAAGGCAAATGTGGGAGAGACTTAGGAGAAGTAAACGCTGTTTAAAGCAAAATTGCTGACTCCTATTGCTTTAACCTCAAAGATTAAATAAGAGAAGTACCAAGTAGCTAATCTGTTTATCCTTGGGCTTGCTAGGCTTTTGTTTATCTGCACATGCCTTTATCTGTTGGCAGAGGAACTAAAGAAGCATGGGACCCAGGATATGTTTGTGCTTTGTACCAGAGGAGAGTTGTTAAGATACCGAGTACCAAACCTTATAGAAGCCTATCAAGAGCAGGAGATCTGTGTGCACCACTATCCTATTCCTGATGGGGATGTTCCAGACATTGCCATGTGCTGCAAAATTCTGGAAGAGCTCAGAAGCTGCCTGGAAAGTAATCGGAAAACAGTCATACAGTAAGTCCTGGCCTCCTTTCACCCCATGCTCCTGTAAAGGAGACCCATTTCTCTGTAGATTTATGACCAGCTGAAAATTAACCCTGTCAAATGACAATTGCATTCTTTAGGGTTACTTTAAGCTCTGAAAAGCTTCTTTTTTACCCTTGTACATCCAAGCTGACTTGTCCTTTTGTAAGGTTTGAATCTTCCATTTTCCCCCCTTGCTCACTCCAGCAAGCACTTCAAAATGTGTGTTGAGTGGCACCATATGACTCCTTGCTGCTAGCCTGGCTGGATATCAGGTGTACAGCATGAGTTGTAAGCTAAAGCAGCTGTTGTCAGAGGATAATATATCCCATGGCTGTTTATCAAGGACTCAGTGGGTTCCAGCAGTGCAAAATTCACTCTTCAATTGCATGGAACTGCTTTAAAGTAATTTCTTTCAGTGCTTACAGCTGAGCCTAGAGTAGAGGGGCAGAGCTTTCCAGGTTTCCTGGATGATCCCCTGAATGACAGCTCCCTGCACAGATGCCCACTGAGTCCTCAGGCTTCCCTCTGATGTGGAACCATGCTGCTATCATTAGCTCACAGCTATCATCAAGGCCTAAAATGTGAAGAAGGATTTATAGAAAGCTGAGGTTGTCCATTTTCATGCCCTTTTCTGTCCTCCTTTGCCTTTGGGACTATTACCATATGAAGGGGAACTGCTGAACTGCAGTTTCTCTAGAAAGACACTACTTAGGGAAGGTCTGCAGACTAAATGGGAGATAGCTTTGTAGGTATATTCTAACTTTCTTGCACCACTGTTCTTCTTGATTAAGGCAAGAATTGTGTCTCTGCATTTATGAAAGGGGATGGGGGGGCTGTGGGTGTTGCAATGAACGACAGCTTGTTACAGCCAAATGTTCTCCTCTTTCAGCTGTTTTGGTGGCCTTGGACGCTCCTGTCTCGGTAAGCAGTTGCCTTTAACCCTCAATGCCTGACTGGCTAACCCACCCCCCAAAGCCTTTCTCATGATACCACATTGTTCTGCTTGAAGCCTGACTGTGGTTACAATGCACATTGCAGGTATCAGGTTAGGTTATTTGGCCTGTTTCTTGGAAAAGGTGTTGTCAAGGGGTAGCAACATCAGCTGCCTGTATAGAAATGGCTTGTGAGGAGTGATGTATGTGTGGTGGGTACAAACTGCACCCCCCCAACAAGCACCAGGGGCTGAGGCTTGCTAGGAACTGATAAAGATTAGCTTGACACCCCTGGACATTAACTGATACCTCCAGGTCCAGAAGTCCTTCTGTGACTTGGAGAACTAAGCCCTCTGACTAGTTAAGAAATTGAGCATAGCAGGACAACTCACAGGGTATAAATGGAGTCCTGCTATGGAGAGTTTGATTCTCTCCTCACAGAAGCAGCCTGGCAGATAGATCTTCTCCCATTAAAATGGGACCTGGTCTAAGGAGTCCTCACCTCCCCTTTGAGTGTCTGTGTACATACCCTGGGTACCCATGGGGAGATTTTTCTGAGTGAATGCACACACATCTCGGTTCATCTCTCCAAGTACTTTAATGAGCTGTGCAGCAGGATTTTCCCAGCTGCCATCCAAATCTGTAATTTTACCATGTCAGAAGGAGAGCAGATGAATTGCAATAAATCCACAGTTTTCAGATGGCTGTTGCTGTCTGTTTTGTGGGTGCCTCTAGGACAGTATGTCTATAGAATCAAAACTTGTTTTGCTTGGAAGAGATTAAGATCATTAAGCCCCCAACCATTATCTAATCTTACCAAGTCTGGTTCTAAACCATGTCTCTCACCACCCTATCTCTGTGTCTTTTAAACACCTCCAGGGATCGTGATTCAACCACCTCCCTGGGGAGTCTGTTGCAGTGTTTAAGAACTTTGTGTCTTCTGCAAATTGATCCCCTCATCCAGATCATTGATAAAAATATTAAAGAGAAATTATCCCAGTACTGAGCCCTGGGGATTACCACTTGTGACTGGCCACCAACTGCATTTAACTCCATCACCACTCTTTGGGCATTGATGGTCAGGTGGAGTCTGATTGATAGAAAGTTTTTCTCTTACTTTATAACTCTGTTCTCACTGCAAGTTTTAGCTTCCTCTTTAGGGATTGCACATTCCCCAATTCCCTCAACATCTCCTCAATAAAAGTAGATTAACATATGCTTCTGTAGCTTTCTTCAGTCCAGTAGCCCCTATAAAGCTTTTTGGGTCTTCAGTTATTGCATGTGCCACCGAAGGAAGGGGTGGGGATACTGCCAAATAAGCAACCATAAGACAAAAAGGGGAATTAACTGGATAGGCTGGGGCTTGTTGTTGGTATGACTTTAAAGTTTGCCCCCTAAAACTTACAAAGGCAGAGGGGAGGAAATGTTGAGAGGGTTTTCACCAGTTCTCAAGGCCTGCAAGTTTGGGCAAGGACAGCAGGCATATGAGGCAGTACCATCAAATAGCATTCAACAAAAAGATCCAACAGATCTGTGACCCCAATATGATGAGGTTGAGTTTTGCTAGAGTGAATTTCCTGCAACAAACTTATACTGTGATACCACTTCTGCACAGTAATATCAGAGGTTGGACGTGACTTCAAGTGATCATCAGGTCCAACCTCCCTGCCAAAGCAGGATCGCTTAGGGTAGTCTGCACAGGAATGCATCCAGATGGTTTTGAAAGTCTCCAGAGAAGGAGACTCCACAACCTCCCTGGGCAGCCTACTCCAGTGCTCCATCACTCTCACTGTAAAGAAGTTTCTCCTCATGTTGAGGTGAAATCTTCTATACTCAAGTATGAACCCACTGTTCCTTGTCTTATTACTGTGCATCACCAAAAAGAGCTTGGCCCCCTCCACCTGACACCCACCCCTCAGATATTTACACACAATGATATGACTTTTCAAAAGCCTGAGGTGCTCAGTAGCATTCACAGGTATCTGCCTTTCCCTTGCAGTAGCTGCATGCCTCCTGCTTCAGCTTTCAGATGCATTGACACCTCAGCAAGTGATAGACAACGTCAGAAGCTTGAGAGGATCTGGGGCCATACAGACCATCAAGGTAATGATGCTACAGCAGGTAACACTATCAAAACAAGAGTAGGGAGCTCAAGCAGTCTGCTCTTTCATTTCACAGAGTATCATAGCCTTATTTCAGTTGGAAAAGACCTTTGAGGTCATCGAGTCCAACCTGCAACCTAAGACCACCAAGGCTGTTAAGCCATGTCCTAAAGTGCCACGTCCACACACTTCTTGAACACCTCCAGGGATGGTGATTCCACCACCTCCCTGGGCAGCCTGTTCCAATGCCTGATCACTCTTTCAGTAAAGAATTTTTCCTTATATCCAACCTCAACCTCCCCTGGCACAATTTCAGGCCATTTGCTCTCATTCTGTCACCACATAGTAGTGAGAAGAGACCACCTCACTACAACCTCCTTTTTATAGGTGGTTCTAGAGGGCAGTGAGGTCTCCTGTCGATACACCACATGATGTATGAGTTGGCCTAAAATTCTTACTACAAACTGTTGTGGATCATCGTAGTGGCTAACGGTTGTGTACTGCACCACGGACTCAGGGAGAGAGTAGTGCTTTTCGTGACCCAAGTAAAATGCCCTTGAATTCTGACATGAAGCTCCCACCTAATGAGCACCATGTTTTGCATTACCTGGAGCTCACATGTGCCTTTTATGAGGAATCACAAGGAGACAGAATCCATGTGATTTGTGTCTGAGGGTGAAAAATTCCAGAGGATTTTGAGTAAGAGCAAATGAGTGGACTGGAGTGTACAGGTTTCACCCGGGGTATCAGCTTTGGGGATGGGTACTGCCCTTTCTGAAAGTAGAGAGCACTCACTGCTAATCTGGTTGTGGTTTTCCAGCAGTACAATTTCCTCCATGACTTCAGAGAGAAGCTAACTGCACATCTGGCAACAAAGGGCACAGCCTTACGATCGGTATCGCGGTAACTACCACTGGAATGGCATAGCTGTGTCTGCATTGCTGTGGCAGGCACCTGGATGAGAAACTTCATTCCTGACCCTTACAGCTTCTCTTTGCTCCTGCCTGTGTGACACTTCTCCTCGCTTCCATGTGGGTATTTAAAGGGTTGGAGTGGGGGAAAGAAATCCTGTATGACATGCAGCATTTTCTTCTGTTTGGCACTTTAATACTCACTGCCTTAAAGACAGGGAAGTGTATTTCTGTTAGCTACTCTTCTTGTGGCCTGCATGCCTAAAGAGTTTGTCTTCAATATAATGATGTCCCTTGCACAGTGTCTGGTCATGTTTAACATCACTTGGTACCAACAGCACATGCATCTGCTGCCATAGAATCATGGGATCATTTTGGTTGGAAAAGACTGAGTCCAACCATTCTAGCTCTACCAAGTTTGGTACGAAACCATATCTCTCACCGCTGCGTCTTTTGAACACCTCCAGGAATGGAGATCCAACCACCTCCATGGGCATCCTAGTCTAGGATTTGAGAACTCTTTCAGCAAAGAGGTTTCTTCTAATGCCCAATCTCAGCCTCCTTCAGTGCAACTTGAGATCATTTTCTCTTGTCACTAGGGAGCAGAGACTGGCTGAGGAATTACAGAGAGCCAGGAGGTCTTCTTTCAGATTCCTTTTCTGCAGGTGTCCCGGTTTGAAGCCAGACAGATCCTCTCTTGCCTCCCACTGGGGCAGAAAACTGAGACTCACACAAATGGATTGCAGAAGTGATGGAAAGTTTAAATGGAAAAGCAGTGAGTGTTGTACAAATGCTACAAGCATAGTTACAAAGATGCTCCACGGCATACAGAGTACCCTTACAGCATACCCAAAAGCCTCCCAAAGTATTTCCCTTCTCCCTATGTGAGGGTACACCCAAAACCCCCAGTGCTTTCTTCCCCCTCCACTGCCAGGCTAGTCTCAAGACAGGCCAGGTCTGAGACTGTCCATCCTCCCCCTTTCCCCTCCTGGCATTAGGCCTAGCCAGGCCTAAGAGGCCTTGAGATACTCCCCCAGCATTACCAGATAGGAAAGCATCTCTCATGGGAGTAAGGAGAGAAGAAAGAGCAAGTATGAGACCTTGCTGATAGATTTATAGAAAGCAGGCCATTATGGATATGAAATACACTATTTCCTTTGTCCACCCACTGGGCTGGACACTCGGAGTACTGGAGGTGTATCTTGTGTGGCAGCAGCAGGAGGCACTTAGCCTAAGCTGCCATACCAGCCTAAACAGATCCAGTTTCCTCAGCCACTCCTCATAAGACTTTTTCTGGAGGCCCTTCACCAGCTGCTTTGCCCTTTTCCAAACCCACTCCAGCACCTCACTGTCTTTGTAGTGAGATGCCCAAAACTGAACATGGTATTTTTATATGTGGCCTCACCAGTGTTGAGCACAGGGGACAACTGCTGCCCTAGCCCTGCTGGCCAAAAAATTGGTGATCCAGGCCAGGATGTTGTTGGACTTCTCGGCCACCTGGGCATAGTCTGGCGCATGTTCTGTCAACCAACACCCCCAGGTCCTTTCCTTCTGGGCAGCTTTCCAGCCACTCTGCCCCAAGCCTGGAGTGCTCATGGGATTATTGTGACACAGGTGCAGGACCTGGCACTTGGCCTTGTTTAACCTTATCCCCTGAAGTTGACTCATTGATCCAGCCTCCCTCCCCTCAGGGGTAGGAACTGGTACACTGATGTTTTCATGTTGACATCCTACAGTCAACTTACCAAGCAGAAGAGAAGCTGGGCTGTCAAGACAGTGATTGAATTTAATTTTTACTTCATTTGTGTTCTGTGTAGCATGGCAGCTGGGACAACTGGACATGAAGGCAGGATCTGCAAAGAAGCAGAACAGCCTGCAACTCCTCACAGCTAAGTGCAGTCTTCCAGTGTTTACAGGCTGGCTTCTGCTCCAGCATGCAGGGGAAAGAAAATAGCAAATGAGGGTGACTACTTCTTACTGCCTTTGTAAGAGAGTCATGTAGCTAGGTAAAAATGACATCATGGAACTGTTTAAAAGCCCCTCAGGTCTGGCTTTAAATCCAAGTCAAGCATGACAATTTCCCTGCTCCTGTGTTTGCCCCTTATGAGCTGGTAAGAACTTGATTTAAAACATCACAGCTCTGCTTAGTGTGTTCATTGTTATTTAGGAATGAGACCTTCGTTCCAGCAGGAGGAGGTTTTATGCTGAAGATCTGTGACAAACCAAGAGGGTGGGGTTTTAGTGTGGTAGGAAGAGACACTGATGTAGCTGCGTGGGCGAGTTTCTGGCACAGCACTGCTGCCTTCCAATGCTAAAGTAAATAAACACTGGGCTGTGGGCTGGAGGGAACTGCAGCAGGGCCTGCAGCATGCAACATTACCCCTCTTTAACTCTGTCTGCCAAAGACCAGAGAACAGACTCCTTAAACTAGTTCTGTCCTTTTCAAAGCAAGCAATGATCATCTTCAGTACCCAGGTATCTTCTGGCACCCTGAGAGGTAAATTTTGGCTCTGGGAAGAAAGCATGTATCATATAATGGTTTGGGTTGGAAGGGATCTTAAACCTGTTCCAGTGTCTCACCCCCTTCACTGTAAAGAATTTCTTCCCAATATCCAGTCTAAATCTCTCCTATTGCAACCAGGCCTTGTAAAAAATACACACACACACCCCCCCTAGCCTTCTTGTAGGCCCCTTTCAGGTACTGGAAACCTGCTACAAGGTCTCCATGGAGCCTTCTCCAGGCTGAACAGCCCCAGCTGTTGCAGCCTGTTTCCACAGAAGAGGTGCTCCTGACCTCTGATCATCTTCATGGCGTCCTGGACCTGCTTCAGCAGTTCATTGTCCTTCTGCTGGGGACACCAGAACTGGACGCAGTACTGCAGGTGGGTGTCACAAGTATAGAGAGGGAGAATCACTTCCCTCATGCTGCTGATCACACTTCTTTGAATGCAGCCCAGGACACAGTTGGCCTTCTGGGCTGCAAGTGACCATTGCTGGCTCATGTTGAGTTTTCCATCAACTGACACCAAGTCCTTCTGTTAGACAAACCAGAAGCATCAAGGAAGTGCTGCTTCAGAACTTAAGCCACTGTGCAATTGCTGTCAGCTGAGTGGCAATATCTTCAGTGTCACCATCCCCCATTTCTCTGCAGTTATCTCCAAGTGCTTTCTCCCTCCCAGTGCTTCAAGATACCAGCTTGCCCAGTGACAGCATCAGCAAGGCAGAGCTGCCATACTGCTCCAAGGACCACCCTTCAGTGCTCCCCACAGCTGCACTTCCCTGTTGCCCCCAGTGTTACTGATGTTTATATACTATTCTAATAAAGTCTCAGTAACTTTTCAAGACAGAAGTTGTGACAGGAGACTCTACCACAACACCGGTGGGTTTGAGTTGAAGTAGAACTTGCTGCTTTGCTACCTAACATTTATAGCTGCCTCTTAATGACTCCCAGGCATTGGGATGCACGTTTAAAGGCGATTTCTACTGATGATACTCAATTAGTTCTTAAAGCAGGCAGCAGGAACTCCTCCAGTTTCCAAAGCATGGAATCACTTAGAGAAAATAATTTGCTCAAAATGCATTGTTCCTTCCCTGACACTACTCCCCAAAAAGTGTCTGTCCCTACTTCAGTGCTGAATCATTGCAGCTGGAGGTATTTAGATATGAAGTATCATTTTAAGTGGCTTAGCAGGAAACTTGCTGACAAGGGGAGAAAAATGTTCTTTTCCCCCTCATCTTTTGCTTCCTGGAACTCCCAAATGAAGCTATACCAGCTCCACACTTTGAACAGGAAATGAAGGGTACTCTAGCTGGGAACTATACGTGCTGCTTCACAAGTACTAGTTGCTTTCACAAGGACTACTCCAGTAACACTCAGATGTGAAATGTCACTGGGTACACATGACAAGATTCACAGCACCCAGCAGCTGTAGCTGTACATACTAACCTTTTGTTGAAACTAAAAGTGAAACCAGTTTCTGAACTGGTAGCTTCTCTGAAGGACTCAGCTAGGTACTCCTCTCACTTCAACACACTGGGTTCTCACAGGACTTTTAACTTCTAACTTGCACTTCCAACCCTCCTTTGCCATGTTTTGACAGTTTGAAGACCTTTGAAATGAGATTACTCATTTGTTCAGTTGTGTATTCAACCACAGCAGGCAGGACAGACTCCAAATAAGCATTTTGCTCCTGAGGTTAGCACAGAATTCGAGTTCCCCACTAGAGGTGCACTAACAAGGTACTGCGCCTTGCCCCCCTCTGGATACCTCTCTCCAAGAATACATTTGCTGTATAAAGCTGGTGACCAGCAGGACACTCCAAGAGTGGCAAACATTTTGCTAAACATTCCTGGGTAAAGCCTCCATGGCTAGAGGGAGGTTGCCTCACAAGATGTTTTATGTCCTTGCTGCAGCTGGGGTCAAAATTCAGGACTCCAAGGAGGTACTAGTCCTTCCAAGCCTGTTGTCTAGTTCCAGAGGAGACAACAGGTGGTTGTTTCAGTGGGAAAAGGTTTCTTGAGGTGGGAAACAAACACCAGAGGAGAAGAAAGTCATGGAGAATTCAGCTCAGTTCTTGCTGTGGACTTCATCTGAAAGCTGTTCTATTTAGGCTGTTGTCTAAGATCCTCTGGAGATCTTCCCAAAACTTTCCCAAAACTTCCCCAAAGCCCTCAACACCAGTCCTGTGACAACCCAGGCTTTTCTCCCGAGTACAAACTGTAAAAGTCAGGAGTCTTATTTAAAAGCAAACAAAGAAACAATGAAACAGGTTAATATGCTAAGGCAGTGTTCCTCACGACAGGCTGCCCAGAGAGATTGTAGAGTCTCCTCTGGAGACATTCAAAACCTGCCTGGACATGATGGTTGTGACCTACTCTGGGTGCTCCTGTTTTGGCAGGGGAGTTGGACTGGATGATCTTTCAAGCTTCTTTCCAACCCCTAACATTCTACGGTTCTAAGATTCTGTGATTCTTCCAGCTGGTCTCAGTAAACCCTGCATTGTTTATTGCAGTAACTTGGCTTAAATCAGCCCAAGTACCAAGGGAACAAGGGATTATTTCTTTTAGCAGGCCAAGGAGAACTAGGGGCTATGAGTCAGAAGTCTCATTTCCTAACATTAACAAATACACAAACATACTAAAGGGTTAATTAGTTTTGCTTAAGCAGGATGAAGTCATCTTGCAGCAGTCTCTGAAGGACATAAGTGAGAAGAAAATACAAGTCATCCAACATGAAAAATACCCCTGAATTTCCAAAAAGTCTTGCAAAAATTCTTCTGCTAAAAGCTCAAAATGATGATTGTGTAAGGAGGAAAATCCTCCTGTCCACTAACCACTGATCAAAAGGGATTGCAGAGTAGGAGTAATGAGTTTTGGATGAGGTGAGGCTCCTTGCAGTGCTCCAGAGGATCTGAAATTACCACAGCCTATACCCATTAGGGTATAGGAAGAGGAGAGGAATAAAGAAACAGGAAACTACCACTCTAAATCCCCATGGCATCCAAATCTCCGGTGACGACAATAGATCTGATCTCCTCCAGCTTAGAAAAGGAACCATTTGTGGAGAGAACAGGATAATCACAAAGCTATGGAAGGACTTCCAATCAATAGAGGATTAAACAGACATCTCTGCTTTGACAGATGATGTGATGAAAGTCTGTCCAATCATAACCAGCATAAGTAAGTGAAAAGGAGGACACTTTCAATGTGTCTTTTTTTAAGAGTTAAGGGGCAGCAAATGAAGTTCTGCCAAAGTATTTTTTTACATACCAAATAATTCCACTGCAGAACTCTCAGTCTCAGGGTATCTTCCATACCAGGCTATAAAAGTGCTCAAAAAGCAACTGAATTAGTGGAAGAAGAGAATCAAGAGCTATTTAAGATGCCAAACCTCTAGCTCAGGACACCTGTGACAAAGGTAAATTTCTGAACATAGTCCCACTATTCAGGCAGAAAAATTTAATACCTGCCCTATTCCATACTCTTAAGTTCTTACTCACTTGTTGCCCCTGCCCAGCACACCATTACAGGAGCATATGGATTGCTGGTCCAATCCACTGCTGCAATTCATCTGACTTTTCATTGCATCTAACAAAGTGAACAAATACACAGTTTATACAAAAGAAGTTTTACTATAACTGGGAAACTATCCATTATTCTCCATCACAGATAGATGAAAGATTCCTAATTATTACTCCTACATTAAGCAGCTCACAGTTTACAATGCAATAATGTCACTTTAACTGAACCCTCTTTCCCAGCTCCACCTGTGATTTATCTGCAGACCCATGAAAAGAAGACAAAAAGCAGGAAATCAGAACTTCCCTTGTCCAAACATAATTCAATTCAGGGTTCTGTTTTCAAAAGGTAACGTGATTATCCATCATAAAGAGACGAATACACCAAGTATCTCTTCAGCCTAAAAACAAAACAAGGCACCAGGTTTTTTAAAAAAAAAAAAAAAATAAATTAAAAAAAAAAATCAGTGTTTCTGAATTTGAGATTTTGGTTTTTATTATCATTTATTGCACTAAGGAACAGCAGGGCAGTTTCACAACCTCACTTTCTGCTTTGCAAAGGTCTGTAGTCTTCAACCGCGAGAGTGTTTTCATCACTGGACTTGGTAAGTGTGGTGGGTTTGTCCATTTGTTAACAAGTCAGCACAGACATTAAAAAATTAAATCATTTAAAAAATAAAATCAACATATAAATTCACTCCTTCATGGACAATTCACCTCCTCCTATCACAGTGAGACCAAAGCAAGGCTAACATTCAGTGAAAACACAGATGCTTGAACCATGCACATACAGGGAAAGATTAACCAGATAGCAAAAAATAAACCAAGACAAGACTTAATTTTGCAACTGTGTCCATGAACTCATATCTCAAAACCAGCACTGCCTACAGGAACACACCCACAAGACTTCTAGTCCCTCTAGGCAGCTACAGTGGGTTGACAGAGTGGGACACACAAGCCCAAATGAGCCACTACAAAGTCCAGCCTACAGAAAACCTCTAGTGTCCTACAGCTAGTCAGTAACAGATACCTACTTGAGGATTATGGCTGTTCCTTATGAAGTGCAAAGTCAAACTTTCTCAAAACCCAGTAATTTTTATAGTAATTTACAGGCAATTCTTTGATTTCAGTGTCCCAGTAAAATATAAGAAAACAGTCTTTCCACAAGTATAAAATGTGGAAACATTTTAAAAAGAGGGGAGTCATCGTTTTTCGAACACAAACGTTATCATCAGGTTCCGTGTTTAATCTCAGCAGGAGGTTCTCCTTGTAAAGAATCCATGTTTTGTGGCTTTTGCATGCACTTAACTGGAGCAAAGCTTGCTGAGTGTCTTCTTAAGAGCTCACCAGAACATAAATCATGCTGGAAAATAAAACACATATTAAGAGGCGCTATTTTGATTAGCGTAACACACGTAACGTACAGTCAGGTATTCTAAGGACTAAATCTGTGTGAGAGGTGTGGATTGTGACTGAAGGTCTTACACAAAACACATCAGAAGGGTGTTAGAAAGAAGTAGTGACACCGTAACAGGGAGCCTGTATAAGTGTGTGTTGATGGCCTGAACTACTCCATCTGTGCTGTGAGAAGTGCAATGTGCTGAAAGAAAGACAACACGATGCTTCCCATGCACACTGCCCAGAGCAGATGTGAACACCAAGTAGAGGGATGTTTTTTGGTTAGGAGGAAGAAGAGAAGGAACCAGGCAGTGGCACTAGCTCTTGGGTCTCCCACCCCTTTTCACTCTTTGAATGACCCTTCTGCCTTTGACTTAAAACAAATACAAAATAATCACAGTTCCATCAAAATACCCACTCTAAAACTTCTATGTTCTAGCCTCTTCATGAAAACACTGAGGGAGGTAGGGTTAAATCATGGTATACATGATTCAAAATACTAATTCCCACCAAATTAAGATTTGTGGTTTAAACAGAATAAATAGTGATTGTGGATTCTTTTTTTGAGGAAAGTTGCCACTCTTATCTTTTCAGTGGTGCAGAGGGAGAGGACATTGGACAATATGCATAAACTGGAACACAGGAGTTTCAATCTGAACATGAGGAAAATCTTCCTTGTTGTGAGGGTGCCGGAACCCTGAAGCAGGCTACCCAGAGAGGTTGTGGAGCCTCCTTTGGAGAGATTCCAAGCCCACCTGGACATTGTAATCCTGGGCAACCTGCTCTGAGAGACCCTGATTTAGCAAGGGGGGTTTGGACTAAACAATCCCCAGAGGTCCCTTCCAGCCCCCACCAGTCTGGGATTCCGTGATACATATTCCTATGTACAAGATTTCTCTTCTGCACTAAGCCAAAATTTCAGACTGAAGATTAAATGGGAGACAGCAGAAATGAAAAACAAACAAACAAACCAAAACCACCAAAAACACACCACCCACACCCAACAACTTACCCATATAGGTAGTAAAAAAATGATAGAAGGTAGAATGCTAATTTGCACCATCCTTCTTTCTGGCAATAGGCTAAAATATCTGCATTCATGATGGTTGTAGGATCATACAGACCAGGGCCACTCATCACAGGTCTACTCATGTACCTGAAAGTGATGCAGAATTAGTTTTGTGGTGACAGTGTTGAGAAAACATTGGTTCCTGCCCCCCATCTACCAAATAATACCACAATTGATATAAGGAATCATACCCCCTACAGAAAAGTCTCAGTTCCCTGCAGGAGATGGCAAACCACAAGAGCAATACAAAGCCCTGAACTAGATGCGCCTACAGCAGAGCCTTCATCGAGTCCTGATTCTTCAGTAGTGTCCAAGCAACAGAACTTCTTTCCTGCGAGGGTGGTGGAGCACTGGACCAGGCTGCCCAGAAAGGATAGTGCTGCAACAGCTTGCCCTAACCTCAAACCATGCTGAACTGTTATACACCAAAAGGAAACAGGACAAATTTATAAATAATAGATTTCCATGGGACTGAAAGATAAAGAGACCAACATCTAACCTGATGTAACCCCAGCCTCTGGTCATTAATGAAACACACACTGGCTGCCATGCTGAAGGAATATTCACATGGATCAATAAGAAATGACCCTGAAATGGCAGTCTAATGCAGGCTGCTAACAAAAGGAACAGGCCTGCCCGAATCCCTGATTTCTCCTCATGCCAGGACTAGCCATGCAGCAAAAGCTCTTTTGATGGGTTATGTTTCAACCAGACCAGCTCCCTGCAGAAGACTAACACCAGCACAAGGAGAGGCAGTGCCCATTTCTCAGTGGAAGGAGGAAGCGGGACCACCATTTCTAGTGGTGATCCAAACTGTGAAACTGTAGTATCAGTACACCTCTGACATGTCACCTTTAACACACACACACACACACACACACCCCCCACAACTCAATTCTTGCACAACACAAGAGAAAAATAAAAATGACAGAGAAAGCAAAGCAATGGCTCCTTTCTTACAGCCATGACAAACTTTCTCAGTGTCATATCAGAAAACATCTTTCTTTGCCAGACACACAGAACACTTAATAGGAAGCACTGCAATGAGAGAATGAGGAACACTTAATGTGAGTACAGAGACACCACCAGACTTGTCAGTATTACCTCCAAATATGATAAGCCAACAAAGGCATATTGAGACCCAGTGTAAGCCACTCTGCTGCACAGAGAAACATAACACAGAAGAATGCGTGGATGAGGTACTCTGGAAGTACAAGCTGGAAAAGAAAAATAGGAGTTAGAGGTTTCAATTACTCCAAATGAAACGTCTGATGTTTACATTTGTTTTGGAGGTAAGCTATTGTTTCAAAAACTGTGTTGAAAACCAACAGTACCAAAAATAAGACTGCTGTTTTCACTTCCTGCAATCAGCAGGATTTGCCTTGCTGTTTTCACATGATATTCGTGGATCAAGAAGGTAAATATATCCCATTAAATGCTCAGATCAATCATTTAATAGAAGCAATTTAAAAAATCAAAACCTAAGTGCACTGTTCACAGATTCCATACTTTGTACATGTTTTATCATAACAGATGGGAGGTATTTCTTGCACATGCAACAGAAAAATACCAGAAGGAAACATGCTGCACGAAACAGTTCAGAGGCAAAAAGATGGTTTGTGTTTTTGCCTCTTGAATGGCCTTGTTTTGGTATTTGCACACACATCATTCATTGTTCAGATTCAGACTAGTGTGAAAACTAAAGATCCTGGGCAGAGCTTTATGGAACCAAATCAGCAGTAACACTGTTACAGCACTTGGTCTGCCCAGAGAGGAGCCCTGTGCTGCCTGGGCACAACAGCAGCTCTGCCAGCTTCGCTCTCCTCCGCAAGTACCTCAGGGGCATGCTTTAGAGCACCATGCTTTCTGGCAGAAGCCCACAGAGCTGATGCTTAGTTTTCCATGAAACCATAGAAAGCAAGAAATGCTGGGTAGTATTAGTGTTATTAATAGGAACAATATGGAGAGATACATAGGTTAAATGCATGCAAAGAGCCAGCAAAATTGCACCCCCACCACAAGAGTAGAATGTTCTACAAGCCACCCTATAGTATCATTTACTCCTTTATCACACAATTCAGAAAGGAACAGATCTGTCAGCTTCTGACTTCTCACGTCAGGACCACTAAAATATCTCCTCATGACAAATCCTCCATTCCTACCCAAAGTCTTCAATTGTCTATTTAAATTCTGTACTTTGCCCATCCTTTTTGTGTGACACAACTAACGTTGCATAGGACGACCACCCTGACGTTTCAGGGGTTTATATATTTCTTTTTCATTGCAAGCATTCTTTTTTTAAGCCCCCAAAATATCCTAGAATCCTAAAAAAACTACCAACAAACAGACATTCTCACACCTCCTTTGCTACAGCGCTCTGCTTCTCTAAATGAAAAACAGCAAACCAAGCAAACTTGCATCAACAAAAATAAGCTGTCATACATGAAATGTTGCAAGTAAATATTTTCATCCAGATCCCTTTTTTGTATACTTACCCATTTACAACCTGGCAATTATTTATAGTACAACAACCACCCTAGCCAAAACACAACACAGTTGGCAGCCCGCTGAAACAGATTTACCAGGTCTGAAAATCTGTAGTTTATTTAACTACACCTCTCAAAACACATTCTCATCTTGTTTATCACACCCTACTCCCACTCCAGAATACCTGTCCCTTTCAAATCTACCACACTTCACCCTCCCTGGCTGACTAAAGGAAAATGAACTGCCTCATATTCTACCATGGTATTTACCAGAGAAGCGAGGGAGGAAGAAATCTTGTTGCTGAGCAGGGCTATGATTATAACAGGAGCAGGGAAGAGAAGGCATCCACAGCGTCCTAAGCAGTTACTATTTTGGGCTAATCTTTCTACTGAGGTGTCTCAATTCTTACCAGGATTTTTGATACTTTGTACAGGAAAAGAACACTTTGGTGTGTTTGTCCAGCATAATTTCCCAGATCCCCTCAAGACACAGAATCTTAACTTCACTTTTAGGGGCTAATCTACTTTCACAAGAACAGCAAATATTAAGTCAGGTAATATTTTCAGTTCACAAAGCTATCAGATAAATAAACACTCCATGCACATGGGTTAACAGAAGGTTAATATTTGCATTAAACATGCGCATTATAGTACCCCAAAGGTAGCGATAAGATCCGAATGCATCAATGTAATGAGAATCTGCCTTCCCCATACTGTAGCAGAGATGACCGCAGAACAGACCAAGCAAGGGAAACTGTTAGATGCACAGCTATCCGAGCAGCAAACCTCACCCTCTCTTGGCCCAGTCCTCTGCCTGTCCCCTCTTTCCCTCCCCACCCCTTCTCATGTTGTAACACTCACTGTTATTTTATGTGCTGTACGTCTAGTATGCATTCCCCCTACCCCCAGCTATTGTAAATTCATTTTGCATAATTTACTTAATTCTTTGAAACACAATAAAGTTACCATCCAGGCTGCACTGCTGTGCTGCCTCTGCATTCTACCTCAGCCTGGACACAGCAAGCCAAAGTGAAAACCATGAGAAACAGACAAAAAAACTTCTGTATGAAACCGTGTGCTCTTTAACAAGCATCCCTTTTAGCACTGGCCTGGTACAGACTAGTTTGCCTCAAATTCTTTCCATAAACCAAGGAGTGTCAAAGTTGCATCCAAGAGAGGCCACCAAGTCACACCCCTGATCTTGGACCATAAAAGGAAGAAATGAAGGTAACACCTATCACATTTTGGCCACCTAAATCCTCAAGCAAGATCAGAATTAACTTGGTCAATGCTTAAAAACCATCCAGTCTCTTATAAGCTCAGAGTTCAATAAATCTTGCTTGAAAAGATTTATTTCTATCTGAAGTTACTTCAGCTAACTGATTGGACATGTAACAGGCATGTAACAGTTTTCCCCACATCACTGGGTAAGCAAGCAGAGTTGTTTTGCACAAAACATGGAAATCCATGAAGTTGTTATAAACCCCAACAAACAAAGAGCGAGCAGATGAACAGGCATACTAAACGAAACAGCTTAATAGTACTACAAATGTTCCTAACAAAATGAAAGGGAAGTGGCATTAAAAACATTAAACTGAAAAGCAGTACACACCTTTAATGCAATTTTGACTCTTTTAATCTTTTTGACCTTTTCAACTGTCTTTGTGCCGAAAATGTGGAAAGCAGATTGAAAGAATGTTAGTATGACAGCTGACAAGATCACCAGTCAGAATATTCAACTTGCAAGTAAAGAATCAGATAAAGAATTTCCCCTTGAACTTCTACCAAACTGCTTAGGTTTTGTCAATACAGATGCAATTCTATTGCTTAGCTTGGTTATATCAAGGTAACGTCAAAAATAAGCACTTTACATATATTTACTATAAAAAAACCCAACTGTTTAGTGTGCTACTTACAGGATTAAGTGTATTACATTGGTCTATGGGATTCTTGTAATCAGTCTTCAGTTCATCAAATGCTATAATCTAGAAAAGAAATTGAAGCAGTTGTGATTTTTCCATCTGGGAGCTGTAATGTATTTTACTCATGAGAAGTAGCATGTTAGCACAGAGCCTTAACATCCAACTTCTGCCACCTTATTCAGGGACATCATTTCTCCTAATTCTAATGTCATATACCCACAGATAAGACACATTTGAAAGAGGTTATAGAAACAAGAAAGGAGAAGATGCTTCAGGCATTCCAACACCTCCACCACTGCCCACACTCTAACATTTTACCTGCACACTAGCAATGGATTTCCAACACCCCTCCCTTTCTGTAGCTTTTAACCGTGCTCACTGTGCATAGACTTCCACTGCGCAGACCCCTAACGTCATGCTCTCACGGCCAGCAAGAACCTCGCACAGGATTCATTAATCAAGAAAAAAATCAATAGTGATCTTAAAAGCAGCCAGATGTTTTATCTCATTACTCTCAAAGTAAATGCTGACCCCATAAAAAAAAAACATCCAACACATATACTCGATCTTATGCCATGAAACATCAGACAGTGATGTAGCATGAAACACACCGAAAGCTACATCTAGAGAACAAATATTGTAGCAAACATTAAAGAAATCTTAAAACAGGTCAGTTTATTATCAGTAGGAGATTAATTTATATTCATATAGGTCCAAATATGCTTAGAGGACAGGGCTGCTATCACAACAGAATAGTTTTTGTTGAGGATAACTATGAAGCTTGAAACAGTGCCAAGAGCCCATCTTCTTCACGTCCTCTCCTCCAGCAGTGTCTCTCAACTGCTCTAAGGTAACTTCCTATTTGGCTCTCTCTCTGTCAGGCTCAAGACAGAAAATTCTCAACAAAACAACAGTAATGTAAGAAATCTCAAAAATTCAGTCTCAATATAACACTCGAAAAGAAGGCAACACGCATTGTTTCTGTTAAGAAATCAGCCGAGCTAATTTCAGCCTAAAATATTTTCAACAGCTACTTTTAAAAGGCTGCACTAGTTTAAAATATTGTTTAATGAAATGGATATATCTTGTATCAGCATTTGAAAATCCATTTTATCCACGGCACTGCCAGACTTTCACCCCTTCACGATAACGATGAAGGTGGGGACCAGACGCGGTTTCTCGGCTTCCCCCACCGCGCTATGAGGGCAGGCTGTGCCCAGGGAAAGCGGCAGTGCCCTTCACCGGGTGAGCACTTTCGTAGATGCCTCCAGAGAGAGAGGAGATCTCCAGGACCCTCCCGCTCCTTTGTGGGGAAACTCTTTTGGGCAGACAGACGGTTATTTCCCCTGCCCGGGCAGGCTGCCAGACCCCCACGGCCTGCGCCGGCCTCCGCGGGAGAGCGGGCCGGTGAGAGCCCAGAGACTCCCGCTAGGGAGCGGCAGCTCCACAGGACAGGGCTGTACCGGCAGGACCCGCTGCCAGACCGGCCGGACGCGGCGACCGTTCCTTCAGCCCAGGCGGCGAGAGGGGAAGCGGGACACCCGTCCGTCAGGCCACACGGCAAAGACGGCACAGAGAGGCCGCCCCACCACCACCCTCCCCCGCAGCACTCACATGCCAGATGGCGAAGAAGATGAGGGCGGCGGTGAGCAGCAGCGCCAGCATGTAGCAGAAGGCGGCGAACGTGAAGGCCATGGCGGCAGGGCCGGGCGAGCCGCGGCGGGGCCGATCGCGGCGCGGGGGATGCCGGGTGCGATCATTCACCGCCGGGACGGGACGGGACGGGCTGGGCCCGCAGCCGCGCAGCCGCCATTTCGCACTGCCCCGCCCCGCCGCGGGCGCTCCCTGCCGGGGGCCGCCGGCAGCGCCGCCAGCGCGCCCGCAGCCATTTTCTCGTGAGGCGGTGGGAGGCTTGTCTTCCCGCCCACCTTGCTACCCGAGGTGAAACACGGCGAAAGGGCTGTGAGGTGTGGGGAATTGTGCGCGAAATACACAGCTGGAACCCCACGGGACCACAGAGCCCCTTAAGGACACGGGGGCGAAAATCAACCTGAAAATGGAATTTGGCTTAAAAGATTTTTTCAGAATAAAATGTGGGAGGCGGGGGTGCGATCACAATAAACTTACTGCCATGCTGGAGGGGATTACCTGAGTGATGTCTGGGGGAAAAGGAGATCGCAGATTTCCCTCACGAAGGAATGAAAGATAAAGGTGCACTGTGGTGCCCCCAGGAAGGAGGGTCACAAGTTTATACAATCTCAACATTGATACCATTTGAGGCTTGCTCAAAAGACACAGCAAGAAAACAAATAGTTTGAGGAGAAAAAACAAACAACAACTACTTTGAGGAGAACATCATATATTTTCCTTCCCATGGGGTCACATAAAAGTCATTTTGGTTTTAAGCAATCACACGTTGCAATGAAGTCTCGGTAGAATTGCTGTAATAATTTCCTCCCAACAAGCAGCGTAAGTAATGATTTCCACAAAAACAGGTGTCAAAGAGTAAATAATATTTTGTGGTGGTATCTGCTGGAAAGCTTCACACACAGTTAATTGGGTGTCACAGTGAGAGATGAGGAGAATCTTTCACTAAAAGAAGAGGGAGAACTGTGGCGAATGAGCTGTCTTTAGGCAATCAGTCACTGCAAACACAAAGTTGATCCTACCGTGTAAAATCACTCCTCTCGTCCACAAACTGCTCCCATAAAACCACTGTGGTGTTGCTAATGACCAATGAAACTTCAGTGTGACACCCAGAAAACAGATTTAAAAATTAACCGCAGTGAATTTTAAGTAAATGGTAAGAAAACAAAAGAGCAGGCAAACCTGAGGAGCCAGCCAGCCCCTGCTCTGAACCAGGAGCTTTCCCATCCCATTCCAAGGGCACAGACAAGATGACCACCGGGCGGTTACAACAATAGCAAGGGTTGCACCTCTTGTTTCCTTCTGTCTCAGGGTGAGAGGACAAAGAGGAAAGAGAGCAACCACTGTGTTCATGTTTTGCAGTAGGAAATGTGTAGCGAGGGACAAACCTCAGGTAATGCTGGTACTGCCAGTTCAGAGATGTGGCTCTTGAGCCCCTAGCAGTGTGTCACAGCCACTTAACAGATGGCTCTTCAGCCCTCACTCCTGCAAACTGATTCACACAGAATCACAGAATGTTGGAGATTGGAAGGGACCTCCAAAGATCATCTAATCCAACGCCCCTGCTAGAGCAGGGTCACCTAATCACCCAGGAACATGTCCAGGCAGGTTCTGAATGCCTCCAGAGAAGGAGACTACACAACCTCTCTGGGCAGCCTGTTCCAATGCTCTGTCACCCTCAAAGTGAACAATTTTTTCCTTATATTTACATGGAACCTCCTGTGCCCATAGCACCTTGACCCACTGGACACCATTGAGAAGAGTCTGGCTCCATCCTCCTGACACTTGCCCTCTAAATACTAAAAAGCACTAATGAGATCCCCCTACAACAGGAAACTAAAATCTTCCTCTGTGGTAACTTACTTTTCTGCATATAACTTATGTGATGCTTCGCTGGGCCTTATTGTTAGCACACTGTTTATTTCTTAGTTTGAGTAGCCTCAAGCTGAGCAGATACACTAACTCCCAAGGCTGGAATGCCTAACATTCAGTGTTTAAATCATCCATTTTAGGCTTTTTTCTAAGCCATGTGCATCAGGAAAGGAAAGGTAAAGAAACAGAGGATGTGTGCCGAGATACTGTTATACCTTGGGACTGGGGAATGCTGGTCTTCCACTGTAATGGAAACTAGCAGTTTGATCTGTTCAAGGTAGATACTGACTTAAAAAGGCACCTAGGTATAATGACCACCACTGCTTGAACTGTTAAACCTAAAGCCTCCCTGGTGAGGTAAAGCCCTGAGGAATTACAGATGCTTTGGCACTAAGTCTACTAATATTGTTCATGAAGGAGATCTGGCGCCTCACAAGACTCACTACAAGTCACCACACTCAGCTAGAACACAAGAATTTGTACTTCAAGACACATAAATATGCATAAAAGACTCTACATAGGATTATGCCAAGATGCTGTCCAGAGCATAATGGAAGGTGTGTCAGCCATGTACTTGCATTTGCAATTAATACTGGTTTTGCCTCAAGGAATGCAACATTTCATTACCTCTGATGCTTGCACACCATCCAACTGCAATTATCTTGTCAGGAAAAGTCAGAGAGCTGTAATCATGTGCAACAAAGATTTGTTCATTAAAGGATTTCTTGTATTACAGATTGTCTTTTCCAAATAACACAAAAGGAAATGATAAGCAAGTTCTGTAGAAAAAGGTCTAATCGATTCTCATGTCATTCATTTATTTGGGATCTCAAATCAAACAGCAACTGAGTAACTTCTCGGAATTTTCTCTGATTAAACTTTGTAAACAATGCAAGGAAGACACAGATCTAGAGATGGCCTCCAGCTTTTAATGCACTTTCCTTTTAGCCTGGGCTCAGTGAGTTTAATCCAGATTGAAATCCCAAGGGAAAATGTCAGTGTCTGTTCACTTCATCTTAAATCCCTCTCAAGTATTTGTCCTTATCAGAAAACAGTCATATAATGTCATAATTCAGCATGTTAAGGAAGATTTAGCTGAAGAAAGAGGACTCGGGCAGGTGATGACAGCAGTGCTTTGGCAGAGAGCTGTAAGGGGAGATCACAGAGTGATTCTTCTGAATAATCATGGTAGAAATTAATGGGTTAACTGTATTTTTCAACACTAAAAATAATATCCCTGGGAAGAAAGACTAATTTCAGTTAATATCAAGCAAGAATCTAATACTATTGAACTCCGTAATAAAAATCCTGCTGACTTCAATAAAGGCTTCACTTCATGGGTTTTCAGGAGAGGAGAATCTGGGTATTTATCTACAACTTAGAAGAGCCTCTCCAAGTACCTCTGCTGTAGTCTAGCAGAGGTCACCTATCTGCAAATATTTTAAACCCATGCCAGAAGCAGCAGTTACACACAATCTCCCCACCCACTTACCTCATTTATGCACTAAGACGTCAGGATGGAGGATGTTGGTTCACTACTCAATCTTAGATCAGCAGGATGAAAAGATCCCTGGACTTGTGAGTGCACCAACTTTCCTTTCTGAACCGGCACATCTCCTTTCTCGTTGTGCTAATTAACTCACCTTTAGAATCCCTGCTTTGACTCTACCATTACAAATGTGCCCACATAAATTGGAGTTACAAATTCCTTTGTACATGAAAGTAAGTTTCAAGAGAAGCAAGAATCACGTTTAAAAATCCATTTCAAAATACAGATGCTGCCAGGCATCTCACCACATCTAATATTGGAATCCACTCGTGGCCTCAATCTCTCCAACATTTGCTGTCAGATGGCAACAGTTTGCTTTTAATAGGCTCAAGACTGAACACTCAACCTGTCCTTTAATAACAGGGGGTTGTTTTTCTCTTGCTGTGTAGAGCTGGCTGTTCTGAGCCCACGGCACAGTACCAGTGTGTGCCCAGGCAAAGGGAACAGTAAGTGGTTTTTTCAGTAGCTGTTTTATAATGTCTCTCAGAATTTAATGGTTGGACTCAATGATCTTAAAGGTCTTTTCCAACTAAAATGATTCCATGATTCAGCTGCTCATTAACAATGTAAGAGGGACATTTTCCAAAGCAATCTCTGTTAGCCTAACTGTGCCAGTGATGACTCTGAAAATGTCACCCTTTAGTCCTTAGCTCTTCAAGGAATAACTGTAAACTCTGATTCAAATATAAACCACTCTTCTTGGGACACATTAAGAAGAGTGTGAGCAGCAGGTCAAGGGAGGTTCTCCTCCCCCTCTGTTCTCCCCTAGTGAGGCCCCATCTGCAGTACTGGGTCCAGTTTCAAGATCTCCAGTTCAAGAGACAGGGCACTACTGGAGAGAGTCCAGCAGAGGCTACGGAGATGCTGAGGGAACTGGAGCATCTCTCTGAAGAGGAAAGGCTTAAAGACCTGGGGCTGTTTAGCCTGGAGCAGACTGAGAGGGCATCTGATCAATGCTTATCAAGATCTAAAAAGCAGGGGACAAGAGGACGGTGCCAGACTCCTTTCAATGGTGCCCAGTGGTAGGACAAGGGACAATGGGCACAAACTAGAACCCAGGAGGTTCCATCTGAACAAGAGGTAAAACTTCTTTGATGTATAAGTGTTGAAGTCCTGGAACAGGCTGTGGAGTCTCCTTCTCTGGAGAGATTCCAAACTCAACTGGCCATTGTGATCCTGGGCAACCTGCTGTGGATGTCCCTGCTTTAGAAAGGGGGGTTGAACTAGAACTCGATGATTCCAAGATCCCTTCCAACCCCCACCAGTCTGTGATTCTGTAAAACCAGTGCAGTGACATGAGCCTGAATAAACAGAAGCTGAAACCATAGTGGTATCATTTTAAGATGGTACCAAACAACACCTAAAAGAGATTTCCTTGTTAATTATTTCACTTAGCAGAAACTCTGTCACTGTTGGATATGCTGAGAAGATGGCTTCAAGGTGGAGTCAAAACAGCTTACTGGGACAAATGAGGCATGCAGGCCTCCGCCAGATGGAACATCACTATTGTTCTTGCCCAAAAGGAGGGAAGAATAAACAAACTTCTGCTTTGTAGCAACAACAACAAAAAAAGAAGCTGTTCAGGGCTTGGTGTCTTCTCAACATCCATAAGACACAGTCCAGTTACCACAATGTCATGCTTTGCTAAACAGCTCGTTCAGTCCTAACACAAAGTAGCACAAAGTGCAGCACACTTGCAGATTTGGGAGTCAGAATTGGACACTGGAGACTTGGGCCTCCCTGTTCTCCCAAAGACATCTCATGTGGCCTTGAGTACAGAACCTTCAGGCCCTATTTGTATCTGCACACTTAAATCACACTATGTAGGATTTCAAAAGCCTTTGCTGACATCTCAGTTCCTTTACAAATCTCACTTTTGATGTCTCCAACTACATCCATATTATCAAATCATCTCAAGGCTCTACTAGTGCTAGAAATCCACCCAGTAGCTCAAAGATTTTAGGACTAAATTGCATCAAGGAGAGCAACAGGAGCATTGGTTTAGGGAATAAAGATGTAGAAATGCTCTGTAAAGTGAGAAGAGCTCTGCTTCACCTCACAGACAGGGAAAGTGGGCTTGTGTTAGACTGTACTTACTGTACTCTCTACAGCTCTGTCATGGCAAATGACAGCTCTCTACAGCTACCTGAGAGGAGGTTGGAGCCAGGTGGTTGTAGGTCTCTTTTCCCAAGCAGCAAGTGACACCACAAGAGGGGAACAGCCTCAGGTTGTGCCAGGGGAGGTTTAGGTGAACATTAGGGAACATTTCTTCACCAAAGAGGTTGTCAGGTCCTAAAACAGGCTGCCAGGGAAGTGGTGGAGTCACTGTCCCTGGAGGAATTTAAAAGCTATGTAGATGTGCTGAGGGACATGGTTTAGCAGCAGACATAGCAGTGTTGGGCTAATGGTTGGACTTCATGTTCTTAAAGGTCTTTTCCAGCCTAAATGATTCTATAATTCCATGATTTGGTACAGGGAAAGCAGCCAGACCATGGAATGGGGCCATCTAAGGAGAAAAGGGCTGTTGAGTGGATGCATCTATTTTTCTATTCTGCCAGTAATACAGTGATACACTTTGTTTTGTCCTTCTGAACCAAACAATTGCACATTCACAGTTGGAGGTAGGGTATAAATATTGTCTGTCGCTGATCCCTTGATCCAGCCGTCGGAGCAGAATTAATCACATTCACGGATCAATCCAGGATTTGTGGCTGTCAGAGCAGATGGCCAGGCAGGCTGCAGCCATGAGCAAGGCAGGCACATTCTCCTTCCAATTATCCAGCAGCATTTCCCAACGGCGGATATTTAAAATCAGACATTGTTCTGAAGAAATGCTGAATCTCTCTTGTCCTTTATTCAGCTGATTGACCTTAGGCACTGACCCCTAACTTTCTGCTCTACGCCTGTCCTCTATGGCCTTGGGGAAAGGGTAGGGTGGCTGGTGCTCCTTTCACATCAGCATTTTCTGCCCCGTTTTCTTCTGCAGTCTTCCCACTTTCTGTAGCAAAGAGGTGACAATGACAGATGCTGTTTGTGGTGGGGATTTCAAGGGTGCATTATATTAATTGCTGAGCTGAGTGCTGCAGAGAAGGGAAGTGAAGCTGTATTCATGCTACTAGCAGCCTCCTGTGGCACGGAGCAGCAGGAATAGTTAACAGCGTGCCTTTCAAAAAGCCTGGGCGGGACTTCCTCCACTGCAGGAGTAAATTTGCCATGACAGACAGGCATGCTGTTTTCCCAGTGTTCACATCTGTTCTGCATTCAGGGTCTTTCTGACTGGTAATTGCTCTCTTCTCCTCTCTGTCTCCTGCTGAGGGACTGCTAAGCTGTCAGGGGAGTTTCAATGGAGCTCGGTCACATTCTGGATGAGATGTCTTACTTAGCACCAAAGGTGAACAAGGTTGACCCAGAGCATGTTTGCAGCCCCTGAAGGAATGAAACATGACAAAACAGGCTAGAGGACATAATGCCCCTGTGGTGGGACAAAACTAACCACACCGATTAACTGTGTCTATGCAAATGTATTAACATCATCTCCTTTGCTTTGTGGTGGTGTTAAAGGTGTGATGCTTAATCAGGCTAAGACTGCATGAGATACTGCAGATCCACACTGCAGCAGACAGCCTGTTATCCCTGCATCTTTGCAGCACCAAAAGGAACAGCAGATGTGGAAGAAAGCTTAGAAGAGCTGGAAGGGGAGTGATGGCCGAGTTTACACCAATGTGAATATAATTTTACATGCCCATAATAAGAGTAGGCACAGGCATGCTCACCAGACCATTTGACTGGTGCCCCTTTCACTACCAAGAGACTCTGTCGCTTACAAGCAGTGACTGCCTGAGCTCTTTCAGCTTCTCCAGAACCAAACACTTATCTCCTCTTCTCTGCGTTATCCTTGATCTTGGAGGTCTTTCCCAACCATTCTGATTCTCTGATCCCCAAAGACCCTGCCAAGTCAAGGGATCGCCTTAGCAAACTCCTCACCCTGGGTGAGCCATCCACCCACACCTAGACTAGATAGCAGCAGCAGTATGTGGAATGCAGGTGCTTTGCAGGTTTGTCCTGCTGCAGAGCTTTTCCATGTTGTTTCCCATTCCCTGCTCTAGTTTTAATGACCACTCAACTGCCCTTTTCATATAACGATTACAAGTCAATGACCTTTCCTGAATGAAAGCAGTGGCCCCTCACTTCATAAGCCTCCATCACCTTGCAAGTCTCTGCAGCCAGCTTTTGTGTTTACTGCCTCAAAGATCTAGCAGTATCAGTAAACCACCACCTTATTTTCCAGTTAAGTGCGCTCAGTGAACAAGAGGATGTCACAGGACTCCACAGGTGACCTTCCCCTTTAACCCGGGAATTATTTGTTCCTATTTCCCCCCTTGAATCCTTTCCCTTGAATCAGCTGTTCCTGAGAACCAGTCTTCTTCAATAGCAGCTGAGCTGAGTTCTTCATTCAGTTTCTGGCAACAAATTTTATTACAAGATAGCTGGGTGACCAAGATGCCAACCAAGGTCCAGTAACAACACAGGTTTGGGACAAAAGGATGCACAGCAACCCTAAAAAGGGCTTGGGGGTGCTGATGGATGAAAAACTGGACATGAGCCAGCACCATGCACTCACAGCCTGGACCCAGATGTGCCCCCAGCTGCATCCAAAGCAGCATGGGCAGCAGGTGGAGAGAGGGGATTCTGCCCCTCTAAGACCCCACCTCTTGTACTGCATACAGTTCTGAAGCTACCAACACAAGGACACAGACTTGTTGGAGCAGGTCCAGAGAGCTACCAAGGTGATCAGAGGGCTGGAGTACCTCTCCTATGTGGACAGGCTGAGAGTTGGGGTTGTTGAGCCTGGGGAAGGCTCCAGGGAGAACTGGTGCTCTTTCAGTACTTAAGAGGCCAATAAGAAAACTGGGAATAGACATTTAAGCAGGGTCTGTTGTTACAGGACAAGGGATGATGGATTTAAACTGAAAAGAGGGATATTAGAAGAAAAAGTTTATACCAAAAAGATGGGAGAGACACTGGCCCAGGTTGCCCAGAGAGGTGGTTGACATTCCCTGCCTGGAACCATTCCAGGTCAGGTTGGCTGGGGCTCTGAGAAACCTGCTTAAGTTGCAGACATCTCTGCTGACTGCAGGGGCTTGGACTAGATGACTTTTAAAGGTCCCTTCCAACCCAAAACATCCTGTGATTCTATGTGCATTTCCTCCTTCACAGAACTCTCACCCAAGAGAAGGGGTTTATTTCTGTCAGTCCAGTCTGTGGCCCATTAATGCTACCATGTATGCCAGCTACCAAAGCTGAATTTATTGGATTATCTTTAATAGGTTTTTGTTTTCCAACAACAAAAGGGGAAAAAATCTCCATAGATCAGGAACAGAAGAAATAGCAAGAATGGGGTAAAAAGAGTGCTTGAGTCAAATTCATCTATTTGTCTTGAGCAGGAAAAAGATGAGCCAAGAACTGAAAGAAGGAAAAGGTACAACTAAGTTCCTTCAACTCATTCAAGCTCTGGGTTCTTCTTGCTAACTACTCCAACACTATTCAGTTAGCATTTCACAGCTGTGAGTTATGCCAGGAACCTTGACATTGTGGGAGACGTGCATGATGAAAGTGCGAGTGGCACTTGGGAATGAAATCAAGCACCCCTGCTATCTGGCAGCTCACACTGAGTTGAGAGACACAAAGGTGCAAAGCAGCAGAGGATGACAGCAGTGATCCCAGAGCACTCTATCAGCAGCTGTCCTTTCCTCTCCCCTGCTGCCACCCTTCACAACACACAGCAAGTTAAAGGTAGAACAGCAAGTGGAGCACACTGAAGATTGATGACCGTGATACAAGTCCAAAGCAAACTCCAGGAAGCTGAGGATAAAGGTCACACCTAGTATTCACAGTTTCCCATGCTAGATGTAGGACTGCAATTAACACAAGGCAACAGAACCTCTTAATTAAACATTTTATTTAAACCAATACAAGCACCATGCTTAGCAAAAAAGATTTGGTTTAAAGTAAACATGCAATGTGAACTAGCAGAGACTGAACAGCATGTGGAAGTTGTACTGGTTTCTCATGTTTTCATGGAATTGCCAAATTCTGGAAAATGTCTAGGAACCTCTCACACCACCCACAGCACTGGTGCAACCCTGACAGCTCACAGTGTACAAGTCACATTGAGTCTGATCAATCACAAAACCCAGTTTCACCATGTCCCATCACACCTCCATCTCAGTGTGCAAGACAGATGTATCAAAAAAACCCCACAAAACATGGCAGGACATTTCTTTTTGGAGCACACTGAAGCAGGGTATTGAAGCCCCTTGCTTTTGAGTGTTTGATCCAGACCCCTGTCACTAGTCCCAACAGTTTCTGGACTAGCTATTTTACAGTTAGAAGTTACAAAAATGGAATCTTGGTACAAAAACATGTAAGATGCTCCTTTGGAGAAGCGAAAAGGTGTCAACACCTGCATTATTGCCTCCTTTGATAGATCAGAACAGCATTCATGATACCAGAAACACTTAAACCATCAAATACCAGCATTTAATGTATTTTTTTAGAAAATATTCAAACAATACAAGTCCATTTTCTGGGCTGACATGCAAACTCATGCTTTAATTCAGCTTACCAGCAACTAATAGGATTACAAGAGTTGTATCCCAGCCATCTAGTCAATATCTAAAGCAAACCAGATTAACTGTGGCAGAAGTCTCCCTTTGAGAGACTCCAGGGTGAGGATTTTATGGCTACCTTACTAACTCCTGAAAAATAGGAGCTCACAATGGCGAACACTGACTCTCAGACCTTAGCTACAAAGGCTCCTGAAGGTGCCGTTAATCTACATTGTCCCTTGGCTTGAACCCTCTTTAGAGATCTGAAAATTCCAGACAAATGCATGATGACAGATGGGCAACTCACTAGAAAAGCAGTCAGAACATACTGGCCTTCTGAACATGGGCACATCTGCCTCCCTCTGATCTTAAGCGGGAAACAGTACAGAAAATACAGTTCTATAAATGGGAAAAGTATGTTATGGAAACAAGTATTATCTGAGCAGGAAAGATCTGGACATAATTAATGGCTTTGTTTAATCAAGTATTAGCATGGCCTGTATCTCAAGAGCCTAGGACAGCAAGCAGCAGACAGTTGTATCAAAACATTGTATTAAGATAAGGAAACCACAAACAAGCCTCAAACGGCAAACATCCTCTACGCACTCATTCTCTAAGCACCTGCAGCTGCTTCCTCACTTCCACAGCTCCAAGAGGGGAAAGGAGGTACAGCTACTAGGCAAGGCTGTTTGAAGAATAATACTGGTGGGCTGAGCAGCATCAACATTGTCTCTTACAAGGAAGGGGCCTTTAACACTCTCATCAGGGTTTGTTTGCTATTCTACAAGACTTGAAGGCAGAACCCAAGACAGAGAGTCCTTAAGTGGAGGCAACAAGAACATCTGAAGAGAACTTTGAGACTGAATATACAGCCATAAATAGCAATATTTTCTTGGCAGAAGGTGAAGCAATCTAGAGATGAAGAATCAAATTCAAATCCTTCGATTGTTACAGCTCCTCCCTTCTCCTCCCAAGAGACAAGCCCCTTTCACAGTGATTTTTATCAAGACCTGTGCAAGCAGCAGTTGGATGCTGGCAGCCCACCAGTGTACAAAGTACAACGACAAAGATTATTAATCCAGTTTTCCCCACTGCAGATCAAGCTGAACATTACAAGTAGCAGCTTCCCTCTCACCCACACTGCACTTTGACTGCCTTACCTTCAGCACGGTGCCAACAAAACAAGACCTTTGCTGTTTTAAGACTGAAGCTTATAATGACAGCATTCTTCAAGCCAAACATTTATACAATGTTTATCACAAAAGACATTGTTTTTATTGATCTGTAATACAGAACAATCAAACAATGGTTTCATAACCACCATTTTTTGGCCAGGGAGATAAAGTTGTTTTTCCAGCTCACTACATTAACACAGACATGAAATTTAATTACAAGCATTTCTTTCCCACACTGAGAGATCAATTTAATTGGATCATTCTAACATGTTTTTTGAAAAGCTCTGCTCAAGTCAGATTTGTACACAAATAAATGAGCAGTAACATCAAACCCAGAAGTGATTTACCAACACTGAGGACCTTTACAAATTAATTCCTTGTGGTCATAGCGGAATTAGTGTTTTAACACTAACACAACATACGCTTACAAATGAAAAATAAACCTCCTTTCAGCAAAAGGTTTCACAGCATGAAATACTGGCCTCCAAATTTAACACTGCATTCCTCCTCACCCAACAGATTTGTTAGGGCAGCTGTATTTTAAGGTATGTTATCAACAGGAAGCTGCTCTTATGCAGATACTTACTCAGGAGCACAACAAACACTCATGAGCAAGATAGTGAGATACTGTCACGAGCCCTCCTTTTGCCACTGCATGGGCTGAGCACATCCCATATCAGACAACTACTCTATTTAATATAAAACAGACCTGTAAAAAGACTGGTCGTTTATAAAAGTTAAATACTATTTTCACATTAGAATATTTGCTGTTTCAAAGAGATGAACCGTAAGTAAACAAACCCAAAATTCAAATCATCACTTATGCAAAAGCTTTTATCTGGAATGTAATTTTGACCCCCAAGCAGTTAAGAAAGGTAAAGAGACTGTAATGAAAGTACTCAAAAGCTACATGTGGCCAACTTTTATAACAAAAGAGATATAAATCATTCATCATCATGAAAAGCTTTAACCTCCTAACTCCTACAAATGGAGCAGATGACTGGATTTTCAAAGGAAATGAGGTTAGCTTTTTTTGTTTTTAAACAGATGTCAACTGCAACACCAGGCACTAGGGAAAAAAAAAAATGTTACTTGGATAACAAAGTTTATACCAAATTTGTACTAAGTGGCAGTGTAAAATTCTCAAGTCACTTTAAAGCTAACAAATTAAAGGCACAGTATTAACAGGTGCTTCTGTAACAGGAAATGAGCAAAGAGGTAAACTTCCTAACAGTGTAGTAAGTTATATATGCAGGATTTCTGGTATAAGAGTCACCAGAGTTGTAACTCAGCCCTTAGTTATCACCTAGTTCCTGTAGCATGAGAACTGGACAGTCAAAGCTTTGCCCTGAAATGTAGTAAGATTAACTCCAACTGAGGAATTATGGAATGACAAAAATTAGTTCCAAGAAGTTTGAGAAAGTTCACATGGACTCAATGGGAAGATAAATGCATTTTGCCTCTTTAATACTAAATTCTTCCAGGGAGTAGTTTCTAAAAAATGGAAAAGACATTAAGTCAAGAAGTCTGAAAAGTGACAGTACATGATTTCTGCATATAAATGGCTAGTAGGTGTCATAAGGATGCATTTGTAGCTCAGAAAAAGTTAGCGTCAGCTTCCAAATTATCTTTGCAGATAGTTACAAATCCAGAATGATTTTAGTTACAGAAATATTAGTTACAAGAGTGCAAAAGGAGTCCCTGCAGAGGAGTATTCCCTTTTAACAGGTACAAATAAGGAAACACCTGCAAAGATTTGTTACTTCAAGGAGACAGACCTGCTATTCTTTGCACAAACTCTGCACAAGAGAGAGACTGCAGGAGACAGAAGTAAATACAGTGCCTTTTGTAGATCTAAGTATTCATGTCTGGTTCCAGTATGATCAGGATGGTACATAAATACTTATTACAGAGGTGCTTTCAGTGGAAGAAGCCCAGTTTCTCCCGCAGCCATTCTTCAGTTAGGTCTTCTGTATTCCTTATTTCAAATACCTAAACGAGATGGCACACATTCTTGAGGTGATGACACTTGACAGGGTTAAGCACACAGTGTAATCAATACCTTTCCACAGAAGTTGTTTGAGCCAGGAAAAAAAACCACAGTAACGAGCCTAAAGCTTTCAGATGTGTTCTTGAAAGGTTTAATATTCTAAAGTAACATCAGTGGGAATACACAAGACTACATGGCAAGGAATGTTACTGAACTTGGACAAGAATCCCATCATTCCTATTTCTAGGCTTCATTCTCCTTTAATGTATGAGAAGAGCACAGGCACCACATTTTAAAGGTAGTCTGAAATGGCACCTGTATCTCAACAGGAAGATTGTCTGGATATAAATTAATTTGTGCCATATTAAGCCCAAAGTTTAGAAATTTTGCTCAGCCCAAGACAGTTATTCCTTCCAGGAACTGAAATAAATCCACAGTATCCAGAAGCACACTGTTTTCCCTTTCAGAAACAAGCCTGGGATACCTCAAAATAGGAAACATGAAAAAAAAAATTGAAACAAAACACTGAAACCCACCAACCCAAAGCTTTGTGGAAGTCTTCAAGAAACCTTTAACATAGCTTTGGAAGAGCAAAACAAGACCAGAGACAGCAGTGTACTCTTGACACTCTATGTGGGGAAGTAACTGGTTTGGGGTTGCTTTCAATGCTCTTGGGAGGGATGAAGGTTAATTCCATACTGCTAGCTTGAGTCTTTGAGATACCCCCGAATGAATCATCTTTTCAGAAGAGCCAAGGAAGTAAATTTCACAAATCTCTAGGCTTTCAAGAGTGTTCTTGAAAAATACAGCCACATCAGCATTGTATTTGTTCACTCCTCTCTAATGGTATGGAGGTGATTTTGTAAAGGCATGCTCAGGCCAACAGAACAGATGAAATTTTGTAAGACTCAAAACAAATTTCTTGGTGGACCTGCTGTTTCCACTGAACTTCCTATTTGTTCCTGGCCTCAGCCATTTCACCATTATACTCCTCCTCAGGAATAATTCAGATTTTATTATCTTCCTCATTTTCCATCTCTGCCAGAGTGGGCTCTGGCCACTGCTTCTTGTATTTAGACAGTGATCCATTACTATCAATACTGGCTTATTTTTAAGTAAAAGAGTAGAGAAAAAAAAAAAAATCAACATTTGGTTAGAACAAATCAGCTTAACAGAAGCCAAGTTAACATTCAAGCCACTGAAAAAAAGAGGACTCAGTTGAAGGCACATGCAGAAATCACACCACAAAGGTCACAGCACAAGCTAAAATGAAACATGGCTCAGTGAGTGGCATGAATAAAGCACGCAACCCAAACTGCAGACAGGCTGTTTCAGCTTCAGGAGGATGATCATGGACCTCTATACCCATTCCCAGGTATTGATTCAAAAGCCTTTCAGGCTGCATTTCTTCCACTTGACAGGTGATAGTAATTTCCATGCAACTTCTTCCCATCAGCTCTTCCTTCTAACTGATTGGAAACTGATTTCTTCCTCACAGAATTCTTATTTTCTATTTAAGGCACTCTCAGGCCTCCAAGACAGTTTCAATAGACCTAAACGCAGATTTCTTGGGGTTGTCTTGATCTTAACTCCTGCTTTCTTCCTGTTTACTCCTGTCAAGCTGAAGTCTAATTTAGAAAAGAGATCCTTTCTTACAGCTAGACAAGGTAGAAGTTCACAGTTCTCTTATTGGCCCAGCATACTTTTTTACTGGGGCATTAAAGTAAACTCAGTCAGGATAAGGAAGACAAAAATGGAACAGTGCTGGTGGGGAATGGTGGAATCATTTCACATTGCATGAAAAACCTGAAGTGACCACTGACTATTTAACTTTCATGGTTTAAATTACAGCTTTAATAAATATAGGTGCCAGCTGAGCAGAAGTTCCAAAGATCTCAAGGGTCTCCAAGATGACACTTAAGTGGCTTTTAAAAAAATATAGATATATAGCTAGGCTTAGTGAATGCAGGAATTTCTTCTAAACTCAGTACTAGAGGAAGCACCTAACACATTACTTATTCTGAAGGCTATGCAGCCAAACCAGGCTACACCATGCCATACTAAGAGTTCAGTGTATTCCTCCTATCAATGAATTCATTCCCCAAAGTAAAGACTTCCATTCTACCAATGGATATTTGAGTTTCAAAGAACACTGTTCTCCCTGTCCCTTAAAACTCTAGAAATCCCCATATACTCCTCTCTTCAGTCCTCCTAAACCAGAATCCGTTCACTGGAATTCAAAGTCTCACAATGCTCTTATTGCAATAGATTCAAGCAAGACAAAACAGCTTCTGCAGCCTGCATTAAAGGGGGAAAGTTAGTAATACCTTAGTGAGTTCAGCTGTCTGTACAAGCTTATTCTTGCTTCCAGCATACATCATCTGCTGTTCTGGTTTACATCCTGTAGTTGTGTGGAAAAAACATAAGAGGGTTTGTTCAGTTATTTTGACTGCAACACTTAAAAAATAAAGATTATCTTCTTAAAGAATCCAAACTGAAAGCTGAAGTCTCCATTCAGAAAAACAACCTATTTGTTTATACACATCATCATCCTTGCTCTTACTTTTCTATCTAGTACTGGAAAACCATTTCCAGAAGCAAAAGCTGCACAGGTTGAATTAGTGGTCCTAATGTGCATCTGTATTGCTGCTTAGAGCTAACAAACACTGGAACAGTCAAACTTGACTCAATAGCCAATACAGAAGTGCCTTCTGCCACTACAGCAGCATGCTGACGACTCCACAGGCAATTCTTCACCCTCTTGCTATTTCTGGAAGATTCCCATTTTTTTGCTAGTTACACTTAGCCAGATCTGTATAGTATATGCCTTTGAGCTGGAATCAAACTGAGAACAAACCAAGTCAGCTTGAATTTGCTGTTCTTTCTCCTAACTTCTTCCCAAATACCTCAAGCAAATCGGTAGTTCAGAATATCTCCCTACTCCTTAAACACAAAGTTACTTCACTCACAGTTAACCACTGTTTAAGGTCCTAACTAAGGGTTCTTTGTCTCCAACTCCAGTATCAGTCTAACCACTAACCGGTTTGCAGGATTTCTCAGAAAACCTCAAAGAAAAAAAAAGGTTTTGTTTAGAAGTTTCTAGATATGAGTGTATTTCTAAATCTTGCCAAACAAAGAACATGGTCTCAGCTCTTCTCCTGGGAGGTAAAAGGCTGATGCCTTTGCTATTTCAAGTTTTCTCACAGCTGTTCTAACTCACCAAGTATCAACCTTTCAGAAGAGACCTAACACCCAGAACATCCACACAGAGGTTCTCAGGTTATGACATAAGAATATACTCACTGGTTGCTAAACTCTCACCTAACGTTCGCTCTAAGTAACAAAGGATAAAACAAAGGATCAGTTTATCTTCTTCTAGAGGATAACAAGAATAATCCAGTAATACCAGCAAGCTACCCTAGTACAATTCAGAGCACAGATAGAAGCCACAGCAGCAATTCAGCTCTGTAAGTCCACAGGAAGCTACTGTTCTGTACAAACTTGGGATGATCTAACATTAGTCTTTTCCTTCAACATAGTTTCCTCGCCCAGCACTTTCACCTGCCCACATCCGGGATATGGAGCTCTCTTTTCTTCCTTTTCACCCACAGATATGACAGACCTTTAGACCATCACAGCACTGCTTGCAGGCATCCTCTGTTGCTGACCACTGCAGTGTTGGAAAACCCTCCTCTTGAATCCCACCCTAACTTTTTCCACAGAGTCCTGTTTCTTTCATGGATAGACATAGCTTTCCCTGTCCTTCTCCAAAGGAGAGAAATTTCTTTCTACCTACTAATATCTGAATAGCACAATGGATAGAGGTGAACAAATATCCTCAGGATCAGAGGTGGTATTTTCCATCCCTCTCCTCACTTATTTCCTGAGCCTTCTCTGGTCATATTTTGACCCTTCCCCATGACTTCAGGAAAGGTAACAGGAAACACATTAGGTTAAGCCTACATGAACAGAGACTCCTTTCCTTTAAAGGAAGGTGCTGCTATGAACACTACTGAGACAGCACTTCAGAAAGACACCTTTTGGCCAGCTCTGTAGGAAACAAACACTTCTGTTCAGCCTTCAGGATCTGTGATAGATTATTTGTTTCTAAGTACCCTACATATGAGCCCAAAAGCAGTCAAAACCTTCAGCAACTAAGGGGATCTGGGCAGAAGGAAGAGTTGACACTAGTCATGAGCTGATGGTAAGGATGGGGCTAATACACTACAGGCTCCTCTCTGCCAAACAAGGTCTATGGATAATCCCATAGGTTTAATAGCGCCTTGTGTGCAACAATCTCCTGGGGTGCATTAAGCAGCATGGGACCAGCAGGTAGAAGGAGGCTCTTCACCCTAGTGAGGACACAGCTGGAAGACATTGTCCAGTTCTGGGCTCCCCAGTTCAAGTAGGACAAGGAACTACTGGAGAGAGTCCAGTGGAGGCTACAAAGATGCTGAGGGGTCTGAAGCATCTCTCTGATGATTAAAAGCTGAGAGACCTGAGGCTGTTTAGCTTAGAAAAAAGACTGAGATCTCCTCCAAGCTTATCAGCATCTAAAGGGCAGGGGGCAAAAGGATGGGGCCACACTCTTTTCAGTGGTGCCCAGTGACAGGACATGGGGCAACAAGCACAAACTGGAACCAGGAGGTTCCACCTAAACATGAGGAAAAATTTCTTTGCTGTGAGGATGCCAGAGCACTGGACTGAGAAATTGTGAAGTCTCCTTCTCTGGAGAGATTCCAAAGCCTCCTGGGCAACCTGCTGTGGGTGACCCTGCTTTAGCAGGAGGGCTGGACTAGATATCTCCAGGACCCTTCCAAACCCCACTAGTCTGTGATTCTGTGCTTCCAGCAGTGGCATAAGCAAATCCAGCCTTAAGCATACAAACCACTACCAGAGCATTAAGCAGCCACTTTATCTTCCGTAGCAAAGAACATTTCCATATTTACAACACACAGCAGCTACTATTTACAATGTTCACTCACCAACTGGACTGGAGAAGATAAAGCACAACGGATAAGAAACTCTTCCATCATCATGCTGATACTTGTAACTATACACAATAAATGTTTTATCTGAAGTTAAAGAAATTAAAAAATGAAATGTTTTATTAGGATATAATCCTTCAATTATCAGAATTTGATGCAGGCAAGTAAATTTTGCATTCCAGAAAGTGTTTTAAATTTGGTAGTCTCACTGTCCTCCTGGTTTCACTTCTATATCTGACTTTCAGAACTGACCCCACCTGTCTTTGCCAACAGCTGGGTGTGAGGACTGGCTCTGTATTACTGTTTCACATCAGAGCTGGAAAAAAATAAATCACTGTTTCATCACAAATATTCCTCTCCCAGCTTTGTAACAAGATACTCCACACCCACCAATGTGTTTCTGGCTTCATGAAAGAAATTCTCTCACTACAGACTCAACACTTCTTTGTTCCAGGTGTTTTGCTAAAAGTTTTTGCTAAGACTCCAGCTTTGGAGGCTCCCATTGCACTATGGTCATGAAAGGAAAGATTCAGAATGGCACATGGAATGGTGCTAGCCAGTTCTTGAGGATAATGGAGGCAAATACTTTCTTCACTTGTAATTTAAGCACTCCTCTTATTTCATGTAGTTAAGGATTAATTTATTTGTCACTCTTTTTTGTTTTTTTTTAATACCAGATTCTTCCATAGATCATGTGCCTTCAGCACTCCTAAAAATCACTAACCACAGCAAATTAGCAAAGACCACGTGCTGAGAAAGTACCAAACCAGATCCTGAGTAACAGCAGCGTGTCTTTGCTTTACTTCCCCAAACATAATACAGTCTAAAAGAAAATAAAACCTTGGGAAAGGTTTCAATGTATCAGCCATTGTTTCAATACATGAGAACTGGTCAGTGCATCATGACAACTGACCCCTGGGGGTAAAGTGTCAGTGAAGTTGCTCTACAGGCAACTATTGGTCTAAAAAGGGAAAGTCCATCTCTGAACATTTTGGAACAGCTTCCAGGAGTGAGTAACACCAAATGACAGCAGCATAAGAAGGATATCGAGGTTGTCTCTCAGGCAGCTCATCTTTTAGCTCATCAGGAGAAATACCCTGGTGACATTAAACACAAGCAAACACAAGTTGAACAAATGCTCTTGCACTCACAGGTGATACTATGAAGGCTAAAGCCGAGTAAGAAGGCAGTGAAGCAGCTGTAAGCTAGAGAGAAATCTGCACTTGAACACTCAAATCACTCCAGCAGTTCAGGAAAACTGGTGTGCTAACAGATTTGCATGGCTCAACACAGAACTAATGTTAGCATGAATAATCATCCCTATTTTAGACATAACGAGTTTATAAAACATATTTGGCTCTAGTTGGATATGGGCAGCTATTGTGCTTTTCTAACTCCAGTGCTACACAGAAGTAAGCACACACCAAAGAGCAGCTGTTAAATACAGCTACATAAATGGTGCTTTGGACAAAAATACTTAAAAAATAAAGAAATCAGTCCTTCCTCCTTGAGCTAGCAAAAAAAAAATGAAAGAGAAAGAGGCCCCATTCCAATATTCCATTAACTTCTACATTCTAGGGAATAAGGGCTGCAGCTAATGCTCAAATCCCTGGGAAGGATTTAATTTTGCCCTGTGTACCATTAAGAAATGCTACATGCTGGGCTGACCTTATTATGCCACCTATCAAATTTAGACTCTACAGAGGATTAGAAATCCCAGTTTCTAATTGATGGCAGATCAGATCCAAGTCAAATGTGCAGATCTATGTGGAAACCTCCTTAAAAAGCCAGCAGGTGCCAAAGATGCCTTGTACACAGTTGTAACAGTTTTAAAGTAACTTTTTTGTGTGCAATTAGTCGACTCAAATGCTTCTGCATAGTTCCACTATTAACAGTGCTGTGTTTTACATGCAGTGACCATGCATTTAAATAAGCTCATGACCCAAATTAGAGTAAGAGTTTGATAACAATTTGAAACTAAGGCAGTACCTTAGAGACAACAATACATTGCAGGCTGAAGATACTCTTATTTACAATTCATTTAACAAACCTCATGCTCCTCATCCAGCACCACCAACTGCTTATCCTTGTCGATTTTCACTACAAATCAAAATAAAACATAGATCAATGTTTTTTTAAATCAATTTATACAATGGATACAGGAAGCTTTTTAACATTCCCCCACAAGTGTATTTCTTGTGCTTCCACTCTGCTTTCTTCATGACTTCAGAAACCACTGAAGTCAAGAGAAGTGCATAGTCTAATGCTGTTCAAGATACTCTTCTCTTTCAGAGACAGAAAGATCAAGCTCCTCTGCTTAAATGCTGTAAAATTTACAAACTCAAAATGGCTGTGCCTTATATTTTTTTTTCTCACTTTGAAAAATAGTAGTAGACCGAGGTGCAAGTGAGCATCAACACTAAGAGCTGATGCAATCTCGTATCATAAGAACAGTTGCTCTACTGCTAAAGTTACAGGCAACACTGGAATCACTGAAGTTCATAAAGGAAAAAGCCTCTTGGCTCCCATTTTACCTGTTACAGCAGCAACATCACGTGAAAGGAAAAGAGGGGAAAGGATTTTCTGCAAGGCTTTGCAATTTTGGTCAGACATTTTTAACTTACTTATAATGGCAGCATTGTTGGTTTCTTTGCGAAACCGGAATTTCCTCAGTTTCTCCACCAAGTCTTCAGCAACATCACAAACCACCAGAGATTCACTCTACAAAAAGGAAACAGCAGAGGGGAGGGAAAGATAAATCTTTCTAGTAAAGCAGAAAAAAAATCTTCACATCACGCATATGTGAGCACAAACCCTGCTAAAGTGGAACTATGCTTGACTTGTCCAACGTTTCAGAACACTTGCATAAACCAGAACAACCAGGGATGCAAACACAAGCACACAGCAACACTTAGCTGGTTTCATATCCCTCCTCAAAGCCACACAGTTTGAAACTTTTATTAGCTACTCCTGAAGTGGGATTACTCTCCTAGCTTATCGAAATAGACAAATTTTAAGTTCATTTGCCAAGACAAGTCCTGAACCTTAAGCCCACAGAAGTAGCAGGAAAAGTGGCTAATTTAAGCATTGAATATAGCAGGAGCTACTATTAGTATTTCAGAAGAACACGGATAGTAATTAAAGGTCTCTGTTTGGATTACCCACAAAAAAATTAACTGAACTTTGAGATGTACACACAGAGAAAGGATTTAAGCCCTTTTAATCCAAAATCATACACAGTTTTCCTCCAAGCACTTTTACATCACTAACTCCCAAGTTTTCAGAAGCGTCCAGATAACATATTAGTCATTACACTGCAGCTGGGGAAGGAAATTATTATTTCACAAGCAACCAGGCAGGTTATCTTCTATGACAAGCAATTTTTAAGCTGTACCAAGCCAACCACTGCCATTTCCTGAGCAACATTTCACCCACACCAGCTGCACGCAACAAGACCAAGACAAGTTTCTTAACATCTCCAAGCTTTCCCATATTATTGTATCTATAAATTCCTGAGGCATTGTGTCAAAGCAATTGCATTTCAAGGCTTCTTTTTAAAAATTTCCTCAAATAGATAGGTGAAAGATTACTTATCATAAGGTCTATTACTGAGCTGCTTCACTGAGACAAATCACTGCTTACAAACATGTCTCCTTATGTTCAACAATTGCTTGTGGGCAAGCTTTTCCTCAAAAAGCAGAGGACGGTCTCTCCTTCCCCACTTCCAAAAAAAAAAAATTACCTTTCAAACAACCTATGTTTGTTATTATTCCTAAAAAGACTTCCCCCTCAACCAAATTCTAGCACAAAGTCTTGTGCCTCTGCTTCCTTTGAACAGCGGGAGAGGAAATCATGCTCTGCTGTGACAGAACAGGTCAGGCACTGTGTGTGCAGCCCTCATTATTTTGCTTGCTTCCCCTAAAGATTGTTCTTGGCTCCCTCTGATCCACAAATGTCATTAACACCCACTCTCACTATTTCAGGAGGTCTCTACTGAAACCACCAGGATCCAAGGCTGTATTTCCAAGCTGAAGATAACAGTCTGTATGAAATGCTGTTTTCTGAGGGAAGCATTTCTCCCAGTTCTCTAGACTCTGCACTTTCCTAATGTCCTTCAGCAGACACTGCAGGGTAAGCAGTGCTCCTGTTAATATCTTTGTAGCCACACAAACAAAAGTCCTTAGAAAAAAGCAGAGGGCTGTGTCTGAAAAACACAGGGTGACACCAGATTTACTTAGGCTAAACAAGCTCACTAGTGCTCAGTTTCATAAAAACTAAAGACAGTCAAAGCAAGAGACAGAAGGACTGCACGGGTAGGGGCACACTTGCCAAGCAGCGCGGTGGGGAAGGGTGCTACTGTTGGTTAACCTCAGCTACTAGCATTACACTTCCAAGATTTTCAGCAACCAATTTAGCCACCCGCTGGCAGAGCGGGTCACCACTTCCTTTTGAACAACGGTTTCTTCGCTCTCCCCCCGCAGCCTGCCAGTATCCAGCACAAAACAACCGAGGAAGATCCTTTTGCCGGCGAGGCAGGCGAGCACGGCTCAACACGAAGCTCCACCATGGAACGGCCAAAGGAGCTTCTCCTAGCAGCACTCTCTGAGCAACACTCTCAGACCGAAGGGCACCGGTTAGCCCTGACGTGCCACCCGCCCTAACTCCTCCGAAAGCACCTGCTCTCCCCTCACAACTTCCACCCCAGCCTGGCTGTGCGGGGACGACGGCCTCACACCGCTCTTCCCGCTTCAGCGGGAGACCCCGAAAGGTGTCCGGACCGTCCTCCTGGCCCGGTTAAACTCCCCGAGAGCCCGACTCGGCCCTCAGGCAGCGTAAACTCCCCTCACCATCTTGCGCGCGCCAACAACGGAAGCCGCCGGTCGCTGCCACCCGCCGCCTCCTCCTCTTGACTGGGCTGCGCTCCTCAATGCGCCTGTGCGGCGGAGACTCCGTCTGCCCCCATCCCGCCTCCCCTCTGGCCAATCAGCACCGCTGTCCCAGCCGGACGGGTGGTGTCTCCCGCCTACGGGTAGCGGGAAGGTTCAAGGGGCTGGTCCTAGTTACGGAGCACGGCCCCACGTGCCGCGGCGCCGCAGGAGAAAGAGGGAAGGGGTGCGTACCGCCGCGCCATGCAATTCCCCCCACTCCGGGGCCTCTCACCCTGCTGTGCCCCGCCCCGCTGTCATGGCGACAAGGCACCGCCCCCCCTCCCCCCCCCCCCCCCCCGCGGAGTCATGGCAACGGGCGTGGGGCGGGCTGTGTACAAACGGCAGAGGGAGCTTTCCTTGCCTGAGCTGTGGTGGCTGCGGATGGTGCCTCCGAACTGGGGGATTCTGTTTCTTAGCGGTTGCTGTGCCTCAATAATATTGAATAAAGGTAGTGATACTAAATAGAGCCTTTGTTTGAAGCTTCAGTTTTAGGTGCTTGTTCCTGCAGGTATCTTTCTAAGAACATAGCTGCCAGAATCACAGAGCTCAGCAAGAGATAACAGGACGTTTGGAGTGTTGTTTTTGGGACAGATGGTCCCTAACTAGTAATCAAAGCAAAAGGATTGTGGCCTTTAGCAAGTTAGAACCAGTTTATGCTTTGGCAATTGGCCAATGGATGCAAAGAGCACATGCAGGGCCAAGGTTTACTACAGAACACTGTAAGGAAGACTATAATTTGCCACTAGAGACCAACAGAGAATCAGAGAATTGTTTTGGTTGGAAAAGACCTCTAAGATCATCAAGTCCAACCATCAACCTACGACCACAACGCCCCCTAAACCACATCCCAAAGTTCCATGTCCACACATTTCTTGAACACTTCCAAGGGCAGCAACTCCACCACCTACCTGGGCAGCCTGTTCCAATGCCTGACCACTCTTTCCATAATTTTTTTTTTCCCCCTAATATCCCACCTTAACCTCCCCTGTCAAAATTTCAGGCCAGGAATGGCATAACAGCCCAAACACACACGGGGTGGCTGTTGTGTGGACATTTACACTTGGGACAAACCAAAACTGCACTGTATGCTGCCTCTGCAAGGGAGTTACAACCACAGGGAACTTAGCTGCTTTACTACTCTGTGCAAAGCCCAAATCTAGATCAGGTTTATCAGCAGGCACACAACTATTACCATAAAAAGAAAATAATTACCTAGAAGTCACATAAACTGGACACAATTCTATGATTTTGGACTATAGAACATAATCTGTGTATCCTATGAATTAATGTTAATTAGTTATGGGAAGTTGTATGACTTTTCTAATAAATTATTGAAAATCTACTAAGTATTATTACTCTCTATATAAACTGCTTGACTTTGGGATAAGGGTCACTCAACCTCTGTGAAATTATTCACATGTATGCCCAGCACTGCAATAAAGAATGTCTGCTCCTGATACCCCAAAACCAGTCTCAAAAAGGTTTCAGAATTTTTAGTATCATTAAGGGTGACAGTATTTAAACCCTATTCCACAGAGGATGCTTCTGGTGTCCAGAGCTGCGATAAGGACCCATGGGCATGGTCAGGAGCAGGTCCAGGGTGGGCAACCACAGTTGGATGAGGCCATTAAGACCTACTAGTAACTCTGTAGTCCCCCAGAAAGGGTGCTTTAAGCAGTGTGCAAAATGTTTCACCACACAGTCAAGATACTTGTTGAACACAGGAGGTTCTATGTAAACATAAGGTTAAAATTCTTCACTTTGAGGCTGGCAGAGCACTGGAACAGGCTTCCTAGGGAGGTTGTGGAATCTTCATCTCTGGAAGCACTCAAAATCTGCCTGGATGTGCTCCTGGATGATTTACTCTAGGTGACCCTGCTTTAGCTGAGAATTGGACTCGATGATCTTGAGAGATCTCACCCCTACTAGTCTGTAATTGTGATTCTGAGTGCTAGGTAATAAATCACAAATCAAGTACACCGATCTCTCAAACAGCAACAGTTTATATGCAGTACAACTAACAAGAAATCTATATATGACTCTACATCACATAAATCTGTACACTTGCTCCATCATTTACCTAGTTCATTATACTATTACCTAATTCATTATATTGAGGTGGTCCTACATTTACATTTAAATTTTCCTCCCAGAGGTGTGGGTTTTGCTATTAAAATCACCACAGGTTATGTAAGGGACACCTTTTATTTTGATCTTTGTCCAAGCCTGTCTCTGGTTTATGTAAAAAAGCCATAATGAGTCATTAGCTACAAAGGTTTACAACATTTTAATATCTTGAGACACTGCTCTTAACTACTGTGCCTTGTTTCTGAATATTTTGACCTTGAGGTCATTCTGTCCTTTAGTCTTAGGGGCCTTCTATTGTTCTTCTGGTTTTCTGGTCAGTTCATTATATACACACAGTACTATGACTGTTAAAAAAGCCCCAGCTGGAATGTCTGTCTCATTAAACATCAGAAAATTCAAGCATGAAATAGAAATTAGACTTAGTAAATTCTGCTGCTTGTGGTACTTGTTATGCAAGTTGAGCATAATTCTGGAAAGGAACCAGGATTTGGAGCTCACAAATCAGAAATACGAGCTGTGAGCGCAAGGCAGATGCTTCTCTTCCATAACTGCGGTTGGTGGAGAGCTGCCTTGGTGCTGGAGGAAATATCTGGCCTTTGCTGCTGGGAATTTAAGCTGCACTAACAGAAAAGAAACTGCCTTCTTGGTGACTCTGTGAGAATCAAGAGCATTGTAAAACCATAGAATTGTTTTGGTTGGAAAAGACATCTAGTATCTTTAAATCCAACCATCAACCCAGCACTTCCAAGTTCTTTACTAAACCATGTCACTCAGCACCACATCTACACAGCTTTTGAAGCCCTCCAGGGATGGGGCTTCCCTGGGCAGCCTGTTCTAGGGCTTGACAACCCTTTTGAGAATATTGTTTTTCAAATGTCCAACTTAAACCTCCCCTGGCACAACTTGAGTCTGCTTCCTCTTATCACTTGTTACTAGGGAGAAGAGACCTATTCCCAGCTTATTATAGCCTCAGAAAGAATGAAGGTATAGAGAAAGACTTCCCTTCTCAGATACAACCTCTTGCAAATCATATTCATGACTTTTCAGGAGAGCTTCAGTAAACACCATAAAAGCGTAGGATTACTAAGCAGGTGTTGAAGTGCCTCTTGATCTCTATACGTTCATTAATACAGATATTTCCTTCTTGTGTGTTACTGTGTAGGTAGGTTGTGTATCTATTTCAGTATGCAAAACATATTTGTGTTTAGAACCTCTGTTTAGAAGTCGAGGTCATGGCAGCATCCACAGAACCATCAAAATTACAGAATGGTTTGGGTGCGAAGGGACCTTTAAAGGTCATTTAGTCCAACCCCGCTGCAGTCAGCAGGGACATCTGCAACTAGTACAGGTTGCTCAGAGCCCCACACAGCCCTGATCTGAAACTGTTTCAGGGATGGGGCATCTACCACCTCCCTGGGCAACCAGAGCCTGTGTCACACCACACTCAGTGTAATTTTTTTCCCCGTGTATCTAGTCTGATTCTCCCCCCTTCCAAATAAAACCATCGCCCCTTGTCCTGTCATAACAGGCCCTGCTTATAAGTCTGTCTCCAGCTTGCTGATCAGCCCCTTTAGGTACTGAAATTCCACAAGAAGGTCTCCCTGGAGCTTTCTCTCCTCCAGACTGAACACCCCCAGCTCCCTCAGTCTGGCCTCACAGCAGAGGGGTTCCAGCCCTTGTATCATTGTTGTGGCCTCGTCTGGACCCACTCCAACAGGTCAACAGGTCCATGTCTTTCCTATGCTGAGGAGTCCAGAGCCGGACCAGAACTGCAAGTGGGATCTCGACAGGGTGGAACAGAGGGGCAGAATCTCCTCCCTCCACCTGCTGCCCACACTGCTTTGACTGCAGCCCAGGATACGGCCTGGGTCTGGGCTCTGAGCGCCAGCTCATGTTCAACTTTTCACCCACCAGCACCCCCAAGTCCTTCTCTTCAGGGTCGCTCTCCAGCCTTTCATCACCTGCCTGTGTTAATATCGGAGGCCATTTTCACCTGAGGTCCGTGTCCGAGCGCGGTGCGGACAGCGCGGGGGTGGCTACGGCGGGCAGTGCCGGGCGCGCAGGGAAGGCGGCTGTCGGTCACCTCGGCCTGGCACTGGGCACAGCGGCCTCGCCCATCTGCGGGCAAGCTGCGGGCAAGCTGCGGGCAGTGGCTTCGCTCGGTGCCGCGCATGCGCCCGGCGGCGGGGCCTGTGGCGGGGCGGGCTGCGCGGCCTAACGCTCCCCCGCTGTGGGGCGGCTTGGCTCCATGGCTGCCGTGTTCCTCGTCACGCTCTACGAGTACTTGCCGCTGTTCTACATCACCGTGGTGTTCGTCTGCTTCCTCGTCACCAGCGGCCTGGTGCTGGGCTGGTGAGTGCTGTGGAGGGGCCGACGCCGGCTATGGGAGCAGCCAGCACCTGTCAGTGGAAAGCGGTCTGGGGCTATGGGCTTGGTCTGCGGAGGTCTAACGGTGGAATGAGGTGACAGGGGGGCAGTGGGAGCAGGCATCCCTTGGAGAATGAGCTCTAGGAGTGTGTGGTCGCCCAGGGTTGAGACTGCATCAGGACTGTCAGTGGTGATGGGAGTGTGGGGCCTGGCAGTAGTCAAGGAAGTGGGATTGTGTTGGAAGGAGGGTGAGAAGGGCAAGCACTGGCCACAGGAGATGAGGAACTGCTCCAGGATGAAGGAGAGGCAGGTAAGGAAAGCTACGGAGCAAATAGGGTGGCTGAGAGAGGACCTAAGCCTCAGTGAGAGGGTGGGGGTCAAGGAGGCTGCTCTAAGGGAAAAAATTGGCATTGTTGGATATGGTCATGTTAAATCCTGGTGGAAAATTAGATGGGCAGATATTGAGTAAAGTGCCTGGTGTTAGGCCAGTTAACGGCTGAATCCACAAGGCATGAAGGCAAGAATTGTTACTGTGGTGTGAGACTACCCAGGAGCTCTTATGGGGCACCAGTCTGTTCCACTGCTGAAACTCACAGGAGAAGAGAGCATTTCAGGTGTACCCAACAGGGTACTGGGGCTGGTATGAGGAGAAGCCTTAAACAGCTGATCTGCTAAAGTGTCTAGAGGGGTGATGAGCAGAAGACCTGCTCCTGTTTGTATCTGAGAGGGTTCAGCAAAGGTGTCACTGTCGCCTTTTCAGAAGCAGGTCCCTGAATATCTGTCCATAGCACTGTTCCACCTGTTTTCCTGCCACTCAGGAGCATCTGTAAATGTAAATACTGATACTTGCCAAGTGGAGAGGAACACTGATTAGCAATCAAAATATTTTATATAGAAATTGCGGGTATACCACACTTCTGGATAGGATAGAATAAAATAGAGTTATTGTATGTCCTTCTGTTGGATTAATATCTGTAGTGCTGTGCCTCAGTGTTCTTCATCCCTTGTCTCTCCTTGAATTACAGATGTTTTTGCTGTCACTGTTTTTTGCCTTGGCAGCTTATAAATACTCTGCTTGACTTTTCCTTTGGTGCAAAGTCTTTCTTTTCTTGACACCACTTTGTTAGTTGCCTCTGGCTCAAACATATGCCATCTGTTGCTTTTGGTGTGAATGAAGAATGTCTTTGATCTTTCAGTTATGCTTTCTGGAGAGTTTTTCTTCTTGCTTTGCATTGCCTCCACTAGTGCTGGGTAAGTGGTAGTGAAGGCAGGAATGATCTTTTCATTATCTTTTTCCTGGGTGAAGCTCCACCTCACTAGTTACTTGAAGAGAGAGATAGTAGAAATCCTTTTCATAATTCTGGAGTGTGTCCAGAGAAGGGCAACAAAGCTGATGAAAGATCTAGAGAGTAAGTCTCACAAGGAGTGTCTGAGGGAACTGGGAGTGTTTAATCTGGAAGAGAGAAGGCTGAGGGGAGACCTCATATTATGCTCTAAAACTCCATGAAGGGAGGTTGTAGTGAGGTGGATGTTGGTTTCTTCTCTCTAGTATCAGGTGATAGGATGAGAGGAAGTGGACAGAAATTGTGCCAGGGGAGGTTTAGACTGGATATTAGGAAAAATGTCTTTACTGAAAGAGTGGTCAGGCATTGGAACAGGCTGCCCAGGAAAGTTGTGGAGTCACCATCCCTAGAAGTGTTCAAGAAATGGGTGGGCATGGCACTTTCAGACATGCTTTAATGGCCATGCTAATGTTAAGTCAGTAGTTGGACTTGATGATCTTGGAGATCTTTTGCAAATAGACCAATTCTATGATTCTATTATATTGCCATCCCCCTCTTTTTTCCAGTGTTTTCACTTCAGTCCATTAAAAATAGTATCTTTACAAAAAATTATACTGATTCACCACAGAATGGTGGGGATCGAAAGGGACCTTTGGGGAATATGTAGTCCAGCTTCCCTGATAAAGCAGGATCACCCACAGCACATTGCTCAGGATCACAATGTCCAGGTGGATTTGGAAACTCCAGAGACTTCCCAACCTTTCTGGGTAGAACCTTCTGGGTTCCGATTTGTGCCTGTTGTCCTTTGTCCTGTTGTCACTGGGCACTACATCTACACAGCTTTTGAAGAGACTGGTTCCATCCTCTTGACTCCTAACCTTTAGCTCTTGCTGAGCATTGAGAAGATCCACTCTCAGTCTGTTTTTCTCCAGGCTAAACAGTCCCAGATCTCTCATAATTTCCTCCTCAGAGAGATGCCCAGGTTTGCTCATCATCTTTGTAGCCTCCACTGGATTCTCCCCAGTAGTTCCCTGTCTCTCAGCGTGTATATACCAAACCACTGATCCTTTATCAATTTAATGATTATTTGCTTGCATATAATAAATGCTTTGCAACCCTTTGCTGTGAAATGTCTGAAATAAGTGTGCCAGGAGACTCCTGCATCTGCACACACATCCATCAATGGTTTTTGGAGTACAGAGTGTGCAGGGAACAGTCCAGATGCATTTCATGTCATGATTTTATGTCATGAGTTCTAGGTGGATTTGCACTACATATTATTGCAATTCATGTAAATATATACAAACTCTCCTCAAACTCATTTGTTAAAGGACTGTTGCTTAAGTCAAAGCAGTAGCCAGGAGCTCAGCACATACAGGTGTGTATGTCATCAGATGCTTGGAGATACTTGCTGCCACCTTTGAACTCGTACTGAAGCTGTATGACCAAGAGATTCCAAGCAGCTTCAGTGTGTCTGCAGCCACAGTTACAGTTTAAGTGTTTTTGAACTTACTCATGATGAATAGCTTGGTCCATTATTTGCCACACAGAGTGCTATCTAGTCCAAATCTCCCCTCTTTTAGTTGTTCTTGTCCTATCACAACAGGCCTTGCTAAAATATCTGTCCCCATCTTTCTTATTGGCCCCTTTAAGTACTGAAGGGCAACCAGAAGGTCTCCCTGGAGCCTTCTCTTCTTCAGGCTGAACAACCTCAGTCTCTCAGCCTGTCCTCACAGAGAGGGGATTCAGCCCTCATTTTTGGGGCCTCCTCTGGCCCCTCTCCAACAGTTATATGTCCTTCTTGTGCTATATGGTGTCACATGTACATCATACTTGATAGATTGCTATAATGACATTGTTTCCCCATAATTTTCAGCATCAGTTGTCAGCTTGTTTTATGTATGTGTTCATGATTGTGTCAGGCAGTGTGAAAAACACCAACTGCTTAGGAATGTTAATGTTTTCATTTGCAAATCCATGCACTGAGGAGCATCTCTTTTTATGGCCAGCCCTGGCGCTGCTCAGAGTGTCCAAGCAGGTTATTACAGAGGAAGCTTTCCAGAGCCAGTAGATGCTCTGGGCAGAGTGGTGAAGTGCAGCTTAGATGAGATGAATACAGTCCTGTGCATCATCTTTTAGATGGATATGAATGCTTGTATTAATGGCAGCTGTAGGCTTAGCAGCTGTGGTCCAGACTGCTCTCTACAAAGTTAACTCATTGTCCTGGTTTGTGTTAGAGCAGAACTAATTCTGTTCAGTGATTCGACTTTTCAGGTCAGTCTCTGCTCAGGGATGGCAATATAAAATTAATGGCATGGTTTTTGCAGACAGTGTCTGCTTCTAGCAGTGATGGCGCTGATGTTTGGAGTTAGTACCAAGGATTGGTGCACAGAACAAGGTCACTGCTGAGTCCTGTGTGGTACACTGGGGTGCAGTAAGAGGCAGCACTTGTGAGGAGAGGCAGACTGGACCAGCAAGGGATTCTATTCCGTGTATGTCATAGTATAAAGCTGAGAGATCACTAGGGTCGAGCCTCTTCTTCAATGGTAGATATCCAAGGAGGACTGTGTTTGTTCTGACTTTGATCCTGATCCATGTGCTCCTGAATCTAGTTCCAGAATCCCACTCCTGAATGTGGTTCCCATGTACCACCAAGTCCGGTCTGGAACTTCCCCAATACCTGCCTACAGCATCAGTGGTGACTGTCTTAATTACCATCAGGGGTTGATACTGTTTTTGTATATATTTCATTTAATTGTCATTACTACCATTAAAGCTATTTTAGTTTTCTTTCCCAAGCCATCAGTCTCTCCCTTATTCCAATTTCCTTCCCCTTTGGGAAGGGAGAGGGGTTCAGAGAGAGTATCTGTCACTCATTTAGTGGCCAGCCCAACTGTAACCCTTAACACTTGTGAACAAAACCATTGGAAACTCTCACTTTTTCTGAACTAGCATTGTTCTGAAGAAATTAAATTTCCTCTTATACCAGCTAATGATCTAGGTTGATGGACTGTTAACTCAAAAATTAAAGCCTTTATTCATCCTTCATACACTGAATCCTACTTTCAAATTCACAGAAACACTGCACCTTGTGATTGAACAGTCTTTCTGCCTTCAGCTCCTGCTAAAGCTCTACTAGAATTTATTTTGGGTTTTTTTTTTGGTTTGTTTTGTTTTCCCCATGGCTGCTTTTCAGTGATTATCATGGTGCTTTCAACCAGTGAAGAAAGTTTCCAGAGAATGGGGTTTTTACTTCAGAATCAGCCAGATGGTCCAAAACATCTTTATGTGCAGCTGGAGAGATTAGCTCCATTGAGTTTTGGGTATTGAATAAGGAAAACAGCTGTTGCACCTGGTTTCTTTGTCAGTACCATGCTTAACTGCTGTAGTTTGTTACAGCCCCAGTGAAGCCAGTGTAGCTGGTCTTACTTACATTGGATCGAGATTTGACCCTTCCTGGGCACAAACCAAATATGGCTGAGTGCCTTACATTATATCATTGGAGAAATACAAATCTTTCCATCAAAGTCTAGTGAACCAAAGGAATTTATCAGAGGTGGAGTGATGAGGACGGAGTATTTTCCATCAGCTCAGTCTGTTTCTTCTTCGGTGTGCCTGTGACACTCAGGCACACAAGACATTAAATGTTAAAGGCAAACATTTGTCAGACTGTCAGGAACAGGTTGTTGCTATTGAGAATGGCTTTGAGAATTTTCCTGAAGTAGTTTCCTCAGCTCAAAAATCCCTTTTGACTGATGCTTTTCCCTGTTAATCTTACAAAGAGCACCCCTCTAACACAAATCAATCAAAAGGAGCCTGGTGTCAGTAAAAGCTTTGCTTTTCTTCCTTGCCTGACACACAGGAGTTGGAAAAGATGTTTTAAACCAGGAAAAAGTAGCAGTTAAGCCACAACATTGTCTGTTTGGCTAGGAGCTGTATTGAACACAGAATCACTTTAGCAATTTTCAAACTGATTGCATTGAAGTTGGTAGTGCCCTGGAAAGCTTGAGTTATTGATACAAGATCCATCTTTCTCTAACAGCTGCTATTTTAGTACATTAAATGGAAACAATTGATGCAGGGAAGAGCTGAAGCTTTGTGCCATTCAGACTTTTCCAGCACCCAGTATGCTGATGACTGTATAAACCAGAATTCAAAGCCCTTGAGCAGACCATCACATCAGCAGTACAGGTGGCAGCTACCAAAGCACAAATTCAGGGAAATACAGCCTGAGATAATTAAGAACTGTTTCCTATAGTACATTAACAAAAGACTCCCATAGCCTCTCCCTGCTGCCTTACTAATGAGACAGGATCAAATTAATGCAGCTAAGAAAATCTCTTCAGTCTCCAAAGTAGTTTTCTGATTGCATATCTGGAACAGTGTCTACGTTTAGCCTGTATCTGGGGCTAAACTGTAGCAGTTATGCTATCAATGATTGTTCCCCAACAGGGAAGAGGAATTGGGGAAAATCCACATATTAAAATGAAAACAGATGTCATGAAATAGCCAAGCTGATCCCAATGTCGGTACAAAGTATGTAATGTTATACTCAGCCCAGCAAAACTGCAGCAGTTGCACCAAACAGGAAGGCAGTCCTCAAAAGCAGAAGAAAGAGAAGGAGGAGCCCAAACAGAAGGCTCCCTTCTAGAGCCTCAGCAAATGTCCTCTTTTATACTGAGTGTGATGTTCATGGTCTGGGATACACCTAGAGCCAGCTCCAGTCAGCTGTCCTGGCTGACTCACAGCTTCTAATGGCCTGCAGCCCACGGCAGGCCTTGCATTCTGTCCCAGCAAAACCAGTTTCACTAATAACCTTTTGGTTATTGCACATTACTTCTGTCACCTTAAAAAATGAATCATTTTTAGCCAAGTGTAAAGGGAAGTTTGTGGTAGAGCTTGGTTTTTCTTTCTGATCTTCTGTAACAATTCTTTTAAAAGCCCCAGGCAATAGGAAATCTGATTTTTTTACTTGATGTCAGAAGTCATCCCTAAATACTCTTCCTTGCTTGCTTTGTTTTTAACTTTGATTCATGGGATGTTTAAACTTTTGAACCTTTGCTATGTTACCCTTTTAGTGTCAGAATATCACTTGAGCTTGCATGCTAGCTTTGGCTTTGAAGGGGTTTTAGAGTCTGTGCTTCAATTCAGAATCTTGACTATTTTGCACTTGGTTTCCGGCTCGAAGCAGCCCTTGATTTCATATCAGCATGTTGTGATTGAGGTTTATATGGAAAAACAGGAGCCTGGTCTCCCATAAAACCATCTTGCTGGCTGTAGTTACTGCTAGAAATATCTTAGGGCTGAATGATTGACTCTTCCTTTGGAGCACCCAGTCCATGACAACTGTTCCATCTTTGCAAGCAGTGAGTTTTGGGGGCCCTTAGATGGGATGTGGAAGAATGGCAGCTGGGAGAAAATTCCGGCAAACCCTTTACCACTAGGGGGCATTGACCATTCTCATTAATTTTACTCTCTTTCTGTAAACACAGGAATAAAGTATCCTCCCCTTGAAAGATTTTGTGTATCACTGTGAAGACTCCCACCTTCTGCCACGAAAAGCTGGAGTCAAATTGGCAGGCTGTGTTATGCATGCATCCTAACAGATACTCCGCAAATCCAAGCTAGCTCTATTTGGGGTGTTGCTTGCTTTTTAGAGCTGAAGAAAAAATCAAGTGTGTCAACACTAACACTTAACCTACTTGTTCTTCTTGTCTCATGTCTCATAGGTTTGGTTTGGGTGTTCCTGTTATTCTGAGAAACTCAGAAGAAACAGAATCCAGTGCAAGAGTGTTGAAGAAACGGATGAGACAAGTGAAGAATCCTTTTGGATTAGAAATCCCTTATCCTGCTGCAGCTTCAGTAACAAGTCAGTGCATTTCTGTGTACTTGATTTATATCAGTTTGTGTTCCTGAGCTTAGTACTTTCTGTTTTATTGCTCTCACCCTTTTCCTTTATGAAAATTCCTCGGAACCGTGCTTCCACTCATCATTACAACAGAAACAATTCCTACATAGCTTATAAATGTGGTGGGTTTAAAAGTGAAATATTTGGCTATTTAAGTACAGTTTAATTCTTATTAATAAAACACTTCCTGCTATAACAGATTCTTAAGTATCAAAGTCATTTGCAGTTTACCAGCTACTGTGGGTGTTGTGAATTTCATAGAGTTGTAGACTCTTATGGAATTAATTATAGAATGTATGCTGCCCATTTAGATGTAAGTCCGGATCTCCAGCCATGTTTGGAAGTGCACTGCTTTCCATAAATAAATAGGTAAATAAAAATCTCCCTCTCTTTCCATTGTATGTTTGGATCAGAATTCAAGTAGTCACTAGTATCCTAGAAATCACCCACAGAGGAAGTGAAATTCATGCCCTTCTGCATTGTTTGGGCGTAGTAAGCCAGGCCAAGCATCTTCCACCAGCAGAGATGTGGAGCCTTCCTATGAATGAGAAAAGGGCTGCAGTACTGTTGCGTCTCTCTCAGCATAGGAAATACCCAAACAAAGGCAACAACGTAGCCTTCAATTAACTTGGATTTTTCAAAATGTTTGAGCACTTAAATTCAGTGGGACTTTTCAAGAGTTCTTCTCCTGTAAGTTTTCAGAAGTTAATGGGTCAGGTACTTGATTTTTAGAAAAGAAACGGAGCACATTGATCCTCCTATTACATGATCAAGAGGGCCTGATTCTTTCACAGAATTACAGAAGGATAAGGGTTGGAAGGCACCTCTGGAGATCATCTAGTACAGTCTTCCTGCTTCCACCCACATCAGGCTGCCCAGGATCACTATGTCCAAGCAGGTTTGGAATCTCACCAGAGGAGGAGACTCTACACTCTCTCTCCACAACCATTCCATCCCTCTGACATCCTCACAGGGAGGAAGCTTTTCCTTTATATTTAGGTGGAACCTCCTGTGTCCTAGTTTGTGCCCATTGACCCTTGTCCTGTCACTGGACACCATTGAAAAGAGTCTGGCCCCATCTTCTTGATCCCCACCCTTTAGCTGTTGATAAGCATTGAGAAGATCGCTTCTTAGTCTGCTCTGCTCCGGGCTAAGGAGCTCCATGTCTCTCAGCCTTTTCTCCTCACAGAGATGATCCAGCCCCCTCAGCATCTTCATAGCCTCCACTGGACTCTCACCAGTACTTCACTGTCTCTCTTGAACTGAGAAATGCAGAACTGGACCCAGTATTCCAGCTGTGGGCTCACTAGGGCAGTGTGGAGGGGTAGGAGAACGTCTCTCACTTTGCTGGCCACAGTCTTCTTAATGCACCCCAGGAGATCATTGGCATTCTTGGCTGCAGGAGCACATTGCTGGCTCATGATGAACTGGTGGCCCACCAACACTCCCAAGTTTTTCTCTGTGGAGCAGCTTTCCAGCAGGTCAGCCCCTGACTTGTACTGGTGCTTGGTACTTAGAGATAACATTAAGAGATCAGTAGGCCAGTGATCCAATCAATACCATTATCTAAGAAGGGAATGGTCTTTGGGCTAGGGTTTGTGCCCTTGGGCCTGAGGGACTGTTTAAAATGTTACCAGAAATTAAAGTTTATCCTTCATCAAATGCATGTGCTGCCTTTGTTAGCTTAATTAGCCATTTTATCTCTGTGCACCCACTTCCTCATCTCCATTGACTCTGATAAGCGCTAAGCCTAGTCTGAATTCATAGAAGATTAGATGTTAATAACAAAAACCTGGAATATTGAAGCTGTTTTCTGCTTGTTGCCCGTTAAGAGCCTACACTTAGCAGTTCCAGAATTCTGCACGTGTGTGAGTCACTGATATCCTTTTCTTCTTTCTACAAGAGGGCATAGCACTGAGACCGGATTGCCTGGAAGACTGTCTTCTCACGTGCTACTGGGGCTGCAACATTCAAAAACTCCACGAAGCACTGCAGAAACACATCTACTGCTTCAGGATAAAGACTCCTCAGGCGCTGGAGGATGCTCTGTACAGTGAATACCTCTACCGACAGCAGTACTTGTATCCTTGTTTTCCCCCTTGTTTTGACAAAACATGCAAATTTACTGGCAGGAGGAGTCCTGAGGCTCGTGAGCATTCAGCACTTCTTGGCACCATGTATTTCTCAGCAAATACGATGACAAATATTCTTGATGTAAACGTCATGTTTGTCTACAACTGCAGCCACACTGGTTGTTTCCTTTGACACATGCAAAGCATTAAAAAAAATGACAAGGAGGAAAAATATTGTCAGTTACCAGAAGATGCTCAAGTTGTTGATTTTGGCCCAGTTCCTCGCTCTCAGTATCCATTGGTAGCACTGTTGACATTAGCTGATGAAGAAGACAGAGAAATATATGATATTGTAAGTAATATAGGAATATCTTTTGGGGTGACTGTATTTAAGGTTTGAATGTTCCAGGAGACAGGCTTGAATCAAACAGCTTCTTTTCCCTGTTCCCTGGAATTTCATTCCTAACTTTGATGACTCAAGGGAGTGTGGCAGAAGAGGGAGGATAATTGTTACATGAGAATTACATATGCCATTTGTGATTTTTCACAAAGCTCCTGCCTGCAAAGGTCTCTGTGGTGAGCCCCACGGTGAGATGAGCAAGGATTGTGGTAGGTTACTAAGGTGTTACTCTGATTTTTCTGATCACATACACCTGTTTTGGAGCTCTTGCACTAATATGGCCTTTTGGATTGCTGCTGGCAAGGCAGGAGGAGTTTTTTTTGGTGTCTGACACAGATATTTGAGCTGTTAGCTAACTTGTTAGGAATACAGAAATTACCTTTCTGCACCATGTCCAACTGTAGGTCATTTCCTCTCATCCTATCACTTGTTCACTTGTTACTAGAGGGAAGAGACTGAACCCACCTGACTCCAGTCTCCTTTCAGGGAGCTGTAGAGCGTAAGGAGGTCTCCATTCAGCCTCCTTTTCTTCACATTAAATGGCCCCAGTTCCTTCAGCTGTGCCTCAAAAGAGGTGTGCTTTAGACCTTTCACCAGCTTTGTTGCCTTTCTCTGTTCACATTCCAGCACCTTAATCTCTCTCGTGTAGTGGGGGCCCCAAAACTGAACCTAGTACTCAAAGTGTGGCCTCATCAGTGGTGAGTTCTGGGGCACATTCACTTCACTGGTCCTGCTTGTGAGAGGAACTGGTCATACTCAAAAAGTTGCCCTGGTGTTTGAACAAAACATGGGTGGAGAACATGTGTCATCACTGAGAAAGAGCTCCTGTTAGGTGGGATGAGAGCCAGTGTCCAGCTCTGGTGCCCCCAGCGTTAAGACATTAAACTGCTGGAGTGGGTCCAGAGCAGGGTTTGAGATGTGATCAGAGGGCTGGAGCACCTCCCCTATGGGATATGCTGAGACAGTTGGGGCTGTTCAGCCTGGAGAAGAGAAGGCCATGGGGAGGCCATAGAGCAGCCTTCCAGTACCTGAAGGGGACCTACAAAGAAGCCAGGAAGGGACTTTTTCCAAAGGCTTGTTGTGATAGGATGAGAGGGAATGGACTGAAGCTTGAGCAGGGTAGATTTAAACTGGATATTAGGAAGAAATTCATTAGAGTGAGGGTGGTGAGACATGGGAACAGGTTGCCCAGGGAGGTCGTGGATGCCCCCTCCATGGAGGTGTTCAAGGCCAGATTGGAAGAGGCCTTGAGCAGCCTGGTTTAGTGGAAGCTGTCCCTGCCCATGGAAAAGGAGTTGAGACTAGATGATCTTTAAGATCCCTTCCAACCCAAACCATTCTATGAATCTATGAAACTGTTCACTATAAACCCCTTAGTATCAAAACACAAAACCTGTCATTTACTGGGGATTTCATGACTTTCAGATTCCAAAACAAAGCTAATAGCATTGTGAGGTCAGGTTGGGGTTTTTTGAGGCATTGTGATTTAAAATAAAGGCTTCATTGCCAAAGAATAGTAAATTCAATCAGTGTAAGTACATATGTTATAGGTGCATACATATTCAAACTCTGCATGTAATTAGCCATGTGTGGATTTTGAAGTGCAAGTCTGATTTGCCTTTGAGAATCTTTTTTAAACAGAACAGTTTCATTTCTCTTTTGACAGCTTCTGGGAACTCCAATAATATTGAATTCCACTTTCTTTTTTCCCCTGCTTTTTAGAGGCCATTACGTAATTTGGGCAGAGCAAGGGGTATTAGGCACAGCATGTGAGCTCAGAGTGCTTTTATTGTCAGGAAAATGACTCTCAACTCAGCCCTTGGGGTCCTTTCATGATTCTTGCCAGTGAAATTTGTCTTTTGCCCAGAGTTTACAAGCTGATCAGCCACACTTCTAAATGCTTTTTAGAATCTGAGCACTACAGTCAGTGTGTTTGTGAGGGATGTGGGAGAAAGTAGAGAAGAATTTGCCTTTTCCATGTTCCCCTGTAATTCTGCACTCAAAGTTCAGCTGTTAGGATAATTTATTACATTGAGGACAACCCAGGGTGTGGCTGCAGATGTATGTGGCTTAAGTGCATGTGCTTGCTTGAGGCTCCCTTGCTGCAGGAATCTCCTTGCAGTTTGTCAACTCCTCTCCCTTCTAGGGGTTGCTTATAATGAGTTAGTGGCATGGAAAGAGGCTGTGTAGGATCTACTGCTTCTGGTTGAAATCATTAAACAGGTAGTCTCTCTGAAGCACATCCGTGACTGTGTCAGCAAGCCCTACCTCAGCTGCATAAGCATTCGACGTGCTTTGGTGCCTTCTTGCTTTGGGGCCCAGTTCCTTTAGGTGAGAGCAGTTAGAGCAGGTCCTCACTGTGAGCTGATCATAGAAGTGCTACATGGAGAACCAGGGCAGAAAGCTGAAGTGCTGCAAAGTGCTATCTTGTGCCATGTCCTCTTTTACTTTGTCTAGCCTATTTTATTGATCTGTGCTTGGAGTCAACACTGTTGAGGCCCTCATTGTCTCAGGAGATAAGCAGGTCAGAGGTTGTAACAAAGCACACTATCTTTCAAGCAAACTGCTCTGTATGAATCATAATAAAAAGGAAAGTGATTAAATATAGGGTTGTTTTGTTTTGGTTTTTTGTAGATTGCAATGGTGGCTGTAATTCACATTCCTGATGAGAGCTACAGACTTTCCTGCAGAATATTGTATCAGTATCTGCTTCTAGCTCAAGGTCAATACCATGATCTGAAGGTGAGCCACGTCCTGAGTCTTGTTCCATTTCAGTGACAGTGTTAAGTTTAGTTTGCGTAGGCTTTCGGGAGCCTAAATTAGTATAAGACTCTTATTGTCATGCAAAGAACTGGATGATGGTTAAAATTATTTCATCAGTTCAGCAGTTCCAGCCAAAGTTACTGCACAGAAATATTTTATATGAAAACATTCAAGATTTCCTGGAGAATTTGCTTGATTCCAGCCTAAAGGCCTCAGTGCTGTCCATTTATTCCAGGAGTAGTAAAGCATTAAGTAACTGTTGCATGTCGCCTCTCCACAGAATGTTTGTTAGTCCCTTGCTGGTCCCTCTAAACCAGTAGTATCTCCTATCCTGCTCTTCAAGTGGGAAAGCCTTAGAATAAATTTTTCTTTTTTACTGTAACACATGCACAAAGGTTAGTAACCTGCCTGGCACAGACCATTGTAAGTTAGATCAATGTTCTCATCATTCCATTGCAGTTTCCCTTAGCTATGCCTGTTGTGGGACCATCTTTGTCCTGTGTGTGACAGGCAGTTGATGAAGTGATTCCATGTGATTCACTTATATATTACTGTGATAATAAAAATAACAGATGGTATTAAGCTAAAAATGGGGCCAAATTAATTCTCTTGACTCATTTAGCATCCATTCAGAAATTGGTCCAAAGATACGTTTGTCCTGGCCATTTTTTGCTGACAGTAATTCATCCAGTTAAACTTCCCTGTTGATCCCCTTAGCTTTCTTTTCAGGTATGGTTGCCACTGTCAAAAGCAATGCTCAAATAGTTCTTGAAGGCATAGAAATAACTGGGTGGTGGGATAGGGTGCTCTCTGTGGGCATCTTTGGCTGTTTTTTACTGCTCTAAAGAAGAGATCTAGACTGCTCTAGATGACCCTACTTCAGCAGAGGGATTGTACTAAATGATAGCCACAGGTCCCTTCCAAACCCCACCCTTCTGTGATTGTGATATGAGCATGAGCAGAATGGGTTGAGTGAAGTAGATGTGATGACTTGGTGGATATATTTGTGGTAGGAATCATAGATAGATAAAGGCATCCCCCTAGGCATGGAAAATGATGCACCAGAAATAGACACTTGAGGTACTCAAAACCTGGCCAGTTCTCTTAAGGTTCATGTGTGCACATTAATTGGATTCAGCTAAGATTTGATGACCTATCCTTAATGTTTTCTCAGTGTTTGACATAAATTCATGCTTCTGAAGTACTTTAACTGGATGCCAGGCAACTGTCAGGACTCAGAGAGTCTGGGGCACTATCTGAAACCAGTGAATCTGACCCAGTGGGACTCACATCACACATGTGTGTTCAGGTGTCTGACTTCTAAACATTTATGTGTATTTTAGCAACTCTTCATGTCTGCAAATAGCACTGCACCGTCTCCAAGTGATGCATCCACTGGTGAGAGAAGCACCGAGAGAAACTTGCTAGAAAAGGCTGGACTGTCTGAAGATGAAACAGAGTTGCGTGAAGAAAACAGTAAAGACTGTGTTGTTTGCCAGAATGGTACAGTGAACTGGGTGCTCCTACCTTGCAGGCACACGTGCTTGTGTGATGGCTGCATCAAGTATTTCCAGCAGTGTCCAATGTGCAGGCAGTTTGTTCTAGAATCTTTTCCACTTTGCAGTAAAAAGGAGCAAGATGATGATGAATCAACCCATATCTTGCAAGATGTTCTTCCTGCAAGAGTTTTTTAACAGTGGGGGCAGGAATCCTGGTTTGTGTGCACCACGAGTAAACAGCCTGTTTATGAGAGGATTTGTAGCATTAACTTGTATGGTTTTGCTTTTTATTGTGAGGTAATTTTCAGCTTCCTTATTTTTCCTTCACTCCATATGTTGGCAGGAACGCTATGCTTACCCATGCAATGTGGACAGAAGAAGTGTGTAGGATGGCTTTGAAAGATCTGATTTTATTTATAACTACTAGATTTTTGTGGAGTACTTTTGGAGGCTGTTTTGGTTGACTAAATTTAGTTTTATCAACTATAAAAAGACTAAAACTCAGAAGCAAGGTTGCACACAGCTCATTCTATATTTATTGTATTTAAAATACTGGAGAAATATACCAGTTTAACTTGGTGTAATTTAGCAACATTGCACTTTACAGACTGTATCAGATGAAGGAAAGTAAATATTCTCCCTTGTTAAACCTGTGTATATTTATTTTGTAGATAAAGGCTGGACTGTGGCAGGAGCTGGTAGTTGAAGGCATGATTCAGGACTCTCTGGCTGTTTAGGAAGCAGGGGGTGGGTGTCTGTTTGTGTGTGTGAGGGATCTTAGCCAAGATTTTTGTTGATTATTCTTGGCTTGAACTAAATATTGCTGATACTTTCAAGGCTGAGCCTCTGCTATGTCATCTTCAGACACAGACTTTCAATCTTGTTAGCAATGGCTGTGAGAACTCGTTCTCCATGCAAATGGTAATTAATTACTCCCTAGAGTGGTTACTTGGGCAGTTTTGTGGTGCTATTCTTGTAAAAGCAGCCTGCTTTGGGGAGTTTCCAGCTCTTTTTACTTGCATTGTCAGCTTGGATGCAAAGTTAACCATTTACCTTTTATCAGTAGGCCCAGGGAATTTACTTGTTCAAAGAAAGAAGCTAAAGAATAGCAGAAAAATATTTCTTTTTCCCTCCACTGTTGTATGGCCAGAAAGAATAAAAATGGCTGTTAAGAAGAGAAAGAATTGGTTTGGTTCTTAAGAGCAAGCTGAATTCTCCTCAAGACAGACAGGCTGGGTTTCACATCTGCTCCCGTAAGACAAAAATACAAATGCTCATTAGAACTTGTAGAAAATGGAGAGTAGCTGCTTTCTGTCCTCTTTCTTGTTCCCTTGCAACTTTGTCCTACATCCAGCTCCAGGACAGCTGCTCCGTCTTGGACAGAAAGCCTTGCTCCAGGCTATTCAGCTGCCCTGTCTTGCAGCATTTTGAGGGTGCTGCTGGTGCAAAGTACACTCAAGGTGCTGCATGCCTCCAAAACGATGAAGAAACTTTCCCTGGTCAAAGGGTTATAATCAGTGGTGCAGAGCCTAGTTGGAGGCCTGTAGCTCATGGTGTTCCCTAGGGGTCAGTGCCGTTTACAGTTACGGGCTCCCCAGATCAAGAAACAGGGAACTACTGGAGAGCATCCAACAGAAGCTACAAAAATACTGAAGGGAGTGGATCATCTCTGTGAGGACAAAAGACTGAGAGACCTGGGGCTGTTTAGCCTGGAGAAAAGCAGCTTAAGAGGGGACCTTCTCAATGCTCACCAATATCTAAAGGATAGAAGTAGAGAGGATGGGGCCAGACTCTTCAGTGGTGCCCAGCAATAGGACAAGGAGCAAGCGGCACAAACTGGGACCCAGGTGATTCCATCTGAACAGGAGGAAAAACTTCATTGCTGTGTGGGTGCTGGAGCCCTGGAGCAGGCTGCCCAGGGAGGTTGTGTCTCCTTCCCTGGAGAGATTCCAAACCCACCTGTGCATTGTGATCCTGTGTAACCTGCTGTGGGTGACCCTGCTTTAGCAGAGGGGTTGGACTAGATGATCTTGCAAGGTCCCTTCCAACTCTCCCACCATTCTTTGATTATGTGCAAGGTATTCATCTTTCCATCAGTCAATTTTGTTTGTTTGTTTGTTTTGCCATGACTATGCTTCCAAACTCCTAGCAGTTGCCTCTGAGAAGATTTAGGTGGTAGTGGTGGAAAGAGTAATGCTTATTTATGAAGACAGACAGAAACTGGAGATTGATGGATGAAGCCACAGATTTCCAGCCAGTGATCAGCAGGCTGTTTGTAAGACAATTTATCAGGTGTATGTAAAGTGACCTTCCTTGCCAGAGACAACTTGGGAATTAACTGCCAGCCAGATCAGCCTTCCTTTTGCACTGTATATCAAACAGGAATTAAATACCTAGGTGTCTGTGGGGACTGCTCAGTGCTTGCAGAGACCTTTGGAAGACAGATGATTCTGTGTGGAAATCATCATGACAGAGAATGGTGTGTGCAAGAACAGCCAGAGGAGAGCAGAGAAGAATGTTATAGCAGAAGGAATGAGTGCTGGTGGCAGCAAGGCCATACCTCAGGTAAGAACATTATGCAGATGTGGAGGAATTCAAGTAGCCCCGGAGCTGCCTGAATTAAGAGAGAGTGTAAAGACTCAATATCATAGTGTCTTCACCACTCAGGGTGAATCACAGAGGGCATGATCATAGAATCATTTAGGTTGAAAAAGACTTTCAAGGTCTTTGAGTCCAACCATAAATAGTAAGATAAAGATAACAACTTCTTTTTTTTTTTTTTTCCTTTCTTTTTTCTTTTTTTAATTAAATGCAGTGGAGAAGCTTAGAAAATTCAGAGCAAGAGAATATGTGAATTGCTCTCTAAGCAAAATAAACAGACTTCAGGAAGAAAGCTGGGGAAAAGATGATGTTTGAGAATATGGGACAACATACCCAGAGGTATAACTTAGGCTTTTGTGCACACCTCTGAATGCATGCATCCAGTCCAATGTGTTGCTATGGGTCCCTTGGACATGTGTGTCTTGGTGCTATTGAGAGTGTGAATGTGCAAGAATAAGCATGAAAGAGTGAGTGGGTGAAATCAGACTTAAAAATGATCTTTCCTTTCTGTATGGTCTTGCACTGAGCTTTGCTGGCTTGGTTGCCACATACCTGCTGGAGGTAGTTACTGAGTTTAGCCTCTTTGTGTCACTGGCCTTGTTCTGCTGTTAAAGGGGAGCAGCTGGCATGGTGATGGTGGAAATAATTAATCTTCAGACTTCTCTTCATATCTGCGTGTCACTGTTGTGACATGGAGAGCTGGTGTCAATTATTTTAAGCCCCTGTGGGCTCCTCTGCTGTGGGCTGATGATGGTTCTATGATGATTCTCTCAGAAAGATGAATATGAAGACCCAGAGGGCCTGGGCCACATCAGTAGCTGTTTCCATATGGACATCTTATCATACCAGCATGTGGGATTGTGGCTACACAACTGGTTATTCCAGAGGAGCAGGTTAATGCCATGCTGGTCCTAACCTGCAGTTGGGCACTGCTTGATAGTTAGGAGGGTCTTGATTTGCCCACAAAGATGTTCAAAGAGGTGATGTTTACTGCTTGACCAGACTAGTCCCTGACATTAAATCAATTAACATTTCCCAAGACAATGTGGTTCAAGCTTCTGGGCCTGTTTAATGGCAGGGTGGAATGGTGTTCAAGTCAGTCCCCCAGAGAATTGCCTGGCCTGTCTCATCCTCCAGGCAGTCGATGCCACTATTAAATAATAATGGCAAGCAGGATGTAGCCATGCTGACCTGCCAGGCCAGGTATTTACCACTTAGCCTGTCCCAGCTTTTCATTTGTTTCATGTTCTTTTAATAGTGTTTTCCAGAGATGCTCAGTTGCTTTATTGGATCTAACAGGCTTCCTTGCTGGCCCAAATCAAAGACCTCACTTACAGTTATAAAAAATACAGTTGCTGCCTTATTACATTTGCCCTTCTTCTAAGAAGCCATCTCAAATTATAGATCAGGTGAGGAGTAACAAGATCAGCTCTAAAGCTGCTTTTTGTGTCCCTTGCTTGTCTTAAAACAGGGATTCAAGGCTCCAAGAGAGAAATAAAACCTTCCTCTGACCCACCAAACCACAGAATATACAGAGGCGGTTCTGCTCTATCGCCCTGTTGTAACAGAGGTAATGTAATGTTCCTCTCTCACTTACTATAGATGATGTTTATGGACTTGGTGACATTAGGGAACATTAGGCAGACTTCTGGCAACAAGACCTGCTTCTTTTCAGTAGCATTTGGGTATTACAAATCTGCAATGATTTTTGCTGCAGAAGAGAAGTGGGAGGTACTTCACTGCTTGGGTTTATCAGCTGTAATCAGAGCTGAGGCTTTGAAATGAGTTGATCAAACTAAATGGTTTTATTTTAGGGCTGTCCCAAGGTGTTTTTCCAAATGCCAATTGACTATGATGTGGACATCTTCCTTTTGTAAAGAAAGCTACTGTTAGGTAATAGGTTGGACTTGATGATCTCTGAGGTCTTTTCCAACCTGGTTGATTCTGTGGTTCTGTGATCTGCCTTCCTCCCTACCTGCCCTCTCCAAGCAGAGGACAAACAATGGGAGGACAACAAGTGAGGTCAGTTCATCTTCAAATGGTCTTCATATTCCCATGAGGAATTCAGAATTCCCATAAGGAACTTAGAAAATTGGCTAATGCCCTGACCCCTACTTCTTGTAGGTTAAAGAGGTGCAACGTTCTACTACAGATCCTATAAAGTCTCAGCACTACCACTGAGGATGGCCACTGGTGAGAACCCATGTGCACATTGTGCTCAGTGTTAAGACAACCTTCTGTGTGGGAATCTGATTAAAACAGTTCATTTACTTGCTAACATCAAACTTCAAACCTTAAACATGGTAAAAGGAGACAGGAATCAGGAGCTGAGTTTTTCATGCTAGTTCCTGTATTGGTCAGTCCCTTTGTGCCCCCTTGAAGCACTGTGAGGTCTGGCAGGTGGAAGAGGTCGGGGGTTGATGTGTGTAACTGGGAAATCTTTACAGTAACTGGCCACCAGTCACCATTTGCTCGGTTGTCCTGATACCCAGAACAAACAAGGACTGGCCTCTGTTGCTGCAGCGGATGTACAGCCCCTACAGAGGTTGTCCCTGGTGTCCTGTATGTTTATAGCTAATGTAATTAATGCCAGGAATAGCTGAATTTTATCTGATGCAGCAAAAGTCCTCCTCTGAACTCGGCCTTTAGGGAGGCTCAGTGTTGCCTTGCCGGAGCATGCTGGGCAGGAAGGGCAAAGAACAAAACAGGATCAAGGTTATATTTCAGGAGAACTTTAGCATTCTTAACAATTTAATGCTGTTTTGATGGCACACAGTGGCCTCTTGATGCAAATGCATACCTGAGTACAGCCCTCAGGCCACAACCAAGTGCTCATGCTTCACAGGGTTTCCCCAAAACAGCCAAACCCTGCTCCCTGCCTTGCCTCCACTCTCTAAAGTAGTGCAAGCCACTACCGTGGAATGTCCCTGCTGACTGCAGGGGGGGGTTAGACTAGATGACCTTAAAGGTGCCTTCCAACCCAGTGCATTCTGTGATTCATTCTATGATTCTATGTTTTGCCCAGCTGGTGACCATAGAGGAGCTCAAAGTTTCTGGTGAACAATGCAGAGCCACTTAGGTGGCTCTACACATTGTTTCTGTCTTACTGTTATTCCCTCATACTACGTGTCAGTGATGCAGAGAGGCAGGAGCACATAGTGCAGGGATGGTTATACCTGTAAAAAGGGGCTTCCAGTACTTTGGTTCCATAAATTTGTAGGAATGTGCAAAAAGCACCTTTGTGTGGATGCTGCTGTGACTGAGGTGGGAGAGTTCTTGCTTTAATTGTGCCATCTCATAATGGGAATGATTTAGAATAGTATAACATAGTCTTCAGACTGCATTATGTCTTCAGCTGAATCTGAGGTCCAAAGTTGAGGATTCTTTCTGTTTCTCCAATAGTATTTTGAAGAAGCAGTGACATTATGAATCCAGGCTGAGGTTACTGAGCCTTCACCAGGGTTCAGGGAAACTCAAAGCCTCCTTTTCCTCCTCCCTACACATGCACTCCTCGCAGCCATAGGCTTGATGTTTGCCGTAGTTGTGACATGAGGAGTCAGAACATTTTCATCCTGTCTGTACAGTGTCCAGGTGCTCTTGAGAACTGAGTAAATCCCAGAATTACCTCTGTGAGACCAGCCATAGTTATCTGGACAATTAGTTGCACCTGTGTTTTATATCGTCAGTCTACAGTGTCCTGGTATCATAGAATCAGAATGGTTTTGTTTGGAAAAGACCTTTAAAACCACCATGTCTAAACACTACCTAACTTTACCAAGTCTGGTGCTAAACCATGTCCCTCAGCACCACATCTGTGTGTCTTTTAAACACTTACAAGGATGAGGATTCAACCACCTCTCTGGGCAGCCCGTTCCAGGATTTGAGAAACCTTTCAGTGAAGAAGTTTCTCTAAACCTCCCCTGGTGCAACCTGAGGCCATCTCCTTTCATCCTATCACTTGTGACTTGAGAGAAGATACCAACCCCCATCTGGCTGCAGCCTCCTTTCAGGTAGTTGTAGAGAACCAGAAGGTAGCCCCTCAGCCTCCTTTTCTCTAGACTGAACAATCCCAGTTTCCTCAGTCATTCCACAAGATTTATGCTCTAGACCCTTCATCAGCTTTGTTGCCCTTCTGTGGACACACTCTGAACCTCCTCCTTTTAGTAAAGGCCCCAAAGTTGGACACAATACTCAAGGTGTGGCCTCACCGATACTGACTGCAGGAGGACAATCACTTTTCTGGTCCTACTGGCCACACTATTACTCATCCAGGCCAGGATGCTGATGGTCTTTGTGGCCACTTGGGCACACGCTGGCTGTCAACCAACACCCCCAGGTCCTTTTTTGCTGGGCAGTTTCCAGCCACTCTTGCCCCAAGTGTTCATAGGGTTGTTGTGACCCCAGTTCAGGACCCATTGCTTGGCTTTCTTGGACCTCATCCCACTGGCCTCAACTCATCAATCCAGCCAGTTCAGGTCACTCTGTAGGGGCTTCATATCCTCAACCTGATCAGTAATCACTTCCAGCTTAGTGTTGCCTGCAAACTTGCTGAGGGTGCCCTTGATCTCCTCACCCAGATCATTAATAAAGTTGTTAAAGAAAACAAGCCCCAGTACTGAGCCCTGGGGAACACCACTGGTGACTGGACCAGATTGTGATCAGCAGAAGATTTGTACCTAGAAAGCTTTTCTAGGTTTTAGATGCCTCCTCCAGCTTTTTGTCTTCATTAGATGAGGGGCTTTGATGGTTACTCATATTTTATCCTCTCTCACTGCATAGCCACTTCACATCTAATATTTCTTGGCAGACTCCTGTAGTCAGGGGACTGGTGAGAAGTCTTAATGCATCACTTAGCGCTCTTACAATGCTATTTATTTCAGTGTCTATCAGCTCCTTGTGAGCAATATTTTAACAACCAGGCTAGAGGGAGGTTTGCTAACCTGTGAATTAGTTTGATAGTTGTTCCTCTTCTGTTTTTCCTTTAAACTATGCAGATGCTATTGAGTTTGGAGTCCATGAGACCCTAGAGAACTACCAGGGGTCATCATGTATCCTGCCACCAGAACTAACCTTGAGATCACAGAATGATAGGGGTTGGAAGAGACCCCCTGGAGATCATCTAGTCCTAACTCCACTGCTAGAGCAGGTTCACCTAGAGCAGGATGTACAGGACGGTGTCCAGGCAGGCTTTGAATGACTCCTGAGATGGAGACTCTCTGGGCAGCTTGTTCCAGTGCTCCAGCACCATCAACATGAAGAAGTTCCTCCTCATGTTTAGATAGAACTTCCTATGTTCAAGTTTATGCCTGTTACCTCTTGTTCTGTCACTGGCCACCACTGGAAAGAGTCAGGTCCTATCCTCCTGACACCCACCCTTGAAGTACTTGTACGCACTGATGAGATGCCTCCTCAGACTAGTTCTAGTCCCTGAATCATCTTTGTAGTCCTTTGCTGTACCCTTTCCAGCAGTTCCCTGCCCTTACTGAACTGGGAGCCCAGAAATGGACACAATCATAGAATACCCCAATACAATACTACAGATGAGGCCTCACTAGGACAGAGTAAAGGGGAAGGAGAACCTCCCTCAACCTGCTTGTCACATTCTCCTTGATGCATCCCAGGACTCCATTGGTCTTCTTGGCCACTGTGCTGGCTTGAGCTTTACCCATAGTATAAAAGCCCAAATGGTAACAGGTAGAGATTCCTCCCCCCTCCCTTTCCTGGTAACATAAAAACAAATCAGGTAGGGGAAAGGAGAGGTAAATTCATGAAAAGAAATAGCCTGGAATCGATTTGGAAGTAAAAGAGGTAATTTTTTTAACAAAGTGTGCATATATATAGCAGTAACAGGGGAAGTTACAAAGGTATAGGGTAAGGATAAATAGAAAAATATACAAAACCAAGCCCAGATGGCCTTGTATTGCCTGGATGCAAGTGGATTCAGGTCTTTAGAAAGCATGGATGCAGCTTGGAAAGTAGGTCCCTACCACGTGGTCAGTGCAGGAAAGCAGGAGCGGTAGATGACCTCTCTGGAGGAAGAGTTCAGATGTGTCTCTCCATAAATAGGCTTGCGGGACAAGAAGGGGGAATGGAATAGACCACCTTTGACCCAGGGGGCACCCCTCCTCCTGGGAGAGGGAAAACCAAGTCTCTCTCTCTGCCCACCTGGATCAAGTTTCTTTTGTCCACCTGGGGGCTGGGTTCTTTTTTATTTTTCAGCCCCCATCATCGAGGATGGGTGTAACCCAGCACAGCCACAAGGGCCAAGATGGTCTGTTGCTTCTTGGCTGTCAAATGCAGCACAGACACCATGCACAAAACTGATTGTGGTCTCCCATTCCTTAGGTTCTTTGATTTCATAGGTTTTCCCTGTAGGGAAAGCATTTAGACCACAAACTCAAAATACAGCAACTTGTAGGAAGGCTGAGGTGGGCTGCTGCTGGCTGTAAGGCTGAGGATAATCACCATGAGCAGGAAGCCCCAAGCAGGTCAGGTGCCATGTGTTCTCAGGGCCAAGGTTAGCAGACTCTCTCAATGGTGGCACATTGCATTGATCAAAGTAAGAACCAGGCAGTGATTTATGGTGTGCGACAGCCTGAAAAGCAGTGTTCTTCACCAGGTGCTGCCATGCATGGAGACAAGAGTGATAACCCAGCTGCTGCCTTTTGTCTGAATATCAGCTTCCTCCTGGGTGGTCACTACCAAACCCTGGCTGGAGCAGCTGCAGCATCATCCAAACCTTCCTCTTCTGGGACAGCTTGAACAACACAAGAAGTCACCTTTACATCTTACTATAGGACCAAAAGAAAGATGTTTGCCAAGACCTGGTGGATTCACTTTTAAGCACAGCTTTAGCTGTCCCAGTCTTTCAATCTTTTAAGTATCTTCCCAGAAATGAGACATGAAAATGTGTAACTAAATCTGCCAGCTCTCAGTTTTGCCTTTCAGCACCAGCTTCTGAATGAAGAAGTCTCCACCAAGTCCAACAGCTCCATCATTAACAAATCATTGTAGTTTCTCCCGTTCTGACAATATAAAGGACTCTTGACCCTGTGACATACCTTGTCATTTGTATCCTTCATTTTAGCAATCTCTACCTTGGTGTTGCCATGATCTGACTGTTGAATCTACTTGCAGTAACCCATTAGACACTTACTTCATAGCACCTCACGGACTCTGAAATTTCCAGGCTTAGCAGGGTTGTACCATCAGCAGTGTTTCATTCTGTTTGGTTTGACAGGCAAGGTAGCAATGTGCAGGTTTCTCTGCACTTTGGCCTGCTCCTGCAACTAGGTGAAACCTCAGCAATGCTGGGCTCTACTATCCCACTCTGAATATATCTGCTGTAGCTGACTGGAATAGGTGGACCTCCATTAGGCTACATTTTCAGTAGTGTCCTTAAACATTCCTGGTTGCTGCACATAGTTTATCCTCTGAGGAGTCGCATGAAAACAATGTCCTCCAGCACACCCTGTGTTTCCCTTGTCCTGCACTGTCTGAAGGCTACTGAAAGAGGTGGTGCAGGGGAAGTTGGGGGGTGGAGAGATGGCTGGATGCTGGTAGCGGTGGGATCAATAGGTCATTTAATGTCTTATGAATGCTTATCAGTATCTCAAGGATGGATGTCAAGAAGATGGGGCCAGACTCTTTCCAGTGGTGCCCAGGGACAGGACAAGGGGCAGTGGGCACAAACTGGAACCCAGGAAGTTCCACCTAAACATGGGGAAAAATATTCTTTTCTGTGAGGGTGCCAGGTTCCTAGAGTAGGCTGCCCAGAGAGGTTGTGGAGTCTCCTGCTCTGGAGAGATTCCAAACCCACCTGGACATTGTGCTCTTAGGCAACCTGCTCTAGGTGACCCTGCTTTAGCAGCGGGGTTGGATTGGATGATCTTCAGAGATCATCCTAACCCTAACCATTCTGTGACATTGTAAAGCTTTGCCCTGGAGTCAGAAACCAGTTCTAACCACAGCCATCTACACTGGAACATAACCCATGATCTTGTATGTTAACTATGTGGTGGTCTCTGCTGCAGAGCAATCCATACAAGGCAAACCCAAAGACATATCCAGTATTTTTTGATCAAAAGCCATGTGTCTCCAAAGGAGTCCTTTAAGGCACAAGAGTAGGGGTGATTTGCAGTCTTTGGAATGTCTCTTTATTTGGAACAACATAATCCTTTGTAGCACAATTTGGAGGTGGACTTTGGTCCTGCTGCATGACCCTGCCCACACAAATCTGATCTCATAAGGTGTTTTTATCTCCTTTTTCTGTCTCCTCATTTCCATGAGAATCTTAGAATCATAGGATCACAGATTGCACTGGGTTGGAAGGGACCCTCGAAGGTCATCTTGTCCAACCCCTCTGTAGTGAGCAAGGGCATCTCCAACTCCATCAGCTTAGTGTCCTGCCAAGTTTGATCTTGAATGTCTCCAGTGATGGGACCTCCACCAGATGTCTGGGCAACCTTTCTTCTCCTTTTCTTTCCTTCTTTTCCCACCTCTTTCAGAGAAGCTTGTTGATATCCATGAAGACAGAAGGAGCAGCGCTGAGGAATTTTAGCAGAGCTGACAGGGTTCCCCACTCCCCATGCCAGGCTCCTTGGGGAAACGGTGACTGTGTTCTGCTGGGTGGTGGCTGGAGATGAGCTAGAATAGTTGAGTTTGGAATATATGGAGTAGCCTGGTTCATCAGGGAACTGGGGCTGCAATTATCCATTTTGCTGTTAACCCTTCATAGACAGCCTTCATTTATGAAGCTCCCCTGAGGACTCCTGAGAATCAGCCTCCATACCAAGGTGAGCAGGAGCATTCGGGGCAGGCAAGTGGCCTGGGATGGTGAGAGTGCCAAGGGTGGTGTAAAGGGCATGACTGAGACTGAATCTCCTTTGCCAAACCCATCCTACCTACTAAGCATGTGGTGCCCCTCTCCCAGCAGGTCAAGGGAGGTGATCCTGCCCCTCTACTCTACTCTGGTGATACCCCACCTAGAGTACTGTGTCTAGCTCTGGGGTACCCAACAGAAGAAGGACCTAGACCTGTTGGAGCAAGTCAAGAGGAGGCTGCAAAAATGATAGGAGGGCTGGAAGCCCTCTGCTGTGAGGACAGGCTGAGAGAGTTGAAGCTGTTCAGCCTGGAGAAGAGAAGGCTCCAGGAAGAGTTTATAGTGGTGTACCAATATTTGAAGTGGGCTATAGGAAAGATGAGGAGGGACTATCAGGGAGTGTAGGACAAGGGGCGATGGTTTTAAACTGAAAGAGGGGAGAATTAGATTAGATTAGATAGTGGGAAGAAATCATTTACTGTGAGTGTGGTGAGACACTAGAATAGGTTGCCTGGAGAAGATGTGGATGCTCCAACCCTGAAGTGTCCAAGGCCAGGACAGACATATCTTTGAGCAACTTTGTCTAGCTGAACATGTCCATAGCAGGGGGTCTTGGACTAGATGACCTTTAAAGGACTCTTGTAACCCAAACCATTCTGTGATCAGTGTGAGCTGTTTTCCCTTCTGTTTGCCTTTCATGCCTGGACCCCCTGCCATTTTATCAGGTAAGATTGTGAAGATTTTCCTCCACCCCAGCATCCTGGCTATATCTGAAACCTCACCCACCCTGGCAACTCTCCCACTCTCCTTTAAGGAAATTCTCCTTAAATTACCATCGCTCTGTCAGCACCGGGCACGCTTCATTATTAATAATTAAGTAGGAAAACTGCCTCAGTATCAGTGCTGATGACACATGTCTTGAGTTGGAACTGGGCTTCCAAAGAGCACTGCTTGAGAGGGGTAGTTAGGGAAGCAATTTCCTCACTGGTGTGTGCTAATGCACATCTCCAAGCCTGTCTTGAAGCTGCTGGAGCCAGGGAGTCGAGCATCTATGTTGAATGGTGCCTCCGTAGGGATCAGTGTCTTGTTTCATCAGGGCCATCTGCTTCCATCACAGCTTTAGTCAGATTCAAGTCCTACAACAAGCTGCTTTCATTGCTGGCTGCAAATGGTTTAAAAAATGTGATCATTGCAGGTGAACATGACATGAAGGTATGAGATATGGCCATCCAGGGAGTTACCTCACTGGCAGGCACTTAAGGGGTGTTAGTGTGCATGAAGAGGGGCCCAGAGCCACTCAGGAATCTTGCTGCAGACCCATCTGAACTCTAGCATGTGAGCTGGAGCATCTTTTTCATTCTCTTCTTCCTCATCTCCTCTTTGTCACTGATTCTCTGTGCATCGCCAGGCATGAGAGCAGCCTGTGATACATTGGCCGGGGATGCTTTTTTTGAGAGCCATTAGTTAAGTTGATTTATTTTGTTGACTCTGTTTCCCTGGGGTCCCTGTGAGCCAACTCATCAAGTGCACAGGGCAGAGCAGACATCACTGGAGAGGCAGATGCCAGTACACTCCCAGCACAACATGATGCTGTTTGCAGAGATTAAATGGGGTCTTCTCAAAGCAACCCCATAACAGTGGCTAAACAGATTGAATGTGAGCAATGCTTCCCATGCCAGCCAACCAAGGCTGTTGGTCTCTTCTTGCAGGGGCAAGAAGAAAGGGCCTCAAGCTGTACCAGGGGAGGTTTAGGTTGGACATAAGGAAAAAATTCTTCCCAAAAAGGGTTGTGAAGCCCTGTAACAAGCTGCCCATGGAAGGGGTGGAGTCCCCATTTCTGGAAGGATTTAAGATACGTAGATGTGGTGCTAATGGACGTGGTTTAGTGGTGGACTTGGCAGTGTTATGTTAACAGTTGGACTTGATGATCTTAAAGGTCTTTTCTAACCCAAACAATTCCACATTTCTATTCTATAATTCTATTTCCCAGTGTTTTCTCTAGCACCCAGATGCTTCTTTTCCCCTTCAGCTGCATCTATCCCCTGTTGTAGCTCACGCCAGAGGATTAAACACATTCTTCCTCTCAGCCCTTGTCCCCCATTGCCTGGTGATCACTGCCTTCTGCGTCAGGTGAGTCAGTGCATGCTGCTTTTAAGAGGATTTAGGCTGCAACACCTAATTTACTACTACTGAGGCTTAAGGAGGGGTTCTACATCCAGCCTGAGAGCTGGTGGGGTCATGTATTAAGGCTGGGAGATGAGCATTCCACCTTCTGCCCCAGATCAATGTCACCAAAACGTGGTATACATAGAGCCAGGTTAGGTTTTCCAGAATTGTCTTTTCTTCTGCTTTCTTCAGTGCAGAAAAGGTCTCTGTCCTCCTCTCCCAGCCCCAAGTGGGATAGGTCTTGGAAGATCGCTGCTCCTCTCTTGGTGAATTCAGAGAATCATGGAATTGTTTTGGTTGGAAGAGACCTTTAAGATCCTCAAGTCCAACTGTTAACATACCTCTACTAAGTCCATCACTAAACCTTGTCCCTCAGCACCACATTTACACTTCTTCCACTTCTTTTAAATCCCTTCAGGGATGGACACTCCACCACTGCGCTGGGCAGCCTATTCCAGGACTTAACACCCCTTTTGGCAAAGACATTTTTCCTAATGTCCAACCTAAACCTCACCTGGTGCAACTTCAGGCCATTTCCTTTTGTCCTGTCACTTATGCTTTGACAGAAGAGACTAACCCCTGCCTCACTCCAACCTCCTTTCAGGAAGTTAGACTAGACTAGACTAGACTAGACTAGACTAGACTAGAATAGAATAGAATAGAATAGGACAGGACCAGATCATTGCATCCAACCCATCACCCAACACCATCTAATCAACTAAACCATGGCACCAAGCACCTCCAGTGATGGTGACTCCACCACCTCCCTGGGCAGCCCATTCCAATGGCAAATCACTCTTTCTGTGAAGAATTTCTTCCTAACATCCAGTCTAAACCTCCCCTGGCAGAGCTTGAGACTGCGTCCTCTTGTTCTGGTGCTGGTTGCCTGGGAGAAGAGACCAACCCCCACCTGGCTACAACCTCCCTTCAGGTAGTTGTAGAGAGCAATAAGGTCTCCCATGAGCCTCCTCCTCTCCAGACTAAGCAGCCCCAGCTCCCTCAGCCTCTCCCTTGTAGAGAGGGAGAAAGGCTCCCCTCAGCCTCCTATCCTCCAGGCTAAACAACCCCATTTCTCTCAGCAGCTCCTCAAGATACTTGTGCTCTAGACCATTCCCCAGTTTTGTTGCCTTTTCTTGGATTCAGACCTGAAGTCATCCTCAAGCCCCAGCCTGGGCACAGGAGCATGGGTATAAATACAATTTTTTATCATCTGCCCCACTCACTTTGGTAATGCAGACCCATATAGGCTTTAGTGTTTACTCTTAATTTTTACTTCCTTGGTATTTCTTTTTTGTGTGCTCATTTTCAGCAGAGCTTAGTTGTACGAATGACTCCAGCTCCACTTCACCACCCAAGGTGAGGAAAACACTAACATGCCAGTGACCATTTCCCACACTTTGTTGCAGAACAAACTGAAGAGACGTTGTGTTTAATTACCTCGGCCTGCCTACCATGGTATTTTCATTAATACTTGGGTTTAATGAGCTAGGAAATCTGGGCCGCTGTGTGCTGGTGGAGAAATCTCATCCCTCCTTCAGCAAAATATGTTAGCCGAGAGCTTCCACCGAGATGAGCAACTGCTTCCTTTGAACTCAGGAACCATCAAGATTAACTAATTTGCCGAGACCACCTGCTTGGCTAATACTCCCAGGGGCCTCTTGTTTTCTCTCTGAAGTGGTAAACAGAAACCTAGATGGTGCCTATGTGCTTCTGTGCTGAGCAGTGGAGGTCAGCTAGACCACACCATCAGCTCTGCGCTGACCAAGGAATGGGGCATGGGCAATGCAAAGCCCCACTACCAACCTCTGCTTTCTGCCCTGGGACTTGCACCCCTGCAGAAATACTCTGTCTGGACCCACGAGGATCCCAAGGTCCCCCAGGAACTGCTATTTAAATAGAATTTTCCTACTTCTCCACTCACTCTGCCCTGTGCTGTTGCAGAGCTGGCTGGGGTGCATCTTCTCCCAGGACAAGCACCTGCATGTTGGATGCTCTGTCTGTGGGGAAGAGTTGACCATGGAGCTGTTAAGGAGTCCTTCATACACGGACAGAGAAGCACAATTCCATCCACAATTAGCCTAAGAAAAGGAAATTTGTTTCCATGCAGCTTGGGGATTCTTCTATTGCACTGACCTACATGAGCACCCACCCCACAGTACATGTAGTGAGGTTTCCTTCATGGATCACAGATATATTTTGTAATTACCATAGAAGCCTCCAAACATCACCGTATCTGCTGTTACATCAGGACCTCACTCTTCCACATCTGCTTCCTGGAAAGTGATAGGTACTGTGGGGTTCCAAAAGGGGACACTATGAGGAATAGGTACTATAGGGTCCTAAGTGGGAAAATGTGGGAAATAGGTCCTGTGGGGTTCCAAGTGGCAGATGATTATTTTGGGTTTATTATCAGATTATCTTGATACCTGCTGGAGCACAGGAGAGACTCTGTAGCTTCAGTCCTTTTATCCTCACATGATGACTTGCTGTGTGCAGGGGGACACGTGTGCATGGCCCTGCAGAGGGCTGCATTTGATGTTTCAGCCCGGAATATTCTTCTGATCACTGCTGTTACCACTTTAGATGTGTGAAATGCAAAGCCTGGGAGGTGTTATGGGCAAAGCCAGCTTGGCAACCCTTAAATTAGCAACGTGCAAGCGCACAGCATTCTGCCTGGAGCTCCTCGTGCCGTTAACACCGACGGTGTAACGAGCCTCGCTCCGCGTTCCTGTGCAAGACGTGCAGATGGTGTATCCTTGCAGCTCCATGGGCTGTCCCTCAGCACACCCGGACAGCAGGAGGACTGTCAGCACCCAAAATGAGGGGAAAGGGGCTCCTTGACTGACCATTTATTGGGATGAAGCTGGAGGATGAGACAGATGGCTGGGGTTTGTTGGCAGGGAACTCTACTCCTGTTTGTTTAATTAGTCACCAGACATACTGAAAGCTAGAGTGTGCTACATGCAACCACGTAAGTGAGATGAGATGGACCATTTGTTCTTGATGTACAGGAGCTGCTGGAAGTGACTTGGTGATCCTCAACCTGCTATTAATGCTCCTGCACACAGCACCAGGCATTCCTGGTCGCTTCAAGCAGTCTTTATCTCCTCACTATACGTTTCCCCCCCCCCCCAAAAGAGATGGATTCAGGCACTTGCATTGCTTTTTAAACCAAAACTTGGAGTTTTCCTTTTTCTAGCACCCACTAGAGCATGCAGCCACTTTTGAGGAGTGGATTCACTGGTGGAGGGGTCCATCTTCACATGTGAGCACATCTCTTACCTCCAAGCTTTCCTGTCTGCAAAGCAATGGGGACTATGAACTGCTGCAAAGGTACCAGTGTCGCTTGCTCCCTGAAGCACCAGCTGTGTGTGGGTCAGACATTTGACACCGTTTTGCTGTGCTCACAAATAAACACGCTTTACACCCTTCATAGAATCACTGACTGGTTTGGGTTGGAAGGGACCTTTAAAGGTCATCTAGTCCAACCCCCCTGCAGTCAGCAGGGACATCTGCAACTAGAGCAGGTAGCTCAGAGCTCCAGACAACCTGACCTGGAATGGTTCCAGGCATGGGACATCTACCACCCCTCTGGGCAAGCTGGGACAGTGTTTAACCACACTGTCAAAAATGTCTTCCTTCCCTCTAGTCTAAATCTCTCTCTTTTACTTTCAGACCATCATGCATTGTCTTATCACAACAGGCCCTGCTAAGAAGTCTGTACCCCTCTTTCCTGTAGCCCCTTTAAGTACTGAAAAGTCACACGAAGCTCTTGCTGGAGGCCTTCTAGCTTCTCCAGGCTGAACAACCCCAACTCTCTTGGCTTGGTCTCATGGCAGAGGGGTTCCAGCTCTTAGACCATTGTTGTGACCTCTGGCTTCACTCCAAGAGGTCCATCTATTTCCTGTGCTGAGGACTCCAGAACTGCACACTGAGGTCCAGCAGAGCAGCAGAATCACCTCCCTCCACCTGCTGTGCACAGGTTTTATACGCTTAGGTCCTGTTCAGTATTTGCCATCTTCTTGCAAACGCTTGTGCTTGGAGGGTTTTGGTCCATATTTTCTTGTCTTGCACATACCTGGGTCAGTCATCCCCTGGACACCTGGATCACTAATCCCTTGGATATCAGGGATCTAGAATCCACAGGGGAGACCAGTATCCTGAAAAATGAGTTCTGCTCCCTAACCGTGGTTAATTCCATCCATCTCCACCGGCCCCTTCCCAAAACCCCAGGACAGCGTTTACACCTCATTCTCCAAGAATTTAAAATCCCTTCAAAAAACGCCCCTTTTTTGCCGGTGCTGCGCCATTCGCCAGACCCAAAAAGTAGCGTTTCCTATCCCCCCCGCCACCCCTGCGACGGTGCCATTACCCTGTAGCCCACTAGATGGTGGTTTCCTCCAGCGGGAAATCCGCAGCTGGAGCCCGGGCGCGGGATGGACTCACACATAGAACAGGGGGAACAGGGCAGTGGGGCCATCTCCAGCCTCCCTATCCCGCAGGGTCCCCCCAAATTGCCAGGGGGAAGTCGTTAGTAGGAGGAGAGATTACAGGGGACCCACACATCGCTGGAGAGGGGGGGGGACTCGCCGCGCGTCCACCCCTTCCCGCGCCCCGCCCTAAGCCCGGCCCCCTTCTGGCTGACGTCACCCCTATGCAAATGAGCGGCATGTGGGGAGCGGGGGCTCGGCGCGCGGCTAAGCTCAGTCTCGCGCCGCCGCCGCTCGCGCCCTGCGGCCCCCCCCCACCCCCCCCTCCTCCTCCCCGCTCCTCATTTTGTCCCCCCCTCCCTCCCTCCCCTGTAACCCCGCGCCATGGCACGGCCCCCACCGGCGCCGCGCCGGCCCCCCCCGCGCCCCGGGGCCCCTACGAGTCAGGTGAGTGGGGTAGGGCCGGGAAGGGAACTTTTTTTTATTGGGCGGGGGGGGAGGTGTGTGTTGGGGCAAAACCTCACTGCTCCCTTTCCTTGCCTCCCCTTCCCCCTTCCTTGCTTCCCCCCTTCCTCTCGTGCCCCCTGAATGGGGGTGCTGTATGCGTGGGGGCGTTGATTTCCACTCCCCCCCTTCCCCCCCCCCTCCCCCCGCTGCGGGTCTGTGTGCATAGGGGGGTTTGCTGAGCTCGGGGTGCTGCGTGCATTACAAGGGTTATTTCCCTACCCCCATATTAGGGTTCTGCTTGCACAGGGGGGTTGCTTATTACTCCCCCATGGGGGTGCTGGGTGTACTGCACAGGGGGGTTGTTACATCCCACGCTATCCCCCGTGCTGCTGGGTGCACCCTGGTGCAGGGTACTGGGTGCAGTGTGAGAGTGGGTGTTTCCCCCACCTCCCCAGTCTCGGGCTTGGCGGGTGGGGGCGGGGGGGTGTCGGAGGGAGATACCGGAGGAGGGGGAGGAAGGCAGCGGAGCTACGGTGCCCAGCCCGCTGCGTGCCAGGGCCGAGGGCGAGCCTTCCTCCTACTCTTCCTCCTTCTTCTCTTCCCACCCCCCTGACACCCCCTTTCTTCTCTTCCAGGTGTGAGGCCCCTGGTGCCCCACCTCCACCGCAGGACGAGGCAGTCCCCGCAGCTCCCCGCAACCTCCTTGCTGGGGGCACCCCCGACGTTGGGGTTTTCCTTATTTTGGGCTTTTTTTAAATAATTTTTTTTGGCCAACACCTCTTCCCCCCTCCCCCCACCAATCCTCCTTTTTCCTTTCCTCCCTCCTGCCTCGCCGTCAGGGAATCCAGCACTGCACAGAAGCCAGAAGAACCCAACCCCAGGCTAAAAGCTGCGTCCAAACCAAAACCCACCCTTTTAATCATAGCGAAGGAGATTTTTTTAGGGGGGGGTTCTTCCTTTTTATTTTTTTTTTCCTCTTTAAATTTTTATTATTAGCATTTTTTAATCCCGCCCCGAATCGCAGGGGAGGAAGCAGAGTTGGGTCAGGGAGGCTTCCCTGGTTATTTATTTTCTACCCCCACCTCCCTCCACCCCAACCCTGCAGAGGTGTCTTCTCCTTGGGGGGCCACCGGCTCACCATGATGTTTCGAGACCAGGTTGGCGTGTTGGCCGGTTGGTTCAAGGGCTGGAACGAGTGTGAGCAGACTGTTGCGCTGCTCTCCCTGCTCAAACGCGTCAGCCGGACCCAGGCTCGCTTCCTCCAGCTCTGCCTGGAGCACTCCTTGGCAGACTGCACCGAGCTCCATATCCTCGAAGGGGAAGCCAACAACCCTGGTGAGTGGTGGCTTTTTGCTGCAAACCTTTTCGAACGACGCTCCAACGAGGGTAAAATATTAAAAAAACCTACCTTAAACCACCCCGAACCGTCCACAAAACCCCCAGGATCAGGGAGCTGGAGCACCTCAGCTCCTCTACACTAACATCTTCTCGCCTCACATTTTATTTTTCAAACGATGGTGGCTTATTTCAGTTAGATTTTCCACAGCAAACTACTCCAGTCTATGGCGTGGTGTAACTACGGTAGCGTGAATGATTGGTGGGGTGGGTTTTTTTTTCTCTCCTCCCCCCCCCCCGCCCCCCCTTCCTTCTTCCATGCAGTTTCCTGTGCAATAAGTAAGTCAGGTCACGTAGAGTCTGGATTTTCTCGGCTTCTTTTGGGCAACGTGGCTTGCTTTGCTTTCTGCAACGTGCAGAAGCCCGGCGCTACCTTAGACAAACTGTTATTTTCTAAAGGGTTGGGCGGCCGAGTTATCCTTTTTTTTTTTATTATTAGTATTATTTTTTTAATCTATAAATGTGGCAATTCCTATTTCATCATTCAGATCCTGTTTGGACACATTTTTTTCTTTCTTTTTTTTTTCCCCCCTTTCCCCTGCGGCTGTGAATACCCCCTTGTGTTTTCGCTGGAGCTCTGAGGAAAATGGGAGCAGGCTGGTTTATGTTACTTGAACATACCGTGGCCGCAGAAAAGTGTGTGTGTGTGGGGGGGGTGGTGGTGGTGGGTTTTGTTGTGGGGTTTTTTTATTCCTTCCTTTTAAATTTGAGGGTGGGGGTGGTGTTTGTTATTTCTGCACTATTCCGAGTTGCTCAACTCCGTAGTAAGTCGATGATAGAGTTGGAGCAGGGTGAAAATGGCACAAGTGAGGTGGTGAGTTTCGCCGCCGCCGCGGGGGAACGTGTTTTGTTTATGGGTGTGTTGTTATGAACACGTATGTTCCTCAAGCATGTGTGTGCAGACTTATACGGGGGTTCCAGCTGTCTTTCAGCAGTGCTTCTGAGATAGGAGTATGGGTAGGGAGGGTCAAATCTGCCTTTTAAGTTGCATAGTTCTGGTTCCTAACACGCTTCCCCCCTCAAAAAAAACCAACCCAAAACAACAAAGAAAAGGCAAAAAAGGGCAAAGTAAAAACTTGCCCCATGGCAGAGAATCTCTTTTGTTTAAAATCTTGGGGAGGGAGGCCCTGGGAGCTGTTGCTTTTTGGGTTGTGCATGTTGAAATGGGGAGCAACCAGATGAATCTCATGATAGGAGGAAATTTTGTGGGGAGGTGGTAGCTGGGTCCCATACAGAACCCCCTAGATCCCATACAGAGTCCTCAAATCCCAACCAGAGCCCCCAGTGTTGGTGGGATGGGAGGAATGCTGGGTCCTTCTCCAGCTGTTCTCCATTAGAGCACCGAGCCGGCAGGATTTGGCAGCTGCCTGTGCTGCCATTTGATGACAAGGTCCAGCTCTATGCCGCCTTCCACCCAGGACGGATTTAAGTCCTTCTGCAGGAAACCAAGCCCGGAGCTGCTCCGGCACGAAGGGATCAAGATCGGGTCTGGCTCCAGGGGCGAGCAAGGCTGGAATTGGCCGTTCCCTTATATAGCTCTCAGGAATGAGAGGGAGGAATGCTGTCGAGTGCGTCTGGGCGCAATGCTGCTGGTTTTATAAACAGCTGAAGGGCTGAACCTCATCCATTTGGGTGGGGAGGCCCCGGGGGGGGGGACACACACACAACGGGGAGGGAGCATGCTCTCAAAACTCAGCTGCTCCAGGATAGATGTTCAGCCTCCTATGCTGGCCTTAGCACAGCCATTCCTGCTGCACATTGCTGCCAACAATATATTTTTAGCTTTTAGTTGTTTATCAGCTTTGTAGGTTTTTGTTCAGGTTGTGGGTAGGGTGGTAGCCATGCCCCCTGTGTTGGTCAGGGGATTGGGGGGGGGTGTGTGTGTGATGTACCTCCTGACCACAGGAAAAAAAGTGAATTATGGAGGAGAAAAAGAGTTTTGAGGTCTTCCCAAATAAAAAGTAATTTGTGGTGGCATTTGCTTGCTGTAAGCCAAGGTGGAAACCAGGGGTTGGACCCTTCCCATCTCTACTCATGCAGGCAATCCCTGCTTGCCCCTGTAATCCCATTGACCTTGCTTGGCATGAGGATTTCTCCTGCAAGTGAAACTTGGCATCCAGCCTTCTACCCGTCCCTTGGTTTGTTTGTGGAGCTGCCTGTGCTTTCCCTGACATTCCTTCCAAAAACAAGCTGTTCCTCCAGGGCGTTTGTACCTCTGATAGCACAACCTGGATGTGCTGAGCTCTTTTTCTTGCCAGCACTCCTCCATACAGCTTTCCCATGGGATGGACATGTTACAGAATCATAGAATCAGTTAGATTGGAAAAGACCTTTAATATTGTTAAGTCTAACCAATAGAACAGGACATGTGATTTTCCAAGCCGTGCGATTTTGTGGTGGAGGAAGGAAGGGTAGCAGATGTTTTTGACCAAGAACTGTTGGGAAATAGCTTTTAGGCTCCAGTGTTAACACTGTTGTCTTCATTAAACCACCTGTAATTTTGGAATTGTTCCTGTTCGTGCCTGTTTCCCAGTCTGCGACTTGCTTGGCAATGGAATCACATCAAGTTCTCCTGTAAAGCAGTGTCATCATCTAACCTTGCATTATTCTTTACTGTTTGAATCTTGGTGTTTGCTTAACTAATTTGGGCTTGATTCCCTCCCACACTGGGGGCTGAGATGGGTCCTGGTATGCTTCCTGGTGTTTGCTGACCTGGAAATAGTGGCTTTCTGCTTGTAGGTGCCCCATTAGCATCCACCTTGATGTTTGGGACATGGCAAGGGGAGTGTACAAGGGACTGTGGGGTAATGGGGGTGCATATCTTAAATGAGATGTAGGAACTGTCTGTAAGATGTGGTGTGGTTACCTTCAATGAAGCGTGGGTGAAATCCACTGTCTGGCAAGGGATGTCACCATGGGTTTAAACAGTACTGGTCTGAGTGTAATGTGCTGGTCGAACGTGCCAGAGCAAGTGTCTGAATTGACCTAAGTGGTGGATCGTCATGAGAGGCGAGTAGCATGGTCAGGACCTGTTGCTTGCCCCAGCCCTGTTAGGAAGGTGGGAAAACTGGAATGTTGCCCCTAGTTCATTGTTGTTAGAAGGCGGTGGCAGCCTTGCTGTATTCCTTGGTGGCTGAACACCGTCTTTGGCATCTAACCAGCAACTGAGATGATCAGGGGCTCCAAAGGAAGACCAGAGCTGAAGCCCTCCTAAGCTGGTGTAGCCTGCAGGTGTGTGGACCAGATATGGAGGAATACTTCTCTCAAGAAAAATGTCCAGGTTGTTTCTTGCCTGGTAGATTCCAAATGAGGTGTCTGCTGTTTGGCAGGTGATATGGGAAAACCTTGAGGAAGAAAAATAACTCTTTTCAAATAGTTAATGGTCATGGAGAAGCACATATGTTTATTTTGAAGGAGTTCTATCTTGTTTTTTTCTGAATGTAAAGGTATTTTTGATAATGACAACCAAGCCATCCTTGTCAGAACTGCATATCTGACATGTCTCTGCTGTATATGACCGTCAAAAAGCTCTGAGGAGCCTCCTGCTTCTGTAGTTCTCTGGATAACTGATCAAGCATGGAGCAGGCAGATATAACCGCATGGGCCTCCTACACTGGTGTCTTGGAGCAGATCAGAGATGTAGTGCCTGCATGTGTTGTGGGATTCAATCTGTACTGTGTTCAGTGGTGTTCCTTGATGATAAAGGTAAATGAGAAGTGAGAAGCAAACACAGAAGGAAATCTTCATTAGTTTCTTCATTAGGAGAAGCATACGGCTTGTGTGTGGGTGTCCTTCGTGGTAAGCTATGGAGCTTTAATGGTTTAACTGGTGAAGGATGCAAGTTGCTGCTAATTCACTTTGAATTAGCCATTTGGCTTGACCTGTCATGTGTGGAGAAGACTATGGAAACCATACTCTCCATGCACAGAAATAGAAGTTTCAGGTATTGCACAGTGCTATTTAAAAGCCTGCTATAGCTTGCTTCCTTCCTTCCTTTCAGCCTGGCCTGCAGTCCCAGCTGCTCAGAGCTGTCAGGACACGGCGACCTCCTCCAGGCTGTTGGTAAAGGTCAGGCAGGAGCATAATGTCTGCTGTGGTGGGAACAGGACCTGTGCTCCTGCTGTGCACACCACCTGTGGCTGAGACACTGAGAGGTGTTGGGTATGGCCACTCCATGGGGTACAGACCCATAGAATGTAGTCTGTAGGCTTTTGTCATTGAGCATGGCATGTGCTGCTGTTCTCACCTGCTTGGACTTCTGCTCTCTGATGGCCAGAGGTGTGAGTGACAGGACAAGAGATAATGAGCGAAAGCTAGCACATAGGAAGTTCCATATGACATGAGGAACTTTATATTGAGAGTGGATCACTGGAGCAGGCTGCCCAGAGAGGTGGTGGAGTCTCCTCTGGAGAGATTCCAAACCCACCTGGACATTGTGATCCTAGACAACCCGCAGTGGGTGACCCTGCTTTAACAGGCGGGTTGGACTAGACCTCAGGAGGTCTTTTCCAACCTCTGTGATGCTGTGCTGAGTGTTTTTCTTGGATTAATTAGTCCCCCATCCCATCCCACCAGCCCCAGGTTCAGAGCTGCCATGCCTTCCCTGCTCCTGCAGTCTCCGCTGGTTGACAGAGATGCCCAAAAGCTCCTCTGCACCCTCCAGGCATCCTCATCTGCACTGATGAAATGACAGCTTTAAGCTCTTAGTCTTGAAGGACAACAAGCTTTCAGTGCCCTGTGCACAGGACATTGACCGTTTTGCACGTTAAGGCCAAAATCTTTATTTCATTTTGGCAGGCTGTCAAGTATCACAATGAGAGCATCAAAATGACCCAGATTTCTTGTCCTGGGGAGAACTGGCTGGAGAGGAAGAGTCAAGGGTTGTGGAGAGCCATAATGTCTTTATTTAGACCAAATGATGCAGCTAGGAAAAATGGCCAAGCATGAAGGTGCACCAGCTCAAGGGAGGGCTTGTGTGGTTGTGGGTTGTTGGCTTATTTTTGGGGGTGGGGGTGTGTGAGATTTTTATTATTATTTATTTATTTTTATTTATTTTTTCTCCTCTTCTCCCTGACTGTACCATCAGGGCTATTAAAAAGTATTACATGTTCCTCCAGGCTTTGCCTCCAACTTCCTTAGGTCTTTGTGGTTCCAGCTGTATGCCGGGTGCTGCCCACTTTGGCTGCAGACCGTCTCCCAGCTGATCTGGAAGTTCCGACCTCTTTGCGTGCATGTTTTGCATTTCACACCTAGTGACCCTCACTGGTGGAATGTGTCCAGAGAAGGGTAACAAAGTTGGTGAAGGGTCTAGAGAACAAGTCTTAGTAGGGGTGGCTGAGGGAACTGGGGTGGTTTAGTCTGGAGAAGAGGGCACTGATGGGAGACCTTACTGCTTTCTACAGCTCTCTGAAAGGAGGTTGAGTTAGGTGAGGGTTGATCTCTTCTCCTTACTAACAGGTGATAGAATGAGAGGAAAAGGCCTGGAATTGTGCCAGGGGAGGTTTAGGTTGGGTATTAGGAAGAATTTCTTCCATGACAGAGTGGTCAGGCATTGGAACAGGCTGCCCAGGGAGGTAGTGGAGTCACGGTCCCTGGAGGTGTTCAAGGAACGTGTGGGCATGGCATTCTGGGACATGTTATAATGGCCATGGTGGTCTTAGATTTATGGTTGGACTCAAAGGTCTTGGAGGCCTTTTCCAAATAAAACAATCCTATGATTCGAAATCATCCCAGTGCCCAGTTTGGGGATGGTTCCCAGTTGTTCTTTATTTTTCTTGGCTTACCATTGTGTTGCAGTGCTGAGAACTGTTGAGTTGGAAGAGACCTTTGAGATCATCGTGTCTAACCAGTCACCTAGAGTTCACAGTCCCACAACTATTGCTAAAGCACTGCTACTAAGCCACGCCACTCAGCACCACATCCATGTGCCTTTTAAATACCTCCAGGGATGGCAACTCCACCACCTCCCTGGGTGGCCTGTTCCAGTGCTGGATATCCCTCTCAGTGAACAAATTTTTCCTTGTCCAACCTGAACCTCCCCTGACACAACTTGAGGCCCTTGTGGAGGGCACTGTAGGGGCCAAGCAGGTGTCCAGGGAGACGAACAGGGTGAGGAGCTAAACCCTGTATTTGGTGGGAGTGATGGGAAGTTCTAAGTGAAACACTGGGCATTGGCATCACATGGTCTCTGCCTGGAGAGGGGTATGAGCAGCCCTGCCATCTCCACTCATTAAAAATCATGAGCTTGGGACAAGTCTGCTGAGCTTTTGGACAGTAGCTTCTTTGAATCTGCATGTTTGAGCTGCTGCCACGCATTTTGCCCAGGTTTTGTTTGCAAACTTGAGGGTTAGAAGCTGCCTGTGCTGAGGTTTTTTGGAGAATAGCATTGGGAATGGTATAAAGATACAGAGCAGTGTTAGTCAGGGCCTTTGGGCAAGGCTACACACCCAGTATTCTCTTGCAGTTCAAAAGTATTTTTATTTCTGAAGATGCTTCTCAGAGTAGCTGTGGGAAGCTCTGCAGACCAGTGGTTGGCTCACACCAGCTCTGGCTGGAGGCACGGCTTGAAGACACCCCCTTGCTCTTGTGCTGTTGCTGGGACCTGGAGGAGATGCCTTTGGGCTTGTCCTTAACTTTTCTGTATTTTTTTCCTATTTGCTTAAAAGTGCCTTTGCTTGAGGTTCTTGGCATGTGGCCCTTGCGATTGGAGAAGGAAGGAGAAGCTCCTTGTAGCTTGCTCCCTTTGTCAGTGTGAATGATGAGGTCTCCTCCACAGGACAGAGCTAGTGAGGGCCAGGTCATTTGGCTGGCTGGTGTGTCTCTTCTAGGGCTTGCTGGGGAAACTTATTTTAGGTAGCAATGCTTGAAGCAAGTGGGGAAACTATGAGACCAGCCTGGGTAGCTGCCTGGAGCATTGTGTGGTGCAAGCAGTTCTGCCCATGGGTGGGCTGCTGTCTTCCAAAGAGACTTTGTAATGTCCTTTCAAGCATTTCTTGTGCCAGACATCAGGATTCCTTTCTCCAGGGACTGCTGTTGGGAAGCATCCTGCTGTTGAAGTGCATGCAGAAGATGCAGATAAGCATTTTGTGCATCATCGCCGATCTAAGCTGGAGATCTGTGCCAGGACCAGCTTGTTGTCCCTTGGTTTCTGTTCAAATGCCACCCTTCTGTGCAGACTTCATATCTTTGAGCTTGGAAAAGTGGCTGAGATTAAGTTTGACCTTACAGCAGTAGGTGCAGGGAGGCTGCATACATTGAGGGCAGGAACTGCATGGGGCATCACTGATGGCGTATGGCCGGCTTCAACCCGTCAAGGTACGGATTGATGGGAGAGGTCAAGGAGAGCTTTAGATCAGCAGTTGAATAAGAACCAACTGTGGAGCCATCAATTAAAATAATCTAATTTACAAATACACTTATCTTCAAATGAGATTAAATGGATGGATGGGGAAAGTGCTCTGCTTGTAGCTCAGGCTGTTGCTAGTGGATGATCATCTGTGCAGTTGCGTCCTATAACATATTAGACTTCGGCTCCCACTCAAAGCTATGTGCTCATCTCACCATCTCGTTTTACACATTTGCATTTGGGCCAGTTGCTTTGAAAGTGCTTGCAGCTCTGCTCAGCCAGAGTTTCTTTGAAGCAGTTGGTGAAGGTTTCTGTGGACCTGGTGGATCATGGTGCAAATTTCTGTCTTCCCACAATTTTTGAAGCCTTTTTTTCTCTATCATTTTCCATGAGCAAAACACCTTAATTTAATCTCTGGCCAATGAAAGCAATATTTTTTTTTTTTTACCAAGCTGGAAGCTGTTTGCCATTGGTTTGTGTAACTGAAATAGTAATTAGTGTGAACACTTGCTTTATTTTAAGATGCATTCGTCAGTGCTTTAGCTCTCCAGCTTCGTGCTTGTGTCTAATGTTACCACAGAGAACTGTTTGGAGAAAGGGCACCCCTTGCACAACTACTGCACCCAAACCCTGGGGGGCAGAGCTGATAGCTCCTAAGGGTTGGATTTTTGCCAGAGTGTGGTGAAGCTGGTGTGCTAAAGTGGCTGTTGGGCTGGGTTTTAGGGTTCCCACCCGATTACATCAGTTTTCTCCCCACTTGCATGGTGCTGAGTGTAGAAGCCCATAGCAAAGCACAAGTCATCGTCTTTGAAACCCTTTCTATCTGCAGAAACCCAGGAGTGAGGCTTGGCACCAAGGGTTGCAGCTGGAATGAACCTTTACATGAATCTAAATGGCCTCAAGTTGTGACAGAGGAGGTTTAGGCAGACATTAGGAAAAACTGCTCTACCTAAAAGGTTGTCAAGGCCTGGAACATGCTGCCCAGAGAAGTGGTGGAGCCCCTATGCCTGGAGGACTTTAAAACCTGTGTGAATGTGGTGCTGAGGGATGTGGTTTAGTGCTGCGTTAACAGTTGGACTTGTTGATCTTAAAGGTCTCCTCCAACCAAAATGACTCAATGAAGCATGTGTGCTCTCACACATACTTCTGAGTTGTGGTCGTGCCCTTTGTGTTTTCTTTCTATTTCCACTGAATAAACTAGAGCTTTACTTTCTTTCTTGATCATGCAAGAGCTACTAAGGCATCCAGAAGATGCTATAAGAGGCTGTGGGCTCTGATGCAGTAGATCCATGGGCTTGAATGCTCGCTGCTTTTCTCTGAAGCACTGACTTGTTTATCTTTGCAGTCCTAAGAAGGAGACCCAGTGATTTGCAGAGGCCACTGTTGAGCATGAGTTTGGCTATGGCAAACAGCCAAGCTGGTGGCTTTCCATCTTGGCCCTAGTAATGACAAATAAAGTTGAGGTTGGAGTGAGCAGATCCGTTCCCGACTTTCCGCTTCCTCTTCCGTAGCAGATGCCTGAAGTGGAGGGGCGGGATCTCATCAAAACAAGGTTGGGATTGTTTCTGTGCTGGAGAACATGATGCTGGCTTTGGTTTGGAGGGGGTTTTAAGGGCCGAGGGAGTTGTTTCTCTTATAAGGGGATTGTGAGCTGGGTTTCCTCTCCTGGAGCTTGGGATGATACCCACGGTGTGATAATTATGCTATTCTTCTGTGCAGTCTTCTCTGATTCCAGTGATGAATAGAAAATGAGCCTGGTTGGAACAGGGGGGGGAGCAGCTCTGAAGGCAAGAAACCCAGTCATGCTTTATACCTGGCTGCATGAGGCAAATGCATGGGCTTTTACTAGGCTTTCCATGGAGGGGGCAAACACATCTGTCTAAGGCAAGAGGAGATGTAAGCAAAGGATTGTCAGCATGGCCTCACCAGGTGGTAAAACACTGTCCCAGATTGCCTGGAGAATTGGTAGATGCCCCATCCCTGGAACCATTCCAAGTTAGGTTGGACTGGGCTCTGAGCAACCTGCTCTAGTTGAAGATGTCCCTGCTTGCTGCAAGGAGATCGTACTAGACGGCCTTCAAAGTTCTCTTCCAACTCAAATCAGTCTGTGATTGTATGCCTGGTCCACAGCTTGCAGTTTGATTTGTGTATTTGCATGTCCATGGCGTGGTCATAGCAAAGATTTTTGGTGAAGGTATCTGAACTGTAGCCTGCTTTTTCTGATGGGGCTCTATCTGAAAATGTGGTATGGCACCTCATCTAAGGCTTCCTGGAGTTGGGGCTCATCCCTGGTGTGACCAAAGGCTCCACTCACTGGTGAAGTCTGTAGAGTTCTGATCTCTGAGTTGAAGCTAGGTGATAACCATGCATTTTGCTACTGCTGAGTGTGGCTACTGTCCTTTGTGGATTCTTCAGGACATTTGCAGTGTTTTAGCTGTAGCACAAACCCTTTTTGTATTACAGGAAAATAATCCTTGGGGCAGAAAAAGACCTTCCTCCTATGCTTGCTACCATGCTTCAACAGACTCACAGTTGTGTTGAGAGTATGGGACTTTCTGTTAGGGAAAATCGGGGATGAATGGTGCTAATGGCTCTGTTGCAACAAGAGCTGAGCCAGCTTCTGCTGCAGGACATCGTATGGCTGGAATGGGGCCAGAGAAGCACCATGAAGATGATCAGAGGCTGGAGCACCTCCTCTGTGGGCAGCAAGATGAGAGAGTTGGGGCTGTTCAGCCTGGACAAGTGAAGGCTTCAGGGAATACCTGAACAGGCCTGCAAGAAAGGAGGGACCTTTTACAAGAGCTTGTAGTAATAGGATGAGAGAGAATGGATTGAAGCTTGAGGAGGGCAGATTTAGACTGGATATTAGAAAGAAATTCTTTAGAGTGAGGGTGGTGAGACATTGGAGCAGGATGCCCAGGGGTTGTGGATGCGTGCTTTGTGGAGGTGTTCAAGGCCAGGTTGGATGAGGCCATAAGCAGCCTGTGGAAGGTGTCCTTTCCCATAGCAAGGGGGCTGGAACTAGATAATTTTTTTAAAGTCCTTTCCAACCCAAACCATTTTATGAATCTATGAAGTCTTCCCTGACATTGACAAGAGCTGGATGTGGCCCAGCAGGCTAAGCTATAATGCCTGAAGATATTTTACTTAAAGTAACACTAATATTGTGAGTGTCATCGGCAGGATCCAGCAGCTCTGTTCCACTCTTGGCTCTCAAGCAAAGCAGCCCTGGAGTAGAAGCACAGGGCACTTTAAAAAGCATTTCTTCTGTTACTGATCCTCACAAGTAATTGGTTCCAGATTGCTCTTTTCTTCTTTCTTTTTTTTTTTTTTTTCCCTTTCTTTTGGACAAAACTCATTTCAGACAAACCACAAACCTGCCTGAATTTTAACCAGTTAGTTCTCCTGCTCCTTGTCCACACTGCTGCCTGGCTGGGGTATGGACAATGTGTGCCGTGTTTGGAGTTTTATTGTTGTTACAAGAAGAAATTGGGTGGATAAATCAAGATTTGACCAGGTTTAACCTGAAACATTTAAAAACTCACTTTCCATGCCACTGCATTATTTTTTTCTCCCCCTCCTTGTTTTCTGTTTGGGGTGTCGTGTGTGTGGTTTGGGGTTTTTTTGGGTTGGTTTGTTTGCTTGATTGTTTGGGTTTGGTTTTGGTCTCCCCCCAAGATAAAACCCTCAACCCACAGATGCGTTCTTCTTGTCCTTGGGTTTCTGTTATTGTCCTCTTCTCTGTGTCTCTGGTCTGCAATGGGAAGTGAAAAAGGAAGAAAATCAGGAGAGAAATGTGGAGGAAAAAGCTCACAACTTCTGTTGTGGAGAAACTTGGCTGATGTGATGTTTACCAGCAGAACACTGTGTTTCTGCAGCAGCTGTGGTCTACATTCAGGTATTTCCCTGGCTTTCAGAGTTCTCCTGTTGGGATATTCCTCTTGTTTCTCACTCAGGAAAAATAAATGTGGTTTTTCTACCTTTTTCTCCCTCTGTTCGCCCGTGTGCTCAAATTGCCCCTGGGGTCAGCTTGGTTCTGAGTAGGGTTTTCTTTAAATCTTACAGTTCCAGGGAAGTGGATTATTAAAAAAAAATAATACAGAGTCACCAGGCTGTTTCCTTCCAGATAATGTGGAGGTAGATGAAATGCTGAGTTAGAACTACCTGAGTGACCTTTTAAGATAAGAAATGTTATTGACTGGTGGTGTTATGTTAAACTGATAAGAATTCTTTTGAAAAGGGGAGGGGGAAAAACCCAACCAACCCTTCGGTAACCATAACAATGTACTTGACAAAGGTGCATAGCTCCTGCCTGACGCTGGTGCTGGGGCCTCTGGGATGGCCCCATGGGGATCTCATCCAGCAGCCCCTTGTGGGAATCTGGGCCACCTCCTTGGAACTTCAGGTTGGTCCTGCTAGGGGTGTTTGAGATTACTTGGCTACTCCTGTTGCTGTCAAGCCCCTGAATTTTCATTACCTCTAGGGAATTTTATCTGGAGAGTTGTGCTGAGGCACAGTCCTGTGCTTGGTGAGTCTAGTGCTGTGGGTTTGGGTGTGGTGGGATGGATGGGTGGATGCTGGGGGAGAAGATGCTAGGAGCAGGAAGGACACTTTTAGGAACCAAATGAGGATAGTTTTGGTGGTCCTTGCTTTTAAGAAATGAGGAACCAGTCAAGGCAGGCTCTTCCTTACCATGCCTTACAAGTCACAGTACAATCTTTGAAGCCTCATTGGGAGCTTCAAAGCTCCAGCAGAGGTGCTGTTGCCTGTTTTGGGTTATTCTATCAGACTTAGGAGTCTGAAGAGAATGCACTTGACTGCCTTCCTTCACCCAGCTGAGCCCTGCTTTGTACATTTGCATGTGGTGCCCCTGGGGACACTGTCAATTTAAATCAGAATTCACACTTCTGCCACGGTCTTGGTTACCTTCTGTTATCAGGGGTTGTCACTGAGGCAATTAGAGCTAAAGAAGACCAACTGTGAGGAATGGATTTTTCTTGCCACCTGCTCTTCTTCCTTCTCCACCCGTCTGCACTTCTATTGCCTGTGTTCCTTTGTATTGCCTGCATGTTGTGGGTTCCCCTGATTGGTGGGAAGCGTGGAGAGCTCATGGCTCTCAGGTGGGGGTGAGCTGAAAGTTGAACAAACAAGAAGCGTCAGTTTGGAAAACATAGAGATCCAGGAGGTCTAAAAGGAGAAGGGATAGGTCTGATGAACCAAAAAATACTTTAATGCTTTAGAATTAGGTCTAGGGGGATAAGAAGATACAATCCATTTGAATACATACCAGCAGAGGACACAAAGGTGTGCACCTCGGTGTGTCTGCTCAGGAAATCAATTACTTACACCTTGGTTAAAAGAGTCATTGCAACAGCATGAATTCTTTTAATGATAGCTCTTAGCACTGTGTAAAGGTGTCTTCTGAGACTGCACAGGCTAACCTTTCATCACGTTATTCTGAAGCAGTCAGTTGGATGCTGAATGCTTTTTGTACTGATGTCAAATCTCGGTCAGCCAGAGAGCCTTTATAAATAAAGGTGTCTGCTTGGATTCAGGCATATGTGGATAATAGCTGCTGTAATTCAGCTGTCCAGCTCTGCTACCCAGCTTTTATAAATGACCAATCAGAGATTCCACTGAGGATGAGTGTTTAAAGGGATGGAGCTGCTAAAAGTGGTCTCCGGACTGAAAAGGATAGCAAGTCTCTATCCCCAGGACAGGTGGTTGGCATTGCCCTCCTTCTGTGCTTTTCCCAGGTTTGTATTTCACACAAAGCAAATACTGCATTAATAAAACTGGTGTGGTTAGATTGAAGGGCTCTGCATTAATTTTTTTTGCAAGCTGCACTCAAATATTTTAAGTTGTCATCTTTTATTTGCCCCCTTCTCTTTGGGAATGGGTAAACACTCGGAGATCTCTCTGGACAAGCCACAGCAGCTGGAGGATACTGGTTTCTCTATGGAGTGAAGGAATTTCATCAGAGGAGCTATTGTTCCACTGTGTTCTCAGCATTTTGGCAACTGTTCTTCAGATTAACCCTACAGAAAGAGGAGGGTGCTCTTTGCTGGCTCTGAAATAATTCCAAAAATGCGGGCAGATGCTTTTGCATTGTTAGAAGTCGATCCTGGTTGGTAGTGGTGTGGGATTAAGGAACGAAGAAGCCCAAGTTCTTTAAATCCCTGTTAAAGCCAAACTGGATGTTAGCATTGATGTTCAGCTGGTTTCTGGTTTTAAAATAGAAATACTATCCCCTACCCAGAACAATTGGTAGTCTTGGTGTGTCTTGCAAAGGGCACGGAGCCTGGCCGAAGCTTTGGACTTGCTCTGATACCTCACAGACTGCAAGATTCAGCTCATTGCTGGCCTAACACCCTTGACTTTTGACAAATTCCCACTCTCTGTGGATTTGATGCTGTTTACATGTTGCCAAAATCAGCCTTTTGGTTGGCACCTGGTTCCTGTGTGCCCAACTCGGTTGTGAGGAACTCCTGTTCCTTTGCAGCTGGTGGCCCAGATCGGGTCCCATGCCACTTCTGTACTCTTCCTAGGAGGGAAAATGCTGCAAGCTGCTGCAGAGCAGGTTTCTTGCTGCATGGGCTCCTGGGACCATTCCAGAAGAGCTGTGGTGTGATGCAGCTGGCACAGCCAGCCTGTGTGTCGAATGAACTCAGAGAGACTATTCACTGGATGGTCCATTTTCCTGTGCACAGGAAAAGGAGGAGAATTTGGTACAAAAGCAAGCATCTCCTGTGCGGAAGGTGCAGCAGGTGAGGAAGGAAACCCTCCTCCAGCTCTGAAATGTGCATGCCTTGGTTACCTGTGTGCAGGACCTTTCTAAAATGTCTTTCTCCATACATTTATTAATTTATTCCCATCCTGCAGCCTGAGCCCTGGCAGAGCTGCTTACATAGCTCTGTAGTCACATGAGGTGTTCCTTAGCCCTTTTATCATTTGCATCCCCTGCAGAAAACATTGCAGCAGAGTGTGCTTTTGCTGGGGTGACTTTTGTGTGCTTACTTGTTTTCTAAAAAACTCCAAAAGGTTGCTGAAGATTTTCCTAGGAGATAATCAGCACTTGTGAGTGGCTTCTTGCAATCCTGGGCTCTTGTCTCCATCCTGCATAGGAAATCACGGCTGTCATGCCACACAGATTCACAGGCCGCATCAGGTTGGAAGGAATCCTCAAAGGTCATCTTGTCCAACCCCCCTGCAGTCAGCAGGGACACCTCCCAACTGGATCAGGCTGCATCACACATATGATGCTTACATGCTGGCTCCTTTTCAGTTTTCCCAAGTACCAGCCAGGCTTGGACCCCTGTGCCAAACTGAAGCGTGAGCAAGTCCCTTCTCAAGGATGGGAATGAAGAGGGATGTAGTCTGCTGAAGTCAGTGATACTTTTAGCTGGATTTAATTCCAGTGGGTGAGTCTGTCTCACCAGTGAAACAGATAAAAGTAGCTTTTTGGGGGTTTGCATGTAATTATCCTGAATTTATCCTGATGAATTTGCGTCCCTGGCACTGGTGGAAAATGGGAACAACCTCCCTAATCCTGCGATTAGACAGCAATCTCCTTGTTCTGGAGAAAATACTTTGTGATATTCACAGAATGCTTTGATTTGGCAGGGACCTTAAAGATCATCTAGTTCCAACTCCCAGCCATGGCCAGGAACACCTTCCACTGGATCAGATTACTCAGATTCGTAGAATTGGAGAATCATTAAGACTGGAAAAAACCTCTAAGATCATCAAGTCCAAAAGAATCCTACGGCAGCTGATCAAGATGTTCTCCAGTTAACAAATAGATGATGGTTTCTCTGGAGAGGCAGAGCTCCTTGCTGCAAAGTTGTCTGGCTGTGAAAACTTGGCACATGCGCCTTTCTGCCCTGGACACACCACTCTTGGGCAGTACAAACTTGGTAGAAATGGAGATGATGTGCAGATGTTGAGCCCTGGGTGTGGAGCTGCAGCTGCCTTTGGTCCTGCTGGCTGGGAGCTGGCTTTGGATTTGCTGGAGAACGCCCAGGGTTTTGAAAGTGTCCACCTTACCTGAGGGCTTTCCTGAGGCAATTGGTGGTTTGTGGTGGATTTTGCTCTTCTGGTTGGTGGCTAGGGAAGTTGGATCGTGAATCTTGTGCTTCAGCTTGGGGTATGAAGATGGCAATGGCTAGTTTACCAGGGCTGATGATGGATAGCAGAGAACTCAGATAGTGGGTTAAGAGTTGGAGAGACAGGTGTAGATCTGCAGGGGTAAGTTTCTGTGCACAGAGGGACAACATGAACTTGCTGTGGACCGGCAACTGCATGGTTAATGCTCAAGTCTGTACCAGCTCATGCTCTTTCACAAGCACAAGGATGCATTGCTCATCCATGACCTGGCATGGTCCTTCACAGGTGATCAGGGGCTAAAATGAGCCTGTGAGCTGTAGCTGAAGGGTGATGCAAGTCCTCACTCACTATGCAGCAACTTCTTCCTTTTCCAGTGTCTGCACAACTGAATTCAGTCCCCAATTCTGCAAAACACAACTAAAGGTTGGGGTTTGTTGTTTGTTTTTTTTCTTTCCCAGTCTGATACATGTATTTCAGTTCAATTTATCCATACAATTACACACTTTGGTTTATTATACATACAGACTGACAATGCATCTGGTAGAGAGGATTAAAACCTAGTAATCTGGCTGTAGAGAAGCACATGATGGTTTAGGATTTCCTTTCTAGGTGTGCAGAGCTCTGTAGCACAAGCCAATATGATCAATGCAGTTTTCACGTGTAGAGCTCATTAAAGCCAGTGTGATTGCTCAAGTAAATGAGAAATGAATGAATTGAAAAGAATAAATTCCTACCACATTAAAGCAGTAGTCATGATTTAAGAGCTTGATTTTTGGTTTGGTTTTTGGTGTGTGTGAACCTGGAGCAATAGGATTGTTTTACCTTGTAAAGGATTTAACAAGTCATTCTAATTTTCTGTTAATGTTGCAGTGCTTCAAAATAATGCAAGGTCAGACCAAGAGTGACTAATTCCGGTTTGAAGGCAGAGGGTAGCCTGTTTCTTAATAGACTTAATTAGTGCAACCATGCTCCCACCTTGAACAGGGAGATGAGACTGCTGGAATCTTGGTAAATATATGTGCTTGGGGATGTAAAAAGAAAATACTGTTTTTAAACACAAGGAGAAGTAGGGACCCTATAAAAAACAAGGCTTGCTTTTCAGTTTTTCTGACCCAAGAGGTCTTGTGGCAGGAGGTCAAGGTGTGGCAATGGTTGCCTTTGCATCTTTCAGATGTATCTGAGTGGGCTGTCTGTTGACTCCTCAGCACTTGGTTCCTTCTGTGGAGTGGCCTTTGAAGACTTTTGAAATCTTCCTGGGCATTGTGTCCTGGATAACCTGCTCTGAGTTGACCCTGCGTTTAGCAGCGGTGTTGGACTAGATGATCTCCAGAAGTCCCTTCCTAACATTACTGTTTGGGGATTCTGTGGTATGCCTGGGTTTATCTGAGACAGGGTGTCTAAGGTGCTGAAAGCTTTTCTCCTGGGATCTGACATGGTCTGGTGCTGCTGCGTGAGCCCAGCCACTCCATCCCAGCCAGACTTTCAGGGGCTATAACCTTGCTACCTTACAAAATTATTTTGTTGCACTTTGAAGACTTGTGAATGAGCTGTATGGATGCTTCATCACGCTGATGTCAAAAAAACCTCCCCAAAACTGGATGTTTCCACATGGTTCTTGGTGTGCTACCCATTCTGGCCTCCTGCATAACAAGAAGCCCAGAGCTTCTTGGCCAAAGTGTATCTTGCTTTTAGTCAGGTCACCTCTGGGTGAGCTGTGCCCTGTCCCAGCTTGCAGTGCTGCTGTGATGGATGGTGTTAGTAGCAAATGACTGTCACTATGTCACCTCAGGGTTTCAGGTGGTGCCCAGGGTCTTCCCCTGGCATCATTAGAGAACAGTTTCAGAATCAGTCTCTTACTGCATGTGCTAGTTTTGCTTTGAAAGTCTGAACCGCTGCCACAACCCGTGCGTGTTGCTTGCTTCTTTACATTGTGGTCTCCTTTTGCTGGAGGTGGCTGGGAGCTTGGTGACACCGTGGGCAGGGATGAGGAAGGGTAGCTCCTGTACCCTCACTCCTGTTGACCTTCCTTTGCTTCTCCAGAGAGGCTGTTCTCATGACGTAGAGGTTGCTGGTGATCACAATGAGCACTTGTTGCCTCATGCCCGAAGGGAGATTGTGAAGACGTGACCCGTTTTCCAGCAGTCTTCCCCAGTGGGAGTTGCTGGGGAGCCCCAGGTCTGCCCCATCACCACTGGGATGGAGATGTGAGTCCCTGGATGGCTCTGACTTTTTCATGTGTGGGGTGCAGCCAGCAACCTGTTGTCCCTTGAGTGCCAGCTGGAGCCCTGCCAGCAGTACCAGACCTCCTTGAGCATCACCTTTGAACTGGCAGAGCCCTGGCCGAATAAAAACCGTTTTCCTTTCTTCATTTCCTACCTACTGCATGGAGGGAGAAGGGACTGCGGGCATGCCTCCAGCTATGTCTCGCTCTGTTTTTATCTCCCTTAAAATGTCTGCACACCCTGGGTTGCAAATCCAGCCAGCTCTGCCTTGCTCTATTGAGATTTTTTTGGTGGGTTTTTTTTTTTTGGTGTTAACTCCTTATGTGCTCCTGGCTGATACAATTTGGCCTGTTGTGGTGGAAAGCCCAGCGTGTATTCTCTTTATTTTTGCAGCAGAGACTGTATGCTGCAGCCCCCAGGAGAGAGGAAAGCAGCCTTAACTTTTCATCTCCGTCGCTGCTAATTTAAGGGGTGAGAAAAGTGGCCTGGGTCTGTTTAAAAGCTGAGTGTGTACTGATAGTACCAGTGTTGGTGGTGAGTAACTCAATAAGCTGAAGAATGCAGCAATATCTAAAATTAAATCTGTTCTTAATTGCTGGGTTATAAATGGCAGCGTTTTCTCCAAATGGAATTAATTTTTTTTTTCCCCCCATTGCTGACACAAGCCTCAGCAACACAAAACCCCCACGTTACTACAGTGGTAAGGAGCTTCCAGAAGGTGCATGTGGAGTTTGTAATGATCTCACAAACCATAAATGGTGTCAAAATACTGCTAAAGGTGGTAATTTAAAACTTTCTTTTTTTTTTTTTAAATTAAATAAAAAAAAAAAAGCCTCAACATAGAATGGAAGAGTACATTCCAAATTGTGACTTTTCAATGAAGCTCTTTCATAAAAAACATTGTTTCTTGCCAAAACAAATTCAAAGGCATTTTTGTAATTTCTGTTGGGGAAAGGAGGAGTGTTTATCCAGCCTTTCATGTTGGCTGGGCTTTCTAACTTTTATTTAGGGGGGAGAAAAAGGCAGTGCAGAAAGAAGTATTTTTGTCTGCATTAGAAAGTCTTGCTCCTGTCTTCTTTGTAGTGATGTGCAAAGTGGGGTGAAGGCTGGAGAGGGATGAGGGTGGGCACAAGCCAACCTCATGAGGTTCAACAAGACCAAGTGCAGGGTCCTGCATCTGGGTCGAGGTGATCCCAGGCACAAATACAGACTGGGCAAGTGACTGGCTGGAAAGCAGCCCTGAGGAGAGAGACTTGGGGGTGCTGGTGGACAAAAAGCTCAACATGAGCTCTCAGTGTGCACTTGCAGCCCACAAAGCCAATCAGGTCCTGGGCTGCATCAGGAGAAGTGTGGCCAGCAGATCGAGGGAGGTGATTCTCCCCTTCTGCTCAGCTCTGGTGAGACCCCACCTGGAGTACTGCATCCAGTTCTGGAGCCCCGATTACAAGGTGCTGGAACGTGTCCAGATAAGGGCCATGAGGATGGTCAGAGGGCTGGAGCATCTCTCTTGTGAGGACAGACTGAAGGAGTTGGGGCTGTTCAGTCTGGAGAAGAGAAGGCTCCGAGGTGACCTAATTGTGGCCTTCCAGTATCTGAAGGGGGCCTACAGGAAGGCTGGGCAGGGACTTCTCAGGATCTCAGGTAGTGATAGGACTAGGGGGAATGGAATGAAGCTGGAGGTGGGGAGATTCAGGCTAGATGTGAGGAGGAGGTTCTTCACCATGAGAGTGGTGAAACCCTGGAATGGGTTGTCCAGGGAGGTGGTCGAGGCCCCGTCCCTGGGGGTGTTTAAGAGCAGGCTGGATGAGGCTCTGTCCAGCCTGATCTAGTGTGGGGTGTCCCTGGCCATGGCAGGGGGGTTGGAACTAGATGATCCTTGTGGTCCCTTCCAACCCTGACTGATTCTATGATACTATGAGCTGTAAGGGTGCAAGGCTGTCTTGAGCCCCATAGCTGAAACCCAGCAGCAATGGGATCATAGAATGATTTGGGTTGGAAGGGGTCCTCAAAACTCATTTAGTCCAAACTTCCTGCAGTCATCAGAGATGTCTTCAGCAAGAGCGGGATGTTCAGATCTCCGTCAAGCTTGACCTGGGCTGGTTTGTGGGATGGGGCATCTACCACCTCTCTGGGAAACCTGGGCCAGTGTTTTGCCACTTACACTGTAACAAAATGTCTTCCTTCTCTCTTGTCTGAACCTCCCCTCTTTCAGTTTAAAACCACCACCTCATATCTTGTCACAACAGCCCCTGCTGCAAAGTCTGTCCTCAGCTCTTTTACAGGCCACCTTTAACTACTGAAAGGCCACAAGGAGGTCTTCCATTCTTCAGGCTGAACAACCCCAACTCTCTCAGCTGATCTAACAGCAGGGAGGTTTCAGCCCTTGCATCATTGTTGTGGTCTCCTCTGGCTCTGATCCAACAGGTCCATGTCTCTCCTGTACTGAGGACTCCAGAGCTGGATCTCCTTTCACGTTTTGTTCAGGGTAGATATGGGGCCCAAAGCAGTTCGTAGTGCACAAGGATGCCAAGGGCCCTGCTAACATGGGTGGCAAAGCTCCCCTTGTCTCCAGTGGCTCCTGTTTGTGTAGGAGCAACCCTCTGCGGGTGCCTAGCCTGAGGATGGGGTTCCCCTGCTTGCCTCATAGAGCGTTTTCTGCAGCAACAGGCATCCAACCAGGGCCCAAAGCAGAGCTGCTTGAAGTATTTATAGTTTTTCCTTGTGATACATTTTATTTTATTTTTTTTATCCTTCCAATTTTGGACATGTTTTTGACAGCTTTTACCTGCTGAGTCACCATTCATCATCTTGCATGGGAGCTACTCCTGCCGTACCAATTTCTTGAGCAGGATTGAGCAACCATCATTTAAAAATAAATCCTGTCAAGCAAGTGTTGTCTTTTGGGTCTGTTTCTGCCTTTTTGGTTTTTTTTCCTTCACATCACCAACTGCTTGTCCTGATGTGTGTTGGCTCTCTTACACAAGATGGCTATTTTCTAGATGCAATCCCTTCACGTTGCTAAGGATGGCTTTATGATTTGTCACGTCCCACCACAGTGGTACTGTAGGGAGGAACTGTATGTTGAAACTAGATAACGGCACAACTTCTCAAGATAACTCTATCTGATCCTGCAACAAATTGCTCTGGTTTTCCTATGATGGGTTGTTTTTTTTGGTGGTAAACCACAGCTTGAAGACAAACTCTTTGACCCCACTTGGAATACTGGGTCCAGCTCTGGAGCCTCCCAACACAGGAAGGACATGGAACTGTTAGAGTGGGTCCAGAGAATGTCATGGAGATGATCAGAGGGCTGGAACCCCACTGCTGTGAGAACAGGCTGAGAGAGTTGGGGTTGTTTAGCCTGGAGAAGAGAAGGCTCCAGGAAGACCTTAGAGCAGCTTTCCAGTATTTGAAGGTGGCTACAGGAGAGCTGGAGAGGGACTTCGTAAAAAGGCATGTAGTGATAGAATGAGGGGGCATGGCTTCAAACTGGAAGAAGCTTGAGTTAGATTAGACATTAAGAGGAAATTCTTCCCCGTTGAGGGTGGTGAGGCACTGGAACAGGTTGCCCAGAGAAGCTGTGGAGGCCTCAAGCCTGGAAGAATTCAAAGCCAGGTTGGATGTGTCCTTAAGCAATATGGTGTAGTAGGGAGTGTCCCTGCCCGTGGCAATGGGGTTGAAACTAGATACTGTTTAAGGTCCCTTCCAATCCAAAGCACTCTGTGAGTCTCAAAGCTCCACTTAAATTATGTTGCTGTCTGCAGCAAGTAGTCTTGACTGTTATTTATGTTGGTTGGGAAGGCAGGGCTGGCTTTGCCAAGGGTAATCCTGATATCTAGGTTGGTTTCCTTTCCCACTGACCAGGTTCAGATGGCAGGGGTGTTTACAGCTGTTACTGCAGTGTTACTTAGTGCTTAATCTGCAGCACTTGCTTTTAGGCTGTTTTGGTGGCCTGGCTGTGATGGCTACCTTCCTAGAAACCAAGTGGAATGACTTTGGATAGGTGCAGCACTGCTCATTTAGAATACCCAATCACCTTCCCTCTTGTTGCTTGCAGTGCCTTCTGCCCCAAAAATGCATCTGGGATTTATTTGCCTTGCTTTATTAGCTGTAGGCTTGTGCATTGGGTGGTAAAAGTCAAAAATATCCTTATCTCCTTCCTATTTTTTATACCATCATTGGTGGGAGCTCATGTTGAAGTTGTAGATGAATTGCTTTATGGTATGCACAACTGTTGTGCCTGGGTGGTTTATTCCTTATTTTGTGGGTGCTTCCACCTTCCCTCTTTCTGGGGAATATGTCACAGAAATGTTTTGTCTGTTAATAAAGTTCACTCTATACATCTATCCATATATATATTAAGCCTCCAGGTGACTGCATTTCATTGTGATACAGCTGCTAGTGGGATGCTAATCTTAGTGAGAGTCTATTTTAGCTTTCTCCTGCTGTCATCTGTGGGGCAAATCCTCCCCCAGGAAAGAGGATGGGAGACTATTTAAGGAGCAGCAATTTTGGAAGGAAAGAAGAACTGCAGCTGAAACCGAAGGCAGGTTTGGAAGGAGAAGGCTGAGAAGAAGCTATTTCAGGGGATGACTTGCCTTGGTCCTTGTGTTGGTCTTGGGCATGGTGGTGTCCATCCACCTTCTTCATGTCTGATGATCAGCATTAGTTTTGATAGGAGTTGTTCATGTGTGATTGTTTCTTGGTACAATTGCCCCCGGAGATGCAGAAATGTAGCATGACGCCAGTGATGCAGGCGAGTTGCTCAGTTCCTTGATGATTTGAGCTGTCCCACAGGATTTGTGGTGTTCTTTGGGGTTCTGCTTGTGTGCAGGTACACCTTACATGCACTGCAGGTGTGACTGTTGCACGCAGGATTTTTGTTGTGTGCCTGCTCCTTTCTTAAGGATTTTTATGGTTTTGTTTTGGCCTGTCTTCCAAGAAGGTCAGATCACAGGCAGCCTCTTCCCTGAACTGGAGTTTCATCCTGCTTGCAAACGTACATTTTGCTTGCTTTCTCTTAGCTGCTTCTTGTGTTGGGGACCTCACTTCAAGAAGACCAGTGGGATGCAGGAATTTGTCCAGAGAAAGACAGCAAAGCTAGAGAAGGTTTAGAGAACGAGTCTTGTGAGCATAGTCTGAGGGAAGTGGGATTGTTTAGTCTGGAGAAAAGGAGGCTGAGGGGAGATCTCATCACTCTACGACTTCCTGAAAGGGGTTTGGAGCCAGGTATGTGTTGATCTCCTCTCCCAGTGAACAAGTGGTAGGACAACAGGAAATAGACTCAAGTTGCACCAGGGGAGATTTGGATTGGACAGAAGGAAAAAAAATATTTCCTGAGAGGGCTGTCAAGCCCTGGAAGAGGCTGCCCAGGGGAGCGGTGGAGGGATTTAAGGGAAGCGTAGATGTGGTGCTGCGGGGCATCGTTCAGTGGTGAACAAGCAGTGCTGGGTTAATGGTTGGATTAGATGATCTTTAAAGTCTCTTCCACCCAAAACGATTCTGTGATTCTAATGAGTGACTCGTCTTTTCTGTAACTAAACCTGTGATGCCCTGGGGATGTGCTGTATTGATCAGCCAGCAAATCCTTGGACTCAGATTCAGCAGAGCAGCTCAGGTCCCTCGGGAATGAAAACCCCACAGGATATATTTGTAGTCCTGGATGCGATGCTCCAGCCCTTGCTACTGTAGATTCTCTTGACTCCACAGAAGATGCCAAGCTTTGTACTTCTGCTGCTTTGAAATCTGAATGACTAATTCAATAATGAATAGCTATCAGTTCATTGCTTTCATCTTAAGGAGAAATCCTGTCCTTTAAAAGCTTTTATGTAAGAATTAGATTCTGAGCTAATTTTTAGCCTTGCACAACTAACCACTACTTGAACATGAGGCTTCCCTTTATCACCACAGTCTCTTTTGTTACAGCGGTCTTCAGCATATGATTTTGGGAGAATTTAACATCTAGCTCAGACATGTGGTGACACACTCTTAGTCCTCTCTGCACATCTAAGTCTAAAATGGCCTTTTAATTTTTTCCCTAATTTTCCAGGATGCTTGTGAGTGCTAGAAAGGAAAACAAAAGGCCCACCAACACTTGAGAGTGGAAGGTTTCTAAAAATGCATCTCCTTTTGGGGAGGAGAGGACGTGTGCCTGGGCTGTAACACAAATTATTGATGTGTTTTGATAAATTTGCAGAGATTTTTTTCAGTGCTGGAGATTTGGGGTTTTTTTTTATGACAGTTAGAAAAAGCTGATCTCTCATCCAAAGGATCTGGGTAAGGTTGATAAATGGACCCAAGTGAAGCTCATGAGGTTCAACAAGGCCAAGTGCAAAGTCTTGCACCTGGGTCAGAGCAATCCAGTATCAGCACAGACAGGGGATGAAGGGCTGGAGAGCAGCCCTGAGGAGAAGGACTTGGGGGTGCTGGTGGGTGAGAAGCTGGACATGAGCTGGTACTGTGCGCTTACAGCCCAGACCCAGCCGTGTCTTGGGCTGATCCCCATCATTATGGGCAGCAGGTAGAAGGAGGGGATTCTGCCCCTCTGCTCTGCTGAGACCCCACTTGCAGTGCTGGGGTTAACTCTGGACTCTTCAGCATAGGAGAGACATGGAACTGTTGGAGCAGGTCTCAGAGGAGGCCACAAAAAAAATGATCTGATGGCTGGAATCCCTCTGCTGTGAGGATAGGCTTTCAGTTGATGAGAAAGCTAGGGACAGATGTTTTAGCAGGGCCCTGTTCTGACAGGACAAGTTGAGGGGGATGTTTTAAAACTAAAATTGTGGAGATTCAGACTAGAGAGAAGAAATTTTTTACTCTTGAGAGTGGTGTAACACTGGCCCAGGTTCCTCAGAGAGGTGGTAGGTGTCTCACCTGTGGAACTATTCCAGTTTAGGTTGGATGGGGCTCTGAGCTACCTGCTCTAGTTGAAGATGTCTTTGCCCATGGCAGGGGGGTTGGTACTAGATTACTTTTAAAGGTCTTTTCCAATTCAACCCATGCTATGATTCTATGAAAACTAGGGAATGTGTGCAGTGTGCTTCTCACCAGGCTTTCCTGAAGCTGACCAGCTTGCTGATACTGCCTGTGTTGGGGTCCTAAGTCATCTGTTTGCAGTGGTCCTTGTACATCAAACATGGACACAAGGTTTCTGTGCCATCTTCCTGCTCAAGATGCAGATTTTGTGAACAGAGCTTTTCCTTCCCTCCCTATCAGCCTATGCTGGGATTTGAGGGCAGGTGGCTTCTTGTGCTGCATCCTGCACAGAGCCTGTAGCTGCTGTGGAGGGAACAGGGATGCTGCAGTTACTCTCCTCTCTAGCATTAGCTTCTTTCAGCACGGTTGGGATCCTAAAATCACAGTGGGGATGCATTTAGAAGAAAAGGGGCCATGGTGGCACAGGCCATGCATCCTCATTCCTGAGCAAAAAGAGTTTGTTATTGCAGGAAAATGCATTTGGGACTGTAGGATGGAACTGGGTGAATGAGCCTGGAGATGGGGCTGCTGCAGTGATCCTCCTGCTGTCCAAAGGATTTCAGCTTCCTATATGTTATAACCAGGACAATTCTGTAGCAAATTGGGACCTGCAGTATTGGAAATTGTTTCTGAAAAATCAGCTTTTTTTACAGTTAATGTTAGTCCTTCCTCTCAGATGCCCTTTTGACTGATGACATGTGACAAAGAGGAGAGAAAAGGGGAAATCCTACTTAAGGGTTAAGAGAAGTGTTTTGTCCCTTGTTCTGGAGCCAGGCAGGGAAGTGTGAGAAGAGCTCACACAGGATCCGCTGTGGCCACGTGCGTCTTGGCTTCGGCCATCTTCCTCTCAAAGCAGGAGCCACACAAATATCTCAGCTTTTATTATTGCCCTGATAGAGGAAGCATCTTCTCCGAAATAATAGCGGTGGCTGTAGGAGATTTCTTCAGTAGTTCAGAGGGATAAGCAGGTCTTTTGACCCATGCTGAGGCCATGGGGACTCCTGAGTCTTTCATAGATTTATAGGTTGGGTTAAGTTGGAAGAGACCTGAAAGATCATCTAGTTCCAACCCCCCTGCCATGAGCAGGGACATCTTACACTAGACTAGGTCACTCAAGGCCTCATGCAGCCTGGCCTTGAAAACCTCCAGGGAGGGGTGTGCATCCCTGGGCAACCTGTTCCAGTGTCTCACTATCCTCACTGTTAAAGAATTTCATCCTATTACCCATTCTAAATCTCTCCTCCTCAAGCTTCAATCTATTCCCTCTCATCTTCTCACTACAAACCCTTGTAAAAAAAAAAAAATTGGCCCTTGGAGTTGTAAGATTTCTCATGCCACTGAGGATGATGATGGTATGCTATGGCATATCCTAACATTTTTCAAAACACACAGATTTAGCTTAATTTTATTTTTCTCAAGGATTTTTACATCTGCTGCTGACTTTGCTTGCTTCCATCTTCCCATGCATGCTGGTCCAAGCACAAACCCAGAGCGTGTTCTGGGGAGGTCTCCCTGTTGTCATCCTGAGACGTGGGAAGAGGGCATGCAGATGTGGAGGAGGTCATGCAGCATCCCAAATTGAGGGATCCCTATGCAAACCCCATTATGTCATCTTCACGCACTCACTGGAGAAGTCCTCTCTGGCTCTTCCCTGGCATCTGATTCTATAAAGCAGCTATTGTGCTTCTTTTGAGGGGAAAAATGGGCAAGGTTTGGATGAAGGCACTGTCTGGTGAGTTTCAGAGCTGCTCCTCCCATCCAAGACCATGATGAGATAAGCAGAAGGAACGTGTGGGGATGTATTCCCACCCTCCCCCAGCACACACATAACCCCGAGGCTTGGCTGTGGTTTCAAAGCTGCTCTCTGGCTGTTATAAATTCAGGAGCTTACTCACGAAGGACCAGGCTGTGAGCGGCTGTGTTGTGGGGCAGGAGTGGGATGGAATGTCCACAGGAGCTCCTGCTCCTCCTCCTTTTCCTCCTTGATCCCCCATCCTCCCTAACCCAGTTCTATATTTCCATATCACCTGGGGCATCTCTACTTCTATTTTCAAGTCATTAGGAATTGGAGGTTTTAGAGGGAGCTTTTGATGTTGGGGAGAGAGAAGCAGTGGTGAGAAGCAGTGAGAGAGCAGCTCTTGCAGGGTCTCAAGGTCTGTGCATCCACATCCCTGTTGTACAGCTTTGTCCTACAGTTTAATTTGGGCTATAAAACTTTCTTTTTGGCTTGAAATGTCGCGTTGGTGTGGAGTTACAGTGCACACAAGAATGCAGCTCCTGCCTTGCAGGCATGGATTGAAGTCAGAGTACCAGCATCTGTCCTTGTGTAAAGCAGCCCTGTGCTGCTCCTCTTTCCATCAGTGAGGCTTGCTTGGCCATGCCCTGCAGACAGTGGGGCTGAAAGTATGTGGGGTGAAGGCAGAAGGGGTGCAAAGGTGACAGAAATGCCACCTTCTACAGCAAAGTGGTTGGTTTGTGGAGACCAAAGGAAATGAGGGCTATAGCTGAAAATAAAGGGAAAAGCAAAGGGCAGGAGAGTGGGGCCAAAAATGAAAGCACATTAGGAGTGGCCTAGAGCTGGCTTTCAGTGCCCTGGACCCTTAGTTTTGTGACTTATTTATGAAACACATAATCCAGCCTGCCTGTCAGCAGCCAGATCCAATGGAATTACATGTAAACATACTTATTTTTTTAAAAAAAAGAAAACTAAATAAATACACAAAAGTCTGTGCTAAAGGCAGTCCCAATGTGATAGCTTCACCTTTAGTCCCCATTCTGTGGTCCTCTCCTCTCTCTATAAGAAGCAGATAATCTACCTGGTTGTTCATCTTTAGCCCTGATTTGTTTCTTGGTCCTCTCCTCTGTCTGGAAGAGGAAGATAATCTACCTGGCAAGGGTGCTGGGAAGCTAAATGAATTCATGGTGATGTCTTGGGATAGAAACTGCTGCAGTAAGCACAGAGCATGGGTGTAAGCATGGTGCTGTCTAGCACTCAGGTGGTCCTTGTTAACAGACATAGAAACCTGCTGGTATCTCTCAGCATGGCTTTAAAAATCAGCTGTACTATTGAAGGTGTAAATACAGGGAGAGTAATCAACCCAAGTGATGATGTTTGCAACCTCCAGCTTCTGAAGCAAAGGCTTGTCCTTCCCTTCTGAAAGTGGTTGAATCACCATCACTGGGTGTATTTAAAAGCTGTCTAGATACGGTCCTCAAGGATATGGTGTAGTAGTGGCCCTGGTAGGAGTTAGATAATGGTTGGACTTGATGATCTTTACAGTAAAGGTGGTGAGACACTGAACAGGTTGCCCGGAGAGGTCGTGGATGCCCCTTCCCTGGAGTTGCTCAAGGCCTCATCCAACCTGGCCTTGAACAGCCTGGTTTAGTGGAAGGTGTTCCTGCCCATGGCAGGGGAATTTGAACTAGATGATCTTCAAGGTCAATTCCAGCCCAAACCTTTTAAGAATCTTAAAACTCTTTTTCCACCATAGTGATTCTGTGATCTTCCTCATCTTGGGTTACAGGTCCCTGCTCAGGGCATGCACTTGTTCTTCCCTGTCTGATGGTCATGCAGGATTGCAGCTTTGTCAGGAAGCCTGATTCCCCTCCTGTCAGGTTCATCTGAAAGTTTCTTTGGGTAGGAAAAAAAGAAAAAAGGTTCCACCTGAATTTGTTTGGGCTATTTTTGTTTGTTTGTTTGTCAAGAACAGTCTGGAATGCTCCTCACTAGGAACAAATAAGAGCTGAGGTGTCTGAGCTTGGGTATAATAATTTGTTTGAACTGAGAATAATAATTTGTTTTGAGCACATTGTGGAAGCAGGAGGCTGCAGTAACTTTGTAGTCCTTCTTGAGAGAGGAGAGGTGGAGATGGGGTTTTCTGCTCTGAAGTGTGCCTGCATGTGGCCATAGGCATCTTGGTCAAAACATATGAGATCGTTGTTCATCCAGCATGCCAGAAGCATTGCTTTACCTCCTCATCACCGTGCAGGTGGTGGGTGAAGGTGAAATTGCTTTGCAGGCCCCTCTGCTGCTCTTACACTGAAGTTTCCTTGCATAAGGCTTGGTGCAGCTTTTCAGCTGAGATGGGAGCTTGTCCCTGTCCTTAACAGAACTTTGAAATTAAATAACTGTGGGGTTGGTCTGGAAAACACTTTCAGATCTTCAGATCCTGAGGCCAGAAAGGAGCATGCTGATCCTCCAGTCTGGCCAGACAATTCCCAGCATTTCCATAGCTGAGCTCCTGGGATTTGGGTAAGCTGGATTTTTTTTTTTTCATTATCTTCCATCAGCTCCACAAAATAGGGTCAGCTCTTGCATGCTGATGTCTCCAGTGGGTGATGTGCATCTCTGGCAGGAAATCTCTTGCACTGAACCTCATTGATGTGTCAGCAGCATGTGGGGCTTTTATCAGGAGATCAAAGCAGATATTCAGCACTGGGGTTGAAGGTGGTTCCTACGTGTTGATGGCTGTCTCCATCCCTTCTGCTGCCCCAGGAAGGGGCAGTGATGGGTAGCAGCATCCTGCCACCCTGCCCTTCAGCTGCTTCTTTCCATCTTCCATTTGTGTCATGAGGGGCAGATAAATAACTACAGCTGGGTGTACTTGCTCTGAAAGTGACTGGCTGGCTCGCAGCTTGAGGAACACACCAGTTGCGTGGACTTCAGCTGAGGCCAACGGGTTCTCCTCTGGCAGGAAGAGCCAGGTTGAGCGATAAAGGTCCCCTTGTTAGTGCTTGTTGCCTTAAGCTACGTTTCCACAGCTTTCCTTCTGTTTACTGAGAGTATTCAGACGTGTAATTCCACCGGATCTGGCTGCTGAGGGAGCAGGCTGGATTTTTTGTGTGTCATAAGTCAGTCAGAAAACTAAGGGTCCTGAGCACTGAAAGCCAGCTCTGCATCACTCCTAATGGGCTTTCTTTTTTGGCCCCACTCTCCTGCCTCTTGCTTTTCTATTTTTAGCCATAGCCCCACTTCCTCTGGTCCCTGTTATTCGTGTTCTTTCCAAAACCTAGCAAAACCTCACAAACTAACCATGTTGCCATAGAAGGTGACATTTCTATCCTGTTTGCATCTCTTCTTGCTTCACCCCACATGCTTTTTGGCCCTATTGCTGCAGAATGTGGCCAAGCAAGCCTCACTGATGGAAAGAGGAACAGCACAGGGCTTCTTTTAGCAACTCCTGATGCCTTCAACCATTCATGGCTCCGCATCCACCTTGTGCTCCTCCATAAGAGAGTCTTAGATGGGCTCCAAGCTCCTTACGGCCCCTCTCATCTGGAGGATCCCTTTTCTGGGTTAACCCTGTTAGCATTTGGGGGTTTCTATGGTAAAACCTTATTTAGAAAGGAGGGGGAGGAGGTGGTCCTGGTGCATCCCCTGGTGTGGTGCTGGGGCCTGGCGGAGCTGCTCCTGTTTCTCTGAGCTTTCACGTTCCCCACCACCTTTTCCCAGCAATCTTATTTGTCATTAAGGCCATAAAACCGGTGAAGGAGAGAGGCTGGTTTACACTAGCACCACTGTGAGCTGAGAGCTTTGTGTCCATCTGCACCCCACAAAGCACAGCATCCCTCCCTCATCTCTGGTGGAGCCCACGGGAAGAGCTGCTCTGTAAAGGTAATGAGCAGTTTGGTTAATGAGAGCTCTCTGGATCTTTTCCAGCTGGATGCCTGTGGAAGCAGGGAGTGGTTTGTGTCCTCAAGCTGGGCACCTGGACTACAGCTTCAGGGCTTGCACCTGAACCCTGCAGTGATGGTCAGGCTCTGCAGGGAGAAAACAAAACCCCAAAGCTTAATGATTATTTTTTTTCCATAAAAGGTCCCTAATGATAGTTTAGCAGTCCAGCCCGTCCTAAGCACTTTGTGGGAACTATTAAAGTCATCAGTGTTTGCTGGTACATAAAAATGCTGCCATATGCTCATCTAAAGAGGGAGGTGCCAATTCAATTACCAGAAGTGTTTGGAGGAACATCTGTGAAGGGGTAGGAGAGATTTCCCATAGCGCCAGCATGGCAAGTCGTGTTCCTGTCAGACCTGTGCTTGGTCTCCACAGCTGGGCTAGGCTGTCCCTCTGAGGCTGTCTCACCATGATATTCCTGCCTGCTTCAAAAGAGGAAAAAAATCAAAAAATCAGTGTTTTCACAGCCTGCCCTGCTGCTTGGGGCGGTTTGCAGGACAACTGACGTGCTCAGCAGCAGCATGGCCTGTCCTGCAGCCAGGCAAGCCTTGGTTTTCCTAAGCTGGAAAGAATTGCTGTGGATAAACTTGGTAAAGTCTGGACTCACGTCCTGTTGGAGGCAGTGAACAGATGCTCATTGTTTTATGGAGCTGCAGATGAAAACCTGAGATCTTTCCCTTGGTGGTTGTGCATGGAGGCTTAACAGCCTCCCAGGTATGTGAGAAACACCCAGCCAGGATTATTTACTGGCGCTGGAATCTGTGCTGCCAAGACCCTCGGTTCTGAAATTGGGAAGGTTAAATGTAGCCTACATGTGGTTCGTCAAACTCCTGCTGTACCTGGACAGGTAGCTGTATCCCTTAACCTGCTGCCTGCCCAGTGCTGTGTCCTCAGCCTGGTAGGGGATTTGGGCTGGGGACATTTCACAGAATCATAGAACTGTTTCAGCTGGAAAACCCTTTAAGATCAAGTCCAACCATAAACCAAACACCACCATGCCCAATAAACCACGTCCTGAAGTGCCATCTCTACATATTTTTTGAACAGTTTCAGGGAAGGTGACTCCACCACCTCCTTGGGCAGCCTGTTTCAATGCCTGACCACTCTTTCCTTAGGGAAATTTTTCCTAATATCTGACATAAACCTCGTCTGATCTCAATCGGACATGAGACCGGCCATGGGGATGACTGATGAGCAAATGCAAGGGAAATCCTCCCAGTAGCAGGGCCTATGAAGTGATGCCTTCCCACTATAAGCTCTGTTTTTTCCAAAACCCAGCATTTCTGGGGACTTCCTCAAGTTCTCTCCAGACTAGCTGAGCTGGGTTGTTAAGTTTGGGAAACCCACCCCATGAGCTGAACAACAATGGGAAGATGCTCAGGCTGCTTCTTTTCTAATAGAAAACAGACTTAAGGACTTTGTTTCTTGTTCTGAGGGAAGTTAATAAGCCTTTGAAGCTTTGCTTGCTCTCTGTATGACTTTTCAGCATAGCAATTAATATAACCCCCCACTGTAAATGTGTCCTCAGAGAAGAGCATCCGTGGTGTCAGTCCATAGATTTAGACATGATGGATCATCACAACTGTAGCGGTTTGGGCATGATGTGGACTGCATTTGGCAAATTCTGTGTTCAAGGCTGCAGCATGGAGGAGCTCACAGAATCATTAGGGTTGGAAAAGACCTCTAAGATCAAGTTCAGCCATCAGTCTAGTACCACTAAGTGCACTTAACCATGCCTTGAGATGTAGCTAATCCTACAGAATGATGTACACAGACTCCATGCTTTGTGTCTTTAAAGCATCACATGACTGTGCACTAGGTAATGCCAAACTTTTATCTGCTCAGTCACAAAGATGTGAACCAAATTGTGAACCACAGGGGAGTGGTGCAGACCTTGGGTCTTGCCCTGGCTTGCTCTTTGCTGGGCTTGATGCGCAGCTGGGAATTGTGTTATATCCCCAACCTCCCCAGCACAATGCAACATTCAAGCCCATAAAATGTTTGACACCAGAGATGTGTATAGGAAGACGTTACCCTCCAGCTGAAGGTTTGGTGCCAATTTGGTTGTGTAAAGAGCAGCATGTAAGCTGTATAACCATAATCTTTAAGCAGGCTTCATTCAAGAGGCTCTAGATGCTCATAACAAACCCAATTAGACTCTTCTGGTGTTGGTTTGGTTTGGTTTTTTTAATGGTCCATGTGATGTTTCCAATGGCATTTAATGTTTCAGACTCCCTTGGTAGGACAATGGTAGAATCTAGAAACATCCAAGGCATTAACAGCCTCTCTGTCTCTTTAGCACTTCCCATCCAAAGATAATAAGAGCTGCAGGGCTAGAGCCCTTCCCCCAGAGCTGCAGGGCTTGTGTTGATTTTCCTTGCATATTTTGGCAGGGAGAGAATAGTCTTTAAGTATGGCAAAAGACAGAAATCTGCTGGAGCATCAGGAATCAAACCTGCCTCTTTGAGGATGGAATAAGCGAACATCAAGATTCTTCTTTCTTTTCTGAAGGCGTTATGAGCAAAGCTGGATTTTGAGGGGATGGAGGATCATAAAGCACTTTCCTGGAGAAATGATTCATATGGACAGATTTCAAAATGGAAAAAAACAAACCTGGGGAAAAGCTGAATTTTTAAGAACTATTGCTTGCACACTTAAACTAAAAACTGAAGCGTTTGCAGTTTTGCTGACATTATGTCTCGGGCTGTGCACTAATGATTTCAAAGGACTGAAAAATTCTTCTCTGTTCCACTGGTTTTCAAAATCGTTTTCACTGAACAAGGTGGATGGATTTTCTTCCCTTTTGTGCCTGTTTACATTAGAATGAGTGGTTGCTGTGGCTCTGTGCTGATGTGGGGAGCTGGTAATCCCCTAATGGAGGCGATTTTGTCCCTCTGCTCTGCTGAGACTCCACCTGCAGTGTTTGGTCGAGCTCTGGAGTCCTCAGCACAGGAGAGACATGGACCTGTTGGAATGGGGCTAGAAGAGGCTACACCTGTGATGGGAAGGCTGGAATCCCCTTGCTGTGAGGACAAACTGTGATAATGGGGGTTGTTCAGCCTGGAGAAGAGAAAGCTTCAAGGAGACCTTCTGGTGGCCTTTCAATGCTTCAAAGGGGCTGATAAAAAAGGTGGAGACAGACTATTTAGCGGGGCCTCCTGTGGCAGGACAAGGGGTGATGGTTTGAAACTAAAAGAGAGAAATTTAGACTATAGAGAAGGAAGAAGTTTTTTACTCTGAGCATTGTGAACCACTGCCCAGAGAGGTAGTAAATGCCTCATCCCTGAAACCATTCCAGGCTGGGCTGTTTGGGGCTCTGAGCAGCCTGATCTAGTTGCAGATGTCCTTGCTGACTGTGGGGAGTTTGGACTAGATGCCTTTTGAGGGACCTTTCCAACCCAAACCGCTCTGTGATTCTGCTGTGTTGTTTCATGGATATTCAGGTTTTTGTACAATTGCATCTATCACCCTGGCCTCGGAGTGGCTGGGTTCAAGCAGTGATGAATGTCAGATCCTAGGGCAGAAGAGATGTTGAGGAGACCAAGAAGTTTGTGACAGAAGCAGCTCTGATTTAAACCAAATCTCTGTAGACTGGGGGGGGGGGGGGGGGGGGGGCGGGGAGGAGGGGGGAAGAAAAAGAGGAAAAGGAGGACATGATGTGTCAGTAATGCCTTCAGGAAAAAAAATATTGCAGATGACAGAGTGCAGGGAATCTGCTGCAGAGCATTTTGTGGTGCTTCTGGCGCACACCACAAGTGAGTCTCTTTCTGCCTTCCCATCTTGTGTGTCAGTTTCCTTGCAAGCAGCACTGCATCCGTGGCGAGGGTTTACTCCAGAGCAACACCAAGCTGCGCCTGTCTGCAATTTGTCTTTCTGCAGAAGGGTGTTTTTGCCAATTTAGAAACAGATCTTCAGTCTCTCAGAGATGAGGTGGCTTCAGACGCCCACAGTTTTTGCTGAATTCTGTTCCTTCTATTTTTCTGGTGTGCACGCTTCCAAAAGCAAGCAGGAATCCTTCCAGGCAGGAGCATGAACTTCAGCTCTTGAGAAGCTTCGTTTTTTTCTCTGGTTGTATACATGTGTTTGCTCATTAGTGATGGCAGAGAGGCTGCAGGTGTTTATCACAACATCAGCCATCCAGCTTCTCCACAGCAGCTCCCAGCCTTTGTACAAAGCTGGGGAATTCAGGGATGGTGCAGGATGTGCACAAAGAACAGGGCAGGTAAATAACAATTAAGAAAGGCCTGTTTGTTTAAAGGTTTTTTTGGTAGGAAAATAAGGTCAAGAGAGATTCTGTTCTCCATCCACTCTGCCCTAGTGAGGCCATATCTGCAGTACTGGGCCCAGTTCTGGGCTTCGTGCTTCAAGAGAGACAAGGAACTACTGGAGACAGTCCAGCAGAGACTGCAAAGTTGCTGAAGAGCCTGAAGCATCTTTTTGAGGAGGAAAGGCAGACCTGGGGCTGTTTAGTCTGGAGTAGAGCAGCCTGAAAGGGGATCTGTCAATGCTGCTAAATAGCTAAAGGGTGGAGGGCAAGAGGATGGGGCCAGGTTTTCAGTGGTGCCCAGTGACAGTATAAGGGGGGCAGTGGGCACAAACTGGAACACCAAGAGGTTCCATCTCTGAGGGTGCTAGAGCTCTGGAGCAGGCTGCCCAGAGAGGATGTGGAGGCTCCTTCTTTGGAGAGATTCTAAACCCACATGGATACAGTGATTCTGGGCAAACTGTACTGGGTGACCCAGCTTTAGCAGGAGGGGGTTGGACTGGGTGATCTCCAGAGGTCCCTTCCAGCCCCCACCAGTCTGTGATCTGTGACATGTATTTCACAGTGCTGAAGCTACCTTGTCATTCTGCTCTTTGGTTTCCACTTGAGCGAAGCCTAACACATAAGAGTGAGTGTGTAGTAAATATAATGATTCATCATTCCTACCATAGTGAAAAAGGGAGGTGGGGAATGTCTGTCACTTTCTCCCAAGTCCTTGAATTAAATGTGTAGGGATTTTGAATAACCTCTGAGTTAGCAAATAAAAATCAGTGATTTGAGTGTCGAGATGATATTTAATTGAAAAGCAGCTGAAGGGGCATGCTCATTTTCAGGCAACTAACAACAACAAAAAAGGATAAATAAAAAATAAGTTTAAAATGAAGTAATTGGAAATTAATTGAAACTTAATTTTAATTAGGTGCCCAAAATTAGATCAGCTGGATCCCTAGGGGTCCTGTCTTTGTCTCTTTCTTTTTTTTTACTCCCTCTGTAAGGCAAATGCCAATTAGTATTTTAAAAGTACTTTAAATAACTTCATGTCTGCAACCTGTGGCATGTCAGTGGGGCTCAGATGTTCAGAGATTTAGGAGCCTGTGCGCAGTTGTGGTTACAGAATAGCTGTGAAAGGGGAGAAGCCTTCAGGTCTTTGTGGGCCCAGTTTTCCTTAAAAGCAGAAGGAAAATACCCTAATTTTGCTGTGGTGCTCTGAAATATCACCTGGACTGGTTTTCTTCTTCTGGCTGGAGAGAAGAGGACATGGCTCACACCTCTTAGTGAATCTCTTCCATGTTTTCCTCTGAAGTCCTAGACATCTGGAGATGACATGACTTGTTTCTCCCAACATCTTCAACTGTGGTAGCACCTTAAGTCTGGACAAGGGTACAGGACCCATCATTTTCCCCCACTGGGCTTGATTTGCATCTAGCAAGGGTCCTCTTGAATGTCTAGACAGGCTTTTGGTTAACCCTGATGTCCAAGGTGTCTTGCCAGGCGCTGCCTCAGCATGGTTGGACTTGATGATTTTAGAGGTCTTTTCCAGCCAAAACAGTTCTGTGATTCTATGAAATAGTTCCTGGGGCTGAAGGAGATGCCTGAGTGATTCCATTTCACATCTTCTATAGTCCAGGGATGCAGGTGCCAAAATTTCTTCTCAGGGCTTTGTTGACTTTTCTGGGAAGATCAGGGTGCTGCTTCTGGGTGCCCCCGGGGATTTCACCTTGACAAGTGAGGACATGACTGGGTACCAGCTGCGAGGGCTGGTGGTGGGGTGAGGAATGTCCTCTGTCTAGACGGATGGTTCTGACTTGGGGATGGTGTGGTTTTAGGAATGGCCTCACCAGCTCCCTCAGGGCAGGGCTCAGGTGCACCAAACTACTGCTATTTTTATACCCAGGGAGAGAAGGGAGGCTCATGGCTTGTCCAGCCAAACCAGGAAGTAGATGAGCAAGATGCTCCAAAGATGAGCAGACCTTATAGTGCTCCCCTGTGCTCTCCAATGAAGCCTTCCTCCATGGTAGCATCCACAGGGTGGCTTCGCTGGGGGAAGAAAGGCTAAAGGGGCACAGCCTGCAAGTCTGTGGGGTTTGCTTCTGCTGGGTACAGGGGGAAGGAACCATTTCTTGGGGAACACCTGCACCATTCCCACCTCCATTGGTCTGGGCTCTCTTTGGGTTCCTGCTGATCAGGGAAGCTATCAAAAAGGGAAATCTTTAATGTATGTGAGATGCTGTCACTTAATGCCTTGAACTGCCAAGCTCATTATTGTTGTGTAAAAAGAAGAAAAAAAATCAAGGAAGAAGGAAAAACAAGTTTTCTTGTCCCTGTGCAGGACCTGAGCTGCTCTGCACAGCAGCCTGCATGTGTCATACATGCACAAGCTGGCACGTGTGTACAGGGTGGGAACAGGGAGGAACAGGTCATCATTCCCCTCACCTGGGTGTTGCAGAATTCAGCTTCACTCCTCAAGCCCATGCTGTTTCCTTCCACCTCGCTCAGCTCCAGAAAAGATGGAATTTGCTCAGGAAGGCAGAGCAGTTGTTACTTATAGAAGAATTATTTATTTGGATGTGAATTACCTCAATGTTGTTGGCAGGGAGGTGGAGATCAGCTTGCCTGTCTGCTGTGGTCCTACACCTTTTCTGTCTGGGGAAGACCCTCTTGGATCCTGGGGTATTTTCCTGGGCTGGATTCTCTTCTCCTCATACCCTTGCCCATCCTGGGACACCTTAGCACTCTCCTGGGCACCATCCCAGGAGGCCCCGCTCGATGCTGGCTGTCCCACACCATCCCTGATGATCTTAGATGGTGGTGTCTTTGCTGGCACAAAGCTCAGAAGTCCTCTTCAAAGGCATCACCCCATACATGCTGGATAAGATGGTTCCCCTTCCAAAAAAAGCTGATTAGAGCCCCATTTTTCAGTACAGGCTTAAGAAAAGACACACAGGGATGTTTAGCTGCATCTTACTCATTTTGCTGTTTTCCCCATTTCAGCTCTGAAGTGAAATCATCCCCTCAGCCTCTAACAAATGGAAACTTGGTTTAGGTGCCAAGATCAAGGCAGCAAAACCTGAAACTATTTTTCCAGAGCTCTGGAAACATTGTGCAGCTACAGCTACCATAGGGGAGGCAGGATGGAAACACTCACAGCAGGTTTGATACCTCCAATACCAATTTTCCAGAGATAAGGTTTAAGTTGCCTGCATCATTCTGCAACAGAGTAGATTTGTGGCATTAATATAAAGATTGTTTTTTGCTTTTAAGCTGAATCATCTTATTTTGGCTGAGTAAAGGACCCTCGGAAGATGAATGGATTTCTTCTGCATGCTTTCCTGTGCTCCTCTGTCATTGTCAAAGCGATGTAAAGACTCGGAGTAATTAGGAATCTAGCCCTTCTTTTTCCTTTCCTTTTTTTGTTATAAAATTAGGGAAGAGGACTCACAGAGTCACAGAATGGTAGGAATTGGAAGGGACTTCTGAAGATTGAGTCCACTATCCCTGCCAGAGCAGGATCATGTAAAGCAGATCACACAGGAATGTGTCCAGGTGGGCTCCCTCTGGGCAGCCTGTTCCAGTGCTGTACCACCATCAAAGAAAAGAAGTTCCTTCTCTTGTTTAGATGGAACTTTCTGTGTTCAAATTCATGCCCATTGCCTCTTGTCCTGTAACTGTGGACCACTGAGAAGAGTCTGACCCAATCTTCTTGACAGCCATTCCTTAGATATTCGTAAGCATTAATAAGATCCTCCCCCTTAGCCACTTCTTCTCCAAGCTAAACAGATGCAGTGCTCTCAGCCTTTCCTTATATGATAGATGTTCCAGTCCCCTAATCAACTTAGTGGCTCTGCACTGAGCTCTCTTCAATAGTTCTTTGTCCTTCTTAAGCTGGGATGACCAGAACTGGACACAGGACTCCCAGGTGATGCCTCACCAGCACAGAGACTCATTCCTCCTAATGAACTGAGAGTCCACATGAAACAGTCTTGCAGAGCAGAGTGTAGGATTGGGTAATTCTGTGCATAACGCTGAGCTGAGCATCTGCCTTCCCTAACTTGCAAATCAAGAAGAAAACAGTGTGGCTGGTTTGTTTTGCCTTTTCCTTTTTAAAACAAGGCATGTGGCTTGTTTGTGGAAAAAAGCCTCTGGACTCCTTTAGATGTATATGCAGTCCTCAGGCATACTTGCCTGACTGTCCCAGCTGCTGATTTTAAAGGTCAGAGTCTTGGAGGTTTCCCAATGTATATTGTCTACTGCGATATTTTTTCCATATTAAAAAAAAAAAAAAATCAATCAATTGCTAGTAATGATTAATTATTTTCCAATTCATGTAAGGGTTTGTGTTTGCACTGGTGCAGTATTGCTCGAGCGATGGTATCGTGTCCCACTGGTGCTGCCTACAGCTCAGGGGAAGGGCTTTTCTTCTTTCATTCCCTAAACACAATTTGAATCTCAAGTACAAAACCCTTGATGAGGGCTAAGACTGTAACAGAACATTTGCTTGTGGTTTTTTCTCTTCTCTCCCTCCCTTTCCCTGTGCGTGCCTGCGAGAGAGGGAGAGCAAGGGTTTGTATAGAGGGAGGGTGAGGCACCAGCCAAAATTTTCCAGCGGGAAGCTGCTGGGGCTTGGCATGCCTGATGTGCCGGCTCCTTGCTAGGATATTTAGATGGAGGTAGAACAGCTCAAAGTGGGGTAATTCAGCTTTAACCTGCTTTTGTACAGATAACAGCTTCTCAAGAGGAGCAGCTCTTTCTGCTTCTCCTTTTGTTCCCCCTCTCCTTTTCCTCTGGTCCCCCCTTCCTCTGTCAATGCATTTTTTCGCATGATCCCAAATGGCTTTGGGTTTGGAATGGGTGAAGGTGAAAAGGGATGACACTTCCTCATCAGGAGGGAGGTTTATATGGGGAAGGAGTGCACAAGCCCCCAGCCCCCCAGGTGGGTGGCATCATGGGCAATTTAGCTATGGCAAGATTAAAGGAAGGGCTGCTTATCTAATTGCTCCAAAGGATAATTACAGCAAGGAGCAGAAGTTGAGGGAATGAACTTTCTGGGTCTGACTCATCCTCTTTGCTCCTCTCTGGCAGAGCAGGGTGGGTGGGGATGTCCCCAGAGATGTTTCTTAAGTCTGTCAGTGTCCTTGGACACAAGGCAATAGCTTCACCCGAGCTATTTGTCCAGTCTCTGGAGCTACAGGACCTGTAGCCAAGCTTACGGCCCTTTGGCTGCAGTGAACTTTGAGGGAGACAGGGCTTATGCTTGGTCATGTTTATGGTTCAACTTGATGATCTTGGAAGTTTTATTCCAACCAAAATGATTCTGTGATTCTATGATTCTCTTGTACAGCCCCAGTAGAATCCAGGAAAGTCCCCTTTCCTCTTCCAGGCATCGTTTTGGGTTTGGGATTTGGGGTCCGAAGGGAGGCGGAGGGTTTTTCAGCATCACCACTTGTGTAATGCAGAGCTGGTGATCTCTGCTTAGCAGTTCCCAAGCTGTGTCCCCTCTCTGTTGGAATTGGGACATCTGCATCTAATTAGGGCAGAGTTTTCTTCCAAGAAGCTAGTTCTTGAATGAATGCTGTTGAAAGGTGCCTTTGTTATATAAGTACTTGTTGCAGGTCCTCTTGGGCCATCCAGGGGAAGAGCCTCCAGTAAGAAACGATAGAATCATTAAGGTTGGAAAATACCTCTAAGGTCGTCAAGTCTAACTGTCAACCCAACACCACCGTGTCCATTAAACCATGTCCTCAAGTGCCATGTCTACATGTTTTTGGAATACCTCCAGGGATGGTGATTCCACCACCTCCCTGGGCATGCCTGTTCCAGGGCTTGACAACTCTTTCAGTAAAGAAAGTTTTCTATCTACCCAAACCCTTCCTTCACATTATTTAATCTTTATTTCATTGACTTCTGTGGTGGGCTGCACCTGCTTTCCCAGACCCCTTAGTTAAACACCAAAAGAATGAACAAGTCAGATATTCCCCCCCTCGCCCCCCCTCCAGCCCGATTTCCGTTGCCGTGCTTTATGACTGGATAGCAGTGATGTACCCACGAAGGAATGCCGGGAACCGCTGCCGTTCGGGATCTTCTCCCAGCCCACGGAAACTCCGCATTCTTCAGCCAGCTTGCGGCATGCCAGCGCATTCCTGCTCCATGAGGTGGAAGCAATACTGGTAGTGTGAGCTGTGATTTCTGTGGCTGGGGTGGGGAAGCGCCGCTTTAAAAAGCCTCTTAATTATATTCTTTCTCAGCAGCGCATCAGCGCTGTTTTTAGCCCATTACGAACGTGGCGGTTTTTGCTCTGAAATCATGCCTATTAGCTGATTGACCTAGTTCTCCTTAGTTTTTTTGCCATCACAAAATGTTCTATTTTCAGGAGCTTTACAGCCCTCGAAGAAGAAGGGGATGAGAGTGGAGAAAGTAAGGAGCTCAGCCCTGTGTCATCTCCATCTTTCTTGCTTGCCTGCTGATAGTAGCAGTCAGTTCTTCACCTAGAATCAGAGAATGGCTTGAGTTGGAAGGGACCTTAAAGATCATCCAGTTTCATGCCATGGACACCTCCCACTGGACCAGCTTGCATAAAGCCTCATCCAGCCTGGTCTTCATCACTTCCAGGAATGAGGTGTCCACAACTTCTCTAGGCAACCCGTTCCAGTGTCTCACCAGATAAAACCACAGATTAAAAAGTCCTTGCACAGCCTGCTTGTAGCTGCTGCTTTGGGGCTTCTCCCTAGTTATTTCTTTGGGCAGTGATGCTATGGACAGGACTTGCTCCCTGATATTACATTGCTGTGCTGCATCCATCCCTTACTGGCACCCAGGGTCATAGTTGGGCTGCAGAGCACCCTTTTTGCTAACCTGAAGCTGAGTATCAAAGGCTGTATCTCCTGTTAACCAGTATGCAGGAAAAAACTGTGAGGCTGGGATGTGGGGATTTAGGGAGGTGGCAAAGGGTCCTGTGATGCCCTCTGCCAAAGAGATTAAACATAGAATAGTTTGGATTGGAAGGGGCTTTTAAAAGTCATGTAGTCCAACCCCCCTTGCAGTCAGCAAGGATGCTTCCTACTAGTTCACTTTGGCTCAGAGCTACAAACAGCCCAACCTGGAATGGTTCCCGGGATGGGGCTTCTACCACCTCTCTGGGCAACCTGGGCCAATGTTTCGCTACCCTCAGAACTAGATGCTAGACACATTCAGTCTGGAGATGGTGTTTGGGATTTTAGCTCATGGTGTAATTAACCTTTGCAACAGCTTATCCAGGGCTCAAGTGGATTCTGCAAGGAGTTCAAGTTGGGGATGTCAGCTCCCCACAGAGTACCTGGGGCTGATGCTACAGAGCAGGGTTTAGAGCTCCCTGGGTGTACAGTTTTCTTCAATTCAGCAAATCAAGTAGATGACCACAGTGCAGTCCTTCCTGGCCATCACAGCAACCAGCCCATGAATCTGTGAGTAGCCTCATAATTGTTTTTGTTGTTTTTCTGTAGCTGGTATGGGAGGTGTCTCTTCCCAGATCTGCTGCGTGTCTTGCTTGGGCTTCAGCTTTGTTTCCAAATACACGTTCTGAGCACAGTGATGTCTTTTCAAGGTGAAGATGGGACATTCCAACCTCCTGGCAGGCCCCTAGGTTACCCACTGGTGACTATGATCTATCTTCACTTCTTCCCTAGGAGTTTTCTTTTGTGCAGTGTCTGGTGGGACCTTTCTTCACACTCTGCACTCAAATGTGCATGTTCTATACAGATCATGCTCTGTTCCCTCCCTGTGTTGTGACAAGCAGATCAATAACTCTGGTTTCAAGAGGGTTTTTGATCCCTTCAGCCAGGGAAGATGCTCACTCTTGCTCTTGCAGATGTGCTTCTCTCCTCACGAGGAGGAAAGTGTTGCAAGAATCTTTCCAGCTATGCTACCACACTCATTTTTTATAGAATTATTAAGGTTGAAAAAGACCTCGGAGATAATCAACTCCTACCATTAACACAACACCACTAATCCGTGCCCTGAAGTGCCATCTCTACATGTTTTATGAATGCCTGTGGGGATGGTGACTCCACCATTTCCTTTGACAGCCTGTTCTAATGCCTGATCACTCTTTCAGTAAAGATATTTTTCCTAGTATCCAACTTAAACCCTGTCCTGGTGCAACTTGAGGCCTCTCTTTCTCATCCTGTTACTGGGAGAAGAGATTGACCCTCACCTGGCTCTGACGTCCTTTCAGGGAGTTGTAGAGAGCAAGAAGGTCTTCCTTCAGCTTCCTGTTCTCCAGACTAAACAATCCCAGTTCCCTCAGATGCTCTTGTTCTGCAGACCCTTCACCAGATTCATTGCCCCTCTCTGGAATAAGAAATCAATGTGAGCCCAAAGCAGTGATGCCCAAGAAGCCTGTCCTGCTACTGCTTTCCCAGGTACTGGTGCAGCTGGAGGAAGCAGCAAAGCTTACTTGTGCTGCTGCATCACCTGTCTATTCCTGAAGGATGGATGTTGCACAAAGTCAAACATGTGGGTCCATCATCTCACAGGGCTGGTCTGCAGTTGCAGCCTTTGTTAGGTATGAGAAGATGAGACAAAGAAAATCCTGTTGCAACAGCTTCATCCATTCTCCTTCCCTGGTTTATTCTTGGCCTGCTGTGATACTGAGTGTATTTTTAGATCTGTGGTCATGTGTTTGCTGTATCTAATGTGCTGCTGTGCCTCCTGCCCGGCTGGTCACAGGGATGCCAGCTTCCCTGACAGGTTACCGGTCTTGTGGGTCCTTTTCCCTGATTATGGATGGCTGGTTAAAAGGAAAATAATGAAAAAATACAGGCTTCAAGTGCTCCCATCGACCTGTTGAGTTTTTTAATGACCTGTGAAGACAAAGGGCTCCCATTTGTGATGATGCATCCTGCACTAATGTATTGTAAGAATACACTGCAGTACAAATGGGCTCTGTCTGTAGATGGTTGGAACTCCCCCAGTGTTCTTGGGGAACTTCTCTAATTGTCCGAACACATAAGTTACATGTATGTAGTAGTTGAGGCTGCCCATATCAAGGCTTTTTGTTTAACATCCTTTGATCATGGTGGTCTTGCACACTTATTCAAGCTCTTTGTACATAACTGCCTGCCTGAAAACTGTTCCTCTGGTAAAATTGTCATGGTGTTGGTATTGTTTTTTTCCCTTGTGCCCTGGAAAAAACAGGTATTTTCTTTTGAAGAATGCCAGCGGTGGGAGCTCTGATTCCTTTCTTGTTAACTACTTGAAGTTGTAGAATCATACATGGCTTTGGTTGGAAGAAACCTTTAAGATCAAGTCCCATCTGTTAACCCATGTCACCACTAAACCATGTCCCTCAGCACCGTGTCTACGTGGCTTTTAAATCTTTCTGGGGATGGGGACTCCACCGCTGGGCAGCCTCTTCCAGGACTTGACACCCCTTTGGGGGAGAAAGTTGTTTTGTATGTTGAACCTAAACCTCCCCTGCTACAACTTGAGGCTGTTTACTGTTGTCCTATCACTGGGTCCTTGGGAGAAGAGACCAACCCCCACCTTATTTCAGCCTCCTCTTAAGGAGTTGTAGAGCGTGAGAAGGTTTCCCCAAAGCCTCCTTCTTCTGCAGACTAAACAACCCTGGTTCCCATAGCTGCTCCTCACCAGACTTGTTCTTCAGGCCCTTCACCACTCCCGCCACTCAATGTTGTCCTTGTAGTGAGGTGTTCAAAATTGAACCCAGTATTTGAGGTGCATTGTGCCCAGAGCAGACTCCGCTCAGATGAACACCCATTTTTTTTTTCCTGTATGGAGAGTCTTACTTGTGCCAACATGAAGATCTTGAGGCCAAGGGCAGCGTAATGCAGAGAACATATCAATAAGATAGCTATAAACCAGAATATTCCTATTCAGAGTGATGGAAAATCATTCATAAATGACTGGGGGATCACACATACTCCAGAGCTGCTGCTCTAGACAGCCTTTGCACATGCCAGACAGAGACATGGGAGTGTAACATTTGCTCAGGAACAAGAAATGGAAAAAAGCTCACCCCAACCTTCTAATGCTAACTCCTCTACATCACATTTTTGTTGACTTGTTTAAAATATGATGCAGACAAAATCTGTTTCTCAAGAGTGACTTATGCTGGAGTTAAAAAACAGAAAGCAAATTTGGGCTGTCTGCCAAGTAAAACTTGGATTGGCTATTAAACCCAGGATTTTGTTGGCTAGCATTGTATCTGATTACATGAAAGTGTGGGAGCTAATGCTTTCTAAAGCTATTTTTCCAGCCTTTCAGAAGTTCGGTGGTATCACCTACTGTAGCTGTTCAGCAAGGCTCCCCACCCCAGCAGCTCTATGCCTTCTAATCAAATCTACCTGCCTCAGCAAAAGCACTTCTTGTCCTGCTTGTTTATTTTTAAGTAATTGTAGCTGTTGTTCTAGACAAAGGATCTTTAAAACATTTGTGCTGGACTGCAAAGGTGGTAGAGGAACTTGTTGATTGTAAGCACCTGACTGGCTTACATGGTTTCAGCTGCCAGAGGTGAGAAACTCTCTCAGCAGGTGTAAATTACCCGGCTTCTGTTGAAGGATACAAAGCCAATAGTCCAGCTCTGCCAAGGAGAATCTCTGCACCTCTGTGGAGTAGAGTTTAACTTCACCTTTGCAGAAGATTCGTGGGAATCCTCTCCCTTGCTTGGTAGGGGAATCATCAGTTGATGGGTGCAGGATCTTCTAATAGAACAAGCAGAGCAGCTGCCCCTTCAACTGGTCAACTTTCTCTTTTATAAATGAATGATTTTGTATTGTATCCCCTTTGCTCCTGTCTGTCTCGCCTCTCCTCTCTCTTTCCTCTCTTAGCTATCCTTTCTTCTGTCTTGTGAAGGGCAGCAGGTAGTGCCATCACTGCCGTTTGGGCAGACCCTATCTACTGCATCCTAAGGAGACTAAGTGAGGTGCTTCTCCCATCCTGTGTGCTGGCTGTCCTGAGAGAGATCAGATTTCACCCCAAAATAACCGCAAACAGCGGTGGCTGTTACGAAGTTTGAAACCTGAGCAATAGTCATGTCCTGGCTTTGCTTTACGAAGCCAGGAGTTTATTGCATCTATCGTCTCCTCCCCGAAAACTGTTTTCCAGTTTCTCCTCAGTGGTATTTGGTAGGACTGGAAAACCAGTGCTTCTCCCTGCCTGCCCCAGCTCCTCCTTGTGCTGCTGTGAGCTGGTCCTGCTGAAGCTGGTGCAGTTTCATGCCCTGAACCAATTGTCAGCATCTGATGGAGAAACATCTCTGGAAAGAGCATTTCTTCCTGCTGCCTTTCCTTCTAAAAGTTCTCACTATTTTTCTTGCAGCTTTTCTTGTCATGCTGCTTCTCACTGAGGACTGCAGTTTGCTGTCCGGTGACCATGTGTGCATATTCCATGGCAGCAAAGGGACTGTGGAAAGCATCAGGTCAGGGAATTTGTTCCTAGTGTCTAATTTTCTGCCTTTAACAAGTCTCTTGCTGTGTTGCTATTGTAAAGTAGCCCAGAAGAGGAGCAGAGGTTTTGCAAGCCTTCCTCACGTGAGTGCTTTTCTTGATCGGGCTGCCAGCGTGCAGGAGAGCTGCTTTCAGTGCCCCTCTAATTAAGGTATTTCTTCTCAAGGAACAAACCTGAGGTAGTTGGTGGAAGAGAGTTTTCCACAGGCTGACTACAAAAGCTATGTATGTCAGCTAAGAAACACCCTCTCTTCCTAATAACAGGAGAAGATACAGTGGAAAGGTGGAGGAGACAGATAATAACTTAGAGTTGCATAAACCTTATCCTAAAGTTCTCCTTCATGCCGCACAAGGAGAGTTGGAGACATGAAGGACCTGAGCAGTTGTAGGAATTGCTCTTCAGTGGGGAACCAGGATGTAGTCCAGATCTCCCCCTGAGGTGGGGATTGTAGATTGCTGAGTGGGACAATGGTATTGTCATTTCATGACACAGCAAAGCCTTCAGTGCTGGGTGGGTGCAGTTTACACCACTCAAGACTTGAGTCCAAACTGCTAGAGATACTTGGCAATCAGGTTATTCTTCAGGGAAGACCTGCCTGCAGCAGGGCCCAGCTGCAAGAAAAGAGTATTTCCCTTGGAAGGAACCTGCAATGGTATCTAGTCCAACCACCTGACTATTCAAGGCTGACCAAAAGTTAAAGCATGTTACTAAGAGCATTGTCCAAATACTCCTAAACACTGACAGGCTTGGGACATCAAACAGCATTCTAGGAAACCCATTCCAGTGTTGGGTCACCCTCTTGATAAAGAAATGTTTTCTAATGTCCAGTCTAAACCTTCCCTGATACAGCTTTGAACCACATTGTGTCACTTTGACTTTCTCCTGCAGTATATAAGCTACTGCTTACACAAGTGCATCTGTATTTTTGGTTGCTGTTCATCTTACTGTGTTTTTACCAACTTCTAGCCAAGAAAAGCTTCTAACACCATTTCTGAGTATCCAGTGGTACATTTTTCTCTCCACTCACTTCTGCTTGCTATTTGCAAGGACGTGATTAGGGTTTGAGACATTGCAGGGACAACTTAGAGGGATTGCCAGGAGTGGTGAGGCAGGATCTACCCACTGCAAAATCCCAGAGAACGTTGCATAGCTTTGCTAATTTACTAGATTTCTGCATGTTTACCCTGATGTTGCTGTAGATCAGCTCAGAGTTGCTTGAGGTTGCTGCTGGGTTGTAATCAATAGCCTGGAGGGCAAAGGAGGGGTCAGTGGCTTCCAGAAATCCTGTCGCTTCTCGTGTTTGTCACTTCTGAGTAGCGTAGGTTGAATCTTTCCATGTGGGTTATTGCAACGTGTTGCTGCTCTTCAGGGGAAAACAACAGGATGTACAGGAGGGGATTTTCCTCTGCAGGAAAATTTGCTCCTCCCTCTCCCTCCACAAAAAACACCTGGTTTCCATTTTGTTGGAAATTCCTTCCCAAATATGATGGAATTTGGTTAAGATGAAATATCAAATGATGCTTGTGGGTTTTTTTGGTGGTTGAAAATGGACATTTTAGCCAGGCAGGGGGAGGAGGAGGAGGAAGGATTTTGGTTTAACTGAAAACCTGCATTAACTGATAAATGCTTTTCAGGTTTCAGACACTAAGATGTGTCAAAGTCATTGTTGCTTCGAGTTGGGAGAGCAGTTGGTCTTCTACATCAATTTTAAGGCTCAAAATCATAGTGTTAGGTGGAGATTGTACAATTGAACAGAGAGTCTTGTCCTCCTGGAGCCTTCTGATACGGTACTAGGTGTTTAAAAATGATCTTCACTTTCTCACCTCCGTTGCCCTAAGTCAGCGTTAGTAATACTGACATTTGGACCACCATTAGCTGTTGGAACTATGTCAACTGCTGCTGAATGTCTCCAATGCCCCTAACTATACACAGGGGCAAGACAGGGCCATAGAAGTTCTGGCCTCCTCAGCATTCTTTTAGGGACTTTCATGAACAGCAGCAATTAGGGTAAAGGAACTCAGTGCTTTCAGCACTGTGTGTGGCCAAACCAACCAGCTGAGCAGCTGTAATTGCAGGGACCAGTGTTCTGCTTAGTTCTTTGGGTTAAATGTCCATGTTGACCCATGTTGTGTTCATGGTGAAAAGAGCAGCACAGAAAGCTTCTTACTGAAATAGTTCTGACTGCAGCACTGCCAGATCATTTTAGTCCCCCCTGAAAGGAAGCCTTGCAGCTCCTGGGATGTTTTCATGAAATATAAATAAAAACTGGGCGAACAGCAGTTTTCTTCTGAAGGAACAATGTCACTCTTTGTTTTGAGGTCCTGCAGCATTGCATGGGTATATGAGAAGCAAAATGTGAAGCTGGTTATAAAGAAAAGACAAGGCAGCTGCTTTTACTACGTGCCAGCCACAGGCAGCACTGACATGTGGTGAATCCCCCCATGGAAGGTGTGTTTTAAGCCTTGGGAGTGCTTTTTACAGCTAAAGATACAGGGAGTCAGCCAAGTGCTGGTACTGCTACTCTGGTACAAGCTGTTAACTGGTGGGAGTCAGCTCTTCCAGTCTGCTTCTGGGGTGTTTTTGGTTTGTTAAAAAAGGAGTTTCACTTTGCTTGGAATGTCTCTGTTAGGGATGCTCAGATTGTTCTCCTCCCTGACTCGGCCCCCAGCTCTCCTCTCCCTCCTCTTTGATGTTGGTATTTCAGGGCAGGATCAAAGTGGGTGAAATTAGAAGTCTTCTCCTTACGGTGACTCATTGCTGACTTTGGTCAAGTGCTTTGTGCTGGGTGATGTGAATAGCAGAAAGGGGCAGGGATGGGATGCCTGCATTGCTTGACTCCTCCTGGGGTTTCTGCATCCAGAGTATGCAGCGTGGGATGGTGTCTGCTTGTCCTCACTTTGCACCCAGGCTATCCTAATTTTCTGTTTGTTGTGTTTCAAAGCCAAAGACATCAGTTTGTACCCAGACAGGAGAACTTGTCAAATCTGAGAGTTGATCAGATCAATTAAATTGGTTTGGTGGGGGGGGGTATTTTTTTTTTCCCCTTTTATTTGCTGCAGACAGTGTGAAGCCACAAGCAGCCAGGTGTTTCCTCAGGCTCCCCCTGGGTAGGGAGTTGCCAGTGCCAGGGCTTGACTTCTACACCTCAAGCATTGCACAGAATTTTTTGTATCTCCCGGGTACGCTTTCCTTGTGAGGAGCTTGGCAGCAGAGCAGACTCTTCAGTGTGTGGGGGTGCGTGTAGTGTAGCAAGAGGGACTCTCTCATATGGATGCTCTCTGCTGTTTAACACTGGTTTCCAGTGATAGACTGCATGCCCCTCTAGCTCCTGAGGGGCTGAGAATTGGACCAAACCTCAGATCAAATCAAAACCTTTCTCATCTTCTAAAAAACGATGCTAGGAGAGATGCACAAGGTTTGCACAACCTGGATTTGTGCATGAAACCAATTTGTCATTGAAGGAGTTATCTGAGGGACAGGAGTGCTCTTCCCACCCACCTCAGATGCTTAGGAAAATCTTGAAGGGAAAATAATTATTTCATGGCTGGCAGATGCATCAATTCAGCTCAGTGGTCTGTGCTGCATGCAGTTTTCCTGAGCAGTCCTGGACACTTTTGGCTGGGACATGGAGGAAGACCCAATGCACATGCCAAGAAGGAATGAACCCATGCCATGGTGGGGGTCTCATATGGCCTTACTGTGATCTCAGGGCTTGTCCATGTGCAGCTGTGGCCGAGGAGGTCCATACAGTCACCTCAACTAGGAGCGTGTTGCACCATGAAGCCAACCTGGAGCCACCATTGGGATTCTCCCTTCCCAGCTCCTGTTTGCTTCAGGGAGAAGCATTGTTACGGGGTTCAAGATATTTTGAAACATCAGTGCCAGCAGATGTGAACATGAAGTTGCACATAAATTTCTCTGTCTAGCTCCTGTGTGTGAAAGCAGAACTTTCCTTAAAACTTTTTTCTGCAGGCATTATGTTTCCCCTTAATACGTGGAAATTGCATTATTGCCCAGCGTGGTGCCAGCATTTACTTTTATTTTTAACAGTTCCATGTCTGCTGTGGGACAGGAAGCGATGGCAGCAGTCCCTAGCACCCAAAGATAGAAACCAATTTGTTTTATCCTTGCTTTGGCCATGTTAAATTTTGCTGAGTACATCCTGGCCAAGCTCCAGGCTGCTGGACTGAGCCCACCATATTGAGAGAGAAGTGAATAATTACCACTTTGTGGTGGTAATGTGGGGAGGAACGGAGAAGTGTTTGCAAAATGCTTTGAAGATAATGACACCCCCCAGTTGCATGAGTGAAGGCGGCGCAGATAGTGGCGGTGATGTGGATGCTCTAGATAGCTTGTCAGTGCTTGATGATTAAAGGGCCAGACAAGAAACATCATTTTCCAACAGTGGCCCAATTTGGGCTTCCTTTAAGAAGGGAGTGGTTAAAGGGAGGGCTTAGCCAGAAATAAACGAGCTTCTCGAAGGCAGATGGTCCTATTCACAGGCCTAAAATTACACCAGCAGAGGACCAAGAGGGATGAAAGGAATTAGCATCTGGTGGCAAAGGGAGGGCATTGTCACTGCACAGGATGGGTGACCAGATGGTCTAGGCTCTGTTGGATGTCCTCCTGCAGGCAGTTTCAGCCCTTCCTTGCTTGCAGACCTCTCTCTCTGTAATTTTTTTTTCAGAGGAGGTGCAGATTCCTCTGGAGCAAATGTAGTCTTGCTGGCAGGAGGCTCACATCTCCTAGTTGCCTTTTATGGACCTGTTAACACCCTGTTTCTACAGCCACTGCAAGTTGGAGTGAGTGATTTCCCAGGAGCCTTTGGCTCCGGCTGGGATCTTTTGGCAGCAGTTAATCCCAGGGGACAGGAAAAGCCTGTAAAGGTCCAAGCACCTGGTTTCCCAGTAAGTGTGCAGCCAGTCACCTAATTTTCATGGACTCCTTGCGTTGTTTCAGCTGGAATTAGGCACAAAGAGGTATGGGTTGTGGCTGCGCTGGATGCTTGGGGCACCATCCTCCTGCGTTTTGGATGGAGGCTCACCGGCTGTTCCTGGAAGCAGCAGAGGGGTGCCAGAAGGGCCAAAACTTGTTTAAAGCGTTGTTTCCCCTTCTCAGCTGGAGCACCAAAAGCCTTCTGTTGAGCTATGCTGTGGATCCCATCAGGAACCCAATCTAGGTTAAAATTACCTTTTTAGTTTATTCCCTCCTCTCCAGTGTTATCTTTAGCTGGGAGGAGGTCAGTGGCCTGGTTCATGGCACAACCCTGTGAACAGTTTTGTTGGAGAGGTTGAGACGTGGAGCCTAGTGCTGGAGTAAAGAGAACCCCTTGCACTCCATTCCCTGCCTCAGTGTGGCTTCAGGCAGTGCCAAAACAATGTCTGAAAGCCCTGTTGCAATGCAAAAGAAAACCTCAGAGCTAAGGTCAAATCCCTTTCCTCACCTGTATGGAGGATCTGAGGAGGAACTGGATTTGGTCCAGGGTGTGTAAACGTTAATTGTATGATACATCACACCATTCCAGTTGGTGGCCAGCCACAAGTGGGGCTCCTCAGGTCTCAGTATGGGAGCCAAGTTCTCTTTAAGATCTTTATCAAAGATCTGGATGAGGGGATCAGGTGCACCCTCAGTCAGATTACATCAATTTGGATGATAATGTAGATCTTCTTGAGGGTAGGGAGGCTATCAGAGGAATCTGGACAGTCTGGGTCAATGGCCTGAAGCCTGTGGTGTGAGATTCAATAAAGCCAAGTGCTGGGTCCTGCACTTGGGTCACAAAACTTCATGGATGCTCCAGGCTTGGGACAGAAGAGGCCTGGAAAAAAAGGATCTAGGGGTGTTGATTGACAGTGGCTGATGATAAGCCAGTGTGTGCCAAGGTGGCCAAGAAGGCCAACAGCATCCTGGCTTGGATTGGCAATAGTGTGGCCAGCAGGTCCAGGGTAGTAGTTGTCCCTCTGTACTCGGAACTGTTGAGGCTATACCTCAAATACTGGGTTCAGTTTTGGGCCCCTCACTACAAGAAAGACATTGAGGTGCTGGAGCAGGTCCAGAGAAGAGCAACAAAGCTGGTGAAGGGTCTAGAGAACAAGTCTTACAAAGAGTGGGTGAGGGTTGTTCAGTCTGGAGAAGAGGAGACCTCATTGTTCTCTACAACTCCTTGAAAGGAGGTTGGAGCCAGGTGGATGTTGGGCTCTTCTCCCAGGTAACATGATGAGGCGAAGTGGCCTGAAATTGTGCCAGAGGAGTTTTAGGCTGGACATCAGTAATAATTTCTTCCCTGAAAGTGTTGTCAAGCCCTGGAACAGGCTGCTCCAGGGCAGTGGTGGAGTCCCCGTCCATGGGATTGAAAAGCTGTGTAGGTGTGGTGCTGAGAGACATGGTTTAGTGGTGACCTGGCAGTGCTGGGTTAACAGATGAACTTGATGGTCTTAAAGGTCTCTTCCTATCAGAATGATTCTGTGATTCTGCTCTATGGCTGTACCATTCTGCAGAGGCCAGGATCTCGGGAAGAAGTCGCTGATGGGTGGGGGTTGCCTTGCTACGTAGCTGCATTTATTTTTATTTAACTTCAGCGCTAGTATTCCAGGAAAGCCCATTAAAAGCTGGCAGCCGCCTGCTAGCGAGCAGCTTGCTGGAGCTGAGCGCCGACGTGTGATGCTGGAAGAGCCACGCTGATGGTTGGGGATGACTGATGGCGTGAGGTGTCGGTGGGAAGGAGGGGAAAAAGGGGATGTTCTCACTCCACTGAACTTCCTTCCTTTGTGTTTCCTATTAAGCCGAGGGAACCGCGCTGCTGCGGCTGCTTTTTGCAGCCTTCCAAGCTCCTGGTTTAATTGTGGATGATTTCATCCTGGCCTTTTTTATGTTGAAGCCAGTGGCCTGCGTCATGCAGCAGTGAATTTAGGCAGATTTTATTTGCATGTGAGTCATTGAGCTTTTCCAGCTGAATGTCACCAACTTGGAATTTTTTTGGTCTGATTTTGTTGTTGTTTTTGTCTCTTGGTGTTTTTCCACCGGGCTGTTTCCCCCCCCATACACCTCCCTTAGTCCTCGCTGCCTGCACCACCTCTGGTTCCCTCCACACCCCTTCCAAAAAAATGGGAAAAGGCTAGATGTGAGTTTGAGTTGGCTGTGCAAGAGGATGAGATTATGAGTGTGCAGGGAGTGTGTGTGGGGGAAAAGATGCTTTCTGTTGCTGGGAGGGAAGGACCAAAGCCAAATCAAATTGAGGGCTCTAATTTGGGAGCAGTGTTATTACAGGTCAGAGGGAGTCAGTTACTGGCTAAATTGGGAGAGCTGTCACATGCAGGGGCTGGAGATGCTGCTCACATGGCTGGGGCACACAGGCTGTTGGACAACTTGGGTAGATTTTGTTTACAAAGCTTAAAAAAATACACTATTAATTTGAAAAATCATAATCTCTTCATTTCCCCCCAAAATATAGGCTCTGGTAGCAGTGGCCCTCTGCCTCCAGTGCCTGCTGGTCCCAGCCCTCGCCTGCCCTTTACACAGAGAAGTTTATAAATAGAGCAGCTCCTCCATTATGTGCAGCTTCAGGCTCTTTATTTTTATACTGGAATCTGTTCAATGATTAACAGTTTAAACCATGTGCTGTATATCAATACTTTACATACCCTTCATAACTTATTTTTAGTATTTATTTCCCACCCCCCCCTTTTCTAAATCCTTTATCCATGTTAGGCAACATAGTTATGACATTCAGATCATTTTAGTTCTTTTTTAGCCCTTGGAAAAAAGTTATCTGCATTTCAATTGAGCTTTTGCTAAAAGCTCAAACTTGCTCAAATTGCTTTTGCAATTGAAATTAAGAAGTCAGAGGACTATTTCCTCCATGCCTGTGGTTGTGCCTCTTAGACTTCTCACTGAAAACCAGGAAGATTTGGGTGTTTTCATGGATTAGGCTTAAAAAAGAGACGCAGCAATCACATGTTTATTTCTTTGGCTTCCTGCATCCTAGGAAATTCCACTGAAAATGTGGATTTGAGGGTGTGTGGAAGCACATGAGCTACATAACCCCAGTGTAAATAAAAGCAGGCAGTGAACTCATTTCCCACCTTTACTCCTGTGTCCCAGAAGCAGCAAAACCAGCAGGGTTTTGCCATTGCTGAGCTCACAAGCTCCAAAAAGTGGTGGGACTTCTGGAAGCAATCTGCAGCTCCCTGTTTAATTATGCTTCTAATCCTTGCTGACCCATCCCATTGCTGTGGGCCAAGCTGCCTCTACAGGCCAGCTAAGCTCAGCGAACTTTGCACGGCAGCCAACAAAAGCCACTTGACCCAGGATCTCGTTGGGATATCTTTGTCCCATCAGACCTGGCACAGGTGCTCTGATATTTCTGTCTCCTCATTGCATGATAGGTTCCCATCCACTCCGCTGACCAAAAGGGACAGCATTTTGATGTCATTTCTGCTGCAGCAGCTTTCTGCCACCCACCCTATATGGATGGTGCTTCTGTTCTCTTCTGCTTTCCTGCACTGGTGGGTAGAGGTGGAGAAACACCTGACCTCTTGGTGTGCACACTGTTGATGGCTTGCTGTTGTCAGGTGGGACCCAAGCATTATTTTCCTCTGCTTTCAAAAGACCGTCCTCCCCATCTAAGGCTTGGGAGCATGGTGATCCTGTTGTTCAAAGTTTGTGTGCTCTGGCAAGTAACAAGGAACTGGTGCTGTGAGTCGTTGCCCAATGTCAGGCTGACTTCACTCTTCAAGACAGCTTTTATGGAGGTTGGTTGGTTGATTTTTCTACCAAGTGTCTGTCCTCATCCTGGTCTTCAGGTGAAAAGTGAGGAGGTTGTACCTCATCTTTACTGATGCCCCAGAGAGATGGTGGATGTCTCATCCCTGGAAACAGTAGAGGTCAGGTTGGATGAGACTCTGAGCAACCTGCTCAAGTTGAAAATCATCTCACTGCTCATTGCAGGGTGGGTCAGACTAGATGACCTTTAAAAGACCCTTCCAACCCAAACTTTTCTATGGTCTGTTGGCTCTGAGCTCTTATTTCTGATACTGAATAATTTCCCTCGTTTTTCTGTTCCAGTACTGAGCACTCAGAACTGCTGGGATCATCACTCATGTTTCACACCCATTGGTACTACTGTCATCAGTGTAGTCATCACTCCACAAGACCACGTTGACTGGTCTGGCTTGTGAAATCAGTGAAGCAGATTTGTCATTCCCAAGGTGTTCTCCTGTGCCAGCCACGTTGTATTGAGGTGTTCAGTTGCCATCATACATGGGATGCAGGCTTCCTTGGCACCCGTGGGGCTTTGGATAAGCTTTCCCATTGTGTTGCCTTTGCTCTGAGACAGTTGCAAAGCTCTGCACTAAATTAAAAGTCATGTTGCTAGGGAGTGTTGTGATAATACATGGTATTGCACTCCGTGGTGTACAACAGACAGAGCCTAGAAAACAAATCCATAAAACCTCCCATCAGATGCACGGTGTGAGAATGGAGTGTATTCCAGCTTGGTATTACATATGTCATGGAAAAAGACTCCTGCTCCCTCTGAATTTCCTGAAAGTCTGCTTTGGGCTAAAAACCATAGTGGCTGCAGCCAATTTAGAGAAGGAGAGATCCCTGCTCTTGTTGCTGTCTGCAGAAGTGCGCTTAATGATCATGCCATGCGATTCTCCGGTGCTAAAAATACACTGCTCCTGGGTCTGCACAAACAGCTTCCTAATAACTGGAGTTCTGGCAGGCTCGTGAGGTAAGAGGGGGAAAAGAGTATAAAAAATGGGAAAGTCCCTTTTCTTTCTGCTCGCCCTGGAGCACAGTAAGGCCGGGCACTCCTGTCCTTGTGGCTCTCAGCATGAGCGAAGGGATCTTTCATTGAGGGATCTCCCACTTTGTTCTGCCTTGACAAAAAAATGAGAATTTTGCTTGCCTTTGAATTTAGAACTCAGACAAAGAGTAATGAGCTTTGTGCTCTGTCTGCTGGTGGGCTTTTGTCAGCCTGTTTGGGGTAACAGGATGAGAAGATGGGAGGGTTGTCTTTGAGGCTTACTTCAGTGCCAAAATTCCCAACTCCTGCTAACACTGGGAGACGATGAAGTACAGTCCCAGCTTGAGATGCTCAGCCTGGGGTCATTCTTTCCAGACATTTCCACCATACAAGGAAGGAACCCATACTATAGAATGGACACTTGATGGGGCTGCCTTTGCTTTGGAGAGCTTGATGGAGGGGGGAGCTGCCAATAATAAACAGCTGAACTTGCTGCCCAAAGAGAACTAACTTTAAAAGGGTGGTGAGTAGTGTAGGGATGGTGTCTTAGACCCTGCAGGGATTTGGGGTTTTTATTTAGTTGGGGTTTAGGGTTTTTATTCTGTTGGGTTTTGGTTTGAGTTTGGTTTTTTTTTTTCCCAGAAGCTGTTTGTCAGATGGTTTCCTGCTCCTTAACCTGGCTTCCCAAGGAGAGTTGCAAGAAATTGGCTGGTTTTCAAAAGTGAAGTGCATTCAAGATGCAGCAGCCAGCTCTCTGGTGCTCATCCACATCCACCTCATCTCTGCATCAGGTTACCTTGGACAATAACCTGATCAGAGGGGTGGAACATCTCCTCTGTGAGGACAGGCTGAGAGAGTTGGGGTTGTACAACCTGGAGAAGAGAAGGCTGCAGGGAGACCTTCTGGTGGCCTTTCAGTACTTAAAGGGGGGCCTATGAGAACGATGGACAAATTTAGCAGGGCCTGTTGTCGCAGTATAAGGGGTGGTGATTTTGGGCTGAAGGAGGGTAGGTTTGGACTGGATATAAGGAAGTATTTTTTTATAATGAGGATACACTGGTCCAGGTTGCACAAAGGGATGGTAGATGCCCCACCCCTGGAAACGTTCAATGTTAAGCTGGATGGGGCTCTGAGCGCTCTGCTCTAGTTGAAGGTGTCCCTGCTGACTGCAGGTGGGTTTGACTAGATGACCACTAAAGGTCTCTTCCAACCCAGAACATTCTGTGGTTCTATGTTTTGTTTCTGAACACTGCCTGGCAGGGCCACACCTTTTATGAAACACTGAAAACGAGGCCAACACTGGCCAGCATGCTTCTTACAACCTAGATGTGCCAGCAAATCTGTCCATGCTGCTTGGCAGCGGATGCTGCAGAACCTGGACACGGGGGGATGCTAGGGATGGTTGCAAGAAGGCTGTGTTTTTTGCACAGAATTGTTTTCAGCAGGTAAATTCACACTGTTATGTTTAACAAGTCAAAGCGATACTGCACGGTTAATTTCCATGGAGCTTCTTAATCTCAGTCACTAAAGATGGAGAAGATGCTCCTTCGTAAAGTCCTCTGCGCTCCTTCCAGTGCTGAATCCTGCAGTGTGATCAGAAATGCTTTGCATTTGATGGCTGTGCAGCTCTTGCATTTGTTTTTACAAGGAAACTGTGTTGCCTGCAGCTGGGACTTCCCCGGCCACCTCCTTTTGTGGGACATGCTGTGCCTATTGCTCCATTTTTATGACATCTCTTCCCTGGATCCACACTGGTCTGTTCACCTCCCCTCCTGCTCAGAGCTTGTCTACAGCAACTGCCCAGGTGGAAAAGAAACATCAGGAAAGTGCTTACTATATTTTTAGCCTCTTAGAATGTGATGTAGCTGCTGGGAACAAGGAGGACAGCCAGCACCATGTGAACAGATAGGTTGCAGCTCCTCACTGGTGAATTTTTGGTCGAGTGCTGGTGCTGCTTGGCACCATTGTGGAGTCGTGGTGCAAGGTGGGTTGTGGGTGCTGGAGATGGGAGATCATGTACATCCCTTGCATGTTACAAGGTGTTTATCTGTCCTGTCATTATGGGTGCTGATGAACAAAAGGTCATTCTGCGCTTCAAAGAGGTCTTAGAAAAACAGAACGGTTTGGTTTGTAAGGGACCTTTAAAAGGATGTTAAAGGGGCGTGAACTGCTGCAGTGAGGTCTCCCTGGACCCTTCTCCAGATTGAACAACCCCAACTCTCTCAGCCTGTTCTCACAGGAGAGGGCTTCCAGCCCTCTGATCATCTTCATGGCCCTCCCCTTGCCCCACTCCAACAGGTCCATGTGTCTTCTGTGCTGAGGACTCCAGAGCTGGCCCCATCTGGGGTCTGAGCAGAGGAGCAGAATCCCCTTCCTCCACCTGCTGCCCTCACTGCTGGGGATCAACCCAGGACATGGCTGGGTCTGGGCTGCAAGCACATGGTGCTGGATCATGTCCAGCTTTTCATCCATCAATGTGGCTGAACACAGTGATCCTCCACCAATATCCCCAAGTCCTTCTCCACAGGGTCACTCTCAATCCCTTCATCCCCTGGGTTGGTACCAGGGGTTGCGCTGATACCACCTGCACTTAAATCTGCACAGAATCTGACCTAGAGGAGGCCTCGAGGTCTTGAGCAACCTGTGGTATAGAGGAGGGTGTCCCTGCCCATGGCAGAGGGGTTGGAGCTAGATCATCTTTAAGATCCCTGCCAACCAAAACCGTTCTAAGAATCTGTGAATCAAGAGGTTCATAGCTGTTGGAGGGAATGCTCCAGGATGGAAAATGCAGAGCAGTCCCCAAGCCTTCCTGTTGTCCAGGGCTTGTTTGCAGACAAACAAGCTGTTCCTGGTTTCTAGCCAAGGCTTGTTACAGGGGAAGAGCTTCACCACTACCCTCCACATTTCTCTCCAAGTCAGACTGGTAGACCTGTATAGGAGGGAGCGAAAGCTAAAAACCATCTGCAAGGTTTTCTTGGCTCTTCCTCTATGAAATCCCACATTATCCACTGGGACAAGTGATTTTGGGCATCTGGGAAGAAGTGGTCCTCAAGATGCAGAGCAGACCCCTTACAGATGCTGCAGCACAGAGAGATGGGAGGTGCTGGGAAGCCCCAGGTGCCAGATCTAGCAGGCACAATGTTGTTTGGCACAGCTCCTGCTGTCTTCAGGACTTGGTCCTCGCACTCTCTGCTGAGGTCAGCTCTAGCGCAGGCATAAATCCCAACCCATCTGGAGGAGGTCGATGGGGTTTGCACGCAGCACTGCAGCCTCGTGGCCATAGATGAGTTTGGAAACACCACTGCATTGGCCACCATTCTGCATCAGCTTCAGTGAGACAAGGAGCAGGATTCAGGTTCACCGCCATCTCAGTGTCAGCTTCCATCTCCAGTTCTTTACTGTGAGGGTGGTGGTACACTGGAACAGAGAGGTGATGGAGGCACCCCCCTGGAGACATTCAAAGTCAGGCTCGATTGGGCTCTGAGCAGCCTGCCCTAGCTGGGAATGTTGGTGGTTGGACTAGGTGATCTTGGGGGTCTTTTCTAGCCCCAACATTTCTATGATTTTATGAGATGATAAACTTGGCTACCTAACTTCATTCGATCACTTTGAGACTTTTCCACAAGTTTCTCGATCTTGTTGTCTGCTTTTTCTCACACGAGCAGCTCCACCGCTTCACAGAAGATGTATTTACACTGAAAATCAACAGCTTGAAGACCATATTTGCCCAGTGCTCTCCTGCAGGAGCCTAAGCAGATCATTTTGTATCTTTTTTGTGTCTCATGGGACATTGGAACAGGCAGCCCAGGGAAGTGTTGGAGTCACTATCCTTGGAGGTATTTAAAAGATGTGTGGATGTTGTGCTGAGGGCCACGGTATAGTGGTGTAGTAGCTCAGCAGTAGCGGTGGGACGGTGAGCTCTTGGTGAGCAGTTAGATTTGACGATCTCAAAGGTCTCTTCCAAACTCAGCAGTTCTCTGATTCTGTGTGTCACTGCCGACTGCAGGGGGCTGGACTAGATGACCTGTAGAGGTCTCCTCCAACCCAGTGTATTGTGTGATTCTGTGATTCCATCTTGGCAGGTCTGCAGGAACATTTATCATTGAGATTGTTTTTCCTTTTAATTAGCGTCAGTTGCAATAACAAAAAGGCTCACACTGAAATTCTGCTTATTTGGCTTCTCCTCCAGGTTTAGCAGCGAGGGTATTGATGTGCTCTGGATGGGGTACAGATAAGGGTTTCCAACAGGGTTCTCACATTGTTTTCTTTAATGCTAGTCTTTTGAGTGAGGCTGGTTTGTGAAAACTGGTATGAATTCACCCAAACCAGGTATTGTGAATGGGTCAGAGCACCGGTGGTAATTACTGCAAATAATAATTAAATCCCTTTGTCTGGCAGCACACCACAGTTCACCTTCAGTCAGGCTGCTGTGGTAGGAGCCAGAGCAGAGGTTTGTGTAGAAAAAAGTTTTGGGTAGAGGGCAGTGGGACCACCTCACAGACAAGTAAATGCAGTTGCAGGACTGCCCTTGCTTGGTAAGGACTGCCCTTGGTTGGTAAGCTTGGTGCAGATTCTGACTTGTGGCTGAGACCTCTTCCTTTTTCACTCTTCTGCAGTAACTGCTGTAATGGGTCCAAAGAAGGACAGTGAAGCTGGTGAAGGGTCTAGCGGACAGGTTTTATGAGGAGCAGCTGAGGGAACTGGTGTTATTCAGTCTGGAGAAATGGAGGCTGAGGGGAGACCTTCTTGCTCTCTACAAGTACCTGAAAGGAGGCTGGAGCCAGGTGGGGGTTGGTCTCCCCTGTGACAAATGAATAGGTCAAGAGGAAATTACCTCAAGTTGTGCCAGGGAAGGTTTAGGTTGGATATTAGAAAGAAATTACTCCCTGATAGAGTGTTCAAGCCCTGGAATAGGCTGCCCATCCAAGTGGTGGAATCACCATCCCTGGAGGGATTGAAAAGCCATGCAGATGTGGTGCTGAGGGACATGGTTTAGTGGTGAGCTGGCAGTGCTGGGTTAACAGTTGGATTTGTTTCTGTGGTTCTATGAACTTTGCTGCAGTCCACCCTTTGTGAGGTGGGGTATGGTCTATGCACCCCACTTATGCTTTTCACTAAGCCACATACGACCCAATTCACACAGGTGCTGGAAGTCAGAGAGTCTCTAGAACTGTTACCACAGGCTCAAGATTAATGAGTATAGAGCCATGGCCTGTTAGAGACAGGACATGTAGCTTCTGCTGAGCTTACCAGAAAAAAGAGTGCAAGGTGACTTGAGTGCTGAATCCTGAGTACCTTCTCTTGGGAAAATGCAGGAAATCAAGGAGCTCTAATTCAGGCCAGAATTTATCATGAAGCTAAAGACAGATAAATTTAAGCTTAAACCAGATAAATTCATACAATCATAGAACCACAGAACTGTTGAGGTTGAAAGAGAACTTTGAGATCATCAAGTCTAACTGCTCACTTTGGGTTCAAGATCCCACTGGTACTGCTAAGCTACTGCCACTAAACTGCCCTCAACCTCACATCCATGCATCTTTTAAACACCTCCAAGGGGTGGTGTCTCCACCATCTCCCTGGGCAGCCTGTTCCAATGCTTCATAACCCTTTTAGTGAAGAAATTTTTCCTAATATCCAACCCAAACCTCCACTGACATAACTTGAGGTAATTTCCTCTTGGTCTGTCATAATCAACTGGAAATGGAGGAAAACCAAAGTGCTTGAGAGACATTACAACCAATTGCCAGTAGGCATAGGACTAGGATTTGCCTCTTGGTGACCATTCACTGGGAGATGCCATTTTGGCCTAGCAGCGGTTGTTGGGCTGTATTCACATACAGGCTCAAAATGTTATGACACCTTTTGCTCTGATGAAGGCACCCACACAGGTGCAATAGCTGTTAAGAGACTGGGGCTGACTCTGGCAATGTCTTTGGTCACTGCAGATTTTGGGGATTTGAATGGAAATGCAGCATCTTGCATGGGTGTATGGAGGAGCTGGTGGGATGTGATGTGCTGCTGGGTCATTCATTTTTCTGCCTCTAGCCAAAACAGTGGGTGCTTCCACAGAGCTGTGCCCATCACCCAGAGCCAGTGCTGCATCCATAATCCAGGAAACAGCAAACAACGGGAAGAGGTTCCCATTGTTGTCTGGGAGCTGCTGAGGAAGGCCTCCTGCACAACCTTCCTGCAAAGCCAGAAATAGCCAGTGCTTTCACCAGGGCTGTCGATTTCAGGCTTGCTGGCCACAGTTGCAAGCTGTCCAAGCAGAGATTGGATTTCTGCTTTGCTGTTGGCCATCCAGGACTTGAAAATCTCAGCGTTGTCCATCCCTAGGAAGGTTTGGTTGCTGTCCAGGAGCACCCAGTTCCTCCCTCCAATCCCTAATACTGCAGCACATTGCTTTGTAAGATCAGGGATCAAAGTCTACATTTTGGGTGCAAACTCCTTTTTCCTTTATGAGTACATCTGAGAGTGGTAGTCAGGCAGCCCTGCCATGAAGGTGCTGCCTGGTGGGTGCTGTCAACATGTGCACATCTAACTCTTGGTCATTTCTTTCTTGGACAAAATATCTGAGTGGTCTTTTGAGACCTTTTAATGGAAAGTGTTAAATTGAAAGCAAGGGCATAATAAAACAGTAGTTTAAGAGCAATTTACTGACAGCTAGAGCCCTTAACTTCACTGACATGCCATTGTGGAGCCATGATGCCAAGCTTGCTATTTGAAGGTACTCTTTGTCACTCAGGAATCCTTGGGCAGTTTTATAACACTTCCCAATCTTTAATTGCTATCCATGTTGTTCATGATAAACTGTTGTCTAGCTCATAAATTACACAGCATTCATCTCACCCACTTTGCCAAGACCCCAGTCAACACATTTGTCTTTGTCACTTGTGAAATTTGAGAAGTTGTATGTGACAACAGGAGAGCCCAATTTCTGATTTCCAAAATAAAAGGCATATCTTGGTTGGGATGTTTGGGTTTTGTCGCCTTTTTAAGAACTTGAGAAGTATCCCTTTAGGGCTGCAAAGATGCTGAGGGGACAGGAACATCTCTGTGAGGAGGAAAGGCCAAGAAACCTGGGGCTGTTTGGCCTGGAGAAGAACAAACTGAGAGGGGATCTTCTCAGTGACGGTCAACAGCTAAAGGTGAGGCCAAGAGGATGGAGCCAAACTCTTTTCTGTGGTGCCCGGCAACAGGACAAGGGGCAATGGGCACAAACTGGAATCCAGGTGGTTCCATCTGAACGTGAAGAATTTGCTGGGAGGGTGCTGGAGCCCTGGAGCAGGCTTCCCAGAGAGGTTGTGCAGTCTCCTTCTCTAGAGAGCTTCCAAGCCTACTTGGACATTGTGATCCTGGGCAATCTGCTGTGGATGACCCTGCTTCAGCAGGCAGTTGGGCTAGATGGTTCCCCAAGGTCCCATTGAACCCCTGCTAGGGTGATTCTATGATCCTGCACTGCTGTTGTTCCTTGGAGACATCTCACCCAGTGAGACATGCACTATCATGTACCTGTGCTGACAGCTCTTCACTGCCATCCCTCTTTGTAGGGTCAGTGTTTTTGAGTTGGGGACCAGAGGTCTATTTGCAAAACTCAAAAACAGAAGGAAGAAACAGGCCGTTAGGTATTTCTGGGTTTCTAAATGGAGGTGTCCGCAGGGACTGTGTGTATCCCTGCCTTTGTCTATCCAGGCTGGATTTACCCTGGGAAACCTGGGACTGTTCCTAGTACATCATTCACAGCTTCAGGACCTCCATGTGCCTCTTTGGCAGTTGAATGAACCCAGTCACCTGCCAGGAGGCAGGTTCAAAGTAAAGTCAAGAAGATTCTTTATACAGTGTAGCACTGGAGGTGCACCCATCACCACAGGACATGAAGGCAATTAACAGTTTGCATAGATCCAGAAGTGATTAAGCAGATTTGTGACAGAGAAATATCTCGAGTGCTTATGAAATTGACAAACCACCTCTTTCTCAAGGCAGAAAGCCCCAGCTTTGGGAATAGAGTTGGACCTATTCATAGCTCAGTGCAGGTTTCAGCCTTGGAAGCAGGACCTGGCTATATTTGGTGCTAGATTTATATGCAGACACCCTGCACATGCATCAGCTGTGCTGTATAGCAGCAAAATCCTGCTGGTTAAGAAATCCTGTGTTAGAAGGTAGTTTCACATCTGATCTTCATTTGGCCTCGGACCTAAGGAAAAAAAATCTTGCAATAAAAAAATTGGGATTTTGTCTTTTGGGGAGTCCAGCAGTTCCCATCCCTTCTTGGTACAGGGGACACAGGATGGGATGAGAGCTGGCTCCCTAGCGTGCTTGTAGTCAGTTGTTAATTTAGCTTATCTACAAAATGTTGGTAGGATTCTGGGGAGGCAGGACAGGGATTCTGGGGAGGCAGGACAGGGATTCTGGGGAGTTTCAAGGTGGAATTTCTATCTTTGGGACGTTGTCTGTGCTCAGGTTTGCCTATGCAAATATCAGTTATCTTGCCATCCCTTAGAGCAGCAAAAGCCTTCTGACAGAAAGCATCACAGAATGGTGGGGGTTAGAAGTGACTTCTGGAGATCTTCTAGTCCTGCTAAAGCAGAGTCACCCACAGCTGCTTGCCCAGGATCACAATGTCCAGGTGGATTTGGAATCTTTCCAGAGGAGACTCAACAACTGTTCTGGGCAGTCTGCTCCAGGTCTCTAGAACCTTCACATGAAAAAGGTTTCTCCTCATGTTCAGATGGAAATTCCTGGGTTCCAGATTGTGCTAATTGCCCCTAGTCACGTCAGTGGGCACCATTGAAGAGTCAAATAAGGCTCTAATTAATGCCTGTAATCCCATACACCTCTAAGGTTGTGTGGCAAAACCCTGGGATGTGGCAGTCCAAAACCAGGCCACATCCTAACTAATGGGGCTTGTTCTGGCAATAAAGTATGAGATGCCCCAGATGTCATGAAGTGTAGGTAGGGGGAAGAAGCATGATCTCCTGTGTTCAGAGATGGGGTGGAGAGAGGCTTCAGAGGGGTCACCATCCCCCTTCCTCCTGCACAGAAGCAGCTCCAGGTTTACTTCCCCCATGCTGCCCTCTCCAGATCCCTTTTATTTGTTGGCAGATAGGATTAATCCTGATCTTCTGCCCCATCTTAGAGAGAGAGAGAGCGAGCGAGCACAAAACCCCTTTCACATCTAATTATTTTCCATTTTTGCTTAATTGTGTACATCCTGCTAGTGGATGAGAGGAAGAGCAGGCCCAGTCAGGGCCCTTTCCATCTGCAGGCTTTCAGACCAATGCTCCATCTTTTTGCATTGTGAATTCAAACCTACAGGATTTGCAAGGTCTGAGGCAGGTTTCCCAAGAAGCAGCTCTGGCACCATCCTGTTTTTCTCCAGTGGTGACTTCAGCCTCACACTATGCATGGAAGAAGAATTATAGAATCACAGAATGGTTTGGCTTGGGAGCAACCTTAAAGATCATCTAGTTCCAAACCTCCCGCCATGGGCAGGGACACCTTCCACTAGACCAGGCCTGCTTGAGGCCTCACCCAACCTGGCCTTTAACAGTTCCATTAAGGGGGCATCCACAGCCTCCCTGGGCAACCTGTTCATGTCTCACCATGTTTATTTACTGTAAAGAGCTTCTCTCTAATATTCAGTCTAAATCTCCCCTCTGCCAACTTCAATCCCTTCTCTCTCATCCCATCTCTACAAACCCTTGTAAAAATTCCCTTCCCAGCTTTCTTGTAGCCCCCTTCAGGTACTGGAAGGCCACTCTAAGGTCTCCCTGGAGCTTGCTCTTCTGCAGGATGAACAGCCCCAACTCTTGCAGCCTGTCCCCACAGGGGAGGTGCTCCAGCCATGACCACCTGCCTCCTCCTGTGTGCCCAGTTTGCACCAGTCTTTGTTTCATCTGCCTGTATTTTGCTACCTAGTTCCTATGTACAAGTGGTGCCAGCTTCTTTTTATTCATGGTTTTTTTTAGTGATTGTTGGGTTTCTCAGTTCATCCAATCCACAGGTGGTGCCAGGCTGGGGTTTGGCTGTGCCACCCTGAAAGTGCTGCTGAATTGCCCCAATAACCGTAATAATGTGTGAGAGTGATAAGGGTATTGGAACATCCTTTTGCAGGAGAAGGGGAGAGAATAAGATAGGTCCTCAATGTATATGCAGCTTGTTGAGAGGTAGGGGTTGAGAAACAGGAGCAAGGGATCAGATTAAGCCCCTAAGGAAGCTTTGCCTGGAGAAGAAACATCTGCATATGGAAAACAGGGAGATGGGCCTTGAGTCCTGTTGTGCTTGTACAACTTCACATAGGCTGAGTGTTGCTTTTCTAAATCCCATTTTTTGCCCCCAGAACAATTTCATAGTGTCTCCATGGGCACAGGATAACACCCAGAATACAAGAATTCTCTTCTCCTGTAAACAAAGCAGTTCCTTCTCCACCAAAGCTATACCACACCACATTCCTTGCACCTCTCAGAGCAGCAGCACTGAGATGGCTCAGGAACGCCATTGGTTGGGTTGGGAAGTGGCTTGGGAGGAGGGGTGGGTCTGTGGAGAAGTAAATACCACTGCAGAAAGTTCCAGTGAGAGCCATCGGTGTTTCCAGCAAGCCATCTAGTGGCTTCCTATTAAAATGGTTGGATGCCTTGAAACTGGGAAGGCAAAACTGGAGGGTTGAGTGATGCTCACCACCACAATTGTGTCAGAGATCTAACGTGCAGGATTTGGTTGTAACTGGGAAAAGGCCCTTCTGTCTTTATTTCACTGGGGTGGGTTGGTTTGCCCCAGCTCAAAACCCCATGAAGAATACAAGGTGAATGAATGCTTTAGAGCAGCTTCCTCTGCAGTATGGATAGGAGATGAAGAGCAGATGAAGAAAGAGAACGTAAAGTTTGGGTTTTTTAATAACGAGAGCTCAGATAATTTCATTTGGTGAAGTTTTGGGTACTGAGTGTAAAGTCCTTCTTCACTGGATGGTTCAGTTGTAGGATCCTTTGCACAGCCTGCTAAAGAGACTGAAAGGAGAGCTGACCTGGGGCTGGGAAGAATTATTAGGGTGGTCTAGGTAGATCCTGAGCTATCCTTTGCCGGTGTTTATGCTGTTCAGAAAAAAACTCCTGTGATAGAGATTTCTCAGTGCCTGTAAGCAATCTCTCTCTGTGCCTTGCTTGCCTTGCCTCTGAGAGGTCATCTTTTCATGTCTGACCTTGTTCTCTGTTGCTGCAGTTCAAATGTATTACTGCAATCCGTAGCAGACATGAAGAGTCCACACTGGTCCTTACTTCTCAGACAGGTGACAGGCGTTCTGGTGCTGCACAAAGATTTATTCCCACCTGAATGCAGATGTTTGCACCTATGTAACACAGCTGGTTTTTTTCTAACTTTTCTCTAGATGTCAACATTGTTTGACTTCTAATCCAGTTTTCTGGAATGTCTTCATTTCTCCTAGCACAATACCTGCATGTTGAATACATTTCTCCCATCACCCATATCACCAATGACATACTGGGTAATGGACACAGCCATCCAGGACAGTCTCCTTGCCTAGCACATCCTGCCAGTCTGACAGTGAGTCATCACCAGTAAGGACTCTCTCTGTGTGGTTTTCCGATGAGTTGTGTGCCCACAAAGCAGTTTCACCTGCGTGTGTGTCTCTGGTGTGCTGCTGAGGAAGCCATGTGCAGCAGCACCTAATGAATATCAAGATATACAGCTCCAACTGCTTCTCCAGCTATTCACAGGCCAGTTGCTCTGTCACAGGAGGAAATTAAATTGTTCTTGACAAATGGGTGTCGGCAGTCACTTATCATCTTGTTATCTTCTAAGTGCTTACAAATAGGTTGTTTCATTATTTGTTCCATCAGTTTTCCAGGAGTTCAAGTTAAGTGACCAGTTTGTAATTCCCTGGCTTTCCCTTTTGCATGTTTTTCAAGCTCCACATAATGTTTGCTCTTTGTTTTCCTTTTTTTTTTTTTTATTTTCTGGTCTTCTAAACATCTCCTATCTGCTGTGAGCTGACAGGAACAACAGGCCTCTGACTGCTTCAGCTGAGACCTTCCCTCAGTATCTCAGTAGCAGCTTACTGCTCCAGGCTGGTGGCTCGACCAACACCCTGGCTTGGTTATTATGCTTCTTCTGAGATAATTCTTCCCTTCACCCTTTGTAGCTCTTGCTCATTTGTATCCTGACCTTTTCCATTTTCCAACCATTGGTTGGAAGGTTGGAAGTGATTAAAAGGTTCAGTTTATCCACAGAGTGATTTTGTGTGGCATTTTGTGTAATCTACAAAGATACAGAAAATTTGGCTCACATTAGGACTTTGATTAACATTAGGGTAGCAGCAGTGGAGCCATGCAGTCACAGAGGTGGGTGTAATTTGGCTTTTTTAGTGATTTATCAGGAATGTGTGGTAACTCTTAAGTGTCCAGTGGGTACACTTTGTCATTACTTTGGATTTTAGAGAGCAGTGACATCATCCAAACATACACTTGGTTGATGCTCAAAGAATGGCATGAGAGAACCGCAGAAACACAGAATGGTGGGGATTTGTAAGGGACCTCTGGATATCTTCTAGTCCAACCCCCCTGCTGAAGCAAGGTGACCCACAGCAGGTTGCCCAGGATCACAGGGGTTTGGAATCTCCTCAGAGTAGGAGACTCACAACCTCTCTGGGCAGCCTGCCCCAGGGCTGTGGCACCCTCACAGCAAGGTTTTTCCTCATGTTTAGTTGGAACTTCTTGCCTCTTGTCCTGTCACTGGGCACCACAGAAAAGAGTCTGGCTCCATCCTATCACTCCTCTGCCTTTTAGATATTGCTCAGCATTGAGAAGCTTCCTTCTCAGTCTTTCCTTTTCCAGGCTAAACAGCCCCAGGTCTCAGCCTTTCCCTTCACAGAGAGGCTCCAGTCCCCTTAGCATCTTTGCAGCCTCCACTGGACTCTCTTCAGTAGTTCCCTGTCTCTCTTGAGCTAGGGAGCCGAGAACTGGACCCAGTAGTCCAGCTGTGGCCTCACTAGGGCAGGGAAGAGAACCTTCCTCAACCTGCTGGCCACACTCTTGAGTGCGCACACACACACACATCCCTTTGGTGTGTTGTATTTACCCTGCCAGGATCTATTTATTAGCTTTGTTTGCCAATTTCTCAATTGTGTTGTTTTCTTTCCTCTTCCATCAACAGGAATCATTAATCAATGGCAACAGGAATCCAAGGATAAAGTGATTTCCCTATTGTTAACCCACCTGCCTTTACTGAAGCCTGGGAACATCGAGGCAAAAGTCGAGTACATGAAACTCTTGCCTAAAATCCTGGCCCACTCAATCGAACACAACCAACACATCGAGGAGAGCAGGCAGCTGCTGTCCTACGCCTTGATACACCCCGCCACCTCTTTGGAGGACAGGAGCGCCCTGGCCATGTGGCTCAACCACCTGGAGGACCGCACGTCAGGTGGCTTTGGCGGGCAGAACAGAGGCCGGTCGGATTCGGTGGACTACGGGCAGGCGCACTACTATCACCAAAGACAAAACTCCGACGACAAGCTCAACGGATGGCAAAACTCTCGAGACTCGGGCATCAGCGTCAGCGCCTCCAGCTGGCAGGACAAAAACCTGGCCTGCGAGAACGGCCATCTGCCCCTCTACTCCTCCTCCTCCGTCCCCACAACCATCAACACCATTGGCACTAGCACAAGCACCAGTAAGTATCCATGGGAAGCGCTGGGAATGGCCGCACGCCACCGCTCTTCGCAGCGTGGTCCCCTTTCATCCCTCTAGAAAACATTGCTTTGCTGTGGTTAGCAGAGGGGCTAAGTTTACCTGGGCCATAGAAAACTCCTTTTTTCTTCCCCCTACCTTCTATTTTGTTTCCTACCTGCATTTTTTGGGGGGATTTTCTTCTCTGGTCCTGTGGGATTTTAACAACCTGGCAGCTGGAGAGGAGGGAAAAACCAGCCAAGCTGTAAGAGCAAATAATGCGTATTATAGAAGGGAGCCCCTTTGATTTCATGTAGCTCCATCTAGATTTGCAGTTCAGGTTTCAAGAGCTGATGTTTCATGTCCAAAAGTGAGTTGGAGGACTTAAGGCAAGTCCAAAAGCGAGCTGGCAACTTACTGGGAGAAAATGGGATTGGGGCCCTGAAGCTCAGGCATAATTTTTGGAAGCAGAGTTGAAATCCATGATCTTCAGGGCATAACTGAAAATATTTCCTTGTACCTGTAGCACATAGAGCTGTGAAGTTCATGGTTACTGGGGGACTTAGATGCAAAGTCCTCAGTGTTTTCCAGGAGAGTTGGATAGCTCTTTCACTGTGGAGGCCCTGACAGGCTTTGATGGGAGTGATGGATGGTGCAGAGCCCAGCTAAAGGCTTGGACACCTGGAGGTACTGCAGAACACCAAGAGTGGAGATGTAGGACAGCTATAGATGGTTTTTAAAGCAGCCGTTGATGCCTGTGAGCCATCCTTGGGAGAAGAGCAGCAAAGCATCTTCTGATGGAGGTTCAATAGCTCCTCTGCCTACCTGCTCATTCTCTGGAGGGCTATCCCTCCTGCATTGCTGTCAGCTTGGGTGATTGCCATCATCTCACCTGCAAGGCTGGACATCCTTCTTCACTTTGGGGTGTTCAGAAGGTCTCTCCAAGATGTTTGGCATCTCCCTAGATACAAGGGTTGCAGAGAACACTTTGGGGAGGAGAGACTTCTTGTGGTGAGGGTGCTGGCTTCTCTACCAGTGTGTGGAAAGCCACAATTAAATAGCTGAAAGCTTTAAAATGGTCACTTAAGGCTTCTGGGTTTTTCCCTCTGCAGTAATAAGCACTTTTTTAGGTGCCGTTTCAAATTGACAATGATACGAAACGTGGCTCCAGGTTTGTTGCTGTAGCCCCCTTGTCCCCACCTCTACAGTATCCATCCTTGCAGGCAGTGCTGCCTGCACTGCCACATAGGCATTTAGCAGAAGGGTCTCAGCTTCACCAATTGGCTGTCCCTGTGAAGCTGGCTTCTGCTACTATGGGACTGTGTGATACTCAGCTTCTCCGAGAGCCAAGTCCTTGCACTGCAGAGGAGGACGATCTCAAGGTGACCAAGCTGCATGGGAAAGGCTTAACAAAGAGGCAGGGTGAGAAGAACTGTAAATATATCTGTAATTGGTCTGTTAAACCTCTCAAGGGTTTATTTTGCTGGATTCTTCTTGTGGTTTGTGCATGCCTGGAGGTTCAGAGGCTTTAGACACTAGGGGGGCAGTGGGAAGTGGTGGCTTCAGAAGAGCTCTAGTTCCTCATGTTGAGGTCTGGAGGCAAGGAGATCTGATGAGTGCAGCAGGTTAATCATTGACAGTGGTTGGAGCTCTGCAAGATGCCTTAGGTCTTGAAGGAGGCTTTTCAAAAACTCCTTTGTGTTCTCCAGAATTAGGTGTGTGCAGCAGTGGAACGAGAGTGTTTGTGGGTCTCTACAGCCCTGCACTTTAACCTGGTCTTCTGGTGGAAAACCACATCCCTCCTCCATTTCTGCTGCTGTGGCATCCCATGCTGTAAGTCCCAGTACAGCAGCCCTTGTCAGGTCCAGTCCTTCCCAGCATCCTTCAGTGGCCCTGGGGCAGCTTGCTTGCTTCATCTTGCTGTGAGTTGCAAGATTCTGAGCCAATATTCAGGGAACCTTTTCCCCAAGCATCACACTGGGGTCAACACACATTTCTCTGGCTGGGTGGCTTTGCAGAGGCATCTGAACACAGCTTTGACTTACTTCTTAATGTTAAGCTGCTGTAATTCCTGCTAACATATTTTGGTGGCAGTGCATTCAGACAACCTGTGAGCTGAACTGAAGACAACTTGACTGCACTTGATGTGTCAGTTCATAAGCTTCCTTAATGCAATGTTTGCTTGGGCACAAGCACAGTAAGTCCACAGGCAGATGCTAGGAAACAAACACGGCTGCCAGCCTTTGTCCCAGCCCCTTGAGGCAATCAATATGTCCATTAATCTTTTATTCCAAAGCGAAGCCTTCACACTGTTGCAGTTTGCTTAAGTTTTAGTGTTGTTAGTTTTAAATTCTCCCTTACTTGGAGGTGTTTATCTGGCCAAGGACTTAATCCAGAAACCAACACCCTTGCAAGGTACAACCTCCCCCAGCCTGTCCCTGCAAAGGCATAGGCTGTTCCTGACACTAAAATGGAGCAAAGTCTTTCCCAGAGGGGTAACGTGGTGATCTTGCCTGAAGTGCTTTCTTCTGATATTGTAGCATGATTAGCTATAATGCTGTTACTGTGCAGGGTTTAAATATGGGTGGCTGAAGCTCATGTGACAATTTGTTTTGGTCTGTCCTTGTTTTTGACTCAGCCTAGACCCAGGCTTTCAGCTTTGCTTCAGGCTTGGTTCACTGACAGCTCCGTCCTGAGGGCAGTGGTTGGTGTTGGCCAAGGTTTGAGGAGACATTGCTGGAGTCCTCCAGCTTATGCAGGGAGTGCTCTGAAGGAATTACTCTGTATGTACACCACTGATGGTGATTTAGGAGCAAGGCCAGCAGCATCATGAGTGATGGGTTTGGTTCTAGAGCAGTCTAAAGGTATGGACTCAACCCAGAGTGACAGAAGCTCTTGTGCTCCTTCCCATCTCCTCCATCTTCATAACTGCTTTCTCAGAACAACCCTGCAGAACTTGAGCTTCAGCTTGAGCTACAACCAAGATTTAGTGATCCAGCGGGAAAGGTATCCTCAGCATGGACTTAGGAGCATAGGTGGGCAGGATGCTAGAGCTGCTCCTGATGTGGTGGGGACAGGGTGAAGCCCCAAGCTTTGCAGGCAAATCAGGTGGTGGTTGAAAACCCCCCAGGTTACACGACACTTTTGCAGTGGAGACAGGGCCTGGAAGCTCTGAAAGGACAGAAAAAAAGCAGCAGGCGTTCAGAGCTGTAGATCCAGAGCTTCTTGTATGGGAGCTCCAGCTCTTTCCTTTCCCCTGCATAATTGGTTCCACTGGCTATGAGCTGATGGCATGCCGGGTTTTGGGTGTCAAATGGAAGTATGGTGTAGCTTAACCCTCTGCTTTCCACCCTCTCAGAAGAGGAGTGTTTGCTGCTAAATATGTTTGCCTAGCACTGAGAAATTGGGATGCAGGCCTGATTTGGACTGTAAGGTCTGTGAGCAAGAAAAGGGAAAGAAAAGCACAAGATTTGACAGAAGTGATAGCAACTCCAGTTGGCAATAGCCAGCCTGTGGAACCACAGCTAAAGAGGTAAGGGTTTGGTTCCTGACTCTGATATACATCTGCTGGATGAGTGTCTTGGTCCTCTGCTCCCAGAGTATAACCTGGGAATAACAGTATTCCTTCTTATATGTATGGTGAGATTCTCCTGTGCTCTCACCTCTGGTGTAGTGCCAGGGCACTTAAACTTCTTGTGGAGAGCAGGTTCCCATGAGCAAGTCTCAGCACAGGGGCAGAAGGTCTTGGTTTTACTGCAGGAGTGACAGTACCTTGCCCCAGATGTTTGAATTAAGAGCCAGATATCCCACACCAAGAAACCTCTTGTCATGATCAAAGTGTGGGTTTTTTGACTGTTCTCCTGACCATCTCTGGAGATGACTCTGTCATCATACCCAGTATCCCATGCTGGGCTTGATAACAAGATTGTTTAGTCTCAAGAAAGGAGGCTGAGGGTGGGTGTTGGTCTCTTCTCCCAAGTAACAAGAAATAGGACAAGAGGCCACAAGTTGCCCCAGGGGAAGTTTAGGTTACATATTAGGAAAAAATTCTTTACTGAAAGAGTGGTCAGGTGTTGGAGCAGGCTGCCCAGTGAAGTGGTGGATTTGCCATCCCTGAAGGTGTTCTAAAAGCATGTAGACGTAGCACTTTGGGACATGGTTTAGTGGGCATGGTGATGCTGGGTTGACAGTTGGACTTGATCTTAAGGTTCCAACCTTAATGATTTTCCAGTTCTATAAGTGTATGTTTTCACCCACAGGATCACTTGGGCTGTGTTGGGTTATGGGCAGTTTGCAAGTATAACGCTCTCCTCTGCACAGCTTTGCAACAGCACCTGAAGGGGACTGTGCGTCGTTGGCACAGGTCTGACTCGTGCAGGGAGACACATTCTCTCCCATGCAGAGCCAACCACACACACTGCTTGGCTTGCTCAGAAGAGTTCAAATGTCTTAATAGGGTTGCAGCAGCCAAGCAAACAAATGAGCTCTTCTTGCTGGGGGAGAGTTAGGTCTGTGCTCAGGAATTACCTTCAGGTGCTTGTTCCTCAGTTGGCCATGCTGAGTAGTGAGACTTGGCACACTGGCACTCATTGTGCCAGGTGGGGCCACCTCTGGTGTTTGCTTTTTTCCTCTTTACTGATGGACTGAGAAAAGCTTCTTGGCCTTTCTTATTACACTTAAGCTTTTCAGTGGTGGTAGACATGGGCATTTGTTGTCTTGTTCATGCCCTCTAGTGTTGCACCTAGCTTTCAGAGAACATCCACTTTGCCAAGGTCCCCTTGCTACAATATCTTGCTAAATCTGTAGCTTAAAACCAGAGTTGCCATAAAAAAAGATAATGTGTGAGCAGAGTTATTTTCTCAGATTCATGCAGAATGTGCAGAAATACAACAGCAAATGGGACAAAGACTGAGGATGACATAGAATCAGGGAATCAGTTAGTTGGAAAAGATCTCTAGTATCATCAAGTCCAACTGTTACCTTCTACTCCAGCTCTGACCAGGAGGTATTTCCTGGCCACTCTATAAATTCCAAGCACTTGGTCCCTGGGAGATACGGTCCACACCATCATTCAGCAGGCAAGGAGATGAACAGTCACCTGCCCTCAGCCTGAAAGCCATCAAACATCAGAGATGGTAGCAGCATTGGAGGACAAGAGTGATAGCTTTCTGGCATGTTAGCATTGCTGAGGAAAATCTGCTGCTGATCTCACACAGTCACTGCAGAGGTGTGTTTTATAGCCAATGTTGCTTCCTGCTGTTGAGGCCATTCCATTTGCCATGGCCCTCACCCTCAGTTTAGCAGGAAGTTGTCCAAAAGCAAACCAGAGCAAGCTGTGCCCATTCTCCATGAGCTGGTCTGCTGGCCAGGGTATTTTGAGTGGATGGGCCAGCTACATGTGCTCTGTCAGCCCAGCTCCCACTCTGCCCATAATGTGGTCTTCAAGCAAGGTGGCCGGGTGAGCCATCCCATCCTGGGACCACTGCAGGCACCAAGGTGGTCATGGAGTACAGGGAGGGAGACTGCAGTGTGGAAGCCCTGTGGGTCAGCAGGATCTGGGTGTGCAGCAGCAAGATAAGGGCTGGGAAAAGGGGTTTATCTAAATGGAAGATATCAGGGTAGTGACAAGCGAGAGGACGAGAGGAAATGGCCTCAAGTTGTGCCAGGGGAGGTTTAGGTTGGACACGAGATACAATTTCTTCCCCAAATGGTTGTGATGCTCTGGAACAGGCGGCCCAAGGAAGTGGTGGAGTCCCATCCCTGAGGGGATTTAAAAGGCATGTAGATGTGGTGCTGAGGGACATGGTTTAGTGTTGTGTTTACAATGGGACTCAATGATCTTAAAGATCTTTTCCAAACTAAATGATTCTATGATCTCTGCTGTTTGCAAGGGCTCAGGGTGAAGATGGTTGAAGGCACTTTGGGCAGGAAATTGGTCTGTCCCTACCTTCTGTCTGTCACCTTTCGGCGTTTGTGCCGCCTGTGTTCAAGGGTTTCCTAGCCCAGTGCTTTGAAGCATCTTTGATGGACTCTTGTATTTGAGCAATGAACTGAACCTGTTCTGCCCTTGAGACTTCAGGTTAGCTGCCTGAGAGCTTTCTGTTCTTCCTATGAGCCTGTTTTGGCATGTTCCTTTCAACTTTAACTCCTGGAGGTTCTATCTTCTTGCTGTGTCTTTGGTCAAAAAGAGTGTGTTTGATAAAGGGCAACATGGTGCTGAGGTCCCACCTGCAGTGCATCTCCATGGGGATCTTAGATTGCCATAGAAACCAATCACCCTATCTGTTGTCTTCCCAAAGACCACACTCTACACTGGAAGGAAAAAAACATGGGGGGAGATTTATGTGGTGGCACAGAAACACAGAATGGTAGGGGTTGGAGGGGACCTCAAAAGATCATTTGGTCCTACTGTCCTGCCAGAGCAGGATCACCCTAGATACTGAGTGTAACTCATTGACCCTTCCTGAACACGTGACATTGGCCAACATCTGGGAAGGTGGCTCTCCTGTTCCCACTCAATTGGGACTTGGTGTTCACAGTTCACAGGAGATTCACAGCCACACAGCCTTTGGGGCAGAAGAAGGAGTTTCTTGCCTGCAGTGGATGGCTTTGGAATGGATGTGGATGGCTCTGGTGGGATGAGGCTAGCAAAGCAGAGCTGGCATTACCCCAAGGGCTGGACAGAGGTGGGGATGAGGTGTTCCCCACAGTGCCTGCTCTGCTTCCATGTGGGAGCAGGTGGTGATGGGGGGCATCTGTGCAGCCTACAGCAGGCAGTGCTTTTGGGCTGTGTGCCTGTCCTGCCAGGGGTGGGGTGTCAGGTGGGTGGTGGATACCTGCTTGCCAAGAAAAGTGAGTAGGCAGGGAAGAAGAAGAAGAAGTTTCCCACGAGCGTGCTGCAGTGAGTGGGTTTTCACGTGGGCAGTGGGCTGGGATGTGTGGTCCTGCTTCTGCTGGGCCCCTCACCAGCTGCCATACTCAGGGGCAGAGATGTCACCAAAATGTAGAAGGGTGCTATTGTAGTCCCAAAGATAAAGAGGGGATATCAAGGTTGGGATCAGCAGTGACTTGTGCTAGGTGGTGCTGTGGGTGGCACATCAGCATGTGTGGAAGTCACCAGTTGCTTTTGGCTGCTGGTAGATACAGTCTTGTGTGGTTCTCCTAAGCCAGCCCTCATGACACCAAATGGTGCTCATAGGCACTTAAATACTTCATGCAAGCTGGGCTGCCATAGCCCTGGCAAGCAGCCCTGTTGTTAGCAAAGCAGTGAAGGGGTGGTGCTTGGACTGGGTTGCTGGTGAAGAGGAGGGATAGCTGGAGGTGCCAGCAGGTGACACATGGCTGTCTCCAAAGAGGCCATGTCACACATGCATCCTCTGGGACCGCACCACTGCTTCTTCTAAAACAGGTATATGCAAGATTTGGTCCTTGCATGTACCCATATACCTTCTTACAGGGCACCACTCCCAAATTCCTGTACCCTACTCACATGGTGATGGTTCCACCGCTTCCTGGCTGGAGTGAGGCCACCTCATTTGGGAACATCTATTCCAGCAGCACCCAGGGACACTCCCACCCTCTCTGCATGTGAAATTCTGGTGCAATCACCAGCTGTAAGCACTCAGGGCAGGGACTGCACGCCCTGGTTCTGCACAGCCTTTGGCGCATTGCTTGTCCATTGATGTTGGAGGGTAGGACACCATCCTTGGCCTACAGGTTGGAGTTGGAGATGCTTGAAGCTTGTGGCTCCAAAGCCGCCTCTGCTTTACAAACAGCAGCCTGGATGTCTCAGGAAGGGTGATTAAGAAGCAGCAGCAATGGTTTTGTGCATTATCCTTGGGATTCCTGTCACTAGTGAATCACGCTGCTGACCTGGAAGCAATGCAGAAGCTGCCAGCACAGCTGGTTGATGCTCTCTGGGCTGTGGAGCAAAGTCAAGACATCCCCAGTAATTCTCTCAGACCCCTTCAACAGCCGGGAGGTTTCGTTGATGGATGGACTCTCCTAGACCCAGGTGTATTTTACCAGCTGCCCTGGTGCCTGTCAGATTCTGGTACAGGAGAGAGTAAGCTGTGGTTGCTCCTTGCGTGGGAGCATGTTGCTCTGCTGAGGGAAGCTTTGCTGTACCCATGAGCACGCATGGCTCTCAGCACCACCAGAGCTGCTATCACCATGGGGCCAGGGGTTCCATCAGGGAGTCAGATACCCGGGGATGGATGCTCATCGGCACCTCCATTATTAACTTATGTCCATGAAGTGCCTGAGTCTTCTGGTCCTGCCTCAGCTCAGCCTCTTGTCAGCTGTGATGCTTGGAGGTAGAGATGTCACCAAAAGGCAGAGGGATCCTGCTTTGGTCCCAAAGGGAAAGAAGAGAGGTTATGATGAGTAATGCCTCCAGCTACCGACAGCTAGGGGTTGCTCTTCCCAACTCACCCCTGGGCTTCTAGTTGCCAACAGGCACTTTTGGCATGCCCAAGAGGCAGTTTCAGAGGGGGAGGAAGGGTCCATGTGGGCTGAGGCATGCAGCCCCTGCCCAAGCTCCTCTTTACACCTCCATGACAACCTTTCCATGACACTGCCTTTCCCCTTGCAACATGATGAAAGTCAGATTTTTGATGTTTTCTTGAGCATTTTCATGGGGCAGGAGGCCCCCAGAGAGGATCACTCATCCTTGGCAACCATGGAACTCAAGGCTTTGGCAAGTGGAAAAAATGGAGACTGATGAGCCATCCCTCCCCCCACCATCAAACAGCAGCTGCAGAGAAATGACAGGAGGGCAGCAAGGAGGGAGGAAGTGCTGGGGTCTGGATTCATCCAAAGTGACTCCAGTTGCCTTCCCGACTGCGTGGAGACTTGCTGTCTTCTCCTGACTCAGTAACATGTTGCTGTTTAATTAACTTTTGACTTCTGGTTTAAAGGAGCAGTGCACAAAATAGTTATTTACTTCATTTGGAAATTCTTTTAATCGCTGCCATAATTACAGCTTCCTCCTCTTTTCTTTTCTTCTTTTTTTGGTGTGAGTATTTTTCTTAGCAGGGGGAAGGGAAGGAAGGAGGGAGGGGGAATATTTGCTGCTCTCCTTGTGGTTATCACATCCTTCAAATTACTAAAAGAGGCTGGGATAATAGGTCTGGTGATTATATATAGGCACCATCTGCTCTGTGGCTGCTTCCTATCAAAGTGCAGTTAGGAGAGCGCAAGAAGGATATTTTCACTCCAGCTATATTAAGACTCTTGTTTCCATCTCTGCTCCCAAGAAAAGCTCTCTGCATGCAAATGGATCAAATGTGCTGTAATCAATGGCTTGGTTTTGGCAGCCTTAAAGCTGAATTTTTCATCTATTTATTTTATTTTTGCCTCTAGTTTGTTGCTCCCTTTCGCTCTGCAGTGTTATTCGAGGCTGGCTGCTCTGCATTCGATGTTTGCTTCTGTGACCGTAGCGTCCCCCTACCCCAGATTGCTGAGCAATATAGCCTGGTGGTGCAGAGATCTGTGTCGTAACTCGAGTGCAAGGCAGTATCTGAGCAATCAGGAGTGTTTGGGAGGATGATGAGGGTTGATTTTTAGCATCCATATGCTGTTGGTGTGTAGAGGAGACGGGAAGCTGTGCTAAGTTAATTTGGAGCAGGGATGGGAACGAATTAAAATATTTTGTGCTGGCAGCTGTGGCTATCCCATTGCTGCTGGGCACTGTGGGGAACAGGGTAGGGTTCAGTGTTTCACAGAATCATAGGATCATTAAGATTGGAGAAGACCTTTCAGATTCTCAAGTTCAACTGGTAATCCAACCATGTCCCTCAGCACCACATCTATACAGCTTTTAAATCCCTCTAGGGATGATGACTTCACCATGGCCCTGGGCAGCCTGTTCCAGTACTTGACAACCCTTTCAGGAAGAAATTTTTCTTAATGTCCAACCTAAACCTCCCCTGGCACAAACTTGAGACTGTTTCTTCTTGTATTTCTTCTTACTTGGGAGACATGACCAACATCCACTTCACTCCAACTTCCTTTCAGGCCTCCTTCTCTTCAGGCTAAACAACCCCAGTTCCCTCAGCAAAAGTCCTCACAGGACATTTGCTCTAGACCCTTCACCAGCTTTGTTTCTTTTTTGCTGGACCCACTCCAGCACTTCAATGTCCTTCTTGGAGTGAGGAGCCCAAAACTGAACCCTGTACTCCAGATGTGGCCTCACTGGTGTTGAGTCCAGAGGGACAATCCCTTCTCTGCTTCTGCTGGCCACACTGTTGCTGATCCAAGCCAGGGTGCTGTTGGCCTTCTTGGCCACCTGGGCGCACAATGGCTTATCTTCAGCCAGCTGTCAATCAGCACCCTCAGGTCCTTTTCCACCAGTCAGTTTCCAGACACAGTTTGTGGCAATATCAGTACTTGCAGGTCTTCTGCTTAGCAGTGTATTTGCATCTTCTCATAATGGGAACTGAATACTGCAGTTGCTCCTCAGTGGCCCTGGAGTCACAGCAGGCTATTCCTCTCTCCTGGAGATGATAAGATTTTATGCTTTTGAAAGAAGAAGAAGATAGAGGAGAAGGAATAAAACATCACCAGCCTGGATGGAGGGTGCTTGGGACAGGGCATGAAAGCCCCTGAGATCTGGAGGCCAGAGGAAGCCAATGAGGCTGAAGTGCAGAGGAATATGTTGTCCTGTATTTTGTCACTCCATCACATGCTGTCTCCCTGCGCTCTCACCACAGATTTTTAATGACACTTTTGGGAATCAGCCTAGAGAAGTTGTGGATGCCTCATCCTTGGAAGAGTACAAGCCCAGGTTGGACAAGGCTTTGAGCAGCCTGCTCTAGTGGAAGATGTCTCTGCCCACAGCAGGGGAGTTTGAACTAGATGATCATTAAGGTCCTTTCCAGCTCAAGCCATTCCACAGTTCTGTGGTTATTGTAGTCCAGTTTCTTGGCAATTCCAGAGCTTTCACTCTCAATCCCTCCACTCAACTGGTTTGAGATCCTTCTTTTAGTCCCAGCTTCCTACAGGTTGCATATTGCTACATAAAGTATGTACATCTTCCAGCTTGACCTCCTGAAATGTTTGCAGTTGGTAGAGAGGTTTCTTCATCTGGAATGTGGCATGTGGTAGAAGCTGATGCCATCTCAGCAGGCAGATGCTCCTCAGACCAGGGATCCTTATTAGCAGCTGGTGGAAGCAGTGGGGAGTACTGGCTACTGCTTGAAAAGACCAGATGATCTTGGACATCTCTTTTGGGTGGAAAAGGACTGTAGGAAGATTTTCTTCATCAGACTGTTTATCTGGCTTGATTTGTGAAGAGGGAAGAAATTTCCCCCTGGGAGCCCATAGAAAAATCAGTGAGTTGTAGGATCATTTTGGAGGCTTGGTTCAGCACAGTGGTGATGTTACTAATGTAAAAGGATTCCCCAGGGTGAACACTGTTCTTTCTGTGGATTGAGTATAAATGTATGAGAGAAACCATATCTATTGGCCTACAGATCAGAGCATTGTGTTTACCCAGAGAGCAGCATTGTGTAGGGTAGCATCTTCTTCAGCATCCCTCTCATCTTCCCTTCCCCTCTATCTCTGCTGAGACCCCACCTGCAGTGCCGGGTCTAGCTCTGGAATTCTCAGCATAGGAGAGACATGGACCTGTTGGAGTGGGGCCAGAGGAGGCCACAGCAATGATGGAAGGGTGAAAACCCTCTGCTTGAGGCCAGGCTGAGGGAATTTGGGTTTGTTCAGCCTGGAGAAAAGAGCACTGTGGGGAGACCATGTGGCCTTTCAGTACTTAATGGGTGTCTATAAGATGGATGGGGACAGACTGTAGCAGGGTCAAGGGGTGATGGTTGTAAACTAAATGAGGGAGATTCAGACTAGATAAAAGGAAGAAATTTTCTACCCTGAGGGTGGTGAAACACTGGTCCAGAGAGGTGGTAGAAGCCCCATCCCTGGAAACATTCCAGGTTAGGTGGGACGGGGCTCTGAGCAATCTGCTCTAGTTGCAGATGTCCCTGCTGACTGCAGGGGGATTGGACTAAATGACCTCTAAAGGTCCCTTCCAACCCAAACGGTTCTGTGCTTCTATCATCCCCAACACAAATTCGCACCTCCTTCAGGCACTGTTTCATGCATCCTTTTCTCTGTGAGTAAAACCTCTGTCAGGATTCACACCTGGTCTATCTTGCTCCCACCTTGCTGGAAGCTCTGGTGAAAAGCCCCACACAAGGATCTCAAAAGCAGCTCACTGCCTCCTGTTCCTCGATGAGAAAAGCTGGGCTTTCTTCCAAAAATGCATCCTGTCAGATGGCTGAAGCCACCAAGAGCTGTGTTTACACATCTTCAGATGCAGCCCCACTCCTGCTGCCATACAAAAGAGTAAATAACAACACCAGTAATTCCTGCCAGAGCCAGTGGCTTCATGAGTGCTCGTGGCATGCAGGGGTTTCTGAACCCTTCTGCAGTCAGCAGAAACAACTCCTTCCCTGTATGGGACCTCACATGCATTGCTCAGAGAGAGGAGCAACAAACAGGTTATTGTTCCTCTGTCCAATTTCTTGAACAGGAAACTGCTTGTAAAAACGTCATTTTTTAAAGAAGAAAAGTTTGTTTGATGAGCTTTTTTTGCATCTGTGCTTCCTAATTTCTCTGCTTGAGGCAGCACCTTGCTTATAGCTTTTTTTTCTCCCCCCACCCCCCAATGCACACAACTACCCGGTGGCTTCTTGCATTTAGAACCCCTGCTTCCCCCATCCCCCCGCCATGACTCTGCCCCTGATTCAGAAGCAAGGACGTGGTTTATGCAGCACTGTCCTAACACAGCTAAGGCTGCAGCCACAAAGCCCATGGAGACAAAAAAATAGGCATAGAGAAAAGGCTCCAAGGGTTAGGGGATGTTGAGCTGAAAAATGTTCCATCAGGTTCTGCCTTAGTCACACTGGAACTGCCAGCGGCGACGTGGGGAGCGGGTGAATGAGGTGCCCAGGAAGGAGGCTGGGTGCCAGCTGGGCAGCGTGACCCACCAACAGCTGCTTCCAAGGGTCCTCAGCACAGAAAGGCTGGAAGAGCTGTGAGCATTGGTCTGCCAGTGCGGGGGAGCCTTCCTGGAGGAGATGCTGGGTGCTTCGTGACCGGGGTAGCAAGGAGGAAGCAGAGCAGAGAACTGAGTTGAACTTGGTGGTTGCTTTGCAAGGGGATTGCAGGAGCTGCTCAGTGTTCCCCCTCTGTGGGCCTGCCTGTGGGCTGCACAAGAGACTCTGTCACCTCAGGGGATGAAAAACAGCAAACTGAGGTCAAACTGTTGCTCCAGGTACCTACAGACCAGAAGAGGAATTGTGCTTTTTGGCAGGGTCTGTTGTGACAGGACAAAGGGTGATGGTATAAACTAAAAGAGGGGAGATTCAGACTCGAGAGGAGGAAGAAATTTTTGATGCTGAGGGTGGTGAGTCACTTGCCCAGGTTGCCTGGTGAGGTGGTAGATGCCTCAGCCCTGGAAACATTCCAGGCCTGGTTGTTTGGGGTGCTGAGCTACCTGCTCTAGTTGCTGACTGCAGGTGGGTTGAACTAGATGACCTTTAAAGGTCCCTTCCAACCCAAACCATTCTATGATTCTCTAAGTGGCCAGTGCCTGAGGATGCACCATAAGCAGATTTGCAGCCAGAAATTGCCATTTCTAGGCTAAAAGAAAAAAAAAAAAATCTCCCAAAGAGTTCATCATGCACCATACAGCAGATTTTCCTCTCTCAGGCCATGGGAAGGTTGTGATTCTGAATTGCAGTCTGCTGTAATGTGCTGTATGGTATAAAGGGTTGTAAAGGTCCTCTGGGTGTCGAAGACCTGATGGGGACCATGCAGCAGTGGAGGGTATGCCAGAGCTAGAGATGATGAGGATGGTAGAACCCTGGAACAGGTTTCCTAGGGAGGTGGTGGAAGCCCCATCCCTGGAGACACTCAGGCTTGAGGGAGCTTTGAGCAACCTGGTCTAGGTGATTTTTTTCAAGTCCCTTCCAGCCCAAACCCTTCTATGATTCTATGATCTGAACACTTCTCCATCCTCAGCAACAGGTCTGGCTCTCGGTGCAAGCACACCAGCCCCACATGCATCTTGTCAAGGACTTCTGCAGCACTTTAGCCAAATTTAATAAAAAGGAAGAGGCAAGGCAAGAACCTTGTCAGCTGTCACATGCTGTGTGGAGGAAGGGCTGCCTGAAGAGCCCAATTCCTCAGCTCTAATTGCAGGAATTGGGTGGCTTTTCCCTTCTCAGGCTGAAAAATTGGCCTGAAACCCTGAGAAACCACAACACAAATGTCTGACAGTGTTCCACATGGCCTTCAGCAACTAAAAACCTTCTTGAAATTAGCCCTTGCCCTACCAAAATAGGCAACACCACTTCAAAAAGGAAGAGAGAGGGAAAAAAAAGAAACCCTAACCCCAGGGCTTCATGTGGAAAGCACTTGCAGCCTCAGAGTCTTTGTAAGTTTGTTGTCGTGCCTGCCAGCCCAGCCGGTGTTTGGTCCATGATAAAGCTGGTTATGCCTGGGGAGATGGTGGCCCCATAGGGATGGTCCTTGCTGCTCCAGCTCTGCACACCAGGATGGTTTTATTATCATCATCACTGCTTCTTCATCCTCTTAATTTTTTTCCCCTGGAAATAGTAAGCTGAGGTTGGTTTGAAGCCTAAGAGCACTACAGCAACATCTCCAGGTTATTTATAATGATTTTCCCTAGGATGCAAAACATCCCAAGCTCATCTGAACAGCATTATATTTAGCAGCATCTGCTGGGTTGCAGCTGACCCTGGTGTGGAGGCCACAAGGAGCTTCTTGCTAGGAAATGTGGGCTGGTGTGAGCTGAGTGCAACCCTTCAGCTGTTCAGAGACATGATGGCAGAGCAATGAGGCAATACCAACCCTGCTTATCATGGGGAGGACCATGACCTATCCTGGCCCCCATCCCATCAGATAGCCAGGTGGAAGGAGCTGGATCAGGCTTTGCAGAGTGACTGGTGTGTCCCTGGGGAGCATCTGCTCTTGCACCATCTAAACAAGCCTGTGGCACCAGAAGCGGGGCACACTTACAAGTTACAGGGGATTTGTGTGCCAGCACGGCTTGCACTTCAGAACGGTGGTTTCCTTTCTTTGTTCATCCAGCTTGTACCACCACAGTGCTCAGAAAGGCAGGCGTGCCTCTGGCCACCTCCTGGAAGCTTATCTTACCCTAGAAGAATATATTAGATTTCCTTTTTGAATTAAAGCTTAATATTTTTGTAATAAAAAATACAGAAAAGAGGCTGAGGCATTAGGCTATAAACTCATACTTGGTTTGCTTCTGCTGAAGTTAAAGCACCCATGGACCATTTATTTTAGCAGGAGACTAAGTGCTTTATATTGATGGAAAGTTCCAGCTTGGCTGTCGGCAGCCTCAGATTCACCTTGGTCCATCCAAAAACCACAGGATTGTGAAAAGCAGGGAAGGAAAGACCTACACTAAACTAACACCTTGAAAATCCTGAGCCACATCCTCTCTGTCAGAAAACTGAGGGCATGAACACAGGGAGCAGCACTAAAGAAAATGCTCAATTTTAATCCCCTCTCTGAGGGTTACAGGTTAAAAGAGGGAGAGCTGTGTGCATGCCAGGCAGATGCCAGCCCAGGTGTTGCAGCATTCTTAAGCCTGAGTGCTGATGGAATCTGGTAAGATGGTTTGCAAGAAATCATGTTACTTACTGGTGTCTGTTACAGCCAGAAGAGCTTAAGCAGAGCTAAAAGCTCTGGAATGATCTGTGTCTGGTACCAAGAGTATCTCGGGTGGTTGCAGAGAGCTGGTGATGTTTTCTGCTTGTATTGTCCTCTGCAGTTATCCCTACTGCATCATTTTTCACAAGACCTGTTGTGACAGGACAAGGGGTGATGAGTTTAAACTAAAAGAGGGGAGAATCAGACTGGAGAGAAGGCAGAAAGTTTTGATGCTGAGGGTGATGAAACATTGGTTCAAGTTGCACAGAGAGGTGGTAGAACCTCCTCCCTGATATCCTGCCAGGTCAGGCTGGATGAGGCTCTGAGCAACCTGCTCTCGTTGCAGATGTTCCTGCTGACTGCATGGGGCTTGGACTAGACGACCTTTGAAGGTCCTTTCCCACCCAAACCATTCTGTGATTCTGTGATCTCATAAAGTTGTGTGAATTGACTCATAGTTCAGTAAAAAATGCTTGTGGTTTAGTAAAAGATGTTCTGTTAGACTCCACTGTTCTGTTATGTCAGGGAAAGGAGTGGAACTCATTTTCTGGTGGTGCACTGGGTGATTTGTAATTGTTCCTGGCCATCCTGTGGAGTTCATTATATCTCCTCCAGCTGCCACTGACTTCTAATTAGGGGACATAAAATGAAGATGGAAGAGCAGCAGTTTGTAGGGGTATTTCTGCTCAGGAAGGAATCTGGGCTGAAGTTAAGCCACAAATATCCTCATTTGCAGGATTTTGGTGTGGAGAGGATGGCTTAAATGCTTGCAGGGTACCAGTTGTTGTGTACACCCTTCAGGAGGGAGAACGAATGGAGAAGCTGTTTGCCTCCTAAAAGGGGGCAATTCACTCATTCCCTCCCTGTCCATTCACCTGCATCTCATTCATTCTAAGGGCTCAAATATTTTCCAAACCAGTTTTTCCTACCACAAATCCATGTGGCTTCTGTCCGTACAACCATGACTGCAAGCAGCAGGCACAGAAGGGACTCCGAGCTATACTGCTGAGATGCTTTTCAACTGATTTATCAGGGTTTTTTCCCCATATCTCCCCCCATATTTGTTCTTTTTTTGAATACTAGATACTTTTTTTCCTCTGGGAGGTTGATGTGACATGTACATAGGCCCATTAGACTACTATTTTTAGTGCACAATTGCAGAGGAGCTGAAGATCATCTTAAATCCATATCTTTCCCCATCAGGACTCATCACAGCTTTAGGAAACATAACACTGCTCTGAAAACAGTCCCAGGTTCTCCCTGACATCCTTTACTGCCAGAAGACTTCTGGAAGATGTTTCTATAGTTATTGAATTGGAAGGGAACAAATTCTTCAGCAGAAGCCATCTCTTTGCTTCCCTACACAGTGTGGTGTTAGTGCTCCATGCTGGTAGAACAAAATACTTTCAGAAATAGGAATAATTTAGACATTACAGAAATCCACAGGTTTTTGGCCTCATCCATTAGCTGCATGTGGCACCGGCTGCTTTTTACAGGTGCTTAATAAAAGCAAACAAGCTTTGATGCTTTTCTTTCTCCTCTTTTTATAACCCCACTACTTGCTCATTTTCTGGCCAGCAGAAATGGCTTTACGGTGGATTTTCCCCCCAGGCTTTAGCTTGGAATTAATCTGGCTTAACTTTTACAGTGTGATACAACTGGTTGGGCCTTTTCCACCAAGACTTATTTGTGTTAGGAGATAAAATGTGGAGGAGCTGCAAATGGTTTTGATGAACACCTACCAGGGCAAAAAGAGGGGTTAGGGAGCTTTAGTTCTTTGCTTCTTTAGGAGAAAAAGCAAGGAGGACGATGAATTTCCCCCAGGTTTTGTACAGTGTTCAGAAATTTGATTTTGAAAGAAAAATTGAATCATTTTTGCTTCAGTCTCATAGGGGCTGAGAGGTCACTTTAACCCTTCCTCTCTTGGATTTCCCTGTAGCAGAAAATCTGCTTTCCATTTCTCTCACCTGCAGCAGAGCTCACAGATGCTCTTTGTGAGAAATGAGGGTTCTCCTGCAGAAGTGGCTCTTGTCTCTAGAAAGGAGTACTCGCTAACAGGGCACTGCAGATGTTTGTGAGCCATCATGCTGTGAACCCCACATCTGTACCCAGAGGCACATTGGAAATAGCACTGTTGACTTGGGTTGGATGCAAACCAGAAAGACCCTTTCATAGCACTGGATCCAGAATTTGTCCAAGTTATCCAAGAGGGCAACAGGACAGGGCTTGGACGAGTGATGGCTGAATGAAAGGATTTTTTTGGTATCGGGAAACAGCCACCATAAAATCCAACTAATTTTGTTGAGAACAACTGCAATAAAACATTAAAGAAATGTTTTACATCCTAAATCCAAGCATTCAAGTAGATTAACTGCTTTTGTGGTTTAACCAGCACTTCAGTGACTTTGGGGATGATGGAATTTGTATTTTATTAAGCCAAGGGGCCAATGTTTACATACATTTTTCATCACAGGAAACATCCATTTCTTTACAGAAAGAGTGGTCAGGCATTGGAACAGGCTGCCCAGGGAGGTGGTGGAGTCACCGTCCCTGAAGGTGTTCAAAAACCGTGTAGACATGGCAATTTCAGAGCCAGGTTTAGTGGGCATGGTGGTGTTGGGGTGTCGATTGGACTTGATCTTAAGCATATTTTCCAATCTTAATCATTCTAATGGAGGACTAAAATGGTGTGGAACATCGGTCTTATGAGGAAAGGCTGAGAGACCTGGGAGTGTTCATTCTGGAGACGAGAAGGCTGAGAGGAGATCTTACTAGTGTTTGTAAATATGTGAAGGTGGATGTCAAGAAGTAGGGGCCAGTCTCTTTTCATTGGTGCCTTGTGATAGGACAAGGGGCAATGGATATAAACTGGAACACAGGAAGTTCCACCTCAACACATGTCAAAACTTTACTGTGAGTGTGACAGAGCGCTGGAACAGGCTGCCCCAAGAGGTTGTGGAGTCTCCTTCTCTAGAGACTTTCAAGACCCATCTGGATACATTCCTGTGTGACCTACTCTAGGTGATCCTGCTTTGCAGGGGGGGTGGTCTTGATGATCTCTGGAGGTCCCTTGTAACCCCTGGCATTCTATGATACTATGATCTTTCCTTTGAATACCAAACATTACCACATCTTAACCACAGACCAGAGGCAAAGCTATCTAAACCTTTAAGGAGATAACAGTGAGACAGTATGGAAGAAGAGCTGTGACAAATGGAGACCATTCAATACAAATTGTGTTTAAAAATGTATTCAGGTTCCATAACTACCAAAAATTGTCAGAGCAACCTGATCTAGCTGCAGATGCCCCTGCTCACTGTAGGGGGGTGGAGTAGATGACCTTGGAAGGTCCCTTCCAACCCAAACCTTTTTATGGAAATACATAATTTGGAGATTTTTAATGCTTTAGGCCACATAAGATGTCTTTTTGTACTTGACTGAAAGGCAAGTAAATACCTACCCATTGTAAAGCCTTCTTTGAGAAATCACTTCAAATCACAGGTGTTTGTGGATTGCTCTTTTCCTAGCAGTGTTGAAATTACTTGTTAAAAACACATTGAGCTTGGTGGGATCAAAATTTCAGTCAGGAAATACAAAGCCATTATACATCTGGGAAGGAAAACGAATGCCAAAGTTTTCTAAAGGTATTTTTTGGAGGGATTCAGCCCCACCTTTGTCAGGGGTTTATTTTCACTGATCTTTTTAGTGTTGGCTATTGTGGAGAGTTAAGAGGCCGGTGGTTGGAAGCACTTTGCATGGGTGGCTGAGCTGAGATGCTGTCATTGCTGATGGTAGCTCAGCTAAATACAAAATCTTAGTAGGACTCAGCAAGGCTTGTATGAGAAACAGTGTGGCCAGCAGGACTAGTGTGGTGATTGTTCTCCTGTACTTGGCACTGGTGAGGCCACACCTCAAATTCTAGGTTCAGTTTTGGGACCCTCACTCTAAGAAGCATTAGGGTGCTGGAGCATGTCCAAAGAAGAACAGCAAAGCTCATGAAGGGTCTAGAGCACAAGTAATGTGAGGAGTGCCTGAGGGAACTGGAGTTGTTCAGCCTAGAGAAAAGGAGGCTGAGGAGACGTTGAGATCTGAAAGGGGTTGTAGTGAAGGGGGGGTCAGCGTCTTCTTCCAAATAACAAGTGACAGGACAAGAGGAAACAGCCTCATGTTGTTACAGGGGAGGTTTAGGTTGGATATTAGGAAGAAATTATTCCCAAAAAAAGGGTTGTTAAGCCTAGAGCAAGATGCCCAGGGCAGTAGTTGAATCACTGTCCCTGGAGAGACTTAAAAGCTGTGTAGATGAGCTGAGAGGCATGGTTTAGTGGTGGCCCTGACTGTGCTGGGTTATTGGTTGGACCTGATAACCTTAAAGGTCTCTTCCAGCCAAAACAATTCTGTGATTCTAAGATCATGCCTGTAATAGAAGTGATGCCTTCCCTACAAGGGAGGCAACCTCCTAGGCTCCAGGCTTGGTGAGGGGCAGCAGTCCTGTGCTTAGGTTTACCAGAGTATGTGATTCCACACGGGGAAAACCTCCAGAACTGCTCAGTTTTGTTTTTTTTTTCCCTAAAGATGCACTCCATGCAACACCTTTCTTTCAGCCACCCAACACAGCTCATGTAACCCCATCTCCCTGCGGGTGTTCCCATCCTCTGTGCTTGCTGGGAGGCAAAGCAGAGAGCTGAGAGTAGGGTTGAGGTGGCCACGGGCACCGGGAAGCCACCAGCGCGGCGCCGTGGCCCCCGTGCCTCGTCTGAGTTCAGTGAGTCCTTTTTCCCGGGGGGCTGTGCTGCGTCCCGGGCCGCGAGGGGGGAATAACCTCTTTCATTTGATTTTTTTTTTTTTTTTTTTCAGTTCTCTCAGGCCAGACACACCACAGCCCTTTGAAACGCTCTGTGTCCCTTACCCCACCCATGAATGTGCCAAACCAACCTCTAGGACATGGATGGATGTCTCATGAGGACTTACGAGCTAGAGGACCCCAGTGCATCCCTTCCGATCATGCCCCCCTGTCTCCACAAAGCAGTGTAGCCTCTTCGGGAAGTGGTGGGAGTGAACATTTAGAAGATCAGCCTTCCGCTCGTAACACATTCCAGGAGGAAGGGAGTGGGATGAAAGGTGAGTGAAAAACCAGATGCCTCCCCAACCCCAAGCACCCCTAGACAGGAGGGGAAAAGTTGTTTTCCCATCAGCGTGGGGCTCGGTTGGCGGTTTTGGGCAAGAGTCCTCCTGACCAAATGGGACCTTCCAGCTTTCTCTCCCTAGATTAGGAATTTAGGTTTAGGGTAAGGTATTAAGGTATATTTTTAAGTAGCTGATGGCTTACAGTTGGGTGCTGGTGGGCTGGGGTTTGCCCCCAAATCCTGCAAGCTGCCAGCTATTCCAAAAAGCTGGATTTGTTCCCTAGCCTGTGGCTGATGGCTGTGAGTGGTGCTCTGTGCTCTGTTCTCATCCTTCTTTATTATGGTGAAAAATAGCTTAGGGTGAGCTTAGCAAGCCACGTGTGATTTGGTGTTTGGTATCCACCAAGTATTTGGGGAGGTTTGGGCTTAGGATCTTTGTTTGCAGTGAATTTATCCTGTGTGTTTCCGCTGATTTTCCCATTGCACTTGTATTTCACTCAGTAACAAATGTATTTGATCCTGTTGGTAAACAAGGCAGAAATGAAGGTCTGTTGCTGCAGTCAAAGGTGGAGAGAGGGAGCTTCAGACTGTAGGAGAATAAACAGATGAAAACTGGGCAAAAACAGACTGTAAATTCCTGTGAACAGATAAAATGAGTAAAAATGAACCCACAGCTATCAGAGACTGATTTAAACAACTGCATTTTTCATCAACATGAAACAACTCAGTTGTGTAGAAACTAAGGATGTATCAGAAGGAGGAAATAGTCTTATTTTTTTAAGTAAAGGTCTGGTTTTATTCTAATTGCAGACAAACCTAGATAGGTATAAATCTCTGTAATGTGGAACTGTTTGACTCTGTGACTTTGATGTGCATGAAATAAAGGCATGGAAAATCCCCTCAAGATTCTCCCATGCATTAGGTGCTTTGGGCTCAGCCTAAATACCTGGGTGGACTTTGCACGGTAGTGTTGCTCTCAGGTTGGGGCCATGGGGTATATAGATGGGACAGGAGAGTTTACTGTCCATGATGGCTTCACAAGAGCCATGTCTTCCTTCTCAGCTGATGAACATCTAATCAGGTAGTGCAGCCAGGGAGTGTTTTGTCTCCAGTAGTGGAGCAAGTGCCATCACCACCTTCTGGTGGACTAGCAGGCAGGCAGGCTTGGAGGAGTCACAATGAGCATGTTGAAGACTTAAGTGGAGATCAGCATGAAGGATCCTTAAGGCTTTCCATGCCTATGCTGGATTCTGTGGTCTGGCAGACCCTTTACAGGAGCAAATAATGCAGAAGGGTCTGTTTAACACTACATTTTTGCAGGTTTCTGCTGCTGGAGCTGGGGAGGAGACTATGGAGAGCTTGGTTTCCTATGATCCACAGCTGTAGCTGCAGGACCTCTATGTGTAAAGTGCAGTGCAATGGATCTGTATGGCCAGAAAACCCAAAGGTCTTATTGCCCAGGCTGCCACAGGCAAAAATCAGTTAAATAAACCCCATATGCAGCCCTTCCAGGGGAGATGGTTGCCCTTCCTCTGGGCATCCCTTCCTGGGCATCCTCCTCCTCTGGAGGAAGGTTTGCAAACATCTAAACCTGATTTCTCTCCAATGCTGAGTAAGCCAAATTGCTTTTGTCCCGTGGTGCAGGGATGTGCAAAACAGATGTCTACAGCCTCTGGTGTCTACAACTGTTGTGTCCTCCCCCCTCCACTGTATTTTACTCAGATGCAACCAATTCAGTTCCTTCCCAGATGGTGTTTTCTAAGTGTGGTGTTGTTCTTACTTCTCTCCGCTGGTTTTCTTCCAGAAAGCCTGTATGTTGTTGAAGGTATGTTCCCCAAAACAGGACTTGGGAGCAGAGCAGAGACTTGCTTGCAACACAGACAGCGTTCCAGTGGCTGTGGAGCTCCTCGTCCTCAACTAATAGAGCAGCATGGGCTGCCTGTGACCCATTGTAGCCCCACAGCTTTCCTGCAGGAAGGAGCACTGCCCGTTCCCTGCCCTCGCCTTGTGCTGGTTCTGGTTCCTGCAGACACGCGCAGCTTTGCGCATTTTTATTGGCTCGCATCGTATTGCATCCAGACCTGCTGCTCTGCTCCCTGTGCCAAGTCTCTTCTCTGAATTGCAGCCACGTCTCCCCGAGAGCCTGCAGGCTCTCATGGCTTGGTGTTACCTGCTCCTCTGGTCAGCTTGCTGCTTCTTTAATACCCTCCAGAGCACCCAGGAGGATAAGGGGAAGCTTAGAAGTTCATCTCTCCTAACATCCCTTACTTCTCTAGTTATTGTCTATCTTTGTGCCTTTAATGTCACCTGTTCCTCTCCTTTCCACTTATCTCCATACCACGTCACCTATTTCTTACCTTTCCACCTATCTTCCCCCCCTAATGTCGCCTGTTCTTCTCTACCTGTCTTCTTACCCTAATGTCACTCATTCCTCTCCACCTATCTTTGTACCCTGTGTCACCTATTTCTCTGCCTTTGTCTTCATGCTGAAGTAAAGGGGTCCTTTGGCTTTCTCCCAACCCCTGGTTACTCCAGGGGAAGATGCAGACACTATTCCCTGTGGAGCCCCATCTGTCTGTATGTCCATTGATTCCTGAAGCACAGCTCAGGGCACACCAGGAGGAGGGCTTGGGTAGAGCTGGGACTTTCTGCTGTGAATGCATCCATGGCTTGGTGTGGTGGGCCATAAAGACCCTTCTGGAGATGCTCTGTGTATATACTGGCCTGTATAAATACATATGGGGAGGTTTCTTGAGTTTCCAAGCTAGATGTACATCTGCTGGCCAAGCTCCAGTGTTTAATGTGCCTGGGGGATGCTGTGTGTGAGCAGCATGGAAGTCGTCGCTTTGCTGCTCACATCAGACACAGTGTTTCTGGCAGCCATGCCGTGACTTTGCAGTTAGCTCCTGGTAATTTGTAATTAAAGAGTAGCTCCATGGGTGGGTGGCTTGCTGCTCCATGGAGAGAGTTAGGAAGTTTGACTTTCCAAGGACCATGAAATCACTGTAGATCCCTCCATATGCTGAGTGGCTCCTTCTCCCCAGCCTGAACATAAGGAAAAACTTATTTTCTGTGAGGCTGCTGAAGCCCTGGAGCTGGCTGCCCAGAGAGGATTTTGGAGTCTCCTTCTCTGGAGGGATTCTGAAACCACCTGAATATTGTGATCCTGAGCAACCTGCTCTGTGTGACCTTGCTTTAGCAGTGGGGTTGGACTAGATGACCTCCAGAAGTGCCTTCCAACCTCTACCATGTTGTGATTCTGTGACTGCCATCACTGCTGGCAAGGGGGCTCTGGGATCATTGTAGCTCTGCTAAATTAGGAGGTGGTCCAGGGAGTCTGATACAAAGGGACAGGAGAGCTGCTGCTTCTGTGATCTGACTCTCTGTATAGATTGGACTTGAGTTCTCTGCAAGATTTAATCTCTCTGTGAAGCTGCAACTCTCTTCTGGAAGTATCCCTGTGGGCTTTGCCATCAGCATGGACGTGTGCCGAAGGCAGATGTCCCCAAGGAACACAGGATCAAGTAGACTTTTAGCGTGTTGTCACTAAGGTGATGTGGTTTTGTGTTAAAATGGAGTTGAAATTTGCACCTGACAGTTCTGCACTGGAAACAGAGCTTTCTGCTGAGAGATTTTGCTTTTTTTTAATCAGAAGATAGGTTTAAGAGGCCTCTGGTAACAGCTTGTAGGACCGTTGAATGTTAGAACTTACGGAAGATGGCAAAATTCCACCTGTCTGTGTTCAGCAACTGCTTTGCCCCCGTATTTGGTGTGAGTTTCTTCTCCTGTGCAGCATTTAAGGACTCTTCTTTGAAACACAAAGCCTGATGTGTGTCAGAGGATGGAGTGTGTGAGAAAAATGCAGCATTTCAGGGCTCTTTGCATCCTCTGCTTGGACATGAGTGGGGTGTGGAGTCAGCCTGGGCAGTGGCAGCAGGAGACTTCTGGGAGATGTAAGAATTGCCTTCGGGGATCAAACCAGTGGTCCATCTTGCCCTGGCTGCTCCAGGTGTTGGTTAACCATCTGTGATGATCCTTAACTTGCCATCTGACACTCAGCAGCATGGGGCTTTCTGGACATGTCCCAGCACTGAGGCTGTCCTTCTCCTGTCTCATCCCTTTCTGAAGCAAGCCTGGCCTTATACTTTGCAGCCAAACCAGTCTAAATAAACTATGAGACTGGCTATGTAAGTGAAGGTTATTGAATGTGGCCATGAAGGCTGTCCTCATGCTGGCCTCAGGGTTGGTGGGCAGAGCACCACAGCAGCCCCAGGTTGGCTGCACAAGCAGAATGTGTAGAAATCCCTCCCCAAAATAGGGCAAGTCCCACTCTGCCTTCCTCTCATGTTCCTCCACACCATCAGCCCCTGCCTGCTATGGCAAGTGTGTTCCACCACCCACTCAACACATACCCCTTACACAGACTCAGGAATCACCAATGTGAGGGGAGATACTGCTGCTAACTAGTATTTAGCCCTGAAAGAGGTAATTGCTGAGCCTCCACCTCTCTCCATGCTGGATGTTGGGTTTGGTGGGATTTGGGGCTGAAACACTGTTTTTTATTGTTACTGCACCTGATGTGGGTGGAGATGGGACTCCTAGGTGTCTTGTTGATGGGGAAGGGGACAAGGACTATTGGACAAGGGTATTACTGGGAGTGGAGCACGTGAGCTCAGTAGGCTAAGGCAGAGTTATTGCTGGATGCTATTGCCAGGTGCTAAATAAAGCAGGTCTAGATTTGGCACTGCATTTGAAGCCTTTAGGATGCAAAGCAAAAGCGTCATCATGAGCCTGGTGTTGTGCTGCACGGGTGGGGTGTCATCATGGGACCCCCAAACCTGTGAAACCCTGAGTAGCTGCTGAGTGGGCTGGAGTGGTGCAGGCTCATATCCCATTGCCTCCTCCATGGAGGACACCCCTTCATAGGGTCTGGTGGGGTTTTGCACGTTGCAGAGGAAGGATTCCTCTCTCATGTCCGTCCCTGTGAAACCACACTGATGTCAGGAGGATGGAAGTATTTTTGGGTACAGCCAGGCACAGAGGTGCTACACTGCAAATAACAACTGGGACGGAAGAAGTCATTTCAGTCAGTACATTTTGAAGTCACAAGTCACCATTCTGAAGCAGGTTGTGGGACCATCTTTGATGGCACATCAATTTTCCATGCTCAAAAAAACTGTAATAAATCTCTTTATTTCTCTTTAAGCAGCCATTTAAATTTTCAGCACATACCATCTTCCTTCATGCCATAAATCAGTGTCTGCCATCTGCAAAACAGCCATTTGCTCTGTCCTAAGCTTCAATGGTTCCCATGTTCCTGGGAAAAGGGCAGCGAGAAGCTTGGCATGCAGTGGTGTGACTCCAGCTCTCCATGGTCTAATTCCCTGTGGCTCAGCTGCAGAAACCCAGCCTCTGAGAACATGTTCTCATCCAGGGGCTGGTTCCTCCTACCATCTGTCTGCATACCGCAATGTTCTCGTCCAGGTGCTGGTTCCTCCTACCATCCATACCTATAGCACTCTGTCTTCATAAAATTCTGTGGAGTTCAGTGAGGTGTCTGAAGCACTGTCGGGATGGTGAATATCACCTAAGCAGCTCCTCTGCTGCTGTTGAGGTTGTTGCACGTGGTTAAGCAGTGTTGTGAGCTCAGCTGGAGCTCTCATCTCCTTACCTTTGTGCTGCAGATGTCCCAGCCTGGCTGAAGAGCCTGCGGCTGCACAAGTACGCTGCCCTCTTCTCACAGATGACCTATGAGGAGATGATGGCCCTCACCGAATGCCAGCTGGAGGCACAGGTAGGTCCCACCTCACTTGGAAAGCTGCCGGCTGTGGTCCCCACGCTGGCGCAGTCAGTTGATGTGATGCCTCCAATGCCTCTTGTTGTGCTGTCTTCATGTGGAGGGCATTTCACCCACAGGTGGTTGGGAAGCAACCAAAGAAGGAAAAATTTGGTCTTGGGGAGTGCAAAAACCCCACATTGTCTGTGAAAAGGGCCTTGTCCCAGTTTTTTAACTGGATTCCCAACATAAAAGTCTTGTCACTGGGAGCTGCACCTGGACTTTTTTCCATCTGGGATTCAGTTCAGGAATTTCAGGGGCACAGTCTGCAGTACCCAGCTCCTTTGAAGTTATTGGAGCTTTGGTGGCCAGTTGCCTTCTTAACCTTTGAAAACATCGCTGCTTTCAGATTGACCTCCGGACGAAGAAGGCCAGTCAGTACTTTTGCTTCCACTGTGTGAGATGTCCCAGGGTGGGACAGACTAGCTGGAAATTACCTTCAGCAAATCTCTCTGTGATTTTCTCTGTCCTGCTAATCTCTGCACTCAGAAATTGGATTAATTGATAGCAGCCCTTTTTGTTTGGGGGAGGAAGGGTTTGGGTTGACCCAGCTTCCCTGTGGTGTAATGTTAATGCCAGGTTTTGTGCTCTTCTTGCAGAACGTTACCAAAGGCGCAAGACACAAAATAGTCATCAGTATTCAAAAGCTAAAAGAAAGACAAAACCTGCTGAAATCTTTAGAAAGGGTAAGTAACCACAGCCATGTTCGCATTTCGTCTTTTTCAAGAAACCAGGAGTTCATTCTGGGGTGAAGCTCTCTGCAGTTACACATTGTTGGGGTCTTGTGCAGAGAAATCTGTTGTTGGCTTGGCTGCATCTGAATAATGTCTCAAATACTTTCTCCACCAGATGCAGGTTTTGTGTGGGGCTGTATTTTGCAAAGTGGGTCCTAATCATTGTCTGGCACTTGCTCAGCTGGTTTAGTGGTCATGGTGTTGGATTGATGGTTGTACTTGATGATCTTAGAGGTCTTTTTCAATGATTCTATGATTCTTTGGTTCTATGATATACCTGGCAGCGCTGGTACAAGCCCTAGCCAGCTCCAGGGTGTTCAAAAGCACCTGACGTTCAAGTGGTGGAGGGTACCATCCCAGCAACAGTGATGTTCCCACAGCGCTATGTTCTGGTGGTCACCCATCCATTCAGCCATGATGCAGGACCAGCTCTGGCTTCATGAACCATTGTCATCCTCCCTACTGGAATGGGTTGTCCAGGGAGGTGGTCGAGGCCCCATCCCTGGGGGTGTTTAAGAGCAGGCTGGATGAGGCTCTGTCCAGCCTGATCTAGTGTGGGGTGTCCCTGCCCATGGCAGGGGGGTTGGAACTAGATGATCCTTGTGGTCCCTTCCAACCCTGAATGAAACTATGAAACTATGAAACTACTGCTGGGGAACCTGCTGGGCAGAGCCTTTTAGCTCTAGTTATACCTTGGCCACTTGCTTATCTTGCTTTTCTTGATGCCATTGTCCCCTCTCATGACACCCCTCCACGCACAGGGTTAACACAGGGACCCCCAAACCCTGCCTCTATCTGTCCGTCCCCAGAATCACACAGGATTTCCCAGTGGTTGAGGGCCACTGTGTCTTCCCACAGTGACCTCTTTACCAGACTAAATAACCCCAGTTCCTTCAGTTGATCCTCGCCAGCCCTGTTCTCCAGACCCTTCCCCACCTTTGTTGCCCTTCTCTGGACCTGCTCCAGCAACTCAATGTCCTTCTTGGAGTGAGATGCCCAAAGCTGAATCCAGTACTCAAGGTGTGGCCTCACCAGTGCCAAGTACAGGAGGACAATCTCTGCACTACTATTGCTGATCCAGGCCAGGATGCTGTTGGCCTTCTTGACCACCTGGGCACACATTGGCTTATGTTCAACCAGATCCCATGTGTCCTTTTCTGCCAGGCAGCTTCCCAGCCACTCTGCCCCGAGCGTGGAGGAGTGTTCTGGGATCGTTGTGGCCTTGTTAAACCTCATACACAAATAGAAACTTCTTTTGATTCCTCAACTAAAGCTTAAACTCTGCCAAAATGGCTGCTGGAGAAGCAGCAGCAGCCCAGATTTGCTGGGAGCAGCTCACCACCCCCCCCCTATTTATTATCACAATATTATATTATATTTAATTGCACCAGCTTCAAACAGCAACTTGCAGAGCCTCCCACTAGGGGCTTTTAAATACTTCTGTGGTGTGTTGCTATTTATTGTTGTTTTCATTAGCTCAGGGCTTGGCTATTTATTTATAATATGGGATTGTGCTCAGAGTATGGCAGCAGCTAATAAAGCCATTATTTACCTCCCTGTATTCGTAATAGTGATTAGATCCAAGAGACAGCCCTCTGGATTGAGCTTGCTTCAGCAACATGTTTTCCAGGCAATTGCACAGCCTCTTGCCCTGCTCTTCCACCTGGGATTTGAAATATGGTATTGATTGACTGTGCAAGAGGGAGTTCCAGCCCAGCTTGGCTGACACAACAAACCACACACACTGTAAAATACAGAAGGGAAGTGGAAGGAGCTGCATTTGACCCCTGGTGGGGTGGCTTTGGGCTGTGGGGCTGTGACTGTGTCCTGTTTTCATAAAATCATAGGATTGTTTTGATTGGAAAAGATCTCTAATATCATTTATTCCAACCATCAACCCAAACCACCATGGCCATTGAATTGTTGGACCAGGTCCAGAGGACAGCCACGAAGATGATCAGAGGTTTGGAGCACCTCCCCCATAGGGACAGGCTGAGAGAGTTGGGGCTGTTCAGCCTGGAGAAGAGAAGACTCCAGGGAGACCTTACAGCATCCTTCCAGTATCTGAAGGGGGCCTACAAGAAAGCTGGGGAGAGACCTTTTACAAGGACTTGTAGTGATGGGATGAGAGGGAATGGATTGAAGCTGGAAGAGGGGAGATTTAGACTGGGTGTTAGGAAGAAATTCTTTACAGCGAGGGTGGTGAGACATTGGAACAGGTTGCCCAGAGGTTGTGGATGCCAGCCCCTCCATGGAGGTGTTCAAGGACTGGTTGGACAAGGCCTTGAGCAAGTTGGTGTAGTGGAAGTTGTCCCTACCCATGCCAGGGGGGTTGGAGCTAGGTGGTCTTTCAGGTCCTTTCCAACCCAAGTCATTCTGTGATTCAATGACTAAACCATGTCTCAAGCTGAAAGTCCAAGGGCTTTGCTCTGGGGCTCAGAGCTGCCTCAGAGCTGCTTTGCTTGGGAGGAGACATCTCTGGTTTTCTAGGATTCCCATCCAATTTTTTACTGTTTTTTTGCTAAGCAAGAGCATGTGTGTAACTTATTATTTTTGGGGCAGTGTCTCACTGCTAAAGATTGCTGCTTTCTTGGAAAGAGCTGCTCCACCCCTCTCTGCTGGTTAGCAGAACAGGATTTTTTTCCCAAAAAAAATAGTGCCCAGCAGACTGACACCAGATCTTGGGGAGAAGTGTAGCTGAGATGTTCAAGAACGAGCTGGGATGCAGTAGGATTTAGGGTGAACAGCCCTTCAGCTGCCTCTGTGCCCACTCTGTGTCCCTATTCCTGAGGCACAGTCAGGCCTCACTCCAAAATCTGCCTCTTTCCAAGCAGTGTTTCACCAGCCAGACCATGCAGGAGCCCACAGTGAGCTCTTCTGGTCCAGGCTACAGTAAAACCAAAATGCAATTATTTCCCATTGGTAGGACCAGGCTCTGACTTAGAAAGGGAGTTCTCAATCTACAGTATAACCCAGAGGAAAGCTGGAACTGTACCCAAATTCTATTAGGGAGAAATCTCTTTACCCAAAGAGTTGTGGGACATTGGAACAGGCTGCCCAGGGAGGTTGTGGAGTCACCATCCCTGGAGGTGTTAAAAAAATGTTTAGACATGGCTCTTCAGGATGTGGTTTAGTGAGTATGTTGGTGTTGGGTTCACTTGATGATCTTAAGAGGTCTTTTCCAACCTCAATTTTACCATTCTTCCTGCTGGGTGGACCTCCCCGAGGGTCTCCAAGCTGAATGGTTTTGCTATAGGGATCTCACTTCACCTGCAGTATTCTGTGTGTGACTGCAACCCACCCTGCTTCCCACCCTTTCTTCTCTATATCTGCTCTTCCTACTCATCACAGTGTGGGTGGGTGGGGACATCCCTACTTCACTGCTGCAGGATGAGCTTCTGCACCCCAGTGTGAACCTGGGCTCCACAGTGGTCCTAGTGCATAAGGATTTTATAGCAAGCTCTGTGAGGCAGAGAAGTTGGTGAAGAGCCAGGCTTGAGGACAGTGCTGGAAACTGGAGAGAAGCCCACATTAATAAATAGAATTCCAATTAAATATTGCTGAAATGTCCTAATTGTGGGATTGCTGGGGAAAAGGAGTAAGATACTTGCTGGTCTGGGCATTGAAATCTCAGAAGCTCAGTCCCCCACATGGATCTACCATCTTCCTGGTGGAAGTTTGGAAAGGCTGAAGCTGGATTGTTGTTGGGTTTGGATTGACAGGGTATGTTTGTCTCTGGGGATTCAGGTCTGAACATACCTGTGGATAATCAGACACTGTCTCTGCAGCAGCTCCACATTCCCCTGGTCTAAGCGGAAGACTCCAGGAGTGAAGCACAGACTGCAGGAGAGTCCTGGAGCAGGAGCAAGACTTTGCTGGGGATTTTTGTGGGGTTAAAAGTAGAAGTCTGGTTCATAGCTGATATCCTGTTGTCCCTGCAGAGACAAACCCTCTTCTCCACTTGAATCCGCAGGACATCCTGGAAGGTGGCAACTTGCGTGTCCCGCTGCAGGAACTACACCAAATGATCCTCACCCCCATCAAAGCCTACCCTTCGCAAAGCTCGAGCACCGAGGAGCACAGCCGGGATGCGGACTCGCACCACCCCTCCTCCCTGCTTGGCTCAGACAGCCAAGGCTCTGAGTGCAAGGACTCTGCCGTGGCAGGGATGCCGCAGCATCACTTACCTGGCTGCGAGGGCGAGTCAGGGGGCGGCCCTCTGCCTGAAGGTGACCTGCCTGGACAGTTCACCAGAGTGATGGGGAAAGGTGAGTGGCCATCACTGCTTATTGGTGTCCTTGCTGGGAAGAGCTACTTTGGGTTAGGATGTGTGTGCTGGTGGCACTGAAGCAGCCTTTCCTCGAGCCCCTGCAAGTTGCAGTCCTAGGGGTGATGTTTTCTTGAGGTCACATCATGCTGTGGTAAGAGGTTAGAGCTTGGGTGGGGAAGTGGGCAGTGATTTTGAGAGTGATAACAACGGGACAGGCTGCCTGCCCAAGGTCAGAGGTGGATAGCATCACTGCTAATACAGTGAAACAGGTTGCCCAGGGAGGCCCCATCACTGGAGACATTCAAGGTCAGGCTGGATGGGGCTCTGAGCAACCTGATGTAGTGGAGGATGTCCCTGCTGACTTCAGTGCGGTTGGACTAGATGACCTTTAGAGGTCCCTTCCAACCCAATGCATTCTATAGTTCTGTGCCTGCCCCAGGTCAGAGGTGGCTGGCATCCTCTGCCTGCCCTGGGTTGGAGGTAGATGGCATCCTCTCAGTGTCCCTATTTGGAATGCTGGGAGAGTCTCACTGGTCCAGAGGTGTTTTCAGTAGCAGCCCTTCAACTTACTGTGCTTGTGTGAGGGTAGCACTGGCGCATGGGCTTAGTGTGAGCTGTCCTGAGTGTAAATTGACTGGGTCCAAGCCTCTCTTTAAGCCCTAATTTAGATAGGGCACATCCAAAATCCTTGGTTGCCTTTCCATGCCTGGTGTGGGGTGCACAGCTTTGCATCAGGATTAAGTCTTCACAGGATCCCTTCCAATCCAAACCGTTCTGTGATTAATACACTGTGAGGTGCACAGGAGCAGTGTGAGGTGGGAACCAGCCTCCAGTGGTACAGGGCTATTGAGGCAGATTCATAGGAGCTTGGATGTTCCCTAACTCCTCTTGATGTGATCTGAGATGTTGTTGATGGAGGGAGGTGAGAGATCACCCCAAGGAAGAGAGGAGGAGAGTCTTGTCTGCAGCCTCACATGGGACAGCAAGAATGGAAAGAAACTCATTGGGATGCCACAAATAAATATCAGCCTTGTCCTTATTTCATACTTTTTTTGCAAAAGATAGCTGGTTTTGTATAAAAGTGTGGTGCAAGATTCTCCCCAGCTGATTGGCTATGTGCAAAGACAAATGGGAGTCTCTAGCCTGATTTTGAACACACTGATGGGTTCAACCCCTGACAAATGCTTCCACCATACACAAAGCTGTGTGTATGGCACAAGCCTTGCCAGTCTAAATCTCCTCAAGATTAAAGCCATTCCTCCTCGTCCTATCACTGCAAGCCCTTGTAAAAATTATCTCCTCAGCTTTCTTGTAGGCCCCCTTTAAGTACTGAAGGGACACCACCAGGCTGAACAGCCCCAACTCAGGAATAATCCTGTGCCCCAGATTTGCTCAGGTCTAATTTTGGTGACTCCAGTGGTGTTACTCTGGATTTACACCATCATAGCAGAGAACAAAATCTGGCCCTAAATATAGCATGGCACGGCAGGAATTGAGGGAAGGGGTGTTTTTTCTTGCTGATGAGAACGCCTGCCCTGTGGGACAAGGGAAACAGGACATCCAAGATGTTCACCCAACCTCCCTGGCCCCCAGCTCAGCGTCCCTGTGCCCATTTCTCTTCTCTCTTTTTTCTTCCAGTATGCACACAACTTTTAGTTTCCCGACCTGACGAAGAGAATATAAGTTCCTATTTACAGCTCATAGACAAATGTCTAATCCATGAGGTGAGTCGTGACGGATCATCTAAAACTGTTGTTCTCATCACTTAGAAACTGTTTCCAAAGTGTCTGTTTATGTAAACCTTTCGGTTTCTAACACAAATATTTTTGAGGGGTATTAATAGTAATTCTGACAGAACAGGGCTGGGGTGGGTGGTAGCTCCAACATGGTGCATGGACATGTTGCTCCCTCTCTACGCTCGCTTAATCGCCGGGATCTGGAGATGGGAAATTCATCTGGCTCATGACAGCCTGATCAGCAGCTGGATCAAAGGAAGAATTCCAGGATGAAGGTGCAGGTGGTTTCTATCAGACAGACCCAGTGATCCCTTGGCGTTGCCACCTCCTGTTTTGCAGCATGTGGTCTTGGGAGTTTGCAACGGGGACATCTGTTTCTGCTCCCAGCAAGATCTGCCTTCAGCAGGTGATGGCTTAGGATGGCTGAGGCTGTGCTGCAGGGCTCCGGCAGGGATGGCTGGCGTCCCTGGTGTCCTACAGCAGTCTGTACCCCTGGCACAGCAAGCTGCTTCTCATCGCCTGCCCATATGGCAGGGCTCAGAGGGAGACTGCACAGCCTCTCCTAGGAGCTCCAGGCTTTGAATGTGTCTCAGTTATTTGTTTATAAATAACACACTGTCAAAGCACAGAAGAATCTCCTCTGGAGAGGACTGGTGGCTGCAAACCCCAAAATGTGCTGCACGCCGCCTAGGAAGCTGCCTGGTAGAAGAGGACCTGGGGGTGTTGACTGACAGCCAGATGACCAAACATGAGCCAGGTGACCAAGGAGGCCAACAGCATCCTGGCCTGGATCAGCAGTAGTGTGTCCAGCAGGACCAGGGAAGTCATTGTCTCCCTGTACTCAGCACTGGTGAGGTTGCACCCTGAATCCTGGATTCAGTTTTGGGGCCCTCACTACTAGAAGGATATTAAGGTGCTAGAGCAGGTCCAAGAAAATTAGTAAATAAAGCTGGTGAGGGTCTGGAGAAAAGTCCAGTGAGGAGTGGCTGAGAGAATGGGGCCTGGAGAAAAGGAGGTTGAGGGGAGATGTTTTTACTCTCTACAACTCCTTGAAAGGAGGTTGGAGCCAGGTGGGAGTTGGTCTTTTCTTCAAAGCAGCATGTAACAGGATGAGGAGAAATGGCCTCAAGTTACCCCAAGGGAGGTTTAGGTTGGACATTAGGAAAAATATCTTTACTGAAGTGGTCATCGAGGCCTGGACCAGGCTGCCCAGGGAAATGATGGAATCTCCATCCCTGGAGGGATTGAAAAGCTGTATATATGTGGTGCTGAGGTACATAGTTTAGTGATGACTTGACAGTCCTGAGTTAATGGTTGGACTTGATGATCTTAAAAGTCTCTTCCAATCACAACAGCTGAACAATTTGGTGATTTTTCAGAACTATGCTCTGGGACACCTGTATTGATCACGGTGGGTATTTTACTGGTAGTAGTTGCAGTGTCAGCCAACCTTTGACCCCATGCAGTGGGGATGGTGCCACTTGCTGTTTGAGTTGGCTGCAAAATGGTTTTAGAATGATGGGTCTGTCTTCTTAGTGCTTTACACAGGCACAGGCAGTGGAAAATAGCTGTAGGGGCTGGAGAGGGCAGCATGTCTGCTCGCACTTGCTCCCCTCTCAGACAGCATCAGAGTCTGGAAATTGTGCCAGGAGTTTCTGGATGGCCAAGGTGGGTGAGCAGAGCATGAAGAGCAAGGATTGTGGGAGCAGATACCCAAGCCAGGAAGACATGAACCTGCAGAGGGACTCGTTTTCCAGAAGAACCCAGGAGACACATGATCATGCAGCATCACCCCACTGCTGCCAGCCCGTGTCCTGGGACCACCATCTCCGCTGGCTCTGCCATAATCAGCGCTGGGACAGAGTGTCTCCTCTGAAGGGTGCTTTGGAGCAATCAAGTCAGACACTAATTAGTCTCCAGCTTTGTCCTCTGGAGACTTGGCTTCTCTTCACTGGCGGCACCATGCGTTGGGTGTCTAAACTTAGAGGTGGTGGGCATGTGGGTGTCCTCATAACCCCACACTGCCTGTCTGGAGGCTTAGGTCATTTTGGGAGGTGGTCTGTACCCTGTGTGGCTGACCTTCACAAGCAGCCCAGGGAGGTGATGGGGCTCACCGCAGGTGACCTTCCACAGATGCTGTCAGTGCTGAGCTCTGTCCAGCTCCCAGAAGGAGCTCTGCTTTCCAAGTCCCAGCTTTTTCCCACCCCAGTAGTGATGTCTAGAGCCACATCCAGATGACAGTTTTCACCAGCCACCAAATCCCTGGCTCACAGTCCAGCAGCTAGCAGGGAGGCAGGTGCCCTAGATTGCTGGTCTAGGGGCTAAGAGGAGTGGTGGAGGAGCTTTGGGGAAGCCCTGCTCTGCCCAGCAAGGAGTTGGCAGCCTCAGGGGCAGAGTTAAACCCTCACTCAGGCATTCAGGGAATGCTGAGGAGTACTTTCTCCACCTCAGATGAGGTGGAGAAATCCTTGAGGGAGATCAAGATTTCCCTCTGGGCCTGCTGATGGGGCTCAGCTCACACCACCACTTCCCTGACTGGTTTTCTTCACACCCCCTCCCACAGACTCATCCCTACTCACTTTGTCCGGGGAAATATTCACATTCCCTGCTTTTCTCTCTGTCTTTTTCTGGGCAGGCGTTTACAGAGATCCAGAAGAAGCGGCTGCTGTCATGGAAACAGCAGGTGCAGAAACTCTTTCGGTCATTCCCTCGGAAATCCCTCCTGGAGCTGTCAGGCTACCGGCAGCAGAGGAGGTATGTGGGATCTGGGGAGGGGAGGGATGGATGCAGCAGCTGAAAGGGCCAGCAAGAGCATCTGAAGGGGAGCTACAGGAAGGCTGGGGAAAGGCTTGTAGCAATTGGACAAGTGGCAAAGGTTTGAAACTGGAGCAGGGTAGATTTAGGTTGGACTTCAGGAGAAAGTTTTTTACCATCAGGGTGGTGAAAAACTACAACAGATTGCCAAGGGATGTGCTGGAGGGCCCATCACTGAAAATGTTCAAGGTTAAACTTGATGGGGTCCTGAGCAGCCTTGTCTGGTTGGAGGTGTCCCTACTTACTGCAGGGGGCTTGGGCAAGGTGACCTTTGAGGATCCCTTCCAACACAATGCATTCTGTGATTCCATGGTCTTGAGTGGGACTGATGTCTCCCAACAGAGAAGGATGGATCATGCTGGTTCAGAACCACATTTTGGGAGGGAGAAGGGTTGGAAAAGCTTCAGCAATGAACCCCCAGGCACTGGCTGGGAAGGGACAGCAGCAATTTGGCTTATGTGTGTGGTCAGTGCTACCCCACCAATTCCCACCACATCTCCCTGGCTCCAAACCCAGTGCCTCCCAGCTGTGCTTTGTATCCCCACCACTGGGTGACCAGCTTTGTCCCTGCTTGCTGCCCTTTGCTGATTGCATCAGTGCTGGAGTTTCACCAAAAAGCTGTCAACTGGCCAAAAATAAGGCTTGAAACCTACAAGAAGCTGCAGAGCCTGGGGACTGTGGTTGGAAAGATGGGATAGGGATGTGTTATGAGCACCATATTTGCTCACCTCTACGGTGACACCGGATTTTGGGTGATGCTAGAAAGTGTTGGGGTTATGACAACAGGAGATATTTTTAGGTCAGGCTGACCAACAGGGTTAGCCATTTGTTTCACTCTGCTAGCAGTCTGTTTTATTGCAGTCTTGTGCAAGTTCATTTTATTTTCTGAAAAAGAAAGTCTTTTGGAGAATATTGGGTGCACTGGGACAGCCAGGATGTGAGTTCAGAAGGAATGAGTTGCAAAACCAAAGTGTTCCTCAGTGGAATTAAGTGAAATATTTTGGATGGAAAACCAAGTGATTTTAGTGTTCACAGCAGGATCAGAAGCAGAAAAAAGAACAGAGGTTTTTGAGGTAGCCATTTGCTCTGGGCCATTAACCATGCAGCACTTTGCAGAATTGTAGAGCAGTTTGGGTTGGAAGGAACCTTTAAAGATCACCTAGTTCAATGCCCCCACAAGTCGGCAAGAACATCTGCAGCTAGACCAGATTGCTCAGAGCCCTAGACTACCTGACCTGGAGGGGTTCCAGGGATGGGGCATCTACCACCTCTCTGAGCAACCTGGGTCAGAGTTTAACTACCCTCAGGGAAAAAATGTCTTGCTTCTCTCTAGTCTGAATCTCCCTCCTTTAGTATAAACCCATTGCTTGTTGTCCTGTCACAACAGGCCCTGCTAAAAAGTCTGTTCTTAGCTTTCTGATTGACCCCTTTAAGTACTGAAAGGCCACAAGAAGGTCTCCCCAAAGCCTTCTCTTCTCCAGCATGAACAACCCCAATGCTCTCAGACTGTCCTCACAGCAGAGGGATTCCCGCCCTCCCATCATTTTCATGACCTCCTCTGGGCCTATTCCAACAGGCCCATGTCTTTCTTGAGCTTTCACTGCTTGTCCAGGCTGACCCCAAGCATGAGGTAGAGCTGACAGCCTGAAATGATCCTGCCCAGGATGGTCTCGTTTCCTTGCTGCTTTTGAGTGGATTTCGTTTTGTGTTTCTTCTGCTCCTGGGCAGCTGCAGGAGGAGAAGGAGATGCAGCCAGTGTGGCTGTTCTCATGGGGATTTACTGGCAAGAGCATTCTTTGGGCAGGGTTTAAAAAAAAACATCATGATTCTGCCTAGTAAATGTGTCTGGGTTTGGGATCCCAGCATTCTCAGGTCATCTGAAGCATGTTTGCAGCTGCCTGCACAAGCATCAGAGATGGGGGCCAGGAGGAAGATGAGCTGAAACAGCCTTGAGGGTGATGAAGTGCTGGAGAAGGGCAGGGGGAACAGGGAGCCTAAGAGCAGCCACAGCTCTGGGTTTGCAGAGTGCTCTTGCCCTTGGCTGTGCTTAAACCTGGTAATGGCATTGCAGTCCTGAGGCACCAAGCCAACACTGAGCGGTGAGAAGACCCACACTGCATGTTTCCAAGGATCACCTGATTCTTGTTAGGTCCTTCTGGTTTTAAATGCAAAAACCCACATGGAAAGGGATGGTAGCATGTCCAGCCAGACCCTCCAAGGAGTGAAGATGGTTTTGTGTCCTGAGATCAGCATCTCAGCACATCTGTGGCCACATGGTCTGACGTCTGGGTAGTTTTGCTTTGACCACAGGGAGCTATTGAGGGTTTGTGGTACAGAGACAGTAGGGGTTGCAGAGCCAGTGCCACCACTGCAGGAACGTGCCTTTCACTCAGCCCCTTCCTAGGAAACCTTGGACCTCCCGTAAGGGCAGAAGGTCTGACCCTTCAGGCATTGCCAGTAAAGAAAACCCAACAGCATGAGCTTAATGTTTATCAGACACTAGAGAGTCCACACAGGAGCAATCTCTTTTGTACAACTTAAAGGCATGAAGAGTTTGAGAATTCAGGTACTGGTGAGGCCACACCTCAAATACCTGGTTCAGTTTTGGTCTCCTTACTACAAGAAGAACATTCTGGTGCTGTAGCAGGTCCACAGAAGGATAGTGAAGCTGGTGAAGGCTTTGGAGAACAAACCTTCCGAGGAGCAGTTGAGGGAACTAGGGTTGTTCAACTAGAGAAAAGGAGTCTGAGGGGAGACCTTCTCACTCTCTACAACTATCTGAAAGGAGGTTAGAGCCAAGTGGGGGTTGGTCTCTTCTCCTAAGTGACAAGTGATAGGACAAGAGAAAATGGCTTCAGGTTGTGGCAGGGGGAGATTTAGGTTGGACACGTGGAAAAGTTTCTTTACTGAAAGAGCAGTCAGGCATTGGAGCATGCTGCCCAGGGAGGTGCTGGAGTCCCCATCCCTGGAGATGTTCAGAAAACATGTAGACAAGGCGTTTCAGGCCGTGGGTTAGTGGCATGGTGGTGTTGGGTTGACAGTCAGACTTGATCTCAGAGGCTTCCCAACCTCCATGGCTGCATGACTGTATGATCCTCTCTCCACAGCCGAGGCTTTGGCCAGTCAAACTCCTTACCAACAGCTGGATCTGCAGGGGCAGGACTGGGCCGGCGAAACCCTCGCCAGTTCCAGATCCCCTCCCGTAACCTCCCCACCGCCCGGCTGGGGCTGCTGGGTCCCAGTGGGCTACTGGGCACCCCCCAGCGCAGCGCTGCTGCCAGCCCTGCCATCCTCAAGCAAGGCAGACAGGTTGGTTGGTGTTCATGGCATCTCCAGCTTTTCCATCCCTTCCCCATAAGCTTCCTTTGCTTTTCCTCCTCTAACTTGTCTGAATCTCCCTTTTTTTTCCCCCTTTTCAAGCGATCACGAGCAGTTTGCAGGCCTTCGGCTTGTACTCTCCTCCATGTGGTGGGATGCAGAAGAGAGACCAGCGGGATGGGGACAAACTGGGAGGTGGAGGGATGAGCCCAAGGGGGTTATAAATACATGGCACAGAGGCTTCTGATTTACACCCCACACCCTTGTTTTTCATTTGCTTCCCACAGAACCTCTGGTTTGCCAACCCTGGGGGCAGCAACAGCATGCCCAGCCGGAGCCACAGCTCAGTGCAAAGGACACGCTCGCTGCCGGTCCACACCTCCCCGCAGACCATGCTGATGTTTCAGCAGCCAGGTAGGAAGCAGACATCTGCTGCTTCACTTAACCACAGCCCAGCAGGATGAGGCTGTGTGAAAGGAATCACACCAGTGAGCCTTGCCCATGGGGACACAGCATGCTCACAGTCACCACCCAAGTCTTTAACAGTATTTGGATTACTGGGGGTTAACTGAACCAGGGATGTCACTGAAGGGGTTTTTACTCTGTATATACAGCTTGGGTCCCTCGCTACAAGGAGGACATTGAGGTGCTGGAGTGTGTACAGAGAAGGGCAGTGAAGCTGGTGAAGAGTCTGGAGAATAGGTCTTATGAGGAGTGGCTCAGGGAACTGGGATTGTTTATCCTGGAGAAAAAGAGGCTGAGGGGAGACTTTGTTGCTCTCTACAACTTCCTGCAATGAGGCTGTTGTGAGGTGTATGTTGATCTCTACTACCAAGTAAGAGGACAAGAGGAAATGTTCTCAAGTTGTGTCAGGGGACATTTAGGTGGGACATTAAGTAGAAACTTCACTGAAAGGGTTCTCAAACACTGGAACAGGCTCACCTGGGGGGTGGCCGAATCGCCATCCCTGGAGGTTTTTACAGGACACAAAGCTGTGGTGCTGAGGAGCATGGTTTAGTACCAGACTTGGTAGAGTTAGATAATGGTTGGACTCGGTGACCTTAAGGGTCTTTTCCCACCAAAAGGGTTCTGTGGTTCTCTGATTCTCTGTGTATCCCTTCATTATCCTGTTCTTACCAGCACTCACCATAACAATTTACAGGACAGGGAGTTACCCCTCTCAGCCCACCCCCCAAAAACTAAACCTCATCCATAAGCTTCCACCACAGTTTCAGCTTGGCAGGTCCCCACACATCACATGCCTGCAGTGTTTTAACTGCATAATTTAGGCAGCAAACAGCAAAGGCAGCCTCTCCTCTCAGGTATTGATCCAACACCAGGGCAAGGACACATCTCTGCAGGTGCTGAAGGAGAAGTCTGTTTCTCTTGTTATGTTAGATGGTGAATGAGGGTGTAGGAGAATTAGGGAGCCAAAGACAAGGACTGATTCATGAGGAAAATGTAGTGCTGGGCTCCTGAAACACTTTTCACCAGGGACCATAACCCTCTTGGACCTCATCCCATACTCCTGCAAGCTGGTGGCAAGCAGGAGATGCTGGCCACTGGCAGCAAAAGTCGTTTGCAAAGCTTTTTGCCACAAAGAGGAGGGCATTTTGGTGCTGTGTGGATGAGGCCGGGGTGTTGCAGCACATGAAACTTCATCCCTCACTTTTTTTCTGTGCTCATCCTCCCTGGGGATGTGGCACTAGGACCACAAGTGTTTGAACATTGGCCAAGCTGGCTATGGGAAAGCCAGCTAGTGGCTCTGCTGGTCTGTACTGCCATCCCATGTCCAAGCTAACCCTGCCTGCATGCTGCCTGCACAGGCAGCTCCTAGCCCAGCTTGGACATTTTACATCTATTGAGGATATTTGTGAGGCCTGAGAAGCCCAGGGCTTCCCCCTCCCAGGGGTCCTGCTACCACCCCAGCTTACCACTCCAGCATCTCTAACTGGAGCCTGAACCCATCACTTCCATCCACCTTCAGCTGCAATGCTGTGCTCCAGCCCTTATCAATAAGAAATAGGAGAGCGATGACTACTGTTGCAGATGTGTCTTGCCAGAGGTGGTTGCCCTGGGAAGCAAAGCACTGCCAGAGTCTGACCATGAGGTCAGACCCTCCTGGGACAGCTTTTCAGGTGGATTCCCACCCCAGTGGCAGCAGAGCACTGTCAGGAGTAATGGCTCTGCCAGGATGTGTTTTCCTGGATAATAAGATATCCCTGCCATGGACTGCAGGACACAAGGGAGTTTGAGGTGCACAGGACTACAGTGATACTACCAAGCTCTGCAACAGAGCCGAGAGCAGCCACTGCTCTCCCGTTGAGCATGAACCCTCAGTGCAGAGGAACAGAAATAAACTCCTCCTCTGTAGCCAGCTCCCAGCCCGAGAGCTGTGTCCAGTCCTGAGAAACCATCAGTGCTGACCTCTGCTGAGGACAACTGATTGATTTTATGCCTTACTTATTCTTCCATAGCTGAACATTTACCTGAAAGCGTGTTCTACCACTGCTCATGATGAATTCGGTGAGCCCTTCCTTCCCCAGAAGTGCTGTGAAACCATGGAACAGGGTGCCCACGACAGGGGTGGAGTCCCAATCCCTGGAGGGGTTTCAGAGCCACGTAGACATGTTGCTGAGGGACATGGTTTAGCGGTGACTTGGCAGTACTGGGTTGATGGTTGGACTCAATGATCTCAAAGTTCTATTCCAACCGAAGTGATTCTATATCTAGAGAGTATAGGATGAGCAGACAAGGTCTCTGCCAGGTCGTCTGACCAAGGGACTTCTGTCTATTTCTCCTTGCAGAGTTCCAGGTGCCGGTGACTGAACCTGACATCAACAACAGGCTGGAGTCCCTGTGCCTGAGCATGACGGAGCACGCGCTCAGCGGTGAGCACTCCCTCCTCCTTGGGCTCTTCCAGCACGTCCACACCGCTTCCACTGAGCCCCCCAGCACCTGCCCATGCCCTCTGCCCCCCAAAAGCTGGGACAGGCTGTGGCTGTGAGGGGAGGGGTTGGTGGCAAGGGCTGGATGCAGAGATACTCCCAGGAATGCTCCTGAGGATGCTTCTGGTGGAGAAGTCAGATGGGGACCTTGGCTTTTCTCAGCAAGGTGACCGGGGCAGGGGTAAAACTGAATGCAGGGATTGCAGCCAGCACCAGTGGAATCTGTGCTTATTAGCCACTAGTTAGCTTACTAATAATAATTAGTATTAGCTTGCTAGTCTGTTACTGTTCCTTGATAAAGCCCTGGCCACCAGCACGCTCAGATGGTTCACAGGCTTTGGAGTACTTTACCCTTCTGTCACCGATGTCCTTTGCTTGGCGTGGGGGGTGCAGGAGCCCCAAAATCCAGGGCTAAAAATGTGCCATGGGATGCTGGGTGCTGTGCCTGGTGCTGTGCCAGATGTTGTGCTGGGAGCTGTGCTGGCTGCTGTGCTGGCAGCACTGGCAGCTCCTTGCCCTCGCCTGGGGTGGCTGCAGGGTGCCAGCCCAGGCGAATGGATAACGGGCACAGGGTGGGAGGAGGACCAGGTGGAAAAACAGACAGGAAAAGTGGAAAAGGCAGCTGCACCGTGATGGGAAACCTGGTGAAGCAAAACACACCAGCTCCAGAAGCACCCAGTACGCCTCACCAGAGCACTGGACCCCCAAGCACAAAGGATGACTCCGGCGATGGGATGAGCACAGGCACCAGTGTCACCCAGACCCTCCCGAACAACCAGCTGGGGTCTGGCCCCCGCCATCCCTGGACTGCGTGGAGCGGTTGAGGACAGGAGCCCTCAGAGTGCCACCGGGCACCCCACAGCGATGCCACAGCCTGTCCCCGGGGAGAGGGACGCGAGAGCAAGGACTGTGAGAGGCAGCAGGGCCCTGGCAGTGCCACGGCAGCATCCTCGGCCGGCAAACAAGGACACCTCTGTCACCCGAAGCGTTTCTGCGGCGTGTGCCCAGGCGAGGCTTAGCTGTCATGTTCCTCTGCAGGGGACTGTTCCTCTGAGGCGTTTATTCCAGGTCTCACATCCCCAGCCTCTCCAAACCGGTCGTGCTATAATTAGCTCTTACAAAAAATAAACCTTTCAGGGGAGATAAAAATCCCCAATCAGGTGTAACAAACCTCCTTGTTTTCAGTTTTGAGGAGGGAGGTGGCTGTGAGGCTCCCAAGAGCATAACAGAGAGTGCTCTGTTTGGGGGTGAGCTGCCCTCAGCTGCACTTCATCCCCGGGGATGGGGGTTTGGGATGGGGGACAGGAGGTAGTTGGGGATGGAAGAGGGTGAGAGGGAGGGCTGGAAATGCTGCTGGAAGTTGATTTCTGGCTCCATGAGAGCTGCTGCTGTTTGGAGGTGGAGAGGGGGCTGCTGGCAGCAGGGTTGTGCTGCCTCTGGGGTGGGGTGTGGACTACTCTCCTGGGCTTGGGGTGGCTGGATGTGTTCTGCTGGCACAGGACACTGGGGACATAACTCCTGGGGTTTTTCTTTTCCTGCTGTGATCCCCCCAGATGAAAATTTCACATCTTCTGTGATGCAGGTGTGGCAAGGCTGGGATAGACTGGGGGCAAGGCAGCTCCTCCAGGACTAGATCCATCCCTGTTCCCCCCCACTGCAGGGTGGTCCCAGACTCAACCAACCTTCTGGGCAGCCACATGCTCCTGGAAAAAAATGCTGTGTTGGGACTTCAGCCTGGGGAGGCTGGGGGTTGCCACAGGGTTGGGACAAAGAGTGCTGACACCCCAAAACCCTTCTGCATCCCTTGGGTAGATAAGGCTGGGGAGGACAGCCCCATGATGCCCACCTCACCACAGGGTCCATGGGTTGGGGATGCTTTTGGGGGGTCCATTCCCCTCCAGCTCGGGATATTGGTGCAATGTGAGCAGCTGGTCACCCCTAGCTCTCCCTTCCAACTTGCAGATGGCGTCGACCGAACCTCCACGATCTAGAAGGCGTCGCGACAGGGACGCTGGCCGGGAGAACAACTGCTGCGGGTCCAGCGGCGAGGTCGGGGCTTGCAGGGAGCCTCACAAATAGCTTGCATCCCTTCTCCACTCTCCTCTCTTCTTGCTCTCTCTCTCTCTTTCTCTCTCTCCTTGTTTTAATTTTGTGAATGTGTAGATTGTCCTTGTGAACATATCATTAGACTTGGAATTTGTGTTGTCATTTATTACATCCATGCTAGGGGGTGGGGGGGAATTAAAAAAACAACAAAAAAGGGCAAAAACTCAATGAGGAGGATGAAGGAGCAGGGGGAGGGTGTCAGGGGGACGCGGCAGGAGAGCGCTGACAACGGAGGGCTCATCGGAGCACCGGGGGCAAACCCTGTTTCTGGATGAGGAATGAAGTGGCTGTGGGTGTCTGACCAAAAACCCCTTGGGGAGGATTTGTCCCATCTGGGGACTTCAGGGGTGGTGGTCCTGTCTCTTTGAGTTTCTCTGTGTTAAGGCATGGACTGGCCTGGCGAGCCCAGCCCAGATTTGAAAAAGAAAAAAAAAACACAAAAACCCCAAAATTTCCTTTCCCTTTAGCCAGGAGCATCCATCCGCGGCTTGGAGGCAGCGTTGTGCACAGGGCAGTGGAGGTGGAGGGGCAGTGGACACCTGCTGGGTGCAGGATCAGCCCTCACCTCGTGTCCCTGTGCCCCTGACATGGGTTTGGGGATTTTGGGGAGGGCATCTCACCTGGGTGAGGCTCCCAGGGGTGTCAGCAAAGGGGGGGAAGGCTGGGTGAGTTTCTGTGTCTCTTGCCTTGTCTGCGTGGGTACTGGGAAGGTGCTGCATCTATGGCTTTACACATCTGCCCCTAAAACTCAGCCCGGCCAGGGTTTTCCAGCCCTGATGAGGGGTGGAGGAGGCTTGGGAGCAAGTGCGAGATTTCATTGAGCCAGATCAAACCCCAGCCCCAAAAAGCACCAAATTGCAGCTTCACAGCCCCATTTCCTTGCAGTAAAGATGTGCTGGGGAAGAGACATGGATCTCAGCTGCCCCTTCACCTGCCACTGCACTGCTTTTTGTGACAGCTAAATTTGGGCATGAAAAAGAGCTAAATCCAACAGAGTGCTGCCTGAGCCTGTGCTGGAAGTGAGACCGGGGCCAGAAAAGCCACCAGCGCCCGCAGTGATGTTTGGGGGAGTGATGGCTACACCATTGGTCCTGCTGCTGCTCCCAAGTCCTCTGATGGATTAATAATAATAATTTTTAAAGTAATTAAAATGAAAGGAGGTGATGAGTGGGAGCAGCAGCCTTGGGGGTTGCAGCAATAATCCCAAGAGGGGCTCGGCCGTGAGCACCCCTGGGCAGCAGCGTGTGCTGGGACCGGCCAGAGCAGGGAGGAGGGATGAGGGGGAACTGGAGCATCAGCTGGCCCGGCAGAGGGGGGACATGTGTCAATCCATTTGCCATGCAGCATTTTAAAGTTGTTTTCTAAAAAAAAAAACAAAAACCACAAAACCAAACACCAAAAAAAAAAACAACCCCCCAACAAACAAGTGCCAAATGCCATGTTTTGTGTTTGCTGTTGGTGTCCTGCTTCCTGGCAGGCAGGAGGTGGGGATGGGGGTGTACCAGGTGGGGAGTAGAGAAGGGAAAACCTGAAAGCAAGGGAGGTTGGGGAGAGGTGTGAGGAGGTGATGGTGAAGTGGGGACCAGAGGGGAGACCAAGCCACCTGGGTCGCCCCTTGAGCATCCCCTGAGTTGTATGAAACCGAGGTGTGACACAACCACCGTAGCAGAAGCTTTCCCCAGGGAGGGCTCTAGTGTATTTAGGGAGCTGAAATTCTATTTATTCCTTCACTGACTATAGAATAAACAGAGGTTATCTGATTGTTAAAGATGTTATTTTGGATATATTACCTATTAACTTGCTATGGCTGGTAACCATGATGTCTGTTATTAATAACCACCAAATCAGTAGTTTGGGTTTTGTTGTTTGGGGCTTTTTTTTTTTTCCTCCCCCTTTTGTTTAAAGAAAGAAACAAAAAACAAAAGGGGAAAAAAAAAAAAGCAGCTTATTTTCCATTGACCACATATAGGTTATTAACAACTTGGTTGTGTTTGCTGTTTCTTGTTTGTTGTTTTTTCTTTTTTAAAGTAAAAAATAATAATAATAATTAATAATAATAATAATAATAATAAGTGGCTTCAGTTGCGTTCGGGAAAGTCCTGCCTGGCTTTGGGTGCCTGTGCTGAGTGCAGGTAGCAGAGCCCCAGGGAAAGAAATGCTAAAAAAAAAACCACAAACCAAAAAAAAAAAGGAAAAAAAAATAGAAAATTATTTATAAAAAGAATAAAAAAATGTTAAAATAAATATATATAAAGCAACCCCCCCCCAACAGTTGCATGAGTGAGGCTGTGAAGTCAGATCTTCAGTAATAAAGCGGCAGTGCCTTTCTTTTTTGTATTCACCCATTCACCCCACGTGCAACTGTTGAGTTGAGGGCAATGTGGTGGGCATCTTGTGGTGGGCATCTCCCCCTCACCCTGCTCTCCCAGAGACAGCCCCCAGCACCTGCCGGGGACCTTTTACTGGTGCTGTTCCCCTGAGCCATCCCCGGCTGCCCCGGGGGAGGCCAGCCAGCGCAGCACCCAAGTGTCCTTGGGTCCGGCGGGCGCTCCTCGTAGGAAATAAAACCCAACCTTTTCATTCTAAGGTGTCCTCCCCAGGGACAGGCCCCGAGCTCGAGTGGACTTGAGCTGGGCTTTACTTTTGCTTGTTCAGCTGGTGAAAAGATCCTTGAAGGGGGAGGGGGGTGTCAAGTCCGGCCAGCATCCAGCAGGAAAATCCATAAACTGTGATTTATGCCGGCGCAGAGCGAGGCTCAAGTTTGGTCAGCACTTAGGGAAACTCCTTCTGTTGTCATCTTTCTCCATGTCGGGGTGCAGCCGTGCCCCCAGGTTTGGCTTTTCTTGAATGTGCCTGATGGAAAAGTGGGTCCTGCAGACGTCTATAATTTGCACACAAGTGGCGATAAACACTAAAGTTGATTTTATACAAGTCATCAGAGTTTGCAAAGTGAGTTTTATTTTTTGTATTCCTTTATCTTTACTTAAAGGTGAATGTGTATTCCTCTGGGAGGAATAGGAAGAAAACAAAAATGCATTAAAAAAAGAAAAAAATTACAAAAACCAGGAATGTTAATAATGTTACACAGAAAAACTTCCTCCCTTATTAATATATATATATATATATACATATATATATATATAACCCTTCTGTATTTATGCCTCTTGTAAGCTTACTTTACAAAAGCTTTCAACTCTTCTTCTGTTGCATGCCGGTCCAGGGCAGCCTTTATTGTCCATGCATGCCTTTAGTCCTGGTTTTCCTGTACAGAGTTAGTGCACAAAGAACTATTTTTGCCTAGTTAATGTTGCCGAGCAATGCCTATTTTTTAAATATTATCATTTTCTTTTTGGGTTTTTTTCCTCCTCCTTTTTTTTAAATATCTTTTTTTTTTTTCTCCCCTGTGTCATATATGGAAATAGCATGTTTGTTACATGTAAAAGCTTCCTGATATAAAGAAATACTAATGTTTGGAGATGCTGGTCCTTGCAAGTGTACAGTTTTCCAATGTTGTTCCCAGTGAAACACACCTCGTGAGTGCGACTTGCTCCGATGTATTTATTACTCATTTCCTCCCGTGTAACGAGGAACCATGGCTATATTTCATATCAACGTTCTATTGAAAGTGAAGGGAGATGATTAATACAAGGTTTTGTAACACTGGGGTGTGGTGACTCCTTATTTACGCTCTTCATTCATGGAGAATTGCCTGGATTGGAAAAGGTCACCGAGTCCAGCCATTCACCTAACACTGACAAGGCCTTGACTAAACTGTGCCCCTCAGCGCCACAACTACACAGCTCTTAAACACCTCCAGGATGGTGACTCCACCACCTCCCTGGGCAAGACATTCTAGTGCCTGATATAACCCCTAACATCCAACCTAAACTTCCCTTGGCACAACTTGCATGTCTCCAGGGGTGGGGCCTCAACCTGTTCCAGTATTTCACCACTCCATTGGTAAAGAACTTCCTCCTTATGTCCAACCTAAATCCACACTGCTCCAGTTTCAAACCTTTGCCCTCATCCTACCACTGCAAGCCCTTCTAAACAGTCCTTCCCCAGCCTTCCTCCAAGCCCCCCTCAGATATTGAAATGTACCTCTGAGGTCTCCCTGGGGCCTTCTCCAGGCTGAACAGCCCCACTTCTTCCATCCTGTCTTCACAGGAGAGATGCTCCAGCCCTCTGATTATCTTTGTGGCCCTCCTCTGGAGCTGCTGCAGAAGGTCTATGTGCCTTGTGTGTTCAGAGTCCCAGAACTGGACACAGTATTCCAAGTGAGGTCTCAGCAGAGCAGAGTGGCAGAATTGCTTCTCTTATCAGTCATTTCCTCTTGTCCTCTTTCTGGCAGGTAGCCTCCTACCTCAGCAGAAACCACCCTAGAATAGAATGAATGTCCAGCCCTTTGGGGTGAGGGAAGGGAGGAGTAGTGTCCGTCTGCTATGATGTCCAGTTTCATTTGCTGGTGATGCCAAACTGGGAGGAGTGGCTGACAGCCCATCAGGCTATGCTTTCATTCAGTGAGACCCGGACAGGCTGGAGGGGTGGATGAAGGGAAGCTCATGATGTTCAACAAGGGCAAGTGTAGGGTCCTGCACCTGGGAAGGAATAACCCCTGCAGCAGCAGAGTTGAAAGGTGACCTGCTGGAAAGCAGCTCTGTGCAGAAGGACCCTGGAGTGCTGGTGGACAAGGTTACCGTAAGCCAGCAATCTGTTGTGGCCAAGAGGGTCAATGGTCTCCTGGGGTGCATTAAGAAGAGTGTGGCCAGCAGGTTAGTGGAGGTTCTCTCCCTCTCTACTCTACCCTAGTGAGGACACACGGAATATTGTGTCCACTTCTGAGCTCCCCAGTTCAAGAAGGATGAAGAACTAAGAGAGTCCAGTGAAGGCTATGAAGATGCTGAGGAGATTGGAATATCTCTCCTGTGAGGAGAGGCTGAGACACCTGGAGCTGTTTAGCCTGGAGAAGAGCAGCCTGAGAGGAGATTTTCTCAATGCTGTTAAATAGAAGGTGGGGAAAGAGGACAGTGCCAGACTCCTTTCAGTGGTGCCCAGCAACAGGACAATTGGGAATGGACACAAACTGAAACCCAGGAGGTTCTGTATGAACATGAGGAAAAAAATTCTTTGCTATGAGGGTGCCAGAGCCCTGGCTCAGAGCAGGCTGCTCAGAGAGCTTGTGCAATCTCCTTCTCTGGTAGGGAAGGGTGCTCAGAGCTGGGCCTGCTGCTTGCCATAGGCACTCGGCTACAGGAGGTGCTTAAGGAGGGACCCTGACCTCTGGACCAGGTTTTCCCATCTTTTCTCAGCTTTGGGCTCTGCAGGGGCTGGTGCTGTTTGCAGTGTGACCTTCATGAGGTGGTAGGGACCCCACCTCCCCACTCCCAATCCCTCCATCCTACCTCTCCTGCAGAGGAGGGGTTGGTTACCTCCAGGGATGGTGGCTTCACAACCTCTCCAGGCAGCCTGGTGCAGGGTCAGACCATGATTTTGGGTAAAAGCAGCTTTCCCTGGCATTTGAACAGAATTTGATATACTTCAGCTTGAGGCTATTGCCTTTTGTAGCTCCTCTTTTTACTCTCTGCATCAGACACATCAATAAAATCCCCCTGAGCCTTCATTTCTGCAGTCTAACCAAGCCAGCACTTGCAATCTCTTCTCAAGGGGTCCAAGCTCTAGATCACCATTCTGGCCATTTGCCACACTCCTGTGTTGCCATCCATCCTGTACTGGGAAGTTCAGAACATCAAGTGTGGCTCCAGTGCTGAGCAAAGAGGGCAGGATCAGCCCTCTTCAAACTGTTAGAGATGGTCATCTATAATGCAGTCCAGGATACTGGTGGCCACCTTTTCCATGAGGGTGGATTACTGGCTTGTGGGCATCTTAGTGTCTACCAGGACACCCAGGACCTTTTCCACAAAGCTGCTTTCCACCTAGTAAGCCACTATTATGCACTGGTGTATGGGCTTATCCTCCCCAGTGGCAGGACTTGGCCCTTTTCTGAACTTCATGAGGTTCCTCTCAGCCCGTTTCTCCAGGTCCCTCTGAATAACAGCAGCAGTCTTGGGTGCATCAGCCACTCCTACCAGTTTTGTTTTGGCTGCAAATCCATGACACATGCTGCCAGTGCCTCAGTGTCCAGGTCATTAATGCTGAAGTTAAAGAGTAGTTTGCCCCATTATTGACCCCCAGGGTACACCACTCCAACTGGACCAATCTCCAGCTGGACTTTGATCTCTGCCCTCCAAGCCCTGCTGGTCAGCCACTTTTCAGTCCACATCAATAGTGCTGGGTGCTTCATTTAGTCCAGCAACACTACCTGTCCCTGTGTAATTTGGGGGAGAGGGTTCCAGAGCTGCACTGCCTGCCACAGAGCCATTGTCACCAACAAAGGGAGCAGCTGCAGAAGGATGGAGCGTGGTTTCACCCAAAGACCAAGCAACCTATCGGTGCCTAGAAGAACAAAGCAGTTTTCCCTCTTTTACCTAAAATAACCACCCTGCTGACCAATCCTGGTCAGAGGAGACATTGCCCTGCTCAGCCAGAATTCTCATTTTCTGACAGAAGATAGATTCTTGGTCAATTTAAAATAATAACAATTAAAACACTGCTGTGGCATGTTAGCAAAGCAGCACCATCTCCATCCCATGAAGAGGCAGCATGGGCCGGTGGGTGATTGCCTTCCAGGCCAGCATCACCCAGCAGCAGCATACAGCTGAGGAACCAGGTGCCCCTCTCCCACACCTCATGCCCCCCAGCCTGTCATTGAGGTGACCTCCCCAGAAAGTGTTTCCATCCCCCATGAAAGCTCTTGCTCCTCTCCTGCAGAAAGCAGAGCTCAGAGCTGGTCTCAGCAGAGGGAGCCACAGACTGCATCCCCAGGCAGGCAGCTGTGGAGGCTGGGACCCAGCCTGGTTCTCTCTCCCCTTTCCTTGCATCACTGACCTTGAGCATCATCCAGCTGGAATCAGGACTTTTGCAAACCTTCACCAGCTATTTCTCCTACTTCTTTCCTACAAAACCTCTTCCCATCCTTCTCTTTCTCTCCTCCATCTGCCTTGGCCCCTTGGATAATCAGAATAATCCAAATTGGAAGAGATCCATAAGGCTCACGGAATCTAACTCCTTGCTCTTCACAGATCAATATCCATTTCCCTCTGTTTATCTCTCAGGTGATGAGCAATAGAAAAAAACACTGGAGAAGAGGAGCACAGACCCAAGGTGCAGCCTGCCCTGGGCTGGTGCTTACATGGCTGTGTAGATTTGTGTCTCCATAGGAATCATTTACACCATGCTATGAGCCATCATCCAACATGACTTTGAAACCAGAGGTCCTGAATGTGTTCTGTAGGTATGTTCTAAAGGTGATGCCAACATTGCAGTTGTTTTAGGCAAAGGTTTTGGTTTCCAATAATCAGTCACACACAGAGAACCATAAAATGGTGTGGACTGGAAGGGATCTCTGAAGATTATGTAATCCAACCACCCCCCTGCTAGAGCAGAGTCACCTACAGGAAATCACACAGGAACATGACCAGGATGTGTCCATGAGCCACACTACTGGCAAGGTTTCTGGCTAGAGGAGAAAACATGTAAAGGATGATCCCTTCCTCCCTGTGGCAGATAAAAAATAATAGATAAAAATAAATGTAACTTGTTTGACTGCCAAGATCCCCCCACCAGTCATTCAGTGGCTAATCTGCTTGTCAGAGTGTCACAAACCATAGAATGGTTTGCGTTGGAAAAAACCTTAAAGATCATCTAGTTCCAAGCACCTGCCATATGGGCAGGGACACCTTGCACTAGACCAGGTTGCTCAAAGCTCCAGACAACCAGGTTGGTCTTGGACACTTCCAGGAATGGGGCATCCAAGACCTCTCTGGGGAACCTATTCCACTGTCTCCCCACCCTCATGGTGAAGAGCTTCTTTCTAAATCTAGTCTAAATCTCCCCTCTTTCAGTTTAAAACTTTAACCCCTTGTCCCATCACCATGTACCTTTGTACAAAGCCTGTCCCTGTTTTTCTTAGAGGCCCCTTTAAATACTAAAAGGCCACCAGAAGGTCTCCCTGGAGCCTTTTCTTTGCCAGGCTGAACAACCCAAACTCTCTCAGCCTGGCCTCACAACAGAGAGGTTCCAGCCCTCTGACCATTGTTGTGGCCTCTTCTGGCCCTGCTCTCTGACAGGTCCATGTCTTCCCTGTCCTGAGGACTCCAGAGCTGGCCCCAGTACTATAGGTGGGGTCTGAGCAGAGGACCAGAATTCCCCTCCTTCACCTGCTGCACATGCTGCTGGGAATCAGCCCAGGACATGGCTGGGCCTGGGCTGTGAGTGCACAGTACTGGCTCACGTTGAGCTTTTTGTCAACCAAGACCCCCAAGTCCTTCTCCTCAAAGCTGTTCCAAATCCACTTACCACCTGGGCTGTATTTGTACTTGGGATTACCTCAACCCCCACGCAGGACCCTGCTGGATGCTGATGTTTAAACAGGAAGTACAAACTTTTCCTTTTTCCTATGCTTAGATGTGCTACAACACTTCCTAAAGGTCCCCAGGGCCCTGTAGCTCAGTCTCTTTCCTGGTGGAATTTTAGCCTTTGCTTTACTGTTGCAATCTCAGTACAGAGCAGCAGAGCAAACAGAGAGGTAGGTGGAATGGGCCACTCTGCCAGAACCACCCCAACACCAAAAACACAATACAAAGGTGTAAAAAAACCCTCCAAAACCCTCAGTTCCTGGTGCTGCTGTTCTGCAGGTAATTTAACATTTCTTTGAATCCTGTGATTTATTTTCTGCCCTGAGCAGCCCAGGCAAGATTTATTGCAAAGAGTTTCAATGTTTCATATCCCTTTCACTACTAAATCATGAGGGTTTGAACTAGGTGATCTTTAAGGTCCTTTCCAACCCAAACTATGAGACCAACTGTAACTGCAACTGGAAGGCAAAGCTCTTAAAGGTTGTTTCCAAGAGCTCAACAGAGGGGCTCAGCCAAAGCTCAAAGGGCAGCAGCTGACGGGGGAGGCAGGGGGCAGGGGCTCTTTCCCAATGTCAACAGCTCATGAAAGCAAGGTCAGAAGCCAGAGGGCAGGTAATGAGCAATCTGAGGTCATCCAACAGCTATGAGCTGCTGGAAGGTGATGGGGGCTGCATAAAGCCTCCAGGATGATCAGTCTACAATCAGTCCTCAATAGCAGCCACCTGCTTAGGAATTGGTGGACACCTCAGTCCTACTCTAGCTTGCTGAGTCCTCAGATGTGCAGACTAGCCATCTGCCAGGGGTTTCCCAACTAGCTCTTACTGCCCAGGTTCCTCACAGCTCCCTTTCAAAAACCTGACCACGAGGCTGGTAACAGTTCCATGAGCTTCCCTGGAGACAGGTTGGGTTGAGCTGGCAGCTCTCCATCTGTGAGCAGCCACAGTCATTATTAACCATCTACCTGATCAATCTTGACAGAATCATAGGAACCATAGGGTGTTCGAGTTGGAAGGGACCTTTAAAGGTCATCTAGTTCAGTCTGCCCCCCACCCCATGTCATCAGGGACATCTGCAACTACAGCAGGTTTCTCACAGGCCCATCTGACCTTACCTTAAATATCTCCATGGATGACTTAGCAGCAGAATCTTGTACACAGCAAGGTGCTTTAAGACTTATTCTTTGTGGTAGAGAACAAAAAGCTCTACCATGCCCTTGGGAGCACAAAGTGAGCATGAGGCGCAGTCACAAGCAATGCAGCTGGGCAGGAGATAGCTGCCCAGGGTTTCCAGAAGCATCTCACATCGAGGACAGCTGGGACATGCTGGCAGAACAAGTGGCCCACCATCAGGTTTCTGCAGGGATTTCACACCAGAGCACGAAAGAACAAAGGCAAATTAGAACCACGAGGTGAGCAGGACTTCAAGCTGTGAAAAGTTGCCTGAACCAAAGTACAAATGTGCACCTAGAAGTGCACAAGATGAGAGGATCACATGCATCAACAACCTGGTTGGACACAGCATGGGGACACCATAGCATGTGTGCAGGAGGAAATGGGAGACACCAGAAAGCAAACCACAGTGGTATAAAACCCAGGAAGTGAAGGTTGAGATGTTGGATGGGGAACTTGTGAGAAAAAGACACTGAGAAGACACACCTGTCTTTGGTGGGTACTAGTAAGTGTACTCAGCAGGTGACAAAGCAGGTGGGATCTTGGGAGACATGATAGGTTAGGGATGAGAAGATGTCACCATAATAAAAGTTTGGTTCTTTTACAATTTTGGTTATCACCCTCTTCTGGGGGCTTTTGTGTTTTGTTGGGTTTTAGCTGCAAACACTTCTAAGACGAATTGTTTTTCACCCCACTAAAAACAGATGTTCCCATGATCACAAACCCAAGGAGGCTCCTTCCCAATCCCACACCTACACAAACATATGATGCAGGGAATACAAAACATCTTGCAGAAGGGCCTGGTTTTCATAAACAAGCTGTTCCCCACCCCCCTCACTGGCTTCGACACACAAGCATGGGAAACCCAGAAGTAACTCAACTTCACAACAAAGACAAGTCTTGACAATGCTCCTGGGGCTTCCCAGGAGGACTATTTCCAAAGAGGACAAATTGTCAGGGAAAAAAATACCACGAAGGGCTGGAGGGGGTTTCCATTCATCATTCCTTCATTCCTGGCTGCCCACAAAGCCATGTTGTACCAGCAGACTCCCCATCTCTGTCTGCAACTAAAGAACTTCTCTGCTTGCCTGGTTTATCTTCTGCATCAGCATAGAGAAGGAGGTAGGAGATTAGAGAAGCTGTACTGGGTCAGTATCTAAAGAGTGAGTGTCAGAGTGATGGGCCAAGATACTTTTCAGTGGTGTCTAGTGACAGAACAGAAGGCTAGATGCACAAACTGGGATCTGGGAGGTTCCACCTAAAAATGAGGAAAAACTTTGCTGGGAGGGTGCAGGAGCTGCCCAGGGGCTGTGGAATCTCCTCTGGAGGCATTCAAAACCTGCCTGGATGTGTTCCTGGGTGATTTATTCTAGGTGATCCTAGTCTAGCAGGGGTGTTGGACTAGATGATCTTCAGAAGTCCTTCTAACCCCCATCATTCTGTGATTTAATGTCTTACTTTTTCCTCTCCTTTTCTCATCCAGGCAGCAGAAAAGCCTGAAGCAGTGCAGGTCAGGCATCTTGCAGAAGGCCCCACTCATGTGTGGATGAGGTCAGGGCTCCCAGTGCAGCACAGACTACATCTGCCCCTAGAAACATCAAATGTCGTGAAATTGCTGCTAGGGGACTTCTCTGGAGCATGCAGGCACAGCCCTCTTTCCATCTGGTGATGTTGAGAAGCAAGAGTGTGACACCAACCTCTCCGTGGATGTGCAAGCATAGCCACAGAACATGGGCAGTTCCACCTTCCCTCTGTACAGCCCCTTCAAAGCTCTGGTGGCTACAATGCTCCTGGGAAGTTTGGGAGCTGTAAATTCTATTCTATTTTCCTTTGAATCTCAGCACTATCTGCATTCTGGGAGGTTGGAGGACAACAAGAGTGTCTTTAAGACAGCCTTCCCCCCACAGAGGAGCAGTTACAACTTCTGTTGGCACAGACTGAGCTCACTGCTATGCATGATACACCGTGGGACAACCTAATCAAGACTTCAGCTTCAGAGGTCTCTGGGCATACCTGCACCAAATCTTCTGTTAGGATATATTTGTTCAGGTAATTTGAACATTTGGCCAGGAACCAGGTGCTCCCTCAAAGTGTGGTGAAGCATTCTAAACAGCTTAAGAAGTACACAGGAGGACTATAAGCCCAGATGAGCCATGGTGCATGGAACTGCTGCCTCAAAGCAGCCACTGCCTCCTGCCTTCACAGCCTCAACTTAGGTTGAAAGCAGCCTTTAAAGGTCCCGTAGTCCAAGGCCCCTGCAATCAGCAGGGACATCTGGTGAGACCTCTGCAGTATGGTGTCCACCTTTAGGGCCCCATACACACAAGGGACCCAGACCTGCTGGAGCAGGTCCACAGGAGGGCCATAAAGATGACCAGCACCTCTCCTATGAGGACAGGACAAAAGAACTGGGGCTGTTCAGCCTGCAAAAGAGAAGGCTTAGGAAGACTTTATAGCTACATTTGAATATCTGGAAGGCTGGGAAGGAACTGTTTAGAAGGGCTTGTAGCAATAGGATGAGGGGCAATGGTTTGAAACTGGAACAGTGTAGACTTAGGTTGGACATAAGGATGAAGTTCTTTACAATGAGTGGTAAAATACTGAAACGAGTTGCCCAGGGATGACTTGATGTTACTACCCTGGACAGACTGATCTAGTTGGCAGTGTCCCTGGTGACTGCAGGGAGGTTGGACAAAATTACCTTTAAGGGTCCCTTCCAATCCAATGCAATCTGAATCTGCAACTAGAGCAGACTGCCCAAAAGCCCAAACACCCTTGAATGGTTCCAGGCATGGGGCATCCAGGCAACTTGGGCCAGTGTTTCACCACTCAGCATCAAAAATGTCTTCCATCTAGTCTGGATCTCACTCTTAGTTTAAAACCATTACAGTTTATCCTGTCACAACATGTCCCAATAAAAAATCTCTCCCCAGCTTTCCAACTGGCCCCTTTAAGTACTGAAAGGCCACCAAAAGCATTTTCTTCTCCAGGATGAACAACTTTCTCAGACTGTCCTCACAGCAGAGGGGTCCCAACCCTCAGATCATTGTTGTGGCCTCCTCTGGCCCCACTCCATCAGGTTCATGTGTACATTGACTCCTCTGGATCCAAGGCCAAATAAAAACACAACACCAAATATCAGCATTTGTTCACTGCCCCAGTCAACAATAGCAATATAATTGGGACAACAGCACCTAGTGTTCCTGAAGAGTAGCCTAACATCTCAAAGGCTTGGAGCACCTGCTAGTACAGAAAGAACCTCTACCCCTGGGGGTTGTTTAATGTGGTGTTGTGTGATGCCATCACCTCCCAGTCACCAAGGATGCCACCACTCTAAAGGTTAATACTGTGCTTTAATGGTTTAGAGACAATGGATGTTCACATGGTACAACAACAGCTGGAGGTACTATACATCTGTACGCACTGGGTGTAGTTAAAGCTCCTGTATTTGAACAATATTAACCTTCCCAAAAAAATGTACCAGGTCTTACAACAACAAAAATGTGAACAAAATCCAAGGCCACAAGTGGAGAGAAGTACACTTTGAGGACTACAGGTCAACTCAAATCAAAAACAGTGGTGGCGCAACATGAACTTTATCCCAAATGGAGATAAGTGGTTAAAACTCAACCTTTGCATTTCCTCAGGAACAAGACTAGAGAGAGACTTCATTTTCAAACTAAAGTAAGCAAAGAAATAAGTGTACTAGTGCATGCCTCTTTGGTCCTCAAATTCTCCTTCCAGCAGAGCTAAAAAGAGAAAGAGTTTAACTCTGAACTTCAGGCAAGAAAGATTTAAGGCTTTTCAGCTGGATATTGGAAACAGCTACTGAACTGAAGAATGGCAAGATCTGTCCTCAGTTACTGCCAGAGAACTGCCACAGCTCGTGTTCCATGCATGACACAGCCTGTTTACATTAGCATCCTTAGAGCACCTAACCCCACAGAATCCAGGTCAGGGGATGTTGCAAAAGGTTTTTCTAATAACGCTGTGAAGGTCAAGGTAAGATTAGTGTAATTAAGCACAGGAGGTGCCTGTTCCAACGTTCTCTAGGCCAAATGGAAATTTGCCCAGACATGATTCTCATTTTGTTTCTAACATGGGTTAAAGCAAGAGGCAGGAACTTTGGGAAGACTGAGCTTGCCAGAGGAACTGTGTTTTAGGGTAGCGTGCACAACCTCTTGGATTCATACTGGACAAAGCAGACAGGACTGTGGGACCCAGCACTGTGAGCATCTGACACCCTGTTTAGAAGTTTTGCCTCTTGTGCTGGGTTTGGGAAAGGTGGTTTTCATTTGTGCCTCATGTTTTCCCAATTAAGAGTTACAAAACACCCATCAAAACTGCAACAAAGTATGAGAAGATCGGCCAAGACCAGCCAACTGAAACTTCCTCTCCCAGTGCTGCCACATACAGAGCTTGCCACATGTGCAGGAAAAAAATGTGGTTTAATTTTGATGGCCCTGGAACTGCTTTTCTCAACTGCTCTTATGAAATGAGTTGTCGTCATTTCAGGTTATTTTGCCCTGAAATGACTTGCTGCCAGGCAGGAGAGGCACAATGTGCTGCATTCAGGATTTCAGCACTCACCTTTGGTCTGACACTTAGGAGATGCCAATCTTGAAATGCTTGAAAAGAAATCTTCCCTTTTCAGATTATCAGACTAGTTTCAGGTTCCCAGTCTAACCCATGGAAATCCAAGAAGGAAAGCTCAAGATATAAATATCATTAAAAACCTCTTTGGATATTTTAGCACTTTGCAGGCAAACTCTGGGTGGTTGTTGTTGTTGTTTAACACTCCCCTGTTAAACTGTTTATAAATAGTAAGAAAATTACAGTTAAAGCGGTCAGACATCTGAGGCACAGAGAAAAAGGTGCATAAAAACCTCTACACTGAGATAAGACCGTGCCTCAAATTTAAAAGTTAATTCCCTGCTTGTTAAGAGGCAAGGAAACAATGTGTTTAAAATTGCTTAAAGGAAAAACACACCAAAAGAAAAGAGAAGTGTTAATGCTTGTAGGAATATAAAACACCAGAGGTAACAGCTCAGAGAGGTATAACACGTACAAATCAAGATATTGAAACAGCCCCTGCAGGACTCATAATAAAATACAGACAATTAAGGACCATCTTTTCAGCAGAGGTACAGCATTTGCACAGAGGCCCTGCAAGGATCCAGAGCCTTTCCATCATTTCCTGTGCTGCTTCACATTTACTCTAACAAAGATAAAACTATTTCATAAATACCCATTTCACCCCCAAGCCTCACTTCTAACAGCAGGAAATTCTGCACTGGGGTGAAAAAGCAGTTCCAAACTCCAGTTCTTAGCCAGTAACTCTGATATCAGCATCACTGGAAATCCAGGAGGAGCTTACCTCATTACATTTTTCATGTGCCATCAGAAGTCTTTTACCACACAAAAAGACTATGACAACAATTCACAACAACTCAGTTTAAAAGTGAGATGAAGGAACAAGTAAGAACAGACAGTGACACTGGACAGGACAAATCTCCAGAGCATGTTTAGAGAGGAAGAGTTTCAGCTCCTGATGAGTGTCAAGAATTCTTCACGAGTCTTTGGATCTTCCCGGAATACCCCCAGCATTGTGCTGGTCACTGTTTTACTGTTCATTTTCTGTACCCCACGCATCACCATGCACATATGCCTAGGAGAAACGAGGGGAGTCAATAAGGCAGGCACATACACACAAGAAAGAAGCAGTCCCACAGGGAGAGATGTTTCTTACACACACATTCAATTCTGGGGAAGTGACAACCTCCATATCCAGAATGGACATCTGGCAGCTATCCTCTGTGGAAAAGATAAATCCCCAGTCCAGGAGAGGATGATGTTTACAATGCTACAAATTATTTAGGCTGGGGAAAAGGAGGATCAGGGGAGACCTCCTCACTCTCTACAGCTCCCAGAAAGGAGGCTGGAAGTAATGGCCTCAAGTAGTGCAGGGGATGTTTTTAGATTAGACATTAGGAAAAAAACTCATTCAAAATGGTTGTCAGCCCCCAGAACAGGCTGCACAGGGAAGTGGTGGAGTCCCCATCCCTGAAGGGATTGAAAAAACCGTGTAGATGTGGTGCTGATGGACATAATTTAGTGATGGGTTAACAGTTGGACTCAACCCTAAAGGTCTTTTCCAACCTAAACTGTGATTCTCACATCTGATCCTAGGAAATTCTCACCTTTACAAGGTGCATTCCAATCATGGGAACATGCCTCTTGTTAGTCCAAATCTTTGCCCTGCTTGAGCAGCTAGAAGGTGACCAGAGGCAGAGCAGGTCCCTGGTGCAACTGGGACAGCTGACCACACCACAGCTGCCACACTTAAAAGCTGCAATTCGCCAACTCATTTTATGAGCAGGCAAGGACCCCTCCTGCCTGCACTCTGCCTCATACACAAGCATGGCACACCGCAGCCAGAGGCACCACATCACAGCTCTGCAGCACACAGCCAGAATCCCACTCAGCCCTTACACCACCCCAGACCAGCTCAGAGTAACTTACGTGGCTTCAATAACCACTCCAACCCCAGCAGGCTGTAAGGCTTCTGTGATGGCTATGGCGATTTGTTTGGTAAGGCGCTCCTGGACTGAAAGAACAACAGGGGGATCAGACCTGCTGTTAAATCTGACCAGCACCAACACACCACCATCTGGAAGGCAACACTGCATCCTCACCTCCAAGCATGCCTGTTCCCCACCAGCACACACAAGTATGTTCTTAAGTACATTTTATTAGTTCCAAATCCCTTCTTCTGTTTTGTACCCAGGAACAGACCTTCTGTTTGCCTTTTTTATACTGGGAGTAACTTTGCACTACATGTGCAGGAACTGCAGTAGCATGATGTGTTTTAACAGCTCTTACACTTCCCATCATGCAGCTAGATTTTCTTGCTCTTTTTTGCTGCCAGGTTTTGCCTATTTGCTCAATGGCTTTACCACTTCAGTGTTCATCCCCTACACATAATTTATCTTTTTAAGGGAAGAAAATTGAGATTAAAAACAAGAAAAGAGAGTCCCGCAAGGCTTTACTGCCTTCACCTCTAGCACCTTCTATTCACCTCTCTGACATCAAATAGTCACTAAGACTTCTGTCACCATGAACTGGCCAAATTTAACTGGAGGACAATGTGAGCAGGCTGAATCCTACCCACATCCTGCAACTTCCCCCACTTCTGCGGGTAGCAGGCAGTCCACAACATCGCTCATCTCTTCAGACAGGAGTTCTTGAAGGCATCTCATATCTGCAGGAAAGTTCATCTACAGCCACATCCAACTAGTTTATTCCTGTCAGCTGTATCTCACAGCACAGTTAATGCCTGAATCCACTTTCAGAGGCAGATTTAACCCTTCACTGGACATGCAGAAGCGAAGAGGACAGCTGAGGCACCTGGCCTGGAACATAATGGTTTTCTTCAAACTAAAATCTGTACAGCTATAGTCCAGTTACAGTTACCAGTACTATGAGCTGGCTAGTAAAGGAGTGCACACAACAAAAATGATCTGTTTACCTTGTAATCTTCTACTGTATATTTCCACAATCCTGAGGGAGAAAGGAAAGAGACAATATTGTAGTTATTCCCATGTGACCATTGTCTGATCCTCATGACTAACCTGACATTATCAAAGGAGACCACTATAAGGGCCCATGTCTGTCCTGGAAATCCATACAGCATCATGCTGCTGCTTAGCTCCTGCTTGGCATTGCTGGAATCCTTGATCTAAGGTCAGGCTACCTCTTCTTACTTCAGTTTAAACTAAAGGCTGTTTTAAGGACAATTCAGATATTGGGATTTCCAGAAGGCTACTGAAATTAAGCAAGAGATGGTTTGGATTGTTGCATTTACCCACAAATACAACTGAAAACAATGAGACAGAACTGGTTTTATTTAAAACAGATACTCTCCACCCAGTCTATCTCACCACCCTTCACATTTCAATGCAGGGTCACCTTAATACTCCTTTTGAACTGAGCTTCAAATATAAGCTATCTGTGGGATGATGCAAGGGATACCTACCTGATCATTTATCCTCACAGTCAGAAAGTCTTATCACTCCTCTGTAACCCCATGGCTTACTCATGCCAGCCTCAAATGTTTAATTACACATCAAGTGGCCACATAGAGAAGTTGCTATAGAAAGCTTCAAGACCCATCTGGTCAAACTAGACAGAAACCAGACACTGGCTGGCAGCCTGAGGCATCAGTTACAAGAAACACTTCTGACTATGTGACTTGCCTGCTGTTCTAGAGGGAATTATCCACAGAAACTCCCCTTCAGAAAGGAAATGGTTGTATTAGAGCTATTCCAAACAAAGCAATGTAATATTTAGATAAAACATGGATAAGAAACAACCTGGTGGCCAGATATTTCTACACTGGTGTTGCCTATAAGAAGCCCTATTAGCATGTTTACATAAAAACCTGCTATTTGTCTTTGCACTTTCAAGCCCGAGCTTAAAATCCAAAGAAAGATGTTTGTTTACTGAGCACAGGTCATCCATAATCAGAGATCCCACATTAGACTAATCCTATTACAAAAGATTAGGTTTACAGCACCAACAACCTCACAAACCTTTGAACACTGGGTGCATTATACAGGGCATGAAAGGGAAGCACTACCAGGCCCACCAATCTCTCTGTGGTAAGCACTCAAACAAGTGAGGAGGGAGAACATTTTGTTATACAAGAATTTAATCTTTCCATTATTGCAGCCTACCTTGAAAAAGAGAGGTTTAACCTTTCAAGCACAGCACAGGAAGCCCTGCACGTATTGATGGCAACAACCTCACCCTACAGTTTCAGCAGTTAGGCATAGTCAGAGAAAACAGGGAGGAAAAAGTCTTAAATGAACTGCCTGTTTCAGCCTTTTCATCAAAGTCCACTCCTACAAGCGCTGCTGGAAGACATGAAGATAGCCCCCCTGTAACACAAGGTTACATTGAGATGTGACCTCCAAGGGCCCTTCCACTTCCAAACCAAACTCACTGTTGTGCAAGCAGAGCACAGAATAAGGCTGACTGACTGAAACATTTTAGAATCATATCCTACACATTTTCTACCCACTAAGAAAACCCAGCAGGCATGCAGATTTACAAGGCTAATTCCCATTAGCATTACTGGAACTACAGCAAGATTAACAGACATTTCAGGGGAAGGATAAGCAAAACCTATGTGATCTTTCTGAAGCACAGCCAAGCTTTCAGATTTGTTTCCCTTCCACACCAGCTCCCAATCTGCTTACTGAAGGGATCTGCCGTCCCCTTCCTCAGCAGAACTTGGAAGTGTCACTTTGCAACAAGATTCAGTGCAATAACCAACACAAGGGCACTTGCTGAGGAAAAAGCTATTCTACATAACAAATGGATTTCTCAAGTGTATCATTATTGCTTTATTTCTTTAGCTGAACCCTAGCTATTAAAGCCTACCCCACAGTGCTCTCAGCAGGTCTTGAGTGAAAGCAAATTTCAAATTTATTATTTTCAACTAAGGGATGAAAGTTTTAGATTCCATTTCTAGCCATAGAACATGTTAATTTACTCAGAAGTTCAGGATTTTTTGTTCTTATCAGTCAATATCCCCACAAGTAATGAATAGCTAGATATCCTCACTGTTTTTTTATGTCCTGCCTTAGAACTTGATCAATTTCTCTTGGCTGCTCTTGCTTCTGTGCTCCCTGCAGACACCAACACTTTGGATGAACATGCAGAAGTGTTACAGCTCTACTACAGTCAGCTGATGTGCATTAAACAGAGCTCTGAGACTTACCTGTTCCCTGCATAAAAAAGATTACTCTGAGGATTGGTCTAAATCCAAATCCAGGACACAAAGTGGACTGAGCTTTAGAGGCGGACCAGCTTAGAAAGATAAGTACAGCTAGCACAGTTTGGAATCCTTTTAACAAATTAGCATCACTTTCATTACATTAACACTTACCTAGCAAGCTTGCTGAGGCCAAGTACTTGTTTGTTAGGAAGATAGCCAATGTGTACCTAGACAGAGGAGAACAAACAATTAACAGACTCAAACCAACTATCAAATGCACACAGAACTCCGGCATAGAGAATGAGATGTGCATTTGCTCCAGAATTAACTCTGGAACAGTCCAGGAGTCTTCGCATGTGGGAGGAACATGCTGTCATGCAAGCCTGAGAAACTGTGGAGCTGACAGATTGTAAATGCCTGGCAAGGTCAGTGTCCTGGTGAAGAACAGGTAAGTTTTCTGAGGAGGGCGAAAAATCCCAGCTCTCCAAGAATCCAGGCTTACATTCCAAGCCTCAGGAATGCTACAGAGCATTGCTACAAATGGGTGCAAAAAGCAGGCTATTACTCAGCACAGCACTGCCTAAAATAAACATGCTTTTCTTTCAAGACCTAAGATGGATTTAGGGAGCAGGAAAGAAATTGTATTTCACTTCCAGTGAAAGTTCTGATGGCAACAACTACTTCACCACCAAAATCAGGCTGCACTTAATGACTTCTTTCTTTTCTGCTTTGGTAGCACCATAGATCATTGTATGATTAAGTCAGCTTCCATCCTGCTTGAATATGGATTTGCTGAACATTCATACTGAACACGTAGTCACACTAAGTTGGAGTAATTCTTTAGCAGAAAAGTGCTCAGATACAAAGGTGGGGGAAAGGCATTCAGCTTCTGGTTTTCAGAACAACACAGGCTGATGAATTCTAGCAGATGTGCGGTTATAGCCGATCACAATCCATCATGCGTGTCACTGTACCAGAGACTTGAAAAATTAGCCGGTACAATAGGGGAGTGCCAGAGCAGGATTCTGTCTTAGTGCTTTGCCTAGAAGTCCTATCTCATAATCCTGTGTCACTGTGCCTGCAGTTGGAGGTACCACAGTGCACCTAATTACCTGGCTAACTTGCTCGTTCCTATCACTTCTGTTGGGTAATCAAACCAGTGACACCTGAAGAAGACATGAAACATTTCAAAGTGAGAGACAGGTCGGAGATAAATGTTGAATCCTGCTTCCCCACAGTACTTCTGTGAATTTCTTGATTTCGTTTAAGATAGAACTGCAAACCCATGAGGTCAGTATTTGCAGCCTGTTTGATGTACCCAAGTGGATAATGGTTAGTCCGAGAATAATTAGAGGCATACCAAGTCTTTTAGCAGACCATTATATGTGCAGGACCGACTCGGTGTTTGCGAGATGTCTCCAAACCACACAGGCTAAACAGCTAGATGTAAAAAGAAGGCAAATATTGCCACAGGAGTAACAGAGGAAAAAATACACAGCAGGTGTAAATCAAGAGTAACAGGCAAAACAAAGCTTGCACAGAAGTTACCTTGTTTTCCAGTATAAAATGCTAACAGTGAGAAAAAAGGTAGATGAGTTGACTAAATAAACAGCTGATTTCTGTTGATTTTATTTTGGGGAGACTTGACTTGGGACATAGGTGGTACTGATCAAATTTTTTAGACAACAAAAGCACTTGCTACTCTCTGGCTTGCAAGTACTTTGTGGTAGAAGAGATGGGTCAGAATAAGCTCCATCATTCAGTGCCAAGTTGGGAACAAAGAAGCTGAGATCTGCAGAAGGGACTACGCACTCTGAACTCTTCATTACATTTACAGGGGTTAACTTGATATGTCCTTTTTAACAAGAGTTGGGAGTCCTGACTTAAGCAGCCTGCTGTTAGTCAGCTTTGACCACCCCCTCCCTGCCTGTGCTTGCTCATTTGAGACAGGGCTGACAGTCAAAGTTTGTTCCACTTGGGGAGGGTTTGCAGGGACAAATGTGCAGTAGATAGCTCTGAGCCAGAAGCTAAATCCGTGACAGAGCCAGCGTGCAAGGGGGGAGCTGGTTTAATATCAAGATGTCTGCCCTCAAGGCTTGCTGCTACTTCACGAAGAGCTTTGATATGAAATGTCAGAAACCATTAGATTACTTAGAGCAGGAAAGGTTGAGTTTTGTATTTTAGGAGCTTAAATACAAATAAAACTCACATTAAGGAGGTCTTCCTTATTTGTATTCTGAAGATTAACTTCTAGACTCATAGCCGTAAGCAGAAAATACTTAGAGCTTTAAAAGCTTTGTAGTTACAGCTACAAAGTCTTTCATGTGTACTTTAGGTCTTTTACCATGCACTCCCACATTTGGTGAGGAAGATTTACCTTTCCAACAAAGGGAACGAGGTGATGCTCACACAACGAGAACATGTCTATGTCCTTCACAATTACCATCTCGTCATGGTCTTCATCAAAGATGGCATCATTCAGAACATCTGAAATTAAACATTTGCATTAACAATAAATGCACAAACACAGAAGGTTCCTCCAGCCAGTATCTGAGGAAGCTTGTGGAGTAGTATAGCTCTCAGAACAACAGATTTTACAGATAAAATATGAGAGGCAAGCAAAGGGTAACATCGCCAGTACACTTTGGTTTGCATATGGCCACACAGTGCTATGTCAGACTACCTATAAGCTGCATCAGAAGTCAGCCTATAGTGTTTTATTTAAACAACAGTTTGAGCCCAGATCAGAACCAGTGTAGTCTTTGCAGAATTCCTGACATCTTAAAAGTAGTTAAGGCTACAGCTGGTAAAGCCAGCACTGAGCAGTTCATCATGTCTCAAAGTGGGCTCCTCTTAGTGTTTCTACATACCACAAGCAAGGCTGAGCCTGAGGTCTGAGAAAACCTAAGCCATCACAGCAGTTTCTTCAAAGACTTCAAGAGCACTTTTTTCAGAGGCTTTGCACACAAATAAGGCACTATTTCATTCCGAAGCACACCAGCCGGTTAGGTACACAAAAAGTCAGAGACAGATCTGCATCCACAGATCACAGAGACGTTTGCAGTCTGGAACTGAAAGCATGCATGCACATGCATACTCCAGCCTAATTCTGCACCTTGGAGTTAAGAAAATTAAGGTGGAGAAAATTGTAAAGATGAAAGGAAGGAGAAAGACCTCAGTAAGAAGACAAAGATAAAATGTGACACTTTGCTAGTCTCAGAGCTCAGCAGAACAGACCCTCAGTTGATTTTCCAGGTCTAGCTGTCCCCTGACAAGTCCCCAAGCAATCCTGACTCAGGTTACAGATCACTACAGTCTCCACAAAGATTGCAGGCAGCTGGATCATGCTTGGAGATATTCAAAGCAGAATAGTCCCAAATTAACAGACCAAGACTTTTAAAGGACAAAAGAAAAAAGTAAAGAAAAAAGCTGCATAGCAGAGAGGAAAAATAGCAAGAGAGAAGTAGCTGGACAGAAAGGCTGATAACCAGATCAGAAAGCACTGTAAACAACTTAACTTGAACCCACACTGACTACTTGGATTTACTTCTAGGAACCAGGGCCACACAAAGCATAGCCAGAAGAGGAACCAGGATGTTCAGGGACTGCTCTGCATCCACAGTGGAACTTAGCACCTGCACTGGCAATTACACAGATCTAATAGCTGTCTGCTCTACTTGTCTTTATGCCTTCCCCTGACATGCACGCACACCTAATGGCCACCATCTGTTGTCAATAACAGATCATCATCATGGAGCATTTTAATTTCCTGTTTGCTATCAGCACTACACAGGTAACCCTGGAAACTGTGCGCAAGTTCTTCTGCCTGCAATGCATGTTCTTTGCTGGAGAAGGGCTGGCAAACTGCAAGACAACAAGGCTTCTGATCAGGTCAGAGAGCAAAGACAAGGGGCACAAAACAGGCACACGATTTTGTTCCTCAAATTCCACTGTTCGGTTTACACCAAACACTGCTGGAAAGGATTCAGATTACATCAAGCATATCATGCAGTTGTGTAACAATGGATTCAGCCAGGAATAGCCAGAATCCAAAACTGAGCAGGCTCAGAAGAAAGCAAAGGGGAAAGAGAGCAGCTGCCTGGGTTCTTAGCTCCCTCCCACAGCACTCTGCAGATGTGCCATTTCTACAGCAGAAAGGCAAACAGTGGTTTCACAAAAGCTGCTGCTATGCCTAGTATTATTAAAACAAAATCCAAAGAGATCCATGAAGCATCTCCAGAGTGGCTGCTGCTGTTATTAGACCACCAGCTTGGCTCATCCCAGCCTTGCCAGGAGCATATCAGAGCCTGATGTTAGATATGGATTTACGTCAGCACTGGTAAAGCAGACTGTTCAGAATGCTCAAAAGTGGCCCCTGTCTCATTAGGAGTCATGATAATGTGTGACACACTGTAATGCTCAAGCTACAACAGGAGGCATTTCAGCCATGAAGCCTCATATATATAAGTATAATATATATATTAATAGCTTACAAACTAGCTAAGGAACCTAACTTGTACTGGAATGATGAAAAGCCACATCATATTATGGACATGATTTTAAGCTCTATTTTAAAGCTGGGGGAGACAGGAAGGTTAAGTGACCTGTGAAGTACCACACAGGTAACTTCAGAAACAGAATGAATCCTCACAGCTAAAATGATCAAAGAGGAACACAAAGGTCATCCATCCTTCTACACTGCCTCTTAAGCAGCAGCCCAGAGTACCAGCAATTTGGGCAATGCTCTCTCAGTTTGAGAGCAGTGTAAGCAAGCAGATCCAAATATAGACAGAGCTGTGGGATGCTTAGTGGTTCTCATTCATACAGCTCTTGCCAATCTTACACCTTAGATTTATTTCATATTAGCAACAAGTTGCTGCCAGATGACAGATGATACCTGCTCAGCTGCATAACCCCTGCAGTAGTGCCTGCAGCAAGGCATGCTGATTTTACATCAGCATCAGTTACTCAGAGGAGGACCAGATCCCATGAAGGATGAACCTAGCTCCTCCAACAACCCCCTCACAGCTGCCAGATGATGGCACAGGGAGAAAAAGATAAAACAGGACACTGAAGGCCACTCCCTGATTATATATCTACAGTGTTAAGAGCAGCATTCACACTCCTGAAAATAAGCATAGCTTGAAGCCTGTCTGTCCCTAGAACTCATTCTTTGAAACCCAAGCCCTGTGTTGACAGAGAGGAGTTCAGTAAGAGTAGCTGTGAAAAGAAGCTGGGCTATGTCCCACTGCAGCACTTGTTTTCAGTAATGACACAGAAGAGATTTGTTTGGCAGAGACTCAAAACACTTTGTGCAGGGAGACAACACCATTTTATCTGTAGGCCCTTTATTTTTTTGTCATTGAATTTGCAACAGCATCAAACAGAGCCCTGACAAGCTCAGCCTGCACCCTGCAGCATATGTTCTGGAGAACTTAAGAGCTGACAGAACAAGAGGGGAAACAGTGCCTCATATTAACCAGACCAGAAGCAAAGCTGGCAACATATTTGTGCCCCTTTCCCTTGCTCTTTCACTCTATAAGGCCATGCTGCCTGCTTCACTAGCTTGATTGTTCCTCTTTTGGAGGCCTCAAAGCATTTACTCTTGTCACTCAGGGCAAGATCTAAAAGCCATGTTGTCCCTCCCTAGGTCTGTCCTGAGCAGTGTGGCTGTTACATTGGCTGCATCTCTCAGCTCTAGTTGCAGATGTCCCTGCTGGCTGCAGGGCAGTTGGACTAGATAGTCTTTAAATGCCTCTTTATTCTAGAATTCCAAGTATGGCTAGCTTCGTTTCCTGACACAGCAAGGCACCTGCAGCCCAGACAGGCTTCCTTTCAACAGGCTGCTTCCCCTTAATCCAAAGAGCAAACCCTTCCTTTCAACTGAAGCAACACTTACTCTCCCTGAGCACCACCTACATAATCATCCACGTCAGTAGGACAGGACTAGCTTCTCCTCTGCTAGCACACTCATCATCCCTTGGATTCTCAGTGTCATATATTCCCTCCCTCTGCTTTTTAGTCACAGCTGTGCCCAAGTGCTGCCACCAAGCCTTGCCTGTAAGCCAGAGGAGACTACAAATAACAGCATTTTCATTCTTTACCATCCTAGAAAAGCTAAGGCAATTTACTGCTAAAATCCTTAAGCCCAGACATGACTTTAATGAAAAGCAAAGATTTTAATTAAAATACATGGCTAGTAGGAGAAGAACAAACATTATGTACAGTCAGAGTATTCTAGATTATTCCAGCTGATTGTTCCTTCAGCCCAGAGTTCAAGTCCTAGTGCAGAAACTTCAGTGAGCTCTCAAAACTGAACAATCCCTTCTGCTGCATGTTAACTTCTGAAAGAGCAGAATTATTCCCCCCCCCCCCCCCCCTTTATTCCTAAGAAGAGTTGATAAAAGCAAAAATCAGAATTGGACAAAGAGAATGAGAAAGACCTTCCAGGATCTTGCGTCAGAGCTAAGCAAAGAGACCTGTTGCTATAGAAACTATTTGCATGGCTTTAATGTGGCACAGGAAAGCAAAAGCACCTTTGGCAACCAAAGAAGCCAGAGCCCACCCAGCAGCTGGCTCAGCAGTTGAAGGGAAAGAAGGATGGCAGTACTGCATCAGCTTCACAGCACTTCAGATCTCCCATTTCTACTATGCCTGGGAGACAGAAGACTGAAGTGATGTAGGTTGTCCTCACTAGGAGTTAAAGTACTTCCCTGTGGTGTTCAGTTGCATGACTGCTCCACTTTGAGCAGTCACACTGAGGATGGTTCAGTTTTGACAGCATGAAGACAGCCTCAGAGATTACCCAATACTGCTCCTTGAGCTCATCCACCCTGGCAGAGATAAGGCACAAGGTTATGACAACCACTACCCAGCTCCACATTCTCATCAACAGCCCCTGTGCTCTCCATGGTGACCCACAAGTCCCATCAAGTCACAACAGGTAGCTGAGGCCATCACAGGAATGAGTTCAGGCCAAGCAAAGCAGATGGTCCTACAAGGGTGGTGGGGCAAGTCACACCATACCAATGCCCATTAGTTTGAATGAATTAAAGTACAGGCTGAGATTAAGTGCCTTCTGCTCTTCCAGGGACAGAGTGGTTACACCAAAAAAAAAAATCAATGCAGCAACTCACAAGAACTAGGTACAGGTCATGGTTTGGAGAATTCTCCAAGTACAGCAAACCATGCACCAGAGACCAAAGGCCAGCTAGTCAGTAAGGCAGAATGAGCCAGAAGGTTGGCAGATATATTTGCCTGTTTTTCCTCAAGAAGTTCCTCTTCATCTGAAGACAGATGCAACTGACAGAGCAGGGCCCATGAGCTAAAGGCTGAAGCTAACAGACTACAGGGTCAGAATTAAATCTGGAAGGAAATTACTTTTAAAACCTTTCAGTTGCTGCTGGCTAAACAGTAAGATGTAGACTCTAATTTTTTTTATTCATGTGAGCCTATTACAAAGTCACACAGAATGGCAGGGGTTGGAAGGGACCTCTGGAGATCTAGTCCAACCCACCTGCTAAAGTAAGGTCACCTACAGCAGGTTGCCTAGGGTCACAGTGTCCAGGTGGGTTTGGAATCTCTCCAGAGAATGAGACCCCACAACCTCTCTAGGCAGCCCACACTAGGGCTCTGGCACCCTCACAGCAAAGCAGCTTTTCCTCATCTTTAGGTGGAACTTCTTGAGTTCCAGTTTGTGCCACCTGTTCTGTCGCTGCGCACCACTGCTCCATCCTCTTGCTCCTCTGCCCTTTAGATATTGATCAGAATTGAGAAGTTTCCCTCTCAGGCTGCTCTTTTCCAGGCTAAACAGGCTCAGGTCTCTCAGCCTTTCCTCCTTAGTGAGGAGCCTAGTAGCCTCTGCTGGACTCGCTCCAGTAGTTCCCTGTCTCTCTTGAAGTGGAAAGCCCAGAACTGGAGCCAGTGGAAAGACCAGAACTGTAGCCAGTACTGCAGGTGTGGCCTCATTAGGGCAGAAGAGAGGTAACTGTAGTTAAAGAAAAATACTGACAAGAAACATGAAAATTACTGCAGCCTTTCAGCATTAGAAAGGTAACAGGAATTTGTTATGCACACAGAAAGGAGAATCAGACTATAAAAACCTCTCATTCAGAGTTTGCGCTGCTGCAGAAAGTTGATGACTTCAGGTTGCTAAGAGAGGGAGTGGTCTGGGTACACCATTTGCTTCAGGAAATTTTGAAGAGCTCTTGAGACAGCCTCAGATGTCACATTAGTATTTGGGCAGGCAATATAGTCCAAACGCTGCAGAACTAATAGGAACCAACAGAAACTTCAGATGAGAATTTACAAGTTTATGACTTTCAGATTTCATTGCTGCTACACTAAGGGACTAGAAACAAACATTTAATTTCAGGCAGGAACATTTGCTTCAGAAGCTTAATTCCCTAGTCACCAGAGAGGTGAACCAGATGTGTAATTTAAGGCACATTTCATAGAAGCAAAGATGGAAGAAAAGCATTATTGCCATTCAACTAATTCTGGCCATTGTTTGTACAGAGTTGTTTATTTTCATGTCAGACACTTTCCCTGTTGCAGTGACACACTCAACTTTATGAATAAAGAAATCAGTTATTGCAGATAAACCTAAGATTAGGTTCTAGAAGTTGTCCTCTGCCAGGAGGTTTATTAATATGAAGGAAGGCAGTTATGAGGATACTCATTAAAATGTATCAGGGTTTCAATAACCATTTCAATGTCTCATGTCACAGAAGGTGCTGAAAGTCTCCTCACCTACAAAGGAAAAAAATTGGAAGATGAAACATCACTTTGGAAAAGCAACATGAAGAGATCAGAAGCTTTTAATCCTCAAAGATCCAAGAGGTTAAGACATTTAATGAATTGCTGATAAAACTCCAAATAAGCTTGGTGTTACCTGAGCACCAATGGGCACAAAAGATCATCCTGGAAATTCCCAACATTTCACTGCACTGAGTACCTGCTTCAATATGGTTTGAGTTTGAGGAAGAGAAACCTCCAGAACGTTACTCTGAGCAACCCTGGATGTTCCACCCTTCAGTTCACAAGCAACAAGCCATGGCCACACCACAATAATGCTGCTATTTGAGTTATTAACAGGTCAGAGAGTTGCATTTCTGAGAAGAGACCCAGCAGTACCTTGTTTCCAGGAAAGAATGAAGTAACTCAGCAACTCTTAAGGGCAGTGCTGCTGAGCAAACACCCTTGTTTGTTGAAGGCATTGCATGCCTATTTTTAAGAGGCAATGCTTAGCGCTTCTCTTCCACAGTAAACTGAGGAGACTTGGGAAAATTTATGAGCTTATACCATTGTTGTCAGCTGTCAAAACACCAAATCCACACAGACAAGATGGAGAAAAGAGTACTAAGGTTGCACTTCTTTCCCCCCTCATCACAAGATACACAAACTAGTGAGATGAAAAGCAGCAAACAGTTCAGCAGGTGTTAATTTACTGTATGACACTAAACTGGTTGTTACTTGCTTTAAAATGAATGCTGCATAGAAGAGTCACTTAGCTTCCAGAAAAATTAACCACATATGCAGCCCCTCAAGCCATGAAGGTTCTGGAAGCAAAGTCATCCTCCCTCAGCATCTCCACATTTTTCCCTATAAACATGCTGAAAGGACAGTTGAAGCTGCCAACATGCTTGAGAGCTAACAGACCTACCAGAAATGTCTGCCAGGCTTGATCCATGCAGCAACTATCTCCATCAGCAGCAAGTAGATATTAGAAAGAAATTATTTATAGTAAGGGTGCTGAGACACTGGAACAGGTTGCCCAGGTAAGTTATGGATGCCCCCCATCTGGAGGTGTGAAAGGCCAGGTTGAATGGGGCCCTGAGCAACCTGGTCTAGCAGAAGGTGTCCCTACCCATGGCAGGGGTGATGGAACCAGATGATCTTTAAGGTCCTTTCCACCCAAAACCATTCTATGAATGATTGGTTTGCTTGGAGTGCTGCTGATGGATGATAAAAACAAGTGAACTTCCTACTGCAGGTGGTGCAGGCAGCTTGTTCAACCTTATGCCCAGTGTTTACTGCAGGATTATACAATCAGAACCAACTCCTTTATGATTTTGATGCTGGCATCCTTGACACTCACTGTAACTGCCACTAAACTAGCAGCTACCTCTGCTTAGAAAGACTGATCCTGGAAGACTTCAGCTTCTGTTACAAGTTAGTACTGTCTGCAATCTTGTTTTTTCCATATATTCACTCATTTATTGCATTTGCACACATCTATGCTTTGTGGTAGTTACACACAAACTCACAGACAGCACCTCTGAGTGCGGCATTAAACCTCTAGTAAGCAGGAGGGACAGATCTCCCTAGGTTTAGTCTGTGTGGCAGGCAGTTGCCTGAAGCAACAATAAAAGAAAGGTAAAAAGAGCTGGCTACCAACAGTCATGCCCACCTTTTTATTAACCTAGAGGAGACATGACTATTTTGTAATACAATTTACTCCCTGATAGATCATGACACTGGAAAAGAAATGTTCTTGGATGCTCATGCAACAGCAGCACTGCAGGAAAGTGAAAAGTAGAACTCTTGGTGCCTTGTCTGCTCTACCGTCCTACCAACACGGTAAAAGGTTTCTCTTCTGATGGTTTTTAGTCTGCACAGATGCCCAAGTGTCATCTGCTGGCATTTTTTAATCTGGTTCCCAGGTGGATTTTGCTTGAAGTCATTGCAGACATTCTGGAAAGTTTGATGACTGGTACTATAGAAGCAAGATTAATACACTTCAATGCATTTGTCAAAGAAGGGGGCTGAGGCCTTTAGCAAAACCAAGATTAATAAGAGAAAAGAATCTGGAAGGAACAGAGAGCCAGATGTAGACATTTAGCAAGAAAACTCTACTAATGGCTCTGAAGCACAATACTGAGCAGCTGCAGAACACAGATAGCAAAGATGAAAACGGACTAATGTAAAACATTGCTAGCCTGCACTGCCAAAAACCAGCTAGGAAACAGTGGGTGCTGGAAGGCAGAAACAGCTTCTCTGCTACTCACTAATCTGAATGGAGTGAAGGGACAGAATTTAGATGTAATCTTCCCTGCAACACCACAAATTTAAGCTATGGGAAGCAGGAAAACACCATCAGGTGTCATGGCAAGCAAAGGGGCAGCACCCAGAAAAGGAGATCAAGTGTCTAGCACATTTAACTGTGCCCCCCATGTATTATGCTCTCAGACACATATTAACCAAAAAGATCAAAGAAAACGGTTTGTTCCTAAGGGTGACTTTTCAGTCAAGGCTCAAAAATTAAAACACTACCTTTCTGCTGGCTGCTGAAATCAGACATCAGCTCAGCAACTTATAAAGTTTTATAGGTTACTTAAACCAAACTGCCCCCACACACCACTTTGTCCTCTGTGGAGGATATTGGAAGAGAAGACTGATTGCTGCAGGGCAGGCAAGGCCATCATCCCTCACCAGACACAAAAGCTTCAAGCAACCTTACTGCACTCAAGTGTTCAGTGACAAGTAAACCTCTAGCCTGAGAGCAGTGAGTAGTGTCTGAGGCAGTCAGGTAACTCAGTTTTGTGACCAGCTACATAACCTTCAGGCTCCTACTTACAAGAAGCGAGGCTCAAGCCAAGCTCACTGAGCACTGAAATCCTCCTGCAGTGTACTTGAAACTTCACATTCTTCAGTACATCTCACTTGGGAATACATCCATTACACCACATTTTGTGTTCCCATACGGAAAATTAAAATGCCATCAGAAATTAATTACTTCTCTCCTGCCTAACAAAGGCAGATACTCAAGCAGACAAACACAGAAGGCTGATTTTAAAGCCTGCAGCTGTAGTAACTCACTACCTTGGTTTCTTTGTCACTTTTCTGGCTGCCAGTGTCCATACTGGCAAGGACTGTGAGCTCAGCTGGCACCAGCTGAAGACAGGTGCCTGTTAGAACACACCTTGCTTCTAGCCCTGTGCTTATACAATGATCATCACAGTGCTTTTACTTGAGAAACCTTTTAGGAAAAGATGGGCCTCACAGCTATTACAACCTTCTGCTGGTTAGGGGGGTAAATTTGAACACACTGCTCAACACATCCTGCAGATCACTGCTTTAACCTGGGCCTGTCCAGGCAGCTCCACACAAGGAGCCGAATGAGCTGCAAAATAAACCTGAGAAAATAAGATGTCAGCGTTGCTTTTGGTTGGCATTTGGGGGTTTTTTTGGCTTTTGTCTTTACAGGTCAGTTCCTGGTCTCATTCACAGCCTGGCTAGGCAGACAGTTGTAGAAGCATAACATATCAGGATGCTGCTGCAGAGAAACAGCAGGAGATGCAGTACCACAGACTTTGTAGTTGTTGGTTCTGCATTTCACAATGCATTTAAAGCTCTTCCAAGTAGAAGCTATTTCTGAATCAACTCTCCCAGCCAACTCCTCATCTTTTAGTTGTGCTAGCTGCTGTGCACCTGCCCTCCAGCTACAGCTTTCTTCTGTTTGGCTAGTAAAAGTGGGGAGACTGGAAACCAGGCATTGTGTAAGAGGCAAGTAACTGGAAAGTAAAAGGATTTTCCCCTCCATGACAACAGGAAAGAATATTAAGAGTCTATCTTAACTTTATTTCCTAGAATGAAAAGAAAAAAGTAGACCAAGATTACAGCACCCAGCAGCGACGCTTTCTACTCTCAGATATAATCCAACTCTCTCCCCCATATGGATATTCAGCGGAGGGGACCATCCAGAACTGCTCAGCTTAATTAAATGTATGTGACAGACTAGGACAGGTTATTCAGATCACAGAGAATCCACACTGGAGCAAAAAAAACTAATTGAAAAAATGAAGGGAGTATGTCGCTTTGTATGCAACTGCCAAGAAGATAAGAAAGGACTTCATATGGGCAGCAACCTCACCCAGGTTCAGCACAGAAATTCATGCTCAAACTGTTATTAAAATAGTCTTCTGCTATAGACTGGCAGGAATATGAACCCCCTGTGTTTCACAACAGTAAAGAGACAGGCAAGCCCCAAATGAGAAAAGGTATTCCCAGTAAACAAAGGATCATTTTATGAGACACTAATGAAAGCCCAGCTCAAATGTGTTGTGGAGTAGAACTAAAAGGAAGAGGGGAAAGGATAGCCACTGCAGCCCAGATCTTATTTCCAGAAGTCAACCTGAAAACCTGGCTTGCTCTGAAAAGTAAAACAAAGATCAGGGCAGAACCTCTGCTTCCGGGGAAAGCCAGGACACAACACTGGCACATGAGTTGGCCGTGAGTAAGTTAATGCTGGAAGTCGCATGCAGTCTGGTTTCTGAAGAGCCAGCTATTGAGAAGTGAAAGGGAAACTAAACATAAAAGCCACCGTTTAAGTCGGAGCACAGTACTCTTACAAAAAGGACTCTGTTAGGAGCTCCTTGATGTCAACCACTAGCACAGTTCACCCTCTTCACTCGGCAGCAACACCCTGATGCACTTCTGGGACACTCAATACATCAGTGTTATACTCCAGAGAACAGAACACACTCACTCAGCTCCTTCCCCATCCACATGCAAAAATCCTTGCTGACAATATTTGCATCCCTCATGCACTAACAGGAACTTGCCTTTTATGGCAATAGGGAGCAGAAGGGGAGTTCCCCAGCTCCCCAAGCCCTTTTTTACTGTTTGTACCGGGTACAGCCCTTAGTGGAAAGGCTGAGATGAGGAAAACTGACGTAAAAACTAAATTCTAAACCAGGATTTACCTTACACTGGAACAGCTTTGGAGTTGCTGGTGATGAAAACAAATCCCCACTCAGTTCCCCTCCTCTTGCTCTCGTGGAGGACCCACAGCCAGCAACTCCACTCAGCTGGTGGCTGCTGTTCATAATCTGTTTTACTCACAGAAAGCTGTTATGTCCTTTTTTTCTTGGTAAAAACAGGTTAGAGTGGCATTCAGTTTGAACCTGGGGTACTTCTCTACATCTGCATTCACTGCTGGGATCACCAACCTCCTCTCTTCTCCTTACCTTGCTTTCTCAAGTTTCATTCTCTCCTTTGTAAAGTGTCACCTGATAAAAGCATCAGCAGAACAAGACCTTTTCTGAGATAAAATTCAGGCCACCTACACCTGCTAATAGCAGAAAGTGTTCTGAATTCCAAAGGGGTCAGCTGGAGATGGAGGAAGGTACCATCAACAAGTGCCTATGCCAGAGCTTGAAAAGTTCACACCAGAAGAGGTAAAAGCTTTGTTCACCAAATCAGAACCATGTAAGTTTACAGCAAAATAAACCCCAAGCAAATAAAAAAAACCCAAAACACAACAAAACTGAAACTTTAAAAACCAAGGAAACAGTGGAAGAAGGAGACAGAATGACCCCAAGGTGCAAGATGACTTTAGGGGGCATCAGACCAACAGTGCAGTGACAGTGCAGTGATAAAGTCCATTTTAAGAAATAAAGCAGGACAGCCAGCACCACGGTAGCTATCAAAGCAGCAGGCTCCAGCCCCGGAGCCCTCCTCGGGGTTGACACCCAGCCTCCCACCCCGAGGGAGCTCTCCCTACCCGAGATGGTCTCCTGGTAGCCCTTGGTAAAGAATTGCATGGCGGTGGCCGCTCTCCAGGGCGTCTTCAGCAGCCCCTGCCGCTCGGGATCCTCGCCCAGCGAGCGCAGAATGGTGGTGTAGGCGGCTGCCAGGCTGGGCAGGCTCAGCTCGTTGTCCTCCTCGCTGCGGGGCCGCCCGTCCCGCCAGCTCTCCCCGCTGCCACCGCGACCGGGGCGGACGCGCGGCTTCTCGGTGCCCGCCGACGGGGCGGAGGAGGGCGGTGGCGGTCTCTCCTGCCGTGCATACCCATTACAGCTCCGCGCCTCCTCCATGGGGCCCTGCGGGGCCCGGCTAGCGTGCGGGCAGCGCCGTGACAGCTCAACCCACCCGCAGTCACCCCCAGCCTGCCTCAGCCGTCTGCTTTATACCGCCCGCGCCGCGGCCATTGGCTGCCGCCGCTGTGATGTCACCGCCCGATGTGTCATGAGCCGGCCGTGCTCGGCTCGGCTCCCCGTACTGGAGCCTCCATCCACGGATCTAAGGCAGCGAATGGCCCCGGGAACCAGGGCGAGAGACAAGGATGCTCCGGTGAGGAGAGCCCTGCTGGGATGCGGCTCCTTGTTCCATGCAGCAGGTCCTCGCATCTTTCTCTATCTTCTCTTCACCCTCCCAACCTTCTAGGGCTGGTCCTTTGCACACCAGCGTGATGCTGGTGCATGCCGATGTTGCTGGAACTGTTCTGGGGTGCTTTGGGTGGCTGGTACCCACTGAAACTTCCTGCGTGTGGACTTGCCTTCCATCATATCAATCCCCATCACAGCTGAGTTTTGGGCCCTCTGCAGACACCTTCCCGTTGAACAGTCCATGTGCCCTGTTGTTTTCGTTTCCCCACCCATGGCTCTGGAAATGCCCTGTCTCCGATGACCAAGACCAAATATTTTAGGGTTTCTGCAGGAATCTGGCTGAGATGGCCCCCTGATGGTGGTTTGAGCATCCTCCAAATACTTTTGGTGCAAATGTGGAAGGCAGAAGACAACTCATCTTTGCAAACAGCTGACTGCTGTCAGCCCTTTCTGCCCCAGCTCCATGTAGGGTGCAAATGCTGATGAACAAATAAATGCTGTAATGGATAGTTTGGAAGGGAGATCCTTGGCAGCTGAAGCTGTTCTGGGATTTTTTTAGGTAGAAACAGAGTCTGAAGGTTCGGTTGAGCATAGGGTGTATGGTCTGTCACCCATTACCCCAACCACCACAGAACCACAGGAGTTGGAAAAGACTTCTGAAGATCATCAACTCCAATCCCCCAAGTGAAGCAGGATCCCCTAGAGTACATCACCCAGGAACATGTCCAGCTGTGTTTTTAATATCTCCAGAGATGGAGATTCCACTACCTCTCTGGACAGACTGTTCCAGTGCTCTGTCACCCTTGAAGTGGAGAATTTTTTCTTATGTTTATGTGGAACCTCCTGTGTTCCAGTTTGTGCTCATTGCTCCTTGTGCTGTCACTGGGAAGAGTCTAGACCTAACTGAGAAAGGTAATTAATGCTTTCTGGATTGCCATCAAAATAAATATCTGAGATGCCAAGACACACAGCAAACCCCTGTCTTTCCACACCAAATCTGTCCATAAGGCAGCAGGGACAAATTCTCCCACCTTGTTCCTAGGAAATGGTAAATTGCCAGGGATATAAGGAGGAGGAGAAGGAGCTATCGCAGGAATGGGGCATGAAGCATGACTCACTGGCTTTCCTCTGTCTCCTTCTGGTATAAGTGCTACATTTAAGCAAGACAAGCAAGCAACAAAAAAAAAAAAAAAAGGGAAGAATAAATCCAAACCAATAAACTCCAGAAGAAGTAATGAACTCCACATTTATCACTTGGTTTCTGATTACAGGTTTTACCAGAAGAGAGCCAGGATGACTCAGGTGAAATCCAGGGGCTGGCACTGGCCTGCAGCCAGCCAGGTTTTACTGCACTTTGATTGCCCCAGGCTTCCATTGTGAATAGAAAATACTGTACCAGAGGATTTGAAGCCTTGTCCCCATCCTTGCTCCTCCCCAGGCACCTGCTGAGGTGGAGCTCATCACCTCACATCTAAGGATGCCCAAATCCTGGTTGCCCAAGGAGGTCATGGATGTCCCCTCCCCGGAGATATTCAAGACCAGGTTAGATGAGGCTGTGAACAATCTGGTCTAATGAAAGCTGTTCCTGCCCATGGCAGAGGGGTTGGAACTAGATGATCTTTTAGGTTCCTTTCAACCCAAATCATTCTATGAATCTATATGAACAAGATGGGTTCCCTCATTTCCCACGTATGTTGATGGGATGTGACAGAATGACTACCTCTTTCATTTGGTTCCAAACCAAGCTGACATGGTTCAAAGGGTTGGGCAGCATTTCTTAAGAGCTACAAGCCACTGAGGCTTAATCATCTGTATGAGAAAGGGGTTAGAAAAGGGCATCTAAGTATCTGGGCGCTCCCTAGTCTTTGCTACTTTTATTTTCCTGGAAAAGAATGAGATAAGCTCCCTCTGGAGTCACCCTGGACTTTATAACAGCCTGAACCCAGCAGCTGTAGGAGCTGGTTGTAATTTGTCTCCTATTCATTGAGGCAGGAAGGCAGTTTCCAGCTTTTGCTAGTGTGAGCACCGTATGGATGTGCAGAAACCCTCTGGGGGGCGGGGGGTGTGGGGGAGCAGTGTTTGAGCAGAGGTTGCACAGGCAGAAGCCAATGCTAGCTAACAGTATTTACAAACAGAATTGTTAGGTTTAGATAAAATCAGAATCATAAAATCATTCCATTGGAAAAGAGCTCTAAGATCATTGAGTCCAGCTGTTTACCTACCACCAATATGGACATTAAACCACATCCCCAAGTGCCATGTCCACACTTTTCTTGAACACTTCCAGAGGTGGTGACTCCACCACCTCCCTGGAAGGAGAGGGCTTTTATTTATTTATTTGTTATAAATGTAGGTATTTGTCAGGATGTGTTAGGACACAGCCCAATTTCCAGCCATGGCAAAGCCCTGTCCCCCTAAAAGACAAACCCACAGTGGCTGGGTAAGCAGAAGCACAAATGCTTGAGCTTTTAAATAAATTGGGATCTTTAAAACAAACTATGGTAATATTTTATTGATCGTTCCTTATTTATTACACATAATGTTCTCATGTAGTCTTCCCAAAGAAATTTTTATTTGCTACTTGTGATTGTATTCCCCCCAAAAAATGAAACCCAGGCTATAACCAGAAGAGTGGCAGATGGTAGCATGCAGCTGTTCAAAGATACTCTGAATTTCCAATTGGAATCTGTCCCCATTGGTTTTTGCTGTGCTCACTCAGAGTTTGGGGGTGATTTTTGCTGTCCTAAGATTGAAGAGCCATTCTTAAGACAACAAAAGGAGGAATGCAAAAAGCCTTGAGGCTGTAGCTTGAATTATTTGCAAATCTAGAATAAGATCTAGAGCACATGAAAGCCCAGCACATCTGCTGGAAGATTCCCTGGGGGATCCCTGTGAGAGACAGAGGACACTGTTGGGTGACAAGTTGGGAGCACATGGCTGTTTGATCCATGGTAAAGCCTATGAGAAGCCTCTCTCATCTTCCAAAGTAGGAAAACACAAATTGGGGACAGGAAGGAGCAAGTTTGTGTTCAAGATCCAGCTCATCGACTCATTTTAGTGAGCCAAGCTTCCTGAATCAATCACAGAACCACAGAATCGTAGAATGCATCAGATTGGAAGGGACCCTCAAAGGCCAGCACCCCTCACTCCACCGCAGTAAGCAGGGACATCTTTAAGTAGATCAGGTTGCTCAGGGTCACATCAAGTTTGACCTTGAATATCTCCAGGGATGGAGCCTCTACTGTCTCTCTGGGCTACCTCTTTTGGTATTTCACTATCTGCATTAAATGTTTTGGTAGTGTTGAATGGGACCTGGCAGATGCTGGACCATCATTCCCTGTGTGCTCAGGATTTGCAGGGGAGGCTTTCCACACCAAGCTAGCTAAGGATGGAGAGACCCTAGGCAGTCTTCACGGGGTTGGATGAAGCCATCTAGAATGTTATTTCAACAGCAGTTTCTGCTCTGTCAGCTGCTAAAAGGCTGAGATAAATCATGCACAAAAGACACCTATTTTTCCTCCGTTGACTGTAAAGTGGAAGCATTTAGGACTGGGCTCAGAGCTTAAAGTTAGAGATGATGAATTCCAGCTTCTCAAGCCATCTGTGTCAACCCAGTGTATCATTAACATCTCAAGCAGGAAAAGAGCAATGCAGATCGATTCTGCTGTTAGCATGAAGCCAGAATGTGGTCAAAACTTGATCCTCAGATAATAGCTGTCCCCACGGCAGCAATGGATGGCAATGTGGAAGCCTGCTGACATCCTTTCCAAGCCCTGGGAATATGGCTTGGGATGTATCAGTCCCTGGAATCACAGTGGATCAGTTTAAAGAGTGAATCACTAGCAATTTAATTTCATTACCCAGAATAATAAGCAAAACTGATTACAGGCTCCTAAAATACAGACCTTTTGCAGTGGAATTTGGAGCTCCATAGGGACAGAGGATTCCCAAGCTCTGAGAAATCTTCTGCAGATCCATTTTAACTTTCCTGATGAGGTCTCAAATTTTGGAGATGAAACTGAAATTGAAAACAGAAGTTTTGCCCTGCTGAAGCTTTCCCTTTGTGCCTTCAGAGAGCAAGGACACAGCATGTCACACCAATGGACTTCTACACCTTTTGCTTCCCAAACTTGGGAAACTTCAGAGGGATGGCCTAGGCAGGCTGTAGGAGGCAAATTCATATTTATGCTTTTAGGAAGGTGAAAATACAAATAACAACTCTCCAGGCTCCCATGGACCTGTACCTCATTTCATAGATTGGATTGGGTTGGAAGGGATCTTAAGGATCATTTAGTTCCACCCTCTCCACCACCATGGCACCTTCCACTAGATCAGATTACTCCAGGCCCCATCCAAGCTGATGCTGAACACCTCCAGGGAGAGATCTGCCACAACCTCCCTGAGCAACCTGTTCCAGTGTCTCACCACCCTTGCTGTAAAGAATTTCTTCCTAACATTCAGTCTAAATCTCCCCTCTGACAGCTTCAACCCATCCCCTCTCATCCTGTCACTACAAGCCCTTGTAAAAAGTTCCTTCATGTACTGGAAGGCCACTGTAAGGTCTCCCCAGAGACTTCTCTTCTCCAGGCTGAACAGCTCCAACTTTGTTTAGAATAAACCTTTATTTAGAATAAACCAAACCAGGTTGGAAGAGACCTTCATCGCATCCAACCCATCAACCAGTCCAACCCAAACAGCTAACCCATGGCAATGTATTTACAGAAGGACTTTTTGTTGTCCTTCACAGCAGAGGCAACTCTCACAGCCCATCATCATACAGGAGGTGCATTTCCAACAGGAGCTCTCTGACATCAGCCAAGGTGATATCCAGATCCCTCCAACCCATTCTTAAAACAAGGGTGGCTTTTGACTCACATACTGGGCAGACAGGAATGCCATCTGTGTCCCCACATCATTCTTAGTTATTTCTTATTGTTATTACCCCAGGATCAATAATGCAATCTGTAGCTGGGACTGCTCCCTGGCAACATGTGGCTTGAAACTATTTCTACAAATTTCTTCTGCCATTCCTGCCCAGCATCAAGTGGCTCTTCAGGCAGCCCACGCAGATGTTCGTGTTTTGCCTGCCTTTAAGAACATTAATGATTATTAAACGTATGTGGTAGCATTCAGTTGAACATATTTAGTGCACCAGCCAGGAGGAGTGAGAAACAACCAGGTCTGCTGCTCTCTGTCAAAGAGCTCTACTGAATGAGACATCCATCTTTCTCACAGTCTTCTGCTCAGACTAAGTAGCTGGGACCACCAAGGCAAAGGTCACTACATGACCGTGACAGTTGTACTCTTTAGAAAGGAGTTGAGGTACATTTCATAGCCAGGTGTTTGAGAGGGGAAAGCTTGTCCACACAGGGTCTTCTTTGCCCAGCCTCACCCCAAGCATAAAAAATGGTCAAGTTTTCTTGGCTTTCCCACCATGAAACCATTCTCATTGCTATCAATCCTATTTTTACTGACTGAAAGTAAGGAACTCTCCCAGCTGGAGTAACCAGGCTGCCCTGGCTGTGCCATTGGAGCTGATGAAAGCCACAGAGGCCAGAGACAGAGCAGTACATCTAAGAAAGTGAGTTACACCAGGGTTTTGTAAAGCCAAGCTTTGTTTGAGTCAGGTGGCATTGTTCACTCCTGCAGCAACAAAAGGAGAAGTTAAAACCAACAGTTATTAATCTTCAAATTAGGGAATGCCATTCCAAAACAGGCCACAGGAACTTTGCTTTAGGTGGATGCAAATCCTCAGGGAGGGATGCAGCAGAAATACTGGAGAGCCCTAATCAGTGTCAGCAGAGCCAACTCAAGGATGGACCAGGTCCCTAGTGAGGCCATATCTGCTGTACTGGGTCCAGATCTGGGCTCCCCAGTTCAAGAGAGACAAGGAACTACTGGAGAGAATCCTGTGGAGGCTACAAAGATGCTGAGGAGCCTGGATTGTCTCTCCTATGAGGTAAGGCTCAGAGACCTTGGGCTGTTTAGCCTGGAGAAGAGCAGTCTGAGAAGGGATCTTATCAATGCTTGGCAATAGCTAAAGGTGGGAGGCAAGAGGATGGGGCCAGTCTCTTTTCAGTGGTGTTCAATGACAGAACAAGGGGCAAAAGGCACATATTGCAACTCAGGAGGTTCCATCTGAACATGAGGAAAAACTTCTTTGCTGTGAGGGTGTCAGAGCAGTGGACCAGGCTGCCCAGAGAGGTTGTGGAGTCTCCTCCGGAGATTCCAAACCTGCCTGGACATAGTGATCCTGGGCAACCTGCTGTGGGTGTCCCTGCCTTAGCAGGGGGGTTGGGTTAGATGGTCTTCCAGGGCTCCTGCCTAACCCATGCCATTCTGTAATTATGTGATTTGGCATTACAGTAACAAAAAAATAAGAGCACTGTACTGAAAACAGGAGTTCAGCACTGTCCTTGGGGCCCAGCTGCCTGCCCATCAGCTGCAAGCCCACAGGTCTGAGCCCAGAAGCAAGGGACTGGCAGCAGTGAGTAGCTCAGCAAGACAACAAAATGTGGGGACTTTCCTCCCTTGATCTTCCCATTATCATCCTCCACACTCACCTCATACCCAATACAACACTATTATGCTCTGAAGGCCAGTGAGGCTTCTTGTGCTGGTTTTATTGGCTGGAAGGTGCTGCAGTTTTGTTGTTTTCTTTCATAGCAAAATTATCCTGTTGAGCAAGTGCTGGGAAAGCCAAAGAAAATACCCTTCAGGAGGTGAGTAGATATTTATTTGTAGTAGAAATGTTCTTTCTCTGAATAAATGCTGAGAGTCCTGTGGATCTGGCACTCCCTCTTGCAGTCCAGCAGGTTAGCAACACTCCAGCACACCTTGGAGGTAATTTATAGATGTTTTCATAAATTAAAGGGCTTGGAATGCTCTGTCAGTGGCAGAATAAGGGAGGTGGGGGTTTGCTACTTGGGATTATCCCCCCCCTGGAAAGCTGACATGCTCTATCTGTCATTTCATGACTGGTTTTGTTGGGTTTTAGTAGCTGCATTTGTCCAGTAAGGAGCAGCTTTGGATTAAATATGGAACAACAGCAGCTGCAAAGGTAAGGGAACTAAGGGCCATACACACAAATATTCATCAGTTTTCTTTTCTGCAGACTCCATCAGCTGCTCTCTGTTCTCATAGAATGCTTTTTTAACACATGTAGAATCACAGATTTGTTTTGGTTGGAAAAGACCTCTGAGATCATCGAGTCCAACAATCAACCTAAGACCACCATGGACACTAAGCCGTGTCCTGAAGTACCATGTCCACACATTTCTTGAACACCACCAGGTTACTCCACCACTTCCCTGGGCAGCCTGTTCCAATGCCTGACCACTCTTTCAGTAAAGAATATTTTTCAAATATCCAACCTAAACCTCCCCTGGCTAAATTTCAGGCCATTTCCTCTCATCCTATTACCTGCTACTAGGGAGAAGAGACTGAACTACACCTCAGTCCAACCTCCTTTCAGGGAGTTGTAGAGAAGTCTCCCCTCAGCTTCCTCTTCTCCAGACTAAACAGCCTCAGTTCCCTCTGCTGTTCTTTATAAGACTTGTTCTCTAAACCTTTCACCAGCTTTGTTGATCTTCTCTGGACACACTTCAGCACCTCAATGTCCTTCCTGGTGTGAGGAGCCCAAAACTGAACCTAGTATTCAAAGTGCAGCCTCACCAGTGTCAAGTACACGGGCACTACCTCTTCCCTACTCCTGCTGGTCACTCTGTTGATGATACAGACCAGGATGGTGTGGGCCTTCTTGGCTAGCTGAGCACACTGCTGGCTCATGTTAAGCTACCTTCAGTACTGTTTGTAAGAAGTGCATGAGAAAGGGATTGTTTTAAAGTCAAATGATCCAGTGAAATGGAAGATGGTCACAGACTGGGACACATAGAGTGAAGAGAAGAATCATAGAATCACAAAATGGTAGGGGTTGGAAGGAATCTCTAGAGGGCATTGAGTTCAAAACCCCTGCCAAAGCTGCAAGAAGGAGAAGGTGCTTTCTGTTCCTGGAATTCAAAGAGGAATGGCAATCATCAGGTAGGGCAGTTGGAGCTGGATTTCGATACAGCAAAGCTTTTTCCCACAGCAACACAGCACAGTCACAGCCAGAGCCCCAGCTGGGGGTCAATAGCTGGAGCCCTTCAAATCTCATCCAAAGATGTGATACTTATGCGGTGCAATCCTCCCTGTCTGGTTCAATAAACATCAGGCAGGTTCCTCAATGGTTTCCAAACTGGCTTCTCTAAATACCTGGTTTTCCAGCAGAAAGGTGGCAAATTCAGCACAAAAAAATTCTGGAGGCTTCAAGGAAATTCTGTTAAATCCTTTAAGGAGCATCTTCAGAAACCCCTGAACAATAGCTAGTAGAAATGTAACTGTTTGCACTTGAAAGTCCATTTCATGTTTTCTGTTTGGTTTTGGTCTGGCATTTCATTTCCACCTGAATTCAAAGTTATGCTTTTGCTGGATGAGCACATCCTGTCCAGCTCAGCTCCCTGGAAGGCTCCATGTGATGGAGGGTGTATTTGTAGCTCTGCCTGGAGCTGTGTAATAGAGCAAAACCAATCTGTGATCAAAGAAATGTAACAGCAGCCTAGCGAGAGAGATGACCCTCTCAGCATAAGAGCTTCCATGATCTCAACAGGCCCTGTTGCCTGTGGACAGCAGCATCCCAGCAGCAACCTTCATAATTACAAAATCACTGCTGCCATCCCCACCACAGCCTTGCAACTGATGCAAAATTTCAAGTCTGATCTTGAAGGCAGTTTTGCCACCACTAACCAGCCATGGGGTTATCAGTGAAGTCCAGACTGTGACCCTGAGGCTGCAGATACTGGGTCTGATGGAAACCACACGCATTGTTAGGAACACAAAAATTACCTGAGAGTTGTGAGGACAGGCTGTGAGAGTTGGGGTTGCTCAGCTGGGAGAAGAGAAGGCTCCAGGGAGACCTTCTGGTGGCTTTTCAGCACTTTAAGTGGCTGATCAGAAAGCAGGAGACAGACTTTTAGGCAGAACCCATTATGACAGGACAAAGGATGACAGTTTTGAACTAAAAGGAGGACATTGAGAGTAGAGAGAGAAGAAATAATCATTTTTACCCTGAGGATGGTGAAACACTGTCACAGGCTGCCCAGAGAGATGGTAGATACCTTGTCCCTGGATCCATTCCAGGTGAGGTTGTCTGGGGCTCTGAGCAGCCTGCCTCAGTTGTAGATGTTGCTGCTGACTGCAGGATGGTTGGACTCAATGTCCTTTAAATGTCTCTTCCAACCCAGTCCATTCTATGAAGCAAAAACTAAGCCAGGAGAAAAGCAAACAGAAACCAGGGACCTGCAGGATAGAGCCCAACATCCCAGTAATTTCCATGAACCCATTCAGTAAATGCAAGAGCTGCCTTTTAAACAGACCTTTGGCATGTTTGTTTGGAGGAGCTGCACGATTGCAAACATCCAGCTCTGGGAAAACTCTCATGGAAGTTTACTTTGGATGTTTCCTCCCTCCCACAGGAGCCAAAAGGACTTTGGATGTTTTGTGGAATTAGCTGTTTGCAGCCTCTAGTGCAGAAGAGGAACCTCACCAGATTTGTGCCTGTAGTTTGAAGCAAAGCACAATAGGATGACCACCAGGTTGAGGCAGATTCTCCTGCTCCTCTACTCTGCCCTGGTGAGGCCTAATCTGGAGTACTGGGTCCATCCCTAGGTTATCATGATCCCCATTCTCCACACAGTGAAAAAAGGAACTGTTTTATCCAAAATGGCATGTAACAACTGCCATAAGAGTCTGGCACAGCCTCCTACACTAAGATTTATTGGCTTTTACTGAATCTCACTGAAACTTCAATTTACAGATTTCAGTGCTAAAAATGAGGTTTAAATGGACAGTCCTTTGCTTTCTCACTAATGATGTGAAGAGAAATGAAGAATGAAAAAAAGCAAATGATGAAAGGATGTGCAAATACAGGAGGAAAATAGACCTAAATTAGAACTCTTCACTCTCAGTTGTTACAGGAACTAAATTATTTTACTTCATCCTTTAAAATTTACTTCCAAATTTGAGTTTGCTTCAAATACTGTGTTAGACACGCTGCCTTTGCTCCAGAGAGGGCAAATACAACTCCCTTGTGACTAGTAGGCTGAAGTCTGTTTCATAGAATCACAGCATGGTTTGGGTTGGAAGGGACCTTCAAGATCATCTAGTTCAACCCCCTGCCGTGGGGAGGGACATCTCCTACTAAACTAGGTTGCTCAAGCTCTCACCCAACCCAGCTTTGAACACTTTAAGAGCTTGAAGCCTCCACAGCTTCTCTGGGCAACCTGTTCCAGTGCCTCACCCCCCTCATGGGCAAGAATTTCTTCCTGATGTCTAGACTAAATCCATCTTCTTCCAGTTTGAAGCCATCACCCCTCGCCCTGTCACTATATGCCTCCCTCTCCAGCTTCAAGTTTACTTCAATTATAAAACAGCAAAGACAACCACTTTAAAAGAGAGAAACAGTCATTTTATTTGAAAACAAACATGACAAAATAATACAGAGATTTTCACCTCCTGGACCTTGCTGAGGCACAGACTGGGAAAGTACATTTGCAGTCTAGAACAGCTCATGTTTGCTCACCTGACCTTCCTAACTCAGCCTCTGTCCCTAGTTTTCACTCTCTGCCAATGCCACAGACAAAGGTGTTGAAAATGCAGCTGAACACCAGCAGCTTCCCCCCACTCCCATTTCAGAGAGTATTTTTCTCATACAAATGTTTGCAGCAGGGAGAAGGAATGATATAGGAGCCACTACTCTGGCTCTCTAAAACCACAGGACAGCTTCTGGATGTAATTTATCCTCCCCAGAATTATTAACCTGGATTTAGCATCAAATATGCCACGTACAGAGCCACACAGCTGCACAACACCGTGTGGAACTGTGCTTCCAGGTACCTGGTCCATAAGTGCTGGTTTTGCTATCAAGCTTTAGATGAGTAACTTGCAAAAGGTCTGGAGAGCGGATTCAAGACTTCCCTCAAGAATTCACAATATACAACTTTCTAGGAAACTATCTGGAGCAAGGCACTCTTTGTGTTAGTGCTCTTCGAGCACAGCAGCAACTTTCTCACACAGAGCTACCTAATGTTTCCAGACAACACCCTGAGAAGGTGCCAGGTGATTTAGCTTTGCTTGAAGGCAAAAGCTGACAGTCGGACATTTGTAGATTGATCTAAAGGCTTCGATTTTTTGGGTACGTTTGAGTCCTCTGATTTTTGCTCCTGTTTCTGTTTTGCTTCATCCTCATCCTCAGCTGTGGGACGTTTCCGTTTTTTATCTTCTGCTAAATCATTACCTGTTCCTCCTTTTGCTTTCTCAGTCCATGCCTTTAAAGAAAGGATATAATTGAACAGAAAACCATGAGTTAGGCCACAGAACTCATCACTTTATTTCCCTGATTCTAAGGAAGCACTGAAATAATTCCTGTTAGGAACTAGTAAGGATCAATTTATGAGCGGTTTCCTCGCTTTCCTTTTTTTTCTTAACAACATCCTCCCTCAGAACTATACTTCATTTGAGCCTCTCTACAAAACTGAAGTTCTTGTTTGTCTTTCTGGGCAAAGAAGAGATCCAGAAGTCCTTAGAACAAATGTAAGCCCCAATGAATTAAGCCAAGCTATGTCATGCTTAACTCCTTCCCTTTCTCTTCTTTTTTCAGTGTTTCTTTATTGAGGACATTTCTCTCACTTTGGAAAGGCTCCTTTCTGTTTTAAATTATTCTTTCTGCTTTAAATTACTCCTCTCAAAGTATAGGTCATATACCATGGATCAATGCACAACAGAAGTCTGTGCAGATGGAGAACCGTGGAACTTAAAGTAAAAATTTCTAACCCAAAATATCAAAGGGCAAAGAAATTCTCAAAAACTAGAGAATGCTTTCTTACCATTCTTTCCTCTGCTGACAGCACCCTGAATCGACTCATGCCTTCTTTTATTACTTCTGCTTCATCCAGAGCAGGATTATCTGTCAAAATGTTTGCTCTGTTCTCTTCCAGCCACATTTGGAATCCTGTTCTTGGTCTAAAACAAGCACACAAGAATTATCTAAGAAGGTTATATATATATATATGTGTGTGTGTGTGTGTGTAGAATAGAATAGAATAGACCAGACCAGGTTGGAAGAGACCTTCAAGATCATTGCGCCCAACCTATCATCCAACACCACCCAACCAACTAAACCATGCAACCAAGCACCCTGTCAAGTCTCCTCCTGAACACCTCCAGCAACGGCGACTCCACAACCTCCCCAGGCAGTCCATTCCAATGGGCAATCACTCTCTCTGTGTAAAACTTCCTCCTGACCTCCAGCCTGAACCTCCCCGGGTGCAGCTTGAGACTGTGTCCTCTTGTTCTGGTGCTGGTTGCCTGGGAGAAGAGACCAACCTCTGCCTGTCTACAACCTCCCTTAAGGTAGTTGTAGAGAGCAAGAAGGTCACCCCTGAGTATCCTCTTCTCCAGGCAAAGCAACCCCAGCTCCCTCAACCTCTCCTCATAGGGCTTGTGTTCCAAATCCCTCACCAACTTTGTTGCCCTTCTCTGGACATGTTCCAGCAAGTCAACATCCTTCCTAAACTGAGGGACCCAGAACTGGACACAGTACTCGAGGTGTGGTCTAACCAGTGCAATGTACAGGGGCAGAATGACCTCCCTGCTCCTGCTGGCCACACTGTTCCTGATGCAGGCCAGGATGCCATTGGCCCTCCTGGCTGCCTGGGCACACTGCAGGCTCATGTTCAGCCTACCATCAACCAGCACCCCCAGGTCCCTCTCTGCCTGGCTGCTCTCCAGACACTCTGACCCCAGCCTGTAGCACTGCATGGGGTTGCTGTGGCCAATGTGCAGAACCCGGCACTTGGATGTGTTAAATCTCATGCTGTTGGATTCTGCCCATCTGTCCAGCCTGTCGAGGTCTCTCTGCAGAGCCTCTCTACCCTCCAGCAGATCAACTTCTGCCCCCAGCTTGGTGTCGTCCGCAAATTTACTGATGATGTAGAATGGACTGGGTTAGAAGGGACCCTCAAGATGATCTAGTTCCAGCTTCCCCTGTCATGGACAGGGACAGCTCCTACTAGACCACCTTGCTCAAGGCCCCATCCAACCAGCCTTTGAACACTTCCAGGCTTGGAGCCTCCACAACTTTTCTGGGCAACCTATTCCAGTGCCTCACTATCTTCATGGACAAGCATTTCCTCCTAAAGCCTAGTCTCAGGTGAGCTTCCCCCATCCTGTCAGTACATGCCTTTGTAAGAAGTAAATATCCCTCAACACAACATTTCTAAACACCACCTAACTGGGGTTTTTTTGTTCTTGAAAGAAAAGACCTATATAGTCAGCAGTCTGCTTTCTCCTATTGCAGCATGCCTGAAGAACATGCTGACAAGGCAAGACTAAGTCAAGCATTTTTATTAAAGCTGTGATATATATGGAGATTAACATTTCAGTTTTAGAATGACAAAGCATAATGGTTCTCCTCCTTTGTGAAAGGGTCCCATCCACCTACAAATAGAGCACATCTATTAGCATGTTTCAGCTAATCCTCCTCACAATTCTCCTTGCCACTTGTTTTAGAACATTATCTGTAAAGGTTAATGAAAAGAATGCTAACCCAAATGAATAATAATTACCTTCATCTTCCTCAGTGAAATGAAGTCTAAATGAAACATGATTATAATAATGCAAGTTTCATGAGGACTGGGATTGTTAGAAAATACATCTGCTCCAGAGGAACATGACAGATTATAGTCTTAGCTAGGAAGAGACGTGCTCCTTAGGTGATACAAGGGGTTTTGGCTCATTTTCTTCTTTAAAAACCACGCTAAAATAAAAGCTTTTACTCTTTGACATAAGGCTTTTAGACTTCCTCTGAGATTTGACAGTGATGTTTACACTTTCTTTCCTACACTTGGACCTAGCACAGCAGCATGGTTTCATTTATCATTCAAAGGTCACGATCAGATTTATCAAGGCAAAAATGGTTGCTCAGAGCCCCAGACTTGCATTGTGCATTGTTCACTTATTCACTCACACATTTATTTGTCTTAGGTAGATGTGGAACTCCTGCTTGGAATAACACTGCCGTGTACACTGGGAAAGATTCAATGGCCAGAATGCCCTTCTCTGCTCTGTCACCATGAGGGTAACGTGGCAATTTGGAACTCCAAAGAGTGTGGTTTTGGCAGGTGTGTTTAATAACACACAGAGTATAAGTAGCAGTTTACTAAATTTCTGAAGTGGGTTCATAAATGTGACAACTTGAGCTAATACTTCAATCTTGATGTGATGCCACTTCAGGCAGTCATCAGAAACAAAGTTGGTTTTGGACTTGCATTGCTATCAAAATTGGAGCATGGCACTGAGGTGCAAGTGTCCACTCACCTTCTGTTTTCGGTGTTCTCCTGTGCAGTGACTTTCACTTCCTGTGACTCATTTCCAGCTTTTTCTTCTCTTTCTTCCACTATTTTTGCACTAGAGTTAGGTGTATGAGGCTGGAAGAAGGAGGCTGCTGAAGCCTAGAGAAATTGAGGTTAAACAAAGAAAGAAAACAAAGTTAAGAACACCTTGTTCTCAGACAACACACACCACGCAGCCTAGCAAAACCCAAGCCTTTCCTCAGGACATCGTAACCATTGCATTAGTAGAGTGCCAAATCCATCCAATTTCAGCACAGCGGATGTTTAGTTAACACCGTTTAAAGTAAAAGCACAAAGTAACTCCAGAAAACTTGCCTGGACACATTCCTGTGCAACCCACTCTGGGTGACCCTGCTTTAGCAGGGAGGTTAGTCTAGATGATTTTCAGAGGTCCATTCCAACCCCCAGCATTCTGTCATTCTATGACAACTACAACTACAGGAAATGTGTGTTTTTATTGTTTCTGTGGTATGCTTAAGTGAACTTTGCCATGTAAGCTGCTTTACTCAGCCAGCAGGGTTTCATACATGATAAAAGCCGGGAAAGTTAAGTTTACTGTTCTTTGCTCACCGAAACAATGTAAAAAGACTAGAAACATTACCTGCTTGGACTTGGGTTTGGGAATCAGAGGCTTTATAACTGCAGGGTTCTGCTTGTTTGCAGCTCGACTGCTAGCCAAAGAAGTTTTCTTTGGCTGCTTGGTCATCGTGTCTAGAATATTTGCTGAGGGGACCACTGGCTCCTTTTTGTTAGATGACACCTAGCAAAACAAAGAAACAGACAGTGTATTTCTTTTCTGTTATGTTCCCCTCCTCTGTCCCTCCAAGACATCTGTCCCCATAGTTACAGTGTAAACTTCAAACAATAATTTTCAGAGCACTGCAATCAAACCAGCTGCAAAATTCTTACCTTAAAGGGATTCACTCGTCCTTGGCTGCCTGATGTAATCACAACTATTTAATAGGAAAGAAAGAAACAAGAAGGAAAAATGTGTGACTGTAGAAACACACACATAGCTATGAAGCACTGTGCACACTTTAGATGAGTAGTGAAACATGAGCTTTGATTCCAAAGAACAAGGTTAACACTCATTGTGTGTGTTCCAGCCTCTCTTCATTGACATTCAAAGAGTTGATTTATCAAAGGTATCAACTATTCCACACCAAGGAAAAGAAGTTCCCACCAGGCCTGCAAGTGGTTGGATAAAGATGCTATAACAACTCATGAAGGTTATACTGCACAGCTATTATTAGTCATAAGGAATGCCACACAGGACCAAGAGCTTAAAACACAAATCCACAGGAAGACTGAGTACTTCCTCCACTCCCAAATCCGTTTCCACTGCTATTATTCTTGCTTGAGGGCTAGCAGGAGGGAAGAAGCAAAAAAACCAGCAGAAGGTCTCATTCTGCCCCTGCCTGCTCAGATCAGTTCTAAGACAGGGTCATTAACTCTGCCTTTAAGTCCAACCTGTAAATGTGCCTGTGATTAGTAAACAAATCAAGTGATCACTGCTCTCATTTCTCCTGTCCCAAAGAATGCCTTCATGACATAACCAGCCAGGCTATTCAGCATTTGGCACAGCTAAGGCAATCAGATCTGTGTTGTGGAACCATTAGGTAAGGAAGATATCAACAGGAGTAGGAAACCTTTTAAAAACACGAGAACAACAATCAGTCTGAGGTGCCACTAGACCACACTGTTAACACACTGAACTGTGGTAATAATGGGAGAGTGAAGGATTTGGGGTAGACATAGAATCTTAGAATTGTTTTGGTTGAAAAAGACCTTTAAGATCATCAGGTCTCTGATTCCATCAAATCTGGTGTTAAACCACATCCCTCAACACACCACCTGTGCATCTCTTAAAGTATCTCCAGGGATGGGGATCCAACCACATAGCTGGGCTGTCTGTTCCTGTATTTGAGAACACTTTCAATAAAGAAGTTTCTTCTAATATCAAATCCAAATCTCCACTGGTGCAACCTGAGGCCATTACTTCTCATCCTGTCACTTGTTAGTAGAGAGAACAGACCAATCCCTACTTGGCTCCAAGCTCCTTTCAGGGAGTTGTGCACAGTGAGGAGGTCTCCCCTCAGCCTCCTTTTCCCCAGGCTAAAACAATCCCATTTTCCTCATCTGCTTCTTACCAGACCTGTTCTCCAGGCCCTTCACCAACTTTGTTGCCCTTCTCTGGACCCAGTTAAGGACCTCAGTGTCCTTCTTGTAGTGAGGGACCCAAAACTGAACACATATCAAGAGGCATGACAAAGTTCTCATCCTGGAATAAGTGGAGATGTACTCACTGGACTTCGGAGCAGGAACCTCTGCTGAAGTGACACTTCTGGAGAAAGGATTTGGCCCTTCAGAAAAAAGAAAGAGGCACATATTTAAGTGCAATAAAATGTAATGGCATAGCTTCTTTAGAACAACCCCTCAAACAGACAAGTTAAACAATCTGCACTTTAAAGTAGGGCTCATAGTTTTCAAGTGGGGCACACACTCTTGCAAAACCATGTTACTTCTACCCAGATTTACCTCACAGTCGTATACTTATTGCTTAAACCTTAAACTTATTCCTTGAACAAGCGTGCCCAGCAAACAACTTGTATATCTGCTCAACTCCTGTAAGATTTGAGCTGATACTGAAATAATTACTTCATAAGGTCACCCAGTGCATGAGAAATAGTATCAGACAACAGAAGAACTCCCCAAGGCTCCCTCAAATGGTTATGACCTACAATGCATAAGCAAGTTGCAGCAGAGCAAGTGACAGACACTAATCTTGCTTCCCTGCAGCAACAGCAAGACACAGGCTGGAATATGGACCTGCTCACTCAGTAGGCACTGCCATGCATCTCCCATAGGGGACTCCTGCCCACAGGCAGGAGTTACTGCATGTCAGCCTCCTACTCCTCTGCCATTATTCCAGTTCCCAGTCTTGTTCAGCATCTTCATCAGTGACCTGGAGCAGCTCTGTGAGGAGGAAAGGCCAAGAGACCTGGGGCTCTTTTGCCTGGAGAAGAGCAGCCTGAGGACATCTTCTCAATACTGATCAATAATGAAAGGGTGAGGTAAAGAGGGTGAGGCCAGAATCTTTTCAGTGGTGCACAGTGATAGAACAAGGGGCAGGGCACAAACTGGAATACTGGAGGTTTCATCTAAACATGAGGGAAAACTTCTTTCCTTTGAGGGAGCTGGAGCACTCGGACAGGCTGCCCAAGGAGGTTGTAGAGTCTCCTTCTCTAGAGAGACTCCAAACCCACCTGGACATTGTGATCCTGAGCAACCTGCTGTGGGTGACCCTGCTTTAGGAGTGGTGTGGGACTGGATAATCTCCAGAAGTCCCTTCCAATCCCTACCATTTTGTGATTTTTTTTCACACATCAACACTCAAATAAGACAGATTGGACACCATCAGCCCTGCTCCCACTAGGTAGCAGAAGAGCTTGTCCTTGTAACAGCTGCAGAGTTTCAGAACTCAGTGAAATAAACAGAGTTATTTTCTATTTGCATAAATGGATCTAAATCAAACCTCCTGTACCTCGCTTGTGGTGACCTGTGACAGGTGGGAGGCCTGTCTTTTCTATATTTTCTGTCAACAGGACACAAACAAAACTAAGGACAGAAAACTCATTGTTTGCAAAGTCCTATAGACTGATGAGTTATCCAAATGACAAATTACTTGGGAATTTTCCAGAATTCCTGATTAAGTCTGTGAAAGACACATCTAAACAACATCCAGCCTATTCAGGGAGCATGTTTTTCTTACTCTGTTTATGCACTTCTGGTGTTTCTTCTTCCTCCTCAGAGCCATCACTCTCCTCAGCATCTTCCATTTCTTGGTCCTGCTGAACATTTCTAACCGGGGGCTGACCCCACTCCGTGGGAGAGTTGCTGTAACTAAATGGAAGGAATCCATCAGAAAGGAAGCAATCACCACACTGAGAGGGAAAACGGGAACAATGGAAGGCTAACTTACTTACCTAATTTAGGAAGTAAGACAATAACATTTGGCATTTATTTACGTTCTATCTCTGGTTTAACTGTGATGGTTACTAAAAATAAAGTAAAGATTTATTAACCACTTCAGTCGACCCTGAAACATGAAGTGTAGCTCTCTGAAGTGGCTGAGTAGTTGTAGTTCTATGAGGGACCACACATGGTGATGAAACTGCCTGAAATTGACACTCAGCTAAGTACATGCACTGGCCTTCAAAGAAGTTACACACAGAGGAGCCATCATCCCAACAGAAACAGCAACCTTCTGTCACCTTCTTCAGAGTGCACATATTATTGCCAAAACCCTTTGCTGCAAACATAAAACATCTTTGCAATCTCTCAGGTTGTTTGGGACTCCAAGCAACCTTGATCTAGCTGAAGATGTCCCTGCTGACTGTGGGGAGGTTGGACTGAATGAACTTTGACAGCCTTTTCCAACCCAAACCACCCTGTGACTCTATGACTCTACCTCCATTTAAACATGAGTACATCCAATACCATGAGTAATACCAGATTACTTTTCTGCATACATGAATAAGACACAGGTGGTAACATGGATGTGTATTTTCAGTCTGAAGCTTAGGCAGCAAGTTTCAATGCTTGATTAGTCTGTAAGTTCCCAACAGCATTATGTAGATTTCTTGCACTTTCCTCAGTAGGCAAGGAGTGGAAATATTTCCCTTTGTATTAGTATCCTGCTACTAATGAGTCCCCAGAAGGTAGGGCTTGTGGTGATAGGACAAGGGGCAATGGTTTTAAACTAGAGCAAGGGTAGATTTAGACTGGATATTAGGAAGAAGTTCTGTACTATGAGGGTGGTGTGACACTGGAACAGGTTGCCCAGAGAAGCTGTAGATGCCTCACATCCTTGGAAATCTTTAAGACCAAGCTGCATGAGGCTTTGAGCAACCTGGTCTAGTGGAAGGTGTCCCTGCCCATGGCAGGGGGGTTGGAACTAGATGATCTTTAAGGTGCCTTTCAACTCAAGCCATTCTATGATCAAGAAGCATGTACCATTTTGTATGCACAGTTTCTAAGAAGAGCAACATGAGCTGTTACTTCGTAACAAACACGTCACAAACTATGGTCCAGAGAAGACAAATCAAAGTGTTAATAGATCAATAACAACACGTTCCCAGGCTCCAAATCACAGAAATTTGTGTTACCGTGCACTCGAGTGCTTTCGGAAATCTTCTTCCTCCTCTTCATCTTCCTCTGCTGCTGCCAGCTCACTTGCTTTTTCTACAGCCATTTCACTAAGTCGCTGAGCTAAATTTAGCCTCCGAGAGCGAGACGCGTACTTGATAGCTAAATTCACAACGCTTTGTGTCATGAGGTCAGCAAGTTCCATGCAGCGAAATTCACGCTCCAGTTTACAAGAAAGCTGAAAGAAAAGAAGCCTTGAGGATTCCACACTTAGCAGTTACACAGCTCTTCTCTAGGACCAGAATGTTATGGTCTTGGTGGAAGGAATGAATAAGGACGAACCACCAGCAATCGTGAGCCAAAAATAAATCTCTCTTTTGGTTCCCTTCTTTCCCCTACTCTTCATACTGATAAGCAGTAACAGTACTAACTGGAGTTAATTTCTTATCATAGTCTGAACTGGCTGGATTGACAATCACTAGCCAGTGTTATCATGGTATCTGTCAGGGTTGGAAGGGACCACAAGGATCATCTAGTTCCAACCCCCCTGCCATGGGCAGGAACATCCCACACTAGATCAGGCTGGCCAGAGCCTCGTCCAGCTTGGTCTTAAACGCCTCCAGGGACAGGGCCTCAACCACCTCCCTGGACAACCCATTCCAGGGCTTCACCACTCTCATGGTGGAGAACTTCCTCCGCATGTCCAGCCTGAATCTCCCCACCTCCAGCTTCATTCCAATCCCAGAAGAGTGATCACATCAAAATTTCCATCTATTCAAAATAAAGTCTCAGAAATTCTTTCCACTGTTTATTTATGTGTACTTACAGCAAAGAGCTTCATTAGAAGTTCCTGCTGTTCCTTCAGTGCCTGACTTTTAGCATTTTCATCCACTTCATAGCCATTTTTTGATAAGTAATCCACATGGTTGTGAAATACCAAAGAACGCCAGTACTGCTCCTGAAAAAGGAAGAAAGATGGAGGTCAGAGGGGGAAAAAATTCATAGCTTAATGCCTCACAATATTTGATTAACTTTAACATTCCTTTCATCTGACAAAGAGGGTGAGTGGTACACATTTCTCTTTAAAAGACATTGAGTACTGAGGAACAACAACAAAAGAAAGACAACACTGACCACCATTGTATAGAAACTAATCCAAACAGTCACCATAAATATTTAAGTTCACTTTTTGCTTTCTCAGAACAAGCCCTACGTGTTCACCTGTACACTACCAGGACAGACCATTGCAGAACAATTTGGTTATTTTATTTTCTAACTTCTGTCTCACAGCAAATTGTAAGTATTACAGAAAAACTCAGTAACTGTGGGGGTAATCATCATCTGTGGGACAGGAAAACAGAAAATACAAAGCTGATTCTTCAAGGAAATACCAATATGGCTGTTACATCAGGCTAGCTCTGATACAAAACCATTCTAAATTTATTCAAACCCAGTATATTTTCATTATATGTATTGGAGTAATCTGTTTCTTCATCTACACAGAATATTCCTTCAAGCAATGTTAACAGCTCCTTCTGTATTTTGTGGGAGTGGAGGGGTGGAAGACTCACCCCATCAGATAAAGAACAAAAAGACTTGAACCAAAAGAAGGAGAATTCATTAAAAATGACTAAGTGGTTATTATAGACTTTTTAATCTACACTTCTATCAAAGAGAATAAATTTCAAATAGCAATCAAATGTCTCTAAGGTTGAGCTTAGAATTTTAGGTTCATTTTTATTTCATGCCCTAAAATTGAGCCCCATGAGACTGAAATATTTCTGCCTATAAAACATGGAAGAATAAATACATATATTCTTCTAGAAGCTCTCCACATGTACATCTTACTTCACCAGCTTCTACCTTAAGAAAATAAGCCAATGCAGAAGGCCTGTTTTCAGAGTAATTATATGAATTTGTCTGGGGGAAAAAAACATCTTCCAGAAATTTTGTTATGCCTAAAATATTATAAAGCAGACCTTAAAGGAGTCTTAATTTGGATCTCAAAATCTGGTGCTTGTTAGAACATTAACCACTACCCACTATGAAAATAAAAGAGAGGGTGAGAAAGACTTCATGTGTCAGAAATAGATTATGTGTAAATATAACCTTATATCAGCTCTAGCAGCTTTATCTGGTATGCTTCTAGAAACAGTTGTGAACCAAACCACACCAGAAAAGCTGAACAAAAACACACAAGCCCAAATAGCCTCCTTAGTCATGTGTCTTACTCAGAGTTTGCAGTACCCCCTTTCATAGCAGAGGTGATTAATAGGAATTGTGTATAATCTCCACTATGAGGACATGTGAGGCTATCAGCTGTGGTCTCAACACCGTGCCATACCTCCATCTGTCCCTTTTCTGTGCTAACTTGACAGTAAGGAAGTTTAAATGATAATATTGCTACAGCAGGCCGGGGCAGCGTAGGAGGGAATCGGGCTCCTTTACAAGGAATGCACCTGTGTAAAGAAAAACAAAAACACACACACACACAATTATCAACACCTACAGTCACCAGTTGCCCTATGTCTAAATCATGTCTCCCAAGAAGCAAGACACTTTAAGAGGATTTGTTCTTTATAAAGGTGTAATTAAATTACTGGCTTAAATATAGCAACGTGTAAGATTGACTTGGAAAGGGTTGTTTTTGCATTGCAACCAGTCAAAGATGTTTAAAACAGCAAAGCATTGTGCTGCTCTTGTTCACACTAGAAACCCCAAGCAGAACAGACACAGATCTCTATCTCACACAACACAGCATGTCACAGCTATTACAGAAAGTAAATGAAATTTATTGAAATCAGAAAGTACTGAACAACTGAAGCCACTGGAACAGGAGCAGGCACATCTACTGTTTATTTTGATGAGGGCTCTTGTAGTTTATGGGGAGAGTGCTGTGTCCAGACATACACAGGGGGGTGGGGGGGGAAAGAAAGGGGGAGGGGGATGGGTTAGGGAAAAGAAGGGTAAACCAGATAAGCACACACTAAAAGCACAGCCTTATTGTTTCGTTCTATTTAAACTAATGCTTTCTGGTAACAATCACTTAAGCTAAACATTGATTGGGGAAGAGCTGAATTTCCAGCAGCAGCAAAGCAGCATTGGCAAAAATGTCTGGTTTTATAAGCTGCTGTTTTAGACACTAGGAAGAAGGGGGAAAAAAAAAGAACAGGAAGCACTAGTGTTCTGGCTATCTGTGTTAATTAAGGCATATGGTGTTGCTACAACAACCCTCCCCCACCTTATCTTTAATATGCCAGTGGCTTTGAATAAAACGTTTTTGTGCAACTCAGAGCAGCTCTCTCTTTCTTGGTGTAGAAGGAAAAAACCTCACAATGAGAGACTCACAGTTGACCATCTCATCAATGTGATGTGTCCTGCACATTTTGGGTGTGTTTTCTGGAGGCCAACATTATTTAATGATTTGGAGGAAGAAGCAGATAGTCAATTGACATTTACCAGTGATGTCAAATTATTTCTCTTATTGCCAACAGAGGAGTAAAAAGCATATCAGATAAATACAAGTAAAATGCAGTCTCCCACCAAACTCCACAATTGTGTGTGAGTAGCAAAGAAGAAAAGCCTCAAATTCAGTAAAATATGTGAGCTGATGGATTCTGTCCTGGTAGGAAAAGAACACAGCTCACTGAATAGGGAAGACTACGAACACAGCTTAGAAACCAATATCCAGGATGAACTTTACAATCAAGAGAAACAGAATTACTTAGACATCACCAGTATCACATTTGATTAAGTAATGGCCAACTCACAGCTAAATTGTTGAGCAATTTTAAATAGAAAATGGTTCTTCATGGCCACAGTTCAAATATAACAACAGTTCTGATTTATCTATGTCTAATGATGTAGATTAGCTATAGGATTGTTTTTTTCTCAAAATGACAAAAGGGAAAAATACAGGGGGGAAAGTAGGGGGAAAACAAAACCAAAAATAAACAAAATACCCACATAGATGCAACCTCACAAAGGCCATCAACAGCAGAAGCATATTCCTAACAGCAACCATAACTTCTCAATAGGTTTCTCTAGCAAAATGCAGTTCAATGACTGTGTCTGCATCCAAGATGTGTGATTTCATAATGAAGTGCAAGGCAAAAAGCCACAATTAGTTACAGATTAGAAAAGTCTTACAATCTCATTCCAAACCAATTTAGTGATGAACCATCCACACAGAACTACATTTATGAACTGGATAGTTTTCTGTGCATGTTTACCAACCACCTCTTTCAGTAGTTGTTTCCAGTTTCTCTAAGTAAAATGTGTTCTGTAATTGAAAACCAATGCAAACAAAGCATTTCCTTGTGAAATATCTGACCTGAGCTGCTGGGGATTTTCATGGATGCCAACTACCCAATAATGATCTGATTTTCCTTTGCAATGCTCTCTCATGTTACAGACCGGAATCCAAGTATTCCCGAGCCCTCGGTTCAGCATCCGCACAATGCCCTCAGAATCCACATAACAAGGGGTACCTGTTGGTTACAAACAATTATGCTGTCAGGCAATTCATTAGAACAGAAGTTAGTCTGAACTGGTGGATACTGCTGCGACATGACAGTTAATGGATCTCAAATACCACATCCTCCCACGCAGACAGCACAACCTAGCTGGGCAAAACTCGTTCCCTTAGAAAGATACGCCACCTTCTGACAAGTCAACGCTACTGCTAGTCAAACGACAGCTCTAATTTAACACATTTTATGAAGCCACAGAAACAGACTCACAGAATAGTGGGGATTGGAAGGAACCTCCAGAGATCATCGAGTCCAACCTCCCTGCTAAAGTAGGGTCAACCACAGCAGGTTGCCCAGAAGGGTTTGAAATCTCTCCAGAGGAGACTCCACAACCTCTCTGGGCAGCCACCTCCAGGGATTCAGCACCCTCACAGAAAAGAGGTTTTTGCTTATGTTTAGATGGAACATCCTGTGTTGCAGTTCATGCCCATTGCCTGTCACTTGGAACCACTGAAAAGAGTCTGGCCACATCCTCTCGATTATCACACTTTAGATATGGATTAGCATTGATCAGATGCACTCTGGCAGCTCTTCTCCAGGCTAAACAGACCCAAGTCCCTCACTCTCCTCCTTATACTGCTTGGGTAAATTCCCAAAGAAAATTCACCATTTTACAACTACTTTGTCTGATTATCATAAAAACTGCTCCTAAGTTACCAACATTTGGGGGTGGGAGGGAGGACTTTTGCTGAGATAGATGAACACACCTATTGTGGTGTATTAATGCAGTTTATTTCTTTTAGCTGAGCAGAGCAAGCAATCAGGAAAACAAGTTCTGATAACATATGAGTGTATTCTCTTCAGAGTGGAAGCATTAAAGATTTCTGATAAACATATTAAAGGAATGAATAAACAATTTTTTTTAGCACTGAGATTGAAACAAAATATCTAGAGCCCAAGATCACCATTCCAAAAAGGGTGAATTAATGAATTAGCCTAACTCTCCCCCAAAGTTCCCACAGCAGTTGTCAAGATTCGTCAGCATCACTCATGCAGGTATCTCATACCTTCTGCAGAGAATCCAACCCATACCAAATGGGATTTTCTTGTCAGAGAAAGAGGGTCTCCATGCAAAATCTGGTTTTTCTTCTTGCCTAACTCCATCAGCTGTACTCCAAGGCATTGGTCCCCATCAAACCCAGTCCCTAGGAAGAAGTGGTCCAATAACTGTGTTAGAAAAGAATTGTCTTGTCTCTTGGCTAAATCCAAGTTTTGACTAAAAACCCAATTCTGATGCAGGTTTATCCATGAATACCACTGTCGGACAAGTGACTGTCAGTTTGGATGTACAAAGCACACAACAACTATTCCTTGATTTCCCACAATTCTGGCCTACCTAAACCCCAAGTTTAGATTAATATTAACTACAAAATTCTCCCTTCCCTACAGGATAATCTTAGGCATGATAATATAAATTGTGGACTTCACTGTCAGAAGGCAAAGATCTGTGAGCTGAGACAGCAAGACCATCATCAAGAAGAATAAGCAACAGGATAATCACTATCAAGGAGAGAACAAGAAGGATAATCGTCATCAAGATGAGAAGAAGAACAGAACACTTCCGGTGATTACACTTTAACTAACTAGTGTTTGAAGCTAGTAACAGACAAAGGTTCTTGTTTTGAAGTTCAGGAAAAGAGAGATGACTACCTCTGTGATAAATAACCATCAACTGCTCTCCATGTCCTGCCATAGACACCACTGGACCTGGAAGGCTGAAGATCTCTTTCTGAACTCCTCCAACTGTAAATACACGAACCAGCAAAGCACTAGTGGCACAAGCAGCCCAGCCTTGCCCTAGACAGATGGCCTCAATGTCTTCATCCTTTGGCATATCTACTGTCCACTCCTTGTTTGCATCCCATGAGTCAAAATGAATGCAGTGCAGTTTGCTAAAGCAGAGACAAAAAACAAATCAGTCAAATATCTCAAAATGAAGGAAAAAAAAGTATCTGAAAAGACACCAATATATTACAGACACCTGGAGTCTATGGTAGTGACAAAGGAACTACTAATTACAAGTGGTGATTTGGGTTATCAAACACTGAAACAGGCTCCCCAGGGAGGTGTTTTAATCCCCATCCCTGGAGGTTTTGAAAAGATTCAGAGATGTGGTGGTGAGGAATGTGGTTTAGCACCAGACTCAGTGGAGTTAGAGAATGGTTGGACTCGATCTTAAAGGTCTTTTCCAACTGAAATGATCCTATGATTCTGTTTGACAAGGAGTTACTTCTATTATTCAAGAAGTGAAGAACCAGCTCAACCTCCAGCTCTGTAAATTTAAAGCCTCTAAAGCCTGGTGCAGAGAGTCTGAGAGAAGATTTTATCTGGAAACAGGCAAGTGTCTGGCATAATTCACATTCATAAGTCCCCTGAGTATTAGCCATCACTATATATTCTCTTCCAAAGGGGAAAAAAAAAAATAGGAACTTCAATTCTACCTTCTTAATAACTGAAAACTGCCCATGACCAATTCACAGATGCCATGGCTTTTCAGAGATTGCCCACTTGTACTGAGCAAAAAGGATTGAAGTCTTGGGTCACACAACCAAAACATACAAATAATACTTTTAAAGGTAAAGATCACAACGACATATGTGTGAAAGAAGTTCTTTCTTCAAGATATTTTTGCAGAAACCAGCAATAAAATTTTATTTCTGTTGTTCTTAAATGCAAGAACAGAGTCCAGCTGGCCCAGCTGCTACATATTTCTATGGGTTTCATAAATCTGGGTTCTTCACACTTATAACACGTAGGGTATCTAGAAACATTTCTCTTTAGCAAGAGTGTGAAAAGAAATAGCACAGCCCTCATGATTGATCTTTGGTCTGAGCAGATTGAAAAAGTATTGTTCATGTTGACAATTTCCTTTGAGCCAGCAATGTATGAAGTTTCCAGAATACATTTGAAAAATCCTCAGGGAACAAATAATATCTTTAGACATTCTTGAAGTCTTCAGGTGGGTGGATGTGACAACCCTCCTTAAAAGCGAGCCCCTAAATAAAAAGTATCAAAGTATCACCAAAAGCCAAGAACCTCAAAAAAAAAAAAAAAAAAAAAAAAGGTTACAAAAGTTGAAATTATAAACTGAAATTTAAGAAATTACAGATTGCATCTGGTTGGAAGGGACCCTCAAAGGCCATCTTGTCCAATGCCCGAGCAGGGACATCTCCAACTAGATCAGGCTGTCCAGCGCAATATTAAGCCTGGTCTTCAATGTCTCCAGATATGGGGCCTCAACCACATTCCTGGGCAGCCTGTTCCATTATTTCATGACTCTGATTGTAAAGAACTTCCTCCTAATGTCCAGCATGAATCTACTCTGCTCCAGTTTAAAGTCATTGCCCCTCGTCCTATCACTACAAGCCCTTCTAAACAGTCCTTCCCCAGCCTTCCTGTAGGTCCCCTCAAGACATTAAAATGTAGTTACAAGGTCTCCCCAGAGCCTTCTCTTATCCAAGCTGAACAGACCCAGGCCTGTCCTTGTAGAAGAGGTGCTCTAGCTCTCTGATTATCTTTGTGGCCCTCCTCTGAACCCACTCCAGCAGGTCCATATCTCTTGTGCTGGAAGAAGTTAAGTATAATTCTATATTATGATATTTGCAGAGCGAGGCCATGACTTACCTTGCAAGATCTTCTGTACTCTCACAGGCCAGTAAAATAGCTTCAGCAGAGAGGTCAGCCATTGTGTGATTTAGGGAGTTCGGCAGGTGTGTTGCATGGTGTATAGAGGTATCATGAAATTCTACATCTATAGCATTGTCTTGCTCGTCATTGTAACACCGAATGATGCCAACAGAATTCCACACCTAATAAAAAGAACCACCCACAAAACCCAACAAATCAAAGATGCTGTCCTAAAACAACCTGATAGAAATTGCACATCACAGAATCATAGAATGGCTTAGGTTGGAAGGGACCCTAGAGATCATATGCTCCAACCTCCCTGCCATGGGCAGGGATACCTCTCAACTAGGTTTAGTTATTCAAGGCCTCATCCACCCTGGCTTTCAACACCTCCAGGGAGGAGGCATCCACCACCTCTCTGGGCAACCTGTTCCAGAGTCTCATCACCCTCGTACTGAAGAACTTGTTCCTAAAATCCAGTCTAAAACTATTCTCCCTCATCTTAAAACCATTCCCCCTTGTCTTATCACTAGACACCTTTATGAAAAGTCCTTCTCCAGCCTTCCTGTAGGCTCCCTTTTAGGTATTGGAAGGCAGATATAAGGTCTCCCTGGAGTCTTCTGTTCTCTGAAACAAGAGTAGGTGAAAAGCTGGAGGGAAGACTTGAGGAATCATGTGGTCAGGAATTGTAGTTTCTGAACCAGCTGAATTAGGCAAAACCTATTCTCATCCTCATTGCTTTAGCCATCTTTCTCCTTATGAAATTGTGTGAAGAGTGTACAGTTAGAAATAAATAAAGTGATGACTAATAAATAATCATAATAGTGGATTACTAATGTGCAACTCCTAACAGTACAAAAATATCCACAAGTCCTGGCTAAAAAAATTTTCAAACAGATGTGCTAGAATAGCACAGGTACAGATTGTATAACTTGCTCTTGTCTTAAAGCAAAGTATTCCTTCCTACATCAAAACCAGCTGCCATGTACAGCATGACATTATGCAGTCTTTGCATTAACACAAAGCTGCTTTCCACTGTTTAGCTTCACACTGTGAAACATTACCAAAATTATCAAAAATCTTGGAAATTACTACATTAAGGCACATCAAGAACTGGATATTAAATATTCAGAAAGCAATCAGATCTAGTACATTCCTGAGGAGAAATCACACCAGGCACTGGTGCAGACTGGGGATCATCCTGCTGCAAAGCAGCTCCACGGAGAAAGACCTTGGAGTAGTAGTGGACAGTAAGTTATCCATGGGACAGCAATGTGCCCTTGTAGCTAAGAGGGCCAATGGTATCCTGGGTTGTATCAAGAAAAGTGTCCAGCAGGTCTAGGGGTTTCTCTTCCCCCCCTAGTCTGACCTGTCAAGAGCACACCTGGAATACTGTATCCAGGTTTGGGTACTCCAATTCAAAAGATACAGGGAACTACTGGAGAGACCCCATCAGAGGGCTGTGAGGATGGTTAAAAGATTTGAACATCTCTCCTGTGAAGAAAGACTGAGAGACCTGGGACTGTTGAGTCTTGATAAAAGCAGACTGAAAGGCGATCTTCTCAATGCTGATCAATACCTAAAGGGCTGGTATCAAATAGGATGGGGCCAGACTTTTCAGTGGAGCCAAGCAACAGGAAAAGGGGCAATAGGCACAAACTGAAACCCAGGATGCTCCATCTGAACACAAAATAAAACATCTTTCCTGTGAGGGTGCTGGACCCTTGGAGCAGGCTGGCCAGAGAGGCTGTTGAGTCTCCTCTAGAGACTTTCAAAACCCTAGGTGATCCTGCTTTTGCAGGGGGCTTGGACTCAATCCCTAAAGGGCATTCTATGAGAACCACCCAGCAATGAGACTTACCATGAAACGATGCATGAGATGTGTAGGAGTGGAGCCAGACTGGAACGGCTTTTGCTTAGGGGTTGGCAATGGCCCATCATAGAAAGGTTGCTGTGTAGATGCTGGTGGTAAAGCTGGAAAGCCACCAGACTGATCATCATTGTCATCTTCCTTTTCCAGGAGATTGGAATTAGCTTTTATCATCCCAATATCTAGAAGTTTAAAAACAATAATTACATCTTACACATATTATTATGACAGAATATAGGTTACAAAATTAAGAGTTAATATTTCTCTGGAAAAATAAGGGAGAATATATGCTGAGAGATTATCTCAATAACAGCACTGCAGCACTCTGGAAAATCAATTCATTCTGTACCTAGTGAGTTATCATCATCATCATCAACTATTGTCCGTCTCAGATGGCCTGAAGTTGGCATAATGTCATCATCATCATCTTCATCAGCTCCAGGCTTTGGGGAAGACTGTGATTCAATATCTCCATTTAAATAGTCATCATCATCTCCATCAAAGAGATCATTGTAGTCCTTTGTCACTGTACTGGCAACCTAAAACCAAATTAAGGCTTAAGGTTTAGCCATCAGAAAACTTTTGGAATTCAAGAAATTAATTAAAACACAAGAGGGAAATTTTCAGCACACAAACCAGAACTTTCATTGTAACTGAGTAGCCTAAATAATCATGATAATTCAAGAAATAATTGGTGCTGACCACCTTGTCACGCGGTTTCTTTTCGTCACCGATATGTTCCAACAGCCCCAGATTTCCTTCAGTGTCTGTGTAAGCAATTTGGTTGTATTTGGGGTGCCATGCTAGTCCACAAACTGAGTAATTTTTCTCATGCTTCATCCTAAGAAGAATGTGAAAAGAATGGATTTTTAATTAGCTTCTCAGGGCAGAAACCTCCTCAAGAGTTACAGCAGCAAGTGGCAATATTTCCTGGCATTAGAAAATGGTGTTACACATAATGAAATGATGAATAGGTCACCTCTAGACTGAACAGCATGTTTTCCTTTTCTATGGAGAAAATCATTTAAGCTTTATAAAACAAACAGAACTGTATTCTTAAAATGGAAGCTTCCTGATAGATGTAGAAAAGACAAAGTAAATCCCCTGCAGTCACACATTCCAGGGCCATGCACTTATAAAAAGAACACCAAGTTGTTTGTCCTGTACTGAACTGATGAGTTAATCCTCTGTTTTATCCACCCTTTATTGTCATTGAAAATCCTCCCATAATCTGACTAATTCTTAGCACAGGAATTACAGTAACAATCATGTTTCTTACCCACAATATTCAGACAGATAAATCATTCCTTCTCTACCTCACTTAATCAATACTTTTTGTTTGGTTGGTTTGGTTTTTGTTTGTTTGTTTGTTTTGGAAGGAGAATCACTGAATCACAGAATGGTGGGAGTTGGAAGGGACCTCTGAAGATCATCTAGTCCAACCACCCTGCTAAAGCAGGGTCACCCACAGTAGGTTGTCCAGGATCACAATACCCAAGTGGGTTTGGAATCTCTCCAGAGAAGGAGACTCCACAACCTCTCTGGTCAGCCTGCTCACAGGCTGTAGCACCCTTACAGTAAAGAAGTTTCTCCTCGTAGTCAGATGGAACTGTCCATATTTTAGTTTGTGCCTGTTGCCCCTTGCCCTATCACTGGGCACCACTGAAAAGAGTTTGGTTTCATCCTCTTAACCCTCACCCTTCAGCTATTGATCATCATTGATCAGATTCCCTCTGAGGTTGCTCTTCTTTAGGTTAAACAGCCCCAGGTCTCTCAGCCTTTCTCCCTCACAGAAATGCTCCAGGCTCTTCAGAATCTTCATCAGCTCCACTGGACTCTCTCTAGTAGTTCCTTGTCTCTCTTGAATTTGGGACCCTGGAACCGGATCCAGTACTCCAGCTGTGGCCTCTTTAGAGCAGAGTAGAGAAGGAGGAGAACTTTCCTTTACTTGCCGGTCCCACTCTTTTTAATGCACCCCATGACATCATTGCCACACTGCTGGCTCATGCTTGTTATGCACCAGGACTCCCAGGTCCTGATCAAGATGCTATTAAGGCTGTGAATTCTTCCATCAATGGAAATGTTCAAGGCCAGGCTGGATGAGGTTTTGAACAACCTAGTCTAGTGGAAGATGTCTCTGCCCATGGCAGGGGAGTTGGAGCTAGCTATCTCTAAGGTCCCTTCTAACCCAAACCATTTCACGCTTCTATAATTTGCACAAACAAGCTTTACAGAGAAGATAACAAAAATCCAACTTTAAGAAAAACATTATGGAATAATGTTGAGTACCTCTCTATGCACTCCTGGGTTTCCATATTCCACACCACTATACTCCCATTTACACTTCCAGCTGCCAGACGCTGCCCAGAAGGAGACCAGGCCACAACATTCAAGGGCTAAGGAAAAATAATTTTAAAAGAGAAATGCAAAAGAAAAAAATTACCAATCTACACACAGCATTCCTGTTCTGGAGCTTAACACTGACAGACATCTTGGAAGAAAACAATAACCTTTACAAATCATACCCAGCCTGCTGTGCTAGAGCTGGCTTTAAGTATTTCCCTACAAGAACTGTTCTTAATAGACAGCGCACTTTAGGGTGTTTTTCTTTTTTCCCAAGACTATTCCTCTTCTGTTACTAAATACTGCCATGAGGTCTATCACAACCTGATTCTAGGCATGTAGGCAGAAGCATAGTATATTTTGGAAACTCTAGCACTAAAAAGCTTTATTTATTTTGAACTTAATACAGTTTCATAAATTAAAATTCAAGACTGTGTGCTCTGTATCTTAATAACACTAAGAAAGTGGACCTCTTTAACCCAAACATTTCCAGGTGTATAGAACAGAACAGAACAGACCAGACCAGGTTGGAAGAGACCTTCAAGATCATCATGTCCAACCTATTACCCAACACCACCTAATCAACCAAACCATGCAACCAAGCACCCTATCAAGTCTCCTCCTAAACACCTCCAATGATGGTGACTCCACCACCTCCCTGGGCAGCCCATTCCAATGACGAATGACTCGCTCAGTGAAGAACTTCCTCCTCACCTCGAGTCTAAACCTCCCCTGGTGCAGCTTGAGACTGTGTCCTCTTGTTCTGGTGCTGGTTGCCTGGAGAAGAGACCAACCTCTGCCTGTCTACAACCTCCCTCAAGGTAGTTGTAGAGAGCAAGAAGGTCACCCCTGAGTATCCTCTTCTCCAGGTGAAGCAACCCCAGCTCCCTCAACCTCTCCTCATAGGGCTTGTGTTCCAAACCTCTCACCAACTTTGCTGCCCTTCTCTGGACACGTTCCAGCAAGTCAACATCCTTCCTAAACTGAGGGGCCTAGAACTGGACACAGTACTCAAGGTGTGGTCTAACCAGTGCAGTGTACAGGGGCAGAATGGCCTCCCTGCTCCTGCTGGCCACACTGTTCCTGATGCAGGCCAGGATGCCATTGGCCCAGGTGGCCAAGAGGGCTCATGTTCAGCCTACCATCAACCAGTACCCCCAGATCCCTCTCTGCCTGGCCACTCTCCAAAGTCAAAAGAAAGAAGACGGCACAGTTAGAGCTACTATGCAGTTAAATTTCAGCTTAATAAAGTCTAAAGTGAACAACTGATATCTCTGTTCAGTACAGCAATAATATTCTTGATGTTGTCCCTAAAAAGCTCTCTATTTAGAGCAGTTTGTGAAAACAGATGTTCTGGAGCTGCAGTTGGTGACTCACCAGTAACCCGCTAGATCTCAGAAATCTACTGATAAATGAAAGAGGAGAACCACAGCCATGTAAGGACATTTGACACTCTTCCAGTATCTCTCGCCTTGTTTTCCAACAGAACGTAACAGGATCAGAAATGAAATAGAAAATGTGAGTAACTGTTACGAAGGAGGCAGGGAGAAATACTGTCCAGAAGATAATCTCTAGCAGAACAGCATTTAAATCATGAAAGATTTAGCAGGCACCTGATTTGTGTACCTACCTGTGTGATGAATGCATCTGATAGATCAAATTGACTGTCCCAGGTTTCTCTTCTGTATAGTTTAACAACTCGATCTACAGGAATTGCCAGCAACTGTTCAAAGGAAACAAGAATCAAACAGTTACAAAAAGTTACCTTTCAAACAGGCCATTCACGCAGCAGGGTTCCTTCATTCAGAAGGATTACAATTGTGACTACTGCAGCATTTAATGGCTCCCTAGAATCCCCCCAGTGCCAGCTGAGAAAAGAAAGTTGAAGTCACTTGAATTACAAGATTCTTTAATACTTTCCACATGCAGCACAGCAAAGCACGCCTGCTTTTGGTTTAATATCCATTGCTTTCTGGCAGAAAATTGAAGATAATGACAGCTGCACTGTAAGGTTACAAGTTCTCATTTATGGAACAGCTAACACACACATGCACAAGCAGTTTTCAATGCTGTAAGCACAGGGTTCATGTTCTCCTTTTCCCTGCCTCCCCAAACCTCTGCTGATCAGGTTATAATTTCTCAGTAAATCTGATTTCAATAGCTGATTCATAGCTCATTTCACCTTTTACAAAACTACACAAATATTACTGACTGTTTATTTTCTTAGTAGTTAGAGGTTTTTTGAAGACTTCTAACAATTGTAAGAGAAGCAAGACAACTACTTACATTCCAAATAGGGAAGAAGGATATTAGGAAGAAATTCTTTACAGTGAGGGTGCTGAGACACTGGTACAGGTTGCCAGGGAGGTTGTGGATGTGCCCTCCCTCGAAGTGCTCAAGGTCAGGCTGGATGAGGCCTTGAACAATCTGATCTAGTGGAAGGTGTCCCTGCCCATGCCCATGCCCAGGGGTGGAACTAGATGATCTTTAGGGTCCCTTCCAGCCCAAACCATTTTATGATTCTATGTGTGTGTGTGAATAATTAGCCTTTAAAAAAATATAAAGATTTGCTTTTATGAAGCATAGGTATCGAAACACTTTGCACTACAGTTGACATTCTTTCTTCCACAGAGAAGTTAGACATATTTCTATCAAAGCAGAGTGGTATTTTGAAGAGTGGACACAGGTAGTCAGACACAAAGGTTAAGTTAGGGAAACAAGATTATTCAGGTAAGAACTGTGAGAAAAACCCTGGGAAATACTCTGTAGCTTCAATATACTGGAATATCAACAAAGGATGAATAGGCTCTGCCACACTAATATCACAAGCAAGAACAGAAGCCAAACATACTGTTTCCAAATGACCAACTTTTGCTCAATTCACTGTCCTTTACTTTGAGTATAATAGTTCATGCCCCAATTCATACAGGTTTGCATTCATCTGCTCATTCTGCCTCTCCCCATTGCATTATCAGAGAATGCAGAGGTCTTCTAGATGACATGCGACAGAGACACCTATACAGCTGTATTCACTCCCCAAGCTGTTTTAATTAGTGACCCATACACCGTACTACTGCAGCAGTATGTACACAATGCATCAGACCTCTAGTATTTTGCAGCAGAGGAGGTTTAGGCTGGACATGAGGAACAATTTCTTAGTGGTGGACCTGGCAGTGTCAGGTTAATGGTTGGACTTGTTGATCTCCAAGGTCCCTTCCAACCCAAACAATTCTATGATTCTATGTATCAGCAGCATTGTTAGTCACAACAGCATCAACTTCATTCTTCAGGTAAAAAGATCAACTTACTAAGGCAATATTTACAGAGCAAGATTACTTATAGGGCAAAATTTACTTAAACCAGATAAAGCCTAAACTCCTTTGATACTCTGTTGCAAGCAATTTGATTATTTCCCTTGTGTACAGTGTTTCTTCCTATTCAGCACAACATGACTGTTTAAGGGTGGTTGGGGCTGACAGCTGGACTACTGCCAAACACAGCCTGGGGCTTAAAGAAGGAAACATTTCCAGCTTTTTATTTTTCCTGAAAGTGAACTTCACCCCAAATATTTTCCTTAGTCCCAGGAGCTGCAATTTGGACTTGCCCAGATTGAATTCTACTCTTGGACATACAAAGAGTAAAAGGAGGATTAAGATGTGACTAAAACAATGTCACTTACCTTCCCATTGCCAGGTTGCCAGCCAAGCCTGCATATTGATTTAGCATTTATCACATCATTACATTTCTGCAGCAGCGGCCAGCTTGTTGTGCATGTCTGAAACCAAAACATCAAGCAATGAACTTTCCAGCTCTATCAGAATCTACTGTGCAGTACAAATTCTTAAAGAAAAAATGTTGGGGAAAATATAAATTTTAAAAGCTAAAGCATTTTTGGAACTGAAATAATCTCTTCTATCCAAATATAGACCTGAAACTATTTTAATGACAATACAACTACTTGTAACACAAATAAAAATTACAGAACAAGTGTTTCTAAACAAGTACAGAACAAATGAGCTCACATATTTTTAGGTTGTAGAGAAATCTAGACAAAATGCATTTGTCAAGTCCAGATCAACTGCAGCAAGGTGACACCCATCAACCCAAATGGCTATATTTTCAAATTACAGCACAAATACATCATGCTGCCACTATCCCAGGACAGTGGTAGTGTAACTGCCCCAAAAAGCAGAGAGCAGCACAGACTGAATCAAAAGTGTTCAAATTCCCCATTCAAATAAAAATGTTATCATCGTGGGCATTAAATTTCCTCCTAATCTCAAGTGAAAGTAATCATGTTGTAACAACATCACTTACAAAAGATGCTGTGTAGCATCTCATGACATTAATCCACCTTTACCAGACAGTCTGCAATCCTGACTATGGTTCATTGCTTCATAGGAAGTTTGGCAAAAATCAATAAAAACACCTACAGCACTGTTAATTAAAATTTAAATCCTTCTTTAACCCTGAAAGCAATTAGCTGAAGTCCTGAAATAAGGAATTGGGTGGTCATTGCCATCTTCACACAGAAGAGTCATTTCTGATAATAGGGCTTCTGATATTTCTGATAGGGTTATGAAGATGATTAGGGCACCACAACATCTCTCTATGAAGAAAGGCTCAGGGTCTTGGGGCTTTCTAGCCTGGAGAAGAAAAGACTGAGGGGGGGATCTTATCAATGCTCATAAATACTTAAAGGTTGGGAATGAGGAGGATGGAGCCAGTGACCAGACAAGAGATAACTGGCACAAAATTGAACATAGAAAGTTCCGTCTAAACATGAGGAGGAACTTCTTTACTTTGAGAGTGGTAGAGCACTGGAACAGACTGGCAAGACAGGTCAAGCCTCCATCTCTGGAGTCATTCAAAACCCATCTGCCTGCTGTCCCATGCAATCTGCTAGATTATCTTGAGAGGACCTTTACCCTATCATTCTGTGATTGTGCTGAGGACTAAACACAACATTGGCCAATGAAGAAAGATGAAGGGAAGAAATCAGAAATTCCACAGACAGGAAAAAGAGTCCACATTTATCCAAGCAGCATTTCAGCACAAGGCTTTGGAATTTCTCCCAGAAATAGACAAAAGCTTTCAGTAAAATGTAGTTAGATCCTTTTCCCAAAAAGAGAACACTATTCCAGCAGGGTTATTTCAGTCCAGCTCTTATTGCTGTCTGTGAAACCTTGAATTTCTTAGGAAATCTGAAGCTTGCAATGGAGATCTCTTACCTGATCTGCAATTTTCCATACCCTGACAGACCCGTCACAGCTCGACGATGCCTGTGTGAGAGATTTTTGTAAACCAATCAATAAAGACATAGAGAAATTGATGCTAGAAAATAAAAATTTTAAAAATTCCTGTAACCAATGCTACAGACACACAATACAGAGGCAGCTCTAAAAAGAAAGCCTTCCTGTTTAAACCATTTTAAGACTTAAAACTTTCTAATGCTGTCACCTCGATAACTATGCTCAGCTTCAAGCTACTGCTATTGCAAACCCTCATATTTCAAGTGAGCTGCTTATTGGCAAAAGAGACTCAAAATTTATAGCAAACTTCTTTAGTGACCCATCTTTTCACCTCTAAAATCAGACCAGCATTAGATTCCAGAAGAACACAGACAGTAATTGAGTAGTAAAGCAAAGATTGGGTTCTCCTGGGAGGCAACGAACTGCGACACGGTGCATCATCAGTAACATCAGCTGAAATGAAGTGGTCTCAGGTGCCCAGTCGTTGCTGGTGGTTTGGTTTGGTTTCAAAAAGCATTTATTTATTTTCTTTCTCAGGGAAAAAGAGGTTCAAAGCAGAAAGCAAACAAAATGTTTTTACCAGGTAAACATCCTGGGGGTCAAAAGACAGGCTTAAAACAGGAGCATCATGCCCTCGGAATGTTTTCTGCTTGCTGCTATCAGACACCTCCACAACTTTGATCATGAAGTCACTGTAGACACAAAGGTATTAACAACGACAAGCTGTGTTTAGGGCAATTAAAACTGGGTACTAGGCATAGTTTGAGGAAGTTGGGGCTCTCAATGCTGTATGATCTAAGGGAAAATGAGAATCCTGAAGCTTACTAAAATTGGAGTAAGGCAGAACTACTTTCTATAGAAAGTAATCATTGCTCTTGAGGGAGCTGGGGTTGTTTAGTCTGGAGAAGGAAAAGGGGAGATCATATTGCTCTCTAGAACAACCTGGAAGGAGGTTGTAGTAAGGCTACTATTGGTCTTGTCTCCCAAGTAACTAGCCATAGAACAAGAGGAAATGGGCTTAGGCTGTGCCAGGGGAAGTTTAGACTGGATATTAGGAAAAAATTCTTTACTGAAAGTGGTAATTGGAATATTGGTATTGGAATAGGCTGCCCAAAGAGGTGCTGGAGTCACTATCCCTGGAGGTATTTAGACACAGCACTTCAGGACATGGTTTAGTGGGCACGGTGGTGTTTGGTTGAGAGAGCTGTCTACAGGGCTCGAACAACTCTCCTATCAAGAAAGACTGAAAGACCTGGCGCTGTTTAGTCTTGAGAAGGCTGAGAGGGCATCTTACCAGCCTTGAAATGAAGGAATGCAGCTAAGAATTGAATCACAGAATATTAGGGATTGTAAGTGACCTCCAGAGATCACTGAGTCCAAAGTCCTCCTGCCAAAGCAGGACAGGCTACATAGGAATGCATCCAGGTGGGTTTTGAAAATCTCCAGACACAGAGACTTCACAACCTTTCTTGGCAGCCTGTTCCAGGGCTTGATAACCCTTTGTGTAAAGACATTTTTCCTAATGTCCAACCTAAACCTCCACTGGTGCAACCTGAGGCTGTTTTATCTTGCCCTGTTGCTTGTTCCTTGGGAGACCAACCCCCCCTCACTCCAACCTCCTTTCAGGGAGTTGCAGAGAGCCTCTTTTTCTCCAGGCTGAACAAACCCAGTTCTATCAGCCACTTGTCATAAGACTTGTGCTCTAGACCCTTCACCACCTTTCTTGCCCTTCCCTGGACATGCTCCAGCACCTCAATGTCCTTCCGGGAGTGAGGGGTCCAAAACTGAAACCAGGATTCAAGGTGTGGCATCACTAGTGCCCAGTACAGGGGGGGAAAATTCACCTCTGTAGTCTTACTGGCCACACTATTGCTGATCCAGGTCAGGATGCTGTTGGCCTTCTTGGCCACCTGGGCACACTGCTAGTTCATATTCAGCTGGCTGTCAACCAACACTCAGGTCTTTTTTCACCAGGCATTAACTCTATCCCAGCTGAAACCAGGACAATATAGTGTATGTTACATAAAAGCAAACAGACTGCCTTAAGAAATTAACTGAACTACACATTTAATTCCCCTCAGGCAAGTCTTGCAACTGTCATCTGTTATCACTTGGCAGCATAGTGGTGATGCTTATGCCAGATAATGACTCAAAGCACTCATGCAAATCAGTATCCATCTAACTTTTGCCTGTGTATACACAACTGCAGCACCATGATCCTGAGTAGTCAGGACATTACCTTTAGCACACAGCAACAAAATCCTCAATGCTGCAATGAGATCCATATGGGCAAACTCTTATGCATTAAAGGACTTAAAGCTGAAAACACTCAAGACTCCTCAAGAAAAGGAATAATTTCACAATACCAAATTCCCATTTTGAATTACTCAGTGGATGAAGCATCTTTCATGGTTTCCTAAAGCCATTTTCATTCCTTTTACCCCTCCACCCCTGGAAGGCATTTTACGATACTTCAAAAGCTTCAGAGGTACATGGATTACTGATCTCATTGGTAAAAGACAGCATGATGCCAGATTTTGAATGACAGCAATACTTTTATGAGGCACAGATTACCTCGATCCAGCAGCAATTTTGGTACCATCCCCATTAAAGATGATGTGGTTTGCGTTCGTGGTGAAACGAGTAAGGATGCCATCTGGAACTCCTTCCGGGAACGTATGTACCTGGACAGTGTTGTTTGATATTGCTGTGACCAGTCTCCCATTCTAAAAACAAAACCCAGCAGAAAGTTTGTTAGTTAAAACATATATATGTCCCAAAATTGCTTTGATATGCCTAATATTTGTGTAGATTAACTCTAGTAGTTCTGGAAGAGGTCTGACAGTAAGAGTAGTAGGGAAATATTCTTTTTGCTTGTGTTTCTTCTCCAAAAAACATAGGCTAGCACAGTAACTTTAATACTTTAGCACTTGAGCCAAACTATTGAAAACTAGAAAAAAATATTCTCTTCCTTTCAGTCCTGTAGAAAGAAGCACACTGCCAGGATTTAATACTGAAATCCCAGTTGCTTCAGCAGACCTAAAATTCATTGTACCAGCTATATGGCCATTTACTATACCAAGACCTTTCCAACTTGTACCTGTAGTAAAATAATGAATACCCAAAGTCACTAATGAATTTCAAAGAGAACTACCTAATCTTTTTCTGGTGGATGGAAAATTCACTTTTACATCGGCAAGGAAGCTCTCAGTACAGGAAGATGCTGCTTAGATGAATACCCTGCAGTATCAGGAGAGGGCACCCTTGGACCAAACTACAGGGAAAGATAAGAAGTTCCTAAATACAGCCCAATTCTCTTCAGAAAACAGAAGGCTGATGCTTACTAAAACTTAATCCAGATTAAAAGAAGTGTAAAACAAACCAAATAATTATCCTACACTTGGAAAAGTAGTATCTGCTCAAGTGACATAACTATTCCTCTGTTGTACATAGCAGTAAGGTTTTGAAAAATAGAAATAAAGAAACACCTTGTTTTCTTGAGGGTTTTTGTCTGTTTGAGTTTAGGAATGTGTAGGGTTTTGTTTGGTTGGGGTGTTTTTAAGTTGCCTAAAGTCATAATAAAAATCCTGGAGATAAAGCAGCAGCCAGTACTAAACAACCTAATTAAATAAAAGATGAGATTTATTACCATCCACATCTCAGATCAGCTCCTCATAACACTGCCATTAATGAAGGATAATTTTTGCAATAAGATTTCTTGAAGTTAAGTCTCACAAAGTGCTCTTAAGCTCACTGTTTAAAAATAAAACAGTCACAGGAATCTAAAAGCAAATTACAACAAAGGTAAAAGCCCTGGATGTCAAAAATAAAACCTGGTATTTTCCTTCCTCTATTCAGTAATAACTTTAACAATTTCTGGCTCTGCTACTGATTTGCTAGTAGAACTCAGTCAAATTGCCTCACTTGGGGTGTGAAAAGATAAGTAATGCAAAGAAAAGAGCAGCAAAGGTACATTAAAAGGGATAGGAGAGAGGTTTTGCTTAAGGTAGTAGTTCTGAATAAAGTTTCAAATTACTACTTTTGATACATATGTTAATTCTCATTTATTTCCTCCTTCATATTCCTCTCCAAAATCACAAACAGTTGAAACCCCAAAATTTTCCTTTATCACTGCAAAGTTAACTATGCAACACCTAAAGAATTGATGTAGATTCCTGGAATTCCTCTCTTCTACATTTGTCACACAGACATTTTAGACCTTCTATTACAGATGTAATAAAGAATAACAGCACATAAAGGAAATATTCTGAGAATTCTCAAGCTAAACACATGAACATGTATAGTAAAAAGAATTATTTTCTACTATACAGATTGACATAGCTGAGCTCTTTTTTTTTGTTCTTTACAAGTAATGGCTCCTGCAAGATACAATGAAAGAAACTGACTTAGCATTAAAACAAACAGCGCAGATGATGCTTCAAATGTCAATCAATCAGACTACAGAACTACCTCTGGTCAGCATTCTCAACACATACAAGCAAAAAACCTGTTATCTTCTGGCTTTGAGGATGGTGGGTCAGGGGCTGCTTTGGGTTAAATGACAAATTTGAGAGCAAAGTGTCAGGCAATAGAGAATGTGCTACCAAAGTATTATCAGGCACTGAGTCTATGACAATAATTCTTGACTATAGATTATAATTCCTTGGACGTTGAAGCAGGTCCACAAAAAACCCAACCTCTTGGCTCTTTTCCCGAATGCTTGACGATCGCATCTTAGGCTGGGAAAGTTTTTGCAACTCATATTGTGAGAAAACACTAAAATGACCTTAAAAGTTCACTGCATAATTAGCTTTATCTGCTGGGTTCTGTTCTCAGAAATGAGATCAAAGGCAGAAATGAGATTAACTGAATGTGAAGAGAGGAAAACAAAAACATTAGAGAAGCCTGGTATAACCCTCTATGGGGTAAAATGAATTGTCAGTAGTCTTGATTTATATAAAATACTTAAGTAAAGCATTCAAAACATCTATAGGCACATTTAATCAACTAAATTTCTGTGTATTTGAGAAAACTGTGGTTTCAACACTGCTTTAATATTTGCACTTAGACATAAAGATAGAATGTGTTCATAGCTCATTTAAATACCTGCTGCTCATTAAGCAGCATTCAGTTTGTTTCCATACATTAATCTGAAGACAAGGATCAACATATTTAACATACATTAGACTGAAATGTGAGACACACAGTATTATTCTTGCCTGTTTCTGTATGCTATCCCAGTATACATTTAATGTTACCTTGAAAAGCAATATCCATGAGCTTGAAAAACCAGCATCTGTATAGACATAGTATGGCCAGCAGGAGCAGGGAAGTCATTGTGGCCCTGTACTCAGCACTGGTTAGGCCACACCTTGAGTACTGTGTCCAGTTCTGGACCCCTCAATTTAAGACGGACATTGAGACTCTTGAACATGTCCAGAGAAGGGCAATGAGGCTGGTAAGAGGTGTCAAGCACAAGCCTCATGAGGAGAAGCTGAGGGAGCTGGGATTGTTTAGCCTGGAGAAGAGGAGGCTCAGGAGGGACCTTATTGCTGTCTACAACTACCTGAAGGGTGGTTGTAGCCAGGAGGGGGTTGGTCTCTTCTCCCAGGCAATCAGCACCAGAACAAGAGGACACAGTCTCAAACTGTGCCAGGAGAAGTTTAGGCTTGAGGTGAGGAGAAAGTTCTTCACTGAGAGAGTTGTTAGCCTTTGGAATGGGCTGCCCAGGGAGGTGGTGGAGTCACCGTCCCTGGAGGTGTTCAAGAGGGGATTGGATGTGGCACTTAGTGCCATGGTTTAGTAGTCATGAGGTCTTGGGTGACAGGTTGGACTTGATGATCTTTGAGGTCTTTTCCAACCTTATTGATTCTATGACATGCATGATACAATTCAGAGGAGTTCAGTTAACAATACCTTCAGAGCACACGAATAGGCCTTTTCTCCTACATTAATGGACTTTGGATCATCATCATCCAGGTTTTCCCAAATTCTAACATCTCCATCACTGCCACAAGTCACAATGCAGCTGTGAAAAGAGACAGGATTTGTTAACATTCAGGAATGGAAAGGTTAGACAATGTGATTTTCAGTCCCAACACGAAAATGTTGTTAAAGTGTTAGGGTTTTTTTTAATGGAAATGAAGTCCATACTATATGATATAGCAAACAAACATAACAAATGTAAGTAACTTCTTAAATGTGGGGGTGAGTGGGAAATCACATCTGGTAGCATAACAGAGTACCTCAAGTCTCTGATAAGTCCCTAGGCCTGGCATTCATCTGAACTGACCCTGAGATACTCCCAATCAATCCATTTTTTCCAGAACCTAGAGCAAATTCTTCAAAGGACTACATTAGCACTGATTTCTGTATGAACTGGACATTCATTTACTTACTGCTCAAGACTTTGAAAGCTTACCTCACAGCTGTTTACAAAGTTGAGGGCAAAGCTAAGAGTGTTAATGCATACTTAACTGCAGTTTAGCATGCTTAGCATGTTCCAGGCCTGTAGAAGCCTTAAAAAATAGTTAATACGAAATTCAAGTTTGCTGGAGTTAACTTCCAACTTTTTAAACCAGCAAACAAACCAGAAGTTGCAGAGTAAATACGCAAAAGATTGCATGGCATTTTTAATTAAAGATGTCATGAATACATAATCAAGCCTTGATTTCTTTCCTTACTTAAGTTGTCTGCAGTCTCCCAAAATTCTAATTAAACAGCAAAATGTTGCAAAGTCAGTGATGAAGCCGTGATGCTGCTCTTCTTAGTTCTGTAACTTTAACAGCAACATAACACTGTCTTGATATTTAACGTACTTGTGCTGGGCAGCGCAGCAGTAGTGGATCAGTGGTATTGGGCAGAGGTGTTTGCACCTATTTTTAAACATTTGCACAGTGACAGCAAAGAAGGCTTTTTGTGGCTTTGAGGGAACATTATTAGACTAACTCTTAAGAGTAGTTTTTGCACCAAGGCTAAAGAACTAAAGAAAGGAGTAAGAGGATAGGGACTTAAACCGTACATGAGATATGACTTACCCCTTGAGTTCGTTTTGAAGGCCTGTTTTCTGGCTTACCATTTATTTGTAATCAATTAAATGGTAACATCAAGTATTTTGTTGACATTTATACATTTGAGAGCCAGCACAAGAATAAGAAAAGATATTGGAATATCTGATTTCTTCAAGTATATTTTAAATTTCTTATTATGTGAACATATTTACTCCTGCACTACACTGATTCCTGCTATATTCTATGAAGTCACTCTTACAGAATCACCAAATCATTAAGGTTGGAAAAGACCTCTAAGATCATCAAGTCCAACCTTAATGATCAACTCCAACCATAAAAGAGGGCACACAGAGCTTTTACATATACATATATATGCATATATATATAGACACACACACATATATGCTTAAAGTTCAAAATCAATTGCTTCAAAACCTAGGGCATCAAAATATTGTCATAGAAACAGTTTACCAACACAGGCAAAAGCCACAGGACTTGCCAGACCAAACCATGCCATAAACCTATCCCAGCAGTGCCTAGGAAGGCATCAGACCGGCCCAAGACGATCCCTCCCCAGACCAGTTCCTGGTCTCCAGGAATTACGGTCTTACCTCCCAGTGTCATCGAAGCAGACATCTGTGTGACCTTCAGTATGGCCATACCGCATTGGCTTTTGTGCTGATGGCATCTTCACCCTCACCTGTTAAAGACAGAAGAAATAAATTAAAAGCTTCGGAGAGAGCCTCAGACAAGATCAGGGCTGCCTGAACACTCACCCACCGGGCTGGGGACGCGGGGCTCAGCCCCCAGCTGCCCTCCCCCCTTGACCTAAAGGGTTCACAGTCGGAGAGATGAAGGAAAGAAAACCGGGAAAGAAAAGAGGGCAAAAAACAGGTCACCCCTGGTGGGGGTGCCAGGGGCCTGTCCCTCAGGCACCTCAGTACTCGGGGCAGGCCGAGCTGAGCCAGGCCATCCACAGGGCCCTGGAAGAGACCAGGGGGTCAGACCCGCGGCTCCCGCCGTGTACGGGAAAGGGCTCGCACTGCCCGCTGGGCGAGAAGAGCCCGCAGGCCGAGGGCGGCTCAGAAGCCATACCCGCTCACCGCTCCGGCCCAGCCACCCGCTTCGAGCCTTCCCGCGCTCAGCCCCACCGCGTCCGGCCCCGCCGCACGGCCCGCCCCGAGGGCCGGGCCTGACCCGTCAGAGCCCGGGGCGGAGCTGCACGCAGGCGGGGCTGCCGTTGGCCCCCGCCGGCCGGGAGAGGGAGGATGGCGGCGGCAGTGGTGGCGGCTGTGCCGGTGGTAGCGGCAGCAGGCGCGGCCGGGGGCGCCTCACAGCGATTGTGTTCCGGCGGCTGAAGGGAGCCGAGGCTGCCGCCGCCTCACCCAGGCTACCGCCGCGCTCCCCGGGAACCCGGTACGGGCTGTCGCGGAGGTGCCGGCGACCTTCCTCCTGCTGTCACCCGCCTCGGGTCAGGCCGCCCTGTCCGGCTGAAGAACCGACTTGGGCGGCGAGAGGCTTCCGCGGGGGGAACGATCGTAAGTTGAGGTCGGGGGGAAGCTGAGGTGGTGTCAGGCGGAGTCCGCGCCCCTGTCCCTGAGGTGGGCTCGGTCCTCGGTGGGTGTTTGCTTTTCCTGTGAAAACCGGTGTGTGGGTGCAAGCCTGATGTATATATCCTCATATGTGGAGTGCATATGTACTTAGTGTACATACTTCTGGACATCTATTTGATGGTAGTCCCTCAGGAGACACATGAATGGCAAGGCAAGCCCAAATGAGGGCTTTCACCCTTCACCCCTTGTTTAGCCAAAATCCCCATCACAGCAAAGTGTATCGGGGAGGCTGGGGGATGTTCTTGCTCCAGTAAAGGCAGCAGGATCAAACCCACTTGGAGATGGGTCTGGTAATTATGGAATTAACACTGTAATTACAGCCACCCTGATGCATCTGTGAGATGGAGTTGACAGCAGTTGTAGTTAGGCAGGTAATGATGGCACTGCTACATTAAGCTTTCCTGCGCTGAAAAATAGGAGGAAGGCAGCATGGTTTAGGTCTTGAAGGGCAAAAGCTGTTAGAGCTTGTCATACCTGAAAAAACAGTTCTCTGTTTTCCCTTTATGTCGCTTTAATGGTCTGGCCCAGTCTATTCCTGCTTCTAAGAAAAATTGCTGCCAGGCAAAAGCCTTTTATCTTCAGTTTTGTTCTTGCGGCGGAGTTATCAGTGGTTGGGGTGAGCAGAGTGATTTATTTATATTGGAAATGTGGTTGGGCTCCCTGGAAGAGTCACATTGTTGGTACTTTCATGAATGAGTAAGTGACAGGATTATTTAAAAAAGAAAAAAAAAATAAATCAAAAAACCCAAACCAAACCCAACACATCTATATGCCCAGATTTCATTATTAAACCTTATGAAAGCTGTGTAGAGACATGTTTTCCATGGGTGTATGCTGACATATTTCGGTAAATCGTGATTTCTGGTGAGGATAACGTGTTCTAGCGAAGTGATTCAAGCTGAACCACTTCTCAGATGAGTGGGAAGACCAAGCTATTCTTACTGCAAGCTGCTGCCTGGGACGGAGACAAATGCATGTCGACTGTATTTATTTTTCTTTATTATTTTAGTTTGCAAAAACTCTCAGACAATATTTTACACCTCAAATATTTTATACCTAATTTTGCAATATAAAGCCGGTGTAAGTTCAGTTCTGTATCGCGACAAATTAATTTTCTGGAGATGATACCAGCTGGCATAACTCTTTGAACAGCATGGGAAACTAGGGGGAGGCTTTTCAGGGCGCGAGAGGATCCCGTGGTCCCTTGGCCAAGGGACTGCAGGTCCTGCGGCTTTGTCACGTCTGAAGTGGCACGGCGTCAAATACAAAGTTACTCTTTAAATCCGGTCAGGAACTCAACCTGCTGCTGACTTGATTAATGGGTGCAAGCAGCAGGGCGGGAGCTGGGAATCGCGCTGCTCTCCTATTCGGTTTCTGGGTGGAGCACGAAGTGTTGGTCATGGACCATAAAGCTTTTACTGATTGAGTGCTGCTGCTGTGGTCTGCCAAGCGCTGCTCCTTCAGCACATGAGCAGAGGTTCATTAAGCCAGCAGATATGAGCAGTCCTCACCTTTGGTACCTGGGCATGAATAAAATAGCCCCAGTGTTAGGGTTAGGGGACATGGCTTTGTGACCCCCTTCTCTTATAGTTCTGAAGATATTACAGAGCCAAGACAAATCCAGGCCATTTCCAAATAAGAAGTATTGTAGGTTATCCTGGTATCCTTAGATGGTCCCTTTCTTTTGTGTGTGTGATTATTGCTTTAATTTGCTGGAAAGGCTTCTGGAGTCAAGTTTAGGTATTTTTGGATGGTATCATAGATCAAAACAAATGTAGACAAGACTGAATTAAAATGAGTTAAGACAGAGGAATTGAGACTTAATTTTATCCTTAATAGGTTGGGCTTTTTTCCAAAATAAGTCACTAACAGCTCAACTTCAGGAAAAGGTCAGGTTTTAAAATGCAGTCTTGTGGCCAAAATCTAATTGGGTGAAATGAATGAAAACAGCATGTGACCAGTCAGACTTTTTTTTTTTTAATAACTTTTTTATGTAGGCTGAAAGGGAAAAAAAGGCAAAAGTACTCCAATTTATTATAGCTTGCTCTTTCCTCTCAGGATTTTATCAGCTCTAGAAGAGTATCAACTTCTATAACAATTCCAGAATGGATTTATTGTTCTTTGTGCAAGTCTCCTTTTCTTGTTTAATTAGAGGCATAGTACAGCAATGCTTTGGCTTTTGTGTACTTGGACAGAAAACTCAAGTTCTCTTTCAATAGAAGAATTGTGCAGCATGGGAGCACAAAAGAGGTGGTGGGATCTCCATCCTCAGAATTTTTCAAGATATGGCCAGACTGAGCCATGGGGTGGTGGGACCTTCATCACTGGAGGTTTTCAGAATGTGGCCAGACCATGCTGTGGGGTGGCAGGAGCTCCATTCTCAGAGGTTATCAGGACCTGGCCAGCCCATGCCATGCCTCCCCTGAGCTGCACTGGCAGCGCTCTTGCTCCAGGTGGGAGGATGGGCTGGAGATCCCCGTGTCTGCTTCAGACAGTGCTTTGCTGATAGTTTACACCATATTCTCCTCCTTTGTTATACCAAAAGGGAAGCAGCATGATGAAGACTTGGAGATACTGGGCTTGAGGCAAGGGGCCATCAGCTAGGACATAAATATCTAGTTAAAGCAATTCAGTATTAAATTTTAAAAAAGTCTTCTCCTGTTGGAGTTATTGAGTATTTGCCACTGATTTAATTAGACATATGGTGAGGCTGTAACTGTCTTATCACAGCCTACCTCTGTCTAGAAGGTAATATTGTTATTGCCTCCAAAGAGCTACTAGACATTGCTTTTATATCTATTAGATATTGTTTGGGCCTGAAATCTAAGTGGTGAGGCATCAGCACTTGGGATTAAAAACATCTTGTACAGCTGTCTGTACACCCCCCTCTTAACAGCCTGGCAAGAGCCCTGCTTCTGAAGGAGGGAGCCATGCACACTATAAAAACACCAATAAAAGGCACCCCTCTCTCTGCTTGTCCCCATGGACTGTAAGCTGTGACAGTGTTGGGTAACCTTGAACTACAAGCCTGATCCCCATGCCCCAAAGTGAACTCTGCTTATCCCTGCATGTTGTTTTATCTTTGCTGTTTGCTTAGAAGGAAGAGTTTCAAGCATGAGGGTTTTGTCAGGGCTGCTTCTGAGATGCCTTGGAGGTATCCCTGTGTCAAAGGCAGCTTTTGTAGGCAGGAGACTAATCGTATCTACCAAAAGGATCTCAGAACTGATGCGTGTAAGCTGCAGAGCTGAACTCCTCCATTTAACCTTGCCCTGTAGGGAAAAGTACACTCGGTGTTCTCTCTCTTTTATCCTTGCCCTGCTCTCTCAGTCGTGCTCCAGCTGTTAATGGATGGCATTTCCCTTGGCCCTTTGCAGTGAAAGGAATAGCTGGGCTGGGTGGATAGCCTTAAGTGGTAATACAGCACTGAATGCCTCGGTGCCCTTTACACCTCTTTTTTTCCAACACCCAGATTACTTTTGGTCCCCATTTTATTGTTAGGACTGTGAATTGGAAGGGTATGAAGCTGTGAGCTCTTACTGTAATGCCAAATGGTGGGATTTGGGCACCTAAATATGTTGTGGACAGTGTCTGTTTCAGGAGGCAGCTTATCTGTGAGAGCGCAGATCACAGAATCACAGAATGCCAGGTTGGAAGGAACCCCAAGGATCATCTGGTCCAGCCTTTCTAGTTTAAATGAGATGGTCCAGCACCCTGTCAATCTGAGTCTTAAAACTGTCTAATGTGAGGGTCCACTGCTTCCCTTGGGAGATGATTCTAATGTCTAACTGTTCTCATTGTGAAAAATTTTCTTCTGGATTCCAATCACAATCTCCCCAGGAGTAACTTGTACCCATTATCCTTTGTCTTTTCCGTGTGACTCCGTGTACAAAGGGAGTCACCATCTTCCTGGCAGCTATCCTTTATGTAGTGGTTCATGGTAAACAGGTCTTCCCTAAGCCTTCCCTTGTCAAGGATGAACAACCCCAGTTCTCTCAGCCTTTTCTCACATGGCAGATGCTTGTAACACATTTGGAAATCAAGGTTTTGTCTCCCGAGTCACTGAACCATCCTTTTCCTCCACAATGCCAAGTTCAAGGCTGGTTTTAGTTAGTGTCATCCCTTTTCCTCCATATATTCCATGCTCTTTTCACGGGTCCAGCGTTATGTCTGATTAGCAATTACTGCTCTGACGTGGCAGAACTGGCGCCTGGGTTCCAGCAGCCTTCAAACCCCAGGGAAACAGCTCTCTGTCTTGCTGGCTAATGGTGCATGTCATACAGCATCACGTGCTGTTCCTCTCATTGTAGTTTCAGGGTTTAGGTACCACTAATAGTCTGTGGTAGAAGAGAGGTACAAAATAGAAGGCGGCTTTACAGTTCACTACAGCAGCAACTGAGAAATGACATAAGCCACTGAGCTGAGTTCAGTTGCTGGGCTGAAGGGAGGAGATAACAGACCTTTTCAGCACTTGGGGGTTTTGTACCTTTTGCAGTTTTTAATTAAAAGCCCATATTCTGCCTCTTCTTATTCCTTATATGGGCTGGATGTGCAGGATGAGATAACTGAAGGTTTCAAAAGCAATTACAAACTGTCGTGTCCTAATTTTTAAGTACTTGACTTTGCAACTTCAATGATACCTCCCTGTCTAATTAACAATCCCATATATAGGGAGTTAATGTATTTTACTACAGGATGAATCTAGAATAACTTTTGGTCTTCAACAATTACTCCCGATTATCACCAGAAGAGGGGTTTTTTGTTCTCATTTTTTTGAGTTGTGGAGAAAATTCATCACTTCATTCTGATTGTTTCTGTATGAAAAGACCAGCGTTCCAAAAGCAAGCAAGCAATCTTGGTCCAAATAAGGGTGATTTGGGCCTTACGTACAAAGGTTGCCTTTCTCCTGCCTGCTTTGCATCCTTCCACAACCCACAGACCTGGGGGCAGTTTGTACTGAAAAGTGGTTTGCAAAACCCTGAGGGAAGGAAAAGAAATCTTTATTTTAGCCTTTGTTTTGTAATTGTTGGAATATCTGTGATTCCTCTTGGTACCAGTGAGGTATTGTTCATCTACACTGCTTTTAACACCAGGGGGATTTCACCATATTTGCTATATTTTACCTGTTTTCCCCTCATTCTACATTTCTGCATCTCCTCCTCCCTTTTGCTGCCTTTCCCCCACAGCTTTCAGGTTTGTGGGCTGTAAATAAGGAATTCAATGTCAAAAATTCCCGGGTGAAAGTTCCATCTGGGCTGCATTTGGCCTACAGACTGCATGTAAAACCTTTTGGCACTGCATTCTTATTCTTTTACTGAAAGCAGAGGCTAGAACTCGGCCTGCGCAGCCCCGGGGGACCGCAGAGAGGTTGTGTCATGCTGGCTAATCCTGATGATGAGAATGGATTGAATGGAGAGAGGAAGTGGATGCCCTTTTCTCTTCCTGCTTAGTATTTACCATGTCAATTAGTTCTTTAAAAAAAAAAAAAAAGACAAAACACAACACAACAACAAAAAAATCCACATCCAGAAAAAAAACCCCAGTGGAACAGAGGAGCTATACATGGGTTTGGTGCAAAAGCATCGTGGTAAGTGCGGGGAAATATTCGCCTCAGGAGAGAAAAGCACACAGAACATATTGCTATCTATCTACCCTGAAAAAAAAAATCTGTTCTACTTTCAACTGAGTAATCAAAAGAGGATTTTTTTTTCCCCCCTTCTTTTTTTTTAAAGCAGAGCATTCAAAAGGAAACCTCTTATCTATCTGAGAATTCAATACACTTTTGGAAACAAAAGAGAATGAAATCAGCAGCCGTAGGTCTCAGAGCAGCAGTGATTTTAATAATGTAAACTTTCTTCTCTAATGAGTAATAAGCAGTTCCATCTTTCACAGCCTTTTAAAATTGCTTTTAGTAAGGGACTGGATTTGTTTTAATCCTTTTCAGTATGTAAAGCCCCAGATATTTCAATCCCTTAGGGGCTCGGTATTTTCTATCTCTGTTTGAAAAGGCAGAGGAAAACAGCTTTCAGAAACTGATGGAATCTGTGACTGATAAAATTTTTCTTTCTTTTCTTTTTTTAATATATCCAGAAAGTGACCTAGAAGTGTCAGTTAAGAAAAAGATCTCTGGCATCCCATCCTGTGGATTAGTAGCAAACAGGCATATCATCTAGGTACAGTAGCTCTTTGTACTCTGACCTAGTTGTTACTGTTCTGGCTTGTTCCTTCTTGAAAGGTTATTTGGAAGAGATGCAGAACTTGCTCACTAAAGAGCTCAAGAGGTACCACCTGCCATGTGAAGTGCCTCCCTTTAAAATGGTCCCCAGCACAATAGGATTGCCAGCACCTAAAACTCTGCTCTGCTGTGTAGTGGGAATGAGTACTATAAAAACAACCTGAGATAGGTTGATGGTTGGACTCGATGGTGATTCTAAGGCCACCATGGCCATTAAATGATGTCCCAAAGTGCCATGTCCATACATTTCTTGAACGTCTCCAGGGATGGTGACTCCACCACCTCCCCAGGCAACCTATTCCAATGCCTGACCATTCTTTCAGTAAAGCAATTTTTCCTAATATCCAATCTAAACCTCTCCTGGCACAATTTCAGGCCATTTCCTTTCTTCTGTCAACTGATACTAGGGAGAACAGACTAACCCCCACCTCACTACAACCTTCTTTCAGGTAGTTGTAGAGAGCAATGAGGTCTCCCAAATAAAGCCAAGGTGGATTAGCCTGGAAAATGCTTTTTCCAAGGAAAAGGTAAAGGAGCATTGTCTGGGATCAGCCTGGTAGTGAATTCAGCATGATCATATTTTTTACATGGTTAGCAATTAATTGTCATTGCTGTCCTGCACTGGTCTCATGTTCTGTGCATGCACAACTGTTAACCCAGCTGTGTTGGCTTTTTTTTTTTCCTTCAGATATTTCCAGAAAGTGCCTCGAGGAAGCTTCCATATGTAGGAACCCCCTACAAGAAGCACAGTGTTCTTTCTGGCAACTCGTGAAGCAGAGCTGTCAGAATGGCAGAAAATAAGGACAGTAATATTAAAAGCGCAGACGTGAGGCCCAAAAGCAGCCGGAGCAGAAGTGCAGACAGAAAGGATGGTTACGTCTGGAGTGGAAAGAAGCTCTCCTGGTCCAAGAAGAGTGAGCATTGTTCTGATGTGGAACCAGCAAGCGCTTCAGGAAGATCAGGGGCTAATTTAAGGAGCCAAGAGAGGAAGTATAGCTGCTCCTCTATCGAGCTGGATCTAGATCGTTCCTGTGGCCACAGGTTTTTAGGTCGGTCTCTCAAGCAGAAGCTGCAGGATGCTGTGGGTCAGTGCTTTCCTATCAAGAACTGTAGCAGTCGTCACACCTCAGGACTGCCATCCAAAAGAAAAATTCATATCAGTGAGTTAATGCTAGATAAGTGTCCTTTCCCTCCACGCTCGGAGCTGGCTTTTCGGTGGCACTTGATCAAAAGACACACAGCCCCTATAAGTCCAAAAGCAGAAGACTGGATAATTGCTGATTTATCCCAGCAGGAGGAAAGGGAGGATCAGCTGCGAGACGATGAGATTGCCAACGGGGGAATGGACTCTCCCTCCCAGTCCTGTGACTTTACCGACAGCGGTTCCTCCAGGCGTGATTCGAGGTCTGAATTGGTTCCAGGTAAGGTGGGGAGGAACAGTAGAGATGAAAGCGACATGGACTCTGATGACGAAGTTATAACGCTGTGCACAAGTTCTAGAAAAAGAAACAAGCCCAAATGGGAAACTGATGATGAGCTGCTACGTATGGAAACACCTCCAAAATACCATACCCAGATCGATTACGTCCACTGCCTAGTCCCAGACCTCCTCCAGATAAATAACAATCCCTGCTACTGGGGAGTCATGGATAAATACGCAGCTGAGGCACTGCTGGAAGGAAAGCCAGAGGGAACGTTTTTGTTACGAGATTCTGCCCAAGAAGACTATTTGTTTTCTGTCAGCTTCAGGCGCTACAGTCGTTCCCTCCATGCGCGGATAGAGCAGTGGAATCACAACTTCAGCTTTGATGCCCACGATCCTTGTGTCTTCCATTCTCCTGACATCACTGGACTCCTAGAGCATTATAAAGATCCAAGTTCCTGTATGTTCTTTGAACCACTTTTATCCACTCCACTAAACAGGACTTTTCCTTTTTCTCTTCAGCACATATGCAGAACAGTTATTTGCAACTCTACGACGTACGACGGTATTGACGCGCTTCCCGTTCCTCCGTCGGTGAAGCTCTACCTGAAGGAGTATCACTATAAGTCAAAAGTGAGAGTACTCAGGATTGATGTGCCAGAGCAGCAAAGCTAGAAAATATTTTTATGAGATTGCCTCCAAACAAATGGTCTCTTCAGTCTTTCTTCCTTGTAGGATTTTTTTTCTTTTTAATAGCAATTTGATTTTTTTCCCTTATTCTGCAGATTATTTACCACCCAAACTAGCCTCTGTTCAAGGCTTTTTAATCCAAATGTACTTTGAGTCTTCCCAGCTCCCTTTTTTTTTTTTTTTTTCTTTTTAGTACTGATATTCATTGTGGGCTTTTGGTACTGTTCTCAGACTAGAGTTTTACAGAGTGGCAGGTAGGCTTTCTGGTATTTCCATAGATGGATAGTCTTTAGATCGAGTTCAAAACTGATTTTTAGATCTGTCTTTTATATTGTATTTCCATGTGTTGCTGACTTGTTTGAAATAATGCCCTGTTAACTAAAGGTTGACTTCTCTGTATTTTCTGCATTTCTCTTAAAATGAGTGCTCTAGCCTCTGTGTGAGTCTGTCTGTCCATATGTATCTGATGCAGTAAATCCATCTGTCTATTTCTAACATGACTATTCTGAGCAAAATGAAGTTTGAAAGAGGAGATGATCTTTCTATAAATACATCAGGGGACTAGACACCATGGAGGGGAAAAAAAAACAATTCAAGCAAAGGACAACACTCAGGACAGGAACAAACATGTATAAACTGGTTGTGAAAAGATTTTGGTTGGAAAAGGTATTTCCTTCATCATCAGAGCAGTGGGCTCTGGAACAGCTTTTAGTTTTGTATAGTAACAGTAAAAAGCCAACTGCTTGTGAACTGGGATTTGATCAGTGTCTAGAAGGGATAATCATAGAATCATAGAATGCTTTGTGTTAGAAGGGACCTTTAAAGTTCATTTAGTCCAATTCCACTTCCCCTCAGTAAGCAAAGGTAACTTTAAATAGAGCAGGGTGCTCAGAGCCCCAAATAAGCTGACCCAGAATAGTTCCAGGAATGGGGCATCTACCACCTCTCTGGGCAACCTGGACCAATGTTTCACCTCAGTGTAAGAGAAATCTTCCTTCTCTCTAGTCTGAACCTCCCCTCTTTTAGTTTAAAACCAACACCCCTTGTCTTGTCACAACAGGCCCTGCTAACAAGTCTGTCCCCACCTTTCTTGTAGTACCTCTTCAAGTACTGGAAGGCCACAAGGTCTTCCTGGAGTCTTCTGCACGCGGAACAACCCCAACTCACTCAGCTTGTCCTCAGAGCAGAGGGATTCCATCCCTTACATCATTGTAGCCTCCCCTGGCCGCACTCCACCAGGTTCATGTCTCTCGATGGTGGGGGGGTGGAGGTAGTCTCAGCAGAGCAGAGGGGCAGAATCCTCATCATCTACCTGCTGTCCATGCTGCTGGGCATGTAGCCCATGACACAGTTGGCTTCTGGGGTGTGAGTGTACAGTGCCAACTCATGTCCAGTTTCTCAACCACCAATAATACAGCTGCTTATGATAGATGGGACTTGGTTCTATGTTAGTATTTCACTATATGAAATACCCAGTTTTCACTATGGGAGCTGCTGCTTCTGAAATTACAAGGCATGGAGTGGGAGGGTGAGAAGGAAGATACTTCCTTCAAAATCTGCAGATTATTAACTCTCTGATCTTGCATGGTCAAACCTGAGGTGACACTGAATAACTTTCTTACTTTGATAGTAGGGCGGTTGTTTTTTTCAAGAAGTACAGTTTCCAAAGAACCAAAGTCTGCAGATTTTTCTTGCAATGTGAAACATGTGGTTGAATGGCCTCCTGCCAAATTCTGCGTACGGGAAAACCATGCATGGATAATGCTCCTAAAAGCATTACTTATATTGCATGGAGAGGCAGATCAGCTGCTGAATGGTGAAATCCCAGGGAGACTCAGTCTGGGGTCAGGCAAGAAACTCTGTTGCTTTCCAGGCTGGCCTCCTGGTGCAACTCCAGGAGATGCAGGAGTGACCTGTAGTTCTGTTGTCTCCATTTTCATCTGCTTTGTCTGCTCTCACAAAACGGGGCCTGGATCTATTCTGCCAAAAGTATTTGAGATGATGCAATTTTGGCTACAACCACCACCTTGTTTCCTCACCTTTGAGCACAGGGAGCTTTTCTGTCTTTTTGAAATGCTATTGAAACTGAGACCCCAACCCCGCAGAATTACAAATGTGTTTCATTTCATGTAGGCAGCAGATTCATAGATCCATAGAATGGTTTGTGTTGGAAGGGACCTTGACCTTCAAGACCATCTAGTTCCAACCTCTCTGGCATTGGCAGGGACACCCTCCACTAGACCAGGTTGCTCAAGCCCTCGGCCAACCTGGCCTTGAGCACTTCCAAGGAGGGGCCATCCATGGCCTTCCTGGGCAACCGGTTCCAGTGTCTTGCCACAGTCACTGCAAAGAATTTCCTTCTAACATCTTATCAAAAAGCAGCAATTACCTGTGTGTGTGAGGTTATGTCTGTGTGCAGGCCTGGAGCAGCAGAGCACAGTGCTATGGAGACTTGTTCCCAGACTGTAGCCTAAGACTAAGCAATATTTCTATTTGAATCTTTTAATCCTACACATTTGTGGACATCAACTCCATCCTGCAAGCTCAGTACTCAGGAGCTGAACTAAAAGATGTCCAAAGGTCCCTTCCAACCCCTATCATTCTGTGTTTGTGTGAGCTACCAAGGAATCTTTCCTATGCAACTCCACCGAGGACCTGCTACCCTGCCCTTGCCCCTCTGGGCAGAGAAAACCCTTTCCACTGAGCTATGGTCACTGTGATGATGCAAACAGATTTCCAAGTCCATCTGCTTAGAGACCAGCCCATTTGTTTTCACTGTGCTTTGAATGGGTTTTGAGCCAAAGTCTCCAGGGAGAAAACACGAACGCAGCAATCTATCGCGTCACACACGGATGAATACGCGACAGGACAAACTCTCAGCTGCTCTAAGTCAGCCTGGCTTTATTGATAAGCTCACAACAGCTTGTACCAGCTGAGATTCTCCCTCCTCCACATGTAAATCATAATAGTATGACTGATGCCAGAAAAATTACCCCTTTTTTGTGGTAATCTTTTCCTTGTGTTGCTTCTATTCAACCAACATTGCCCTTCTGCATAAATTGTATTTTATTAAGGACAGATTCATTCTAGGAAATCTGTTCTTCCCTCTGCCTATCACTGCCATTTTCCAAATGCAAAGTGACTAAGCAGCAAGGGTCATTTTCTGTGTCCATTGCCTGTGCCATCAGTCTCCTCTCCCTAGTATCAGGTGATAGGATGAACGGAAATGGCCTGAAACTGTGCCAGGGGAGGTTTAGGTTGGATATTAGAAAACATTTATTTATGAAAAGAGTGGTCAGGCATGGGAACAGGCTGCCCAGGGAGGTGGTGGTGGTTTCACCATCCCTGGAGGTGTTCAAGAAATGTGTGGACTTCAAGACATGGTTTAATGGCCATGGTGATCTTAGGTTGATGGTTGGACATGATGATCTTGGAGATCTTTTCCAGCTGAAGCAATTCTATGATTTTATGATCTTAGAGTGGTGGTCTCTGATTTGTGTGGGTGCAGTACAAAGTAATAGTATCTGGTTCAAAATCTGACTTCATGGAGTGATGTCAGAGATATTTGCAGTCTGATTAAAAGTCTATTTCAGAAACTCTTAATTAGGGCATAAAGCTCCTAATTTTGAATAGATTGTTGGGGGGGTTATTGCAAGACCCCTAAAAATAGATTTCAACCAAAGGTCACACTTGCTTTGGAAGTTAGTGAAGACCACTGTATTCAAAGCCAGCAAAGATTTTGTCCTTTCAAAAGGCCATGAAAGAACCTTGGTTTTTGGTATAGTTCCCCAACACACTGTGTTTTCCATGTTGTTCTGTATGCAGCCTACCTTGTTTTGACATTCCTTGTTGCATCACTTACCCCAAAAATGTCTTGAGCGCTCCAGTTTTAGGAGACCTATATAATGCAGCACTTGGGGGAAGAAGGTGCCGCACATAAAAATAGTGCCTTTAAAGGTGCCCTCACTACAAGAAAGACACTGAGGTGCTGGAGTGGGTCCAGAGAAGGTCGATAAAGCTGGTGAAGAGTGAAGAACAAGTCTTACAAGGAGCAGCTGAGGGGACTGGGGTTGTTTAGCCTAGGGAAAAGGAGGCTGAAGAGAAGCCTCATTGCTCTCTACAACTCCCTGAAAGGAGTTTGGAGCCAGGCAGGTATTTGTTTCTTCTCCCTAGTAACAAGTGATAGGACAAGAGAGAACGGTCCCAAGTTGCACCAGGGGTGGTTTAAATTGGACATGTGAAGAAATGTCTTCACTAAAAGGGTTCTCAAACACTGAAACAGGCTCCCCAGGAAGGTATCCTTATCCCTGGAGGTGCTGAAAAAACTTGTGGACTGAGGGACATGATTTTATCACCAAACTTGGTAGAGTCAGATATTGGCTGGAATTGAAAATATTAAATGTGTTTTCAGCCAAAATAATTCCATGATTCCGTGACTGTGGGCCAGTTAATGTCATGTATTTAGAAAAATCATTTGTAGAAAACACAAGTACAAGTTTTTGTACAATTTTCCCCTGTTTTTTTCTTGCTTTATTTGTCCGGATCCTTTGTATCTGTGTGACATTTGTACCTAGTGACGATGAGTGGTAGACTCATGAAAACTGTGAGAGAAAGATCCATTTAATGAAGTCTACAATATTTTATGGAACTCTGGTGGGTTGTTCCTGGTTGGACATCAGGTACCCACCAAAGCCGCTCTACCATGCCCCTCAATCAGTGAAAGGCTTGTGGGTCAAGATAAGGACAGGGACACCTTTCAGCAATTACTGTCACAAGCTAAAGAGACTTGATTTGGGGAAGGGGGTGGGAGGGCATGTAAATTGATTTCATTTGTTGTCAATCAGATCAGAGTAGGACAATGAGAAATAAAAACTAAATCTCAAACCATCTTCCCCCACCCCTCCCTTCTTCCTGGACTCTGTTCCTGATTTCTCTACCTCCTCCCCTGCAGCAGCACAGGGGAATGAGGAATGAGAGTTGTGGTCAGTTCATCACACAGTGTCTCTGACACTCCTTCCTCCTTGAGGGAGGACTCCTTATACTCCTCCCCTGCTCCAGCATGAGATCTCTCTCTGCTCCAGCACCTGGAGCTCCTGCTCTTTCTTCATTGGCCTTGGTGTCTGCAGCATTGTTGCTCTCATTCTCACCTCTTTCTGGCCTGCAATTGTTCAGTTTGGGATTTTTTTCTCCCCCTTCTCAAATCTGTTATCCAAGAGGTCTACCACCATTGCTGATAGGCTTGGCCTTGGCCAGTGGCTGGTCCATCTTGGAGCTGGCTGGCATTGGATTTGTCAGACATGGAGGAAGTTTCTAGCAGCTTCTTACAGAAACCATCCCTAGGCACCCCACTAGCAAAAACTTGCCCCACAAACCTGATACAGAAACATAAGAACTCAAAAGTTCTGTTTTGCTTAAATCCATATACCCTTTTATCTGTTTTGTTGTTGTTGTTGTTAGAAGCCTTGTAGAATTATCTGGGTTTACACTATGCCAAGGATTGCCATCCTAATGTTTTCCTCCCTCTGCTGTCATTAAGAGTCTTACCAGTGTTGCTCACTCTAATAATACTTTACACCACCTTGAATAAGAAGGATGACCCAAAGGTAACATAGCCTTGAAGTTCAGTGTCAAAGCCTTTCAAAAAATTAGTTTCTGAAACAGGGTAAGAACTTCCATTTTCTAAGACCACACTCTTGCAAGACAGTGATCCCAAGTTCTTCAGGATAAAAATTAAATCCTAGACTCATGTAATGGTTTGGGTTGAAAGAGACCTTCAAAGGTCACGTTGTCCAACCTCAATACCCCACTGCAGGGTCATCTTCAACTAGATTCAGTTGCTCGGAGCCCAGTCCAACCTGTCCTGGAATGTTTCCAAGGATGGGGCACCTACCATGTCTTTGGGCAGCCTATGGAACAAGGAGAAGTGTGGATATGCACAGAAACACACAGGCTAAAGACTATGCAGCAGGGCAGTGGCTGAGCAAGGACATAATCTAGAAGAGACCCTGGCCACAGCCCCCTGTTTTGGGGCACCCAGCCAGCTTTGCATCAGTAATTGTGTCAGCATGACGTGGTTTGTATTGTTTTGAAGGTGGTTCCACAGGAGGATAGTGGAAACAGTGTATCTCTGTGAACAGCTTCTGGTAAGAAAAAACTATCAGATTTTGATGAATTATTGTGGTTTAAGAGGGGAAAAAAGGTCAAGCTCTGCATGCATGCTGGGCAAACGACGTACACAGGCTATTTTTACAGGATGGGTTAAAAAAAAAGAAAGAAGAAGAAGAAGAATAAGAATTAAACACTCTCTCCATGAATTATGTTCTCCGGAGTTTGCTTTTGCCTGAAGTGACTTTTTGCAGCTCTGTAGTAATGTCAGTGGTTGGCCCAGTGCCGTCCACACAGAGCAATCTCAGCTCCATCAGAACCACTGATGGAGTTGGGATGGGTGGTGTGTCTAATAATAGGGAGCACACATTTCTTCTCCATTTTCCTATTCTCAGCACTCGTCTCAGCGAAATCCAGGGCAGGTTTGGAACAGGGTATGTGTGTCTGTAGTATCATATCCAACTATGCAAAACACAAAGGAGCAATCATCATTTCAATGCTTTCCTTTTAAAGATTCATAGATTCATAGAATGGTTTGGGTTGGAAGGGGCCTTAAAGATCATCTAGTTCCAACCTCCTCCCACCCTACCCCACCCCCAGCCACAGGCAGGGAGTATTTCCAATGCAAAGGAGAAATCCTTGCGTGGTGCAGTCATACATGGCTGGCTGTAAAACTGACATGCTCTTAAATAATTAAAAAGGGGGGATGCTTTAATTTTGAAAAAGGATGCTGGAGGAAGGAGGTTAAAGGAAGCTTTTAGTCAGCTCTAAGGTTAGATTTATTGATCTGGTGATCAATCCCTTTCTCTTTCCTGAATTTAAAGCTAATGGGGGACTGTGGTCAGAGATGAGTGGCTTTTAGTTAAGGTTTTTGACTCTTATAAATAATACAACAAATGTCCTGGTAAGTAATAAGAAATAAGATACTGGCTCGTTCTTTTTAAATAGAACAAATGTGGCAAACAAGACTCAGCTGTAATTTCTGAAGTCATTTATTAGACAAATTGCTCTCCTCCACTTCTTTTACAAGAGAGACATAAACCATTAGATTATTTATTCATGAATCATAGCCATTAAGATGATAAATCAAATTATCAGCTTCCTGTCTCTCTTCAGTTTTAATCATTTTTTATAGTTCATGCAACAGAAAGACAGCTTCCTTCCTATGAAACAAGAGACCTTCAGAGACCTTTTTATTGTAAACGTACATTTCCTTCCCATTTTTAAGTATATCCTAGCGATTTTCTCTGTCAGTTTGATCTGCAATAAAAATCCAATAAGGAACTTGTACATTGATTCACCAGAGCAAAGTTAGCTATGAAGTAAGTGATTTTGGTTAACCTCTGAAATAATGGAGTACTGGAAAATGCAGTTAAAGGATATTTTTATGCCACCCCTAAATGTTCATAGTAGTATCACACATTTAATAGAGAGAATTCTTTAATAGAGGGAAGTCTTGACAAATAGAATCATAGAATGGCCCAGGTTGGAAGGGACCTTAGAGATTATCTACTCCAACCACCCTGCCATGGGCAGGGACATCTCTCAACCAGACTTGGCTGCTCAAGACCTCAAACAACCTGGCCTTGAACACCTCCAGGGAGGGAGCGTCTATAACCTCTCAGGGCAACCCATTCCAGAGTCTCACAGCCCTTGTACTGAAGAACCTCTTCCTAAGAGCCAGTCTAAAACTACTCTCCTTCATCTTAAAACCGTTCCTCCTTATCTTATCACTAAGTACCCTTATGAAAAGTCCCTCTCCAGCCTTCCTGTAGGCTTCCTTCAGGTATTGGAAGGCAGCTATAAGGTCCCTCTGGAGTCTTCTGAACAATCCCAGGTCCCTCAGCCTATCCTCATAGCTGAGGTGCTCCAACCTTGGATCATCTTTGTGGACCTCCTTTGGATTTGCTCCTACAGTTCCATGTCCTTCTTGTGATGGGGACATGCTCACATACTGATAGCAAGACCTTTCTCAAAAAGTTTAGTGTGATCTCTGCAGTAATACCACTTCTTAAATGCACTTAAGCTTAATTTTCTGCTCTATTTTCACAGCCAGGATGGTAGTGATACCAAAGATTTGGCAAACCTTCTGAGACTGTTTTTTGGGTATCAGGAGCAGACATTCTTTATTGCAGCACTGGGTGTGCACACAAATAGTTTCACAAAGGTTGGGTGACCCTTATCCCAAAGTCAAGCAGTTTATATAGAGGGTAATTATACTTAGTCAGGAGATTTTCCAAGAATTCATTAGCATATTCATATAACTTCCTAGAATTACTTAATATAATGTAATCAATAGTATGATATGCATGCTCTGTTCTATAGTCCAAAATGAGTTGGTGGTCCACTGGTGGTCTCTAGTGGCAAATTAGTCTTCCTCTCAGTGTCCTGTAGTAAACCTTGACCCTGCACATGCTCTTTGCATCCATCAGCCAACTGCCAAAAGCATAAACTGATTCTAACTTGCTCAAGGCCACAATCCTTTTGCTTTGGTCACTAGACGTGGACCATCTGTCCCAAAACCAATGCTCCAAACACTATGTTATCTCTTGCTGAGTGTTGCTGACCTCTGTGATTCCTAGAAAGATATCTGCAGGAACAAGCACCTCAAAGTTAAGCTACAAACAAAGGCTCTATTTAGTACCAGCGGCTCTATTCAGTATCTGTAGGTGTTGGAAGGGACCTCCAGAGATCACCGAGTCCAATGTCCCAGCTAAAGCAGGATCACCTTGGGCAGGTCACACAGGAACATATCTAGATTGGTCTTTAAAGTGTCTACAGAAGGAGATGCCACAACCTCACTGGGCTGTTTGTTTCAGTGTGCTAGCACCCTCATAGGAAAGAAGTTTCTCCTCATGTTGAGGTGGAACTTCCTGTGTTGCAGTTTCTATCCACTGTCCACTGTAAAGAGACTGGCCCCTTCTTGACACCCACCCTTCAGATATTTATAAACTTTAATCAGATATCCTCTCAGTCTTCTTTTCTCCATATTAAAACAGCCCCACCTCTCTCAGCCTTTCCTCATAAGACAGATGTTCCGGGCTCTTTGCCTCTTCACATAGCATGGGAGAGCCAGGATGGCTTCACACATCCTTTCTTCTCTTGCTTTCTGTCTGCATCTGTCCGGTCCAGCATCTAAACCAGCAGTAGGATGAGCCACCCATGACATGATGTGGGTGAAATTGTCCATTCAGAAGGAAATGCACATCGATTTCCCTTCTGACCAGTGGCAGCTAACTGGTTTTAAACTTGATCCTCCTTGTTAAATACTCCTCTCAGGAAGCACCGATGAGGTCAGAGTTACCAAGGATGGAAGAGGAGCCTCTGTCTGCATCGTTAAAAATACTTGTCTGTGCTACAGTGTAAAAATCAATACTTGTTTACTCAACTCTATGAATAATAGAGTTTTGAATGTAAATATATAATTTATGCATCTAAAATCCATAGTGTGGAGCTGACATGAGGTGCAATAACTTCCCTCTTCCCTACATCCATTTAAAAAATCCCCTGGGTGCTGCAGTGATGTGTTATCTGTCCAAAACGTGTCCTCAGCCCAGCCTCCCTGCAGGCTGGCCAGAACAAGCACCTCCCTGTGGGGATCCTTGCAGGGTCAGAGGAGAAGCCCCCAAGGATGTCTTTGAGTGGGTACTCCAGTTGTTTTATTGCTGGGGAGAATCCCCTGTTTGGGACTAGTCTAGATCACAGAGCATAGCTCTTGTGGTTGCCACAACATAAGTCATAGCAGAACCATTAGCCCACTAAGGATGTCTGACCACTCTAGAAGGCTAAAGCCAGAACCCCTCTGCTCAAGCTGGCCCCTGTGAATACAGAGCCCCACCAGCACCAGAGATAAAAGGATGACAACATTGCAGGGCAGAAAGCACACAGCAGCACATCTCTACTTTCCCACCACAGTGTGGACACCTTGTTGCCTTTTTAGCATATCCTGGAAAATCCCAAACTGTTTCTCTCCCCATCCTCTTTGTATGTTCATGGCTCTTCAATAGAATAGATGAGTTTTTCCTTTTTAATTAAATGTTGGGACAGTTGGAAGGGCCATCTGGAGATCATCCAATCCAACTTCCTTGCTTAAGCAGGGTCACACACAGCAGGTTGCCCAGGATAACAATGTCCAGGTGGGTTTGGAATCTCTCCATAGAAGGAGACTCCACAACTTCTCTGGGCAGCCTGCTCCAGTCTTTGGCACCCTCAACAACAAAGAAGCTTTTCAGTATCACAGTATCACAGTTTCCTCATGCTTTTCCTCTTTCATATGGAAACGATGCAGCAGGAAAGGCACAAAACCATTGCCAGGAAGTGCCAACTTAAGAACAATTTGAATATGACTTCAAGGTAGGAGGCCCTGTTTCCTATTTGGGAGCTCTTCCATCTTATCTGGCCAGCCCATCAGGGGAGGCTATTTTCCCCTTCAACTCTGCTCTGGTGAGACCCCACCTGCAGTGCTGGGTCCAGCTCTGCATTCCTCAGCACAGGAGAGACATAAATTTGTTGGAGTATGTCCAGAGGAAGGCACAAAGATGATGTGAGGGCTGGAACAACTCTGCTGTGAGCCCAGGCTGAGAGAGTTGGGATTGTTCAGCCTGGAGAAGAGAAGGCTCCGGGGAGACCCCCTTGTGGTCTTAAAGGGGCATATAAGAAAGGTGGGAAAAGATTTTGTAGCAGGGCCTGTTGAGACAGGACAAGAGGTGACGGTTTTGAACTGAAAGAGGCGAGATTCAGATTAGACCTAACGAAGACTTTTTTTACCCTGAGGGTGGTGAAACACTGACCCATGTTGCCCAGAAAAGTGGTAGATGCCCCATCCCTGGAACCATTCTAGGTCAGATTGTCTGGGGCTCTGAGCAGGGGGAGGTGGTGGAGTCGCCATCACTGAGGGTGTTTAGGATGAGACTTGATGGGGTGCTTGGTGCCATGGTTTAGTTGATTAGATGGTGTTGGGTGATGGGTTGGACTTGATGATCTTAAAGGTCTCTTCCAACCTGGTTTATTCTATTCTACGCAGCTTGCTCCAGTTGAAGATGTCCCTGATGACTACAGGGGGTTTGGACTTGACAACCTTTAGAGGTCCCTCCAACCCATTCTGTGATTCTATGGTTTTCCTTATTTTTCTTTTCAGCTTTTTTTGTTTTTGAGGGAGAAGAAATGTTACTTATTTTGCAAATCTCATGTTCAGCCACTAGCTCAGAGCATCTCTCTGAGTTTGTCTCAGCTGAACAGGTTATTACCAGACCTTGGGTTTTTTTTAATGCACATCAATTGGACCAGACTATAGTTTATTGCTTGTGCTAACATGGGGGGAGTTTGTTTAGGGTTTGTCCTTTGTAGCAGTTACGTGATTGCATTTCTGGGTCAGGTCTTTATGTGTGACTACACGAAGTTTCAATTTGGACAAAACACCCAGTAAGGGTCTCCATGTTTGATGCTGTTATGATTAGAAAGTTGTCTAATCAAATTTTGTATCCAATTAAAAAAAAAATTGGATTAGGTCTCAGACTGAGACCTTCACTGTTATTTTTAGTCTACAACTAATGAACCCCTGAAAATAGAGTGTATAATGGAAATACGGTGATTGGTTCTGCTGGGATGGTTGGGAAAATACATTAGGAGACCAGAAAGGGTAATAAATCTTTGTCACAACCTTCCTCATTAAACTAGATAATTTGAAATCGCCTCTGGTGTATTAAACAGTTCATTATTTTGTAGGGGAGCAACATGCAAGACAAAAGGATAGTGTTCCATTAACTGATAGCCAAAGCCTGGAAAACAGAAAAGATCAAGCAAATTTGGCCAAGAAAACTCAATCTGAGCACTGTCTGTGTTGCTGTACAACTTGTTTGCAGCCATCCAAAACTTTGCATCCTCTGACTTAAAGTCTAGAAAATCCTGAAGGAGAGAGGGCAAAAAGATGGGAATAGCTCTACTGAATGCAGTAGTGTCTTTCTCTACCAGCACAGCTGCACAATTAAGTAATTTCAGGTTTATGGATATTTCTCTGATGGCTTTAGCACATTAGGAATTAATATCCCCCCCAAATTAATTTCTTTATCAGCATCTTAGTGTTATTCTAGAAGAATCCCATGCTTCACACAGTCCCAAGGGAAAGGTATATGCAGGAGCACAAAGGATAACCTGAATGGAAAAATATCATAGCATCATGGAATCATTTTGGTTGGAAAAGACCTTTATGATCATCAAGTCCCACCATTATCTTACTCAACCAAGTCTGGCACTAAACCATGCCCCTCAGCACCATATCTCTGCATCTTTTAAACACCTCCAAAGATCGGGATTCAACCACCTCCCTGGGGAGCCTGTTCCAGTGTTTGAGAACTCTTTCAGTGAAAAATACTCCTCTATAAGGTTCAACCTAAACCTCCCCTGGTGCAACCTGAGGCCATGTCCTCTTATCCTATCATTTGTTCCTTGGGAGAAGAGACCAACACACATCTGGCTCCAACCTCATTTCAGAGAGCTGTAAAGAGCAAGAAGGTTTCCCCTCAGCCTCTTTTTCTCCAGACTAATCAAACCCAGTTCCTTCAGTGGCTCCTCACAAGACCTGTTCTCCAAACCTCTCTTTGACCAGCTTCATTGCCCTTCTCTGGCGATGCTCCAGGGCCTCAATGTCCTTCTTGTAGTGAGGGGCCTAAACCTGAACCCAGTATTTGAGTCACTGCCTCATTGGTGCACAGAACAGAGGCACAGTTGCTTCCCTGGTCCTGCTAGCCACACTATTGCTGATCCTAGGGCAGGATGCTGGTGGCCTTCCTGGCCACCTGAGCACACACTGGCTCACGTTCAGCTGGCTGTGACGAACATCCCCAGGTCCTTTTCTGCTCAGGCTCTCTTCCCTAAGCCTGTAGCCCTGCAAGATGTTGTTGTGTCCCAAGTGCAGGCCCCAGCACTTGGTCTTCTTGAATCCCATCCCGTTTGCCTTGGCCCATATACCCCAGTGCAGCAAAAATGGGGAATCTGAGGTGACAGCTGAACTGAGGAGGGATCCCTGTGTTGAGATGCAACAGAGTCTTTTCTCTGTGTGGCTGGCTATGACCTCTCATCATCAGGAATGGGAAATCTCCACCCTGGTGTTTTTGGCAAGGAATATCTCTGTGCTATCTTCAGCCTCTCCAGAAATTCCTCCTTTCTCAGGAGGAATTTGACCTGGCAAGATGGAGACTGAAGATAGGCTGAATGCTTTCTTGTCCATCTCTTTACAGCAAAAACACTGGCATTAGACTAGAATATGCCTCAGATGTCACTGCCGCCAAGGTAACACAGGGTTGGCGAAGGGGACATCCTGTCATTTTTACACTCCTGTCATTTTCCACTCCCTGAGCCAAATTACATCTTGGTGCGATGCTGCTGGCTCTGCTCTCCTTGTACGCAAGGAATCTTGGTGCCGTGCCCAAAGAGAGGGCAAATGTGAAGGGGAAATAGGAGAATGGTTTATGGGGAAGACATCTTCAAAGGTATCACTGAGTGGGAGGGTGTGAGTTTGAGTACACCAGCCAGATGAGGCTCTTGCCCTTTGCTGATTCACTAAGAACACATGCATTTACTAAGATAAGCCAAAAAAACCCCATTCCCTGTTTGAGCAAATACCTCTTCCTGAGTTCTCCTCTCAACCAGCTAAGTAAAAAAAAAACCCAACAGCTCTCCCCACCTCCCAGCCAGCTTTTCTCATGCATGAGCAATGCTTGGTTTCTGCTAGATGTTCCCTCCTGACAGGATCTTCTGCTACCACAGGTACGATCAGTTAGTACAAATTACCTGTGTGGGTGGCAGATTCTTGGCAAGACAAAGGACTAGCCAAGGGATAAAAGGATCCTTTCTTTCACACAAACCAGGTGGATGCACGGAATGCTTTGATACTGTGTTTTGTTTAGCAGAGAAAGCACAAGTAAATAATCCCTTGCTTCATCTGACATTCTCCTTTATTGTGATTCCAGGCAGTCAGGATTATTGACAGGAAAGAAAAGGGAGAGGATGGAGAAGACCCAAAGGGAAGGAAGCATGAGGCAGGGAAACTGGGGAACCAGTCACCTCTTTCCAAAGGTTTCCCAAACCAAATTAGATTCATAGCTTCACAGAATGGTTTGGGCTGGAAAGTACCCTAACGATGATCTAATTCCAAACTCCTGCCATGGGCAGGGATACCTTCCACTAGACCAGATTGCTAAAGGACTGATCCACCCTGTCCTTGAACACCTCCAGGGAGGGGACATCCACAGCTTCCAGCTTCCTTGAGCAACCTACTCTAGTGTCTCACCACTCTCACTGTAAAGAATTTCCTTCTAGTATCCAGTCTAAATCTGCCCTCCTCAAGCTTCAATCCATTCTCTTCCATCCTATCGCTACAAGCCCTTGGAAAAAGGCCCTCCCCAGCTTCCTTGCAGACCCCCTTCAGGTACTAGAAGTCTGCTATAAGTTCTCCCCAGACCCCACTCTTCTCCAGGCTAAACAGCCCCAGCTCTCATACTCTGTCACCATAGGGGAGGTGCTCCAGCCCTCTGATAATCTTTGTGGCCCTCCTCTGGTCTTCAAATGTTACACAGTCTTTAAATGTTGTGCCTAATCTCCTGTCCTTCATCCCCAGATTATACTCTTAGCTCCTGGGATACCCACACACTGTTATCAAACAACACTCCCAAAAGCACATTTCGGAACCTTGGTTGTCAAATATTTGGCCACATCAGGGTAGAATTTACTCCAGAGAAATTCATTCAATATTTTGTGAGCTAAAAATGGCACACTTGTTATCACACAAATAACATATGGCATTAGCAAATGAAATTGAATATTGTAACAGCTGAAATGCTAAGTGTAGCTCACCCACCTTAACCTGAAATGCACAGTAGTGGGAAGGAAAGCAAAAGGATGTTTGTACACCTCCCTCCAGCTCATGTTGACTGGACGACTGGCACAAACATCCAAAATTCTTTCTTTCTTCTGCTAGCTTTGGCTTCATCATACTTTACTCTAATACAAGACTTTCACCCTGACTTGCCTAGTTTTGTTTAGAAGCAGAACGTTTCTGCATAAACTCACTTCACTCTTTACAACTACCTGAAAGGAGGTTGTAGCAAGGTGGATGTTTGGACAGGACAGGAGGAAACAGTCTGTTTGTGACAGGGAGATTTAGATTGGACATTAGTAGAAATTTCTTCCCCAAATGGGTTGTCAAGCCCTGGAACAGGCTGCCCAGGGCAGTGGTGGAATACCTGTCCCTGGAAGGATTTAAAAGCTGTGTGGATGTGGTGCTGAGGACATGGTTTAGTGGTGATGTAGCAGTGCTGGGTTAATGGTCTTAAAGGTCTCTTCCAGCCAAAACTATTCCATGGTTTAGCCAACACGATGGCCAAAAGTCTATCTAGTGCAGTGCCTTAATTCCACCTGTGGCCACAAGTAATAGCTCAAGGAAGAGTATCTCAGACTGGCCAGCCTAGTTCAGCAATGGGGCTTTACTGTTCTCAAAGTTAAAAAAAAAAGGCATTACTACATTAAGTTATTTTTGCATGAGACACTACAGGGCTGCCTGCTGGTGTTTTTACAGTCTAAAGCTGACAGCACATCTTAATTTCTAGCAGTGTGGAGGGGCACTGCAAACAATAGACTACAAACCAGCGAATGGATGAGAGCAGATCTCCACAGAAGTACACTTCATTCATATCCAGAAGTACACTTCATTGCCTGGAGGTGTTCAAGGCCAGGTTGTGCAACCTGGTTGAGCAACCTGGTTTAGTGGAAGTTGTCCCTGTCCATGGTGGGGGAATTTGGAACTAGATGATCTTTAAGGTCCCTTCCAACCCAAACTACTTCACGATTCTACGATTTGCCAATTCCCATTCAGTTTTGATGATGAAAATTCATTTTAGCAGGTATATAATCTATATTTTATCTAAAAGAAAAGTAATTCCAGGCAGTATCAGACCTAATGACAGATCTCTGCTGAGAGGGAAAGAGTCCATTCATTTTTACTGCCCTTCAGCACAATCATTGTGGAGCACGGTCCTGCAATCCTGGCTACCTACCTGTTCCTTATGAATAATTTGTGTGAGCAGGAATCATTTATGAGTTCAGATCACACCCTGCGTGTTGGTTTTTCCTCCTGATACTTCATTAAACCTGCAGTTCAACCTTAGTGGAGTTGCGGGAAGGCCTCCTGTTTGGGGAGTTGGTTCCTCCTGCTATTTTGGCAGCACATCTTGTTGTTTTCCCAGAGTGTTTAGCTAAAGTAGCACCAAGGAATGAGTGTGACACAGTCCAGAATGAGACTGGTTTTCTCAGGTCACCAACCAGCCTGGACCCTGTGATGATGGGCTGAAATATTACTGAGGAAGTGTTATTTATGTTCATTATTTGTATTGCAACAGTGGCTCTACACTGTTAACCTCAAAACTAAAACAAAGAGATGGTCCAGGTCCCAAAGACTTTCAAGTGCAAGGCTGGTCTTGATGATCTTAAAGGCTTATTTCAACCAAAATGATTCTATGATTCTAAGCAAAAAATGGAAAAATATACAAATATAGGAAGGATGGTGGAGGGGAGTGGGCTCTGCAGGGATGGTATTAACTATTCTGGGTCAGCAGGGTTGGGATGGAGAATAAAAAGGAGAGTATACCAGAGAAGGAGGAGAATGAAGTCCTGTCAAGTAGTAAAGGCAGTGGGAGATCTGGGAAAGCAAAGGGAAGAGAGAACCTGGAAAGCAAAGGGAGTGGGGTACCTGGGAAAACAAAGGGAAGAGGAGACCTGTGAGAGTAAAGGCAATGGGGTACCTGGGAAAGTAGGGAATAAGAAACCTGGGAAAGCAAAGGGAACAGGGTACCTGGGAAAGTAGGCAGTGGCAGTGGGGAGCAGAGTTTTTGGAGGCACACTGAAGTGCCCATTCTGCTAAACTGCCTCCAGCAGAGCCATGAGGAGCACAAAATAACAATGCAGACTCCAGACTGCCCTCAGATCCCTGTGATATTGTTAGAGTGAATCCCAGTTCTACAATGTACTTTATCACAACAGTCAGCTCCTTTTCTTCCTAAATGCCGTATACCAGGAGTATTTCTGCTAATTAATTAGGAAACATTGACCCCTGAGAGGGGGGAAGCTTTCAAATCTGTTTCTTCGGACAATATTTCAAACATTTACAGGGAGGAAGAGCACTTGCCCCAGGCAGGGAGAACTGAGATACCATACCGAGCTCACTCACACAGCCTGGAGCTCTAAGACTCTGGTCTGGGAAGGAAGAGAGCAGCCTGGACGCTGGGAAGACTCGGGATGAAGTCTGGATGTATGACTTCCATGAAAAAAATCCACGGCTGGATTACTTTTTCTTTTTTCTTTCTTCTCCCCCCTCCCCCCGCCCCCGCTTGAATGGGAACTCCCCAGGGTGCACCTGCACAAAGACAAATGTGCACAGACCCCAGTGCAGCCAGGCTGAGATTTTAATCTCAAAGACCTCACACAAAAAGCCCCAAAATCAAAGAGGAAGCTTTGAAATGAACTTTGGATCAGCCTCATTCCAAACGTTCTGTTATCTCACTTCCAATTTATCAGTGAAATGTCTGTAATTCTCCCCAGGGAGACTTTCTAGTATTTAAACAGCTACTACCCTGCATAATTTCTTCCTGTTTTCACGAGAGAAGAGGAACTGAGAACATTATGTTAAATGCCTCCAGACACCAAGGAACAGAGATTGTCAGGGAGTTTTCTGGATTTATTGTCATTGTTGGGGTTGTGGCTGGAAAGAACCCCAAGGTTAAAACGTTCAAGTGTTTATTTTCTTCATCTTTCTTTCTTTATTTTTAACAACTCTTCCTTGAAATGCTCTTAATATTCCAGCTTCATTTGCACTTTAAGGGAGCTCTGTCAGATATTAAAAATATTTAAGCCTCATTTATTTATAGGAATGCTTCATATTTGGGTGACTATTGGCTTGACAAATCCATTTAACCTAAAATATGACTGAAGAGGTGTATTTATGGTACGTTTATTAGTTCAGAAGAAGTCCTGCCTGGGCTAATCCGTTTTCCGGCTGTACTCCTCCAGCAGGCTGATGGAAAAGCAACCCAAAGAAGGAATCGGATTCTCACGACATTTTTGCATGGCATTAGCAACTAAAAGGCGCCACTTCAACCCTGGCACTTAAGCTATTTGCTGAATCAGGGCCTGAAAGCTGAAGAGAAGGAGGAGGAATGACATGGGTGTTATTCCCACAGATTTTCTCAGGGCATTAAATGACTGTGAACTGTTGTGACAAGGTTTTGCTTTATTAAAGTTGCAGTGGATGGAATTTGTACTTTTTTGATGCGAGAACCTAAAACAAGCAAGGCGATTGCAGCAATCAAGTCCTTGCCTGGAGCAGGGAGGGCAAAGGTAAGACACAAAAGCTTAGTCCTGCAGTGGAGTGAACTCCCTCAGCTGCACCAGGTACCTGGTAAACGTATGCCCCAGTTCGGCAAAGAATCATAGAATCACAGAATCATTTTTGTTGGGAAAGATCTTTAAGATCACAGAGTCCAACTATTATGCAATTCTGCCAAGTCTGGTGTTAAACCATGTCCCTCAGCATCACAGCTCTGTGTCTTTTAAACACCTCCAGGGATGGGGATTCAACCACCTCCCCAGGGAGCCTGTTATCTCTTTCACTGATGAAGTTTTCTTCTAATGTCCAACTTAAACCTCTCCTCATGCAGCCTGAGGATATTTCCTCTCATCCTATCAATTGTTACTGGAGAGAAGAGACCAACAAGAGGATGTCCCCTCAGCTTCCTTCTCTCAAGGCTGAACAACCCCAGTTTGCTCAGCCATTTCTCATAACACTTGTGCTCTAGACCCTTCACCAGCTTTGCTGCTCTTCTCTGGACACTGCCCAGCACCTCAATATCCTTCTTGTAGTGAGGGGCCCAAAGCTGAATCCACCAGGCAGCTTTCCAGCTACTCTTTCCCAAGCTTGGAGCATTCATAGGGTTGTTGTGACCCACATGCAGGACTTGGCCATGTTGAATGTCATCTCATTGGCCTCAGCCCATTGATCCAGCCTGTCCAGGTCCATCTCTAGAACCCTCAAGCAGATCAACACTCCCTCCCAACTTTGTGTCATCTGCAAACTTACTGGGGGTGCTCTTGATTCCCTTATCCAGATCACTGATGAAGATATTAAAGAGAACTGGTCCCTGTACTGAGACTTGGGGAACACCACCGGTAACTGGCAAAGAAAATTTGGGGAAAAATAGTGTCAATCCAAGAGATTCCCAAGCTACTAAAATTAACAGATGAGCATCAATTTGGTCTTCATCTAGAGGATTTTGAGTCAGATGGCCTGCTTTTCCCAGTTAGTTAGGAAAATAAGAGCCTCCTGGAGTCAGGCTCTCCACCAAACTTCCTGCAAGCAGAGGAGGCAACTCAGCTCATGCTGCCATGCACCCCTAGATCAGAGCTGCAGGTGACGCTTTCCACTTAGTTTTATACTGAATACTCATGTCCACAATTAATCACACGTCCCTCAGCAGTACCTTTGTCCTGTCAGCGACTTACAGATCCTTCACAAGCTCAAATGATCCCTCCGTGCATCATTCCCTGAATTACTACAAGCCATTTGACTGTAAATGTGCTCCTTGGCACCCATCAGCAGGTCACTGATCTTAGCTGTATGGCTATGCCATTAATAGTCATCTGAAGTAGAGACATGAACGACTTGGTATTGAACAATTAATTTCACATATAGAAATGCACACATCAGAGCTGTGCAAAGCTAAAGGTCTCAGAGGGTTTGCAGAGGAAGTACGGCATGCCAAGCAGAGAGGCATCAGGCGGACAGAAGTGTCAGAGAGATGAAATGCACAGGAATGTCTCTTGATGAACAAACAGATCCCAGCTGCTTTAAACAGAAAGATAAAACAAGGCACAAAGATTGAGCCACGAATGGCAGCACGGGGAAGTGATGAAAAACAGTGATTGGGATTTGGCAATCCAGGGTACATTATTCCTGCTGGGAGCTTCTCACACGATTGAAGAGAGAACTAGCAGGCACCCAATGATGCCTCCACATGGTACTGTCCTTGCCTTTGATGGGTCTCCAGCTGTTGGTGATGGAGGTGTAACCCCAAACTGCCAATTGCCAGGGGTTCAGAGCCTTTGGGAGGGGAGGATTATTCCACACTTCTTGTCTTTCTCCTTTTCCTAAAGATCTGTTGTTGCCCACAATCTGTTCAAGGGCAGAAGGACTTTCGGGTTGTCCCACTGTGACTATTCTTAAGGTTCTCTACCAGAGATGTGTGTTTCCTGGGTGTTTATATTGCTTAGAGCATCTGGGCCATGGGGAAAAGCAACTTTGCCCTCATTGCCAGGCCAAAACCTCCACAAGCCAATTACTCTTCACCTCCTTCTCCTTCTTCTTCTTCTAAAAAAAGAGAGCCTTGTTTACAATTGCAAAATCAGAGCAAAAGAAAATAAGGGGTCTTTTTACTTACTTTTTTAGCTTTTGAACAAAGACATTTTCCAGCTTGTCTCTGCAGCAGTGAGCACTGCAAAACATGATCCTTCAGAGAATGAAGGGCCATCACTTCATATTATCATCTGCCTGTTGGAGCTGGGGCTGTGAGCCAAACTGCAAATGTCACAAAACTCATGGAGAGACTGTGAGGATTGCAACACCCCACCAGGAATCACCATTTGGGACTGGGCATGCAGAGGAAGAGGGAAGAGGACAGAAAGGAGGTTTGGATCCCTCGGGGGATGGGGAGAAGGTGGGCATTTCTCTGAGGGGACAGATGATAGGGTGGGTTTCATTGGTGTCATACAGAGAAATTTCTCACTTCTTATTTGCTAAAGAACAAGAAAAAGTGAAGAGAGCTCTGTCTTCTGCTGCCAGACATAATCACTACCACCAAAACCTGAAATCAACCTCAATGCAGTCACTTGACACGATTGAGGCTCTACACATCCAGCACGTGGAAAGAAAACGTAGCCAGAAACTTCACTCCTTGTCAAAGAAACCCTGTGTGTTAGTACCTCACTGTCTGTCGAAGCACCTTCAATGGCAGTCCACCTGCTCAGAATTTCACAACAAGCAAGACAGCAACGCCTCCTTCCCAGTCCAATCCAGTTCATCTCATCTCTTCAATGGGGTGCATTTGCCCTCCCCATGCCCTTTGAACTAGTTTTATGATTTTATCTTGGTGGCAACAAGCTTCTGCTTGGAGAAAGAGCACTTATTAACCAGGGACAGCGTCATCTCCAGAGTGATTTATTTTATGAGGGTTTAGAAATAAATGATCAGTCAATGATGAGCCATAGGGGAAAAGCATCTAAAAGCTTACCACATGCATCGAACGTACCATCTGGTATCCTTTAAAACCTAGCTTCAGGGTGGCTCAGCTCATTCTTCAGAGCTCGTGATGTTCACAGCACACAGCGAACCATGAATATAAAAGCTGAGTTACATCGCCCATCGCCCATCAACGCTGTAACTGAGGCTTAACATCTCCTGTCTCACTGTTCCAGCCCATCAGCAGAGACTGGCAGTTTCTTAACTAGAAGTGACGTTACATTCCATCACTTTCAGCTTGTTAATAAAAAAAACCCCAAACTAATCCTTTTATTTTCTGGTTGGATAGAAAAGAGATGCCTCCGCTCTGTCTCGGTTCCTGCTTCTGACTAGCTGATGTAAAAGCAGGAGGTACAAAAAAGATATTACTATTGTTCCTTGGGATTTATTGTTTGTGCCATGCACAAGCCCTCCGGGCACGATAAAGTTTCCTGGCTCTGATGCTTGTCACATTTCAAAATCTGAGTTATTGTCCCTGAAAAGTACTAAATCGCACAATTTCAGTGTTGTCTGTTGGTCTTTTACCCCCCAAAACCCCAGCTAAGGCAGGCGGGCATGCCCAAATTTGACACTGAAAGATAAGAGAGATGTTGACACATTGGAGAGTTCAGAGTGGTGTAACTGGTATGGTAAGGGGGCCAGGGGACAAAATCATCGAATCATTTTGGTTGGAAAAGACCTTTAAGATCATTGAGTTCAACCATTACCTAACTCTATCAAGTCTGATGATAAACCAGGTTCCTCAGCACCACATCTGTGTGTCTTTTAAACACCTCTGGAGATAAGGATTCAACCACCTCCCCGGGAAACCTGTTTCAGTGTTTGAGAATCTATTTGGTGAAGAAGTTTCCTCTAATATCCAACCTAAATCTCCCCTGGTGCAACTTGAGACCACTTCCTCTTGTCCCATTACTTGTTATTAAGGAGAAAAGACCAACACCTACCTCCTTTCAGATAATTGAGAGTGAGGTCTCCCCTCAACCTCTTTTTCCCCAGACTAAACAACCCCAGTTCCCTCAGCCACTCCTCAGAAGACTTCTGCCTTAGGACCCTTAAGCAGCTTTCCTGCCCTTCGCTGGACCTGCTGCAGCACCTCAATGTTCCTCTTGGAGTAAGGGGCCCAAAACTGAACCCAACGTTTGAGGCACAGCCTCACCAATGCATAGTACAGGAGCATAGTCACTCATAAGACCTCTTCTCCAGACTCTTAGCACATACAGCATCTGAAGAGAGTGTGTGGAAATTATATTTTTTTGCTGAGGCACCTCACCAGCCACCCAGAGCAGGGTTACAGAGCAGGCAGATGCAGAGGCATGTGGTGAAAGGACAAGCAGCAAAAGTCACAAGCCGCAAGAGAAAGTCTGACAGGAAGCAAGGAATAATGGCAGTATTCACACTGGCAGTATTTAGGGACTGAGCTGAATGTCCCAAGAGGTTGTGCAATCTCTATCTGTGGAGACATTCAAAGCTCAGCCAGACAAGGTTCACAGCTAGCCCTGTTTGGAGCTGGAGGTTTGAGAAGAGTTTCCTTCCAGCCCAAATATTTATACGATGCTGGAGAAAAAACCAAAGTGGCCTACACTTGTAACATGGAGGCAGCATCACAGCCCCTGAACTGCCCTCACATTATCACACCAAACAGCCTTGCTGCATAATTTAAACAATACCATCACAGCTCCTGCAATGGAGGCATGGAAAATAACGCCCCTTACTAACTGGGAGCCAAACTTCTTTCACACAGCTCCCATTGTCTTCCCTAAGAGCTGCATGCAAGGCTCTAAATTTGCAATTTCATCCCCAACTTTTTTTTTTCTTTCCATTACATAATTTAGAGTGCAGAATAATGTCTTCCAAGAGGATGTGGCCAGGGCTTTGTGTTAGCCCCCACCCTCCCCAAGTCCTATTCCTGGCACTATGATGGATCAAGCACACCCACCAAGCCACTGCAGCTCTTTTAATCACCTTCAGCACATGCAGACAGGCAGATGAAGAGCTACATTTGTTTGAGGAAGGGGAAAGCTGTGTGTGGAAATAAATATTTGTACAAACATTCATCATCCTTCCTGCTTCTGCAGAAAGGGGGATGCATTTACTACACATCAGGAGATCCTAACGCCAAGGTTGGCTGGTGAGGTTATTGATTGAAAGTGCTGTTGCAGTCCCAGCTTGATACTTAAGAGTGAGATGCCATCACCATCATGGGCTGCATGTTTGCTCATTAATTAAGGTTTCTAACTAGGAGATTGCACAGGAGGAAACGTCCTGCTCTTAGGCTTCCTGCTGTCACCACTGGCAGCCCAGGACACAGCAGCAGCCACCCACAGAGAGGCCTTTGTAGCACGGAGAAGTGAAGGTGAGCAGAACTTCTGCTAGGAGGAAGACTGATTTCCCTCTTATTTGCTCATTCCACCCATCAAGGCCACACCAGAAGTGGCGTTTCTACAGGAACTCCAGTGATCAGAGTGCTCAGAAAAGCAATTAGGAAAGAGCTGTGAAGTTGGCCTGAATTTTCCAGTGTTGAATTAAACTTGGAGGGAGCACACTAACCCAACTGTCATGCCATCATGGGGCTGAGTCTGTAGCAAACTCCCTTTTAGCACTGATTGTAATGATTAATGTAGATAAACCAGAAAAAACGTTGTGGTTTCATGCCGGTGGCAGCTACCATAGCGCCTGGGGACTGGTCATTTTTCCGAGTTGCTTTGGAAGCGACCAAATAATGACCTTGAAAAGTGCAAATAGATGCATGGTTACAAAGGGAAGGGCACTAGTACAGGGGATCTGGCTGCTGGCATGTGCTCCGCATCACCCGTGCCTGGGTTTCTGCCGAGTTTAAGGGAATCATCTGTGTATGCAAACACTGGGAGCATTAGTGCCATAGCTTGGAGGGGCAGGGCAGGAAAACGATGTTACGTATTTAGCCCTCCTTAGCACAAGGGTCTGAGAATAGGAATCATGGGTTTGGGTTGGAAGGGACCTTTAAAGGTCATCTAGTCCAACCCCTCCCTGCAGTCAGCAGTGACATCTGCAAGTAGAACAGGTTGCTCAGAACCCTAAAGAACCTGACCTGGAACGGTTCCAGTGATATATGGGGCATCCACCACCTCCCTGGGCAACCTGGGACAGAGTTTCAGCACTCTCACTGTAAAGAAGTTCTTACTTCTCTCTAGTTTGCCCGTCTCCTCTTTTAGATTAAAACAATCAACGCCTGTCCTGTCACAACAGGCTTCTGCTAAGAAGCCTGTCTCCATCTTTCTTATAGCACCCCCTTAAAGTACTGAAAGGCCTCCAGAAGGTCTCCCTGGAGCCTTATCCAGGCTGAACAACTCCAGCTCTCTCAGCTTGTCCTTACGACAGAGGGGTTCCAGCTCCTGTACTGCTGTGGCCTTCTCTGGACACGTCCATGTCTCTCCTGTGCTGAGGGCTCCAGAGCTGGCCCCAGCACTGCAGGTGGAGTCTCAGCAAAGCGAGCAGAAGGGCAGAATCCCCCTCCTCCACCCTGGCTGCCATCCAGATACGTTTGGGTCTAAGCAAGAGAGCACACGGTGCTGACTCACGTCCAGCTTTTCACCCACCAGCACTCCTATGTCCATTTCCCCAGCGCTGCTCTCCACCTTTTCATTCCCCAGCCTGTGATGATACCAGGGACTGCCGGGACCCAGGTGCAGGACCTTGCTCGTGGCGCTGTTGACCCTCACGACGTTCACAAGACCCCACTTCGGCAGCATGCCCAGACCCCTCCGGATGACATCGCATCCCTCGGGCACGTCAAAAAGACAGCAAACGGTGACAGCTCACCCTGCCGCCGCTGAGAACACCCTGCAGCGGACGGCGGAACGAGGCCCGGCCCGGCCCGGCCCGGCCCGCCGTGTCGTGTCGTATCGAGTCGAGTCGTGCCGTGCCGCGCCATGCCGTGCCGTGCCCCAAGCCCGGCAGACCCTGCTCGTTCCGCCGTGCCCCCTAAGCGCGCGCGGGCTGGAAGGCATCACGTGACCACTCCCAGGCCGCGCGGTGCTGGGGGGAACGTTGTCACGTGGTCCCGCAGTGGTGTGGGCGGGACTTATCTCAGCGGAGAGGGTGTGGCCAATACCCTGACCTTCCGCGCGGGTGAAGAGGCGGGGCGTGTGACGTAGTTCCGCATCCGCCTGGGCGTCGGGGTGGCGGTGGTGCTGCGGGCCGCCGCCTCCTGCCTCGCTCCTGGCCTGCGCTGCACCTCGCTCCTCCCGCTCAGGTACCCGCTGGCCTGGAACCCCGGTCTGCCGCTCGCCGGGCCCGTTAGACAGCGGGAGGGAGGGATGGAATTGGGGGAGGAAAGGGAGGAGGTTCCATCCTATACCGCCCCCGGGGGCCGCCGGGCCGCAGCTGCTCTTCCCGTTTCAAACCCCCAGGAGAGGCGGGCGGGGGGTGCCGCCGCCTCTCTCAGCCCCGGTGAGCTGCAGAGCGGTGGTAGGGTGAGTCGCTGGTCTCGAGGGAGTGGCAAAAGCCAGCCTTTCTCTGTCGGGAGACCCGCAGCCTGGGGAGGGCGGATCGCTTCGGGGTGCCGGTGGCGGCCTAATGGCTGCGGCCGTTTTCCGTTACGTGGGGCTGGCTTTGCTGATGACTACAGCAGAAGGGGCTCGTTTGTGGCGATCCTATTTTACTCTGTGTATCGGTGGTAGCTGCTGTGTCTTGACAGGATAAAATATTTTGCCGGCCTCTGTCTATGCTAAATGGTCGTAATCTATAGATGAGTATATAAATGGATGTGGATCGCATGGAAGCCACTGTTTAACTCGGAGGTTCTTCACGGTAAAATGTCAAAATTTCACAGTTCATGGGAAGTTAATTTTATCAAATGTTAATTTTCTTAAGGTGGCTGACTTGCTGGGAAAGCTAGCACTGTGTAGTATCAAATAGCAAATTGCTTGGAGAGGAAACTACTTACCTGACAGGTTTCATGTCTGAAACAAAATTTGATTCTGGGTGAATTTCATGGAAAACTGTTAATTTGATGCTGTTGAACTTTATTGTTAGTGGATGAAAGAACACACATAGCTAGGTTAATGGGTAGACAAAGCTTTTTTCCACCCCCGTCAATTCTATGAATAAATTACTCATTTTTTAAAAAATAAAACTGACACACCCTGAAGCTGCCCGCCCCAGGATCTGTGGAGACTAGCAGCTGGTATAGAGACTTGTGGTAGATGTCAAGCTACTCCTGGAAAAAGCATTTTTTATATGCTTAAAACTTGAGTTCATTCAAGTACATTTTAACAGTGCCAAGTCAAGGCGTGGAGGATGCCAACTCTGTGCAGTGAGATTGTGCCCTGAAAAGCAGTTATCTTTGTAAAGAGCCTCTGTTAAGGAGCAGGAAGGTGTGTGGTTTTGTCTGCCTGGTCTTGTCCATTTGAGGCTGCAAATGGAGTATGACACACAGTATTTATGTTTTTATTGGTGGGGGAATGTGACACACCAAAACCCCTCCAGTGAGGGTGTCACTAACACTCAGGGTCAGTATGTTCATTTCATCCAAAACAAATAAAAGTAGTTAAGCTGTTACTTCTTGAGTATATAGCTTTGGTATGAGGGAAACACACATATTTTTAAATAGCTTTTTACAGCTAGTTCAGGAAGACTTCTGAAGGATTGATAACAGGAAGCTAAAACTGTAAATGAGAAACAAAGCACACTTTAAACATGAGGATAACGTGATAGGAATGGACTCCATATCTCTCTCTGAAAGTTTAGAGGCAACTCTGGAAGCTGCCAGACTAACATCCTTGCAAGATTCACAGGGAAGGATGCTTTGGAAAGGAGTAATCTTTGGCAGTGGAGACTCACTGTTCTCCACTGGGTTTGTGTCACAGCTGGCACACTAACAAGCCACCTCGGAAGTGATAAATGTCTGCTGGGTTTGGAACCATCTGCTTGTGAGGTGATGATCATCTGAAGTGATTAGATCCGGTCTTGGTGAGGAGGCAGCTGTGAAACAATGGCCTGTCAAGGGTGGAAATGTGGAATAGATTACAGTTCCTTTTGACTTTGTATCTTACAAGTCTTCCAAAGCGCTAAGGCCTCTATTTTGAAGAATTATCTGGTAGTTGATGATTTGTAACAAATGGAACATTTTGATTATTGATCTGAAATAACTGTCCTGAAAAATCTGAATTCTGTCCTCTGTGTCAGAACAGAGAGGGAAAGGTGCAGAGCTCACCAAATCTCATGTAGCTCCTAATGATGTAAGTGTTGGCTTTCCCCTTCAGTCATTTTACCAGTAGTCTTTATTCTCCTGAGGAATAAATATCCATGCCAGACAAAAGTGATCGTGTGCTACAGCAGCGTAAAGGCATTAAAGCTAGGGAAAGGCCAGCTATCAAATGTTGATGCTTAATGCCTGAAGGTGTAAGCTGCAGAAATTTGCATGTTTTTGAAAACATTTAGAAGCTGTCAAAGATTTGGTCTCTCTTCCATTTTATCTGTGTAGCTATGTTGGGTAGTTACACTTATGTGGGCAGAAATCTTGTTGTAGATGAGGTTATGCTGGTAGGTATTAGTCATGTTACAGTGACAAAAGAGCCTCTTTGCTGATCGAGCCATGCCACCCAGTGGAAATGCATCAGAGCCTGTTGCATCTAGGAGGCATTTTTTCTGAATTTGAAAGATGATCATGGAGACAGGAACTAAATCTGGCACATCAAGTGTTCGGGAAATGTCACACAACTCAAAAAAAATAGGATGCTTAGTTTTGGATAGCTTCAGTAAAAGAGAGATGTGTTTTGGACAGCCCTTTCTAACAAGGGCCTCTAAGGACTGATGATGGATGAAAGGCAAGAGCATGGGAAAAGCTGCTACTATATCCATCAGTTCTGCTTGGGCTGGATGCGATCAGAGAGAATTTAAAGCTTTTGCAAACCACATTGGAGCTGGTTTATGGTGGAAGCTGTTTAGTGGGATGGGTTTTGTATATCACACATGACACCATGCTTCCAGAAACAGGGTTTTCACAGATCCCTCTGAAAAAATCACTGGTTGGTCTTGAAGGCTGTTGGTTGAGCTAGCTTGGCAGTGGCACGTCAGAAGAGTGCTTCCCAACCTTTCTCCATCTTCCACTTACTTGTCACCTACCTGCTGTTAATTTTTAGGAGCAGCTCATGGGAGTCCAGGAGGGCTTGGACTGTGGTCTGAAGATTTGGCTGTGTGAGATTTTTGTGTAGGTGCAGTGAGGTCCTTCATGTTCTCTAATCCCTCTCCAGCATAAAGGAGGAGAGAGATTCTGTTCCAAGACACCTTTTGGGTTTTTTTGAGAAATGGTGCCCTGGCCAGCTGATGAGGAGCTGGCATGCCCTGCAAAAGTGGGGGATGTTTCCAGGGGCGTTGGCCTGCGGAAAACAAAGGGAAGCTTATCTTGCAGCCCAGTGGATTCGAGCAGGACTTCACTTTGATTACTGCCAGCTCTCTAGACTTTCTGCTCCCTGCCAAATCATTTAAACTCCTGGACCCTTCTACTCACTCTTTCTTCCTCCCAGCTCCAGGGAAGAATAATTAAATGTGGCAAGATGGATGTTTAGGACACAAATTGGCTTTTCTCTGCTCATAGCAATGCTTGTGCAATGCTCTTCTAGGAAAGCTTCAAGAGAAAATGGTCCATCTGTTAATTCTGCTGACAAAATCAAGGCACCATTCAGCACATCCTTCTAAACTCTTGAGCAATGGGTGACTTCAAAATGGAGCTACTTGGAGGTTTTCTGCCTGACAGCGTCTCCAAGTCCAATTTGTGAGCATGTGGATGCCTTGGGCAATACTTTTACAAACTGTTATTTCTGAAAGGTTTTGTTTGAAATTCTTTACACTAATATTGAACAACTTGAGTGAAATGTAAATTCTAGATTAAAGTACAAATTAGTCCATATGTTGTCTGAATGTGTCTAACAGTAATTTCAGCTTCTTCTTTATTAGATGAAGGTGGCAGTACCCAGATTCGATCTATGCTTAAAGAACATCCCTGAAGTAGGCCATCCTGTCTGTAAGAAGATCCTTGACATGCTTGGCATTCACTCAGTTATTCCAAATGTTGCCAACAAATGTTGCTCTAGTCTGCTTGCCAAAGGAAAAAAGCTACTAAGTCTCATTATAAGCTATGCTTAACCATGCTTTTTTAAAAAATTCTTTTTCCATAACTCATGCAGCAGAATTGTTTCTTTAATTTTCATGGCACAGTTGAAATTATCTGCTGACAAATATTGGGGATATTTGTTGGTATTTTGTCAGCAGGCCTGTTTATCTGTCTTTGTCCACTGATTTGACTTGAATTTACTGCTCTTTGTCACTCTTCTGACAGATCATGGCATTTTCTTCTGAGTTCTCCTGCAGGTCTGTTTCCTTTCTCCTTTCTCTTGCAGCACATGTTCTCTCTTCTTCTGGGGGCTTTTGTCAATCTCTCTTTGATCTGGTTTTCAGTTGGTCTTATCTGATCTTTACTTCTGCCTAAAGAAAGGATGGTTCTCTTGGCCTGTTTTGGTCTTGCTCTTTGCTAACCTGTTGGGATTTCGTCCTTATGAATACATTGAGATGTGCACTTGCCTAAACAGTTATTTTTATATTTTTTTTTTCTATATTATTGATTTCTTACATTTTGTGGCTTATATTAAGTGGTTTCTGTGTCTGTATAGGTGAATTGAACTAAAGTGCAACTGAAAAGCACACATCAGCTTCTGGTTATGATTGAGCATGGCACATTAGATATCTTTTTTTAATGAGCTCTCTTAGTATAAAAAAGATTTATTGAAGAGAAGTCTAGCTCTGTCTGATAGATGTCTCTCACTTTCCCAGTGTAGTTGGCTTCTCAACTTAAAACCAGCAGTCATTGAGCTGAATTGATCTGATACAAAGATTCAGGTATCTGCTTGAAGGAACTTCTACTGTTCATAAGCTAATGTTGGAGCTGTAACAAACCTTTGGATTCATGTGATTATGCCCCAGTTGTCACCAGGGTGCCAGCTTTGTAGGTGTGTATCTCCTAAAAGCTTTATTTAAAATTTTAGGTACTTCTAAAATGTTTGTTTAAATTTTCAGGTACTTCCTAGAAGGCTTGCTTAAATTATTAGGTGGAACTCAAGAAGTCCATTGTGTTTTCACAGGTGTCTGGGTTGATCATTGTCATTACAAATAACTTGGGAAATGAGATGAGCAGTGAAGCCATCCAGGAAAGTAAGGATTAAGTAATAAAATGGCAGATATCATTCAACTTTGATAAATCTGATGTAATTCAGGGTAGATAAATGTAAAGCAGTGCCTATAATTTCATATATCAAATGATGAGCTGACCCTTAACACCAAGGAATGAAATACTGCCACAGAAGTGCCATTTCTGTAGTGATCCAAAAGCAAATGAAACATTAATAAGTATGAGGAAGGAAATAGAAGGCAAACCAGAATATGATTAGGAAACTCTATAAATCAGTGGTTATCCCACATCTTGAATTCTGTGTGGTTCTTTCTTGTCAGTCATCTCAAAAGATACAAAAGAGTTGGAAAAGCCTCAAAGAGAGGCAGTGAGAATAATCAAAGCTGCTGCACAAGGGTCAGTGAAATAAGCTGCAGCTCCGCCTGGGGCAGGAACAGCTGAAAGAAAATGGTGAAAATCTGTAGAATAATGATCAGCATGGGCAGAGCAGATAAGAATAGACCTGCTGATTTCCTCAGCTGCAAGAATGATGGACCAACAATTAGAACTAGTAAGATCCAGGTTTAGAACAAAAAAGAAGGTACCTTTTTGTGTAACAAATAGCAGGCCTGTGGAGTTCCTTGCCAACGGGTGTTGTAGATGTAAGCAAGGAAACTAGATATGCTTGTGGAAGTTATTTGAAGTTTATCCATAGAAATTACACACAATTTAGGAATTCTCCAAGTTTGGAATCATTTAACTACTAGAGTGAGTGTCATCCCTATTCTTGCTCTTTCCTGCTGCTCATTGTTGAAGATAAAATGGGCTGTTGAGCTAAATGGCCTCTTGCTCTGTTCCAGCTCTGTCCTAAGAGTAAGAAAAGGTGTAGGTAGTACTAAACTTACAGCACAATTTCAGGGAAGACAGGAGATGCTCATTATTTGCATTCTGTGATTTATCTAATGCAGCTAATAAGCCTATGTGTCACAGGCTACCTGTACAAAACTCCTGCCTCTGAGACCAGTCTCTGTGTTAAGTCCTCATCAACATGAAAAACAAGTAGTATTTTATTATGGGGGTCATCTTCGTGGTAGTATTTGTACTCTTGACTTCTGTTTTGCATTTTTGTTTCTCTCCATCTCCTAAACTCTCCTTTAAAACTTTCTGTCTGCACTGGGGCATGTTCACCTATTTCACCTGCCCTTGGTTATCTCTTTAACATCTCTTCACCTCTAGTCAGTATTTTTTTGTCAGTTAAAATGAATACAATTTCAGCTGCCCCTTTTTCTGTGGCTATTGAAGATGGACAAAGCCAGTCAGCCTTCACTGTGGTGAAGCTCTGGAAAGCTCCAAGTGAAAAGATAACACATGACTTCTTGGTCCCTACAGTCATTGCTTCTTGGAAGTGTTGGGAAGTTAGAAGTCAGGTACTTGTTAATGACATCATTGTCATGTCTGTGTTAAAAGTCATTGAGTGTAAGGGCATCCACTGCCTTTAGTGTGTTCTGAAAGAGCTGGGATAAACTATTAGCAAATGACACTTTTATTTCTGACAATAACATCTGCATAGGGATGTAACCATGTTTTGGTTCAGGTGCATTAACTTCACCTGCAAGTAGCCCAGTGTACCTTAGAGTCCCAGTTTAGAAAAGACTTGGAATGCTTGTCAGGCATCACTGTCTGGGTAGGCTGTATCAATATTTGAAGTATTTTTTCTTAGTGTAATATGACCCATTTACATTATGTGTGAGTCCTGCCTGAGGTGAGACAGGCAGAGGCTGAAGACTTTGGTTTTTCTGAGAAGTTTTTCCAAGAGGAAAGTATTTGGGTGGCACATGTCTGTCCCGGGCCAGTCATTAAAACAAAGCCGCTGCTAAGAGGTGCTGCCAGTTCAACACTTGGCGTGGTTTGATGAGACAGGTGTCGAATTTGTCTCCTGAACTCTTGATTGAAATACTTTTATTACTTTCAACAAATTTCACTTTATCTTACCTTACTTTTCAGCAAAATGTCTGGAACTGATGATTTTTCGGTAAGTAACAGTTTTTCTTTCCTGAAGATCAGCCAGTTGTTACTTCATTCTAAAAGCTGACATACTTTTCCAAGAAGAAGGGGAGTTCACAGCTGAGAGGCCATTTCCTCTGTATTGCAGTCGTGGTGTTTTCCTTTTGGGTAGATGTAACAGCCTGTGGATTAAACACAGGAAGCTTCCAGGTGCTTTATGGGTTCTCTTCTGCTGTGATAGTAACAAAGGAGTTGTGCTTTAGTAGTGCCAGAGTAGCTGTAATGGAAATCTATGAAAACCTTCCTGGATTTGCGATGAAATTGCTTATTGCTACGTGTGGTAGGTTGCCTTTTATCTTTGGCTTTCTAAATGTGGCGTGTCAGAATGCCTCGTCTTGCCTTAGTGATAGGAGCTGCACAAAAATGAATGTAATCATCTCTGTGCAGCAGCAAAGAACTCTTCCTCCTCCCATTTTGGCAGCTGAAACATAGAACACGTAGTGGGTGAATATCTGCAGCGAGTAAGGCCAGTAACGTTTTACATCCTCACTGCTGCTTTATCTTTTAGTTGGCAGATGCTTTACCAGATCAGTCGCCTGCTAAAACCTCCAAAGTGAGCAGTACAAAACCCGGTCAGCAGCCTGGTCAGCCACCGCAGGGTTGGCCAGCTTCAAACCCGTGGAACAACCCAAGCGCTCCCCCTGCAGCACCTGCCGGACTGCCACCAAATACGTCCGCTTCCAGCGTGCCATTCGGACCTCCTCCAACAGGAATGTATCCTTCAATGCCCCCTGGACCGCCTGCTCCATTTCCTCCTCCTCCTACTGGACCCTCTTGCCCTCCTCCTGGTGGTCCATATCCACCCCCAACTGTGCCAGGTCCTGTCCCACCAGGGCAATATCCTCCACCAAATATGCCCTTTCCAGAGCTTCCAAGACCTTACGGTGGTCCAACAGAGCCAGCTGCGCCTCCTGCTCCTGTTGGGCCATGGGGATCCATGCCCTCTGGAGCATGGGGACCAACAATGGGAGGGCAGTATCCTGCACCTAGCATGCCATATCCACCCCCAGGGCCATACTCTGCTCCTACCCAGACTCCAGGGGCTGCGCCAACAGTACCATGGGGTACAGTTCCACCCGGAACATGGGGACCTTCACCGCCAGGTCCATTTCCTCCACCCACAGGATCATATCCAGCTCCAGGACTATATCCAACACCCCCTAATCCTTTTCAAGTGCCATCTGGTCCTGCTGGTGCTCCATCAATGCCTGGTGGTCCCCATGTGAGTATCTGATTTTGGTTTTGAATGACTCTAAAATTTAATACTTCCAGGTGTGGATGTTCAGTAAGATCTAGTAGGGCAGGTAAGGAGCTTCAGCACATCTATCTTTTGTTCTGCAGTCAGTGGAATGAACATCAGCCAACTTCTTCTGAAATGCTTAATTAAATACACTAAGGTGGTGAAATTCTATCAGGTGTGACACCATATACTAAGTCATCTTCCACTACTGGGAAAGCCTCCTCTACAAGGCAAAGAAGGGGAGAAAAGCCTTGTAATAATCCCTGAAAAAGAACATATCTTAGTCTCTCTAATGGAGAGAGGGGTTGCTTCTAGGGCGCAGAGCGGGAGGGAGCGACAAGTGATAAGGACGAGTTTGGTTTTAATTGAGAATTCTTGTGACTGAATTCACTGCTTTGACAAAACCTGCATTGACCCTGAATTATTGTCTCTTGCAGCCTTATCGTTGAACACATTCTGGGCAGCAAAATACTGTAGCTTTCCACCTTCATCCACTACTTACAGAGATTTTTACAGTTTTTGTTTCAGTAACGTTGGGGCTATGAAGAATTCTTGCCTCTTGTATGTGCATTTGGAGGTATGAAGGAGCGGTTTGCCTAAATTTACCGTGCTCATACGCTGGCATAATTGTTCGGTTTACTAAAATGAATTACGAAGAGCAGAAATCGAACTAACGTCTGTGGTTCTTATTGTTGGCAAGTATTCCTTGGAAAAAAAGAGGAGCTGCCAAGTAAGGATGATAAAGAAGCAGGCCCAAGGACTTAATAATGTTAATTCTTCAATTTCCATGAATGCTTTAAGTCTTTGTTGCCAGACTTGTGCTGGTCACTGAATGGATGGATAGTCATATTTTGTCTATTTTCAGGTTATTCTAAAATGCCAATAAAAAGTGTTTCAAGATCTTTTTTTTTGTCAATAAATCTAATTCTTTGAACGTGCTACAGTAATTCAAACTACAGAGACAGAGGATGTGAACTTGAAGGTTTTCTCAGCATTTTGTATATACTCAAACAATCGCTCAGTCTGGGACTGCGGAGGAGAAGACGCGCGTTGGAAACACTCGGTCTGACTCGTCAGCACACTGTTCGTGTTCACAAACAGGCATTTATGTGCAAATCAAATAACCTGGATGTGCAGCTAACTTTGAATCAACAAATGTGAGTTTTATGCATGCAAATGAGGACATCATTTTGCCAGTTCTCATTCTGTGGTGGTTGGAAGTTTGGCTTGGTCTGTGTAAAGAGAAACTGATCCCCATTTAGGTAAGGTACTTCCCTATTTCTAACCTGGGTTCTAGTCCTTTAAAATTTGACTTTGCTGCTGGGTTGTGTAAACCCAGCAGACTTTTTAGAGTCCCTGGAAACTGAACTTGAGCTTAAAAGATCAAAAAATCCCAACCTGACAACTCCTTTCCCAGCAGTTTAGTTCTGTCAGCTGCAAAGATCCTTACTGCCATGGTTGAGAATGAGGAGGTCTCATTGGGTCTCTGCTGGATGTTGTGATAGAAGTCCTCTGTTCTCAGCCAGGTGTCTGCATACCTCACTGAGTAAGTGTAACTGGGGAGTAATGAATGTCTGGAAGTCTGTGCACTGCTGTGTAGCTGTCCCTCCTCCTTGGAGGCACGCAGTAAGTTTTCATATTCTTGCCATATCTGTGCAAAGAGCATGCAAGGGGTTTGCTGCAATGCTAATTTAGCATTACCAAGACACACAGCCATGTGTCAGTGAGGAGTTCTGGCACTCTTTGTGGTACTTCATAGCCTAGACTTAGACCACAGTTTCTTTCGTCCCCAGCTGGGGATATCCTAACTTAGCTTCTGTAAGTAGAATTAGGAACAAGTTTTGCTTAACATGGTAGCTCATTAGGGGAGTCTTTGTATCACGGAACTGTGAAAGTGAATTAACTCTCTTCCAGTACCTTGTCGTGACTTCCTGCATGCATGTGATGGACTTCTTCAAAATGAACAGGGTGACCTGGAGATGATGCTTGGTAGAAGTCTTAGCCTTTATGGCAAAGTCCTGCAGCGTTCTTGCAGGAGAAACCAATCAGCTAGGCTGTGGCTGGTTTTAATCTAATGTCATGAAAGCTCATAGCAAAGGTATGTGTATTTTTTGTCTTGGAAAGACAATACTGGAGCTGAACAAAAATGTTTAACATCTCAGCTTACAACCAGCATCTGTAACCCTAGAAGGAGGAACCTGAAGTGCATGTCTTCACTAACCTTAAACAAGCCCCAATTGCCCCCCGCCCCGACAGACTTGGCTTAGATCTTGGCAAGACTAATTAACATAGGAGAACATTGACTTACATTTGCTCAAGTGCTTTTTTGATACCTGCAGCCTTAGATTCTAAATCAGTGTAATGAAAAAAACCCCACCCCCACTCATTGCAAATGAATGGATCATGCAGCAGCAGCACTCCAGTTTGCAATTGCACTGGTCAGGTGTCTTTGCAGGGAGCAGGGAGAGGTAGGAAAAGATAAAGCAAACCTGGTAAGTGATGGTCTTTTGGAGAGGGGAATTTGTAAAAGTAACTAGACTTCTAGGTTCTTCCTGAAATAGGCAGGATTTATTACTGGAACATTTAGGCTAAAATTCAGTATATATGGGATGTTTTTTCAATGTATATTCGTATTTCTTGAGGTCATGGAAACTGTTTCATAACCCCTTTGTTTTTGTGAGCAGAGTTCTTTGCCTAGCAGTGAAAAGGGTATGTACCTGTTAATCTATTGTGTAAAAAAAGAAATAATAATAAAAAAAAAGGAATAAAAAATTAAAAAAACAGAACTCCAGTTGTCACTATATACTGTGTAGTAACTTTATCACATGTTATGTCAAGTGTGAGCAACTTCTGGCCTGAAGCTTTTGCAATGGAATTTGTACATTTCTATGCATCGTTTTGAGTTCAACTGCTGAGGAGTTCGTTTTTGACTTGTGCTTTGAGATCGACATACCGCATTTGTTTACAATATGAAATATAAGCAATCACATCTTTAAAAGTAGAGATTATCACCTGCTGCTGTATTTTCTTTAGATGATGAAACAAAATATTTGCTGTATGATAGTGAGAAGCTATAAATACAGGATTTGATATTTTTTTGAAAATGCTGTCACTTTTGTATAAGATTAGACATTAAACGTATTTTCAAGACTGTCGTCTTCACTGTTTTTCAATGACTGCTTTTGACATGCTCTGTGTAGACTTTTTGCCTTGAATGAATAGTGGAAAAAAATAGGACATCCTTGATTTGCAAAGACTGAATATAAAATCAGAATGACTTGACTGCTGTGAGTGTTTTTCCTCTTCCTTTTGTGAGCTTTGCAGCCTCTGTGCGTAAGGCGTATTAAACGCGGATGTGACCGTTGCTCTGTCGTAGCCTGTCGGCCTCGCCTTCTGCCTCCTCACAAACAGCTTTGGTAATTAAGACAGAAAACATCTGATCTTGCTGCTTCTAGGAATGGAATATGGCTTGGTTTTTTTAACCTGTGGAGAGTGAGATGTGTGGGTTTTTTTTTCCCGGCTCTGAACAATTTCTGTGCTAGATTGGCATGTGGGTGTGGTAAGTGACCCACAAACCAAGGTTTTTATGCACTTGTCATGGGTTTGGGTTAGGGTGGATAATAGTGTTATTACTGGACTAGATGACCTTTAAAGGTCCCTCCAGGGCTTGGCAGTGGCCTGAACAGCAAAGTTTGGACATCACTCATCACTGCATTTACATTCTTCCTATATAGTGGTTTGCAGAATGGTTCACAATAAGCTGGCCAGCGCTGCTACCTTTGTCCATGTCTTCAGCCTTTCAGGAAGGTAAAAGTGGCAGCAGTGAGTAAAGAGAGGAGACAACAATGTTTATCCCCTCTTAAGACTTGGAACACAAGCTCTTAGAGTACATGCTGAACGTGATCCTTACATCTGTTAACAGAACAGTGTGTGGCCAAGGGTTTATCTTAACATCTTCATCTGTGAGACAGTCTGCTCCTGCGGATGCCTCAAATGATTCTCTCACAGCTCTTCTGCTTTGGTAGAGATGAGGACATGGGTGTGCTGGTCCAATTGTGTTGACTGCTGACTGCCCTGCAGGCACAAAAAACTTTAATAGCATTTTTCTGGACGATGTGACAAGTGATGCTTAGCTATGCAATTCCTAGGGAAGTAGCTAGTTTGAAAAACTGTTCCAGGAACCTTGCAAAGTGGTATGTGCATGGTTAGATCCACTGTGCAGCGTGGGTTTAGTTCTGGTGTGTTGCTGTCAGGGCAGATGCCTAAACTCTATCCAAGCAAGTTCAGACCCATTTCTGAGTGCAAGCATTGATTCTCTGTCCAGCTTGTTTGACACTGCCTCCACAGTCCAGAGGGTGGGATGTTAGGAAAGTTGTCATCAGCCACTCAGTAGCAGGGGCCCTTGGGCATCTAAGGAAAGACAAAACTTCCCATACATTAGGTGGTTTGGATTTGAAGGGACCTTTAAAAATCATCTAGTCCCATCTACCTGCAGTCAGCAGGGACATCTTAGACTACAGCAGGTTGCTCAGAGCCTCACACAACCTGACCTGTGAGGGCTTGAGGAAGGGCATCTACTACCTCACTGGCAACCTGAGCCACTGTTTCACCACCCTCACTGTAAAAGAACTTCTAGTTTAAATCTTTCCTCTTTAAAACCATCACACTTTTTCCTGTCAAAACAGGCTCTGCTAACAAGGTTGTCCTCACCTTTCAAGTACTGAAAGGCTGGAACCTTCTCCAGGCTGAACAACCTCAACTCTCTCAGCCAGCCCTCACAGCAGGGGGAGTTTAGCCTCTTCAGCACCTACTCCCAACAGGTCTCTCTCCCCTCGGCTGAGGACTGCAGAAATGGACCCAGTAATGCAGGTGGGGTCTCAGCAGAAAGGAGCTGCCCAAGCTGCTGGGGATCAGCCCGGGACACAGCTGGGTCTGGGCTGTGAGTGCATTTCATGTCCAGCTTTTCATTCACCAGCACCCCTAAGTCTTTTCTTGCAATAGTGGCTTTCCCATTTCTGAAGGACAAAATTCCAGCCATTCAAATGCTGTTCCAGGCCCTTCAAGCAGCCGCTATTCATCAGGCAGGTAAGAGATCCCTGTATTAACTCATCTGGCAAATCCAGAAATGCAAGTTTTAAGCTTTTAATCTAGGAGTACATGCTGCAGGATTAACTGTCAGTGCATTGCACGTGGTAGTGTGGTTACCCCTGAGATGTCTGGGGAAAGATCTCAGGTGGACTTGGGTCCAGAGGCACTCTGTGGGTGGATGTTGGTATCTGTGACGTTGGGAGTGGTGAGCTCTGCGCTGGCTGGCTGGGCTCCACCCAGCGTCACTGATACCTGGGGGTGTGCCAGCTGTGCACAGGCAGGGGTTGCAGTCCTTCAGGTTATGGTCTGGAGAGGAATAATGGCTAGATAGACATGGTGTTTACATGCCTCGCTTGGTATTGACCTGGCTTGCAAAATACATTTTCAAAGCAGTTGTAAGAGAAGGATCACAGAATGGTAGGTATCGGAAGGACCTCCGGAGATCATCTAGTCCAATTTCCCTGCTAAAGCAGGGTCACCCAGTGCACAGAATCACAATGTCCAGGCAGGTTTGGAACCTCTTCAAAGGAGACTCCACATCCTCTCTGGGTAGTTATAACTTATCCTCTGCCATCACAATTCAGGGGAACTTGAGTTCATGTGGTTCACAAACATGTGGACACCCAGTAAGCTGAGAACAGCAAGGGAAAATGCTCAATTTTTGGCCACTCTTGCCTGTGGAATCTCTCAGGTGAGTTGGAAATACCATGTTAAAAGCTGTGTGCACCAAGGCAGTCTGCTGCTGAAAGGCAGTACTTCTGCACAGAGATCTGCTGGTCGACCAGGTTGAACCATTTGATGATGATCGTTTTAGAAATGGAGGCATGGGGACTTTGTATCCTCTTTGCGCTTATGATAAAGTTAAGTCACAAGTTACACCTAGATAAGTAAAAGGGATAGTCAGTGTAATAGTAGAAGTATTTCAGCTCTGTAATATCACTTTCCAAAGGGGTTCCCTCCCTGTTAAATGAGAGATGAAGAGATAAACCAGCAGTACCTGTGTTCCTGTCTTCTCCATCTTTCTCAGCATGCTCAGCAGGGAAGGGCCATGCTGAGAAGTCACCTGGAACGCCTTTGGGTTAAATTTCAGGTCCTAGTTCTGTTGTCCGCACAAGATCTTACCTGCTCTTCCAGATCCCTGTAGTGATTAGGGGAGGGAATGCTTTTAACACTTAAACTCTTGCATCAAGCTATGCCATCAATCACCAGATTTGTTCTGCTTGGCAGTAATGATAGTTTAATTTCCATCTCCTTATCTCTTCCGCCTCTGCCACCACCCCAGTTGTCTTTAAACCAGATGACTTCTCTGGTCTAACCCTGTGTACATCCCACTAAGTGTTCTGCTGAATGGAGCAGAGCCAAAAGCTGTCACTGCTGCAGAGACTGTGGCCTTGGTGAGGAGACACTTGTTTTAGGCTGTTTATTAGTGGAGGGAAACTCATTCGGAAGAGGAGCTGGAGCACGCAGCCATTCATAAGAATGTCATGCTCTGCATAGGAACTAATTTCTCTGAGCTAGAGAGGGATGAGCCATTTAAATTGCTAACAGTTGGATCTTGGGAGAAGGCTGGGTAGAAGTCAGGTACCCTGCTTGGGCCTTATCCTGTTGCTGTCTGGTTCTGAGTGATGTTGGGGCTGGAGATGGCATCCTCAGTGTGAAATGTGGGCAGTTCTTTCCAGTGTAGAGGAAAAGTTCCTGCTGGTGGTGGAGCTCATGTTCTAAAGCAACACCAGGTCACGTTGCTGCAAAACTGGATGGTGGCATGAGAATAAGCATGAGTTGGATCAGGAAAAAGGAGAAATGTTTTCACTAGGTGGTGGAGTCACTATCACTGGAGGTGTTTAGGAAGAGACTGGATGGGGCGTTTGGTGCCATGGCTTAGTTGACTAGACAGTGTTGGGTGATAGGTTGGGCGTGATGATCTCAAAGGTCTTTTCCAACCTGGTTAATTCTATTCTATTCCCTGTGAGGACAGTCACACATTGGAATTGTGCAGAGTCTGTCCTTGGTGGTTTTGCAGGCAAATCTGGACAAAACCCTGAGCAGCCCTGGGCTGATCTCAGAGCTGGCTCTACTCTGAGTGGGGATTAGGAACCTTGTGATGTCGCTTTCACCTGACTCTTGAAACATTCACATTGTATCATGTCTAGTTAAAAACAAACATGGATTTTATCCGTTCTTGAAACAAATTCAGAAAGAAACAAATTACTTGCAGCTTTCATTAGGGTTTCTTGGGCTTAGTCTGGTTAATTAACGCAGTGTTGTTTTGGGGTAGATCTGTGGCTTCTGGTGGAAGCTCAGCATGTGCTAACAAGGGGTGAGCTGGCAGGGCTCTCCATTTTACTAAGCTGATAAAGGATAATGAAAAATGAATGTGTACTATGGTGCCTTTTCACCAGAATGTGCTTACTCTGCATGATGTGGAAAGCTCTGCATAGTGCTTTGTAGGACAGAAAGTTTTCAAAGGGGGCTTCAATCCTGTGCTTTCTAATTTGCCTCAAATCCCTTCAGTTGCAGGGCAACATCCTCCAGCACAGAGCAGGTGGCAGAACATCCAGTTGTTGAGTTAGATGCAGGCAGAATTCATGCTTTAATATCCTGCTGCTTGTTCTCAGTCTTCATTGCACTGTGGGAAGCTAGAGCTGGTTGGTGCTTCTTGAGGAGATGATATCAGAGCTGTTGTTTTGAATGTTTTTTAATACAGGCACTTCAGAGTCTCAGCAGTTTCCACTTCACTCTTTCATGTTTGCATTTCAACCTTGATGCTGTCCTTGTTTTCCTGCTCGGAAAGCTGAGCGTGAACACCACCACATAACCTGGAACATGGGGAGATGTCCTCAGTTTGCACCAGAGGAGGTTTAGGTTGGACATTAGGAAAAAAATTCTTCACCAGAAGGTTTGTCAAGCCCTGGAAGAGGCTGTCCAGGGCAGTGTGGAAGTTGGCCTCCCTGATGGCTGAGTGGTGAAGGCAATGAAACGACAATCCATTGTGCTCTGCACGGGTAGGTTCAAATCCCACCCTTGTCAAGTCTCCAGGGACTCACAGTCCTGGAAGATGCTTTCTGGACCTGAGCAAAGCCTTTGACACTGTCCTGCACAACATCCTGGTCTCCAAGCTGGTGCAGTATGGGTTTGATGGGTGGACCATTCAGTGAGTAAAACCTGGCTTGAGGGCTGCACCCAAAGGGTGGCTGTCAATGGGTCCATGTCCAAGTGGAGGCCAGTGACAAGAGGGGTCCCTCAGGGATCAGTACTGGGACCAGTGGCATTGAGTGCACCCTCAGCAAATTTGCTGACAGACATGCTGGAGGGAAGGGAGGCCATCCAGAAGGACCTTGACAGGCTGAAGAGGTGGGCCCGTGAACCTCATGCGGTTCAACAAGTCCAAGTACAGGGTCCTGCACCTGGGTTGGGGCAATCCCAAGCACCCAAGTAGGCTGGGCAGTGACCGGTGTAAGAGCAGTCCTGAAGAAAAGGACTTGGGGGTGCTGGTGGATGAGAAACTCAACATGAGCCACCAGTGTGCACTTGTAGCCCAGAAAGCAAATCACATCCTGGATTGCAGCAGCAGAAGCACAGCCAACAGGTTGAGGGAGGTGATTCTTCCCCTCTACACCGCTCTGGTGAGACCCCACCTGGAGCACTGAATCCAGACCTGGAGCACTGAATCCAGTTCTGGAGCCCATATTACAGGAAGGATCTGGAGGTGCTGCAATGTGTCCAGAGAAGAGCCACAAGGATGAGCAGAGGGCTGGAACACCTCTCCTGTGAGGACAAAGTGAGGGAGTTGGGGCTATTCAGTCTGGAGAAGAGAAGGCTCCAAGGAGACCTTATTGTGGCCTTCCAGTGCCTTAAGGGCACCTAAAAGAAAGCTGGGGAGGGACTTTATAGAGTGTCAGGTAGTGATAGGACTAGGGGGAATGGAACAAAAATAGAAATGGGTAGATTCAGATTGGATGTTAGGAAGAAATTCTTCCCCATGAGGGTGGTGAGACACTGGAACAGATTGCCCAGGGAGGTGGTGGAAGCCTCATCCTTGGAGGTTTTTAAGGCCAGGTTGGATGTGGCTCTGGGCAACCTGATCTAGTGTGAGGTGTCCCTGCCCATGGCAGGGGGGTTGGAACTAGATGATCCTCAAGGTCTCTTCCAACCCTACCAATTCTAAGATTCTATGGTGTAAAAGCTGTGTGGATGTGGCACTCAAGGGACATGATTTAGTGGTGCACCTGGCAGTGCTGGGCTGATAGTTGGACTCAATATACTAAAAGTCTTTCCCAACCTCCACAGTCCTATGATTCTATGGAGATGATCACATCAGTAGGTCCAAGCTGCTGCTGCCATACTTCTCATGCTGATTTTCTCCTGCTGGCCTGTACCAAATATCAGCTTACCTAGTTGCTAAAAAGAATCTGTGGAGTGACACCAAGCAAAAGCTGCTCTGAGTTTCAAAGAAAGCTCAGATGCTGGGAAAAAAACCGAGGTCATGACTGATGTGTAAAAGCAAAGCCTTATGTGGTTCCTCTGGATTTTTGTTCTTCAGACTGGTGGTTGTCAGCAGCAGAGGGCAGTGCTGCTGCTCTCAGCCCTCCTGGCTGCTCTCTCCTTGGCAAATCCTCCCTGGCAGAGAAGCTCTATCTGGTATTGATTATTTTTAATGTTGAACTTGGAAAAAAAAAAGAACAGCAACAACATCTTAGTGACTTGCAGTGCTGTTTGTGAGCTGTGGTCATCACTTGCAACTCTGCACAGCCTTGTATTGCACTGCATTAGGATTTTGATTTCTACAGGAGCAACACAAATATTCTGCATGCCAGATGTGAATCTGAGCCCTGTTTAGTGCAAGGTTTCATAGGAGAATTAATTTCTGCGCTCTGCAAAAATTGAGTCTCAAAAGCTGTGCAGCAAAGAAGGAAAGCCAAACAAGCTGCCAGGGACTCTTATGGAGCTCTTCCTTCTCCCATCTCTTTTGGTTTCCTGAGCTATGGTAAAAGCCACCTCTTGCAGTTAGACTTGATGGTCTTAATGGTCTTTTCCAACCTAAATCATAGAATGGTTTGGGTTGGAAGAGACCTTAAAGATCACCTAATTCCAAAATCCTTGCCGTGGGCAGTGACACCTCCCACTAGACCAGGTTGGTCAAGGCCTTCACCTCATCCTATTGCCACAAGCCCTTGTAAAAAGTCCCTCCTCAGCTTTCCTGTAGCCCCCTTCACATACCGAAAGGCTGCCATAAGGTCTCCCTGGAGCCTTCTCTTCTCCAGGCTGAACAGCCCCAACTTTCTCCTGTCCCCATAAGGGACGTGCTCCAGTATTTGATCATCTTTGTGCTCCAGGTGGGGTCTCACAAGAGCAGAGTAGAGGGGCAGAGACACCTCCCTTAACCTTCTGGTCACACTTCTTTAAATGCAGCCCAAGATATAGTTGCCTTCTCTGCTGGCTCATGTTGAGTCTGTCATCAAACAACACCCCCAAGTCCTTCTCCTTGAGATCACCCTCGAGCTACTCCTTACCCAGCCTATATTTGTGCTTGGGATTGCCCCATGATCCTGTGATTGCTGTTGCAATAAAGCCACTTGGAAGTAAACTATTCAGAATGGTTGTTATTGCAGCTGCCTTTCTGCTGGGTCAGGCAGAACCATCCTGTTTTTCATTGGTGTTCTCATTTTCTTTCTAACCCTACATGATCAGGGCTTTTGCCATCTTTGTGGTGCTTCTTTCTGATGGCAAAGATGGATCTGGGCCAGCTGGAGGCAAGAATTCCCTAAGGTCTGTTTGTCTATGTGAGCCTTCCACCTGCCTGCTAGCTCAGGTTCTACACCCAAACAGAGGCACAGCCTGAATTTGGTGGGGTTAGGTTTGAACAGATCCAACCCGCTCCTGTAACCCAACACTATTCCTTTTGGCTTTTTAGGCTGGGTTAGTTTTCTCTAAGGTTGAATGAGACGGATGCATGATTGGACAAGCATGGCCAAGAAAAGCACCAGGACCTTCTCTTTTTGATGGCAACAAGTCATGGGGGTCTTTAATCCTAATCTGCATGAGAATTTGGGATCATTCTGGGAGTTTTCTATCTAGTTATTAAATAACATTAGGATAATGGCCCTTCCTTAAGGGTCTCTGGGCAGTGTGCTGAGCAGAGCTTGGTGCAGAGGAGGAGGAGGTAGTTACTCATATTGAGTTTGAAGCCAGGTGTTTTGTTTTTGTTTGGTTTTTTGAGGACTTTTGTAAGTCTCTGTTGACACAAATCGCTTGAAGACTTGGAAAGCAATTAAGGCTCAGATTGGCATGTCAAATGTGAAGTGCTTCTTCTCATTTATTCATCTTTAATAACATAAAAGCCCCACACTGTAGCATGGGTTTTGCTCATCTGCAGCATCAGCATTCAAAGCCCTGTGAAGCTTTCTGGAGGTGAACTTGCTGTTCTCCTGGCACTGTCAGAGCAAGAGGGAACTGGGTAAGCTGCAATTTTGCACCACTTCTTTGTTTTCTAGGAGACGGAAGCTGCAAAGGCATGAGCTTTGTAAAGAGAAACTGAAAGGGAGCTGCTGTAGGAAAATATGAGCAAGTCCAGACTTGTTTGTAGATGTGAGCATCTGGGATGGTGCTGTGAGTATCAGTGTGCTTTATCTACTTGCTTCCTTTTACCATCAGACTTGAGTTATTAAAATTCTGAACTTTCCTCTGCACTGAATATTTCACTAGCACTAGAACAAGGTGATATTTGGGGTGGGGGATGAGTAATCTCAAAAAAAGGCTCTATGAGGATGAGTGGAGCTGTTTTGAGAAGTGCTGGGAGGATACTGTGTTCAGTTTGAGGGTCCTCACTATGAGAAAGATATTGAGGTGATGGAGAGTGTCTAAAGAAGGGCAGCAAAGCTGATGAAGAGTCTGGAGAATATGTTTGGTGAGGAGCAACTGAGGGAACTGGGGTTGTTTAGCCCGCAGAAAAGGAGGCTGAGAGAAGATCTTATCTCTCTTTACAACTACCTGAAAGAAGGTTGGAACCAGGCAAGGGTCACTCTTCTCCTTGGTAGCAACGGATAGGATGAGATGTAGCAGCCTCAAGTTGCACCAGGGGAGGTCTAGGTTGGATTTAAGAAGAAACTTCATCACTGAAAGGTTTCTCAAACACTGGAATAGGATCCTGAGGGAGGCTGTTGAATCCCCATCCCTGGAGGCGTTTAAGACACAGATATGTGGCACTGAGGTTTAGCACCAGACTTGATAGAGTTAGGGAATAGAATAGAATAGACCAGACCAGGTTGGAAGAGACCTTCAAGATCATCATGTCCAACCCATCAACCAATCCAACCCACCTAAACAACTAAACCATGGCACCAAGCACCCCATCAAGTCTCCTCCTGAACACCTCCAATGATGGTGACTCCACCACCTCCCCAGGCAGCCCCTTCCAATGGGCAATCACTCTCTCTGTATAGAACTTCTTCCTAACATCCAGCCTAAACCTCCCCTGGTGCAGCCTGAGACTGTGTCCTCTTGTTCTGGTGCTGGCTGCCTGGGAGAAGAGACCAACATCCACCTGTCTACAACCTCCCTTCAGGTAGTTGTAATGGTTGGCTTAATCATCTTAAAGGTGTTTTCCAACTGAAAGGATTCTGTAAATCCATAATATTGCAGAAGCCTGGCAAGCCACAGAGGTGAGTCCCACTGCTGGCTTTGGTGGTGATGCCCTTTTTTATCACAGTGGATAGTTGGAGGTGACTCAATCACTGGCATGCAGAGCTGAAACAGAAGTTGCACCCTGGGGAGAGGCAGTGTGGGGCTCCACAAAGGCATCTGTGGAACTTGGATCCTCATTCCTGTGTCTGAGAAAGGAGATAACGTTGTGGTGGTTCCTGTTCCCCAGCCTGGGAGATTGCATATGGAGGAAGGAAGGATGATGTCTGGATTCAGCACCTTGGCATTGTGCCACACATGGCCTTGCTGGCAGATCTGCATCCCAAACAGTTCACATGATGTTTGTTGCAGACCCTCCCAACAAGTCAGGGCACAGATATCATGAGACTAGTAGAATCACGTGGATGTGTGTTATTCTGCCCTGTAAAGGGGAGTGGATCTCTTGTGCTATCACGTTTCTTGCCCTCTGGATTGATTTCCTTCCCATTAATTTGGCATAGAGTCATAGAAAGTTAGGGGTTGGAAGGGACATCTGAAGATCATTGAGACCACACACACACCCACCCCTGGTAAAGCAGGATCACCTAGGGTAGGTCACACAGGAACACATCCAGGTGGGTTTTGAAATTTTGCAGAGAAGGAGACTTCACAATGTCTCTGGGTGGCCTGTTCCAGGGCTCTACCACCCTCAGCAAAGAAGTTTCTCCTCATGTTAACACGGACTTCCTGTGTTCCAGCTTATACCCATTGTTTCTTACCACGAAGAAGACAAGAGAAAACCAGCTTTCTGATTATTCCTTTACAATAAGCACTTTGAAATTACTGCTTAAAAAGTTACTGAAATATACCACCCATTTGGTGAATAAATTGCTCCTTATGTCCATCCTAAACTCCTCATCCTCCTTTTCTCCAGGCTAAACAACCCCAGTTCCCTCAAGCCACCCCTCAGAAGCTCTGGAATGCCACTGTCAGAGAAAGGATGGCATTTAAAATGGAGAAAGAAAATGTTTAGAGAGTGTGGCTGGCCACTGTGAAAGGCATGTCAGAGAGTACATCCTTGTGAAATGACATGACCTGATAACTGAGCTACCTCCCTAGGTCCCTTGCCATATAATCACAGGACCATAGAATGTTAGGGGTTGGAAGGGACCTCTGGATATCCTCAAGTCCAACCCCCCTGCCAAAGCAGGATCACCAAGGGCAGGCCACACAAAATCTCCAGAGAAGGAGACTCCACAACCTCTCTGGGCAGCCTGTTTCAGTGCTCTGGCACCCTCGCAGTAGAGAAGTTTTTCTTCAAGCTGAGGCGAAATGTCCTGAGTTCCAGTTGGTGTCCACCGCCCTTCATCCTGTCCCTGGGCACCAGTGAAAAGAGAGTCCATGTTCTTGACACCCACCCTTAAGGTATTTGTACACATGGATCAGATCCCACCTCAGCCTTCTCTTCTCTAGATTTGACAGCCTCGAGTCTCTCAGCCTTTCCTCATAAAGAGATTTTCTCTTGCCTTCATCATCCTCACAGCTCTCCATTGGACTCTCTAGCAGTTCACTGTTTCTTTTGAAAGGGGGAGCCCAGAATGGACCCAGTACTCCAGATGTGTCTCAGCAGGGCAGAGTAGAGGGGGAGGAGAACCTCCCTTGACCTGCTGGTCACACTCTTCATAATGCACTGTAGGATACCTTGACTCTCTTGGCCACAAGGACTCAGTGTTTTCTCATGGTCATCTTACTGTCCACCAGGAATTCAAGGTCGTTCTCCATGGAACTGCTTTTCAACATGGAGTTATCTGTCCCTTCCACCCCTTGGGTTTTAAAATGGAGGTGGTCCCCAGCAGGGTTGCATTTTATGTTAAGAATCTTTAAGGCAAACAGGCAAACTTATGCATCCTTAAAACCAAACTGAACCAACCCTCCCCGCCCCCCGATACATGCCTGGTTTTGAGAAAAGACCATTTTTGGTTTTGAAAGCAGCCAGCCCTGGGTTGCAAGGATTTGCAGCACAAGGTGGTGCAATGCTGCAGGTAAGAGATGTGATCACTGCAGCTTCTGCCTCCTCTGGAGCTTGTTCAGTGCTCTGGCAATAAACTCAGCTGCTTTCTTCTCTCTGTCCCAAGAGGCAAAGCTGCAAACCCACAATCACCACACCTCAGTGTCCAACCCTGTGAGTCATGAGAGGATGACTCAGCTGATGTGGGGCACAGAAAAATGCAGACTTTTCATGGCTCTGCGTGCAAAGGGCTCAGTACCCAGCCCATGAATGCTGAAGTGCTGCTCACTCATTGTTCTCCCTGCTGCTTGCATTATTTAAGTGAAGAAATCAGCTCAAGTTTTGGTTTGTATTTTAGCTTTTGGTCAAACATCTGTTTTGACACTGTCTCTGTTGCATAACTAAAGCACAAAGCTTATGGCATTGAGAAAGGAAAAAAACAACAGCAGGCAACCTTCACAGACGAACTTGACAATTCATAGATTCATAGAATGGTTTGGGTTTGAAGGAACCTTGAAGATCATTTAGTTCCAGCCTCACCTGGCATCAGCAGAGGCACCAACCTCTAGACCAGACTGCTCAAGGCCTCTTAGAAGTCTTTCTCAGCCTGAATGATTCTGTGATCCTATGAAGCCTCTTCAGCAAATGTTTGGAGCTTTCAAGTGAACTCCTTGAAGTAACAACACAGGGTTTTCATGAAAACCATAGAATCACAGAATGGCTGGAATTGGAAGATACCTTAATGATCATCTAGTTCCAAAACCCCTGCCATGGTTTTGGAATGCATTCCACTAGACTATATTGCCCAAAGCCTCATCCAGGCTCGGGAGGAAGGGAAAAGTGACATGCTGTCAAGTTATTACAGCCTTAACCAGGAAGGCAGAAGTCACTGGCACCTGCTTAAAGGCACTTAGAGCCTGTCACTTTAATCCACTTCATGAACATCTGCTTTCCACTTGCACCTCTTGATTAATATATTCTCAGAAAGGCTGCAATTCACACAGATGCGGAGTGAGAGCTTGAAAGATTGTTCTGAAGAGCAGTGATCTCCTGTTGGTGTTACAGGTTCGGAAGCTCCAGATACTCATGCAACCTATAAAGGATCTTTCATCATCCCTGGTGTAAATCCTCTCCAGGTGCCTTTGCCCTAAACCATCCCAAAGATATCACAGTATCCATTTACTGGGGTGAGGTTTGGGTGCTATGGAAGGCAGGTGAAGCAGCACCCCTTGTTTAAGCATTTCCCCTAGTGGAGCATCTCACTCCTTTGGACATTCCTGACATCTCACATCAGTTTTGCACACTGAAGTTTGGTCTGAAGCCCTTCTGTGAAGCTGAAGTATGCTAAAATCCCCACTAGAGAGGAAGCCACCCTCTCCTAAAGCCCAGCAGAGGAGAGCCAGAGGAAGATGCACCAAAATTCATTAAAATCAAACTCAGCAGATTTTCTTTTCCCCATCATCCTCTTGAATCAGACCAGAATTTCAGCAGGAGAGCACACATTTCCCCACCCCCCACCCCCCTTTCTTTCTTTTTTTCTTTTTTCCTATTGCTTTAAGCCAGGAAGCCCATGGGCAAAACAGGAGATAACTCACTCTCAATCCACAGTTAAATTGCACTTGTTGAAATTATAGCTGCTACTAACAGCTTTCCAGTGCCAGCCCCCTGCCAATCTCACTGCCCTGGGGGGAAACGAAGGCTTTTTTGTATTTTTCTTTTTTCTTTCTTTATTATTTTTTTCTTTTTTCTTGGCAGTCCTCCAGAGAAAAGCAGGAAACGTTAAAAATTTTAAAGCATGTTTATGTTTTACCGAGCCTCTGTGGGAATGAAAGCGTCTGATGCATGGAGATGGACCCTCCTGAGACATAAAACCTGAGAAGCTCCAGTGTCGTTTTGCCTGTTGGTGGTGTCACCGCTTCGTATAGGGAAACAAGGTGATGTTTTTGTGCCGCCCGCCACTTCCCCGCCCCATCCCCGCCCCAGCAGGCGGGGTCCTTGCTGTCGAGTCCGGACACCCCAGTAGCTGCGGGATCCCAGCTCCAGAGTCGATCCCGGGAGCCGCTGCACCTCTGGTGAGTGGATGCACCCAGCTACGGGGGTCCTGAGTGGGAGCAGGGGTTGAGGCGTGTATTGCCGTGCAAAGGAAGGGTGAAGGGTGTGTTTGTGTTGTTGTGCGGGGGAGTGGGAGCTGGGACACCTCCCAGGGCAGCTGCCGTTAGCACCTGCAGCTGGAGCGTGTAGAAGGCACTTGGTGGCTTTAGGGAATGCTTGGGATAAGTGCGGGATGGGGAATGGCTGGAGAGAGCCAGAAGCACACCCCGTGGTTGCAGAAATGGAGCCGAGGGGAAGAGAATGGCTGGTTTTGACCAAATAAAATAGGAAACGCTTGGGGTGCTTTGCAGGAATCTGCTTTGGGACATTCCCTGCAGGCCATCCCCTGTCAGGGCGGTGAGAGCTCAGGGAGCTGGTGATGTGGAGATCAAGTGGGTTCCAGTTGAACAGCCCAAATGGTGTCAGAAATACACTTTTGAGGCAGTGGTCAGAGCTGTCTGGAGAGCAGCAGAAGGCAAATCACCTAATGGGGCATTTCCAGAGTTCTTTACTAGGAGGGTGGTGGAACACTGGGACAGCTTGCCCAGCAAGCTGCTGGAGTCCCTATCCCTGGAGACAAACATCAGGCTTGATGGGGGGCTGAGCATCCTGATCTAGTTGGGAATGTACCTTCTGACTGCAGAGGAGGTGGACTAGAGGACCCTCAAAGGTCCTTTCCAATCCAAACCATTCTGTGGTTCTGTGGGTCCAGGACCTATAACACTGAAGTGCCAGAAAGAGGACAGAGCGACCACCAGGCTCCAAGCTTGGTGGCACCATTTGGTGGCACACCAGTAGTGGGTTTTCACTAGATCTGGTTTAGGGGTGTCTGCGGGAGCTCTGTGTGCACCCTTGGCTTCACCCTGCAAACAAATGTCAACCCCCAGGAGTCAAATATAAAAGCTTTGTGAGATATGGGCTGTTCAAACAGTTCAGGACTCTGGATGCTGGTTTAAAAGCTGATTTTCAAACGACCCAGGCTCAGGGGGGGTGAGTGTTTTACAGGGAAAGGGTTATTTATTTGTTGGTTGTGAAAACTCAGGGGGCGTTTTGTTATTCCTAAGGCAGTGCAGCCAGCTTTGCTGGGACCTTTGTCCATCCAGATGTTTCTCTGAAAGGGAATTTTCCTTCTCTGTTTTCAATTTGGAATTTTCCTTTTCCTTCCTTGTTTCTGCCTGCCTCTCTTTTTATTTTTTTAAATTTCTCTCATTTGTGAATGCTTCCTTTGATGGGAGGAATCCAGCCCAGGCCACGGCTATTCCTGCACGCACACAGGTCTGTGTTTGGCCCTTGTCACAGCAGAGCAGATTTCTGTGGACTCATAAAACTTGTAAAGCAGCTTTTATCCACTGGCCTGGAGCAGCTGGTGGCACGAATGTCCCTCCCATAGTTGCCTCCACCTGGCACAGACGTGTGTGGTGGGGAGAAAGAGCACCTCCACCCATGGGTGCCTGCTCTTCTCTTGACTTCTCAGACCTGTGTCCCACACATTGTGGGGTGGCTGCAGGTTCCTGAACATGTTGTGCTGGGTTTGTAGCCCCTCAGGCTGCTCATCTTTGCTGGTGTGGCTCCCCAGGGATTTTGTTTGACTTTTTATTAATGAAATATTTTCCAGGATGATGCCTCAGGGAGGGGGAAGTAGTGCTGGCTGTGGCCAGTGTGCAGGACACAACTTCTCCTGTGACATGGTTGGGCACTGATGCTGTGCTAAGCATCCCACCAAACAGCTCTGCTCCTTCTTCTATGATTCTGTGGTTCCACAATTCTCACTGTTCTGTGGGGGGCAGTGTTGTTACCAAGTCCTTTCCCTGTCTCTAGGAGTGGGGGTCACCATCCTCGTAGTGGGGGAAGTCATCATCTTCATAGAATGGCCTAAGTTGGAAGGGACCTTAGAGATCATCTACTCCAACCTCTGTGCCATGGACAGGGATGCCTCTTCATTAGACTTGGTTGCTCAGGACCTCATCCAGCCTGGCCTCAAACACCTCCAGAGAGGGGACATCCACAACCTCTCTGGGCAACCCATTCCAGAGTTTCACCACCTTTGTACTGAAGGACTTCTTCCTAAGATCCAGTCTAAACCTACTTTCCCTCAGCTTAAAACCATCCCTCTTGTCCTGTCGCTGGACACCCTTATGAAAAGTCCCTCTCCAACCTTTCTGCATGTTCCTTTCAGGTATTGGAAGGCAGCTATAAGGTCCCCCTGAAGTCTTCTTTTCTCCAGATTGAACAACCCCAGCTCTGTCAGCTTAATCTCACAGCAGAGGTGCTCCAGCCCTTGGATCATCTTTGTTGCCCTCTTCTGGACTCGCTCCAACAGTTCCATGTGCTATTTATGATGGGGACACCAGAGTCAGACACAGTATTTGAGGTGGGGTCTCACAAGGGCAAAGGGGAAGAATCACCTCTCTTGACATGCTGGCCACACTCCTCTTGATGCAGTTTAATCAGCTGTGGCCCCCCAGCCTGCTGTGTGTAGTCCCAAAAAAAGGGTCCTTTCCCTCTTGCACAAAGCCAATCAACACACAAGTTGAGATATTTGCCTTATTTGGGGTCTGCAGAAAGGGCTGGTAGGGGCTAAGTCACAAACCCAGCACATCAGGAGCTCAAACAGCAGGAGTTTTTATGCAGGAAAAATAAAAATTAAACTATATGTGATGGTTTCTATGATTTTACATCACAGAAATCATTGTATGTGTGCTCCATCAATTACCTGATTCATTATACTAAGGTGGTCCTGAAGCTGCATTTAAATTCTGGTGTGGATATTAAAAGTCACCACAGGTTTTTTTAGAAGACATCTTGTATTTTGATCCTGCTCTAAATCTCTCTCTGGTTTGTGTAAAGAAGCCATAATGGGCATACTCTGCCCTAGTGAGGCCATGTCTGGAGTACTGGGTCCAGTTCTGGGCTTCCTGGTTCTACAGAGACACTGGAGAGAGTCCAGTGGAGGCTACAAAGACACTGAGGGGCCTGGAGAATCTCTGTGAGGAGGAGAGACTGAGAGACCTGGGGCTCTTGAGCCTGGAGAAGAACAGACTGAGAGGGGTCCTTGTAAATGCTAAAGGATGGTGGGGGCAAGAGGATGGGGCCAGACTCTTTTCAGTGGTGCCCAGTGACAGGGCAAGGGGCAATGGGCACAAAGTGGAACCGTGGAGGTTCCATCTGAACATGAGGAAAAGCTTTTTTGCTGTGTGGGTGCTGGAGCCCTGGCGCAGGCTGACCAGAGAGGTTGTGGAGTCTCCTTCTCTGGAGAGATTCCAAACATACCTGGATACTGTGATCCTGAGCAACCTGCTCTGGGTGACCCTGCTTTAGGAGAGGAGTGGACTTGGATGATTTCCAGAGGTCACTTCCAGTCTCTAATGTGCTGGGATTCTGTGATTAGCTATGGAGGTTTACAGCATTTCACTGTCTTCAGCCACTGGTCTTGGTTACTGTGCCTTGTTTCTGATTACTGTAACCTTCAAGATTATTCCATCCTTTAGTCCTTCCATTGTTGTTATCCTGGTTTCAGACCACTTCACTGTATGCTTAATTACAGAATCACAGAGTGGTGGGTATTGGATGGGACTTCTGGAGATCATCTAGTCCAACCCCCCTGCTAAAGCAGGGTCACCCAGAGCAGGCAGTGCAAGGCAGCATCCAGGCAGGCTTTGAATTCAGCCTGAAAGTTTTAAACTCTATCCTTCAAATACCACATGCTGCTGTCACCCTCCCAGAAAGGGCTTTTCTGGCAAGGCCCTGCCTATCCCCAGCACTACCCAGCTAGCTGGGGTGACAATGGAGGGCTGGCTCTCAAATGGGTTTGCTGGAGGCAGAACAGCTCACCACACTGCCCTACCCTTTATAAAACATGTTTTGAGGCTCGAATAAATCTTCCTGACTTGTGAGCACAGCACACCTGGCATGGTTGTGTTTGGGGTAGATCAGTTGCAGAGCTTCCCCTTGAACTGTGGAGGATGAAGGTGCTTATCATAGTCTGTGATGCTGCATGGCACTTCCCAGTGAGCAAAGAGCAAAAGCCTCATGAAAACTTGTTGAGAGGCTGAGGGGAGTGAGAAGTCTCAGGGCAGAGCAGCACAAGGTCACCACAGTCCAGTGTTCCCTTTCCAGTTGACGCCAGCAGCATTGTAAGGTCATGGACGGTGTTGCATCAACACCAACCCCACCCCAGGAGGCTTCTCATGTTGGTGACCCTTGATTTCTTCCACAGGTATCAGACAAGGGTTTGTTCAGCTGTACCAGAGCTGTCGTCTCTGCCTGGCAGGTTGGTGATGTGAATTTAACAATCTCCTTCCCATTGGTGCTGGCAGCTGCACCTCTTCTCAAAAATCTTCATGTTTGGATGGTGTATGTTAAAAATGACCTTGGTGTCCTTTGTCTTATTGTTTCAGGAGAAATGTCAGACGGTTTCTCTGTAAGTATGGATTTCATCAAAATAACTTGGGGGCTGTGACTGTTGCCTTGTCCTAAAGCAGGGACCTTTGGCAGGGATGGAACATGTCTTTGCTAACCTGTGTAAGTCCCTGACTCCACTCCAGTTACATCAGCACTTACTGTTTTTTTGGAAACCTCATCCCAGGCACTCAGCCACCCCTGCTGCTGGGAAGTGATTGAGCTCCTGCCCTCGGTGCATGCTCTTGGCTACAAAAGCTGGGAGTTCATAGAATCACAGAACTCTTTTGGTTGGAAAAGACCTTCAGGATCACCAAGTCCAACCATTAATTTAACACTAACAAGTTTAGTGCTAAAGCATGTCCCTCAGCACCATATCTACACAGCTTTCAAATACCTTCATGGATGTTGATTCAACCACTTCCCTGTTCCAGGGCTAAACAACCATTTTGGTGAAGAATCTTTTCCTAATATCCAATCTAAACCTCCCCAGGTGCAGCTTGAGGCTGTTTCCTATCATCCTCTCATCTTCCCCCCAACCTGGCTCCAACCTCCTTTCAGGTAGTTGTAGTGAGTGAGAAGGTATCACCTCAGTCTCCTTTCACCCAGACTAAACAACCCTAGGTCCTCAGCCACTCCTCACAAGGTTTGTTCTCTAGACCCTTCAGCAGCCTTGTTGCCCTTCTCTGGACATGCTCCAGCAACTCAATGTCCTTGGAGTGAGAGTCCCAAAAACTGAATCCAGTGCTCAAGTGCTGAGTACCAGTGCTGAGTACAGGGAGACAATCACTGCCCTACTCCTGCTGGCCACACTATTGCTGATCCAAGCCAGGATTTTGTTGGCCTTCTTGGCCACCTGGGCACACACTGGCTCACCTTCAGCCAGCTATTGAACAGCACCCCCAGTCCTTGTTGGAGGATTCAGCCTAAGCCCAGGACTAAGGTCACCCACCTAACCTTCCTCTTTTCCCCTCTGTTCCCAGTTATCTGATGCCTTGACCACCAACAACAACCCAAACCCCTCTGCACCCCCACCCCAAGGCTGGCCCTCCTGGGGGAACCAGCCACCAGCTCCTGGAGGGTTCCCAGCCTATGCTGGCCCTCCGGGAGCATATCCAGGAGCACCAGGAGGATATCCAGGAGCACCAGGAGCATATCCAGGAGTACCAGGAGCATACCCTGGAGCACCAGGGCCATATCCAGGAGGACCAGCAGGACCGGGACCGTATCCAGGAGCACCTGGAACATTCCCTGGAGCACAATCAGGACCAGGGCCATATCCTGCTCCAGGACAACCACCCACTGGCCCTAGATTTGGGCCACCTCCTCCACCGGGTGGACAAGCTCCTCCCCTGGTAAGAGCTCCATCATATTTGTAAGGGTTTCTGTGCCTTCACTGCCTGAATTTGCTTGGCCATGGGAGGGACCTGGGGTTGGCTGTCTCCACAGAAGGTGGCATGAGTTGTCACTGTGTTGCAGGGCTGCCTTGGTGTGTTGTCATACTGAGAGCCAGTTCATGCCTGAGCATTTGTTTTTGGACATGGTTTTCTGCTAACACCAAATCCCTGTTGTCTCCCAGAAAGTCCCCTTTGAGATGCCCCTGCAGGCAGGACTCGTCCCTCGGATGCTCATAACCATCACGGGGACTGTCAACCCCAACCCTAACAGGTACTGCATGTGTCCAGCTCTGAGGGTGGGAGGTTTCCATAGGGTGTTGCTGGATGGAGCAGAGGGGCTGGAATTTGCTTTCTATTCCTGAATACCACCTGCCTGGTGTCAAATCAAATATTACATGAAATAAATATGTAAATGCCCTCTGACTGGAGGGAGGTGGTTTAGTGGGCATGGCAGCGCTGGGTTGGGCCTGATGATCTTAGAGGTCTTTTCCAACCTTAATGAGTCTATGATTGTCCATCTGGGTCTGTGGTTTTTTTGCTGCCCACTCACTGCTACTATTGGCAAGCCCTGTACCAAAGCCCAAGGTTGTGGTGGAAAGAGCAGGGAATCCATTCCTCTCTTGGCAGGTTTTCACTGGATTTCAAGAGGGGCAATGATGTTGCCTTCCACTTTAACCCCCGCTTCAAGGAGGACAACAGGAAAGTCATTGTCTGCAATTCGATGTTCCAGAATACCTGGGGAAAGGAGGATAGGACAGCTCCTAGGTTTCCATTTGAAGCTGGAAAACCCTTCAAGGTAACAAATAAGCCCCCAAAACGCAGTCTCAAAGAGCCAACAGCACCTACACTGTGTGCTGGGAGGGTTGGGTCAGAGCTGTGCAACAAAACTCACTGTAAGATGGACAATAAGCTATCAATGGGACAGCAATGGTATCCTGGAGTGCATTAACAAGTGTGGCCAGAAGGTCAAGGAAGGTTCTCCTCCAATTCTACTCTGCCCTGGTGAGGCTTCATGTGGAGTATTGTGTCCAGTTCTGGGCTCCCCAGATCAAGAGGCATAGGGATATACTAGAGAGTGTCCAACAGAGGCTACAAGGATGATTAAGGGACTGGAACATCTGTCTGATGAGGACAGGCTGAGGGACCTGCATCTGTATAGTATGGAGAGGAGAAGACTGAGAGGAGATCTTACTAGTGTTTATAAATATCTGAAGGGTGGCTGTCAAGAAGAAGGTGCCAGTTTCTTTTCAGTGGTGTCCTGTGATAGGACAAGGGGCAATGGATGAAAACTGCAACACAGGAAGTTCCACCTCAACATGAGGAAAAACTTCTCTACTGCAAGGGTGATGGAGCACTGGAACAGGCTGCCCAGAGAGGTTGTGGAGTCTCCTTCTATAGAGACTTTCAAGACCAAACTGTATGCATTCCTGTGTGGCCTGCCCTAGGTGATCCTGCTTTGACGGGGGGGTTGGACTCAGTCATATCCAAAGGTGCCTTCCAACCCCTACCATTCTGTGATTCTATGATGCTTACAAGAATGCTTGCACAGAGATACTTTGGGGGCAGTTGTGCATTTCCCTGGCTGTCCAGCACAGCAAGTCCTACACCACCTTCTCTGCACTTCTTGTGGGTGAAGGTGTAACTTCTACAGGGTGTAACTTTTCCCCACTTCTGTTATTGCCATTCATTCTTAAATCCTCCTTACTTACACTGTCATTCTGAAGCAGCTGTTAGGCAAGTTTCTATGCAATATTTTCTCCATTAACAGCCAAGCTCTCTTCACAAGCTGCTTTTCCTGCAAAATAGGTTTGGTGAGAATGCAGCTCTCACTGGGAACTGTAGAGTCCTGCTTCCTGAAAACACTGTCATAGTCACGAGGAGACACAAAAACTGTGGGCCAAACGTGAAAGAAGAAGTGCAGCAGAGCTTTTGGGGAGGTGAAGGTCACCAGTGTTCTTGCAGCTTAGAGCTGCTGCACCAGCTTGTCCACATGCCACTGGGCTGGATTCAGCTGGAAGCAGCCGTTAGCCAGTGCCAGTCCGCTCGAGTCCGAGGTTTAAAGTTTCTTTCTAAAACAAATCTGATTGTTATCTTTGGGCCTGTGTGGGGGTTTTATTTCAGCTCCAGATCCTTTGCGAGGTGGATCACTTCAAGGTAGCGGTTAACGATGCTCACTTGATGCAGTACAACTTCCGTGAGAAGAGGCTGAATGAGATCACCAAGCTCTGCATTGCTGGGGACATCACCCTCACCAGCGTCATGCCGACCATGATATAACTGCCGTGGTGCAGTTTTAATGTCAACTTTGTGCTCTTACTATGGCTGTAACAGAAGTGCCTTTTTATGTGAATACTTTGAGGTAATAAACCACAATTTCACAAGTAACCTTTGGCTCAGACGACATGACTGAGCAGGCAAGAGAACTGGGGTTGTTCAGCCTGGAGAAGTGAGGCCACACCTTTAGTACTGTGTTTGGTTTTGGGACCAACAAGAAGAATATTGAGTTGCTGGAGTGGGTCCAAAGAAGGGCAATGAAGCTGGTGAAGGATCTGGAGAACAAGTCTTCTGAGGAGCAGCTGAGGAAACTGGGGCTGTTTAGTCTGGAGAAAAAGAGGCTGAGGGAACACCTTCTGGCCCCCTACAACTCCCTGAAATGAGGTTGGAATGAGCTGGGAGTCATGGTATCACACAGTATGTTAGAGGTTGGAAGGGACCTCAAGAGATCATCAGTTTTATCTCCTAAATAACAAGCAATAGGACAAGAGGAAATGGCCTCAAATTGCACCAGAGAAGGTTTAGGCTGCATGTTAGAAGAAAATTCTTCACTGAAGGCTTGTCAAGCCTTGGAACAGGCTGCCCAAAGAAGTGGCTGAATCGTTCATGGTGGTATTTAAAAGCCGTGTAGATATGGTGCTAAGGGACATGGTTTAGCACCAGATTTGGTAGCCTTAAGTTAGTGATCAGACTTGATGATCTTAAAGATAATTTCCAACCAAAAGGACTCTGATTCTATGATCTTCCAAGAAATTCAAATGTGGATATATCCGAATATGTATCTGCAGAGACAGAGAATCTTTCTGACAAAGGATGACAATTGGGAGCTGTTTGATTTGTAGGGAGAGAAGTCCTTGGGAAAGCAGCCTGTGATGTACCACTTCTGCTTCTGTGTCCCAGGGCAGCAGTCAGTAACTGGTATTTTCAGTTTATTCCTTTTTCACTAAAGGAATCCAAACAGCACAGCAAAGGATCCCCTCCCCCAGGCAGGAGGTGCCCAATCAGGCTGTGAACCTGTCTTTTGTAATTCCCTGAAGCTGACCACTTGGAAACACAGGAAAACAGGGAAGACTCCTAAACCTGTGATCCTGACTAGAACAAGGTCTTTCAAGAGGGTGTTCAGAGATGGAGAAAGGAAAATCTCTCCTGAAACATGTTTAGAGAATTCACCCCTCTCCTTCACTTCCAGAATTGATTGATGGCCTAAACTAAAGCTGTGTCCTGAACACTCTTCCTTCCCAAAGGAGACCTACATTAGACAAGCATTACACAATACATGGAATGGGTCACAAGCCTTGTGCTTCTCTACCCCCATCGCTTCTGCATGAGTCAAGACCAGTTTTAAGGGTGGGGCAGTGTATGGCACATTCACCTCATGAGTCAGGCTAGTTATAAAAAGTGTTCCCTTGGCTGTGAGTCATTGCCCTGATCCTGTCTGCAAAACAAGAGCAATGCCATAGCTGCTGCTGAAGTTCTGAAGTATCTCTGATGTGTCTCATGCTCTTTTATAACTTTATGATTATTTGGAAATGCCAAATCACAACAATTTCAAGAGCTGAAATCCCCAGCAGAGGTAGTGGCCTGAGCCACACCTCTGCTAATAGCAGCTGGCATCTACATCTGATGCCAGAAATCCCTTGTCCCCACTATTCAGTGCATGGCCTTGATGACTAAGCAGAGGAGGGAGGTCACTAAGAACTATTTTTGAAACTATCCCTAGAACTGAAGTTTAGCAATTAAAAAAGTTGACTCCAGTATCACACAACCCTGTCACATCAGCTTCCTCTTTTTATTTATTTGCACATAATCAGTACACATCTTCCAGGTTAAAACTTTGCTTTTAAAGGGTTGTGTTGTGGGTTTTTTGTTGTTGTTTTAGGGTGTTGGGGTGTTTTTTTTTTCTGTTGTTGCTGCCCAGATGTGGTGGCAAATGCTTTCTGCTGGGGGAGGTGAATTACCTTTGGCTTGGTTTAAAATAACAGCCTATGGAATAATATGCATGTTACACTAAGGTCACCATGAGAAGAAGCCCAGTCAAGCATTTGTTAAAATCATAGCAACTGAAGGTACTCCAATGCTGCTACTCAAGAGTATTTGTAACTTGTGTATTACAGTCCAGATAAGAGAATGCCTAAAGAACAAGATACAGGTTAAAATGTCAAGTGTTGTTACAGAAAGAGGTTAAAAGACTTTCACACGAAAAAGCAGAAAGATAACAGTTTGGCTTCAAGGTACTTCAAATCCCCAGTGAATAACTGTGTCCTTGGAGGAATTAAGAAACAATGCCTGTTTTAATACATTGCCAGGAAAATACACAATCTGACTCTCCCATCCTTGTTCTGATACAGGTTTGACTACCTCAAAGCAACTGGTGGTTAAACATCAGGAAAGAATTAGTCATGTCAACCTGTGACACAGATGCTGATGCACAGTATACTGGTGCACCAGTTCCCCCACAGCAGCAACTCAAGTGTGAAACAGTGACTGGGGAGAGGCAACAAGCCAAGTCTCACCCCCAGAAGGTGCCCCCACATCAGAAATAGGGCACAGGCACAGCTAATCTGGTAAAGTAAGCAATGTCAGAACAAAAGTCTTAAAAATGAATTGTTTTACAACTTGAAGTAGATCTGAAATATACAAAATTATATAAAAATATGAAGGGTTGCAATTATAATATGCAAACCATGGATACAAGAGGTATAGCCAGCAAAGACCCTGCTAATACACATCAGAATGTACAACACACAATGACTGTTATAAAACACACAATAGCCTGTTATAAAACAATTTAGTAAGCCCCACCACAAAATACTACAGGTATTCTTTCACTGAGAAAACAGTTAAAGGGTAACAGACTGCATTCCAGATACCCACTGTGGTTTTTTGGTTAATGTAATTTACACATTTTGAAGTTCAAGTCACTTTTCATTTTTGCCCAGAGGGGGGAAGAGGAGAAAATACAATAAGGTCAGCTGCTTCAGCTGCTGCAAACCTCTGGGCTTTGCTCTTGACTGGTGTGAAGGGAAGCTCAGCATCCAGCGTGGGCTGTGGGATAAAGCAGAGTTTGAGATGAGTGTTGGTGGGACAGTTACCTGTCCTGCAAAACAATACTGCAGCGATACACAAAACAAGCCAATAGCAAACTGCACTTTCTCTGATGACATCTGTACAACACCAGACCACCAGGAATTACTGGCTGGCTCATGGATGAGAGATGCAAGGTCTACTGCAGAGGAGACTTCAACACTGTGAGGTAAAACTAGAAGAAGAATGCTTTTGTCAAGAGAACAACATCAGAGAATTCTCTAGCCTCTCACTCAGCACAGTGGACATATCACAGCTTTAGAATAAGCAAAGCACACCATCGGGCTGAGCTGAAACCTGCAGCAGTTCAGTAAATGTACTAACTGGGATCTCTCTGCTGAACAGGCTGAGTAACCCAACTCTCTCAGAGAGAAAGCTCCTGGGAGACCTTCTGGTGGCCTGTCAGTTCTTAGAGGGGCCAGTCAGAAAGCTGGGGACAGCCAGGTTGCCCAGAGAGGTGGTAGATGCCCCATTCCTGGATACATTCCAGGTCAGGTTGTCTGGGGCTCTGAGCAACTTGATCTAGTTGAAGATGTCTCTGCTGACTGCAGGGGAGTTGGATTAGATGAGCTTTAGTGGTCTCTTCCAGCCCAAACCATCCATGATTCTATGCTAAAATGGGCTTGCTCATACACAATACTGTTCCAAAGCAACAGTCACAATTTAAAATCACAGAATCATAGCATGATTTGGGTTGGAAGCAATCTTAAAAAATCATGTAGTTTCAGCCCCTTGCCATCAGCAGGGACACCTCTTACTAACCAGGTTGCTCAAGGCCAAATCCAACATGGCTCTGAACACTTCTAGGGTTGGAGCCTCCAAAGCCAGATCCAAATCATGTGCCACTGTAAGCAACACAACTTTCCCAAGAGAAGTGTTGCAAGCTTATTTCCAAATATAAAATCAGAAGGGAAGACAGGGTCCATTTCAAGTACTAATCCATATTTAACAGAGGACTTTTCACAAGAGCCCAAAGAAACTGTAAACCCAAATTCTTTTAACAACTTGAAAGCTTTTCCCACCTGCTTTTCCCTGTTGAATCTTAATTTGAGCTCTGAAAGTTAAAGCTATAAAAGCAGCAAGGGGTGAGACAGACCTGAAAAACTGTAAGAGGAAAGTGGAACAGAAGAGAACCGAAGAGAACCTCAAGATCGTGTCCAACCTATCATCCAACACCACCTAATCAACTAACCCATGCAACCAAGCACCCCATCAAGTCTCCTCCTGAACACCTCCAGTGATGGTGACTCCACCACCTCCTTGGGCAACCCATTCCAATGGGCAATCACTCTCTCTGTGTAAAACCTGATTCAGTATGCAGTATCACTGAGGTTGGAAGAGACCTCAAAGACTTCCTCCTAACCTCCAGCCTAAACCTCCCCTGGTGCAGCCTGAGACTGTGGAAGAAGCAAGCCAGGCCAGTTAATTATGTTAATAAATATTTACAAGGAAATTCACAAGAAACAGAATTTAAAGGATTAATCTGTTAAGAATCAGACATTTTTCCATTATAAGTATCTTGATTTGTAATTGCCTACACTCATCATGTGCAATAAGGAGTAAAACTGTGAGCCTGAGCACGGAGACAGGAATTATATTTGGAGTAAGTTATGTGAACTGGCTTGATAACATCTCTCAGAGTTTAGTTTCCTTCGTGCAGTAACTGATTCTGCAGGAAAGGTTAACAGCACTGTAACATGCACATTGTCTTAGTCAAATAAACTTGAAGGTCAGCTTACCGTATCAAAAGCGTTTCTGCCAACAGATGCCAAATCACTACTCGAAACATCTAAAAAAGAAGAATATTTCATTCTTTCACTCAAAAGACCCACATACCTTTTAGCCTGATGCTGCCGAAACTGAACCCCCCTAGTTTTCTGCATTTACTGAGAACTCCCAAACCACTCTATTTACTCCTGATTCAAGCCCTTTGTATCAGATTTTCTCCTTCACATGGAAGCTATAGAGGCCAGTCTGATGGACACTGTTTGCTCACATGCACACATGTGTAAGTCACACCAGCTAAAGTAGACCTTGCTAACAGTACCCAGAGGGCAGGGAATTCAATGAGCAATATTTTAGACTATCATAAAAATTTGCCTCAACAAAGGCATGTGTGGGGTCCTGCACCTGGGAAGGAATAACCCTCTGTACCAGGCCAGGTTAGGGGTTGGCCTGCTGGAAAGCTGCTCTGCAGAGAAAGGACCTGAGAGTCCTAGTGGACAAGTTTACTACAAGCCAGCAATGACCAAGAATGCCAAATGATTTCCTGGGGTGCATTAGGTGCATGGCCAGCAGGTGGAGGGAAGTTTTCCTTCCCCTCTACTCTGCCCCAGTAAGGCCACATCTGGAGTACTGTATCCACTTCTGGCTTCCCCAGTTCGACATACAGAGAACTACTGTAGAATCCAAAAAAGGCTACAAAGATGCTGAGGGGCCGTAGCATCTCTGTGAGGTGTAAAGGCCAACAAGACCTGGGGCTGTTTAGCCTGGAGAAGACCAACCTGAGAGGGGATCTTATCAATGCAAATCAGGGCTGGGGTCAAGAGGATGGGGCCAGACTCTTTGGAGTAGTGTCCAGTAGACAGGACAAGAAACAAACGACACAAAGTGGAACCCAGAAGGTTCCATCTGAACATGAGGAAAAACTTCTTTGCTGTGCAGGTGCTGGAGCTGACTGCCCAAAGAGACTGTGGAGTCTCCCATCTTTGGAGACATTTCAAACCCACCTGGACATGATCATGGGCAACCTGCTCTAGATGACCCCACTGCTTTACCGGGGAAATTGGACTAGATGAGGTCACTTCCAGCCCCCACTAGTCTGTGATTCTGTGATACAGCACCAGCACTACCACACAAACTCTTCTAAGCAGCTTTATAATATGCACCTGTTGGTTGTATTTTTGGTTCTCCAGACTGAGGAAAGTTATTCTCCATGCCAGTCTCCTTCTCCGGACTGAACATGACAATATCCTGCCCTTGATCTTCAGCAGACAGTTCCATCTCTTCCATGCCATTTATTACTTTAAATTCATTGATAGGACTTTCCAGCATCTGAAAGACCAAGAATTCTCATTGTTCTTAGCTCTCTGAGAGGCTCCGATGTTTGGAGTAGCTGCATTTGTTTCTCAGAGTGCCAAAAGGCAAACAACAATGAAATGAGGTGGACATGAGGCAGTACCCATGACACTAAGAAGCTCTCTTGGTTTATTTTTGTCTGCAATAAAAGTAAGTTTGTCAGCTTTTGATGCAGAAAGCACTAGAGAGAAAAGATAACCAGGACATTCGAGGGTGTGAGTTTGCAGAAAGCAGCATGTCCCTGTTTTGTCAGACCAAGATCATTCATCCCATCTACAGGCTTTACAGACAATTCAAGAGACAGGCTTTTAACTCCAGACACTGTACAAAGCACAGGCAGGACAAGGCTCACAGCTTAAGGCTGTGATAAATTTCACAAGAACTGTTTTCCAAACACCCTTGTTAGCTCAATAATCAACTTGAGAGTATAGAGGAAGTTCTTTACATGAAAAAAAGTTTTGAACTTCAATCACCAAAAACATTCGGAGGATGTTCTCTTCTAAGACTTGAAGAAAAACCTACCAGCAATACTGAAAGTTCAAAATTACCAGTTTTCCTCAGCAAGTGACATCACCAACAAGCAATTTCTCATTTGACAGGAGAAGGATGAAGTAAAAGGCATACTTAACTGCAAAGCACTGACTTTCACTGAGTAGTGCAGCATCAAGCAAACTATGAAGGCTACGTTCCTGTTTTAAGGCTACTCAAACAAGCATGTCACCAAGTCATTGCCTTGCTGGGGCATGGATTTCTGAATACTTGTATTAGTAATACTGCTCTTGATACACCTTTAAACAGGACAGCTCAATGCTCTGCTGTGGCAGCATGAGGACCCCAAGGGCTAAACACTACTGTTGCCTTTAGTTATTGTACCCCAAATCAAAAGAGTGTAATGAAATTCACACCACAAAACAGATAGTGGACTTCAAGGTACATTGCTTGCCCAAGCAATACGTGTTCTCATACAGAAGCAGACAGAAAAAGAGTTTCCAAAGAGCTAGTCAAGGTTCCCAAGTTGCAACAGTTCCTATCTGTGTTGATACTGAGAAGGGAAATCAGCAGCCTGAAGGATATAGAAGATATCCTGATGAAGAGTTGATGAGAAAGCCGGGTGTCAGGGGCAAATAAAACAACTTTTGTTTGCTAACAAGTATAATGCAATATTTAAAGGACATACATGAACGAGACATGACTTACCTTAGTTTCCTCTGCTGTGCCAGCAACAGGACTGAGTTCTTCTGAAAATAAAGAAGTGCTGAAAAAGAAACCAAAATGTTTTCTTTCTCCTCAATCACCAGAAGTCAGCTTTTTACTTGTCCAACTCATCTTACAATTTTGTTCTGACATGACACTTGCTTGCTTGGCACTGCTCAAATAGATCAAATTTTCTGGGCACACCCAAACTTCTATCCCAGCAGAGAAATGACATTTGGGCAAAACTCATAGTATTTGCTTGGGGGAAGGAAGAGACATGAGGACTTTATGACCTTTATCACTGTCAAATTGGAAGGTAGCATTTAATGGCTATTAATTATTTCAGCTAAAACTATTAAATTAGTTTTAAGAAAGTTAATTAAAAGCTGCTTTTACATGTCTACCTTGGTTCAAGAAAGGTATCAGGGAGTTTTTCCAGTGGGGGAGTTTTTCCAGAGGGAACCTGGTGCACTTCCAAGTTTCGTACTGGGTGGAAGCCTTGGAGCACCGGCGTTGTTTGGTTTGCAGTTGTATCCTCGGGGTTATGAAGAAAAGGAGGAGCACCCTGAAGCAAGGCTTTGCTGGATGATCTTGGAGTTGCCAGTTTTTCAGAAGTCTGCTGAGAAGATCTGCGAGGTGTCTTTGACAGCAAGCCTGAAAACCAGCGTTTAATGTTTCATTACTACAGCAGTTTGCAAAAGGTGAAATGAACTGTGGATTCTAGCTAGGAAGGCCATTGTTTTCTGCCTTCCAATTTGCTTGTACAAATGTATGGAAATCTTACATACACTGCAAGGAGAAAGTGGAAAAAAGGTGACAAGAGAAGGACTTTGGAGTCCTGGTGGACAATAAGGACAATGTGGAAGCAATGTCTCCTTGTGATCAAGAAGGTAAATGATATCCTGAGGTGCATTAACAAGAGTGTGGCCAACAGGTCAGGGGAGGTTATCCTCCACCTCTACTCCACCCTAGTGAGATTACATTTGGACTACTGTGTCTGGGCTCTCTCAGTTTAGAGAGTGTCCAACAGAGGCTATGAGAATCTTTAAGGGACTGCAAAATCTGTCTTATGAGCAAAGGCTGAGAGACCTAGGGGTGTTTAGCTTGAAGAAGAGAAGACAGAGGAGATCTTACTAATGTTTACAAATAACTGAAGGGTGGATGTCAAGAAAATGCCAGTCACTTTTTTTTTTTTTGGGGGGGGGGGGGGGGGGGGGGGGGGGGCGCAGCTGTGATAAGACAAGGGGCAATGGATACAGACTGGAACACAGGAAGTTCCACCTCAAAATTGCTTACTGCAAAAATTCTTTACTGTAAAGGTGACAGAGCACCAGACCAGGCTGCCCAGAGAAGCTGTAGAGTCTCCTTCTCTGGAGATTTTCAAGACCCAGCTGGATGTGTTCCTGTATGACCTGCCCTAGGTGATCCTGCTTTGGCAGGGAGGTTGGACTCCATCTTCCAACCCCTATCATTCTATGATTCAGTAAGTTATAAAACCACCCTAACTCTAGCTAAACAACTTAGTAATTACTCTCCCTTCATAAAGAACCTGAAATAATGAGACTTGATGTTCTAATTAGAAAGACCATCTGTTGGAAGCTGTCATTACTCTCCATCTTTCACATAAGATGATTTTAATAGAACTAAAAAGACACAGAGTCAGAATTGATTCTTGTAACAGATTCTCTGCTAGAGCTTGCCTACACCCAGCACTGCTCAAACTTTTCAGAAGATCCCTCTAAAAATAACAAGCATAAGAAAAAATTGCTAATCATGTGATGAGGAAAGAGAGATACCCTAAAAATTGAAAGAAATAAAATGGGAAATTTAAAGTTAACTTAGAAACTAGAAAAAAAGCAGAACAGCTCCCAAAGAGTCAAGGATTACTGGAAATACTGATTTCACATAGATTACAGGAAGACAGATACTGAAAATGAAGTTATATTTTGAGCATCTGCGAAAAAAAAACCACCAAACCAAACATCTCTTCAGCAGACTGGAATATGTTACAACCTTATTGAATTGAATACAGATTTACAGCTTTGAAGGCAGCACTGCAACATATTTGGTTAAAAAGATATTCCAGTTTCTGTCTTGCAAACAGAGGACATGAGCCTGTGCTGACTTTGATTACCAGGTTTGTCAGCTATGTCTGGGAACACAGATTAAAAGTTCCTTGTTAAACACATGCTGAAAGAACATGAATCAGCTGCTTTTACCTCTTTGTCTAAGCAGAGATTTCATGCTGCCATAATCACTCAGATCAGTACATTCATGTAGAACAGTTTCCTTTGAAACCCTGATGTAATTAACCACTAGTTGAAATACCATATCCAGTATTAAAAGCTATAGCCAGTATAAACAGCACAATTCATAGAATGATTTAGGTTGGAAGGTACCTTAAAGATCATCTAGTTCCACCCCCCCTGCCATGGGCATGGACACCTTTCACTAGATCAGGTTACTCAAGGCCTCATCCAGCCTGGCCTTGAACACATCCTGGGAAGGAGCATCCACAACCCTCCTGGGCAGCCCATTCAGTGTCTCATTGCCCTCACTGTGAAGAATGTCTTTCTAATAATTCTTTGCCCAAGGAGACTGCTTAAACTCGCTTCAGTGTTTTCAGGTCACAGAAATCATGAGTAAGCTTCACCCACCTGGAAAGGTTTTCACAGGGCTTTCAATCCTGAAAAATCCTGCTTCAAAAACCACTTTTTCTACTTCAGGTAGTTTCTCCTGATGTGTACAATCAACAGCTTCAGCATGCTTCATTTTATTCCTCATAGCTGCTTTTACCGAAGCAAGCCGGTTGCGGGCAGCAGCTCTTCCAGCTGCTCCCAGCTTTGATTTAGACACTCCATTTGGAACTGTCTTCTTCTGAAATGGTAAGAAGGCCTAGGTCACATCTGGAAGCTGTCCAAACAGCAGCAATTGCACGTGGAACATCTACATGGCTGCTGGCTACACACAGATCACAACAGGCAAGAGACATCCTGGAGACAAGGTCTCTTTTCATCTTTAGAAAGCCCTGGAGTGCCCTAGTTGGTGAGGACAATGTTAAGGGCTTTTCATATTGAATCTGCAGTTCAGAAATACTCAAATCTGAAGAACATTTTTGGAAACAATGGGACACAGGGACTCCTAGTGGCTGGCAGGACAGGCACCAGTCAGCCAGAGAAGTCTCTCCTGGCATTCAGTTTTTGTCTTACACCATCTGTAGGGTTCTGACATTCATGGGCAGCTCACACAAACTACATTCCCTCTGCTTTCCTGTGCCTGGAGTTTCTGATCAATCTCCATACCAATTTTTTTTATGATTACCTAAGCAGTCTCAAAGAGCTGCATGGAGATTGGGCAATGTGAATACGACTTGATGTGCAGTCATTAGAAGCAATTATGTATTCCAAGCAAAAGAGCTGATATCAGACATGAAAGCTTGTTTTGCAATATGCAATAACTTTGGATTGTGTGAGATTCCTTTGTGCTTGGAGAACTAATAGTTTAGTGCTATCCATGGTGTTGTCTTCATGGGACGCCATAATTCAGCACTCACTGTTCAAAACTGGCAGCTGCTGCCAAATTCCTCTTAAGTCAGTGTCAATGGCCCAGATAAAGTGTTCTGCATCTGAAGGGTAAATGTCTACTGTAAATTTAATAGATTTCTTTTGCTAGAAAGAGACCAATGACTCCAAAAGAGCCATTGTTAATTCTTTGTTCCAATATTCCCTGCCAAAAGGGGCAACTAGCATTTCAAACACCAGCTAATACAGGTGTACTTGGGAGATGTAAGGGAGAAGGATGCATCTTAAGCAGAATATAGTAGTTTTTAAAACATTAACATCTGAAGAAGCCAGATGAGTAGAACTTCAGAAGGAACTTCCATTTAAGAGTATTCATTATGGCAATAGCAGCTTCCAAGTTATTTGAGATAACTCACACTTGCATCTTGATGCCTTTCAGAGTTATACATACCTTGACAATTTCTTGTCTTGGGACATCAAGTGGTTGCCACTCATTGCTTTGAAGCTTCTCTAGATTATCAAATTTCTTGTTCACATCTTCGATCTATTGGAAAGTCCAGAAAAGCTCAGGTTCCAGGTTCACAATGCAACAGTGGTTGATAAAATCAGACAAAGTTAAGCCTGGTTATGCATGTGAGTACTTTTGCTTTCAATACAGAAGCAAGTTGAAGCATCAGCTGATACTACTATTAAATGTTCTGATACACTTGACACCACCAGACAGGCACTTCAGTTTAGGTGATAGGACCTGTCTAATTCCTGTAGTTGAAAGGTTAGAAGGGGAAACATGCAATTGTTCAGTAAGACCTAACATCTAAAATGAAGGAGCTGTTTTGCAACCTGTTCTCCTACTGAACTGAAGCACTTGGACAACGGTAGCATTTAAGGAATACAAAAGAACACATTGCGACATAGTCCTTACCCAAGGAAGCACACTGTGCAAGCTGCTTTGCTCCCTTAAACTGCTGGCCTAAACAGCTTCCTGAGGAAACCTGTGCTTGCTCATGACAAACTAGCTCTGCAGCATTACCTGCAGTAAGGGCAACAGACTTGTTCTCCCTGGCCTTTGTAATGGAGACACTTGCCCCCTTTACTAGTAAGGCCACACAAGGCTTATTTATGTACAGCATATCAGTCACTAGCCTGACAAATCCTTCACACCCTCCCTGAAACTCAAACCACAAACAAACAGAATGCAAAAATGGACAGTTAGCAGTTCTGTTACTCCAAGTTTATCTCTTTACAACTCCATGAAAGGAGGGTGTAGTGAGGTGGGGGTTGGTCTCTTTTCTCTAGTAAGAAATAGTAAGACTAAAGGAAGTGGCCTCAAGATGTGCCAGTAGATGTTTAGGCTGGATAATAAACTTCTTCACTGAAAGGGTTTTCAAACACTAATATTCTGTCCAGGGAAGTGGTTGAATCCCCATCCCCAGAGATGTGAGAGACTGGTAGAGTTTGATAATGGTTGGACTTAATGATCTTAAAGGAATTTTCCAACCAAAACTATTTTATGATTCTGTACCACTGAAGCTCATCCCTAAAGAAGGTCATTGTAGTTTCTGCATTATTCTCAAATGAAGCATGGGACCACTAATGTTCAGACAAGTTACAGGAATTTACCAAAAGCTCCCAGCTTTTGATGCAGGTAGACATTGTGACTGTGTCCTCACTCCAAACTAGAGTAAGACTTAGCTACGTTCCAAACAGATACACAGGCCACAAAAAGGTCCAACAGATGAACTGATTTGTGACTCTCAGTACACTAACTGGTGCTATTTGCTATCAGAAAGTGTTAAACAAGGACTTGCATTTTTCACATCAAAAAGGAAGCCAACAGAATTTGAGTATTAAAAAAAAAGATTAAAGTTTGAATATATTGCTTGTAAACAATCCAAACAACTTTATTCTTGTAGGTTAATATGCAAGTACATACCTGAAAATTAACCATATCCCAAAATCCATCTAGGTCTGTACACGTGGTCTCTTTTTCACCTTGTTTAAATTCACAATTATCCACCAGTCCTTCAAACTGTTTAAACCTTTCTGCTATCAGCAGTCTTGTCTGACCCACTGTGGTGCGAATAAGATCTTTAGCTGACAGCAACGAGAAAACAATGAACAATTAGAATAATCCATCATTTCACACACTGATTTAAAGAATCATGGAATGGTAGGGGTTGGAAGGCTCCTCTAGAGACCATCTAATCCTAAACCCCAGGCCACAGGGGATGGGTCTTGAAAGTCTTCAAAGAAAGACACTCCACAACCCCTCTGGGCAGCCTGGTCTGGTGCTCTGTCACCCTCATAGTAAACAAGTTTTTCCTCATGCATCTTACACCTGTTACTCCTTTTCCTATCACCAGATACTGCCAAAAAGAGAGTGTCACTTTCTTCTTGACACCCACCCCTCAGATATTTACAGACATTAATGAAATTCCCTCTCAGCCCTCTCAAGACTGAACAGCTTCAGGTCTCTCAGTCCTTATTCATGGGAGAAATGTTCAGATCCTTTAGTCATCCTCAGATCTCTCCATTGGACTCTCTCCTGTAGATCCCTGTCTCTCTTGACCTGGGGGAGCCCAAAACTGGATACAGTACTCCAGGTGTGGTCTCACCAGGGCAGAGTACACAGGGAGGAGAACCTCCCTAGACCTGCTTGGCACACTTGTTTGAACTGTTAATCTACTGCAAACCTGCAATACAATTCTGGTGGAGCATATCTAACCATTGACCTGCTCTAAACTTGACTCATCTTCATTTCTCAGATAAGGGTACTTAACTCTACCTTAAAACCTAATTTTACTTAAAAAAAAAGAGGCCTGGTTAAAGTTCCCACATTTAAATACACTTAAAATAGGCAACAGAAAAACTGTTTCTGTTTGCACTTTGTTCACATTAGTGTCAACCACTATCATGTTCAGCACCATACAACATTATTTTTTATTTTATGCTAAAACTAAGGCATGACTTTTTGTCTGAAGTCATGCTTAGATACAAATCTAAACTGTAGACAGTGCTCATGTGCAAATAAGTACTCCTCTCTGTTCCCTTCAGTTACTATAAACTACCTTCTATTGCCTATTACAGCTTGATCTTACCATCCTCTGGGATGTCCAGCTCAAGTTTTCCAACCCACCGGAGGCACTGAGAATTCAGCCCCTCTGTCTCAGACTGAAGAATGTTTCTGAAAAATACAGGGATAGTGATAAAAATAAGGCTTTGGGAGAATTTTCTACCAGCTGGCACCATTTGTGACTGCTAATGACTACTATTGTTTTGCTTTTAGAGAAGCTACACTGCCTTTGAGCAGAAGCCATTAGATTGCTTTAGTTTGCTGACCGATTTCCAGCTTCTTTTCCTTAGGACAGTGTTAGTCTCCAAAATTTTCTGCTCTTTACTTGTACTAACAATACAAAAGGAGTGTGTACCTACTCACGTCAGTGTTGACTGACACCAGCCCCAATAGGCTGATCTTCACAAGACATCTCGTTAACCATGTGAAGGGCCTCAAAGGACAGCAGGGAAGTGAAACACGTGAACACTAACCTGAAATAGGGCACATCATGCTCTTGTTCTTTGCTATCATCTGACTTCATTTCAAGTGCTGTGGGATCTGCAGAGGCAGGAATTCTTTCAGACCATGTCTGAATGGAAGTTTTCTCAACTGATTCACTGGCTGAAAATATGAAAGCCGTTTGTTCAGAAGATGGTGAAAATTAAACCCATAAGAACAATAAACTAAATGTGAACTTCCTACCTTCTTCTCTTTCCAAACTCGTAGTGGTTTGCTGGTCTTGAACACCCTTATCAGTAGGTGAAACTTGACTTCTTAAATCAGGCTCTTGTGCCTTTGTTTCACTGGATTTTTCTGAGATACTGCTGGAAACAAAGAAAAGGTACATTTAGAGTGAAGACATTAAGAAACTGACATCAAATATGGCCAAACACATAGAAAATGCACAATTTGGAAGAGAATTCAAGCAAATCCTAATAAAATGAGTAACCTATGCAGAGATATATATGGCATGCTCCTTGATATATGGAATTGCTCTCAGACGTAGATGGACTTATGGTTAATATCACTCTCTTTGCTGTTGTATTAAGTCCACATTCAAGCAATGACAGCAAGCATGAAGATCAGGAGTCTCAACATCACAACAATCGGTTACACAGGGAATCTATAGAAAAAGGATGTTTTCTGTATCATCACAGAGATGTTCCCTTATGCTTTAGGCCATCAGAAGAAAGAATCTTACACTGGAGAGTTTGAGAAGTCCCATAAGGCGTTAGGCGTCAAAAAGGCATTTGCACTAGAAGGAGTCATGGGTGTAACTTTGTAGGTTGCTAATCCACTCAGAGGCTGAAACACAAAGTTTTGAGGGGCGAAAGAGCGCGTTCTGGGTCTCCGTGAAGAAGAACTGATTTCATCATCTGCTGAAGTTTGTTCCTGCTGAAGTTCTATTGATGCTGAAGGTTCAGAATCAGCTGCAGAATCTTTCAATATAGGGTCCACCTGAGCTTTCTTATCCACCTCGTGTTTGGAAGGAATTACCTAAAACAGCAGAAACAGACAAAACAAACTCTACATTATCAAATCAATGAAGTGTTTACTATAGGCATGGGCTGAATTACAACGTATCACAGAATCACAGACTAGTGGGGATTGGAAGAGACCTTCGGAGATCATCTAGCCCAAATCCCTGCTAAAGCTGGGTCACTCAGAGCAGGTTTCACCAATGGGTTTGAAAAATCTCCAGAGAAGGAAACTCCACAGCCTCTTTAGGCAGTCTGGCCCACTGGTCCGGCATCCTCCCTGTAAAAGTGTTTTTCCTTTGTCTAGGCGGAACTTTCTCTGTGCCCATTCCTCTTGTCCTATCACTAGGAACTCCTGAAGAGTCTGGCACCATACTCTTGAAGTTCACCCTTAGATAATGATCAGCACTGATAACACTGTCTGAAAGCCATCAGGAAGAGTTTCAGGCAAGATGCTGTCTACAGCAGAGCATGTGTACAGAAGTCATATATTACCAATAGGCCCAAACTGGTTTTGACACATGCAAATCATTCTAGTAACAGAGGTAGAACTTCACTACAAGTAATGCAGTTGACAGGGCTAAAGCAGAACACTTCACCTACCAATAGAACAATTAAAATTTTCAAACACTTGATCCCACTGCTAGAAAAAAATGCTTGAATTTGACAAGATCCTTGAGAGTAGAATTACTGGTTCCAAATGCAACAGTTCATGGACATACTCTAATCAAAAGACTGAAGAACAAGCTAAACTAAGCTGATAGCTGAGGAATGAAGCCCAAGACAAGTGCAGTTAGGACCACAGAATGTCATTAAAAGAGGTGAAAAAGGTAATCAGTAAGTGGAATCTGCATTCCTGTAAGATGAGTCACAGAACACATTTCTGAGATGCCTACTTGGAGACACTGTTAGCTCAAAGCAGCCAAAAGATCTTAGACTGTTTTTCAAGAAAATATGCATCTTCAATTCACTGAAAGCCTTGTTACACTTTAGATACTCCTGCCTGGAATGTAAGCCTTGAAATCAACTTTTAACACACTTCTTGTAACAAGATGACTGAGGTTACAGCAAGAGCTTACCAATTGGCAGCACAAAGCAGCTCCTGTCTGTGCAGAGCTACTTACCTATGCCTCTAACCTCCTGACAGTGTTTCAAGACTATTTCAAGACAATATCAGAGCACAGCTGCACTTACGGAAACAGGAGTAGGGATGGGAAGCATGAAGTGAGGGGAAATAGAGGAGTACAAAGGTAGGGGAAAAAAAATAATCATAGCCAGCCCTCACAGGACTGTCAGAACGTGAATGTTCAGATTGTCTGGGGACTTGGGTTAGAGTGCTACTGTGAATTCATAGATTTATAGAATGGTTTGTGTTTGAAGAGACTTGAATTATCTAGTTTCAAGTCCCCTGACATGGGCAGGGACAGCTTCCACCAGACCAGGTTGTTCAAGGCCTCATCCAGCTTGGATTCAAACGCCTCCAGGGAAGGGACATCCATGACCTCCCTGGACAACCTGTCCCAGTGTCTCATCACACTTACTGTAATGAATTTCTTCTTAATATCCAGTCTAAATCTCCCCTCCTCAAGCTTCAATCCATTCCCTCTTATCCTATCAGTACAAGCCCTTGTAAAAAGTCTAAACTATAAAAGTAAAAAAGAATTCAGATGCTGCTGTCCCTATGTAGAAGCAGGGACACAAAGAACCACAATGATTGCCTTTAATCATGACAACTTGTTCATACCTTGCAGAGAATAACATTTCCAGCTTTATTTCTTTGCTGGTTCAAATATCTTTACAATGCATTTATTAGATTCTAGAGTGCCATATTATTACCTCAGCAGTAAAAGGGTATGTTCAGAAGTTGTTTCAGAAAGGAATGGACTATACAAAATTTACAACTGCTAGATAAAATCAGGAAAGCAGAACATTTTCTTTTTTACTAGTTAAAGTGTTACACATGAGACATGGAAGAGCTTACCTAACTTAAATCATTTTTCAGATCTTGATTAGTAATCAAGTCATCCACATAAGCACTTAAGTTTAAAAACATATATGGCTTTTTCTCCAAATCTAACTTATTAATGAACTTATTACTTCTATGCCTGAACACAAGCATACTTGAGCTACAATTACACTGTTATGGGCTCTTAAATCAGTTTTACTGCTTTTCCATTTCAAATATTAACTGACCTACCTCCATGATGTCAGGTTTGACTCCTTTCTTCTTGACATTTGCTGTCTTTCTCTGTGACTGGTTACCTACAATGAGAAAAACTCTCAAAGGTCAAAAAGGCATCTGATTATCTTTCACCAAAAGATGGCCATAAAAGTCCACTGGCTAAAGACAAGGAGAAGCTATTTTGTTTCCTGAGTAGGAGGTGGTTAAAGGGCAGACATCTAATTGCAAAAGTGCATTCAGAAGAAAATTTGGCCTAGAATTGAATAGCTTCTTAGGAGATTATCACCTAGAGAGGAAAACAGATTAATTTAGGCATTAGATGTTGTAATATACTAAAAATAAAATCACTTTATTTCCTTAAAGGCTTCATGTCAAGCCAGCTTGAGCTCAGACTTTCAATGGAACAGAATTTCTGCTATTGAATTGAAACTATCAAAACTGTGCTTTCAGCCCAGAGGTTAACTTCTGTCATATATAATACAAGGAACACTGCAAAACATTATACAGGATTCTGAAGAACATGGATTCTCATCAGTTCCAGAGGTGTCTGTTCCTTATCTGAGAATTAATAATAATATGTCCTTAAACAGCAATACACCAAACTTGCAAATCTCTACCAGTTCTGGTTTTAATCTGTGTTTGCAATTACCATACAGATTGCTGCTCCACACCACCAGATTTTATGGGAAACTGTTCAATGTTGCTTTCAACATCTTGATTTAAATATTGCAGTAAGAGTTCCCAATGAGAATCTAAGTGATACAGTATTTAGTCCTTTTCTTACATGGCAATTTGGCATGATTTACAGTCTGTCCATTCAAAGGAGATGGTTACACAACAGAATGTAGTGTGCTAAGACAATCTAGGACAAGCTGATAACATATCTCTGTGGCACAAGAGAGTGCCTCAGATATCCTCAAGATCCTAAAGACAACTGAGTTATCTTAGTATCACTTGACAATGAGTCTAACGGCATATAAACATACATACATAGTCTCCAGTTACCCAGGACTAGATAGTATCTCTTTATAGCACACTACACCAAATTGACATATCAGGCTTGAGTTACAAAAGCACAACAGTACTTGCTGCCTCACTTACCAGTGGTGGCAGCAGGAGCCGTTGTTTTCAGCACCTGCCTAGCTGCAGAGGCGGCTGCTCTGGTGATTCTTCCACTGAAGGCTGGCTGGGTGGCAGTCTGCAACACTAAGAAACAGAAATTGCAGAGGCTTCAAGCTTAATAAAGAGCTGCACTCAAGGAAGAAAACTGAAAATTTAGATTTAGTAGAAATCAAAGAAATGCACTAGCAATTGTCAGCTGCATTAGAAACAACAGGGTTTTGGTGTATCTATCAGTTCAGCACAAGCAGTGCTAAACATCTAGAGTACAGTTCAGCCTTGCCATCAAGGCAATGTTCTGAAGGACCTTGACTGAAGATGTTTTGTTGTACAGTAGTACCTCCAGGACTACCAATGTCCCACTGTGGTAGATAACATGTACAAAGCTTAAGGACACTGCAGTTGGAGTCAAGATCAACCTTATTTTACAAAGTTTCTCAGAGTAATAATATGGTGATGCCCTGATCATTATATCAAAGTATTCTAAGGTCTGAATTTAATGTAACCTAACAAAGGATTCTTAAGGTGAAGTGCCCTTGATATAAATGTACAAAATATGGCAAGTTCATGCACTTTGTTACCCATCTTAATTCTTTTCATCTTTGTATTTTGGTAGTTTCTAACATCCTTCAAAAATGATACAAGAAAATTTAACAGGGGTTGTTTATTTCAAAACCTCCCTTTCGATACCTGACTAGAATCTACCAGCCCCACTTGGTTACTGTTAATATTCATTGTATTTTTAATGCCAAGCTGTAATTCTGTGGAAGATAGAATGATAAGCTGGAGAAAAACAAAACATTGCTAGAAAAATAACTATATTGGATTTATCCACACATTTACTTCCCTAACATTTTTCTACTCGTGTTTAAATACATAAAAGGTCTATTCTTGATCCAGCATAAAGGGAATAATTAAGTCTAGGAATGATAATTTTTCCACAATTAAATGTTTTAACTGTGATATCAAACACTGATAACAGACCTTTTCAGTATTCAAAGGCATTACTTAAATTTGTTTAAATAAAGGTCTGCTGCAAGCTGATTTAATTAATTAGTGAAGTAGAAGCCATTTCACTCTGAATTACTTAATATCTTGCATTAACATCAATATTCCACATGACTTAGCCTTACCTACTTAAGATATGGACATCAATCTGCTATCAGGAAGATTTTCTAATGAAAAGTATTCTACTCCCTTAAAGGTGGCATGGGTAGGGGTTTTTTGTTGTTCTCTAAAGAAATGCATGTAATTGTCACATAGAAAGTGACAGATATAGAAGAGGCTGCTCTAAAACATGAACATGTAAGATTAAATTTGTAATTTCTTAATGACAATCACACATTTACCCAGTTGCATCACAAGTTTGGGCTCCTGTCTCCAAAATTATACACTAATGTGCTTTACCAGTCAGCTATATCCCGTTCCAAGCCTTTGTCACTGCTGAGTTACACAAGCAGCCTAATTTAGAACTACAGACAACAGCCTATCTGCTAGCAGACAGAAGACATCACTGAATATATTTACAGCTCATACTATGAGCAATTTTTTAGGCTACCTACAGTACAAAGGAAAATTCAGATTTTACTGAAGTCATCTATTCATTCTCCCAGGTGATGTCACTTGCTCTTCTGTAACAGCAGCAGCACCTGCCTATGATATTCCTCTTAGTGACAAAGCTCCGCACAGCTCCAGATGCTAAGGAAGTTAGCAGCCCTGCAAGTCTGCCTCCTGACCCTTTTTTTCCCCCTCTCCTAGGGTCAATTATCAATAAGCATGATTGGTAGTATCCTACAATCCATTTCCACAGACTAAAGAGGCAACAAGTACATGCCAAGAGACATTCCTGTGGCCTTTCAGCACTTAAAAGGGTGTATCAGATTCCGACAATCTTTTTAGCAGGGCCTATTGTGACAGGACAAGGGATGACGGTTTGAAACTAAAAGAGGCGAGATGCAGACTAGGTAAGGAAGAAATTTTTTGCACTGAGGGAAAGACACACTGGCTCAGGTTTCCCAGAGAGGTGCTAAATGACTCATCCCTGGAAACATTCCAGCTCAGGCTGGAGGGCGCTCTGAGCAACCTAGTTGAAGATGTCCCTACCTCTCTGCAGTGTGGATTGGACTTTCATACCTTTCTCTTTTTCAGACGCCTTGTCTGTACTCATCTGTTTACGTCCTGCTGGCGCAGGGTGCATGCTATGCCCGTTGGCATTGACCTACAAAAGAAACATTTTGTCAAGTATCAGACTTCCACAAACCAAGCAGCCTAATTTCTGTCTTCATCTTTGTCCCAGGTACCAGTAAAACAAACGGTCAAACAACTTGACACAAAGGGATTTAAAAAAGAAATTAAGGATAAGGAAACCAGTTTATTTTAGCTGCATTAACATGCATTATGCAATGAACTAAGAAGTTATCAGAGAAAGAATGAAGAAACAGTTAAGAAACAGTTTCAGTTTACTGTGAAACTAGGTGCCAATTACTGCTGCACCTTAGTACTTGTGTGTTTAAAAAAAGGTCAGTTTTCACAAAGAAAATAATCAGTATTAACACAGTTGTGCCCTTGTAAAGTTATGACTGCAATCTTTCAGATATACTCAAGTTTTGTAAGGCATGATTACCAAATTCAAATACAGCTTCTTTTACAGATCACTGCTGGTGAAACTCCTCAACAAAACCTACTTTTAAAATACAAATAATGGTGGAAGGGGCTGCTAGGAGTCACAACAAACATACACTAACACTGCAGTGATTTTGGACTGAAGAATGAACTGACTATAATCTGCATCCATGGCAGACTTTCTGCATTTAAGGGAAATGCATTGGTTAGTTCTCCAAGCCAAAAATCAAAGCATGTAACTTCAGTCTTACTACCATCTCTACATGTATTTGCAGTCCATGCTGACCACAGTATTCAACTGAAAAATTGATCCAGGAGATCTGTGCACTTCTCTGTCTACTGACCTAATCAAACTCTCTGTAGCTCAGTTCAGCACCATCAGGTTTATCAACTTCCTGATAGTTTTTCTGATCTGTCCTTCTCAGCAACAAAACCTCCTTACAGACAGCACTTAACTTTGTAGAATCATAGAATTGTTTTGTCAGAAAAGAACTTTAAGATCATTGAGTCCAACCATTTTCTAACTCTACCAAGTCTGGTGCTAAACCATGTCTCTCAGTATTATGTCTCTTTGTCTTTTAAACACCTCCAGGGACAGTGATCCAATCACCTTCCTGGGCAGCTATTCCAGTGTTTGAGAACCCTTTTAATGAAAACTTTTCTTCTAATGTCCCATTTAAACCTCCCTTAGTACAACTTGAGGCCACTTCCACTTGGCCCATTGAGAGACCAACTCCCACCTGGCTCCAACCTCCGCTATAGTAGTTGTAAAGAGCAAGGTCTCCTCTCAGCCTCCTTTTCGCCAGACTAAATAAATCTAGTCCCCTCAGCTATTCCTCGCAGGACTTGTGCTCTAGTTGCTTCACCAGTTTCATTACCCTTCTCTGGACTCACTCCAGCACTTCAGTATTATTCTTGTAGTGAAGGGCCTAAAACTAAACCCAGTTCTCAGCATGGGGCCTCACCAGTGCCCAGTACAGGACAATAGCTTCCCCACTCCTGATGACCACACTAATCTGACCCAAGACAGCATGCTGTTTGCCTTCTTGCCACCCAGGCACACACTGGCTCACGTTCAGCTGGCTGTCAATCCACACCCCCAGGTCCTTCTCCACTGGGCAGCTTTCTGGCCACTTTTCCCCAAGCTGCATAGGGTTGTAGTGACCCAAGTACAACTTGTAAGCATTATGGATAATTACATCCTACTATCTAAATGTATTCACTGAAGCTTATATGAAAAACAAACCATAGAGGGCTTAGGTGCAGTTGGTATCACAGTTTTTTCTCCTTGGTTCTTGGCCTTTGATCGAGTAATCCTCCCAGTGAAAGTAGGAACTGAAGCAGGAGCTGCCTGAAAAATATCCCCAAAGAAACAAGAGGTAACTTACTCTTTGCTCCTTATCACTGTTAGAGTGGGCAAGAAGCTCAAATGTGAAAAGGAACTTATTTGTGCAAAATGGGTCAAGAGTATAAGCTCAACAAGTAACTAGTCACAAAATAATGTAGCTGTTTCATTTGTGGAGTCCAGACTTTGAACTGACAACTGTCATAAATAGAAAAATCAACATACAACATACCACTACTACAACTTCCAGCCTGTTTTTTAAAAATGAGACAAACTGCTCCCCCCTTATTACAGATATTTATAAAGTATTTGCAAATTAAACTGTTTATTTAGCATAGCCTACGCTTAAGTTTGTACACAAATTGAAATGAATATAGTATAATACATAAACTTAGATACTTAATATTACTCTTCTTATTACCTTCTCTCTTGGCTTCACTATCACTGGATCTTCAGGTACAAATGAAAGAAATCCAGGTGCAGCTGGTCTGTACAAGCCAACCTTAAACACACCCTTTTTTGCTTTCTCTCTCTGCTCCTTCAGTTTTCGAAGCTCCTTTTCTTCTTTATAGCGCTGGAGCATTTCCTTGCGTTCGTTAATCCTTTTGGTGGCTGCATCCATAGATGGCTCTGAAGCAAAGATGGAACAAAATTAACTTACAAAAAATGATGGTATTTTTGAGCTAAAAATAAGCAAATCAAAAAATGCCGGCTCTTTCAAGCTAGAAGATCACACTAAGACAAAGAGCAGAAGCCTGGAAGTTTCAATCAAAGTCTCAAAATGCATATGCAAGTGACCTATTAGCTTGCTAAAAGCTTATATTATCTTCATTATTTTAAACCTTCCCACTAAGAGAGTCTTCAATGGTAAAATTCCAACTTAGAAATACACCTCAAATCTGCACCTGAGGCATACTGTCATTTCACATCCTTTTTACAGTGTACAGGCTGTTCCTACAAGGTTACTAACATTAAAGTCAACATTTTAATGAATTCTTCAGTTTAATTGTACCAAACACTTGGAATGTCATTGAAAGCTGAGGTTTAGGGTAGCTGTAGACACCAGCATCTGTCTCAGGCTGAGAATAAATGAGGCAGAAGTTATGTGAAAGAATAAAACCTTAAGATGATGCCAGATTTTTATTAATATCTGAAAAATTAATATTTACTTACAATTTATTTAAGAGAATCAAGATACAATTTTTATTATTTATACCTTGCTCATAAACATCTAAATGGCTGGGGTCAAAAAGTTAGGGTCAGATTCTTTTCAGTGGTGCCCACTGATAGGACAAGGGACAACAGGCACCAACCAGAACAGTGAACATGAGGAAAATCATCTTAGCTGTGAGGGCAATGGAGCACTGGAGCTGGGTGCCAAGGGAGGTTGTAGAGTCTCCTTCTATGGAGACGGGATCCTGGGCAATCTAGTCTGGGTGACCCTGCTTTAGCAGGGCAGTTGGACTCAATGATCTCCAGAGGTCCCTCCCAACCCCTACTATTCTGTGATTCATTTGATATTTGACATGATTACATATGGGGATTACACTCCTTCCCCCAGTAATTTTCTGCTATCGAAATACCAAAGGGGAAAAGATTTCTAAACATGTTAACATTTTTGAAGATTAACTTAATTCCTGAGACCAGAATCATTCAGGACTGACGTGGAGGCAGAATTCGGCATAAGTAGGCCCTGTATTCGAGGGAGAAAGAAATTAGTCCAAAATTAACAATTGAAAAAATAAAATGGTACTATGCATTTACCAAGTTAGAGTACAGTTACTCATTCCTAAGCATACTTGAAGCACACAACAGATGAGATTTTAGACCAGGATTTTTCACCTCTGAAATGACAAAGTCATGATTAAGAGACTTCCCACTGAATAGCAAACCACTTTCTTCCTTTAGCTGCTGCAGAGAAATCAGAACAGTCTCATTCGTACCAGCTGAAGTCTGAGGAAGATAAAACTGAATTAAAGCTTTATTTTTCTTGATTTTTTTTTTTAACAGCTAGAAGAACTGTTATCCATTGGCTTCTCTTTAAACTAAAATGTTGCACATAATTATGTTCCTGTGATAATGTTTCTACATTGACTCAAAGACATTTTTAACAATTCAAAGCTTTCTAACAAGTCATTACTCACTCTTTTTCACATTGCTGTTGTCTTGAGAGCATGCTTCTCTTGTCTCATTTAGTTGAGAAATTCCCCTTTCTTTTGAAAGCTGAACGTTGACATCTGCCAATCCAAACTTTCTGCCCTTCTCAAACAACTTGTGTCTGTTCTCCTTTTGCAGAATCGATTTCCTGCGTGCAACTTTTGCTCGGAGAGTTTCTGTACTCAAATCCTTTTTGTATCGACTGGCAAACTGGGAGGCAGCAGCCATCTTGACGACCCTAAAGAAAAATCATAGAGATTAGGACAAAGGTCATTGTGTTTTGTTTTGCCCTTTTCGTTACAGTTCGATTGCTAGGAATAAAGCAGGCCCTAAGTGCTTTCTTTCTCTATTTCAACCAGAAGAAATACAAATCACAATTTCAGTAATGAATTCTCATTATTTCCTCTTTTATTTTATGCATACAAGGAGCTGGTATATTTGTTTGTTAAGTGGTCAACAAGTCTGACAGAATTAGTAGGGGATGCTGTGTCACTGCCAGGGATTGGCCTGTTTTCAACACAGGTGTTTTTCACATTAAGGAGACAAGCAAGTAAACGACAAGGTTGTAGGACAATAGTTGGAAGCAAGATTGCCACTGAGCATTTACCTCATACCCTATCTGATGGCAAGGCATTTTTGTCACCATCAGAGTACTTGGCAACATTTCCCAACCTTGTTTCCAGGATGCAACTGCAACACAATAGCCTTTAGTTCAAGAAGACTTAGTGCAAATATAAGTTGGTCTGTACATGCTGTGTTAACAGCAACATAAAGAGGTCCATCTTCACCGTGAGGGTGGTGAGACACTGGAACAGGTTGCCCAGGGAGGTGGTAGAAGCCCCATCCCTGGAGGTTTTTAAGGCTAGGCTGGATGCAGCCCTGAACAAACTGATCTAGTGTGAGGGGTCCCTGCCCATGGCAGGGGTGTTGGAACTAGATGATCCTTGAGGTCACCACTTCCACCCCTAACAATTCTATGATTCTATGATCCTTTCATCCCCTGTGTTCAATTGAAGCGTCTCTTGTTGAGGGTTTTTATGCTTTCTTTCACATGAGAGGTTCTTAGTTCTTACTACTGGTCTTAATCTGCCACCTCAACGTGGGTCTTTTAGCACTCTCATCTTCCATGACTTATAGAAAACAGTTTTACAGTAAGGAGTAATAAATCAAAGCTGTACAGCCAAGAGTTATTAAATTACCAGTAACTTGGTCATTTGCTGAGGTTATTTATTTCAAGACAGCAAGCTTTGATCAAGCTAAAGGAAATCATCAGTGAATGGGACTAAAAAGATCAGCCTTGACTATGGGCATAGAGGATTTCTTCAAAGTCAATTCCTTCCTCGTCCTTTTGCTATCAAAAGCCAAAAACAACACCAGCAGCCTAACTGAAAAACCCAAACGTGAAAGTAGTACCAAAATAAACATAAAGTGTTCAGAAATAAATAGCAATGTACCCATAAACTATATGTACTTAAGGAAAAAGCAGTCAAGAAGAACCTAAGCTATTTTAAGGAGTACAGACAAAGTCTGTTTGATACCATCACTGCTGGCAGTGACAGTTCCTTGTGCCTCACTTCACAACACTATTCACATACCAAGTAACTTTTCCATGGCACCAAGAGTACCTGCACAACCATCTGGAAGTGCTTGGAATAGATACTGGAGAAAATGTATGAGTCATAAATCTAAATGGGTGTATTTTCCTTCTTTTTTATCCAGTAAGTGCAATGCTGCAGCACATAAAAATGGTCAATTGAAATTATACAAGAAACTAAACAAGCAAAGGGGAACATAAACAAAACCTCATCTTAAAGCTCTCAATTCAGAGATTAGATTTCTTTCACATGGTTTTGGAAGAGCTGGTGCATGTCAGTGCCACTTGATTTGTGGCTACTTTACATTTCATCCTGCATCTCATGTTCCAGCTTTCAGAAATTGATTAAAGATGCCAGTTGATGATTACTAACGATCAGACTAACTCTCCTATGGTCCATAGGTCATATTTGCCTTGCTTTTACATTTCAGTGATTTAGAAAGGTTAGTTTGTGAGCATCTCCAATAATCATGTTTGAACTGATCTTGTTAGGAATTCTCACACTATAATGGAATGCCATGAAGAAAAGAGTTAGTGGGAATATCACTCTACTATCTGCCTCCCAGAAAAAGCAGGCTTTTTGAGCCCAGAAGCCTCTCCACCCATCCTTTGTGCACTTGCAGAACAAATTCTCTAAGTTTACCACATGTGCTCTAAATACAACAACGCTCTTTTCAAAGTGCATGCACATGCTTTAATCCAGTGCCTTGGCAAAAGGTAACATAACCTATATGCACAGAAAATACATTGTTATTAATCAGGGAAGCTTAGAGAAAGCTGCATTTGCTTTAAACACCAATAAACATCTAACATGTTTAGATGATTTTCCTGCTCTGCCTTCTTCTTTGAACAATATTTTCCTAGCTATTGTAGTGTACGTCCACTTAAAGCCTCCTCCCGTGAATAAATGGCAAGAGCAAGTGATCTGTGCTCCACTAGGCAATCCTAAAGAATTCATCTGAAACCTGAAGAAAGCAAATATAAACAGAAGTATAGAGAGAGCTTCCCACAAAAAGTATTGTCAACTCACATCCCAGGTCACCAAAAGTATGATCTCTTTGGGATCATAAAAAAATGCACGGCATGCTCAATATCCTAAACATCCCTTTAGGGAAGGAAAACAAAAAATAATCATCAATCTCCTTTTCTTTCCACGTTATGGTTTCTGAGTAGTACCTGGCCCAAACACAAGTCTAAACGGTTAACTGGAATTCCAATTGGGATAAATTCAAGACTAGCGGCAAGAAAGAGAGCAAGGGCCTGTATGAAAGGAAAAGCGTGAGCCTGGATAGCACATACTACCGAAAATGAAGATGAAAATGCATACAAGTGATTTTTATTTTAATTAGGAGAAAGAACCGCTCCTGAACAATAACACCAGAAGAACCGAAGGAATTATACAGATATAGACAATATTGAGGTGCATAGGTCGCGTTTTCAGCCCACATAGAGACAAAGCAGAACATGAAGAGCAAACGAGTTTAGAGACTGAATCAGGTCTATACCCAGTGGTTTCGAGACGAGGCCCCAGGGGTCACCATATCCCGAACACCATCGCCCAGACCTCTGCTTCCCACCGCGGCTCCGAGGGGATTTTCCGCTCAGCTCCCTTTCCCTCACCGCACCGTGTCCAGGCCAGCTCAGAAACGAGATACTACTACCAGGCCCCTAGGACGACACCCCCGAAACTTGTTCCCTCTCCCACCAACACCCCCCCCCCCCCCCCCCCCAACACCCCCGAAACTTGTTCCCTCTCCCACCAACACACACACACACACACACACACCCCCCCCTCCCCCCAACACCCGACCCCGCCATACCCGTACCGGCCCTGAACGCAGAAAAATCTCCTTAACCCTCACGGCGAGGTCCGCTTCGCCTCACTTTCAAATCTCACCTGGCAACGCTCATTGGCCAGTCCTAGCCGGCTCGCATTATTTCATTGGTCCACTCGCCGCCAACCGTTGATGAGCGGAGCCAAAATCCAGGCTGGAGCTGCTTAGTGGTCTTCCGTGGCCGCCATGCTTGATCCTCATTGGCTGCGCTTAGCATCGCCCCCACACTTGTCGTTCATTGGTCGATGGGGGGGGGGCTGCGGGCGAAGAGTGCAGTGAGGTGGTGACGCCTGCCCCTGGCGTCCCGCTTTAAGATGGCGGAGGCAGTTGCCTTGCTGTCATGGGAGTTGTTCGGGTTGCGGTCTAGTACGCTCACAATCTGCGGGGAGTCGAGGACGGGGTGAAGGACTCGCACGCCTCGCACTGCCCTTCTGGCGACTAGGCAGGCTTATGGCTGTCCCTCAGTGACCGCGCTCCTGAGGAACCGAGGTCAGGTTTACATGGGCTTTAAAGGGCCTGGTGTTGTGCTGAGCCTCTGCTGCTCCTAAATTCTCTCCTGTATTGGCGTCATAGCCGCTCTGCGGTTTGTTGGGGTGGGTTATGTTTAAGGAGTTTCTCACCTGCCAGACAATTTGTTCTGGGTTTGCTTATGTAAAACCTGCAAAAACGCCAAGGAGGACGCCAGCCACTTGGTGGCACTGCGAAAATGTGGAGGGCGTTTGAGGGGTGAGTGCGCACCACCAAACTGCTGAGCAGCAGGCGTGGTGGTAAGCGGCGGACGATAACTGTGCCTTGCAAATAGCCTAAAAATGCGGGACCGCCGTACGGCATGACAGAAAAATGTCAGTAAGTGTTTCTATGAGCGCGATTACAGTGCAAGAAGACGGGCGTAAGTGGATTAAAAATCATTAGGTCAGAGCACAGAGCTGGTCCCCACAGCAGCCATCAGAATGGCATCTTTGGAGAGCAGCTCTGTGCATGAAATGTCATCCCAAGGTTCCCTGTGCCGGCTGCCGGGGGTTACAGCAAAGACTCATAAACTTCGAACATCTAGACTAATCCCAACATCTTTGATTTACCGTAGGATAATAAAAGATTGGTGTGGAGGTTATTGACTGCTGCCTGGTTGTCTAATGGTACAAAAAAAGGTAAACCAGTAGAGCTAGAGTTCCATTTGTAAAGCCTGACCAGAGAGTCCAATCCAATGCAGTCCTTAGTATTTGCTGCTTTTTGTTACTCCCCTTTTTTCTCCCAAATCAGTGGAATGTGGAAGAAATTCTGCAGTTACATCCATGGTGTAGTCATGAGGTCTGTGGTGACAGGTTGGACTCAATGATCTTTGAGGTCTCTTCCAACCTTAGTGATACTGTGATAATACAGTCCAGGGATGCAAACCATGCTGAAACATGGGTTTTAGAGGGAAAAAAAAAATAATCAGTGGAGTGTCTTCCTTCCAACCAAAAATCTTTTTTTTTTATTATTTATTTCCCCCCCTTTCACTGCATGCCTTCATCTGAAGAATCCCTTCACGCTGAAACAATACTTGTTTGCCCCTTGGTGCATCTACGCTGTTACATTTGCTAATTCTGATGCACATGGATGTTGGTACTGAATTTAGGAAGTGTGGCTGCAGTACAGGGGCTTTAATCTCACTAGCTCAAATAACGTTGATGATAGTGCAGAGGTAAGCACTTCAATGCAGAATGGTAACCTGAGCACCTAACCCAGGTCCTTGGCAGGCTGAGGCTCTACACCCTGGCTGGTGGTTACCTGATCTGAGAAGGTTAAAGCCAGGATGGGTTTCTTTAACACTCTGCAGTGACACCTTCCACTGACAATATCTAGGTCACTGCAAGGGTCTCGGTGTCTTTGAATAATGCCATGATTTTCAAGTATTGCAGTGTCACTTTAAGGGAAAAACATGGTAGTTGGATGTCTTTAAACCAAAGTCTTAATTGCTACTGATATTACTGTTTTAAAAGGAATAAGCATATTACCATTTAATAGATAAAAGCAACATTAACTCATTATCCTGTGCAGATATTATATATGCCTGAAAGGTTAAACCTCTCATTCTCAACCATCAAGTCCTGATGATTTGATGGTAATATAGCTACATGAATGCTATTGAAGCTTTGAGAACCAATTTGAATTTGCCTATTTCTTGACACTATGACTGTGATTATTTGATACATTTTGTACTGAGGAGATTATTATGTGGAACCCTGCTAACTTGTTCTTTCTACTCCTTATTTGCTCACTGGGACTATTGTTCTTTGTCGGGGTAATTCTTTTGACCATTGCATAAATGCAGCTTTACTGAGGAGCAATAGGGGATGTGTAGGGAAACATATGGCCAATTTCAGCCCTGAAATAATTAGAATTTCTGAATATATTTTGATTAAAGTTCAGGCAAATGGAGTTAAAAAGCTGAAGCCCCCAGTGAGACATACTTCCCACTTGTCAAAAAAGCCTCTGTAGGCAAACTAAGGCACATGAAGCCAGCCTGATGCTGCAGTGGGCACAGAGTAGTCCTCCTGCCAAATTTAATTGATTACCTTTTAATCAAGCATCATGCAGTGAAACCATTATGGTGCATTGGCTGTTGTTCCCACTCCTGATTATGCCTTTAATCTGAAGTGGTTGCTAGTTTAAAAACCAGAACAAATTCTGGAACAGAAAATAGAAGCTGAATTCCTGACTTAAAACAGCTAGGAAACAGACACCCTCAGTGTAAAAAAAAATCTTTCTTCTATCTAGTCTAAATCTCCCTCTTTTAGTTTGAAACCATCACCTCTTACCCTGCTACAACAGGCCCTGCTAAAAAGTCTGTCCTCATCTTTCTGATTTGCTGTAAGTACTGAAAGGCCACAAGAAGGTCTCCCTGGAGCTTTCTCTTCTCCAGGCTGAACAGCCCCAAGTCTCTCAGCCTGTCCTACCAGCCCTTGCATCACTTTTGTGACCTCCTCTGGACCTTTTCTTTCCTATTCTGAGACAGACATTAGAACTCCCACCAGGATGAGCTTGGAAAGCAGGTTCCCTTTCCTGGGTATTTGCTCTATCACATAGATAAGCACATTGAAATTACACCAAAGGCACCCCCTACAGCCCATAGTGTTACACAGAAATTGGTAAACTTGTTCTGTTCTCTCAAAGAGCAGTTAGAGACTCCTGGACCCCAGGTGGGTGGGCACAGGATCCAGAGCTGGTGGAAAAACCTACACACTGTCTATGTGAAGCAAGTCTAGTCCCTCCCTTGTTTGATGTTTCCTGCAGCCAGGTCTGTGCTCAGTAGATGAGAGTTTCCACTCACCACTGAGAGGCATCTAAAGTTCTCCAGCCTTTAGAAAGATAGAAATAGAAAGCTGAGGTACCCAACTCTGGGCATGATACTGCACTCTGGCAGCCTGATACCAAATAGCTAGATGTTGTAGCATATTGAGAAGCTCCCAGCTTTCAGTGGAGCTAGTCTAACATGCAAATGAGCGATCTTATAATCTTACAGTTGGAAGCCTGAGTCGTTTTTATCTCAACATATCTTTACATCCTCTGTTATTTACAGTATGTTTACACCAAACATTCCCTGCTGTTACACATTTTAGTCAAAAACCCAATGTAGCACTGCAGGTAAAACCATCCTGCAGCTGATTGTGTCCTACACAACTCAAAGCCACATTCTTACAGAAATCACGTTTCTTTCCAGACTGAAACCTTGTTGGTTTTCTTCTGTGGGGCAGAGGGGAGTGGGAATTAACCCAAGAACAAATGCTGCATTCAACCATAAGCCACTGCTGAGTCAAGACCAGACTTTTTGTTGTTTTCAGGGACTTTGGAGTAGGTTATTTTGGCCAGTTTATACTTTGATCCCCTTTAGCAAAAGCAGATGAAGAAAACACTTGGTGCAGTGGGATTAGATGATGTTTCAGCAGTGTGAAGGAGGTTTTTAACTGGGTTAGGCCAAGACCACTGCCTTTTATTTGAAAAGAGCATCCTTTTCTCTACCTTAGACAAGACTTCTAGTATACATTTTTATTATTTTGGCTTAAAATTGGTATGTATTTTTTATTCAGCATGCACCTCATTATGTCTCCATTACCCAGAATCAGAACATCTTGTATGGAAGAAAGATGTGACTGATGGAGTTAAGTTTTTCAAGGTCAAAACAGAAGTGGTAAGGAGCAGCTTGGTTTAGAGCTTACAGCAACACAAAGCTGTGAGGAATATGACCATTAATTAAGATAGGAACAATAAAAGAGCTATAACGACTTGGTTAATCCTATGTACTCTGACAGAGTTAAACTTCTCCATGTCTCTGATAAGATAGGATTGGGTTTCTTTATCTATTGTTTTTGCAATGTTCGAGGCTACTGAAATGCAGGAGTGCCAGATGGCCATGTAAGCTAAACAATGTGCAAAATCTTTCTTATATAATCACTAAATGCCCTAAGGGAGGCAGAGTTATTCAATCATTAGAAGTCACTTAGCAGCAAATGGCATTTAGCTGTCTTTATCAACTTAGAACAAAATATTTGGACTGTACCTTCGTGGGGCCTTTTTCTGATGTGACTTGACACATTTAATTTCCCATTGGGTGATATCTGGTGTGTCAGTGGACATCACTGAACTGCGGCAAACCTAGAAAACAAGGTTTTTCTCTGTACACACATGTAAATCATCATGGTCCTGTACCAAAATAAGTAATTTTTCCCCTGGAACACTCAAAACCACTGGTCTTGTTCTGGTGTTTTGTTATGGTCCAGAGGAGAAAGTACTGGAAAGATGAGGAACTGTGGGTTCTGTTTTCTGCCTTGTCACTGATCTAATATCTGACCTTCAGCAACTCATTTTACCTCTGTCCTCCCCCCGTCCTCACTTTGTACATAGCAGCCATAGTCAACAGGGACTCAAGAGACTTGGGTACGTTCATCTCGGCCATCTGAGATGCCATGTTAATGTGATCCTGTACATTGGCTAATTATCTCTGCCCCTCATCAGGACTCCTGTAGCACAGTGCTGTGCTGACACACTTACCCTGCTTTTTAGCTTGAGAATGGCTTCAAGGATCTTCTCACAGTATAGCATTACACAGAGCAAGCAATGTCTGCACTGCTGCCCTCCATCCAATCAGAGAAACCAGGTCTTTTTAGTTTGCTAGCCCTGCTCTCACCTTGGGTTCCCTGTGGACCTGCATCCCTCCCTCTAAGCAGAAACGAACTGCTAAAATCTTCTTTTGAAGAGAGGGAATGCTCCTTGCAGGAACCCCTTAGGTTGAAGCCAACATCTGGTGCCACCACTTAGTTCTCCCTTTCCCAACACCCTTTTGTTGTCGTTCTCCACATCTTTGGTTTCAGGGAGCTTCTCTGGTGCCAGCCTTTATTTCCCTGCAGGCTGAAGGCTCTGCAAGGATGGCACAGAGGAGTCGGCTAGGGTGATGCTTGCCTGATGAGCTACTGCCCACAGTCTGTGCAGCCATGCCTCCTAGACACATCTACACCAGGAACAGCAGTTCATGTTTTCCTCTGCCAAGGGCAGCAACCGCACAAATGATGGCAAAGGGTATTTAGTGATTGTGCTGAGGAGGCAACCTTGGCAAAATGAGCTTGCTGGCAATGCTGACGCTGCGCTGATGTGGTTCCAGTACCCCCAAGGATTACCCCTTCACACTCCTGGTAACCTGCCAGCAGCATTTTTGGCCCTGCAGTCAGTGTTACATTGATTTTAAATCCAGTAGGTCTACCAAATGAGTTTCCTTGGCCTCCTGCAGAGGTTTTATATAGATTTTAAGCCTGTTATCACCATATGAAATCCACTCATAAACTGTGGGTGCCAGGCAGGAGGCTGGGAACTGTCACCCTTGTTGCTTTCAGTGCCACGTTGGTTACTAAACCCCACGGGAGCCAGTGTCCCAGTACTAAGATCCAAGCTGGAGACACTGGGGTGAGCGAAACTGTGGGCACCCCACCCCAGCCAGCGCTGGGGCTACGGGGAGACATCGACCCTGCCAGTGCCCAGCACTGGGCTCTACCTTGAAACGTTTCGGCCGGCACCGAAGGGGCGAGGCCCAGCTCTGAGGAGTTCGCTGAGGCCCTGAGGAGACCTCCGGCTCCAGGAAGGGCCGCGGAGGTGAACACTGGGGCCGTGAGGGGAGCTCCAGGTCCTCAGGAGACCCACGAAGCCTCGAGCCAGGCCTCCAGTCCCTGCGGTGCCCAGCCGGCAGTGCCTGGCGCGGCGGGGAGGCCGGTGCCTGGCACGATGCGGAGGCGGTCGGTGCTGCCGCGGCCCTCCCCGGCGGGCCCGGGCCCGTCCCCGTCCCGCCCCGCCCCGGGCACGGATTGGCGCGGCCGGCGCGGCCCCTCCCGCCGCACGGGGGGTGGGGGGGGATCCGGCCGCGCTGCGCCGCGCCGAGCTTAGCCTGGTGGCTTCGAGCAGCTCGGTGCCGCCAGAACGTTCTCCCCCCCCCGCCCGCGAGAGTGCGGCTGGCCCCGCTCCGGGTAGGTTTTTCGTGGTGCGGCGAGGCCCGGGGTGGGGAGGGCAGGCGCTCGGTTTGGCTGGGCTCGGCTCGGGGCCGCGGGCCGGGGCGGGCAGGTGGGCGGCGAGCAGGCCCCGCACGCACCGCCCGTTCTCCTTGGCCGGTCATGGCGGCTCCGGGGGCCGTCGAGGGGCGTCTGGCCGCTGGCCGGACCGGGCTGCGCGGCGCCGGGCCCCGCGGAGGGCACCAGGCCTCCTCGCTTCGCACAGATCCGGCGCCTCCCGCCGCCGGCTGCTCCTTTTCGGGTTTGTTTTATTTTGTTTTCTTCCCGGTGCTCCGGGGACCCTTCTCGTGTGCCAGGGCACCGCGGGGTCAGAGGCGGCCGCCTCCCTGGAGGAGGGTTTGTTACATTGGCCCCGTTGTGCCTCCTCCCCGGCTCCGCTGGCAGCGCTCCCGTGGCCTTCCCGCCTCCCGGCGGGCCCGGCCCAGCGGGTCTGACAGCGTGAGCCCTCTGCCGTGGTGGTGGGGAGGGGGATGGACGGGTGCGGGGTGCTGACCCCTCCGCTCGGCCGCGGGTCGCGAGGTTTCTCCTCTCCCCTGCGGTTGTGTAACGCTCTCGGCCCCCACGGCCGACCCACGCGTGGGGAGGGCATTGCGCCCGGGAGGGGGTCTTGGGGGTCATTCCAACCTCCTTTCTATCTGCGGTTCACGGTCTCTTTGTAGGCGTGCGAACGACCATGCATGGGTTTTCTTTCCAAAAACCCAAACAAAACACATATATTTTTTTCCCCAAATTTTGGTCTGCCGAGTGCTGTCACTTCCTGATGGTGCTTTCCTGCACGGCTCGCCCCGTGCTTCGTGCGTCCTTTAAAAGGGAAGGAGTGTAAAGCTCAATAAACATAAACAGTGATCCCCAAAGAAAACATTGTTAGATGTTGTAGATAATACTTCTAATAACGTGTTTGCGTGGGGATGGTGCAAGAACCTGAGGAAAGGTTAAAAGTACAATGACGGTGGAAGTGATATTTTCTCAAAATTACTTCCTCCAAGGTCTTACTTGAAACAGTACGTGCAGCTTTTCATTTCTTCAGTAAACCAAGGCTATTGACTTGTGCCATGTGGCTTCCAGTTGGAGAAATTCTGCTCAGATCAGCTGGAGAAGTGGCTCTAACACTTGTTCTGCAACACCCACCAGCAGCGTGCGTTTCTCTTCTCAGCTCTTAAATAACCAGGTTGGATGGGGCCGTGAAGCGCAGCCACGGCAGCTTGGGGTTTGTCGCGGGCTGTAAAACCTGCCTGCGAAGCTGTGTAAATACTCAAGTGGTTCACCCTGCTGCACTGCATGCTGTCTTGGCTATGCCATAGCTCTTGGTATACAGTTTTGGGAGCTGGAGAAATCCAAGGCTGTCTTTGAAGCAGCGAAGCACCCAGCTCAGACTCCAGTCGCGAGTCTTAATGAGTGTTTGCGTAGTGCTTCGTGTTTTCTCGGATGAAAGGTTTTACATAATTGGCCATTATAATTGTCTGTCACCCCTTGAGAAGAGCCAAAAAAAATAAGCGTGGAGGTAGGTAGCTGTTTTGGAAGTCCAAAGTCTAAACCTATGAATGCCTGTAGGGTTGTTACTGCTTAACGTGGAGGCAGCAAAATGACCAACTGAAAAAATTAATCTGGCTCTGTTCTTCTGAGCCGTTTGATCAGCATGGTCTGGACAAGTGACATCCTGCTTCTGTTTGAGCTACTTGTGCTTCAATGGCCAGAATGATTTCTAGTGTGACTCTGATTGCACTACCTTGCATTTTGGTTGTGTTTTTTCTTTCTTTTTTTTTTTTTCTTTTCCCTAGCAATCTTGACTGGAAGCCTTTTACAGTGTTTTGATTCCTTTTTCATAAATGGCTAATCCCTTGCTGCAGGGGATGGGAGTGTTTTGAACGCAGCGGGTTTGGGTCCTGGGGCGAGGGGGGAGGGAGCGTCTTGTGTTGCTTTCCAGCAGGCACCCGCCTTCCCCAGGATTGAGTGAAAGAGCCTTATTGACTAGTTTGGAAGGTAACATGCCCAATTCTCCCCTTACATGCTGAAAACCATATACTTGGTGTAGCACAGAGCCTCTGAGGGGAAGAAATGGAATGTCAAAGAGCCTGGGCTTCATCACGAGCAGCCTGCTAATAAAGGCAGTGTCTGTTAATTGCATCGTGCTCATCAAAATCTCTCCTAACAACAAAGTTCTATTTGAATAGGTGTGAAAAGTTGTGGGATTTGATTTAATACCAGCATCTTATCTTGCAGGCTCTGTATGACTAAGTTTTCTCTTTCACACTTAATTGGAGGATGAGCAGAGGTTGAGGAGGAAGCTGTACACATTTCTCTCACACTAAATGCTCTCTAAAATCTTTTTTCCACTTTGATAAGGATTGTGAAGGAGTATAAGTGACTTGAGAAGCAATAAGTTGCAACCAATTTTTTTTATAGGTGTATAAAACGTCTTTATGTGTCCTTTCAGATTGGAAACTTGTCTTGTAGTGTGCTGTGGATGTCTACCATGGTATTGGTGATGCTTTTAATGGCAGCTAGCACTTGAAACCGTGTGTTCGTAGAGTCTGGGCTGTAGTTCTTGTGTCAGGGAGGGCTGTGGCTTTGGGGTGCAGAGGTGCCAAGGTCGATTTCTAGTGCTGTGAAATTAAGTACTGTGTCGTAGTAGGTGCACAATGCTACCTAGGTACTAACTGTCCCTGGAGTTCCAGGTGTCAGTACGTACACCGTAATATGTTACTGTCACTTTTTGCTGCCATCACTGGTTGCTTTGTTAGCAGCAAATATAGCACGTTTTGGTATTCCCATTGCAGATTTGATACTGGATTCAGAGAAGATGGCAGCTTTTCTTCTAGGTAGTATTTTGAGTCTGTAGAGAAAACATAGGACTAGTCCTATGTAGCTTTGGAAACAGGCATCTCTTGTGTCCTTGCCTCTTTTTTTCTTTTTGCTCTTTAGGATTATTTGGTCATTGGATGTTTTATTAAATTCCTGTCACATAGATTTAAGCTTTTGAAGGGGATCTTAGTTTAGTAAAAGTTGTTGGTTACAGATAACTTCCCAGCTTTGTATCCTCACTAATAAGGAAGGCACAGAAATGACACTTTGGTATATGTGGCTGCTCTCACTTGTACCGTATTTTACTGCTTTTGTCTTCTAAGGTAGTTGGATTGTATTAGCTTATTAAAGTTAGAATCTACTAAAGTCAGTGTGACAGACTTGTGGGTTTTTTTTTTAATGTCATGCTCCTTCCCCTGAAATACATATTGGGACAATTGTCCATAGTGTAGATACTGGCTATAGTTGTGGGATTTGTATTTGGAAGTTGTAGTTGTGGGATTTGTGTTTATTCCCCAAATAACTTTTCTTTTTTTGCCTTGTTGTGGAAGGGGAATATCTGCTGTATCACTTGCTAATCCTGCTGTTGCAGTCTGATGATTGAAGTGTAACTGGAGATGTATTTACCAGTGTACTCATGGTGGTTGGCTTTAATCTAGCTATTTGGGATATCAAATGCAGAGAAACCACAGCAGGAGTGGCTTTGGTATGGGTATAGGGTGGACTTGTGCAACTCTTGTAAGTGGTACTGACATGGACAGCCAGCTTGTAGCAAAATCTGGGTGTCTGTAGCGTCATTGATGGGTATCAGAGTCAGATGGATTAAATATAGCTCAGGTATGCCTAAACATGTTACATTGCAGAGGTAATAGCAGTGTTTACACAGATCACCTTCCTACACATCAGAGGTTCAACTACCTCTTTCGTGGTGAGTTGCTGCTGGGCAGCCACATGACTACTTAATGCTGTTTTGGGAGTAAAAGTACATTACAGAAGGATGCACAAATGGCTGTTAAGAACATGTCAGCTTTGCAAGAAAGACATTATTTGGAAATGGCAGGTTGGTATCTTTGGGTGCAGAAAATAGTGCTTTGGGTTTTTTTCCCCATGTGATTAAAAACATACCTTGCTTTAGTAGCTGCTGTGTCTGCAGCTCACAGCAAAGTAATGGCATTTAGGTAGAACAGAGGCTGAATTTCTGCCAGTTAAAATCTTGTTGTCCTAATGTGCCATTCTGCACAGTGCTTGGAAGCCAATATCCAGTGTTCTTCTGCCTCGCAGCAAAACAACTAGCGATTAAAAATTCAGCAGATGTTGTGGTTCACTTAACTACTTGTTCTTGCATCATTCAGGTCATATCACACAATTAATGTTGCTAATGTTCAATCTAGCTTTTTTTTTTGCCCGAAGAATGGAAATTATCTGAATTACCATGGGATTTACAGAACTGTTTTGGCAGGAACTAGGCTATGCAAAGCAAATTATTCAGAACTGTTTTCATTCTTCCCTTGACTTGGAGAATCTCCTTTTGATTTCTCAAATATTTCTTGTGCGTGCCAGACAGGGCTCTAATTTCTGCAGCTTTTCTCACTTTAAAAATTGAAGTGTTTTCTTTTGATTGCTTTGAGATAAGTGAGACTCCCTAGTTGAGAAAGGGGAGTGGGGGCTTTCTTACTTAAACTCAGTATTTTGTTTGGACAAAGACATATTTTTGTATGGGAAGTCTTGTTTCGGGCAGGATTTTTACTGCTTTCAGTACGTCTACTTTTGATTTGTGCAGTTTTGGTTTATAGTATTCAAACCAGTGTGTGGCTTACTTGACTTTTAAATCAGACTTAAACTTTCCTCTCCCTGCGTTCCTTTAATTATGCAAGTTTGGGTTCTTTTTGTAGCACATGCATGGAAACCTCTTTTGGCCTACTTGCAGCTACAAAGCAGTATTCATATGGCACACACACAGGTTCTGGAAACCTTTTCTGGGCTACTTGGAGTTACCATAGAATCATAGAATGTGTCAGGTTGGAAGGAACCTTCAAAGGTTTTCTTGTCCAACCTCAGTGCAGTGAGCAGGCACATCTTCAACTACATCAGGTTGCTCAGTGACACAGCAGTGTTCATGCAGCAAGACTTGTGGCTTGTTCTCACTTCTTTAACCACTTTCCTGTTTGGAAGCTGCACAAGAAGCAGTCTATCACTTCTCTTCGTCATCAGTACTGTAACTCTGGCTTTGGTTGACCTCCCTGGACTTTCTCAGGACTCATCTGCTGGTGCTTATGGTAGGAGGTCAAGATGCTCCTAGGTGGGTGCCTCCTCAACTGGATACATGCATTGGCATCCATCTTTATGCATCATGCTTCTGTGAACATGATATAGACATCAATCATAGAACTGCTTCATAGAATTGTTTTGTTTGGAAAAGACCTCTAAGATCATTGAGTCCAACTGTCTACTAAGGTTAAAGCAGGCAAACAACTGAGAGAAGTTGCTGGGTCTTTGAAAGTCTTTGAGAGGAACTTGCTGTACTGGGGCAGCTCTTGGCTTGAGTGCTTGAGAGGAACTAAATTCAGAATGTGGAACACAGGTGGAGTATTTTGGTCAAGGGCACAGGCAAGGTTCAGCTATCACTTGGTGCATTGCTGCAGGTAGCTTGAGGACTGCAGGGCTTAGGAGAAGGCTGCATCTTTTAAAACATGAAGTGGCAAATCAGGAATGGAAAAGGTAGATTTGTGCATTAAAGTATATAGCATACTATAAATGATGGATATGGAGAAATAATGTATGTTGTTGGGATAGCTTTTTGTGATCCATTAGCACATCAAGAGGACGTATTTTTAGTCAAGGCAGGCATTTTTCTTTGTAAAAACCTGTCCAGACTATTAAAGCTAATAACAACTTGTTTCAGTTCAGTTGTTGTCAGATAATCAGTTTGGAAAAATGAAGTTTTAAATATACAGGCCCTCCCCCAACCTCTCTAAGTGCCCTCTTTAGGATAATGGGGAAGGATTCAGCTTGGGGTTTGTGTATTCCTGATGCTGTGTATGCATGTATCCAATCTGTTGTACTTGCAGGATTGATATTCAGGATAACATGTTTAATCTCCAATTGCAAAAAACCAACAACAACAAAAAAGCTTCACACGCAGCTAATTCCATCTGCTGGAAAAATAAGAGCGAGGCTAACTTCATCGCTTTTTTGGGACCTGCTTTTTGCTGTGCTAATTACTATGTATGAACTTTGGAAATTTGCATAATTTTTTGGCAAATCTAAGTGGCAGCCATTTAACTTAGAATTTTATTAACTTTATACATCCCTAGCAACTCCTAGCTCATTTTGTGGGTGGTTTTTTTGGTGTTTTACAGGCTTTGATTTTTAGTAAGCTTCAGTAACCTTTTTATTTTTTTCCCCTCTTTGCAGTGACTTTCTTCATAGACCAGCAGCTTGCTGCCATTTTCAGTAACTTGCAGTCTGCAGTCTAATGCAAAACTCCTTCTGTCATTCCATTAGGAAAAGTTGAAAAATGAAATTCTTGCAAAGTGGATGCTAAAACAGTAAAACTATGAATTAGGTTTTGTTCATTCTTAAGTGCTCTAGGAGCACTTAAAGTCTAGATGTTTTCAAAAGTAACTTTGGGGAAACTGGGGCATGTCAAGTCTGGTCCTAATTCTGCTAAAAGCTGGTTTCATGTTGCAAATTCTTAAGCTCGAAAGAGTTTGGATACAGAATCATCATTGCAGATAGCTGCTAAATGTTCTGTCTTTCTGAAAGGCTGGCTTTAGACACATCTCCAGCTTCTCAAGGTGTCTAGCAGTGCCACTTCAACTTGGCTTGCCTTTGTTCTTGTGATCACCTCCTTTTACTGATTTTGTTGGTGTATAATCTGTAAAACATTAAAATGTTTGGAATTTTATATTCAAAACCACTGTTTGCTTTTTTGCAATGCTGTTACTTTCAGGCTGTTTTTCTTTTGGATGCAATAGACTGAATTGAATTTTAGAATCTGAACTGCTGTTTGTGCATTATGTCTCAGTACCACCAGAAACTTCTATTTTGTAGTGTGCAACTGCAATCCCATGTCTTTCTCCCTCTTTCTTCCTCCCTCTGACTGTGCTGATCACTTAAGAATGCAGTTTCTTCCTTGGGATGAACAGAGTTATATTGCTAGGCTCTTTAATTCCTCTTGAATTGGCAGAAAGCCAAGCATAAAATCTTGTTCGTAAGTCACTCTAGAGAATTATTTGTACATGCTATTATTTTCTTTGCATGCTAACATCACTTTCCCCCAGTCTAGACCAGGCATAATTAGATTTGTGTGTATGTGTAGGCTTGGGTGTTGCCACTCTGCAGCCCAGCAAGCAATTTGAAGTCCTTGGGCAGTTCGAGAGCAAAATTTCTTGTATCATCAAAGGCAGCAGCTGGTCTTCCTCATCTAGGTAGGTGAAAAAATTTTTCTGTTGTGTCTAAACTTCAAAGACTAAATGATGGCTTGTGCCTGTGGTTTGGCTGTCTGCAGTGTGGCCTACTGGAGGCTATATTTTAAAGAAGAGTTTGGACACTGGGTTCAAACAGGACTTGCTGTGTGTTCAGCGATGGAAGCTAGTGTTGGAGTTTGTTCACCAGCTCACGTGCTTGCAGAGACAACTCAGTTCCCTTCTGATTTATATAGCTCATCACTGAAGTCTTTGTTCTGAACTTTGCCTCACCTATGTCTTTATTGCAAAGTACAGAAAGCCCTTCCATCATGAGAGGCTTTATGACTGTGGCCCTGACTGTTGAGGTTGAGAGAAGCTCCCTGTAAGCATTAGGCAAAACTGCCCCTTATTCTCCTGCTGTTAAGCTGCTCTCGCTTAGGTATGGTGCTGACTGCACTTTTCTTTTTCATTTGCCTTCCTGACTGCCAGCACATGTCCCTGTCTTGGGCACAGGAGGGCTGTTCCTGCGCAGGATGTTTGTGCCCTGGGCAATCCACTGCTGAACAGTCAGAACATGCAAGGCATGGTGATTTGTGACAAATGTCAGGAACTTTATAAGGGAACCCTGAAAAAAAAACACAAAACACAAAACCCAAACACCACCCTTTAGGGAAGTCTGTTTTCTGGAAGTGGATTTATTTGACATTTCATTTGCTTTCTGAACAAGGATGATACACTACTTTTTTTTTTTTTAATGAGGTAACTTTATCTTCTTAAACGCATGAAGTGATGCAAAGAATTCTTGTTCTGCATCTGAAATCTTAAGTAAATCTGCTACTGCTTCTGAAACTCAGGCTGTGGGAGGATTACTGGTAGCAATGAGACTGTCTTCCATGGTGCTGAGGAAAAAAATCCCAGTGTTTCTCTTAGAATGCATATGGATTTTTATAGATGCAGTAGGACTGCAGATGTATTCATTTTAAAAGATATAATAACTTGCTCTGAATTGGTCTCGCAGCAGAAGCAGTTAGAGACGTGGTTTTGATACAAGGTGCTTGGAATTCTCTTATGCAGCTTTGCAGCCTGTGCTGCAAACAGGAGCTCAGGGCAGTTTGAGCCACACTCTCTCCACAGATGGTGCATAGGATATCACCAACAGTGGACTAAACCAGTTCTGCTAATGATTGCTTTGTTAGGCCCTAGCACATTACAGGATTGTTAAAATGATGTCCCCTGATGTGTCAGCTGTAGGCTTCGGGGTGAATTGTAGGATAAAGAGTGGTAGTTTACATAGCTTCGCAGCAAATGTCTCTGCAGCATTGTGCATACTTTTCTTACCTTAAAAGATAGGTGGTCTTTTTGATCTCTTTTCTCTTTGGGATCAGCAAATGTAGCCAGGAAAGGGTTGTATATGAGCCTGATCTAGGTGGAGATGTCCCTGCTCACTGCAGAGGTGTTGGACAAGACGGCCTTTGGGAGTCCCTTCCAACTCAATGCATTCTGTGATTGTGTGATGGTAACACAGCTTCATCCCTGGCCTGACTGAATCCAAGGAAGTGAAGGCACTGAAGTGTCCTGCAAGAATGTCTGTGGTAAAATGTTTTTAAGAGGTTGGGAAGAACTTTTCTTGGACAAAAGTCCAGGAACTTAATCTGAGTGTACAGTTGTTGCATCCATACTGAAACTATATAGAGCAAGTCCACCGATGTTTTCTAGTTGCATTAATATTAGTTGTAAGGTTGGGGCTTGTAAGGTGGTTGTAAGGTTCCCTGTCCTTCAGCCTTCTCTTGTGTTACTTAGGTCACCACATTCCAGCAAAGAATGGTGTTTTTCAACAGGTGGCAGTTAAGGAGCCAGGAGTCTGCCAGGCTGTATTCCATTTGAAGAAGCATAGAGATCAGATCACTGATAGAGAAACTTCACTGGGGTGTGTGCAGAAGCTGCTAGAAGAAAGTTTGTCTTTAGACCAACTGGTATCTCTGGTGTGGAGGGGAAGATGGGTGAGCTCTTGAGCAGGAATAAATGTCAGCATGTATTTTGTTGAATTTTGGAAGCTGGGATTTACTGTGAGTTGCTATTTGGCTTTGGGGTGTTTGGGGCCTTTCTGCATCCCCCATATGTAAGTTGCAGCTATGGCAGGAGCTGTGTACACCACTTCACAAGCATAAAGCACAAGTCTCTGAGGGAGACTGCAAATGGCTCTGGTAAAATGAGCCAGTGTTTTCAGGCTGGAGTCAGTACAGCTAGACAAGAGTGCCAGCAAGAGATACCTGTGTCCTGACTTTAATATATTCACTTCTCAGTGGTCATGCCCAGGAGGATTAGTGAGAGATACTTTAATTTAAAGCTAGTAGGAACAGCAGTGCTTTTCTCCTGAAAAGTGGTGTGCTTTTACTGACATAGCTAAACACAGCCATGTGAAGCTTAATATATGCTTGTGTGGGTACCTGAGAAAGCATGCCAATAAGTAGACCAGTAGCTTTCTTCTGGGGAGATGCTGAGAATATCACCTTTGCTGTCCATCAGGGCTCAGCCAGGCTTGTTAGCAGCTTGTAAGCAGCAGCCCTACTTTGCTTGTAGGTATTTTAAGCGATGAGGGTAGCAGAGCTAGAAGTAGAGCTGATAACGTCTGTGCTGGGTTTTTTTTCCCCTTTTGGAGGAGGAGGAGATGGGACTAATTGTATACCTTCCAATTCCAGTTACTTCATTACTGAATAATCATTGTAGCAGCCCTGCAATCTGCTCTGATAGCAAATAAGTGGTGTGGCTTGCAGCATTTGAATCTAAACAAAACTTAAGTGCCTTTTCCTTTTTCCCTGGGGAGAAACTGTAATTTCGTTATGTGAATGTTAGCCAGGACAAAGTTGTCATGTTTTGTTTGCAGCTGGCATGAGGCTTCTCTAGGCTTGGTGCGTGCTAGAGCTACGTCCCTGGTGCGTGTACCTAAAATACTGCATTCTCTTACCTGGCAGCTTCAGTTGAATGTTTTCCAAGTGCTTTTCCAGGTGAAGATCTGTTTAGCTTTGACATGAGATGCCTCAGAGGGTTTAGATATAAACCGGTGGAAGTTTAGTTTGTATTTCCTTTCCCTAGCAATAAATGTTAATGAGTTTCTGTCTGCATTAGGCTTTGAATTCTCAAGTGAAACAGCCTGAGCACACCTCTGCTATCAAATCTGTGGTGAGAGTGGTTACATTGATGAGGTTTTAGCAGAACTTTGTAGTTTTGGTTCCCCAGTGTAGAAATGGCATTATATGCAACCCATATGATGCAAAACAATTATGGGGCAGAGCTTCCAAAAGCATTTTTGTCTTCCATTGGAAGAGGCTAAAAGTGCATTCGTGCATCAGGTTCAGTCCTGATAAAATGCCTTCTTGGATTAGATGCTTCTGAAAAGTGGTGATTTTGATGTACTGGCTGAGGGCCCTGAAAGCACCACAGACAAATGCCTGTATTTTGCATAGTGTGTAGTACTGGACAAAGCATAAACTCATCAGGCTAGCTTTTTCTGGACTGCCATAGAACTGTTAAAGCTGATCTATTCCTAATAAGACAGCTGACTGTGCAGTCTGAGCTGCATACAGTTCTTTGTCTCTGCTTTTTTGACTCGAATGGAAAAGTAGTTTGTTTTTGTTAAATGGGACTCAACTGTTGCTGCCCCAAAGGGGATCTGTTCTTGCAGGCTCAGTGTGGACTTCAGGCAGACTGCTTTTGGTTCTCATTGCTTTTTGCTGTAAGCCAGTAACTCAAGTCAGGGTGATGGGAAGATGGTAACCTGAGACAGATAGTTGTTGACAGGTAAAATGTCTTGGGAAGAGAAAATGCAACATGGGGCTTTTTAGTGTTGATAAGTTTTGTAAGTTTGGGCTTGGCTGTGTTGGTTGTAACTAAGCCAGTGGGTTGATCATGTGGAGTGACTCCATATGGATCCAACTGCAGCATTAAGTTCTTGAAATAATTTAAGGTGAAGTGATGGTAAATTTCAAAGGATTAGAATATGAGGCCCCCGTAGTGGGATCTTGCATTTCTAAGGTGGCTTTCAGAGGGAAAGACTCAAATGTGTTTTGAAAATGAGCCTGTGCATCATGCACTGGAGTGGATCCATGCTTTGATACGAACAGTAAGAATTCTTTTAATCAGATGAACTGCATCACCTTCTTTTAGGGAGATAATTATTTATTCATACAGGAGAAAAGACTTCCCACCCCTCTCCCCCCAAAAAAAAAAAATCAGAGCTGATCAGACTGCTGCATCCATTTTTAGTGACTGTAGGAGAGAAGACTTTTTTTTCTTCTGAAAATCTGTAGCTCATCAGACTCCTGCCTCCATTTTTAGCCATTGATACTGCAGGGACAGGAGGCTGGCAGGCTGAATTGGGTATTGCCTAAATAAAAACTAGGTTAAAGCCTACAGTATTACATGGCAGCAGGGCTGCCTGCCCCCATCCTGCTGGGGAGGTTGACCCAGTGTGTTTGTTGCCACAGTTCCTCCAAGAAGGTTGTAGGCCACATGAGTCTTGGGTGGTAATGTGGGGGCCCAGCTGCCTTTTTAAAGGATGTTGCTAGCCTTGCTTTTGTGGGGAAAAGAAGCTGCAGGATGGGGTATGATTAAGTTTCTCCTCTGGCCAGTGTGCTCTGACTGTAATACAGGTGGAAGGGGACTTGCTTATGGTCAGGAGGTTCAGCTGAGTAGTGAGGAAGGGTCTGCAAAGCAAATTCTTGTGAGTGGGTGAAGCTCCTCTTTGTGTATGCTTGCAATGAGAGTGAACACCATTGTTTATAGCAAGAGCTTGGCATCTTTTGTGCTGAGGTGGACTGCTGACTGATAAAATGGTGTCTCTACTGGTCTATCAGACCCACAGTGCTCTGTGGCCTCTGGGATTCTGCTTTCTTTTTTCCAATAAGAAACCCTGTTCCTACATCTCAAAATGGTCTGTTTGCCTTCCTAGCACTGCACTTACTGTTCTTGGAATTGCCCATGAATCTGTCCATGTTGCCAAGGCTCTTGTGACCGTTTGGGGTGGTGTGTTGCCTTCTCCATGCTCTACTTCTCTTGAAGTTTGTTAACCAGGCTTCCATAGCAGCCACCCAGCCTTGGCTCTTCTCTGGCCTTTGTTTTACCTCTTGATGGTTGAAGTGTGCCTCAGTACTTCCTCTCTTTCTTGTGTTTGGCTTGGGGGTTTGATCACCCCTCTAAAGCAACATGTGGATGCTTGAATCAACACACATGCCTGGGATAGTGGGTGATGAGTGTCCACAGGTTTTTGCATTTGTGTGTTTGTGAGCTAGGATGGGCATGCTGGGGCTGCTCATGTGTTTCCATAACCACTACTTAGTTATGATACAGAAAATGAATTAGAGGCAAATTATCTAGTACTGGAGACTTTCCTGGGTAAAATGTTTAATGACCACCTGAAGGGCCACAGTCCTGTTGATTGTGTTGTGTCATGTAACTTTGACCAAGTTTCCCTTATTGCAGGAGCTGGATTGCTTCCTCAGGGATGGATAGCATCTGATCTTTATGTGAAGGAGGGGAGAAAGCTGTCTGACTTTAATCTGAATTTACTAGGTAGTTAATAGAAAGGCCTCGGTACTGTAACTTATTCAGCTTATGTTGTGTTGCAGAAGCTCCATGGAGATGAAGGCTGCTGGCTTTATTTTTCTTTGAAACCTGTTTGGCTTCATGTTGCCTCCACAGTCTCTGCCTCTGATGTTAGCAACTGGGGAACCTGCTGGGTGTTGAAGGGCTGGGTTTGCAACAAAGTCTAGATGCTTTGGTGGCTGTGAGGAGACTTTTGTGTGTGGTCTTGTCTTATAGGCATCTTTATATTGAGAACAGAGTGCCTCTTGCCTATCTCTTTTCTTACCTTTACAATTTGCAGTTTGTATTTAAAAGCAGGGGGTTTTGAATTGTAGAATGGCTTAGGTTGGAAGGGACCTTAAAAGGTCATCTACTGCAATCTCCCTGCCAAGGGCAGGGATCTCTCTCAACTGGCTTTGAACATCTTCAGGGAGGGGGCATTCACAACCTCTTTGGGCAACTCATTCCAGAGTCTCCTCACTACCTTTGTTCTGAAGAACTTCTGACATCTAGTCTAAACCTACGTCCCTCAGCTTAAAACCATTCCTCCTTGTCCTGTTGGTAGATACCCTTATGATCCCTCTCCAGCCTTCCCATAGGTTCCCTTCAGGCAGGTAGCTATAAGGTCCTTCTGGAGTCTTCTCTAGGCTAAACAATCGCAGCTTCCTCAGCCTATCCTCATAGCAGAAGTGCTCCAGTCCTTGGATCATGATTGTGGCCCTGCTCTGAACTTGCTCCAACAGTTCTGTAACATTCTTAGGACGCTATTTTCTTTGCACTTGCAGTCCATAGGAGCCATTAGCTATCGTGATGTTTAGCACTTAGCTGCCTGTGGTGGCTGGTTGTGTAAACTGGTATTGCTAAAGGGAGTGGGGAGCAAAGTGAAGGTGTATGCACCAGTCGTTTGGAAACTGGAATCATTCAGGTCCGAATCAAGCTCAGGCTCAAACAGGTTGTGGAATTTATTTATACACCACGACTGGGGTGTGGGACGTTTCAGAGACACACATTAAATGGTTCCCAGCCCCCAGTCTTGTGTTTGGTATTAGATAAGGAGGAACAGGGTAATTACAGCCAAGGACCTGGGTGGAGGGGTTTGGAGAGGATGAGAGTTACACATCTGTGTAGAGAAGGTGAAATGTTCCTTCTGCCTGCAGACTGTTAATGGCACTGTTAAGAAATTGTGGGTGCGTCTGAGGTTATAGGAAGCGTGAAGGTCAGCCCTGCAGAGGAAGCGTTGAGTGAGTTACAGGAGACGCGTGGATTTGTAAGAGAAAGTGCAAGGAGGTGAACTGAAACTAGTCAGGTGTACTGGGAGTGGCTGAGGTTACACAGAAGCTGAATATGCAAAAGCAGTGGCACTAATGGGTCTTTAGGAATTGGGGTGTTGGAGCAGTGACTGGGAATCCACACCCAGACCCCTGAATTTGTGTACTTGATGAGAATGGAGGAACAGGTAAAGAAAGGGGTCCAGCATGGTTTCTTAGAGCTCTGTGGTCTCTCCTCTGTGCTGTCCCTGCAGTGTGAGCTTCCATGATGCCAAATGCAGCTTCTGCCCAGCCACCCAAAAGGACCTTGTGACCTTCAGCTATAGTTACTGGGCCCTTTCAAGGTGTATGTGATCAGTGGGTACTGACGACCTGCTCAAATTGCTGGTGTCTGCATGTCAGCAACACATTGATTGTTGTTCCCTTTGTGCTGGGCAAAGCAGATCTTTTGGGTTTTGAGAGTTGGTTAGTAGTTGTTACACCATTGACATGTCACTAATTTCCTTTTTCCTTCCCTTTTACTCTTCAGAAATGCTATTCTCGTGAGTGTACAAGGAGCCTACAGAACTGTAATGCCTAACCCTACATGGAATAACAACTCTTTGAAGGTACCACCCTTTTTTAACTACATGGCTTTGTTACAGGTTGGGTTAATGATGTACTGACCTTTGCTTCAAAGCTCAAAATTGAGGAACCATGTTTTATGTAATGCCATCCCCTCCAAAAGGGCGACAGAGTGCTGTGACATTTTGGTCTCTAATTTCCAGAAAACCTGTGTGCAACCCAGCACTTGATCTAGGGTGCCAGGAGGCCATCCCTGTTTCTCTGTGAATGATTTCTTTAGGCAGGTCTGGTGTGTGTTGCCTTAGGAACAGATGGTGGTTTCTATTCAGGGAGCTGAACTAGGCTTTCTTCATGCTTGGTGGCCATCTTTGGAAACACGTTGCCATTCTTTTTGGTGGTGCTTGATGCCTTTCCTGTTTGCCTTCAACTTTATGACCTTCTGGATAGTCTTTCTTGTTGAGAGGCTTCTAGCTATATTTATGGAGAACATCAAGTGCGGTTACACTTTAGCATTTAGATTGAAATGTCCTAGCTGTTTGTGCGGCATTACTCAGCTCTCAGGCGTTGGCTTGTTCTGCTGTCTGATCCTGCAGTGATGCCATAATACTGAATTTTGGACTGCCCTGTACATTACCATGGCAACAGACTGATGTCACAGACTCAAGGACATGACTTCAGTGTATGATCATGCAGAGGCACGATCAGATTTGTGAAGGAGAAAGCTGACTAATGCACATCTCAAAAGCAAACAAGGGGAATGCAGGTTACAGCTGACCGAGCAAGGTGCCTCGGTATGAAAATTCCTCTTGTAGAGATAGGAGGGGCCGATCATGTCTTTAAGGCATGTCTTTAAGTCATCTTGCTGAGCTTCTCTTTACCCTGGATAAGCAGATGTGTTGCAGGTATCCTGTATCTTTAAAACAGGTGGTGTTCTGGGTTGGGAAAACTTGCTCTAGTTTCAGAGCTTGGAAAGAGCACTTTGCTGCTTTAAAAACTTCTCAGTGGTCTTGTAAGCAGACTGAGAACACTTTAACTTGGTTAATGTTGTTCAAACAGTTTAATTGGTTTTCCAAAGCTTTTATTTTATCCATAACATTGGAAGGTGAAAGGGGAGCTCTGCATCTGCATTATGGTCACATTTTCCTATATCCTATTAGCAGATTCCAAGATTGTTTAATGTGATCTCCACCCATTTCATTTGGCTGCAACCTTTGCTCCCATGAAAACAAGGCTGATTGTTCAGAATTGCTGTGTGTATGTGCTTTGGCACGGCATGAAGGTACCTATAATAACACAACCATTGTCTGGAAAAAAAAAGCAGTTTGCAGTAATAACTACAAATAAAAGGTGCAGTACAGGGGCAAGACAGATAATGGTCATTTTCCCAGCCATTGCATACAGCAGATTCTCAACACTGTCACCCCTCAGCATGACAGGGATATGGGCTTTAGTGCATATGTGAACATCGGGAATAAGGGGCTGAAATATTTGCCTGTTGTTCCAAGTTTCTCTTTTCTGGACATGGTTCCATTGCTCATACCTACGGATGGGGAGGCTGAATGACTTCTGCACAATGCGGTATTTTATTTGCATGCTGTGAGCAAGTTTAGCAAGTGTGTGCTAAGTGAAGCATTCCCTCTTTCAGTTAGCAGCTGATACACCCTTAAAATTAAAAAAATAAGAAAGTGCCTTTAGGTTGAACAGTAGGGTTTTGAGGGGTGACATTGTGTTGTGTGTTGGAGTGGATGGTTGGTCATGCCAAGCCTGAATGTTAACTTGAAATGCTGTGGGATTCAGCGATTAACCAACTTAAAGCTCCTTCGTGCTAAAGTAATTTCTGCTTATCTCTGCACTTTGTGGAATAAAGGCTGTTACAGCACAAGATTCAGAAGCTAATGTAGTTGTTTTAAGTGTTCAGTGTCACAGGAATTGAGGATATTTAACAGCAACTGACATTTCTTATAGCAGTTTGGTTGCCTCCCAGGACAGGAAGCTGTAGAGCCTTAAAAAAAGAGGCAGTGAAGGAGTTTAACAGCCCTCTCTCTAAATCAGGATGCTTGAATTCAGTGCCTGGCCTTGAGCTGAAAAGACTGGAAGCTCTGCAAGATTCAGTGATTCAGTGCTTTGCAGTGAACAAGGAGATAATGGTGATGGACTATCAAGAAGGCAGCCTTGCTAAAAAGAGAGGCTTTGTGATACTGTAAAGGGGAAGGAAGTCTGGAGAACACAGAAAAAGAACAGATGTTTTTGGAGGTGGGGAAAAACTTTAACTATCCGTGTAGTTTGCTCTTGTGGTGGAGCCAGCAAAAGGAACTTGATACCAAACAAAAGTAGGCACACCCAGTATTTAGCACAGGGATCCTGGAAAGCTGCTCTTCACTGCCCTGACCCTTTTCTGTTTGACAGATACCTTGTATGCTGACATCTTGCAGAGGCAGAACTGAGTAAGACAAGCACCCAGGAGTTTGCGCAAAGGTGCGCGTGGAGGAGTTTGGAGGTGTTTGATGCTTCTCTTTTAACAGCAGTTAAAAAAAGTCTTAATGGATGTATAAAATGATACTCAAAGCAGGAAGCCAAGAGATGCCATTCCTTGGAAAGGAAATAACAGAAGATGCATTAACGAGGGAGAGGCTGCTTGTAGGCTGTATTAATGGACTGCGATGACTGGAAGTGTGGGATAAAGCAGATTGCTGATCCTGTGTATCAAAGTACTGGTGGCAACGATTTTTTCAAGTTGTTGAAACTTGCATCCAAAAAAAAAATTTTGTTCTTACTAATAGGTTAATCCACTGTAATTGACTGCGAAATAAACCCCAGGGAATTTTCCCTGTCTGTATGTGCTGCACAACCTCTTTGCTGTCTGCTTGGCAACTGTACCTTCAGATAATTAAAAGCTGTTTTAAATCCACTTGCTGCTTTTATTTTTTTTGGTTCATCTTGGTACTTCTTTGAGAGCTATCAGGCATGCTCCTGGCTAAGGTGTGAAAACCAAGATGATGTGGTTTGAGGAAAGGAGAACTGCAGATGAATATCTTTTGCTTTTTAAGAAAACACAAAAAAGACAAAACCAGCTGAATGTGTGAAGCTCCTTAACATAAGATCATAGAACAGTAGAGGTTGGAAAGGACCTCTGGAGATCAAGTCCAACCCCTGTGCCAAAGAAAGATCATGCAGGGCAGGTCACACAGGAATGCATCCAGATGGGTCTTGAAGGTCTCCAGAGAAGGAAGACCCCACAACCTCTGGGCAGCCTGTTCCAGTGCCCTGTCACAGTAAAGTTTTTTCCTTATGTTGAGGTGGAACTTCCTGTGTTCTAGTTTGTACCTGTTGCCCCTTCTATCACAGAGCACCACTGAAAGAGACTGGCACTATCTTCTTGACACCCACCTTTCAGATATCTGTAAACATTGATCAGGTTCCCTCTCTCCTCATGCTAAACAGCTGCAGGTGTCTCAGCCTTTCATCATCAGGTAGATGTTCCAGTGCCTTAATCATCCTCATAGCCTTCACTGGACATTGTCCACTATATTCCTGTCACTCTTGAACTGGGGAGCCCTGCACTTAATAATAATCTAACTTTTGCAGTCTTGTATGGAAGTCTGTTAGTTCACTTTGACATTCTATAATCTTGTGACACTTGCCCCTCTAAAATCAATGATCAAACCTCCATGGCTGCTGTTGCTTAGGAAGCAGTTGTAATTACCCAGAAATTACAGAAGTTGTTCAGCACAGGGATCCTCTGGTTTCAGCACATAGTTTCATTGCTCTGTAGTGTTTTGGGAGGCTGAAGGGTGGGATGCAGCTACAATGAGTTTCCAGATTCCTAACAGTGTGAGGGACTGTTTTCAATAGTGATGATAAAAACAGCTATTCCCAGTTGGAGGTTAGTCAGTGGTACAATTATCAGAGCTATGAAATAGTGCAGGGATAGCTCAGAATGGAAAAAACTAAGACTTCAAGCTTGGTTTCTTGAGGGAGCTGTTTGAAATGGTTTCCTGCAAGCTCATGGAGAATTAGTAAGAGATGTTAAATGGTGAGAGATCAAGCTGATGAGGCTTGGTGATTACTTTGGTAATTTAGTTTTGAGGGCAGCAGACTTCATCTCTTTTCTTGGGAGAGGGATTTGGTAGCAATTTGTTGATGAAAGCCAGTGTGGTGAGTAGGAGCTCTGGAGCTGGTGTGTTTGATTTAGTAATTCTGCTGTATGGTTTGCTCACACCAGCTGCTCCACTGGGGAGTCTAAAAATGTGCTGAGTATTTTCACAGTAAAGTAATGATCCCCAGCTCCAAATCTGCTTCGCTTACACCATCCTTTTAAAACACAGTTGCCGGTAACTTACTTTCTGCTTCGTTTCTTGGTGATTTGGTGATTCAGACTCATTTTGTCCGTGAGAAGGAAACCCTGAAATGAAAACATTGATGGTGCTGGGGAGAGCAGTGGAGAATATTTAGTTAAATAGCAATACATATATTTTTCCTTTTTTGTCTTGCTTATAAAGCTGGTTTTGCATTAGTAAGTCTGAAAGTCTTGTGAAGCAAACCCGAATCTGGTATCTTTAGGTGAATTTTTAGAGAGGTTTGTACTTCTAAAATAGTTGCTAACCTGGAAAGAATTGCACCAGAATTGTTTCTGATGTCCTCTTGTAGGTGTGTGCTACTGAATTTTGAAGATAAACATGAAAAGGGCAAGTTTTGCAGCAAAAGCTCTCACAGCTAACAAGGCACTTGCGTGTGCAGAAGCTTTCCTTTTGTGAAATTTTGATGCTATTTTGGGGCCTTCTTTTCTTTAAAGAGTGAATTGGAGCAGAATTTGTGCTATGCTTGGAATTCTTGAAAATTTAATTGTGTTAGTCGTTTGGTGTATCAACTACAAAGCACTGATAACACAAAGCTACTTTTTACTTCAAGTAACTCTGAATTCTTAATGGGGGAAAAAAATTATTGAAATGTGGCCAGCAACAACAACAGAAAAGATTAAAGATGCATGGAATTGGTAGATTTCAGAATTAGCTCATATTGTAAACAACCTTTTAAAACAATCATGCAAAAAAGATTCTCCATTTAATGCTGGTCTCTACTGCATTTACCTGCTGAAGCCCTAAGCTGATCTTTGGCTGGGAAAGATTGTTGTTTATTTATTTATTTATCTTTAGCCTGCCTTCTGTCTTCACCTGAAGCAGTTTAGCCATAATGTGTCACTGGTCACACTGCTGTGCTTTTGAGTGTTTAAAATCCTTTTGGTTCTCTTTGAGCAAAGGTTCTATGGTCTGCAAGCTGCAAAGCAGTTTAGTGGTGAGAAACACCCTCTGTATCCAGATGCTGTAGCTCAGAGCCTTCACCTTCATTTGTGTGGCCCCGGCTCCAGTCTGCTGGTTCCTTCCTGTGTCTGTTCCTGCTGAGCTGCTTGGATGAGCTCTGCTATGTGATGGCTGCAAGTGCCTCAGTTTGTATGATGGATAACTAGAGGATCTGCTTTGATTGTGCTGTTCTGAGTCTCATCTGCATTGCTGTATTATTCCTTCTGTCACTGGTTTGGATTACATCTTTTATTTTGCTGGCTTTGACACCCTGCTGTCCTCTTTTCCTTGCTGTGCATGTGTATGACTTCATGCTGCAGGCCTGGAGCTGTTGGAGTGACACTACCACGATGCATGACAGTAGGCAAAAAACGTACTGCTGGATGGAATTGATGGGGCCTCACCCTGCCTTTAGTGAGAAAATAGCTTCAGCACCATGGCAGATTAATCTTCTAATGGAGAGTGAAGTTTGGCAGTGTTTGATGTGCGGTCTAATTGGAAATGTATGATGCCTGTGTGTGATGTCAGTTAAATAGCACCAGCACTTAATGACCGAGTCAGAATAACTTTAATTTCTTTAGATTTTGAGGATGTGGTGAGTTAGCCTTGGCTAGTGGCCAAACGCCCACCGAGCTGCTTGCTCACTCCCCTTTAGGAGCATGGTGTAGGGGGGGATAGTCTTAGAGAGCTATAAAGTCAGGGAGATTACTGATGGCTGTCATGGACAAAACAAAAACATAATTCCTCACTAGCTAAAAGAGATTTGAGTAGTGAGAACACAAGATAAGCATTAAACTAGCATCTTTTCTCTTCTGTTTTGCTGCAGGGGGTTACCTGTCCTGCCATGGAGCACCTCCTCCTTTTCCTTCTCTTACCCTGATTTTTTTTGTTCTTTCTCTAGGCGCTTTTTCCCACCTGTAAATGTTTCCACATAAGCATCAGCAGTGCCAGTTGCTTAGGTGGTGGGCTCATCTCTGTCTTGTTGCAGGTCATGGTGGAAACAGCCTGGTGCAGCCATGATGTCCTCCTGCAGAAGCCATGTTAGATCCTAACACTAATTACTGATTTTGATTGTAACCTGTTCCTCAGAATCTTTTTTGGTTTGTTTTATAAGATACTCTTGGAAAGTCCAGTGAATCCAAAGGTTGTTGAGAGTGTGTGGGTGATGGTGTGTCTTGTTTGTTTGTGGGTGGGTTGTTTTTTAGATGCTCCTAATGAATCTGTTGTGAGGGAAGTTTTCTGTCCTCAGCAGATGTAATGATGCACTTTGCTTTGCAAGTAATAATTTGAGCTTCCTCTTATGTGAAGTCTGTCGTGGGGTTGGGTATATTTAGTATAACTGTTTTCCCAACTTTGCAGAGCAGAATTTTTCTGTAAACTGCTGACATGAAAAAAATTGACATTTCAGGGTTCAGCATTTTACATTATCCTTGCAAGATGAAAGATAGTTTTCTGTGAAAGCATGAAGTCAGGGCATCAGCTGTGTCCTAGTTTAAACAAAAATGTGAAAGGATTCAAGGTTTCATGACAAATCATGAGGTATGAATCATGCGGAAAATGCTGGTATGTGAAAATGTGGTGGATTTAGGAGTATGATAGGAAAAAATGGGCATTTAGAATTGCAGAAATGCTTGCAACTCGTGGCACAGTTACTTCTAAAGCTTTATTTTGGGTACTCTTCTATTTAATCTGTTTGTGTTGCCAAGCAAGGCTTCTGGTGGTTCAATTTTGCTGGTTTTGGAGACCCTTAGGAAAAAAATGGTGGTTTAGAGATGCCTAGTGAATATTGTCACCTCTTAACTCTGCCCTAGATAGACAGAATGTGTCCATGTGGACAAAATTCTGCCATTCTGATTTGAGTCTTGTGTGGTTGTTGTTGTGGAGTGGTTTTTGTCTGTGTGTGGGGGGTCTTTTGTTGTTGTTTGGTTTTGATTGTTTGGGGTTTTTTTTAACCTTTTGGGTTGCTCCCGTGTTTTGTTGAGAAGGCATCCACAGTAATATGGATTTCTCTGTCCTGTAATAAAACCTTTTGGTGAATGGGTGAGATGCCACAAAATTTTAAAGAAATTAATTAGCCCTTATTCTGCTAAACCATATAGGACCAGGTCAGGGTATGTGGGGTGTGAAAGAACTGTTATCTGAAAGGCTGGTCCAAAGCAGTTAAAGCCATGTAAACCAGTTAAAAATCTATCTATCTATATCTATAAAGTAAGTTTCAGAGCTGATAAATGTAGTTTTTAACATTGGGTCTCCTGCTGTGAGGTTTTCGTTGTTAGCAAAATTCTGAAGAAGAACTATATGTATATAGTCACTGTATTTGGTTACTGGCCACTTGTCTGGTGGCCAGCACAGCCCTAACCCTTGACAAGGGTGCCCAAAGAAGGGCAGTGAAGCTGTCAAAAGGTCTTTTGAGGAGCAGCTGAAGTCACTTCTTGCAAGGAACACGTGATAGGACAAGAGGAAATGGCCTCAAGTTGCATCAGGGGAGGTTTAGCTTGGATATTAGGAAAACCTTCTTCCCTGTAAAGATTGTCAAGCCCTGCAATGGGTAGCTGCCCATGGCAGTGATGGATACCCCATCCCTGGAGGATTTTCAAAGCTGTGTAGATGTGGTGCTGAGCATCGTGGTTTAGTGGTGACCCAGCAGTGCTGGGTTGAACTCAATGATCTTAGAGGTCTTTTCTAATCTGAATCATTCTGTGATACTTAGAAGTTAGCTGTAGGTTTGCTCAGCTACAGTAGAAGTCTTACTTACGCCGCAGAGATGTACAGAGGTGGTTCTTACAGTGCACTGTGTCAAGATGCAGGGGGACTTCTTGCATATTTATTGTCAAGTATGAGATTTTTGGTTTCCTGATGACTTTTTACCTTGTCAGTAGATGCTAATAAAATGGCCAGCTCTGTGTTGGAGTAGATAGATTCAAAGGTATGCTGGTAATCAGAGGAGCATTGCAAATGGGCTTATATTCATTGTGTTGTAAAAGTCGCCACTAAACAGACAAAAGAAACTTCAAGAATTAGAGTGGGTTGTTATGCTGTGCTGCTGCAGTACCAGCAAACTATTACTGGTGAACTTGTGAATAAGTGCTGTCAGGCAGGCCATGTGATGGCCAATTTATTGGCTGTCACAGCAGAATAAAACAAACCTACCAAGCATGTGCCAAAATGAGTCAAGTGGACCTCTCCAGCCAGGATCCCAAACATCCACAGGCCAAACAGGGTGATGAAATTATTGTTGACAATCTTAATCTGCCACGTCAGTGTTGTAATAACAAGCAGGATCTTTAGCGAACTAACTTTGTGCTCTGAAAAAGAGGAGATTCTTGCTGGTTTTAACTGGGTTTTGCTAAATTGGGGCAGGTTGGCTCTCTACTGGCATTCAAGCTAATCTCTTTCATGTAGGCTGTCTGGGTTTCTGTCTCTGAAGTTTGTCCTAAAACTCCCCTCTTACATCAGTTCTGCATCTTGCAGCCCTTTCTACCATTCTTTGCGTGTACAGGAGCAATCCAGTGAGACCTCAGCCTTGTGAAATGAGGGCACCACATCTCCGGAGCTGTGGGAGTGCTCCTCTACTATTTTTGGAAGCAGCTCTATTGCTTCTATAATAGGAAGGCTTCTGGAAGCTTTCTCCTTCCCCTCGCCCTAAGAAAGTAGCCTTTCAGCTGAGCTTTCATTAATTCAGGATCTGCATGGCAAAACAAATCTAGTTTTATACACTCAGTAATTCAGATGGGGCACAGGGATCATGCGGCCTCGAGCATGCAACCTAGCAGGGTATCTTTACTCATACCCCGTATCTGAGGATGTGGCAGCTGTCACCCCACTTAGGGGAGCTCAACAACCCCCTGTTTATCATTCAGGGCACAAGGGAGATTATATGGGGACAAGGAGAGCCAAAGTAGGTGTTGGCTTTCTAGGAAGTAGAGTAATGTGTGAGCTGAGTGTGTTTGTCTCCAGTGCTGGAGCAGCATTGGCAAGTAAGGGATTTACTGGTTTTATTTTTCCTCTTGGATCAAGCCAAACCAATCTAATGAGCCAATTCTTAACTTTTTCCCAGTTGAGCAGAAGCTGATGTCCTTACCCAATCTGGGCAAGACAGCTGAAACCTTTCAGGAAGAGTTGAACAAGGGAAACACTTGTAATACTGTTTCCACCCCAGCATTAATGTATGGGGCTAACAAGGTGCAGCAGAATTTGCCTTGTTTTATTCTATTTTTCCCTTCTGAGATTTTCTTTTTGAGGGGAGAAGGGCCTCACAGATGCATAGACTAGTTTAGGGTTGGAAGGGGTCTTAAAGATCATACAGTTCCAACTCCCCTGTCATGGGCAGGGACACTTTCTACTAAACCAGGTTGCTCAAGGCCTTGTCCAACCTGGTGTCCCCTCCAGGGAGGGGGCATATGTGACCTCCTTGGGCAACCTATTCCAGTGTCTCACCACTCTTACTGTAAAGAATTTTTCTAATACTCAGTCTAAATCTCCCCTCCTCAAGCTTAAGTTAAATTTAGTTCTTTCAATGGTAACCACACCTAGAGGAGAGAAGGCATGAGAGCTACAAACTTGCTGCCTTTCATTCTTTATTGACATGATCTTGGAAGGAAGACAGGTTCTCCCTATCATTAGAATAAGCATTTCATATGCTTATCTTTACAGCAAGTAGCACTGTTTGACAGCAGGGAAGAGTTAGGCATTGCCTTGGTGCCCTACATGCTCATTTCCCTGCTTCTGAAATGCTCCATGTCCTGCATGGTGTGCATTCAGAAGTGTTCCTTTCCTTGAAAACAGCTAAACTCCACTTTGTCACAGGCACCTTTCCTGGCACAACTCAAGGTGTGCCTTCAAGACAGTGGAGTCTGGTGTGAGTTGCTGAGAACCTCATCCCACAGGGCTTTGTTAATGTCTGCCAGGTTCAAGGAGCCCACCTCTTCTGGGTTATTTATATATCCTTGAGCTGCTTCAGGTGAGAAATCAGAGGGGGACCAGTGCTGATAAGGAGAATATGTGTGAAAGGGCTGTGAGGAAGAGAGAGGTGAGACCTGAATGTGGCAGGAATTACAGCAACCACAATAACTGTGGGGCTTGCATGGTGTTTTGGAACATCTATGTTCTTCCTGATGATACAGGTGGCCAGGCTCAGTTTCATGTGGGACTCTTCTGAGTCCAGTTAACTAACTGCTCTTTCTGGTGTTACCCAGAGTACAGAGTGGTGGAGTTTTGGGAGAGACTGAAGTGAATTTGGTGGGGTAAAGAGTAGTAATAGGGTCCTGCTGCTTGGTCAGCTCTGAGTCCCTGTGCCTAGAAGTGATACTAGCAAGTTTTGATGTGTAAGTAGACACAAGAAGCTCTTGCCACCACAGCTGGAGCTGCATCAGATGTAGGCAAAGTTACATCTTTAGACCATCAGAGAGAGAGGAAGCTGAGCACACAAGGTTTCACAAAGCAAACAATGTCTGTGGTGGCTCCTGCTGCCTCCTGCTGCAGGTGAAAAGGCCAAGCCGCAGTGCAGCAGGACTTTGAGAATCTCATCTGACTTAGTTATTAATCTTTTCATGTGAGTTGGATGCAGTGTCTTTAAGTACCTAGTTTCCTGTGAGGGTTTCTTGCCAGCTGCAGTACAAATGTGAGGTCAGTCTGAAACTCTGTGTAAAATGACTTGGAGTTAAAATGTGCTTGATACCTCTTTTTTTCTTAAGACTGAGGCTTAGCCTGGAGAAAAGGAGGCTGAAGGGAGACCTCGCTCTCTGCAACTATCTGAAAGGTGGAGGTTGGCCGCCTCATCCAAGGAACAAGCAATAGGACAAGGGGAAACAGCCTCAACTTGTGCCAGGGGAAGTTTGGATTGGATATTGGGAAAAAGTTCTTAACAAAAAGGGTTGCAAAACCCTAAACAAGCTGCCCAGGGAAGTAGTGGAACCACTGTCTGTGGAGGGATTTAAGAGTCATGTCGATGTGGTGCTGAGGGATGTGGTCTAGTGGTGACTTGGTAGTGCTGGGTTAATAGTTGAACTCCATCTTGAAGGTCTCTTCCAGCCAAAAGAGTTCTGTGATTCTAGGATTAAATTAAAAAAGCAAAATCTAGGTGATGAACTTTGTGTTAAAAGGTAGTCAAGGAGCTGATGTATATCATCTTGTGGTCAGGCCTAGCCTGGGAACTGCTGCTGGTTGTTACAATCAAGTCTGAATGCTGAGACTGGATAAAGCACCAGACTCTCCTGAGCAAGAGGTTTGCATGGAAGGCTATTACAGGTGTCCATGGGAGATGTCTGGGGATGCAGGGATAACTGGCTAAGCTGGGAAGTGGCAGAATTGCGCATCCAGTGAAACAGAGTTTTAGAGACAAGCATCATGTAACAACCCAAACTGGAGCTGTGGGAGGATGGACATGTAATGCTGTTCTTGGAAGAAAACAAAAACCACTCTGCAGATCTTTATTATAGGGCTGCAGCACTGGTGGGGCTTTTTGTTGTTGTTTTCTGGGTGTGTGTGTGTGCATGTGTGTTTGTTTTGTTTTCCTTTTGTTTGTTTTGTGTGTGGTGTACTTTCAGTTTGCTCACTGTGTGGTAGGTTTTTTGTTGTTGCTGTTGGACTTTTTTTTTTCTTTTAATTTATTTTTAAAGGATTATCTATCCCTCCTAATGTCTGGGGTTTGGTATGTATTCTTCTGAGTTCCCCTCTGAAACATTTGTCATCACACTCTCCTGCATCCTGAGTGTGCTAATGCTCTTTGCTGGGCCGCTCCAGCGTGGTGGCCCTGTGGAGCATCCTGAGGCTAAGCCTCTGTGCCAGTCCCAAGGCCACAGCCTCCTTCCTGAAAGCACATTTTCTGAAGGGATGTGCCCCTCCTTTGCACTGGTTTGTTTTACCAGACACTATTGTTACTGTTCAAAACACGCTTGCTCTTGCAGTAAAGCTGTAGCTATCAAAAGCTGTAGTGTGTTGCTGGACAGATGAAGAGGCCTTGACTCCCCCTTATCCACACTAGCTGAGCTAATGCATTTGTTTTCCTAAGCTGCAGCAGTGTTCAGAACCAATGATAAGGTGGAGAGTTTTCTGGGACTGTTTAGGGAGCTGCTGTCCGTTGCTGGGAGGATGTGGTGCTTACTGCTGCCAAAATCTTGAGTCCTTCCCACATCTTGTGCACGAAGGCATCTGTTTGGGGGTGGTGTCAGAAAGGAAGAACACCGCGTTGAAGTTTTTTAACTTCCTCTTCTATTTTGTGTGTCTGTGTGTTTGTATTTCAGTGCTCAGGCTGTACCCAACTCTGTGCAAAACTAACAAATCAGCTGAAGCACCTACTGATCAGGATCAGCCTCAGTAAAGAAACGCACTGTGGTAGTTGAAAGGCAGTAAGTAAGTCTCTGCTGGCTGGGTTGCTGAACTTTTCTTTTTCCTTTCCTGTTAATTCAGAAGCACAGTGTTTTACTACTCACACAGTAGGAATATGTCAGTAGCTCGCTGGCATTAATAGTCTATTTCAGCTCTTTTCTATAGTCCAGCAGCTAGAGGAGGGGAGAAAGCATGCTTTGTGTGGAGCTGTGTTTGCATCTGTGCTGCAGTGCCCATCTGAACTTGCCTCTATTTTGTCAGCTTTTGCTTCCCTCTAGTAGGTGCTAGTCCCTTGTTAAACACATCACATCCCACCATGTGATGCCTGTGCTTGTGGCTGTCCCTGACCTGAACCAGTTCACTCAATGGTTTTGCTTCTCCAGCTCTTTACTGCAAACAAGATGATCTTTTTGGTTACAGTTTTTTGCCTGGCTTTTTATTGCTTACTTCTCACTTGATCTGCAAAGGAGTAGGACTAGGACAAAGTATCTGGTGTTCCTAATCAGGAATAACTGGAGAGAGTTTTAGCTATTGAAAAAAGTGGCAGGCATTCTTGAAATGTTATGGTTGCACTCACTTGGGTGGGGGTAAAGTCATGTTTCTGTATTACAGTTCCTGCTGAGTCTCAAATATTAGTGTCAGTAAAGCCAGAAGGGGAAGCCAGACAAAAGCTTGGATAACAGTCAATTTCAGTGCCTTCTATTGATGGGAAAGTAACCATTTTGTGTTTAACTTGATTTTTCATAAAACACTAGGCATGTGCTTTTTCTCCGTGAATTGCTGCTTGTGAATATGTGTTTTATAGACCGCAAAACATCAGAAATGGATGCTTTTTGTGTCTAGGTTTCAGTCTTGTAGGTAGGTGCTTGTTATAGGCTCTGGGTAATCTGATGAAAATGGTGTTTTAACTACAATGATTCAATTTCTGCTGCTGTGAACCATGGCAGCCTAGCTCCTTGTCTTTGAGTTCATGGACTGGAGAGTGAACTTTTGTCTTCTCACTCTGCCAGTGCAGTGCCTCTGTCTTCTCCATCCAACATGTTTCCTTGCCTTGTGTAGAACTCAGCAAATATTTCTTCATGGCAACTATGATGTGTTTCTGTAATACTTCATGTATTATTTTAGGCTTCTGCTTACTGAAATGTGGACAAGTGATTAACCTCTCATTTACCAGCACTAGAGAAATTGTGGAATTGCTATTGCAGATTTCAAATCAGGTGGATCTCCACCAGCTTCTGTCTTCCCTGTCTGGAAAGTCATCCTTCATTGCTTTCTTAGCAAAAGTGGCTACCAATCTAGAGTGAGCTTTCTGGCCCAGGAGTGCAGCATTGAGTTGTAAATCGCATTGGTGAAGCGCTAATGAAATGAGCTGTGCATAGGTAGGCACTCTTCCGCATGAGAGTTCCTTCCCTGGTAGGTGTTGGGAAAGGAGTGATGTGAGAGGCTCCATCTCAGCCAGAGTTGTGCTGCCATTAAGAACAAAACCTCCAGCGACTGCCTCTGCCAGGCTGCACTGTGGAAATACTGGGGTGGGAGCCCTGGGCAAAGCTGCTGAAAAGGGGGGAACAACCTGCTGCACTAAATCACCAGTCCCCTGGGGATGCAGCTCTATAGTTAGCATCTTCAAATGGCATTCCTTTATTACAGCATCATTGTGCATGGTCCTCTGGAGAGGAAGCAAACAATCTTTAAAATAATCTGCTGGCAACTCAGGCTTGATATTTGAGCCTTTCCAGGGCTCTTTTGCTGTGTCACTCTCTCCTTTTATGTTCCAACTCCGAGGTTGTTGTTTCACCATCAAAGTACATTAAAGCACCAGTAATGGTGCTTCAAGGACAAAGTGTAGAAGGCAGCAGCCTAGTGCAAAGGAGAGATACTGCAGAACAGTTTTGTTTTGGTAAAATCTGCTGGCTTATCTGCATGTGATGCAGAGCTGGGGCAGTTTTCACAAGGTTTGGAGGCTGAGGGGTGGCATGTTTTTTGTCCTTTCTGAAATCTTCCACGTTATTTTGATTAGAACACTAACGTAACTCCTGGCAGCGTCAAATCTTACTGCTAGCAGCAGTTTCCCTCCAAAGCTTGATGCAGTGCTAACGAGCAGAAAGATCTTGTGTGTCCTGTTTCCTCCAGGCTTGGAGGACAGCGTGTTCCAAAGGAGGTGCCAAGGTAGTGCTGCAGTCATATAACAGATGAAGAAGCATTGTGTGTGCAGACAGGCTGCTGTGGTGGGTGTTTGTACTTTAATTGTGTTCAGAAGCTCCAGCTGCAGTAATGGCATGATGATGTTACCTTTTTTTTGTTGGTTTTTTTTTCTTTTTTAATACTTGTATTTGGGTATAAGCTGGGACACAGAAGGTTTCACTTCAACGTGAGGAGAAACTTCTTCCCTGTGAGGGCGATGGAGCACTGGAACAGGCTGCCCAGAGAAGTTGTGGAGTCTCCTCCTCTGGAGGCTTTCAAAACCCACCTGGATGTGTTCCTGTGTGGCTTGCCCTAGGTGATCCTGCTTTGTCAGGAGGGTTGGACTTGTCCTCTGGAGGTCTCTTCCAACCCCTAACATTGTGTGATTTATGACTCTCTCTGTTACATATATGTATGTGTATGCATATGTGTGTACATGTTTATTTTCTCACTCTTGGGCAAGTGTCCTTGTTCTGCCCACCTGTGTTTCAATCCCTGCTCTGATCAAACATGATCTTATGTACCTCCTTGTTTTGTTTAGTTTCTAGGTGTCAGAGACACAGAAAACCCCCACGTGGGGCAAAGAAAGCTGATGGGGAAGCCTTGTGTGTAACCCAGAATGGACTGGCTGTGACGGCGTGCCTTAGCTGGAGAGGTAGTTAGGATGAAGAGTTCCTGCAGAGCTGGCCTCCACAGGGAACCACTGAATTCCACATCCTCCACCTTCCATCAAGTCAAACGGTATGAACAGACTGGTTGGTCTGCCTCTGGTTAAGTATGTAGCACTGATGGAGGCTCCTACCTTCCCTGTTGCCTTGTGTGTCACTCAGATGTTTGGTCTAAATTCTTACTTTGGGATAGTGTTTAAGTGAAATGTTGCAATAGCTTAAGGGCAGAAATGTTCTTTGACACTTTTATTTGATAATGACAACTACAGATTCACTACAGCTGGTTCTGTACTTGGAAAAATCTTTGGGTTTTCTAGCAACAGCTGTAAATTAATGTGGGAACGTGGCTTTGAAGTACAACTGAATTGGGGAATGGTTTGTCTTAGTAGACTTTAAAACATGCAGGCAGCTTAAAGCAAGTGGAAATACTGGCAATCGTTGCTGTGGTTCGCCTTACTATGGAGTAAGTAATTAGATTAGTTTAAGCTCAGATTTTGTCTTGCTCACTCTCTTGTGTGTCTTATTAAGAAGAAATGCACGATTGATTTCAAACACTTGTCCTTCTGTGACAATGAAGTGAACGCCTCTCACTTTGTCTCATTATAGGCACACCGTACAGAACAACTTGTCCTTATGCAAATGCAAGAGCATGCCAGTTTGTTTGAATTTAAGCTACTTGAAGATATATGGTGGTGTTTTTTTTTTCCCCCCTTCTTTTCTGAAACCAAGACTTTTGAACTTCCTCAATCTGAAAAGAGCCAGCTTTCTGGTTTCCAAAAGCTGTGTGGGTTTAAAGCAAATTTTAACCTTTGTTCTTTGTGGTTGTGTAGACAGCATATATTTACTGTGTTAGTCTCCTGGCAATTTAGTGCTGGAAAAGGCTTCCTGGGTCACCCAGCTCCTAACTTTCCCAAGCTGTATCTGATACTCCCTTTTGTAAATTTGGAAGTCTAGCCTAACAACAATAACATCTTTCCTGCTCTCCACCTGTAGATCAGGCCGTTACTGAAGATGACAGATCTAGCTGTGCAACTAGGAATCTTGTTTTGATTCCCAGACTGAACATTCATGCCAGTTTATACACACAGTTGAGCCTGTGTTCATTTTTGGTTTTCCTTTTGCCTAAAGATTGTTGCTTATTTTCAGTGGTTTACCTCTTGTTATGTATTCTGTAAAATGCAGTTTTGTATCCTCACCTCACATTTGCTGTGCTAAATGACCCAAGTGTTACCTGGTAGCTTCTTGAGTACATAACAACTGTCTTCCTCGTTCTCAGTGTGAACAAATCTTCTGAGTCATGTCAAAAAGTGTATGCTGCACTCCAGAGCATATAGAAATAGAATAGAAAACTAGAATTAAGCAGGTTGGAAAAGACCTTCGAGATTGAGTCCAACTTCATGTAATCAACTAAACCATGGCACCAAGTGCCCTATCCATATCTGGCAGGAGGGCTTTCCACTGAGGCCTGGAATGTACCACAGAATCACCTCTGTTTATTTCTGTTTCGTGAGTGTCTATGGTAGCAAATGTACCTTTCTTAGTTACCTCCAAAACTTAATGTTTAGCTTTCTGGTGCATCACCATCTATATCTCAAAGCTCTGCTTCTGTTATTTGTGCCCCTGCTGTTTTGGAAGTGTCTTCATTTCTCTGGGTGCTTCTCTAGTATTTGTGCTGATGTCATCCCTTGCAAAATCAGATGTTCCCAAGGCTGATTCCTGAGGCATTGCTTTAGTCTCTGGGTTGGTGTTTTCTTATCCAGCATCACCTGGTGGGGCTGTCTGCTGCTAAGGCAGTTCTTTTGTCTGTTTTTCCCATTCCTCTGCCAATATGTCTTAAGCATTAAATCTCCTTGTGCCTTTTGAAGTCCATTTGAGTAAGATGTATATTTGTCTGAAAAGATGACTTCTGGACAACCTTCAGGTTAGCCTGGCATATTGTACTGTACCCTCTTCCCTCTTTTTCTGTGTCACCTTAATACTCTTTCCTTGCAAAGCACCTTTATATTGAAGTCAGAATACTAGGCCTGGACAGGCTGCAATTTCTCTCCCTTCTTTCTCCCCTGCAGTGCCACTTCTAACGTGCCACATGTTTTATTAACTTACTGTTTGCTTTCAAGAGGTTTATAAATCTTGTTTCTTGGCCTGCAGTTTATAACTCTGTCTATTTGGGTTTCTAAAGCTGAGATGAGACATTCCTGACAATTTTCATGAAGCTTTTTGATCCACTCACTGCTCTCTAATCTGTTTGGATTAACACTTGTCACCCTGATCACACTTGTCACCCCTCTTTAAAAATGATGCAACATCAAGTTTAGTATTTTGTGCTGTACCTAGAGTGCTCTTAATCTCTACTTTGACCTCGATTACAGCCTTGTTTCTCTGCCTGTCCTTCCTCACAAAGTGCTGAAGGACCTTTTACCATTTCTGTTTAAACTATCTTTGAAGGGACTTAACACTGCACCATTTCTCTCATTTATTGTTACATTTTGATCTCTTCAGATACAAGTTTCCAACTGATGTGACTTGGTATCTTGACACTCTTGTCTGCTTCTTGTATCCTTCCCAAAGAAGAAACATGTTCAGTTGGAGCTGCCCCTTTCCTTGTTTGGGATGTGTTCTTACTGAAAACGCCACCTGATTCCTGGAAAATGCCTGTGGTTTGCACTCTCTGTGGTGAAATCTTCTGCACTGCTGTGCAGCTGACTTCATGAACCAATTCCTTTTAGCCTTGAGTTTCAGAAGAACAACCTGGTGTCCTGCCTTCAAATATACTTCTGCTTATACTTTCTTTTGTGTCTTGTCACGATGGTGCAGTCCAAGGTTGATTTCTACAACCTTTCATGTGTCCTCATTATGTATGCAAAAAAATGAAGATTAAATAGCATCACTTTATGATGGCTCATTAACTGTTTGGAAAAAAATTGTTGCACCATGATATTAAGACATATTTTTGTAATCTCTTGCAGTTAAGAAATTGGAGGGGAAAAAAAATTATAAGAAAAATAAAAACATTTCCAGAGGGAAACATTTCACTTTGCTGCTCTGGGCAGCTTTCAGCAGAAGCCTTATAAAGCCACCACTTTTTTCTTGCTGTTTTTCTGTGATTTTACATAATCACAGACTGGTAGGTATTGGAAAGGATGTCTGGAGGTCATCTAGACCTACCCCCCTGCTAAAGCAGGGTCACCCACAGCAGGTTGCCCAGCATCACAATGTCCAGGGTGGGTTTGGAACCTCTCCAGAGAAGGAGACTCCACAACTTGTCTGGGCAGCCTGTTCAAGGGCTCCATCACCATCACAGGAATAAGTGTTTCCTAATGTTTAGGTGGTACTTTTGCGTGTTAGAGTTGGTGCCTGCTGCCCTTTGTGCTGTCACCGGGCTCCACTATAAACAAGGCTGACCCTATCCTCTTGCCCCCCACCTTTTAGCTATTGATCAGCATTGATAAAGTCCTCTCTGTCTGCTATTGAACCAGCCCCAGGTCTTTCAGCCTTTCCTCATAGACAATAAATAGAATAAACCAGGTTGGAAGAGACCTTCAAGATCATCGCGTCCAACCCATCAACCAATCCAACCCACCCAAACAGCTAACCCATGGCACCAAGCACCCCATCAAGTCTCCTCCTGAACACCTCTAATGATGGCGACTCCACCACCTCCCCAGGCAGCCCATTCCAATGGGCAATCAATGGGCTCTAGCCTCTTTCTCATCTTTGTAGTCCTTCATTGGATTTCAGTTCCTTCTCTCTCTTGAACTGGGGAGCCCAGAACTGGACACAGGACTCCATTTCTTCTCACTTTAGGCTTCCACCATAGACAAGTGTCCTCTTTGAACTGCATGTTTCTGGAGCAGCTATAAGTTGAATACTGAATTGTTCAGGTTTTGTTCCTTTCTGCTTTGTCATGTCTGTCTCATCTGTGGTATGGTTGGGAAGCAGGGATCATGGGTTTGAGTTTCCGCAGGCTCCACAAAGAATTGCTTCTACGTCACGCACTTCATGGTAAGTGCTTTTATACAAAGGAATGGCAAAGCAATAGCACTTCTTCCTGGGGAGAACTTAGGCAAGAGCTGAAGCTGCTTTGCTTTATGCTTTTTACCTTTGTCTGTGTGTTTACTTCACATGTTCAATACTTACTAATGGGTGGGAGTCTTCAAGTTGGAGTAGTCTGTGTGTTGGTCTTTGTGCAGTCTATCACCTGAAACCTCTGTTTGGTGAAGAGTATGGATTTTTATGCATGACAGATTTTATAGCTGCTCTTGTGGGCAGCTAGATTTGAGTGTCATCTCCTCCAGAGTCAGGTTATTTGAATACCTGATGTGGGTGAGCAAGCAGGGGAGGGATCCAATGTTAAGAGTTAAGTGCCTACTTCTAGCTCCTCGCCTCTTGTGGGTCAGCTCTACTCGATGTTTGGTTTGTTCCTGCTTGCCCCCAGACTGGCAGCTCAAGTGAAGAGCACTGCCTCAGCAGTCACACACTTTGTCTTTACCTTCAGAGCCTGAGATAGACCACACTGGCTCTCAGATTGATGTGAGAGGCAGTTTTGCAGGCACTGGGAGGTGGGTCAGGAGCATTCCCTTTAACAGGAGCCAAGGGAGTGGATTTTCTAGAAGTGGGCTGCTTTTGCAGCTGCTGAAGTCAAATCCGCTCCTGCTCTGGAGCATTGTGCTTCCCAGCTCTCCTTTCTCCAAGCTTGGACACTTGCCACATGCCAGAACAAGCTCCTGTGAGTAGCAAAGCCCCTTCCATCCCAGCTGCTCGGCTGGGACTTTCCCGCCCCAGCAGAATCCCTGGAATGCTTTGAAGCAGCTCTGTCTGCTTTACCTTGCCCTGGCAGTGCAAAGGGGATGGAAATGGTACTGAAGATTGAGCCCAAAGGACCCACCTAAGTCCTTCCAGAAATAACAAGTGGTTGACCATAGTTCAGCTTGCATTCAGTTCTCAGGCCTTCATAATTGTCAGTGTCCTTTACAGAGGAGCTAAGCTCTACAGAGAAACGGGATGCCAGGGAAGAGGAATGCTTTGCCAGAGGTTATGCTTGGTGTGGGTTTTTTATTGTTGTTGGGGTTTTTCTTTTTGTTTCTTTTTCTTCTTTTTTCCTGGCTTCTGTCTTGTGTTAGTATGTCCTGAGGGTTTTTTCGGAGTTGTAGTTGGCACTGTGTGTGCAGTCAGCAATGCTAGGAACTTTTGTCGACTGGAGTTTGTGTTTACAAAAATAAATCCACAGGAAACTTTGGGGTTTTGATTGAAATTTTCACCTTGCTAAAACCTTCCGGTGCTTTACCCAGAAAACCTGCAGTGTGAATGTGCTGTTTGAGCTGATGTCCCTTTTGTTGTTGTTGTCCTTGCTGGGCAGAGGAAATCTTTTGTCTTCACAGGACAGATTGGATATTAGGAAAAAATTTCTTTACTGAAACAATGGTCAGGCATTGGAACAGGCTGCCTAGGGAGGTGGTGGAGTCACCATCCTTGGAGGCATTCTAAGAAACGTGTAGACATGGCACTTCAGGGCATGGTGGTGTTGGATGTCTTTTCCAGCCTTCATGATACTGATTTTTATGACATTGTGAAAGTCCCTGACCCAGATGTGGTGAGGGGTATCTAGGCTCTCTGTGGACCTTGGAAAGGAATGGTAGGGGTTGGAAGGGACCTTGGAAGATCATCAAATCTAATCATAGAACAACAAGGTTGGAAAAGACCTCAAAGATCATCAAGTCCAACCTGTCACCCAAGATCTCATGACTACCAGACCATGGCACCAAGTGCCACGTCCAGTCCCCTCTTGAACACCTCCAGGGATGGTGACTCCACCACCTCCCTGGGCAGCACATTCCAATGGCTAACAACTCTCTCTGTGAAGAACTTTCTCGATGCCCCTGCCAAAGCAGGATCACCTAGGGCAAGTCACACAGCAACACAACCTGTTTGGTTTTGACAGTCTTCAGAGAAGACGACTCCATAGCCTCTGTGGGCAGCCTGTTTCGGTGCTCCATCACACTTACAGTAAAGAAGTTTTTCTTCATACTGAGGTGGAACCTCCTGTGTTCCAATTTGTATCCATTGCCCCTTGTCAATGGATGAAATTAAAATGGAGTCTTTCCTACCAATTTTGGAGTTTCCACTAAAGCAAATAAATTACTTTTTGAGACTGCTGTGAGTTAAAAGACTTATAAATACAAAAAGAGGCAGACAGATTCTGGCCAGCTTGGCACAGCAGTGCCTTGTGGGCCTTCCCTTCAGTAGGGAGAGGAGGGGTGTGTGCCTGTCTGTGCATGTATGAGGACATACATTTAAATATTTTTATATCAGTCCAGTGTGGTAACTAACTGGATAAAGCTGTAGTGGAAACAAGCCGTAGTTATGACTTGTAAAAACAGCAGTGGGATTCCCAAAAGTGTTAAGTATCCTGTTTTTCAGACATGGCTGATTAGAAATGGGAAAAGAAAAGAAAACAAAAAACCCCAACAAAGTAAACCTGGCCCTTATTTCATCATCTTCAGGATGGCATAGCTGTGTAAAGGCAGCTCTGCTGGCTGTTTCAGTGCTGAGCATTCCCGCTAGAATTATTTCTTATCAGTGATTCCAAACCGCACGTTTGGGGTTCAGAACCTTTTATTCTTTGCTCCATGAACTTCTGAAGAGTTGTTGCCTCTCAAGATAAAATTAGACAGCTTGATAACTTAAAAGGGAGGAGGAAAGCAGACAGAATTGCTCTGGAATTAAGTGTTAGAGGGCATTGTCGGTGACTTCACTGTTGAACAGCTATTTTTGATAGTTTTAAATATTTAGAAGATTACCTGCAGCTGCCGCAGTTCTCTGCTTGCCAGCTCTGAAGTGTTGCCGAAATAAGGTAGTCTGTGGGTGGGGACTGGGAGCTGGTTCATCTTCAAAGCAATTTTCACTTGTTCTGATTCTAGGAGCTAGAGATGAAATGTGCTACTGACATGCAGGGAATAAGCTCTGCTTGTCTACAAGTTACTGCTCACAGCAAAGTGTATGGAGCTGGGTGTTTTTTCCCAAGTGACGCTCGGGGGCGAAGGTCTGTTCTTGACATCTATTTTAAAACAGAAGTTCTGGGAAGAGCTGGGAAGCAGGTGACAGTGCGATTCAGCTGGTCAGGTGGAGCTGGCAGTGCTCTTTATAGCTGCCCAAAATTATTGACCAAAGGTTTTCTTTAAATCTGGATCCATTAAACGAGTGCAATGAATTGAATGCTGAATTCAAATGAGGCAATTATTCTGGCAGTAAAACTTCTGACTAAGGCATAATTTTGTTATGTAAATTACAACTTTTCAACCTTAAATGGTATTGTTGGCTGAGCCAGAGGCTAACTGAAGCACAGGAGGAAATATAACCTGAAACGAGAAATCCAGAATAGGTGAGGCATAACTCTACCCTTTTGTCTTTCTCCATAGGCCAGAAATAGCTGAGAGCAGCTGAACCAACTTTGCTGGCTAAACATGTCCTCTAAGCATGTTGGGGTAACCAGTTTGGTCCTGTTTTCATTCATGTAATCCCTGGTCTCACCTTCATTTGTAGCTTCTCTTAATGAAGGGTATTAAACTGATTGTCCTGCTGGATTCCTGAAAACTGCTTGAAGAAAGCCTTTTAAAAACACGTTCAGCTCATCTTTCAAACATCCTGGCCTGAAAACTCATGAATGAAATTTGATCTGCTGCTCCTGGCTCATGAGATTTCAATGTGCAAAGCTGTGCAGTTAATTGTGCTTACCTCTTCTCCCCAGGGTACAGTGTCAGGCAGCCATCGGAGCTTTTCTTTCTCTAGCCTTGCAAAGAAAGGCTCCAAAATGCCCTTTTCAGATGGGGAAGGGAGAGCTGCAGGCACAGTTTCTTGCAGCACCTTGTTGCAGTGGTTCTGCTTCGCTTCTGGGCTGGGCTCTGGCCTGAGCACATTGGTGGCCTGACCCTGTTTAGTTGTGAAGTGCCACCGAGGTGAGGCAGAGCCTGCAGAAAATGAGGCTGAAGCAGAGTGCAGCAGCTTTGATTTCCCATTCTGTCTTCACTCATCTATTTCAGCGCCCTGGCAGTCTATTTTAATCAGATTATTTTAGTTTTTAGCATCCAACTGAGAAGGCAAACAAAATAGCTCAGTTGCATTTTGCAGAGGAGACTAAACTGGGAGGTGACCCAATTCCAAGAGGAGCTGGAATTAGCATGCAGAAGGCATGGGGAGAGAATTAACCCAGGGACTAGGTAGGTGTACCTGTAATAATGGGAGCTCTCCTACCCCCACAGTGTGTAGGTGACATGCAGATGGTTTTAGCACTGGTTGCAGGAGTGAGGTGGTGATCTTCTTGTAAAATCATGAGGGGAGATAACATAGAATCACAGACTGGTTTGGGTTGGAAGGTACATTAAGGATGATCTAGTTTCAGTCCACTTCAGTAGAAAGGGACATCTTCCACTAGAGCAGTTTGATCAAAGCCCTGTCAAACCTAACCTGCAGTGTTTCTGGAGATGGGGCATCTACTACATCCCTGGGCAACCTGGGACAGTGTTTCACAGCCCTCAGCGTCTTGTGTCTAACCCAAGTCTACCCTCTTTGTTTAAAGCCATGACTCTTGCCCTATCGCTGCATACCCTTGTGAAATATTCTTCCTCTAGGCCCTCTTTAAGCACTGAAAGGCCACAAGAAGGTCTTCTTGGAGCCTTCTCTTCTCCAAGCTGAACACCCCCAGCTCTCAACCTGACCTCACAGAAGAGGGGTTCCAGCCCTCCCATCATTAGTGTGACCTCTTCTGGCCCTGCTTCACCAAGTCCATGCTTTTCTGTGCTGAGGACTCCAGAGCTGGACCCGGCACTGCACATGGGGTCTCACCAGAGAGGAACAGAGGAGGAGAATAAGTTCCCTGGACCTCCACACTGCTTTGGATGCAGCCTCAGGATATGGTTGGCTTATTTCCAGTGTCTCCCTCTGGCCTTCAAAGCACTGAAGACAACCAAAGGGGACCCCTAGGCTTTATGTGCACATGGACAGGACAGGCTGAGTTGTTGCCCTTGTGCACTCCTGTGTGGTGTTAGCAGCTGGAAGTATCTTGATTTCAAAGCCTTCCCTTGGCTAGGTCTGGAGCTCTCTGGCTCAGCTCTGTGTTGTCATCAATTACTTTGGAGGGTCAACAGCCCTGGCTGATCTGTGGGGCAGGGCTGCCTGGAAGGTCCCCAAACTGCATTCCAGCGGCACATCCATGTGTTTTTGGTCAACATCTGCTGTTAGGACCTCCTTCTTGCAGCCATCCTGTGTGTTTTTGTGGGTCTGCTTGAGGGGGTGAGTGAGCTGACTTCCTTTCTTCTGTGTGCCAACCCCATAGGTGCCCTCTGTAGCATCCTGGAGGGCATCTTAAAGTAGGTGTGTGTCTTGATTGCACTGTGGCACAGCAGGAGAGAACCCAGCTGGATTCTGTCTCTGTGTGCCTGATACAAAGCTATTGTGTGTCAGCTGCAGGTGTTAGACCTATAAATCCGTCCCACTTCATAGATTTGTAATGAAAAGACACTTTTAGGCTAGAAATGCAATACCAAAGCAGCTGTTTCGGTGGTGGGCACCAAATGAAACATTCAGTGTCTTACTGTGTCCGTATCAGCTCATGGTAAATGGTGGCGTTGAACTTGGTGTTCTTAAACCAGTGAGCATGGATTATCCCTGTTGCAAAAAGCAGGCCTTTTAAATGTAACCATTCAAAGATTGACATGGAAACACAATCTGCAGTTAGTGCTGTAATATGCTCATGTGATACTCCTGGGAGAAGAGCATCAAGTCTCCTGCTAATTATATCCTCTGTGGCAGTGCCCTGGCTTTCTGCATTTCTGAGCTTTGAATTGGAAGATGACTGTGCAGGTGTGATGGAACAGAGGAGTCAAGCACCTGGGGCTGTCACAGGAGTGGTGCTGCTGCTCTAGTGTCACCAGCATCCAAGTATCTCCTTCACTGCTCTTAAATTCTTAACCATAAAAATGTGGAGAGTGGTTCTTTATGTGATGCTTCTGTTGCTTTTGGGAGGGGGCATCTGATGTATAGTGTAAGGACCCTTACGGGAGAGGACACCAAAGTTGCCGTTATTGATACACAAAAAGATAGGTTTCATTGAAACTATCCATTGGGGTTGGAAGAGACTTCTAAGTCCAAATGTTAACCTGGCACTGCCAAGTCTACCACTAAACCATGTCTTTGAGCACCACATCTGCATGGCTTTTAAATGCCTTTAGGGTTAGGGACTCCACCACTGCCCTGGGCAGCCTGTTCCAGTATTTCATAACCTTTTCTGTGAAGCAATTTTTCCTAATGTCCAATCCAAACCTTTCCTGGTACAACTTGAGAACATATCCTCTTGTCCCCTCTGGGGTGCATATTTAGATTAGGTATCTGCTGGGATCTCTGAGTGGAAAAAAAATTATCTCTGGATAACTTTCCTTTTCAGCTTTAACTGTACTTTATCTCAAAAAAGTATTACTGTCTTTTTTAATCATAATATAAAAAAAACAATATGAAGAAAAGCTAATGTTGATTAAATCTTGAACCCACGTGTGCCTTGCAACTGGATTAACAACCAAAGGCAAAGAAGGGTGGCTGTAACTCTAGAATGAACATCTAGCTGTGTTTGTACAACAGGTAGAATTTCAGTGCTTGGATTTCTTCTTGCAACTTCCTGGAAATGGATTTCTCTGTAACAGATCTCTGCTATCCTTAAGACCATAATCCTATGGCAGGAAGTTCTCCAAGGGTGGATGTGGTAGGCTAGTTGCTGCTTTTCCTTTCTCAGGTGGTTCATTTTGCAGTGTGGGCTGCTTGATGTGTAGAGTAGGAGGCATCTTAGTGCCTGCTCTGGACCACCTTCTCATTCTAGACAGGCATAATTTGCAACTCTAACTTCTTCCCCTTCTGTTTCTGCAGGGTTTCTGGTATGCACTTAAAGCCATATCTCAAGTTACAGAAGAAAGAGCGATCTCCAGAAATAAGCCAGGACTCCCTGAGAAGCCTACCTCTGGGCCATCAGAGGTCAGCACAAGAAGAAAAATACACCAACAACTGCACCAAACAGAGCATTTTCCCCAAACCCTCCCTCGTGACTCCATCTCAAAGGCTTCTGGGGATTATTTATCCAAATACTATGTGCAATATGAATGGGAAAGCTCCAGCAGATGGTCTGAGTGCAAGGGAAAAGAAGAATGCCCTGTCTGCAACAATCCACCAGGGAGAGGAAGGGGAAGGGCCTCTGGATGTCTGGGCTGTCGTGAAACCTGGCAACACAAAGGAGAAGATCGCGTTCTTCGCTGCCCAGCAGTGCAGCGGCAGCAACCGGCCGGGCTCCATGAAGATCAAGAGCACGTGGGACATCGATGGGAGGACAGCCAAGCGCAGGAAAAAATCGGTAGATCTTAAAAAAGCCAAAATCCAACTGGAAAGAATGAGGGAGGTGAACTCTCGGTGCCCTCAGCCAGAGCCTTTTGCCTGTGGCATCGAGCACTGCTCGGTGCATTACGTGAACGAGAGCGGTGAGGGTGCGTTCCCGGGCCGGTCCCTCTCGGTGATAGAGATGGTGGCCTTCCTGGAGCAACGAGCAAGTGCTTTACTGGTGGACTGTGCTAAAACTTGCATGCCTGCTTCTGTGATGAGGCCGAACGCTCAGCCCAAGGCTGTGCTGCCCAGCTCAGACCCCTTCTCTGCCGCTGGGGCATGCGAGGTATACACGGAGAGGGGACCCTGTGGCACTGGCGAGCAGCAGCAGAGCGAGCCTGTGCGAGTGCTGGATATGGTGGCTAAGCTGGAGTCGGAGTGCCTGAAGCGTCAGAGCGAGCGGGAGGCCGGGAGCCTCTCGCGGAACAACAGCTTCCGTAGGAACGTGGGGAGGGTGCTCCTGGCCAGCGGCACCCAGCCTGAGGGGGAGGTGGGGAAGGTCTCCTCAGGGCGCCTGGCTCCGGGGGATGGCTTGGAGGAGGCAGGGGTAGCCGAGGCTGGTTATGGAGGACGTTGCAGTCCTCTGGATGACAGTGAGGTGTGGGATGGTGCTGCCTCTCCTCGGCAGCCTTTTTCTTCTGGGCTGGATCCTCAGGTGGGGAATGTGAATGCAGGACTTGCTCATGCGGTGCTGGCCATTACCACTGGCAGGAGTGATTCTGAAACACGCATCAAGCCTCCCAGACCTCTGCCACCTGTCTGCCCAGCAGCTGCTGGGTTGCCACCAGGTTCCTTGCAGAACAAGAATGCGACTGTTGATTGTATGTCAAAAGAGCCTGTCCTTTTCCCAAAGCAGAGTCTGCATCCTGCTAGGAAGGAGCCCTTATGCATCAGTATATCAGTCACCAAAACTGAGAAGGGATGCAGGAAGGAGAAGCTCTCTAACTCCAGCTCCAGTGAAGACCCTCTCCCAGGAAGTCTGTTTTTCCTCCAGGCTGACCAGCCTGTCCCTCATGACCAACAGCTGCTAAGGGAAAGTACCCAAGAAAAGCCAGGAAAAGTAGCCCAAAATGAGGATGAGGATGCTTTGGCATCTGACAGGCCATGCATCAGCAGCGGTGTCCCTACAGAGCCAGCTGCCCTTGCCGTGCCTCCAACAGAAGGGGCTTTGCAAGTACTTGATGCCTCCTGCTTAAAACGGCAGGTTTCACATGACTTTCTGGAAACCAGGTTTAAAATACAGCAGCTTTTGGAGCCTCAGCAGTATATGGCCTTCTTGCCTCACCACATCATAGTGAAGATCTTTGGATTGCTTCCTACTAGGAGTCTGGTTGCCCTAAAATGCACTTGCTACTACTTCAAATTCATCATTGAGTACTACAACATCAGGCCGTCAGACTCCCGCTGGGTCCGTGATCCCCGCTACAGAGAAGACCCCTGCAAGCAGTGCAAGAAGAAGTATGTGAAGGGGGATGTGTCCCTGTGCCGCTGGCATCCCAAACCCTACTGCCAAGCTTTACCCTATGGGCCTGGCTACTGGATGTGCTGTCACCGCTCTCAGAAGGGCATCCCAGGCTGTAAGCTGGGTCTTCATGACAATCATTGGGTTCCTGCCTGCCACAGCTTTAACCGTGCTATCCATAAGAAGAGCAGAGGAGCAGGAGCTGAAGCAGAAGAGGAATATTAGTGCACATACACTTTCCTGCTCAAGTGTTTGGGAGTAGGAAGAGAATTCTCATGCCTTGTGCTGTTTACAGTGTATATAATTGTCGTGGGTTTTGTTGTTTTGGTTTATTTTTTGTTTGGTTTTATTTTTTTGTTTATTTTTGTTTGGGTTTGGTTTTTTTTGTTTCTTCTTTTTTTTTTTTCCCTCCCCCCCCCAGGGCTATGAAACTGCACATACTTAAACACAAGAGCCTTTACCTTTTAGATTTAAAGATCGCTTTTAGTCCATCTCTGTGTAAATAACACTATAAAAAAAGCCCTAATTGTACATACAGAGTCTGCAGCTGGCTGAACAAGGTAATCACTACAATGCAGCTATGATCGTGTTGCGGCTATGGTTGTGTGTGTTTTTAAGTGTCTTGTTTCCAAAATCTGTATATCCTGTATAATATATGAATGTTTCTGAGAAGAAACTCTAAATAGGTAAAGGGCAACTTGTTCAAAGAGTCTTCAGACAACTTAACTGGACAACCTTAAAATTAGGCTAGAACAGATCCGTTATAGTTAGTTGTGGCAGCAGATTAAAAAAGGAAAAAAAAAAAAAAGGAATATTATTGTATAGTCAGAATATAAAAAGTTCTTGTCTACCTTACCCATGGAGTCTGCTTCTTTTTTTTTTTCTTTTCTTTTCCCTACTTAAATAAAAACAAAATAATAATGTGCATTCTAAACCAGCCTTTCTCTTGTAAAACATCTTTGCCCCAAACCAAAACTAATGTCAAACGTGTGGCAGGAGCTTGGTGCTGTGATACGGTTCAGGCATGCAGTGTTCTGCCTGTAGAAAACTAGTCTGACTAAAAAGGAACACACCCCCACCCCCCACCAAACCCTGACTACTTGGAGAACTCACTGCTGTAACATTCCCAAATTCCAGCTTTTCCTTCCCCTCCCATCAGCCATGTGTGTAGCAGAGGCTTGTTAGAAAGCTGGTGCTAGGTGTGTAAAACTGGCAAACACGTGGCTCTGTGGTCTGAGTCCTGCTTCTCAGCTCCTCGCTGGTGCCCTGCGTGCTTGAGGATGGAGCATGAGTCCAGCAGGATGAAAGTGGAGTTGCCTTGGCTCAGTGATGTGCTGGAAGCTTTGTGGTTTGCTATGTATGGAATTGTTCCCTTGTAAGAGGAATCCTTGCATTTCTTTGCTCTGCTACAGCCTCTGGTATCTTCTTTCTGAGGTATGAGTTAGTGCTTTTAAAGGGGAGTTGAGAACATTTGTGTCAGGAGTGCAGATGAACAGCAATTCCTCGAACTCCTGACTGGGAGCTGAGTGTGGCATCTGTTCCAGTATTTCTTGGAATACGCTTCTTTCCTGCAGTGTTGTGTTCTAGTCTCCAGTTACAGCCTTTCTGGTGCCCAGTGTGGAAGTCTGGGAATGTACCCTGGACAGCCCAGCATCTGTGCTCACTTCCTGGGAACAGAGTGGAGCAGCAGCCATTTTGCCTGGAGCCCAATGGAGTGCAGCAGTTGTGCTTGCCATCCCTTGCATCCTTTAGCTTCCCTACACTTGGCACCATTCTTGTTTCTCTGCTCTTTCTGAGGACAATGATGGACTCTGGGCCCTTATCACTGCAACTGAGGATGATGAAATCTTTGACCCAGTGCAGGAAGAGCTGGGGTTGCCTTCTGCCCTGCAAACCCCAGGGCAGCACCTGGGACAGGGTGAGGGCTCTGTGAGAGCTGTGCCTGGATGGGGCAGCTATGAACCTGGTTCATCCTGTTCTCTAACCCTCAGTGCAAGATCTGCAAAGTGCAGATGGGTGGGAAGAGCTGCTGTCTGCTGAACCACCCACCTCCCTCTGCTTTGCTTATGTGTGCCTGAAACCACAGTGGGATCGCACAAGTGACTCATGTTGGAGAGCTTGAAGGCAGATACTTTTATTCTCTCCGTTAAGAGAGAGAGAAAACTCAGCCCTCACAGCCTGAAATGTGGGTTTGGTGAGCTCAGGTTGTTCTTGGTGGATTTCAAAGGAATGCTCTTTTGTTTTTCCCAGTCTCTGCTTTACCTGCTGCTTTACGCCCTGGGTGCCAGGCTCCCCTCTGGGTGCTGCTCAGCCATCCCTGCAATGCAGCAGAGACATGATGACAACCACGAGGAATGAAATTAGAAATCTAGAAGCAGGGTGGGGCTGCCTTGTAAGGGGCTGTGCAGAGGGAGAGGAAAAGCAGGATCCCTCCTGAATTGGTGACTTCATCCTCTAACAGGGCGCAGGCTTCGATCCGCTCCCTTGGCTGCACTGAGACCAGCAGCAAAACAACTTTTCTGGCAGGAGTTGTCTTGCCAAAGCCATCAGCATCAAAAGGCCTTCAGCTCCATTTCAATTAAGGAAGAAGGGGAAGAAGCTGCTTTCCGGCCCCGCACCCAAGACTGGAAAACTTGAGATAACCTGCTCCAGGCTGACAGCAGTGAGGAAAGTCTCTGGGAGGCTGAAATAGAAGCAGCAAAGGAAAATATTTTGTATCAAGATAAGGGGGCAGTGAGGTCATTTGTGTCGTTTTGTTTTGGTTTTCTTGGGTTTTTGTTGGTTCGTTGGTTGGTTTGTTTGGAACAGGGTGTGAGGTTTTGGTCACCTTCAGTGACTAAGGGGGGAAAATGAGAATAAAATAATAGCAGTGGATTGTTTTGTTCCTTAGAGCAGCTAAAGTCAGCAGACAATTTGCTCTCTAGCCTGCCCCATCCCCACCCTCCCTGTGAGCTGGCTGAGGAGCTGGGGATGTTTTATACATCACTGATCATGTTGTTTGCTGGAACTATCCCTGTTGTTGCACAGCACTTCTGGTAAAAACTGTATTACAGAACAATTGTTTACATCCAGTGCTGGGTTGGTTCTGAATGGGGCCATGCTGAGCTGCTTGTTAGTTTCCTGCCCCCCTTTCTTTCACCATAAAAGAGTAATTTGCAGATTTATGTTTCCTTAAGGGTCTGATGAACTTAATGGCCTTTTAAGAAGTAGTTTAAGAAGTCCAGTGCTGGATTTACACAGTTCAGTTTTCAGAAGTGAGGACTAGGAACTGTTCTGGGTGCTTTGACTTCCCTGCTTGGAGATAGTTTCAGTATCTAGCTGAATTTGCAGATAGGCCTGTGGAGAAATTGCAATAGTATTTCAGTTTAAGTTTCCAGTTTCAGTCAAGCTCTGAGTATCTTCTGGCATAGACAGCACTGAAAAAAAGGGTTTGTGGTTGCCTCTTGCTCCATCCTGCCTTTTTCTACTGGCACTACTTTGCAGTCTCGGTTCCAGTGATCTATCAGTGTTCATTTCCCTTGTGTTGGTCCCAGTTGCCTTTCTCTGGTGTCTATCCCCTGCCTCGCCCTGGAGCCACCATTTTACACCTGGAAAGAACTGCTGCTAGCTTCTGACTTTTGAGTCCCATTTCTTGCAAGGTGGAAATAGTGCTGAAGCTTCACCCTGGGCTGTTTCTTTTCCCCAGCTTGTTTGGCTGGTGCAGGTAAATCTGGATTAGATCCAGGGCTTGAAACATTATGGACCTGCTCTCCTTAAGAGAATATTGTGGCCTTTGATTAATGAGTGTTACAAGAGAGAGATGGAGACTACTCTTTAGCAGGGGCTGGTGTGTCAGGAGAAAAGGTGATGGTTTAAAGCTAAACCAGGGGAGAGTTAGATTAAATGGAAGAGATTCTTTGCTGTGAGGATGGTGAAACAGAGGCCCAGGGTGCCCGGAGAGGTGGTAGATGCCCTATCCCTGGAACCATTCCAGGTCAGGGTCTTTGGGGCTCTGGACAATCTTCTCTATTTGCAGATGTCCCTGCTGATGGCAGGGGGGTCAGAGTAGACAACCTTTTCAACCCAAACTATTCTATGATTCCAACATTTCCTACCACAAACCACTGTGAGAGACCAAAACCACCTGCTCCTGGCACTGTTTAAGCAGAAGTGCCCTGAATAACCTCCAGCCAGGCGCAGGGCTTGGAGTCAGGCCTTGCTTTGCACCCAGCCTACTTTCCTGCATGGCCGTGACTGCTAGGCTGCGACTGAAGCATCAAACTGTCCCAATACTGGGCATAGAAAACCCAGGCTGCTCCTGAATGTACAGCAGCCAGGAACCACAGGGCCTCAGTCCTCTGAACCACATAGCTGCCACCAAAAAAACAAAAGAAAAATCAAGTGGGAGGTGGTGGTCCTCCTCTGTCACCCTGCAGCTACTCACCCAAGGCCCGCCCAGCCACCACCTGTCCCAGGTAGAGCTTGCTCCTTGCTGGCAAATGTGACCCTTTCCCCTCTCCCTTGCTCAATGCTTCACTTCAAAAAACAGCTCAGGCCCGCACCCTTCTGAAATGACTTTGGGAAGAGGAGCATTGTTGTTTGCATGCAGAAGTAATTGCGGCAGGTGCTGAGCCTGAATAAGAGTCATCCAGCAGAAGACTAGTTCAAAAACAGATTTACAGCAGAGATCTATCCATTGCTATGTGCTCATAGGGACAGGTGAGTGTTCTGCAGCCCCCCTTCACATGAGCTGCTGTTATTTTATGTGTGGGCATTGCTTATCCCACTGCTGTATGATTACACTGCTACCAGGTCTGGTCCTTCTGGTGGGCTGAAGGCTGGAAATTATTCTGTGCTGTCCCAGCATGGTCAAAACCAAACCATCAAGAAGTAACAATTCTAAAGGTACAGCTTAAAAAAAATACTGTTAAAAGATTTATTGCAATAATACAATAAAATTTAGAAAAACAAAAACAACCACCAACCCAAAACATGTGTTCAGTTACATCTAGTTCAGAAGTTGCAGAGGGAGGCCCTAAGTTTTTGCAGGTGACAAGCAACCTTTTGGTGTCCCATGGGAGATCCTTTGAAGGCACCCGATTTTCAGCCAAAGGCTGGGACCAAATCAGGCTCCTCTTTGGCAGCTCCAATGGGCCACCCCAGATCACCCATCACAGATGAAGTCGGGGCCTGAACTGAATTTCCCACATTCATGCTACACCAAGTGTTCTGTAAACTCTCAGCTGGCTGTCTTCCCATAGTGACAATGACAGGTACTGCTGCCCACCCCCTCCCCCCACCCACCCCCAAAACCGACCCGGAAAACCCATCCTGGTGATTGCACTCAAGGTTTGGATGCACACAATGTGCAAAACACTTTAAACAATGCCCCACACACATAACAATCTGTGTCCTATTACAAACCCAGCCCTGTCCCAAGGCATTAACACTCTCGAGGCTTCCCAAGATAAGACACGGTTGCAAATAAAATGATTTTGGAAAAGATTGTGAAGTATATGGCTTAAAAAAGTGTTCTGATTTGTTTGTTTTTCTGTGTTGCGTTTTTTTATTTTCTTTCTCTAAGTCAGTCAATGACAGTATGCAAAGCTGAATCATGGCCTGACCTTGAGGGGGTTCAAAAGTAGCATGAAGGCAGCAAGAGTGACTGAAATGTGTATTAAAAACTGAACAACAAAAGAAAGAAAATAATCATAGGGTGAGGTTCAGTGCAAAATAAACAGGGGGCCAGAGGGGCTGTGTGACACCAGGAGCCTGGTATACAGTACTGGTTAAGTGTCTGCTGGTTTCTCAGAGCTGTGAAGGATCCAATAGCTGCAAGGGAGTAAAGTGCTGTGAACTGAGCAGTGACCAAACCCTCCCAACCCCATGGTGGGGGTGCTGGGGGGTACTGGCCCCATTCAGGTTGCAGTAGTCAAGGGAGACTTGGCTATTCTCTTAAAAATGAGCCCAACTCCTGGGGGCAGACAGAAAGAATGGTAGGACTAAGGGTGTGGAGTTAAGGGTCTTTGGTTTAAAACAAAAATTAAACTAGTGACAACAGATGCCCAACCCCCAGGCCAGAAAGAAAGAGCTGCCATCTACGGGATGGGGAGGGGGAAGCTGGCAGACAGGATGTTCAGCTAGGTTGAGCTCACTAGGATATGCAGGCACCAGTACCACAACTGTTTTCCACCCCCTCCTTAGTGGAGACATGAAGCAGCACTAGCGGGCTTGGAGAGGAACCAAGCAAAACTACCACCAAACACTCCAGGAGATGGCTGGGTAAGCCAGTCCTGGATCTGGGACTTCAGACACACAGGAGGACAGTGCCTGATGGCAGGGACGTGGCTTCTGCATCGCTTCCTACAGCTTCACCTTGCCCCTGCTAGGAGCTGTGGCACCACAGGGAAAAGTAGCAGAGACATTCCCTCTGGGAGGATGCATAAAAACATGAGTTACCCCATGGGGAAGTACAATGCCCCAGCTCTATAAAATGTAAACCGTACGTTATGAGCCCGGCTGAGCAAAGGCGTCTGTAAGTGCTACATCCCACAAGGCTGTGGAGGAGCACTTGTCAACCAATCCCTCTGTTGGCGCCGCAACTCCCACCGTTTTACAAGCCAGCCAGCTGCGCTGTCAGCCCTTCTGCAGAGAAATCAAATCAGCTTCTTGGCATTCAGTAAATGGGGGGGGAATAAACCCACCATAAACAGAAAACAGAACGGGGCATCAGATTCACAGAATGCTTTGGGTTGGAAGGGAGCTTCAAGATCATCTAGTTCCAACCCCCTGCCATGGGCAGACATCTTCCACTAGACCCTGTTGCTCAAGGCCTCATCCAACCTGGCCTCAAAAACCTCCAGGGAGGGGGTTGGAAACGTGTAGTGTAGAAAGGGGGTGACTAAGTTAAAAGTAGCCCGAAATGAGGTTTTTTTGCTAATATTAAAAAGTGACAGCGGGGTGTGGGAACTGATGGATAGGTATTATTGCAACAAGGCAATCCTGTATCGGCATTGAAGGTGGGTCGGGCTAGGAGAACGTCCAGTGTTTCTTTGGTGTATGATATCCAGAGTAAAAGAGCCTGTGTGCTTTGGACAGCACAACACAGAACTTAAGAGACTACCTACCAGTGGAAGCAGCATGAAACAAGCTAGTTTCCTACAGCAAAACTGGGTCAAGATTCATAACCAAATCTAAACCAAGAGCAAATCTGCTGCCTGAATTCCTGTCCATGCTGATCCTTTGTATTAAAAATATGGCAACGGAGATTAGAAAACATGTTAAAAATGCATAATTTTCATGTCCTGAATGAAAAAAATTTAGAAATATGCATTTTTGCATTATGCAAGACGAGATTTAAAACACACACAAAACAAAAAAACCCTGTTAAGGAGTTAAGAAAACGCGAGCTGCATTTACGCCAGCGTCCATGCTGCGCACCCAGCAGCCTTCCCTCTGTGCTCATCCAGATCCAAACACTCCAAACACTGTTTCTTCTTCAGAAAGAAGAGCTGGAGGCTGCCGGCTCCCTTCTCCCTGGCACTCCACAACGCAGCCAGAACCAGGGCACCAGGTGCCCTCATGGAATCCGTCAGAAGAACGTAGCTAGCTAATTTACAAAAGGGTACCGTCACAGTCATCCTGGGTAAATAAAAAGGTTTGTCTGGTTTACAAAACGAAAGTCTGACCTTTACTCTGTTCCAGGCACTACTTAACTGAATATGTAAAGGTTTACTACAGCATTGTCGGGGAGGGATTCCGTCCACAAATCCTGTGACCCTTTTCCCAGGCTCGTTAGCGATGTCCGGTGTACGCCTTCAGCCACGAGGTCACTGAGGCAGCAGCAGAGGAGATCATTCCACCAGCGCTGCTGCTGGCAATGGGCTGGGACGCCTGTGTGCTCTGGCTCTGCAGCATCTCCACCTGCTGAGAGGGGATATCGCAGAACCTGGGGCTTGGCAGGTTCTCCCAATCTGTCCCTAGGTCAGTCTCTTCATCACTGACGTGCTCATCTCCGCTCTCATCCGTTTCAGCAGCAGCACTGGGATCCACAAATTCCATGGAATCTTCAAGATCAGCACTGATTTCAAAAGGCCCAGACCTGTAAATCATAGAATGGTTCAGGTTGGACAGGACCTTCGAGATCATCTAGTTCCACCCCCAATGCCATGGGCAGCCATCTTCCACTAGACCAGGTTGCTCAAGGCCTTGTCCAATCTGGCCCTGAACACCTCCAGGGAGGGGGCATCCACAGCCTCCCTGGGCAACATGTTCCATTGTCTTGCTACCCTCACTGTGAAGAATTTCTAATATCCAGCAAGTAGAGAACATGGACACCGAGTTGTCAGCCCGCTAGCTACCATGCAGGAGGATTGTCACCATGCTGCTGTGAGCCCGAGGCATGCCAAAGCACCCTGTTCTGTCATGCGTACAGCAGAGAAGTTCAAATCCCTCTGTGTTTATCAACTGGCAGGGAGAACCTCACTGGCTATAGAGATAACTGCCCTGTGACAATGGTGAAATGAAAACAGTTGGCCAGGGAAGTGATAGCTGGGTTCCAACCCAGGGAGCAGGAACAGCGGAAGAGCTGTTCTGCTTTGGCAGTGGGTAGTGGAACATGCACACACAAAAGAAAAACCCATTGATAATAACTCACAACTCCACTGGTGGAAACCTCAGCCTGATGAGGAACAGCTTTTGTTTTTAATGCTAGCCCTGGCCAGGTCAAGACGGCTGCAGCTCTGTCAGCAAGGGGAAGGGTGTAGTTTGCAGAACTGGGCTGGCACAACTCACTGGTGGAGAACTCCCATAGCAGCATTTCACCCTGAGCAACATCTCAAGACTCTGTTTTACTGTCAGGCTGGTCAAACACTGGAGCAGGTCAGCCAGCAAGGCTGTGGAGTTGCCACTGCAAACACAACTGAATCCCTATCAGCCACAAGTCCCGAGTAATGTGCTCTAGTTGGCTTTGCTTTGAGTGGGGTGGTGAGCTGGATCTCCAGACGTCCTGGCTCAACATATCACACCCTGCTGGGATGGGGCAAGGGGTGATGGTTTCAAGCTAAAAGAGGGGAGATTTAGATGAGAGAAGGAAGAGGGTGGTGAAAGAGTGGTCCAGGTTGCCCATCCAGGCTGCCCCATCCCTGGAAACATTCCAGGTCAGGTTGGATGGGGCTCCGAGCAACCTGCCTCAGTTGCAGATGTCCCTGCTCTCTGCAAACGGGTTGGATTAGATGACCTTTAAAAATCCCTTCCACCCTCTGTAATTTCCTGAAACCCATCTGCGCCGTGACTCCGAATTCCCTGCTGCCACCGCCTGGTGGGAGAAGCAATTGCAGCCACCCCATCCCACTGCTCTGCACTAGAGCACGGGCAGACATCGGAAACATCTTCAGCCAGCCAAAGCAGGCAGCTTCAGAGGGCTGAGACCCATGGTCAGCGGCAGTGACAAGCGGGATCCCCACAGCAAGCACAGCATGGTGGGGGCTGGAAGGGACCTCTAGAGACCATCCAACCTATCCTGCCAAAGCAGGGGCACTCACAGCAGGTTGTCCAGGATCACAATGTCCAGGTGGGTTTGGAATTTTGCCAGAGAAGGAGACTCCACAACTTCTCTGGGCAGCCTGCTCCAGGGCTCCAGCACCCTCACAGCAAATAATTTTTCCCTCATATTCAGGTGGAACCTCTTGGCCCTTGTCCTGTCACTGGGCACCACCAAAAAGCAATGTCCCGGCCAAAGTTCATTCCAAAGCACAAAGCCACTCAGCAAAACAGGAACAAAAATTTGACACTGGCAAGAGTTTCTTCTGCCTTTGTGGGAGGGGAAGCCTGAAGCAGTGATTTAGCATGGAAAATTGTAATCCAGACAATTAAAGCTTGGCAAAATAATATCAGTCGGAAAATAGTAGCTCACAGAGGAGACTATGGGGCAACTCTAGGTAGCTAAAGGAAAAAAAAGATTGCTGGTTGCTGCAAACTTTGCAGACAGCTGAAACATTGAAGACTCCTCTTTCATAATCCACAAAAGAATGGGAGCGCTGCCTTCTGGCAAAGCATTTTGCTTAACAAGGCAACATAAGAAGACTTATCAGGTTTAAGGCCAGAAGGGACCATGAGATCATCTTGACTGACCTCCATAACAAAGGCCATTACACTACACCTGCTCACCCTGTCCTGAGTCCAGTAACTTCTGCCTGATGAAAGCATCCATTACCGCCTTGACAGGATGACATAAGGAAAGAGAGAACCTCCACCTTCATTCTCATGGGTAATTAACCTCTGTGTTAAGCATATATGCCTCAGTTCAGCCCAGCTCAGGCTCTCTGATACCACTGGTGTCTGTAAAGCCAGTCAGTAGCTTGTATTTTCTCTCTGTGAAGCTGCTGAAACCAAGTCACCTCTCAGACTCATCTCCAGTGAGCTAAGACAATTTCACAGGCAGAATCACAGCATGGTGTAGGTTGGAAGGCACCTCTAGAGATCATCTAGTCTGATGCCTCCTTCTAAAGCAGGATCACTCACAGCAGGTTGCCCAGGATCACAACATTCATGTGGGGTTTGCAACCCAGAGAAGCAGACTCCACAACCTCTCTAGGCAGCCTCACAGCAGGAAAGTTTTTCCTCATTTCAGGTGGAACCTCCTGGGTTCCAGTTTGTGCCTGTTTCCCCTTATCCTCTCACTGGGCACCACTGGAAAGAGTCTGGCCCCATATCTTCTTGCCCACTACCCTTTAAGATATTGATTGGCATTGATCAGATCCACTCTGAGGCTGCTCTTTTCCAGGCTAAACAGCCCCAGCTGTCTCAGCCTTTCCTCCTCACAGAGATGTTCCAGTCCCCTCAGCATCTTTGCAGCCTCTGCTGGACTCCCTCCAGTAGTTGCCTATCTCTTTTGAACTGGGGAGCCTAAAACTGGACCCAGAACTCCAGATGTGGCCATACTAGGACCACTAGAGAGGGAGGAGAACCTCCCAGGCTAAACTATACATGTTACTGGTATATATTTTCTCTTGCTCTTTCCTCTAACCACTTCTTCTACTACCTGGATACAACTGATGGTTATGGCACCCTCTAACATCTTCACAGAGAAGTGAGACCTACTGTGGCACTTGGACATTTTAGACCATTTGCTCTTGAGGCCTCAGTTCTTCACACTCTGAGTATTTCCTGCCTTGTCCTTGTTTTCAGGCAAGCAGCAGCAAGCATCTACTTTTTTCCAAACAGAGCTATGTCACACAGATTTGGCTTCCCATGTGTTTGGTCTGAATCAGTAGGGATTTACCCAGGAAACATAATGTAGGTGGTGAGAGATGTGCACTCAGTTCCTCTTAGTGCACTGCAGGTTTTTAACTGAAATAGACCTGTCCATGAGAATGAGGAGGGAAAGGAGATTTCAGAATGTTACTGTGTTTAAAGAAGGATAACACACTAGACATTAAACAAATACTTGCAGACTGTCTCAGGCACAAGTGACTTCTGACTGGATTATCCAAACGGGAAATCAATGCTGTTGGCTTTCTTATATTTAAGGTGTAAAATAAAAGAAGGTTATTAAAACCTGTTGAGAGCAGCCTACAGGAACTGATGTTCCTTTCATCATGTACTATGTTAACAGAAAAAAAAAAAGATGTCTTTAATCTTATTGTACATATAAATTAGTATTATTTGAAGTACTGAATCGGGTCTAGGGTATTCACTGACTAGAAGGATTTTGGGAAAGGCTTACCTGGCATCTGCTTTTGGGTGTTTATACTGTTGGATGCTCTCAGGTATTTACATGTTGGCAAGATGTGGGGAGGGTCATATTTGGAGTACAGTGAGACTGGCCTGGCATACAGAATCATAGAATGGCTTAGGTTGGAAAGGACTTTAGACATCTCCTACTCCGAACTCCCCTCCATGGGCACCCCTCAAATAGACTTGGTTGCTCAAGGCCTCATCAACCTGGCTTTGAACACCTCCAGGGAAGGAGCATCCACAACTTCTTTGGGCAACCAATACCAGAGTCTCACCACCCTCGTACTGAAGAACTTCTTCCTAAGAGTTAGTCTAAACCTACTCTCCCTCAGCTTAAAACCGTATGTGCTGCTGTTTGTGGCAGGGAAGATGTTCCTGCTCCTGGGGGTAGGAGAAACAAGTCCATAATCAGCCACAAAGCCTCTGGCTGAGTCTGCCAGTGTACACACATCTCTGTAATCTCATTTCCTACTCAGAACACACTTTTTCTATCCTCTTTTGTTTCCTCCTTCTAACTACTGTGATTCCTGATGTACTGAGGACTCATTTTTAGGTACAGCAGAAGAGAAGAATTTCCCTTATAAGTAACAAGAAAAATGCATAACTTCAAAAGGGATTCAGTCAGAGGTGATTTGAGATCCTGCTTTTCTTACCTGCCCAAGTTCTCAGTGTCTGGGCTGACCAGGTACATAAGGTTCCTGAGGGTATGCAGTGGGTGCAACAGATCTAAATTCACATGCTACCACAGGGAATGTAAGAAAAAGACATGATCAGTCACTGGAGGAAACTTGCAGGCACAACTGGTATTTTAAAAGCTATTTCAAGAACCCAAACATGCATTCCCCCTACCTGAGAGAAGCAAAGGTGCAGGATATTAGCATTCAGCTTCTTCACTGCCCGTGTGAACCTGTGCCTGCTGAGGTTCTCTCCGCAGAACTCGCTGTTGAAACACCATACACACCCGTATATATTTATGAAGAAAGCAAAATGCTGTGAACATAAACCAGCAGTCTGTGCACTGGCTTCCTAACAAGTCCCAGAGTAAACATCTGTTGCAGCAAGTATTGTTTAAACTCCACAGCCAGTTTTAGAGTGCTCAGGAGATTAATTTTTTACCCAGCAAGACTGTTAGCATTTCATCAACAAGCACTGCTTGCCCTGGTCTCACTGATTTCAGCAGGACAGGTGATGTAGACTGCATGACACTCCAAGATCCACTGCATCCATTAAATCCTACATAAATTTCTACTCCCAAGTTCTTCCTTCTCTGAAGGCTGAGCACCCCAAATAATAGCATAAAAAACCTGCAGAGTCTCTACACAATTTTTGTGCCCTCCCTTTGGCAACCACTATTTTAACCGCTTAATCTTAGCAGCGTGCTTGAGTCCCCTGGAAGACTGACCTGGTCTACAGCTCCCTTGGTACTTCTGTGCAGATCCCATCTGTTCCACATAGACATTCAAACCTTTTTTTTTCCCCCAATCACAAAAGGGGTTTTACACAGCACACTCCCAGATATCTGGCAGCCAGGTATGTTCCCCATTTGTGTTTTATCCCAAGAACAATTACACTGCTGGCATGCCAAATTATAAGGCCTTGTTCTACAGCACTTAATGTAGTGGAGCTATTCAAGATGACTAAGAGCTGCCAAATTGGGCTGGGATTTTGTAAAGCACAGCAGGGGCTCATAAAATCAAAGTGCTTTTCATGGACTGTCATATTTAATTTCCAATTTGAGGGTGCTGAATGTGCCAATTAAAAAGTTCTTATTTTCAACTGTGATGGTTGGTCTGTGCTCTCAGAAGGTAAAAAAAGGAAGGAGGGACTGTTAACTGCGGTCTAAAATCCTACCAGGTCTCCACCCAAAATTTAACAGCACAAAACTTCAGGAGCCATCAACCATCACCACAAAAGCTGTTCCAAGTCATGACTTTGCTCCCCCAAACCAAATGGAACTAAGACCAGTCAAAACCGGTCACTGATTCACCTCCTCGGAGGCTTGCATTGACTTGCCTGTTGCAGAGCTTCTTGGGAAGATTGACATCCAGTATGAGAGACAAAGTGTTAACAAACTGAGTTGCATAGCACAATGCAGCACTGATGGTATGAGCAGGGTTATTATGTTCCATATCTAAAAGAAATAAAAACATCATGAAAGTCTTGTTTTAAATGAAGCCTCGGTGGGCGTTTTAATGTGCTCCTGAAGTCTACTCTGGAAAATGTCATTTGTAAGTATTAGGAACAGCCTGAATCCAGCAATCATTTACAGTGAAATCTGTCAGAAGTCGGTAGAAAATAGTAATTCTTGGAATTCCTGTTAAAATGGTGCCATGTGAACCATGTCAAAACTGTGAATAATTAACTTCATCTCCCTACTACCACTGTGCTGTGTCCCAGTGAGCATTCCCTGCAAAAGAGGATTTAATTGGACTCCTTTCCGTACTGGTATTTAGTTCTGACTCCAGTTTGTCTGGGTGGCAACGAATGGACTGGGCTACTGCTCCTTGGTGCCTTCTGTTGGCATCCCAGGCTGTAAGCTCTATGGCTTCTAGAGTATTCCAGGTGCCTACCCACACGTTGCTCCTTACCTGGTCCTTGTGTAGTCTTCTTCTCTTCCACCCAGTTGTAATATGCTGAGTAGTCTCCATTATTAGGAAGAGTTATCCAAGGCCCTGTGATACTGATGCTGGTGTCCCCATTGTGATCATCACACACCCATCTCCCAGAGAGATATGTGGTTCTCCTGGCTTCTGCAAGCTTGCTCACAGTGCTAGAGGTCATAGCATTGTCACTCTCAGAAGACACATCTGCAGGATCTCTGCGGCACCCAAAGAGGAACAGAGTGTTTTTAAAAGAGCTTTAAAACCATCATCAGAGATACACTTCAAAGGCACATAGCCAGATTTCAGAGAGCAAAATGCTTGTAGAAACACTCCTGGCAAAACTACTAACTCCCAAAACTCCTTTGCTTTGTTCTGGGGTTTTTAATTATCTATTTTAAGAAAATTTTACATTGGACACGTAGCTCAGATCTCTCAGTGTGGAGAGGCTAACACCTCCAGGTTCCTCTGTTTGGGACCTCTAAGTTTTGGTCAGATGTTCTGCCTTTGGGAAACACCTCCTTCTTCCCACAGATGCTCAGGGAGCCAGAGTGTCTATCTTAGACTTCCACAACTCACTTCTGGTGAGGGTGTGGGAGCACTGGACCATGCTGCCCAGAGAGGTTGTGGAGTCTCCTTCTCTCGAGAGAATCCAAACCCACCTGGACACACTCCTGGGCAACCTGCTGTAAGTGACCCTGCTTTAGCAGGGAGGCTGGACTAGATGACCCCCAGAGGTCTCTTCCAACTCCCACCAACCTGTCATTCTGTGTTTACAGTTAAGCAAAGTGAGTCCAAAAGGACAAGTCCTCTGTACCATGAATGTCCCCATCCCTGGAGACAATCAAGGTCAAACTTGACAGGTTCCTGAGCAGCCTGATCTCGTTGGTGATATCCCTGCTCACTGCAGGGGGGTTGGAGAAGTTGACCTTTGTGGGAGCCATGCAAACTGATGCATTCCATGAGTCTATGATTCTACCTTGTGCTTGTCTTCACTTCTTCAATGGGAAATATGACTGACGTGAGCTCCAGGATATGCATCCGACGCAGACTAGCCAGATGCTCATACTGGGTTTTCAAGTCATAGGTTTTTTTCTCTACCAAGTCTCCCAGCTTGCGGTTATGCCTCTGGATCTTCTCTTTCTTCTCCTGATGCCGCTGAGCCCTGCGATAATGCTTCTGGTTCTCCTCTTTAATTCTCAGAAGGCCCTCTGTGTCTGTGAAAACAGCAGCAGATGTTACCCTTGGAAAAGGAGCTGTGAGGTGCTCAGAGTAAGCTTGAGAAAAGCATTATTTTAATATTGATAGAAAACAAAATCTGTAGCAGCTTAAAACAGAAAACCCTGCTAAACTGTTGGCTTTTCCCAGATGCTCAGTGGTACCACTTCTTAATCTTTTCTGAAGGATCTCCAAAGAGACTGAAATTGGCATTGATCTTTTCCTTTCTTTTACACAGCTATTTTTGGATTTGGAGCAGAAAAGCCAAAATTTCACAGTTTAATTAAAACTCATGAGGTAATCATTATGACAGAAATAGCTCTGACTGCACACGTTTGCATGGTGCTGGCCAAAACCCGTGATTTTGGCTGCAAGCAATGCAAGCGCAGATAGCATCTTCACTCACCATTTCTGGCACCACTGCTGCTATTAATGCTTTGCACACATGGATGTGCACTTAAAGCACTTTGATCCCAATGGTGCAGACTTCTTGTCACCACAGGGAACACTGACTATCTCCCTTCCCAGTCACAAAATGAGAAATGAGCTTATGTGCTGCAACTGCCCAAGTTTACTTCGTGCGTCAGGCACAGTGAGGCTTGGAAAATATCTTTAAAGAGCATCTGCTGAGTCTCCTACAATGTGATTGACTGTAGTGATGCTTCCACAAACATACGGTCTAAAGACAGCAAGTTAACCACCTCTGTCTTTCAAAAGCATGGGGAAGTATCTTCTACAGGCTCTCATACTACCTGTCTACTAGTCACTAACTTTCCATTTTTATGGCTGAAAAGATTCAGTCATGCTCTTACAGCAAGGTGTCACCTTCCTGCAATCAAGAAGTGGAATAACTCTTCCTTACACAGAAGGGAAGCTCTAAGCCATCGTTTTACTGGGGTGTTTTGCTTGCAAGGCACTGGTGAGACCAGAACTATGGTAAGCACGCTCCACAGCATCTGCTCCTCAAAGCAGCCTCATCAGACACTGCTACAATCAAAGTTTTTAAGCAGCCACAGCTACCTCAAACAAGACTTTTGGACTGTCCATCTCACCAGTAGGAGAGCACAAAAATGAAGGAATGGGACCAAAAGGGATCCCAGCAATAGGTCTGTACTCAGCTATGATCAGGCAGTACACGACACCCTCCTGCTAGTCAGGGTTTGCAGAAGTGAAACTGCACAAACCCGTGAAGGTAAGAATTAAAAATCCTCAGGTTTATAGAGCAAGTGACCTCCTGTTAGAGGAACCATAGAGCAATAAACTTTTCTCTGAGACACCAGAATCCCTGCGTGTCAGCTAGTGATCCCATTTCCTTTAAGCATTCATGTAACATCCACTGAAAATCAATGAATGCTTGCATTCATATTCCCAAACTCCCCCTTTGCATAAATAAGAGAGAGAAGGAGTAAAACATCCATCTGTTCCATTTTCACATTCACATTGTCCTTGAAAGGTTACTTTTTCACAGAGTGAACTCGCCTTTCTGCAGGTCCAGCAGCAATTATTTGAGAACACTGCACACACATCTCCTCTTTAGCAGTCTTAGTGCAGAAGCAACTGTACTTTCTTCTGGCATAGCACCTCTGCTTTGTGACCCAGTTTATGAGATGACTGAAATTTGTCCCCAGAAGTATCTCAGGGCACCACTTACGTCCTACACATCTATGCTGCCTGGTAAATGCAAGTACAGGCACAGCAATCTCTGCCCAAAGCAGCTATACCAGGTACCTGCTGCTCTCCACAGACAAAAGGCAAACACACTGATTTTAAAACCTTATTTTGAGAAGCACCCATTTTTGGGGTATCCAATAAAGTCAACTCCAAAAGCAGGAACCCAATATTCTAGAAATTGTCCTCATTTCAAAATGCTAAGCGATGCCACACCCAAGAGAACAATAACAATGTGTTTACCATTTCTAATATGGTCCAAGGGCAAACCAAGCTGGGTTCCTATCAACTGGCTGCCCCTGACAAGAATGCGTTTTGGGTCTATCTGCAAGAGCAGTTTTGGCTTAACAACAGGTTAAATTTAGAGCAAGTTCACTGTGAACCTGACAAGGGGCTGGGCACAAACTAAAACACAGGAAGTTCCACCTAACTATAAAGGAGAAAATTCACTTAGAGGTGCCAGAGCCTTGCAGCAAGCTACCCAGAGAGGTTGTGGAGTCTCCTTCTCAGGACAGATTCTAAACCCACCCAGACATGATACTGGGCAACCTGCTGTGGGTGACCCTGCTTTAGCAGGGGGTCAGACTAAATGATCTCCAGAAGTCCCTTCCAATCCTTACCAGTGTGTGAATCACAGAAGCTGCAAAAGCTGCAGATAATATACTTCACAGAATAGTAGGAAAAGGAGAGGAACTCCACTCCCCAGTTGGTCCTAACATTTTGCCACCCTCAGAGCTGTATTTTGAGAAAAGGTGACTAAGTTCCTGTCACACTGGCCTCCTCCTTTCCTCACACACTGAAGACAAAAACTAGTTACCTTCTTTATAATAATCATCTACCTACTGAAAAGCTTTCTGTTCTTCACATTCCTCCTCTTTAAACCAAACCAAACATAGATTTTCTTAGCCATTCTTTGTGCTTTATTCCAGATATTATCTTCCAGACTTTCTCTCATTGATTTGTATCTTTGAGTTGCCAGGTTGGACATCAGACTTCCACTGTGGCAACACCAATGCCAGGCATAGCAGGATAACTACTTCCATCTTACATAAAATGCTTATAAAACTCAGAAGGAGGTCTGAGCCTTTTTGGAGCAACATTATAGATGGAGACTTTTCATTTTATTTGCAGTGCTCCAGATCCTTTCCTGTCAATCATCACCACCATCCTCCACTTTGGGTTTAGATGTTTCTCTTTCATAAACACCATGCACTTGACTTTGTCCCTTTCAAAAGATACAGTCTGTGTATCTGCATCATTCTGAATTTGATCCCACTCTCTACAAAAGTCCTCCTCCTCCTCGGCTTCCTCCATTCCACTTTCTACGCTACCATGCAAGCTATTATGGAAAATACTGAACAAAATTGGGCTAGGAACTGGGTCCTGCTGAGCTCCATCTGTCTCACTTCCTCTGTTTGACAAGTATGGCCACTCCTTGAGCACAGCCTTTCTCACTTTTTTTGTGTCAGCACTACAGTGATTACACCCAAAACAAATGACTTTGCTCCTAACCCATTCAAGAATAGTGCCCAAAGGCAGAGTATGTTTCATCTTCTGCTTTATCCTCCACTAGAGCATCTGATCCCCAGACAAAGGGTTGAGTTCACACATCCCATTCTTAACAAAGTGATGCCTATTTTTAGTTATCTTATGTGGTGGGTTGAAGTTTCCCCCAGCATTAACTCAGCCACATCTTATCTTCTAGCTACCTGTGAAGTGGTCAGAGATTTCTTATAAGATGACTTCATCATCAGTTAAAGGTTCTCCCTTCCTCCACCCTTGGAAAACAGACACTGTTTTCACTGTTTCCTGGGACCTGCTCTCTCCCTCATGTGGTCTCCAATGCTCCATGCACTTCTTTGACTTGTTCCCTAAGGTGAATCTCATAAAGCCTTGCTGACATAATCAAAATAATACATAGCTGGCTGTTTTCTTTCCTGCAGTCATTTCTTGATATAAAATTTAATCTGGTTAAGCACCTGGTCATGTTTTCTTTGTTTAAAGATTACATGAAACATCTGAACACTTCAGACTTCTCTACACTGTTATTTGCTCTCTTAATTAAGACTCACCTACCCTATCTTTTACTATACATTTCTTATTGTTACCTTCCATCCTCCTTATTAATCAAAAATCATTCTGCATCTCAGCCTTTTTCATGTTTTCACAAGCTACAAAATTTGTGCTTTATAACTACTCTCAGGTATATGCCTCTGCTTGCAGGCTCTGTATGGCTCCTCTCAAATTTCAAGTGAAAAAAAAAATGTTCCTGATTCAATCAATATGCTTCTGAATAGGCTTCCTATCTTTCCTTTGCATGTAGGTTGTAAGGAGTGCTGCATATTCTCTTCTGGAAAATGACCCTGCAAATCTCTCACGTGTAAAAATGTTAATGACTTTCAAAACCAAAGCTGGTGAATGATAGCAATTCACCAGCCTGTGCTATATTTGAAGGGGGACTACAGGAGAGCTGGAGAGGGACTTTTTAGAAGGACATGTAGTGATAGGATGAAGGGGAATGGTTTCAAACTAGAAGCAGCTCAGTTTACTTTAGACATTAGTAAGAAATTTTTCCCCATGAGGGTGGGGGATGAGGCACTGGAACAGGCTGCCCAAAAAAGGTGGGAAGCCTGGAAGCATTCAAAGCTAGGTTGGGTGGGCCCTTGAGCAACCTGATCAAGTAGGGAGTGTCCCTGCCCATGGCTGTGGGTTGGAATTAGCAGATCTTTAAGGTCCCTTCCAACCCAAACCATTCTGCGATTCTGAATTTCAGTGACAATTACTGAAGCAGGATTTTAGGGTTTCTAGACAGATGTGGGTTAAAATTCATCAGTTACATGAAATTCTTAACAGCTGCAGAACTGTTTGCTCCTCTTCATCAAGAGGAAGTGATCAGAAACACTACACTGAATACAGCTATCTCTAGGGACAAAGAGTCACAGGCTGCTAAGCATTTACTTTGAAAGCTGTTGCAAAATGATCTCCATCCAGCTGAATAATGTCTCTTGTTTGCTAATTAAAACCCAAGTATAAAAAGGCTGAAATCCACTCACTGATTTGCCTTCAAGTGGATTTAAGAAGCGATGGTTTGGCAATTCACCATTTTTAAACCCTAACAGTCACATTCAAGGAGCAGCAATTGATTTTTCACTCTAAGGCATGGAGTTTTCAACATCACAAAAGCATTACTCACGTCTTGTCATTTCATCATTTTCTTTGCAAATGGTCTGTTTCAGCTGCTCAATCCTCATCTTGCAAGACATTATTTTCCATCTCTGAAAAAGAACATTCAGCAACTCTAGGGCACAAACGACTTCAAAACCCACACCAATGATTAACAACAGAGCCAGCAGCTTTAGTGCAAAAGTAGCAGGGTGCTCGTAACTGGATCAGACCAACAAATAAATATTTCATACACCATTTCATACACAGAAGCATGCCACAAACAAACCGACTGCTTACTGTAAAGTCAATCAAAATAATAAGCTATTGAACAAATATGCAGGAAGAAATGAAAAATTGATGGTTTGGAGCACTCTGCTTGCAGAGCCAATTTTAATTTTGCTTAGGACAGGCTTTTTGGAAATACAACACAATGCCCTCCAGGTAAATTGTAACTTTAAACTATGAGATCTAGGAATACAGAGAGTTTAAAAACTACAGGACACTGAACAACTCACCAGCTGGTCAGTTATCTCTTTCCCTTCCATGGCCTTCAAAACACTACAGGAAAAAACAGGATTGAAAGGTTTAGGACCATCTTGTCTCCAGCAACAGCATGCTAGAAAGACTGCTTTTCTGGGAGCTTTTCTAATTTGTTTTTGTTTAATAAACACAACTTACTGTTTTTGGAATTCTCTCTGCTTGTTTTTAAGATGTATCAGCCTTTCTTTCTTGTCTGAAAACCTGGAAGAGATTAAATGTGTTTATTGATATTTTGCACAATGTGATATTGTAAATTGTCTGCAAAGAGAAAAAAAATATTTGAAGCTTGTGGGAGTCTCTAAACCTCAACTATCTCTGCATCTTGGGAAGCAATAGCTAAATGTATAAATGTGTTGCAGAATTCTAGAGCATGTGTCTTGCAGACATCACAACAACCTCTAAGCTGAGGAATCGTCAGTTTGTAGCACTATCAAGCTTGTTAGCAAATTGCTTGCTATTTGTAAACCAGGTATAGCTTAGCAATCACAGTATTTTGTGTATTAAGAAAGACATAGCAGACTAAAAACCTTTAGTTGCTGCACAAGTTTGCAGTACTGTCTCAGACAGCATAGTGAGTCTGGACTGTGTTATTTCACAAGCCATGAGAGTAAGAGCTAAGTCCGCCCTAGCAGTGGGAAATGCAGGCTTTCATACACTACGTGCTACATTTTCTCCCTTCTAATGTGGGGATGTCTCACACTTCATTCATTAATGATGAGTCCAAATAGGACAGCACTCTCTCAAGACTTTTAAATGACATTCAAATCTTCTTTGTATTAATAACAGCAATAAGTTGCATTGTCTTCCACTTGTTTCTCCTAGGCACTCGCAGCTATCACAAGTCCATGACCCAAATGTCTTCAGTTCAGCTCTGCCAGATGTCTGAGATATAAGAATTACAGAGACCTGATCAGTAAGCATTTTTTTTTTAGGATTCATCATCCTTGTTTTCACTCTCTGATTATGCAGCAGCCATGTTCCCACTCCCCTCCACATTCCACAGTGCATTGAGAAATACAGTTAAAGAAAATAGCGTATGAATGATGCGTATTGAGAAGTTACAGTGAACCATGAGGTGACAAAATAAACAGTAAAAGAGATAGCCAAGAAATTCAGATGGCATACAAAAACCAGCAAATGTTCTTTGTCTTCTGCCAGCACCTGGCTTCCCAACTTTCCTTTGTGCTTGTCACATTACAGAACGATCTCAATCCACACCTCAAAAGTGCTTCTTGGATTAAACCCACATACAGAAAAACAATGCATTCATTTCCCTCTGGATAAAGTAGAATTCACAGTTTCACCCTAACAGAGGTTTCACATTTCATGCAAAACCCAACAAGTCCTTTATTTTAGGGTTATCTAAGCTTTATTCAGAAAGAACTGTATAGTAAGCCTGTAGGATGGCATCCTCTGCCTCCCTCTGCTCAACTCTGTGGGTATGATTTCAAGTAGAACTTAAAACTGCTTAATTTCTTTCCTTGCAGTGCAGAAATCATACAGCTTGGTGACTAACTTGGGGTTCAGAAAGTGAGTAATCACCCTTCCAGATGACATTAACATTAAAACAACAACAAAACTACCAGTTGCTGCCTTTGTAGTCATCTAAAAATATCTGTTTTCTTTCCAAAACAAACCAAAACCAAATGTGGGTGCTTGGCATAAAAGCCAGAAGCAAGCCGTGAGCTGGAAGAATGTGGTACAACTGGAGCCTGACTGCTCAACCCAGTGTGTTCATTGTTCCTGTGTGTCCTCACCCCAGCAGTCATCATGGAAATTACCAAAGTGCACTGTACCAGACTCCTGTTTACCAGGGTAGTGCACACCTACTGTATCCCTGACCTTAGGCTGAGCCAAAAATAACCTGGCCCAGAGACGCACCACTCGGCTGCCACACCAGAGAGAGACACGGCAATTTGGCAATTCTTGTTTTCAGAGCTGGATTAATGGGCACAGAGTCTGACTAAACACAATTACCCAAATGATGTCCATCACATCAGCAAAAAGTTGAATGATCTGTCAAATATCTGGGACTAAATTAAGTTCCTACGGGGAGGGATGATAGAAATCTTTGTGAAAGCCTGCAGAAATTACAGTTCACCACGCACTTCAGCAACCATGTCAAACAGCTCCTACAAACTTCTTTGGCAAGTCTCTCCTAAGCAAACATTTCCATTTCTTTATATAGCCCTAATTTTAATTGCATTGCATCGTGTAACTAATTTTTCTCTATATATATCCACAGCCTTTCAATCTGGCAAAGAAACAAAACTTCAGATAAGCTATTATAGGAACTCTCATAAAATGTAAACTGAGAGGAGAGAACTCAACATCTCAAACTCTCCATTAAGTGTTTCTCTTTCTTCAAAGTCATATCATGTTAAGATGAGATTTTTTTTTTTAAGTGTAGTTATCTGGCTAATTTCCACATGTTCATAATTGTCACATTCATAATTACAGAAGCAACTAGAAAAGGATGACTTCCTAATCCATAGGAATTGATTAATGCTGAAGGAGTTGAGGACATTAGTGCACTTATTCACTATAATAAAACTCTGTTGTTGCAAAAAGTCACTACCCCTCATTGTAACCCACAGTTTAGAGAAATCAGACAGGTTTAGACCACGATTAATATTAACTCCCCTTTATTCTGCTCTCTCAGTATTCTCCTCGAATACTGTGCCCAGTTCTGGTGGCCCACCATAAGAAGGGCATGAAACTGCTGGAGCAAGTCCAGAGGAGGACCACAAAGCTGATTCAAGGGCTGGAGCACCTCTGCTATGAGGATAGGCCAAGGGAGCTGGTGTTGTTCAGCCTGGAGAAGAGAAGATGCCCAGGGGATCTTATAGCTGCCTTCCAATACATGAAGGCAGCCTACAGGAAGGCTGGAGAGGGACTTTTCATAAGGATGTATAGCGATAACACAAAGGGGAATGGTATAAGTTGGGGAAGAGTAGGTTTAGATCAGATCTCAGGAAGAAGTTCTTCAGTACAAGGGTGGGAAGAGTCTGGAACAGGTTGCACAGAGAGGCTGTGGATGCCCCTTCCCTGAAGGATAGGCTGAATGAGGCTTTGAGCAACCAAGTCTAGTTGAGAGGCATCCCTGCCCATGGCAGGGAAGTTGGAGGAGATGATCTCTAGGGTCCCTTCCAACCTAAGCCATTCTATAACTATATTGTCTTTGGCTTTTGCCCTCTGCAGACCCATAAAGCAAAGCAATTCATCCCTTCTGCAAAATACACTCTGAGAATTTATGCGTATGACAGGCTGGAGTAAACTCTTGGGAGCAAGAAATAGTCCAAGATGAAACCAGTGCCAAGATGCCATCTTAGCCTTTGAATACACAACACATTACTAATGAAAAGAAGCATGCCAGTGATTATTTTACTGGAGGACTTCCGGACAACTCATCCTTAATTGTAGCTGTACTTCAATGATTAATCTTAACAGCTCCTCAATCTCTCCCCCTCAGAGATACAGGGTGTGATTTTTGCCAGACATACGAACAACTTCAATCTTACTGTAGCTTTTATAAAAACCAGCACACAACAGCTTAGTGGAAGGAAAACTGAAATCATACTCACTGCTACAACATGAAATCATGTATCTTCCTATGAGGAAAACTCACAGGAAAGTTCTAAAAATAAACCAGTACTGGATACAAGGAGTAATGCTCTCTCTTCCTTCTCACAAAAGGAAGAACAATCCTTTCCCCAGTCTGCAACACTTGCAAAAGACAAATGGGAGGCCTGAGTGACCCCATACACTTCCACATTCTGAATTTCTCATGCCACACTTAGAACTGAGCCACGCAGAAAAGCCCTTGGCATGACCCTGTCAGCCTCATGCAGCACCAGCCATAAGGCTGAGCTAAAATTAACCCAGGTACTACTAGAAGGCATAAAATAAACAAATAAATAACCCCGACAGTAAATATGACTTGAAATCCAGCACCTGTCCCTGCATGACTTTGCCAGGGTGTGTGGTCACTGCTGAAGAAGACGCTCCCTCTGTGCTCACACAGCAAGAAATTCAGAGACACCTGCTCACTGCTTGCAACAGGAAACAAAGAAAAGTGACCTCTGAAGTGACAGGTTCTTCAGCACTTCCCCCCCACCTCCACTCTCTAATTTCAAGCATTAATTATAGAAGACAGACAAAATATTTCAAGAATAGTTTTAAAAATCAGTAATTCCCTTATCTTCTGAAGAACAAGAAGAAAACCCAAGCTTAATAATGGAGCTTTGTCCCTGTGCTGAGTGTTCCTGCTGACATCAAGCGTGCTGATGTTACACACATTGTGTTATTCCTCTGCATTATGCTGTTCCTTTAATTTGTTAACAAAAAAGTTGCTGTTTTCCATGAATTACACTACTGGTTGGGAAGGTTTGAGCAGTGGGGGCCTGGGGAAACTGACCAGCTTGGAAGAGACCTCAAGGACCATCTGGTCTTTCTAGGTAATACTAGAATTTAAATGAGACAGCTGAACACCCTGTCAAGCCATCTTAAAACTGACAAGGGTAAAGGTCCTTAGGAGATGATTCCAATGTCTAACCATTCTCATTGTGAAGAATTTCTTCTGGATTCCAATTGGAATCTCACCCGGAGTATCTTGTACCCATAACTCCCTGTCTTTTCCATGTAGCTCCTTGTAAAAAGGGAGGCCCCATCATCCTTGTAAGCACCCTTTATGTACTAGTACATGGTAATAAGTTCTCCTTTGAGCCTTCTCTTCTCAAGGCTGAACAAACTCAGTTCTCTCAGCCTCTCCTCACATGGCAGGTGGTTGAAAACCCATCCCTGAAGGTGTTTAGAAGATGCAGAGATGCGATGTCAAGGGACTTTTTTAGCACCAGGCTTGGTAGAGTTAGATAATGGTTGGACTTGATCTTAAAGGTCTTTTCCAAAATGATTCTATGAATCTGGGAAATTTCTTAAGCCTTGGTTAATACAGGATGGCAGTCCTTCCACTGTAACAAAGGCTGTAATTGAATTTCTGTAATTCAGCTTGATCTTTAGCTGAAATCCTATGGCTACAAAAGGGGCAGAAGAAAAATATTTAGTTTATGCTCCAAACCCACTTTCTCATGGGAGCTACAGATAACTCTGAGCAGTCTCACACAGGCACAAGTTTTCCATCTATTGTAGAAAGCATAAATGCAGTTTGTGATTCCATGACACAGTTTTTCACTTTAAAAAAAGAGAAAATAAAAAACAAACAAACAAACAAAAAAAAACCCTCATCCAATAACAGACTAAAGTCTCAATTTTGTGAGCTGACTGATGCTGGCTGACACCCTGCACCCACTGCACAAAAGACAGGCATGGCTGCACCCCTGGCTCTTCTTCTATTTGGCAAAGGGATACGAAGAACCTTTGGTGTGAGGACCCTACCACACCACACAGTGTTCACCGCTTTCCCAAAGTAGCTCAAGAAACCACTCCCAACAGCTGCTAACGAAGTTCCAAATGAAGGACCAAGAACACAGCATCAGCCAAAAATCAGAGCTATTCTGGAGATGGTGCTGGGCAGACTTTTAAAGAATCTCGGATGGACGTGCTGTGAACAGCAGTTAGGGAGGGGTGATCTGCGTGTAATGACAGCATTTGCTTACTGATGGAGCACTCATTTAGCTGCCCTCCTATAGAGCCGATGCTTTCCAAATAAGCAGACATCTTTCTGCTCCTAACTCAGAGTATTTCTTGGAATACTAAAAAGGTGCCAATGATTAGGGCTATCCAAAGCAGGGAGAAGTTGGAACTAGATGATATTCAAGGTCCCTTCCAACTCCAACTATTTCATGACATCAAGAAGTAAATGTAACAAAGGTGCCATTTTCTTGCACACCTTCCTCATCTTAATAACATAGAAGACAGCGAGTTTAATGCATGTTGCTGAAAATAGATACACGTCAAGTGTGTATCGTTTTTGTCCTGAACTGTGCAGAGCTCCTGTCGACCACATCAACACGAGCACAGCTAGACTTGACTAAGTCTAATAACTAAGACTATTATCATCATCAACCAGGATGGGCACTGCCTTAAACACAGACACCCCCCCTCAAGAAGCAGCCCTGCGGCGGGCCCAGCAGCGACGGGACGGTCCCGGACACACGCCCCCAGACCCCCTCACGCCATGCCCCGGAGCAGCGGCGGAAAAGCAGGCACGAAGGACAAACTGCATCCCCCTCTCCCCCCAACACTCCCGGCCCAGAGGGGAGCGGGGGAGGGGTTGCCCAAGGACCGCGGGGCGAGGCGGCTCTTCCGGCGACTAAGGCAGAGGATGGAGAGCGCGTACCGTTCCCATCCTCCCTGCATCCCCCTGGGGGCTGCTGTTACCTCTCGGAATCGCGACCGTCGAAGAAGACGAAGTCGCCGCTCTGAACGCACTTAGCGCAGGTAAGGCGGCGGCGGGTGGTGTTACAGAGCGGGCACCGCTCCACCGCCACATATAACCCCTCGGCGTCCTCCTCAGCGCCCCGCAGAGCCGCCGGTTCGGCTCCGGGCCCAGCCCCGGCCCCGCCGCCAGCACCGCCCTGCCCGCCGGGCTGCGGCCGGGTGCCGCTGGGAGACGCCATGATGGGCTCCGCGCGCCGCCGGTCACGTGGGAACTTTGTTTTCGGCCAGGGGCATTGTGGGAAGCGCGCGCTGAGGCGGTGGCGGGAGCCGGCCCGAAGGCCTGGCCTCGGGGAGCAGGGTCGCCTCCTCCAGGCCTCCAGAGGGGAGAGTGCAGGTACAACCCTCGCGGCTTCAGAAACAAGCACGTCTTATTTCCTTTCTCCTTGCCCGCAGCACTTGGTGAAGGAAGAAGAGCAAGCCCTTCCCTGCCCCCAGAGGAGGATATGGTAGGTGCGCAGTAGTACAGGTCACAGATGTACAGATCACATGGGGTTGGAAGGGACCCTCGAATGTCATCTTGTCCCAGCCCCCTGCAGTCTGCAGGAACACCTCCAATTGGATCAGACTGCCCCTGGCAATGTGAAGTCTGATCTCGACTGTCTTCCAGTAGCAGGGCAGCAATGAGGCTACCGTCATTGCAGTCCCCCTGGAACCATTCACACCCCAGCCAGTAAACTGGTTACATCGACCATATGTATCAATGTTTGTGCAGGAGAAGGGGAAAAAACTGATACATATCCTCAAGAGTAACAGACTACTAGGTTTCTTCACCCCAGCATCAAGGTTAGAACCAGAATCAGGCATTAGATGGGATCATCTAGTGTGTAGTAGCAGAGAGCCAGTCGTGTCAGAATACCGTGGTAAACACCAGGCAAGTAGAAAAGTCTGCACAAGCCACCTCTTAAAGCAGTGTCCCCTTTCCAAGAAAAACACCCCACACCCAAAAACATGTCCCAGTTTAAAAGAGAATGCCTACCTAACCAGCCTATATTGTTTCCCCTTCTAGTGTGCTCAAGTACTACAAAACACTAGCCTGAGCAGCATGAGGTAGAGCCAAGGCTATTGTCTAAGAGTAGCCACAGCAAACACAAACTTAATCAGAAGTTCAGGGGAAAGGCAGAGCCCATTTCTTATCTGTAAGACTTAATCCATACCTTTAAAAAAACCTCCAAACTTTATCAGAATTGTGTGGCCAGTTGTTCATTAAAATGCAATTTCTTGAAGAGGGCTCATCTTAGATAAACTTTTTCCCCCCTGGCATCCCAATAAAACCAGGTTGGTTTTCACTTTAAAAAGATTGTAGCTCAAGCTTATCAGCTGTTGCAGCTACAATGCAAATAGCAGTCCAGCCCATAGCTGTGGAAAGTCTACACATTATAAAACAAAAAAAGTAAGCCTCTGTTTAGAATAGATTTGAGTGTGGAAATCCACAGTTTGACTGTGACAAAGAAACTGATAACAGAGGAAGACCAGTTTATCATGAGGAAGTGCATGAAGTGTTTCAGACTCTTTTCCCAGAGGAGCAGAGACAGTTATAAAAAGACTTGTAAGACATACTACAGAAGTTGAAATCACATCTTCGCCAAATCAAAAATAAACTTGTGACATCAAATTTAAGCCCAGCAGACTGACACCCTGTTCTGTATGAAAGCATTGCCTGTATTTCCATGGAGGACATTGGTAGCTTTTGGCCCCGAGTTGTGCTTAAGTCATCTAACAGCAACCTCTAGTGGCACAGGGAGCTTCCTGACAGATCTGTCCCAACTTCAGCAGGAAAGAAGGGGAGCAGGATACAAGACAAATCACAGCAGCAAAGTCCTGTTCTGGGGTGGGGGAACAAAACCCCCACAACCCCCAAAAAAAGAACAAAAGAAAAAAAAAAACACCACCACCAAAACAAAGACACACAACCACCCCACACCACCACCAACCACCTTCCAGAGAATCACAGGATTTACAGAAAGAACAAAAGTGTGATGTTTGCATTGCTCCCAGTGACATCACCAGTCTGAGCAGGCCTTTTTGCAAAGGAAGCCTTGGGTTCACTTAGAGATAACGCAAGAGTCTCATTGCTCCATCTGCAAAATTACCACATTTGATGTAATGCCATTGGCTGAGCTCTGGTTCAATAACCTGGCTAAGTCCTGACTATCCAAGACTTTGTTTTCAAATAATTTTAAAGGCAGTTTTTAGCCAACATTTTGGTCTGGGCAAAATATGAAACTCCCATCACCTGATGAAACTACAGTAACACCATCAGGTATTATTTTGTTAAAACCTAATTTGTATCACAACAAATTATCTAATTTGCTTCTCTACCCACAGACTTCCTTGGTATGTTTCAGCACTGCCAGGATCTTCGAATGTCTTCTGTGACGAGAGTACCAGTGCCATTGCACACAAGTTTAGCCAACTGATAGGATCAGAGGGATTCAGCAGATGTCCTGTGCAATCTGTCTTCAAAAGGCTGAACTCAACTTATGCTGGATTTTGTAAGATATATTGTAGACAAAAAAGTATATTTTAAGTTTAGACATGAAAACAGAATATGCAGGGGCTTGGTTTTAGTACATTAAGCTGAGGATTTTGACAAAGCTAGTTTGAGGTGCAGTGTTGATTCACCTGTTCAACAGAAGAGAAGACATATGGTTTTCTATTACTTTTAAGTGCCTTAGTGATCATTCTATTAAAAGTACATTCACTTGGCAAATTTCTCAGCTTGACAGAAGTTGTCAGAACCCAACTGGATTACAGACAGCTAATCTGAAGGCAAAAAAACCCACTAAACCACAACCCCTTTTAACAGACTAAAGAAAGGCACCAGCACTTACAGCATTTAGAATTGCTTAATAACCCACAACTGTACAACTGGGTCCAGGAATTCCCTTGCTTCTGTTCCAAACACTAATGCAAAGCCATGTATTAATTGCTTTAAGGGTTCTGTTATGATGATTTCTTGAAACCTTTTAGAATGGGATAGATGTTCTCAAATGCTTCATAGATTTCAGAACGCTCTTTTGCTCCTAAAAGGACATTTAGGAAAAAAGATGTTAAGAATTCAGAGTGTTAAAGATAACTGAATGCAACTTAAACCTAATACAATTACAAATCATGAACACATACAGGAGTTTAAGAGCAACTTAGTTTAAGGCAGAATTTTTATCATGCTTCTGCCACCTCAAAGAGCAATTCCTAGCTTGCTTTAAGACTGGAGTAGTTCTGTTTAATATGGGGAACCAAAACAACAGCAGTTGATTGCTCTTGACAGGTACAAAACCCTGTTATTTGGAAAAAGTCAACTAAGATCCACAGTGTTACCTGCTTAACAGTAACAGCTCTGCCTGTTGATAAGGTAAGTGGAAAGAAAGAAATACTTGAAGGGCATTTCTTCCATACTGGAAGTTAATCCATAGTTTGAAGGGTTTGGAACACAAGCCCTCTGAGGAGAGGCTGAGGGAGCTGGGGTTGCTTAGCCTGGAGAAGAGGAGACTCAGGGGTGACCTTATTGCTGTCTACAACTACCTTAAGGGAGGTTGTAGACAGGCAGAGGTTGGTCTCTTCTCCCAGGCAAACAGCACCAGAACAAGAGGACACAGTCTTAGGCTGCGCCAGGGGAGGTTTAGGCTGGAGGTTAGGAAGAGGTTCTACACATAGAGAGTGATTGCCCATTGGAATGGGCTGCCTGGGTAGGTGGTGGAGTCACCATCATTGGAGGTGTTCAGGAGGAGACTTGATGGGGTGCTTGGTTGCATGGTTTAGTTGATTAGGTGGTGTTGGGTGATAGGTTGGACATGATGATCTTGAAGGTGTCTTCCAACCTGGTTTATTCTATTCTAAACTCTCCTCCTCCAGGTCTGAGAAGCTTCATTATTTTTAATATTTGTTAGGGCACCTGTGATTTCAAAGCTAGCCTTTTCCATGTATACTGCAAGCAGACAATAGACTGGTTTGGGTTGGAGAGGACTTTAAAGATCTATTAATGCCACTCCAGATAAACACTTCAACCCTTTCCTCAGAACACAAACATAACTAGCTTATCTGCATTACTACAACTTCCACTGTCAAAAGTAAAGTTACTTCCTTTATTAAGAAAAAACCCTCACAGCTTGGTTTTGTCACTATGGTTTGTCCCAGTGTCCACAGATGAGTGTTTGCCTTCATGCTTCTGGACCTGCTGCACACTGGAGGGTGTTGCAGTTACAGTACCCAAAAATGCAAGTATCAGTGGAACGGACCTGGCTAGTATGATTTTACTGGACCTATGAGGAAGTTGGGAGACATTTAAGATTTGTACCAAGTGCCTCATTCTTCAGTTTGCCGAGCTCATTCACAATTTATGCTTGCAAGAACCTGTGAGGCAGGTACTTCTCTGGTCTTTCACATACCCCAAAGCTGTGGTGTGGATGCACATACAACATCCAGGTCTCAGGAAACATGTACCATTTACCTTTCAGTACTTCTGGATAAAAATATTTTCATGAGCTTTAGAAACAAAAGTGTTACAAATCTGCACTCCAGGAATCCAACCTTATTTGACACAGGACCTGCTGAGCACACTTGCTCAGTGAGACTTTTGCCTGATGAGTGTTTTCCCAAACAGTCTGGAAAAAGTTTTTACATCTCCACCCTTTCCTCTAATAATCCCTACTAAATGTTGTCACTGAAGTGTTTTAAGAAGTTTGCTTCCTGTCCAAGCAATTTTATATTGCTTATTGTGATATTTCTATGCAAGTGCCTGAGTGGTTACTAGCATGTCAGCATCCTGCTGGCATTCTGTATATTGACACACAGCATTAAGCTTTGAATGAAAAAACCACTCAAGCTCAACAACATAGAAATCAGACACTATGTGAAGCAACATGAGATTTTAGTGTAACAATACTGATATTGCTACCTGCAGAAGACACAGATAAGCAGCAGTAGGCATTAAAAAGATTGCTGAGTGGCTAAAGTGTGGCAAGATACTAGTTTAGCTAGCATTCCATTTCAGTGCTCTCAGAAGTTGTGGTAGCACTCAATTACGGCTGTACAGAGGAGACTACTTACCAGTCAGTACAACTTTCCCAGACACAAAGATAAGCAGCACTATCCTTGGTTTTACCATCCTATAAATAAGGCCAGGAAACAGTTCAGGCTCATAGCTGTTCCAAAGCAAGCAGGTAAGATTAGTAAAATGCAAATGCTGTTGCAGTGTTGCATGCAAAAACTGCTCTATAATTACACTAACGAGAGTAATTAAACCCACAGATTTTTAGCTAGCTACCCAGAAAAAAAGGCAGGTCAGGTTTTAGACATCTTCAAGAATAACCTGGTAATCCCAGCTGGAGCTGGTAGGAGTTCTTCCTGCTTAAACACTTCAGAGCCGCTAAATGTGATTTTTCCATAGTATTGAAATCATCATTGTAAACTTCACTGTTCAAACCCTTCTTAGTCTGCTAAGAGCCCTTATCAGAAACCATCTTGTGCAACTAAGACAAGATGACAGCCCAGTGAATCTTCAGTATATATTTAGTCCTCAAATTAAATGCAAAATATTATATGTAGCACTAATAAAAGACAACCAGATTTAGATTTTTGTCAGTACTGAAAGCTTCATTCTTTCTTCAATGATGGCAATACCTAGTTCTGAGCAAGCCCACACTAAAGGCACAGCATGCCCATTGCTCAACTACAGGTTTACTTTAACTTGATGACTTACAGACATCCAGGCATAAGGAACAAAATGATACACAAGAAATACCATCTTTTTGGTTCTGTATTTTGCATCTGCAGTTCAGCTTCATGTCTGAAACTTTCTCTTTGCAGACAGGCATCTGGTTTAACAGGGATCATGAGGCTCCTTAGTGTTAAATGTTCACGCCTGAGTAAGGGCACAGACCAGGTCTGAGAAGAATCAGAATGGTTTGGGTTGGAAGGGACATTTAAAGGTCATCTAGTCCAATCCCTCTGCAGTCACCAGGGGCATCTGCAACCAGAGCAGGTTGCTCAGAGCCTTGTCCAATCAGACTGTGAATGTTTCCAGGGATGGGGCATCTACCACTTCTCTGAGCAACCCAGATGAGTCTCTCACCATGCCCAGCATAAAAAGAAAGTGTCTTCCTTTTGTCTTAATCTCCCTCTTTTAGTTTTAAGCCATCATCCCCTGACCTGCCCCAACTGGCCCTGCTGGAGAGATTGTCACCATCTTATAGGCCCCTTTTAGTACTGAAAGGCTGCACTGAGGTCTCCCTGGAGCCTTCTCCAGGCTGAACCCCAACTCTCAGCCTGTCTTCATGGGAGAGGTGCTCCAGCCCCCTGGTGATTTTCTTGTCTCTAAAGATAGCTCAAGATCTCTTCCAATTGATCCTGAAGTGTTTAATCAGGACTGGTTATTTTTCCCATTGACAGGGTCTGCAGGGAAGAAAAATACCTGCTAAGGCTGATACTGCAATACTTGGCATTGACAGGAGGTTTGCATTAACCTGAGCAGTGCTGGTGATTCAGTTTTACAAGTCTCTGGTGCACATTGCTGATATGCAGCAAAGACTGGCAGCCATATTCCCAAAGACAGCTGTTGCAAAAGAGGAGCTCTTTGTTAATGGTCTAGTCATGGGGTCTGTGTTGATACGTTGGACTCAATGATCCTCGAGGTCCTTTCCAACCTAAGTTATACTGTGATACTGTAATAAACTGAACAAAGAACTCAGGAGCTTCTTCAGTTCTTGATCTCAGTCAGATCTAACATGCATACACTTTACCCCAGCAGGGACTGTACACTTGCATAATGTGCTCTTAGTGTCAAGATTTAAGCTGGTGTTTATGGTGTCCCTGCAAGGAGAAACCAGTGAGCACCACACAGGAGGATAATTCAGAAAAGCCCTTCACAGCTGAATTGTGTCAATCAATCATTGTCTCAAGCACTGGAATTTTTGCTGCCAGCTGGTGTACATCACCCTGGCCATTAAGCAGGAGGTCATTTTGGCTTGTGCTCCACTCATATTACTGCAGAAGATAAACCTCACTATCTTTATTGTAACACATGCCTACAGCCACTGGTTCATGCTTGCTGAACCAGTGAGCATGCCTTTTGATGGACACAAGACATGCATGATATTCAGTGCCCAGTTAATTGTGCTTCTCTTGCCAGGCTTGTGCAACCTCATGATTTGAGTCTGCAGTTCACACAGACACTGCTCCAAGTTGTACATGGTTGTAACTGATTTTTACCTGCTGAACTGCTGATGAGTGAGAACCAAGCCTTCCAGACGGATAGGAAACCTCACATCACAGCTTCCAACCATATTCTGTATCTTGAAGTCCAGGAACTTGGCAGGGAACCCAAGCTTCTGCACCACACGTGCATACTTCCTGGCTGCCAGCCGTGATTGCTCTTCGCTGAAAGGGAAGGGGAAAAGCAGCTTTGATTAGTGCTTTCTTCTGCTCTCAAGCTGGGAGTCACTTTAGAGCCACCACCATGCTAATGCATCCTCCCCAAAGAGAGATGCCACTGCTTAAAATAGCATCTATCCCCAGAACCACTTCAGTGAGCTAAGAGGAAAAAAGCCCTTCTGTCATTCAGTTTCCTCTGATCTGTTTCAGCACACTGCAATGTGCTGCAGCACCTAGGAGATACCCTCTTAAGAGGTTTCTTTCTCAGTTCCTTATAACTTCTCAGAGCTGGTCCAAGAGGTGGACAACAGACACCAACACAATCATCTAGCTAGTTTGGGGCAGTAGTAGGGGTTGGAGATCTCCCAAGATGTAAGTTGATACATATTCTCATTGAGAGTTTAAGGACATAAACCCCAAGCTGATAAACTTGAGGAAGAGAACTTCCAAGTACACAAATAGTCTTTGCTTTTCTCCAATTCTCATTTTCTCTAGAGGTAGATGTGTTGACTCATGGACACAGACATTAAAGAGTGACTTGACAGACATAAGTTATGTCCTAATTCACTTTAAAGCCAGTGAGACGTGAATAATCCCTTAATTCCTGTGCATTTTAGCAGCTTTTTTGCTAATGTTTGCTCACCTCAATCTATATTGAGGGACAGTTCAGTAATTACTGAACTGCCATCATGAAGAAAGCTTCACTTCTTTGAAATTATGACAGTCCTTTGCTAGACAATTTAAACAAGGTTTTCTGTAATTCTTCATTATAATATAGGGCAAACCTGCAAGACCCCAGTCTTAGAAGAAAAAAGAAAACACAACCCCCCAAAAAACAACAAACAAAACCCAAAACCTTTTTGCTCCTGTGCAGACCATTTTTCCTGAACTGAAGATGAGGGCTGTTGTTCGTGGTTCTCTGATCCTCATGATGACAGCAGCAAACCTCTGCAAATTGATAGGAAGACCTCATAGCCCAGCTGAGGCAGTTAGCTGGTACTATATTGCTGTTCATTCAAGAATTGTCACTAAGCTCATTTATTATGTAAAACTATTTACCACCCTAAAGTTATTTTCCACTGCCCTGGGATCAGGTGGGCTTAAGAATACAGTCACTGCCTTGTCCCTTGCACTTTGTTGAGCAGTCTGAAGTCACCTATAGAAAGCCAGCAAGATTCTGTATCTAGACCACTTTCTAGAGATATCATATAATTCCAGTTTGCCTCCAGTAATTCCTTTAGCCAAGAGTTTCAGGGTTGATATTTCCTCCTCAGTGAGGGCTGTTTGAGCCATTTCAGCTGAAGGTAGCTAGACACAGATGAGGGAATTCATCTCCTTCAAGTAGTTCAGTAACATCTCATTGCTGGGGCTTTATTCAAAGAAAAAAAACCCCAACCCCCTCCTTCTGGTCACTCTGTATTTTTTATTTTAAACGATCCCAAACAGCAGATTTTCATGACTTTCCCCCATGGGTCAAGACAGTGCTCTCAGAAAAAGTACAAAGCTCATAGTGAAGCTTTGTATTAGCATCCATCATCAGCAAGAAAGGGTGGTGAGGGTAAAGCTTTGAGTCCTGAAGATTTACCTTGGGGTTATACTCTGCATTTCTGGCATGCAGAGCTATGCTCTTCAGATCTAGTTTACAAGCCAAGTTTACAGTCGACACTATATTCCTGAGGGATGAGAGAGGAATGTTCTTATTGCAAAAGCAAGCCACTGCAGAGCCAACCCCCAACAGTATCAGCTTAATATGAAGTCACACCCCAATTTGTAGTTGCCATCAACTAATTTCGTGCCTACCTCGTTCCCACTGTAGTGTTAAGCTACTTTTGGCAAAATGTAAGTATTCAGTAACAAAATTACAGTTTCTGAGGTATAACAAGGCACAAATTAGTCCCTGAATATCTGTCTTCCAATAACTACGTCACTGGAGTCTTTCACAGCTTTGAGGTAAGCCATTGCTGAGCACTTACAGAATTACTACACCACTCTTTAAGGTAGGTGCAGGTATGTCATTCTCTCCATGTATAAACTACTCCATAGTTGCTCTAACCTAGACAGGATCTTTTGAGGCCAGGATTTCTCACACTTTTCATGCCCCTCTCCTGCTCTCAGAAAAGCAGACTGACATCTTTAGCTCCCTGGACTCGTCATCCTTAACATCCTCCTTGCTGGAAAAAAATCCTCATTTTGAAGTATTTTTGTATTTTCATCTTGCAGACTTAAGTAACTAGCAGCACATCCTACATATAAGTAGCTTTACCAAACACTTGTCCCTCTCGGAGGCTTTTCTCCCAGAAGGGACTCTTCCCCCTTAACAAGCCAGAGACATTTCAGATACTCACCCAGCACGTTCATTTGCAACTCCACTCTCCTGTTTTGCTAAGCTGTATATCATCCTGTGCCACTTCCATTTGTGTGTTGCACTGATGAGCACAGTATTTGGTTGCCTTCTAATATTGTCAGTGCATTTGCTCCATTATCTCCTTAAAGAGGAATGACTGCCCTCCTCCCCCAGTTTTTTTGGGATGGACTTATTTAAGACCAAACCACACTTAATACATTCTCTAAGCAAGGTTCAAGCAAAATTATGACTCTTCTTATGCTACTTATATAACAGAAACTTACTGTAGCTGAGGAACTATGCCAGTGCTATCTGATGCAGACATCACTGGGGTCATAGGAGTCATTGGTGTCAGAGAAGGACATGTGACAGATGCTTCAGGAGATGGTTGAATTGCATCTGGATAGGACAAGCTACTCTGATCCGTGAAGATTCTGCTGTCCTCATTTCTTGATATTGACCTGCCTAGGTCTTCTTGCTTTTCATGACCATCTTCAGATTGGTTTTGTTCTTTGTTATCTTGGGTAATATCTGGAAGAAAGCTGAGATCCACAGAGGAAAAGTCCATAGGAAGCTCTTTGGGCTGATTAAACTGGGAACTGAACAGTGCATCTTCAGTTGTTTGCATTGGAAGGTCTACATCATAAAGGTTTAAGGGCATAAACAGCTGAGGACCATCTGAGATGTCATCCTTGAATGAAGAAAGAGTATCATTAAGGATCCTGCATTAAAACATTTAGTCTTAATTTAGTCCCTCATTTAATCCTTTATTTAATGAAGAGGTTTCAATCATCACAGCAAATAAAAGGTGTCCTTTGCTTGTCTACCAGCCTATAAATAACCCAGATAACTTCTATAGGGGAGAGCTGCATTTTCCTGCCACATTTGAAAGGCAGTCTAGAAAAACTCCTGGCAAATACTACATACCTGCAGCAGTGATTGAAGGTACAACATTGGCACTCTGCCCTTCACAGCCGTTATCACCCATATAACCAACATAATTACTCATGAGTTCTCCCAAGGAAGGCAGCTGGCACTTCCTGGCTGGCTGTAACTCTCATACCATCCAATGGGATGGCATTCAACAAGTCCAAGTGCCAAGTGCTGCACTTTGGCTACGGCAATCCCATGCAGAGCTATAAGCTGGGGTCGGAGTGGCTGGAGAGCTCCCAAGCAGAGAGGCACCTGGGGGTGCTGATCGACAGCCACCTGAATATGAGCCAACAGTGTGCCCAGGTGGCCAGGAGGGCCAATAGCATCCTGGCCTGCATTAGGAATAGTGTGGCCAGCAGGGGCAGAGAGGTCATAGTGCCCCTGTACTCTGCTTTGGGTTAGGTCGCACCTTGAGTACTGTGTCCAGTTCTGGGCCCCTCAGTTTAAGAAGGACATCGAAACACTTGAGCGTGTCCAGAGAAGGGCAACAAGGCTGGTGAGAGGCCTTGAACACAAGCCCTATGAGGAGAGGCTGAGGGAGCTGGGATTGTTTAGCCTGGAGAAGAGGAGGCTCAGGGGTGACCTCATTGCCCTCTACAACTACCTGAAGGGTGGTTGTAGCCAGGAAGGGGTTGGCCTCTTCTCCCAGGCAACCAGCACCAGAACAAGAGGACACAGTCTCAAGCTGCACCAGGGGAGGTTTAGACTCGAGGTGAGGAGGAAGTTCTTCACCGAGCGAGTCATTCGTCATTGGAACGGGTTGCCCAGGGAGGTGGTTGAGTCATCAACCCTGGAGGCGTTCAAGGGGAGATTGGACGTGGCACTTGGTGCCATGGTCTAGTCATGGGGTCTGTGTTGATAGGTTGGACTCGATGATCCTCGAGGTCCTTTCCAACCTAAGTTATACTGTGATACAGTACATCACTACTGCCTTTCCCTGCTACTAGGGGACAGCGTCAGTGTCATGTTGGATTTGTGCAACAGAGGGCAGCAGCTCACAGAACCACAACCAGATTCTTTCAGCTGCTGGAGGTTACTGAACTAACTTAAGTGAGATACAGACAGCAAAGCCACCATCCTTTCCTGGCTCAGACATGCAACATACCTGCAAGCAAAGTTATTGCATACTAACGTCCTTCTTTATCTGCTATTTATTACTAAAAGCTATTAAAGAGGCATCATAATATTGATGAGGCAGAGGCTCAAGAAAGGCTTTATTCCCTTCTCCATTCAGGCATAAGACTTCAAGTTAGTGGGAAGCTTCTTCCAAGAAGGTGGTTTCTGCCAGTACCCGCAGCAGGTAACAGCTTGGACTGGAAGATCTATACAAGAGGTTCTGTGTTCATTTAGGCATTTTTGAGCATGAGATCCAAAAGTACATGAATATCCAAGCACCAATCAGAGCTGTGAACAGTGCAGAAAACTGAGGCCCTTGAGTTGGCACTGCATGAGCTCCAGTGGGAGCAGGGTTTCCAAATCAATACTCTTCAGCCTTAAGCTACTGCTGCTCTGTGTTGTGTGCTAGTCAGCTCACTTAGCAACACAGCTATGCACACAGGGAGATTTCCAGTCCTATTCTACAGTCTATTTGTCTATAGACACTTAAACTCTTAAATGACAAATCTTCCAGTGAACTTCACTATCGCAAATACAGCTGTGATTGAGTTTAGCTCTGAAAGCATCATGAACACCTGCATTCAAAACTGTTTCTAAAATAGACTTTTAGATGCAGAGCCTCATGTGATCAGTTGAGGCTACTCCCCTTAACCCTCAGCTCTTTGGAAAACAGGATTCAAGAGAGCTATGTGAAAATTAAGAGGTCAATTACAAATGTATTAACAGTTAAAATATTTTATAGGGTAACTAGAATGCGTCTACTTTAAATATTTTAAGATTAATAATAGAAGGAAGGCACAGTCTCTGCAAGACCTCCAGTGGACTACAGCTTAGTGATACAGGAGCTAATTAGGAAAGTTCTGTGTGAATCATGATGCAAAGTGATATAAAAAAGAATCATAGAATTATTTAGACTGGAAAATACCTTTAATATCACAAAGTCCAACCATTAATCTAACACTATCAAGTATGGTGCTGAACCATGACACCCAGCATCACACCTACAGGTCTTAAATTTCTGCATACATGGAGACTCCACTGCTTCCCCAGGCAGCCTGTTCCAGGACTTGACAACCCCTTCTATGAGGAAGTCCATGCCTAAACCTCCATGTCCATGCCATGTCCAGCCTAAACCTCTCTCGGCACAACTTGAGGCCACTTAGTCTCATCTTGTCACTTGCTACCTGGAATAAACCAATGTCCACTTGGCTCCAACCTCCTTTGAGGTAGTTATAGAGAGCAATAAGGTCTTTCTCCAGGCTAAACAGCACCAGTTCCCTCAGCTATTCCTCCCTTAAGACTTGCCACACCAGTCCCTTCACCAGCTTTGTCGTCCTTCTCTGGACACATGCCACCTCAATGTCTGTCTTGGAGTGAGGGTCCCAAGATTGAACCCAGTACTCAAAGTGTAGCCTCACCAGTATCAAGCACAGCAGGACAATCACCTCATCACTACAAGCCTGTAGGACTACTCACACCTCACACTAAGTGGCATCAAAGAATATGATAGCATCCCCAGTTCACAGCATAAAGAATGAAGCTAAAGGGGAAAATAAGTGGCATATGAGCCTGGAAGTATTAAACTGCTGTAAATTAAGTTTAAAAAAAAGTAGCAGTAAGTAAAAAGCATAGAGCAAATGTGATCAGAAAGCAAGTCTCTGTTCTCATCGGATTTTCCATACATCTGGTCCGGGAAAAAGCCCTCACAGGGTTAAGCACTGAGGAAGATTGGCTTCTTGTTAGCCAGATGCTCAGAGGCTGTGAAAGGGGGCACAAGACCATGTTTATATTGGGCCAGCTGCCAAGGGTTATTGCTATAGACTCTAGGTTAATTAACTTCACTGAAGGCCCCATCAACTGCATAACTTTGGACATCTCCCAGCAGCACTGGGAAGGAGATTTCACACATAGATCCTGTCTGAGATCACTTAGCTTGGGGCAGCATGAAGGGAAACAGCCATTTTTACTTCCTCTGTAGGAATTCCTGCAACCCAGGTACACATAAATCACATCCAGCTGCTTTAATCAGACTTGGAATTTATCTATTTTTTCTTCTACAGCAGTATCTGGCACATCTGCTATTATCAGGCATCTCAGTAAGTCTGACATACCAAAACCTCATTAGCATTTGTGAAGCCCTGGTTATACCTCACCACATCATATACTTCATAGGGCTGTATTCAGAAGGCTTTGCTGACTGCCACTGGGAGGTCTCTGGATTTAAACAGCTTGTGCTAAAGCCATTTTCAGGTCTGAAAAACACTTAACAACAAGATGCACCTCTGAAAGTTGTGTTCCCTGGGTGAAGACCCTCTCCTGGTCCCTCACCCTGTTCTTTCTGCAACTGTCTCAGAACAGGAGGGCTAGTGTAAAAAAAGAAAAGAAAAAAAAAGAAAGGTTTACCAACCCACATGAAGAAATCCAAATCTCCTGCCCCCTCCATGCCAACACTCCCCAGCAGCCAGGTTGATCAATGCAAGCAGCAGGAGTACAAACACAATAGCACTCCCCTAGCCTATCAGGGGAAAAGGCCTCCAAGACCAAGTCTAACCATCAGCCTAAGACTACCACGGCCATTCAGCCATGTCCAGAAGTGTCATGTGCACATTTCTTGAACACCTCCAGGGATGGCAAGTCTACTGCCTCCCTGGGCAATTGTTCCAGGGCCTGACCACTCTTTCTGTATTGACATTTTGCGTGATGTCCAACCTAAACCTCCCCCCAGCACAACTTGAGGCCTTTTCATCTCCTCCTGTCACTTGCTACCTGGGAGAAGAGACCAACTGCCACCTGACTCCAGTCTCCTTTTCAGGTAGTTGTACAGGGCAACGATATCTCCTCTCATTCTACTTCTCTCCAGACTAAACAACCACAATTCCCTCAGCTGCTCCTCACCAGCCCTTTCCTCCAGACTCTTCACTAGATTCATTGTCCTTCTCTGGAACCACTTCAGCCCCTGAGTATCTTTCTCGTAGTGAGGGTCCCAAAACTGAGCACAGTTTATGTAAGGTTGAACTGGAGATACCAGCCTGGACAGACAAGGGCAGAGAAGAGATTTGTAGCACGGCAGAGTGACCTGGACAGCCCAAGCCAGGCCGGTCCAGGCAGAGAGAAGCTTTACAGACTGACAACCCCCTCCCCCACCTCCAAATGCCGCCACCAGCCCAAGCCAGACTGGTAGAGGCAGAGAAAAACTTCTCAGGGCAGAACGCCACCGAACAGTTTTATCTTGGAACACACTGACATAGAGAGACACTGGACTTGAGGACCCGGCGGAAAACGCACCTCAGCGGCGCGTTGGTGGTATAGTGGTGAGCATAGCTGCCTTCCAAGCAGTTGACCCGGGTTCGATTCCCGGCCAACGCAAATGGCTTTTTTTTTCTCCCCCTAGTCTCGCCTGCCTACCTGCCCGCCGCAGTGCTCCAGGTACCCCTCCAGCGACGAGGCGCCCTCCATGGGCGCAGCCGCCCGCTTGGGTCACCCCTGCAACAGCCTACGCTTTCACCTCTGGTCTGGCTTTAACCCCTCGGAGGAGCTCGGGAAGCAGCTGCGGCTCGTTTTAAACACCCCGAGCAAACAGCCTGTGAGGCGTCCACCTGATTCTTGGTAAACTTGTTTGCAAAGGCTGGCGCTGTCCTGAAGAAGGGCTGGAGAAATCGGCGTATTCTCACGTGTTTTGCATGAGTTTTCAAGCAACCTACTCCTGAGTAACCCTGAACCTGCTCCGTTCTGCGGAGCTTGCAAATAAATGAGGAGTTGGAGCTGTAGCCGCGACCTTCTCGCTGGTGCTTTTTAGCTAGCAAGGGTAAAGTGCCTTTAATTCCTCCCACCTGTCTCATCGGCTGCAATCAGGCACATCTGCTCCTTTCAGAGAAGCCCCAGACCGAAATGATAAACCTCAGACTCCAGGTGTTGCAATGAAATGGTCTTGTCTCAGTCGAGCCAGCATTGCTAAGGCTGCTTAGGGGAAAGAAGCCATTGCTGTTCTTCCCTTGCAGACATCTTCCCTGCTTGTGTCTCTGGTTCTGCACTCTGTGAATGATGAATTAGGGCCATTCGCTTTCCAAAAGACTCGTGGAGAATCTGGGTGTGAGGTAGCATGTTCCTAGGATGGAGCCTGTGTTGTGCCCTGCTGGTTGATACTGTAGAAGTCTCACACGGCTCAGCTTGGGGGCTGCTTGACTTGTTCCTTCACTCCTGTCTCTGTGTAGTGATGAATAGATAGATTTCTGAGTAGGGACACATCCCTGTCCTTGTCTGGGCTGGTGGATGTGCTGACTGCCATGATTTGTTGCTCTCCCAGGCAGGGTTTTGTTTTCTGCAGTGAGATTTGCTTGCAAACAGCTAGCTGACCTGAAGAAACCCTTTGGAAAGACGATTTCAAAGCCCAGGCGTTCAGCAGGTCTTCTCACTGCCCCAGAAGTGCAAAGTTTTACATTACTATCCTTTATCCGTGGGACACAGCATACATGGCTGAGGAGCATCCTTCCCTCTTCAGCACAGCTTGCTAGGCTGGTTTTGTGGTATTTCTGGGACTATCCTTGTCCCCAGTACTTTACAGGTGCCAAATCCCCCCTGGCCCCAGAAAAATCTAGCCTCCCGCAGGCTGATTTACATCACACAGTCCATAGTCAAGAAGCAAAGCAAGAAGAGGACTCTCTCTGAGGTTGCACCTTGAATTATGGAGGCTGGTGGAGCTAGGTCAGATGAGTTCAAGATGATTAGAACTAAAATAATCTGTTTAGGGCTGGCAGATGATTGAGGCAGTTACAGAGAGCTCCACGGCATCAGCAACTTCTGCCATCACAGTAAGATGGAATGCTGGGTGGGAGGCCCTGCTCCCACCAGCAGCTGCAAGCTCAGCCCTTGCAGGCTCATTGGAGCCACATTGCCATGGGGCAATGTGGACCTGCTTTGCCCACAGAAGTAATTGAATTCAGCTTGGGGAGTGTACTGAATTTAGTTTGTCCTGGCAGTGGCATCTCCTGGAGACAGGCAATTCATACCCCTGCAGTGTGTGAACACTATTGCTGTGTTTAAGTTGAGAAGCTGGAGTATTGTGGTGGTCATGATGTTTCCCTGATGTCTGTAGCATTATAGCTGTCGTACTATGAGATTCCTCAACTAATGAGTCCTTTGTTACACTGCAGAACCCTCTTGAGATAAGATATATTCATCCTGCAGCTCCTGGGGACTGGGTTGTCTGCATTTTGTGAATGTGAGATGAAGAAGTCAAACCATGGCATTTACATGACAGGCTACATCAGAGATGAGCATAAAATGCAAAGCTCTTAATACTGGTGTTGCTTCTTGCCTTGGATGAGGACATCTTGCAAAGGGCAAGGGCGCTGGTGCAAAGTGGTGTGATTTTGGGTAAGGCATTGAGTTTGGTATATCTTTTGCTAAATGAGTGTGAGATTATTACTCATCTTGAGATAGAGAAGAGGAAAGATGTTTAGAAAGCAGAGAGATCATCAGAGGAGTCAGGAATTACATTGTGAGGGTGATTCAAGCTCTCACTGTTGCTTTGAATTAGAGGAAAGTCTTCTGGATGCTGCCCAAGCCAAGGGATGTGGTACTGTGCCTTAGGAGGGCTCTCTGCTCAGAGCCTCCTCCTCAAGGCTGGGCATCTGCCATGGAGTCTCACTGAGTGGCTGCACAGTGATGGGGAGCCCTAGTGAGTGGAGACCCAGGTATTAGGAGATCCAGAAAGCAGCCATCCAACAAACAAAAGGTGTTGCATCTCTGGGCTTCCCCCTTCTGAATTTCCCCGTTTCTGTGTCTCCCCTTCTTAGTCATCAGAGGCATCATCCTCTCTGTCTGCTGTGAGGATGTACTCTTCCTTCCTTCTTCATCAGAAGGCTCTGATCCCTGTCACCAGTTTAATTTAAAATGTATCACTTGGAACTCATGAGACGTGCTTGCTTGGTCTCTGGTCATCCAGGTCAAATAACATTAGAAGTGGTATCTATTTTTCCCGTCCCTGCTTCAAAAAGTGTCTCAAGCTGTGGTGTTGTTTGGTTTTTTCTTATTTCTCTTTTTTTTTTTTTTTTTTTCTCCCCTCATTGCCTTTGGAAAGCAGCAACTGCCTGGAGCCAGGCTGAGGTGACTCATGAGCAGGACTGCTCAGAGCAGGGAAGGAGCCATTACACACATCCCCGAGCTGTGGGAGCCAGTTACTGCGTGATGAATCATCTGAAGCACATAGTTACTGTAATGATGAATTGTCATGAGTCTTAATTAGCAAATTGGTTAATTTTGCTTAGAAAGTTGATGATTAGTATGACAATAAGTGCTTTGTGCATTCTTTGTAAGAGTCATTCAGTATCATTCTTCCATGGATAACTAATTGGAGAAGACTATTCCACAGAGCTTCTGCTAGTATTCCTGTATCTGTCTCTTAAACATTTCTGTAGCAGATATTCCTGCATTAGCTGGATGTGGCAGAGTGGTTATGGGACAGGACTCCTAGGAGACTTCAAAAAACCTGGAAGGGACCTGGAAGCAAGTCAGTAAGGAAGCTCTACTTGTTTTATTCACTAGTGCTCTCAACAGCTGCTTCTACTCTAGCATGCCAGTGCCTTGCTGCTTGCTCTGAAATTGATTAATATGGTTTGGGTTTATCTTTTTTTTTTTTTTTTTTTTTCAGGAGCCAGTCTGAGAATTAAAGGCTCATGACTGACATTCTGCTTCTTGCTCTTCTGAGCTTTATGATAAACTTTTATAGCTGTAATTGTTTCAGAGGAGTGTAGCTTGCATCTCCTGGCGTCCTCACTGCCTGCAGCATTAAAGCTTTGCCTTTGAGGAGGTGGAAGAGCAGCTGAGGGAAGGATCAGGATCTAAGAGAGAAGCAATGCATAATGTGCAAGATGTCTCCAAATGCATCACTTTACAAATACCCCAAGAGTCAACACTTCTCTATCAACAGCAGAACCCAAGTATTGCTGTGAAGATCATAGCATCATTTCAGTTGGAAAAGACCTTCAATGTCATCGAGTCCAAAGATCATTCATTTTGTTTGGTTTAGTCCTGTTTTGATTTCTATACCTTGATGCAAATAGAGTGAGGTGGTAAGACCCCAAAGGGGGGGTCAGAGACAGGAGCAGGTGAGCTGTAGCAGGGCTGGCAGGCTCTGTGGGAGTGAAGGACATGCATGGAGCTGGCAATGCTTTCAAGAAGCATCTGCAGCCCAAAAGGCAACTCAGAGGTATATGCTGGAGTGCCTTGTTCTGACAAGGCTGAACGTCACTCTCTCATACTTATTTGTCGAATAATACTCCATTCTAGACCTGAGCATCAGATATTGGATTCATTGGCAGGGAAGGAAAGAAGCCACCTTGATTTCTCACAGGGTAATAGTGAGTAATTTGACTTTTAATTGTGAGTTATGTCTATCATCACTAGGTTGTGCTGGTGTAAGTACAAACAGAATCAGGGCCATAAGATTTGATATTTGGTTCTAACTTGCCCCTGTGTAAATGAGGAGTAACCCTCTTACTGAAGTGAAGTTATAATGATTTGAAATTTAATCAGAATCTGGTTTAATTTCTCAGGTTTAGTGGGTCAGAGGAAGGGCTCTGACCTCCCATTTACCCTCTAGCACCCTGTGTCTCTCCCTGTATGGGATGATGCAGCACACCTCACACAGTGGTAAAGCTGCCTCTTCTTTTTGCCAGTTAAACCAGGGCTCTCTTTTGCCCTGCAAAAGACAGCAATGGGGGGATTTGTTACTCTTCAAACATTAGTGGGCTCTCAGCATTTGTCTGCTAGCCATGTGCCTTCCATGCTTGCTGGCAGAGCCCAACGTGAGGTCAGAGTGCACTGACTTCTGGACCAGAAAAGAAAGTCATTCCTGTCAGAAGGAAAAGGGGTAAAATGACTAGAAAAGAGCCATTTTTTCGGTCTTCTACAGCACTATTATGTGCAATGAAGATGCTAACTGCCTCCATGTCAGAGAATTGCTGAGAACCAGACTTAGAGAGGATTGCCAAATCCTCCACTGAATGCCAGAGGAAGTCCTGTAAGGAGCAGTAATCTGTCTCAGTTGAAAGGCTGAATAGTGATGTCGAAACTATACAGTTAACTTCATTCAATTTCCCTATCAGTGCAAAGCCACAAACTGAGTCAAGGAAGACAATCTGTATGTTGCTCGCATAGAAATCCATTCCTTCCGGCCCAGCCAAGCTCTTAAGCCTTCTAACTGTAGTATGGGGGAAGAGCACATCACTCTACTTCTATTTTTCATTGTGTTGTGTTTAAAATAATCCCATAAAAGGAGGGAATGGAGTGGCTTTAAACACAGGCTGCCACCTTCATTACAACCTAGCAATTAAGGGCTACAGGCTTTCTTGGACAGCTCCTCTGTGAATGTCACACACCAATATATCTGACACCTGGCTTCAGAGCTATTCTTCTGTGCTTTTTTTGTTAAGTCATCTTTCTAATTTTTGTGCCAAATGGTCTGTCTCAATTGAATTGCATTTAAATGAGGTGAGTGCGCAATGGATCACCCGACCGCTGCCATTTTCCTCCAAGGGTTGTTACAAATCGCTCTAATGCAAACACTGAGTCTCATACCTTGAACTTGCTGCTGCAGTTAAATACTGATCCATTAAGCCTTATCTAGGGAAAAAAAAAAAAGGTGAGTAATAGCACTCATGCATGTTTGCACAGAGAAGGAGAGAGGTGTGCAGACAGCAGATGCTAACAGACTGCTATTAATTCAGTTTGCAAGGGTCACAGTAACATTGAAGACACGAGTGATGACATTAGTGTGTTCAGGACCTTTGGTAAAAGCTTGCCAGGAATGAGAGCTTAGATTGTGATGCCTTTACTGCTGTGTCGGCTGAGCTACACCACCACCAGAGTTTACTGAATCATAGAATGTTTTGGGTTGGAAAGGACCTTAAAGATCATCTAGTTCCAGCCTCCCTGCCATAGTCAGGGACACCTTCCACTAGATCAAGGTGCTCAACACCCTGTCCAACCTGGCCTTGAACACTTCCAGGGAGGGGACATTGCTGTAGATGCATCATGGAGATGCATTCATGTAAAACAGTTCTATGTCAAGAGGCTACCTTTCAATATTGATACCGACTCCAAAACTCCTTCACTTTGTAGGGCTTGCAACAGGGAAGAATGAGCTAGGGTATGCTGGAGCCCTATTTGGGCCAACAACATATATGGAATAAGATGGTTTATGCCTTATGGCACAATGCCAGCCATGGAGCTCTCTGGTTACCTTCACTGCTGTCCTCAGAAGAGCCACCATCAGCCCTGACATCTTGTTAAAATATGTCCACGCTTTAAAAACCACAAATCAGAACAGGTACAACATGTCACAAAGTTTATACCTGCTCTCTGAGGTAGCTTGGTTATGTTTTCAGAGAATATGGAAGGACAATTAAATGCTGTGCAAACACAATGAGCCAAGGAAGGGTGCTGAGCAGTCTCTGAAATCCTTGTAAAACTTGGTTTTGTCTGAGTGATCAGCAAGCTATAATGAGTGACACCAGAATGAGTCTGCAGGGCACACAGCTCGGTGATTAGTGAGATCTCATTACATTTTCCTCCAATTAACGCCAAGCAAATCAGCATTCCTGACTCAACCAGGACTCCAGGAGAAGCTAGACTTTGTCAAAATGCTGCCAGATGTCAGCAGATCCCCTGCCTTGACCTTTTTGTACATAATTAACTGTTAACACAGCCTTGCTTCTGTCACTCAAGCCTTTTGCCCGTGGTCTGCCAATAAATGCAGATAGCTTAGCCATGATGAAGGGATCCTCACCCAGCTCTGCCACTGTGTGCTGCTGCACTTCATCTCCTTTCCATACTTGTCCCAGCCAAGCAGGAATCCAGACTCACCTCTCCATTTGGATCTTCCTCACTCCTCTTTACTGCCTTTGGAGTTTCTGTTAGTAAGTTTTCCCTTGAACAGATCATGGCATTAGACTATGGACATCATGCTTTGTATACCTGAGTTTTTATGGTCAGAGTGTAGAATTGGAATACAAGTTAATTTTCCCCATACAATCCATGACACTATTACAGAATGTTTTAATGTATTACTGTTGTCTGTGGAAGAAGCTAACTTGTCACAGTGCCCTTCCTTATGAGGGTGTCTTTTTTTTATCTCTTTTTTTTTTTTTTTTCCAGTTCACTTATCTGCAACTTGTCAGAAATAATTAAATGCTGTGATTGCTTTGGCCTCCCTTCAGCGGGCAGTTACCCAGCTCATAAACACAAGAGTAGTTTCCCTGAGCTTTGCTTCCACACAGACCATTTGACAAGGCTCAGGTAGAGGTGCTAAGGTATGCTCAGCAATGATCTAAGGGAAATTAAGAACCCAGCCAGCCATGTGTTTGAGAGGGTCCTCAGCTGATTTTCTAAATCCCAAATCTTCTTGCTCAGGTCCATTAGGTTTTACCTATTAACATTTAAAATACATTTATCCCCAGATATTTTTAGCTACCTTTACTCCCAAATTGTCATGAGCAGTGCTGCTGTCTGAAATAAATGAAGTGTGAGAAGACAGACAACCTAAAGGCATTGAGGAATGCAGCTATTTCAGACCTCTCACATCTTGTCTCTCACCTAATTTGTTAATGGGTATGTTTTTCCCTTTAGGACAATAATGTTTTTCTCTGTGGTGTTTTATAAAGGACTTTGTAAATATCCTTTTGTCCCTTTGGGTAAAATAAATTGAACTGGCTTCTGTGCTGGTGCATTTTTGCTCTCTCTAGAGAATCTGAGGGGTTCTTAACCCCTTCTGTCTTCCATGCCTTAGCAATGGTATGATGCCTTATGAGTCTACACACAACATGGCAGATGGTAGGTTCATTGGGGTGAGGCTTGTGACTACCTAAAAAGATTGGCTATGTATAGGTGAAGAGAAAAATATTTGCTCATTTTAAGTATGAGGAGCTAAAATAGCAAGAGGGATGCACAGTGAGTTTGTGACACCACTGGGAATTCTTATTGGGTCTCCTGGGGCACCAGTTATCTTTACATTCTTTGCAGGATGGCTCCTCAGACCAAAGGATTTGCCAACATTTCCAAGTCTCCAGCCACCCTTGAGATGCAGGTGTGTGTCACCACCAGTGGTGGCAAATGGGGGAATAGAGAACAAAGATCCCTTCTGGTGTGACACTCATTACACCAGGCAGGTGGCTGAATCCCTTGTGTAGCCACAGACAAAATACTTTAATAGTGGTGGCATGAACAGCTGGGATAGTTCTTGTACTCTTTGATTTATCCAGACAGGCTCCGAGCCCGGTTGCTGCACATTTCCTCAGAAGTTTGTCACAGCCTGACACACACTGTTCCCATGATGCCTCGCAGAGCTCAATCAATGTCCTTCCCTGGCTGTGGGAGGAGGAAATGCTGAGCCAGACTTGCAGGCTGCTTTGGTGGTGGGATGCCTTATCCTCATACTGAAAGGGTCCTTGGAGCAGAAGGTCTGTCTGACTTCCTATTTCATTGTTTCCCCCCATGTCTCACTGCATATTGTCTCTTTGCTACCCATCCTGCTATGTTTTGGGTAGGTTACAGGTCTGTGCTTAGGAGGGACATTGCCTTGGTTTTGCAAGCATGGGGTTTTTGCAAAGAAAAATATCTTCCTTCCATAGGTATTGATCAAGAGGAATATTAATTTTAAACCTGACTGTAGAACAGCATAAATAATGACTACGTACAGTGGATGATGAATGGGAGAAAGGATTTCAGCTGTCACTGTGATGCCACACAGGGAGCATTTTACAGGAGAAAGGGTATTTTCTGTGTAATTTCTTCATTTGCTTTGCTGAGTGATACCCATCCAATCTTAAAAAGCCATCTTCTGCTTAGAAAAAAAAACATCTTCTGCTTGGGTGCTACTAAAAAAAAAGATAAATACTCGAGACTTGCTTTGAAACACTACTCCTAATGTGAATGCAAAGCATGCTTATTACTGTGCTGCTCAGAAAGCTGCTTTTCTGCTCAGCTTCCCTGTGATCCCTTTAGCTATATCTGATACTGAAGGCTTGAAATCTCCAGATTAAAAATGAAATTCCACCTCCATGGCCCAGACATGCAGCCACTGCAAATAAGTTTTCCTTTACAGTGAGCTCTTGCAGCTAAAGCTGTTGCTTTTTGGTCACGATTAAACTCTTTTGGAAGAAAAGATATTTAAAGCTGTGAGATGCTGTAGTGACTTGAAAATGAGCAGAGATTATTCAGACTGGTGGCAGGCCCTGATCTTGCAAGGATTTAGAAGCTCATTTTCTTCTGTTTGCACATATTGGCACATAGGACAGTTGGAAGGACTCTGTCTTGGGCTGATGGGGGATTTAAGGTGGCTGTGACCATGGCCAGAAGCAATGAGCTGTGCAGTTGCAGGACAGCTGGGTGACATGAAGCACTTAGAGCATCAAAGGGCAATTGCTGCTGCATGTTGGGTTTTATAAACCACAGCGTTTTGGGGGCAGACCTGTGAATTGGGTGTCTGGTACAGGAACAGAAGGAAGGGGTAGGTTTTCCTATTGGGATTTCCCATGGGGTTTCCATTTTATTGCAAATGTGCAAGCTGAGAGCAGCTGGTCTCAGGTCTCTGATAGGAGGTGAGAACTGAGGAGCCTGAAGTGAAACTGGCAGAATCATAGAATGGTCCAGGCCAGAAAGGACCCCCGAAGGTCATCTAGTCTGACCTCCCCACAGTCAGCAGGGACATCCTCAACTAGACCAGGCTGCCCAGGGCCTTGTTGAGCCTTACCTTGAATATTTCCAGGGAAGGGGCCTCAACCACCTCCCTTGGCAACCTGTTCCAGTGTTCCATTACCCTCATAGTGAAGAAGTTCTTCCTGATATCCAAACTAAATGTGCCCTTCTCTAGTTTGAAGCCATTGCCCCATGTCCTGTCACTGCAGGCCCTTATAAACAGTCTCTCCCCATCCTTCCTGTAGACCCCCTTCAGGTACTGGAAAGCTGCTCTCAGGTCTCCCGGTAGCCTCATCTTCTCCAGGCTGAACAACCCCAGCTCCCTCAGCCTGTCCTTGTAGCAGAGGTGCTCCAACCCCCTGATCATTTTCGTGGCCCTAACTCTCATCACTCTGGAAATGTCAGTCACTGTGATGGGCACTGAGTTGTCTGGGTGTCTTGAATTGTGCTGCTCATAGCTGCTCCGCTCTTGAACATGACAGAATTGAACAGCACAGCCTTAAAACCCATTTTGGGCTTTTCAGTGCTATAAGAGTGAAATCCTGACAAGGAAGATGAATTTTTTTTTTTTTTTTTTTTTTTTTTTTTTTTTCAGTGAGCTCTGAAACAGCTTCTAACAATTCACTTTATTAGCCAGATTTTCAGCAGCACAAATGTCACTGTGCTTCTCTCTGCTTAATTAAAAATCTATATATGATGTGATAGCATGTGGATAATACGAAGACTTACAAGTCTGCACAAATTTTCCTACTGATCACACACAACCTCACAGTTTAGATGGTTGGGTTTTTTAATTATGAGCTTTTACTCTTCTTGCAAGATTTTTCCAGCATCATTTCTGCTGACAGATGCTGCTTAGGACAGATGTATTTTTATTCCCTTACAGTTGGATTGGCTCAAACGTCTTTTTCCATATAGCTCAAGTTTCCGCAGTGGAGTTACTCCTAGTTTACTACTCTGAGAACAAAACTGTAGCCATTTCTGTGACCTTCTTTAGCAGCAGTTGAAATGTTTGGGGTTTTTTTTTTTTTTGGCATGTGCGTGAACTATTAACTTCCACTTCCTACCAATTGTAGGAATTCATGCTTGTAAATAGTATAAAAGTTTTAATGCCGAAACAAAGTCCAGCATTTGGTCATCTGTTGTTTTTTTTGTTTTTTTCCTAGCTGGAATCAGTGAGGCATTGAAACTTGCAGGGCATTTGTTCCTGGCATTGATAAGGATCTTTCACATTCTTATATAAAATGCTAAATTAACAATAATCAGCTCCTGTGTCTTACAGCCCTGCTAAGTGCATAGCTTGCTGCTCTCTCAAACCTTCCCTGAACCTGCGGATCTGAAAGCTTTTTCCCTGTGATCTGAGAAAGCAAAATTTCTGACAAAACTAATGACTTGGGGCTCCTGCGGCATTTTAAAACCTTTTCTTTTTTCCCCATGAGTGGCTGCCTAATGTGAGTGGGATTTCAGTGGCTGTTTGCATTATTTCCTCCCTGCAGTTGGGGATATTCGGCGTCATTAGCCTGGCTGGCTGATGTGCACAGCGGTAGCTCTCCAGTGAATTTTGCCATCAGGTTTCTCAGTACACATAATCTAGATAGTTTATTGCCTTATGTACTGGGCAATGGTACACAACATGTGATTAAAAAGCTTTTTAGGGCCTTATAGCATGGCCTATGCTGCAATGCTGTGGCAAATGTATAAGAACGTGAAGGACCAGAAATTTCTGAGCTGGTAGGTAGTGGTATGTTCTTGGTCGAGATTCCTTCAGAGCAAGCAGTGACCAGACAGTGGGACAATTGCCCCTGAGTCCTGGAAAGTGAAAGAAAAGAAAGCTCTTCTGTACGTGTATCAGCTGGATATGTACTCTGATCTTTACATTCCTGCTCAGCTTCTTGCAGAAGGGACAGCCCTGTCCCTCCTATGCCTTCTCCTGCCTCTTGGCCCCAGCTTTTCTATCCCTGTTGGCAGGACCTCCCCTTCCCTGTCTGTGGAATGCTAAATCTGTTCTTGCTCCTGGGAAATGGTGATTTGATTCTGATGCCAGCTGGAAAACTCTGCTGTGGACAAAAGCAATTAAACATCCAGCTCTGGAGATCTCAGCACAGGAAAGACATGGATCTGTTGGAATGAGTCCAAAGGAGGCCACAAAAGTAATCCAAGGGCAGGAAAATTTCTGCTGTGAGGACAGACTGGGAGAGTTGGGGGTGTTCAGCCTGGAGAAGAGAAGGCTCCAGTAAGACTTTCTTGTGGCCTTTCAGTACTTCAAGGGGTCAATAAGAAAGGTAGGAACAAACTTTTTAGCAAGGCCTGTTGTGACAGGACAAGGGCTGATGATTTTATACTAAAAGAGAGGAGATTCAGACTAGAGAGAAGGAAGACATTTTTGATGCTGAGGGTGGTGAAACACTGGCCCAGGTTGCCTAGAGAGGTGGTAGATGCCCTGTCCCTGGAACCATTCCAGGTCAGGTTGTTTGGGGCTCTGAGCAATATGGTCTAGTGGCAGATGTCCCTGCTCATGGTAGGGGGCTTGGACTAGATGACCTTTAAAAGTCTCTTCCATTCTGTGACTTCATGATTCTTTGAAAGTCTGCTGCTGCTGAGCCCTGCCATAATCATTACAGCTATCTAAATGGTTAATATAAGCAAGATTCAGCCTCAAATTTGCACCTTGCAAGCACAGGATGCAGTTGCTGCCTTTGCTTGTCTCACGTGTCTCTCTCAGCAACAGTCCTGCAAGAGCAGTGTGACTATCTGCGACATTCTGAGCCAGGGAAGCTCTGAGATGAAGCAGCAAAATGCTGCCTCACCACCTGACAGCTGCTCCCAAGTTCAAAGTGGCTACCTCCTGCACATCCCTGTCACTGGTGGCACCAGTTTGGCTTTGCCAACAAGTCTGCTTGGCTTTGCTTCCACCAGCATCTTCCTTGTGCCTCTGCCTTTGTTTGCTTTGGATGGTTTGGAAATGCTGTGGTCGCCTGCAGCTGAGTGACACACATGGCTGGTGAAGAGGGTAATGATGAGCTCTTAGAACAGCTTGATACAAATCCTTCTTGGATACCAAATGCTGTGGAGTGTTTGGTTTCTCAAAGACACTTTGGGACAAATAAACTGTTTGCTCTGAGTGATGGGGCCTGGAAGTTACACCAGAGGTCTGTAGAAATGGTGGGGAAGTGCCTGCAAAGCCTCGGGGTGATGGCAGCTGCCTTGCTTCACTGGGAGTTCTTGTGAGCATTTTTTTGTGGACAGGAATTTGCTTTTCCCCATCGATGTTGGGGCCTGTGGGAAACTGAGAACTGATGTCAGTCACCCAGCAATGGAGCTGGATGGGTGCCCTTGGTGGCTTCTTGCACTGTTTCATTGTCCCCAAATAACCATATGATGGAGCATCAGTTTTCATCTCTGTGGGTACCCACAGATCTGTGGTCAGCTACTGATCTCATGCACAAGCTGTCATGATATTTAAGGTGACAGGAATCTGTCCTCTGAGCACTTTGAGAAGGACCCATGTCAGCTGGAAGGAAAAAAATCAAGCAAGAAAAAGTTGACAAGTCTGACCTGAAAAAATCTGATTAAGTTCCCTGACTGAAGACCAATAGGGCTGTGATTAAATGAGCTCCTAGTACCTCCCATGCTGTGAACAGGGCAGTTCTAGGCAGTTTTAAGGCAACTGGGTGAAATGTAAAGGCAATCCCTGTTTCACCCTATAGGTCTCGGGGTGGTGGTGCTGGTCCCCATGCATGGGTGGGGAGATCCCTGTAGATCCTTGTGTGTTAGGAAGTCTGGGGGCGTGTGATTGCTGTTCAGGAGTGGAGTCTGGAGGGGGGTATCCTTGTGGGTCCTTGGGGACCTCCTGTGGGGAGTGATTCCCACAGTTGGGTGGGGGTTTGGGTGGATCTACCTCCACGCATGGGAAAGCGGGGTGGGAAGATCCATGTGTGCTGGAGGTCTGAGTAGGTGGTCCCTGTCCATGGATGTGGTCTCAGTGGGGAAATCCCTGGGGATCCCTGCATGCAGGAGGCCTGGGTGGGTGATCCCTGGGAATATACCCATGCGGGAGGTCCGGGTGGGTGATCCCCACTTCTGGGGATATCGCAGCGTGTGGGGCACCGAATGCCTGGGTGGACTTTGGCAGAGGTGATCCCCATGAAGGTAAATCCCCAGGGGCCGGCCGAGGGTCCCTGGCGGGCGGGGATGAAGTAGCGCTGTGGCTGTCGCCGCCGCCGCGCCTTTAACGGGCGGGGGGGCCGGCAGACGCGGCGGACGTGCGGTGCCGCCTCCTCCTCCCCTCCCTCCCTTCCTGCCCTCCAGCGCCGCGCAGGCACCGGCTCGCCGCGGCTCCGTCCCCGCCAGCCCCGCTCCGCACGGTCCGGCCTCGGCGCGGCCCGCAGCGCCACACGGTAAGTCCTGCCCGGGGGAGCTCTCTGCCCCGGTGGCTCGGAGGGCCGGGACCGGGGCCTGCCCGCGGCCTGCCCGGCGAGGGGCGGCGGGCCTAGGCCTCGGCGTGGCCGAGCCGCGGACGGCACCGGCAGGTGGGCGGTGGGGCGGGCCCCGGGGCTGCGGCCCGACCGGCGGATTCCGGCGGCTTGGCCCCTGCTGCTTTCCCGGGGCTGGGCCTAGGTGGGGAGCTGGGGCTGGAGGTTCCGCCGCGGACTCCGCTCCGGGGAGGGGGAGAAGCCGCTCCCCGCACCCCCGGGGCGGTGAGGTGGCTGCGGCCGGGGGCAGCGGGAGGTTGGGAGGAATGGTGCCTCCCGAGTACATCGCCCAGTAACCTTTCTGAAGCCAAGTTAACTGGGCAGCCCCCCCATGCACTAGGGCTTTTCTGTAGGTCTGAGTCGTTACCTTCCCCCTGCTAGAGGCACAGCCCTGTGAAGGGGGTGGGGATGAGTTGAAATTTACCCCCAAATGTGGCATATAGGAATTTCCCGTGGCTTTCAGCCCCTTGCATGAGCTTGGGCGTGAACCCAATGCTGCAGCGCCCGGGTGGCCTTGCAAACTTTAATGAAGCGCTGCGCTTCGCCGGCTCACACAGTCCGGCCCATTTTGTATTCCTGTGGTGATGTTAACTCCCGTCGGTAAGACATGTACTGCTTTTCCCCACGTTTGTCAGGGGTATTTAGATTTGCGTTGTTGCCTGTGCCCTTTACTACAGAATCAATGTGGTGTGAACCCCAGAGGTGTTAATACCCGTCTTCTCAGCCTTTTCTCTTCTATGTGGAGCTTACTCCCTTGCTGGAAGCATTCCTCTGGTGTGAAGGTTATTGAGGGGGGAGGTATGATGAGAAGAAAAGTTAAGGTGGTGAAGCTATATAGTTGATGAAATAGTTAAGTAGATGGTTCTGAGAATAGTGTAGCATAGCATCCTTTCTGCACTGGATAGTGCTACATGTTACTTTCTAGTGATGTGCATACACCTGTGTTCTTTAGGATTGTCAGTTTACAGCCTTTTCTTTTTCCCCAAAGGCTCTGCTGTGTGTTTGAGATCACTGTTAGGAAATGAGTTGTGGAAGAGGAGCTGAGCTGATACTCTGCTTTAGTTCTGTTCAAAATTTTTTATTTTATTTCTCTTTCCTTCAGTGTTTCCATTGCTGCCTCTACCCAACAGCACACATGGCATTTAGGAGACATAACTGACAAGTTCTATTTAAGATCTCTTTATGTATGACAAGGCAAAAATCCCTCGCTAAAAAGTATGAATTGATTGCTGCAGAAGTTAAAAGGGGATTCAGTTCCCACGTTCCACCTTCTTTTAAATATTTTTCTTGTCTCTTCACTCGGTGGATTGCTAACGTCCTCCTGTTTGGTTTGGGCTGGAAGCATTTCTCTGCCTCATGGACCTCTTCCCTATAACTGTGCTGTAATTTCTGTCTATGAACAGGCTATGCAACTCGCTTTACCACATATTTTTTCTCTTGCCTCATATGCTGATGCTGCTTTCTGCATACTGTGATTAAAATAACTTTTGTGTGTAACTGCAGCAGAGAAAGGTTGGGGTTTGGATGGAAGCACTAATTCTCTTTTAGAATTATTACCAAATACCTTTTTTGTTAGATAGTTGGGGTTTTTTTATTGCCCCTCTTTATCTAGCCTTTTTCAAGAAGATGCTTTTTGCTCTCAGAAGTAGTAGCAGTAGGATACAAAGAACACAATTAGTTTTTAATTTGATCATTTATCCCCCACTGTCATAAACCCTCTACTAGTGATAATTTAGCTTGCTAGCTACTTGGTTTTTGAAATCCTTGAAGAAAGGAGAAGGACTTGCTCAAACCTGTATTAAACTGTGGTGTTACTTGGTTAGCCATGTAACAGCTTTCCTTTGCATCATTGGTCTTGCTGCTGGAGATGAAATGGTTACATCTCAAAAGTGTCAAATCATGTCTTGACTGTCCTTATGGTAAACCTAGGGTTGTGAAAGTCCTTCAGAAACTGACTTCTGCTGTGAATTTCAGGGGTAGTGGATATAAATGAAAGACATTTTTGGGCAAGACCCTGAAGCACAAGGATATAGGGGGAAGAGGACATGTGTTTTATTTTAAGCATCAAACTTAGTTGCTCCTAATCCCTTCCCTCTGCTGCTGCCAAAACACCCACCTCTCACCGTTGACTTTGCAAGAGCTTCAGCTCCCGAGTTTAGTTCCGTGGTCATACCCTAATTATGTGCCTGTGTAAATAGTATGAATACCCCCGTGCTGTCCTGGAGGGGTTGGGAGGAAGATGAAGACAGGAGGGTAATTCTTCATTCCCTCTATCTGCTCCAAAAGCTGCATCAGGAAACAGGCTGATAAGAATCTGAGAGCGGAAGAGAGCCCCTGATCAAGTTTACTTTCCCCATTTAGACACGCGTCCATGCTGTGGATTCCTTTAGTGACATAACTGGTTTTAAGGTGAAACTCTACTAGTTTATTCTTTGCCCCCATCTCCGTTGGAGAGCCTCCTCTAAATGTCAGAGCAATCCCTGAATTTCCATCCTCACCGTGTTTATGGCCCGTTGGTATGATTTGGTTTTGTTCAAGCTCTGATGTTTGGTTTAAATGAGTGGTTGTTTTCCCTCCCTGATGTAATTAGAGGGGGCAGTTGCATCCCCTCTTGACCACTTGTTTTGCTAGGTTGAACAAGGCAAAGTCTTTAAGTCTCCTTCTGTTAGTCTCTTATCACTGTTCCTTGTCAGTGAAAACCTTTTACCCAGTAAAACCTTTTAGATACAGAGGGAATTTTGTGCTTCTGTATTTAGCTCTTAAACTTCCTGCTCTGTGTTGGCAGAGCAGCAGGCTTTTTTTTTTTTTTTTTTTTTTTTGGTAAATGAATGTTTTTGGGGCACCTACTTGCTGCATAGTTTCAACTCTCAAACTTTTTGACATTCCTTGGGTGATTGTTTGAGGCTAACGAGACAGGGAGTTGCTGGGCTAAATCAGTCTCAGACAAATCACTTCTCGTTAATGACTGTGCATAAACCATGGAGATGATAGATTGGAGAATTACCAGCTCATGACTCTTAGGAATCTTTCTCCTCTGCTCATCGTTATACAAGATGTCCAAGCAAATAAAACACATGATGCCTTAAAAAAAGGAAAGAAAAGAATAAGTATTTATTTATATTTTCAGAAATGTAAAAGCTTCTTCCTGTTTGCATGCCTGAATTACAGCTGCTGGTTGCAGGAGCTGAGGTACTTCTGAGCTTGGAAAACTTCCTGTTCCTTGCCAGAATGGAGCCTTTAATGTAATTTCTTATGATGTGGATTTGTTGGCATTTTTTCCAGGCTGATCCCTAGTATCAGTCAGGATTGGAAGGGACCACAAGGATCATCTAGTTCCAACCCCCCTGCCATGGGCAGGGACACCCCACACTAGATCAGCCTGGCCAGAGCCTCATCCAGCCTGGGCTTAAACACCTCCAGGGACGGGGCCTCGACTACCTCCCTGCACAACCCATTCCAGGGCTTCACCACTCCCATGGTGAAGAACTTCCTCCTCGCATCCAGCCTGAATCTCCCCACCTCCAGCTTCATTCCATTCCCCCTAGTCCTATCACTACCTGAGATCCTGAGAAGTCCCTCCCCAGCCTTCTTGTAGGCCCCCTTCAGATACTGGAAGGCCACAATTAGGTCACCTTGGAGCCTTCTCTTCTGCAGACTGAACAGCCCCAACTCCTTCAGTCTGTCCTCATAGGAGAGGTGCTCCAGCCCTCTGATCATCCTTGTGGCCCTGTATTTGGGAAACCTCTGTGCCTGCTGGGCACTAGTGGCTCAAGAGACTGGGATTCCTGTTATTTTTGCCCCCCATGGCACTTCATTTCCAATGGCTTTGGAGTGGGAGTGGCAGCACCTGCATTGATAGGCACCATACATCCATCTGGACTCTGCTGCTGCTTCTTCCAGTTGAACAATTGGTCTTTAGCTGGTGGGGTGGAGAAACAAAGTGGATCCAGGGGCTGCTCTGAGCAGGGAGATAGTATGCAGGCATCTGTAATTCCTGCCATTCCTCTGCAATGGCCTTTGTTGCCTCTCCCAAGTGAGAGTTAAAGTAGCACCAAGGCCAGATTCCCTGTGTTTGAACCCTTCCCCTCTCAGTCACCACCATGTCTGTGTGTAGGAGTGCTGCAGTCTAATTAGATTATATTAGAATAAGTGAATCTTTACAAATGAGCTTATGGGGGCACTGCTGGGTCAACTCAGTCCCTAAATATAGGTACTGGGCAGAGTGCAGGCTTGGTGCAGTGTCTATCTTTACCAGAAAATTAAACTGAAACCTCCTGGGAGCGCATAAATTCTGCTGCCTTGCTGTCTTGTCAGCCTGGATGCTCTAGTGTCTTGAAAAGAGAAATGCCAAAACCCACTGGAACCCTGAGTTTCTTCAATGGAAGCTTGGGGAGTTGGAGGGGGAAGACATGGTTATGAAAACCATAATCTGAGGTGCTAAAGAATGCAAATCTCATGATCTTTTTTAATGCTTCCCATTTAACTAAAGGTGATTAATTACTTTTTTAAAAAAAAGTAAGTCTCAGAAACTGTGGAAAACTTCCTCTTGGTCTCTTAATGCGTGCACACAGAGAGAAAAGAATATTGTCTCCTCTTCTTGCAACTGTGTGATACAAAGAAGTAGTTCAGGAGCTTCAAGCCTTGAGTTTTGCTGTGCAGTGTGTAGGGAGAGGGACAGGAAATGTGAAGTTTGTGGGTTAATTGGAAGTGAAATGGTTACTTTTGTGTTACTCTCCTTGCTTTCTGCTGTGTTCTTTGTCTTTGCTAGGGCTGTGTGGCTATCCTACTTATCAAAATTCGCAGCTCTGAATTCCTGTTACTGAAGAGTAGTAGTTGATCATGTTCCTTTCCCTTTTCTTCCCAAGAAGCCTTAGTCAGAAGAATGCCATTATTTTTTTTCCCCCATTTCAAATGAAACCTCATCTTTGCTTGTAGGCCACTGAGGTTGCATTATAACTTGGAGAAAGTGTCTTTAAATTAGTGGTGTGGGCAAGGTACTGATTTTCTTGCACTAATAATCCTTATCACAAATATCCCTGTCCTCTTCTAGTGTTAACAGCCCCTTGCTGCTGTCACTGTCAGGTGTGTAGCATTTTCAGGGTGGTAAAGTATGGAAAGCAGTGTTTCTTGCAGGTTTTTGCTCTTTCCCCTTGGATAACCTCCCTTCTTGCTGATCCTGCTGACTTTGCTGCCCTGGCTGCATCTTCTCAAAGCCAGTCTGTCCTGCAAATCACTGCTCTGCTCGAGGACAGCTGTTATATTGCTAACTGCTCCCCTGTTGCAGGAAACATCTTTAAGCCTTTTTACGCTGTGAAGTTGAGGAAATAGAGCAAAACTTCTGGTTTCCTTCAGGTTGTAGTTGAATGACTAATTAAGCATCAGGGAGAGCTTTTTCCATCTTTGAAGAGGTGTGTTGATGTTGTCCAGCAAAATGCTAAGTTCTCATTTTTGGACTGCACATATAGCTGACTTTGTCAGCCTCTCTCCCTGGTGTCCAGCTCGTTAAGCATGTGTTGAATGACCCAGGGAAAATAAAGCTTGAGTTCACAATTACGTGGGTGTTGAAGGCTTCTAAATCCTGGTATATTTATGCCTGTGATTCATGGTGCTTCCAAAAACAATCCAGCTCTCATCCTGCAGAGGGGAAGTACCTCAGTCCAGTGTTATCATCTTTCCTCTCTTGCCAAAGCTGTATAAACAGAACCTGAATTATTTTGCGTTCCTTGCTCTTTTTGTTCTCAAATCCTACCCTGCAAGGGTTTTTTTTTGTGGCTTAATTCTGCTTTATGCTCCCCTGAAATAAAACACCGTGATTACCATTCTCAGTCCGTACAGGAATGTGACAAATTCTAATACATCTTGTTCCTGACTGATGTGAAAAGGTGTCTCTTGCCTGCCTGCAACTGCAGAGGAAGGAAGTTGTTGAGTGGAGGAGATAAAAAGTGTAATCTTCTCCTCTGTAATGGGGTAAGCTGCCTGGTCTTCTGCTTGGCAGCACCCTGTTCCCTTCCTTCTTGTAGTAGGTTGGAGGGGAAAATTTCCACGGGAAAATGCAAGTGGACTTGTAATCTGTTTGCAAGTGTGTAGCTGTCAAGGAAGGTGATGACTAAGCTATTGCACAAGGTGCAGTGCACCAGGATTGGACCACATTGTGACTGACTGATAAGAGAGCCTATAATATCAGCTGATAATTTTATTCTCACTCGTTTAATCTGATCACTGTCTATGACTACGTGTTTTTATTTTCCCCTCAGCCTGTTTGCTATAGGGTTTTAGGTGAGTACAAAGAAAGTCCAATTTAGAGGATTTGAGTGGTTCCTGAGCTTCTGGTGGGGAGTGCTGGGTGGCAGGAGTACTTAAAGCCAATGACTTATGTTCAGCTCTCAGTGATGTCTCTCTGCCAGCTGCCTGCCTTCTGCCTGACTCTTGCACCACATTGTGCACCAGGACAGGTAGACATATAGGTTAGAAGGTTCTTTCTCTTCCATTTAGCAGAAGGGATAGCTGAGGCTAAGCACCTGCAGCTGTAGATGCCAAGAGATCACCAGCAGACCAGCTGGGGATGCCATTCTCTTGATCCTATTCATGACCTGGTCACCAGGGCCCATTGCTTTGACTTTGTTGTGCTGGCACTTAGCCAGTGGATGAATGGGAGACTAGGCTTCTGTGGCAACTGAGGCTGTTCTTTCATGAGTCTTCTTCCATTTGGGGTCTCTGATATGATATGAGTATGAGTTTAAACCTGGTCCTGAAAGAAGTATTTCTTCTTGCCTCCAAAAGTGGTTTGGAAGGCTGCTGTGCTCATCAGTGCTGCCTTCCTCATAAAGTCATCACTTGTATTGTGAGGGGCATCCCAGTTGGATTTTCATGTGGGCACTGTGCTTTTCTTAATGCTACCCGTCTATGGACCTAAAACCAGGAACATGAATCTACTTGCAACATCTTTTGCCCTTCTCCATTTCAGATCCAGGTAATACCTGGGGCAGCACCATGGCTACAGCAGATAATACCTGATGGATCTTTCTCAGGACATTCTCAGATCTGGGAAGTGATCTGAGTTTAGTGATGCTGTGCCAGGAATGGCCCTTTTCCCTGGGGCTAGGCAGGAACTTTTCTGCCTCCTTTGACTTGCTGTTCTCTGTGGAGACTTGACACATCAGTCTCTTGGACCAGGCAGTGTCTGCATTTCTTAGTGGGGTGTGGTGCTGGGAAGCTGGCAGAAAATGGGATTTATGGGTGAGCACTGTATCCCATGTCACACCTACTGAACTTTGCTTGGGTAAATACCTCTGGCAGCATGTGTGGCTTCAGCTGTGATGGAATGGTGAAGGACTATACTGCTTTTTCTCTTTAAGCTACCTTGTGTTGCCTTTACAGCAATGATGGTTGAGGTCCATCAAAGCTTCACTTCTCTGAGCTCAAGCTCTGGCTGAGGAGGAGTTGTGTTATTGTTTGGTGAGGAGGTGTCTTCGACAAGGCTGTCCTGCTTGGACAGTGAAAGGCATTATCCAGAAGAAAAGCAGAGGTAGCATCTCAAAATCTTGGAAACCACTGAGCTTCAGGGAGGATTTATGGAGGTTGTGCTAGGACTTTACTGGGTTTTCTGGGCTTTCCTATTACAGCTTAATGGAAGAACCGAGTCTTCTTCCTTGTTCCCTTCACCTAAGGTCACTTCCATGTCTACAGCCTGTGCTGCACTGCTGTTTGGATTGGGTTGCATGCTAAATTTAGTAACCCCCTTTGCAGCTTAGTGTGTGTTTATGTAAAAAACCAGATATTATTTTGATTTGAAGTAGCTTTTAATGAGTTAAAGCCTAATTCAAGCTGCACAACGAATCCATTCTTTCTCTGCACAGGTGGCAGTGCACAACACCAATTGACAAGGACAGGTACACTTCTCCACCTATGTGTAATTCAACACATGGATTCATTAAGGTGCAGAGTGGGTTGTGGAGACACAATTACACCTTGGATAACTGGGTCTGTAGTCTGAGGCATGTGAAAAGTGCTAGTGAAAGGCTTAGATTTCAGAAGTTTTAAAGGCTTGAGAAAATTCTTGGTCAGGTACTTACATTACAAGCCTGCTTTTTTAGCCCCTCTTCCAGTCTCACAGTTTCTACCTCTTTTATCATGTCATTTGTGTGCCAAAGAATAATTTTTTGGTGTCTGGTGTACCTATTTCTAAGCAGATTTCTTACTCCCTGCATCCCATTACAGGCTACTGGTGTAATAGCTCAAGCTGTAACTAGAATTGTGGGTAAGTAAGTTTAGATGTGTGTGTTTGTTTGTGGTGAAGCATTTGTTCAATCCTCACATGCCAGAAGAGGAGCAGATTGTGGGGACAGCAAAGCAAGGAGAACCTAGAGGAGCATGATAGAAATTACCTCAATTACTCTTCATTTCTGTGGCTGAGTGCTTTTAGGCCTTCTTAACAACTTGGCATGTTTTTGAGTTGAGGTCAGTCCTGTGCTGATCAGTTTGCTGGGCGGGTGTGCTTTTGTATGCTGTGGGGCCATTTTGGGGAGAACTTTGAAATGTTTGGTTATTGGCCTGAGAATTATGAAATCTGTGGCATGCATATTTGAAGTCCCTTTAGGAAACTCTTACAAACTTAGTCCTTATGCTCACAAGTGGAGAAAATCAGGAAACCTCAGAGATGTGCTTTGAACACATCTTTAAGTGTTCTTACGTATTGTCATCTGACGCCCAATGTTGTGCTGTATCTGGGGTTATGCAGTGGACTGGATTGTGGAACTTGGACCAGTATGGCTAAGGAGTGTTGCAGTGTCTGCTAAGCTGCTCAGAGAAATGTCTGCAAGCCTCAGCACTGCTCACCTGAGGAATTAACAGCCACCTGAGGAAGGTGTTAAAAGAAGGCTCCTTCACCACATGGCCCATATGTAACTCAAAAGTATTAAGCAAGTCTGTGAAGGAGCTGAAGGTTTTTCTCTGATGCTGGAGGGGAGCTTAGTCTCCTATTCCTGGTGCTAAAATCAGGATGCCAGTATTGCCTTGGGGTCTGGTGAAATATTGCAGTGGTTCCTGAGTGTGTGTGACTTTCTTAAGCTGCCTGCTCAGATCCTAAAGGGTCCATGCACTGAGATAACACAAACTATGTATAACTACTTTGTGTTAGTAGATTTGTGATACTGTTAAATGAAGCGCAGGGAGGATAACGGTGGAAAAAAAACTCATGGAGAGGCATGTGTGGTGGTGTATTTAGGAGCACACATTCTTGGTGTGAAAGTTGAAAGGGTAGTTTTGTGGTGGAGCTATAACCACTGAGGTCCCTCTTGTAGTGCAGAGGTGTTTTGGGTAGACTAAGTGAGATTTAGTGCTGCTAATAAATGGCCTTCATGCAGTATTTTGAAGGAGAGTGAGGAGGGCCTTTTAACACTTCACGATCTCACTAGGGAAATGACTGCAGATGAACACCAATTCCTTAAATTTTGTTGTGCTCTTAAATTGAGTTAGAAGCTGTGGCTCGTCATGCAATTTATACTTGGAAATACACTGGGGTAACTTGTACTGTGCTGCAGGAATTGCTTTGAAAGCTGCTTTTGCTTCTGAACCATTTTTGGAACTTCATTTGTAAAAGTACTGTCATCATTGTGTTCTGCAGCATAAGGGATCTGGCTTGGGTATGGAAATACTATCGTTATGCTTGTGTGATAGTATACTTCAGGATAAATGTTGAAGGACAGCTTTGCTGTGGAGCAATCAGACCAGCCTGTATCTGCTGTGCAAGTCTTGGTGGTGAAAATCTGGTCTTCAACTTGTGCAAACTTGTGCTGGAGCAGAAAGTCCCAAGTATCAGTCTTGTAGGAAACCCATCATCAGAAGCTTCCGTGGTCTGAGTGCAGTCCTGAGTGTACCTCTGCTCAATTCCCTGTCTACTGAAGGATTGATAAATTCAGCATGAACAATGTTTAAGTCTGGCCAACAATCTTAAATTTAGTGCCCAGTTGGAATAAAACTCAGCACTTTTGTGAGCAATGTTCCTCATGTGACTGTGGATTAAAACTCATTGATCGCTACTAGCAGATGAGGGGTAGATGTCTCCTGTATCAGTTCCAGCATGTTCCCTGCAGTCTTAGGGCTCTGGTTCACCTCTAGCTAAGTTACAGAATTAGGACTCTGCTGCTGCTGTGTGGCCAAGTGAAATAAGATATGCCACTTGTGCTCTAGACTGAAGCTGCATGTTCACCATTACAGCCTTGAGCGCCTCATTGGGTTGGTGACTGAGAGCTATTTTTTCAACTTGCAGTCAAAATGTGCTCATGGCCTGTCACTGCCCATTTGTTCCTGTGTCAGCATTGTCCTCTGACTTGAACCGCACCCTGCAAGGTTGGGTATGGCCCCTGTTAGCTTGGGAGTAGCTGAGGGAAGCAAGGGGAGCAAGTAATTCCTGCTCAGATTTGGCCGTTTGGATTTTCCAGTGTTTGTGTGTAGTCTTCAGAGGAGGCAAATTCCTGCCTGGGAAGGCTCATAGTGCTTCTGAGTCCTAGTTTAGTAGTTGTGCTGTGCACGTTGATGGTTACTATTCATCATGCTCCAGTCAACTTACAGGAACTTTGACTTCTATATGTTGAGTCTGCATTCCTCCTATTGTCTAGTCTAGACTGAAGTGGCACTTTTAAAAGTCCTGAGTTCTGAACTCTTGGCATGTATGAAAATTTATTACCACTGTAAACTTCAACTGATAAATATTTTTCCCCTCCCTGCCCCTCAACTATATTGTAAGTGGTGAGAAGGGAGAAAAATCTTGCCTGTTAATTTCATCTCACTTTTGCAGCTGAAGAATTATCAAGACTTAGCGTGATAATGAAGTACAGCAATCTTGTTTCAAATGTTGCTTTCTGGTGCATTCATTTAGCTGGGTCTGTGCCACACTTAGAGTAATTTTATGCGGCAATCACACTTTCCTTCCCTTTAGAGAAAACTGGAATCACTCAACTACTTAGACATAATGTGGCCTGTAAGTAATATCTTAAAACTTCAGGTAGTTAGAAGAAACCACATGAAAGCATTTAGATCTGATATGATTCACAATCACTTTAAGAGTTTTGATTTCCCTTCAAGTTAACAACTCCCTTTTAACTTGCAGCTTCTTTCCAGTGCAGGTCAATCTCATTTTCCTTTAGGAATTCCAGCAGATGAGAGCATCTTTCTGCTGTCAACGTCTTTTGTCCACCACTGTTTAACAATGGGATTGTTGAGTCACTGAGAGGTTAATGAAGCATTTTTTTCCCCCCCTGCCAGTGGTCCAGTCTCTTCGTATAGTTGTGTGGAACAGCACGCTGAACAGAAATAATGGGAGAACCTTGGTGATGGAATGACCAGGGTTGTCATTTTGCAATTCCAGGGTAAAGACCTGCTTAAGCTTCAGGCTTCTAGTTGTGTAGAGGGTGGCTGATTACAAATCCCTCAGTTAGATTGTTAAATACTAGTTTCTCTGTATGTTCTGCATTCAAGTGTTGGAGCTGGAGGAACTGCAGTTAGTTCAGGGTGATTACAATTGGTTCAGCAGTAGCTTCCCATTCAATATTTAAAAGTTACTTGGTTACAATGAGTCTTTTGGGGCTTGGCATTAGAAAAAGGGTGAATTGTAGCCCTTAATTATGAAGTGCAAGAACAATTGTGGCTGGACAGACAGGCAATGATCCAGCTCCTCTCTTACTGAGTGAGCAATGCTTTTGTGCTGTGCCATCGCACTGCACAAATAACTGTCATGGACTATTGCTAGATTGATTGGTTTTGACCTCTCTTAGGAAGGGGTCTGAAAGCTCTAATTTTGGGTTTATCACAGCAGTCCTTCAAGCTTCTGCCCTGTTGCTCTATCATGGTGGCTGCCCCAAAGAGCTTCTCATGGATGCAGCTGGCAGGAGAAGCATGGGTTTAAAAACCAGATATTAAATCCAGTTGTACTGGGACAGTGCTCCAAGAAACACTCTGACGTTTTCTCTCCAGGCTGAGTTTGTCTTGCAGTTCAACTCAAAGTGCACCTGTTATCACTGAGACATTGCTCTTTGCCCCAACTGTGCCTCCTTTCCATGCATGTTAGGAGAAGATGTTGTCAGCCATTGTGTGCTAGGCTACCAGTGGAGTCGATACTGGGAAATGGAAAATGCAAAACTCCTCTTCTGGTCACAACTGCACTTTTTGGTTTTTTCCCTTCTTGGGAGCTGCTGAGCCTCTGTGGCCGCTGGCATAAGTAAGGCAATGCCTTCTCCTGTTGGGAATGTTGAAAATACCCGCTACAATTTTCCCTTTCCACGTACCAAAATACATTAATGTGCTGCTGCTTTGGTTAGTCATTTCCTCTTCCTTTGTTCCTTTTGCAACTGGGTAAAGGACTGTGGGCCTGTATTTCAGTAAAATCTTGTTTGGTTAAGGAGTCTGAAGCTAAATAGATTCTTCTGGGTTAATACCTGTCTTTGGTGGAAGATTTCTGTTCTCGTTCATTAAATACACTGGATCAAGTCACTTCTATGGTGTTCATGCTGAAAATCTCTTTGCCTGATTCATTTTGTTCCCCTACAAAAACATTAATATGAACCATTTTAACACTTGTACCATGATTCTAATCTGTTCTTGCAGGAGAACTTAAGTGATATGTTGCTGTAGGAAAATGTCTAAATTGTCTCACTTATTTTGAGATTTCTTGTCTTCCTCCTGTGCTATCACCTCTGTGCACATACACCCCTCCTTCCTTGAGTTCTTGCAAGGCCTCATTCAGTGTGGGTGGAAAGTTGGTGGAAGCACCAGTGGGACACTGTTATAGGTTGTTACGTGGCTCAGTTGTATGATGGTTTTGGCAGTCTCCGCACCACTGGGGTGCGGAGATACAAAGGTTAACAAATTCAGCTATATGTCCCTGCTTAAGCATCGCTCTGAGTGACTTGCTAACCTTTCTAGGCTGGATATTTTTTCTATCTTCATTGCTGCTGCTTTGGCAGGAAATTTGGAGACAAGTGTTAACACTGGGTCGTCTGGAGACCTGGTAGGTTTAAAACTTTCTTGTGTGTCTTGAGAAATTCAAGTGAGTAGGGTGAGATGTTTGACCTATACTGTTAAGGGCAAAGTTGATCAGAAGTTAGGAGAGTTGAGCATTACATTAAGGCAGGCCCCTTTGTAGGTATGTGCAAAGATCAAAAATCTGTCCCCTGAACTATCCTTGTTAGCAATCTGTTGTGGTTTTCCTGTTGCTCTGGCACTGAGGACATCTGCTTTGCACTGCTTTCAAAGCAGAGGACAGCTCGTGCTTGTGCAGAAGGGTGAGGCATAGGCAGTAGTGCTTCTCCTGCCAGGCAGCCTGAGCAAAAATGGTGTTGGAGGGGCTGTATGAGGCGTGCAGGGAGGTAATTACCTCTCCTGGGATGCATAGGCAGATGATGCATTTGGGTCTTTTCCTCGGCTATTTGCAGCTCTTCTATTTAACTGCCTGGATTCTGGTGTGCTGGTGGTTTGTCTTTTCTTTTTTTAAGGAATATTAGTCTTCCAGTGCTCAGATGCCAGTCATACTTTAACAGCCATTTGCTAAGGCAGGAAAAAAAAAGAAAGGCACTCTGGACTGAAGGCCTTTTCTTTTGTTCCTCTATCCTCTTATTTTACATTTATTATAAAAAAAGTCAACAAGAAAGCATAATACAGGAATGTATATTTAGATACTTGTATTTATCATATACACTGGGGAAAGGGAAAAGGTTTCATTCCAACTGCTTTTTCTTTGCAAATTGCTGTGAAAGTATGAGAGGAATTTGAGTGCTGAGAAGCTGTAGCTCATACCTGATTTCCTCTATTCTTTCATGCTTGTACAGACTGAATTGGATATATATAGAGACATGAAAAGACTGTAGCAGCCCCAAATTTCTCAAGAGGTGATCTTCAGGTTGTTGTTTTGGAGTGCCCTGTGTCCTAGGAAAGGGTGCTGTGGTAGCTGAAAGCCATGGCTAATTCCTAAGCAAGGACCTGTTGAGACAGGACAAGGGGCAATGGCTCTAAAAGAGAGGAAGATTCAATCTACAGAGAGGGAGAATGTTTAAGCTGAGAGGAGTGAGGCTGAGGCCCAGGTTGCCCAGAGAGGTGGTAGATGCCCCATTCTTGGAAACATTGCAGGTTGGGTTGTGTGGGGCTCTGAGCAACCTGTTCTAATTGAAGATGTCCCTGCTGACTTCGGGTGGGTTTGACTATGTGACCTTTTAAAGATCCCTTTCAACCCAAACCATTCTGTGATGGTTCTGAGACCCAGCTGGGCTGTGCAGTGCTCAGCATAGGGGCTGTTGCATAGCTTCAGAAGACAGTAACTGAGCTCTGAGCCTTTCTATGGATCTGAGGTGGACATTATACTGTGAATATATATTTATACAGCAGACCACAGCAGATGTTGAAAGGCCTTTTGTTGAGGTTCTTGCTAGGTTTAAACTTGTGTAAATGGCTTTTGTGGGTGGTAAACCTGAGCTGCTATGGACCATCACATCAACTTTGCTTGTACAAACCTTTAGCTTTACAGAGAGCTAATAGGAGTAAAACCAGGCATGGCCTGACTCCTCCCTCCTACCCAGGTACTGGGCAAAACCAGGTGTGGTTGTGTATCATGCTTCTACTTGGCAGGCCCAAGAGTCCTGCCTTAGATCTGTACCTGTCTGTTGCTGCTGGGTGGGTTTGTGTTGCAGTAGACCCCTTGATGCTCAAAAACTGTTGTGTGGAACTGTTGCTCAGACTGGGAGCTAAACTGAGCTTTGGCTGTTAATCTGCTATCTTTGTCTCTTTAGTATGTAGTCCCTGGCAAAAACTCAAGTTCTCCATTACTTGCAGAGCCAGAACTAACAAGTTAATTGATGGTGAGTTTATTGCAATGTATTGTTACATCTCGAGCAAGCCTGTGAAAGTCTCCATTGCAAAGCAGTTGGGTAATGTGGTTAAGAGCAGGGAAGGTTGTCTTTAGTTATAGCATGGGTTGGGTTGGAAGGGACCTTGAAGATCACCTAGTTCCACCCTTGCTGTCATGGGCAGGGTCACTTAGTATACTAAGTTACTCAAGGCTCCATCCAACCCGGCTTTGAACACTTGCAGGTTTGGAGCCCCCCACACCTTCTCTGGGCAACCTGTTCTAGTGCCTCACCATTTTCACTGATAGGAGTTTCTTCCTAATGCCTCATCTAGATCAAGCTTCTTCCAGTTTGAAGCCATCATCTGTCATCCTGTCACTCCATGCCTTTGTAAGAAGTCCCTCTCCAGCTCTCCTTAGGCTTCTGCCAAATATTGGAAGGCTGCTGGTTCTGGAAGGTTGCTTGGTTGTTGGTATGTTGAGACTATTGGAAATAGGAACTGAATTTTCTAAAGCACAGCTGAAAGGTGCAGCTTCCTGACTGGCTGGGTTTGTTGGCTTTATCTGGCAACTTTGGAGAAGAAGTGAGACTTGATTGCTGCCCAGCTTGCCAGGGCAGTGTGCTTCTGAGCAGCTGGACTGACATCTTTTCTCACCTTTATATCAGATTTTGACTTTTAGTTGTGGATTTACTGGTCTTTGGTGAGAAAATGCAGTGAGGCCCCTTTTTTTTTTTTTTTTTTTTCCCCACCCCCACTTTCCTATTTGGAAATTTCCCAGTTCCCCATGCATAGAAGTGAGTGGTCCTTGAAGAGTTAATCTCAGATCTGATCTTTGCTTGCAAAGGAGAGCAGGGAAAGGGGAAACAGTTATCTAAAGCCTTTGAGCTTACTGCTGGGGTGTTTAAATGCCCTTTGGATAGTTCACAGTGGTGTGGGCAGAGCATGTCTGTACACGAGTCTGTGAAGAAAGGAGCTGGGGAAGTCTGAGGGACTCCCTGGCAGTAGTGGTGGGAAGGTGCAGACTTGCTGAGTAAAGTTGAGACACCTCTCTGGCTGCAGACCCTGCAGCCCTTCCCCTGCCCTCTCCTGCTGGAAGAAAAACCTTTGATCCTTTACAGGAGCTTTGGGAGAAGGCAGTATAAAGATTATTTGTTATCTTCCAACTTTAAGGTAATAGATGTGCATGTGCACTTTTCTTTTTTAGGGGAAACTTGTGCTTTCTGGAGTCTGGTGAGGCCAAGGACACTTTTCCTCTGGCCCTGATGTGTGCTAGTTTTTATAATATTTAAATAATAATTTCTCATAAATACATAATTCACAGAGATTTATGGGAGTTAGGGATTGGAAGGGACTTCCAGAGATTGAGTCCAACCCCCCTTGCCAAAGCACGATCACCTATGGCAAACCATACAGGATCACATCCAGGCGTGTTTTGAAAGCCTCCAGGGAAGGAGACTCCACAACCTCTTTGGGCAGCCTGCTCCAGTGCACTATCACCCTCCTCATAAAGAAGTTTCTCTTCACGTTGGGGTGGAACTTGCTGCCTTCTGGCTTATAGCCATTGTTTCATGTTCTGTCACTGGGCACCATCAAAAAGAGACTGGCACCTTCATCGTGATGCCCACCTCTCAAATATTCAGAGACGTTGGTAAGATCTCCTCTCAGCCTTCTCTTCTCAGTACTCAACAGCCCCAGGTCTCTTAAGACTTTCTTCATAGGAGAAATGTTCACATCCCCCAATCATCCTTGTAGCACTTTCTTCAACTCTATTAGATCCTTGTCTCTCTTGAATGAAGAACTGTTTTGGTTTCTAAGACTTGTAATTTCTGAAAAATATAGAATACTAGAATTCTGTAGGTTGGAAAGGACCTTGAAGATCCTCTAGCGTGATCATAAACCCAGCACTGGCAATTCCACCGTTAAACCATGTCCCTCAGCATTACATCTACATGTCTTTTAAGCTGCTCCAAAGATGGGCACTCCCATCAATTCACTGGGCAATGTGTTCCAGGGTTTGACAATCCTTTCTATGAAAAAGGTTCTCCTAATGTCCAACCTAAACTTCCCCTGGCACAACTTGAGACCATATCATCTTGTCCTATCACTTTCTACCTGTGAGAAGAGACGGACACCCACCTGGCTACAAGTTGTAAAGAGCAAGAAGAGCTTCCCCCAAAATTCCTTTACTCCAGGCTGAAGGATCACAATTCCCTCCGCCATTTCTCACAAGGTTTAATCTCTAGATCTTTCAACAGCTTTAGTTGCTCTTCTCTGAACGTGCTCCAGTGCCTCAATGCCCTTCTTGTAGTGAGGGGCCCAAAATGGAACACTATTTGAGATGCAGGCTCACCAGTGCTGTGTAGAGGGAGATGATCACTTCCTTAGTCCTGCTGGCCATGTTATTTCCAGTATCAGTGTCTCTGTGCTCATGCTTTGAATACTGTGGGTTGCTGCTCTGACCAGGTCCAAGCAGCTTTGGACCAGGGATACTGCTGGGCAGGAAGACAGAGTATGATTTTTTTTTTTTTCCCCATCCTGTTCTTTGTGCTGTGCCTGCATACATGTGAGGTTGCTCATTCAGCTTTCACTGATGTTAATTCCAACTCCAGGCTTCGTCCTGCAGCCCAGGTGGTTTCAGGGCGTCAGCTGCCTTACAGTGCATCCCTGCCCTGCTTTATCTGTCTGAACCTGCCTGCGTGGCTGGGCTGAGGTGGAAATCTCCTGCATACTCCTGGCAACCCATGCAGGAGGTACCCTACTGCCCACTGCTGTTGGCATTTGGACGATAGCAAGGTCACCTGTCAGGGAGTGGTGGAAAGGTCAGGTAGCCATATCGTGCTCTCGGCTTGCTCTCAGCACCACTACTGCCTTTTGTCAGCTGTTGGCTCTAAACCTGCATGAAAAAAACCCACCTGAAAGTCAAGGCTTTTGTTGAAGCAAAGCTACTCTTTGAAATTTAATAAGTGTCTGTGTTAACTAATGTGAAGCAACTGGGAGCAGGCAGAGCCCAACAGATGGTACAAACAGTGGCATGTTTGGAATGGAAAATATTTACCTAGAGGGCATTTGAAGCCCTGAGATTGTGCTCTGTAAATGACTTAATTGTATCAGTGTAATCAAGTGAAGAAGAGCAAGGATTATTGACAAGTCTCATTCTCCTCTTGATGTTAGCAGTTTGTAGGGGGTGTCAAGCACTGTTGAGCTTCACTCGAACAGATCTCCTTCCCCAAGAGGAGCAACTTTAATAGGTGAATGGCTCAGCCTGGAATTTTGACTATCTGTGGCTCTCTTCTGTTGCTGCATAAATCATGCTGTCAGGGCAAGTATTTAAGTGAAAGAAACTTGGAGCTGGAACTGTTTTATGCTGCCTGCCCAGTCTGCATTTTGAAAGGACTTCTGTAAACAGAGCATGGAAATATGTATATAAAAGGGGAGTTTTAATTTAACCTTCTCATTTTATATTCTTTTTTGCCATCAAGGTCAGAACTGGCAGGGCCATTTAGACCTTTAGCTTTTCTAGGTGGTAGGTGCTTGGTGTCTGTTTCTAAGTGACCTGTGAGAAGACTCTGTGATCCTACTGGGAGCTGTGCCTTTTCCCTTACGTAGGTCACAAGTGAGACTTGTCCATAATATCTTTTTTTCCTGTCTTAGAAACAGTGTTCAGGTGTAGTCAGCTCCTTACTACTATTCTCTGGGCAGTGTGCTTTTTGGGAATGAATACCACTGGGATGGGACCACCAAGGAGGGTGCAGAGTTGTTGCAAGGGTCTCCTTCATCCTAGCATTGCTCACCGGCTGAAGTTAGCAAGATGTTAACCAACTCAGAGCCAGTTTGACTGAAATCCCTGCCTGCCCTGACAGCTCTGCTTTTATTCTTTGCCTCTTATTGTTACAGCACAGCAGCTCTGCTGTCTTTGGTGTCTCATCTTGGGGTGTGAAGAACACATCTTGTTTTCTCAGTCACATATATGGCTGCTTAAAAAACTTAAACTAATCTAACCTAGCCTCTAACTCTGTGAATTTTCTTGTACTGTAGCAATGCTGATGTTAAATGAACAGCCTGGAAGGCCATGGAGATGATGAGAAGGCTGGAGCACCTCCCCTGTGGGGCCAGGCTGAGAGAGTTGGGGCTGTTCAGCTTGGAAAAAAGAAGGTTCTAGGGAGACCTTCCAGCAGCCTTTTGAGTACCCAAAGAAGGTACAAGAAATATTGAAGGGAATTTTTATGAGGCTTGGAGTTATAGGATGAGGGGGAATGGATTGAAGATGGAAGAGGAGAGATCTAGACTGAGTATAAAAAATTTCTTTTTAAGAGTGAGGGTGGTGAGACACTGGAATAGGTTGCTCAGGCAGGTTGTAGATGCCTCCTCCCTGAAGGTATTCAAGGCCAGGTTGGATGAGGTGTTGAGCAACCTGGTCTAGTGGAAGGTGTCCCTGCCCATAGTGAGGGGGGGTTGGAACTAGATGATCTTCAGGGTGTTTCCAGCCCAAACCATTCTATGAATCTCTAGCATCCCTCTTTCTAGAGCTTGAGCCCTGCAGTGCTTTAGTTAATATTCACAAACAGAGTCACAGAGAGCTGGTTGCTCACACTGTATGGGTGAGGAATAGTCATGGAGTGGCCAAACATACTGTTTAATTTTATGGTTTACCTATGGCCAATCTGAGTTTAGTTGCCTTGTCCAGCTGCTAGGCATCCCCTTTTGAAGACCTCTAGGAGAGGATGAGCTTGGCAGTAAAGCTGTCTGCAAGAGGATCCTCTTTGCAGCTGACTGATATGGACTGCATTGCCAATGGTGTGCAGATTAAGGGGGGAGAAAAAAATAAATCTGTTTGAGGAATTTATTGAATGCAGATTCTCCTCTGAGACTTCTTGCTGTGTTCCTAGCGACTGTTGAATATGAGGGCTTGCTTTCAGCTTGAGAAAATCCCAGGGAAAATACCCCAGTTAAAGAAGCTGTTGCCTTCGCTAAATTGTATGTGGTGTATCTTAACAATCACAGCATCACCACCACAAACCCCAAAACCACACCCACCAAAAAAACCCCACCCCCCAAAAAACTCCATAGATACCAAGGTGATTTTATTTCCCTCCCCTTTACTATTAATTTTTCAAAGAGGCACACTTCTCTGGAGACTATGTGCACCTTGGGACTCAAGAATTTACAGAAGCTGTGATTCTAATGTGCTGGGGCTAAGCTGTGAGTGATTCATTAGCCAGATGGACCTGTAATTTAGTTCTGTCTTGTCCAGTAAGTTAATTGTCTGGACCTAAACTGAATGAGTATCCTGTGAAATGAGGTATCTGTGCAGGGTGAAACTTCAGGTTTAAATGCAGAAAGCGAAGGGTGTGTTCCTAAATCCAGCTGAAGCAGTCAGGTGCAAGCAGTGACACTGCACTGGAGTTCAGAAATAGGGATTTGTTTATTTATTTATTTATTCTGTGGCACGGGCTCTGTTGAAGGGAACAAAAGTGTGATTCTTTTGTTAAACGCAGGATGGGAACAGTAACCGAGTCTGTGTGTGGGCTGGGACAGATGTGGCTTGTTCCCCTTTCTCAGAATGACTAAAGGGATGTTGTGAGCTCTTGAATTTATGGAGCATTTCTGCAAGTGGGGAGCCTGGCACGGGCACTAGGCTCTAAGAAAAGTGCCTGCTAAACATCAGGTTAAATATCAAATAGGGATGAAAGGTGAGTGTTTAACCATATACTTTAAGTGTGGCTACAGTTGCCACACTTGCCACAGTGGCAAGGGGGTGTGTACGTGTCATTTCTTGCTGGGTGTGCCTTGTCTGGGGAGTGTAGCTTTGAGTGGGCAGAGAGCTGGTGTAGCCGCCCTGGAAAGTTGTCCAGGGAGATCTGTGAGTGATAAGTCCTGTTGCCAGCCCCACTCTGGGAAAGAGCTAGTATTTTTTTCAGGGGGTCTTATGCTTCCATAGCTAACAGGAATGGGAGGAATGGTAAAAGTGAATCCTGAGGAGCAATTAAGCTGGTATGTGATGGTGTTTTAAAGTTAATGTAGCATTCACCTTTTCCTGGTTTGAAAGGATCTTCTTTGTATGAGATGGAATATTTTACATTTTTTTTCTCCATATAGGTTGCTTCTATTTCTCCCTAGAGAGCTTGTCAATGTAATACAGAAGTATAAATGGGAATGGAGTAACTTCTGTAGTAATTGTAGATTCTCAGAGGACAACTGGGAACTCTGTGAGCCAAAACACTGCCAGTGCGCCCCATGGCAAGGATGTCACTTTGTAAAGACATCTTGATAAGGGGTGGATGGTGAAGAATGCCATCTTGACATTCTGCATATGAGCCAGCAGCAATGGGATTCTTCTAGAAGTGATTCTTTGAATGCTCTTGCACATACTGGGCTGAGATGGGCAATTAGTGTATTGCCATAAGAGCAGAGCTTGTTTGTTTGCTGTTTCGGGTGAGCTTAAACAACTCTAGGAACATCCCAGCACTTTTATTGCTGTTCTTTTTCTTTTTCTTTCTTTAAAAATTTTATTTCTATTTTTCCAACCCTGCTTCCATGTAAAAGGTTGGATTTGTGTATGTGAGATTCCCCACTGGGCTTAGGACATGAAATCTGTGAGCCTCTTGATTGCAGTGTTTGAGGTGGAATTATTCACTTGGCTCCCACTCTGCTTCGCCCCAATGAGAGAGAGTAGGACAGGAGTAGTGATTGAGTCTGAGGGTCTGAAAATCATCGTTGCAAGGTTGTGATCTGGATCCAAGACAAAGTGCAACTGATCCTGTTGCACAAGGGAGGGAAGTGCAGGGAGGAGAGAGCAGGGTGGTGGATGGATGCTTGGCAGAGCTTGTGATGCTTGGCCATCTCTGAGATCAGACCTTGTCTACTCCAGTGCATATTCCTCACTCAGACTATCTGTTGTAATTATGTATTTATGACTCCTCTTGGAGCAGCTGAAGCTTTTATATGTCTAGCCTCTCTGGTCTCAAAGCAACAACCATTTTCTCCTTATACTTAGTCCTTCCTTGATGACCCATCGTGACTCCTTACTCTTGATGTCTTGAACTTTTACAACCTTTATTTTGTGGAGCATGTGATTGGATCTGAGCATCTGTGGTCTGGTGTTGGGAAATGTGTAAGGGCAGCTGCAGGGTGTGATAGTCCTGGCTTGGCTGAAGCAGTTGGGTGAAGTTGTGGCCAGCTGTGTGCTCACATATCAGCGAGGCAGAGGTGGACTCTTCATGGTTAGGTATTGCAATAGCAGTAATGTATTGTAATGATCAACTTAGTTATACTTGTGTAAAATCTGCTTAATTACATATTTACTTTGGGGATTAGCCTCTCCTGTAAGCATTCAATATTGACTTTGGCTGAGGCAAACTTTTAAGATCTGCTTCCTTCAAGAGATGACTTATATTCAATCCTTAGTGCAGGAAGCTGGTTTTATCAAGAGTAGCTGTAACTAATAATTTTGGAAGCTCCAGCTTAGTTTCAAGCATCTGTGCTTTTTATACCCCACAGGTGAATTTTTCCTCCCATCCTTCTCAGTCCTTCTGCAACTTTCTGTGCCGGTTTTAATTTCAAGCCCAAGCCTATTTGGTCAGCTGTGTGCACACAGGAAATAAATGCAAACTTGGAGGAGACTTACTGTTAAGACAACTGATGAATAATTAGTGTATTGAAAGTGTTAGTCTTTTATTTGGATAACTTAATAGCCAAATTAGAGCTCCCAGTCTGTGCTTTCTGTGCTGCTCAATGCACTGTACAAACAGATTATCACAGTAACTCCTTTTTGTCTGGAAATTATTACATATAACAACTTTTGAACCATAGCCAGCCTACAAACCAAGCTCTTGCCAGTCTGGGAGGATGGCAGGCCAGTTTAGAATAGCTCCCAGCTCAGCCAGAAGCTGAGGTAAAGCAACCTTAAGTGTAGTACTAACAGGTATTTAAAGAGTGATTTTGTGTGCCCAGAAGCAAGGACAGCATAGCCTCTCCCTGCACCATGCAACTTCTACACAGACTTTATTCCCTGTGTCTTCAGCAGGAACACCTGTTTTCTTTTTCAAAGCAGCAGTGGAAGTACTCCAAGCAATATTGCTTTAAGGTGTGGAACAGTTCTCCCTACAGTTTTTGAGGTCATCTCACCTTTTGAGAAAGCAAGACTTTAAGGAGACCGTATCACCATATTTCAGTATTTAAAAAGTGACTATGAAGGAGATGGAGACTCCCTTTTTTGAAGGGTTCATATGGAAGAGACAAGTTACTCTTGGGGAAATTCCAGTTTGACACAAAACTGTCTGCAACAAGGACAATTAACCATTGCAATAATCTCCCTGGGAGTCTCCAGGACAGTTTTAAGATTTGGCTGGATAGGGTGCTGGGCCATCTTGTTTAGACCAGGTTTATTTCCAAGAAAGGTTGGAATGATCCTTGAGGGTCCTTTGAAGCTGGTATTCTGTGGTTATAGCTAAACATGTGTGAAGCTGTCATCCTGAAGCTGGTTGAGGAAAAGCAGAATGGGATGCTTATGCCTGGAGTAACTATGAGCACAGGCTTCCCAAGTGGTGCTGGGGACCTTTGCATGTGTTGGGTGTATTGGAGGATGAGGCAGAGGAGGTGACAAGGATTATGGCAAACACATCCGGGGTTAGATCCATTGCCTTCCATTCCCAGGAGAATGGATTTCCAAAGGCTGGTTGAGTTGAAGAATCATGTGTAGGGGAAAACATAGTTGAAGCATGTGTTTTCCATTGAGGTTTTTAAACTGAGTTGGTGAATCAGGAGTTGCACTTGCTTAAGGAGTTTTGACTGTAGTTTTTTCAGTGGTGGGTACTTTTAATTTATTTTTTTTTTTCCCCTTGGAACAAATAGTCTGGAAAGGATTTGGATTTTTTCTGCAAAAATCCAAGTCTGTTTCTAGTGATCAGTTGTGAAATGGGAAAATTTGGCTTGTCTTAGCCCTAGAGTCAGGGTTTTTAAACATTGACCACTTTTTTTTAATTCTGTGGTTCCTGCTTTAAAAACAAAAAGCAACAAAAACAAACAAAGAGCACCATCAAACCCAATAAAAATGTATATACATGGAAAGAAGTGCTTAGGGCACAAATAATGTTTTCAGCAGATTATCCTGTAGTCATCTGGTCTGTTAGTGTCCTGGAAGTTGTGCACTCTTACATCAGCAAAATAAGTGACCGATCTTCCTGTTTTCCAATAAATGTGTGGAATTGTCCCAAGTTCAAAGCTGCCTTTTAGACTTCAAAAAGCAGGTTTGAAAATGCCTGGTTCCTTAAGGGAGGTGATCCTCCCCCTCTACTCAGCCCTGGTGAGACCCCACCTGGAGTACTGTGTCCAGTTCTGGAGCCCCGATTGCAAGAGGGATGTGGAGGTGCTGGAACGTGTCCAGAGAAGGGCCATGAGGATGTTCAGAGGGCTGGAGCACCTCTCCTATGAGGACAGACTGAAGGAGTTGGGGCTGTTCAGTCTGGAGAAGAGAAGGCTCCGAGGTGACCTAATTGTGGCCTTCCAGTATCTGAAGGGGGCCTACAGGAAGGCTGGGGAAGGACTTCTCAGGATCTCAGGTAGTGATAGGACTAGGGGGAATGGAATGAAGCTGGAGGTGGGGAGATTCAGGCTGGATGTGAGGAGGAGGTTCTTCACCATGAGAGTGGTGAAACCCTGGAATGTGTTGTCCAGGGAGGTGGTCGAGGCCCTGTCCCTGGAAGTGTTTATGCCCAGGCTGGATGAGGCTCTGGCCAGGCTGATCTAGTGTGGGATGTCCCTGCCCATGGCAGGGGGGTTGGAACTAGATGATCCTTGTGGTCCTTTCCAACCCTGAATGATACTATGATACTAAGATACTATAAGGTTGACTAAAATGTATGGATCTCACCCTTCTTCTCATTCAGCTTCTGAAGCTGTCATAAATCTGGGAAGAAAACGAAGTGGAAATTTAACCTAATTCATTACAGGTGATCTATGACCCCAAAAAGAGATGTTGCTTTGCATATACTGGTCCTTAATTCATAGGCCCTGAAAGTGCTGTCTCATGTATTTCTGAAATAAAAAGCTTTAACTTTATGAAATTCAACTGGGAGGGAAAATGGAAGTTCAGGAAGGAGGAGAACTGCTTGCTTCCAGGTTCAGCAGTCCTGTTCCTTCCTATCCAGGCTAACAACTTCAAAACAGATGGTGAATGATCTAGTTTGGTAATTTCATGAAAAGCTATTTTAAGGTTTCTCTAAAACAATGACATAGCTTCTTTTATAATTGGTGGAGGAGATAATATCAAGGGAAAGCCTGTTCAAAGCCTAATTATTTTTTCCCCCCTTCCCTTGTAGGTCTTTTTTAAATACAGCTGAGAAAAAGCACAATGGAGTTTTACGAGTCTACCTACTTCATCGTCCTCATTCCTTCTGTGGTTATTACAGTCATCTTCCTCTTCTTCTGGCTTTTCATGAAAGAAACTTTATATGATGATGTCCTTGCAAAACAGAAGAGGGACCTAAAGTTTCCACCTACCAAGGCTGATAAAAAGAAGATAGAGAAGAAGAAGAAGAAGAAAGAAGCTCAGAATGGGAACATCCTTGAGTCTGACTCTGAAAGTACACCTCGGGACTTTAAGCTCTCTGATGCTCTGAGTACAGATGAAGAGCATGTTGCTCCTGTTCCCTTGGGTGCGACAGAACCTTCTACCAGCGTTAGAGAACGGAAGAAGAAGGAGAAAAAGCATAAGGCTGTTCAGGATGATCATGTAACTAAGGATTCAGAAGGCTCCAAGTCTTCAGGCAAGAAAGTAGAACCAGTCCCTGTTACAAAACAGCCCACTCCACCATCTGAATCAGCATCATCTAAGAAGAAGCCTGGGCAGAAGAAGCAGAAAAATGGAATGGGTATCTGATGTTGCATATGCTTCTTGCACAGAACGCCAGAACTGTGTTCTGCTTTTTGCAAGGCCACAGAGTGTCTCTCAACTCTTCTGCCTGATCTCTGTGGAGCAAAGCTCCCTTCTAACCTTTTCCTTTTTATGAGCTAATGCTTTTTTCCCCTGTTTTTCATCTGGCAGCAATGCTCTGGTGTTCCTCCTTTCCTTCTTGCGTTTTTCTACTAAAGATTGTTGAGTGAAACAGAGTAGCTCATATCTCTGCTTTGCTCGGTGGTTTGGCTACTTTGCTTCAACCTGTCAAAATTTGTATTACCTGAAAGAAGTCATTAGATGTTTGCTGTGTACATTCTGATGTCAGGTTATGAAAAAGTGGAGTCCTGGAAGTGGTTGCTCTGATAAGTAAAGGGCATCTAGAGAAATCTCATAGCAGACTGTGCAGAATAAATCACAGTTTAAGTGCAGGCTTAATGTGCGAAGAGGTGTTTGGTGGCAGATTCATGGAAAGAAGCACTTAGAGCTGCTTCCCACCTGCTACACCTCTCTAATAGAATGGATCTGATGCTAACAGAAAACTGGTCCAGATTTTGTAACTGAAACATCCAACCTAGAAGAGACTGAAAACTGTAGTCAGAATCAATTGTGGCTGTCCTGGCCATACCCTCAGTGGAAGCTGATGTGCCTCGGTGTGGTTGTCTGCCTGTGAATAGCAATTTGAAAGGAATAAAAATAGCTAGTTTCAGAAATCAATGGTGTTTGCAGATCACCCTTTTGAGCTGCAATCATAACAGGTTAGTTGGAGGGAGTGAGGAAGAAGCACAGCATTGCTGCTTGATGCAGTAGATTTTTACTCTTTTTCTGTAAAAAGGGAGAAAGAAGACCCACCCACTACCACCACCACCAAAAACTATTAATTAAAAACGTATCAAATCTTGTTTGTGGGTGTTCTCAAAAAATCTCTGTGGCATGGTTAAATGTGGTCTGCAAGCACTGTTCTGGGGGCAGCCACAACTAACTCTTATCACTGATTACAGGAGCTGACACTGTACCCCTGTATTGTGTGTGTCAGCTCCTGACAAGAATATTGCACATTGTATAGCACAGGCAGTCCAAAATGATAAAAAACCAAATTCTCACTAGAAACAACTTTTTAAAAGAATGTTCCCTAATGTGAAACACTTATTTTCTGCTTCTCACAGTCCCAGTAGCTGTTGGGGGTGTGTGTGTAAAACCCAAGTGGTTTCATGGAGTGGGGATTAAAGTACTTTCTGCAAATGAGAAACTAATGTGGGTAACACGTGCTGTCTGCTCTGTCACAGTAAAACCTGGATTGGATTTGTTAAACTGTTACTTGCATTGCCATATGTTCTGCTTGCAAATAAGATTTCTGTCTGTCAAAACACTGGGTGCTGTGGCTCTTGATTCTGCTAAACCTTCCTGTTGCTTTGGGGTTTCATCTGACATGGGTGGTGTAGGTGTTGGTGAGTGTGTCTGTGTATGTTTGGATGGTTATGCTCTGATTTTTAAATACCTGGGCTTCTCTTTTCTGTGAATAGACTTGAGTTGTTATGGGCTTACTGATTTAAAAGTGATGGTGAAAATATACAGAAGAGCATATTGTCTTAATTGTCTGTTACAGATGATCAAGATAGTAAGACTGATTCTGTTGTATCTCCTGCCAAAAAGCAAGTCCCAGTGCTGCTCCACCAGGACATAAAGCAAGAAAATGTATCAGGAAAGAAGAAAGTCTCTTCAAAGAGGCAGAAGGTTGATAATGGTAAGAATACAGACTGCTAATGTCCTGATTGTTAAGCCTTTTTGCCATCCACACTTTGATTTCTCTTCCTTCGGAAAAGAAGCATATAGAAAAATCTCTTTTAATTTGAAAAATCAAAAATTCCAGGTAGGAAAGATTGTTCAGTCTGAGATACTTATGAACCCCTGGTACCATTGAACATGGATGGGATGATACTGTGAACCTTTCTGAGCTCTTTTGGCTCCAAACATCCCCTCTTGGGGAGTAATGTGTCGACTTAGGGAGTAAGCTGAGCAAGGCTCTAAGTTGCTTTAAGCAAGTTATGTCTGGGACTGCTGCAGTCATCTGCCCCAAACAAGACTGCAGTTCTTTCAGCTGGTTGCTTTGACCACGTTCCTCTCTTACTGTCCTTTTGTTAGTTGGCTGTTGCTCCAACATAAACTGCTCATCTTTGCTGTCAAGGCCTTTACTGTTTGTCATCCCCCATTCTCTGCCAAGATGCTGTTTCTTGTCTCCTCTTTGTTCAGTGTGCTTCTGTTTGTAGTGTTGTGTTCTTTGGTTTGGGTGGTTGTTTGGTGTGGTGTTGGTTGTTTTTGTTACAATGAGTGTCCTTGTTACTCTGGGAAGAGCATGACCATCAAGTTCTGTGAGGCCACCTTGTTAGCTTCTCAAAACTCTACTGGGATAGCTATCAAGAATTTGTTGGCCAGTAGATTGCTCCTGGAGTAGACAGTGTTGGTTACTGTTTCCTTTATACTTTGGTCAGGTCATCGGGGTCCAGATGAGTTGTGGGCCCTGGTCAGGCCAGGGTTAGATTCCAAGTTATGTAGGGTTTCCATATGTTATGAAAGCCGGAAAAAACCTACTGATGGGGAACCTAGGATGTGATTGCCTTCTATGGATGTTCTTGTGCTTTTCCTCATGCATTTATTGCCCTTTTTGAGGGACCATTTTGTGGACCATGGGGTTGTCTGTGTGTGGTTAATAAGTGTCAGTACCAGGTCAGCCAGCATTAAAACTAAGCTGTCAGTAATACACAGGAGTAGCTCCTGTATTATTTGAATGAAAACTGTGCTCTTTTAAAGCCAACTTTCCAAAATGACAAGAGCAAAAATCAGCTGCAGTGAGCATCCAGATAAGTCTGGATGTACTGAGGTGATTTTAGATGTTGCTGGCACTCTGAAGTGTCTCACTGATATTAAACAGATTCTGGGAGAGGAGGAATAAAATGTGTGGGAAGTTAATAAGGACAGGAAGGGAAAAGGTGAGGGTGGTAACTGGATTTAGGTGGTGGATATTTCTGCTGGTGGAGAGCTCTCTTGAGCTTATAGTGTACCTGCAGGTGTTTCCTGGCTGCTGAAGTGGAAAGACTGTAGCAGGTGATATAAAAGGTCCATCTGGCCTAGTTTGCTCTGTAATAGCAGCCACCGTACAAAACCATTTTATAACTATGTTCCTGGCAGCCAGGGATGTGTATATATCTTGCACTGATGCCTGAAACCTTGTGTCCCACCTAATTCTGCCTGTCTCTGGTCTACTGCATGGCATCTGCTGTTCATTAGTCCTTCAGTCTAGGGTGGCAGGGTCAGTGAGCTATTCTGCTGTGGCAGAATGTCTTGCATGTTTCAGGCAGTGTGGACCAGTGCCTGAGCTGTTGGGCAATGAGCAAATCCAATTTTTTGGCTGGTCATATGGAATCATAGAATGGTCCAGGCTGGAAGGGACCTCCAAAGGTCATCTAGCCTGATCTCCCCGCAGCCAGCAGGGACATCCTCAACTAGACCAGGCTGCCCAGGACCTTGTTGAGCCTCACCTTGAATATGTCCAGGGAAAGGGCCTCAACCACCTCCCTGGGCAACCTGTTCCAGTGTTCCACTACCCTCATAGTGAAGAACTTCTTCCTGATACCCAATCAAAATCTTCCCTTCTTTAGTTTGAAGCCATTGCCTCTGGTCTTGTCACCAGAGCCCTTGTAAACAGTCTCTCCACATCCTTCCTGTAGGCTCCTTTCAGGTACTGGAAGGCTACTATCAGGTCTCTCTGGAGCCTCCTTTTCTCCAGGCTGAACAACCCCAGCTCCCTCAGCCTGTCCTCATAGCAAAGGTGTTCTAGTCCCTGATCATTTTTGCAGCCTTCATCTGGACCCTCTCCATCATATCTGTTGTGCCTGGTCTGTTGCTCTTCTCCCTTCCCTGTTTTTTTGTCATGGTGGCACAGGCTCAAAAGCTCTTTGGAGGAAGGCTGTTGCTTACCATGTTGATACAGTGCTGCGTGAATGGAGACGTGAGGTCAGTCAGTACTTCTGGGCACCTCTGAATATTCATGATGCCTAAAGCCTGCTCTGACAGATGAGATGTCTTCATTACAGGCAGTTAAGTCTGCATGTAAAGTAAGCTTGGATTGCTAGCCCTACCACGTGTTCTCTCTAAATTATTTGGTTCCCAGGTCGCAGAGTGGTGGGGTTTGGAAGGGACCTCTGAAGATTGACTCCAGCCCCCCAGGTGATATAATCTGGGTAAAAATGCTGGCAGTAAGGTACCAGCTTTTAAGAGACTGGAGACAAAGGAGTTCTCTGCATGTCAGGGATGATGAGGGATGGCATATGCAGCCACAAGTAAACCAGTCTCATTGGTGCTATGTGGAACTTGCTTGTTAAAGTGAAATGAGAGTCGAAATGTAAAGGAAGATTCCTGCTACTTTTTAAAATGCTAAAAGGCAGCTTTAGAAGTAGGTATTTAATCGAAGCTATTAAATTACTATGCATTAGACCCCTTCATTTACTGAACTAACTTGACGAGCTTTAATGAGTTAAGTGGTAAAGGATAACAGAAACAGTGTAACTCCCTATTGAGATTGGAGAAGCTTGAATCCAACTATCTAATATGTCACACACCTTTTCTAAAAATCTGTTAATTGTTATAGAGCTTTAACCTATCCTATGGACTTTTGATTACAGTTTTGGTGGATGAACCTCTTATTCAAGCAACTACTTACATTCCTTTGATGGATAATTCCGACACTGGCACTTTGGAAAAGCGAGAAGTGGTTGAAGTAGCAAAACAAAATGTGAATGAGGGGATCCAGAAGAGCAGTGGCAAGAAACTGAAGAATGAAACGGATAAAGGTAAGAAACTGGTAATGCAATCTGTCTGGCAGAGCCTGCTTGCAAACCTCATCAGGGAAAACATGCAGAAAGCATGCTGTGTATGTGGGGAGGAGGAATCTTCTCTTATTTGCTAGGAAGAAGTGATTGGAGGGAAACGTTCGTGGCTGCAGGACACTGTTTGTTCTTGTCTGTGCTCATTTCTCCTCTATCTTTGGCACTGTTGAAAGGGTTTTGTGCCATCTGAATCCTATTAATGCTGACTGTAGGCTTTTGTGTCCTCGCGGTGAGCAAATGGGTGATGGCAGACCACACAGATGCATGCGAGCATCACTAACAGTGATGGACTTGAGCTTTCAGCATGGGCTGTTAGAGTCTGCTTGAGGCTGGGAGTGCAGGTCTGGGGCTGTTTGTGGAGCTAGCTTGGGTTAATCAACCAGTGTGTTATCTCTCGAGTGCAGCACAGTCACTTGAAGCAAATTGCTGGTGGAGATTGTCTGGCAATTTCCAGCAAGACTCTGAATTTTCCTTTTTAACAAAGCTGGATCTTACTGGAACAGGGGAGCTTCTTCATACTCCTCTGTGGTGGCCTGGAGTGATTTGTGAGCGTTGTGTCCCACCTTGAAACTTTAAATAGGTTACTGACTGGCTCAAAGCATGCCAGCTTTACTGAGCCTTCATGACTGGAGACCCTCACATTTGTGGATGGGCACACAGAAGAAGCCAAATGATTCCCTGCTCAGGATTGTGCAGAAGGCTGTCTCTCCAACACAATCTGCCTGGTCACCCACTGCACTCTTTGGAACTTTGCTTTTTAAACTTGTTTTCCAAAATGCTTATTTGAAAGCTTCCTGGCAGCTTTGTGGTATCTGGATTGGAGTACTACTCGCCTGTGGCTTCTCTTGTGTTTCTAGCTCAATGGCTGCACCTTACTGCCTTGCAGCTTCAAAGCTTCCCACATGTACCCAATCCCTTCTCATTTCCTTTGTGAGCTGTGACCTTGTACATGAGCTACTAATTCTTCTGTGTCAGCTGGGATTTGCCCTCCCAATATAGAAATCTTCCTCTATTCTAATTGTAAGCTTCTTGGATGCAAGAACAAGGTCCTTCTGTCTTCAGGGGGCACAAGCCAAGCTGTTATAGACTCTAGCTAACTGGACTGTGGTCTCAGGATTTTGGCATATTCCTGGTAACAGCATCATTGATGATGTCAGTGTAGCAGTTACGTGATCTGAAGCCTCTGGCTAAGGCTGAGTTGAATTTAGGACTGACAGAGGGTGCTAGAATTTCTCAGTGCTTCCCCCCCGCAACTCCTTGCTCTCTGTTCTTGTTCAGTGACCTTTTTTTCCATGCTCAATCATTTTTCTTATGGGCTTAGCACCCCATTTTTTTGTTCTTCATTTAATATTCAAACTCAGGAAATGTTTGGGTTTGTGTAGCTTGGTTTCAATGGCCTTCAAAGTTCATGGAGAAGGATCCAAGTTTCTTCTCACAGGAGCTACTTTCTGACCCAAGCATCACTTTTAAGCTTTTCTTGGTTTGTATGTTGTTGTGTGGGGTTATTTTTGTTTGTGGGTTTTTTTGTGTGTGTGTTTGGTTTTTTTACAATCCTTTCACATAACTTCTCTGCACTGGTGTATATTTGACAGAGAAACTGGATGCCTTGGTCTTGTACATCCATATAAGCTACCTGTGTGCAGTTTTTATTTTAAATGAATGGTTTTTTAACCTTTTTAGTGCATGACTCAGTTGAAGTGTATTTCAATGTTTGTGACTTTTTAAACATTTAGTTGGCCAGTAAGAGCAAACTTACAGGTTTATTTTCCTACTGCTGAATTCCTTCTGGTGCAGTTCATTTCCAGACTTAGATTGAGGGAATATTTTGCTAGTTTCCATGTATTGTGATGAGAAATGTGCCAGTTCTTCAACTCATTACCTTGTCATTTGCATATTGTTTGTGGAGCCAGGCTGTCCTTTAAATTGAGAACTGAGGTGGAATTACTGTCATAATACATGGAGAGTCCTCTAGTGTTTTCATATTTATGCAGTTTTTTCCTCCAAAATCTGTTATGCTTGGTGGTTTGCTAGCAATGCTGTAAATGTTACCAACTGTACAAAGAGGTGGGATGTTTTTTTTGTTCCCCATGGGAGGTTGTAGCCAGGTGGGGTTGGTCTCTTCTCCCAGGCAATCAGCACCAGAACAAGAGGACACAGTCTCAAGCTGCACCAGGGTAGGTTTAGGCTGGATGTTAGGAAGAAGCTCTTCATAGAAAGAGTGATTTGCCATTGGAATGGGCTGCCCAGGGGGGTGGTGGAGTTACCATCACTGGAGGTTTTTAGGAAGAGACTGGATGGGGTGCTTGGTGCCATGGTTTAGTCGATTAGACAGTGTTGGATGATAGGTTGGACTCCATGATCTCAGAGGTCTCTTCCAACCTGGATTCTTCTCTTCTCCATCTCTTCTCCAGCAGATTGTTATCAGATTTAAATTGGAGAGATGTTTTTGCTGAATGTTCATGACCTCTTGCTTCTCGGCTTTTCAGACTGGAGTTAGATGTTATGCATAACGACACCCCATCACGGGCTGTTTCGAGGCAAAATAAGTAATTCTGCATCAAGTCCAAAATAAATGTATCCTCCCTTCTGTGTTGCAGAGAATGCTGAAGTAAAATTTAAAGACTTTGTAATGGGTTTGAAGAACATGATCTTCACTGAAGACGAGGCTCGTTGTGTCGTGGAGGTGTTAAAGGAAAAATCCAGTGCCATTCATGACGTCTTGCAAAAGGTGAATGACCACGGGCGGGAGGTGGAGAGGACTATTAAGTAAGCAGAGATGGGGAGAGATGCTGTCAGATTAGCTGTATCCATGTTCTGGTGTGATTTCTGCACTCTGTCGTTAGAAGACTCTTTCCAGCTGGTCTGTGCTTGCTTTGCATGCGGAAGGCTGTTGTCAGATGTCTGCGTGCTGCCATCTGCCATCCCATGGGCTGGCTAGACAGGCTGGTGGCTTTTGACCGCTCATAAAGAGCAGACATAACCGTGGAGAATAAGGTATATAGCGTAGGACAGCTGCTGCAGCTGACGTGTCTGTTGGCATGGGGGAAGGCTGGCTGGTGACTTGCAGGAATTGTCTTTCACAAATGGTGGGAGAGGATGAACTAGAGTGAAATTAAGGGAAAAAGCTGCTGTGGCTGTGCACTTGGTCAGCAAATTGTGAGATTTGCAAATCTCTCCATCTTCTATAATTTCTAGTCTGCTTTGGATATTTCTCATAGGATTGTGGGGTGATTCAGATTTGGAAGGGACCCCTGGGTTTTGCAGTCCAACCCCCTACTCAAAGCTGGGCCAGCACTGGGATCAGCCTAGGATGCTCAAGTCTCTCTTTTGTTTAGCTTGGCTTGAAGCCTTCAGGGACTGAGACAGCACAACCCCTCTGGGCAACCAGTGCCCATGCTTGGCAGAAGACAGTGGTGACCACCAATATGATACATATGTCTGCTTGTCCCTCCCATGACTCATTATGACTGTCTGTTTGTCACACTTGACATCTTCTAATTCTGTGTTTTTCTGCAGAATATAGTAGCAGAACAGAAATGCAGAACTGGATATGTGTCAGCTCAGTTAATGCAGTAGAGTAGCATATCACACAGTTTCTGTTGGAAGGACTTCAGGGGGTCATGCAGTCCAACAGCCTACTTTAAAACAGGTTCAGCATTGAGCTTTGAGCAAGTTGTTCAGGCATTTGTCCATCTGGATCTTGAAAACCTCTAAGGATGGAGACTTCTTGTGTTCGTTCTGGCTCCTTGTTTCAGTGTTTGACTGAAAACTCAATAGTGGTACACTTGCAGTGGCATTGCCTGTTTTATTTGTAACAGCAGCCAGCCTCCCTGTTGTATTGTTTTCTCGTGGTGTGTTTTCTTTTTTTTGTAAGGTTTGGTGTTAGGGTTAAACCTCTAGGATCAAAATGGCTTCCTGGGTTTGTATGTGACCAAAAAGTATAGGTGTCTGTAGCTAGAAATGTGAATATTTTCCTATCTGTAGCTCATACAAGACACTGACAGTGTGATTTATACTGCTTATGTAAACAGTACCACTAAAGAAGAAATTCTAGGCAAATTTGAAGTACATTTATGAGACTGGCACTTACTTGCTTCTTCATTATAAGACTTAAGTCATAGAATCATAGGATTGTTTTGGTTGGAAAAAATCTCTAAGGTCAAGTCCAACCATCATCCTATGGCTGTTAAACCATGTCCCCAAGTGCCATGTCCACACGTTTCTTGAACACCTCTGGGGTGGGTGACTCTACTCCCTCCCTGGGCAGCCTGTTCCAAAGCCTGACCACTCATTCCATCAAGAAGTTTCTCCTCATATCCAACCTAAACTTCCCTTGGCACAATTTCAAGCCACTTCCTCTTGTCTTGTCACATGATACTAGAGAGAAGAGACCACTCCCTGCTTTACTCCAGCCTCCTTTCAGGTAGTTGTGGAGAGCAATGAGGTCTCAGCTCATCCTCCTTTTCTCCAGACTAAACCCCAGTTCACAGTATCACAGTATATTAGAGGTTGGAAGGGATCTCCAGAGATCATAGGGTCCAACTCCCCTGCCAAAGCAGGATCAGCTAGGGTAGTCCATACGGGAACGTATTCAGGTGGGTTTTGAAAGTCTCCAGAGGAGGAGACTCCACAGTCTCTCTGAGCAGCCTGTTCCAGTACTCCGTCACCCTCACTGTAAAGAAGTTTCTCATCACATTGAGATGAAATCTTCTCTATGTTCAAGTTTGAGCCCATTGTTCCTTGTCTTATTACTGTGCATCACTGAAAAGAGTTTGGTCCCCTCCACTTGACACCCACCCCTCAGAGATTTATACACACTGATGAGATCCCCTCTCAGTCTTCTCAAGACAAATAGACCCAGGTCACTCAGTCTCTCTTCATAAGGGAGATGCTCAAGTGCCCTAATCATCCTCATGGCTCTCCATTGGATTCTCTCCAGCAGTTCTCTGTCAAGATATTTCAAGAGATTAAGTTTGGATTATACCTGCTTTGTGTGTGGGTTGGACCAAGTGATCTTGGAAATGCCTTCCAATCTCAATTATTGAATGATTCAGCATCTCTGTGTCTTTTTTTGTTATATTTCTTATAATGGCTGTTCTTTGTTTTCCTCACTGCCACCACAGTGGCTGTCTTCCAACATGGAAGCACCTTAAGAGCCCATTTATTCTCTTAATTGGTTTCTGTGTGTTTGAAAAGGCATTTCCTTCCCTATCGAAATAGGAGCTGCAGGATCCATTAGCAGCAGAATTGGGCGCTGGTGGTGCCATGATCCCATGCAGACAAATGATTTGAGGGCAGGAGGCGGAGTGTTTCTTACTCTCAAATTTGCTCTGCTGCCTGCTAGTGTGCTCTGCAAGTACTTCTGGCATATGTGGTCATTTTTATTCTGTACTTCTGCTGCAGGCTAGCAAGGCTGAGACGGCTGCAGCTGTACATCAGCTACAAGACAAAGAGAAGATGCTTGCTGCGATGAAGGAGGAGGCAGCTGTGGCAAAGGAGCAGTGCAAGCAGCTCACCCAGGTAAATATAAAGAGGTTCAGGTTTAGAGAGCTGTGGGAAGGAGCAAGGGCTTGTAGGGCTAGCAGCCAGCAAATACTGGTTTATTGAGTTTAGTATACATTGAAAGATGGAATGTTTTATATTGGGAAAGCTTACCACGACACTATATCTGCTTTTGTGATGCTGTTAATGCATTTATGTGGAGTTATTTTCCAGTGACTGTTCTAGAGAGTTCATTTACTGAGACTTTTAAAGCTGAAGCTACTTTTATTTTCAAAAGGCTACTTTAAAAACATTCCCTTCATGAGTAAAAGATGGTTTTGAGGATGTAAATATTAAACTCCTTTTTTTTTATATCACACTTTTAATTTGCTACATGTTCTAGGATTTATGTGCTGATGTGCCTCTAGACACAACAATCACCAATTTTCTTTCATCAAGGAAGCTGCAGAAAGGATAGACTGTCTGCTTAGCCCTTTGAGTTACAACTCAGATTGCCTTAGACTCCCAGGGTCGTTGCTGCACCTCTGTCAAGACTAGTTTTTGAAACTGAACTTCTTTATTATGAAGTTTTCAGAGGAAAGTGCTTATGGTTGAACAAATAAATGGGCATATGCAGATACTTTTGAGGGGAGAAGTTGTCTCTTTTGGATGGTTTGGAAGCACACAGGCATCAGGTTTGGGAAGATCGTGGTGTTAGTCGCCCAGCTTTCTGTGCTCAAAGGTGGGAGCTAAGTGGCCAGAAGACATGGGAGTTGGGAACCTTGGCAGATGAGAAAGGAAGAAGGGAGTGGGTGTTGTGTGAGGTCCTGATAAGGCACAGGTAGGTGTGTATTTGCCAGTGGAATTGAGAGGTTTGGGATAGTCAATATGTAACATTGTGATATGTTTGGGAGGGAGAAAGAAACCCTGGCTCAGAATTGCAGGATGAAAGCTGCTGAAGAAACAGAAGGTACCTGGGTGTGGGGGGAGCTGATGTGGTAGGAAAAAAACAAAACCTGTAAACTGCTGCTTGTAAAGGCAAGGCAGGATCTGGGGAGAAGCAGGGGTCAGTGAGGGCTTTTGCTGTCTCTATTGGGGGAGGGAAGGGGGAATGAGAAATAAATGGGTATTCTTGAAAGCTGGAAGAAAATGAGCAAGAGCAGAGTTACTGTGGTGCTAAGGTATCAGGATAAGCAAGGGGAAAAGCTCAGCCTGACTGATAAACAGCTCTTCTAATTACTGTGTTTCTTTGAAAACACTGCTAAAGGCTATAGAGGGACTTTAAGGTGCAGAGATTTTCCTGCAGGAGTGTTGATAAAGATAACTGGAGAGAGCAAGAGGTGTGTGACCTCAAAGCTATTTGGCAAACCACAAGCTGGGTTACAGTTAATCTTTCCAGCCTCTCTGGCATGGCCTTCACAAGGTAGCTGGGTTAGTGTAGACTGCAGATGGGTGGTCTTAGCTGATGCAAATATAACACAGAGAAAGCTTTGTGTCAAGATTTTTCACTGTATTTGCTGAAGTGACTTAAAACTTTTGGTGTGACTCAAGTTCCTAAATGCCTCTGTGAAGTTGGGCTTGGGAACTTGAGCCACTTACTTCACTGGGGGAGCAGCTCCTGAAGCCATGAAGTTTGATATAAAAGAAAGAATAGCTGTTATTTAATATGTGGAAAAAGTTATAATTAACCTGAAGAGAGAGAGTAGTCAGGCTACTAATTTAGAGCACTTGAAGCTGTGTAGCTGGAGACACCTGAAGCTCAGATAGTACAAACACCTCACTCTGCAATGGGAGCTAGCTGAAAGCTGGACTTGATGTTTTTGCTAACTACAGCAAGTGCATTTGTGTTGCAGAGGAGCAGCTCTATGTATTTCTTGGGTGCCTGGGTTGAATTCCTGGCTGATAAATGATTCAACTGCAAGGTGCATTTCCGTTTGAAAGCTCTAATATGGCATCATGCTAGTGGGGTTCAGGGCTTCTCTGTTGATGACTACTAATAGCCCATCTCCTCTGGCAAAACAGTTGGCTTTGTAACCTGCTACAAAGCAATTACTTGCTCTAAAATGCTCTGTTGTTCTGCCAAGGTTCTTTACCTGAGTTATTCCATCCTGTTAAACTTGGGATGAAAATTTTAAGCTCTGCATGATATCTGTGATTTACCATGTTAGGGTTTTGTGTAGTTTGGCCAAAGTCAATAGAAATGAGACTCCAGTTCTTCTGAGACAACAGAAGATCAGTGTTTAAACTAGCAAACATCTTTTTAGTAGATGGCCAGGTCGAGGTGCTGGAGGTCTGGCCAGGTCTAACACTAACTTCTCTGAACAAAGATTGATGCTGACTTGGGTTTGGTACACATTTGCTATGGTGTTAATTGTCTTTAAAATACTGACTGTTAGACTTCAGGAAGTAGCAGTAGATGACTTTTTTCCCCTTTGTCCTTTCTCTCCCACCAAAGGAGCTGGTTGCAGAAAAGGAGAGAAATGGTTTGCTTACAGCGAAAATGCGAGAGCGCATCAACACGCTGGAAAAGGAGCACGGCACTTTTCAGAGTAAAATACATGTCAGCTACCAAGAATCTCAGCAGATGAAGATAAAGGTAAATGCTTTACCAAAACTGTTAGATTGATCTTTGTGCAGAAGCATATCGGCGCTGAGAAGTTACTGCTTTAGCCAGCATTTGTTTGCACACACAGAAATTAGCTTCACTTATTACCATGAGCCTTGAATGAAATGTTGTAGCTGGTGGTATAACACTTGTTGAGGATGGGGAAATGGTGTGGTGGTCTTCTGACTTGAAAGACAGAGTGGTATCACAGGTGACTTATATAGTCTGTAAAAGAGCATCATCTGGTTACTTTTCTGTGGTATTTTACTCACTTGAAGTGTAAAACCTAATTGAAAGACAGTACCACTAATGCTGATGATCATTTACTAGCTGTTAAATCTCATTTTACAAATTATTCTCGAGTGACAACATAGCCATCCCTGGAGGTGTTCAAGAAACGTGTGGCATGGCACTCAGGGACATGGTTTTAACAGCCATATGAATTGGCGCAGAATCAGGCCCAGCATGTGAACTTTGCAGCTTTTATGCTCTTATCTCCTGTCTTGGCACTTAGGGCAGTATCATCTCTGCAGTTTTGATGCAGAACTATGTTTTCCTGTGCAAAGACGACTTACTTTTGAACCTATTGGCTTGGAAGCGTGAAGGGACATCTGGGCGCAACCGGGTGGCTTTTGCAAACTGTTGCAGGCTAATCTGGAGAAATAAGCTGAGGAAGCAATGCTTTGGTTTTGCTCCCCCTGCTGATGTGTTGTAGCATTGCAGGGAAGCTGAACCCGCCAAAGCTTCCAGTTACCGTAGGACCATTAAATGGTTTGGGGTGGAAGGGACCTCTGCCCCTGCTCCTGTTGGGCTCTTGTATATCTGTTGTCTCAAAAACGAACAAAAAAAAACAACAAAAGAATCTCCCAGCACATGTCCTAGTTCCAGCATGTTTTTACTTTTTAATATGCAACCCCAGCCCTCCCCCCCTGACATTTCACCATTTGGTGAAACTGTCTTGGAAATGATGTCAGTCATTTCTACAAACAGGCACTGGTAGAGGAGCTGTATGTGCTGGAGGATTTTCAAAGCAGGCTGCTGTTGGGCTGTCTGATGAGCTTTGCTGTCTGCATATGCAGTCTGTTTTCTCCATTCTCCCCCCCGCCCCCCGGAATCCTCTCTTTATTTTGTTTGCACTGTTCTTAAGCAGCCTTGGGTTATCAGGGCTTTTCTGCCTCAGTTTGGAACCATGCTGAAAATGCAATCAAAGCACATTATTGCCTGAAGGGATCTATTTAATAATCTTGACTTTAGGATATGAGGCCTAGCTTTTTGCAGTTTACATACTATAATCTCTGTATTGTTACTTTATACTTCATCTGTTTTGTTTAAAAGTCTTGTAAACATTCACAGTATGTTTAGTTTATTTCCCTATATAATGGTATTCAGTTATTGACAAATAACTGAAGTTACACAGCTGAGCAATTGGTATTCAGAGTAACACTTGTATGGTCTTAAAGACTGCCTTGATAAATATGTTGATACAGTGGTATAAAGGAAAACTGGTGCTTTTATCTGAGGAAGGAGGTCTGAGTTGCACAGTTTAGTTTGGGAGTGTGAGGAAGGATGTAAAACTCCCCTTCTCCCAGAAAGCCACTTAGTTTTATTTATTTTTAATTGTTGTGATTATATTATCTACTGTTGTTGTGGGGGTGGTTTGGTTTTTTTTTAGTGCTTCTTAGTTTGATTTCTTTTTTGGAACTGATCATTCTTTCCCCATCAGTTCCAGCAACTTCGTGAGCAGATGGAGGCAGAAATAAGCCACCTGAAGCAGGAAAATGGTATCCTGAGAGATGCTGTCAGTACTTCTACCAATCAAATGGAGAGCAAGTATGTTAGTGGCGCCTCTGAGCTCTGTGTGTGTTTAAGCCTTCCCTGAAGAGTTGTTCTGGCTTCTGCTCATTTTGTTTGCATCTCTTTGGCTGTCTCTGAATTTGTGGTTAAACTAAAAACAGTGATATTTTGGGCTGAGGAGGCAGTTGTTTGTGTTCACATTGAGCCAAGACTTTCAAAACAGGTAATTGTCTCATTGACTTGAAGCATGAGCTTTTAGAGAGTGGGTGCTGAGGCTTTAACAGAAAAATGCAGAACTGCTCAGCCAGAGTTGGTGTTTCTGTCTGGGTCTGTACTCTTTCTCCATGGGCTTTTAGGAGAGGTGCTGATGCTGAGCTCATACAGGAATAGCCACTCTAAACTTCAGTCTTGTGTAAGAAAAATATATCAGCACCTTGCAGCTAACAGCACTGTTGTGGCAGGACTTGAATTTATTTGCTGGTGTTGAAGATGTTTGGAGAAACAAAAAGGCATCTCAAGGTTTTGTCTTTCGTGAGTTATGACTAAGATTGTCCCTGAGCTGGCAGAGAAGATTGTATCTATGATGGTAAAAGGGTGAAAGCCAAGCGCCCCGGTAAGGTGCATGGTCAGATTGGAGACTTGCTGCCAGTGAGATTCTGGCCGTAAAAACCAAAACCAACAATTCACATGCTGTCAGGTATTTGTTACTGTTGAGGACTAGAATGTCAAAACCACCACCAGGACTGGGAAAGGGCTCTGTGTCTTCTTTCTTGGCTATGCCCTTCTTGCAGAGATATTGCTTCTATGTGGACCTTTCTGTTACCAGCTTCTACACTGCTGAGCATAGCTCAGCAGAAGTATTTTCTGCTCCCTGTGTGTGTCCTGGCAGGGCAGGCTGATACAATGAGTGCTCAGAAAAGGATACTGGTGCCCTGATTTTAGGTGTCCTGCAGAAATGAAGCATTATTATCTTTTAGTTAGCTTGCAAAAATCCATCGTTCAGGCAAACTTAAGATAAAAATGAAATGCTTTTCATTTGCTTAGACACAAAGGGGAGGCTTTAAAATTATTCCCTTGGGCTGTGCAAGTACATTTTTCTCTCCCTAAGAGAGCATCAGATAGCTTCATAAACTAATAGGGTAACTCAAGGCCAAGAGGCAGTCTATAGTCCAAAGATATGTATGAGGTTAATCCAGGAGGGGAATAATCTTGAGTAAGTCTGACATCAAGAATCCTTTATGGGAAAATGAAAGGAATGTGAATTTCAACCTCTTCCTTATGCTGAGCCTCTTCAGTTTGTATAAGCTTGTCCAAATTCTGCCTATCAGCTTCCCAACAATTTAAAAGAACTGATGCTTGTGGCTTATTGCTGACCTTTATTTCTGACTCAGTGGTTTGTAGCTGATGTGCTGGTGGCCAAGAGTACCTGACCTGATGGTCAGGCATGATTGCCTTTCCTAGGATGAAGCAGTGTGAACTCCTATCTCCAGTACAGCCCTCTGGCTGCAAATACAGCACTTGGCGTTGACCTTTGAGTAGTTGTTGTTAAGACCTATGCTTCTTGGTGTGGTTTTTTTTGTTTGTTTGTTTTTGTTTTTTGAAAAGAAAAAGCTGTGAAAACATTATATTTTCAGGCAGTCAGCTGAGCTGAACAAACTGCGCCAGGATTATGCTCGACTGGTGAATGAGCTGGGAGAGAAAAGCAGTAAGCTGCAGCAAGAGGAACTCCAGAAGAAGAATGCAGAGCAGGCAGTTGCTCAGCTAAAGGTGACATGGGTTTTCTCTGCTTGTTGAGTTGTGCTCATCTGAGCCAAGTTCTGAGCTGGATGGGATGAGAGGTGTGTGAGAATTGCTTTAGCTGTTTCCCTGGCCACTAAATTATATTTGCAAGTATCTATTTTTAGCTGAACTGAGCCAGCCTATGGGTTTACTTAATGTTTTTGCACTGTACTTTGGGTTTAGAGTGATTACAAATCTCCCTATAAAATTAAGCATAGCCTTCCAGGTAAATATCCTTAAAAAGCTTAACTGTTGATGTTGAGCTTTGCTTTCTATGAGCATACAGTTCCAGCAAGGCTTAGTGTTTTTGAACTGTTCATCCAGATGGCATTGTCCTTATGTGATCTTTTTATTTGGAACTACAAGCTTTTGCTTAAATTTGTGTTTAAAATTTTAAGTAAATGCACTTATCAAAGAATTAAAATGTAAATGAGCTGGCCAAATGTATCTCTTCTTGCAAGAAAATCTTTTTATACATATACATATTTTATGTTTGTTTTTCAGGAGAGAGGCTTAATGGTTTTTGTGTGAGAACACCAATCCAGAGCTCATTACATTTTTCATATTTGCAATAAAGTCTTAGTTACCAGAAGGTCTCTCTGCCTCTGGACTTTGCAGGTGGAGAGTTATCTAGACTTCTGATGTATTTTAATTACTAGATGCAGATTTCTGTGACTCCTGGCTAGTCTGGCTTCTAGAATGAATTCTGAACTTGCAGGGCAAAGATGCTACACTTTAGTATTACAGAAACCATCCTGTTAAGGTCTATAATGAAAGCCTGCTCACAATTTGCCTTTCAAATTAATAGGCTAAACTGCTCTAGGAGGAGGATTAGAGGGCACTCTGCTTCTCTGATGTGCCCTAAGAGAAACAAGAAACAATTTTTCTTCATTGCTCTATGTTGTGGTAATAGCACTGGAGAGATACTTTCTCAGTGTTTCAAAACCAAATTAAAGGTTAGGCTTCGTTTCATCAACTCTCTCTTCAATATATAGGTCCAGCAGCAGGAAGCAGAGAGAAGATGGGAAGAAATCCAAGCTTATCTCAGGAAAAGAACAGCAGAACATGAAGCAGCCCAACAAGGCACGTATCACAAAATTCCCATGTGTACTCAGTGCAGTGATTTGGCAATTGCCAAAGGGCATTATTGAGTTAGTGGTTTAAATAAAGCTCAGGTGAAGTCAGAATTGCTTCAGCACCCTGGGGAAATTGCATATTGTAATACCAGTTAGTCTGAAAGCTGATGATAGAGCTGACCCTTGGTTTGTTGGAGTGAGGCTTCTGATCGGCCTCCCTGTTTATGGTGAAAACTGTTTCCCTCAAAGTTAAGCATTTACTTATGAATTAAAATCCTGACATTTCTGCTACAGATGTGCAGAATAAGCTTGTGGCCAAAGACAATGAAATCCAGAGCTTGCACAGTAAACTTACTGATACAATGGTGTCAAAACAGCAGCTGGAGCAGAGGATGTTGCAGTTAATGGAGGCAGAGCAAAAGAGAGCTTCTGCGGAGGACTCCATGCAAATGCAGGTGCAGGTACTATTGCTTAAGTATCTTAAGGGTTTGTGTTGGGGTTTTTTCCCTCCTATTTTGTGTCTGTGGAATCACAGTAATATTCTTGGAATGCTGCTTTAGCAAAGCATTCCCATTGAGTAAAGAATGACAAAACTGTGATGGTCTATCATCTGGCAGCCCGTGAAGTGAGGCCTTGTGTGTGGTGCTGTAAGGAGGTCTGGGGACATCTCAGACCTGAGAAGTATTCTGGGCAAGTCAGGAAAAAGTGCTGACCCAGGTGATTTCCCGAGCTAAGACCACATGACACTGGTCTGGGGAACACCGTGGAAGAGCAGCCATGTAACCTTTGATGTTTGCGTGAGCTCTTGTGGAGAGATCTCTCTTCTCTTGGTGTCAAATGGTGAGAGGCAGTGTAGACATTGCTCTTGAGGGCTTCAGGGAAAACAAATGATCTGAAGTGGGGTAGGAAGTATTTTGTCTGGATACAGAACAGGTTCTTAGGCTTTCACTCAGAATGATTGATCTGAGTGGAGAGAAAAGTAGTCTTTGAAAAGTGTCTGACATGTAAATGCTAAACTGTTCTTACTAACATAATCATGGCTACAAGCTAATCCTAGCAAAAGTTGACTAGCTGCAGATCTCAGCCTGCTTTTCTTTCTGTGCTCTCTTACAAGGAGCTGATAGAGCAGAATGATGCTTTGAATGCTCAGCTTCAGAAGTTTCATTCACAGATGGCAGCCCAGGTACAGCATGTTCTCAGACTTTTGTTTGTAGTCATGAATTTTGAACTTCTGTTAAAAGTCAGGGATTTTCTTGTTTTGCTTTTTAACTTGTAGCTGGACATGAGATGCAATGCTAATAGCGAAGGCTTGTTAGCATTCTCTTTTATAGTGTTTCTCAAACTGATTTAAAACCAAAGCTTCTCCTGTCCTTTTTCTGGGGGGGGGGAAAAGTCCACTTATTTCCTCCTGTAGTGGCTTTCATTTATAACCAATGGGTGGAATATCTTTTTGGATGTTTGTTTTCTGTAGCTTTGCATGTGTATGATGCTGTCTTGTGAATCGTTGGTCTCTTTGTAGTTGTCCTATGAACCACCTGATCCCTTGTGCATCAGGTTGAGAAAGAGTCATAGATATGATAGCTCCCATATAAAGCTGTTTGTTCATTCCCATGGTGATTTCTGTGCAGAAGAAAAAAATTTCAGCACCAAAAAAACCCCCACTGAACCTGTACAGTGCCTTTCTCAGTTCTTTTAATCTCTCAAATACTAGTTTGCCTACTTTCTTTGAGAAATGATTTCTGTTAAGTCTAAAACCCTCAGAGCCACTGAATGTGCTACCATGTGGAGCTAGGTCACAGCAATCAGCTCAGAAAGACCCTAATTTCTGTGAGAACAAGTGGAAGTTGTTCCTGAGCAGTTGGGTGCTTTGTTCTTTTAATCATGGATGTGCTTGGTGTATTTGATATCAGACCGAAAATGTGTCATCCGGCTTTGCGTGAAATGCTTTAACCCATTGGGTGAGGAGGGTAGCGAAGAGGCTCCCTGGGTGTACAGTGTCTTTGTGACCTACTCCTCTCATCCTAGGCCTTTAATAGGACTTTGAAAATAAATCCCTAGGGAAATCTTAGCTCTGGGTTACACAAGGCTGTGTGTGTTTTTGTCCCAATGGCCATGAAAATGCAGGGCCACTTTTCCACCATGAATAGTGGGTGTGAAAATAGCACTCTGGGGAAGTGAAGTTGGACTGAATACTCTTCTGGATGTAAGGACTGATCAAAGTGGTCATTAAGGAAACCCTCTGGGACAGGAACTTCTGTTTGATATTTTTCTCTGACACTGTTCTCTGTGGTATGATCCAGATGAGGTAGTGTGGGAATTGCTATAGGGTGAGGTTCAGGATTTTGGGGAAGGGTAAGGATGGATAAGGACAACCATCTCTGAAGCACAAATGAGCATCAAGTTATGCCACAGCCACTGCCAAACTGGGTGTAAAACAGTCTGCTGAGGTCCCTTGATGGCTTGATAACAAGTGTGGTGGGTCTCTCCTGCCCTATTGTGGGTGACCACATAGGAATAGGTTTTTTTTCAGGAGTAAAAATGCTGCTTGCTGATTTTTATGCTTCTGTTCCTAACACAAGTCCTGATGCACTATGCAAGGTTGTAATGTTTTACATTTGGGTAAAGCACTTAATCCTTGAGACACAACTGCTGGTGATCTGTTTGCATCTGTTTGAGAGGCAGATAAGATGGTTCATTTTTCCCATTTGTTTCCTTAGGCCCATGGGGAAGGAACACTAGTATGTGCTGGTGTTCCTTCCATGTTCCTTAGCCAGGAAATAGTTGGAAGTGTCCTTTACTAGTTTAAGATAACTAGACAAATCTTACACACGCTATTCCTGGCTTACTGGTTCTTTGGCTTGCTTTACTTTTGTCTATTTTTATTTTATGTGTTTATTTACTTTCCTTCTGCAGACCTCAGCTTCAGTCCTGGCAGAAGAATTACACAAAGTGTGAGTATTCCTTTCCTCTGGTATGTGGGAGGTGTTACAGGTGCTTAATGTGTGCCACCTTTCTTGCATGCACGTGCAGAGCATACAGGAGGAATTAGTAAAGGAAATGTTGCTGTCACGCTCCTCACCATGAGATTGACTTTGAGAGCTGGGTAACTGTTTCCTAAAGATTTCCCTTCCGTGTCTGTCTTCAGGTTTGGAGTCTGTCCATGTCTCTCTATGCTACATGAAAGCAGTGTCTCCTTTCTTGTTTCCTGCTGCTTATGGGCATGGATCAGTGCAGGAATGTTTGTGACCATGAGAACTTTCAATATTTGGGCTGTATGGCTGTGCCAGGAGATTTCTCCCTTTGGGAGATGATTGTTGTTGTTTCAGAGCTAAGAGAATGTCTCATAAATTTTTGGCAAGCAAAGAACATTTAAAATGGATGGGAAAGCTTTTGGACCCAGAGTGTACTGTCAGCAGGATTTAGAGTAGGATCTGGCCTTAATGGCCTGCATGTATTTTGTGTTTAACCTGATGCTTCATGTACCACTTTCATCCAAGACCTTTTAGTACTGTTTTGTCATCGTTCCTTGTTTGTGCAGGATTGCAGAAAAGGACAAGCAGATAAAGCAGATGGAGGACTCATTAGGCAACGAACATGCCAACTTAACCAGCAAGGAGGAAGAGCTCAAGGTATACTAAAAGCATGTGTAAATGCCAGTTGATACAGGGGGAGGCTTGTTGGCTGTGTACACAAAATGAAGCCTGCAAAGCTATTGCCTTTGGCTCTGGTAACAGCTCTTTCAGCTGTTCAGTCTGCTGATTTTGCTCTTCTAGGCAAGGCCAGTGCTTGATGCTGGGAAGCTGTTACAGAATTCCAGCATGGTAGGGGTTGGAAAGGATCTCTGGATATCATCTAGTCCAGCACCCCTGCTAAAGCAGAGTCATCCACAACAGGTTGCTCAGGATCACATCCAGTTGTATTTGGAATCTCTCTTGAGAGACTCCATAACCTCTCTCAGCAGCCTGTGCCAGTGCTCTGGTGCTCCCTCAGGAAAGAAGTTTTTCCTCATGTTCAGACAGACCTTCCTGTGTTCCAGTTTATACCCACTGCCCGTTGTCCTGTCACTGGGCACCACTGAAAGGTGTCTGGCCCTATTCTCTTGACCCCAGCCCTTTAGATCTTTGTAAGCAAGCTTGTAGGGAAAAAAAAAGAAGGGCTGAGGCTTTTACTTTCTACTGCCTCAATTCCTTCAAAAACTAACCTGAAATACTTTGCACTCAAGAGTGAACTTATCTGACTTACTGTCTCCATGCAAAGTGCTTATGTATTTGTTTTCTCCTTTCTTCAGGTCTTACAAAACATGAACCTATCCCTGAAATCAGAAGTACAGAAGCTACAGGCTCTGACAAATGAACAGGTTAAAAAAAATTCAGATTTAATTTTACTCTTTCTACTAGCTATTCTGGCACAAAGGCAGATCTATTGGCTTTAACCAAGCTGTGGTTAAGCACATTAAAGGTGTGAAGCTACTGAACTGGGCTAATACGTGATTCCCTGGAGTTCTTATAGCTGGTGGGAGTCCTACTTCTCACCCTTCCTTCACCAGCAGAATGTTTCTTACTTGATTACTCAAGCTACTGAACCAATTTGCTTGGTTGGTTTAGATTTGGAGGCATGCAGGGCACTTCACAGGACTGAACACAGCTGTGCTTGAGCGTGCAGTCTGGGCATTTACATACAAGAATCCCTCTAAAAGAAACTTGAAAAGCAGGCAGCACCCTCTGCCTCACTATAGATAGCTTTTTAGAACTGAACAAAATGCTGACACTCTGTTACTGCTGTGTGGCCAGTTCATTATGGAGGTGGAAATGAAATGTTTAATTAGAGATAATCCTGGTTGGCAAATGGATCTCTTGCAGATCATCTGCCTTTTGCAATAATTGCATGCTGGCCTGATATATACTGGTCTTTTAAAAAGTGCATGAAGCCAAGCTTACCCCTTTCACTCCTGCTGGCAAGTCATGTGCTGAGAGGCCAAATGACTTGTTCTAGCTTTTTAATATTGTGGAATGAAAGGTTGATTGAATCATGTGATGTATCTTAAGTCTGTGTTAATCCTCTTTATATCTAGGCTGCTGCTGCACATGAGCTGGAAAGGATGCAGAAAAGGTAAATAGCTCTGGGATTTAATAAACAATGTATGTCAGTCTTTTATGTTCTTTTGAGTCAATTCTTTTTGTTAGACCTGGATGAGAAAACACATTTAACTGTTCTGCTCTGTCTCAGTATTCACATCAAAGATGACAAAATAAGAACTCTTGAGGATCAGCTTCGAGAAGAGCTTGCTCAGATTTCAAACACAAAAGAGGAATTCAAGGTAAGATACAGAACAGCTTGTTCTTGTGCTGATTTACAGTACGTTTGCCAGACTGTGGGTGTTGTGGAGCAGTTCATACAATTGAATGTTGATATACAATTGATTTTTTGGGTATTTAAGGTAAATCACAGTGTTCTTTTTACAAGGCAAGAGCAATGGGGGTATTCAAGTAGCATCAACAGACTGCAGCAGAGTAAGAGATGGGGTAACATATGTTAAGTGAGGTGTCTGCAGTTGTGAAGAGTGAGGTCTTTGAAATCTAGAAGAGGAGGTTGTTCAGTAGAAGCTATTGCAACTTCTCTGCATTTTACCTTCTGATATGACTTTGGAGGCCTTGGTGTGAGCCTTTGTTTGGATTATCATGTTGTGAGGTTTTGGGGTTTTTTTTTGTGTGCAGGTGGGTGTAAAAATGCTTTTTTTCCTCCCCCCCCTTTTGCTGTTTCTCGTGAGGCTGCAGCTAAATTGCTGAAGTTTTTAGTTCGGACATCTGGAATCTGTATAGCAAACCTGGTACTCATTTCTAAATGGTGTGTGCAGAGAACATCTTCACTCCTGCTTGCCCTCTGCCACCTCAGGCTTTATCTTCTGAACTCTAGCTGTTAGAAATAGACCTGTTTCCTGAGAAAGCTGATGACTCAATCTTTTTAACTCTTTTGAAGCCTGTGTTAGGTACTGCTGCTCTTCTGATGTTGCTGGTGAAAGGTCACTCACTTTGAGTCTCATAATATGAAGTTGATAGTGAGGAGTATAGCAGGGTAGTGGTAGAGGCAGTGTGTTTTTGTTGGGGAAGCCATGCCTCCTGAGTCACCTGAAGTTCTTTGAAGGTGTTAGCAAGCAGGTAGTAAATTTGATTCAAGTATTCAAGTGGCACTTTCAAGGCTCTGTAGTTTCTCTGAGCTGCCAAAGAATAGAGGGAAGAACTTTTATCAATAGGAAACAAAGTACAGCTTCAGTTGGTTTTGTAATAAAGCTATTAACTGGATTTTCAGTGAAGTGTGTGGTGGTTAATGGGTTCATAAACAGTCTGGAAAGGGGAGTGGAAAGAGGTGGCAGGCTTGAATAAGTTGGCAAGTCTCAAGTTAGTAACACTCTCAGGTTTTCAGCATGGTAGAATGTCTTAAAATGGCAGGTGAAGTGGTGAAAATGAATATCAGGAGGAATAATCTGACTTTCCTTTAATGTGATAGCTTTTGTAGTAACTGTTACCCAGGAAAAACACCGTGGAGGTGTTGTGGATTGGTTATGTGCCAAAATCAACTCAGTGCTAAGTAATGGCAGAAGTCATCTGTAGGTAATTCTAGCAGTTCTTGGGAAGTGAATAGAGAACTCAACACAGATTGTCATCATCATGACCATGATACAGTGGAAATCCAGTGTGTGCTGTCAGCATGAATATTATGTGCTCTCCTAATATCTTCATTCTCCTGTCTTTGATCCCAAACACAAGCCAGACCAACTCTGTACTAAATGCTTCCACCTGAGGAAGTGCTGCTTTTATCTCAGGTACATGAAAGAAGGAAAAGCCAGGTTCAAAACAGCATTTAAAAAAATTCTTTTAATCCTCACCATTGCTGTCCCTCCCTGCTTGTGTAGTCCCTGTAATGCTTTGGGTCTGAGCATAGATCATGTGTCCTGCATTTTACGTTTGTAAAACACCAAGCAAGTCTTTGTAAAGCAAAAAAGCAGTAATAGAGGAGAATTTTAAAATACCTATAAAGAATCCAGACAGGTAGCCTGTCTGTGAAGAAGAGCTGAGTGTTTTCTAAAGAGCAGGAATGCTAGAGGGGAGGCAAAGTCCATAATGCAGCTCTTTGTTTCCCAGGTCACCTCTATCCAGCCTGCAGTAGGACCATAGTGTGGGAGCTCTCAGCTCCTGCACTGCCATAACTTGCAGTGCATCCTCAGTGTGAAGTCAGCTGAAGAGAACTAGAGAGGTCATCCTAGACCATTTGCTTTGCCAGATCAGTGTTTTGTGAGAGGCAGATAATCAAATCTTGACATGATGCTCAAGAAGGAAAATGCAATTTCTCTTGCTTTTCACACTTGGTGCTTTCATTCTCTGCCAGGGAATAAACATGGCGACAACCAAACGTCTCATGGGAGCATAAGAACAAAAGTGTTAATACAGAAAAGCAAGAAAGAAGGGAGAGAACTCTTGGTAGTTTTGTAGCTTCCAAAGAGCATGCTGTAATGACTTTTGTACTATTTAATTACCTTGCTGCCATTATGAAAATGCTGCAGTTAGTGCTTGCAGTTCAGAACTGATAAAAAGTTTACATTTCCTTCCAGGTTCTTAAGGATCAAAACACAGCTCTGCAAGCTGAAGTTCAGGAGCTGCAGACTCTCCTGTCTGAACAGGTATAGCCAGTGCTCACTGGGGTTGTGCTAAATATCTTCTTTTAAAGTTGTTGTTTTTCTCTTTTATTAAGCTGGCCCTAGACTGAGCTGGTTGATGTCAAAGCCTGTTGCTTTTTAGGTATTTTTTTTCCTTCCATGGAGGATTCTAGTAAAGCAGTTGTGACTGTCTTCTAGGTCTAGTCAAGAGTGTCCAAACAAAATGTGTGTGTTTGTTCTTTTATTTCTGTCCCTGAAGAGAGCTTGCTTAATGCAAGCAAGAGATTATTTCTGCAACCTCTCCCAGTTTTATTGGTGGTGTTCTGGAATAAAAACTTGCATGATCAACCAGTCCTTCCAGGATAGAAGACTCTTCCTTGGCTATGGAGAGACCAGAGTAAGATCTATTGCCCTACATATTTTCTTCCATCTTGGAATGACTTCTCAAACCAGGAATAATGAAAGAGCAGACCTCTGGAATGGGAAAACTATTTACATCATGTTGTCTTCTGTCCCTTCTGTATTTTTGCCTGTGGCACACCTGCTGCAGCCAGTGTGACTGGTGCTCACACGGGATGCTGCAGGTTCAAAGCTCTTCCTGTTTAGCCCTGTCTCCTTTGCGAGCCTAGGAGAACTCTTGCCAGCACCACTGTCTTTGTACCATCATGGAATGAGAGAACTTCCTAAAACACTGGAAAAAGACTTGCAGGACAGTAAACTTATTTAATTTTCTGCACTGGTGTCTGCTAGTGAGCATTTTCTCTTCTGGTGAAGAGACAGATTTGCAGCCTTAGTCCCCTGGATCTGGCAGATTTGGTGTCCTGTGTGAAATAGTGGCGCTGATTTTTCTTGCTATATGGTTCATGTTTCTCATGTGGTGTCTTGCAGTGTATTGTTGAGAAATCATAAATGTTTGCTGAGTGAGTCTCAGGCTGGGCTTGTGGTTTCAATACATGCCCAGATGATTTCTCAGGTACTGAGCTGGCTTCTATGGATTAGATGCTGCACAGTGCTTGACATTCATTAAGATCCCATGTCCCACAGCATCTTGTCACCAGTTTGTCGTCCATTACTGGGTCTGTACCTCCTTGGAAATACCAACACCATCTCAGCATGAATATTAGACACATTCTCTCCCTACTTTATGTTCTCTTCTGGATTAGTGTGGCAACTAGTCTTCTGGTTAAGTTGATGCTCTCTGGTTATTTCTATTTTTAAAATCCCAAACAATTATTGATCCAATTAATAGTCACCCTTTTTTGGTGACATTTTGTTTTGTTATTGTTGTGTTGTTTTGTAGGCCAACAAAGACTTGTTAGAGCAGATGGAAAGAAGGTAAGAAAGATTGATTCTTTTTATTTCCCCTCCCCCCCGCCCTTCACAATCAGAGGCTAAAATGAAGCTCTGGTTATGTTGGCAGCAAGGCTGCTGTTGATAGCTGAATTGCCTTGAAAGGCTAACTCTTGAATTGTTTTATTTTTTTCAGCATGAGAGAAAGGGATGATAAAATCAAGACAGTTGAAGAGCTGCTTGAGGCAGGACTCATACAAGTGGCTAATAAAGAGGAGGAGCTGATGGTAAAATCTCTCATATTATCTTTTTACAGTGAAGTAGAGATTAAGTGCTCTCCTGTGAAGTGCGTGTTTGAGCACTCATAGTGCATTTTGAGATCATTCCCTTTGAACAGGAAAAGCATCTTGTAGAGACAAGGTTACAATCTTTCTGGTAAGACTAAGCATGAGCACGGATGATGCACAGTGAATGCTTCTATCTGCTCACTCCATAGCAGATTTTGCTGGGATATGTACATGGTGCCCTTTAGAATAAATACATCTCCAGAGCTGTATGTTTGGTCTAATCTGCAACAAATCTGTCTTCAGGAAAGGGTGTTTTGTGAAGACCTGGCAGTGGGGGACTCTTGCATCTTATTGCTTAGTTGGTTATCTGAAGGGTTGCCTAGGTTATAAACTAGAGACAATTCTGGGTTGATGCTAAAGGTATTTCCTTCCTATTTATGAAGAAGTTTGTGATGAGAAGCTTTCCTGTACAGTACAAGAATCTCTGTTTTTAGCTGGGTTTTGTTGGAGAGCACTGTCCTGTCTCTGTGGACATAGCCAAGACAATGCTTACTCTCAATGTCCCTAAATTGCAAGTGTATCACTGACGCAGCTGTACTGGGGAGGGTTTGTGATCTGCTAAACAGCCAGAACTGTGAGCCCATCACCTTGATTTCCCCCCGCCCCTGGATTCTATCTTCCTGTGGCTTGAAGTTCCCTCTGAGTCTGCTGTAATGAATAATTAGCTCATTGAATACTTTGGCTCCAGCTGCTGCAGAGGGGGTCTTTTTCAGACTTTCAAAGTTTTTCACTTGTTCTGAAAGATTACTTTTCCATCAAGCTTAACACTTTTTCCCCAGCAAATGAGTCTTTCATTATCTCTGTGTCTGCTTTCAAAGGCGCTGCGAACGGAAAATTCATCCTTGAGAAAAGAACTTCAAAGTCTGCAAATTCAGCAATCAGAGCAGGTAGGACTTTTCATCTAAAACTTTTATTACACCTAAACCGAATCTAAAAGAATCTTGCTGTGGTTGCAAAAGTCAAGGGAAAAAGGTGAAGATGTCTTTGAAGCCTGTTGGCAAAGCGTCCTCTTTTCCTCTAGCATTGGCCTGGAAGCTGATATTCTGTCAAATACTTCTCTTGCCGAACTGTTAGAAATGTGGCAGATGTGAAGGTTCCAATTCAGCAGCAGTCCTGGGTTGGTTTGAGTTTGCCATGCACTGAAAAATGACTGTGGGTTGGGTTTTGGTGGGGTGTGTTTTTTGTTTGTTTTTCCCAGAAGACTAGTGCAGCAAGCTCGTTGGCAGCTCGTACTGCACCAGCTTCATTATACATATTTGAGCTTTCTGATGTTAATCCATATTCGTGCAGCTGTCAGTCCCCTTCTGTTTGTCTCTGCTCAGTGACACTGTCAGTTTTAGCATTTCTGAGATGCCCTGGGTGCCAGTGGGGAAGTGCCTTTCCTTGACATACAAATCTACTTTTATAGCTCAGGAGGGCACTTCATAGAATGGTTTGGGTTGGAAGGGGCCTTGAAGATCGTCTAATTCCAACCCCCCTAGATCCAACACCTGCTTCTAGACCAGGTTACTCAAGGCCCCATTCAACCTGGCTTTGAACACTTCCAGGCTTGGAGACTCCACAGCTTCTCTGGGCAACCTCTTCTGTTGCCTCACCACCCACATGGGGAAGAATTTCTTTCTAATGTCTAATAGAAATTGAGCTTTTTATGGTTTGAATGCTTCCCCCTTTTTCCTGTCATTCTGTCTTTGTAAAAAGTCCCTCTCCAGCTTTCCTGTAGGCCCCCTTGAAATACTGGAAGGCTGCTCTAAAGTCTCCCTGAATCCTTCTCTTCTCAAGTTGAGCAACCCCAACTCTTAGCTTGTCTTCATAGGAGAGGTGCTCCCAGCCCTCTAACCATCTTTATGACACCCCCGGGGACCTGCTCTACTATGTCCTCCTTCTTCTGGGAGTACCAGAGTTGGACCCAGCACTGAGTAGTCGTCTCACCAGAGCAGAGGGGTAGAATCCCTATGCTTAATCTGCTGCCCATGCTACTTCGCATGTAGCCTAGGATACAGTTGGCTTTTTGGGTTGGAGACACATGTTGCCTGGCTCATGTTGGGTTTTTCATCAGTTATCACCCATTTAGTTTCTAGAAAATAATTTGTGGGACAGGACAAGCAGAATAACTATAGAGAGGGATATGATAGTACCATACTGGTTAGCTGATCAAATGCTGATCTGATCCTAGGCCTCCCTCTCCTGGTAAAGATGATGTGGGTTTTCACTTGTTTTCCTGGAATTTGCAGCCTACTTTGTACTACTGATTTGCTGGGGACTGGAGACCAACAGCTAATTTTCTCAGGAGCAGCCAAATAGTTAATAATTAGACTATTTCATAGTTTGACCAGTCCCAAAAGTGCTCAAGCTCTCTACTCCTCACCCCTCAACACTTGCAGATTGTTTTCTTCTATCCTGTTTTTCTAAGTTGAAGCTCTGTTTTGAACAGGTTTCCTTCCAATCACTGGTAGAAGAACTCCAGAAAGTGTAAGTAGCTGTGCAGATTTAATTTCTGGTTGTTACCTCTGTCTGTCTCTACACTCTACAAGTGTTTTACTTCCCAGAAGTGATTTGCTTTTAACTGGTTGAAGTGTGTGTGGCAGAAAGCATTATCACTTTGGAAACATGTCGCCTCAGTACCTTTTGAAAATCCAGTTGCTTCTCTGCTAAGCAATTAACTTCAGAAGCCCAGCTTTGACTAGACAACGAATTGCTCTGAATTGTCAGTTGTTTTTCTTAAGTAGGCACTAAAAGGGAGTGAGCTTTGTTCACTGTGTGTGTTTGAAGCTGCTACTTTGATGGAATGTCCAGTGAAGGCTGAATTTAAATGTGTGTCATTTCAGGGATTATTGATATCTTAATTAGAATTTTAAGACAGTCATAGCATCTATTTAGCATGTCAACTAGTGGTTATATAAAGCCAGCTTATTCTGTATTATTCTGTCATACTCCTCCTATGTTTCTCCTGCTTGGTCCCTCTGTGGGTTCCAGAGGCTTGTGATGTGCTAGAAGCCAAGCATGTGTATTGCTTGGGTATGGCATTTGTGCAACCAGTTAATGGTACTCCTCTGATCTTTTTAAGGATCCATGAGAAGGATGGAAAAATCAAATCGGTGGAGGAACTCCTACAAGCTGAAATCCTTAAAGTAGCAAACAAGGAGAAGACTGTTCAGGTATCCATCTCTGCAGTACCCACCTCTCTGTGTCTATGCCACTAACTGTCATTTATTTGTTACCGCATGGCACTCTCTAGTGATGAATTTGTAGCATCCATTCTTGTGGTGTTTTTGTTTCCATTGTCCAATCCTGTCTTGTTTTGTCATTGAAAAGGCTTTGACACAGGAAATAGAGGCTCTGAAAGAAGAAGTAGGAATTTCCCAGCTTGAGATGGAAAAACAGGTAAAATACCTTAGTGCCAGAAGTGTGAAACAGCCTTGCCTTAGATGCACTGCTCACTCATTTCTGTTCTAGTTTCCTCTCTATCACTGGTGAATGTCACTGGGTAAGGGAGTTTTTAATGGTAGAATTACACTGTTCTTGGATATAAAGTCATAAATATGTAGCATAACTACAGTTGTCTTCCAGAAACCATGCTCCTCTGGATTCCTGAGATTTCAGGACTGTTAGCACTTCTTGCCAAAATTGCTACAATACTTTTAAGTTATAGTATCATTACCTCTGGCTGGGCATGTTGCATGCTGTCCCTGCAGTAAAACATGGAACCCTGGAACATCTGTTGATGTTGGTAGCTTGAAAATATCAAGTGCTGAAGGTGCTTCTCCTTTCCTTGGCCTTTCTGTGTTGCTAGAACAGTACTACAAGCCCAAATAGTATCTGGTTTCCCGGTAAACTTAAGACTGTTTTCTTTCCAGTGTGCCAAAAAAGCCTATTTTGGCATTCCGCTAGTTCTTAGGAATGCAGAAATGGAGGAGTATTGGCTTTTTTTGGTGTGCTTGCTGTCTAGCATCCAAAACAACAGGAATACACATTTCCTTAGGGAGCCCATTCTGCAGGCGGCTTAATCTGTCCTGCTGTCAGGAAGCTTGCTTGGTTGTTTGTGTGGGGTGTGTGGGTTGTTTTTCTTGTTTGGTGTTCTTTTGGTCTGCACTTTTTCCCCCCCATGTCTTTCTAGCCACACTCCAACATGTCACCCCTTTTTCTGCTTTCCTTGGTGTAAAAGTTTTGTCCTTTTTAGGCAAAGCTTCATGGAATGTGTTTCCGTCTTGGGCTTTTTCTCCAAAAGAAATTACCAGGAACTGGATTATTTCTGTGTTTCCTTCCCCAGATCTGACACAGAGCTCAGAACAAAATACAGTTCAGAGTTGCCAGCTCTGAAAAGCTAAATACAACGAATGCTTGCTCCAAAAGATGTGTGTTCTGCACCCTTTGGTCTTCTGCAAGCAGAAATGAGGGCTTTGGGCTTTTCTGAAGGCCCTACAGTGTTGTGGTGGAGCACTGAACTAGCTTACTTGGGCAGCCTAGACATAACCACTGTCATGCTTGTATACAAAATTCAAAGGCAGTATTCCCTCTACATCTTGTTTTTTCAATCTGTGAATTCTCATTTTAAGGCTGAAGAAGGGAGAGCTTATGTTGCAGCGATCATGTAAAAAGCATTTCCTTGTGCAAAGGTCTAAATAACCAGGATCACGCTTCCACCATGAGAGGCAGTGGGGCTGCTTGTGCTCTCATTTGCACTGTTTTCTGCAAATTCAAAATATGACTCCCAGAGGAGAAAAGAAGGTGGAGACACTTAGCTTCTCATAATTTATTTTCCCACCAAAAAAAAGTTTGTTTACACAACTGTAACAAATAATGCCTATTTGAATAATGTCTGGTGGCTTTTCCCCCTGTTTCTCTCTAGAAGAGCTTGTAGCATTTCTCTTCTGTGTGCACTGAACTCAAGCAGTGGTGGTTTTATTTATTTTTTTTAGGTGTCAATTACATCACAAGTCAAAGAACTTCAGACTCTGTAAGTACATTTGTTAACATGTCTGATCTGCTCTCTGCACCCCTTGTTTCTCTCCTCCAGTCTGTTTCTAAGTTGAAGTGTTCTTGCCTGCTGTCTGTGCTCTGCATGAAGTGATCCAGGCGATTAACACTGGTCTTAATGGTTATGTCCTTGTTAGTAATACCTGGTCCTGTCTGAGATGGAAAACAAGGTGAAGCACTCCATGGCTTTGTGAGCCTCAGTTAAACAACAAGGGATTAAATCCAAGTCAGAATGGAAGGACATAAGCAAGGCACTATGGCAAACTTAATTTGGAAAGGAAAAGCTTCTTTGCTTTGAGGGTGTCAGAGTCCTGGAGCAGGCTGCCCGGTGGGGTTGTGGAGTCTCCTCCTCCAGGGAGATTCCAAACCTGCCTGGATGTGATCCTGGGCAACTTGTTTTCAGTCACCCTGCTTTTTCAGGGAACTTGGACTGGGTGATCTCCAGAGGTCTCTTCCACTATTCTGTAATTGTGTAATACCTGCGCAGTAGCTGGGTGGAGAATTGAGCCACCCTTGTGTCCCCAGTTGGGGAGGGGAAAGGAAGTATTTTTAGATGAGGAGAACACGTGTGAGAGATCCCTGCAATATGTGTCAGTGCAGAATTTGCTTTCACTTAATGAGCAGTACCATTGATCAAGGGCATCTCTTGTTAACCCAGACTGAAGTGGAACTGTTCACACGTTGATTTGTAGTGGGTGAGAATTGTGTTGTGCCTTTGATCACATAGGCTGCTTTTGTTATGTGCTACAAAGCATGGGATGCCTCTTTTTTCAGATAAATAAAAGAGCAAAGGTTTATGCTGTGTATGTTGCTACAGGCTGAAGGGGAAGGAAAAGCAGGTGAAAACCATGGAAGCCTTATTGGAAGAGAAGGAGAAAGATATTGTTAAGAAAGGAGAATGGCTGCAGGTAAGCTCCATTGGTATTCCAAAGGGAAATAAGTTCTGTTGCAGTGGTTCTGGCTGTGGACAAGTTATGTTTACTCATCTGAACTTTCTTTTTGTCTAAAGGGGCAGAAGGATACAATTGCACAGCTCACCAGTAAAGTTCAGGAGTTAGAGCAACAGAACCTACAACAGCTCCAACAGGTATCATCTGCAGGGTGGATGTGGTTTGGGAGTGCTACTCAGTTCAACTGGAAGATGTTGTTTTAATTCTCTGACTTTCATAAAGGGTTTGCATTGGCTTCAACATAACAGAGCTATTTAAAATGCTGCTTGACTAAACTGGTAGCTGTAGTGCAGAGAGCCCACTGGTTTAGCTGTGTTAATCCCAAACAGGTTTTACATAGATAACAAGTTTTGAAAGCTTTTCTTTAGTCTGGATGATACTATGCAAAATGAGTTGCTTTGGTGGTCTGAAAACTTTGAAGCTCCTTGACAGAATCAGAGCTGTGTGGTAGGTTCCTCCTTGCCAGAGTGAAGTGGTATCTCTGTAAGGCTATATTCATAGAGGACCTCTTGCTGTAACTGAATGTAGCAGCTCATCTTAAGTGGGCAGGCTTTGCTATGGTTCCTTCCTGCCTTTGATGCAGAAATGGGAACTGTCTGGAACACTTTGGGTTTTGATTGCCTGCACTGGGCTTGAGAATAGGTAGCTTGTAGCCAGGTGTGACTTAATGGAAGAATTTTCCCAGTAAGGCATTATTGTAGCTCAGTTTGGATTTTCATTGATGATAACGGTGAGCAAGTGAGTTCCACTCTTATTTAGGGTGGATGTCTAGACAAGGGAGTGGTGGATTGGAGAAAGATTGGCTGGTGTAAAGTTGGGCTTCTTGGTGTAAGTTGTGCTTCTGAAATACTTCGTCTGTTTAGATATTCTTGGGGCAGTGATGCAAAAATTGCTGATACCTCTTGGGCAGTAGTCTTGGGAGCTGTGTGGTGCCCCTAGTTGTGCAGAGTGTTGCTGCTAGTTTGAAAACCAAGATTTGAATTAACTTTGTTTTTCAGGCACCGGCTGCATCCCAAGTCCAGAACCTGGAGAGCCTGTGAGTATGCTTAGTAGCAGTTTCTCAAGTGCTTGCTGATAATGGGTGTTCAGTGTTGGCATTTGTCTGAAACTGGACTGTTTGAGCTGGTTTCAGGAGTTTAATGGGTTTTGCTAAAATAAGCTGCTAGTGCTGATGGACATCTCCCAGCCAGGCTGTCTCCAGTGTACAGCAGCAAGCATCTGGCATCCCTGAGTTGTACTGCTCATACAGTGACAGTAAATGATGGCCCAGGGCTCCACTAACCAGTGAAATTGCTACTGCTTCTTGTTTCTAGTGATAATTTCTCCTTCTGTTTAGCATGTTTTTAAAAGAGAGTGGGTTTAAGTGCCTGTGGCTGAATCTGTAAAAGCAAAGAACAAATACAGTTTGCCATTTTCAGCCTGAGATGCAATAGCCAGTTTTCCAGCTCCTGTTTCATGGAGAAATACTGCCAGGCTTTCCTCTGTTTTGACTCTGCTTTGTCTGGCTGCTCTAACTCAAAGGTTGTCTGAGACTGTGCCAAAAAAGGGCTCTGTCTTCAATGCAGCCCTTTTAGTGTGCTGCCCTCCCAGCAGAGCTCCTGTATAACCAGTATGTGGTACCTAAGGCACCTTTAGGAGACTCTCTGGCACCTTCAGAGCCAGATGGCTTACAAGATTTGCTCAGGTGATCAGTTGCTTCTCTTCCACTTGGGCTCTGAATGCTTTTGAGATCAGCTATGACTAAATGTGTGTGTTGATTGACATGTGGAATGACTAGTTTGCTTTAGGTTGTTCTAAGCAGGTAAATGTTTGCAGTATGTCTTGTTGCAGCTGGCAGGTATTTTGTTAGCTTCCTTGGTTTGGAGCCATAGTGTAATGGTTTCTTCTCCATGTGTGTGCTCTCCTTTTGGCTGATTGTTTTATGTAAATACAAAACTTGTCTTCTGCTGCTGAAAACTGTCCCAGCTATACTGACTCTTCAGAAGCATAAACTCTAACCCTTTTATTTCTTACTTTCTAAATCTTCTTTGCAGATTGAAAGGGGAAGAAGAACAAATGAAGAAGTTGAAAGCTGCAGTGGAAGAAAAAGAGAGAGAAATTGCAAGCCAAGTAAAACAGCTGCAGGTAAAGTGTAGAGAGAAGTGCCTTGTGTTGTAAGGAGTGTGTGTGTTATGAGTATGTATCTAAATGTCTGCATGTATGTTTTATTGCCTCTTGTCTTTCAACAGGATCTACAAAGGGAAAACGAATCTTTTAAAGTTCAAATTCAAGAATTAAAGCAGGAGAATTGCAAACAGGTACAGCTTTCCAATTGCAGTGTTGGAGTGAAGTCAAGGGGGATGCTGATAGATTGGATGAATGGCATGGAAATCAGTAGCTGTATTGACCATACAAACCCAGGGCCAGCTTTGGGGTTGGATTCCACCAAGCCAGCTTTCCTGGCTGTTGGATGTCTCTTCTTGCTTTCCTTTATTGTGTGAATTTGCAGCCTTTCTTATGCCTGCTCTTTCTCATGCCTACTGTATTTTTGTCTGGCTTTCTACCCCTGTCTTTACATGCTGCATCACATCCAGCGTTCTTCTGGCCAAAGTAGGCTGGACTGGATTCCCTTGAAGGCTGGGAGTGCAGCTGCGTAGTGTTGCAGCAGTGGCTGGTTAAGAAGGCAGATCATGTCCTCTGTGCCAATCTTTACTTCTGATCTTCTCCTAATGAATTTCTGATCTGTTTGTAGGCATCTTTGGCTGTCCAAAGTGAGGAGCTTCTGCAAGTGTAAGTACTACCAGGAGTTGAATGCAATAGATCAAGTGCTAAATTCCACTTGCCGCTCAGGAAATTTAAAGGATGAAATAAAAGCCAAATGTACAATATCAGCATGTGACAAGTGTCAGTATAAAAATCAATCCTTACCATCTAATAAAACTTGAGATAATCCTCAGGTGCAATCTTTTGCAGACAGTGCTCACAATATAAGCAGACAATGTAAGCAAGGCATGATTAATTTAATGTGCGTGCCAACTCAGGTGTATGTCTGAAGAATTTAAATGTTGATGTTTCAAGCAAAAGTGGTAAGCTTTTTTTCTTGGAACTTCAATTTAGTAGAGGGTTTGTTCCTATTATAAAGTTGTTTGGTGGAAATCTCTTTCCAGGGAGAACATCTCAGGGTAGCAGTGTGCTGTAATGTTGAGCTGAAGCCCACTACAGAACTGGGGAAGCTAATGCCATGCCAGCTTACATTCTACTACACAAATTGCCACTGTCATGCATTTTTGGCTGGCTGAATTATTTATCTTTAAATGTTTTTATGAACTGTGAACTAGGTGTTTGAGAAGGAATGGTCTTACCCTGCAGGCAGTGCCTGTTTGATGTCATACTAGTGTGAGCTGACAGACTTATCCTTGTTTAAAGTGTTGCCTTTCTGTGGCCTTGATAAATGTGTGCAGATGCCTGTTATAGCAAAACAGCAGCTTTACAATGGGCCTTGCTCTGGCAGCCTGTAGTTCACAGCAATGGGAAGCAAATGGTACTGCCAAGTCAGTGAGAGTAGCATTTCAAAGAGTTTTGCTGGAAGGAAAGGCAAGTTAGTGTATGTGAAAGGGTGTCAGTGCTTCACTTAATTTCTTTGATGGCTCCTGACTTGCTTGTGATTATTTTTGCCAATTCAGGGTTGCAGGGAAGGAGAAAGAAATCGCCAGTCTCCAAAGTGAGCTCGCCTCTCAGAGAGATGCTTTTGAGCAACAGAGGAAAAAGAACAATGTAAGAAAATTCTTCCCCCACCTCCTTAAAAAAACAAACCAAACCCCAAAACAATCAACAAACAAGCCCCAAAGAACAACCAGACCTGTATGCACAGACTCAACAATGCCTAGAGCATTCTGCTGAGAATGGTTTTGATAGTTGTCTGCCATATTGTTCTGTTCCCTTTTCTTGGGAGTCTTCTCATGTCTTTGAATTGCTCATTTGATGAGCGTTAGGAGACTTGCTGGGGCAGCTACTTCTGAGACTTAAATTCAAGCCCTGTTAGCCCTGCTCAGAAACATGTCCTTTGCCAAGGGAGGAAGAGGGGATGTGGGAGGATGAAGGGGAGTGCTCTGCCCTTGTGTAGGGACTTGAGAGGAGATGTTACCTCCAGGGTGCTCAGATCTCACTCTTCCCATTCCTAAGAGTGACTTACCCTGATCTGAAGGAGGTGAAGTGAAACCTTCCTTTACAGCAGACACTGATGGGGCAAGTATGGGCTGTTTGTGGGTGGAAGTAAGGCTTGTATCTTGCATCATAGATATGTGAAGTTATCTTCTTGTAATATTTAAACTGTGCAGGGCAAGAGAATGGCATCTTCTAACTTATATGGAAGAGAACTGTTAAAATACAGGGGGTTTAGCTCACCTGTCCTTGATAGCCTATAAAATCCAATGAATACCATGCAATAAGCTTTATAACTTAAATATAAAGACGGTGCTCAAGAAAAATATTGAGTGTGCAAGCTTTTGAGCAAATACTGTTGCTTAAGCACTGAAGTGGAGGGAAAGCATCTGAGTGCTCTTGGAAGACAAATGAGCTGGAAAGGTAGAACATGCATTCCCATTTTCTGGGGAATTGCAAGGTCTAGGTATCCTTCATAGTGCAGGCAGAAATCTGGCTGCTGCTAAAGGCAGACCATGCCTCTAGGTCCCATCTTTCTACACCGCAATTCTATGCAATTTTATTGTGTTCTTATGTCCTGCGAAGCAGCCCTTAGGATAGCAGGCAAACAGAAGTGGTAAAGTAGAAGTGAGTGTGGGTATGTGCTAGGATTTGGATGCCACTCTGTGTGGTGAGTTAACAAAACAGCCTTTCAGAAATAGCTGTTACCTGAAGCAGATTGCTCTGAGGGTTGAAAATAAGTAATAAATCTAAATCCCAAGCACCATAATCTCTTCCCCACAAAGCCCACTATCCTTCCTAGATAAGAGCTGTGAGGCTCTTTTTAGAGGGGCTCTTAGTCTCCTACTTGAGCTTGCATGTTGACATCTTGTGGAGTACACATTTGATCACCTCGCCAAGAAAGATGCAGGAGCACAGCACTGTATGGTGGTGTTTCCACGTGGATCTGGGGTGTACTTGCCACTGGAGAGATTCCCAAAGCCTCCCAGGGGGGATGGTGAGCAACAAACCAGTTTTCTTTGGGTACAGTGGAGAGAGCTGTGTGGGTAAATGCTGCAAACTAATGTCCTGAACTTTGTGTTTCTAAAACCAGCTCTGGCTTAGTAGGTTTGGGCTGAGGCCTGAGGATTTACACAGCTCAATCTGGTTGCAAGATCAGTGGCATAAATGTGCACACCTCCATCTATACTTGGGTCCATGCTGGGTTCTGCAGTGCCACATGCCTAACACTCTGTTGTGTAATCTGTGGTTTGGTGTCTGTGTTCCTCACTACTTTTGGAAACTTCCCTCTTTCTTCTTACAAGTGCAGTCAAAGTATGGGGTTGCTGTAGCGATATGTTCTGCAGTAACATTTAGATCAGTTTAGGACATGGGGGCAAGTTGAACAGAAATTGGCATTCCCCCCCACCCCCTTTTAATTCAAACTCTTTGAACCTCACACTTATTTTTGTTAGTCTATTTCATCTTACCCAGCAAAATCATCTTGCAGTAACCAGCATTTAAATGCAAATGGTGGAATTTAATGCAAAATATATCTCTGAAGTAAAAGCAGAAACATTTTGAATATTGGCTGAACTGAAATCATTCTTTCTAAAAACGATTAGGACCTTCGGGAGAAAAACTGGGAAGCAATGGAAGCATTGGCATCAACTGAAAAATTGCTGCAGGACAAAGTGAACAAGACTGCCAAGGTTGTAATGTTAACTGCTAGAAACGATGCGTTAAGCTAGAAACAGATCTGCAGCTGGTTTTTGAAATGAAATGGAGGCATTTAACTTTTACTGCAATTTAGTCTGTTCTGAGTGGTCATCCATATACTCTCCCTTCTGCTTCTTCCAGTTGTCTTTAGGTTTCTTTATTTTTTTTTTACCCTTAGTTTGTGGGCATGCTGAGTTTTGATTTCTGTTTGCTTAATTGTGTGAGCTGTTGTGACTCTTTTGTTCCTTGTGGGGAGCTATGGAATGAAGACTGCTGGTGAGCAACCTGCTTTTATCTACTGGGCTTTATTCTGCTTTAATAAATTTGTTGGACTCACAAAGACCCAGAACTAGATCATTATGTAAAAACCTGGGAGCTTCTCAGGAAAACTGTGTCACTACAGCTGTGAAATTCCTTCTTGAAAGCGTATGAGGCTCGGCAGGTCTTGTCAGAGTTGATGTTCAAAATAATGCAGGGCGTGAATATCTCTGAAAAGAGCTTGCATTTGCTTCGAGCCTGATTTAATTTTAATTGTCACTATGCAGATTTAAAAAAACAACAAAAAACAACAACAACAACAAAAACCCAAAACCAACCAAAGGCATCAAAATTATGTTCAAAGCAGCAATCAGGTAGCTAGAAGCAGAGGAGCTCCAGATGGGGTTGTGCATCGGTGTTTTAGAGATGTCTCTGCTCTTCACTCAGTCCCACGTTCAGGGAAGTTGTGTACCTGCTTTTGCTGTGTGCTAACACTTGCCTGCTTTTTCTTGCAGTCTGAAGACTTCATCAAACAGCCTTTTGCCCCTTCTTCGTGGTTCCTAAATTGCTGCAGACTAACACACTTTGCACAGCTTCACAACCTAATGTCTCCTGTCCATTTCTCTCTCTGAATCTCAACCTGTTAATGCCACCAATCTCTTGCAGCAGAGGAACTTACAGCAGCAAGGCACAGTAATACTGATGTCAAAGGGGAAAAAAGCCACCACTGAAATCAGTGAAGGATTTTTGCTACCTTCTGTGCAGAGTTTCAGGCTTTCTGCATTTAAACTTATATGGGAGCTTGGGCATCTGATGGCTTAATTAAACCAATTTGCTACAAGCACAGCAAGCAAATATCCTGTGCCTGGTTTGCTTTTTATATTAAACAAGTGGAACAATAGATCTGTGGTGCCCTTGGATCTGTGTGTTTCCATTTCCAGATCAATGACAGAGAAAACGTGGAGCCTGTCACACAGCTCTACTAATTATTTCCCATTGCATCTGAGCTTGGGGCAGGAGGGTGTAAGGATCTCCCTCTTGAGTACTTGAAAATGTAGAACATACAGTCTTGCTTTCTTGGCCTGGTTCAAATGTGCATTAACAAAAGTTTTCTTTTGGTTGGATTCTCCATTTTTGTGTGGTGACATTAACTTATGGGCATTTCCCCTTCTAAAATTGTTTAAGTATGGGTTTAAAGAAAATCGTTGGCGGACCCAACTTCTGGTTTGAGATTGCTCAACATGAGTGGCAGAGTTGATGTGATCTGTGGGTGCAGTTACTCGGCATAGTGTAGTTTGTCTTGTGAACTAGTGAGTGATGGTGTAATTTCTGTACAGATATGCTAGGCTGGAATGGAACTTAAAAGTTTAAGCACAGATGTGAAGGCTAGATTCTGAAGCCATTCAGTGTTGATTTTTGAAGCAATTTACTGGCAATTTAGGAGATTAAGTGCCTTTCTCACTTAACCCCCCCCCCCTTCTTTCTGGGTTAAGTAAGTTACTGTAGGCATAGAAGGGGCTATTGCTGAGTCGATGGAGCGTATTTTCCAATTTCATGTGAGCCCTTCTCTTTGTTTAGGAGAAGCAGCAGCATTTGGAAGCTGCCGAGGTGGAGACGCGTGAACTACTCCAGAAGCTGTTCCCTAAAGTTTCTCTTCCTTCTAACATGGTAAGAGAAGGGTCTCTTCTTACCCTGCATATAGGGGCTGGGAGCTCTGGTTCTGCTGTGCTGGACATTCTGAAGAGCTTCCCCACAGGCTTTTCTGCCCTAAGGTTTTTGCAGTTGCACGTGCTGGTAAAACTTGTACTTTGTGGCAGCAAAGAGGCAAAGCTACAGACAGTGACTTCAGGAAAAATGTTGAAACGAGAAAAAGTTATCATTATCTTAATTGTCTTTTGGTTTTGTGTTTTACTGCCCCAACATCTGATTAATCTGCTTGTGTTATCTTGTGTCTAGCAGAGATAGTAAATTTTGAAGGGTGGATAAGATCAGCTGTGTATTTCCTCAGTGTCTGGCTTGATTGGGATCTGTATCTGCCCTGGTGGCTGTGCAGACAGCAGCTGGCTCTTGTGTCCAGAGAGGCTGCATGGCCTCACTACAAGCTCATACGGTTCAAGAGGGTTTGTTTTATTTCAAAGTTCCCTTGAAAAACACAGATTTCCAATTTTATATTCTTGGTGGCTTTTAGTTTTTTGGAAGGGAAGTGCACAGTTTGTGTAGTTTAAACTGTGAGTGAAGTGAGGCTTGAGAAGTCGGCTGTGTTTCATTTGTAATATCTAGAGGTTTTTGAAGTTGGTCTCCTGATGAACTAGAAATAATCTTTAAAAAGACCTTTCCTGTCAAGTTATGAAACAGTTTTCTTGGTGAGGTCCCTAACACTACATAGCAAGTATCTGCTTTAGCTGTTCAGGGGTTTTGGAAGTGATTTCATTAAGTCTGCAAGCACTTCTTGCAGAACCCTAGCACTTGCAGGGAGAGCTCTTATCACCCAGATGTGTTTCAGCTCTTCCAAGCCCTTGTGTACTGTGTGTCATAACCTCGTGCTCCTGGATTGCTGCCTGCTGTCAGCTCAGCTGGGCTCTGTGTGGTACTAGCTGAAAAACTGCTGTCAGGCTGTGTTAGCTCTGGGGAACTGGGGGGACTGAAACACTGCTCTATAAGCCTGCAGTTGGGAGGCAGATGTCCTGAAGAGAGATTTATTTAGGTTATTCTCAGCTTTAACTGAATCCATTTCCCAACAGAGCCACAGTGAATGGATATGTGGGTTTGAAAAGATGGCTAAAGAGTACCTGAAAGAGGCTTCAGGATCTGAAGATGTCAAGGTAGGCATGGCAGTGGACAGCTTCCTTGTGTGTAGCATGGAATATTTTGTGGTATACATCTTGCAGAATGCACTCTGGATTATGAAGTTCCAATTAGCAAACAGGAGACATGAAAATTGTTTTATTGGTATTTGCATCTATTAAATCAGGAATCTATTTGCATCTTCAAAAAGCACCTTCTACAGCAGTGAAAAGGTTCATGAAATTCAACATTGGATGTTAGGAACAAGTTCTTTACTGTTCCATCGTGGAATGCTGGAACAGGTTGCCCAGGGAGGAGGTTGAGGCCTCATCCCTGAAGATATTCAAGGTGAGGCTCAATGGGGCTCTGGGTAACCTGATCTAGTGAAGAATGCTTACTACAGTGGGGATTGGACTAGGTGACCTTTGGAGGTCCCATCCAACCCAGACCATTCTATGATAGAATTGTTTTGGTCAGAAAAGACCTTTAAGATTGAGTCCAATCATTAACCTAACATTGCTAGATCACCACTAAACCTTGTTCCTCAGCACCATATCTACATGTCTTTGAGATTCTTCCAGGGATGGTGACTTTGTCGCTGCCATGGGCAGCCGGTACCAGGGTTGAACAACCACCCTTTCAGGGAAGAAATTATTCCTAATGTCCATCCTAAACCTTCCCTGACCCATCTTGAGGCCATTTCCTTTTGTCCTATTGTTTGCTATAAGGGAGAAGAGACCAGCCCCTGCCTTGCTACAACCTGCTTTCCAGGACTTGTAGAGAGCAAGAAGGTCTGCCCTGAGCATCCATTTCTCCAGGCTAAACAAATCCAGAAATAATCTTTTAAGTAGCTGTTTGTTTTTTTTCAGGTGTCTCAGTGCAGTCACAGGTTTGTGACAGAGTGGTGAGAGTTGATGAACATTGCACTTGCTGTTGTTTTCACATGAAATTGAAAGACAGACCTGCCAATGTGAATGATACCAGCTTGTTGAAATAAATAACAGAACTCAAATCCATGAGCTGAGATATGACTCCTCTGGTCCCTCTTCTGCTTTCTAGGCTATGGAGCAGAAGTTGAAGGAGGCAGAGGAAATGCACATACTGCTGCAGCTGGAGTGCGAGAAATACAAATCAGTTCTGGCAGAGACGGTAAGCAGGAGGCCTGGTCGCTGTGCCCTGTGATGATGCAAGCTGCCTTTCTTCTGCTGTGAGCTTTCAAACCCTGCTCTCTTCTTAGGAAGGGATTTTACAAAGGCTACAGAGGAGTGTGGAGGAGGAAGAAAGCAAATGGAAGATAAAAGTTGAAGAATCACAGAAGGAACTCAAACAGGTATTTCTGAAGAGCCACTTTTGCTTGAAGTTGCAGTGAAGGTAGATGTAGAGCAGCTCTGGCTTCCTGGTTTGCTGTGTGCCATGACCAGGGCATAGCAAAGATGAAGCCTGCAACTGATATAGTAGGAATGATGCTTCTTTATGACAATAGTATTTTTGGTGCTCTGCTGCTTAGCTTCATACTGAGTGACCTTTATTTTAGTGAAGAGCATATTTCCATTTCGAAAAACCCAAAAAATGGAGCAGTTGTCCTTGTCTGTAGATCTTTGTGGCTATCCCTCTTGCCATCTTTAGAGAATCAAGAACAAATGAAGAGCCCAAGAATAGAATTTCACTGTTATGAGGAGTCTGTCGGTCTTGTGCAGGTGATGCAGGAGGTAGCCAAACAGCATGTAGTCTCATGAATCCTGGTGGGATAGGAAGCCAGAGATCCTGGCAACTCAAGCTGTATTTTTGTTAAACATCTGTTTTTTTCAAAGTTCATTTGTGAACAGATACAGACTCGTTGTGGTAAAATTTGAGTGTCATATAACAATTTTTTGGAAGCTGATAAAATAGTGCTTAATCCATTATGGTTGAATAATTACACTGGAAATTGCCTGCAAAGCTTTTGTCTTTGGAAAGACTCTGTTGCTAGCAAAAGTGGTAAGAAAAAAGCCTTTTATATTCCTTTCCTAATCTAGAATTAAAATAGGTCAAACTGCTTTTTTGAAAGAAATTATTTCTCAAGTACTTCTGCTTAGCAAATTTTGAGTGCCGGACTATGAGTCTGGAGCAAATAGAGAGATGATATTTCATAAATATGTGGGGTCTATAAAAGGCTGTCAGATCTTGGGCTATAGATATGCCTTCATCTGTTGTGCTTATGCAGCCTCTAATAAGGCTAAATGTTCTGGGTTTGGCTACCTATCACGCATGGATGCGGACAGTCTTCCCTGTTTAGGTAACATTTCCTTTATTATGGCTAACAGGTAACTGGCTTAGTCATAGAATCATAGAATTGTTTCAGCTGGAAGAGAACTCCATGATCGAGTCCAACCATTGACCTAACACTACCATGGCTACTAAACCATGTCCCAAAATGCCACGTTCACATGTTTCTTGAACTCCTTAAGGGATGGTCACTCCACCACCTCCCTAGGCTGTCTGTTCCAATGCCTGACCACTATTTATTTCAAGATATTTTTCTATCACTTGATATTAAGAAGAGGAGATGACCCCCACCTGATGATAGCCTCCTTTCAGGTAGCTGTAGAGAGCAGTGAGGAGGCCTCCCCTCATCCTCCTCTTCTCCAGGCTAAACAACCCCAGTTCCCTCAGTTGCATCTCAGATATCTTACTGTCTAGACCCTTCACCAGTTTATATTCCAAATTCTTCATCAACCTAGGTTCTAAAGATGTCAAATAGCTGCTTATGTTGAGAGAAGGTAAGAAAGATGTTATAAGGGAGGTGTAGTATATTGAATGGAGTGAGAGTTGTATTTCATTTGTTCACTGATTTAATCCTAAACATTTTTCAATCATAGAAGCAAGTTTGTGTGTATGTGGAAAGTTTGTCTAAGAGCAACCTATCTGAATGACATGTTTTTCTTTCTTGCAAATTCCAGATGCGTTCTTCAGTTGTTTCTTTGGAGCAGGAGCTAGAGAGAGTAAAGGAAGAAATCAAAGAAGTTGAAACTGTACGTGCAGGTGGTTTTGGTTTTTGTCTTTGAAGCTTTCTCTTATTTAATCATGATGTAAGCTTATGCTGCAACCTGTGCTGCAGTTTTAACTGGGTCTTTTGGCCAGTGTTTCTAAGCAGCAGACAAGATGGATACTGGAAGTTGTCCTGTTTTTCCCTTCTGTGCTCACCTAGTGGCTCTTGTGAGACTGAGCAGTGTATTGCTTCTTGATGGTCTTGGGCTTGATTGTTTAATCTGTTTAATGTGTAACAGTTTAAATCTGTGCCATGCAATCACTGGATTTGACACATTCCCTAAATATCGTGGAATATCTGATTAGAAATTTATAGCTAATTATAAATCAAGAAATGATAATGCAAGCACGTGTTGAAAGCATCTGTTTTGACTCTGTTTTTCTGTTTCTAGCTGAAAAGAGAGAGAGAACATTTGGAAAGTGAACTAGAAAAGGCAGAAATAGAACGCTCTACTTATGTGTCAGAAGTCAGAGAGGTAAACGTCATTGACCCAACTGTTCTTTTTCTTTTGTTGACTAGTTGGCTGGCAAACTAATCTAATGCTTTAGCCCCTGTGGCTGAGGAGTTGATATGCTTGTAACCTTAGGGTAGAGCAATGCACTAATAACTGAGCAGAAGAAAAGTGGGCATCCTAAGGAGACAAATCCTAAAACTCTAAACTTCATTTCAGCTCAAAGATCTCTTGACTGAATTGCAGAAAAAACTTGATGATTCATATTCTGAAGCAGTAAGACAGAATGAAGAGTTAAATTTGGTAAGAAGCTTGTTCTCTGCTGGGCACAAACTAGGCTCCCAGCATACTTATGAAGCGGAGACTTATTTCAAATCCTCTCTGTTCTTCTAACCTCTTCAGCTTGATATTTTTGTCCATTGCAATCACTTATGTAGTCTGACTTTTACAATTTGTCTCTTTCTCTGCTCCTAACAATAGCATGTCTGGTTCTTAAGACTTTTTTCAAAGTCTCTAAGACTTTCATTCCTGGAACTTCTTGAGAATCAGCGTTCTCATAGCATAGACATACAGAGCACCAAATACGTGTCCTGAGAGCAACAAAAATCATGCTTTCGATGCTTTAACTTGAAGATTATTCTCTTGCTGTTGTTTTTTCCAAAGCTTTTGAGGATGCAACTGTGATATCTGTGCTCTGGCTGTGCAGAGCCTTTTCCATTCTCCTCTGCATGTACTGGAATTAGCCAAATGTTAGATTAATTCAGAGTATCCAGCCATTCAGCAGCTGGCATCCTGATGTGGCTGAATAGCTGTGCTGGCTTGGTGCATGCACTGTGTTACAGCGTGTTTGGCTAGAAATGCTTTTCAGCCACTAATGCTCCTGTACAAGGTTTTTCTCAAGAAGGAGTTGGATTAATCAAGGCCTGAGCTACAGACCCAAAGATGCATGGTTTTCCAGTGTGAGCCCTTTCACTCCTCGCATGCTTCAGTGATGTGTTTTAGGCTGTAGGAGCAGTCAGATTGATCCTCTCTTTAATTGAACAACACTTTCCTGCTTTTTGAGCCCAAAGCAGGGAAGGTTGTATCTGTCACCATGTCTTTGTTGGGACAGCCTGTCACTGCAGACAGAGCAGGGTGCTCACCAGGGTGCTGCCACTCATGTAACTGAGTTGAAATAGTTGATTTTAAAACCCAACCACAACAACAATCTGCTTAAGATAATAGTATGCCTGGCAACTCAAGTACAGCATTGATTATCATCCTGCCTCAGCAACCAGAGCCTCTTGGTTTGAAAGCAGGGGAAATGGAAATCGAATCCATATTCTATAGTAAATCAGGAAACAGAAACCTCTTGAATATGAGGCAATAATCTACAAAAGCTTAAAAAGCTGAGCTTCCCTGCATGAGCAGCTTGACTCTGCAGTCTGATGATGCTGCGTACCACAGCAAGAGTATTAGGAGGTGATTAACAACTACCTTCATACAGCTCAGGAATGCTGTCCAGCATTTACCAGTGTTTTTTGCAGGAGGCTGAGGAATAGAACTCTTAGATTTCAAAGATGTTTCCCCCTGATTTATAAGGTTAGCAAGCAGAGGGGCTGAAACTTCAGAGGAGCTCAACAATGCATCCTCAAAATGTAGAAAACCACTATCCAGCAGTCCAGGTCCTCCAAAGGGGGAAAACCTTCTGTGGGTAAGACACATACAATGTGTAGATTTGGAATAAGTGAGGATTCAGGGCTCTGAGTAGCCTATTGTTCACTTCTTTAATCCCTTCCTGGCTCCCAAGAAGATTGACAGCAGGAATAGCAAACATTAACACAGTGCACTTCAGAGGCACAAATCCAGCAAAACTGGCACTCGAGCTTCCCATTAGCACTCCTGTTTGAGGCTCCAGCCTTAAGTGCCGTGGCTGGCTCTGTGTCTGGTGTTGAAGAGCAATCAAAACCTTCTTTAAAGGAAGGTTTATATCCTTGGGAAAGCTGTAGTTTAAGGGCATCCAGTACAAAGTATTCACCCCTCTTGACCGAAATTGTTCACTTGTTTTTGATTGAATTTAAACACAATCGATGCCTCAATACATCCCTGTCAGTCATTCATGCCTTGATGTGACATTAACAGACTGGTTAAGTCAACATAGTTGTAGTAAGTGGTGCTTTATTAAGATGACAAGTAGAGGTTTTTTAGTTTATTTAGCAGTAGTGTGACTGTTTATCCTGAATTAGGAAGATGACAGTCTACTTTTTGTGTATCTGCTGTGAATTAAGTTGAAGTAAGCTGAAATTAAGTTGAAGAATAAGAAAGATGGGGTCAGACTCTTTAGCAGGGCCTGTTATGATAGGACAAGAAGTACTGGTTTTAAACTAAAAGCAGGACAACTGAAAACTAGATACAAGGAAGAAATTTTTTACAGTGAGGATGGTGAAACACTGGCCTAGGTTGCTGAGGAAGGTGGTAGATGCTCCATCCTTGGAACCATTCCAGGCCAGGTTGGATGGGGCTTTAATCAGCCTGCTCTAGTTGAAGATTTCCCTGCTGTGACTGCAGGGAAGTTGGACTAGATGACCTTTAAAGGTCCCTTCCAACCCAAACTCTTCAACATTTCACTATTCCTGCTGGCAGTATAGTTCAAAAGTTGAAACCACTTGTAATGAAGCTGATGCCAACTATGTCTTTTCTTCTGTAGTTTCCATTCTTTACATTTATCTTTACAGATGGAATCTGTCTTCCTTGACTGTCCTTGTAAACCTCATCATATGTGTTGACTAATCCAGTGTGTGCAGTATTTGCTAGTAATCTTACTCCCTTTGCAGTCAGTGTGCACGGGGTTAATCCGTGGGACCAGACGGCTGAAATCCCTCTGTGTGTGTGAAGGAAACTGATGTCCTTTGTTACTGTTTTGCAGCTGAAAACACAGCTAAATGAAACACTATCAAAACTCAAAGTTGATCAAAATGAGAGGCAGAAGGTAGCTGGTGACTTGCCTAAGGTAAGCAGAGACCTTAACAGCTACAGATCTAAATGGTATCAAACCCTCAAGATCTGTGGGTTTGCAGTGCTGGAAAATGTGCTGCCTGCCCGCTGGGGTGCTTCACTCCTCTTGCTGGTTCCCCACATGCCTGGGACTGTGGGTGTAAAAGCTCGTGCAAGATACCTGTGTGTCTGTTGAAGGAATGAAAATGCAACTAACAGCTCTGTTTAATTAATTTTCCTTCTTGAAAGAGTCTCTTGTTTGTGATAATTTTATGCTGAAGGGAAACAAGTGGTGAGTTGGGGCTGACAAATAATTCTTTATTTACAGAAACCCAGCCTAACAAAAAGCCTATCCCACTGCCCTACACCCCCTCTCTACCCTGAATCTTTTAAGCCCAATCTCTGATGGCTGTTAGAAGTGGTTTACAAGCCATCTGCCCAGTTGCACATGGTTGCAAATCTCCTCTAACCCAGGAGACTGCAAATCTTTAAAGTTAGCTCTTTGCAAGCTTGTTGAGACAAGCAGGTGGGTTACCTCTGTTCTTTCTCAGTGGCTGCTCCTGCAAGATGGATTGGAGTGGGAGATCTTTAAGCATGAGAGGTCTCAGTGTTGTCTGTCACCCCAGAAACAGCCCTGTTGCAGGAGAACTGATAAATGGAGATAAGAATAGCTTGCAGAGTGGCTGAGCTCTGGCTGCAGACTCTACAGCACCCTGTTTCTCCTGCAGTAGATGCACAGTAAGGACATGGAGCTGCATTCTTGCAGGTCTGGAGTGGGGATAGCTGTTGGTAGGGCAAGTGTTGTTTCTGGGACAGGGACATATAATCACAAAAGAACTGCCAACTTTCAAACATTTTACTCAGGATAATTATATTGGATGTTGACAGGTGAAGTGGCCTGTGCTGATGTCCATGATATATTCTCTGTAAATGTAGATCTATGATTAGGCTTTTGGAGACCTGCCTGCATTGCTGCTCTGGCACAATAAAAAGTGTTGCTGCACTATTTTTACCTAATAGCTTGACATGAGACTATTAAAGCTTCCCTGTTGAATTGCTCTCAAAAGCAGCAGGCTGACATGTAGCATGCTGATTGTAAGGAGACATGTCAATCTTGGCAAATGTGCTGGTCCCCTGAGGAAATCTGGCATAAAACAGATTTCCTCCTGAACAGTGATTTCCTGTGTGTCTAGTGCTCTTGGAGAGATGGGGATTTGCTTCTCAGCCTTTGCTAATTGTTCTGCCTCCCCTGTTTGGTGGGTTGTTTCTTTTTTGTTCCCTACAGGCCCAGGAGTCTTTGGCATCTCTCGAAAGAGAAATTGGGAAAGTTGTTGGAGATGCCAACGTCATTGAAAACAGCGATGTTTGCACAGAGCCGGTGAGTGGTTCTCTTGAGCCAAGCTCAGGGGCAATGCACATCTCAGAGTTTAATCTTTGGGCAGTGAGGCCCAGCAAAGGAGCAGGATGTGAGCTGCTTATGGTAATTTAAGGCTTGATGAAACTACCCATCCTGCAACTTGTTGGGATGGTGTCCTGGAGCCATATGCATTGAGAGTTCTGCTGTCATTTGGATTGTGACCTCTTCCCCATGGCTCAAATTTTCAAGGAGAAAGGCAAACAGTTCTGAACATAAAAACTGGGCTTCCATGGATCATTGTTTTTGGTTTGGGAAGGCTTGTCCCTTCAAGGAGAGATGCTGAAAATAAATCTGTTGGTGACTAAATTAACTTAAAATACTAACTGTTGGGTTGGTTCTTCCTGACATCTGTAACACCGAAGAAGGAAGGTAGTCTTGCGTGCCCTGTAAAACCAAGGCAGAGAACATCTTTTGCCAGAGGACTGCCTCTTCTGGTCCATGGCAGCTGTGAGGGAGAGCATGCTGGAGCACTGCCTCATGGTGTGGCTGGGTGTCTCTTCAGATATTGTAGTCGTAGAATCTGGAATTTGATGGACTCAGTCTGAGGTGGCCTGTTTTCATGCTTGCTGAGCTTCTTGTGCAGTGGGTACACTGAAGGGCTGGCCCTGAAAAGACATCACTTGTATGAGTGGTTGAGTCGTGGCTTTGTAACTGGGCTTCTCTGTCTCCGAGAGCTTTCACACCAGCTTCAAAAGAGCTTTGGAGCAGCCTTCCAGACAGCAGTTGGGTAGGGGAAGGCTAAAGCAGATGCCTTCCAAGTGTGTTTTACACAGCTAAGTGGTGTCAGTGGAACTCATTACCCATTTTCTTATGATGGATAGAGTGGGAGGAAATACTGTTGTTTGAGGGGGAGAGGAGCATTTGCTGATAGGACAAATAATTTGTATCTGCTCCTTTTAGCTGCTGAAAGTAAGTGGCTTCATCAGCTGTGAGAGCCAGCCAAGAGTCCTTTAGGGAGTACTGTAGAAAAGCCTTTGCCGTCGTAGTCATTAGCAGAAATGAAATGGCTTTTCCAAAGTGATCAGTCATGGCTGCAGATCAGCCCTGGCCTTGTGGGTTCACTGTGCCCAAGCCAGTGATGCAGCTGGGCCAGCCCTTTGAGTTGGTTTCCTGGGAGGAATGGTAGGTCTGCTGAGCCCTCTCCTGTGTTGCTGAAACATGGTGACTATTGGGTGCTCTGTATCCCTGTCTGCAGCAAGCTGGAGAAGAGAAATCCTCCTCAAACCAATTCCACACTACTTGATCTCTGCTGTGCCTGTACAGATTCACAGGTTGCAGTGGGTTGGAAGGCACCCTCAAAGGTCATCTTGTCCAACCCCACTGCAGTCAGCCGGGACACTTGTAACTACATCCGGCTGCCCAGGGCCACGTCAAGTCTGATCTTGAATGTCTCTAGGCATAGGGCCTCAACCACATCCTTGGGCAACCAGTTCCACTGTTTTACCACCCTCATTGTGAAGAACTTCCTCCTTACGTAAGAACAGCAGTGCCATCATCTGTGGCATTTTGCAGCTGATGACAGGGGTGAGCCCTCTTGAGCTGGGTGTCATTAGTTGTGACCTGTGGTGGCCCAGGCATGGTAATTTGACTTAATTGCTTTAGCCTTAAAACCTCTGGCTCATGCCTGGCTCCACTGCAGCTGAGTGGTCATGTCATGGAACCCTAATCAGGTTTCCTCCAGAGTATTCATTGCTTTATTCTGAAGAGGAGTGTGGAAAAACAGTCCTAATAAACGTGCAATTAAGCCTTCATTAGTAAAAATACATTGTCTAAACTGTGCTTTTGACAGGTAGCCATTGGCAGAGGCTGAAATTAGAATGCTCTTTATCTTCTCCCCTAAGTCCCTTTTGCTGCTTTTTTTGTCTCTGAGGCTTCTGGGAGACAGCTTCTTTTTTTTTTTCCCCATAAAACCCATCTTAAAATAGCTCTCAGATTAAAAAAGAAAGTCTTCCAGCCACTTCCACCTAGCAACAGTGTCTTCTTTTTTTAAGGACCTGAAAACACATGCTCAGAAATGAGCATATTTGTTCCTTCTGGGTACTGGAACCAACCCACAAAACTGAGAAATGATGCTTGCATAAACCTTCAGACACATTATGTGTGTTTTCTTTAGACTCCTTTTCTATTTAAAAATAGACTATTTGGTTTTTCTGATCAGCCTCCCTGTCACTTATGGGACTAGATGATGACTAGAGAGTGCCTTTTACATAGTTTAAGAAAGTCATTTATATTCAGCAGCTTGCTTTAAGTAGTAAACTTTTGAGACTTATGTGAAATGTGATGTGCTCCCCCTCCCCCAAATCTCAGTGTAGAACACTCCCTCATGGAAAACTGGAAATGTCATTTCTGTGAAGTGTGGTGGAAAGGGAATCTGTCAGCTCAGATCACCTTGGGCCTGTGATCGCAGGGGGTTCCTCACTACAATCCTCTTCCTCTATTCCTCCACATCCTAAAGACATAGTCATAGACTTGTTTTGGTTGGAAGAGACCTCTAAGATTGAGTCCAACTGTTGACCTAAAACCACCAGGGCCCCTAAACAATGTCCCAAAGTGGTGTTATGTCCCCATATTTCTTGAACATCTCCAGGGTGGTTACTCCACCACCTCCCTGGGCATCCTGTTCCAATGCCTGACCACTTGTTCCATCAATGAATTTTTCCTATTATCCAACCTAAACCTCCCCTGGCACAGCTTCAGGCCATTTCCTCTAATCCTCTCACCTGATACAAGAGAGAAGAACCTGAACTCCACCTCACTCCAACTACCTGAAAGGAAGTTGTAGAGAACAACGAGGTCTCACCTCATCCTCCTCAAGATTAGACAACACCAGTTCCCTCAGCCAATCCTTGGCAGACTTGTTCTCTAGACCATTCTCCAGCTTTTTTTCTCTGAGTCCAACCTGGTTAATTCTGACTGAGTCATGGAGAGCTGCGTAAGGCAGCCTTGCAGCCCTGGGTTAGCAGAAGCTGCTGTAGGACTGTTGTGGAGCCCAAATGCATCAGGATTGGCCCTGGGAGGGTTGGGGATGTGTCTGTAATTCATGAGTATATACCACCTGAGATTAGTGGAGTCACAAAGTACAGATTCATAGAATGGCTTGGATTGAAAGGTACCTTGAAGATCATCTGCTTCCAACCCACTTGCCATGGACAGGGCTGCCTTCCACTAGGCCAGTTTGCTCAAGGCCTCATCCAGCCTGGCCCTGAACACTCTGGGGAGTAGGCATCCCTGACTTCCCTGGTCAACCTGTTCCAGTGTTTTCCCACTCTAAGGAATTTTTTCCTAATATCCAGTCTTAATCTCCCTTCTTCCAGCTTCAATCCATTCCTTCTTGTCACTTACAAGCCCTTGTGAAAAGTCCCTTTCCAGCTTTCTTGTAGCCCCCTTCAGGTACTGGAAGGCTGCTCATAAGGTCTTGCCAGAGCCGCCTGTTCTCTGGGTGGAACAGCCCCAAGTGTCAAGGGGAAGCAGATATGAGAGGGAAGAGCAATTTAGAGATGAGGGCTGAGAATGAATTGAAATGCCTCTTCCTTGTGCCTGCTGGTGCTGGTTTGTGTACTGGTGCTGGCTTGTGTACTGCTGCTCGTGCACTGCATTCCCAGGGCTGTGGCTCAGCGCTGTGACTGCTTCATTTGTTGGGGGGCTAATTGCATTTGCCGCTCTGCTTTCATCCTTCCCTATGAGATCATAAGCAAAGCCTCTGTCTTGAGACCTGGTAAAACACGTTAAGGCTACCCTAATACAGGTTCCAAATGATTTCTGCAGTAGCAAAATATTTACCAATTGCATTTCAGTAAGAGCATTGCAGTCCCTGGCTTGTTCTCTTGCCTGAGCCCAGAGTAATTTCTGTAATGGTGCAGGTGGTTGAGTTTGATTTACTGCTCGCTCAGCGTCACTTCGAGTCTGGCGGCAGTTCCAGCCAAATGGGAGCTAGGAAAGTGCCCCTCTCTGAACTCACTCTAATTTCCCCAAAACTCTAGGGAGAGATTTGCAGCAGCATTATGCGTCACTCTCCTTCTGGTAGTAAAACCGCTCTTGGTTGCAGCGGGGCTGGCTGATGCTGAATGCTCACAGACCCCCCCCGTGCTCTGGTTGGCGAGTGGGTTTTTCTGCATTGCTGACACCCAGACCGAGTTGCTTATTTTTAACTGCTAAGTTGGAAGGGAAAGCTTTTCTATTGCTGATCTGCACATCTGTATTATGAGCTGAATAAGGAAGAGTAATGTATGTTTTAGAGGTGGAGCTCTTTGTGCGTCTCTGGAGGAGTCGATCAATAAAGGTAATAAACCAAGGATTCTTTTGCTGTTACTTCAGTGAACCTGGCTCTGGAGAGGAGGGCAGAGAAGGAAGGAAGAGTCTATCTAGAGTTGTGACACTTCTCTATAATAAACCACTGAAGTCCTTGAGAACAACAGAAAAAAAAGCCTTCTTTGAGGACACCATCCCACAGATCCTCATGAAGACCAAATCCTTGGTGGTCCAACAGCCTTATTGTTACAGCTGCAGGGGTCAGAAGTCATCCCTCCCACTGGGCACACTGTCACCGTGTGCTTAGCAGCCTGTGTTATAAACCACATGGGGTTTTCAGCCAAGCTTGTGGGGATGTGGGGTAATAACTTCTAAAGCTGGATGAGTTGTGGTTACAAGCACAATTCCTGGAAGCGGCAAATAAGTGGAGTCCTGGGCAGGGAGGCTGGGAGCTGAGGGTCGGTGGTGCTCTCACCAGCATTTGGTGTATGCAGGTAATTTCCTGGAACAGGAAACATCTTCCTGACTTTGAACCATGTTTTCCTTAAATGTGGCCATAACCCTCTGACTTGAAAGAATTGTTCCCATCTGCACAGAGCACTGTAATTTTATACAGAGGATCTTTCTAGGCTTTCTTGGTAATGAGATTCTAAATGAGGTTTTAATGATTTCCCCCCCCCCCCCCCCCTTCTTCCAGGAACTGATTGATAAAAGACTAAATGTGGCGGTGAATCTTAACCAGGATGTAGGTCATCTCAAGAAGCTGCTTGTGTCAGTAAGCCAAATGCTGTCAAAGGGACGAGAACACTACCAGCTAGTAGGTAGGTCTGCCCGGTGGCCATCTAGTTGAGCTAGCAGGTGGCTCTCAGGAAGGATTCTGGTCTGTGGTGGTGGGATCTTTTTGCAGCCTTCAGTGTTTAAAGGGGGCCTGTCAGAAAGATGGGGGCAATCTTTCAGCAGGGTCTGCTGTGACAAGACAAGGAGTGATGGTTTTAAACTGAAAGAGGGAATATTCAGACTAGGTAAAAGGAAGTTTTTTACACTGAGGGTGGTGAAACGGTGGCTGAGGTTGCCTGGAGAAGTGGTAGATGTCCCATCCCTGGAACCATTCCAGGTCAGGTTGGATGGGGTTCTCAGCAGCCTGCTTTAATTGCATATGTCCCTACTGACTGCAGGGGCGTTAGACTAGACAACCTTTAAAAGTTTTTTCCAACCCAAACCATTCTGTGACCCTTTTCAGATTTAACAAGTTGGGTGTCAAAATCAGAGACTTGTTGTTTGGAATTTATCAAAAGCTTGTAGCAGGCACTGGGTTGGTTCCTCACTGGATCCATGCTTGAGTTAGCTGGGACTGACCTCACACACCCATGTCCCTCTCTAGGCATGTAGTTCTTTATCTCTCTGTTCCACTACCTGCTACTTCACACAGCAGGTTTCCCAAAGTTCTGTTCTCCCTGTGCCTTGTTTCCTTTGTCCCAGCTACACAAGCAAAAATTTCTCCTCTTTCATACTCTGATTGCTTTGGGTTGGGGGATGTGATGTAACTCACTGGGCTTTCACCAAGTTAACAGCAATGGCTGTATCTGAAGCATCACTCTGTCATGAACTCTTTATCCAATTACAGACACAAGAACAAGGCTTTTATTTTAATACACAGCCAGCTTGGAAACCTGACCCTCTGTGGTTGACTGCATCATGCTGGTAGACTTATTAAATGATCCAAAGTTAGCTGAAGGCTGCTTTAAACTGGAGGCACTAAACTTTCTCAGGGAGCTGGTGCAGTTTGTGAGCCTCTGCTAGATATGAACTTGTGAACCAGGTCTGAAGGAGAGTCATGAGCTGTTCAGTTTAGGAGGCATCAAAGCCTTGGCACAGAATGAGCTGCTGCAAGAAGTGTCAGACCTCCCTTTCATCTATCTGCTGAGGATGGGGACCTGATTATTTTTTCAGTTTAGATATTTTTTTCCTGTTCCTGTCTCTGGCATGAGCAGCAGAGGTGGTCTGAAGGGCTGGTAGCAGGGTGTTTACAGGGAGTGAGCCCAGTCTGGTACCACAGACTTGGTGCACATGGGAGGGATGTGCTACCTTCTGGGAGGCTGTTTGCACCAGTGAGGCGTGTTTCTCTGGGCTTTGTTGTGGTCCAACGCTATTGAAGTGGCTGGTTTGAGCTGCTGAGGTGCAGATTTGCCTGAACAGTGCTTGGCTGATGTGACTCTTTGTGTTTCTCTTGCAGAATGAAGTCACGTGGGAATCGTTAATTTGAGGATAGCAGAAGGCATTGTATTATATTTTGCCAAATTAAAGCCTTATTTATGTTTTCACCCTTTCTACTTTGTCAGAAACACTGAACAGAGTTTTGTCTTTTCTAATCCTTGTTAGACTACTGATTTAAAGAAGAAAAACAAAAACAACAAAAAAAACTCCCACCCAACCAAACCCAACTCTGTAGACACCTCCAGAGTTTAGTTTTGTAATAAAACCAAACCTGTTTGGATAATTAGACCTTTACATTCCTGGAGAGACAGTAAACTCATACTCTTCTTTTGCTCAGTAAAACTTGTTCAGAAAACTCCAACGTGGTAAAGTTCACCAATGGGATATAACATTTTAATACTGATGTTGTACACTGTTTTACTTAATTACATTTTTGGGATTAGCTGCCTCTGACTTCAACCTCAAGTAAACACTCCTTTTTTTTGGTTTTTTTTCCTTTTTTTTCCCCCCTTCTTTTTTTTTTCCTTTTTTTTTTATTTTTGGTTGCTAATGTAATCAGTTTTTGTAATGGTGTCAGCAAATAAAGGGATGCTATTATTCAAGGCCTTTCTGCTCTCTTCTTGTAACCGCACAAGAGTGACTGGGGTGAGATTTCCATCTGCCCCTTCTCAGATGAGCATCTGGCTGCACTTGGTGTACTTGGTTTGGGGCAGAGGAAAGGGAAATTGGGGTGCTCGCAAACTTCAGAGCAAGTGAACTAAAGGTATGCTGCTGTGCCCTAGGGAGGCCACAGCTGTAGTACTGCGTTCAGTTCTGGGCTCCCCAGTTCAAGAGACAAGGAACCACCAGAAAGTCCACTGGAGGTTACAAAGATACTGAGGGGACTGGAGCACCTCTGTGAGGAGGAAAGGCTGAGACCTAGGGCTGTTTAGCCTGGAAAAAAACAGCCTGAGATGTCAGTCTTATCAATGCTGATCAATGGCTAAAGGGTGGGGGCAAGTGGATTTGGCCACTTTTCAGTGGTGTCCAGTGACAGAACAAGGGGCGAAGGTTGTGAACTAGAATGGGGGGAAGTTCCATCTGAATATGAAGAAAAATCTCTTTCTTATGGAGATGCTGGAGCCCCTGAAGAGGCTGCCCAGAAAGGTGGTAGAATCTCCTCTGGAGAGATTTAAGACCCACCTGGATGCAGTCCTGTGCAACCTGTTCTGGGTGACTCATGTTAGCAGGGTGGTTGGATTAGAAGACTTTAGTGTGGTCCCTTCCAACCCCCACTGTTCTGTTATTTTTGTGATACTAAGGTGGTAATAAAAAGTGCAAGAAATCTCAGCAAACCATCCTTCAAGCTGGGGTTCCATGAGGTACATTGTCCCTGGGTAGAAAAAAAATCAGGTGTTACATGCAGGAGGAACAGCTACAAACAGCAGATTGTACAGCAAAGGCAGCTTTCACAGCATCCAGGGCTGTGCAGAGTATCTCACTTTGCTCCTGACCTGCCTCTGGGATGGGAGTCTGTGGTGAAAGCAGTTTTTTGGGGGGATTGGAAGCTCTTACTGGGTGCTTCATTGGGAACAAGTTGGACAAGGAGTTTTCTGGGAGCATAGGGACATTAGGTGACCCTCTTCTGCTTTAGGTGTTTTATCAGAGGAACCCTTCAGTTCTGTGTGAGATTCTTTAATAAAGAAGGTGAGATTATGTTGCTTAGTTCTTAATAGCCCTTGATGACACAACTATCTGAGGGAAGGCAACAAAACAGAGGCCAAAATGAGTAAGTGGTTCAAACTGCTTGCCCTCAACTTTTCCTGCACTCACCTTTGTGGAATTTTTTGTTAGTATTTTGGTCCTTAGTCACCCATCTCTCTTGACCACACAGAATTTGAAGACAATTCTTCCTTACACAGATCCAGTGTTTTCCTAGAGGACACCAGTCCTATTGAGAGCCATGAAATAGCTCAGAAGAGGGAGAGAGCTGAAAAACTGCTTCTTCATAAAAGCTACACTTGGATTTCAACTGCAGCAGTTATTCATGTTCTTTGGAGATGTTATTTCATTGAGTAAGAACTCAAATATTGCTAGACTGTGTTGTAGGTGGTTTAAAGTAGAAAGCATTTCTAGTGCCAGAGGCACCCTCTGCAACTACACCTGAGGTAAAACCTGAACCCTGGAGGGTCTCCACTCTCACCTAAGTTAGAGGTGGTTAGAGGCTGATACTTTGCAAAGGTCTACACATGTATTTTTGAGGGTAAATAGCACCTTAATGGGTCTGTTCAGGTTTAACTATTTAGAAAACTACTTCTAAACATCAATCTCAAAGATGGTAGTTTGGGTTGGGGTGGTTGTATTCTGATTGCAGTCCTGCCTATCTGGAAAGTCCTCATGGCCACCCTAGCTGGGAAACTCCTTTGAAGCTCTGTTAGTAAAACACATGGTCGTGGAGGCAGGTGCTGGCTATGGTGGTCATATGGGAGAGCAGACCTGAACTAATGCTATCCTGTCTGCTTCCTGGTGTGCACTTGAGTGGAAGTGCAGCCTTCCCCTAGATCAGATAGTCTCCTTTGATCCCTCCATACATCTAGGTCTTTGCTGTGGTTTGGTGGTGGTGGGTTTTGTGTGTGTGGTTGTTTCCACACATCTGCCCCCTCACTCCCCCACCCTTCCACCTCCCTTTTCTTTTCTCCTCTCCAATGGACAGCAGGGAGTCTTCACAGGGGTCTGTTCTCCATCTTCCTTGGACTCAACAGGTAACAATTCTCCCAGCGTATGTGCTAGGGATGTTCAGAGCCTTCCTGCATGTCTTGCCACATGTGTTACTGGTTGGAGAGCATGCAGACATGGGGACCTGTGAATTATCTCCATTATAAGCTTCCTTCCCTGTGTTCAGGTGGGTTAGTTGTTTTGCAAGACACTGGGAAAACTGGTGGTAAGTGAGACACCTTTCACAGCTACCAAGTGGAGCAGCATTGACTGGCTTGTATGTGCCCAATGTGGTGCCATGAAGGCAGAACAAGCTGAGGAGCTACAGGTTGAAGAGCAGCTTGCTGTCCTCTCCCAACAGCTCAGCTGGAGCTTGGCACAGGTAGTGCCCCAATGGGATCTGGGGTTTCCAGGTAAAATGATGCCCCATTTTCCTCAAAAATACAGTTCTGCAAATGCTGATGATACCTTGTTCAAGGAAGAAATGCAGCTGGATGGGACGGCAGTGCCTGGAGAGCCTTTGGAGGAGCAAAGGCAGGATGAATGTGGAGATGGAAACCTGGCCATGTCTCCAGGCTCTTAATTTTCTGTTGGGTTAAGTTGCAGAGCAGGGGTGAAGTGTTGCAGTGCTTGGTTTAGAAGGAGAGATATTTGCAGTGTCTTTCCCTCTCCCTCCTGGCAGAAATTCTCACAGGAGAGGATGAGTCCTTTTGTTTTGAAATGGAAGTATAGCTTTTTATTTTGCTTTAGAAGATGTATGGAGATGCTAAAAGGCAGCTGTGGGAAGATCCCCTGAAAAAAAAATCACTGAGCAAACCACAAATCCTCTGAAGGGTGAAGGAAGGTGTTAGGGTGGTGCCCCAAGAGCAGTGGGCAGGGGGATAGAAGCTGTTTCATCTCTGTCTTGTTTAGCCCTTCAAATGCAGCTGCTGGCAGTTGTCTCTAAGATTTGGAAGGCTTTAGCTTGCTGCTTTGGTCACTAAGAAATCCCTCCTGCTCTGAGCATCTGCTGAGGTAAAACGTAGAGACCATAAAAACAGAAGCGTGGGTGGGAAGCTGATTCATCAATGCAAAGGTAGAGCCCCTGGCTCTCCGCAGAGCTCCAGCCCTTGGTTCCCAGCCAGACCTGGAGCCACAGCAGGTTTGGGCTCAGCCTGCACTAGAGGGAGACAATAGCTAATGCATATGGAGATGCCGCGTGTGGAAAAAGCCCAGACAGGGATGTTCAGTTGTTGGCAACGGATTTAGTAAATTCTCTTTTAATTGTGAGGCTGGGGTGCTTTGTGGTGGGAGAAGCTGTGCACTGCAGGCTGTGTGGGATGTGGTGCTGGCTGTGGAGTCTCATACCAAACCGGCTTCTCTTGCTTGCTGCCCTTTATCAGCCCCTTCAAAATGCAAACGAGAGATGCAGGCAAAGGCTCTGAGCTGTCTGTTTACTCTTGCTGAAGTTGTGCTGCCTCTTCTTCATCCCTAACCACAAACCTCCCACCCTTTCCCAGCTGTATTGAGTAAAGTTGCTCATCTTGTAGCAGCTGTTGGGTTTTCTTGGGCAGTGACTCACTCAAGTATTTATTGTTGTGATTAAAAAAAGAAATCTCATGCAACTTTAATTCAACCCCGAATAATTCAGATGATTTTTCCATAAACCCCCCCTGTGATGAAGCAGATGTAACCTCTACCCAGGGCTGATGGAGATATGGGGGCTGCTGGTGGTCTGTGCCATCAAAGTCCCCATGTGCCCCTTGCTCAGTCTGTGACCTTGGATGTTCTCTCCAGCACTCACAGTGCTGTTTGCAGTCAGCTCTGAATTTCCTTGAGTCATTTGATGGTCGCTGAGATTCTTGCCAGGCTGGTTTTGGCAGGGCTCTGTCTTTTGCAGGTTATACTAGGGCGCTCTGACGCAGATCTTACATGTGCTCAGAGCCCAGGAACAGCCATACCCTGGGATCCATCCAAAGCAGTGTGGAGAGAGGGGATTCTGCCTCTCTGCTCTGCTGAGACCCCACCTGCAGTGCTGGCTCCAGCTCTGGAGTCCTCAGCAGAGGAGAGACATGGACCTATTGGATCAGGGCCAGAAGAGGCCACAACGATGACCCAGGGGCTGGAACCTCTCTGCTGTGAGGCCAGGCTGAGAGAGTTGGGGTTGTTCAGCCTGGAGAAGACTCCAGGAAGACCTTCTTGTGGCCTCCCACTTGTTAAAGGGGCAAATAAGAAAGATGGGGACCGAAATGACAGGGCCTGTTGTGACAGGACAAGGAGTGATGGTTTTAAACTAAAGGAGGAAGATTCAGACTAGAGAGAAGGAAGACATTTTTGATGCTGAGGGTGGTATGACAGTGGCCCAGGTTGCTCAGAGAGGTGGTAGATGCCCTGTTCCCTGGAACCGTTCCAGGGTGGGTTGTTTGAGGCTCTGAGCAACCTGCTCCAAGTGTAGATGTCCCTGCTGACTGCATAGGGTTTGGTCTAGATGACCTTTAAAACTCCCTTCCAAGCCTGGACATTTGATGGGTTTGTAAAATGAAGCCATGGATCCCATTTATATCACTCTGGCACCAAAAGCCATGAGATGGATGGAAGCCCAGAGAGGTTCATGAGCTTTACCCTTGTGATGTTCTCAAAAGACCTACTTGGGTAGAACAGCCATCATCTCCTCAACCAGGCTTGTAGAGCACAAAGAGGAAATAACCCAAGACCATTTCAAAGCTCATGTTCAGAGTCAGCTTGAATGCTGCAGAAATAGCTGGTTTTGTTCTCTATTTGGAGATCTAGCTTGTTTTGACAAGTCCTTGTAGATCCCATGTCAGTCCTGGTTGGGTGCACCTTCTGCAGTGTCCTGCAGTGGCTGGAGGGGATCAATAGGAGACAAGTGCTTCATGGTGGGATGTTTAGCCAAGTATCTTCACAGAGGGCATCATCTCTCCCAGATTTGCTTAAAATAAGCCTGGGCTGATTTCCTGAAGGTATCAGTTATGGTCTTGCCAAGAGCTCCACCTGGTGCTGGGGCAGGACCAGGGACTCAAGAAGACCTCATACAGTTTGAGCTTCATCTGGATGTTGCCCTCTGCAAAATTCTGTTAAAGCAAACAGGTCAGTAAAGGCCTTGAGGAGTTTCCTCAGGCTATATGAGAAGAGACCAGGAATGCAGGGACAAGCTCTGGGAATGCCAAGACTTGCTTGGTTGATCACTGGGGGATATCACCCATGGTGTATCCCCTTCCAAACCCCATGTCTCCTCGTTCCCAGCCATCAGTCATTCTCCTAAACCAAGTGCATATTGCCAAATCAGCAACAACTGCTTACAAGGGTTGAGTGTTGCAGGCATTCCTGGTCTTAGCAGCTGGGAGCAAAAATCCTGGCAGCCCAAAACTGTCTCCCCAGAACCTTATTTATTTATATATGAAAGAAGCAAAAGCCAGAGTCAGGAGCAAAACACTTGCCCTCATAGTAAACCTGTTTGGTTTTTACTGCAGGGTAAGGCTCTTTTTAAAGAAAAAGCTAACTGAAAATAGTAAGTGAAAAATGACTCTGCCAAAACACCTCAACCGCCCCCAACCCTTAAAAAAAAATTAATTTCCCCTTTTTCAGTTGGAAGAAGAGGGAAAAAAAAGTGATATTTTATTTTTCTTTCCTTCCTGTCTGATGTTACTCTCTTGGAAAGAAAACAAAATACTCTCCTTTGAAGCACCTACAGTGACGACTTACAGCAGCTTGAGAACAGTTCTGCCAACAGCCAAAACCTGACATCCACAAGCACTTTCCTCTTTTAGCCCTTCTCCATCACTCACAAAGATGAGGGATGTCCTGCCACCCACAGCCATTGTTGGGAAGCTCCTGCCTGTTGCACATCCGTGCTGGTATGAGGTGTTGGGTCACTTCGCCTCTGCTTCAGCAGCCATTCCGGAGATGATCTCCTGTCCCAGCTCCAGTGGAGGAGGCTCCAAATCTCCTAGTCATGGAATCCTTTAGGTTGGAAGAGGATTCCAAAGTTAGAGTTCAACCTTTAACCCACCACTGCCATGTGGTCCTTCTGGGATGGATCAGGTGTGGCATGGGTTTGTACAAAAGATTGATTATTTTTATCTTTTATTTAGGCTATTTCTGGTTTTGTAAGCATATGTTTGGGAAGGGAATGAGGTCCCTGCCTGAAGAGAGCCAGCTTTGGTCTCTCCTGTGCTTGGGATGGGTGCAGGTTGTGCTTTTCGATCCTACATCCGCAGTGCAACCTGGTTGTGGCTCCTCAATGGCTGTTCTTAGCTTCCTGCAGGGATGCTTCTATTTTTGGAGTGGTTGTACCTAAAAATATATCTTTAGGCTCCTGGGGAAGCTCGCTCTGCATCGTTGTGGAGCTAATTAAACTAGGGGGAAACGCAGGCCCTTGAGCAGAGCCTGTTCCCTGTTGCCGAAGATGTTTTGGTATCCTTTTTTCTTTTTCTTTTTTCCCCTTCTTTTTGTAGTGATCCACATTCTTGCACCATGTGGGCAAGGGCCAGACATTTACCCTTCCTTTGCAGGGTTCATACCCTAGGCACTTGGGCAGCTCTGCAACCCCCCCAACTTGAAACTTCAGTCTCAGCCACATTGGATGCTGGGCAAACAGCTCTGGGATATAATAAATTTCATCCTGTTAATTTCTAGAAATCTAGGGTTAGTGTCCAGCTTGGATGTGCTGAGGGGTCCTGGTGGGATTTTGCTCTCCAGACTGGCCATCAGCAATTCTTTGTGTTGACAAATTCACCCTCAGATTGGAAGAGGCTGCCCAGAAAGGTGTTCGATGCCCCATCCGTGGAAACATTCCAGGTCAGTATAGATGGGGTTCTGAGCAACCTGATCTAGTTGACTATGTCCACGCTGACTGCAGTGGGTTGGTCTAGATGATCTTTAAAGGTCCCTTCCAACTCAAACCATCCTAGGATTCTGTGAAATACAGCCATGTGTCCCATACAGATCACTGTGAGACCAAAGGCTGTGAGATGGGTGGAGGCCCAGGAAGGTAAATGAGCTTACCCTTGTGATGTTCTCACAGGACCAATTTGTATAAAACTCCCATCATCTCCTCAACCATGCTTAAAACACAGAGAAGAAATAGCCCAGGCCCACGTTCAGAGCCAGCTGTGTTTCTGCAGAATATTAATGCTGCTTGGGGCCATCCTTGAAGACTCGATCTCTTGCTTAGGCAAACAGGCTTAAACATAATCCAACCCTATTGAGAACAACCTGAGCTGCAGCAGGCACTGGGATATAATTCTTTAAAATCAATAAATATTTCAGGAGTAGAGGGAGGGGGTTTGTATCAGCAATGCCAGTCCCTGTTGGTCATTATTAATTCACTGGATGCAGTTGTAAATTGGCTGAGAAAGCACAACGGCTAAAATCAGAAGTGCTGCTTCTTCCTTGTGTCGCTGAGATGTTTTGCTGCATCTTCAGCAAGTCCAAATGGGGACCAGCAGCCTTCAAACAGTTGTTAGACGTTGCCAGAAAAATAAAACCCCAAGAAAAATGTTGTGGAAATACTTGGGTCTGTGCCCCTGGTACCTGGTTTTATAAAGACAGGTACAGCAGGACTTGTGCTTCTGAGCAGTCAGTTGTCTTCTGTAGGATGTTTATCCTAAATCTCCAACTCTTAGGCTCCTGTGAAGGAGTGCTAGTCTTGGGTTAAAGAGCAGGCTGTTGGCTGCACCAGCAGCAGTGGGGTCAGTCCCTATTCCCAACCCTGGAAGGGATTTCATTACCATAAGCTTCACATTTCCAGAGCTGAAATAGAGAGAAGCTGACCCTTCTCTTCTTTCAAAGCACTTTTGAAACCTGATGAGGAAAACCAGCAAGAGCCAACCTGCTGGTGCAAGGAGAGAACTCAGCTCCTCTCTTCAAGGAGCATTTGTAGGGAAAAAGACTGAAAACACCATCCAGTTGATTAGATGGTGTTGGGTGGTAGGTTGGACTCAGTGATCTCAAAGGTCTTTTCCAACCTGGTTAATTCTGTATTCTGTAAAATGGGAATTTTGGAGATCAGAAATGTATATTACATTTGATGTATTATATATATCATTTTATAAAATGTAGGGCTTGGAGTAGATGACCCTTAAAGATCCCTCACAACCCAAAACATCACCAGAGAGAGGAGAGCAGCACCTTCCTGTCTGCTGCCCTCCTTAAGGGAGTTGTAGACTGTCATGAGGTCACCCTTCAGTGATGAGGTCATCCTTCAGTAACGAGGTCACCCCTCAGCCTTTTCTTAGGGAAGATGAACAAGGCAAGTGACCTCAGCCACTCCAGAAGTCTTGCTTTTACAACCTTCCGCCATCTTGGTTGCTTTTCCCTAGACATACTGTAATAGTTTGATATCCTTCCTATACTGAGGTGCCCAAAACTGCACTCACAACTTGAGGTGGGGCTGCACCAATGCCATGTAGAGTGGGACAATCTCCTCCTTTGACTGGCTAATGATGAACACACGTATTTAATCTAGAAGGTCAGGAGCACCCATTCCTAACTTGCATTTAATGTTGCCCAAGGGTGGCTAAATTTAAGCATGATTGTTTCTTTTTTTTTTCATAGAATCATACAATCATAGAATTGTTTCAGTTGAAAAAGATCTCTAAGGTCATCAAGTCCAACCATCAATCTATGACCACAAAAACATGTGCCAGGTGCCATGTCTACACATTTCTTGAACACCTCCAGGGATGGTTACTCCACCACCTCCCTGGGCAGCCTGTTCCAATGCCTGACCACTTTTGCAGGAAAGATATTTTTCCTAATATCCAACCTAAACTTCTGTCACAATTTCAGGACATTTCCTTTCATCCTAATACTAGGGAGAAGAGACTTAACCCCACCTCACTCCAACCCCCTTTTGGGGATTTGTGGGGAGCACTGAGATCTGCCCTCATCCTCCTGTTCTCCATGTTAAACAGCTCCAGTGCTCCCAACTCCTCATAAGACTTGTTTTCTACACCCTTCACCTGCTTTGCTGCCCTTTTCTCTACCCACTCCAGTACCTCAATGTCCTTCTTGGACTGAGTGGCCTAAAACTGAACCAAATATTCAAAGCGTGGCCTCACCAGGGGACAATCACTTCCCTACTTCTGCTGACTACACTATTCCTGATCCAGGCCAGGATACTGTTTGCCTTCTTGAAGACCTGGGCACACACTGGCTCATGTTCAGCCTACTGTCAACCAGCACCCCCAGGTCCTTTTCTACCCAGCAACTTTCCAGCCACTCTGCCCTAAGCCTGGAGCATCCATGGGGTGGTTGTGACCAAATCTCAGGACCCTTACCTACCTCACTTAAGATCCATGCTACAGGCTCATCTTTTACTCCCTAAACCCACATTTCAGGATCATCTTTTGCCATTGTCTCAGCTGTCCTGGTCCTGTGGCCAGCAACGAGCTGCTGTAACATCACATACACACTCCTGCCTGCCTGCCTTTTTTTTCCTGTTTCCTTCCTTTCTCCCCTAATGTGTGGCCTACTCTTCATTCTGGGAGCTGCTGTTTTATCTTCTCAGCTGTGTTTGCTGCTGATAAAAGCCAGCTCGAGCAGGGGGTCTCTCGTTAATAAGCCACGAGTGCACCCCAGCAGCGAGATATTGATGTATTTTTAATAAATACTCTCTTTCAGAGGGCCCCACATCTGCATTCTGTGCTAATCCACTCATTACGAGATCGCAGGGCGGCTCGCAAGGTCTGCGAGCGTCCACCCCGCCAAGCTGGTGTTCGTAGTCATCACTGGTGGCTCAGATCTTGTGCTTCCTCAAGGGGAGAGATGATGAGAGCAATAAAGCCTCGCTGTGCTCATTATTGTCATCCTTGAAGTTTAGAGGATGGAGGTGCACCGCCTCAATTAAGAAAAATGGGGAGCAATAACCTGATAATAGCAAACCCTTTCATTAATCAGTCCCTCTGGAAAGAGAGGCTTCTCCTCCACTTCCACCATTGCCAAACGCCTTGTTACAACGGAATAATCACAGAATCACACGAACAGTGGGAGTTGGAAGGCACCCCTGAAGATCATCCAGTCCAGCTCTCTTACTAATGCAGGGTCACCCACAGCAGGTTGCCCAGGATCACAATGTCCAGGTGGGCTTGGAATTTTTCCAGAGAAGATGACTCCACAGCCTCTCTGGGCAGCCTGTTCTAGGGCTTTGGCATCCTCGCAGCAAGGAAGTTTTTCCTTCTATTGAGATAGAACTCTCTGTTCCAGTTTGTGCCCGTCACCCCTTGTCATGTTGCTGGGTCCTATTTGCATTGCTGGGACTGTCTCTAGAGTCCTCAGCACAGGAGAGATGTGGACCTGTTGGAGTGGGGTCAGAGGAGGCCACAATAGTGATAGAAAGGCTGGAACCCTTCTGCTGTGAGGCCAGGTTGAGAGAGTTGGGGTTGTTCAGCCTGGAGAAGAGAAGGCTCCAGGGAGACTTTGTTGTGGCCTTTCAGTGCTTAAAGGGGCTGGTAAGAAAGAAGGGGACAATCTCTTTATCAGGGTTTGTGATGACTGCATAAGGGCTGATGGTTTTAAACTAAAAGAGGGAGGATCAGACTAGAGAGAAGGAAGAAATCTTTTATGCTGAGGATGGTGAGACACTGGTCCAGGTTGCCCAGAGAAGTGGTAGATGTCCCATCCCTGGAACCATTCCACGTCAGGTTGTCTGGGGCTTATCTGCAACCTGCTCTAGTTGCAGATGTCCCTGCTGCCTGCATGGGCATGGACTAGATGACCTTTAAAGTTCTTTCTGAACTCAAACCATTCCGTGATTCTATGACATGAGGCCGCCTTGTTTTGCTGTCCAAGCGGGAGCAGTATGCACCGCTTGATCACAAAGCAATCCTAAAGCTAGTGGGATGGAAAGGCACATTAAACCTTGCTTCCTGTTGTTTACTTTGCTCTCCCAGGTGGGTTTCATGAACTTTAATTTTGCTAAAATCCGATTAGAATATCCTGTTGCTATTTGCTCAGCAGCTGCAGAATCAAGGCACTTGGTGTCTTATGGAATGGAGATGAGGGCTCAGATGAAAGCATTGAAGCTCACACAGACCCAACCACCACAGGCTTTGAACTGCTGCGTCCTAATTTTATTCAGCATTTTCTGCTCTTCCCTCCCTCCCCCCCTTCATAATTTTTCTTCCACAAAACCCCTTTTTTATTTTTTTAATGTGAAACCCCAGAGTCTTTTCTTTTTGATGCTGGCTGAGGAGAAGGAGATATCCTGCATGTAGGAAGACTTTTAAAACAGGTTGGTACAGAAGAAAACATTCCCAACTCCACACATGTAGTTTTTCCTTTCCATGGTGGCTCTGGACGGATCCCATGCAATGGTCAATAAACATGCAGCACCACAACTGTTCAGTTTCCTTCCTCTGTCTCCCAGACTGCAGCACAGACACTTAATGAAGAACATCTTCATTAATTTTCTGAAATATTTACATGTTGCACAGAGCAAGGATAGGGCTGAGGGTGTGTGTCCTGCTGGTTTAGAGGGTTCAGATGATTCACATCTCTTCCTACCTGGCTTCAAGTTGCTTGGTTACCAGACGTGGGAGCAATTGGTGAAGGCAGCCTTGGCTCCGCAGGAGACTTCTGTCTGTGCAGTTAGGTCTACTCTAGGTCATAAATCTTAGGAGCAGCTGAGAGAACTGAGGTGGTTTAGCCTGGAGAAAAGGAGGCTGAGGGGAGACCTCCTCACTCTCTACAACTACCTGAAAAGAGTTTGGACCCAGCAAGTGACAGGATGAGAGGAAATGGCCTCAAGTTGTGCCAAGAGAGGTTTAAGTTGGATATTGGGGGAAAAAATGTTCATGGAAAGGGTTGTCAAGCCCTGGAACAGGCTGCCCAGGGCTGTGGTGGGGTCTCCATCCCAGAAGAGATTTCAAAGACATGATGAGGTGCTGAGGGACATGTGTTAGTGGTGACCTGGTAGTGCTGGGTTAATGGTGGGCCTCAATAGTTGTAAAGGCCTCTTCCAAGAAATATGATTCTATGAATCTGTTCTTGGTGGCTTGAAGCTGCCTGGAAGGGAATCTGGGAGAGGTGTGAGCTGTCCCTTGCCACTGCCCCAATGTGGGGGCAAGCAGTCGATGTCCTGGATGATATGTGATGCTGTATTTTGCTTTTCCCAGTTGTTTTGGTCATGAGAAAAGAGATTTTCCTCCTCAACAGCTGACCCATAGCAGGTGGAGATGTATCATGGCATAGAGCCTACACTGGGGTCTGCTGCAGCACTTGCCTCCACAGAGCTTGTTTTGAGAGTTTAGGGCATGCCAGTCAACAGCAGAGTTGTCCTTTCTCAGTCCTCTTAGTTTGGGATGCTGCTGTGGGTGAAACTGCAGCTTAAACATTCAAGTGGCTGGGAAATCACCTTCATGGGTGGCCGCTGATGTGGTCTGAGTTTGCACACAAGCGCAATGCTGATGGGTGCAGGGGATGCTCTGAGAGCTTTTGCTCCATCGCTGCTGAACCTGGGGGACAACACTCATTCTTTATGGCTGTAGGGATGGGGTTTGCTGCATCTCTACTTTTTTTTTCTCCTCCCCTTATTTCACAGGGAGCCTTAAGGGGAAGGACTGCCTCTTGTGCTTTTCTGAGGATGCTTAGCACTGGAGGAGGAGGTGGCGATGGAAATGAGTCATCTGTCTAGCAGGTCGCTTCTCCCCCTTCAGCACTGCTCCCACGCGAGAAGGTGGTGGTTCTCCTCCTTCCTCATCAGAGGAAACAATGAAGCTGTCGTAGCCTGCTGTCTCCCACAACGTGAAGCCCTGGCTGCTTTCAGACATGCCTTCAGTTAGAACAGCCTGGGACCCTTTGGTGGGGGCAACCTTCAGTACGATTGCACATCTCTCAGCCAGATTTGTGGTTTTGTGTTTCACATATGGGAAAAGAAAAGGCTCTTCAGGCAAGGTAAGAACAAGGACCTTCAAACTCCTTGTTCCATCTCCAACAGCCACCAGGGCAGAGCCCAGGGACCAGGCAGGGTTTGACCGATGCTCTCCCAGCTACTGCTGATGTGCAGCACAGGACATCCTCAGCTACCTCTGGTTTCCACATCTTTAGTAACCACTATGAGCTTACTGGAACCCACCTAACTCTGGTGTCCTGAAGCAAGCAGATCCACTGACTGAACACACCCCCTTGCAGAGCTCCATCATTAAATCCTACACAGCCATGGGCCCTGTGTTTGCAACCCCAGATGCAAACAAAGCTCTTCAAGCCCTCAGGGTTTGCTCCAGAAATTCCTAGCGTGTTTCAGCAGCTCCTGGGTACTGATTTTGTATTTCCTACGAATGCTTCCCCAGCCCCTGTGAGCAGAAGGCGAGCGAATGGCTCATGCAGCAGCTGCTGATGCCACAGCTAATTTTAGTCCCAAATCTGGCAGCTCTAAGCAAACGAGCAGACCTTGCCCAAAGGTTTCACCCTCTCAATCCCCTGACAGCAGGGTTTGATTTGGGTGAGTGGGTGCTGCTTTTTTCCCTTGGTAAGAGCTGGGTCATGATGCTGTTCTATGTTCCAGGACTTTGAAGCAGATTGTCATTAGCAGGTATCAAGAAATCTGGTTTAGCATCTTCTTAGGGCTGATGTGCTGCTTCAATTAGTTGTCCCAATGATTGTGGGTGTTGGGTGAAGCAGTAAAGCCTGGTGGCCTTTTGTAGCTGTTGGAGAGGCCTCCAAAGGTGTGTGTAAGGGAAGGGATGCAATGAGATGGATGATGCCATACCTAGTTTGATGATGCTTGGCTTTGGGAGTAGCTGAACCTATTCCTTGATGTTGCTTCAAGTCTTTAGGACAACTGGTTGCCATGCAAGGGCTTTGGTGCCAAAGTATCTTAGAAGTTGAAGGAGGGCAGGTGCTAGAAGAGGAGGCTGGTGTCAGTTTCAGGTGGTACAATAGTCTGGTTGGGACTCAGGGAAGGGACATAAGGCATGTCTCTGGCCTCCCATGCATAGCAGCAATGAGGAGGAACTTTTCTTTCAAATATCAACCAGCATTGTGCTTTCTTGACCCTATCCGGGAATCTGGTGCTTGGTGCCTAGCTGTGACCTGTGGTAGAGATGTCATCCATGTGAAACAGAAGGAGCAAGTGGAGGGGTATGGTGGGCTCTGTAGAGGGACTGGGGCTGGAAAGGTGGCTTGATAGTGAAGTGAGTCACACACAACTCCAGTATGCCCAGGTGCTTTCTTGTTCAGGATACTGTAAGAGATGCTCTTGGCTGTTTTTTTTCTCCCCACTGATTTTCTTAGGGACTTCTTTGGTGTAACCCCAGTTCCATGGGAAGACATCTCTATCCTCACAGCTGAGTCCTCATTCACTTTAGCCCTAAAATTCCCCAAGACATAAGCTGGCACCTTTACCCTCATGGCCCTTGTTTTGAGCAGTGGTACATGCCTCCTCCTACTGTGGATACTGCTGGGACCTCCTGAAGCTCTGCCTGTGGTGGATGGTAGCAGGAGATGACCAGTCTCCTGCTGTTTTGTGGGCCCATGGAACAGGATGAAGTAGGCTTAAGGGGAATCAGCAGAGGATGGGTATAGGGCTCTTGGTTCTGCTGCTTCATGGTGTGTACATGGGGCTGAGGCAAGTGGTATGCCCATGGAGTGGCTGGAGCAATGTCTTAGGTGGGTGTCTGCTTTGGGGCATCAAGATGGGTGGTGCTGGGGATATTCAGTCTTCCTTCTCTTACTTTTCTTTCTCCTTCTCCTCCTCTTGCACCATGAAGTTGCCTCCTTCCACCTTCAGGCCTCTGCTCCCATCCATAACATTGGTGAGAGCAGAGGCTTTATCAGCAGGGTCTGTGCCACTTCAGTGTGTGGGTGGTGCTGGGACAAACACCCTTAGGGGAGGTTGCTCAAAATCTGGAGTCATCTGGGTTTCCTGGCTGGTTCAGGGACTGAGCTCCTGCCTTCCTCAAGTTCTGCAGGGGCTGGCATCTGCTGGTCCCTGATAGGTATCAAACCAGCCAGGGTTATCAGACATTGGAATAGACTCTCCAGAGAGGTGGTTGAGTGTCTATCTCCTGAGGTGTTTTAAAGACTTGTAGATGTGTTGCCAAGAGATATGGTTTGGCACTAGACTTGGTAGGGTTAGAGAACGCTTGGATTCCATGATCTTGAAAGTCTTTTCCAACCCAATGATTCTGTGAATCTGTTCTAACTCAGTCTCTAATTCTGCCTCCAAATGATTCTATGTTCAGGCCACTTTTTGGCTCCAGCACAAGTAGAAGATGATCTTGCTGGTTACATTTTGGGATTAAAAAGCAACTCCCATGCCCGGCTGAGCCCCCTCAACACCATGAGAACGTGGACCACACCTGTCTATCCATCCATGCACCTGGAGTTCTTCCTGCAGCCCCAGTACCTGCTGTCCTTTCAGCTCTGTTGTGCTAGGAAAGGTCAGTGCCAATATTAATCCCTAGATTATTCCCCCTCACCCCCCATTTATAAAAGTGTGGCTTGAGCTAAAAAGCCGATTGTGGCAAATAGAAGGCTTCTTGTGTGGCATCCTTGAATAGGAGGGGTGTTATCCCATCCCCATGACAACGAGCATTTGAATTAAGAGCCGTCTACTCCGAACAATTTGCCGTCACATGGTTCAGAGGAAGCACTTTGAAACCCTTGTAGTCTTTTCAATAGGCTTGATTGTTCACGTCTCCCAAACATCATCATTAACGGGGCTCTGCCACAGATAATTACTGTGCTTTGCATTTTTCTGCCCCGCACGTGACCGGCACAGTCCGGGGGACGCAGGTCACCCTTAGCTCTTTCTCCTCTTGGAGGAGGTGGGTGAGAGAAGTGGGTGATGGACTTTGGACGACAGCCTGAAAAACCTGAGCAGTGCCCTGTGTGGTAAGGGATGGATGGTTTGTAGGAGGGGAGGCTGAGAGCTGCTTGGATTGGATGCCTGCTGGATGTCCCTATCATTGCAGAATCATAGAATGCTTTGAGTTGGAAGGGACCTTAAAGATCATATAGTTCCACCTCTTTTGCCATGTGCAGGGACACCTTCCACTAGATCAGGAGCTTGCTTTCCTTCCTTAATGTGTGGTATTTTCTTTCCTTCCCTGGAGATAGCCAACCCCCTGCCACATTTCCTTGACCATGCAGCAGTCATAAATGAGGAGTTTTAAAATATATCTTAATGCTTTGCCTAATTGTGAGGCTTCCTGGTGGACACTTGTGTGTTGACTATGCTACTCAATGTCTGGAAGAGCCAGCAACACTGGCTGCTCTCACATCAAGAGCAATAGCATTGATGTATAACAAGAGCAGGTTCTGGGTCCTGCACTTGGATCACAACCACCTCATGAATGCTATAAACCTGAGGAAGAGTGGCTGGAAAGCTGCCCAGCAGAAAAGAACCTGGGGGTGTTGGTCAACAGCCAGCTAAATATGAATCAGCATGTGGCCAAGAAGACCAACAGCATCCTGGCCTGGATCAGCAGGACTAGGGGAAGGATTGTCCATCTGTACTTGGCACTGGTGAGGTTGCACCTCGAATTCTGAGTTCAGTTTTGGGCTTCTCACTACAAGAAGGACATTGAGGTGCTGGAGTGTGTCCAAAGGGCAGTGAAACTGGTGAAAGATCTAGAGCACAGGTCTCTACAACTAGCTGAAAAGATGTTGTAGGTTGGTCTCTTCTCCCCAGTAACAAGCAACAGGATAAGGGAAAATGGCCTTAGGTTGTGCCAGGGGAGGTTAAGGTTGGATACTAAGAAAAATCTGTTCTCCAAAAGGGTTGTCAAGCCCTGGGATAGACCCGGGGAAGTGGTGGAGATCCTCTCCCTGGAGTGATTTAAAAGATGTGTAGATGTGGTGCTGAGGGACATGGTTTAGTGGTGACATTGGCAATGCTGAGTTAGCAGTTGGGCTATTTGATCTTAAAGGTCTTTTTCAACTGAAATGATTCTGTAAATACTTCCTTTGGGGTTTTGTGATGACTTTTTGGTTTTGTTTGTTTGGTGGTTGGGTGTTTTTTTTGGTGTGGTGTGGTTTTTTGTGGTTTTGTTGCTTTTGTGTTGTGGGGGCTTTTTGCTTGTTTTGGTTTTGGGTTGTGTGTTTTATTTTTCTTGGCTAACGAGTTTCTATTGCCCATGTGAGGGGACATTTATTTGCTTCCTGTGGAAAGACAACCTGAGAGATGATCCTAGCAGGACTGAATGTGCCTGAGTGCAGTGCTCTTTCCCCAGCCACCGTGGCCTGGAGGGACCATTGGTGCTACATTAGTTCAGCCAGCAGGCAGCCAGCAGCCAGCTGGGGTGGAGGTGGCCCTTTGTCCTTCATTAATATGATTTGCATTGTGCAGGAGCAGGTGGCAACAACCTCATTTGCAATTTCTGTGCCTGCCACAAGGCCTTTCAGAAGGGTGTTAAAATAGATGTGGCCTCCCTGGCAGGAATGTGAAAACAAAGAGGCTTGGAAGAGATTTGTGGGGTTCAAAATGTGCTTGGGTGGCTAAGACACCTCCATTCCTTCTCAACCATGGCAAGTGATGCTCAGGAGAAGCCTGGGTCAATAACTCTGCTGTCCTCCAAGTGGCATGATTGTATCTCCCCTGTTTGCAGGATATGATGTAGATTATGTCAAAGTGATAGCAATGTTTTGAGGATATGTTTCTTCCGCCTTTGAAAATAAGCACCTTGCTCCTGCACACGTTTATGGGGAGCCAGAGATAGCATTATCCCATGGTAACGGTGAGTCCTCTTAGATTAAGGAATATTTGTGTTTTATTCTGACTTTAGAAGGGAAGCCCTGGGGACTTTTCAGCAGGATGGCAGCTGGGGGTGGGCATCCTGCCCTGTCCTGCTTTAGGTCCCTGCATGCAACTGCCACAAGATTTCCCTGGATGACCTTCTCCCAGTCTTTCCCTTGGGTGGGGCAAGGGATTTTCTTGCCTTTAAAGAATGGAGCCATCCTGCCATCTCCAGAGTGATGGGAAGAGTGAAGCTGGGGCTTGACCTTCAGATGCATAGAGCAGAAGAGCTGAACTCAACCTAGGAAATGATAGAAGTTAGAGGAATGGTTTCCCCAGGAGCTGGCTTTTGGTCTTTAATCTATTAAAGCCCTGCTCCTGTGATGGGCTGAGCAATCTCACTTCAAGGCAAGCCCCTGCAGAGGCTCAGCTGGTTGAGGAGGATAGAGGGCTGGACATCAGATATGTTGAAGACCATGTGCCCACATCTTCAGGTTGCAAAACCTCTTGGTACAAGAAAAGCAGGGGGACACACACAGAGGGTCACTGCCTGTGAAGTGCTTCAGAAGCAATAGAGAACAATTGGCAAAGTACTGGCACAGAAGCAAAGGTACTAACTCTTTAACATGGGTCTGGCTGCAGTTGTATGTGTTTTGGATGAGGAACAATGGGGGTTTTACAGCAACATTTCAGAGAGGAAGCAGGAGCACTGCTAAACACCCAGACAACACAGACAGCAGCTTTTTAGAGACAGACAGTTAATTTTACAATTTTTTTTTTGTTCTACGCTTCTAGGAAGTTCTGCTGTTGCTTTTAGTTCTGAGTAGCGTAGATGGAAGCAAGGAAAACACCTCAATGACTAAACAAAGGCCAACCAAGCCTCCTTGTAACAGGCATTTTAGATGGGAGCAAACCTTCTGAGTCCTTCATCATGAGCGGTGGGACTGTGGCCAATTCACCATCCCCATGGATGCTGCTTGCTACACCTGAGCTGGCTTATTTACCTAGTTCTGGACCTGAACTGGCTTATTCATCTAGAGCATCAGGTTTCTGTTGGGTTGGGGTGGTGCTGCTGGGCTGGTGAGCCTGAGCCCTGCAGCAGACACCATCCACATGTTTGGTGTTCACAGGGCTCAGTGTTTGCCTTTCTCACTGTATGCCTTTCTCACTGTACTGGACCCTGTGTTGGCTTTTGGGTTTAATGTGCAGAGGAGGAGCATTGAGATGTCTTAGCTTTAAGCTGTGGTGGAGTCTCAAGCTGGAGCATCAGGTCCAGCTGCTGCCACTGAGAAGGAATGATACTTGTGCTTTGTGCTTGGTGTGTTCTTGCCTGTCATGTAAGCACTGAGGTTTTAATTGGGAGAAGTCAGGGTTGCAAACTCTTCCAGGGTTTCACCTGAACCGCAAACGAGAGATGTGAGTTTGACTGGGGAGAGGGTCCAGACTCTTACCTTTGGGTCTGTCACTGTGTGGCAACTGCTTCCTCTGCTGCCTTGGGCTCTGTCATAGAGGATGTGAATGTGGAAGGTCTCCCTGAAGCTATGCACAAATCACCCAGCCTCTGGCCAGGCTGCTGGTATGCAATTAAAAGCTTTTGCTAGTGAGAGGCTTAATTAATGCTGGCTCTCCAATGTTGCATTCACATGTGCATGCTTTGCAGCTGGGATTTTCTGTAAGCTTAGCTGGAGTTTGGTCCTGGCTGCAAGAAACTGTGTGAGTTGCTTGGGCCAGTGTAGTATTTTGCTTGACTGGTGGCTCTGGGCTGGTGGGAGAGATACAGAATCATGTGGCTGAAGCCTTTCCGTGGGTGCATGGTGAATGCAATGGGGGATGGAGTATTTTAGGGTCTTCAAAACCATAAGCCACCAAGAATGGTGATTCCACCATCCCCTGGACAGCTTGGACCAGTGCTATAGTGAAGAAAGGTCTTGTTTTGAGCCATGGCTGTCCTACCCATCTTCTGTCCAGCCTCTGCTAAATATCTCTTTCACTCTTAGTCTATCCTGTCTTTAGATAATCAACACCCCAGCCCTGCAGCTTTCAGGGTGTTTGAAGGTGTCTAGTGGAAGGAAGTGGATTTTAGGTGGGCTGTGGCAGTACTTCATGCCAGTGAAACAGGAGATAACTGGTGGGAAGACTCAGAGTAATTAATAACATTTCTCTAGCTTTTTCTTACAAGGCACTAAACACACTTCTTGCTCAGCCTGTTCTCCATGCTGGTTATGAGGCCACATTAGCCTCTTCAGTCTGACCCAGTTTGGAGTTATTAGGGCCACAAGGTTCCTGGAACCCATGGCACCCATGACTCTCAACAAGCCCAGTTATAAATAAGCAACCCTTATCCCTTTCAACTGTTGATTTCTGTCAGTAAAGGATCTTTGTGGGGTTTGAAATGGATACCCTTGGGAAAAGCCATAACCCCCTGACCTTGAGGGGAAGCAGCTAATGTGCTGACCACTGTGGGAAAGGGTTAACCAGGGTCACCAGCCTGGCATATTTTTCCCCCCCCTGAGCTGATAAGGAAAAGGAAATTGGTATTTGTGTCCCTGCAGCAGCCTCATTGAATAGGAAAATAACAAAGGGAAAAAGAACACATTTCCAGAGGTGCCCCTCTTTCCTGAGGCGACAAAATAACTGCTTGGGCTTCTCCTGCTGTGCAGGGATCATGCATTTCTTAGCCTGGAGAAGAGGAGGCTCAGGGGAGACCCTATTGCTCTGTACAACTACCTGAAGGGAGGTTGTAGCCAGATGGGGTTGGTCTCTTCTCCCAGGCAATCAGCACCAGAACAAGAGGACACAGTCTCAAGCTGCACCAGGGGAAGTTTAGACTCGAGGTGAGGAGAAAGTTCTTCACAGAGAGAGTTGTTAGCCATTGGAATGGGCTGCCCAGGGAGGTGGTGGAGTCACCATCACTGGAGGTGTTTAGGAAGAGACTGGATGGGGTGCTTGGTGCCATGGTTTAGTTGATTAGACAGTGTTGGGTAATAGGTTGGACTCATGATCTCAAAGGTCTCTTCCAACCTGGTTGATTCCATTCCATTCCATTCCATTCCATTCCATTCCATTCCATTCCATTCCATTCCATTCCATTCTACAGGAATGTGACTTTTCCCTGGTGAACAGGCTCACCAGAAGCTCTGGGAATCCTCTGGCACCACTTGGAGACTGGTGCCATCAGCTCGAAAAAATTGGTGGTGAGAAGAGTCTAACTGGGAGTAAATGGTCTGTGCTGGCTGTTGACCTCTGTGCTGTGCTCCATGGTTTCCTTTGCTCTATCTCTTCCCATTCTTCAAATAGAATCACGGATTGGTGGGGGTTGAAAGGGACCTCTGGAGATCAATTAGTCCAACACTCCTGCTAAAGCAGGGTCACTCACAGCAGGTTGTCCAGCATCACAATGCCCAGGTGGTTTTGGAATCTCTCCAGAGAAGGAGCCTCCACAACCCCTCTGGGAAGTCTTTTCCAGGGTACTGGCACTCTCAGAGGAACAAAGGTTTTCCTCGTGTTCAGATAGACCTTCCTGTGTTTCAGTTTGTGTCCACCTTGGATGAGGTTGGTCAGCCCTGGATGATGGCAGGGAGGGCTCTGAACATACTGGTGTGAGATCACCAAGATTGATGCAGGTTTCCTCCTAAAGGCAGAGCTGCAGCTGTGCTTGGGAGGGTACTTGGGTGAGGGTCATTGGTGATAGATGCCCACATTTCTCTGAGGCAAACCCTGAGGGCCTCTCTCTTTCTGCAAAACATAATCTTGCCTCTGTGTGCTCTGGCAAGTGAGCTTGTGGATGCCATCTCCAGAATGCACAAGCCACTAATATATCTTTAGGACAAGAGCAAATGACCTCAAGCTGCACCAGAGGAGGTTTAGGTTGAATAGTAGAAGAAACTCCTTCACAGAAAGGGGTTTCAAACACTGGAACAGGCTCCCCATTCCTGGAGGTGTTCAAAGGCTGCAGAGGTGTGCTGCTGAGGGGTATGGTTTAGCACAAAGAAATGGTGGAGGTAGATAATGGTTGGACTCAATGATCCTAAAGGTCTTTTCCAACCCAAATGATTCTATGGTGTAACATTTGCAGCAGTGTGGGAATGAGAGGTGAGTGCTCCTGCTGCTGCCAGCAACCACAGGGGTTCTTAGCACCCTCTGGCATATTTTTCAGCTGGCTACCTTGACAGTTTCATTAGTATCTGCACACAGCAGATAAAAGAGGATTTCCATGTGGTCAAAGTGGGTATTGATTTAGCTTTGGAAGGGGCTGATCAATGCAATGCTGGTTTTCCCTGGTTGGATGCCTAGAGCTGCTCAGCTGGAGGCTGTCCCCAGTGCCTGAGGACTTTGCCCTCAGACAATAAGGGGCCATTGTGTTGTCCTAATGCAGGGCCAAGCTGAGAATTAATTGGGATATTTGGAAGGACCTTAGCTGCTTGTGGACCTGAGCTTTCTTGGCTAATCTCCTCCAGGCAACATGGAGCTCCCACAGACCCTGTATTGGATAAGTTGCTGAAGCTGGCTACAGTGAATTTGCATAAATTACAGGCAGCTCTGCTCGGGCTGAAGGTAACTTTGTTAAGGCCCAGGCGGTCATTAGATCTTGCTTATTGCCTCTCCTTTGAACCCGACAAAGGAAGGCTTTAGGCAACAATTGACTTCGCATTTGGACTCATAGAATCATAGAATGGTTTGGGTTGGAAGGGAGCTTAAAGACCATGGGCAGGGACACCTTCCACTAGACCAGGTTGCTCAAGACCCCATCCAATCTGGTCTTGAACAGCTACAGGGAGGGGGCCATCCATAACCTCCCTGGGCAATCTGTTCCAGTGTCTCACCACCCTCATTGTAAACAATTTCTTCCTAATACAGAGTTTAAATCTGCCATCTTCCAGCTTCAATCCATTCCTGCTTGTCCTATCACAACAAGCCCTTGTAAAAGTCCCTCCCCAGTTTTCTTGTAGATCACTCCATTTCCTAGGCAAAATTTATCCTCTCCAGAAATGTCTTTTCCTCTCTACTTCCATCCACAGTTACTCTGTTAAAGTAAACCATTATTGTGGGAAGCTTTGTTTGTGGAAAAGGTTAACCTCACAGGTGAGATAACAAACTGTTAGCTAGCTGCAGCAGCATGCAATGAATTAATGGTGGGCTTATTCTTCACTGGGCTAACCGGCTGGATGGCTAGTCCCAAAAAGAGGTTGGAGCAAGGAGGGGGCCAGCCTCTTCACCACCACCTTTCAGGTAGTTGTAAAGACAGTGATAAGGTTTCCCTTCAGCCTACTTTTCTCCAGACTGAAAGTTGCCTGAAATGAGTTCGTCCTCATTTACCCCAGCGTGATGCTGGGCTTGCACCAGCAGCTTCAGTGCCACGTTAATGGTTCCAGCAGCAGTGTGGTAGCAGGATCTGGGATGGCCCATGCCTGTAGGGGCACCAAGAAGGGGAGATTTAGATTTGGGTTAGGGTTGAGGCAGGGGTCGTTGTTCCAGAGGGGCGCCCAGCAAAGATGGGGGGGGGAGGGAGTTGGAAAGAGGCAGAGAGTGATGGGAGGGCTGCGGTGGGAGCCCAGCTCCCATCTGGTTGCCTTATCAAGGCCTGCACAGGCTGGTGTGTCACATTGGGATGTAAATCGCATTAATTGAATTCACTTTGGCGGTGCTTTTGGGAGCAGCCGACAACCGAGTCAAAATCTCATTTACATACTGATAAGACACAGTTGAAAAATGATGCCTTCTAATGAATAAAATGTGTGTAACTGGTCCAGCTTGATATTAGCATTAAAGTGTTAATCACTTTGGCATACAAGTTTATAGTGCTGAGTAAATTTGTCTTCAAAGGGTCCTGAGACAGAAATCTATGTTTTTGGACTGCCATAGCAACATCGAGACGTCTTCATTGTGTTTCTTGGTCAGAAAGCAGGTGCCAGCTTCTAATTAAAGCCTAATTTGCAATTTGTGTCCTATTCACTGTTTTCATGGGAACTTTGATGGCTGATACAGCGGTAAGCAATAACCAACAGCACGGCTTGAAAGCAGTAATGGAAATTCATCCTCCCTGGGGGCTGCTGGGCTGAGCAAGCACAGGAGAGAAAAGGGGCCAGGAACATGTTGTGATGTGTGTCCCTCATCTAGGAGGTTCCTTGCAGTGAGAGAGGATGGAAATTATTGTACAAGAGCTGATGCCAGCCTTGCAGAGGCTGGTAGTAGTCCTGCTCCAGCCTTCTGGAGCTAGTTCTGGCCCTCCCTCTTTGAAAACAGATGGGAAAAGCTTCTTCCAAACTCCCAGTTAAAGGATCCAGGTTAATAACGCCTGTGAAGGTCTCTTCTTACACATGTTCTCCACTTTCCCCACTGACCTGCAGCATCTCATGCTTTCCAGTCTTCCAACTGCCTCCTATCCATCTCCTTTTCCTGCTTCTAATTAGAGGCTTACAAGCTCTTGATAGCACTAACATCAAAGGTAATTAGCAGCAGCAGGTCCATTGATACACAGACCCGTGGTGGAATGGTGTTCTGCTGGAGCAGGCTGCCCTGAGAGCAGAGTATTTCGAGGGGCATGCTGCCAGAGGACCAGCACTGATCTGTGAGAGAGAGCAATGCTGGTCTCCCAGGCCTGTGTTTACTTCTCCTGGATGGGGTTTGGAAAAGGGACATGAGTGGGCCAGGACTCGGACACCAGGGAAATTTGGTACTGCCTCAGATTCCTTTCACTATTGCAGCCTTGGGTATTGGCTGGGTAGCTGTGCCTTCCAAAATCTCAGCCCAGAGGGTGAGAAGTGCTGCTGGTGGTGGCCAACAGAGGTGGAGCAGGTCTATGCCTCTCTGCTGGCTGCTCCTTCCCACCTCAGCTTAGATTTTCAGCTGCCATCAATCAGCACACCTCCACCAAACCCAATTTTATATCAGCTGAAGCTCTAATTCCCAGAGCTCAAAGTCCCATCCTTCCACTTCCTGCTGAATTAATTCCCTCTATGGACACTGTAGGATTTAAAAGTGCCATTTAAAGATGTCCCTTCTTATTGCAGGGTGATTAGACCTTTAGGTGATTTTTAAGGGTCCTTGCCAACCCAGACCATTCTGTGATTCTATACTTTGTGCCATCCTACTCCTTTGTGTTGGATGGTAAGGTGGTCCTGCTTTGGCGGAGGGGCTGGTAGCTACAATCTCCAGAGGTCCCTTCCAGCCCCTACCATTCTATGGTGCTTGTTGAAATCCTATAATTAATCATGGAATGTTTGTGCCCTTATGGTTAAAAAAAACAAAAAAAAGGTCAGTGGTTTATCCCAGGCTTGATTGTGCTGCTCCAAGAGATGTTGTTTGGAGTGCATCACGCACCTGGCTATGTGAGATGGTAAAAGCCACTGCCTTCAGCTTCCCAGTTCTTCTCTCCTCCTGGCTCAGTTACCAAAAAAAGTAAACGCTGCTGGACTGTTTATCAGCTGCTAATCTCCTTTCCCAAGGGATTTGGGTGCCCTGGGCAGGCCTACAACTGCTGACATCCTGGGAGTGTGATTGTCTCCTAATAAGCACATTTGCCTGATTGCCTTACAGCTTAATTATACTGTTCACAGTCTCCTGAGAAGCATGATACAGTGAAGACTGCAGGAGAACTGATTGTAGACCTGACCTTCCTCCTTGGCTTATTTCCTGCCACTCCACAAAGATCAAGTGTGGTACCACCAATCTGGATCACCCCTGAGAGCTAGTGATGCAGCAGGTGAGATGGTTCTAAGAGTAATGCTCTGTTTAAGGCTTAGGACCCCAGCAACAGTTAGGCATTGCAAACTAGAAATATAGATGAAGGCAAGTGAATGGATTTCACAAAATCATAAAATGGTTTGTGTTGGAATGGACCTTTAAAGGTCATCTAGTCCAACTCCTCTGCAGTCAGCAGCAACATTGGCAACTAGAGCAGGCTGCTCAGAGCCCCACACAACCTGACTTGGAATGGTTCCAGGGATGGGGCAGCTAACACCTCTCTGGGCAACCTGGGCCAGGGCTTCACCACCTTCAGCATCAAAAATGTATTCCTTGAATCTAGTCTGACTTTCCCTCATTTAGTTTAAAACCATCACCCTTTGTCCTGTCACAACAGGCTCTGCTAAAAAGTCTCCTTTAAGCACTGAAAGGCCACAAGAAGGTCTCCCCAGAGCCTTCTCTTCTCCGGGCTGAACAACCCCAACTCTCCCAACCTGTCCTCACAGCAGAGGAGTTCCATCCCTTGCATCATTTTTGTGGCCTCCTCTGGACCTGCTCCAATAGGTCCATGTCTCTTCTTGTGCAGATTTGCATACAACTACCTGATGCTGCTTATGCCCTGTGAGTGAACCCCTAAGTAATGTGTGGAAAAGAAGGGGGTGTTTGCATAGTTGTTTGCATGACCTGGGATTTCAGCTGGTGGTGTTCTACTCAGTTATTTCTGCCACCACATGGGGCTCTGCTGATGTCTTTACTGAGAGCCCTTTCTAAACAGTGAGTGCTTTTGAAGCAATGTTAAAATCATCCTGGGCTGATGCACGTGCACAAGCAGACATGTACACATCCCATATCCTGAAGCCAGGATGAAAATTCCAACAAATTGGTGTGGCACACTCAAAGGTTTGACTGAGTCAGCAAAATAAATCTGGACTAACAAAGAGAAATGAAAACAAGAACAAACAAAACCAACAAAAAACCCTCAACACCTAAAACTTTGCTGACATAACAGGAAAAGAACAGCCTGGGGCTCTGTCCACCTCTTTCTATCTGGGAGTGGAAAACACTCTGCTCCAGGAATCTGCCTCTTTCCTGCTTGCTAGGGGATGTAGATTCAAGTGCTCCCCGCAGGGAATATCCTGTTTACCCAAACTCCAGCTTCCCACTGGCAAGCTGCACATTCCAACAAGCACCGCTGCCATTTGCGTGACATATTCTAGGGAGTTGAAGTGGTTCTTCATAAAGAATTGAGTCATACAAAGCTTTTTGGCTAGGTAGTGGCACAATAAGAGGTTAAGGACACCTCTGAGGGCTGCAGTGCAGGAGGACATGCTCTTAGCAAGTGAGGTGGTGGCATCTCATGGTCACAATGGCTTCTCTAAGCTCAAAAACTCCTCTCCAACCTACTCAGCATCTGCTTCAAGCAGTGGTCTGGGAGCTGTCACACCTAACAGGTAATTCCTGTTATAGTCATATCTTCATCAGTGATACAGGTGTGGGATTGAGTGTCCTCCTCATCAAGTTTGCAGATGGCACCAAACTGAGTGGTGGGGTTGATATGGCAGAGGGATGGGATGTCACCAGGGGGACACGGACAAACTGGAGAAGGGGGCCTAGGTGAACATCATGAGGTTCAACAATGGCAAGTGCAAGGTCTTGCACATGGGTCAGGACAATACCCATTATCAGTACAGGCTGGGCAGTGAAGGCATGGAGAACAGCCTGGCAGAAAAGGACTTGGTGGTACTGGGGGACATGAGCCCACAATGTGCACTTGCAGGCCAGAAGGCAAATCCCATCAAAAGGGCTGCATCAACAAAAGTGTGGCCATCAGATCTCGAGAGGTGATTCTGCTACTCTATTTTGCTCTGGTGAGACCATATCCGAAGTACTGTGTCCTGCTCTGGGGTCCTCAAAACAAGAAGGACATGGACCTGCCAGAGCAGGGCCTGAGGGACCACAAAAATGAGGGGAGGGATGCAACCCCTCTGCTGTGAGGACAGGCTGAGAGAGTTGGGATTGTTCAGCCTGGAGAAGAGAAGGCTCTGGGAAGATCTTCTTGTAGTCTTTCAGTACCTAATAACGTTGATAAGAAAGATGGGAATAATCTTTTTTAGCAGAGCCTGTTGTGACTGGACAAGGGGTGATGGTCTTAAAATGGAAGAGGGGAAATTCAGACTAGACAGAGGGAAGATATTTCTTATGGTGAGGGTGGTGAAACACTGGACCAGGTTGCCTGGAGAGCTGTAGATGCCCCATCTCTGGAAGCATTTAAGGTTGGGCTTGATGGGGCTCTGAAAATCCTGCTCTAGCTGAAGATGTCCCTGCTGACTCTGGGGGATTGGACAAGATAACCTTTAGAGGTCCCTTCCAACTCAATGCATTCTATGCTTCTGTGATTCCCTGGGTCTCTGTGCAAACCCTCTCAGGAACCTGTTTGCTTTGGTGCATGCTGGAGCTGCTCTAAAACAGTTAAAAAAGCTTTTCCTAAAGGGCTCAGTGCTACTTCCCATCACTGGGGATGGTCCAGGCAGTGTGTGAGAGCAGGACATCAGCTCACAATGGAGAGAGAGAGAGGAGTTCTTTGGCTCCTGGCTTTTATCCCAGCTGGATTAGGGCTCATTCTAGCCCAAACATCCCTAACAACGTGACGAATATTATCAATTATTAAAATATTTCACAGGAGCCAGAAATGTCTGAAAAAGCCTGTTGCAACACTAACCTAAGCATTTTAACAATGGTGTTAGGAACAAATTCACTCTGTTCTTAGCACAAACTGGGTGTTGGTTTTTTTTTTAACTCCTTTGTCTTATTTTATTTAACCCTTTTGTCTGGCTTGCTTTAGATTTGCTAATTTGGTATGCCTTTGTAAATTCAGAGTGGTTTCCTCTCTGTCTGTCCAGCTGGAATCATCGCTGCAAAGGTCAGAGGATGGGATTGTCCCCATGTTACGCTGTGGATTTGTGCTTGAAAGGTCCTTCTTCTCTCCTTGGTCACACCCAGGTGCAGTCCTCCATTGTGGCAGAAAGGTCTTCTGAAATGTCTGTCACATGCTGGTAAGCTGTGGTGGTGTCCCTGATGGAGAAGGACAGGGCTTGATGCTGTGGTGGGAGCCTGGGGACTGCACCCATGGACTTCCTTGCCCTCCTGGAGGCTTTGGTTTACTTCTCTGGTTTACTTCTCTGTGTTCTCCAGTCCCTTGCAACTTCCTAATCCAGTTCCACTCAAGTTGATGTGTTGTCTTTCTTCCTCCCTTCCTTTATTAGCAGCCCACCCCACCTGTTTCACAAGGTGCAGGGTCAAATGCGTCATGTGCTTCTTTTGCTAGTGCTTAACTCTAGTGAAGGCAGATTCCCTACCCTTAATGGAGAGCAAAAAGTGGTGGGGACCACCTCTTTCATATCCAGACTTTGCTGTCCAAAATGGTGTCCAAAATCCTCTTTTGATGAGAATCTCCAAATTTAAACTTAGTGTAAGGTTAGGCAGTAGAGACTACTAAACTCACCTGGGGAGCACAAAGCATAGTCATACAGTTAAAGATTGAGGAGGAACAGATTTCAGGAAGACTGAGTCCTAATATCTGGACTATGTGGCCACTGGTCAAAGATGTGATGATTTATGCTCTAGGTTTGCATAGAAAGGAATTCCAGTTTGGCTTTTGGTTTCAGTCTGAGGTACTTGGTCTGTTTGGAAAGGCTAAGGAAGTGATATGGAGAAAAGGAAGTCATTGGTCCTAAGTAAGACTGGTCTGACTTTTGGTCTTATTTTTATCTAGCAAGGAGGCCATGTGGTGGGGTTAGCTGATGTGCCAAGATGTCCTTAAAATCCAGGTGGGTATGCTCTGGAGTTTACAGTCAGATCAATCCCTGCCTTAGTTTGCACTCCAGGTTTTAGGAACTGTTTTCAGATTCAGCTTTTTCTGAAATCTGGGTAACTATTTCTGGTTTTGGGTTATTTTTCAATTCTAATGTTGGTTTTACTTGGAGAAGTAGTTGATGGTTGAATCATCACCCCTGAAGGTGTTTATAAGATGCAGAGATGTGCTGCTAAGGGACCTGCTTTAGTACCAGACTTAGTTAAGTAGTGGTTGGACTTGATGATCTCGAAGATTTTTTTTCTGACTGAAATGATTCTGTGATTCTATAATCATAGACTCCAATGCTCATTGATGAAGCTTTGAATTCACTTGACACCAAGCTGGCCTCTGGAAGGATCCAGCAGATCCAAGTGCAATTTGCTTTCCTTTAGCCCTCTGTCAAGCCAAAATTGAGCCAAGGGAAGAACAAACCTGCAGACATAGAGTCTTTTTCTCCAGGGGCAGGATTGGCAGGCTGTAAATAGACAGAACATCCCAACCCTCCTAGGGGAGTGACCAATGTTATAGCCACACTTGATAGCCTCCAGCTGCATCCACAATTACTTTACCCACCTTTTTAGGCACTTGCATTGTCATCTTGATGTCTTATTCAGCACTGACAAACAAAATTCCTTCTCTCCAAGCCATGAGGGATGCTTAAATTGAAGGGGTAGTTGACTCCACTGGAGAAAGACACTTTTATGGCACATTTTTGTTGCTATAAACCCAGTCAAAAATAATGAGACTTGTGAAAGGATATGACCTAAACTATAAAATGCACTTATTAAAGCTGTATGATAAATCAGAGCAGGACACGCTTGCCTCTTCCTAAGGAACTGCACACAGTTGGACAAGAAACGGAGGCATGGCAGATTGATGTCTGGTGTGTGGCTTTCTCCCAGCTGGGGGTGAAGAATTAGCACAGGTCAAATTGCTCACAAACCTCTGTCAAGGATATATATGCCTAGCCTAAATGTCAGGCTGGAGGAAAGAAAAGCTGAGCTCTCTGATCCTGCTGCATCCCAACATGAGTGATTTAATTCCTTACGTAGAACCATAGAATTATTTCAGTTGGAAAAGACCTTTAAGATCATCAAATCCAACCATTCTCTAACTCTATAAAGTCTGGTGCTAAACCATGTCCTCAGCACCACATCTTTGGATCTTTTAAATTCCTCCAGGGATGAGGATTCTACCACCTCCCTGGGCAGCCTGTTCCAGGGGTGATAACCCCTCTCTGCTTCGGTGTCTCGATGCTGTGTTTTAGTCCCTGTTTTTTCACCCCATAACAAACCAAGCAGCAGGGCTGCAGCTGTGGCTCATGTTAGGTGCTCCAGCCCCAGACTGTCAAGATATGCTGCTTAATTTCAAAGAATTATGGAACCAGACAACCTTAAAATCATCCAGCCCAACTGTTAACCTGGAACTGCCAACAAATGCACCACTAAATCACGTCCTTCAGCTCCACATCTACATGGCTTTTAAACCCCTCCAAGAATGGTGACACCACTACTTCGGTGACACCACTACTTCCTTGGACAACTTGGTCCAAGTCTTGACAACCCTTTTGGTTGTCCTCTTGTCCTGCTGCTTGTTACTCAGGAGGAGAGACCAACCTGGTGGGATTCTCATCTGTGTTTCCAAGAATGATATGTTCAATTCTGCCTCAAAGGGCTACCCAGAAATACATGGACCAGGTTTGGAGAGGTTTAGGTAAGTAAAGAGGAACTATCTGCTCAAGTTGAGATGAGGCACTCTGTTAAGGTTGAAGTTGATGTTCACTGGTCTCACAATAACCTCACATTTAGTGGTCAGGCAGTAGCCACCTGTTTGGAGGCCTGGAGGGGACTGGGTGCTGGTGGTAACAACCATCTCACTGGGTGATTAACTGCACCAGTAGGAAGGAAGGGGAAGAAAAGAAGTTTTATTTCTCTCTCCCCTCCCCTTTTTTTTCCCCTCCCTAAAAATATGCTCTCATTCTTCAAATACTTGGGAATCTTTTTTAACCCACTCAAATAATTTATTACTATGTGAAAGTTCTGACTGCAGGCAAGGCTCCTGGATTAGCTTTCATAAAATCATAGAATGGTTTGGGTTGGAAGGGACCTTTAAAGGCCGTCTAGTCCAATCTCCTTGCAGTAAGCAGGGACATCTGCATCTAAATCAGATTGCTGAGTGCCATCAAGGCTGACCTTGAATGCCTCCAGGAATGGGGCCTCTACCACCTCTCTGGGCATCCTGTTCCTGTGTTCCACCACCCTTACAGTAAAGATCTTCTTCCTAATGTATAGTAAGCTGTCACAGGGGACCAAGCAAGAAATACTGTTGAGGAGCTGTGGGATGCTACAATTCCTGTAGTGTGAAGACTGAGGCATGAAGCTGAAGCAGTTAGCTCATGGGTATGGATGTACTACTTAAGTTTATTTCAAATCCCAGTTCCCAGAACAACAAAACATCACTGAAAAGATCTCAGATCCCTGCAAGGGCTGAGGCTGAGCCCTCCCATCTATGAAGGGCTTGTGCCAGGGCCAGTTAAGAGGCAGGAGATGCATCTTCTCCCTTCAATTCCTCGTGGCACTAAGCCTCATGTCTTAGCTGCCAGGTAATTCTTGTTTGGGTAATGCCATAGCACAGGGAAAAGCCTGTTATTTGCCAGTAGCAAGAGACTCTGCAAGCACTAATTGGACAAATGAGGCTCCAGGGATTTACAAACTAAGCAGATGAATACGGGGGGGGGGGGGGGGTGGGGGGTGGGAGAGGAGCCCGGAGGGGGGGAGGGGGAGGCAAACGAGGCTCAGAGCCACCCTGAAGGACAGCTGGAATGGTGTTTTGCTCCTGAAAGCATAGGGGCACATGCCTCCTTTCCTCAGCTGTGGCAACATTAGGGATCATTTTGTCCAGCAACATCTATCCTCCCCCCATAAACCACCTCCCACTGCTGCTTTCTCACAAGCATTTCTGATGAGCAGATTTGTTTTACTCAGGGGATGCACAAACCACGCTGTATGGCAGGTATTTGGAGGCATTTCCCAGGATTTGGCAGCCTTCCCAGCTTGTGTTACCCACAGGGACAGGCCACCATCAGTTCTTAGCGCTGGGTACTCTACTGGGGGAAAAGACCTTCTAGGTCTTCACCTGTTCTCTCTGAAAAAGGAGGAAAAAGGGAAAGAGCAGGAAAGCACACATCATCATAGGGAAAAATTAAGGGTTTGTTCTCCCCCCCCCCCCCCAATTTTTGCACTCAAATATTCCTTTTAAAAAACTATCCTAAGTTGTACCAAGCTCCAGCAGGCCTTTCAGAAGCCTGTCCTTGCAGCTGTGGGACATCAGCCCAGCAATGTTTGTCCTTGCTTCTAGTGAGCCCAGCCACAGCTCACCAACAAGTCAGATCCTGCCCTGTGAAGATGGGGATGAATGCCCCAACATGTTGTGCTACTGCATCCTTAGGGAGGCTGCAGCCCTACAGTCTGACCTAGTGGAAGGTGTCCCTGCTCACGGTATGGAGGTTGGGACCAGATGATCTTTATGGTCACTTCCAAACCAAACCATTCTATGATTTTATGATCTGTAGGCAGCTTGGCATAGGACCAGAATGGGAATTATTTCATGTCTCAGAGGAAGCTGAAAGTAGAATCTTAAAAGCTGCTGCCTGTTCTGACCATGCATGGGCTTGGGCTTACCAGCGAAACTAGGGGTTGCAATAATGCAGGAGTGCAGAGCTGCAGTTCTTTGCAAAGCTATGGGGCCAGCAAAAGGTTTGGGGCTTAGGGATGAAGAGGTGGAGAACAGGGGAAGGAGGAGGTCACGGCAGTGATAGATGCCTCTGCCCTTTTTCTTATGTCCCCATAGGCAGCTCATTCTTTCAGGGCTCAGCTTTATCTCTTTGGTCCTAGGGATCAATTGACACTGCCTCCATACTTGGTCTGTGCAGGAAAACAGATTAGACTGTGATCTCCAATGCACATGACACATGGCAGTGGAATGGCTTAAAAACATTGTGTTTTGACTGCCTCCAGACATAATTTATTAACAGTTCACTTTTCCTTCCTTTACTGCTGCCCTTTCCAACAATCCCTCCATAGGGAGGAACATTTACAGCACCACCATCAAAACCCAGCATATCCTCAAACCACAAAGTCTCCAGGTACGATATCTGCTGTTCCTCACGCCTGGGTCCTGCTCCATGACCTGGGTACCAAGCTGCTACCATAAAATGAATAATAAGGTGTTGTATTCAATCAGTGTCTGGGTCTGAATGCTACTGGTCCTGCAGCACTTTGACATAACACCATGAATGTCCCCAGAGAACAGCCAAGAAGTGACTGATGGCATGGAGTAAGTTATTGCAAGCCCTTCTTATATTAAAAAGTGGTCCTGGCTGGAGTTTGGATGATAGATCATTGCCTTTTGCTGTAGTGCATTAGCACTTGATCTCAGAGGTCAAGCCAGAAAATAACCTTCTCCCTCTAATTGACATGCAAAGCTATGGCTGTGTATGAATTTGGACTGGGGATGAACTTGGAGCACTAGTGTTGAGATGAGAAAAAATGGAGAGTTGTAAATCTGCAGTAAATTGCTTGGATATTTATGGGGTGTCATATGTGAAACATTTATTTAAAGAAAAAAAATAAAGTCATAGTCCCTAGCATGGCCTGGCTTTCTTGGCCAGGATCAAGAAGTTCACAGCCCTGTCTAGAGCAGAAGCAGGAATTATGACATGGCTTTAACCACCTGGTGAGATTACCAGGATGGAACAGGTGGTTGTCGTCTGCATTCTCCTGGCTTTAAAAGAGAATGGGTTGGTTTCATTGTGACAACAATGAGGAGATGAACTACAGAGGTTGGAGTTATGCTGAGGTGATGAATGGGGGACTCCAATCCACTCCACTTTCTTACAGTGAAAGAGCAGAGATAGCTAATTGAGGTACTGCTTTTTAAATCTGAGGGAAAATAGTAACCAAAGGGCTCATTTTTCCACTGTTTGAGTGTTTCTTTGCATCCACTTAATGTTTATGTGCTTCCCTCTGCAGTCTTGATAGCCAGAAATGTGTTAGGAAAGATGTCATCTTCACAGAGCCCCAAATGGCACTGTGTCCACAAGGAACCCGTAAGTACTGCTGTGATATTGAGGAGCACAGATGAATGTCCCTTCAGCTCTGGGGAACACCACCTTGTTTTTGTGGGACAGCAGGGCTGTAGGTACTGGAGACCAAAGAAAAGCCCCCAAACCTGGCAGTCCTGCTATCTCCGGTATCTCCTGCACTAGGATTTTCACTTGTGATGAGACCTGTCAGCTAACCCAAAGTGCAAAACTTCATGCCGAAGTTGAGATGACTGCATTCAGTGTACATAATTGATGTGATCACCCCTTTCATTAGACCATTAAGGTTGGAAAAGACTTCTGAGATCATCTAATCCAGCTGTCAACTCAACACCACCGTGCCTGCTATACTATGTCCTGAAGTGCCATTTCTACACGTTTTTTGAATAACTGCAGGGATGGTGACTCCACCACCTCCCTGGGCATCCTGTTCCAGCGCATGACCACTCTTTCAGTACAGAAATTTTTCCTAGTATCCAATCTAAAACTCCCCTGGTGCATCTTGAGGCCATTTCCTCTTCAAAATTACTCAGCCTTGTAAAGAAAAGGCTTCCAGATCCTCTCTGCCAGCCATAAACCTCGGGAACTGTCTGGCTTCGTTTTTGCATGACTGAAGGAGCTCTTCATTACATCTTCCAAAATAATGGGAGAAGTCAGTATGACAAAAGCATAATGAAAATGGCTGATGTAAACATAGCTGTAGCCTCCTACAAGTCTCTATAGTCAGCTGCTTTCATTAATCATCGCTGTTTCCAAGGGCTTATGGATTCCAACTATTATTTTCACTGTGTATTTTTCCTGGGAGGAGGACAATGACTAATTGGTTCTGGGCTTTGTTACCACTCCTGGGTATCACAGGAGTTAACTACATGCTTCTGACTGAGCTGTGCATGGGCACAGGCTTGCACAGGGTGAGTCCATACAAGAGGCTGTTGAGAGGGGAGACCACCTTCCCCTCTGGGGTTGGAGATGTGCTTGCACCAGGAATCTGGGAGATTTTAATCTCTTTTTATGAGGTGGGAATATGATGGAGTTTATTGTGAGGGAGATTCCATTGCTCCTCTTTTAGCCGTCAGGGAAACACCTTTTCCATCCAAGACATCTGTGGATACCCAGAATCTGAAGCATGGCTGTTTTCTTGAGCTATTTTTCTATTTATGACCTATTTTGCTATTTTTCTCACTTGTGTCACATGCCACTCTGGTCACACTGGGTGTGAAATGCATTGCGATGCACAAGAGTTGGGGCTGCACCATGATGGCAACGCTCACCACCACCCCTGGTGCTTCCCTCTCCCCTTCCCTTGTTGTAATTAAAGCGCAAAGCCTAACTGCAGCCTGCTCCTGTTAGCAAACAAGACTTGCAACAAGTAATTTTCCCCAACAGGAATTCCCTGGAGAAAAGCAGTCTGGTTGCCTCTCCCTGCCCAGACACAATCTGTGCAGCAGGTGGAGTGCATTTCAGGTATCTCCAGCCATGCTATAGCATGCACATCACCAGGCTGATTAATAATAACTATTAAGGCAATTATAAGAGCAATGACAACAATAATAAATATTCTACATATTAAAATCATTATTACTGTTGTTGCAGTAAGAAAGATGGGGATGGTCTTTTTAGCAGGGCCTGTTGCAATAGGACAAGGGATGATGGTTCTGAACTAAAAGATGGGAGATTTGGACTAGAGACTAGGAAGAAATTTTTAATGCTGAGGGTGGTGAAATACTGTCCCAGGTTGACCAGAGAAGTGGTAGATGCTTCATCCCTGGAGCTATTCCAGGCCAGGTTACTTGGGGCTCTGAGCAACCTGATTGAGTCAAAGATGTCCCTGTTGACTGGAGGAGAGTTGGACTAGATGACCTTTTAAGGTCTGTTCCTACCCAAAACATTGTATGATTCTATTATTATAATTATTATAATTATCATTATTATTCTATCACCATTCCTGACCTCAGCATGAGATGCTGCTGATTTAAGCCTGACCACAAAGCATAAAACGGGCTGCAGCAGCAGTGAGCAGATGCTGGGGCTGGGGGAGGGCACATCAGGCTATGCCTTCATCTCTGAAACCCGGGATGATATTGTGTCCTGGTGTGTGTGATTAATGAGCCATGACTTCACAGTGGCTGAGTGGCATGGGGTGAATGCTCCCCAGCCTCCTGCTCTGGTCCCATGGGATGCTTGGTCTTTGATGAAGCCCCAGGATTTGACTTGTCTTGGTGACTGTGGCTCCCAGCCGACAGCACAACAAGCCCAGCTGCCCTCCAGAGCCCCTGATTCATCGTGGCTGAGGTGCAGGGTGTGCATCTGGGCTGGAGGTGGTGTTACCAGACCTAATGTGCATTGATTATCATCTGTGGTGGGCAGTTCAGGTGACGAATTGGCTCCCATCGAAGGGAGCCTGCTCTTGACCTCAGTAAGCCAGGACTTTATTCAGTAACCATTTGACAGCTTGCTTTGACTGATTGAAACTATATTTAGACGAACACGCTTGAGTAAGTGACCAGCAGGGAGGCAATCCTCCTGATGTTCCTACTGCAGCCTTGGTCTGCCCCACATTTCAATGTTGATGGTGGTGCAAATAATTTCTGTAGATGTTCTCCAGTCTCTGCCACCTCTCTGCAGGAGTGTGCTCAAAGAAAGACAGTGAAACTGGTGAAAATTCTGGAGAACAAGTCTTATGGCTGAGGGAACTGGGGTTGTTTAGCCTAGAGAAAAGGAGGCTGAGGGGAGACAGAATAGAATAGAATAGAATAGAATAGAATAGAATAGAATAGAATAGAATAGAATAGAATAGAATAGACCAGACCAGGTTGGAAGAGACCTTCAAGATCATCATGTCCAACCTATCATCCAACACCACCTAATCAAATAAACTGTCACTCTCTACATCTCCCTAAAAGGAGGCTGTAGCCAGGTAGGGGTTGGTTTCTTCTCCCAAGTAACAAATGTAAGGACGAGAGGGAAATGGCCTCAAATTGCACCAGGGGAGGTATAGGTGGGATATCAGAAAAAAATTCTCACTGAAAGGGTTGCCAAGACCTGAAAGAGGCTGCCCAGGGAATCAATGGAGTCACTGTCCTAGAGGGATTTAAAAGACATGTAGATGTGGTGCTGAGGGACACGGTTTAGTGGGGACTTGCTAGTGCTGGATTAATAGCTGGACTCGATTATCTTAAAGGTCTTTCTCAAACAAAATGATTCTTTGACTCTGCATTCCTAAGTGCTGCTGCTTCCCTATCCAGCCCAGGTATTTTTTGATCTGAACTTCCAGTTTGCAGTGAACTTGTGCAGTAGGATTCTGTTGTTGTTTGGCTCACACAAAGAGTAAGGACTCTGTCATTTTCACTTTGGGAATCCCGCTGGGACACGACAGAGCAGTTTAGAAGATGCTATTTAATTAAAACAACAACAACTGGAATTTCTGGAAAAACATCTGAGGCTCTCATAAATTATCCTAGTCTCCCATGTTTCACACTGCTGATCTTCTGACTTTTGTTCAGTCCTTATTATTTGGGACAGTGTTTCAGGGGAATCCTTATGGGCACAGCAAGTTCCTAGCTATGACTGGCTTACTTACAAATTACCCTTTAATCAACAGATTTGATATTAATTAATAATTCATAGACTGCTCTTAGGATAAAAATTGCATAATAATGTCCTTGATGCAGCCCAAAGTGTCCATTGTAGATGGCATAAAATGTTAATTAGCAGGAAAATGTAGTTAGGAGAAAACTCTTTTAATTATGTAATAGGCCTCATTATAATGGGTAATCAACAGCGTTTCCAAATTAGCCCACTGACAGCACTTATCTATACATAGCAAATAAACTTTTGTTTGCAGCAAATACACTTGAATATTCAGCTCCTTAATTGTGTTCAGGCTGGTTTTAAATCATTGCCATCCCTACTGATGATCCATAAAGGACCGTGCTTCTCAGCTGCTTGGGCCATATGTAAAGCACAGAGAATAATGGGGAAAATTGTCCCCAAATATTTGTTCAGATACGCCAGCAAGTTTTAATTTGACCTTTGATGGGACCCTCATCTGAATATTGGAACGTTTTCTTGACAGCAGTGCCCAGAGAAAAATGTAAAGCATCGGTGCATGAACATCCTCTGACTTTCACATTGTGCGTTAGGTCACCCGGCTCGCACTGCCTGCGTTGCTGATGAGTTCCATAAATCACCCAGCTGGGCAATTGCAGGCACCAGGTCATGTGGTCAGTATGACCCAAGAGTGTGCACACAAACCTGGGTGGAAGCTACTTATAAATCCACAGAATGGTGGGGATTATAAGGGACCCCCCTTTGCTAAAGTGGTTATCTCTAGAGTAAACCACACAAGAACATGTCCAGGCAGGTTTTGAATGCCTCCAGAGCTGGAAACTTCACAACATCTCTGGGCAGCATGTTCCAGTTCCTGATACCCTCCATGGAAAGAAGGTGTTTGTTACGTTTATGTGGAACATTCTGTGTTCCAGTTTGTGTCCATTATCCCTTGACACCAATTAAATGAATCTGGCTCCACCCTCCTAACACTCATCCTTTAGATATTGATAAGCATGAATGAGATCCCCCTCAGTCACCTCTTTTCCAGGCTAAAGAGCCCCAAGTCTCTCAGCTTCTTCTCATAAGGGAGATGCTCCAGTCCTCTCAGCTTCTTAGTGGCTGTCTACTGAACTCTCCAGTAGTTCCTTGTCATTCTTGAGCTGGAGAGCTCAGAACCAGACACAATACTCCAGATGAGGCTTCACCAGGGCAGAATAGAGGGGGAGGAGAATCTCCCTTGTCCTGCTATTCACAATGTTCTTAATGCATCACAGGATGCTGTTGGCCTTCTTGGCCATGAGGGCTGCTTTTGTGAAGGAAAACAGGAAGGAGCTCAACAAGCAGATGCCTCATTTGTAATCAGTTCCCACCTGACTTGCCAAAGCCTCGTGAAAAGAAGGGGTTTGCATCAGGATGGCTGAAATAAGTCAGCTCATGCAAAGTTAACAGCACATCTAGATTTGCACCTTGAAGCATTTTGCTGTTTCTGCCTCGATTTTGAATTATTCAGGGTTCTTTGGGGGAATCTTCAATCCTTAGTTCTCTTCATACTCAGCCAAATCTAGGGCTTTAATAGCTTCCATATACAGACTGGGTCCAGTTCAGACCTTTTGGGCAGGGATGATGAATTTGTCATGTCACATCTTCTGTCCAGCCCAGCAAATCTTCATCTCTCACTACAAATAATTAAGGGTGATAATAATATCCTGCAGTCAGTTGCTAAGCAGTACTAATGGCTGCTGATCTTCCTCAAAGGGATGACATGAATCCGTGGGATACAATGACCTTTACTTGTTCTCTGTGGTCCTGCTTGTAATTCTCCTTTCAATATTGTCCAACACCCGTGGCCCAAGTTTATCCATATTGTTGAACAGATGGATACTCTGTTATTAGGTTTGTTCTAGCAGACACCAAACTAGATTGGCCCAATGTGATTTATAGCCTCTAAAATGTGGGGACACAGATTTCTGCCTCCTTCAGTGTCTGGTCATTTCTATTAGTTTCATCTATGGATTCTAATGTAATAAATTTATAAAAGACCCTAACTCCTTGGCATTTAATCACCTTTGGATGAGAGAATTACATCAGCAGCCCTTAGGTGTACTTCATCCTGAAAAGGAAATCTCACATTAGAAGACAATCTCATTATTTGAACTAGTTAGGATTGCACAAATTTCTCAAGAGCCATGAAGAATACAGAAGACTTGAGGTAGGCTCTGTCCTTGATTTACCATAGATGAAGACATAAGAAAGCATGAGGAAAACCATCTTTATTTTGAGGGTGTTGGAGTACTGGAACAGGCTGCCCAGAGAGGTTGTAGAGTCTCCTTCTATGGAGACCTTCAAAACCCACCTGGACATTGTGATCCTGGGCAACCTGATTGAGACAAACTTGATTTAGCAGGGGAGTTGGACTAGATAATCTCCAGAGGTCCCTTCCAGATGATAAAATTCTGCGATTCTGTGAAGAGCAGGAAGGTTTTGCTTTGCCAGCATCCTGGAGCCCTTACTAAGATCTCTAAATGACCCAGAGTCCTATACAAGATCGTATTTAGGAGTAGATAGACACTTGGTAGAACACTCCCAATCCCTTTTCAAGCCACTTTCCATGTTGACAAGAACAATTCTTGATCAAACCTGTGTTCAGCAGAGATTTAGCAGATACTAACTTAGAGGTGTGGGTGCCTCCTCTCTTTCTAGAAAAGCTCCCCCTGTGCTGTGTCCCACCCACACACCTGGGTTTCTCACCACAAAAGGACCAAACTGTTTCTGGAAAACTTTTTATGCCCTGCACAGGTCCATGTAACTCTCATTCTTGGAGTCCAGTTCTGGCCATGGGCTTCTTAATTCAGTGTGCTGGCTGTAGGGTATCGGTGGGACAATTCTTTGCCTCCATTGAGTCTAGTGAAATCACGAGTTTTATTTCATTGTGGGTTTTTTTCATATCCATTTTATTTATTTCAACTCTCAAAATTTCAGCAGCTGGGGCGATAAGGTGGACAAAGAGGTGATGCTGCCACTTCTATATGAGTGAAGAGATGTTCCAGTGGGTGTTGTGAGATTCTCATCTGCCCAGGGCTGCACAAAACCTCTGTAATGAAGCAGGTGCTGAAAATTTCAACAACTGGGGCACAATAAGGTAGACAAAAAGATGACGCTGCCATTTCCATGTGAGGGAAGAGATGTTCCAAAGGATGGTATGTGAAATTCATCTACCCAAGGCTGCAGAGAAACTCTGTGGAGGAGCAGAAGGCTAAACCCAGGTCTTCTCTGGGTTACATTACTGCAAAGCCATCTTGCCCTACATCTGTTCCCCAGCCCTGCTCATGAGTCGCTGAAGTTGGGTAAAAAGAGGATTTGTGAAACAATCTTTGGTGCATCCAGGTGTAGGCTTGGCTGAGAGGCAGAAGAAATGAAAGAGGCAGAAAGGGAGAGAGAAAGAAGCTGTTTAATGTAACACCAGGATTGTGGGTGTTGCAGTGTCTGGGCATATTGAGACCAGGGTTGTGCAGAGCTGTTCTTCTTTCCTGCCTCATGGATCCATGCTGCTCCAATCCCATGGGATGGTGATTCTGCCTCTCTGGGCACTGGTGTTATTTTAAATGAAAACAACTTGCTTGTTTTCCAGCCCAAGCTGGCTCAGCCAAGCTCAGCCTCTCTAACCACAGACTGGGCATTTATTTTTGTCCTCCAGACTTTCTGAGGCATTTCTTGGGGTTGTTTGTCAGGATCTTGCTGGGAGCGATGGAACATGATAAAAATAGAGAGGAGTCCCAGGCTTGGATTCATTCTTCTGAAGAATTCACAGTGAAAGCTGACACAAGGCTCAGGATGTCCAGGCAGGATCTCATTGTCAGAGTAGGATACCTGATATGTCTTGAAGCTGTCCATGGGGCCTGGGTGATCAAATACAGCTCATTAGGGTGGCTTCCAGCTTGCCCTTGAGCCTGACTTCAAACCATGGATTGTTAAAATACTTAACAAACTGCATCTCCAGCTTTAGTGCAGGCATTGGGGCTACACTTTTTTTGTGACATTAATGAATGGGGCCATCTCAACCATCACTTTAACTCCAGAACCTGGGGTTTTAAATAAAATCATAGAATAATTAAGGTTGGAAAAGACCTCTAAGACTGCTACCATCAACCCAACACCACCATGCCCCCTATAGCATACCCCAAAGTATCACGTGTACATGCTTTTCTGAGACTTCCAAGGATGATGGCTACACCACTTCCCCGGGCAGCCTGTTCCAGGGCTTGACAACCCTTTCAGCAATTTTCCAGTCTAAACCTCCCCTGCTGCAACATGAACCCATTTCCTCTTGTCTTATCACTTGTTACTTGGCAGTAGAGACTGACACCGCACCTTGCTCCAACATCTTTTTGGGTAGTTGTAGAGAGCAAGAAGTTCTCTCCTCAGACTCCTTTTCTCCAGACTAAATAATCCCAGTTCCCTCAGCTGCTCCTCATAAGGCTTGTTCTTCAAACCCTTCACCAGTTTGGTGATACTAACTATGATGAAATTTGCACCTCAGTTTGAGGGTAGGCAGCACTTGGGTAGGAAGGTGCCGGGGTTTTCCCCAACACCCTTGGTAATGTCAGTGCTACGGGAAAGCATCAGACTGTCAGAGCCCAGGTTTTGCTTCACAGGCTGGTGCACCACATCAGAGTGTCTCTGCTCCACGCCTGGAGCCAGGTGGAGAGCATCTGCCTTGTCGTGTTATCCCCTCCTCTGGGAGCCAGATGAGCAGCCGCTGGTGTTGTTTTGTCTCTGTTAATTTGAGACTGTGTTGTTTTGCCATGCCGAGGTAAGCAAAATGCCCTTTGCACGCGATGGGGAGCTCTCTGATGGCTCCTGCAGGAGTTCATCCCCATGGCCAACAACCCCTCTGGGAAAGCACTGCTAATGTGCAGCTGAGCTCTGCCCTTCTTGCAACAACCAATTTAGCTTGTTACTGGTTTGTTCAGCTGGTCTGGAACCTGACCACGGGGTGCTTCGAAGATCGAGATGGTTACCCTGGATCCCCAAGGGAAAAAAGCACTGAGAGGGGAGGACAGGGCAGGATTGAGGACATGAGCCGCAACATCTCCAGCTCCCTGGGGTTTCCAAATGGATGACGGCTCAGGCTTGGGTCTGTGCTGCAGCTGCAATTCAGCCCCAAGCTGACAAGAGGTTTGCCTGAGGGCAGGTCATTATCTGCCTGCCTGGGCAGGGCGGTAGTTCATCAGACTGATGGGAACCATCACGGGGTGCTGCCATGGTGGCTGAGCTCATCATCGGTGGTAAATCAGGAGCCTGTGATGTCCTGACTGTGCAAATGGCTGCAGGCTCTTTCTCCCCAGAAATTGCTCCATCTAGGGTTATATGGTAAGTGAATGTTTTCCATTTCCACTGGGAAATATCTTTTGGGCAGCTTTTCTAAATATTCAGCTATGAATGTTAGTATTTGTGCGCTTTTACATTAGTAGTGAGATTCACAATAGCTCTGCAGCTTTGTTGAGGGCTGCTGTATGTCCAGAAATCCTGGATATGTCTGGATATGCTTGGGCTGCATAGCACCTAGAGAGGAAGACTAATGCTGTGGCCAACCCTGGCTCTTGAGGAGCTCTGGGTAGGAGAGCTGTGGATACAGCTCATATATACCATCTACCCACCCTATCTGAAATGTCATATCTTTTCCAAGCTTGCTACACAGCCCACATACTTAGTGGATATCCAAAGACCAAAATAATCTCTGCTCCTCAGTTTTAACATCAGACAGATGTTTTTCACATAGGAGATGTCCAACACTGGCTACCTGGGCGGTAGTGATGTGGGTGGTGGTGGTGAGCAGATCAAGTAGTGGAGCTGGTTGAGCATTTCATGTAGATGCATGAGAATCCCTTCAGTGCAGTGCTTGGAAAAAAATGCACTGGAACCTGTAAAGCCACTTTGACATGGGTGTGCAGAGGAATAAGATTTCTCTCTCTGTTTGACAGAAGATAGCCAAGATGAAAACAGTTGTACTACTCCATAGCTGGGAAAGAAGCTCTTGGGAGGCAGGTTTGGAGCATGTGTTCAGGGTCTGAACTCTCTGGGACCTCATCACTGCTTCAGGGCTGATCATAATGCACCTTCTCTTGGTCCTGTACAGCTTGTCTTTGCAGCACCATAATTTGAACCAGCATTGTTATGATCTGCTAGCTGTTGCCTCCAGCATGTTTCCTCCTGGAAGTTACAGCTCAGTCCTGGTGCCATTAATTTTGAACATTCTTTAAGCAGAACTGTTCACACCTCTGGATTCAATTCACTGAGTCTCTCAGCATTCCCATTGCTTATCTAAACATCTCATATTTCAAGGTTTATTTTGTGGTCATAAAAATTTGCTGTTGGCATTCAAAATAAAACTCTTTGCTGGATCTCAGCCTAGTAACAAATGTGTTGGATTGGGTTAGACTAGAAGAAAAAAGGACTTTAGGAGTTTATGAGAAATGGGGCCTCTAAACTAGAATGCTTATAGCTGATTTCCCAGACTTACCAGTTCAGATAAAATAAGCTGACCCTGCAGCACTTTCCTGGTAAATATCTCTCATGGAGCTGGGAGAGGTTGTGCAGCACTTTCAAGTAGCCGCTAATGAAGACACTTAAGGTGCTGAGTGAAAGTTGACCTCTCTTCAACTCTGCAAAAAAGGGGGCACCAAATGCAAGGGTTTGCAGCCCATGCTGGCACCAAACTCATGCCATCTGCAGCACCCCCTGCTTTTAAAGCCCACGAGCTTGTGGATGGAGAGTAGAGAGATTCTTGTAGAGAAACTGAGTGGTTTCAGGGTCAGGGAGGCTGCAGTTTGTCCCAGGTTAAGCACTCCCTGTGCTGCCTACTTGCTGGCCACAGAAAGTCATCCCAAGCTGGGCTAGAAAGCCTTCAGCCTTTGCACAGAAGGGAGGTTGATGACAGGAAAATGGGAGAAGTTTGGAGTGGGTTTGATGGAAAACCAGGCTCCCATGGATGTAGCTCATGAGTGGTGGAAGTGATCTTAGCAGGCAGTTGTGCAGAGAGGTTGGAAAGAAGGAGATATGCTGGGAACAACATCCATGACAGTATTGCAGGTGGGGCCTCATCAGAGCAGGGGGCAGAACAACTTCCCTCAACTTGAGTTGCTATGGGAAGTTGGAGCAATAATGGTTTGCCTGTTTTATGGCAACAAAACGAGAAATGCAAGGAAAAGTTTGCAGAGTGGGTTGAACACTACATAGTGCCTCCAGGATGGGTGGGAGAAGCTCCAGGTGTGGCTGAGTGGTTGTCCTTATCCTGCAAATATTTCTTTGAAGGGGCTGTGAAATATGAACAATCCAGTTACATGTGAGAAGGTGGGCACAACAGATCTGGGAAAGTCTGCTGATGCTCTGCATAGATTTACATCTCTGGGAAAACCAGAAAGGTGGAAAAAACAGCACCAAGATGAAGGGACTAGAGAAAATGGGAGGCAAAGCCTCCAGAAAGGGTGTTCTCTGAGCAATGAAAGACATTGGATGTGGCAAAGGGGTCTCCTCCCTCTTTTATCAGAGCAGGGTATGTGCTCGGCAGCTTGGCAGGCAGGATATTGTGAATTCCAACCTGAGTCCTGGGGAATGCAGACTGTGCTCTTGGCAGGCAAATGCTGCCTTTGCTGCAGGTAGGCAGCAGTCGCACTCTTTGCCAAGCTGTAGATCAAGTTTTCTGCTGTTTTTCAAGGCAGTATCTGGGTGAAACGTAGCCACTGCTCAAACAATTATTGAATGGTAGCAACAGAAAAAAGCTGCTGTGCTGGGTCAGAGCCCTGTCTTCCAACTACAGGTCTCAGTTCTTCTTACAAATGAATCCCTGCTTGCAAATACTTTCCTATCAGTTCAAAGCTTGCCCCATAGCCCTGAGGACTTTGCAATGCAATAAGGATTCCAGGAGTGTAACTGACCTTGTGTCTACTTCAAGCCACAACTTCCCTGGGCTGGGCAACCTGTTCCACTGTGAACCTGTTCAATGTGAAGAACTTCTACCTAATACCCAGTTTAAATCTACCCCATTCCAGCTTAAAGCCGTTGCCCCAGGTCCTATCACTACAAGTCCTTGTAAAAAGACCTTGCCCAGCTTTCTTGTAGGCCCCCTTCAGGTACTGTAAGGCTGCTATAAGATCTCCCTGGAACCTTCTCTTCTTCAGGCTGAACAGCCCCAACTCCCTCAACCTGTCCTCACAGAAATGCTCCAACCCTCTAACCATCTTTGTGGCCCTCCTCTGAACCCACCCATGTCTTCTTCTTTTGGGGACCCCAGAACTGGATGCAGTACTCTAGGTGGTGTCTCACAACTGTTTTTATCCCTCACTCAGTTCCAAAGTGATCAGTGGTGAAGTGCATGCAGATGGTAGTTGTCAGCTGGATTTAAAGCAGGTTTCTCACCAGGGGTGTTTTCCACTAGCAAGATATCTCACAGGGATATTTCTTTTCATCCTGGCAGAGCAGCCTGGTGTCCATCTTGCTCAACATTTAATGCATGCTTGATTTTTAAAACTCTCACTTTCCCTGCCACCCTAGCTCAGCTCTTTGACTCAGCCAGAGTGTGGGCGGCATTTGTGACTGTCTCTGCACTGTGTTAGGGTTCACCTTTGTGCAGCTTTAAATCAAGGTCTAGTGTTTCTAAATGTCTTGCCTGGTTGCAGAAATTATGTTAGTAGTGCTTGGTGTTAAATCTAAGCTGTTAGGTCCTGTTTATCGCTTTGGCTCTGACCATTTCTGGAACATCCCTTCTGGAAGGACAGAATCATAGAATGCTTTGGGTTGGAAGAGACTTCAGAGGTCATCTAGGTCAATTCCCCTGCAGTCAGCAGGGACATCTGCAACTAGAGCAGGTTGCTCAGAGCCCCAGACAACCTGGCCTGGAACAGTTCCAGGAATGGGGCTTTTACCATCTTTCTGGACAGACTGGGCCCATGTTTCACTACACTTACCACAAAAAATTTCTTCCTTATATATATCCCCAATCTTTCAGTTTAACCTCATTACCCCTTGTCCTGTCACAACAGGCCCTGCTAAAAAGTCTGTCCCCATCTTTCTTATGGGACCCTTTAGATACTGGAAGGCTGCTGTAAGGTTTCTCTGGAGCCTTCTCTTCTCCAGGCTGAATAAACCCAACTGTCTCAGCCCATCCTCACAGCAGAGGGGTTCCAGTCCCTTGATCATTGCTGTGGCCTCTTCTGGATCTATCCAAGTGTCTCCTGCACTGAGATCGTTGCTTCCTGAACAATGCAGCAGACAAGGAAGGCTGGTAACAGGGTAGAATGATGGGAAGCAATCTACCATCCACAATCTGCTTCAGAGGTAGAATTGTATTAATAATTTGCAAGTTTCTGCCTATCCATGTGAAGCTGCCCAGCTTCTGCCTCTAACCCCTATGTGAAAGGTTGTGAGGTTTGCTCTGCTATTGGAACAACGAGCCAAAGGAAAGAGCTGAAGGGGGAGGAGATGGACTATCTTTGCACACGTTGCAAAGACAACGATTTACAGTTGTCCTTATTATCTGGAAATGTGTAAGACACTCAGGTGATTAATTTTAGATTTGCTCACATAAGCCTTTTTTTTTTCATCTGGGCTGTGAAAAGCAAAGCAAAGAAGTGAGAACACCTTTTGGAAATGCATTAATGAGCAGGGATGTTTGGCTCTGGTTTTACAACCTGGCTTTTAAACGAGGCAATGACAAGAGTTTCAGCCTGCTGCTGCACAAAGAAAGTGTCCAGCAAAAGATTGTTTTATTTTAAGGCAATATCACAAAGCTCTACCAAGCACAACAAGAGCTCATTGGTCCATCTGGGTGAGGGCTTTGCTATGAAAGTTACTGAGGTCACATATTTTTGTGGTCACTCTGGTTTCCATTTGGGAAATTCAGATTCATAGAATGGTTTGGGTTGGAAGGGACCTTAAAGATCATCTGGATCTGAACCCCTCTGACATAGTCAGGGACACCGTCTACTAGACTAGATTGCTAAAAGCCTGGCCTTGAAGACCCCCAGGGAGGGGGCATCCATGACCTCCCTGGGCAACCTGTTCCAGTGTCTCACCACCTTATTGCTGTCTAAAACTTCCTGAAGGGAAGTTGTAGCCAGATGGGGTTGGTCTCTTCTCCCAGGCAACCAGCAGCAGAACAAGAGGACACAGTTTCAAGGCTAGATGTTAGGAAGAAGTTCTTCATAGAAGGAGTGATTTGCCATTGGAATGGGCTGCCCAGGGAGGTGATGGAGTCAGTATCACTGGAGGTGTTTAGAAAGAGACTTGATGGGGTGCTTGGTGCCATGGTTTAGTTGATTAAATAGTGTTGGATGATTGGTTGGACTCAATGGTCTCAAAGGTCTCTTCCAATCTGATTCTATTCTATTCTGTTCTGTTCTGTTCTATTCTATTCTATTCTACCACCCATTCTGTAAATAATTTCTTTCTAATATCTCATCTAAATTTACCCTCCTCGGGCTTCAATCCATTTAATCCTTCACACTTTCAGGTACTGGAAGGCCACTGTAAGGTCTTCTTAGAGTTTTCTTTTCTCCAAGCTGTCCCCACAAGGGAGGTGTTCCAGTCCTCTGATCATTTTTGTGGCCCTCCTCTGGACCCACTCCAGTAGTTCACTGTTCTCCTTATGCTGAGGCCACCAGAAAGGGATGCAGTACTCCAGGCAAGGTCTCACAAGAGCAGAGCAGAGGGGGAGAATTGCTTCCTTTGTTCTGCTGAAGGTTGTAGTTCTTCTTTTGTTCTTGCCTCCAGCAAGGTCTTTGGTGCAGGTGCCAGTCTTGTCCAGTATGGCTGAATATCAATTTCTAAGCCTCTAGATACTTCTGTGGTGCAAAAATTTTGCAATGAACAGCTCACATATCTGGTTTAGCATGTAGTACAGATGAGGCAGATGTTGTGCTGCAGTGCTTTTGCCATAGGTGTAGTGAAGGCTTTGGATTTTACACAGCTCTACCAGCAGAGATATGTGTGGGAGGGAGGGAAAGAAATTATGCTGACAGTCCTGGGGCTAGTGCCTTGAAAAATAGAGAGGACCAGGGACCAAATGCTCCCAGTCCTCAGTAATGCATGGGATGACTTCTTTTCCAGTCAGCTAGCTGCAAGGACAGTTTAGAGATCACTGTGGGGCTCCCCTTGAATAAGTCCTTGTCCTTAAATACTTTTGCCCTGGAGCTGAAGGAAATGATGTATGTTCTTCCCAGGCTTTCACCCACTGAGCTGAGTCAGTCTGATTCAGGCATGCTTCATGTTCAGCCCTGAGCAGGTTATTTAAATCCCAGTGGTAAATAGATGGTAAATCAGAAGCAGTGTGGTAGGATGATTAACCAATGCCCCATTCAATCCACACCATTTTTTTCCATCACTGAGCTGGAGAGAAAATCCTCTCCTCTTTAGTTGGAGGGGGCATGACTTGTGGCTGCCCCACCACTGCAGGGCAGCAACTCTGTGAGTAGATCCTGCATCCCGGCAGCTTGTCTGTGGTCTGGTGGTGCTTTGCCTTGATCAGCTGTTTGTGTTTCTCTGGCCTCCAGCTCTCCCCATGCCCACGGCCATCACTCTAGCTTCCCATTTTGGTTGCTGACTCACATAAGTTTTGCTGAATTTCCCTCCCTTGCTGAGCAGCTTCCTTCACTTGGTGTTTCATTTCCTATCAGCAGCATAAACAACTTTTGATGTTTACGCTGCTGCCAGAAACATATTTTTGAAGGTAGATTTAGACCAGATATAAGAAAGCAGCTCTTCATTGTGAGGGTGTTGAGGCACTGAACAGGTTGCCCAGAGAAGTCGTGGATCTTCCACCCCTGGCTTTGTTTAAGGCCAGTGCCATGGGGCTTTGAACAACCTGATCCAATGGAATGTGCTCCTGTCCACAAAGATGACTGAAACTAGGTGGTCTTTAAATTCCCTTCCAACCCAAGCCATTCTATGATCTTTTAGCTGTCATCCAAGATGTTTCAAGCTGTCAGTCTCTGGCTCTAGTGACATCTGGTTTCTGAGAGAGGCTGACCAAGAAGTTTCATAAGGGCTGAACATGCTTTTCTCTGCAGCATATCCAGCAAACTGGCTTAGGGTCAATGAGAAGCCTGGAAGCAAGCAAGCAAGTGGTCAGCAGCCTGAGATCCCCTCCAGCTGGCCTGTCCTCTCAAGCAGAGTGCAAGTCAGTTCATGAGGGCAGAAAAAAACAGACTCTTTTTCCAGAGGCAAGGTTATTTTTGCAAGGGCAGTTTTGAAGGGGATTAGTTCTAAAGATACAAAAAGGCAACTAAAATTAAGTCACCTGGAAAGAGCAGAGAGACATTGCAGGGGTGGTTTAATGGCTGAACAATGGCAGGTGTTGATGCACAGAGGAGGGTTTGCCACCTATACAGGAATCTTTGATGGCAGAAGTAAAACTGTAGAGGAAATAGAGTAGTGGGCTGCTGTTGCTTGTGAGCACAGGAACTCTGAGCTCCTGCTGTGTGGAAGAAGGTATGTGTGTGTTTGGTAATATGGTGTAATAGTTTTAGCCAAGTCCCTACAGCCAGCCCATCACGGGGGAGGAGAAGGGCCCATTCCTGTGTCATGTTTTGGATGTGGGAGAAGGAAGGAACGGAAACCTGTATTTCACAGAAACTATCTTCTCTTTCTTGAACTGTAGCTGTAGCTTTTTGCAGCTGTAGCTGCAACCCAAGGAGAACATCTTCCTTGCCCTCCTCAGCTGAGAACAAGTGTCATGAGCAAATGTCCCCTTGCTGCTTGGATGCCATGAGATGCACACTGCCGAGGAAGCACTTATGCCAAGATTTCAGCAGACTCTTTCGGTGCCATTATCCTGACTGAGCAAAATATGCTTTTGCTAGTGTTCCCCAGAACCAGTAAAAAGGGCTTGTGATGCACAGGAAGATCTGGGGTGTGGGGCTTGCCTATGCCCCAGGAGTTTCCAGCAGAGTATGGTTCCTCTCTAAGAAACTGAAGCAGGCCAAATGGGCTTCTCTGCCTGGCTCGCTTTACAGAGCTGATGGAACTTCTTCTCCCCTAAGGTCATACTCTGAATGTTTCTGAAAGGGTTTGTGAGAGATATGAAGCCTGCTTTCCCTGTCTTTGGTTCTTAAATTGATGAAAACATGAAAGGCTAATCAGCCATCCCTGTCTGCAGCTGATGGAGGATGTAATTTCAGCACTATCTGCCCTTGATAACATTTAAACTTTTCATTTAATCCAGGGAGAGGTGGTCTGAGATAGTAAAAAGTCCATCCAAGCGAAAAAAGCCTAGCTTCTTCACCATGAAAAGGCCAAACCAGATCATTGTTTTTCCCCTGAGGCCACCTCCTCCCGGCTCATGGGGAGGAGGAGGAGCACGGAGCCCTCTCACCATGGCGGAGCTCAGCTCCCAGCAAACATGTTTGCACATGAACGTTGTTTTGTGGTGGGGAAAAAATAGATGTCTCCAGCCAGCAGCTGTCCCTGAGGAGGAGCTGAGAGAGCATGGACAGTGCTAATTACAGCCACATTTTTGTCACGAGAAGTGCTGCAGGACAGCAAGAGCAAGGCAGCCATTGACTGATTTCTCAAGCTTAGTAGCAAGGGATATGGCCAAGTCGATCTGTCTTGTGGGTCTGGCAGGGCAGATAGAGGAAGCAAATGGAGCCCCATCATCTCTGCATTTCTAGTTAGTCTCTGAAGGCGCCTCAATGAGCTCCCCACGACTCACCCCAATAGCTCTATTTAAGGCTCTGGAAGTGATATGTTTATCCAGATGCTTGGAGCTAAGCATGCTCACTTTTTTTTCCTCCCCCCCCCCCCTTTTTTTTTTTTTTTTTTTCAGTCTGGGACATCTTATTTTAGGTTTAGGAAAACAGCAACTAAAGGAATAGCAAATATAACTCCCCAGGAGACAGCAAGCCCACTGTGTCTGTCTCAGCAAGGACCCGTGCCATGAACATCTATAAAATTCAAACCACTGATGTCCTGAGGAGGGAACAAGTCGGTGAGTCAACAACTATCCGTGGCCTACAAGGAGAGAAAGTTCAAAAGAAGCAGGTCTCTATACTGGGAACCAGGAGGTCTGACAATGCTTCTCCAGTTCTGGCCAAGCAAAGCTGTGGGATGACTGGGAACAAACCCAGTTCCCTTCCAGCGTATCTGCTCCCCATCCTGTTCTTTGGCTCTTGAACCAAAAGCTCTCCTGGCTTAACTCTCACTTTCTGAACATGCTTCCATACACTTTAGTATAAACCCAGCCATTTCTGCCTCTTGCAATGTGACCCAGCACTGTGTAAGCTCCTGCTCAGCTCCAGAGTTTGGAGGGTTGTTTCTGCAGTTGCAGCCGTTTGACTTTCTTACAACAGTGGGAAAATATGACCTTCCTTTGGAGTCAGGTGATTCATTTGTTTGTCTCTAATAAGGCTAATGGGTATGGATGTGGATGCATAGAAGTCCTTTCCACTACCTGAAATGAATAACATGGGAGCTTGTTCTGAAGACACAGGAAAATAGATCATCCCACAGTGGTAAGAGAGAGCCAAAGAGGGACCCAGGAATGAGAAGGGAAGAGATACTTGGACATTACACTGGAGGATGTTCATTTATCAAACTACAAACCTTGGGATGCATCGCTTCTGAGGACATTTGCTCTGGAAAAAGGTTGGAGCAGATTATCTATCTGCTCCACTGCCAGCTGGTTCCTGTATGAAAGCCTTGTTGAACAACAGGACAGAGTGGTGTTACAGTACTTCTGAAACACAATGTTGTGAGGAAGCTGGTGGCATGTCTGCTGAAATGGATGCACTGCAATAGGACCTGTGAGCCAGCTGCCATGGTTGCATGTGGGCAGTAGGATTTGGTCCCTGGCACCAAGGTCTGCTGTGCCCCACATCACACAGAATCCCAGAATGGGAGTGGGGATTGGAAATCTCCCCTCTAGAGATCAGCTAGTCCAACCCCTCTGCTAAAGCAGGGTCACCCAGAACAAACTACCAAGGATCACAACATCCATGCAGGTTTGGAATCTCTCCAGAGGAGACTCCATAACCTCTCTGCACTCCAGCACCCTCACAGCAAAGAAGTTTTTACTTATGTTTCCAGCATGATTGGTTCAGAGGAAGAGGTCTGAAGTGCTCCCTGTTTCTTGCTGTTGTGTGTGGCCAGAACTCACCCAAGAGCAGGCTTTGCTGGAATTTCCCATGTTCCTACAATGTCTAAAGTAATCAAAATATTTTCAGGACACAGCAGGGCTAGAGTTTCAAGTGCTTGGAGCTTACTGATATTTCAGGAGAGCTTGGCTCTTGTGTAAGCACCTAATAAGGCTGAGAGGGAAGAAGACCATCACACTAATAGCAAGAGCAGCAGTTAACACAAATACAACGGTGGCCTCCTCCGTAATTGCCTTTTCTCTATTTTGTTTCTCTGGCACATTGGCAAACCAATTGTTTCAAAAACATCAACAGCAAAAGCCATGTAAGTGCACCAGTCTGCAGTGCTGGGTTTCCTTTGCCTTGTCCAGAGGTTGTAGTTGCTCAGGTCTGATAGTGCAGGAATATCACAAGTCTCTCCTCTTAGACAGACATCTGTAATGTCTTTTTCACTGGTTCTAGGTTGGGTTCTCAGAAGGATCATAGTCCTCATGAAGCACCTTGACCAGAGCAATCCTCAACATCAATACAGGCTGAGAACAGAGGGATGGAGAGCAGCCCTGTGGAGAAGGACTGGTGCTGGTGGGTGAAAAGCTGGACACGATCTGGCACCATGTGCTCACAGCCCAGAGCCAGTTGTGTTCTGGGCTGCATCCAAAGCAGTGTGGGCAGCAGGTTAAAGGAGGGGATTCTGCCCCTCTGCTGAGAACCCACCTGCAGTGCTGAGTCCAGCTCAGGAGTCCTCAACACAGGAGAGACATAGACCTGTTGGAGTGGGGCCAGAGGAGAGCACAAAGATGCAAGAGTGGGAAGCTCTCTGCTGTGAACCAAGGCTGAGAGAGTTGGGGTGGTCAGCCTGGAGAAGAGAAGGCTTTCGGGAGACCTTCTTGAGACCTTTCAGTACTTAATGTGGTTGATAAGAAGGATGAGTATAATCTTTTTAGCAGGGCCTGTTGTTATAGCGCAAAGGGTGATGGTTCTGAACTAAAAGAGGGGACATACAGACTGGATAGAAAGAATTATTTTGCCCTGAGGATGGTGAAGCACTGGCCCATAGAGGTTGTAGAATACCCCCATCCCTGGAACCATTCCAGGTCAGGTTGGATGGAGCTCCAAATAACCTCTAGCTGAAGATGTCTCTGCTGACTGCAGGGGGGTCCCTTCCAACCCAAACCAATTTGTGACTCTATGATGATATGGTTTGTTTTTTTAATGAAGAGGTTTCCATATCCATGACTTCCCTGCCTCACTACTCTGTCCCCCCAGGAATTAGGCACTACTGCACTCCTGACTCTGTAGGAGCTTCAGCCCTGATGCCTTGCACATAGCTGTGCACATCTGCTCCAGGGGCTACGTGCATCAGAGAGGAGTTCAGATAGGCAGGGAGTGGCACCACTGTGCGCCTCTCAGACAGGGGTTCCTGTACAATAGGGTGCCTGGGACATCTTGCACAGCGGTGCCAGTGTGAGCTGCAACAGAGTCTGCATTCAGGATGAGGAGGGGCTCTCCCAGGGTGGCACTTGGGTCCCTGATGACCTTGGGGTTGGTTTTGCTTGGTTAAATGCAATGCTGGGGAAAAGAAAAGTCAACAACCCCCCCATGTTTGGTACAAGCCTGGGCAGCCTGATGCTCTCTGGGGTCAGAGGAGGACTGTGGTCACCCAATATTCACTGTAACAGCTGGATTTGTGGATTTATGTGACCCAAGGAGAGCATCTTCCCTGCCTTCCTCAGCTGAGACCAAGTGTTGTGAGCAAATGCCCCCTTGCCCTCTCAGACACATGCAAATGTAGGGCCTTGCAAGCAAGCTGCTGGAGCTAGGATTGATATGCTAAAAACAAAACATGATAGGAAAGTAAATAGAAAGGAGCTCCTCAAGAGCAGTAAGGAACAAAACTTGGTTCTGGGACTCAGGAATGAAAGAAAAGGGAGAAGGGAGGCTATACTGGGTTGGAGAAGAAGTTTGGAGGTGGGCTGGGGGATGAGATGTCAGGGCATCACCCTGTGCCCATCAGTCAGTGCCCTGCTACCTTATGCTCTGCTCTACATGGAAATTATCATGTCTTGGGAGGTGTGTTTTGACTTAAAGAGTTGAGCTGGAGATAAAAGAGCAGAAAGGGATGCCTCATCCTCAGTCCCAAGGAGGTCCAGCAGAAATGCTCTTGGGCTGTATTGCCTTGGGTGTAGTCACAAAGAGGATTTTTTTCTTTTTCTCCTAGAAAGATGCTGGTTGGTTGGTTTTGGTTTGGTGTTTTTTTTTGGCTGGTTTGGTTGTTGTGGGTTTTGTTTCTGCTTTTATTTTCAGAGACAAGGCACAAACCAAACTGAACTTAACTAGGAAGGAGTTTTCTTTTTTGATTTTCTCTCTATCTTGCTCAAAGGTTTGCTCAGTGTTTGCTCGCTTTTAAAACTCTTCATACGTGTTCAGGCATCTCAGGCTCAACTCATTTGCTTTTTACTGTGAAAACCAGAGAGTATATAGAGAGCAAAGAGACACATCACATGCCAGTGCCCCTTTCCCAGGAACAGCCTGTTTTCCAGTGAAATATTTTCCTGTTCCTTGAGCAGAAAGATGTCCACATGAAGCCAACAGAGTCCACCACCAGCAGGAATGCAAAGAAACCTGGGGCTTTTTAACCTGGAGAAGAGCAGACTGAGAGGGGATCTTCTCATGATTTAGTTGATTAGATGGTGTTGGATGACAGTTTGGACTTGATGATCTCAAAGGTCTTTTCCTTTTCCCAATCTGGTCTACTCTCCTCTGTTCTACTCTCCTCTCCTCTGTTCCACTCTACTCTAAAGGTTGAGGGTCAAAAGGATGGGGCCAGACTCTTTTTAGTGGTGCCCAGCAACAGAACAAGGGTGCAAACTAGGAACACAGTTCCATCTGAAGATGAGGTAAAATTTATTTCTTGAGAGGGTGCTGGAGCCCTGAAGCAGGTTGCCCAGAGAGGTTGTGGAGTCTTTCTGTGACAAGATTCCAAACTCACCTGGACACTCTGATCCTGTGCAGTCTGTTCTAATTGAATCTGCTTTAGTAGAGGTCCCTTCCAACCATTCCATGGTCCTGGGAGTTGGACTAGATGATCTCCAGAGGTCCCTTCCAACCTGCACCATTCTGGGATTCTGTGATTCTAGGAATGCTTGGCTGGGGAAGTAGCTCTCACTTGCAGCATTTCTGGGTGTACAAGTACAGTGTGTTCATTTTGCAGTTTCATTTGTGACTGTTACAGCTGCTGGTTTTGAATGATTTTTTGCCTTCTTGTCCTGGAGGTGATTCGGTGTTGGAGATGAAGTGTCTGAACACTTAAACCCTGCTCTCTCCCAGCTTCTCCTCTTTTCCTTTGGCACCTGAGGGCCTTTTGGCCACTCTTCCTTTGAGGTGAGCAGCTGTGGTGAATGTTTCACAGCAAGAGGACCAGACCCAGGTTAAAACCTCACTGAGAAGATGCAGATGTTGAGCCTTGAATGAGAAACTCAATTGCAGAAGGAGGGGGCCCAGAGGCTCCAGGCCAGGCTGGACGAGAGTCTTGCATCTGGGAAAGAACAATCCCATATATCGGTATTGGTTGGAGTCTGACCAGTTGGAGGTGAAGGGGAGAAGGACCTGGGGGTCCTAGTGGATGGAAGGTTGACCATGAGCCAGCAATGTGCTCTTGTGGGCAGGAAGGCCAGTGCCATTCTGCAGCGGTTTAGAAGGGCTGTGGCTAGTAGGTTGAGAGAGGTGCTACTCCCCCTCTACTCTGCCCTGGTGAGGCTGCATCTTGAATATTGTGTGCAGTTCTGGGCCCCTCAGTTCAAGAAGGACAGGGAACTGCTTGAAAGAGTCCAGCGCAGAGCCACAAAAATGATTAAGGGAGTGGAACATCTCTCTTACGAAGAGAGACTGAGGGAGCTGGGTCCCTTCAGCTTGGAGAGGAGGAGCCTAAGTGGTGACCTTGTTAATGTTTACAAATATGTAAAGGGTAAGTGCCCAGAGGATGGAGCCAGACTCTGCTTGGTGATGCTCAATGACTTGACAGGGGGCAACAGGTGGAAGTTGAGGCATAGGAAGTTCCATGTTTACATGAGGGAAAATTTTTTTCACTGTGAGGGTGACAGAACACTGGAACAGGCTGCCCAGGGGGATTGTGGAGTCTCGCTCTCTGGAGATGTTCAAAACCTGCCTGGATATCTTTCTGTGTGATCCTGCTCTGTCAGGGGTGTTGGACTGGATGATCTTTCAAAGTCCCTTCCAACCCCTAACATTCTGTGATTCTGTGAACAGCCCATAAGCACATCCCATGCCTCCTACAGGACAGCTGGGTTTTTTGTATTGGATTAAGTAAAGCACCTTGGAAGCTGAGGAGCCCCAAGAGACCTTTGCAATGGCAGATGATATAAATCAAGGTCTCAGCTCACTTCTGTGAAACCCCAGGAGTGCATCTGTTGGATTGGCCTGCAATGGTAGTGCTACTTATTCTGTAGCTCCCTAAAATACTGAATTTGCTTTGTGTCCACTCCTGAAAGTATCTCCCAAATGTCTAACTTGACTTCACCTTTGGGCTCCAGCCATCTGGGAGTCTGCATACCCTGACCTCTGACCTCCTGATTTGGCTTCTTGGCCTGTCATGCAACCAGTCCACTTTTCTGAGCAGAAGCACCTTGTGGTTCCACAGTGGGCATAGGGAAGGTAAAAATAAGGGAAAAAACTTGCCTCTCTGCAGCCCCCACCTTGCAAGTCCTTCCCAGCTCCGATTCCAGAAGCTTTGCTGGCTTGCATGAGCCTCTGAAGCGCTTTGACCTCCTTTTTTCTACCTTGGTGGCACCATGCACTTTATTTTCTTCCTTCAGAATTCATCATAACTACACCGAGAATGTTTTTGAAGCAACAATTTCTCCCCAGGAAACTGAGAGCTGCTGTCTGCCCATACACAGCAGAGCAGACAATGTATACAAACACATGGAAAGACACAATTTCCAGCCATGAATTCAACCCAAGTGCAAGTAACTAAGGCTTTTATGAAGGAACAGTTGTGGAATTGAAAGTCCCAGATGTAAACAACAGCAGTAGGTAGCGCTCAGGAAAGGTTGCAAAACTCAAGATGTGGTTATTGAAGATTTTGAATGATCCATCAAAGAATGCAGTATAAAAGTGTTCTTAGGCTCAATACTGGGGGAGCTGGGGAAGGCTGCATAGCATAGAAAGTTGGTTGCAGAGGACTTTGGATGAGGTGCATGAATCAGGCAAGGAGGCAGACAAGTGTGGAGATGGTTTTGTGCTGGGGATGCTGCTGTTTTGCAGAGCATAATTAGCACCATGAATATGCAGGTTGAAAGCTGGTGATACACAGGGAAGCCTCCTGCTGTGTGGACAGGCGAGATGCTTGATGAAGCGTAGGTGTAAATACAGATTTAGCCCACTTGGGGATGAAAAGGGAGGTGGAAAATATGTAGGCATGTCTGGGAATCTTGGCCTGCTAGGGCTCACCACAGGGTCTGTCCTGCTTCTTGCTTGGGTTTTGCCAACCACCACAGGGTCAGTAACCAATGTTTTTCTTTCTGCTCCCAGGGTCAAGCTCTGGCTTTGCTGAGGTTAAGGAACATTTGTTTCTGCTGAACTCGGTAAACATGAGCCATTGTATGACCAGTAATAGAATCATAGAATCGCTTTTTAAAAGACACTAGAGGTATCTAATGCACAAAGGGCTGCTGTGGTGGGGAGAATTAACCTGTCCTACTAGAGGTACTCATTGGAGTGTGACCTAAATCCTGGATGCTATCCCTGGATACCCACTGTCTCAGCCCTCATGGAGGAGACAAGTCACTTACTCCTTCCAGACTCTGCTTCTGGTCTGCTCTGCTATGAGCCATGGTTGTACAGCCCCTAAGCCCATTATGGGTGGGTGTAGAGGTTTTGAGGCAGAGCAATGCAGAATGGAGTGCTGAATTTACTATTTGCATGAAGAGTGTCTGGAGCAAGTGTGGGATACCTCCAACAGTGATTGTACAATAGGAATCAGATAATCATAGAATCACAGAATGGTTTGAGTTGAAAGGGAAATTTAAAGGTCATCTAGTCCAACCCTCCTGCAGTCAGCAGGGACACCTTTGAGCAGGTTGCTCAAAGCCCCATCCAGCCTGACCTGGAATGTTTCCAGGGATGGGGCATCTACTGCCTTTCTGGGCAGCCTGGGTCAGTGTTTCAACACCCTCAGCATGAAAAATGACTTCCTTATATCTAGCCTAAATCTCTCTCTTTTAGCATCACCCCTTGTGCTGTTGCAACAGACCCTGTTAAAACATGTAGAGATTTGGGACTGTGATTAGCACTCCAGGCTGCTTCCATGATATCAGTATTAAGAAATGATGATGACAATACTACTAAAACCAGCAGTGGTAACAAAAGTGTGCGATGCAGGACACACCTCCTGGAGTAAGGTGAAAAAGCAGCAGACAGCTGGAGGAAATGGGAATATACAAACACAGTCTTGGGAGGATCATCTTCAAAAGCACCTTTCCTACCCCATTCCCCAGCTGATGAGCACAGAAGGGTTTAACAATATTATCTCATTAAGGCTGACAGTGTCCTGAGGGTCTGAAAGCAATGGGGCATCCTTTCATTTGCATTTCCATGTCTGTTTTTCTGAGCATTGCAGGTGATGGAGAGAGGGTGAGGTGTTGGAGCAGTCCCTTGCCGTCCTTCATGGTTTTCTCTTTTGTCAGGCAGACTGTGGCTGCTGCAGAAGTTTTCTGTGGTTGCTGCATATGGGATCGCTGAAGCTTTTGGTGCATGGGAGATAAAACACCCACTGTCTAGCAACTCATTAGCCCTCCATCGACAGCATTAGTGGTTAGCAGCATAATTAGTTTCAGCTGTAAAAGGGAGATTTTGCAGACCCTGGAGAGAGGCTGTTAATCTTCTGGTGTTTCAGACAACAGCAAAAAGTAGCAAATTGCTTGTTAGGAAAATGGCAGAATACTGCTTGTTGTTAAGCAACTTAGAACTAGACCACTGACCTGAGGTGTTTTTTGTTGTTGTTGTTTGCTTGCTTTTTTCTTTTCCTTTCCCAAGTTCTGTTAAAGAATGGTGATTTTCATGTGGAACATCTAGTACCATCAATGAGCAGGCAGCAAAATCTCCACCAGGATCCCAGTGTTTGTTACTGCTCCTGGGTAGTTTGTTATTCTACAAATATCTGCAAAATGCTGTCTTCAGGCTCAGCATCTGAGTCATCTCCCTGCTGTGGGAAGGAGGAAGATTTTGTAAAAAGGATAATTCAGTGAGACCTGGACAGGCTGGAGAGGTAGGTGGAGAGGAACCTGATGAAGTTCAGCAAGGGCAAGTGTAGAGTCATGCACCTGGGGAGGAATAACCCTCTGCACCAGTGCAGGTGAGGGGTGACCTGCTGGAAAGCCAGCTCAGGGGAGAAAGACCTCGGAGTCTTGGTGGACAGCAAATTTGTTGTGAGTGAATGTGTTCTTGTGGCCAGGAAGGTCCATTAACAACAGTGTGGCCAGCAGGTCAAGGGAGGTTCTCTTCCCCCTCTAGTGAGGCCACATATGGAGCACTGGGTCCAGTTCTGGACTCTGCAGTTCAAGAGGGACAGGGAACTACTGAAGAGAGTCCACAAAAGTCTACAAAAGTGCTGAGGCATCTGGAGCATCTGTGAGGAGGAAGGCTGAGATACCTGGGGCTGTTTATCCTGGAGAAGAGCAGCCTGAGAGGGGATCTTCTCAGCGCATCTAAAGGGTAGCTGTCAACAGGATGGGGCCAAACTCTTTCCAGTGGTGTCCAGTGATAAGACAGGGGGCAATGGGCACAAACTGCAACACAGTTCATGAGGAAAAACTTCTTTGCTGTGAAGGGTGCCAAGAGCCCTGGAGCAGGCTTCCCAGAGAGGTTGTGGAGTCTCATTTAAACCTGCCTGGACATTGTGATCCTGGGCTACCTGCTGTGGGTCACCCTGCTTTAGCAGGTGGGTTGGACTAGATGATCTCCAGTGGTCTCTTCTGACCTCCATCAGTCTGTGATAGGAATGTAACACGGTCTTTTGCTAGATGTGTGCCCAACATTTAGCAGGTTGAGCAGGACATCACAGGAATTGTGGAATAACAGTGTTACAGGTAGAGGCGTGCATCTGGGTTCGGGTTTTGCAGGGACAGAACCACAGGCCAGCCATGGGCTGCAGGTCACTAGCAGTTGTGAATCAGCCAGGATAGGTGATGGCTTGTATGTGTGTCCCAGACCATGAGCATCACACTCAGTATAAATGGGGAAGTTTGTTGAGAAGAGACCATCCTGCTTGGGCTTCTCCTCCTGCTCTTGGGGGCTGCTTTGCTGTTTGGTGTGACTACTAAGTATAACTTTATATACTTTATATGGGTATCAGTTTTGTTTTTTCATTACATTTGTTTTTGTTTCAACTCTTGCATCTCCTCACCTATTCCCCTGATCCTTTTTTTCTGCCAGGGAGGGGTGATAGAGTAACTGCTAGATTTTAGCTCCAGATATGGGCTAAGTGTAGACAATCTGTCATCTCCAAGCTTTCCTCCAGCAGCTGAGTGATGGTCATCCTTATCTCATCTGGCAAATCAGAGCTTTGACTAAGCAGCTTTTGTTTGATAAGGAAAGCTCTTTGACCAATTTCTGGTTCTTTAGTCTTCAGAATTGCAGCAAGGACAGGTAGAGGAATGCCTCAAAGCCATGTCCACATCATTGGAGACCATCTGGAAACTGTCCACAGAATTGCTTGGTGTTTGATCATGACCCAGAGTCCTGTCCTGGCCCTGGTTGAGAGCTGAAGCCAAGGACCAAATACTCCATGAAAAGTGTTTTCTGCTGGTGATGCTGCAGACTTCCTGTGTGGTATTTCATGAGGAACATCAGCTGCCTCACAGTTCCACACTGAAGAAGAGCACACAAAGTTCAGACAAGCTTTGGGAAAACAGGTGAAATTCAGGATGCTTCTATGAACCCACCTTCTGACTGCCCAAGCCTCATGTTTTACTAACTGAGAGACCAGCCCACCTATGTACAGGTGAGTGCATCATGAAAAGATGACCAAATAGGAATGAGAGTGTGGACTCCAGGGTTTTGTGTTCCAACGCCTGGCAGAAGGAGAAAAAACACCTTGGATCCAGATAATGCCTCCAGAAATGTGTGCATCCTTGAACAGAACAAGGTCTGTTGCTGGTAGGACTTGAATACCTCAATCCCTTTGAGAAAATGGTCCTTATGCCATATTTATCTTGTGTCTGAGTTACTCCTCTGTCCCCCTGGAGCAATTTAGGCACCATGCATAATTCCTGAAAGCACATGGAAGACTGGCTCATTGTTTGCAGGGGGAAGGCAAATTTTATGGCTGGAGCTGTGAACGGTTGAAAAAAGACTCAGAATGTAAAGATGTCCTCAGGGCTCAGCATGGGACTGGAGGGGTGCTTTTTGCTTCAGTGGGGTTGTGACTTTCCTCTGGCCCTTTTTTTCTGTTCCAAGGGCTTGAGTCCCACAAAGCAGAATTCCAGGTTATTTCAAGGTTATGCTGTATGCATTTAGAAATATGCATGTAGTGCTGAAGGATTGATGGAAATGGGGAGAATAAAGAAAAATGGAGTTTGAAGTTCTGGAGGATCCTTGCAGGGCAGAGAGGGAGATGCACAGCAGCCCCTGCTCAGGCTGGCACACTGCTTTGCAGCTGATTCTGAGGTCCTTGGACGTGCTGGCCCTCAGCTCTGTAGGAAAACTGTGCTGCATCTGGCCTTGCAATGTGATCATCCAGCCTGGTGGAGCATTGCTAGCATGCAGCCAAATATGCTCATCCCACCTAGAAAGCGGGTATGGAGATAAGAGATGCTGAAATATGGGAGGCTAAAACCCCTTTCTGATGGGCCCCATTTCCTGCTTTTCCACTCAAAAGCAGTGTGTGGGGAAGGGCGCAGCAGTTATTTCCCGACAGCTCACTTCTGGTAGCTATAGAAACTTCAAACACAGCCACGATAACACAAATACATCTTTTTGCTGGAGCTTCCTTCCCTTCTGGGCTGTGGCTTTTCCCTGACATGAACCACTCAAACCCTCCAAGACCCCAGGGAGCCTCAGCCTAGGGCCTCAAATGCCTTTTTGCCAGTTGGAAATGAGCAGGGTCATTTTATTAGCTGGGAATGGAGAGATGTGGAGGCAGTGCAGGGAATGTTGGGAAACAACAGGCACTGAGTCAGGGAAGAGATCTGATCCTAAACATTGCATTTATAGAAGCAAAAACATATTGTATAGCTATCAGTTTGCTACCAAATATATTGGAGTAGAAAGGTTGGTGGGAGCACAGGGATGCTGGAGAGCAGCATGGATGCCAGGAGCAGATTGTTGGCAGAGTTCTGGTGGCACCCTCCTGCCTCCAGGTCTACGAGGCTGGTCTCTGGCTCAGATCTGTGTAGCTTCACACCATGCTGTGGGCATCCAAATGGCTTTTCAGGCTTTGCTGCACACCATGAGGCTGTGTGACCTGCTGGGACAAGGAGGGGTTCCCTCCATCATGCCTGATGGGCTTAGATAACTGCTGAGATGGTTAGCAAGGACACAGGTGGAAGAGAAAGGATATTTTTGTGTGTGTGTGTTTGGTTTTCTGGTTTGTTTGTTTGGGTTGGTTCATTGGCTTTTTTGGTTGGTTTTGGTTTTTTCTATTCTCTGGCTTTTTAGATGTGTGCTCATTGTAGGTGGTGATGGTGAATGACAGAGCCTCCTGATCCACCCCTTCCAATGCATATCTCCATGCTCAGATGTGATCTACGGCTCAGCATCCCAGTTTTGCCCTAGATTAGGAGCAGGGGTACCTGAAAAGTGCCAAATGAACAACTTACTTAGTTTTCATTTTTATTATTACAATTTTTTCCTACCCCCTCTCAACAAATAAATAAATAAGCAAAGCCAGCTAGACATGGGGTTTGTGAACCATCTACATGCCCATGGCAGGGGGTTTGGAACTAGGTGATCCTTGAGGTCCCTTCCAGCCCTAACAATTGTATGATTCTATGCCAGAAGACTACTCCACTCTTAATCTCACCTGCTGCTACTTGCCCAAGTATGGTGGCCCTTGCAAAATGTCCTTGTTGGGAGTTGCTTCCAGCTGCTTGGGTTGGATTTGCAACAGCAGGCACACCAGCAGGGAGCCAGCACAGCACCCGGTTTTCTTTCCCTGAATATTGTTTGTAGGGAGTGGCTTGGTTTAAAGGGAGTTTAGAGCTTTGGGGTGGGTTTGTTTGCTTTGCTAGAGGCTAGCAGAAATATAATGGATATTTTTTTCCCATTTTTAAGGGAATAACAGGTGGCTTTCCCTTAGCATTGACTCCCTGCACATGGATGATGTTTGGGTGGGCTCCAGAGCAGATCTTCAAAGCACATTCCTTGGCCACTGATGGTAAAAAAGGAGAGCCAATGGTGGTGGACTTGCAGCAGATACAACCCTTGTCAAGTGCTGCTTCTGAGGGACAGTAAAATACTGACCCTTGGCCCCATCCACTCCTCTGCTTTGCAAAAGGCTCTACCTTTCTCCAGCCCTTGAGAAAGGTGCACCACCTTCTTAACCTTTAGAGGGATGCTAAGTGCAATGGGTTCCCAGAGCCAGGGTGACACCCTGGAATGTGATGCTGTCAGAGAAGGAGGGATCCTGGGATCCCAGCAGAGGCGATGTGATGGGGGAGGAAGAGAGGGAAACCCATAAAGCAGTGTGGGAGAGGATCAGGTGTGGAGCACAGAGGATGAGATGACAAGGTTGCAGGAACTGCTGCGTGGGACATCATCTCCCATAGTGCTGTTTCATAAAGATCTGGCTGTTTCCACAGCTGCCTTCAGTGTCTGTTCCCATGGATGCCTATGCTATTGCCAGGAAGTTTTTTCCTAATAATTTTCCTAATTGATGTCTTTCTTTGCTTCAGATAAAGCTGATTTCCTCCCCTTGTAGCCACAGCGGATGTGGAGAACAATAGGTACCATGCCTGCTCTGCCCACCCTGTGTGACGGGGACTCTTATCCTGCTTCTTTAGTGCTGATGCCCAGACCTCCACTGGGAATGAAGCAGCTTCAAAGAATACACCAGAGTGGAAAAAGCTACTCCAAAGAAGTCATTTGGAAAACAGATTGCAAAAAATGGTGGGAAGCAGCAAGTGGGGTGCTGATCAATAGCAAGAGGATGGAGCCAGACTCTTTTCAGTGGTGCCCAGTGACAGAACAAGGGACAATGGGTACAACCTGGAACACAAGAGGTTCCATCTGAGTTTGAGGAAAAATATCTTTCCTGTGCTGGAGCCCTTGACCAGGCAGCTCAGAGAGGTTGTGGAGTTTCCTTCAATGGACTGATTCCAAGCATACCTGGATGAGATCCTGTGCAACCTGCTCTGGGTGAAACTCCTTTAGCAGGGGGTTGAACTAGATGATCTCCAGAGGTCCCTCCCAGCTCCTGCCATTCTGTGATTCTGTGAACTGAATGAAGATCAATGTCTTCAGCAGTTCCACGATGGGTACAGCAAAAGGCAGAGGTATCTATCTGTAACTCCATTGTTATAAAATTAATAGAAATAGAAGAATCTCATCACTGGCATTTCTGTGAGCTTCAGAAGTTAAGAAGCAGCTGAGGGTGACCAGCATGACCAAGGGAAATAGTAACCAAGACTCATGTGCTGTATTGCATTGCTGCAAAGGGAAGATTCTGCCTTTACAGGGCAGGGACCTGCTTTGGGGATCCAGCCACTGATGTGAAGCTGCTGATTGTGAAATATGCAGCTGAGTGCATCCAATTATCACTCTGTCTCTGGGTAAAGTAGACAAAACCTGAGCTTGGTTGTTTTTAGAACAGCAGATGGTGAAAAAATCTGCAGCCCCCAATTGTTTAATCCTTTCCACGTCGACCCTTGTTTCCAGACCATGGCTGGTTGCTCTTTCCTGGACTGGCTCCAGCTTGTCTGTGTTATCCTTAAGCTGTGGAGCACTGCAGTGCGTTGAAGCATGTGCAAAAGGAGAGGTTTCAACTCTCACGGATGGGCTCAAGGGTGGCCCTTGCTCCTGCCCTTTCCCTCCTGAGCAGCATCCCAAGCTGGATCCCATCACAACATCCTGACTTTTTGGGTTTTTTTGGGGGAGTGTGAGGAGGTGGGAGTGGGGATATAGACCTCTCCAAAAGCTATTCCCCAGTTTGGATTTGAGTGTTAGGTATCCATCCAAACCACAGCCCTGTACCTCTTCATTCTCACTGAATTTTGCCTAGCTCACTCAAAACAAACACCATGAATTTATTAAGATTTTTTTCCTAATTATTTACCTTTCAAACTCCTGTCAGTCCTCACAGCCCAGAGTTATGCACAAACTTTGTCACATGCTCTTTAGTCTATCATATATCCTCTATGAGGATGAGATACCCCTTCAGAACCCCTCACCACCTGGCAGGGAATGACTGATAGCAGCTTGCGGAGCACAGCTTTTCACCCCTCTATTGTGACCCCCCCTTATAACCTCACCTGGATCAGGTTTCTCTTGTTTGTTTGTGAAATTATCAGCTAAGACAGTGCCAGAAGCCTCCCTGTAGTGAGGATCTGTCAGAGCTATGGCTTCCCTCCATCAACTGGGCTGATTTTCTTGTCAAAGAGTAGACAGGTTTGACAGGAATTTGCTCTTGAAAAATCCCAGTTGGCAATCTCTTTCCCCCCTGTTTTCCCTCTGATCTAATACTTCTACACTGCTTAACAATTTGTACTGGTTGCTTTTAGGATGCTGAGATCCAGGCCATGGCTGTGATGCCCTAGGCACTGCCCAAATAGAACCATAGAACTGCTGAGGTTGGAAGAGACCTTTGAGATCAAGTCCATCCACTCACCTGGAGCTTGCAATCCCACCACTACTGCTAAGATACTACCACTAAACCACAACCTTCAGCACCACATCTACTCATCTTTTAAATACCTCCAGGGATGGTGAGTCTACCACCTCCCTGGGCAGCCTGTTCCACTGCTTGATAAACCTTTCTGTGAACAAATTGTTCCTAATATCCAGCTTGACCCCCCCTTGTCACAGCTCAAGGCTATTTCCTCTTGTGTTATCAGTTGTTGCATTTGAGGAGAGGCAGACCTGCATCTTATTGCAACATCCTTTGAGGTAGTTGTAGAGGGTGATGTGGTCTCCCATCAGCCTTCTCTTCTGAAGACCAAACAACCTCAGTTTCCTCAGCTGGTTTTCATGAAATTTGTGTTCAAGGCCCTTTACAAGCTTAGTTGCTCTTTGGACATGCTGCAACACCTCAATATCCTTATTTGTGTCTTGTAGTGGTGATCCCAAACCGGGATCAGTTTGGCACACTTGGTTCACCAACTCTTTGGTTGATGAAGGTTGGAAGGGACAAAAGACCTCTGCTCTCCAAGGAGGTTGCTCTAACACCTGTAGGTTTGTTCTGGCCCTGGAGGGGAATCTCCTGCCTTAGAGACAGCACTCTCTGAGGATATCTGAGAGAAGCTCACTGCTCTTTGGGGATTCAATGTCAGAGGTTCATTGCATTTAGGTATTTGGCATTTGGCAACATTTACAAAGGACAGAGAAAACGTAAGGGACCGGCGTATGCTCCAAAGTGCTCCATATCGATGTCAGCTGAGGAAGATTGCCATAGGAGCTGGAGCATATGACATGTTTTATCACTGCAATCATCTGCCAGGACATGTGCTGTCACCTAATTACAATTACAAACCCACATTTTGTCTTCTCTGCTTTACATCTTGCCTTGTCTTCCTGCAGAGGTATCAACCATGTGGTTTTCAGAAGGGGAACTCAGTGGCGCTGTGTCAGAGTGGAGAGACATCCCAGAAAAGGACAGCAGATGAGACTTCCCTGCATCAATCTTCTGGGTTTGGTATCCATTCATGCTGGCCTGGTGTCTGAAAGCCTGTTGAGGAGCTAATGCATCTCTTAGCTCCCATGTGGCTAAAATCCAGCTGTCCTGACTCCTGGGGAGATAAAAAACAGAGGATAAGAGCAATCAGAGAAGATAGATGGGTATTCACCACGTCACCTGCTCCAAGGTGGCACTCTGTTCTGCATCATTCCTACATGCTTGTCTAACTTGTTCTTAAAGATTTCCAGTGATGTAGATTCCTTTGCTTCCCCAGTTAATCCATACCCTTGCTTAATTAACCTTGTCATTAGAAAGACTTCCTGAAGTCTTACTTCAAGCCTCACCAGAAAGCCAGTGGTATCCTGGGCTGTATCCCAAGCAGTATGGACAGCAGATAGAGGGAGGGGATTCTGCTCCTCTATTCTGCTCTTGGGAGACTCCATGAGAACACCTGTGTTCAGCCCTGGAGCCCTCAACACAAGGAAAACATAGAACTGTTAGAGCAGGTCCAGGAGAGGGCCATGAAGATGATCAGAGGGCTGGAGTACGTCTCCTATGAAGACAGGGTGAGAGAGCTGGGGTTTCTCAGCCTGGAGAAGAGAAGACCTCTGGGGAGACCTTATAGTACCCTTCCAGTATTTGAAGGGGGTTACAGGAAAGCTGGAGAGGGACTTTTGTGAAAGCATGGAGTGACAGGATGAGGGATAATGGCTTCAGTCAAACTAGATTAGATGTGAGGAGGAAATTCTTCCACATGAGGGTGGTGAGGCACTGGAATGGGTTGGCCAGAGAAGCTGTGGATGCTTCAAGTCTGGAAGGGTTCAAAGGCAGGCTGGCTGGGCCCTTGAGCAACCTGGTCTAGTAGGAGGTGTCTCTACTTATGGCAGGGGGGTTGGAACTAGATGATCTATATGGTCCCTTTCAATGCAAACTATTTTGTGATTCCATGAATGTGATGCGCTTCAGTGCACTGCTTCTTGTTTTACCTGCAGCAGACATGGAGAACTGTCTCAGAAGGGCTCTTACAGCTCTCAGGTCTCCCCTCAGTCTTCTTTACTCATTTCTTTCAGACATTAAGGTAAGTTTCCTCAATCTCTGGTTGTCTCTGCTTCACCCCTTTGGGCTCTGCCTAATTTGTTTGCATCCTCCTATGCTGGTACTCTCCAAATGAGACTTTGTCAGCAGTGATGCCAAAGGAAGACTCCACATGCCTTAAATTCAACAGTGGTGTTAACTCTGGTATCATTTAAAATGAATTTGTAGGGAAAAGAAGATATTATAGAATTGGATTGGAAGGGACCTCTGGAGATATCTAGTCCAACCCTCCTGCAAAAGCAAGTCATCCAGGAATGCATCCAGGCAGATTTTGAAAATCTCCAGAGAAGGAAACTCCACAACCTCTCTGGGCATCCGGTTCAAGTGCTCCATCACCATCACAGTAAAGAAGTTTCTCCTCATGTTGCTGTGGAACTTCCTGTGTTCCAGCTTATACTCATTCCCTGTCCTAGCACTGGGCACCACCAAAAAAGGACTGTCACCCACCCCTCAGATACTTATAGACACTGATAAGATCCCCTCTCAACCTTCTAGTCTCAGGACTAGTCGATAGCCCTCATGGCCATATTGTATTGGTGAAGAGGGATGTGGACACTGAAGTGAAGATGACAAGAGGATCTACCCATTGTGGTGGGATTTCTGACTGCCTGCAACCACAGCTTCCCAATTTGGGAGAGAGTTTTTCTGAAGTGGAAAAGAGAAAATCAATTAAAAACATCTCTCCAATGATGCAAAAGGTTTGCCCTGGGAATCTGATTTCAGTGATATTTCCAGGCCCGCTTTGTTTTCAGCGTGTCTTGTTTTGCAAGGAGGAGAACATTTTGTGCTGATGAAATTGCTGGGCTTAATTGCATGCTAAAAGCATGTTGATGTTTATATTCTGTGAGTATTAATTTTAATCTCCAATATTAATCAGTGGCAATGTAAACAATGTATTGAGCATTATCCTTGCTGGGTTGTATTTGTAGATCATTTAATATTTACACCAGGTGTTTAATATTTTATATTGTGTGATAATGTTTCTCTGTTATTGTTCATCAGGGACAGGGAAAGAAATAAAGGCTCTTAAATGGCAGCAAGAGAGTTTAGATTAAACATCAGGAGCACTTTTTCTTAGAGGAAGAGTACTCCAGCACTTTGCTGGGGTTGGTGAAGAACTGCTGTGACTTTGGTGTCACCAACGCATGCTTCTGCATCAGACCGTTGACCCAGGGCACTTTTGTCACTGTTTTCCCCATGGAGAAGGGAAATTTCACAAGTGAAAGGGATTTCTGATAAAAACCCCTGAAAATCCATAGATTTGACTACTCTAAGTGAACTATTTTGTTTATTTTGCAGAAAATGGAGAAGATACATTCATAAGGAAAAACTTCTTTCCTGTTAGCTTGCCAGAGCACTGGGCCATGCTGTCCAGAGAGGCTGTGGTCTCCTTCTTTGGAGAGATTCCAAACCAACCTGGATGTGATGTTGTGCACCCAGCTGTGGGTGACCCTGCTTTAGCAATGGGGTTGTACCAGGTAGTCTCCAGAGGTCCTTTCCAACCCCTGCTATTCTGGGATTGATGGCAAGATCTAGACTGGATACATTTTGCTTTGATTGGGACTTTGGTGTCGCTGAAGAAGCTTATAAATGAACTCAGAAAACCATGGTCCAAATTTTCCTGCTCCCAGAATCACTAACTTAGGTGACATTTCCTTGACTAGACTGAAGACCAGATATCCAACATTGGATGATGGCATGTGCCTGAAGATTGAGGCTAAAAACCTCTGCATAAGAACCTATTGTTATTTTTTGCTTGTGAAACTGGCATCTGTTCCTCAGGTCTGCTACATGCCTGGAGCACCCAGCTCAGGTACAACACGGAAGTTCTGGCCATTTTCACTCCAGATCTGGAGGACAGAAGAACCTGCTGCCATTCATCTTCTGCATAATAATCTGAAGCTGGAAAACTTAGTGGAGATAGAATAGAATAGAATAAACCAGGTTGGAAGGGACCTTTGAGATCATCATGTCCAACCCATCATCCAACACCACCTAAACGACTAAACCATGGCACCAAGCACCCCATCAAGTCTCCTCCTAAACACCTCCAGTGATGGTGACTCCACCACCTCCCTGGGCAGCCCATTCCAATGGCCACTCTCTCTATGAAGAATTTCTTCCTAACATTCAGTCTAACCCTCCCCTGGTGCAGCTTGAGACTGTGTCTAGTCTTCAGCGTACAAGAGACTTTGGATCCTGCAGGAGTGTTACTTTTGCTTTCCAAAGGCCAATGGCCATTAAGTAGTGGGGATAGAGGAAGGGCAGGATGGTGACAGTTATCTGTAGAGTAGGTTATGGTGTCACAGACTATATGTTGTGAAGGCTATGGAAATAAAAGGAGAAAAGGTGCCCTGTTTTCTCAGTGAAGGTACCTAACAGCAGAGGTGTGCTTACAGGATACTCATAGACCTCAGAGAAGGACAGAACTTCAATGACATCCAAACTACTTTTGAACAAATTTGCCCTTTCCTCAGCTATTAGGGCACTTCTAGGAGTTTTTCCCACTGTTTCCTTACTTGTTGTGTCTCCTATGGGAACATACCAGAAGATCACATGTTGCTGAGGGAACCTGGGCTGTATTTCTGCTTTGTCTTGTAATGCTTGGAGCTACAGCAGGATGGTTTCCTCAGATCTGGGTTTCGATTCCCAGAACTGAAATAATTCTATGCAAACACTTTTTTTGAGATCTCTTGGAAAGGTTATGTAAGACCTAACCAGCATTATTATTTTTCACAGCTTAACCACACTTTTGACATCTTTTGACTTTTAAACTAGAAAGGGTTCTTTAAATTATTTTATTATTATTTTCCAGGAAACCATTTAGTTAAATTATGTTTTAATAGAGTTTTAAATTACTTTCGTACAGGAAAGAAAGTATTCATAAGTTATGCACCTAAGCACTGATTTGCATTATATTTCCACACACATACACACAAAAAGGTATATTCATTGTTGCTATGAAACCAAGAAGTTTTGCTTAGATCAGATCATTTTGTTCTCATGTCATGGGTAAAGGAACTGAATGAACAATGCGCCGCTAATGGTTTTCACTTTAAATCTACTTAAAGAAACCTTTCACCTCCCACACTTCCCAAACAAATAAGGCCTTTTTGAACTGTTTTTGGTAAGTTTAGTGCTCCTGACAATGCCTCCTACAGCATGGGTAGGAGAGGCAGTAAGAGGGATGCTGGGGCTGTGTGCTGACCTTGAAGTTTTAGTTTTGCCTTGGTTAAGTTGAGGGATAGTTATTGCTCAAGCACCAGTTCCTCTTCTATAATGGGGAGCTTTGAGGGTTCCTCCTGCTCCTCAGTCCTAAGCCCAGGTGGGAGCCCAGTATGGCACCAGGATGTTGATGGTGAGACGTTGATGACAAAATGTTCATAATGAGACTATAATTTTTGGTTGAACAGCTTTTTCTTGTCTTTTTGAAGAAAGCTGTGGTTATGAAAGATTCACTTAACTCTTGGAGCTGGTCTTTAAGGGAGATAAAGCAAAGGTGAAATGTGTGGATAAAATTGCCTTTGGAGGATAATATATACCTGGGCTTGGGCAAGGCAGGCATGTTCTCTGATTCTTGGAGCTAGTCCTTATATCTGGAATCATAGAATCATGACCTCCAAGATCATTGAGTACAACCGTTAACCTAACCCCACAGAGTCACCACTAAACCATGTCTCTTAGCATCATACCTCCAGGAATGGTGACTCCACCACTGCCTCGGGCAGCCTGTTCCAGGGCTTAACAACCCTTTCCGTGAAGAAGTTTCTTCTAATATCCAACCTTGAGGCTGTTTCCGCTCACCCTATCACTTGATATGTGGGAGAAGAGACCAACCCCATCTGGATCCAAACCCTTTTCAGGTAGTTGTAGAGAGTGAGAAGATCTCCCTCCCCTCAGCCTCCTTTTCTCCAGAACTGAACAACCCAAGTCCCCTCAGCCAGTCCTCATAATATTTCTGCTCTAGATCCTTCAGCAGCTTCACTGCCCTTTTTGGATTTTCTCTAGAAACTCAATGTCCTTCTTGTAGTGAGTGGCCAAAAGCTATCTGTATCTATATCTCTCTCTGTAACTATCTCTGTACAATTGATATCTATATTTCTATATCACCTCTTTCTCTACATATATATAAAAGATGCATTTATACATGCTGCATATGTATATGTATACTGGATATCTTTATAACAAAAAATTCTTGAGTATATATAAATACATATGTGCATGTGGCTGTATATGAATGTGTCCCTCTTGTGTACATATACACACACTTCCCTTTTTTGACACCTCCATATATATACAGATAAGCATATTCCACAAAAGGACTTGGAGAAAATGTCTTTGCTACTGTCCTCATTTATGCCCAGGGAATCACTGGAGTCATCATTTCTGGAGGTGTTCAAAAACCACGTAGACATGGCACTTCGGGACAGGGTTTAATGGGCATGGTGGTGCTGGATTTACAGTTGAGCTTGATGATATTAGAGGTCTTTTCCAGCCAAGATGATTCTATGATGTATTGTGTTTATATGGTTTTCTCTAATCTCTTCTATTTAATACAAATATACCTCTGCAAGAATTCTTTGGAAGAACTGTGGGCAGAAAGCTAATTTAGCCTTGCTACTGATTCATATTCCTTCCTTGCTGCAGACATAACAGTAATGGGCTTGTAAAAGCTGATGTTTGCAGAGGAAGCCTCCCCACCTCTTTCAGGGAGCAGCTCATGGCTGTCCTGTGAGCCTCCATTTCCCCCCCGTTATCAGCAGGAGGGTGGCTGTAAGAACAGTGCCTGTAGAACAGACCCTGCATGAGAAATGTGGCATGGCAGCCAAAAGGGAAATGAAAGTCTCTTTTTAGCTGCTGAACAGAAGATAGGAGTTAAAATATGCAAGTCCATGACACAGCTAGAAAAATGTGGGCTTTGTTAAAATCGACTAGTAAGGGCTGTTCTCCATCCTGCCACCGCCGCCGCAGTAAACACCACAGCTCTTCTCCAAACAGGAGCTTATTTTTGGGTTCGTCTTGTGCAAGCTTCAATTCCGACACCCTGATTCTTGCGTGGGAGGCACAGGGTGCCACTAGCTGTGAAAATGTGGCCTGGTGTTTGTCTACAAATATATATGTAATAGAATTATAGAATCATTAAGGTTGGAAAAGACCTTTAAGATACTCAAGTCCACCTCTCAACCCAGCACCACCATGTCCACTAAACCATGTCCTTAAGTGCCCTACACATTTTTTCAAACACCTACAGAGATGGTGAATCCACCACCTCTCTGGGGAGCTTGTTCCAATGTTTGAGAATAGAATAGAATAGGAATAGGAGTAGGAATAGGAATAGAATAGAATTAACCAGGTTGGAAAAGACCTTTGAGATCATCAAGTCCAACCTATCATCCAACACTATCCTATCAACTAAACCATAGCACCAAGCTCCTCATCCAGCCTCTTCCTAAACACCTCCAGTGATGGTGACTCCACCATCTCCCTGGGCAGAACCCTTTCAGTGAAGAAGAATCTTCTAATATCCAATCTAAACCTCCCTAGTTTCAACCTGAGGCCATTTGTTCTTGTGCTGTCATTTGTTACAAGGGAGATGAGACCAATACCCACCTTCCTACAGTCTCCTTTCAGGCAGTTGTAGAGAGCAAGAAGGTCTCTCATCAGCCTCCTTTTCACCAGGCTAAACAACCCTAATTTGGTCAGCTGCTCCTCATTTGACTTGTGCTCTAGAGCTTTAACAACTTCCATTGTCCTTCTCTGGACAGGCTCCAGCACCTCAATGTCCTTTTTGTAGTCAGGGCCCCCAAACTGAACCCAGTACTTGAGATGCAGCCTTACCAGCACTGAATACAGGGCATATAAAAAAAAAATATATATTTATACATACATACACACACATATATATATATATTTATACTGGCTGCTCTGAGTGCAAAGTAAACAATCAAACAAAATAGCATAATAATAATAATTTTGAAAAAGAAAAATCAACAGTGTTATTTTGTTGTTTAGAGTAAAATGACGCTGTCTGTGAAAGCAAAATGCAGAGGGAAAATTGTTTTAAGCTGGAAGAGGGCAGATTTAGACTGGATATCAGAGAGAAATTCTTTACAGTAAGGGTGGTAAGACACTGGACCAGGTTGCCCAGGGAGGTTGTGGATGCCTCCTCCCTGGAGGTGCTCAAGGCCAGGTTGGATAAGGCCAGGTTGGATGAGACCTTGAGCTACCTGGTTTAGTGGAAGGTGTCGCTAGGCTGCCCAGGGGGATTGTGGAGAATTCCAAAGCTGCCTGGATATTGTGATCCTGTGCAACGTGCTCTAGGTGACCCTGTGTTAGAGGAAGATTGGACTAGATGATCTCCAGAGATCCCTTCCAGCCCCTACACTCTATGATTCTGTAATTCAGCTTTTGGGGCAGGAAAGGATCAGGACCCACATCTTTCCCATTGAAAGCAGTGCTAATTTCCAGCTGGTTTGGATGAGAGAAGAAGGGTGATTAGAGGATGCATAAAATATGGCTGTTTTCATCAAAGTGAACTTTTGGGTTTGTCTCACTGGGGTTTTCCACGGTGTGGCTGTTTATACCTCCACTAAGTTAAATTGGCATCGTTATCCCTTTCCAAATGAGTAGATACAATCATGCTGCCTCTTAAAAATGCAATTACCATATCTATTGGGCAGTACACTAAATGACACAGTTTAATTACAGCCTAATTTATCTCTGAAGGAGAAAATATTTTAAATTACTGCACAATATATTATTCAGTTCAATTACTGCAAATCTCTGTCTGTTTGCTGCCACAGATGAACTCAGCTGGCAAGCTGGGGATACACACCAGTGAATGCCTGGCTCCTTCTCACCAGTGCCTGGTGAATCAGCTCCAAATTCAGCCCCAGCAGCTTGATTCCTGTCTTTGATGGCCATTCTGTGCTTTAGTGGGGAAAGGCAATGCCCATGCTCATGGTCTTTTGGCCGTGCCCAAATAGCCAGGGCTGAGTTCAGCATTGCTGATACTGCTGATGCCTGCTGAGAAGCTGCATTCCTGTGCGTGCTAGAACCCCTTGGGAAGTTCATGCCAAATGGGATATCTCATCATTGGAAAAGCTCTCAACATACATCCACAGCTAGAGCTACAGGAGGTCAGCTCTAGGACTGCCAGGGGAGTGCAAAATAAAGCTGATATAGGGTCCAGGAAGAGGCTGAAACATCCTTAAGAGATGTGAGATGACTGTAGAAAAGGAGGTTGAAGGGAGACCTTCTTGCTGTCTATAACTACCTGAAAGCAAGTTAGAGCTAGGTGGGATTTGGTCTCCCAAGTAACAAGCAATAGGACAAGAGGAAACAGCCTCAGGTTGTGCCAAGGGGAGGTTCAGGTTGGATATTAGGAAAATTTTGTTCACAGAAAGGGTTGTCAAGCCCTGGAGCAGGCTTCCCAGGGAACTAATTGGTGGAATTACCATCCCTGGAGAGATTTAAAAGATGTGTAGGTGTGGTGCTGAAGGACATGGTTTAGTGATGGACTTGGCAGCGCTGGGTTAATGTATGGACCCAATGATCCTGAGGTTCTCTACTGACCAAACCAGATCTATTATTGTAAGATATCTTCCAGAACTGCTGAGGTCAAGGAAGAGTTGATGACCAGGTACCTGGGGTTAGGGTTTCTTCCGGGACCGCTGGAGAGATGTGCAAGGTTACCTACTGAGGGAAGCAAACAGTGGCCTACCCTTTTAGTCCTTCTAGGAGAGTTATGCCATGCTCCAAAAGTTTACATTACAAATAATCCATTGTGTTTTCAGCCACAGAAGCTCAACAAATGAAATAATCATGGGAAGATTTGCCAATTTGGCATCCAATTGCCAAATTTGGGCAGAAAGAACTGTTGCTGCTAGCCAAGGGCATAGATAACTTGCTGTCCGTGCTGCTAACCAGACACAAGAACTGTGCCTGCTTTACATAATAAACCAATAAACTAGGGCTTTAAAATAATAAACAAAATAGCAACATCTCTGGCTGTATGCTCTGGGTTGATGTCCTGTTGTGCCCCATTTAGCCATGTCACTTTTGGAGCCACTGGCAGGAGGATGCAGGAAACACCAGGGCAGTGTCCTGGCCACGGTGTTGCAACATTAAGAGGGAGTTTAACAAAACCCTTTTTCACCTAAAAAAGAGAGAATAGAATAGAATAGAATAGAATAGAATAGAATAGAATAGAATAGAATAGAATAGAATAGAATAGAATAGACCAGACCAGACCAGACCAGACCAGGTTGGAAGAGACCTTTGAGATCATCAAGTCCAACCTATCACCCAACACCACCTAATCAACTAAACCATGCAACCAAGCACCCCATCTAGTCTCTTCCTAAACACCTCCAGGGATGGTGACTCCACCACCTCCCTGGGCAGCACATTCCAATGGCCAATCTCCCTTTCAGGGAAGAACTTCTTCCTAACCTCCAGTCTAAACCTCCCCTGTTGCAGCTTGAGAGTGTGTCCTCTTGTTCTGGTTGAGAGAGGAGGATAAATTAGTATCCTGAACTTATAAAGCCATTTCTGGCAAGGTCTGCTGTCTGAAAGGGCAGATATGGATGTGGTAGTGTGCCCCCATCAGATGATGATGCCTGTCTGAAGGCAGATGTTCCCCGTTGACACATGGGTTTGGGGTGCACCCTCAGCTGGCTTGCTTTATCTCAGTAGAAAAGTGCCTGCAAAGCACTTTTTCATCAGCTCAAAAAGCTGGCAAAGGTGCTAAGTGCCCTACCGATGCGGTGTTTACAACCACTGTCCTGTTTGCACAGAGTAGTGGGAAGCAGGAGAGAGGATTTCATGGCTTTGGGAATACAAAGGGCAAACAGTGTTGAAAGAGTAACACTTTTGTGCAGCAAACCAGAAGATACACAGCTGCCCTCTGTAAGCCTTTTGAAATCTATGAAGGCCATTAGAGATACAGTCACAGTCTTGCAAAGTGCAGCACAAGTGGGACGTTCTTTCTATTATTACTACTTTTTGTGATATTGGCATCTTCTGAGCAGCCTGAAATTTGGCTTGAAGTCTAGGGAAGGCTGGGAAACAGATATAGGCATAATTCCTGCTGCTTTTGCCCCAAGCAACAAACATCACTACTTCATCCTAGGGCTAGGAAATATTTAGGTAATGTGTCGTGAAAGGGAGGAAAACAACTGCCTTTTTCCAGGGATTCCTCCAGTTCCATGGCAGTGCAAGCCCTGCCTCTTGAGCATATCCTGGCTCAAGTGCTTTGCTCAGCACGTTTGCCTAAAATATATGTTTAAGATAAGGCATTTTCCATCCTGACACCCGGCACTAACAGACACCTGTCAATGAGCTTTTCTCCCCAGGATCTCAAAGTACTTTGCAAATGCAATTCTGATATGCTTTCAACAAAGGATGAAGAAAATAAGAAAAAGGGAAAGAAAAAATAAGAAAGAAGTAAAAGAAAAAGTAGAATGGAAAAAGAGAGAAAATGTGAGAGAAAGGAATAAAGCAAAAGGAGAAAAAGGGCAAAAAGAAAGAGGAGAAAAATGAAAAGGAGAGAAAAAGAAGACTAATGGTAGTAGTATTGAGATCAAGGATTGTCCTGACCTGAGGGGCAGGACCTTGCCCTTTGCTTTGTTGAACCTCATGAGATTCTTCTCAGCCCACCTCTCCAGCCTGTCCAAGTGATACCAGTGATGGAAAGATCAGCCCAGAAGCCCTAGGACTCATTTTCCCTTACAAACCAACTGGAATGTGGTCAGATGAGAATTAGGAGCCTAGAATTACTCAGCTGATACTCAGGGCTACTCAGAAGCAGCCTGGAAATGCTGTTGTGGACCTAAATCCTTCTTCACCTGTGGAGATGTGCAACTCTGTGTGGGCTGAGCTCTGGTACCAGCAGCTCCCTGCCTGTGACCATTTCTGAATTACCCACCAAGTGGGTTTCCTTGGAAAAAAAAAAATAGTTTTCTTTCTAGATTAAGCAACATTGTTCCCTTTTCTTCAGCATCACCGTTTCTGTTTCATTGTGGCAGGGAAAAGGGAACCAAAATATGGAGACAGGAGAAACCTGACAGTATCCAGCTCAGTAGGGAATGTGAGGCAGTATTTTGCTCTTAGGTCTCTACTGCAGTTCTCATCTTTATTAGAGAGGTTGACAACTGTGCTTATTTCTCTGCATGATAAATTGATGGTAGTAAAAGGCTGTTCCCGGATGGTAATAGCTGGCATATGGGCGTGCACACATATATAAGCAAAATATCCATACCCCCAGCAGAAACCATCAGCAGGCTGGTCAAAAATTCCACGGTTTTAATGGTGTGTGAAATGCCATGTGAAATGCATTCACTCAATAAAAATCATGGAGAATGTTATTTTCAAATGAACTCTTTAATTAAGATTTTTTTTTTCCTTAAGTATAAAATTTCACTTGGTCCTGGAACAGCAGGGGGAAAAAAAAAAAGAAAGAAAAAAGAAAGCCAACACAGCTGGTCTTAACAAGATGAAACAAGAGTATTGGAAAACTGGGGGAGGGTAGAAGAGATAATTTAGGTTGTAAAATGCTAATTGGCTTCTGGGATTGCAAAAGCATTTGTTTGGGGTTCTTTTTTTGGCTGTAAGTACGTTTAAAATGAAGGCACATAAATAGACACAACCTGGGGAAAACCAGGATGCTGTGAATGGGCTCGTAGAAGAGTTGGGATGAGCTCTTTGCCCCCCAAGGCACAGACACAGAGCTGTCACAGCTGTAACATATCTTTCAAAGCAGGTTAAAGCTCTTGCTTTTCATTAGTCTGTGATCTAATGGAAAGTGCTGGTGTTTGCCCATTTGTTTGGTGTGATGATGTTGCTCTTGTTTGCACCCTGGAGAGGAGGTGAGTGGGGCTGGGAAGTCATGCTGTGTCCTCCCTTTCTTCCCTCTTGCCATGACTTTCTTCGGTGTCTGGCTGAAAATCTAATAAAACACAACCCCCCTGTATTTTGTAAAGCTTTTAACTTAAAACACTCTCAGCAAATCCAGTCAGCTTTATTTTGCCATGGATGTTTGTTAAGCTATATTTGCTGCTTTTGCATTTTTTCTGATGTCTCTGCTCTGAATCTCCTTAGACCCACAGTCAGGGTTTGCTCCAGAGGCCACATCTGTAATAACTGGTAGGACAAGAGGAAATGGTCTCAAGCTGCACTGGGGGAGGTTTAGGTTGGATATTAGAAGAAACTTCTTCACTGAAAGAGCTCTCAAACACTGGGACAGGTTCCCCAGAGAGGTAGTTGAATCCCCATCCCTGGAAGTGTTTAAAAGTTGCAGAGATGTGGTGCTAAGGGACATGACTTAGACTAAGTTTGGTGGAGTTAAATAATGTTTGGACTTGATGATCTTCAATGTCTTTTGCAACAAAAAAAAAAAGGGATTCTATAATTTTATGACTTGCCTTCACACTCCTTCCACACAGCCACAGAAGTCTGCTATGTATTACCTATATGTTATATAGTCTATCTGCTACATGTGGTCTGCTGTAGATGATCTATGTGCTATATGTATATCTGCATATATAAAAATATACCTGCATATGTGTGTTTGCCCCTTTACTCTGGTCTTGTGAGACCCATCTGTAGCACTGTGTCCAGTTCTGAAGCCCCCAGCATGAGAAGGACATAGATCTGTTGGAGAGGGTGCAGAGCAGGGCCACAGAGGTGATCAGAGCGCTAGAGCACATCTATGAGGACAGACTAATGGGGGTTGGGTCTGTTCAGCCTGGAGAAGAGAATGTTCTTTGAAGACCTTATAGTGGCCTTCCAGTACCTGAAAGGGGATACAGGAGAGCTGGAGGGGGACTGTTTACAAGGGTTGTGGTGATATGTCAAAGGGTAATGACTTTAAAGTAGAGCAGGGTACATTCCGATTAGACATGAGGAAGGTTTTTACTATGAGGGTGGTATGACACTGGAACAGGTTGCCCACAGAAGTTGTGGACAACTCACCCCTGGAAGCGTTTAAGATCAGGCTCGATGAGGCTTTGAGCAACCTGGTCTAGTGGAAGGTGTCCCTGCACATGGCAGGGTGGGGTTGGAACTAGATGGAACAGTTTTTTTCCAACTCAAGCTGTTCTATATAGCTATATATTAGTATTCCAAATCCAATTACAGCCCATAATTGCTATATGCACTAGTAGCTTTTGCCTAGAATCACCCAGGCTTGGTTTGTTTTATGAAATGTGTCTTTAGGAGACACCCCAACCCCCAGCCTGCAGAAGGGTGAGCTGTTTTTCTGAGGGAAACAATCTAATATCCACACTGGCTCCTGCTCAGCACGTATTAGCCTATGGATTACATGTAATGCCACCCATTATGCGCTGCAGCCCGGATTACAGCCCGATAAATGCCGTGTAAGCACCAAGCTTTGCAAAGCTGGAGCTGAAGCTGTCTTTAGCAGCCCTTGAGTGGTAGTTACCGATGGGAGGCTGCTCACACATGGTGTTTAAATGCTCACGTCCCATGGGTTTTAGATTTCCTTTTCCAATAACCTTGGTTGCTGGAGCCTCCAGCCCTTCCTCCCCGGGGATGCACCTTGGTATGAGATGTCCATAACTCAAAGGGAGGCATTTAGGGTATTTTGGCTCCTGGGGCATGTGGCAGTGGGGACAGGTGGGTGTGCAGCCCTGCCTTGGGGTGAGATTCTTTTTTGCAGCATCTGTGGGTCCTTAGCAACCTTCTCCCTCTGCTCAGAATCTGATGTTCATAAATTATAGAACTATTTTGGTTGGAAAAGACCTTTAAGATAATTGAGTCCAAATGTTATGGAGCTCTACCAAGTCTGGTGCTAAACCTTGTCCCTCAGCACCACATCCCTGCAACTTTTAAACTCCTCCAGGGATGTGGATTCAACCACCTCCATTCAAATGCTGTCTGCCTAATCCAGAACTACACAGCTGGCACAAGGTCATCCATAAAGTTATATTGTCTGCATGACCTTTTATTTCTTTGTTTCCCCCAATCTGATGACACTATCTGCCTTTTTTCCCCCAAGCTGCCTTTCTGGAATATCATGGTAATTGGGTTGGAACAGAGGCTTTCATTACCAAAAGCAATAGCTTGCAACTGGAGTGGCACCAATTATTTCTCTCTTGAACACAGAATTATTTAATCCAAGGCTAGATTTTGAAGGCAGCAGTATGGGGGGATGGGGATGACTCACAAACCCAGCCACTGGAATATGGGGCTGCAGCTGATTATCTGGGAGAGAGACATGGGCAGAGCATTGCCTGCTTTATGAGCAGGACCTTAGGGGCCGAGGAGGTGTGAGGTCTGATGAAAGGTGACCCGCTTCAGGAACAAGCTTATGTCAGGATTTCCCAAGGTCGAGGTTTAGCCGTTTTGAAACTGTGTGAGTCTGTCTTGGAACCTGGAATTGCAATGGTCACTGATAACGAGAGAGCTGGAGGGGATATTAATCTTCCTGCTTTTGAGGTTAAGTTTAATTAACCTCTTACTATTAGATGCCAGGATGAAGCCCCACAGGAGGGAGAGAGCACCCAAGGGTTGCTGGTTTCCATACCTTATAGCAACAGGGATTGTTTCCCAGACCAGCCTGCCCAGTCAGCCCAGCAACATTTGGAACCTCTGTTTTCTCTTCCTGAGCTGGGACTGAAGGATGCAAATGGTAAAATCATGGCTGAGGGAAGGGATTCTGCACTTCTGTTCTGCTTTGGTGAGACCCCACCTGCATTGCTGGGTCCAGCTCTGGAGTCCTCAGTACAGGAGAGACATAGACCTTTTGGAGCTGGGCCAGAGGAGGTGAAAACAATGATGCAAGGATTGGAAGCCCTCTGCTGTGAGGCCAGGCTGAGAGAGTTGGGGTCGTTCAGGCTGGAGAAGAGGGCTGCAGGGGGACCTTCTTGCTGCCTTTCAGTATTTAAAGGAGCCCAAGAGAAAGATGAGGACAGACTTTTTAGCAGGCCCTGTTATAACAGGACACGGGAAGATGGTTTTAAATTGAAAGAGGGGAGGTTCAGACTAGATAGAAGGAAAAAATATTTTATGCTGAGTGTGGTGAAATCCTGGCCCAGGTTGCTCAGAAAGATGGTGGATATCCCATCCCTGGAAACATTCCAGGTCAGGTTGTCTGGGGCTGTGAGCAACCTTCTCTAGTTGCAGATGTTCCTGCTGACTACAGAGGGTTTTGACTAGATGGCCTTTAAAGTTCCCTTCCAACCCAAACCAGTCTATGATTCTTTGATTTTATGATAATACAGGAAAAACAAAATTTCTTAAGGGGAGGAGAATCTGGGACTGCTACCACCTCTCCAGGCTGGCACAGAGAAGTGAAAGCTGCAGAGCAGATGCAGTAAAATATGCTTGGTGGAAGGGAAATAGTGCTGTAAGCTGTTGTAGGGTATTAGGAGCATACAAAGCCAGGCTGTGCAACAAGGATAGAAACCTCTGGGCTGTGTGGTGCCTGCAGAACAAGACCTTTTCTAATCCCTGACCTCTGTGCCGCTAATGCAGGAGATTAAGGGAAGGAGGACAGATGCTCCACTCCTGCAGAAACACCCGACTTGGCTGCTGTGCTACATGTCAGGTTTTCTCCTCCCAGAGAGATACTGTTGGGGGTGGGAAGAAAGAGAAAGCAGCGAGGAATCATCTCTGATTAATCAAATCGGAGCACTTGCATCCGCAGAGATCGGATCAGCCCTGCACAGGAACATGAGCGCCGCCGGGCTGCATTAAGCCCCAGTTCATGTCTTTCAGCATCTTACACCAATACTGGCTACCACCAGATGTTTCTGGATAAGTTGTAAGAAAGCCTTGGGAGCAGTCAGAATCCCTCCTTTCAATGTTTTCTGTCCTCTGCTCTTCTGCCCTGCAAAGGAGGCTGCAGTGGTTGCTTTGTTCTGTGCTGCAGGACAGGCTCTGTCTGCTGGAGGGTTGTTTTTTGGTTTTTTTTGAGGAGCTGTTCAGCATCAGCTGGCAGAAAATGTTGCATTTGTGGCTGGTGGCTGAGGTTGCAAGGTGACCCATAACACCCTGCCAAAAGGCACTGAGGACATGGTGGGAATGGCTGTCTCCAAGCCCTTGGCTGTGCCCTGGGCTGTGTTGCTTGCTCCTGGTGACACCACAGTGTCTGGCAGCACAGATAGTCTTAGAAAGTCCATCCAGTGAGGGGAGCAAGGCCATGGCTGGAAGCTCTTTGCAGCATTTCTTCTGTATTTGAAGTTCTCCCTGTCCTCTGGCAGCTCATACTTGGCAGGTTAAATTATTTTCCTTCTTTTCTCATCACTGGAGGCAGAGCTGCAGCCCCTGCTCTGTCCCTAGCTAAGCTCCTAGAGGACAGGGAACATGGATTTTTCTGAGCTGTTTCCTTCAGCAAAGGCAAACAATGAGCAAAGCCTAGGGGTGGTCATCTGGGGACAAACACTGGGGCTCCAACACATGTCCCTGCCTTGATGGATCACTTCAACACCTTCATAACCTTAGGGCAGGACCTTTTCTTCACTTGCCCCTGCTCTCCCTTTATTGCTCTTAGCATCTAGGTCCTACTGCTCTTTGCAGGGTGAGGGGCTGATGTCCACCTCACTTCTGCAGACACATCTTGTGTCAAGCCACCATGAGCATAGTTGTAGACATACTGATTTTTATTTTTTTTATTTGATATTTTGACTCTCGAAATTGGATCCACCCTTTCTTAGATCTGCAAGGCTAATTGAGTGGAGGAATTGATTACCATGGGCATGACAAATTTCTCATCTCTTTAAACGACTCACACTGCTGTAGTTATGAAATTCCTGTGAAGTCCCTGAGTTGTGTTCTGCTGGAGAGCAGAGATGCTCATGGGGTCCCTTCTCTGGATACACACCAAATCCAGGGAGCAATGCCCCGTTGTCTGGTGCCTCTTCAGAGGGATGCTGAGATGTTTGGCTCAAGTTAGGGCTTTTCCTCAGCCATAGTAGTAGAGACCACAGAGGCAGCTTGTTTTTCAGCTGGGAATGAGGCTGATGCAGGTAGGTCTAGGCTCAAAGTGCTGGGCACCAATGTTGCTTTAGCTCCCTCACTGCACTGTTCACCCTTGGCACACTGTTACCTGTTGATCTGGAATGCACAGGACTTGGAATTATGAATCATAGAATGGTTTGGGTTGGAAAGGATCTTAAGGGTCATGACTTTAAGTTCCAGAATCTGCAGTTCAGGAAAGACAAGGAATCACCAGTGAAAGTCAAACAAAGGTCTACAAAGATGCTGAGGGGACTGGACCATCCCTCTCAGGAGGAAAAGCTGAGAGATTTGGAGCTATTTAGCCTGGAAAAGAGCAGGCTGAGAAGTGGATTTTCACAGTGCTCATCAATATCTAAAGTGTGGGGGTCAAGAAGATGGGGCCAGAATCTTCTCTGTGATGCTCAATGTCAGGACAAGGGACAGTGGGCACAAACTGGAACACAGGAAGTTCCATCTGAACATGAGAAAAACCTCCGTTTCCCTGTGAGGATGCCAGAGCAGTGGACCAGGCTGCCCAAAGTGGTTGTGGAGTCTCCTTCTCTGGAGAGATTCCAAACCCACCTGGACATTGTGATCCTGGGCAACCTGCTGTGGGTGACCTTGCTTTAGCAGGAGGGTTGGATTAGATGATCTTCAGAGATGCCTTCCAACCCCTACCATTCTATGTTTCCCTGATCATCTAGTTCCAACTCCCTGCCATGGGTAGGGACACCTTCCACTAGACTAGGTTGCTCAAAGTCCCATTCAACCTGGCCATGGACACTTCCTTGAGAGAAATGAAATACTCTTGGTGGTAGAAAACTTCTCTCTGCAAGAGACCATGGTTCCAAGTTTTTAATATAATGTATTTCAAAGGACTTAATGAAAGTTCATAGAATCACATAGTTTATTGAATTGGAAGGGACTCTTGAAGGTCATCTTGTCCAACTCCCCTGCATCTCCAAGTAGATCAGGTTGCTCAGGACAAGATTAAGTTTAACCTTGAATGTCTCCAGCAACAAGACCTCAACCACATTAATATATGTATTTCACAGTTTGAGTGCATTCTAAAGTCTGCAAAGTTATGAGCTCCAGGAGGAGATACAATGAGAGACACCATCCCCTGATGCATTCAGACCACTCTGACTTCTAGTCTTTACCCAGCACCCCTCCCTGACCTCTGTGTGTGCAGTCACACGGAGTATCAGAGGCACCAAGGATTACTGTGTGTGTTTGTAACAAACCCTGGGCCATTAACAATAGCTTCACGGTTGGTTGTTTTAGTTTCCACTAGGATATTACCAGCAGTCTAAGTGGATGCTTTTTACTTATTTTTTAATATATCCTTTGTGGGCAGAACAGCGTAGTGAGCAATCTTTGTGCTCCAAACAAGATAATGGGATGATACAGTGGACCCCCTGCTCAGCTGGAGATTGCTAGATAATATATGGTACTCTGGTGAGATAATAACTCCAAATGGAGTGAGTATTTCTCCCTGCAGCATTTACATCAAATACTTAGGATAGCCTTTTGTGGACAGAGAAGTCAGAGGTTGTATCATCTGACGGGGAATGGAAAATACTTGAAAAGAAAGGGGGAGAGGGGGAAGAGCTAGTCATTGAGATGATTTTATTTTCTTGAGCTTGCAAGGCTGGGAGACCATGGAATAAAAGGAGATGGAGAGAATAATTGGAGTTACAAAGTGTGGGCAGCAAACTGGCCGTTGGGTGAGTTAATGAGCTATAGGAAAATTAAATCCCCAGACCCCTCTATGAAGATGTTTTCCCTTGTGTTTTTTCCTTGCTGGCTGTCAGCACATGCTAGAAAACAGGATTCATGGTGGCACGGGCTTTGCCATAGGTGGTGCCAGGCCAGCCTGCTGTCACTTCATTTCTTTCTTCGAAAGGGAGCAGACTTTCTAGGCAAGGAAAACACAGCAGCTGCCTTCCCTAAAGCATCGGCCATGTGCTGAGAGGAGCTTACAGCAGGAGTTTAAGGGTTGGTGCTGTTATTGTGGGCTGGGGAAGGGCAGCAAAAGCAAGGAGGAGGGTTAGAGGTGAGAGAAAATAGTGCAGAATGCCATCTTGCAAAGGGTGAGCTAGCGAATTTGGGGGATGAGACAGAATTTCTGCTAAACTGAGGACTCCCAAGTGTGAATTAAGAGGAGGAGAAAGACCTTGGGGCATTCTCTGTGTGCAATTCATATGTGATGCTGCAGGGGGAAAGGAAAATGTGACCCTAAAGTGTAATAAACAAAATAGAGATGAGGAAATATTTGTGTCCTGCAAAACACTAGGGAAAAAGTCTTTGGGAATGTGGCCCAGAGTTCTGGTCTTCACCTGAGAAAAGTTTGAGTTGCAGCAGGTGCAGCAAAGGGTCACTGGGAAGGACAGGGAGAAAGGGGCCTATTTTAGGCAAGGAGATGAAAAACATCCTCTGTGTTTGGCCAAGGAGGTTGGGAGAAGATGTGATGCCTGTCTATAAATACAGCAGGAATGTAAGCACCAGGGAGGGAAGCAAACTGATTGAACTCAAAGGGCGATGTCAGCAGAAAAACAAATCGCTCTAAACTAGGCAGGAATAAATCCAAGAGGAGATCATCACGTGGTGATAGGATCCTGGGATGATTGTGGATAATAGGATCATTGAGGGTGAAAGACCTCAAAACTAATTTGGAGGCAGAGCTTGTTAAATTGATGAAGGATGTGACAGGGCTGTTTCTGCCGACAGCAAACTGGGAGCTGAGCTGGGAAATCCCTCTGGGTGTGTATTACTGTGAGCTCTCTGACTTGAGTCCACAGTATCTCAGTGACCCTGAGCTTATGGTAATGTTTGTAGTGACTATTAATAGCACCACATGATTTTTTTTCATTTTTCCCCCTCCCATGCCTTGTTGCACCAAGCTGGACAGATATCAGGATGGATATCTGAGCAAGGTCCTTGCTGTAGGTACCAAGGAGAAGCAGCAATGCAGACCTTGAGCTTGTGTGGGTCCTGATGAGCAAATTGTTAGCAGAAATGCTGTTAATAGTCTGCTGGTGTTCAGGACAGTTAATGAGCCCATGCAGGAGTTGGGTGCCTGCTGTGTCTGAGCTGGTGCTTTTCAGCTGGGCTGAGGAGCTGAGCCATGCTTTGGTGATGCTGGAAGCTTCCAGAGATATATTTAGGAGCATGCAGAAGGTGAGGAAACCAGCACAGCTTCAGCTGAAGTGGCAGGCACAGACTCGATGATTTGATGGTGTTTGGGCATTGCAGAAGTGGGGCAAGCAGTGCTGTAGGGGTCATGCTGTACCCTAGGGACAGGGCAGGCAGTGGGAGCTTGAAGGAATGGGGCTGAAGGATGTTCATGGTGGGAGATGCTCAGCTTTGCCTGCAGGATGAGTGGGGGAGTATGGGTACAGCAAAACCACTCTGAGATGCTGTGTACAGCTGCTGTTAATGGGAAGCACAATGCTGCATTAGTGCTTTATAGAAGAGCAGCCCAGAAATTAGCAAAACTGACTTGCCCTCCCCCCCAGTTACTTTGAACATTGCCTGCAAGCTGAGAGCCTCCAGACAGATATTTGTAAAGTCCTCTTGGTGCTTCTTTTTTTGGGTAAGACCTCTCAGGGATCACTTGGGATTTTGGAAAGGGTCATGTGAGGGGAACATGAGAGGCTTCCCTGGGGGAAAGGGTATTTTTTTCCACAGCAGAAACAGACCTAGGAATGATTTCCCTGTTATTTTTCCCCTAGGCAGCTTTGTTAATCAGACGAAGCTTGCAGATCTGTTAATTTGTTGGACTGGAATATGCTTAACCTCGTGATGAGGGTGTTTGGATAGAGGCTGGGCTGTTTGAAGACAAAGGGGTTAGCTAAAGCTTATGTGGGGTCACAGTGACCTAATTACAGTTTGGAGGAAATGCCGGTTTTGGAAATGGTCTGGGTTTTAACCAGAGAGAGAAGGTACCTGGAATGCACTGTCAGATGTGAGATGTAACATTAAATGAGCATGTAAATTAGATGCCTCTCATTATAAAGGGCAAGTTTGATGAACAGATCCTGAGAGCTTTCCCCAGAATGATGCCTTTGACTTCTGCTGCTTGTCTTATTACAGCAGGACAAGAAGGCTGGCTGGGTGGGAGGGATAATGAACTGCTGATAATGCTGTGCCTTGGAAGAACATGACTTTGATGCTGGCAATATAGAGAGATAATTTTTCCTTCAGGCCCATCATCAGTATATCTGTGCATCACCACAGAATTTAGTGTGGCTCCTCAGGAACATGGCAAAACCCACCATGAGGCCTTGGTGGGATGAGGTTTGTTTGAAAGTAAAGGTCAGTGTTGGAGTTTTTTTTGTAGGTCTTGCATCTAGTGCCCTGCTGGGGCTGGTGAACCTCTCCTGGGTCTATTTACAGTCAAACCCAAGCATCTCCCAAAATTGTCCCCAGGAGCACCCCAGCACTCAGGTTTATCATCAGCCATGATGGAGAAGAGATTTGGTCATCTCCATGCACTTGTCTAAGTCCTTGGGATAAAGCATTGCTGTTTTGGTTTGTTTGTTTGGGTCTTTTTCTGCCCAAAATAATCTTGACTACTAAACCTCAAACCCAAGACCTTCTCAATTTGATGATATCACCTCAGAGGCATAAGATGATTCCACTTGAGCTTATACTTGCTGGAACACCTTGTGTTTCAGCTCAACCTGTGCATGCTGGCTGTGTGCTCCAGCCAAATGCAAAGGTTCTGGGGATGCAAGCAAAATCACATTTAGTTTTTCTGAATGCAAATGGTTGGAGGATCAGAGATGTCCATTCCATTTAGAAACAGGTTAGAGCAGTTCTTATGTGCAGGGAATAGATTTTGCTGAATAAGATGGGTTTTATTACCAGTCCCCAAAGTGAAGATGAGAAGCCTGTTTCTCATCAGCCATATTCCTGGCTTCATTGGTCATCTCCTTTGGTTAATCATATTAATAGGTGTGGGGAGAGCCTTGGATGTTAACAGAATGGACCTATTCTTATGGGTTCTATGCTGTATCACCCAAATGATGTTGCAAAGGATTTCCTGAACTCCTCTGCTCTCCTGGAAGAGGTAGCAGGCTCTGAGGCACATCTCCAGCCAAACATCCCCAGGTAGCAGGCTCTGAGACACTCTCTAGCCAAACATCCTCAGGTCATGTAAATGTTCATGGTTCTCCTGGCTAAGTTTTCTCTGCAACAAGGAGACTGATGCCTTGAGCATCTGTAAGTTTTCCTTTTGGACTTGTATCCTATACAAGGAATAAAATCTCTTGTGCATTCTCTGTGCTGCTTTTCTTCATCTCTGCTGCACTCTTGATCTTTAACTGTGGGATTGTCACATCCAGGATGACCCCTCACAGTGTGTCTGTGAAGGTTTAGGAGATGAGGTCCCAGTGTTGGTTACACCCCTCAGCAGGAACTGAAATTCCCTTAAGCTGGAAACACGAATAAACCCTTAAAAGGCAGCCTCCCTGACTCTGATTACAGCCATTAGCAGCCCTGTAATTGTCACTCTAATTGCAGGGGACTTGCAAACCCTGTGCCCTGCCAGAAATATAACTCGATCTCCCCTGAGATGTTGCTTTGTGGGCATGAGCCTGAGGATTTGCTCTTCTCATGGTGACAGAGGACCAACCCTGAGCCCAGTGCTGGTGGGGAGGGTCTGGGGGTTGCTGCAACCTCCCAATATGTAAAAAAGATCCCAGGTAAGGGCACAGATAAGCTTGTTACAGGGCCTTTTTCACCAGATGGACAAGTCCTTCCCAGGTAGATCTTCTGTTTCATTAATATGCCATTAGCCTGGTGTGCCCTGCTCTCCCTGGCTGACCGTCATCTGGTGGAGAGATCACGTTTCCAGCTCAGCCTGTCCTTAGCATCACATTGCCATTGCTCCTCATCTCCCCAGCTGAAAACAAGCAGAGAAGGAGCTTGGACCACCTGGCTACAGTCATGCCAGCCTTCCCAGGGCTCATGAGAGGTCCTGAATGTGGCACTGAGCCACAGTCCCAAGGCTATGGGGAAAGGCAGTGGTCCCAGTGCAAAACCACATCACTGCCATCCCTGTCCTAAGTGCAGGTGTGAAATGTGGGATGATGTACCATGGGGTGAGAGGGACTCTTTTGAGGCAGGGAGATAAACTCTAGGGACAAAGATCTCCTCCTCTCTTCCTTCAATAGCCAGAATTTGGAGGTCACAAGCAGAGAGCATAAAACAATCATTAAAAATAATGGAATTATAGAATGTTTTGGGGTGGAAGGGACATTTAAAAGTCATCTAGTCCACCCTCCCCTGCAGTTAGTGGGAACATCTTCAACTAGAACAGATTGCTCAGAGCCCCATCCAACCTGAGATTTAAGATTTTCAGGGATGGGGCATCTACCACTTCTCTGAGCAACTTGTGCCATTGTTCCAGCACCCTCAAGGAGTTAACTGCATTGTCCAGGGAGGTGGCAGATGCCAGATATCTGGACACATTCCAGGTCAGGTTGAGTGGCACTCTAAGCAACCTGATCTAGTTGAAGTTACCCCTTCCAACCCAAATCACTCTATGATTTTTATGACTGCAAGAGATGCCAAAGGATTTGAATCTTCTCCAGGTGCACTTTGCTATAATTAAAAAAATCCCAACAAAAAAAAAGAAAGGAAAAAAAAACCCAAAACAAAACAAACCCACCCATAAAAAAACAACCCCACAACAATCATAGGAGCTTGGAGCCCCTGGAAGGGTGTTTGTGGGCTTTGCAGCATGGCAGTATGAGGACAGGTGGGTGACTCAAAACACCTCAACCTGCAGCACAGGGGAGAGCAATTTGAGGCTGGGAACCTGCTGGGTTCATCTGTAGCATCTATCAAATTCCTCTGAAAAAAACCCTAAAGCCTGGCAAAATCCCCCCTCCTGTGTGATTCTTTCTTACATGTTTTCTGTCAGTACATTTTGTTCTCCGTTTTCCTCGGTGCATACTGAAGTGGGAGATTTTTACAATGATTCACAGCGTTCTGCTGAGCAGCTTCAAGCAGCAACTGGGGAGACTGTTCAATAGGCATCCAGCCCAGAATATTTTGTACACTCTTTAAATGCAGCACTGTAATTAAAAGACATGCTTGAAATAAATGACAGAGGGGCTTGGGGTTTGGGTTGGGTGTTTTTGGTTCCATTTCCTCCTTTTTTCTGTTGTTTAATCCCCAAAGGAGATGGAAAAGGGAGTTGAAGTTACACTCGAGTACCAAAAGACACAACAGTCATATTTGAACAAATAACATCCAACAATGTGGGTTGACACAATTACTTTCAAATGCTAGATGTTCGCTTATCACCCAGGGAACTTTCTCTCTGATTAAAAATAATTAGTGCTGGCATTAAATCTGTTCGGAATTACCCGGCGCAATTCATCTCCTCTCGCATGCTGCTGCCATATGCCTGGTTTGTTGAGTGGAAAAATGTCTCTTTCGTTCAGATAAATAATGCTTTGTAAATATTTAGAGATGGATGTTCTGGATTGGCAAGCAGCTATATATATATATTTTTTTTTTTTTTTGTGGTGATAAATATGTGCAAATCAGCTTGGTTTTGGCGGTGACTCCCTTTGAGGCAGGCACTATACGGGGCCAAATTAATCCCTGTGTAATGGCTCAGGGGTTGTGCCAAGATGACTTACCACGGGGACAGCAGAAGGGTCATTTCTGCTGTGGAGTAAGTGAGGTGAAAGCAACTTTTAAAGGATTTTCAATCTATTAAGAGCAGTATCTGCATGGCTTTACAGCTATCTGTGGTCAGGGTGTTTGGCAAATGCCGCAGATTTTTTCTCATTCATATAATCCAGAATAGCTTTCATTGGAAGAGACCTTTAAGAATCACAGAAAGATTCAGGTTGGAAAACACTCTCATAGAATCAATAACATTGGAAAAGACCTAAAAGATCATCAAGTCCAACCTGTCACCCAAGACCTCATGGCTACTAAACCATAGCACCAAGTGCCACATCCAATCCCCTCTTGAACACCTCCAGGGACGGTGACTCCACCACCTCCCTGGGCAGCACATTCCAATGGCTAACAACTCTCTCTGTGAAGAACTTTCTCCTCAGGGTCACCAAGTCCAACCGATAACCCTACTCTACAAGGTTCACCCCTAAACCATATCCCCAAGCACCACACACTTTAAACACATCCAGGGTTGGTGACTCAACCACCTCCCTGGGCAGCACATTCCAATGCCTGACCACTCTTTCTGTGGAATTTTTTTTTGTAATGTTCAGTCTAAACCTATCCAGTCATAGCTTGAGGCCATTCCCTCTTGTTCTATCACTGTGAGAAGAGACCAGCACCAGCCTCTCTACCTTTCAGGTAGTTGTAGACAGCAATGAGGTGTCCCCTCAGCCTCCTCTTTTCCAAACTAAACAGATCCAGCTCCTTCACTTGCTCTTTGTAAGATTTATTCTCTAGGCCCTTCCCCAACTTCATTGCCCTCCTCTGCACTTGCTCCACCAGCTCCACATCTCTCTTGTACTGAGGCGCCCAAAAACTGGAAACAATACTCAAGGTGTGGCCTCACCAGAGGTGAGTACAAGGGGACAATCACTTCCCTGCTCCTACTGGACACAGCATTTCTAATGCAAGCCAGGATGCCATTGCCTTTCTTGGCCACCTGGGCACACTACTTGCTCATATTCAGTAGCTTGTTGATTAGAACCCCCAGGTCCCTTTCTGCCAGACAGCACTCCAGCCACACTTCCCCAAGCCTGCAGCATTGCTTGGGGTTGTTGTGACCTGAGTGGAGGACCTGGCATTTGGTCTTGTTGAAGCTCATGCTCTTAGCATTGGCCCATTGATCCAATCTATCCAAGTTTCTCTGTAGAGCCTCCCTACCCTCATGTACATCAATACTCCCACCTAATTTGGTGTCATCTGCAAACTTACTGATGACACACTCTGTCTTCATTAAGGTTACCAACAAAGATGCTAAATAGAAGTGGTCCCAACACTGAGCCCTGAGGAACACCACTTGTGACTGGCTGCCAGCTGGATTTAACTCAACTGACCACCACTCTTTGGGCCTGCTCACCCAGCTAGTGCTTTATCTGGTAAAGAACATCTAGTACAACTGTTAATCCAATACTGCCTAGTGTCCCTCAGCACCACATCTACACATCTTGTAATTAACTCCAGGGATGGCAACTCCACCAGCCTGTTCCAGGGACTGACAACCCTTTCGAAGAAGAAATTGTTTCTAATGTCCAATCTAAACTTCCCCAGGCACAACCTGAGGCTGTTTCTCCTTGTCCTGTCACTTCTTGCTTGGGAGAAGAGATTGATACCCACCTCACTCCATCCTCCTTTAAGAGAGTTGTAAAGAGTGAGAAGGTCTTCTGTCAGCTTCCTTTTCTCCAAGATGAACAATCCTAGTTCCCTCAGCTACTCCTCACAGGACTTGTGCTCTTGATCCTTCACCAGTGTTCTTTGGACACGCTCCAGCACCTCAATGTCTTTCTTGGAGTTAGGGGCACAAAACTGAGCTCAGTATTTGAGGCACAGCCTCCCCAGTACTGAGTAGAGGGGCACAATGGCCTCTCTAGTCCTTCTGGCCACACTATTGCTGATCCAGGCTACGATGCTGTTGGCCTTGGCCACCTGGGCACACCCTGGGTCATTTTAAGTTAGCTGTCAACTGACACCTCAACCTCCTTTTTCAACAGACAGCTTTCCAGCCACTCTCACCAAGCCTGGAAGATTGCATGGGGTTGCTGTGACCCAAGTGGAACGTCCCACTGTCAAAGCCCTAGGAGGCTCATGGGATGTAGGAGGAGACACAGAAGCTGGATCTTGTGTTGTGTCTGGATCTGAGCCTGCTCCCCGATGCCTGGAAGGAGGCTTTCCTCAACTTGCTCCAGACTCCTGCCAGCCTTCCTGCTGCCATTGCAGGCTCCTGTAGCTGGATGGGACTGTGGGTTATTGCTCCTGAAAATGTGTAATGACATGCGAGCTGTCACTTTGCATCTTTCCCCTTCTGCACATCAGAAGTGCTGCAAAGAAACCACTCAGCTCAGCGCCAGAGAGCGGGATCTTGGTGATTCACGGGAGGGAAATACAGTGAGGGCTGTCAAAGGGTGTACAGAGCATTTAAAGAAATATGGTTTTCATGTGTAGTACTTTGTCCAGAAGCTTTAAACAAGATGAAATCTTTTCCGTTGGTGAGATAACAGGCTTTGTGAGAGGTGGGACCCAGACATATCCCTCCCTTCCCGAGATGCATCCCAAGGAGGAGGGGTCATAGATAGCATGGCTACGAGATCAATTTCTTTCCATTGGGATACAGACTCATAGAATTGTTTCAGTTGGAAAAGACCTTTAAGATTATTAAGTCCAAGTGCTAACACTATGGGCATTAAACCATGTCCTGAAGTGCCATGCCTACAAATTTTTTTCATATTTCCAGGGTTGGTGACCCTGCCACCTCCCTGGGCAGCCTGTTCCAATGCCTGACCACTCTTTTAGTGAAGGATTTTTTTCTAATATCCAACTTAAACCTCCTCTGTTGCGATTTCAGGATATTTCCCTTGCATAGGAAGGGAAATGCAAGTCCCAAACTTGATGGTTGTCTTCATCAAGGTCTGCCACCTCTTTGTCTCCATCTCCTCTTTCTTCTTGGCAAGAAGATCTCATTCCTGCCTGGCTTGGTCTGACTGTCTCAGTAAACACTCTTTGGGTGTATTTGCTTTCCATTTGATTAAAACGTGAAGGCAAACAATGGATATTAATGAATCCCTTTGTTTACAATGCCAACAGGGTTTTGAGTCCTCCACCTGATTTGCCAAGCAAGCTGATAAAAAGATCAAACCTTGCATTATTTACCACCCTGACTCTCAATGTAATGTCTGAATCGACAGAGCTTGTTTACTTTTTAAAATTCAAACGAGGATGACAATAATCTCCTTTCCAGGAGGCTGCTGGCCCCCTGCAGGGTGTGGTCTTACCTACCTCTCTCAACAAGATGTCACAGCTGGAGGCCAGCCTGAGAGACCTGGTGTGACTTCTATTTCCCTGAGCTCCAAGGTCTGCACTCTGGCATAGAGGGGCAGGCGCAGGGTCATGTTACAAAAACTTGAAACCAGAGTGAAAAGGCTTCTGGCAGTCAGCTGAGTCATCAGCTCCTTGTGGTTAATTAGACATAGTTCCTAATTAAAGTCATTATTTATCTTGGAAAGAAGGGAGGCTGGGCTGCTCCAGCTGTTGCTGGAGCTTGACGAGTTTTCTGGAGATGCCAAGAGGGAAGACTGGTGGGAAATGGAGGTACACCTGCCTTCTGGGTACCTGAAGGCAGGTCTTGGTGGGGGACTCTGTGGAACCTTCCCCCCCCCCCCCCCCCCTTTTCAGCCTGGAGCAAAGGTGGCTCTGGGGAGACCTTATAGCAGCTCTCCTGCACGTGAAGGGGGCTTACAAAGAAAGCTAGGAAGTGACTTTTAAAAGGGTATGTTGCAACAGGATGAGAAGGAATTGATTGAAGCTTGGGGAGGGCAGATTTAGACTAGGTATTAAAAATAAATTCTTTACAGTGAGGGTGGAGAGACACTGGAACGGGTTGCTCAGAGAGATTGTGGAGGTGTTCAAGGCCAGACTGGATGAGGCCTTGAGCAACCTGGTCTAGTGGAAGATGGCCCTGCCCATGGCAGAAGGGTTACAACTAGATAATCTTTAAGGTTCCTTCTAACCCAAACCATTCTATGAAAAACCCTAGCTATCAAAACCCAGGAGCTATTGGCAGGGTTAGTGTCGCATCGGATGCTCTGGGGGTTTCTTCTACACTGTCCCATGTGGTGGCAGTTGTGAGATGAAGAGGGATGAGTGGTGGGAGTGCAGTTGACCACAGGCTGGATCCAAAACACCCCTGTGCAGGTTAATAGCAAAAAAAAATTGGAAAAAAAAAAAAAAAGAGGATTAAAGACTTTGCTCTATTTCTCTGGAATATCAAAGACCACAAGCCATGTCTGTGCCTCCATGCTTGTCCTGAAATTGCATGCAGTGAACCCATCTACTACTTTCTGCTCCAAAATGCAACAGTACATTAGAATAAGGGGAAATGGCCTCATGTTGCACCAGGGGAGGTTTAGGTTGGATATTAAGAGAAGTTTCTTTACTGAAAAAGTGGTCAGGTGTTAGGACAGGCTGCCCACGAAGGTAGCGGAGTCATCATCCTCGGAGGTGCCAAGCTGATGCAGTCTGTGAATCTGTGAAAAGAGCACTTACAGAGGAAAATCATGTCCTGTGCTCATGCAGCAGCCCACTGCTTGGGGGAAGCTCAGGGCTCTACTCTTGGTCTCCGTGACCCCTCTCCATGTTGCCATGATGTGAGTCAGCTGCTTCCCTCTGCCTTTCCCTCCATGATGAATAATTCGGCAGTGATAACCTTTAACAAGTCCCAGGGACTGTTAAAGCTTCATACTGAAATGCAGCCCTGTGTTTTATTAGCAGAGCCCAGGACAGAGGCAAAGTGCAGGTGTAGGGAATGTGGAGATGTCTGCTGGGGGTTTGAATGAATTCCCCCAAGAAATGCATTTAGTTCATACAGCAGTATCTGCATTTGATGGGGAGGGAGCCCTGTAACTCAGCCTTGCTTAAATTGCAGCACTGTCCAGTAAATCTTGTTTGTGTTTTAACGCTTTAAAGCTCCAGCAGCTCTGAGAGCCCTTGCCACAGCGTGGCACCTGGAGCAAGCCTTTCCCAGGATGATCCTTGTGGAACTGAGGCCATGTCTGGAAGCGGAGGTCTGGCTGAAGACTGTCCCAGGAGCAACCTGACAGCCTCAGTGATTCAGTCAGAGTGTGAACCAAAATGCATGTTTCTGATTGAAAGCTGGCCCCTCGCTCTGCTCAGGCTGTGAGGTCTTTGCAGGATGGCCAGGTTGCTTTCACAGAATCATGGAATCACTTAGACTAGAAAAGACCCTTAAGATCATTGAGTCCAGCCATTAACCCAACACTGTCAAGTCCACCACTAAGCCCTGCCCCTAAACATCGCGTTTCTGGCTCCTTCTGTTTGCACAATGACCTGGAGAGGGAAATCCTGGGCCATGGCTGGGACATTCTGTATTTTTGGTGTGCAAATAATGACCCCAAGCACAAGGGGCTGCATCTGGTGGGTACTGAGACTTCCCCAAGCAGGTCTTGCACCTCAAGCAGTGGTAGCAAAACTCTCTCTTTTTTGACTTGCACATGAGGTATCCGTACCACATAACCGGTGTGCCATAATTGCACTCGGGTTGGTGGTGAATCAGAGAGGCAAGCAATTTATGTCAGGAAGATTTCCCCCCCTCCCCTTGCAAATTATAATGTACTATATTGTCATTATAGGATTATGATTATGTCTAATAAGTAGGAATTTTGAATTGCTGGCAACTCTTTAAACCTTAATGTGGTGATTTCATTGCCTGTCCAGAAGCAAAGGCAGACAGCGATGTCATGAGAATAGAGAAGTCTGTGTGGCTGCCCAAAGGGAGATGGCTTTTGGAGGTCAGGATGAAAGGAGCTGTTGTGTGCGGGTCTGCTGCTCGCCATAGGAAGGGTTTGGTGGTCAGCAGGGCTCATCATGTGTCAGCTTTGAGCACAGTTGCTGCCCTTTGATTTTGTGACTGAGGGGTTTGGTTGATCCCTGCGGGTAATGTTCAGCCCTGTGTTGGCCATCATATAGATGAGAGATGCTTTGAAGTCATGGGGTTCTACAGAAGCATGTGATTATTCAAGGTAGTTCAAGGCTATCGTGATTCTCTTTCTGCACGGAAGGGCTAGAAACATGCTGGTGGTAATGCAAATTGCAAAAAAGAAGATGCAAAGGGAACATTAGAAGATGATAGCCACTCCTACACCTAGGTGACTCAGATGTTCTGGTCATGTTGTGCCTCTCATATAGAATCACAGAATCACTAAGGTTAGAAAAGACCTATGATATCTTTGAACCCAACCACTAACCCAACACGGCCAGGTCACCACTGAACCATGTCCCTCAGCACCACACATACACGTCTTTCAAATCCCTTGAAGGATGATGATTCCACCACTTCCCTGGGCAGCCTATTCCAGGGCTTGACAATACTTTTAGGGAAGAAATTGTTCCTAATGTCCAACATAAATTTCTCCTAGCATAGCTTTCATCTTGTCCTATTGCTTGTTATTTGGGAGAAGAGACCAACCTTCATCTTGCTCAGATCTCCTTTCAGGATTTTTTAGAGAGCAAGAAGGCCTCCCCTCAGCCTCCTTTTCTCCAAGCTAAACAATCCCAGTTCCCCTAGCCACTCCTCATTGGACTTGTTCTTTAGACCTTTCACCAGCTTAATTCCTCTTCTTTGGACATGCTTCAGCACCTCAATATCCTTCTTGTGGTGAGGGACCCAAAATTGGACCTAGTACTCAAAGTGCAGCTTCATTGGTGCCAAATACATGGGGTACATGGGGACAATCACCTCTCTAGTTCTGCTGGCCACACTATTGCTGATCCAGGCCAGGATGCTGTTGGTCTTGTTAGCTACCTGGGACACATTGATTCATGTTCAGCTGGCTGTTGACCTACATTGTAGGTCCTATGCTGCAAAGGACTGTCCCCAGGGATGTTACGCATGCATGATCTATGTTAGCTGGCTAGTGGCTGGGTGATTCCTTGGCACCTCTCACTGCCCCTGAACTTTCCTGGTTAGGGAGAGTAATGCAACTACTCTCTGATACATTAAAACATAAAAAGTCTTTTGAGTACCTGGGCAAAAGGTTGCTCAGAGTTTCTTACCTAACTCAGTTCCTCCACTATCTGTAGAACAGCCCTGTATGGGTTATTTAAATGTAAAGTTCCTTTTTCATGGGTACTGAACTGTTTCAAAATATGAAATCTCAAATCCCCAATGTCAAATAAAAAAAATATTAAATGGAGTGTTTTCTGTAGTGTGATGATTTTTTCAGTGTCAGTCTCAAGATTTTGGCAGGCATGGTCTATACTTGATCAACTGCAGTTGGTAAGGCTACATTTGAAGGACCATTGTCCCTGTAATCAAATCTCTGCTATTCATTTGTGTGTCATTTGTATGAAAATTGAATGCACCTTCTCCCTCAGATCTTCCACTAATAGGGTTTGTTTTATTTTGGGCTTGTTAATGGGCTGTGTAATTTAAGGACAAAGCCCTGTGTTTGAAGTTTTCGCCATGACTCTAAGTCACTCATCAACTCTAAGTACTGTTCTGCCTTTGCAGAAGAAGGCACCTGGAAAAAAAGGGTCTCTCCAAATCCAAACCACAGGTGAGGACAAGGGATCAAGTCAGTCATGGCCAGTTGAGCAGCTGATGCTTCAGTCAGGATTTCTCCTCTGGAGATGTTGTCTCTTGGGCTTTTCTTTACACTGCCTTCCTGATGGTCTGCTGGGCTCCTTAAGCAGCAGCAGAAGAAGCAGGAGAAGGGGGAGGAGAATGGCTGTTACATACTGCTTGCTCTTCAGCAGATTTTACAGTACCCTTGCGTGCTCTCTAAGCTTTCTACCACACCCTTCTCCTCTTCAGCACTTTCCATACTGCAGTCTGGTCACATTCTTCCCCCTTGGCTCCAACCTCACTTTTAGAAGAGAGGTTCCTACATCTCTTACAGATTTAATTCATCTGCCTTTCACCGTGCAAGACACAAGAGCAACATTAAGCACATGCACATATCTCCTCTAATTTATGGGCCTGCTTGGGAGCTCCATGTCTTCTGGGTGTTGCTGAGTGGTTTTGCAAGCAAAATAAATATCACCCTTCCAGGATTTGGGCTGATAACTTTATTTTAGGCATTTTTCCCAAGGCTGGGGGGGGAGTACAGAATCTCCACCCTTTAATTCTTCACTGATAGATGTTCCTTCTGAAAAATGTTACTCAACTGAGTCATGGAGAGAATAAATACATCTAGTTGCAGACTCAGTTCTCACTGCTTGGAATTTATGTCATAGGCAACGTCATTCCATCAAGATGTAGCTGCTGTGTGCATCTCACCAGCGAGATAGGAAGTTGCATATATCCTGTTGTGGGCATGCAGAACAGGTATCTTCACAATACATCCAGTGCCAGTGCCTCACTGGAGGATTTCCTTTCCACGGAAGGACGAACCTCATTAACACAAACTTCAGAGGAATCCAACACTGCCAGCCAGAAGACAAATGCAGCAGTGCTACCGTCATTTATCAAATGGAGAATGACCTTTGCTATCCATTAGGGTGAAATGAAAAGCTTTGGGCTTTAACTTTGTTAAAATGCACATGGCTGCCTCTCTCGATCCCGGAGCCGGCGCGTTGCTGGGATTAATCAAATTGTGCATTTTGCTTAAACAGGATTGTTATAGAATTCAGTCTCTGCGTGAATTTGAGAGAGCAGGCAGAAGAATTACACTGAGCCTGGCTGCAAAATCATCCTGCTGCGGTCAGTGGATGAGGAGGAAGAAAGGGTTTAAGAACCAAATAATGTTTTTAAATTGTATCATTTGGATTTAAGTTACTTTTGGTCAGAATTGAATACGTGTGTCTATAAAGCTCTGTGTGTGTGCTTAGAAGAGTTGGAGGAAATTGGTGAATCTCACAGAATGGTGGGGGTTGGAAGTGACCTCTGGAGATCATCTAGTCCAACACCCACTGCTAAAGCAGATTCCCCTAGAGCATGTTGCTCAGGATCACAATGTCCAGGCAGGTTTGGAATCTCTCCAGAGACTGCCTCTCTGGGCAGTCTGCTTAGTGCTCTGACACCTGCACAGGAGAGAAGTTTTTCCTCATTCAGATGGAACCTGCTGGGGTCCAGTTTGTGCACACTGCCTCTTGTCCTGTCACTGGGCACCTCTGAAAGGAGTCTGGCCCCATCCTCTTAACTCCTGATATTGATGAGCATTGAGAAGCTCCCCTCTCAGGCTGCTCTTCTCCAGGCTAAACGCCCCCAGGTCTCTCAGCTTTTTCTCCTCACAGAGATGCTGCAGCCCCCTCAGCATCTTCATAATCCTCCACTGGACTCTCTCCAGTATGTCCCTGTCCCTCTTGAACTGGGAAGCCCAGAACTGGACACAGCACTCCATCTGTGGCCTCATCAGGGCAGGGTAGAAAGGGAGGAGAACTCTGGATTTCATTTTGAATTGCACTCTGATCTGCTACAATTTTCCACACAGGGACAGTTTTTGTCATGTATTTCACTTTGAAAAATGCTGATGTCCCAAGGAAAGATGGTCATGCTGAAAAGAGGGAGAAGAAGACATTTCTCTCCTGGCACTGGGTATCAGAGAGAGGACCCACAGAAGGAAACAGGGCAAAGGATGGATGTCCATGCCTACTGGGGAAACTGGGGAAGGAGCAGGCCTGCCACAGCACATCTGGAAAATCCTCTTTCTACCAGATATTTAAGCAAGGGGCCTCAGGATATTCAGTGCTCTTTTACACAACTTGTCTCCAATGGTCATCTACCAACACAAATCGGACCACTCCCTAGAAGGAGTTGGTTGGATGACCACTGCTGAGACAGAATCCCAGGGCAGCCATGGATTGCAGGCTGTTAGCAATTATGAGTCAGCCAGGACAGCTGACTGTAGTTGGCTACAGGTGTATCCAAGACCATGAACATCACACTCAGTATAACGAGAGAGAAGTCTGCTGCATAAAGAAGACTTTCCTGCTTGTGTTCCTGACTCTGCCCATTTTCCCTCTCCTGCTTTGGAGGACTGCCTTCCTGAATATTGTGGCTGCTGCACTTTTGTTGGGCTGAGTATAACTGTATTTTATATTGACTTTGGTATTAATTTGGCTCTTTTACTAAATCTGTTTTGATTTCAACCTGTGGGTCTTCTTTCCTTTTCCTGATTCCCCTTCTCTGCCAGGGTGGGGTCATCAGGTAATACATGGAACTAGATGATGTTTAAAGGTCCCTCCTAACCCAACCCATTCTGTAATTCTAAAACCTCACATCTCCTCCTGAGCTCCTTGGCCACCAAACAGGTTCCTGTATCTGCAAGTACTTTCCTTCCTTTTCTCCCTACAAACTTTTGCCTGGTTTTTGTCTGGTCACAGTGAAGCCCAGCTCCACCCTAGCAGTCATGTGGGCTAATGATCTGGGACCATCTGTGGCCTGGGCAACTCTTAGTGTTGTCACAGTGAAGATTGATATATTTTTCTGCATAACCTCTCCAGTATTTCTATTTTCCTGGAAATTCATAAGGTGAGGACACTTCAGAGTAATGCACACGAAGGCTGAAACCTTCTTATCTTTACCCAGGAGCTGCACAAAGCTCTACGTCCCTGAATTTTCAGTCATTGGTGTTCTCTGGGAAGCTGCCTCTTCTCACATAGCCAAGTTTCATTCATAGCTGACTCAAGCTAAGGCAGAACAGACTTGGAGCAACCAAAACAAAGATAAGAAGTCCATGCAGCCATGTGAAATATGTCACATGAATTCACTCTGAGGCCTCACCTTACAGGCTTCTCCATATGGGAGAACTGGAAAACTATGACTGGGCCTCTGTTTAGAAAATCCACCAAGTTTATCAGTTGTAATTAGGTCTCTGTTATGCTTTACATAAGCCTAAAAAGGCTCATCTTTTTTTGTTTGTTTGTTTTCTTTCTTTCTTTGTTCTCCTTAATGTATCTGCTTATTTATAAACATAAATCTGTTTTGGAGCACATGATGTGACAGGGTCTTGAATCAACCTGAATTCTATGGAAATAATGTCAAGCTTTGTGTTCCAGTTGGTGTTGATCATCTTGCAGATAAGATAATAATACTTTTGCATTTAGACAAGACCAGAAGCAAATGCATGCATACTTGTAGCTTTAAAAAGCAAGAAAAAGCAGTGACCATGAGTACTGGATCTTGTAAATCATCTGAACACCATTGCCTGGTCTGACAATAGCTGGACAAAGAAGCTGGTACACCAGTGGAAATCAATCTGTTATTGGACAGATTTCCTTGTCTGTTCCTATAGTTAATGCAAAGAGACCATTTAAAACAATTAGCTGGAAATACATCATTGTTTGAGAAGGGTCTCTAGGAAATGTCTCTTTATCTAAAGCTATGGGTTACCTCCAGTGACATTGCTGCAAATCACCACTGAATGATCCTGGAATTTTGTTATGCCAAGTATCATGTATATTTTTATAGAGGATGTGGTATTTATTTCCAGGTGCTTGTAATAATGAAGTTTGCATCACTGTTACATATCCATATGTAAAAGTCATTCCCACTGTGGACTGGGAATACCTGGAGAAGCTCCATGGCTCCAGATCCAGGTCTTGCTGAGGCCCAGTTCTCCCCTGGGAATACCTCTGCTCTGAGAAAGTGAGTTAGGAGGCTTGAATGAGGAACAAGTGACTAAATATTGACTCAGAGAAAAAACAAAGATCCCATTTAGATGTAAATGGAAAAGGGGGGAGGGGGAAAGGAAGGGAGGGAAGGGGGTGGTGTGTGGAGAAGGAGGAAGGAAACAGAAATGCATAAAATAAGGGTCTACAAAGAGAATTATCCTGTTGCAGAATCCATTTTCCAGACTTCCCTTGGTGAGTTATCGGCAACACTTCACGTATTTGTGCAGTCAAATAGCTGAGAGGCACAAGTATATTCTCCAGGAGCAAATAATTCCCTTTCCTGATAACATCTTCAGTAGGGCTTGGTTGCAATATGCAAGCACAATGGCATGAATTTTGCCCTGAAGGTAGGGGGACCCAGTGTGCTGCTTGTCAGGCAGCTCAAATTCAAAGCAGAAGTGATATATGCACTCAGGAGGGCAGGCTTTCAAAGGCACTGGGGTTTTCCCATGGGAGACAGGCACGTTGGTGGTTAGGGAATCTTTCAGCACCTGCCTTCACCCTTGCTTCATAATCTTCATTCAAACAGCAAACATAATAACCAACAGCTGATGTGAGTGTTTTGGTTCTTATCAAGATGGTGCATGGGTACCAGCTTCACAAACAACAAATGTTTGGATGTGAATAAACAAAGTTTCTTTATTAGAATAAACCAAACCAGGTTGGAAGAGACCTTCAAGATCATCGTGTCCAACCCATCAAACAATCCAACCCACCCAAACAGCTAACCCATGGCACCAAGCACCCTGTCAAGTCTCCTTCTGAACACCTTCAATGACGGCGACTCCACCACCTCCCCGGGCAACCCATTCCATAGCGCAATCACTCTTTCTGTATAGAACTTCTTCCTAACATCCAACCTGAACCTCCCCTGGCGCAGCCTGAGACTGTGTCCTCTTGTTCTGGTACTGGGTGCCTGGGAGAAGAGACCATCATCAGCCTGTCTACAACCTCCCTTCAGGTAGTTGTAGAGAGTGATAAGGTCACCCCTGAGTCTCCTCTTCTCCAGGCTAAGCAGCCCCAGCTCCCTCAGCCTCTCCTCATAGGGCTTGTGTTCCAAACCCCTCACCAACTTTGTTGCTCTTCTCTGGACTCGTTCCAGCAAGTCAACATCCTTCCTAAACTGAGGGGCCCAGAACTGGACACAGTACTCGAGGTGTGGCCTAACCAGTGCAGTGTACAGGGGCAGAATGACCTCCCTGCTCCTGCTGGCCACAGTGTTCTTGATGCAGGCCAGGATGCCATTGGCCCTCTTGGCTGCCTGGGCACACTGCAGGCTCATGTTAAGCCTACCATCAACCAGCACCCCCAGGTCCCTCTCTGCCTGGCTGCTCTCTAGCCACTCTGACCCCAGCCTGTAGCACTGCATGGGGTTGTTGTGGCCAATGTGCAGAACCCGGCATTTGGATGTGTTAAATCTCATGCCGTTGGATTCTGCCCATCTGTCCAGCCTGTCAAGGTCCCTCTGTGGAGAGGGATAGGGAAGAGTTACAGAGAAGGATATGGTTTGGCTGGTAGGTTTTTTGTTGGTGGGTTTTGGGGTCTTTTTTGTCTTGCTTTCTGGCCATATCATGGATCTGGGCTGCTCATAGGGAATCCTCTAACAGTATGAGCATTTGGACCTGAGATGTCTGGTGTTGGTGCTGCCAGAGCCAGGTCCAGATGCTGGTCTTTTCCATGAGCTACCTGTCTACCTTATGCATTGCTGATTTGGGTTATCTGAAAGCAAACCGTATCCACCTTGAATGTGCTCCTTTGCTGATATTGAGCATGTACATCAGTGCTGCTTCTGAGTTAGGGCAAAGGGAAGGTCTACCAGGGAAAGCCTGCAAATTTAACAGAGCAATTTCTGCTCTGACAAGAAGACAAGATGCACCTTGGTGTGAAGTGTCAACACTTCATTTTCAAAACAGGGTCTCAGACCTCTCTGCATGAATGCAAATAACTTATATGTAGTGAGGTTGTGCGGCCCAATACAGAGACCCACATGATTCTGACTCTGGTTCAGCTTCTGTGTGGCACTCCTGTCTTCTCAAGACAGGTTATCCATCAGCACTACTCATCTGCCTTACTCTGGTTTGAGTTGTCACTTCTGAGTCTGAGAGTGTGTGGTTCCAGGAGAGTCTACATCAAGTTGGAGTGGATCAGATCTGGAAAGGTGGAGTTCATTAGTCTCCCTGGCCAGCTGAATGAGTGCTCAGGATGTGTGAAATTAGGTTAAAATAATGTAATATCTGTTGGTTCAGCTTTTTATTTCTCTGCTGTTGACGTCACTAACAGTAACTGACCAAGACAAAGTGAAGTACTTGGAGAGAAGGGTAAATGCACTTTCAAGGTCAATGGTTTTTCTGAGTTCCAACAGGATAATAAAACATGAAGGAGCAAAAATCCTGTCTCTGCTACAAAGCCCTGAGCCCATGTTGCAAAATTGGGCCGCTTGCAGGGGTTTCTCCGCTGCTGCTCTCATCGGTATTTACACCAAGATGTCAGGCATTGTAGGGATGTGCTTGCCCATGTTGGCTTGGCTGCAGAGGTGAGGGATTATATGTGTCCTGCCCTTGCCAAGCAGAAACACCACTTTTTTTTTTTAATTTTTTTTTTTTTTTTGTCCCCACTTGCTGGGAAAATGGGGGCCTTCCTGGCTTGAGCTGGGAGAGAGCTAATTCAGTTCTCAGTCTTCTCAGTGATGGCGCTTCCTGAAGTTAAGATGGTGTCAGCTTCTAGTAGTAATAAGACTGGTGTTTAGAGTTACTACTAAGGACTGATGTGCAGAAAAGCTCTTGTTTGTACTTGCTCCTGCGCAGATCAAGGTCACTGCTAAGCCTTGTGTACCAGGTTGGAGGCGCGGTAAGAGCTGGCACCTGTGGGGAAGAGCAGACAATTTGAGTGACTCTAAACTGACCAATGAGCATTTTCTTTGTAAGTAAAATGCAGTATAAAGCTGAGGGATCACAAGGGGTAAGCCCCTTCTTCAATGGCTAGTGTGCAAAGTGGACTCTGCCCATTCTGCCTTTGATCCTAACCCATATCTTTCTCTCCTTTATTCCCTTTCCCTTTGGAAAGGGAAAGGGGTTAATTGAGAGTGTCTGTCACTTGTTAAGTGGCCAGCCAAGCCCTAACCCTTCACAGCAGCAAACACAAGAGTCTATCATCCAGGTGCATGGAATTCAACTGCTGCTCCACACTGGCGGCACCAACACAGATAAGATGCTTAGACAAGGGACACTGCTCCATCAAGGGCTCCCAGCAAGCACTGTTTATCTGCATCTTGGATTTTCCTGCAGATGAAAAGCATATAATCCATGGAGACAAAACCCAGAGCTGTGTTTGCAAATTGAAATCTTGTGCCCTGCATGCTTGCTGGGAAGTGGCATATGAATGGTGAACACTTGCAGCATGCTGTGTTTCACAAGGGCACATCTGCAGGGGCTTTGCTACTTGCAAGGGTCTCTTGCTCTGCAGTGAGGGAAAATGTGATTTTCCTAGTGTTGTGGGGTTTTTTCCTCCTTTTTAAAATTTTGTGTGTGTGTATGTAAGGCTCTACAGGATGGGATTTGGAAGCTTTCCCAGTTTTTGCAAATAAAACTGAGTCTGTCTGTGGAACATTGGAAGAAGAATCTCAGGAACGTGGGAGCGTTCTCCCTAGAGCTGCTCTGGAGTTTCTCCTCTTGTTGCCTTGAAATATTCCTAAGGCAGTGGTTGTTCTGCACATGTCGTCTTGTGCTGGCAACAAAGGAGAAGTGAGACCCAACAGCAGCTTTGTATGGGGGGGGAGTATATATGTGTGTGTGTATCTGTGTGTATGTATATATATATATAAAAGACCCTGCAGTTGCAGAAAAAAAAATTAAGGAAATATCTAGCTCATATTCTTTGTAGGACGAAAGTAATACTAGCAGCAGTGACTGCTTCAGTCATTGCAGGTTATAAAAGACTTCAGTGCATCCTTGCATCCTGTTTTTCACGTCACCACACAATGGAGGCTGTCTATTGGGGCAGCTAACCAGCTTCCTAGCTCTAGTGGGACTTGAGCAAGCCAAAAAAATATTAAATGAGCTGAGATAAAAGGCTATAGCTGTCTCCCAGGCTGCATATATTAAAATGGGAGATGTACCCTTTTTGCTGCTCCCCATCTACATGAAGGATATGATGACTAATCATAACACTATGGAACAAAAGCTTACGGGCATTATAGTTGTGATTTTTGTGAGTTAGGAGTTGCAGTGAGATCAGGAACGTGATGAACCCTGAAAAGAAGAAGTTTTATCTTCATAACCAAGGACTGGAGCTGCATGGTGCCACCAGTGGGATTATCTATTTCCTCCAGGCTGCTGCCTTAAGAATGTCAAGAAGTTAAAGTGATTCGAGTAAAAATAGAGACCAACATCCTGGATGTTGGGGGAAGGCTTCACATCCGGTGGGGAGCTGAGAAAGGCAGGAAGGCACCAGGCAAAGCCCATCACTGGTGGTGAGTCTGTTTTGCATGGGGACCTGCATACTACAATGGGAAAAGGGTGAAGAAATCCTGTGGAAAGCCAAAAATCCAATTTGGTTCCTTTTCTGGGGCAAAGATGGAGTTATTTTTGCTTGGATTTGTTACTCTGGCATCTGCCTGAGGCTGATATGAGATAGGCGCCAGGGCTTTCAGGGCTGGTGGGGTGGAATTGGGAAGTGATGCACATTCTGCTACCCACAGAAATGCTGCTGTGCATGGCAAACCTGTTGATTTTATCACAGATGGGCTGTCCTGGCAAGTACAAGCTCCTGAAATTTCCTTTTGAGTAACAGTGGACAGGTGATGTCAGCAACCCTAGGATGGAGATGTGGGGACATTGAGAGCTGAGAAGTGACACTTTTCCAGGGCTCAGTGTTGAAATATCATCTCTGTATAATTGAGTGAAGAAGACTCAGCCTGTCCTCTAACAGCAAATTAAACACAACTTTGTGGGTTTGGTGGTTTGCTGCCAAGTGCCAATACAGCTCCATATTAATAGCTTATGACAGGATTATTCTCCCTGGTTTTTGGCAGGAGGGAGCTCTTTGGCCTTAATCCTGCTTGTGGCTAAGGGAAGAAGCCCAGCACATCCCCTGTGTTTACCAACGGTGTAACTCTTCACTCCCAGATACTGCTTAAGACTTAGATTGTTAGAGATGAGCAGAGTAGAATGACCTGCATTGATCCAAAAGTGCCGCCATGTGTTGAGGAGAGGTGAGGATCCTTCATATGTGTCAGTCTTCCCCATGAACACAGATTCCCCTGGACAACTGTGGGTATTCATCCTCCACCACCTAAAAAAAAAAAAACTGTCAGGTTGCTAAATCAAAGGCTCTATAAAATTTTGTTTATCTCTGTAGTGAGCCCAGCATTTAAATGCCTAGCAGAGGAAGAAGAAAAAGGATAGGGCTGGAGATAGAAAAGCAAAAGAGGTTTGAAGCAGCAGGTTTATGAAGGTAAAGAGCACACAACCAGCTCAAAATCTCTTTGGGGGGCATCTGGCTGAAGGCTCTCATAGAGTTAATCCTTCTTTTAAAATCACAGACTCCAGCCAGGTCATAGAGAATGTATTTAAATGAAAATCTCAGAGACATATGTAAGCTAGTTCCTGGGAAGTCCAGCATCCCACTCTTCTCTGTGCTTGCAGTGATGAGGAACTGACCAGAAAGGCTTCAAGGGCTTGATTTTTGGGAAAACCTGAGCTGTCAGCACTAGCAACTGAAATTCACTGAACTGAATTGGCATCGTTGCTGAAAATAAAAGCAGGAGTTTTCTCCAAGAAGAAATTTAAAAAATTTGTTCCCAGCTATTGAAGTTTTGACTGAGTTTGTCAGGATCTGCTGGTTTCTGTGTAGGCGGCAGGGCTGGGCCTGTGTTGGAGGCTTCTGGACTGGTCAGCAGTGGGGCTGGGGAGCGGGACAACAAAGATACATGTGTGCAAACCACCAAAACCTCCAGGGAAAATGAGGACAGCCTTGAATTTTTATAAGGAGGTCAGCACAGCCATCGCTTTGTGCTTCCCACAGACCTGGGGACAATGACCCTTCTCACTGTTACACATTTGCAAAGAGGAGGAGGGGAAGAAAAAAAAAGTCAAACTTTGTCTCCTTCGCCCTGACTGTGCCAGCCATGTCCTGTGGGTGCAGAGGGTTGGCTGGGCTGAAGGTGACACCCTGCAACACCAATCTGCCATCAGTGCATCTGCCAGCACTACACAGAGATGATGTGAATTTGGGGGCTAGAAATGTTTATATCAGCTTCATGCTGGAAATTGCATGGAGTCACCAGGAGTCAAAGCACGAATAAATAACTACAGGGGGAAAAAAAAAGAAACTCAAAGCTCCCAAGATGCTTAGGTCTGCATTAAAGTTATCACAGGGCATGAAACAGAGACATTTGTACTTTTTCTGCATTCCCTTATCTTACAGAAGCACAGAGAAGCATTTATTCACATGCACACAAACATTTCTGAGAGGATCCAGACAAAGTCACACTAAAGTATTTAAATGTAGCACCATGCCCAGTCAATGACCTTTGCATAATTAGAAACTCTTTCTAATGGACCATGGCTTCTGCCTTTGTTTTCCCTGCTATAGTCTCCATATGCTCCATTTGCATCCTGGAATTATCGATCAGCTGCATGTCTCAAATGTAAAGATTTATAAGTGGTGATGCAGGGTTGGGGGTCCCAGGTGGTGGGTTTTCAGGTCACTGAGGTTCTGGCTGCTGCAGATGGGACAAGCAGAGGGTTTAGCTGCACAGGGCCTCACTAATGAATTGCAAGTTGGGCCAGTTCATGTATGAGGAGGCTTCCTATGGCTCTGTTCCCATCTGTTCCCAAAAGTCAGGCTAACAAAACATAAAATAACTCCCTCCTTGCACACAGGGCTGTCACAGCCAGTTCTTCCTTGTAAAGATGTCAGCATGTCCCTACCATCAGCTTCATCATATGCCTGGAAATCAGAGGGTTTAACAGCCTGTGGGGAAGAAAATGGTACATATCTCTTCTGCTAAGAGCAGGTTTGGGATGTTTGTCTTATAATCAGCTTGGCAGGGGGCTCTAAATGCGGCCACAAGGCTGCCTTCCATTGCTTTCACCCTCTGGAGAACTGAAGTCATAAGACCCTATCCTCCACCTATTAAGTCAATGAGATTTTGCCACCAGCTCTGTGGTTCCTTATTATCCAGATGTGGATTTATAGGGTTACTTTTGCTTTCCTAGATGCTTCCATGTGACTAAAACATCTGAACTGATGAGCTCTTCATTCCAGAGGCAGATGGTGATTTTTATTAGCAAATGGTTTCCTGTTCCTTCTATTCCTCCAATAACATGTTTCTGTTGCTGTAGTTGGATGTATGATCTATATATGATCACTAACACTTAGTGATGAATTCATGTGGATTTGCTTTCAGCTCAAAGGCTTTTTTCATTTATCTTCTCTCTCTTAATGGCAACAGCAGGTATATGTGTGCTCTTCTTGTACAAAATAAGTCTTGCAATTTTTTCATACCTTCTTCCAGTATTTTCATACAAAATCTTCTCTAATTTAACATAACTACTAAATCTCAGTGACCCATAACTCTGTCTTTTCCCTGTTCAAAAGGTGAGAAGCTCTCAAACTCTTCCAAGATAACTTAGAGCCTTTGTTAAGGAAAGACATTATCTGATGAGGTATGAGGTATCTTCATCTCCTAACGATTCCAGTGAAAGCCAGTAGCAATCAGGGGGCTACCAGAATCACATTTCTCAGCCATTACCTTATTGCTGTGAGACACATTTTCAGCTATCCATCTGCTAAAGAGCCCATAATAATGACAACTCGACCAGCATTGAGGCTGCTCCTGACAATAGAAGCCCTTCAGCTCACAGAGCTAATGACTTACTAATTACCCACACTGAACAGGTGTAGAAGTAACCATCTATAACCATCTATACCAAGAAAGCACCCATAACTGGGAGGAAAGCAGCACTAGGAGTTTCAGGAATTGCAGTCAGAAATACAGAATTGTGTCTGTGTTTTGTTTGGAAGAGAACTTTAGGATCACTGAGTCCAACCATTAAACAAGCACTGCTAGGTCACCACTAAACCACGTCCCTCAGCACCCTGTCTACACGTCTTTTAAGTCTCTCCAGGGATGTTTGCATGTTGACTTTACAGGATGTTGTAGGATGTTGTTCCTTTTGCTACGTCTTCCTGACATCTGTGCCTGCCTGGTGGCTGGGGTTTTTTGATGGTGTGTTTGTTGTGGGTTTTTTTGTTGTAATTTGTTTTTATCCCCCCCCCCCCCCCCCCCCTCAGATTTCAAAGTTTTGGGGGCAGCAACAGCCTCTATTTGTCTGAGTTTATCCATTGCCTGGCTGAAGGCAGCCTGGAAGCTTGCCAGGAGCACCTGGCAATGCACTTAGTAAATTATAGTAATGAAAAGAATGTCAAATGCTAGGAGGTAGTTATAAGGTTTTACTGATGTATATACTTGGAAGGCCAAATGTTGCTTTTAACATATTCAGATATGACCTGGCACTTCTTTACCTTAACAAGATGCAGAGGAGCAATCTGATTAATTGATAGGTCTTACTGCCTGTGAAGTGTGGACTCCCAAGTAGTTGTTAGATCCAGATCCTTATAAAAATGGTGGTGTGGTTTTCTTCTAAAATCATATGCACATATCAGTGCTGCAACAACTGCAAAAGGCAGTGCTGAGGAGTTTGGGGAGATGAGGTGATGGGTCCCTACTGGCTCAGTGCTTTTGGCCATGGAGCTGCTCGAGAACAGCATGGGCTGGATCACACTGGAGATATGGAGGATGTTTCTGCAACTCTGCTGCCTGAATGGGAGCCAGGGAATGGTCTCTTGTTTCTAATATGCAATAATTTCTAAAGCACATTTAATTTTCTGTAGTGGAAATAAGTGGAAATGACATTTAATTTTAAGTGGTTATGTGGGTGTTCATGCTTTGCTGGTGGGTGAAATACTTCAGTGCCTGCAAACTGGGAAATTCTGGAGTCTGAGGTTGATGGTGCTGACATAGTGAAGCTCCCATTATCCCATCTCTCCTCAAGCATCCCCTGAAATGAAGACTCCTTGTTTAATAAAAAGATGATTGTGTGATTCCAGCAGCTAGATGAGGCTTTCAGCATAAAGAGAAGTAAGTGACAAGCCCTTGCAACAGGAGCCTTTCATTCACAGGCAGCCATAGGGCAAACCAGAGCCAGGCTGAGACTTGAGCTTTGCCAGAGCTTCTGCACTTGAAAAGCAGAACTCCCCTCCTACCTTCTAGTCTGCAATGATTTGGATGTTTTCACTATGTTAGATGGGGGCAGGCTGGTTGATTACGGGATGACAGAATATCTCTTTGTGGATGGAGACCCAGCCAGCTGCTCTTGAAGCTGCTCTCCCGGGGGATGGGAAGCATTGCCGGGGACTGTTCCCATAGTAGGATGATGTGGTCCAAGCCTGGAGAACCAATCTCACCAGGTTTGTCTACTGGGATAAAGGTCAGAGTAGTAGAATTTCCCCTAAATCTGATATAAGTAAATTATAGAGTAACTGTCTCCATTCTCTGCCTCTTACCACTGTGTTTGTACTAACTTTCAAATGGAGTTGAAATTTAAAAGCAAAATGGAGCAACATCTTGGAAAGAGAAAGTCCCTTCCTAGATGAGCAGCTTGGGCAGGAGAGAGCATCCTGCAAAGAGGGACACAATGATTTAGGAAGGGACTCAACTCTGGGCTGCAGGTCTTCAGGCAGGGGCTGGACCTCTGGGTAGACCTGCATCCTTCTGAGGAGAGGTCAAGAAAACAATGCTGAGATTTGAGTTGCCAATGCTTCCCATCTTGGCAGATGGGTAATAAAGGTGTTTGTTCTCCCTTAGCTATGACAAGTCCTTCAGGAAAGAAACTACAAAGAGAGTGAACAATGCCAGTGATCCTGGGGGTGAGCTATGTGGCACAGCGTGCTGGCTCTGCCCCATAGGAAAAGAGATCTGGACCATCCACTCAGAATAACTCATGTCCCTGAAAAGACACATTTCTTGACACATTTTATTTGTGATTTAGACTTTAGACTGTGTTTTCTGAGCTGATCTTGCAAGAGAAGGACCAGTAGTGACTGTAAAACCTCAGGATGTCTTTCTTGAATGATAATAGATCAGTTAGAGGCAGTCATTAGACAGATATGACTAAGGTCATCCTTTATTATATTCTTTACTTGGACATTTTCTTGCTGGGTCCTTCTGTAATTTGCAGTCGGCTTAAAATTTTTGGCTGCTCAGTCCCATGGTACCACAGAATCCTAGCAACAGCTTCTCCCCATTGTGAAAATGAGGACCTCTTTCTGGCCTTTGGTTTCTCTTGCAGTCAGCTGCTGATCCATGAAGACCTTTCTTTATCTCTTGCTACTTTCATTATTTGACAACAGTTATGGTGGAAAAGCTTTCTTGAAACCCAGGTATGCAATACACGTTCAGTCACCTTCTCCATCATGTTCGTTGACTGCTTTGAAGAATGTGAATGCATTATAACCTTTGACTTCTTTCTGCAAAAGCCCCCTGTTGCCCTTTCCCTGGTGTATCAGGTCTGCCAAATGGATCCCTATGGATCTGTATGTGCCTACACTTCGTCATGTTTTGTATTCATTCGCCTAGTGTAGGTCAGACTGACTGGACCACAGGTTTTAAACTTGTCTGTTCAGAAACCAGTGTCAAGTTTACTATTTCTCATCCACTGTGGACAAACACTGTTAATTATTCACATAATTATATTTTAATCTCTTTAGAAGTCTTAGGGCAGTGACATCTTAGCTCAGCAATTCCAGTTTGGAGCATGTCTGAAAAAGGGCAGTGAAGCTGGTGAAGGTTTTAGAGTACAAGACTTGTGAGAAGCAGCTGAGGGAATTGGAGTTATTTAGTCTGGAGAAAAGGAGGCTGAGGGGAGACCTACTTGCTCTCTACAACTATCTGAAAGGAAGTTGTTATGAGGTGGGGGTTGGTCTCTTCTCCCAAGGAACAAGTGCTAGGATGAGGGGAAATGGCCTCAAGTTGTGCCAGGGAAGGTTTGAGTTGGACAACCCTGGAAGAGGCTGCCCAATGAAATAGTGGAGTACTAATACCTGTAGGGATTTAAAAGACACGTATATGTAGTGCTGAGGGACAAGGATTAGTGGTGACCTGGCAGTGCTGGGTTAACGGTTGGACTTTGATGATCATAAATGTCTCTCACAACCAAAACAAATTTAATTATTCTATAATTTGCTCCTCTAATTTACCTATTGATTCCAAAATATCTGCTGGTGACACTTGTATTCAGCAAATTCATCAAGTCCATTTCAAATAAATAGAGTTTTGTTGTGGGAGCCTCCAGCCCCCTTCCTGATGCAGACACATGAGGGAATCATTTACCTGATCCACCAGGGCTGTATTTCACCCATGACTTCTCATGCACTTCCACTGCTTGCTGGCCCCATCAAGGCCCTGGTAGACTTTCTGTCTCTTATGTGGTTTTATGTGCATTTTTATGCCTCTGGCAAACTGTTCCATAAAATCTTTTTCACTTGCCTTATTATATGTGGTTTTATATTTGTCAGTGTTTATACTATATTCTGTTTTTCTGCTTTAGATGTAGCTTTTTGATTACTATCTTTTTTTGTTCCTAATAGACTTCTTCACTCTGCTGCTCCTCTGCTTTTAAAAATCCTTTAGGGTCTTTATTAAGGAGCATTACATGTTAAACTGGAGCCTGTAACATATCTTTAAGCTGCTGCCATGACACTTGAAAGTGTTTTATCCTTCTGTTTATTTTTTGATGTAATTCTCCTTTCTAAATTTTAGGTGTTACTGTGAATTAACACTATTACATGCCATGGTGGAAAACTAAAAAAATAGCATGTCCAAAGTATGTGCTGCTTAAATGTTGTAAAGAAGAGCAAATCTGTTTTAGCCTAGTCAATGTTAGTCACTGGACCTCTGAAACACAGGACTGAAAGGGTCCCCAAAATATACCAAGCTCAGTGCTTCATTGTTAGGAGCAATCACATCATATTTTTTCCTGCAGTGTATTTATCAATCCTAAATTTAAAACATCTACATCTTTCTCTTGCAACTTCTACTCACCCTCTGTGACTGGGGAAGTTTGTACCTACCCAGATCATACCTGGTTGATCCTAACCTTAGAGCTGAGAAGGTTTATTCACTGCCCTGGAGCACAAAAGCCAGGCTATTGTGACTTCAGAGATCAACTTTTCCAGCCCACACCATCCACATTGATGGCTGAACATAAACCTAAACCCACTCCTGGAAACTTTTCCATTAATGGTAATAATGCAGGACTAGGAATGGAAACCTTTAACCCATTTTATGTGTTAATCCTATGTACTGTGAGCTTCATATGCAGTGTAAGCTGCAGGTATGATGTGAGGGCTTTCAATACTTTCTCTACATTTCAAGTCCAGTCCCTAAGCTATGATTCATAAAAGTGCTAAAGTACTTACTCAGGATCCAGCACATCTGTAAGTACTTTGCTGAATTAGAGCCTTATTAATCTTCCTGCATTTAAAATAACTTTTTATTACATTTTAAAAATAAATGGGCATGTACTATTTCTTTGTGTTTGGGATTTTTTTGAACATGGATTTTAATGCTCTTCTAGCTTGGCTGGAAAACCCTCCTTCCAGCCAAGCAGCTGCTTGTGCTAAACCTGGGACCAAACTCTCTCTCACTGACACCACCATGAAGGAGCTCCAAGTTATCTGTGTTTCCCACTTCCGGAGAGAAAACAACTAAACCTCCCTTCATTACTCCGAAACATCATGCCAAGCCATCCCAAAGAAGAGACCATAAGGCATTTTGAGGAGAAAAATAGCAGAATGCAGCTGTGAGTCTATTTCTCAGTGTTGCTGTTTAACATCTTTGTTGGTGACATGGGGCGTGGGATTGAGTGAGCCCTCAGCAAGTTTGTTGATGACACCAAGCTGAGTGGTGCAGCTGATGTTCTGAAAGGACAGGATGTCATCCAGAGAGACCTGGACAGGCTTGAGAGGTGGGCCTGTGTGAACCTCATGAAGTTCAACAATGCCAAGTGCAAGGTCCTGCACATGGGTTGGGGCAATCCCAAGCACAAATACAGGTTGGGCAAGGAGTGGGTTGAGAGCAGCCTTGATGAGAAGGACTTGGCAATGTTGGCTGGCAAGAAGCTCAACATGACCCAACAATGTGCACCTGCAGCCCAGAAAGCCAACCTTATTATGGGCTACATCAACAGAAACACGGCCAGCAGGTCAAGGGAGGTGATTCTTCTCCACTCTAGTGAGATCACACTTACAGTACTGTGTCTAGCTGTGGAGTCCTCAGCAAAGGAAAGACATGGACCTGTTGACACAGATCCAGAGGAGGGCCACAAAGATGATCAGAGGATTGGAGCACCTCTCCTATGAGGACAGGATGAGAGAATGAGGGTTGTTCAGCCTAGAGAAGAGAAGCTTCAGGCAGACCTTATAGCAGCCTGCTAGTACCTAAAAAGGGCCTATAAAAAGATGGTGAGGAACTTTTTACAAGGGCATGCAGTATATAGGGCAAGGGGGAATGGCTTTAAAATGGGCGGGGGGGGGGACGGGGGGTGGGACACGTGGGGAGGTGGGAGGAAGGAAGGAAGATTTAGATTAGATATTAGGAATAAGTTCTTAATTGTGAGGGTGGTGAGACACTGGAATGGATTGCCTGGAGAAGCTGTGGATGCCCCATCCCTGGAAGCATTCAAGGCCAGTTTGGATGGAGCTTTGAGCAACCTGATCTAGTGGAAGCTTGTACCTGCCCATGGCAGGGGGGTGGAACTACGTGATCTTTAAGGTCACTTCCAACCCATTCCATGTTTCCGTATTTCTAGTTTAATGGATTTAGGGGGAAATGCCAGCAAAGATGTGCTTGTACCAGTTTCAAAAGGAATTTTTGGAGCTGAAAGAAGCAGTGGTGCTGGGTTTTGGGGCTATAATCTGTGTGGCACATGGAGCTGTGTGATGTACAGCAAAGCTGCTCCTTCCTCCTGGCTCTGCTTCACTAGTCAAAGATTTAAAATTTTAAACAATTAAAAAACTCAAATGCAGGTTTCCAGTGCTGGGAGCAATAGGTCCTCAGAAATGGCAATGACAAAATCCCTGCTTGGGAAGAAAAGACCCAGCAACCCTTAAAACACTTTGTGGGGCTGGGTCTGAGCTTCCCTCTTTACTTGCCAGGCTAAAATACCCCAGGGGAAGTGCAGAATGAAGAGATTTTGTATGTACAAGTGAAGAACATTTCCAAGGGAAAAAATAATGTATCAAACCACACAGCAAGGGTTATCTTGCTGTCCCTCACCCCAGCACAGCTCTTCCACCTCCTACAATTTTTTTCCAGGTTTGCACATTTATTTTTCAGCAATGCAAACCAGTGCATGTTCTGCTGTATTTAAGCACAGCAGTTTGTACTGATGAAAGAAAACACACAGGCTTTTCCCTATGCAACTTTCCCCTGCTCTCCAAAAAGCATAGTGTTTAAAAATGAGATAGTGTGAAAAAGAGGCAAAAATGATATCTTCAAGGTCCTTCCTTGTCCCTCCCATCCCTATGTGGGGCTGGGGGAGCAGCAGAAGATGCTGTAAATCCTGTCACATTAATGGGAAGTTTGACTTAAGAGAAGCCGAGCTGAGGTGTTTGGGAGTGTTTTTTGGAAGAGTATTAAAGTTTGTTTACATCGTGTGAAAGCAAAACTACAGCGAAGGTCTTGCTTTTGGCGGGGGGAGGAATGGGAGAAGTTGAAGAGGACACAGCCAGGAGGTTTGTTTTTCACACTGTTTTCACTGCTGTATTTGTTTTCTTTGACAGTGACTTACAGCCTGGCTTTCTTTTCTATTTTGTTAGGGCAATAAAGAAGATAAATCTGTAATAATTCAGCTCTCTGTCTTTAATAAAATCTTGTCTTCTTCACACAGCCTCTGGGAAGATCTCCATTTTGCGGCCCTGAGAGATTGGTTGGTTTTTTCCATTTCACCTCCTCACCAGAAATGACAGAAAAATAACATTACCAGGAAAATTAATAGCTAAATACAATTTCAGGCAGAGGGAAAGCTTTTGGCAAGAAGAACAGGACTCGATCCTGAGTCTGCTCTGACCTGGGGGATCCTTTGCTCCTGGGCTTTTCTGAAGTATGATGGCCACTGCAATCACTTTTGCCTTCATTAATGGGTTTCTGAGTTAGAGACCTCAAAGAGCAGTTAATGAGAGTTTCTGTCCTCAATGCAGATTGATGTTGAGCTAATCTTTGTTAGTTTTTCTTGTGTTTGGTACCAAGGAGAAAGGAAATTAAGCTCTGAGTGAAGACGTTGGTGAGGGAGAGGCTGAAGCAGTGGCAGGCTGGAAGGAAAGTCCTTGGAAATCATAGAACCACAGAAACATTGTACAGTTTGGTTTGGAATGAACCTTCAAAGGTCATCTAGCCCAATGCCTCTCCAGAGATATCTTTGACTAGATCAGGTTGCTCAGATCCCCAAACAACCTGGCTTGGGATGTTTCCAGGAATGGGGCACCTACCACCTCTCTGGGCCAGTGTTTCACCACCCTCAGCATAAAAGATGTCTTCCTTCTACCTACTCTGATTCTTCCCTTTTTTAGTTTAACGCCATCACCCCTTGTACTGTCACAACAGGCCCTGCTAAAAATTCTGTCCCTATCTTTCTTACAAACCCTTTAAGTGCTGAAAGGCCACGAGAAAGTCTCGCTGAAACCTTTTCTTCTTCAGGGTGAACAACCTCAATGCTCTCAGTTCAAGAAAGTGGAAAGTTTAAGGTTTTGGTGTTTTTTTTTTTTTTTGTTTTTTTTTTTTTTAAATTTTGCATGCTGGTGATCTAGAGCTATAGGAAGGTGTGGTCTAGAGCCCATCCCAGCTGCAGGTGATGGTAGGAGATGGTCTGCAGCCTTTGGAAATTACACAGAACCCTGAGGTGATCTACAATTCCAGGGTGAGAGATGAGATGACACAGAATCCCAGGTGATCTGCAATCAAGCCTGCAGACAGCTGTGGGTCTGACGAACCACCTAGGATCTAGACACTAGCTGGGGGCAGGAGGTGATCTAGAACCCCCAACTCAGACAGGAAGCAATCCAGGCTTCCACGTGATCTAGAACCAGGCCTCTAGGCAGCTGTGGGTCTGAAGATGGGGTGAAGACCCATCCCCCCCACCCCCCCGGATCTAGACATAGGGGGGCACAAGGTAATCTAGAACTCTGCATGGTGGTCCAGCTGTAGATCCAGGTGATCTAGAACCAGGATGACCCTGGTGCAGGTAGCCTAGAAGATTCTCCCCGCACTGTCTCCACGGTCGAGAACCCTCGGCCCCAAAGCCTCCGCCGCTGCGCCCACGGGAGCGCGGTCCGTTTAATAGCGGCCCCATCCCTTTTACTCTATGTTTACATAACACACCGAGGCCGTACCACTGCGGGCCGTGATGGGGGTGCAAGGTGAGAAGCAAGGGGCGGAGAGCAGTGGTGCCGAGCTCCACCTCCGCGGGCGCACCCCCACCGCAGGCGGTGAATGGGAGCGGGGAGGGTGGGGCCACGCGTGTACAGGCAGCGGGAGGAGGGCAGCGTTATGCTCCGCACAACCCCCTGCCGGAGGGAGTTGGTAGGTGCCGCGCGGCGCTCCTCCCCTCGCCCCCCCAGCCCCTGGTGTAGTGGCCGTTGTCGGGCGGCCGGCGGCTCAGTGCGGGGCGCATCGCGGAGCCCTGTGGGGACTGGCTCCCCGCCCCGCGGCGGATGTGGGGGGGACTCTTTAGCGGCCGAGGTGACTTTGGCGGCGGCCCCATGTTTTCCCCCAGCCAGGAGGAGCACTGCGCGCCCAACAAGGAGCCCGTCAAGTACGGGGAGCTGGTGGTGCTGGGGTGAGCACTGTGAAGGGGCGACGAGGTTGTGGGGAGGCAGGGGGACGCGTCGGGGACTCGTCCTGAGGCGATGGAAGCGGCGGCCGTTTCCTCTCTGCGCCGGCTGAGGCAACGCTTCTCGCTTTGCCGCGGCCCTTGGGGTCCCACCGCTGTGAGGACGGCCGCTGGTCCCCGCCGCCGGCAGCAACTTTCGCGGCGGGGAGAAAGCGACTCGGCCCTTGGCCCGCATCCCGCTGCGGCTTCGGCGGCTCGGGGTGGGGGCATGTGGGGGCTGCCGGGCACTGCGGCTGCGGGGCCTGCGGGCTGGAAAGAAACTTTGAGTGGGGTGGGGGGGATGAGGGTGTGCGGAGTTGGCCGGAGAGGCTGTGGGGAGACCCCAGCCCTTTCCTCCTCTCAGTCGCCGCCGCTCGCTGGGCTCTCCCCTCAGTCCCTGTCTGCCGGCGTCCTCCTTGCAGATTGCAGGGAAGATGACTTTGGAATTAAGGAGTGGGGGAGGAGGAGGGTGAAACACTTGTATTCCGATTCGTAGTGGAAATGTTTATTTTCCCAGCTTGATACGGATCTTAAAGTAATCCGCTTGGTATTATGTTCTTGCCCTGCTGTTAGAGCTCGAAGCCTTTCTGCTGAACGCCGTGGAAGCAGATGAGGGAGAAGCGTCTAAGCCGCGCTTGCTGAGAGCCCTTGTGAACCTTAGAAGAGATGCTTAATTTTGCTAGTTTAATACGCAGAAACAGTTAATGGTATAGATTTTAGTAAAAAACACAATAGAGGCGTTTTCAGCCAGCCATGGAGCAGAACAGTTACAGCCTTGCTGCGCTGTTCAGTTCCACTCCCCCCTCAGAATCTGTTACATATTTGCTGCAGGGTCGTAAAAAAACCTTATGCTGGTTTGTTACGGATTTTTGTTGTTGTTGTTATTTGTTTTGGGTCAAGTCATCTCTTCAAGGAGTGTGTTCAGCCCTGCAGAATAACTGTTTGAATCTCTGGGAGCTGATAAAAAGAGCAGCTAAGACTGGGTACTTCTGTGTCCAATGATGTATCTTTTTTTTCTTGAGGGCTGCTAAATGTTTCTTATCACGAGACTAGGTCAAGATATGGTTACTATGGAATAAAATAGAGCTATTACCAGAGCTGGTATTTGAAAGGTTTGAATTTAAGCTGAGTAACTTGATTCAGGAGAAATATCCATATCAAACTAAATTTAATAAAGAAACCTTCTTGCTGTTTCCATTGTGGAAATGGAGGGTAACCTCAGCTGTGCAACACTGTCTCTGACAATGAAGTCGTAGTATGATGTTGAATCTTTAATTTAATTAGAGTGCATAAATTGATGTTGTGCTGCAGAGGCTTTTTGTGCACAGCTGGAAGCGTTTTCCTTTCTGTTGCTTTCCTATTTTTAGCAGCAGTTGAAAGTACAGAAGTATGAAATGTTTTGGCTCTGATCTTAACCTAGCAAAGCCTGGTGTGCTTTTGCTTTAATATGGGAAGGCATTGATCTCAGCTTATCGGTTCTGCCAGAGGTCCTGATCTTCACTGCTGTATGTTTGAAACATGTCAATAACATTTAAATAAATTTTGTAGGACTGAGGTTTGGTTTTGTTTGAGGATCAGCTGTTCTCTAAAACTACTGAGGTTGTAGTTTTGGGGTGTTACATGTACTAAAAAACCAAACAGATTCCCTTACCCTTGCAGTAGAACCAAGAGGAAGAGGTCTGCAGAGGGGCAGAATCTTTCTGGTCAGTATGTCTCTAGGCTGCACTGAAACAATGGGGCCTTGGCTGCCACGGTTGCTGACACAATGCGCTTGGTGGATGTGATGTAGGAATAGGTAGATGTGGTGGAAACAGTCCAGGAAATGCTTTGACTTCAGTAATTAGGTTTTTCCCTTTTTGGACTGAAGATTGGGGGTTTTAAGAACCATTTAACATTTCAGGAGTTGATTACTGCATTTCCTGTCAGAGATGTCTTAAATGTTGTATGTAGTGCCATAAATAATACAAACATGTATCTCTCTTTCATTGGTGACTCAACATTTGTGACTAGGAACTGTTGGAACAGCTTAGGCATCTGTTCAGTATTCTAAAAAAAAAATATTTCTTAATAGCTATTTTATATTAAAATCTTGTAATCTGGAGTTCCATTTAAATAAGGCATGTAAATCTGCTTTTCTCCCTCCATGAAACAGACCTGTGGACCAACAGAAGCATAGCATTGCAGCTTCTGTTGCAACTGCTTGATTCACATTGATAGAGTGACCTCACAGCTAGATTTAAATTAGCAAAATCAACAAGCCCTAGTTGTTTTGAGATACTGTGTGGTTTTAAGGGGTGGGGTAGGGGGTGGTGAAGAAGCATTGATGCTGATGTTGATGAATAACTTCTGTCCTGAGCTGTGAGACTTTTAAATTAGGTGCTGAAAAGGCTGATGAACAAAGGAATTGGTGTACCTGGCAAACTGCTGGGAGTCTGGTTTTAAGATGATAAAATTTCCCTTTATCTTTTGCTCTTACTCTTCTTAGCAGTATTTAAGTAGGGTTGTTGTGTACTTGACCCTTAAGAAGGTGTTCTTTTGGCAGTAGGTAGCTCTCTCACCAGAACATGTTCCTGTGTTGTCTTGAAATAGTTGGGATTGCTTGTCTGTATGTTAGTGTGATCAGAGGGTAAAAGCCTGAGGCATCTGAAGTCAGTTGTTGCAGCAGATACATTTCCTATAACCTCCTCCCAGTAAACTCTTTCGTGTTTTCTGTCAGTGATGTGACATTGCATGTTTGGCTAAGATTTTGCTGAGGTTTACATAATCAATGTTGTAGTGGATAAAAACAGTTTATGTAAATCAAGCCAGACAGGTCAAGATGGCTGGTAAAGAGATCATCTGCTGATTGTGAATCTGCTTGTGGAATCTGATTGTGTGCATCTGCTCCTGACATCATCTGCTCACAAAAGGCTACAGATTTCTTGGGGAAGCGGACATATTCATACTCTAATTTTGAGGTGGGAAGCAAGCTTTTTTTGAAGTCCTAAGTAAGTAGTAGCCTATTACATATTCCTTGAAACATGGGGTCGGAGGCAGAGTTTTGAAGGAGATACCAAATACAGTAACCAGTGTGAGCAGAGTGTCAGGGTATTAGTACATTTTCAGTAACCTTCATTTGACTGGTGTCCAGTTAGCACTACAGAGCAACTTCCAGTTAAGAACTGTGCTAGGGAAAGCAAAAATTAACCTTTTGAGGTGGATGTTTTTCTCCTTCCTCCAAGTACCCCTTTTCCCTCTCAAGTTTGAGTTGCACTGTGAATAATTTATTCTGGCGTAACAAAATTTAGGCCTATGTGGCTTTGTCTTGTGTGCAGGGTGCTTGGTCCTGGCAGTGTGGGGTGGGTTTTGCTGAAGGCAGATGTTAGTGGCCTGGTGCTGTTAATGCTCTCTTCCTTTGGGACTCTCTGAATGTGTCTTGGTGAGCTTGCCCAATATTTAATGATGTTGAAAAGTCACTTAACTAAAATGATGTAAACTGAAGGAGGAATACCAAAGCGAGCAAGTCAATGGTAATGTAGCAGTGAAATAATTTTATACTTGATGTTAGGTTCTTTCAGTGTTATGTATTGTCACCAATTCTGAGGAGTTTGGGGTTTCTAATAGGTGTGTAAAATATTTCTTACTAACCAAAGACATCTGTTAGCTGCTCATTAGCAGGGGGCACAGCGTTTAATTGAACTAGACAAAAATCTTAAAGGCTGTTGCTCAGTGTTGTTACAGTGCTCACTTTAAAAATCTCTGTCAGCACTTTATGAATAAATTTTCCAGAGTCCACCATTAAAATGAATGAATCTGTTAACTTGGGTGCTACAGTGTCCGAAGAAGCCACTAGGAGCTGTGAACTTGAGCTTTGTTTAATGTGGATGGTTGGATGTGCTTGAATAAACACAGAAATTTCAAATTGAAGCATAGGGGGTTTGTGTTAATCTGAAGGAACCTCCAGGTTTTGAGTCTTGTTGCTTATGCAGAGTTTTTCTGGTGGATCAAAGTTGCTCCTTAAGCAGTACCTCTTTGAGGTAAAAATTCATGACGTGTTTCCTACTTCTGAGCACGTTTCCAATTTTTTACTTAATTCTTTGGTTTTTCATATAATTCTTGTTAATCTTTTGCTGTGCACTTCAAGGAGAAGCTGGTGCAGTTTTCCAGTAGTGTTAACAGTGCAGATGCATTATGGTATCTGTTGTTCTCCCTGTTAGCTGTTGGATTCTGTTTAGGGACCAAAGACAGGAAGGGTCCCCCTGGCTATGGCATTAAACTGTTTTACTTACCCAGATTTGCTGTTTGATATCAAGCTGAAGCTCTGCCTAACGATCTTGTAGTTTTCTGTACTACTCTGTGATTCTGTATGGTGTAGATGTGTTGCTGAAATTGTTCAGATGACTTGGATTCTGCTTTCGAGCCCTATCTAAAAATGTAGTTTAGGCTTCATTTCAAGGAGCATCTACACCAAACCATGGTAGGCACCCATTAAATATGTTCAAGGTCATGATTCTCTCTGCGAATCATTTGCTTCAGCAGACTTAGCTGGAAGACTGGCTTCTTGAGCGGCTTTTTATGTCCTGCACTTAGTTTATGACATACTGAGAATGTGAACAGTGCCAATTCAGAGCTTGCAAGAAGATTAATCAAATACAGTAAGTATTGTGTCTGAATAGAACTTTACCTGCAATCCAGAAAAATTAGTAGAAGGGGTTATGTTTGAGGAAATATACATGGTTTTTATTTGGTGGAAGTTTGTGTGTGGCTGGATAGAGCAAAGGTTTCACTTCATGTAGCTATGGAAGAGAAGGCATATCCAAGCTGGTTCTCTGCAACTATCCTATTCCTTGGAGTATTTTTGACTTTCTCAAAGTGCAGATTTGTATTTGGCTGTAGGCTTTATTCACAGCATCTTGATACTGTGAATTGGAGAGAAGAAACTTCAAACACTAGAAGCTAAAATTCTATATTTGCTGAAGCAAATCAGAGCATCAAATATCTGCATGTTTACTGCTTGTTACAAGAGGGACACTGAGTGTGTTCTTGAAGTTAAACTGTAATCCCCTTAGTATGTGCAGGGAGCAGGTCACACGTGTATGAGTGGAAGACTTTTCTTCTTAAAATGTGAAAACCAGACTGCTTACTCTGAGTAAACAAGGCTGAGAAATTTAAGACTTTGCTGCCTTTGACTGATGCACTTCTTGCATAGAACCAAATGGCTGCTCCTTTCCTATCTTCGGAGAATTAGGGATGGATAGTTTTCAGTGTTCAGCTGCAATTGATAAATGAGTAGATTCTATGAAAGCCCACTTGGTTCTACTTTGAAATATGCATATAAACCTAGAAATTACTTTCTAGGTTATTAAGTGTAGTGTTTTGTTGCTGAAAGCAGCATCTTGCTTAAGCTATTTCATGCTCCATCTTTAACAGCAGGCTGTTTTTCATCTGTGATTACAAGGTTGCTTGAGAACAGATTTTTCCTAAAGAAGTCAGGAACTTTTTATTATCCAGTTCAAACTAAATTATGACTGGTATGTACTCATTTATTATGCAGCTAATGCTGCTCTCTAAATCACTTTGCCCTTACTCCTCAATAATGACAGCACATATCAGCTTGATACTTTGAGGAGATGTAACCTTCTTTTCCTGCACTCTGAGTAAATAAGAAGCTGTGTGAGTGTTGTATGATGCTGAGCTTTAGCCAATGTACTTTGCTGAAGGTAGATTTATTAGTTCAGAGTCGCAGCAGAGAACTTTTGGTACTGTTTGTGAAGTACTATAGGAGTGCCTGTAGGCAGCAGCTGTTTAGATAGACTGAACCAGCCATTGTGTCATTTTTCTTTTTGGGATTGTCTGCACATGTTTTGGTTCTGAATTTGTCTTGAGTATGTGTGATGAGTATGGGAATGAAGCTTTCCAAAGGATGCTCCTCTAGCATGTTGTACAGTTGCAGTCTTCATGTTTAGTAGAAGTGCTTCTCATGATGTCATCTAGAGTTGTCTTTGGTTATTCTGCACTATCATACTTGTGGCTTATTTGTCCTGTGATCAGCAAGTTACATAAAGGAGGATTCAGTCTGAGCTCCCAGTTTGAACCAGACTGTAGTTGGTTTCTAGCTTTACTTTGTGCTGTCAAATCTTGTTCCGTTTGTACTGTTTGATACCATAATCTCATTTGCATTGAGGATGCTTTTCCTTTTACCAACAAATATATTCTTATGTTTATTCTCACTCTTTCCCAAGGTCAGCACTGAAAAGCTTACATGTGACTTGTCACAAGCTTAAACCTTGAGGGACAGGAATGGGGATGGTGACGTAAGGGAGCGTGCGCACTTCCAGAAAGATTTGTAAGGCAAGGCTTCTTTGTTTTGCTTGTTTTCCAAATACATCACTAAGTGGTGGCCTTGCGTTTTTCATTTGCGTCACCTACATATGCCAGTAGTCTGTTGAAGGGGTCCTGCTTTTCTTTTAGATGACTTGTTTCCCTGATGACAAGATGCAGTTAGGAATTCTATGCCTCCCTTACCTTTCTCTCATAAGTTTTTAAAACGTCTAATGTAGCTTTATGCAGGTTAGTGCTGGGTTTTGATCATAACATCACTCATCATTCACATACTTTGGAAGATCAATTTGTAACTTCTCTGGCAAACTGCAAGTAACATAGAATAACAGCTAATAATGATAAAATAGTTTGGGTTGGAGGGGATCTTTAAAGGTCATCTAGTCCACACCCCACCCCCGGGCCCAGTGACCGGCGATGTCTGCAGCTAGATCAGCTTGCTCAGAGCTACATCTGACCTGACCTGGAATGGTGCCTGAGATGGGGCATCTACCACCTCTTTGGCCAGCTTGGGCCAGTGTTTCACCACCATTACTGTAAAAAAAAATATAAATTCTTCTTTGTATCATCTAGTCTGCATGTTTGTGATGAACTTCAAATAGTCCCCCTTCTGAAATGAATGATCTGCTTTTGGTCTTAATGCATTATACAATAGACTCTATTAATCTTATTACTTGGTAGCCTAGAATAGGTCTTGGTCCTCATATTAAGCAAATAGTGCAGTCAAGAGCACTTGAGGCTTCCTTTAGTATGCTGGGGGTTGGTGAATAGGTGGAGTAGTTCTGTCCCAGCTTTTCACCTGTAGTACACCACTCTGCATCCTCTCTTTTTGACCAGATATGCCCCTTCTGTGATGACTCCTTTTGTGATGAGCTACCTGTTGGAAAAGGACCTGGGTATGTTTGTTGACAGCATGCTGAGTATTAGCCAGCATGTGTCCAGGTGGCCAAGAAGGCAAATAGTATCCTGGTGTGGATCAGAAATAGTCTGACCAGCAGGACTAGAAAAGTGACTCCTGTACTCAGCACTGTTGTGTCCACACCTCAAGTACGAGGTTTGGTTTTGGGCCAGATGCTCCAAGAAGTTCATTGAGGTGCTGGAGTGTGTCTGGAGAAGACAATGAAGTTGGTGAAGGATTTAGAGGACAAGTCTTTTGAGGAGAGGCTGAGGGAACTGGGGTTGTTCAGCCTAGAGAAAAGGAGGCTGAGGGGAGATCTTCTCGCTTGCAACAATGACTTTAATGGAGGTTGTAGTGAGGTGGGTGTTGGGTCTTTTTTCCCAGGTAACAAATGACAGGGTGAGAGGAAATGACCTCAAGATGCACCAAGGGAGGTTTAGGTTGGACATTGGAAGCAATTTCTTCACTGAAAGGGTTGTCAAGCCCTGGAACAAGCTGCCTAGGGAAGTGGTGGAATTGCCATTCCTAGTCAATGTGGAACTTCAGGACATGGTTTAGTGGTGAACTTGGCAGTGCTGGGTTATCAGTTGAAGTCAGTGACCTTGTTGGACTTTTCCAACCTGAATGGTTCTATGATTCAAACTTGTGATACAACCTGCTCTGCAAATAAGTCTCTCACTGACTCTTTATGCACTGCTGATGATTGCATAAAGGGTGCACTTCTGGCTATGTGATTTCAAAGCAAACAAAGATTGGCAGAGGGGAAGGGCATCAGTCAGTAAGCTGTATGTGGGATTTCCTTAGTGTCCAAATAGGTATCATGGTGCTGGGAGTTCAGCAGTAACCTTCCTTGAGGTTTGACTGACTCTGCAGAATAAAGCTCTTTCTACTACCCTTCCCACAAAGAGCACTTGTTGGTTTTACTTAGCAGAGCTTAAGTTACAAAAAGACAATGCTTGCTAGCTGTGTGAAACCCTGTGCAGGTCAGTCAGAAACATGCATGCAGTGTCATAGTAGCATCAGTTAATTACTAGGTTGTGGTGAAGAAAGAACCATTCAGCTAAAAGCATTCCTCTGTATCACAACAGAAATGTCATATGGACAAAAGATACTGTAAACAGCAGTTGTGAAAATGGATACAGACAACATCTACAGTGTTGAAGAGTGTGTTGTATTAAAAGCAAAGTGGTTTGGAGATTAGCTTGATTTGATTAGGCACAATGCAAGGTACCTATTGCTGAAGGACCTATTGCATGCTTCTGTCAATAGCAATTTGTTTCTACTGTAGGGAGGGAAAGTAAGCAAGCTCTGTTTTGTGCTTCTGGAACCTCACTTCAGGTGAAGTTTTTTCCCGTTTATCAATATTTCTAGTAATGGACTGGGACTCACTGTGTCTTGATGTCACTGGAGATAAAACTAGTGTGCTCTAAGGAGCATGAACTAGAATCACAGAATGCTTTAGGTTGGAAGAGACCTTTAAAGGTCATCCAGTTCACACCCCACTGCAGTCAGCAGGGGCATCTTCGGCTAGAATGGGTTGCTTAGAGCCATAAATGACCTGACCCAAAATGTTTGCCTGCATGGGACTCTTGCCACCTGGGCGAGTGTTTCACCACCCTCATTGTAAAAAGATTCTTTATTCTATGTAGTTTAAATTGCCTCTTCTAGTTTAAAACTGGCACCCCTTGTTTTGTCACAACAGGCCCTGCTATAGAGATGTCTTCATTTTCTTATTGGCCCCCCCTAAGTAATGAAAGGCTGCAAGATTTGGGGCCATTCCTAATCTAATGGAGTAGAAGGTTTCCTGTGCTAGGGGATAGTATGAAAGCCACACGTGTGCCTTTTTGAAGTATTTGGCAATAAAGACCTAATATTCATCTGTCACACTTACTACTTATATTAACTATGATACAGCTACATTGTGTGGCAATGAACTGTATTAAACGCATGAAAGCAACAAGTTGCGTAGCGAGACAAATGCTAAGTGAAAATGTGTTTACTGTGCTGCATCCCCAAAGGAATGGGGACAGGTAGGAAAAGTTATGAGATAGGTGGCACTTAGTAAGGTTACAAGAGAAGACCAAGAAGCATTATGGCCTTCTCATGAGTATTGTAATGTTAACTCATCCTTGTTGCAAAATTCTCCTTTTTCCTCTCTTCATTCAAGGAATTGAGGATGAAGAAGTGTTGGCATGGTCTTTAACTGATAAACACTATTCAAAGGCAAACTTCATATTCAGCTGTAGTGATGCATTTAGTAGGCTTTCACATGACTCTTCACCCTCAAATATTTGTTATCTTTATTTTAGAATCCAGTAAGTTCATAAAACAATTTTATCCATTGAACAGGATGGCTTAGTAGTGCCTAAACAAACAGGTGGGTGTATACTCTTAAGGCATGTAAATGTCTTGGATGAATACAGTGGAGACAATTAGTCATTGTATGAAAGTAAACTAAACAAATCGAAGCATAGAACAGCTTAAATCTTCTCTTGTGTATTGCAAATAAACTGGAGACCGAATGTGCAAACTGTCTTGCACGTGTCTTTAGGAAGAGTGAAAGAAGTGTTTAGTCTAGACACAGAAGTTAATGGGCTGAAACTCTGATATAAGCACAGCTGTATTTCTTCATGTGCAACAGTGTGACTTTTTGATTGTTGATGTCTGATTTAGTATGGTTTGGTCATAGCCTTTGAAACAGGAGCAGTGTGTCTGTGTCCTCTTTTCACAGGAAAGACAGAGCTCTTGAAAGATGCTAAGAACTGTACGGTTCTTTCTTCCCTGAACATTGGTACAGGGTTCTGCATCTCCCAGATGATTGTGTTTTTATGGAACATTGACTAATAAACCAAAATATCACTCTGCTTCCAATTTGCCTTCCTAGTCAATGCTTGACCTCTGAGAGCAAACAGCTGTGAAACTCAATACTTCGATTCAAAAATCATTTTTGGCTCTGGAGAGGAATCTTTCAGGCTGGGTAGGATTCATTACCTTGTAGTTGTCCTAACCTTTCTACTAACTGATGTGTAAAACCTACTTTGCATTACTTTTTGAAATTTAATGTCTTTTGGAATAATTTCCTAGTGCATCAAGGAGTGAATTTTGATTTCAGGAGTTTAGCCTTTTGTCACAGGCTGTGGGCAGAAGTCCTATTCCATAACTCTGATGTGGTGGGGGAGGTTGCAGTGCCTTGTTGCAAGAAATACAGGTTGCCTAGGGAGGTGGTTGAGTTTTTAACGTCCTTGGAGATGTTAAAAAAAAGACTAGATGTGGCACTTCAGGACATTGTCTGGTAGTCTGCTGGGTAGAGAGTTGGACTTGATGATCTTAGAGGTCTTTTCCAACTCGATGATTCTATGGTTCTATACTTTCCCCCCCCCCAATGCAGAACAGCTTTGGGATGGAGGATTTCTTCCTGAGAGTGTTCTCTAATCTGATTCTGCCAGAAGATTTAATCAAATGGGCTGTCAGTGCCTTGGTGAGTTTTGCCAAAATACTACCAGCACATTAGGCAAAGAGAAGAAGTTGATCTTAAGGCAGCTTTGGTTGACATAAGCAGCTGAGTAACTTCTTCCATCAGAGCTAATCTGGAGAAGGAAGTTTGGCAACAGAGCAGTGTTGCACTGTTTTTGACTCATCTCTTGTTTTTAGCTGGTCTTCACTGAACTAATAAAAAGCTTGAGACACGAGAGATGCTTTTGAACAGCACTGGCAAGTCAGTTGGGACAGCACGAGCTTTCCTGGAGGTTACAGGAATGTGCTTCTGTGGGCCATGTCTGTGGAAGTGGCAATGCTTTGGTCTTTCTGACTGTGCTGAGATGTTTTCCTTCTGTAAGATTTTTTGCTGAGGGTGCTGGGGTACAGACTGCAAGGGACTTGATTTTTTTTAAGAGATGTGCACTGAAACTTCTTTCCGCAACCTCAAAAGCATTTCTTAACCCTTTTTGATAGTGAGCCCCTACAACCTGTTTAAAGACTTTGACAGAGCTTTCCCCAAAGCTCTAAGTATGTTCCTCCTTTTGCTTTGAGGCAAGCCATTTTTTGCAGTATTTTCACAGTCTGTTTACTGTCAGAGCAAAAGACCCTTAACTCTTGATTTTTGTGCACAAAATACTGTTACATTGCTGGCTCAGCCCTGTCTTATCTCTTTGGTTGCACAATCACACTTTCAGCTGCATTACTTGAGTGCTCTATATGTAGTTTTATTGCAAGCATTGAATTTCCATCATGCAGGGTTGGTATAATATAGCAAATACCTTTCCATGTAAGGAAGGCTACAAAATAAATAGTGCAGGTCCCTCTGTAAGCAAAGATAGGGTTTCAGTGATTAGCAGGGTCTAAGTCAAGCTTGGTCTACCCTCCTAGTTTATTATGTGCAATGTGACTTTAAATTCAACTCAGGAATTGGCCTTGGATCATATATTGATAGTTTGCACCTTAGACTCCTTGGAGGAGCCTGGTTTGTATTAAGATTTTACCTACTGGAAGTCTGTCAGCATAAGGAGAACAATTGTGAAATAACACTCTGCTAAAGGGTAGGCAGATATTTCTGTGGCAAAAGTGATTTGCTCTTTCTCCTCTGGGCATTTTGTAGCCAGTGAAGGCAGGCAGGCAGACAGGAACTGGGTTTGGGGCTGGCTTGATTCCAGTTGCAAACTCTATTCAGACCCAAGCCAGAAAGAATATGGGCCAATGTGTAAGTTTTGGGCAGAGATGACAGTTGAGAAAAACCAGCTGTCTTGGTTTTGTGAACTGGGAAAATTTGTTGTCAATATGTCAGGTGGTAGAAGTATGGGGTTTTGTGCTCTGCAGAGTTAGAGAAATGCTTTAAGGATGAGTTTGTCCTGCATAAGTCAAGAGAGCAAGACACTTAGTTGAGTTAAACCAAAATAAATACTGGTAGATAAGCATGTATGGTGCTCTTTAATATTCAGAAAGCAAGCATATTCATTAAAACCAGATGTACAAAGTGACTTTCTTCCCCTATCCACCACCATCCTTACCCATCCTTGAAGCCTGTGTAAGTAATTTTTGAACAGTCTTTTTTTCACTTACATGAAGGTAACATCCTGGTTAGATTCATTACTAAGTCTGAAGAGTTGTCTGTTTAGGGATAATCTAAACTTTGTTTTCTACCTTCTGCCACTCCCAGGTTGTACATATGCTGTTGCTCATTTTTGAAGAAGAGTTTTATTAGATGTGCAGTCCTATGCAGAGTGTGACAGATGTCAAAATTAAAAAGTGCTGGAGCAACCCAGAAGTCCAGACATGCAGCTTATCTTGCTGTAATTTAAAGCCACTTGAAACCTAGAGAAGTTCTGAATGAGATGCCTCTTTTGCATTGATCATGGTAGCTGCTCATAGCCTCTACACCTGCTTGTATTTGGGATGCCTCTTTGAAATTCTACGGGGCAGATGTTGGGTAGTGACAGGATAAGGTAGTCAGTTTTGTGGTGATGATCCAAACAGATGAAATCAGTTGTCTGAGATAGTTACTGTTCCTAACCATCTAAGCAGTCATCTCACAGGAGAACACTGCATCCTCAACTCTACTGGCACTGTTAGCTCCCTGTTCCAGTCATTTTCCATCTGCCTCTGATGAATACATAGGGAGTTACTTGAAGATGTAGTGACAGATGAGGTGGTGGTCTGTAACTGGAAATGAAGTATGTCATTGAGTTAATTTTGTTCCAAAGCCTCCCAGTGCTGTTTGAACTATGTTGAGGAGAGTCTGTATAATGGAGCCCCCCCAATGCCCCTGCCTCATTCAACATCAGAGAATCCATGTGACTACAATTCTCACCTCTGAGGAAAAGCTTCAGTTGGAGCTGTCATGTTAGTAGACAAAGGAGGAGTCCAACTGCATGACATGTACTCAGAGGAAATCACGCTTTGGTGATTCTCCAGCTTATGAAATGCCTTGTTTTTTGATTGTTCTTGTTGTCAGTGCTGTTGTTTCACCTCTACTGCCTGCAGCAATGGTGGAATGTCAGCTTTGAGTGAATGGGAATGGACACAAATGTTCTGGGTACTGCAAGTAACTATGGTGAAGAGATTTGGATGTAAAAGAGTGGTGTAATCCCTAATGGCATACTAGGCCACACCACTGGTACTTGTGAAGAGAACTTCAGTAGAGTAAATGTATGCTGTGTCTATGTACAAATCAGCACAGTGCCTTGGAATGAAAAATGTTCTGGTTGTGTTTGGGGTACTAGAAAAAGCCTTAATAAATTGTTTCATGAAGTACTCAGTGTAGAACATTGATCTTGTGGTGATACCTACTTTTGCTTTGGATCAGTTCATCTTTGCTTTTTCAGTAGAAAAATACGCCCCTGAAGAATAACTAAGTGTCAGCTTTTCTTGGAAAGCCAGTTTTTTTGGGAGGCATTTTGAACACAACCCCAAACTTTGTTTCGGTAATTGTGAATAGCGTCCCATTTAGTTTAGCAGCCTCATGCTCTTCTCTCTCATGAGCTCAGTTCAGAGCTAAAACTAGTATTCTGTTACTCAACACAAACATTAAATTCTCTGGATGTGAAAAGTCTCACTTTGCAAGTGGTTGTAACATAGCCTAGTTCTTGGCCAAAACTCTGTTTGGGATTTGTCCAGACTTGGAATGTTTCTCTAGTGGACTTCAGGTTGGTTCCATTATAATGGGCAGATCCAGAAGATTTACTTCTGAGTTTTGCAGACAAAGATTGAAACAGGCTGATGAGGTGTGACTGTTCCTGTATGTCTGTCTTATCTTCTGCTGCGGTTCAAGGTGGTAGAGTGATGGCATCTCTCACTTGAGGGAGTTCTACATAATAGAAGCAAATGCTAGGGCTCTTTTCTCTGCTTTTGATAGGACAGTTGGAGGAAAGTAGAACAGCTGTTGGAGACTGACAGGTATTCTTGTGGGTATAATGTCGAAGTGTTGACAGGAGCAAGGGGAGGTGTTTTGTATTTTCTAAAATGCGCATGCAGTATCTTTAGCTGGGCAAAGAGGTAAGAATTTGGCTATCTACAAGACATGCATAAAAGGGAGCTAGATTGTACTTTACAGAATCACAGAATGGTGGGGATTGGAACACCTCTGGAAATCATCTATCCAACCCCCATGCTAAAGCAGAGTCACCCAGGTCAGGTGGCACAGGGTCACATCCAGGTGGGTTTGCAGTCTCTCCAGAGAAGGAAACGACACAGCCTCCCTGGGCAGCCTGTTTGAGAGCTCTGGCACCTTCACAGGAAGGTTGGTTTGGTTCATGTTCAGATAAAGCTTCTTGTGTTCTAGTTTGTGCCTGATGCCCCTTGTCCTGTTGCTCAGCAACACTGAAATGTCTGACCCCCAATAGCTTTAGATATTGATAACCATTGAGGAGAATCTGTCTTCTCTTCTCTAGTTTAAACAGCCCCAGGTCTCTCAGTATTTCTTAGTCAGAGAGGTGGTCTGTTCCACTCATCTTTGTAACCTCTGCTGGTCTCTCTTCAGTAGTTTCTTGTCTCTCCATGTGGGGAATACAGAACTGGACACAATATTCCCTCCAGATGTGGCCTAGCTGGGGCAGAGTACAGAGGGAGGAGACCTTATGTATCTTCAGACACTGGCAGGAGAGAGGGATGCAAAATTTCTTACCATTTTACCCCTCTACTACCCTGTTTTCAACTGAGTATCATGGCCAAGGTGCCCTTATGGATGGCAATGTGGACTGTAAAAACTTGAAGGCAAAAGGTCATCTCTTCAGCCAGCTGGCTGTAATTGATTGCTTGATTTCTGTCTCTGAACTAGCTCTATTCAGACGTGCTTTGCCGGGTAATCTGCTTCCAATTTCAGTTTTGGGCTCATGAGCCTTGTATCTACAGCTGAATTTCCATTTGGCTTGCAAATGGTACTTCTAAGTCCTGTAATACTGTTTGGAATTATAGCCTGTACTTTGGGAAACACTGCTTTAAACAGATCCTGTGTTTTCGTGGTCTGGTTTGCCCCATAGGTGCAAAGAAATCTCAATAAATAGAGAGAAACATATGGAGTGGCTTGGGTTTTTTTTTTTTTAAAGCGGGTGAACAAAAATAGTAATAGGATGCTGACTCTGTGGATTTTGGCTAAGAAAAAGAGATGCATTTCCAAAGGGGAAAAAAGAGGGAGAACTAGATGTGGTTTTAAGCTTGTTTTCTGTTCTACAGTCCATTGTGCCACTTGTGTGCGTTACTTAATATCTGCTGGAATGCATAACACAAATTTTTATGGATCTTCTTTTTGTAGAGTTTGTAAGCAGAAGCAGGCTGGGTGAGCCCTGCTAATAAACCAAGTGAAAATGTTGGTCCTCCAAGAAACTTGGACACTGTAAGAGAGCTTCACTGTGGCTGCAGAGTTTCAGCAGTTGCATCTTTAAGAAAACAGTTGCATAGTTACCTTTTGTAAACCCATGTGTTGCTGCATCACTGGCAATGGTGTGCCATTCCATGTGGAGACACAGCAGTGCAAAATCTCTTGTTCAAGAAGTTGCTGCAAGAAGCTGTGTAGTGAGATTCTCCTAGAAACCAGAACCTAGAAACATGAACAACTTGAGGAATGCATCTCTTTGGTGACTTTGATTCATACTTAGTTGGTGCATGGTGATACCTCAGCTCTTAAATATTTGTGGTGGTGTTCAGAGACCTGTAAAGGGTCAGTGTTTATTTTGATGGAATATTTTGGAAAGCCCTCTTAAGGCCTTGAAATCCTGTGGGTAGAATTGTGAAACCGAAACACTGCCATAAAGCTATAGAGATCAGATTTTTGTTTTGCTGATTAGCAGTACAGCAGCAAGATCTTTTCCTGGAGGGAGGTGACTGATTAACTTTGTAATAGATTATGATACAAGCAAACAGCCAAGGTTGCTGCAAGTTATAAAGTTGTCAGTGTGTTTTGAATCTGAAGAAGATCTATTGAAGTCTAGTTCTGTGCATTGCTTATTTCTGGTTTATTAAGACATTTTTGAGTGATGCACTGTGCTTTCTGGTACACAGTGATCTGATTGGTTTCAGGTAGTTCTTTAAAACTAGATATGAAGAAAGAGTTATCCTCTATGGTTTTTAGGGCCCTTAACACACTTGTTACCAAAAAACCAGTTACTGCTTGGCTTTCTGGCCGAGTATGAACCAGGTGGCCAAGAAGGCTAATAGTGTCCTGGCCTGAATGAGTAACAGTATGGCCAGCAGGGCTAGGGAAGTGCTTGTTCCTCTGTATTCAGTGCTTGGTGAGGCAGCACTTCAAATGCCAGGTTCAGGTTTGGGCCTCTCACTAGGAGGACACTGAGGTGCTGAAGTGTGCCCAAAGAAGGGCAACAAAGCTGGTGAAGGATCTAGAGAGCAAGTCTTGTGAGGATTGGCTGAGGGAACTGGTGTTGTTCGGCCTGAGGAAGAGGAGGCTGAGGGGAGATGACTTCAGTCTCTCCAGCTACCTGAAAGGAGGTTGCAGTGAAGTGGGAGTTGGTATTTTCTTCCATGTAACAAGTGATAGAACAAGAGGAAATAGCCTTAAGTTGCACCAGGGGAGGTTTAGGTTGGACATTAGGAACAATTTCTTCACTGAAAGGGTTGTCAAGTCCTGGGACAGGCTGCCCAGACAAATACCTTAATGATGATTCAACCACTTAAAAGGCATGTACATCTGGTGCTGAGGGACATGGTTTAGTGGTGACTTGGCACTGTCGTGTTAATGGTTGGACTTGATGATCTTAAAGATTCTTCCAGCCTAAATGATTCTGTGTTTCTATAATGCTGCACTGCTTCGTTGTGCTCTGCTGCCCAGCTCTTGTAGGCTTCTGTGTTCTTTGTTCCTCTGCTTTTATTTCTATATCTACCTCCTTGCATGGCCTTTCTTTTCATTTTTACATTGTTTGGAGAGTAAGATCTAAAAGCCTAAATCTCTGACAATAACTCACACTGAATACTCCATGCTAAGTGTAACCATGGAATGATCCTCACCTAGGTTGTAGTGCAGCAGCTTTTGAAGATAACCGTCTGAAAACTTTTCAACCTCTAGATCTTGCTGGGTGCCAGAAGACCGAAAGGGAATTCTTTGGTTTTTCTTCTCACTTAACATGCTCTAACTCTGTTTGGAGCAGGCTGTGTGGCAGATTATCTTGCCTGTGACTGCTTGTGCTGCTATAGCAGTTGATGATAATTTAGCATCGAGGATATTAAGGAAGCTGTTGCATTGGGAGAGGCAGTAATGCTTGCGAGTGCTCCAAAGAAAGAACCCTCTTTTTTCTGTTTGAGACAATCATTTGGGATTCTGCTAAACAGTTGGGATTGACCAGAGGGCTGTGTCTTTTGTAAGGTTGTCTTTTCCCTAAGAAACTAAAAGGAATGTTAAAATCAATAGGATTTGACGCAATTTGCAGGTCAGGATACAGTAGAGAGCTGCGCTTACTATTCAGTGCACTGCCTGTGAGATCACCTGTATGCACAAAATGGATGCAATTTTTCTCTTCAACTGTGCTAAATGGTACTGGAGTAAACTGAAGAAGATTCTCATCATGTTTAAGTGTGTGAAAATGCTGTAAGTGACGTGTCCTGGAATTTCTTGTCTGTGGAATCACAAAACTGATGTTATAACTGCTTGTATTTGGAGGATAACTGAAGTCATAAGGAAGCTATCACTTTTTGTTATGAAAATGTGAGCTGTCAAATAGTTCTTGATAGCCTTTTAGGGAAACACTAGGATTGATAAGGAAATGGTTTCCCTGGATTATGCTGCCTTTTTTTTTTTTCCAATGTCTCAAATGGTCCTTTGAATCAAGTGTAGTTCCTCCATAATGTTTAATGTAGTGAAATTACAGATGTAACCTGGTATTATTACTATTCATTCCTCAGACTGAAATTTGAACAGCCTGCTTTTGCCCCTTCAAGCATGTGTGAAGATTAAATAGGTTGGGAGTAAGCTTGGTATGTCAGGGGCTTTGAGGTCTGTGATCTCCTTGTTTTATGTGAAGTCCAATTTGTCTTAATTTTGAAGCTTGCTGGGTGTTGTTTTTTTGTTTGGTTGTTTTTTTTAATCTGGTATTTGAGAGAAGATAGTAAATTGTTCCCAGACAAAAGTGTGTGGATCCTAAGTCCCTGGTGTGTTGGATGAACAGCCTTCCTTCTTCACTTCTTTCTCTCGCACCAAAACCTAGCTGTGCTGTGTGTAGTACTTGCCTTCGAAAAGGATTTTGTGTTTATCTGACTTGTTTTGAAGGCAGCAAAACTTCGATCTTGCTTTCTGTTGTGCCTCTTTCTTTTTGGTTTAACAAAATGCTGTAACAAGCAATTTCAGTGGCATTTGGCTAGATTATAGACACTTCTCAGATGAATGGCATTTCCTCTGTAGAATGAGAGGTTTAGGGCTGGAGTGAAGATTCCTTAAACGTGGTGCTTTGCTCACCTCTTATGCTCTTGTAGCTAGAATAAAAAGCAGGCTTTGAAATGAACTTGATTAGTTTATACCTGGTATTTTGCTGCATGCTAGCATTGTTGGTGTTATGCAGTGGTGAATGGTTTTAGTTGACTGCTTTGGAGATGGGCTTAAGGCACCAAATAAAATTGCCTCCTTGTTAAATGAGTGCTGGATAGAACAGTAAAATGTTGGAAATAAGGATTGTTAAGGAAGTCATTATGTGAAAAAACCCCGACAACAGATTCCTTTTACTCTTTGCTTTCTCAGAAGAAAATCCCTTGCATCCTAATGATCTTCTGGCATACTACTTGCATGGGAATTGGTATCCTAAATGTGAGGGTTTGGAGGTGTTTTATGTGTTGTGTTTTTTTTTTTCTCCTGTTAAAGGTAGCTGCTCTTTTCCCCTACTAGTATCATAGTTATGGATGACTTCTACTAAGTCTTATGTTGTAGGTGAGACTATAATAATTTCTTTCTCTGGCTGTGGTGCTTAACTGAGCTGCCTTGATAGGTTTTTCAGCTATTAAGTTGTTTGGAACTGTCAAGTTATTTGACTGCTTTAATTGAAGCTTACCCTGATGCTCTACTAGTCTGCATCAGCATACTCCTTTAGGCACTTTGAGAATATTAGCTTTTAATCAAACTCTTGTGCTGCTTATATAGTTGTCTTGCAGAAGCTTATGCAGTGAATATCCTCCATTACTGCCTCTTGAAACACCTCTTTCTACCTTGTCATTAACACATGCAGTTGAAGAATGTGAATTCCTTTAATTAAACTAAGGTTGCAATGCCAATTGAAACTTCTGCAGAAACTTGGATCTTTCAGTGGTGGTGGCATTTGCTCTCCTCAATATCGCAGAAGTAACAAATTATTTTTTGAGACGAATAACCTGAGACAAGAAACAAACTACTTGCTAAGAAAAATACAGTCAAAGAGTTACCAAAAATTGCTGTAGTAAGTTCTTCCCACCTCAGAAGGAACATTTAGTTTATATGAGTAACAAAACCATGTTCATGACTGGATCTCAGTTGTCTTGTTACAAGTATATTAATTGTAGAATTATAGAAGTTTGGATTGGAAAGGACTTTTTAAAGTCCAACCCCTCTGCATTAGGCAGGGACATCTTCAACTAGAGCAGGTTGCTCAGAGCCCCATCCAGCCTGACCTGAAATGTTTCCAGGGATGGGATGTCAACAGTCTCTCTAGACAACTGGTGCCAGTGATTTACTACCCTTAGTGCAAACAGTTTTTTTAATTGTATCTAGTCTGAATCTACACTCCTGTGCCACTCACTCTGAGACTGTTCACTTTTGCTACTGCTTTATTTTCTTCCCCTATTCTCCCAAATCAGGATTAAACTGGCTGTGTGGTGTAAATAAAGATGATTAAAAGCAGTTCTTACACAAGCTATTTGCAAGCCGATAGCATCCTTTAACTTTTTGTTTAGGATGATGCTTATGTGTATCAGGTGTATGTTTTCTAGAATTGCCTGTGTTACTTAAGCTAAACATGCATGAGGATTAGTCAGCTGTAGTTTCTATAAACGTTCTTCCTAAAACAAACTCTATTATTTTCTTTGAACTATTTTCACAGTTGTTATAACAGCAGGGCAGTTCTGCTGACAGTGAAGAGAATGTGTACAGTAGAATAGTTCAAAAAGCAGGCTGTAAATTAATCTCCACTATAGTGTACTAGATCCTTTCATCACTTGGCGAGAGGTATGACAACAAGGCTTTCCCCCTGCCTTCAGTCAGGATCTTGAGAACCAGAAGAGCAACCAGATCTTTTCCAGAACACCAAGGGAGAAGTAGGGTCATCTTGGAGACCGTGGAGCTACTTTACATGTGATTTCTTACCTTGTTTTCATTAGATAAGGTTCTACTTGATTTGTATACCTTGTGAAGGAGGGAAGTAGGTTCCATCTTATCTGATCTGTTGTAGGTGTCTGCAAAAGATTTATTATTATTTTTTTTTCCCCCTATGGTGTGCGTAACCTTTTAACTGTATGTTCAGCTAATCCACACTTCTGATTCTGCTTAGAAAGAGGCTGGCTGTATTTGAACACAAAGCAGCGTAAGTGCAGTGTACAGCTTCTGGTCAAGCTGACTGCAAGGCTCCTAATGGTGGCAGGAACAATTAGGAGCAGCTTTTGAAGGGTAGATTACAAAAAGCCCAACCAACCCACCAAAATGCCCTGATCACTAGCTGGCAAGGTAAACTGACCTTCTTTGAAAAATCTACCTAATTGTCAGGTCTGACTGCATTTCACTGAAACTCTGCAACTTCTGTGGAGGCTCTGTTTGCCCTAGTGAAGGCACAATACTCCAGAAGTGGCCAGTTTTGAGCCCCCTAGTTCAAGAGAATAGAGTCCAGCAGAGGCTATGAAAATACTGAGGCATCCGGAGCATCTCTATGAAGAGAAAAAGCTGAGAGACCTGGGGCTGTTTAGCCTGGGAAGAGCAGACTGAGAGGGGATCTTCTCAATATCTAAGGAAGTGTCAAGAGGATGGAGTCAGACTTTTCAGTGGTGTCCAATGACAGGACAGGGGGCACAGGAGATTCCACCTATAAGTAAGGAAAAACTTCTTCACTTTGAAAGGAGACCACTGGAGCAGGTTGCCCAGACAGGTGGTGGAGTCTTCATCTCTGGAGAGATTCGAAACCTTCCTGGACACAGTCCTGGGTAATTTGCAATGACTCACCCTGCTTTAGCAAGGGGGTTGGACTAGTTGAACTCCAGAGGTATCTTCCAACTCCCACTATTCTGTGATTCTAGGACAGTACAGGTAGCAGTAAACTGGGGAAGCAGTGCTAAAATTGGGCACTTGGTAAGAAAAGGTTTGTGGTGAGCAAGTAAGATTGATTGCTATGCCAAAAAGTCTTTGACAAGTACTGGAGAAGGGAATACTTCCTGAAATGCTTTGACAGTAAATGACTTCACAGGTGCAAGTTGTAAGAACAGACATGTGACTGAAAAAAAAGGCAACTGATTATAGCCACATTTAACTTTTCCAGTATACCTTTCTCAGGGATTGTCATGTTCACAGATGCAAAAACCTTGCTTATAATTGGGGAAAGATATTATTTGAGACTTTGAAACTGGCTGGTTTGGATTTTCTTGCTCTGCAGGAAGACTGCTTTATGAAGCTGTGCTGCTGGTAGTGATTAGGAGGCATTTTTGCCTACTAGAGATATCTTAGGTAGCATATTCTGAGGCAGGACTGTGCCTTATATTAGACTTCCTCCAAGATTGCATAAACCAAAGATACTGAATCAGTGGCTCTCCTTAGTCAAAGAATGGAAGCTCTTTGCTTACCCACGAGCTACTCATTGCTATGGTTAGAGTAACAAAACCTCTACTTAAGGCTACTTTGCTGCTGTTACTTTTTTAAATGTTTTCCTTGAGAAAGAAAAATCAGATGAGAACCAAATCTAGCATGGGAGCCTGCTGTGAAAAAGGAAAACAGGTTGTTTAGGCTTTTTGGTGGATTTGGCAGGAAGTGCAAGAGACTTGCTTTGACTTCAGTCTCCCTTGCTGTGTATCTGAGGAGTATTTTAACTCTGATGTTGAAACATGGTAGAGAGGCCGGGATTTTGCAGCCTAACAAACATAAATGACTAGACTAAACCTTTGAGTTGGGGATGGGACTCTGACCCCTTGAATTTCCATCTAGGTCTGTTTTCTGTCATTCATATGATCAGGAAGGAGCTCTCTTTTGCCAAAGGTATGTCTGTGGAGCACAGAAGGGAACCTTCTTGTCCATCTAGGCTTGTGAAGCTGCTTGTTGAGTGTCAGGGGATGATGAGAACAATAGTATCCTTCCAAACTCAAAGAAACTTCAACATTAAAGGGGTGGGTTTTTTTGTAATCTTCATTACAGGAACAGACTGACAACATAACCCTAGTGCTTCTGGGATCAAGTGATGCATGTAATCATCAGCTGGAAGACAAGCTTAGACTTAAATTCACATGGAGTTAATATCTATAATGCTGATACATAGTACCAGAGAATGAAGTTCAAAGGAGAAAATAAGCTAGTAGTATCCCGTTGGTACAGAAGTGCTACTTATATTTGCTTTTCATATTTGGCAGCCCTTCCCAATGAGATTGAGTTTGAAAATAACTTCACTGTTCTGTTTCACTGAAATTCTCAGATAATTGGCAGGCAGCAACTGCTTGTTTTGTGATGGTCTAGTACACAAAAAACCTATCTGGAATAGATACTGTCCTTACAAATAGATCCAAACCCTTTCAAGTTATTTTGCTGAAACAGTTCTCTGAGATACAAAAAGAATTTTGCAGTCTGATGCAAGTATGAAGTTCTGGCATTGATAAACCAAGACACAAGTTCACTTTTTTTTTTTGTCAGTGTTGTGTATACTGAAGCTTTCTGTGCATTTTGGTCTCGAGTGGTAGAGTTGATAGTCCCCCTGTACTCAGCAGTGGCAAGAACAAATCTTGAGTAATGGGTTCAGTTTTGGGCCCCTCACTACAAGAAAGATATTGAAGTGGTGGAACAGGTCTTGAGATGGGCAACAAAGCTGGTGAAGTCTTATGGGCAAGGGCAAGTCTTACGAGGAGTGTGAAGTAGCTGAGGGAACTGGGGTTGTTTAGTCTGGAGAAAAGGAGGCTGAGGGGAGATCTGGCTCTCTACAATCAACCTCAGAGGAAGTTTGTAGCCAGTTGTAGAGTTGGTCTCTTCTCTCAAGTAGCAAGTGACAGGACAAGAGGAAACAGTCTCAAGTTGTGCCGGGGAATTTAGGTCGGACATCAGAAGAAACATCTTCCCTGAAAGTGTTCTTAAACACTGGAACAGGCTCTGTGGGGAGATGCATGAATCCCCATCCCTGGAGGTATTTAAAAGACATGTAGACGACATAGTGCTGAGGGACATTGTTTAGCACCAGAGAGCTGGTAGAATTAGATAATGGTTGGACTCTTGTCTTAAAGATCTTTTCAAACCAAAATGACTCTGTGCTTCCGTGAGACTTTTCCTGTTTAATATGTGTTCAAGGGAGTACTTGTTGCATGCCTCAGCAGAAGAGGGCTTTCCTGTCAGTCAGGACTTGAGCATTCAGTCATGAAAAGCTCTGGGGTTGGATATTGTAAAGGTGAATAATGTCTTTTTAGACTTCTAATGTTGTAGATGCCATGATAACTGTAGACTCAGAATACTTATGAAGGAATCTCCTGCCCTTTGTGCCATTTCTCCCTTGTTGCTGATGTAAGAGCTTCTGTGGCTTTGCAGTGAGCTGGAGAGCCAGGAACTGATGTGGTTTAAAACTAAATTTAAGGAGTAAATCTGGTTTTGTTTCTGTTTTGTGTGAACCAGGCAGAGAAGTAGTAGGAAGAAACTAGCAAATGATAGGTGGGACTGCAGTGTTGGCCCACTCTAGTTCAGTGATGATAAAAATACAGTGTAAGCACAAACTGAATTTTTGTGTGGAATATTTACTGCTGGATGATACAGAACATGGAATTGGAATGTACTTGGAATTGGAATGTACTTAGAAGGAAAAAGTCACTCAAGTGTGACTTTACTTGTGCAGCTTTATTGTTTAGTGCAGCAAAGATGTGCTCTCTGTCCCTCACTGGAGCTATGGTAATAACTGAATTGCCATCTGCATAGCTAAGTCTGGAAAATGGGATGGCTTGCATCTGAAAATGGTGAGGTGTGCAGCCAAACTGTTAGTAGTATGTGAGGAAAGCCAAGTGAAATCACTCCTTTGTGCCCAGGGGAAATACTACCTGTGAAAATTATGACTTGTTCAGTTTGTAGTCTTTTTGGAGGTAGATTACATAGGTATGGGGAAGTATTTCAGTTTTATGACAGCTTGTATTTTCATAGCATTGTAAAAAATAAATTGGCTACATGCAGCAGCTTCTGTCTGGTAGCTAGTAGGTATTCCCTGTAATTTTGAGGATGACTTCCCTGAGCTGAAGTCTGACTTTTCAAGATACAGGACAAGATTTTTAGAGCTCTTATCCTTAATAGCAGAAGTCTTGTTAAGGCTTTGCCACTGACTAAGCCTGATTCCTTTTAAAATAAGCCAAGCAAAACAAAAAGGTGGTGTAACAAGCTGTCCCACGAATAGTTCAGAACTGGTTGATGCTCGCTGAAGTAGTCCAGTAGGTTCCTACGAGACTTGTAGAAAATAGGAACTTGCCACACTGTTCGGACTGTGGGAGAGAGCATGTGTGGTCTTGCTCTCCAGACAGCCATGAATCTAGGCAGAGGAGAGGCTTTCGTTACGTATCCCAGCTATGAGAAAAACCTGATTGGAGTTTGCATTTCATTATATACCAAAAGTACTGAACTGTTTGATGTAAATCTGTAGGAAACTGGCTTTGATAATTATGGTGCCCACAGCCTATGCCAACACCACTCCCTTATTTGCAAGGAACAGTGCTATCAACAGAGATAATTATCCCACAAGGTTTCATAATGCCCAGTACTGCTGTCTCTGAGTAGCATTTGGAAAAACTATAGGACTGCTCTTTCCACATGTGTTGGTCTGATGTTTTGGAACATCCAGAGAACTTCAGCAGTGCCCTGTAAATCTGTGTGTGAGCAGAATGGTCTTGGAAACGGTCATTCTGTCTCTGTGAAATTTAATTTCTCCTAGTTTATTAGTTAGAAACAATATTTGTTGTTGACTTCTTGGTGGGATAGAGAGTTCCAGCTGTGGGTTGTCTCTGGTAGTGCTGGCCTCTTGTGAAGCAAAATGCTTCCCTGACATGCTAGTAAGTTGTTTCCTAAAGTGTATCAGGTTTCTGGTGCTACCAGAAGGCACTGAGGAGAAGGGAAAGGAGCTGCTGCTTGTGAAGAGGTGTTGTAAGAGGATTTGACAGGGAACTTCTGTTCATGAAGCTCCTGTTGGTTACGGGGTAGCTCAAGAGTCTCCCAGTATACAGTGATGGGGAATTTTTTCAGTCCTTGTCCATCCCGTTTCATTGCTGTTGCATCTTGCCACTGAGCACTGCTTAGTGAAACAGTTAAGAACAATGAAGGATAGCAGAAGATAGCTCCTTGTTCTTAGAAAACCTGACTTAAAGTGGCCATGCCTGTATTCCTCCTCTTGAATACTGAAACTGATCATGTCCTGTGGGACAGCTTGGATCAGAAAGGCCAAGAAATTACCATGGGGTCTGTTGCTTCAAGGGCAACCTTAGTTGCACATCTTCCAAGACAGAGATGCTGCATGAGTGGGTGGGTGCAGGTCCTGTTGTGGCTGATGAGAGCCGATGGTGTTAATACTGGTTCATTTGGTATGTAGATCATGTAGGTAGTAGCAAGGGAAGGTGTGGCCCGAATGCCATGGGGAGGGTGGTTTGTGGTGAACAAGTTGAGAATCCTGGCCTAGAAAAAATGAAGGCGTCTGCAGGCTGTGGAGAGGAAGGAGGCAAGTTCTCTGACACTCATTTTAACTCCTGTGAAACATACACTTGTCTTAGTTTTTTTACCCATGTCAGATCAAAATAAAACTTCAAGGTCTATAATTAAGGCATAACAAAGTAAAACTACCACTTGGCTCCTCCTGCCCTTTTGTGCAACTGAAATTTAGGAGTTGGCACAAAGAAAATCTTCATGAAAACTTGTCAGTGCTAATCTGGATGAACAAATTAAACTTTCACTTTGCTTTTATTTCCCTCCTATGTAAAGTTTCCAAAAGACTTTTAAACCTTGAGTGGTTTCTTTCCTTTTTTTTTTTTTTTTTTTTTTTTTCCCCAAAGAGAATTAAATCCCACAGAAACCTGAAAGAAAATAAACTTGCCTTTCCCAGTTCAAATCAACTTGCCTTTCCCAGTTCAGATTATTTTGTGAAGGGGGGGGGGGGGGGAAAGGTGAACAAAATAACCCCACTAGCCTGACTTTAACTTGCAGTGGAACTGCTTCAGTACTGCTTAGGTTGTACAAATATCAAAATACAGAATACAAAGGTAGTGATGATACTACTTACAGATCTGTGTTTCTGAAGGAGTAGCTACTTTCTCAGGTGTTCAGATGAAAATACTTGTAGAAAGAATGTTGTCTTCAGGCAAGCTAAAACTTGCTGGCATATTCCTGGTAATATAAATGTCTTTGCAAGGAGGCATGTGTATCTATCTAGGAAGATTCAAGCTGCAGAATCAAATCATTCCTGTTTTGAGGACTGGTATTTAAGTTGCCTGTGGATCATGTTGTTACCTCTTTCTAGAAACTGGTCTCTTGTGATGAGGATCTCCTGTGTAGCTTAGTGCTACTCGTGTGTGGAATTAGTAACAGGTTTCCAGATATGATCAGGCCTGGCAACAAATAATAATGACTTACTCCTGTTTTGCTACTGTATTGGGGATTTTTTAAAAACATTCCACAAACATACAGTAGCTTTCCCTGTGAAAATGGAACTGGAAGAAAAAGTCCAGGGTAGAGCCCATCTGAAAAACTCTTAACTTACCTGATGTTAGAGACTCGTAGTATTGTATGTTTTAAAAAAGTCTGGGTTTACATTCTACAATACTTAAATTTGAAATTTTCAGTATTTTATACTCTCAAACATTTGGCAGTTCTGCAGCTCAGCCCACTGGTATTCAGACACACATGACACAAGGTGATCCTTGCCTGAAGTCAGCAGCAAGCCTTCTGCAGGGCACTGCTCCACAACAGTGACACCACTTGCTTTCTTTCACACCCGTTTCTCATTTGTATGCAAAGGGATACAAGGGTCTGCAAGTGTGTTCTCTTCCTATACAAACTAGTTTGTTCCATATACAAAACACAATGCTGTGGGTAAAAAAACACTTCAGGGCTACTGCACGGCTTTTCCTAGCCAATAATTGTCACAGAATTGATCTTACAGCTGGAGCAGTGAGTGTCTCTTGGCCTTCTGTAGGGCTACAAATGATTTCAATCTGCAGGTAGTGTGGTGGATGTAAAGCTAAGTGTATTTCTAAACAGATAATGAGTTCTCCTAGCTTTTGTAACCTCTTTTGCTTTGCAAGGAGTTAAGTCACCTTTAAATCTTCTTCCTTCTCCTTTTCAGATTCTATCCCTGACAGCAATATTAGCTTTAATCATAAGGACTGCAGGAAAGGGGTAGATATGATCAGTGTAGAACAGACCTCACCAGCAAGACAAATGAGATTTCTAAGTGGAATAACATCTGTAGCTCTTCAGGCAAAAATCTGAAATCTCTGGGGATCAGGAATGGAAGAGGCATCTCTGTAGTGAAGTGGAGTCCTGAGAGACCATAGACCAGCTGAGAGTTAGCAAGAATGTTCAGGTGACAGTGCTGTGAGGAGAGGCATCTACCTGTCTTAAATCTTTGGGGTAGGAGGGTGGTGAATTCAGTGCTTCTGCATTGCAAAGAATTATCCAGTCAATCCTTTCCGTGGGGAAGGAGCTGTGTCCTCCTGAGACATGAGACATCTCTGAATAATTAATCTGTTGGGTCTGTCCTCAGAGATGAAAGAACTGTTGAAGGCTACCATGTTACACCTGGTAAAGGAAGTCATTAGTGAGTCTGCAGATGTAGTCACATAAATTAAAACCACTCTCATCTTCTTTCCTTAATAGATGAAGCCTTTAGGATTAGAGTTTGTGTTTGTTGTTGTTTTGTTGTTTTTTTTTAAAAGGGGGGGGAGGAACCCCAGCCCAACTAAAAGAACCTGCTTTGAGGTAAAATTCCCTTTACTTGCATCTGAATTACTTTGTTTTTCCAAACCACTTATGCTCTTCCTCTTGTCTTCCTAATTTCTGCATGAGATGTGGCGAGGTGAATGGTGGGGTAAAAATGTTTTTAAAGCACTCCCACGTATTGAAATTGCAGAGAAGATTTAGGATTTGTTCTAGAGGTGAAGAAGTGTTTCTGTGACTGAACAACTCAGTACTTAATTAGTAATTGATTCCCTTATTAATGATGAATAAAATTTCAACCATTGGCAGGTAAACAATTTTTGAGTGTTCATAATTCAAGAAACAACATTTACCGTGGTTGTCACTTTTTGTGTTCTGCCCATGGATTTGATGACTAAATTGCTGCTCCTTTAATCCATTTGGTGGTGATTTATGCCATTTTATTTTCTTTTATCTCTAGGTATAATGGGTCCCTCCCTAATGGTGACAGAGGACGCAGAAAAAGCAGATTTGCCCTCTATAAGAGACCGAAGGCAAATGGAGTTAAGCCCAGCACTGTTCATGTGATATCTACTCCCCAGGCATCAAAGGTATGTGACAGTGGGACAAATCCTGTTTATTAGATGATCCTGGGTGGAGAACAACTCGTGTTTTACTGATGACTTCCCTTATTTCCTGTTCATTCTGTGGTAGATATGTTTGGTTTAATAAAAAGTCTACAGTGGATTTTCTTTCCAGGGGTATATATCTTTAATCCAGTTACCTCTTTAAATAGTCTTTAACCTTAGGTATGAGATAATCTGGTGTAGGAACACCTGTTCAGAAATCTGACTTTTTCAGGACTACCTGAAAAGGAGTACCTGAGCCAAAGAGTAGTTAGGTGAAGCAAGTACAAAAAGTACTTGATTGCATTCTCAGATTGGTGTGTCTCTTTCCTCTCCAGAAAGATAACTGACATGATATATAAAACCATCACGATCTCTCTGTTTCTTTAATTTTTATTGTTTATAGTGATATTCTGTATGCTTTTATCTGAAGTTCATTGTAGGTGAAGGAGGAAAAGCAGTGAATATATTAACATATTAATTTATGGAGGAAAAACCAATGGAGTAAAATAAAAGTTAATATAGTAATGTTATCATAGATCTGGTGGAGGAACATATTCAAGCTGCAAAGTGCTGCTATCTCTTCTCTCAAAGCCTTTTTCTTACAAGTAAAAGGTTACTAGAGTTGAGGTGGAACTAGAGGGTGGTGACACTCATGTGGCTGGTTTGTAAGAGGCTTACCTTGCTTTTACCAGAATACATATCAAGCAAAGTGATTTAGACATGAACTTCCCTAGGGTGGCTTAGGATAAACTTCCATGCTTAACAACAAGCTCACCATGAACCAGCAGTGTGCTCTTGTGACCAAGCAGGCCAGTGGTATCCTGGGGTGCATTAAGAAGAGTGTGACCAGCATGCTGAAGGAAGCTTTCCTCCTTCACTACTCTGCCCTAGTGAAGTCACATCTAGAGTATTGTGTCCAGTTCAGGGTTTCCCAGTTTGAGAGACAGGAAACCATTGGAGAGAGTCCAATAGAGGGCTACTAAGGTGATGAGGAGAGTGGAGCATCTCCCTGATGAGGAAAGGCTGAGAGACCTGGGGCTGTTTATCCTGGAGATGAGAAAACTGAGAAAGGATCTTCTCAGCGCTGATCAGTATTGAAAGGGCAGGTGTCAGGAGGGCAGAATGAAGCCAAACTCTTTTCAGATGGTGCCCAGGACAAGGAGCAACAGTCACAAAGTGGAGCACATGAGGAAAAACTTTGCCGTGAGGGTGCTGGAGCCCTGGAGCAGGCTGCCCAGAGAGCTTTTGGAAAGACTCCAAACCTATGTTTGTTGTTATCCTGGTCAACCTGTTGTGGGTGACCCAGCAGGGAAGATGGATTAGATGATCCTCAGAGGTCCCTTTCAACCTCTGTCATTCTGTGATTCTGATATCAAGGGCCAGAGAGAGCCTACACCATTCTCAGAAGTGTGTTGTTAACTTAGACCAAGAGAAAAATATTGTTTAATGGATTCTGTAGGATAGGTTAGTGGAACACTGGAACAATTTGTCCAGGGAGATAGTTGAGGCCCCACCCCTGAAGATATTCAAGGTCAGGCTTGACTGGGCTCTGGACAACCTGATCTAGTTAAGGATGTCCTTTCTTGCTGCAGGGAGGTTGGGCTAGATGACCTTTGGAGGTCCCTTCCAAGGCAGACCATTCTATGATTGTTTTCTCTTATAGTACCATACACAGTATATAACACCTAGACTTATTACAACATGTAATATCAGATTGTGCTGGTCCTGCCTAATGCAAATCTTTTCAGATTAAAGTTGTCTGTAAATATTTTTTTCAGTATTCATATACTAAAAATTGAAATTAAATCAACCCCCAAAATAAGCCTGTAGTCTGTCTGTATGTTGGTAGCTCTCCTCTGTAGCTCCAAATGTAACAAATGAATAAAATGTGTTTCACGTAGCGGATGGAAACGTACACATGTTCTCACTGGATAATCTTAGGCATTTGGACTGCAGATGATAGGATTTTGGCATTTGAGTTGCAAAATATTTAAACACCTGGCAGACACCACAAGGTATCTGGTTAATGTTTGTCCGTGTTGTTATTGTAGTGCAGATAAAGTGTGTGTGTGTGCTGCACAAATTAGTGCCCTTCTAAAGATAGCATATGGGCTGGGAGATTAAACCCCTCCTTTGAGGATTTGGATTCAGGTAGCTGTGTCAGGTTCAATGCATTTTCTTGGACTTTCTCTGAACCCTTATAAAAGAGCTTTTGTCTATTTATACTCTTGTCTGGGGCTAGGCTGGTGGATGTGTGCCAGAACAGTGATGCAGTGGATTTCAGTTCATGCTCTTTCAATGCACTTACATTTTAAGATGCTTTCGTAGGCTTTTCTGACATCTTAGACACCAGATTCTAAATCTGTTTTACAAGGAATGGTTTCTGCATACAGCTTCTGCAAATGATAGCAGAAATGTAGACTTAGAAAGGAAAGAGTGAGCTGCTTTGTTCTTAGAAAATAATGTGCAACTTGACCTCAAAAATTTTTGCTCTGCTCTCAGTCTTTCAGCCTAACTCTTATTTAAGGCAGATAAAACAGTGGAAACTTGAGCTGCACAGGATATTAGCAAGTTTCCTCTCTTTACATTCTTCCTTCTACTTTTCAGATACCACTTCCCTGTTCTGCTTTGTGTGTCACTATGTAAAGTGAATCTTGAAGTAGAAAGAAACATGTTGGGTTTTGTGTATTGATGCTTTTTGGGTGGTGGATTTAAGTAGTGGGTAAAACACTGTCTCTCTCCAGTTGTTTTGTCTCTCCTGTGGCATGGGTGCTTGAAAAATGTGTAAAGCTGATTTTGTGCTAATTCCATTAATACAGCAGCTCAAGAAGTGGAGCTGTCACCAATTTTCAGTTAGCATGTCAGCCTGAAAACTGTAATAGATTGTAAGAGGATGCTTGTCATGTTCCATTGTCCCTGCTATGCAGGTGTCAAGGACAGCTGGAGTAGCAATGGTTTCAGTAGTAAATTTAGCTGAGCTAATTGCATATGAATCAGTGTCTTTTGTTTCTTCCGTTGGAGTGCTTGTTTTTTTGCCATTCTGCCTTCTGGAGGTGCTGAAGAAAATTCAGAATTGCTTGGCCTTGTGAGGACATGTGGCTATATTGGGGGGAAAGCACTGCACAGGGTAACGAGCCTCAAGTGTTTTCAGAGTATTGTTAAAATATGCATGTCTTTCTTCAACATTTTGTACTTCAAAACCTATTTTATTAACTCTGTTTAGGCACCATTCAGGAAATTTTCTAGTGTCCCTATTTTATAACAAAACTCAGACTGTCTGAGACAGATACTGCCAAAATTGGTATTACTGAAAGAAAGGATGATAAAAACTCTTGGATTCTCTTTTTTGTCTGTCTGTATGTGTCTGGGGTGGGGTGGGGGGATATGAGACTCTTAACTGTATATGAATGTTACTCAAGATTTAATAATCCTTTTTGCTCAACCTAAGATTTGTTTCAAAATCAAGTCACAGGAGAGGCCATTCTTTTCATGTACTTGGGCCTCATAATGAAGAGGAAGACAGTCATCAGTCATAATTATTATTCTGTGAAAACCTTCCTCCGACTACCAAACTTAGTTGTATGCTTACTACGACCTCATGATGACACAGCTATGATTTACTGAGTTTTATTCAATCTATTAGAGCTATTTAACAAAATCAAAAGGTGGTTTTAATGCTTATTTGGTTAACTGCTGCTTTCACACAAAATAGTTCATGCTGTGGAACTCAGGTGTAGGGCTGCTGGTGTGTGAGGTGGTTGCAAGGTTTACTTGGGCAGAAATTTTCCAGTGAGTGCAGAACATCAGGTGAGAGAGGGATGTAAGTTTTTATAATAATCATCTGGGAATGATGAGATATTAAACTGGAATTTACTAGGGGCCTGGGAGGGAAATATGGGAGGTTTTAAAATTGGTAAAACTTTGTTTGTGTGGTAGGGTGTTTTGTTGTTGATTTGACTGGTGGTTGGTTGTTGTTTTTTGGGGGAGGGGTGTGGTTTTGTGGTGTGGTGTGGGTTTTTTTTGTCTCAGGTAATGCATGTCTGGCAGGGAAAGAGGTGTCTGTAACTGAAAACCCAGCTTAATATTACTGTAGTATAATATTTGAGGACAGTGTATCTTTCTTACTGATCTAAAGTAGGTGGATTATGTGTTCTGTCTAAATAGAACTGTGATCCCAATTTCTGCCAAGCAAAGATGTTCATGTTCCTGTACACATCCAATCTGTTGGTTCAGTGGGCTGTTACATTAACACTTTCCCCTTGTGCAAACACAGGTAGATCTTCACTCCTCCTCTTCATAGTTATCACTAACCTCCTGGCTGGATGTTGTTAGTTGGAGTTCTTTTTGTGGAACAGTGTGAGAGAACTCCTCCAGTTCCATATGAGGGAATTAAGAATGAGGTTACTGGTGATACTGAGCTCTCAAGTTGTGTCATCCCCCATGACTTCAGGTATGCATGCATTTGGATTTCTTTATTGGTTTCTAGTGCTTTGAAATTACTTCCATGGGTGTGAAGTATGAAAAACAAAGAAGGAGCTTCATGTGCATTTGAGTTACTTGAAGGGTGGCTTTAGGAAGCATGAATTGTGGGCATTAGCCCTCCAGGATTCCCTAGGATTGTCTCTTGAAGTATGAATGTATTCTATTGTAACAGCATGTACTATATTTGAGACTTCCAGAGTACTGAGTCAGTGGGCAAGAGAATGTAACTAGCGAGAACTAGAAGTGCTCCTTTAAAAAGTGAGTGTTATGCCTTGATACCTAAATGGTTGGATCCTTAATACTGGCTTGATAGAAGGTTGCAAATGTCTTTTGAATTGCTGCAGAGTGCAAAAAGGACCCACCTGTAATCCCTTTATGGTGGTAAGTCTTAGTATTTATTATGTGTTTCTTGGGATCAAAAGTTTTCATTTGGTTAACCTGTTGTGGATGAAGACAACCTCTTTTCTCCCCTAAGAAATTACTGCTTCAAGCTGACTGGGGAAGATCTTTCTGACTTCAAGTGCAATTACCTGCCGAGTTGGCTTCTGCTTTGTGCTATCACAACAGCAACTTTTATAGTCACTGTCTGGGTTCCTGCAGCTCAAATCAAGTTTCAAGCTGCTACTGGAGAAGAACAAAATGCAGCCATACGAATAATTATTAGGTTGAGGGAAGAGCTGCAATTTGTGTTTTGAGTGATGAGAGAAAATGAAAGTATAGAATTCTTGTCATTAGTTATCTACTGTAGATATTGCATCTGCTTTGACGTACTTTGTGAATTCTGAGTAAAAAGAGTAGAAACCCTTTTGACAGACAGCTTTTTGGTGTTCATTCTGGTGGAGAGCTGTAGAGCTCAGCTGCTATCAGGAGGATATTGTGTCTTGTCAGTGGCTTCTCTATTCCTATTTGGTTTATTTATGGGGTAATCAGTTCATGGAGCACTAATTTATTCTCAAGTAACTTAATCACATGGGTATCTTGAGAGTCCTGAGTTGTGCAGAGGCAGCTTTTTCTTGGCTTGTCAGACTGAGTCTTCTTGAATAATAGTTTTGTTAGTGTAATGTCCTTCTATTAAATGAGCATTACCTAAACATTTCAAGTCCCTATCCCTTTACCCTTGCAAATAGCAGGGCAGAAGAAAATGGTTAGACCAATTTCATTTGTGGGGCTTAATAAATAACAACTGTTACTTGGTTTGAAGCTCTTCTTCCCAAGCTTTTGTGACCTATAGAGCAGAATGCATGTCAAAGGTTTTGGAAAATCATTTTACAGTGCTTTCTAACAAACCCCAGATGTTTAGTAAAGGAAGGGGAATTAAAAATTGGTGAGGACTACAACAGCGCTTTTTTTTTTATGACTTAATGTTGTTTTTTTGTTTTCATGCCCTTCCTTCAGAGGGTAGACAAAAGATCAAAAAAAATGCTTTCCTTGTTTAAGCTACATCTGCTCTAAATCAATATTTAGAGCAGATTCTGCTTGCATTTGGGTGTCCTTTGAAAGCAGAAAATAATGCAGTGCTCACCAGGGCTAGTGTTGAGAAACTTGAGAGCATTGCATTTCCCTCCACATGCTTCTTCACTTTCTGCAGAAACCAAGCTGTGTAACCCACTACTGCACAGTATCTAGCATCTTGGAACTTCTTTTACCCTGTCAGAAGTAACTTGAGGCAATTTGATTTTGTGGTAATGGAGAGCCAGGTACAGGAGAGACTAAATCTGAGCTGAATTTGAAATGCTGTGCTGTAAGGTCAGACACCACACACTTTTTTTTCCCATCAGGGAACGCTCTCAGTGGTTCATGCTGCTGAAAAAGCTACAGGGAGGATTTGCCCTGCAAGCAGCAGTGCCACTTGTTTCACTGGAAGGTAACAATTTTACTGACCCAGCTTTATGTCGCGTGACTTCTTTAAAACCATCTTGTTCCAATTTGGCTGTTTTCAGCCTGCTGCTGCCCCACCATTCCTCACGATTTAGAGTGGCAAATTTGGACCACCTACTGTAGTGGTGAAGCTGTGTCCTGTTACACATGTATTCTGTTTGGACTCTCAATCATCTGGAATGGATCTGCTGACTGCTCTGATCTTCCTAAAAGTTAGGAGAAAACCCAAAACTGGTTTTGGATTAAACAAACCCGCATGGATTGTGTGATGCTTCTGCCTGCATGGTGGTACAGCCTCTTGAACTTGTTGTCAAGGACAACACATCTTTGCAAGTTGGTGTGAGAACTTCCCTGGAACATTACAAAGTGATGACAATTTGCTGTTGTATTCCTGGTGCTTGGGTGGGCCATGCTGCATCACAATTCTGAACAGCCTGTTGACTCTAAGAACTCTAATACTATACTTAGAAGAGCCTAGGACTGTAACAGAGGAATTCCTAGCTACTCTTGGAAATGTGCTTCATCACCTCTGTCATGGGGGCACAAGTCTGTAGTGTGACTTTCATGTTAGCTTTGAACTGCAGAGACCATGTAGAAAGAGGCAGTTGGGTCCTAGGCTGTGTAAAATGTATTTTTGTAGCACATGGGATGCAGAATCTATCCTTAATGGAAAGTTGTAGCACAGAACTAGACATACAAGCTCTGGCACTCGGAAGAGTCGTAAGACAGGGTGCATCTTATTCTTGTTACCCTCTTGCAATGAAATGGAAGGTTCTTGGAGTGTCTGTTGCTGATGATATGTGTATAGGTTGTTTCATGCTCAGAAGAAGCAAGAGGAACATGCAACTAATGATATATGTGCTTTTCCTGTTATCACAAACTAGTGTTTAACACAAAGTGGTGTTAAATGGATGGAATTCTCTGTTTTGGAAAAATCAGGCAGCATATACTCGATCACAGCACTGTGAAGAGCTTTCCTGGAACAGAGGAGTTGGAACTGCATCAAAGGGTAGATGAGACTCCTATGCTCTAAGGCTTTGTTGAGAAGGGCAGTTATTTTGAAAACACAAAGGATTCAAGCTTTATGGGCCAGCAGTAACTTTTCAAAGAAACAAACAGATGCTGTTCCTGCTTTACAAATTAGGAAATACTTGTTTTCCAGAGTGCTTTGAGATGGAAAGAACAAAAATCTAAATATTTCTCTTGTTGGGAGTCTCTTGTGACTGTGTCTGAAAATGAGTAGTTTTGTCTGTTCACTAAGTGAAGTACCAGAGGGGTGACTGACTTGGGAGACTGCAGGATTTCTCTCTTCACTGTTGGTCTTGTCTGAGAGATGTTTATACTTTCTTCCAGATGGACTTTGTTTTGGATCTTGCTGGTTTGCTCAACACCAAAGACTTTACAAAGATTTTAGGAGAAAACAGGGAGTACTTTATTAGGATAATCTCTTTTGAAGAGATGTACCCCCAGCAAGGTGCCTGTGGTGGTGCTTCATTGGCTGAATGCTCCAAGCTCTTTAGTGCTGCATGCAGAAATTGTTATCTGTGCTTAGCAGTTGAAAGAGCAATTCAGAATTCTTTAGCTTCTACAAGATCACGATCTCCATTTTAATCATTTCATGAGCTGCTCTTCCATGAAAACAAACTTGTCTAGCCATTGGGTCTACATCAGATCTTGTACTTACATGACCTTCATGCAGGACTGCATGTGTTGTGTACAGACTTGTCTTTAAGTTCTACATGTGTCTCTTGTTCATAGTGATTGTGCCAGTGCTTCAGGAAGTTCTGGGATCTGCTGATGCCTGGTGTGAGATAATGCATGTGGTAATAATACTTTGGTCTTCTAAGTTCAGTAATAGCAGATGTCTATCACTTTACTTGAAGAAGCTCGTTAAAAGCCCAACATTTCCAATTTCGTTGGTTCTACAGGACTCAGTTTTCCTCTAGCTCCTTATCAGTGGGAGCTCAGATCTCTCCTATGCTGACTTCACCACTATCAGGGAATGATGAATGCTTGCTTCTCTGCTTTTTGATACTAGCAAGAAAGGACAGTTCCTGTCAAGCTTAAAACTTTTGTCTGCGCTGCAAGCTCATGAATGGTCAAAAATGTCTTCAACACTTATGGGCTAATTTGTCTAGTTTGCATGTTAGAGGGCTTTGCACTCAATTCAAAACTAGTGAGGTTTGGAAATGCAGTCTACAAAGCAGATTTGGAGAAAATAAGGAGTAAGACAATGACTGCAAACTCACAAAAACTGGAAGGAGGACTGAAAGGAACTTGGAAGGGGCCTTGTCAGTTACTTTTGACTGTTGGCCTTTATGTAATGACATTTATGAATTTCAGACAATAGACTACTGTAAGTTTCCATACCATTTTCTCTTTGCTTCAGCCCACCAAAGAATCTTCCACTACTGAAGGCCAGCAGAAAGGCAGTTCCTTGGTGGTCCAGGTGGGAGGCAGACAGAAAAAAAGCTGACCTCACTTCAGCATGGGCAGCTGCTCTTACTTTGTTCCAAATGAAAAGCTGGCCTTAAAAAGCTGGATTTCAAAACTTGTAATAGCTCTAAGTGTTCTTCCTAACTCATCCCACTCCCAGAAAGCTTTCTCAAATCTTACTGTTTGGTGTTTTGTCACAAAAACTGATTTTGTTGCTGCTTGAGTGTAATAAATAAACTGTAAGTCAAAACAAAATTTTTGTGCAAGAGACATCCCATGATAAGTATCTTAAAATATCACTCTGTTATGATCCAGACTGATACTGGGAGAGTCTAACTCTAGTTTCCTTGGTTAAAAATATCTTGATTATTTAATGCTCTATCTTAGTGTCTTTGTGGTATCTTTGTACTACAGTAGCAGACACTGCTGGAGTTGAGTGTTGCGGTGTCATTGTGATGCATATGGAAAAAAAAGACTCTTCTTGAGGAACTTATTTTTACTCAAAATAATAGAAAAGGATTTCGTACAGGAAAGAAGTTTCACATCGAAGCTTCTTTGGATGTGTAACTTTTCCCCGAGGTCTCAAGGAGATTGTGAAAAGATCAAGCTATCAAGTCAAGTTAAGGTAGTCCCATTTGTTACTCTAATTGAGAACTTTTCCAGAAGCATTTTTGTCAAACACTTTTGTAATGTACATGTTTAGATGATGCAACATATGTTTTACAGATGGTTTTTCTAAACTGGTTTTACAGTGTTTGCCATGGAAATATTTTAGGCATTGGGGGGGTGGGGGGAGGAAAGCATTCCAATTGATGTTTGAAGAACACTGGAATTTGAGAAGGAATTTGTAGCTTTAGATCAATGGCTATAACACTTATACAGTAAAATTTGGGCACAGAGTTCATTCAGTACATCTAAGCGAGTGCACATTCTATACCTTGAACTTTGTTCCAGTACTGGATGTTGGACAACAACTGCTCCTTCACAACTTATTATTTACAACCCTTTGGCAGAATTTTTTTCTTCATTTTTGCTGTAGGGTTTAATTCCAGACTTTCAACTTCACAAAGTGCTTTCTTCCCCACCCCCCTTCCCTGGGGAGTAGACACAAGGAACATCATGATAGATCAGCTTGCACCTCCCCTGTAAACCTCTGCAACATACAAGTTTATTTCTAATCCTTGGTGTTCTAGGATCAATTTCTCTCAGTCCCCATACCTGTGCACTTCTTGCCATTGTGTCTGCTATTGCTTTAGTTCCAGTTCTCCTCGTTTTGTAAACTTTAGATGTGGAACACTGTCTAATACTTTGGAAGGTCAGCACTTGTGAGAAGGTGGTGGTGAAGCAGTGGTGTTGTACTGCTTGATTCCACCACCTTAAGGAGAGATTTCCCTTCCTGCAATCTCTTGCTCTGCCCAGATGAAGATGTACTTGCTAAAATGAAAAAGTAGGACTCTGATTTTTGTGTCACTACATGAGTAAATGAATTCTGTATAGAAAACAACTGATTAGATGTTAGCCATAATGAAGACTAATGCATGTATGTGTATACCAAATAGATGATGAGAGGGAATACCATCATACAGTGTGGCAGTATGAATCTATTGAGAGGTGTTCAGACTCAAGTAGTAGTTAATTTTGCTTGGTGGCAATGAAGTTAACCACATTTAACATTGAAAGTGCTCAACCACTTTGAAAAGTGAGTGTGTAGAGGCACCTGCCCAGGTCAAAGGGTTGAATGGCTTCAAACAAATTTCTGAAAAGGAGAAGATTGTGGAGTGGAGCAAAGGGTTCCTCAACCTCAGGTAGGATTGTGGGCTGTGGAAATGCTGAAGGATGATAGTTCTGCTTCAACAGGCAAATGTGACAGCTTTCAGGAAGCTGTAATCTTTTCTGTTCCAGTGTTTGCTACGTCATGTTTAGCTGCAGTGTTCATGACAGCGTACTAATGTCAATTAGAAGATGTCTAATACCCAAGCATACCCAAATGAGACCATGCTCATCAATATCTAAAGTGTGAGTGTCCAGAGGAGGGGGCCAGACTCTTTCCAGTGGTGCCCAGAGGTGGGATGAGGTGCCAGGCAAAGGCGGACACGAGAAGTTTCACCTAAACATAAGGGAAAAACTTACTGAGTCAGAGTGATGGAGCCCTGGCACAGGCTGCCCAGAGAGGTTGTAGAGTCTCCTTCCTCCTCTGGAGACTTCAAAATCTGCCTGGATGTCATCCTGAACAACCTGCTGTGGTTGACCTTACTTTAGCAGAGGGGTTGGACTAGATCTCCAGAGGTCCCTTCCAACCCCTACCAGTCTGTAATTCTGTGAAATAGTCATGCTGTCAGCTGCAGCAGTCCTGCCTAGAATGCTTTGAAAAAGCCACTTTGCAATAGACAAAAACACAACACCACAGGCAGGTACAGTGGAGATTCTCCATCACTTTGGCACCTTTGCTGTTTCAGCAGCTCTTACATATGGAGGTCATCACTGAAAGGAGTGTTGGGGCCATTAAGGCTGGGCTTGAGTCCGACACCTCTGTTGCCACACTTGCTGTGTTGTGTAGAAGTTGAAGCCTTTTCTGTGCAGGTTTAATCTCTGTCAGCGAAGTCTAGAAGATGGCTTAAGCTGAGCAGCACATGCCTATTTCAGAGCAAACCAATTTAGTCAAGGCTCCATTGACTCAGTAGCAGCTTAAACATCTGATGTGTATGGTAGGTCATACCAATTTAGGTATCTTAACTGCTGACTTAACCTCAGTTGAAGATGATTCCAGAATGAACTTTATGAAGTTTAGGTACAGTGGATGTTTAACGTTTTAGAAGCCCTGTGTAATCTGTCTTTCACTGATTTTTCTGCCAATCACTTAAGGAGTGTCTGCAGCCATTTTTCCTGTACTTCTGCCAAGATTCAGAGACTGTTTTGAAGTCAAGGAAATCTTTCTTCTTCAAGGAAATGTCATACCCAGAATAATTTGTTAATCGTGTATAGCTCTACTCGTATTTAGGGCTGGTTTTATTAGCCCTGAATGCTCTGTCTTAAAGGCAGTACTTTCTTGGCTTTCACTCAACTTGTGAGTTGAGTTAGTATTAGGAAAAGATCATAAATCTGAGATGCCTTGATTCTGTCTCATCAGCATATTTAGTGTTGCAGAATTGTCTCAATTTTGTTTCTCAAGTTTCATTAGCAGGGAGGAGAGAGCACTCAGAACACTTGTTACAGTCGCATAGTGTCTGTTCTGTATCACTTGTATGACCTTTCCTGTTGTATATCAATAGGTATTTGAAGGACAGTGAAGATAAAGGGTAGGTTTGCTTTAAAATGGAAAACCTCCTTGTTCAAATATCAAGGACTTGCAATCTCATTTCAGTGACTGGCCAAAGTCTTTACAGTATTTTGACATGATGGTTTGCTCTGTGTGTGCTTGCTTCATTTGGGCATTTTTTTAATCGATTAGTCTAGACACCACACTCCTCTTGTTCCTAGAAAGGATGACTAGTGGTAAAGTAAACTTGCAACCTATGGTGGGGTGAAACTATACAATTTACAATTGCAGCCCTTTTTCATGAAGCACCTTGGGTAGATTTAAGTCATAGAATGGCTTGAGTTGGAAGGGACACTAAAGATTATTTAGTTCCAGCCCCCCGTCATGAATAAAATGTGTTCTAGTGCCTTGTGTCTAAATAATCTTTCATGCAGACTAGTGGCAGACTTAGTGTGGAGTAAGAGTCATCATTGATTGCATTCACTGACATCACTTGTGTCAACAGCAAGAAATTGCATGTGGAGTGGAAAGGCCAAAAATGCACTGAGTGTCTTGACATTGTCAGTGCTGTAATTAACTGATGATTGTGCCTTGGTGTAGTAGTTCTGTGTTTACAGCTTGTTACACTGAGTGTATGTTGTTGCTTCACATCAGCAGGGGGAACACCTTGCTGTTAAAATAGGGATTGTGGTCATATTGAAGTGCTGTTAGCAGAAACTAAATTGTCTTTGTGGGGAGGGTTTTCTCATCAAGAAGAGAGTTTGGTTGCTCTCTATGGTGTTTTGGGTGAATGGCTGCAAAATTGTTAAGTTGGGAGAGTTAGCTCCTAAATTTCACAAGTTTTTAAAGAAATAAAAAAAATGCAGCTGAGGGAGTCACATTAAACTGACATACAGGATTGGGCTGTGGCATAGTTTTGGAAGGATGTATTCAAATAACTCTATGAGAAGATGACATATAGTGTGGGGAAAACAGCTGCCTAAGAAGCTTGTGGATTGTCATTTTTGCCTTACACGTAATCTCCTGCACATCTTATGAAAGCAGATATAATACATGGCTTAAAGAGGACCTTTGATTTCATGAACAGACTTGAAAAGGGTAGGTTAGAGACCTTTAGTAGTTATTCTGTGCCAACACACCTCCACTCTTTCATCCCCTGACAGTTACTCACCTTGGGCTGCTCCTCTTCTCATAGAATTATTTAGGCTGGAAAAGATCTTTAATATCTTTGAGTCCAACTAACTAACCCAACTCTACCTGTCCCTCAGCATTATATCTGTGTATCTTAAATCCCTACAGGGGCAGTGACTCCACCATTTCCCTGGACAGCCTGTTCCATGGCTTGACAACCCTTTCAGTGAGAACATATTTTTCCTTACATCCAACCTAAATTCCCCTGATGTAACTTCCAGCTGTTTCCACTTGTCCTATCACTTGCTACTTGGGAGAACAGACTAAACACAACCAGTTAGTTCCCTCAGCCACTCCTTATATGATTTGTGCTCTAAACCCTTCACCAGCTTTACTGCCCTTCTTGGGGTCTGCTCCAGCACTTCATTGTCTTCCTTGTAGTGAGGGCCCTGCTACTCTTTTGGCATTGGATAGTAAGGGGCACCAGGAGTCTTCAGTCTGGTTTAATATTTTTTTTTCCTAGTTGGCCTATGCTAGATAGCAGTCAGATGCCTTTGAGCCTCTTAAAAAACCAAACCAAAACATTGCTGAACATTTTCTTCTTGGAAAGAAAAATGTTACAACTGCACTCATGGGGATTTTAGTGAGAATTTTCCTTCTCATTTTGCTTTTAATATATAAAACATATATGCACAGTGCTTAGCACTCACTACTGTTGATAGAGCCTTGCTCCTGCTGGAATGCGTAAAACAGAAATAAGTCCAGTATGTCTAGGAATTGTGAGACTTTATGTGTCCCAGTTTTCACTCATACCATATACACCATGTAGATCCATTGCTCCTTGTTGGTAGCATTTGATTTTTTTTTTTCTTTTTTTTATTCCTTGAGCTGGCAAAATGTGAAACTTGTTCTTGCCGCAAGAGGCTTGTTGTCTCTGAACACAAATTATGGCAGTGTAAGGAGAGAAAGGGGTGGGGGGAGGTGGGTGGTGTTGACAGAATAGTCACATATAGCATAGCCCTGGAAAAGAGATTTCAGTACTCTAAAATGTAAACCTACAAATTGTTCTCTTAATCGTTTGTTTTCAGTGCCTGTGTTAATGTAAGTAGTTGAATACTGATGGTTCTGGCTTAAATCCTAAAATCTCCACTGAATCCTGGTTTTGAATCTTCATGAATAAATGGGTCTTAACTTTGTAAGGCAGGAAATTGTAGGGTGGTTTTTTTGTGTGTTGCTTTGTTCATGTTTCTGTGAAGGGGAATCTCGGAGTAATAAATAGGCTTCTATAATTGGAGTATTAGTTACACTAGATTATCTCTTAGTTTTACTGTTTTATACTGAAATTCAGTACTTTGTGTGCTTTGCTAAGTGAGATGCACAGAGGCAAGCATTAAAAATTACATGTTACAGCTGACTTCAAACTCTTCTGCTTTTATGTTTTCCTTGGTACTGAGGCCTTTTGCTACTGAAAGGAAAAATGCAGGATACAAGCTGTTCTTTCATAGCTATCATTTCCTCAACACTATTATTTTGCTTGGAAGCTAGTCTGAGCAGAAAGTGTCAGTCATCTATCTGTGTGTCTAGCAGCAGAACATTGATTTGTGATCTCCTGGTGTCACAAATAAAATGAGTCTTTCCAGAGCTGGACAGAATTTGAGCTCGTTTTTACTGCAGCATTTGCACTGGTGAAGTTTCATAGTAACAACTCAGCTTTTCCTCCTCCAGGAAGAATGACTGCCCTTTGTTCTCACAACTTAAGCTCATTGTTCTTCTCTGAGTGCCTTTTCCATAAGTGCTGTGTGGGAGTTTTTGTTTGTTTTTAACTAAACTGGAAAAAAAAAAACCAACCCTTGTCTTAATTTGTGAAATCACGTTTGAACTTCCTAACAGAAGTGAGTTGGGTTGATGTGCAACCATCCAAAGCTGCAATTATCTCTTATCTTTGTACTCCCATGGGGCTTCATTAAAGTGGCTCCTCTTTCCCTGCTGCTGTTTCCCACCACAGTCAAATCTGGGATTCAGCAGACATTTCTTTTATATATATTTTTTTTGGTGTGTGTGTAGTATTTTGTACCTACAGGTGGAATATCTGTGTGAGATCTGACAGACCTTCTAGTGTTTAAACCTGCTTGTTTGATGGTTGATGCTTTTGCTGCTCCACTGTTTTGCTGCATCAGCTCCTTTGCTGCTCTCAGTCAAAGACAGGACAATTGCCTCTCTGAAATGGCTTCAGACTGGTGTATTTCTAATATTGCTTAGTACAATTTGACAGGCACTTAACACTTTAATTCTTAAAACCGCATTTCATGGTGGGATAGTGTGTATTTAATTTAAGCAGGCTTTCCTGAAGTTTTAGCTTTGCTAGCCAGCCCTGAGGGCAAGGATTTAATACTTAGATACTCCAGGCTGTTCAGAACACAGTGTAGTAACGTTGTGCTCTTCAGGTAGTGCTTTGTCTTTTCATAACAATTAAGCCTTCTTTCATTTGATAATTTTAGCTATCAAAATAAAGTCTGAGCCTCAGCTCAAGACTAATAAAAATGCAGTGGGTAGGTGATGGACACAAAACCTTCTTCATGCTTGTATTTCCACTGTGTAAAGTTGGGCACCTTTTAAATTATTAAACTCAATATAATTCATAGAGTGGGTTGAATTGGAAGGGACCTTGAAGATCATCTGGTTCCAGCCCCCTGTTGTAGGCAGGGACACCTTCCACTAGGCCAGCTTGCTCAAGGCTTTGTCTAACCTGGCCTTGAACACCTCCAGGGAGGGAATACCCACACCCTCCCTGGGCAACATGTTCCAGTGTATCACCATCCTTACTGCAGGGAATTTCTTTCTAATATACAGTCTAAATCTACTCCCCTCAAGCTTCATATTCATAAATGCATATTAGATTTTACTATTTTTTTTAATTGACAATTCTCTCTTTTTGCTGATGTATTTTAGTAGGGCTGAGTTGATTTCCATAGCGTATACGGTGGTGTCTTTGACAGCATTAAAATGTTGAGTGCAAGGCAGGGGAAACTAATAGCTTATACCTGCATTTGTAACTCCTGGATAAGATGTCTGTAATCTTTTGACAAGAATATGCTTAAACTTCTGTCTGTACTTCATGACACTCTGTCTATGCCTAGCAAGTGAATGTTAAGTGTGTCAATATAACTTGTAAAATCAAATTAGAGGTCTTTGGGATTACATACAATATATGAGAAGCTTGTTCAGCAGGTTCTAGTCCAAAGAAATATCTTACTTGCCTAAATAATAATGCAAGGAATCTTTGCAAGTGAGAAGAATAAACTTTCTCTGGCATTTCTGTCACTTGCTAAGGAGTTGTAAATGAAATGCTACTATAATAAAGGACACTTTGGGAAAGTAGGAAGAGGTAATGCAATCTCCTAAACTTCTTACCATCTTGTGTAGGAAGGGATGGCTACATGGCCTGAATACCATGATCTAGTTCCTCATCCATTCCCATCCATTAGCTTAGAACTCCTATGGGATCTTTCCTATAGTTAATGAAATTTTCTCTACCTTTGGAAAGGCTCAGGGGGTACCTTTATTGTGGCCTTCCAGTACTTAAAGGGACCTATAGGAAAGGTGGGGATGATCTTTTTAGCAGGGCCTGTTGTGACAGGACAAGGGCTGATGGTTTTAAACTGAAAGAGGGAACATTTAGACCAGATAAAAAGAAGACATATTTTATCCTGAGAGTGGTAGAAAAACTGGTCCAGGCTGCCCAGAAGGGTGGTAGATGCCTCATCCCTGGAAATGTTCCAGGTCAGGTTGGACAGGGCTCTGAGCAAACTGATCTAGTTGAAGATGTCCCTGCTGACAGGAAGGGGGTTGGATCAGTTGACTTTTAAAGGTCCCTTCCAACCCAAACCATTCTATGACCTAAGAGCCTAGCTGTATTTCCTTCCCAAAGGTAGGAGGACATTGTAAACCTTGCATAGCACCTCATCAGTGCCTTTTTATCCCTGTGCATGTTTGCCTGTATTTGGGGAGAAATACAAAGCAGAATGTGTTCACTGGAGGGTTTTAAGGTGAGTCCTGCTTTACTGAGTACCGATACAAGAACCACTTCTGAATGTGTTTCCAGGAATCCTAAGTGGCTGGAGAGAGAAAGCGAGAGCACATGCTGGCTTGGTAATTGATTACTGCTATTAGAGCAGTGGGGGGAATTCCTGAAGAGTTTTAATGGTCTACTAGGAATGTGAAGAGGTAAACTGGATGATTAGGGACTTAGAACTGAATTTCTTAACTCCATGTCCAGGATGGAAATGTGGTGCTACTGAACACAATTCTGTGGGTAATGTATTTTTGGTGATAATCTATTGATTTATATAGGACCTTGGCACTCAACTTGTCTGGTTAACCATTTCAATACCCTATTGCATGTGATTCTAAATAAATTACTGTGCTTCAGCTGCCTAGTGAGAACAATTTAACAGTGCTGTTACTATGATGAACATGAGGAAACTTACTTAAGTGAGAGGGATGCAATTACTGATGGTGTCCCATAGTATTGGGGGGGGGGGGGGTGTGTGTGGAAGAATAAGCAAGGATGGTAAACTGGCTGATTGGTGACAACAAAATACAACTTTCTGTGTTTTCCTTGGTGTTTAAAATACTGTTTTAAATTTTGTGATCTAGTCTGAAAAGTCCAAAACAGAAAAATGGAAAGGAACACTATATAATGTGATTCCTAGAATGGTTTAAGCTGGAAGGGACCTTAAAGATTTTCTAGTTCCAACTCCCTTGCCATGGGCTGAGACATCTTGTACTAGGCCATGTTGCTCAAGACTTTGTACACTTCCAGGCTTGGAACCTCCACAGCTTCTCTGGACATCCTGTTCCAGGGCCTCACCACCCTCATGGAGAAGACTTCCTTCCTAAAGTCTAATTAGACCAAGCTTCTTCCACTTTGCAGCCATTACCCCTTGTCCTGTCACTATGCCTTTGCAAATAGTCACTTTATGGCTCTCCTGTAGGCCACCTTCAGACATTGGAATGCTGCTCCAAAATCTCTGTGAATCTTCTTTTCTCCAAGATCAAGAACCCCAACTTTCTCAGCCTGTCCCCACAGCAGAGGGGTTCTATCCCTCTGATCATCTTTGTGGTCCTTCTCTGGCCCCGCTCCAACAGTTCCATGTCCTTATGTTGAGGGCTGCAGAGCTGGGCACAATACTGCAGCTGTGTCTTAACTATTATAATTTGTCTATTAATGAATTTAAATATCAACAAATTATTTGGAAAATAATTGGTTGCTTGTGGGATTTCATAGCAGTAAGCAATTTGCAGCATAAAATATAGTTTTAAAGAAAGTTTAAAACAACAGCAAAAAAACCCCAACAGTCCTACAGACTTCATTTGACAGTTCATAGAGGTTCAGCTGTCAGAAGGGTGAACAAAAGAAAGGTGACTGCATAGAGTAGTCTAGATGGCTTGGTGATACAGTTGCTTAAAGAAGGAATATTATTTGTAAGCTGACTGTGACCAAAATCTTGGTAAAGCTAGGAGTGATAGGACGAGAGGAAACGGCCTCAAGTTGTACCAGGGGAGGTTTAGATTGGGTATTAGAATAAACATTTTCACTGAAAGGTTTCTTAAACACTGGAACAGGCTGCCCGGGATGGTGGTTGAATCTTCATCCCTGGACATGTTTAAAGTACAGAGATGTGGTGCTGTGAGACGACGTGGTTTAGCACCAGCCTTGGTAGAGTTACGTAGTGGTTGGGCTTGATCTTGTAGGTTTTTTCCAGCTGAAACAATTCTAGTATTCCACGATAAATGTGTGGAGGATTTTAGCAGGGCCTGTAGTTATTACAACAGGGACTTTGCCTTGGAAACCAGAGCTTTCTACAGTCTTTGAGAAGGAGTAATAGATTACTTGGCTTGGATGAGAAGGGGAAGGGCAGCTGGAGGGGAGTAGAGGCATCATATACTCTGATGAGGCTGCTTAATGAAATACTCTATGTGTAGCTCTGCTGTCAAGCATTCAGAAGGATTTTGAAGAACTGGAGAGGATGCAAACAGGAGTCTCAGAACTGATTTGAAGGAGGGAATAGAAAGTCCCTACAGCATCAAATGAAAACTGGCAGTTTGAACTAGCTATTCTGCAAGTTACTCACCACAGCTGCTTGAGAAACTGCCATTTACATGGCAGAAAGTGGCTCACAAATTTGCTTCTGAACTGTAGCAACTGCCGAGCAATTTCAGCTTGCTGCTGTGTGAAAGCTGAAGCTCCTTGATGAACAGTCTGGCTTACTTCTCAGACACTGCTGAGCTCTGAGCATGCATCCTGCGGTTGTGAAAATACGAGATACTAAAAGGCATTCTGTTCTAGCAGGAGAATCAATAATGAGATCTAGAAGCTGAAGCCAAACCAACTCAGATGGGAAGCTTTTTAGGAGACTAGTTAACTACTAGAGCAAGCTAGCAGGAAAGACTACTTTTAATATCTTTGAAATTAAGTTGGCATGGAGCAGACTGAGAGATCTTAGCTGAACACTGAGTGCTTAAACCAATACAGAGATAGGACCAATTTAGCAGTAGGATAAGGGGCAATAATGGTTTGAAACTGAAGCAAGGTAGATATAGGCTGGACATAAGGAGGAAGTTCTTTGCAATGAGAGTGGTAAAATACTCGAACAGGCTGTCCAGGGATGTGGTTGAGGCCATGTCCATGGGCAGCCCAATCTAGTTGAAGGTGTTTCTGCTGACTGCAGGGGGTTTGGACTAAATGACCTTTGAGAAGGGTCCTTTCCAACCTGATGCAATCTATGAAAACTAGATGAAATTGTGATCTATGAAGTTGTGACCTGGAGAAAATTTGAGCTGATAAATTACTAGGATTTTTTAAACTTTGTGTTGAAGTGCTCTTTTGGAGAAATTAAGTGGACAAAGTTATTTGTTTTTTCTGACACAGGTTTTCACTGTTTAGCATTAGAGTGGGGGGGCAAGGTTAGTTGCCTCAGTCACTGTGGTGGTGTCCTGAAAATTAAGGGAAAAGGTTCCTGTGTTACAGTGAATAGTGGCTACTGTTGCAGTATGTGAGGGGAATAAAATAGAATAATTTAGGCCTTTATGATCATGGAGTCCAACCATTAACCTAATGCTACCATGTTTGCTTGCTAAATGTTGTCCCTAAGCACCATGTCTACGTGACTTTTAAATCCCTCGAGGGATAGTGACTCCACTTCCCAGCACAGCCTGTTCCATATCTTGACAACCCTTTCAGGGAAGAATTTTTCCTAATAATCCCACCAAAACCTCCCCTGGTGCAACTTGAGGCTATTTCCCCTCATTCTATCATGCGCTACTGGGGAGATGAGATGAACACCCACCTTGCTCCAAACTTCTTTTCAGAGGCCAACAAACTCCCCTGAGCCTCTTTTTCTCCCAGTTCCCTCAGTTTCTTCTCACAGCACTTGTTCTCTAGACTCCTGAAAAGCTTTTTTGCCCTTCTCTGGATCTGCTAAAGCACCTCAATGTCCTTGTAGTGAGGGACCCAAAACTGAGCCCAGTACTCAAGGAGCTGTCTTGCTGGTGCAAAGCACAGGGGTACAATCTCTTCTCTGCTGCTGGCCATGTTGTTGCTGATACAGGCCAAGGTGCTGCTGGCCTTCTTGGGTCTTGGAGAAACAAAATTCAATTGTTTGTGAGAAAGCTGAAATGGAGACTTCTCTTAGGTGAAGAGAATGATAGTGCTTGTTGAGAGACAGCAGTATCTGTGTCTACATTATGGATAGAAAACCTGGGAAGCATTAGTCTGGGAAGATTAAAGGAAGATACCAGCTTTATTGCCCATAGGTGATTTATAGCCTCAGCTCTGTCTGCAGAGGCATCACATTGCAGGGAAAGGGGTAAAAGCTGTGGAGAAACTTTCTCAGCTCTTGAGGCTTTTGTTTCTGGTGCCTCATTAGACAAAGTAGATGCCATCCAACTTTAACAGAGGAGCTGTTTAAGAGATTATTTGCTACTACTAAAAGCTCAATAGCAAAATCTGATACCCGAAAGATCCTCAGTTTGAAGATTGTATTTAATCTGAGGAATTGTAAATTGGAATGACACTATGCAATGTTAAGTGGTGGTTTCTATTCGACTATAAAGTTTTGTTTTATAGCTTCTGCCATCATTTTAAATCCCTGTTATCCCTACTTGCTGACCTAACTTAACAGTCAGAGGGTGAATCTCTTGAGTGAACGTATTTTTATATCACGTACCATGTACAGAAACTCAAATGTCAAAATGAGAAGCTGTGATAAAAGGTGTCCTGAATTACTTGTAGTATCTATAATAATAAGTTGATACACCAGGATAGATTCATGTAGTTGGAAAAAAAAAAAATCCTCATAGCTGTGAAGTATTTTCTACTTCATTTCCCAGGCTTTCTGATAATCCATGAATGGCATAAGAGAGTCAATGCAAAATAGAATTTTTTGATAGGACAAGACATACTGAGTCTGTAAGTTGTTTGAAGTCATGTTGCAGGTGGGGAGTCAATTCAGTTTGAGACAGACTGAAACTCTTCCTTACATGGTTATAGGTGTCTTCCTTGTTTGAGTTAGAGCAGAACTAGTTCTGTCCAGTGATTTGCCACTTCAACTCAGTCTCTTTAACAGCACTTCCTGAAGTTAACACTGTTTTGACTGACGGTGTCCGCTTCTAGCAGCGATAACACTCGATGTTTATAGTTAAGTGTACCAAAGGTTGAGAAGCAGACCAAGGGTACTGCTAAAGCTTCTGTTCTTTGTTGGGGTGCAGTAATAGGTGGCAACCGTAGGGAGAAGCAGACAGTTCACCTGAACCTAAATGTACCAACAAGGGATTCCATTCTGTGGTGATCATATTCAGTGTAAAGCTGAGGGATCACAAGGGTCAGGCCTCTTCTTCAGTTGGTGGTGTCCAAGGAGGACACTGACCCTTCTGTCTTCAATGCCAGTCTGTCAGCTACTGAATCCAGTTCCCGTCTGCTGCTGAGTCCAGTCTGGGACTTCCCCAGTGCCTGCCCACAGCATCAGTGGTGACTAATTGCCATCAGAGGGCTGGGTGCAATATTTGTGTTGTATCTAACTGTATCTGTTTTATTTTATTATTATTTTCATTAAGGCTATTTTAGTTTTCCAACCCATCAGTCTCTTTCCCTTATTCTCGTTTCTCTTCTGCTTTGGGAAGGGAGAGGGGCTTATAGAGAATGTCTGTCATTCATCTAGTGGCCAACTCAGCCCTAACCCTTGACAATAGAAGAACTGAATAGGGGCTCTGCTACAGTTTTCTGAAAGTAATTCTTCAAATAAAACTAATTATTTGTGTACAGTCTGTACATAAAAGGGATTTGTGTTGGTATTGCACTCTGTGTGGTCTGTGTTGCTCCAACAATGCAATGTTATTAAGTTCTTGTTTTTAAGGATCAGTGAATCTGTACCAGCTTGTTGGGTGTTTGTTATGAAAACTGAGAAGCTTTTTTTTCCCAGTTATAATTGTATTAAATGTGAGTTTGAATCCATTCTACAGTTACATTGACTTTGAAGAGATATTTTTCTTTGGATTTCCATTTATCACATTTTCCCTAAAAATATGTAAGTTCTTAATGAATTTATTTCTTTTCCTTGGCATTTGATCTGGATTGCTATTTTCATCTATTGCCATTAATTAGTCTCCCTGCTGTTTTTTGTAGATTTACAGTTCATGCTTAATGAAAGAACCAGTTGGTTTCAGTGCAGATTCCCACATGAACTATTCCTAAATTTACTTTTTGAGCTCATTAAAGTGGTGGCTTTTGCCAAGTTTTGCAATTTGATCTTCACGGTCACTGCTGTTTAGCGTTTAAAACAAGCCTATTCATGATTTCTCTACTGCTGCCTGCGTTAGATTAATTCGATCATTTATTTGTAGATAGAATTTGCTTCCTGATTCACCCATCCACAGCTGACTTCACTTGCCCTTCGTACATTCAGTATCCTGAGGATTCTGTTGGATGCTATCCAGATATGCCAAAAGTGTAATGGAATTTGACTAACACTTGACCCAAAGCCACATGGTTTCAGTGGTTTTAATTATATGCTCTATAGAGAAAGTGTGGGATATATGTAACTTATCTACACTAGGTAAATGTTCTAAATTGTAGAACAGCTGTCATTAGATAGTTGGTCAAGAAAACATAAAGGACAGGTAAGTCTGGAGGTGAAGGTGAGTGGAGAAAATGGGACAGTGCCAATGATTTGGATGATTCTAGAAATGCCTTTATGCTGCAGCCCTCTAGAAAGTGGTGATTGGGTGTTTTGGACAGAGGAGAATCTGTGATTCTTATATGCAACATAGTTTTTGTTCTGGAGTTGTCAATGCTCAGAGACTTACCCGTGTTGCTCTGTAATGCACAGCAGTTACTGTATGTTCATTCTGTGTGCCAAACAAGCTTAAAAACCTGGAGAATTTGAATAGTCAACAGACTAAGCTTCAAAACTGGTTGTGTGGATGGAAGAAGTTGTCCTTCAGACTGCTTGTTTTGATGCATTAAATGATAGTACCCAGTTAGCGCAGTTTACAGGTCCAGACGGGTTTTGGAACTTCTGAATGAGCTGTTCCATTGACAAGAGCTGTGGTCATGGGCTAGAGAGAGTAAGCAGTGATCTCTTCAGCTGTATGCAAAATATGTAGGTGTCTGTACCAGCACTTTTAAACTGGCAGTCTCCAGCTCAGTGCTGCCTTCCAGGGAGAGCAATGAAAGTGTCTCCAGCAAAGACATTAAACTTGGAGAAAGTCTTTTAGAAGCTCAGAACTGTCACTTGAACACAGTGTGGTGTCCAGAAGAGTCTGGCAGGCTCCTTATGCTGCATGTGTTGTGCTGCAGTGTAAAACAGATTGAAAAGTGAAATACTGGGAAGAATTTTTTTTATGTTCTACCTGCTTTTCAGTAAGCTTGTAAAATTGTGGATGGTGTGGTGGTTTGACACTGACATGTGTCAAGTATTGCTGATAAAACTCTCAGACATATATAAATTTACATATTCCTACATGTAAGCAATAATGTTGAACTCATTTGTCATCTTTATTACTACCAACCTAATAGTACTGAGTGCTAAATGGGTTCTATCCCATGGATGGCATAGAATCATAGAGAATCTTAGAATTGTTTTGGTATGAAAAGACCTCCAAGATCATGGAGATATTCATTAGAAAGCTGAAGAACCACCATGGTCAAGCCTCTTTTTCAGTGGCTGGTTTTCAAGGAGGACTCTGTCCATTCTGCCTTCGATCCCAGTCCATGATTTCCTGAAATCAGTTCCAGAATCCAGCTCCTGAATACAGAATCGGTCTCCCAAGTCTGGTTTCCAGCTGCTACTGAGTCCAGTCTGGGACTTAGCCAGTGCCTGCCCATAGCATCAGTGGTGATGATGACTAATTGCCATTAGATGGGTTGGATTTGATACTGGTTTGTATCTAGCTCATATTATCGTTATTTTCATTAAAGCTGTTTTAGTTTTCCAATCCATCAGTCTCTCTCCCTTACTCCATTTGTCTCTACCTTTTGGGAGGGGAGAAGAGTTCGTAGAGAGCATATGTCAATTGTATAGTGGCTGGCCCAGCCCTAACCCATGACAATACCTTTTAAAAGATGAAGTCTTTTTGTCTGTGTGTTCAGGTAACTTGACCCTTACCATTAAAGGTATGTATGGGGAAAGCCAGGTGTTAATACAGGACATAGTTCTGCTTATTTTTGAGAGAGTCTCTATGTGTGTTTGGGGGAGGGAGGGAAATGGGTCATATCGGTGGTAAAATTGTGTTGTATGAAGTGTGTAGCTTTTGATGAGCTGTTCTGTATCTAACACAACATATGAATATAAAGCACATTGCCTGTAAAGCTTGCTTTAAATTTTAATCAGCTGCAGAAGGGATAAGTGGTAACTTCTGCATGTGAGTGCATCTAGCACAGGCTGCTAAAACCAAATTCCAGTATTATAAATTTTAAAACAGGTCTTTGCGGCTTGAATTTTTCAGCTGGCATTTAAATTTTAGGGACATAAATTTTCCTTCCTCTCCTCTGTCTGAATCAATCTTACACAGAAATGACAGAAGATTTGAATTTGAGAACACAATGAAAATAACAGGAACTGAGACCAATAGAGGCGACTAATCCTCTAATTACTTTCTCTGAACGCTGGGAATTGTGCTGCAGAATATCCTTCAGTACAATCCAGAGTAAGCTAAATTTATTCTATTCTGCAGCTAGAGAGGGGAGGGATTTTGCTGCCAACTCGGAATAGTAATGGGCTGTGGTGGTCTTTATCTGATGGAACTTAAACCAGATGTGGCTACTCTGTCAAAGGGCTGTTTACAGGCTTGAATTTTCCAGGGTGTTAATTGCCTGCTGCTCACCCTTTCACACCCTGGGGTTTGAAATTTAACTAAATGGTGAGGTAGACAGAGCCCTTTGCTCTGGGGGTGGGGGCTGAGAAGGTGGCAGATTTGCAGCAGTGACTTGTTTGTGTTGGACTGACCTACAAAAGCTCTGTGTGGCTCCACTCTGATATCAAAGCCGTTTAGTCGCAGACATGACCCATATTTTGCTTAAGTGCTCTCAGACAGTTTTTTTTCTGTAGTTGCCTTATTCTGTAGCTTGCTGTTGATACTGATTTTATTTTTTTTTCCCCAGTCTGTGATTCTACACTGATGTTAGGAAATGCATAAGTACCTGGCTTTCAGTTGAGCTTCCCTGTGTTGTTATTGAATGTATTTTGTGAACCTAACTATTAGCTCGGACTCTAAAAAATTTGGGGGTGACAGCCAGGGACAAAACATTATGATAAATCAAGCCTGAATTTGTTGATCAGAATCTCAGAATGGTGGGGTTTGGGAAGGATGTCCAAAGACCATCTAGTCCAGCCCCGCTGCTAAGCCAGGGTCAGAGCAGGTTGTCTAGGATCACATCCAAGCAGGTTTGGAATCTTTCCTGGTGAGACTCCACAACCTCTCTGGGCAGTCTTGTCCAATGCTGTTGTACCCTCACAAGAAAGAAGTTTTACCTTGTCATTTGTTGATTTGGGTTTTGGTTTGTGGTGGTTGTTTGTAGTTGTTTGTTTTGTTTTCCCCAAGTGGGTGATAGAGTGGGATATAAATTCAAAGAATGGCTTGGGTTGGGAGGGACCTTAAAAATCTAGTTTCAACCTTCCAGTAGACCAGGTTGCTCAAGGCCTCATGCAACCTGGCCTTGAACACCTCCAGGGAGAGGGCATCTGTGACCTCCCTGGGCACCTTATGTACTTGTTGCTTCACTTTTCAAGATGTAGAGGGCGTACTAGTTACCATGTATTCCTATAGCCCCATTTCCTCAATAAAGAGGTCATCTGTTTTGTTTTTTTTTTTCCCCTGGATAACTTAAGAACAAAACAAAAACCAAACAGCACAACAAATCCAAAACAATCCTCTGGGAATCAGGGCTAGACTTGTTAGTCCTGTGCAGATTCAGAGACAGCACTGGTGGGGCTCACAGCCAGTTATGTTTTGAAATGAGCTTGGCAATGGCTCATACAGTGAAGAAAGCCTCTTGCTTCCCACTTGTTCACAAGTTGATTTTTCAACTCCTGTGCAGTGCCATAAATCAGGATTGCATTTTGTCTGCTGTTGTTATCTTGTTGACCTAAATCATTTAAGTAGCTTGGCCAAAGTTCAACCAAAGTGTGTCTGTGTATTTTTAAAATATACTGAACTGTGCTCAAGGAACTTAAGTTCTGAACTTTACACAGGAACATGCTTGATATGGAAGAAGTTTGATTTAGATTAGACGTTAGGAAGAAATTATTCACCATGAGGGTGGTGAGGCACTGGAACAGGTTACCCAGAGAAGTTGTGGAGGTTTGAACCTTGGAAGTCTTCAAAGCCAGGCTGGCTGGGGCTTTGAGCAACCTGGTCTAGTGGAAGGTGTCCCTGCCCATGGCAGGGGGTTGTGACTAGATGATCTTTAAGGTCCCTTCCTGACTAAATCATTCTGTGATATGTCTAAATAACTGGAAATATTAGAAATGCTTCTGTTTACTGTAGACTCATAGGACTTGAAAGAAAAAAAACAAAAGTGACCATTTATCATCTGCAAGATATGTGCTGTTAGCTTGGGTGCTGTTTCCTTGAGTGTTAGTGTACTGAGAGCATGCTGGTCAAACCTACCACCTTCATCCACCTAGGAGACAGGTCCTACAGATGTACCCTTTGTGCCTTGTGCACCCAAAATGCCTTGCTGTAAAAGTTCTTTGTTTTAAAGGGGTGAGCTTAACTCATGTTTCCTGAGAGTTGCTGTCACTAGTGTCCAGCTTGGTTCAAGTACTAGCTTAACTATTCTGCAGGAATTTCTTGTATTGGTAGTCTCCATAAAGGAAAATTCTGCAGAGTCCAGTTTGCTGTGACAACTTGTTGCAGTTTCTGTAGGAATTTTAGACCAATTAAAAATCAAACAAAATCTGATCATCTGATTTGGTTTGGGTTTATGTTGAATAGTGCTCTAAGAACATGAGCTATAGTGGGAAGTCTAGAAAGCTGCTTCTGTCCCTTAGGAGGCTTTATGAAGCATAACTGCTTTTTATAAGCACTAAATGGCTTTTTGGCAAGAGGAATTCTACTTGATTTTTTGGTGCAGCTGCTTAACAGGTCTGTTAAGGTAACTGTCTGGAGAATCTTTGGCTGTCTTAATGTAAAATTGATTTGTGTCAGCTTGAATTTATAGTTTCTGGAAGCTGCAGAATGATATGCAGCTTCTGGTCTTGTTATATGCTCTCCTTTTGGCAGGCAGGCTTAGATTGGTGCTTGTGGGTGCTTTGATTCACAGAAGCATTCACTCCTGTTACACCGAGTGTACAAATCTTTCAGTCTGTGTATTGATAGAAGCCCTTGAGGGGACTTTATCCCTATAAATTATTTTTTTTTTGCCTTTTTTTTCAGCTGAGGATTCTAATTTGTGGCTATTTTGTGTGCTTGGCATATCCAAGTACATAAGTGTAGCCAGGCATCTGCTGCCTTTGTTCCTGATGTATATAAATGAATTGTAGACTCTTGGCACCCGAATGTTCGGCAACAAACACTGTTACATCTTTTTCTAATTACTGATATTTTTGTGGGTGTATCAAGAGTTTTGGGGGATGTGCTCCAGCTGCAGTGGCAAAATCATGTGTATGCTTTTGTGTTTAAATTTTATTGGCTTCTATGGAAGAAATCCTACCCTTACTGAACTAATTAATGCCTGGAGTTTTGGGGTCGGAAGTTTTCCTTTCAGAAAGTCATACATCACTGGTCTTCAGTGTGTGATCTTAGAAGTGAACATCGTATTCAACCCAGCTCTTGCCATAGTAGGCTTTCTTCCAGTCAGCCATTTAGTTTTTCTCCCTACAGTGGCTGTAGCTGAGCTGTCTCTTGTGTAATGTCTCCTTTAACAGACTGCTAGTCTCTTCAGCTTCTCTCGCTGTTAAATAAAAAGGTTTCTCTACTGTGGAGATGAGGAGAACTGACTTCATTATAAAAAGATAGCAAGCCTTAGTACTACCAAAGTCAGTCCATCCCCCCACCATAACCAGGAGCAGCAGCTCATCTGCTTTTCTCTTTCTTGTTGGCTCCAGATAGAGGGCCTGGAATGCTCAGTGTATTTTGAACCTTCATAAGAAGATGCTGGATATGGCTTCACACTGGAAGAAGTTTGATTTAGATTAGACATTAGGAAGAAACTATTCACCATGAAAGTGGTGAGGCACTGGAATGGGTTGCCCAGAGAAGTTGTGGAGGTCTCAACCCTGGAAGCATTGAAAACCAGGCTGGCTGGGACTTTGAGCAACCTGGTCTAGTGGAAGGTGGTCCCTGCCCATGGAAGGGGGTTGTAACTAGATGATCTTTAAGATCCCTTCCAACCTAAACCATTCTGTGATTCTAGGATATAGGATACTGTGAGAGGTCAGCATCCTGGCAGGAATATGTTCAACTTCTTTTGCCCTACTTTTCTGGGGCATCTTGCTTCCTTTTCACAAATAGCAGTAAAATACTCTACAAAAACACTTGCAAATTCATGCCCATACAGATTTTTCTTTGATATATAACTGCATGGTGGTTTGAAGCTGAAGCAGGTACAGATGAGTCCTCAAAAAAAGTCTTAATCATTTGGTTGCTGTCTGCATCAACAGGTACATGGAAATCTGATCTGCAGTATTGTGGGTGCATCTCTATATGCTCTGTAATGATTGGTTCTGATCATGAAAAGAAAACACCTCATAGAGTAAATGAGAAGTTGTAGCACACCATAGTATTTTACTAGCATGAATAAATTATTGCGGGCAACTGATACACAAACTGCAAAATTCAGAGAATTTTGCATATACTGACAGTCTGAAACAATCCTTCAGCACTAGTTAAGGTCAACTCAGTACAGGAGAGTGATAAATACATATCTCCTGTGTTTCCAAAGCAGGTAAAATGTGTCCTCAGCACAGGACTACAGCAGCTGACTGGAACAGTTGCAATAGACAGCGTAGAAGCAATGTACAGGCAGTAATTTTCCCAGAGGAGCATTCTGGAGCTTAGGGTAAATGATATACTCTGTGGGCAGTTGATGTGTCTGACACCGGCATGGCTTTGTGTCTCAGCTATCTCTAGCTCTAGTCTACTCAGGGGAAGAAATTTAGCAAGCTGAGTAAAGGAGGAAAGCAACAGACTGGATTTCAGAGATGGATGAAAGATTGATAGCAATATAATATTGCAAAACGTGGATGGAAGAAAGTAGACGAGGAAAGTTGTAAAGGTTTGAAAAGCTGAGAGATTGGGAGGAAAATTATTCACAAGTTGCTTAGTGAGGGTGTTGATTCACAACCACCACAAGTTTGTGATTTACAAAACAATTTCTGAGCTACTGTATTGTATAGCTATGTCTGTTAGTGTAAACTAGCACCTTGAGCTGCTTTTAATACTATGAGATAAGGGAATAGCTTGACCAGAGATGATCAAGAGTCCTGGATATGAAGTAGGGCTTGAGTCTTGTAAGTGGCAGCAACAATAATGGTTTTGGCCACCTAACTTTGATGCTGACTGAATTGCACAGACTGTGTTTTGAATACTCACTTCAGATTCAGCAAATGGAGAAAATGGTTTAACATCTGCCTATTGAGCTGATAAATGGCAAATTGCTTGAGTGGTAGCACACAACCTCACATGTGCACTCGCAGCAGATGGCTTTGATGTATACTGGAGACAAATGTTGTCCCTCCTGCCCCCTCCCACTCAAATCCCCAAGCTCAGCATGAAAGGGTACATAGAACCAACTTGTGAATGCTTTGAAAACCATAAAAGCTTGAAGTGTAAATAAACCAGACTATTTGCTGAAGTGGTTTCTGCATGGCACTGAGCCTGGCTATCATGAGTTTCAGGAGGGGGGGACTGATTTTGCAGTCAGTGGATTGAACAGGGGTGGCCTGCAAGTTCCATGCATCAGCTAATTTATTATGGCTGGGATTGCAGACAGCACCACACATATGTGGCTTTAAACTGTTTCTTTAAATGACAACTATCTGTTGTACAATTACTTGCTACATGCAGATTTTTAGCTTGCCCCCAGTCTGTTAGTGCTTGGATCATTTAACAAATGAGCAAAACTATCTGAAACCAATAAGGAATTTGTAACATTTTTCCAGTTAATTGATGTTTTTCAGAAGGCAAACATTGCTTTGTTCACCATGTACTGAAGAAAAAGAAACAATTTGCCTGTAGGTGGTTGTACCATCAGCATATGTATTCAAAAATCTTTGTCAGAAATGCTTATGAAGTGCTATGTACCAAATTTAATTAATTTCTTTATGGTGGAATATTCTTTTACCTGCATTTACTGACTCTTGGTGGGTTTTGACAATTTCCTAATGCTCATTTAGTTGTCAGGACAGTATTGACACCTGAAAGGTTAGGATCTTCAGAAAAAAATGGTCTTAGGTGGTGTTGTGGTTCTCATGTAGACACTTGCTTAGCAAGGAAAGGAAGGAAGAACATTGAGGCATGGGTTTGTACTGATCTGCGAAGGAGGCAGATGCAAACTTGGGAAACAGCTAGGCCTGTGGTTCTGGTTAGTACAGTCGCTTCAGTCCCTCCTGCAGGCACATGAACCCCTTAAGGCCTTCATGATAATGTCTCCTATTTTCTCTGCAAAAGGCTAAGTGGAAATTATACTTAATAATTGTATCAGTAGCCAGAGGTTAGTGTAAATTTTCAGTCTCATTGAAATCTAGTATTACAGAAGCAGTAATTCTGAACAACTGCTGCTGTGTTTATGAAGAGAGAGTAGAATTGTGAACAGTTTTTAGTTAATGTTCTATGAGGTGATGTTTGTCATAATTGGCTGGGAAATTTCCTAAGTGGACAAGCTTTTCTGATAGGAGCAAAATATCAGTGTAGTGTGATTTGAATTTTCTTACAGTAACCAAATGCCTGCTGGTAGTCAGTCTGTCCAGAAATCCAGTGGACATGTGATGTGTTCTTTGCTTTAAAAAGATTCCTTCCTTGCTAGCTAAAGCTTCCTTTTAAGTTGCAAGATCTTTTGTCAGACAACCCTGAGTGTTTCTTGTGTTCTCTTTTTCCAAAAGAAATTGAAGGCTGGCAGCCAAGTAAGAAAGCATTTAACTCATGAAGGCACTGCTGTCATTAATTTTAAACACGTCACTGTGATGTCGGTCAGCTTGACTACCAACAAAGAAAACTAAAGTGTTCCCATAAATCATTTTATTGTCCTAATCCAACCTAATTAACTAAACCAAAACTCCTATTCTAATGGAGCAGTCCTTCCTGTGAGACATCTGCCTCTTTTCTTAATGGGTTTTAGCCTTCACTTCTGCTATAGTGCAGAAGCATTGGTAGCCATAATAATGTTAAATCCCTTTTGTGATCTTTGGGGAGCTAGTGTGGCACAAGTGAACTGGAAAGCTGAAATTTCCAAGTGTAGAGGGTTTGTGATGGTTGTTTTTCTTGGAAACACTGTTAATGGGTGAGAAAAAAGCAGCAAAATCTCCATTTCTAGAAGTAGATTATGCCTGCTCCCTGAAAGCTTGTGAGCAGCAGCCTAAATGCTGTGTGAATTTTGAGATCTGGTTTAAAAGTTAGCACACTCGCAATCTCAGAATGTTGGGGTTGGAAGGGACTTCCAACCTCCCAGGTAAAGCATGTTTGCCTAGAGAAGTTTGCACAGGAATGTATCCAGGTGAGTTTTGAAAGTCTCCAGAGAAGGAGACTCTTTGCACAGAAGGTTTGACCTAATAGTGTGTGTTAATGGAGTCCTGCCATGAGCTCATGACCTGTTCTTGAACTCCTGAGCTTAAGATGGCTAAGAGAAATGAGCAGCTTTATCAGTGTCAGTACGCAGGAGAGCTGCGGCACACCAAGAGATGCTCCTAGGCAGGGAACATCTGGCTGAGCATAGAGTAAAGTCTGTGTAGTAGATAAATGTAGAATGACTTACTAAAAATAATACCATTTTTAGGGAAGAAAACAAGCACAAAAACCACACGTAAATGGCAGCCTTTCTTCGGGTTTGATCCTTCAAGAGGGTTTGCTAGACCCTTACCTCTGTGGAGGTCAAGAGTTGCATGTTAATTTCAGAGATTTTATTAATATAGAATCATAGAATTGTTTTGGTTGGGAAAGACCCTTAAGATCATCAAGTCCAAACATTATGTAACTCTACCAAGTCTGGTGTTAAACCATGTACTCACCACATCTCGTGTCCTTTAAACACCTCCAGGGATGGGAATTCAACCACATCCCAAGGGAGCCTTTTCCAGTGTTAGAGAACCCTTCAGTGGATTTTTTTCTTCTAATATCCAATCTAAATCTCCCCTGCTGTAATTTGAGTCCATTTCCTGTCATCCTAGCACTTGTTACTGGGGATGGGAGACCGACCCCCCCACACCTTGCTCCAACCTCCTTTCAGGTAGTTGTAGAGAGCCTAAGCCTCTTTTTCTACAGACTAAACAACTCTAGTTCCCTTAGCTGTTTACAGAGGTTCATAACTATGTGCAAACCCGGGGTTTTCAGAGCTCTCAAAGAATAACCCATAAAAAAAGGTGTAAAAGGAAAATGCAAGCTTTCTTCACAGAATCACAGATTGTTGGAGGTTGGAAGGGACCTTGAAAGATCTTTTAGTCCAAACCCCTGCCAGATCTGGATCACCTAGAGTAGGTCATACAGGAACATATCCAGGCAAGCTGCACTTGGACAAATCCATCACTAGAGTAGTTAACCTCTTTAAAAATAATTTTGTCATAGGTCAAATTATTTTACAGGCTTTCTGTATGCTCTTGCAGAAGAGAGTCTACTGTTGAGTTGCAAGTGACCTTTAAAAATCATCCAACCATCCTGCTATGGGAAGGGTTGCCTTCCACTAGGTCAGGTGGTTCAAGGCATTATCCAACCTGCCTTGAACACCTGCAGGGAGGGGGCATCAATGACCTCCCTAGGCAACCTGTCCCTGTGTCTCACCACCCTTACTGTAAAGAATTTCTTCCTAATACCTAGTCCAAATCTCCAGCTTCAATCCATTTCCTCTTATCCTGTCACTACAAGCCCTTGTAAAAAGTCCCTTCCCATTTCTCCTGTAGCCCCCTTCAGGTACTGGAAAACTGCTATAAGGTCTCCTGGGAGCCTTCTCTTCTTCAGGCTGAGCAGCCCCAACTCTCAAAGCTTGTCCCCATGAGGGGAGGTGCTCCAGCCCTCTGATCATCTGCATGGCCTTCGTGTGGACCTACCTCCTTATTACTTGCCATTCAGTGAGGATGTTTTTGAAGATCTTTGTCAATGTGCAACAGGAAACCAATAAAGATTTTCAGATGTGCTGACCTTTCTTCTCATTTCCAGCCACCCATTTGGAGAGAGGTGGTGGCACTGTGGGTGGGGTGGTGGCACTGGGTGCAGCACACACTGCTGGGTAATGCTGGATTTTTGTGAATATGATGATGTATGTGCCGCTGGTCAGTTGGACCTATGTCCACTCTGCTGAACATTTAGTTGAGGTTTGTTCCCTTTTTCTGCTAAAAAAGCAGAGTACTAAGAAATTATATTTGTAGATGAAACTGTTGCCTGGTCTTATTCCCCTTACCTGCAGGGTGTATTTATATGTGGGGTGAGGGAATTGTACTTTCTTGTTACTTGAAATGAAAGTAAAACTGCTAGCAGCTGCTTTTCTGGGGGAATGAGTGGACAGCAAAGAATTTGGGTGGGCTAGGATGTTCCAAGAGCTGGCTGTGTTGCTGCTAGGAAAGCAGGCTCTGTTTGATCTTAGCTCCTCTGAGACCTGAGAGATTTGTAAGCTGTTGCCTTTAGCTGCTGCTTTGATTGTGAGTGCAGAGTGCAGGAACGAGTTTTTCTTCTCGAAACAGAGAAGAATGAAAAGTGTGTGTAAGGAGGCAGGGGAAAGACCAAGGCCAAGTGCAATTTCAGCCAGTGGGAAGGATATAACTGAAAACTTGAGGAACTACTTGCAGAGCTAGCTTATTTTTTTCTTTCTTTTTGTTAGATAAAAATTGCTTAGGTCACATTTGTGTAGGGGTAGATTGTAGGGCTTCTCAAACACAGCTCATATCACTCCTTGATAAACATAAGGGTAGTATTGATGACCCTAAGGCTCTGAAACTCAAATCTCGAGGCAGTGGGAGTGCCACACAGTTGGGATTAGGTGTGGGGTTTGGTTTGACTGATAGGGTAGGAGAGGAGCCTTCCTGTTAAGATAAACTGGCTCAATATATATAGTGAGGCTTGGAGGTGCTGCCTGTTGTCCTTCAACTTAAAAGCCCAGTGGAGGTGGATGGATTACTGTGCAAACATGAGCTCCTCCTTGGAAAGGTACTAGAGGAGATCTTGGATATTAGGAAGAAGTTCCTTACTATGGGGGTGGTGGAGTATTGGAGGAGGTAGAGGCCCCATCCCTGGAGACATTCAGAGTCAGGCTTAATGGGTCTCTGAGCTGCCTGGTCTTGTATATGATGTCCCTCTTACTGCAGGAGTTTTGGACTAGGAGACTTTTAAAGCTCCCTTCCAACACAGTGTGTTCTATGATGTGTCCCTTCATAGCAAGCGGAATACAGCACTTAGATTTTCCTTGTTGCTTTCATTTGGACTTTTGAAAATCCCTCATCCTCAGTGTGGACGCAGGGTCACTACAAGTGGGATTATTCTGGAAAACTCTGATGATGCTGTTTTCTGTTACTTCTGTTCCTCCACAGGGCTTTTGTCAGTTAGTCTCCACTTTGCTATCTATTTCTTCCAAAGGGAATTGCTTGAATTCTGCAGTTGAGATGCTTAACAATGTAAAACAAACTGCTGAGTAGGCAGCTGAATTAATATATCAAATATTTCCCCACCAGCATTTCTATTGGACAAGAGATCGCACGTGATATGGCCAGTCTGAAGCCATATGTTTCCAATCTGTTCGGCAGGCTCAGGCGATGTATGTTAGTGAGGGTTTGTTTCTTCTGGGAACTAATTTTGGTGGCTGGGGTTTTTTAGCCCATGCTCTCTGATGTCCAACCTAAAAGCTATGAGAAAGCAGCTCTCTAGCCACTGTTGACCCACATGCTTAAACATTTTGTGGACTCTTGATTACAAGCTTGGAAAATACAGAGTAGTGCTCAGGTGGAACTTGGGATGGGGGCAAGTAGATATGGGTTAGTATTTTAGTTTATTAAGGCTTCTAGGAGTTGGGATTCTCCTCAGAGCTTCAGTCACCACAGCAGTGCAATTTAGTGACAGTATCAATGTTTTTTTGGGGTGAGAAATTGTAGTGGTAGAAAAAAATAATCTAGGAATTTGATTATTAGAAGTACTAAAAAGGCAACCTCCGTATTTGGTTGCTACAGACCAGTTTTGAAGCAGTTGGGGCAATCACTTTTCAGACTTTCCTGGGACTTGTAGTAGTGTGGTTCTGTAGCTCCTCAAGCTGTCAAAAAATCCTTCATGATTTTGCCTGTGGCTGCATTCTTCTTAAGAATATTGTTCTATTAAGATACATACTTGTCAGAGACATTGCAGATAGTTCCTTGTATCTCTGTGTTGTGTGCTTCCTGAAATACTGCTTGGGTTTTCTTTGGTTTTGGTTGGTTGGGTGTTTTTTTTTTGTGATGTGTTTGTTTGTTAGTTTTTGTCTGTTTGTTTGAGTTTTGGGGTTTTTTTTTGTTTTTCTTTTGGAAGTGTCCAGTTGCTTTGAGACCGGCAGTTAAAATGCCTGTAAAACGTCTTTGAATTGTTGCAACTGTTGGTGCTGAGCAGACCGAAAGCACAAGAGCTGAAGCATTTCTCATAATGTTTGAAAAATTTACACAATTCCAAGAAATGGAATGTGGTGTGTCACAGTGAAAATAACCAGGTTCAAATAGTGGAAAACAAAAAGAAGGGGAAATAAGAGGAAGAAAAATTAGGAGGGGAAAGGAACACACAGAAAAGAAAAAGATTGTCCTGCTCTGTTTGAGATTACTGACCCTGGTCAGCCTAATGGGAATTATTAACATATCTAAACCTTAAGTTCTGTAGGCATAGGACATAACCTTACTAAGTAATTCTGGAAGTTCTTACATTTCTCCCCTTGTATTTTTTTTTCCCCAGTTGGATTTTCCACCTTTATTTTGCATCTCACCAAAGTTTCCATTTGATCCAGTGTCTTGTCTGACAAGAGCATAAGCATAGGGCACACCCCTCTGCCTGGGAATTTTACCTAGTTGTTCCACAGGCTGGCTGGAGCTGCATCCAGGACCATCATGGTAACAAGTTGCTGATGGGCATGTCTTCCTTTGGATCTGCAGCTGCAGCACAGGGTTGTGGAAATCGATGAAGGTTTTCTGTGTGGAAGTCAAGCTTTCTGATGCTTGAAAATATGGTAGTTGATAATATAGGGTAACAGAATAGTTTGGGTTACAAGGAGCCATAAAGGACATCTAGTCCAATCCCCCTGTAGTCAGCATAGACTTCTCCAGCTGTATCACATTTCTCAGAGCCCTATCCAACCTGACCTGGAATGTTTCCATAGATGGGGTATCTTTCAATATTTAAAGGGGGCCTATAAGAAAGATGGGGATAATCTTTTAAGCAGAGCCTATTGTGACAGGACAAGGGGCAGTGGGTTAAAATTAAAAGAGAGAGATTGAGACTAGATATAAGGAAGAAATTTTTTATATGGAAGGTGGTGAGACAATACACAAGGCTCTGAGCAACATGATCCAGCTGAAGCTGTCCCTGCTCACTGTGAGGAAGTTGGACTAGATGACCTTTGCTCACCCTAGTAGGCTTTTAATATGCATGTAGATGTTTTTAATACCTCCAACATTTGATAAGATTTTTAATGATTTGTTTAACAACAATAGCTTTGGGATCATTTAGACTTTTTTGAGTGATGACAGACAGATAAGAACATATTTATTTGCTTAATTTAATCATCCCTATCTGTCAATTTTGTAGGTAAAGAGCAGCATTAAAGAGTGGAACCTCTTCTAGAAAATTACCACTCTTAGCAGAAAACTAGAGAAACCTTTAATTAACCTATTAATTCAAAACTTAAGTGTCCAGAAAGTGTTTTCTGAGCAGTAACAGTCATTACCTCTCATAATTGTGTGCAGTTATATGGACCATATATTTACATATATTTCCCTTTTAGCCAAAGGCTTTAGTTTCTCAGCTTGTTTCCCTCTATCCTGAAGCTTTTCCTAGTGCATTTAAGTTTTGCCGCCAGTACAGTTACACTTTTGACACTTCTTAGTCATTTGAAGTGAGTGTTACTCTTTAAGCTTGAGAAAGAATCATCAGGGCCATGAAGACTTTGTGTGCTAAGTCTCAGGAGGCTCTGAAAGGATCACTCTGCCCTGCCCCTTATGGCACTCTGCTGTGACAGCTGTGCTCTGTGTTTATTCATCAAAGAAAAGTAGTTACTCACTGTTTCTTTGAGATGTGACTGCTGTGTGTTATGGGGATGATGTCTCTGTTCTCTTCTCTGAAGTGGTGTTTACTATGCCTTTACTAGCTGGATTAGTAAAAAGCAATTTACAGATGTAAATCTGGAAAGCCTTACAAGTAAGGAGTTCATTCTTGGAACCACAGAACCATAGAATCATTTTGACTGGAAAAGACCTTTGAGATCATTGAGTCCAACTGTCAACCCAGTACTGCCAAGTCTGCTTCTGAACCATGTCCCTCAGCACCATACCTACATGTCTTTTAAATACCTCTAGGGATGATGATTCAATCACTTCCCTGGGCAGCCTGTTCCACACCTTGACAACTCCTTCAGGGAACTTTTTATTTATTTTTTTCCCCTGATGTACAACCTAAATCTTCTCTGGTGCAAGTTGAGGCCATTTCCTTTTGTCCTATCACTTGTTACTTGGGAGAAGAGATCAGCACCCACCTGGTTCAGCCCCCTTTTCTCCAGATTAAACAGCCCCAGCTCCCTTAGCTGCTCCTCATAAGACTTATGCTGTAGACCCTTTACCAGCTTTGTCACCCTTTTCTGGACCTGTTCCACCACCTCAATGTCATTTTTTTTTTTGTAGTGAGAGGCCTAAAATTGATCACTGCATCAGTAAAATACAGGAGAATAATGGGACTTGTCCTCATCTAGTCTGTCTTTAAATACTGAAATGCTATTTAGTTTTTGCTGTATCCATATCTCTAGAGATCGGTTTCCATTGACAGGTACTAAGAACTTCCTTTTAATGAGAAAAAAACAGGTTGAAATTGCTCACTGTTCTTCACAATTTATATAAAATTCCTGGGGGGTTTCTGATAAATCCACTTAAGTATAATGATATCCCTGAAACCTTGACTCTTAGCTGGAAATCAATTGTATTGCTCACCTGCTTTAAAAACAAACCAAAGAACCCAAAGTTGATGCTGGGGTACAAGTTGCTATGAAGGTTAAGAACTTAATATAATTTCAGAGAGAAAACTGTAATTTTGGAGTCTGAACTATGACAATGGTAGTAGCTATTGGGTGCTTCTGAACTGAAATCAAGCAAGTGCTGCTTGGGATTTTCCACTACAACCGAAACAAAATATCCTTTTGTACGTGTTTACCCAACCTTGTAATAAAATGTTATGATACACTGCTTTTCCTGATCATAGAAAAGTGTTTATATAGTGAAATGAATTTGACTACAATATTTGTGTGGGAGCTGTGGATAACAGACATGTTTTTTTATTCAACAGGCGATCAGCTGTAAAGGTCAGCACAGTATCTCTTACACATTATCCAGAAACCAGACTGTAGTGGTGGAATATACTCACGATAAAGATACAGACATGTTTCAGGTAAGAGACTCTGATTTCCTATCTTGCTTTTCAAGAGCACAATGCACGTATTGCAGAGTGTTGCATTATATTCTTCTGGGCAGTCTCTGTGTTCTGTGGAGTTTCCAGGGTTGAACCCAGTTGCATTAATATCGGAACACTTTGAAATGTTGCATTGTCTGCTCTTCTCACACTAGTGCCAGCATCTGTTAATATCCTCACTGCTTTCCCTTGACTCTGCAAGGGTACTGTAGCAACTATACAAATAGTGCTGGAAAGAAACATGTCCTGTTTGAGTTCCTGAATAAAGGCAAGAATACACCCTTCCCATTCTCCACTTAAGTAGTATCATGGAATTGGCATGGTTGGACAAGCACTTTAAGATCCTCAAGTCTAATCATTATCTAGCTCTACCAAGTCGGGTACCTGAAACATGTCCCTCAGCACCACATCTGTCCTTTAAACATCTTCAGATTGGGGGTTCAACCACCTCTCCACTGTTTTGAGAACCCTTTCAGTGAAGGAGTTACTTCTAATATCCAGCCTAAACCTCCTCTGGTGCAACTTGATGCACTGAGCCCCACCTTTATCCAGCCTCCTTTCATGTAGTTGCAGAGACCAAGGAGGTCTCCCCTTGGCCTCTTTTTCTGCAGGTTAAACAACTCCAGTTCCCTCAGCTGCTTCTCAGATCTGTTCTCCATTAGCTGGAGTAAAAGGAAGTGGATAGGTTGGGGGAGGAGGAAGCTAGAAGGGCATATAGAGAGGGGAGTGAAGGGGGGCTGTGAACTGGAGACGCCAAACTAGTGATAAACTCTTCCTGAGGGGTTTTGCAAATATATCAAAAGCTGTAGGGGGCTGTGCTGAGTTTCTCTAAGCTGCCAGCTATCCAACATGTTTTCACTCTCCCCTGTATGCATTTGCAGTTTTCTGCATCATCTAACATTCTGGGAACTCCTGTTATTTTCCTGTGCAATGTTTATTTCATATATAATAAGCAGAAATTCTCTACAAAATTAGACCTTAAGCTTGGGGGGAAAAAAACAAACACACAAAACCTCTTTCAGTCTAGACTAGTCGAGTCTGTCTTGTTAGTGACCTCTGTAATTAGAGCATCTTATCATGAAGTGTTATCCCTCCTCATTAAGCCTTTCATATGTAGAAGGGTCAGCAGTTGAGTGTTGTTGACAGAAGAGGAAATAGCTCTGTCAAGATGTCCTTGCTTCATAAGGCTTCTGCTTTTGCACTACATAATATTTTTCCGGTGTGACTTTGGAATTAAGTCCAAATAGAGATTGAATAAAGTAAGTCTTGTTCATTTGCTGCTGCATGATGGGTCACACAGCCAGAGTGAACTGAAATAGTTTTTTCTGTGTTCACTAGTAAAAGAAAACTGTAACCCATCCTTTTTGGGTTATTGTGTGATGCTAGCTTATCTCTGTAAGATGCTTTTGTGCCTTGAGTAAAACATTTTGTTGTTTGTAAATTTTGAAAAGCTGTTTTTGAAAGGTGGAATTTCCCCACGTCTTGTGTACAATAAAAAAGGAATAAAGAGGAGTTGAGTAACAGCTGCTTCTCTGGTTCTATTACATAGACAGTTCTCTTCTTAACTGTATAATATTCTAGTGGTGGTTACATCTTTTACTGGGGGGGGGGGGGATACTAATGAAGAATTAGCTGTGCTTAGTTGTCACTAATGCAATATAGCAACTTGAAGCGAGATGTAGCACAGGCAAAGCAGTGCTCCACAGGTTCAATGTTTGGGTGACCCCTGTCTGAAGCAGTACTTTAAGTGTTTAAAGATGCTTTGGATCCAAAGCAGTAAGGGATAGGCTGGTCAAGCATAGCATAACGCAGCTAACAACATATTGTTCCTCGCTCACCTTTGAGATCCACTGATGCTCAGCAGAGGAGGAATTCTCTCAGGGTTGTACCTGGTGACACTTTGGACTGTGCTGCCTGAAACAGAGGCCTGCTGATCTTCTGCAGCTGGTGTTGGAGTGGCCATCTCTTACTGTCATAGTATAAGCACAGATTATCGTTGCCCCTTCTGTCACCTCTCAGGTGCCTGGTGAAATGTCACAAACACTAATTTCAGTCCGTGTACATTAGTGAGAGACTGCCTATGGTTCAGGCAATTACTTGCCATGCAGATGTTTGTTTTGGAACAACAGGACAAACCACACACCCCCTCTTATAACTGTAAAACTTTTTGAGCTGAATCTTATGTTGGTAGAGCATCTCAGTCATTTTGGTGCCACTTCAAATGGCTGATATGTCAGGGTTAAGGCTTCCATGTTGTTGGAATTCCTCTTCTCATTGTTTCTTCTGCCTTGAGATGTGTCATGCTGTGACTTGATCTCAGCTTCACCTCAAGCATTTCATCCACTCTGTGGCTGTCTTCTAAGGATTGCACTCTGTGCCTAGCCATGAGACTGGGAAAGAGAATAGCCTAGTAGACTGAGGGGTTGGACTGGATGATCCCCAGAGGTTCCTTCCAGCAGCCTGGGCTTCTGTGAACCCATTGGGTTAGACCTGATTTTCTGTGAAAATCGAGGGAGATTCACAGTTCACAAAAAAAGCCATCACCTTTTTCCTTCATCCGCTTTGAGACTCTGTTGTCAGTCAGTTTCTTAAAAGAAAACATGAGAAGTGTTTATGTTGGTGATTTGCATTCTGCAGTCTTTCCAGAAACAAACAGAAAAATTTTGAAGATTGCAAACCCTGAACAGCTTCTCACTTTATGCTTTCCAAGCTTATAACCGAGAGGATGCACGAGTGGATACTTACTGGGCATGAGGCATATATGGAAAATGTGGGGAGACTATACGAGAGGCATTTAAAGAAATTCAGAAAGCATCGAAGAGCAGTGTTCAGGCTGTCTAAACACCAATTTTCTTGACATTTTCCATAATGAAATGAAAACGGCCATGTTTTCCTGCATATAACTTAGCAGTTAAAATAGCCATGCCTGTGCTCTGCCTTCCACCCCCATGCAGACACATCATTTGTTACCCATGTGGGCTATATGATGGAAGTTCAGATAGAAGTCCTAGCCCTTGTTCTTCTACTAGCCTCTTCTTTTTTTAAATAATATGAAGAGTTATTTACAAAGATTGCTCTTTAAACGAATGTTTGAATATCTTACTCAAAGCACTAACCAGGAAAGTTCTTGCTGCTTGAAAGCTGCAGGAATGGATGCTCTTGTCCTCATGCTCAGTCACTTGTGCAAGTAATCTAGCAGATGTTTGTCAAAATGGCTTCACAGCCTCCTGCAGCTTTGAAACTTGCAGGTGCTCAGGTGCTTTGGAAGGTTGTCGCAGACATCTCATGATTCTGTTCATATAGCCTGGGCTTGGTTTTGGGAATAGGCTTTTCTTTCTGTTGGTTTGTTGGTTTGTTTTTTTCCCCCTCACTGTTCTTGTTCTGCTGTTTGGTATGTGATTTTTTATAATTTTTTTTTCTTCTCCTTCCTTAATGTAATTCTGTGGTGAAGTTGGTGCACAAATGCTGTTACAGAGCTTTGCCTTAGTTACACGCAGATCAGGTCCCTTCTGATAATAAAGTAATAATAAATAATAACAAAGTAATGCTAAAAAGAATGGAATCACAGATTCGATCTGGTATCTATATGCAGCAAAGTACAAAAATCTTCAGAGTTTAGTAACCATCCTCCTCCTTCATGGTCTAATTGGCCGAGAATGGTTGATTTGTACCTGTTCATACCACCACAAGGAACCAAAACATGTAGCTTGTACCCTAAATGACTACAAGTTTATGCAAGAAGCAGGTACATCCCAGAGGAAGAATTGATTATTTTTATATTGTTTATTGATTTATTATTATTATTGATTATATTTATTATTTTTTTTTGTGAAGAGGAGCCTATCTGAAGATGCCATGGTCTAATTCTCCTGTCTTTGGAATGAAATTCTGTTGAAGTCCAGGAATTTGCAGCTGTTAAATTTTCTGCAGGCAGGTTGTCAGGTTTTGCCTTGTATCAGAAGCCAGTGTTTTTAATGGCACTTTTTTTGATTGACAGTAGACACTAGCAAATTGATTGACTAGCTGACTTCTACACAGCTTTTAACAGTAACCTGTAGTGCAGACTACAGAGGCTGTCTTGTGCATCAGTCGGAAGATTTATGGTTTGGTATGGGAAGTAGATTAGTGCAATAATGTATGATACGACACAGTTAACAGAAAGAGTCCCAAAACACAGCTAGGAAGAAACAAAGCAAGTCTTCTGCTCTATGGAGCAAAATGGAAGAAAAATGAGTAGTGAAGTTTGTGAAGAGCTGCTTTGCATAATGGAACTAGGTCTGTAGTGACGGGAGTCTGGCAGCACCATCAGATGAGTTAACATTTTTGGAGGATAGATGTTGATAGCACCATGTTCTTTGTTCCCAAGGGGCTTGCATTTCAGGTGATTTTAAACCCTAGATTTTGATCTAATAGGGTGCATGAGGGAATTGCCATGCTTTGAAGGCCACTTAAAGTAATTTCTAGTGATGAAATGTAGCACAATACATGAGACTGGAAGGCTTTTTCAACAGAAGACAAACCCAAATATTGAAAGCATTCAATACTGTATGGAGGGACTTGACACAAATGAGATAATTACTTTGTAGCTTAAAATATTACACGTAAATGCAGAGATTTTAAAACCACATGAAAGCTTGGTATAAAGATTTTAGCACTTATATCCAAACATATTTGGATTTTATGGTGACTGATTAGTATCATGTGAAGAAGATTGGTAGCAAAGAGTTGTGTTTTGTCATCCTTCAAGTGAAAATAAGGCAGGTTTTACTTTAATTGTCTCTAAAAGCTTTTAGAGTGTTTGGAGAGACTGCAGCAGGCAGAAACCTGTTATGAGTGAACTTATTTCATGTTGGATATTGATGATCCTTTGAGAGTCTTCACAGACAAATGGAGAATAGTCAGAAGTTGCAAACAAGCTTCCTGCTTCTGGTTGGGGCCAACTCTTAGCAGGATTTGCATTGGGTGGGAAATAGAAGCCTAGTAAAAATGACACTAAAAGGAGGAAGAATATAGCTTTAAATTTTAATTTCAGTTTGTCAATCTACATAAACCATAAACATCCCATGTTAAACCATTTCTAAACTCTGTCTCTTGGGTGTTCTAGTAGTCACTTGATGTTCTGTGAAAACTTGAAATGTATACTTTTAGGTTATTTATACTATTTCCTCTGCACTTTACCTGCAGCAAGCTCATCCCATTTTATACTCAAGTTGAGACCTGTGACACAAAGAAAATAACTCAATGTGTCACTTCAGACATGAACTTTGATATGGGTTTAACGCTGCTCAAACAGAGGTAAAGCAGAAGTACATGAGAGATCCCTGTACTGTTGCTATCAGTTCACTTGTGGCAAAGGTTAAGTATTAGTAATATCGCTTTCCTTGACCCTTGAGTGATGTTTCTATACAGCAAATGCAGTTTGCAGATGTTTGTTAATAATGGAGCCATATGTATCTTCCACAGCTGCCTTAGAGACCCTGGCTCAGGTTGCCCAGAGTGGTGCTGGATGCTCCATCCCTGGAAGCATTCCAGGTCAGGTTGTTTGGGCTCTGAGCAATCTGATCAAGTTGAAGATGTCTCTGCTGACTGTAGGGATTTTGAACTACGTGCGCCTTACAGGTCCCTTCCAACCCAAAATGTTCTGTGATTTCAAATTAGTGATTCCTTAATTGACAGAATATAGTAGTAAGTAATTTGCTGTGGCTGGGTTATGAGCTGGGAAGGTAATAAGACTGTCATGTCATTGACAGTACTCTGTCAAACAATTAACTGTAGCCTCTGTTGAGCAAGTATTTACATCACTAGTAGTAAGTGAAAATTTGTCCTGTCAGTGATGACCTTCTGCCTGGGACAAATGAGAAAATAGAGATTAGTCCAAGTCTGGATCTTGCCATCCAAGACTTCAGGAGACAGTAATTTACTCATGTCACCAACATTAACTTGTCAAAATTTTGGCCTTAATGTTTGATGATTTCTGTGGCTCTTTCTAATAATATATTACATTATTTTTATTTCCCCCCCCCAGGTTGGGAGGTCAACAGAAAGCCCTATAGACTTTGTAGTAACCGATACTATTTCGGGAAGTCCAAATAACGATGAAGCCCAGATTACGCAAAGCACCATATCCCGTTTTGCCTGCAGGATTGTTTGTGACAGGAGCCCACCATACACAGCAAGGATTTTTGCAGCTGGATTTGACTCATCTAAAAACATATTTCTTGGTGTAAGTACTACTAATTATGTACAAGCAAACTCTGGTGTTTTATTCTGTTATTTTTAAGCCTCAAAATTTCCTTGTACTGGTTGATAGCTTATGCTGTCGTTAGATGTTTATTGCTTCAGTGTACCAGCTGCAGTGTTGAGTGGAAACTGCACTTTTATGTGCCTGATTTATTACCAGCATGGACTCATGGTCATAATTGCCTTTTAACAATGGAGCTCTACTTCAGTAAGTATTAGTGGATTTTCTTTTAGGTCTGTTTGATACATTCTTGATAGTCTTTGTGAATAAGCTTTTGTTGCAGTTCTGAGTGCTGAAGGCCAAGGAGCTTATCGGCGGCATTGCAGAAAAGGCTGTGCCTGTCTGACCTTTGAGGCCTTAATTCTGACCTGGCATGCAGGCAGAGGCACTCAACAGGGTTTAAAAACAATATTTAAGGAAGAATTAAAGATGCACAAGCAATAGATCGTAGATTCATAGAATGCATTGGGTTGGAAGGGACCCTTCAAGGTCATCTTGTCCAACCCCCCTGCAGTGAGCAGGGACACAGAATCATAGAATGGTTTGGGTTGGAAGGGACATTAAAGGTCACGTAGTTCCAACCCCCCTGTCACGGGCAGGGACACCTTCCACTAGACCAGGTTGCTCAAGACCACATCCAGCCTGTGCCTGATGTCTCCTGGGGAGGAGACATTCACAACTTCACTGGACAGCTTGTTCCAGTGTCTTACCACTCTCACTATAAAGCATTTCTTCCTAATGTCGAGTCTAAATCTCCCCTCTTCCACCTTAAAGTCGCTCCTCTTTGTTCTACCACTACAAGACGTTGTAAAAAGTCCCTTCCCAGCTTTCTTGTAGGCCCTTTTCAGGTCCTGGAAAGCCCCCTTCAGGTACTGACAACTTCAACTAGATCAAGTTGCTCAGAGCCCCATCAAGTGTGACCTTGAATGCCTCCAAACCTGGGGCCTTCACCACGTCTCCGGGCAACCTGTTGCAGTATTTCACTACCCTCAGTGTAAAGAACTTCACCCTAACATCCAAGATGTTACCACCCTGGCACATGGTTTGGTTTGTTGTTTTGGTAGGTGCATGGTATGTTTTCTGTGTGTATGTGAATCTGTGCCTATGCACTGCATGACCAGTGAGGAAGTGTTGTGTTTTAGCCAGGGCCAAAAAGAATTTAATGTGTAAAACTTCAGTCCATTATCTTTCAGGCAAACTCGGTTTTGTTTTTTTCCCTGGGGTGATTATCATGTGCAGGAAAAAGCAGCAAAGTGGAAAAATCCTGATGGCCACATGGATGGATTGACAACTAATGGGGTGCTGGTCATGCACCCAAAAGGAGGGTTCACAGAGGAGTCTAAGCCTGGAGTTTGGCGGGAAATCTCAGTCTGTGGTGATGTGTACACTCTCCGGGAAACCAGATCGGCTCAACAGAGGGGGAAGCTGGTAAGTTGAAAGTAAACTGGTAATTAAAGCAAAGCAAGGGATACTTTTGTTTCCCTGGGATTGAATGGAGGCAGTCACGGGCTGACTGCAGAATAAGAGTGTTGTTCCTGGGTAGTGGGCACTGAAGTCATTGAATTATATGTGTTACAGTAGACTGTGCTGCTTTTCTGTTTACTTATACAGAACAACACTTAAGATTTCTGTTAGTGTCACATTTCCAGCTGAAATAGCACGAAGTGTGAAAGCTAAATAAACTTTGCTCTTGAATCTCCATCTCTGAAATGTTCTCCTGGGGCATGGGGACATCTGGAAGTTACTGCATGTGGAGCTGTCTTTTGCAGTACTGTCTTGACAGGAAGAATCCACCTGCATGCAAAATAAGTTTGGATAATACAGCTTGTTTGATTTACCTGGCACTATGAAGATAAGAGAAGCCCTGCTAAGGATATTCCTCTTTTATCCTGTGAGGCAAGATGGACATTGCCTTCACCACAAGTGAATGATTTTGGCTGCAACAGAGATCTGTGGCATACATAGCCAGAAGAGAGGTTCCCATGAAAGCATGTATCCACTTTTCATAGAAGATAGAAGGGAATTCCCATAGCTATCTTGTTCTTTCCCCTTCCCAAGATCTGTGGGGGCCTACAAAGGAGAAGGCCATAATCAGTCACCCCTTTATCTTCACCCTGAAAGTGGGGAAGTGCAAAAACTACTGCCATATCATGGAATTGATAGAAATAACCCAGAAAAATACAGACACATCTATATTTCCAGTTAGGCAAGTGAGCTTCCCCAGAGGTCCTCTTTGTCTCTGGGTAGGTGAGAAAGCTGTCCTGCCTGTGGACCTGGAAAAGCCTGTTCTGCCCTTTTGGTAGGGTTCAGGAAGTGAGAGGATGTTCAAGGCGCATCTTCACAGCAACTGAATATTCCCCTTTTCTTTAACTTTATCATCCAACTGCTAGACCTTGAGGACTGAGAAAGGGTGCTCTACAGGGGGAGAATATCCTTCCTTCTCTTCTTGATACCAAAGTTGCTTCTGTGCACTAACTTGAGCTTCCATTAGAATCATAGAATCAGTCAGGGTTGGAAGGGACCACACGGATCATCTAGTTCCAACCCCCCTGCCATGGGCAGGGACACCCCACACTAGATCAGACTGGCCAGAGCCTCATCCAGCCTGGTCTTAAAACACTTCCAGGGATGGAGCCTCAACCACCTCCCTGGACAACCCATTCCAGGGCTTCACCACTCTCACGGTGAAGAACTTCTTCCTCACGTTCAGCCTGAATCTCCCCACCTCCAGCTTCATTCCATTCCCCCTAGTCCTATCACTACCTGATATTCGAAGAAGTCCCTCCCCAGCCTTCTTGTAGGCCCCCTTCAGATACTGGAAGGCCACAATAAGGTCACCTCGGAGCCTTCTTTTCTCCAGACTTGATTGTGTTTGAGGTATCCCAGACACTCATCCTTTGCCATTGACTTGGCAGAAAACTGGCTGCTTAGAGGATTCGGGAAAATGGAGTTTGGCTGTTTTGTTGTTCCTTCAGTAGACAGCCTGCAGTACATAAATTGCTTTGTCACTTTAACGATGGCAGGCGAACATAGCCTCAGGGACTGGGACAGATGATGTTGCAATTGCACCCTTTGTAAGTGGTTAGCAAAGCACCTTTTTAAGGCTGCTGAAGGAAGGCATAGTAAAACAAATAAATCCCCTTCCCTGCATCCAAAGTGACTTGAATTCTCATTTAAATAAAATTACCCGGCACACTGGCATTTGTGTGATCAGTATTCGCTGATTGGGTTCATAATACCAGTGCACACTGTATAATGAATTGAACACATTGCATAGGAGAAAGCTTTTCTTTTTTTTTTTTTTTGGCTTTGCTGTTTGTGAAGGAATTACCTGGGAAAAAAAATGCATTGAATCAAGACTTCTCTCATCTCTTCCTGAAATGCCAGATTTTTTTTCTGCTGCAAGTACTTTGCGCTGGTGACCTCTTACCTGTAGTCTACCTGTGTTTTGTGCAAGGATGATCCACAGTTCATCTGTGAATTTAAACTGGGTTAAAATGTAAAAGCCAAACTGGTTGTCATTCATAGTATTCTTAGGCAGACATGATTTCATGTCACCTACTTAACGTGTTTGTTTATATTTGGGTATTTGTTTTGCCTTAGTGATGTTCTCAAGGTAATTTCTTTGTATAAAGCCAGGCAGTAGATCTGTTTTCCATTTTAATTTCATAAAGAACCTCTTTAATGTATATTTATCATTACTGAACTGGTAGCAGTAGCACAAGTTGCTTATGTGTTTGTGACATTAAGATAAATAATATTTCAGCCAAGTACAAAGTGTTTGGCATAATCCCTTGAAAATGTTTTAAGTACCTGCTTTTAGCCAGATGAGAGAAGCCTTTAAGTGGTGCACATTGGGGCTGTATTTGCATGGAATACCTCATTAAAGGGCTTAACTAGTTGGGGTGGCTAATTGTTCAGAAGTTGAGCCTGTGTGGCTTCAGCTGCAGAACTTGTCACTTGAGAAATTCAACTGGTAAGTCACTCTGCTGTGATGATAATCTATGCAAGTACCTGTGCACGTCGCATTTGTCATTTATCCCTAATGTATTCCTGGAACAGTTTCACTGTTGAGGAGGTACACTGTGGGAATTCATGCTTCTGAATGTTTACACTTGCCACAAGCCAAAAAAAAAAACACCCCTAACAAACAAACAAAACCCCAAAACCACACCCAAACAAACCCACAACCCAAAACCTGAGTGGCAGGACAGCTGGTCTGTCATGGGGAGCAGTTTCAGTCCAAAAAGGAATTTTTGCTGCATGAGCAGCCTCTGTCAGCCTACATGGGCAAAGAATTCCATGGGATCATTTGCTAAGAATGGCAGATTTCCTCTTCAGTTTATCGTGATTTACAGAATCCCAGGATGGTGGGGGGTGGGAGAGACTGCTGGAGCTCATCTAGTACCACCCCTACTTTAGCAGGGTTAACCACAGCAGGTTGTCCAGGATCACAGTGTCCCGGCAGGTGCTGCCTCTCTGCAGACGAGGAGACTCCACAACATTTCTGGGCAATCTGGTCCAGCACCCTCAAATAAGTTTTAACTCATTTGCAGATGGAACCTCCGGAGTTCCAGTTTGTTCCCATAGCCCCTTTTCCTGTCACTGGGCACCGCTGAAAAGAGTCTGGCCCCATCTCTTGACCCTTGCCTTTTAGATACTGATAAGCATTGATGAGATCCCTTCTCAGTCTTCACCAGGATAAATAGGCCCAGGTCTCTCAGCCTTTCCTTAGAAGAGAGGTGCTCCCTAAACATGACAAAGGCAAACAGAGTATTAGAGATAGAAAGTGGCATGCTCAGAGGTAAGGGGGTGTTTGTGAAGAAATTAGAGGTTACATATTTTTCCTGAGTAATTATAAGCAAGAGAGAATCAGTGATAAGTAGTGTTGCCATAGCATGTAACAGCTGAAAATGTAGGACCTCCTCTACAAGCACAGAATGAGAGACTGATGTTCATTATAGTCTTAAATATGGGAAGAGACAAGGGAAGGATTTGGGCAAATAGGGTGCCACAAGGGAAGGATTTGGGCAAATAGGGTGCCACAAGGAAACAATAAGATAAAAATCAAGTATCTTAGGCAGGGTAATGATTGGTAGGACGACATGGTAGCAGAACTCAGTCGTCTGTAAAAGCTCTCAGACTTAACTACTTACCCTTGTGTTCTACCATTAGGTAGAAAATGAGACCAACGTACTGCAAGATGGCTCTCTGATTGACCTGTGTGGAGCCACCCTTCTGTGGAGAACGGCAGATGGACTGTTTCACACTCCGACTCAGAAACACATCGAAGCCCTGCGACAGGAGATAAACGCTGCCAGACCACAGTGCCCTGTGGGCTTAAACACTTTAGCGTTTCCCAGTATCAACCGTAAAGATGTGGTAGAAGAGAAGCAGCCTTGGGCATACCTCAGTTGTGGTCACGTTCACGGCTATCACAACTGGGGACATCGCAGTGACACAGAAGCCAATGAGCGGGAATGTCCTATGTGTAGAACCATTGGCCCCTACGTGCCTCTCTGGCTTGGTTGCGAAGCAGGCTTTTACGTGGATGCTGGTCCTCCAACCCATGCTTTCACCCCCTGTGGACACGTGTGCTCTGAGAAGTCTGCAAAATACTGGTCTCAGATCCCACTGCCTCATGGTACTCACGCATTTCATGCTGCCTGCCCTTTCTGTGCAACGCAACTGTCTGGGGAACACAACTGTGTCAAGCTAATTTTTCAGGGTCCAATTGACTGAGATCACTTGGCGATGACCACAACAACATTTTCTTTAACAACTTACTGTGAAGATTTTGCCACTAACTCTAGATTTGACCTTTTTTTTTTTTTTTTTTTTTTGTAATCTATAATTTGGGTGGTTAGGGTGGGGCTGGGGAACCAAAAAGGAAATCATGAGGGGCTGTGGTGGAATTGGGATACATTGATACCTGGAACGTGACAGATATCAGTGGTGTTGCATGCTCCAAAGCAGCATTTTCATGAAGTCTTCTTGGTCAAAATGTAGTATATTTGTAATCTTTTTATTAGCACCCTGGGTCAGACAAAGGTGTCTTAATGATTTTTTTTAAGCTAAGATTTTTTAATGGAAAGGTCTTTTCTTCTGAACTTTGACAAGCCTTTAAAACCTATTTTTCAAATCTAAACCACACAGAATGTACCTGTCTTTAATTTGCAATATAATTTCACTTGAATCTTCTCTCAAGGAACTAATACAGAATGTGTGGACCACCAGAGGTGAATGTTCACTAGAGATAATTCGGTATGTAAGAGAAAAATTAGCTGCTTTAAATTGTAAAGTATAAAAGCTATTAAAATATTCCTTATGATGTAGCACAGCTGGCCAAAAAGGCATCAAAGATTACTTGAAGCTGAGGAAACCCTGTTTGCATTGATTTCCTTTCAGTGTACTAGATATCCACTGTTCGTTATGTATGGTATATGGCTGATTTTCTTTCTTTCTCTTTTCCTCCCTGTGTAACCTCCAGCTAGTGAAACTGCTTTGCTTTCTTTTTTTTTGCTTTTTCTTTTTTTTTACTTTTTTTCTCCACACTTGGTTCTGTGTCCTAAGCCAATGTTCTGTATATGTCTAGTCTGGCCTTTCTTATTTCTGCTTAACTTAGCTTGCCCTAACTGCTCCTCACCTGCCCAGGGCCAGTCGGTTAATTGAGACGTAGCAAGCCTCTTAAAAGAAACTGCATTAACGAAGGGGAAGGTTTAGGTACAACTTACACAGAGCGTACTCTACAGACCTGAATTCAGGAGAGCACTTAGTTGATGTTTTGAATATAAGCCCACAGATGGGACTGTTTAGCTTCTCGAGTGCTTCAATGGATTGTGGTTATATGCTGTTATGTTTTGAAATAAAAAGAGCAATTAAAAATAAATACTATTTTTTTTCAAGCTCGCTTGCTAGCCAGACTGCTGTAAGGAGAGCATCATTTCTAGTTCAGCTGAGTGTTTTGCTTCAGTTTTCAACTTGCTGCCATCTGTCACCTTTTTTACTTTTTTTTTTCCCCCCCCTGCAGATTGAAATGTGTTTCTGTTCTGTTTTTTTTTCCTCTTTTCTTTCTTTTTTTTTTTTTTACCCCTTAAATGTTTGCAAATCAAACAACATTCAGATGTTATCAAATATATGTGCCAGGGTGGGATGTCTGAAGTGGATCACTTCTGACCTTTTTTTTTTTCTAAGAGAGCTGGTAAATGTTTACTGTGGAAATAATTAAAGCAGAATTTCATATGAGATATACCCCACCCACTGCTACTGTCATTTCATACAGAATGAGAACTCTTTGATTTGTGGTGGTTTGTGTTTAGGGTTGGTTTTTTTTTTTTTGTTTGGTTTGTTGTTTTGTTTTTGTTTGCTTTTTGCTTTCTGTACTCTTGGTGTCTGAGGTATCAATCTATCCAAGTTTCAAAAATAAATGGTAAAATAAATAGAACTTGGGAGAAAATTGCAACATCTCCAGATGAAATTGATCCTTCAAGCTCAATTCTGTTTAACCAGCTGTAGCTTTTTGCTATGTTTGTGCCCTTTGTATAAATACATAATTTATATGATTTTAATATATTCTGTGTGTGTATATATATATATATCTTCTTGAATTGGCCTGTTCATATTTTGCTTGTAAAATTGTTTTATAGTTAACCTTATAAACATTTTACATGTCCCGGTTGCCAGTGGTGGTGGGACGTACTTTGTCTGCTGCTGTTTTTAATATGACTTTGCTGTGTAAATGGGGAGCATTTCAATAACTTGACAATGGCTTTTCTTCTTATGCTTTTGCTGTTAAGGTTTTTGTTTTTCTGCAGCACTTGCTCTAAAAAAATCCCAAACTGTACCATTTTTATCCCGCTCTGTCATGGGATGAGTCTCATTAACCTAAAACTATATGCTTCTTCCTAGTGCCTTTTCAATGAGATCCTCTTGTGATTCCATATTCTGAGTCCTTACTCCCACAAGACAACCTTGTGGCTAATGTTCATCAAGAGTGGCAGCCCAACCAGACTGGGGAGGAAACGCCTTTGGCCTTCAATTCCTTGTCATGGTTTCTGTCATAAACATGAAGGTGCCTCTTCCTTGTTTCTTTTTCAGTACAAGTTCCTCAGGTCCCATATGCATACTGCAGCATTTTTTCTATTTAGCATATACCTCATCTGTGAGAGGCAGCCTCACCTCTTCCTTATTGGACTCTGTGAAATAATTCACTTTGTTTCTCACAAGAGATGGTTTGAGAACACACTTTCAAGACATGTTCCTCTGTGAATTAAGGCCACGAGCCACATGTTAAGGCTGAAGGCCTGAGTTCAGGAGCAACATGTCCAACAGCTTCACAGCTCTGGGCTGGCGACTGTATTGCTGAGCTGGTCAGGACTTGCACGTGTAGTCTCCATCTGCGCATAAATGGATTGCAAACATGCAGGTTCTTTCACTGTTGCAGTTTAATTGCTGCTTCAGGGCTTGATACAGCTCTGCCCTGTGCAATGCGAGAGTAGAGTGTCAGAGGAGTCGTTTCTGGAAACATGAGCACACCATCTGGCTCTGGTGTGTTTGGCTCACATGAAATCGAAGACTGGCTGATGGTTTGTATCCAAGGGAAGTGTCTGAAAAGACTGTTTTAAGTGAGTTGTTTTTTCTCTTGCTCTTGGCTATTCTGTATAACACAAATGCTGTAGGAAGGAAAACTCTTATCTGGGAAACAAAGTTCCACAGTTCCTTTGCATGAATCCAGGTACTTTGCCATGACCCAGTATTCAAATCCAGGGCGAGTCCTGTAGAGCTGGATTTTCTGGGAAGACAGAAGGGTTTGTAGTAGTATTTTTCTCAAATACTACATGCTGCTCTCCTGAAATAATGAACCATTTGGCTGCTAAGCCCTGTTCTCCTTTCTTCCTCCTAGTAAACACACACCTTCACTGGTCTTGTAACTCAACAGGAGAAAGTAGTTTCTGGATAAATAAGACTGGTTCTGTTTGGAGTGAGTAAACTTGAGAGCCATCTTCAACCTTCCTTTTGAAAGTTTGTATCACAGTTTCGGTGTTTTGATGACTCTTGCACACCATTTCAGATGCTGGCAATGTATTCTGTAAAGATATTTATTTTTTTCCCCACCTGTTACCATTGATTCTATTTGAATGCTTCAAAATGAGCTTTGACTGCATAACTTGCAGCTAAAAGTATTTCTCTAGTCAGATCATAAAAAAAAAAACCAACCCACCCAATAATAAAAAGATGTCTGTCACATCCATGCTCGCTGGAGCTGTAACACTGCCCTCTTTGCTGGAGGCTTAGTGATAGTCCCAATAGGCGTCTCAGCGGTAAGAGTCCTTCTTGTTTTGGATCATGGTCCAAGATGTACAAAAGAGTTGGCATGATACTGCATTCTAATCGCAGATCTTTTTCAAGTGGGGCCACTTTGTGCCTCAGGGTACAGTAATAGTGCAGTACTGGCAGAGTAATTGGAGGAGGATTTATGTTTTCTTTGTGAGGGTGGGAATGTGGCTCAGAACAGACAAAAGCCATTGTCAGGTTGGTTCCAGTAGGGACAGACCCACCTTGAAGCAAAGACGTGCCAGGAACTGATCAGAAATGTGATTGTGGCTGTTCCTGCCTTCAGACCTGGTTTGTGCTCTAAAAGGATTATCCTCAGTTTAAGATCTCCAGGAGGACATGGGAAGGCTGTGATCTTCCCAACATTCCTTGGTGTTTTAATAGCAGTTCCTGGAATCTGAGGGTTCAGCTTCTGACCTGAGTGAGGAGCAGAGGAGCTGAGTGTATTGTATTGAGGAACTGCAAGAGTCTCTGAATGGAACCTCTTTCTTAACTCCACTGAAAAGGGCTTGTTTTCAACTGCGGTAACTCTCCCTTTAGTGCTGTTGCAGTAGCTGATTGCATTGCTCACCGTGTTTTCATTCTTCACAAGTGAAAGCAGGCTTCTCCAAACCTGTCATTTTTCTGTTCATCTGGCTCATGGCCTTGATGTCCTTTTGAGGTCAGAGAGCTATGGGAGGCTATCTGGCCATCACAAGACCTGATAGAGGCATTTAAATGCATTGTTTTGTGTGGTAGGAAAACTGACCTGGGTTGGCTCCTGCTCTTGCTTAGATCTGAGCTACAAATACTGAGCTGTGCTTGTTCATTCTCCGTAAGGGAACACTCTGTCACGGGTAGTTTGGTCTTTTTTTTTCCTCCGAGTCTGTTGCTAACGTGCTGTGCCACATGCAAAGTGGCATGGACAGGTAGGAGCTGTTGATCAGAACAGGTAGGAACAGAAGTTTGTGAGGTGTTTGAGCCAAATAGGTGTGACTGCCCAGCTATTGTGCAGTGTTCTGGCAAAGGATTCCTCCCCCTCCTCGTTTGCTCAGTTTTCAGCCTCTTGTTGGTTCTTCTCTCACTTTTTATTTCTCCATGTAGTTACAGGTAAAAATGTAAATATAGCCTGGAAAGAAAACAAACAAGCTTGCTTATCTCTTCAAGAGGAAGAGAAATTTGAGTTGCAAATGGTTTATATGGATTTTGCTTGGGTTTTTTTGTAAGCACTCTTCACAACTCTTCACGCTTGGTGTTCTGAGTTAGAAAGAAAGACTTAGAAGGCAAGGCTGTATATTTTTGGGGGGTGGGGGGTGGAGAGGGGTTAGTTTCTAGGATGAAATTGCAGTAGTTCTGCAGGCCCTGTGCAAGCCATGTCAGCCTTGAAAGAATAGAGTCAGTGTTGACATGCAGTGAAGGTAGAGCTTTACTTTGTGTTGATCAATTTTTGTTTGTTGGCAGCAGAACAAAAATACAAATTGTTTGGGCAACCAAACCACAGGCTAAACTGGTGGTGGTTGTCAAGGTTTTCTCTTAATGGGGCACATTTGTACTTCCCTTGTGGGCAAGCCAGTCTTGGAGTCACCTGGAAGTCCCTTCTCTTTGTGTCATGGTGATTAGGGATAGGTGTCACTTTCCTCTTGCATGAAATAGGTGATGGCAGGTTCTTTCTTGTGGCACAACCATAGAAAATGTCTGAGTGACTCAGAGAGCCCTGTATGATGAAGTAGTGATGTTTACTTTCAAATCAGTGTTAGCAGCTGTTTAAACTTCTGGGTTTATTTGTGAAATGGGTCTTTTATACACCATGTGAAACAGCCTAAAAGAATTTCTTTGCTGTTACACCTGTGGAAGAACAAGCCATTTTACAGGAGAGAGGGGGAAAAACAAAACACAAACAAACTAAGCTTAAAATAATTAAAATATTATCCCAGTATTGTCACTGACTCCTTCCATTTTTTTCCCTCCCCACCAGCTGGTTTGATTTGCACAAGCATATGAATAACTTCAAAACTAAACAGCGTTTCTCTTCTCCTTTTATCCTCTTTCTTCTGCTCCTCAGCAAACTGAAAAGAGGCTAAGCCTTTGATTGAGGATTCTTAGACATTCAAGGTAGCGGAGTGCATTCAGGTGTGAGTGCCCCCAAACTTCAGTCAATTCTCCTCCCCGATTTTTAGATTGAACTGTTTGGTTTTGATGCCAGATGCCTTCTTGTGGTGTTAACATAATTGCTAAATAAAAGCAGTTTCCAGGAATAATATGCTTTGTGACTCTTAAAATTGATTTCCATAATGGTAACGCAGCGTTTTGTTTCCATGTGTGCCTTCAGTCCTTTTTGTACGTGGTCCCTCTGAGCGCATAAGCTTCACATTTTAAAATGAATTGTCAGCCTTTTTCTGCTAAATAGGAGGAAAGGAAAAGAAGGTTGGCGTGAGCATAGGAAAGGGAAATAAGGACATCTGCAACCTTCTTGGTGTGTGGTGGGCTGCCAGCTTGGCTGTCAGGCTGCCTTGTAATTGAAGACTGCTGAATACTTTCCAGGGAAGATGATCCCCGGGCAAACTGGAGAGGGGGAAGCATTGTGTTGTTTGTGTGTAACTGTGTCCACCTTCCAAGATGAGTAAAACTTCTTTTCTCTGGGACCATCACAGTCTCTATAGGTACCAGCTTCATTTCAGGACATGTTCTCCAAGTGGAGCTGGACAAGCACAGTACGGATCTGGTCCAACCAGTCTCTGGCCTGATGGGTTGTGCTGGGGAGGGTTATGTTGGACATCAGGAAAATATTTCTTCGCCAAAAGGGTTGTCAAAGCCTGGAACAGGATGCCCAAGGAAGTGGTGGAGTCACCTTCCATGGAGGCATTTTGAAGATGTGTAGTTGTGGTGTGATATGGATTATTGGTGACTTGGTAGTGCTGGGTTAATGGATGGACTTGATAATCACAAAGGTATCTTCCAACCAAAATGACTCTGTGGTTCTATGAGGTGTCCTAGGAGTACTAGTTCTGCTGCTATCAATGGTGGGGAGAGGTTTCTGCCTCAAGGAAGAAACAAGGACTGAGGAAGCAACAAAGAGCATTCAGAACTGTGGTGATTGGTGGTGTCACTGAAAAGCTGAGAAGAGAAGCATCTCTGCTCATATCCTAAAGCAACCCTGTAATGCACCTTAGTGGTTACCTTGTGTGAGCTCTTCATGCGGAAAGTGCATTTCGTATCTGTTTTACCAGCCAACACCACACCACAAGCTTGGGCTTTATTATTTAACTCTAGAGCTTTCAGTCTGTTCTCGGTTCCTTTTATACAAGAGAACAGGAATAAACCTCATCCTAATGATCCCATTCCCTTGTTGCTTTTCTCCTCACTCTTTCAGCTACCTGATTAAAGACACTGTGACCTCTTTTTGCTCTCTGCAGAAGAGAGGGTGGATTTCTGCCTGTGTTACCTGGCTGTAAAACTTCACTTCTTCCTGCAGCTTGTGCTGCTGGGAAATGGTCTTTGTGAGAGGTTTGCAGAGCGTTTGTGATTACTGCTTTCCTTTCCCTTTCAAGGTATTGCTGTGCAGATGCATATTTTTAGGAGAAACTTCAAGAAATCTCTTTCATGTGAAACTAAGGCAGACAGAAGTTTGACACAGGAGTCTGAGCCTGATGGTTTTTTTCTTTTGCTGAAAAGTCATGTCTGAAGAAGAGCTTGAGGTGTGGGAATACTTCACAGCAGAAAGGAATTCAGTAGAACCTCAATTACATCAATTATTAAAATTAGATATGTGCATGTATATAATTATAGATGTATAGATATATATTTTGTGGCATCTTTAGAGTACAATCATAGAATCATTTTGGTTGGAAATCACCTTTAATACTAAGTCCAACCCAGCACTGCCAGGTCACCACTAAACCATGCCCCTCAGCATCACATCCGCACAGCTTTTAAATCCTTCCAGGGGTGGGAGCTCCACCACTGTCCTGGGCAGCCTGCTTCAGGCCTTGACAAGCCTTTTGGGAAAGAAATTTTCCCTAATGTCCAACCTCAGCCTTCTCTTGAGACCATTTCCTCTCATCCTATCACTTGTTACTTGGAACCCCCATTTCACTACAGTCTTTTCCAGGTAGTTGTAGAGAGCAAGAAGGTCTCCCCTCAGCCTCTTCTCTCAAGGCTAAAATCTCCTATTTGCCTTAAATGTTGTACTTTTAGGGCTCTGGGTGAAGCAGACTGCAGAGACAGGGGCCTCCCAGCTGAGTAGGAATTTGGCACTTCTGAGGGAAGAAGGCTGTATTTAAATCTAAACCCGATCTCAGACTCTCTTGCTCCAGGGTGAGGCGTTGGGGACTGTCGCTGCCCTTTCCAGAAAAGTGACTCCAATGCCTCTCTTCAGTCTGGGGTTGGATTGCAGAGGGTGGCTGGAGCAGTGCTGGCCATGGAACAGGCTCACCCCACAGCCCAGACAATGGATTCTGACAGATTTCCTCATGGGTGGTTTCCCTGTAGTCCTGTGCATCACCTTGTGAAAACAAGGGAGGTGTGCCACAGACAGCTCCCGGGCTGCTGGAATCCAGCTGTGGCTCTGCAGAGCAGCTGTTCAGCCAGGTCTGCTCGCAAGGAGGGGAGCTGCCTCAGCCTCAAGGGCAATGTGTCATTTTTGGCCAAATTGCCTGTCAGGAGAAGAACACAAATTCACAGCGGGCTGTGGAGAGCAATGAGTAACATCTGGCTAATCATAGGTCTGTGGAGCATCCCCTCCCCTCTTTAGTTTCCTCTGATTAAATCAAAGTGAGGAGCCAGGGAAGGGGTGGAGGAAGGGAGAATGGGCCAAAGTAATTCTCCTGATGAGAGGGTCCAGGCTCAGTATTGGCCAAGAAAGGTCATGGAGACTCCTTCTCTGGAGGGATTCCAAGCCTGCCTGGATGCAATCCTGGACAACCTGCTTTACCAGGGGATTTGGACAAGGTGATCTCCAGAGGGTCCTTCCCAGCTCCTACTATTCTTTCATTAGATGTGGTTGAACGAGCCCTGCCTGTGTGCATGTACCAGGAGGCTGTGTTCCCCAGCCCTGCACTCACCTCTCTCCTGCTTCATAGTCCTGGGAAAATTACTTTGCTTTTTCTCTTTCATGTACACTCATATTCTCTTGACCTTTTTGGAGACCTTGAGCTCCTCTGAAATCTTCAGGTCCCTGCAGAAAGGCACTGAAGCCACCCAATGCTATGTGGGGCTGCATGGGCACCTAAAACCAAAGGATTATGGAGCCCATGGGAAAGCAGCGAGTCCGCAGGGAGGACAAATCTGGTTGGACTTCAAGCTTTTTCCAGCTCTACCATTGGGCTGGACCTTTTCCTATCTAAAGAGCAGGAACTGCAGACCTTCTCAGCCCTGCATGAAGGGTTGAAACAACAATCTTACAGTTTTCTGAAAGGAAATCTTTTGACTTCCCTTTTTTTTGTTAATGGGAACTTTCCCTGCAAAGTGCAGCATCTTCCTTCATGTCTGTCTTCTTTCAACCTCCACTGGCTCCCAGCAGTGCTGTCCCTTTGGTAAAATGTTTTCTCTCTCCCCTCCCTTCCCATCAGGATACACCACCCCAGTCCTGTAGTCCCCTGGCCAGGCCCTTCAAATCAAGATCCTCCTGCCTTTCCCTTGGCTGGAGAGAGCTGTGCTGGCACAGGAGTCAGTCTCTCCTTGGGAGAAGAGCCAGAAGGGTCACTTCAAGCCAGATCAGGAGCGGCTGGGGATTTGAATCCATGTAACCAAACATGTCTAGACAGCCAGGAGCCTCCAGCAGAGAGAACAGCCAGTTTTACAGCCTGCCCCTGATGTGTAAGGAGACATCTTTCCTCCCCATCACATGTGTGGGCCACATGTTCCACCTCGCCTTTGCTGCAGTGATGCACAAGCTCCTGAGCTGAATGGACAGCAAGCAGTGAAGGTGTGCTGCTGCTCTCCTACCCAAGGTGAGGTTTATGAAGTGGGGACATGTATGTGTGCAGCAAATGCGGAAAGGGCCTGTGTGTGTCTGGACAAACCACGAATACACAAGGATTCTGAGAAACTTCGGGTTTGATCAGTCCATGTACGCTTCAACCTGTCAGCAATAGGTGGCACCTGGCAGGGTGAACTTGCTGCAAGCCATCAGGCCATAAAATGCATGCCATGCATAGGTCTTCCAGCACATGGAAGCACACAAATATACAAACTTCTAAAATTATTATTGTTATTAGGATAGAATTTGCAGGTGGGAAAAGAGGAGATTTATACTGACATTTAAATAACTCATAGCCCTACAGTCAAGAGGTAGCATCTATAGCCTCAGTGGAAGGGTGTTGCATTTAAGGCATAGGAGCAACCTGCTTGTCTTCATCCTCATCATTGTCTCATCCATTTTCCAGGGAGAGTGGTTATTTCTTGGTCTTCCCTCACAAACGCAAAGCTCTGCTGCTGCAGATCATTTAAAATAGAAAAGTATCTCATGGTAGAATCATTAAGTTTGGAAAAGACCTTTAAGATCATTGAGCCCAACCATTATCTTACTCTGTCAAGTGTGGTGCTAAACCATGTCCCTCAGCACCACGTCTCTGCAACTTTTAAACACCTCCAGGGATGGGGATTCAAGCACCTCTCTGGGAAGCCTGTTCCAGTGTTTGAGAGCCCTTTCTCTGAAGAACTTTCCTCTAATATCCCATCTAAACCTCCCCTGCTGCAGCTTGAGGCCGTTTCCTCTTGTCCTATCACTTGTACCAAGGGAAAGACTCATCTTCATCTCAGTCCAACTTCCTTTCAGGTAGTTCTACAAGGTAAGAAGGTCTCCCATCAGTTGTCTTTTCTCCAGGCTGAACAACTCTAGGTCCCTCAGCTACTCTTCCTGACTTGTGCTCTAGACCCTTCACCAACTTTGCTACCTTTCTCTCTGCAGCACATCAATGTCTTTCTTGTACTGGGGACCCCAAACTTGAACCCAGTACTCACCAGTGTTGAGTACCTAGGGAGTAGTGGTACAAAGTGATGTGGATAGTTTCCCACCCATGGAAAACTTCAACCAGTTTGGTTTAAGTAAACTCTGCAATGAGAATCATTATTTCTCCATCACCTTCCCAACAGAAGTGTTGGGAGCAGCTTGTTCTGCAGCAATTCTCAGCATTTTAAACTTGATCTCAACCAACCAAAGAAATTTAAATACTGAAAACATCTCTAAAGACCTTTCCAGAAGGGTCCAGAGGCTCCTGTTTCTGGAAACATCATGTGTGCCAGCAAATACACCAGAAACTTCCTCAAAAGCCCCAAGTCTTTCCAAGTGACTCATGATGCCAAGCAGGCTGAGAAGACAACCCAGACACTGTCTGCAGATTTGAAGGACTTGGCAGGTTTTGTATTCAAGGTCTCCAATTAATAAACACATAACCTGCTCAGAGATAGGGCCTGGACCCCTCAGCTCAACACAGGTCCCTGCTGCAGGGAGCACTGAGGTAACGACTGCACTTTGGTGCCCTGCATCTGGCTTCTTTAAAGAGAAGTATTTGGAAACCGATCTGGAGGGTTTGGCAGGAGTTCTTCAAAGTGTGTTTAGCCCGGGAAGATAAACCACTGTTAATGTCACCATGTGTACACCAGCCCTGCCTGTCTCCCTGCAGCTCCTATGTTCTGCAATCAAAGATGAAAGCAGCCAGGTCCTGCCTTTCTGAACTGAAGACACACTTGCACTGATGGATTTCTCTGGGAAAAAAACCCAAACAAGAAGTATCTTGGGTTTGAGTCAAAGAAACGTATATTGGGAAACCAAAGAAGCTGATGGATGCTGTAGCCTAGGGTTCGTTCCAGCAGCTCCCTCTCATGCACAGGTTTGCTTTGGGACCCTGATCTGCAAAGCATCAAGGAACACTAATAGCTTCCAGCCCCAGGGCTTGTATAAACTGTCCTTTCAAGAGAGATGTGATGAGTGTTGAACTCACATTTTCATCTGAAGAAGCCGTACTGGGTTGTAAGGGATAGCTCACAAGCCTCAAAGGTTGGGGTTTAAGTAGTTTTTTTACTCAAATCAGCAGTTTCTGCTGTGGTTTTGTTCCTGTTGATAGTCTCACCGTTGGATTATGTACCCATGTTCGGTTGCCTCCTGCTTTCCTTGTGAGCTGTCCTGCTCCAAAGCAATTGCTTGTCTCTAGTGTTCTACCAGTTTCCAGAAAACAAACCAACCAACCAAACCCCACTTGCAGGCTGTGTTAAATGGATATATTAAAGCAATATATGGAAAGGAGAGGGGACATTAACTGTCCCAGTGTCAGTGGCCAGGTACAGTAGGATGCTGTGGGTGGAGGGAATGAAGGGAGATGGACACATGGATGGAAACTAGGTGCAGTGAGCCACTGCCATCAGGATTTTGCTGGGGATTTGGTGGCTCTAGAGGCTTGTGAGGCAGAGCACATTTAGAAAATGCCTTGCTGATGTGTCTGAATGCAGATGGATAAGGAGATGGCTGCTTAGAGTCTATGCTACCAAGGATGATGCCCACTCTTGCTGCAGTGGTGTTCCCCAAACCTCCCTCTTCAGGGTGGTGCTTGTGAACTTAGCCCAGGAGGGCCCAGGGAACCACCTTTGATCCACAGGTCTGAGATATGAGGGATCGAAAAGTCAGCCTAGGCTGCTGGATGCCAGCCTTGTTTTAGCTTGTGTCCGACCCATGCAACTCTCTCAAGAGCAGGTCTCGTCTTCTTTTTTGAGCTAATTGGAGAGGACTATGCTGAATTCCCTTGGAGGCTGTCCTGCCATTACTTACCCCCATGAATGAGATGGACCTACCTACTTCATCAAGTCTGGCCCTGCTTTTCAGCCACCCTTTTTCAAAACAGGCTACAAGCCCTTCCAGTTCTCAGGTTTGTCTTCCTGTTCAGGTGCATGGAAATGGTCAAGCTACCATCTTCTTTCCTGTAAGCTTCAGCAGGATGAAGCTTTGTGAGCCTTCCTACCTGGTATTTTCTCAGCCCTTAAAACCATTTTTGTGCTTTTTCTGTACTTTTTCAAATTTCTCTGCTAGATCTGCAGCTCTTTCCCACTGAGCCCATTGGTGAGATACAGAGATGTAACATCATCTTCCATCCTTTTAACTACCTTATCCATATCCACAATGCCCTGGGCTGTTGGTGAGTAATGGGGGTTGCTGATTTGGACAAGTTCAGCCAGGTGAGATTTGTGGTCCCTTGGCTGCAAACTGTCATCCTGTGGAGCTGACAGACTCTACTCATCCTGGATTCCCACCACCTGCCCTAGGCCCCATTCCTAGGACCATACTTCATCTGCCAAACCAGGCGGTTTGCTCAAGGACAAGAGGAAATGGCCTCAAGTTGTGCCAGGGCAGGTTTATCTTGGATATTAAGAATAATCTCTTTAGTGAGAGAGTGGTTAGGCTTTAGAATAGGCTGCTCAGGGAGGCAGTAGACTCACCATCCCTGGAGGTGTTCAAAAACCATGTAGACATGGCACTTCAGGACATGGTTTAGTGGGCGTGCTGGTGTTGGGTTGGTGGTAGGACTTGATCTTGGAGGTCTTTTCCAACCTTAATGATTCTATGATTCTATAATGACCATCCTGCCTTCCTGATTACCTGACACTCTGCATGTACTCAGCAGAATGGGATGGATTTTCAGCTCATTAACAGCAAGGCCTCCAGGCAACAGCTCAGCACTGATTCCTGATGTGCCCTGGGGAGCTCCCCCGAGCTGGACTCCAGTATTGACCATGTAGTAAGCCACTTAGCTTGTGTTTATTGATATTTTGCAGTCCTGCTTTCAAATGTCAGGGTGTTCAATGTCAGAAGCCTCCTGGAAGCCTCTCTGCATTCCTTTCAGCATGCTGGGCTGTTAGTAAACCTCAGCATTAGCTCATTAAGAAGAGGAGCACGTGTCTTTGATTCTTATTTCCTACACAACCACCCCTGGAACCAATTGTTTTTGTGTTTCTTTATTCTTTGAGCTGAATCTGGAAAACCACAAATAATGTTGTTTGACACCTGGTGGGAAGCATCCTGCATTCCCCCTCCTCGTCTTGTTTGATTTTCCCCATCCACACTAAACCATCTTTCTCTTTTCCTCGAATATCCTTGCTCTCTGCAAGTAATTAGATATTAGCAGCAGCCTATTGGCTGCCACTTGGCTCTGGAGGATTTCTCCCCTCTGGTTTACATGGGAGCAGAGCCACAATGTGCAGAGATGACTGACAGCTGCTTCCACTAGGTACCAGTAAGAAATCACAGATTCATAGAGTGGTAAGGGTTGGAAGGCCTTCTGCCAGAGCAGGATTGCCTAAAGCAGATCACATAGGAACACCTCCAGGTAGGTCTTTTAAGTCTCCAGAGATGGAGACTTCACAACCTCTCTGGGCAACCTGCTCCAGTGCTCTGCCACCCTCAAAGTGATGAAGTTCCTTGTCATGTTTAGATAGAATTTCCTATGTTCAAGTCTGTGCCCATTACCTGTCACTGGGGACTACTGAGAAGAGTCTGGCCCCATCTTCCAGATACCCACCTCTTAAATATTTGTAAGCATTAATAAGACCCCCCCCTCAGCTGCTGCTTCTCCACGCTAAACAGATGCAGCTCTCTCAGCCTTTTCTCCTATGATATATGTCCCAATCCCCTAATTATCTTAGTGGCCCTGAAGTGGAGTCTCTCCAGTAGTTCTTTGTCTTTCAGGCATGTGAGGCCTCACCAGTGCAGGGATTACCTTCTTCACCCAGTCTCAGTGCACAAGCACACTGCACCCAGGGGTTTGCTTTTTCCTCACCTATTTTTTTTTCCCTTTTTTGCCTCTTTCTCCTCTCCCCTCTCCTTCCATCCCCAGTGATAGCACCACCCTATGTACTCCAAGATTTACAAGGTAAAGCTCCTCCCTGGAGAATACCAGCAGTGATCAAAGTCCCAGTAGCTTTCATTCCGCAGTGATGAGCTGGGTGCTGCCACCAGCCCTGCACCACGTGGGTTGTAGTTAATGGGATCGTGCAGAGCCTTTTGCTGTTGGGTGGTGGGGTGAGTCAGGCACCTGGGATTATCTCCATTGTCACTTTGATTTAGGGAGGGCTCCAATGGACTGGGTGGGGATGGAGAAGCCCATGGGCAGGGTGAGGTTCTGTTGGGAGGTGCTGGTATGCTCTCCAGGTTGCTGTGTGGGGTTTTCCTTTCATTTCCTTAACAGGATCAGGAACTGGAGAGAGGTTTTTTCCTTCTGCCTGGTCCTGGGTGCAGGATGAAGCTGTGGGAAATGCAGATGTGCCTTGACTCCTTAACCAGCTACTGGAAACAGCATTAGCTTCTTCAACAGCTATCCCTGTCACAGGGCTGGTTTTTTGTAGGATTTTACCTGCAGGTTTATGGCCTCTCCTGCTTTTCCAGGAAATCCAGATCCAGCAGAGCAATAAGATACTGGACCCATAGGATTCATCTTCCACAAGAGGTTGCTGAAGGACTCATCCAACCTGGCCTTGAACACCTCAAGGGAGGGGGCATTCACAACCCCCTTGGGCAACCTGCTGCAGTGTCTCACAGTCTTTTAGTGTAAAAAATTTCTTCCTAATATCCAGCCTAAGTCTGCTCTTCTCAAGCTTCAATCCATTCCCTCTTGTCCTATCACTACAAGCCCTTATAAAAATTCCCTTCCCAGCTTTCTTGTAGGCCCCCTGGATGGGGACCTCTGAGATAACCCAGGGTTGGAATTTTGGATGTGAAAGCAAATTCCTGGAGCTTCCCACCACCTATTGTGACTTCATCCTGATATTTTACTATTTCTGAACATGTATTTTTCTCTCTCTGCTTTGTTTTAAGGATTAACATCTGGAGCTGTGTGAATGTGTCAGAATTGCAGCTATCTTTTAGACTTCTTTCTTTTTTAATGCCCATATGGTTGCAGGGAGAAACACAAACCCAAGGAGCAGATACATCAAAAGAAAGCCAAATATAGAACATTTTAAAAGGGGGGGGGGGGGGGGGGGGAATATAATTTTGAATAATAGCAAAGTACAATTTCTAAAATATCTGCCAACTTTGAAGCCAATCTCATGACTTATGAATATTTAGAGCTGCTAGTCCTGGATACAGGCTTTTTCTTGAGCTTATTTGGAAAAGTGGAGCGAAACTCAGGTGTGAAATGATGAGCTCAAAGCAACCCAACCCAGTGGGGCATGTTGCATTTACACCAGGGGGAGGTTTGGATTGGATATTAGGAAAAAAATTATTTAGAATAGAATTAACCAGGTTGGAAAAGACCTCTGAGATCATTGAGTCCAACCTATCACCCAACACCATCTAATCAATGAAACCATGGCACCAAGCGCCCCATACAGTCTCTTCCTAAACATCTCCAGTGATGGTGACTCCACCACCTCCCTGAGCAGGTCAATCACTCTTTCTGTGAAGATGATCTTCCGAACATCCAGCCTAAACTTCCCCTGGTGCAGCTTGAGCCTGTGTCCTCTTCTGGTGCCGGTTGCCTGGGAGAAGAGACCAACCTCTGCCTGTCTACAACCTCCCTTCAGGTAGTTGTAGACAGCAATGAGATCTCCCCTGAGCCTCCTCTTTTCCAGGCTAAGCAACCCCAGCTCCCTCAGCCTCTCCTCATAGGGCTTGTGCTCCAAACCCCTCACCAGCTTTGTTGCCTTTCTCTGGACATATTCCAGCAAGTCAACATCTTTCCTAAACTGAGGGGCCCAGAACTGGACACAGTACTCAAGGTGTGATCTAACCAGTGCTGAGTCCAGGGGCAGAATGACCTCCCTACTCCTGCTGGCCACACTGTTCCTGATACAGGCCAGAATGCCATTGGCCTTCCTGGCCACCTGGGCACACTACTGGCTCATGTTCAGCCTACTGTCAAACAGTATCCGCAGGTCCCTCTCTGCATGGCCACTCTCCAGCCACTCTGATCCCAGCCTGTAGCACTGCATGGGATTGTTCTGACCATGTAGAACCCAGCACTTAGATGTGTTAAATCTCATGCTGTTGGACTCTGCCTATCTGTCCAGCCTGTCAAGGTCCCTCTGCAGAGCCCTTCTACCCTCTAACAGATCAACACCTGCCCCAAATTTGGTGTCATCTGCAAACTTACTGATGATGGACTCAATCCCCTCATCCAGATTGTAAATAAAGATATTAAAGAGCATGGGGCCCAGCACTAATCCCTGGGGAACACCACTAGTGAGTGACTGAAAGAGTGGTCAGTCATTGGAACAGGCTGCCCAGGGAGGTGGTGGAACCACCATCCCTGGAGGCATTCAAAAACCATATAGATAGGGGACATGGTTTAATGGCCATGGTGGTGTTAGGTCAGTTCTGGGCCCCTAAATTTAAGAAGGACATTAAGACACTTGAACATGTTCAGAGAAGGCCAACAAGGCTGATGAGAGGCCTTGAGCACAAGCCCTACAAGGAGAGGCTCAGGGAGCTGGGATTGTTTAGCCTGGAGAAGGGGATACTCAGGGGTGACCTCACTGCTCTCTACAACTACCTGAAGGGAGGTTGTAGCCAGGTGGGGGTTGGTCTCTTCTCCCAGGCAACCAGCACCAGAAGAAGAGGGCAGTCTCAAGCTGCACCAAGGGAGCTTTAGGCTTGAGGTGAGGAGAAAGTTCTTCATAGAAAAAGTAATTGGCCATCGGAATGCGCTGCCCAGGGAGGTGGTGGAGTCACTGTCTCTGGAGGTGTTCAAAACAGGATTGGACATGGCACTTGAAGCCATGGTTTAGTTAGTCATGAGGTGTTGGGTGATAGGTTGGAATTGATCTCTGAGGTCTTTTCCAACCTTGTTGATTCTATGATTCTGATAATCGCTTGAAAAATGTCGGCAAAGAGCAATGTTGGAGTTTATTTCCTCTTTCAAACACAGAGGAAGGATACTGCTGCTTTCAAAAGGTTTGGTGCTTTGGAGACTCCGGGCCAGGTTGGTCAGGACTTAGAGGAAGGTGTCTGTGTCTATGACAAGGGAACTACATGATCCTTAAGGTCAGTTCCAACCCAAACTATTCTATGACTATAGCCAGGCCTCAAAAAACAAGGAATGGCTGCAGGAGACTGCTGATGACCAGGCTGGACTTCCATGTTTCCTTGCATATCTCCAGGGCTGGTTGCCAGTATGGGATGCTGTTGTGGGTATCATCCAAATGTATGATGTTTGTCATTTAAAATCCCTCAGAATTAACCTGCTGGTAGGAATGAAGCCACAGGTATCACTGGTGAACTTTTAAAATGGGTTTTCTTTTTAAGGTTGAACTTCTAATGTGGACACAGAAATGTGTAGTGTGTGCAGAGGCCAGATTTGGCATCGCGTGTGGGTGTAAAGATGCAGGAGGACTTTCGGCTGTTGGAGTCCATCGGCTTGTGTGTGGGATTCCCAGTGATGTTGTGCTCCTCCCCTCTTTGGATGTGGTGCTGGTTTGCAAAGCTCATACTGGGGCATCTTTGAGCAGCTTAGTGAGCTATGCTGGGGCGTGAAGTATGATGGAGTGATTGTGGAGGACCAGCCTTTAAGTGGAGTGGCTGCTGCACACAGGAGCCTGTCCTAATGCCTACCCTCCAATACACTCTGGCAAATGTCATGGCAGCTATCTAAAGAGAACCTGGGCTCTAAGGCAGCCCCAGACCCTGCACCATGGCATATGAGAGGCTGCAAAACTTGATATCAGAGCAGCATTACTTGGCCAGAGCCACCACACTGCTCATAAGCAAAACTCAGATTGAACATCTGAGCATCCCCAGCTCTGCAGGTCTGTGTCAGCCTGGGCAGAAGAAGAACTGCACCTGGTTATTAGCATCAGAGATTTACTGTTTTCCTCGCCAAAACCACTTTGCTTTGACAGCAAGGGCTGCTAGGGCTTTGTCACAGCTGTGTTGTAACTCACAGGAGAGCATCAGAATGATGGAGATGGTGGCAAAAACCACTGAGCTTTCAGCAGATGTTCATCTGGGATCGAGTGCACTCACAGCAAGTTTGCAGATGACACCAGGCTGAGTGTTGTGGTCAACATGCCTAAGGGACAGGATGTCATCCTGAGGGAATTGGACGAGCCTGAGAAATTGGCCTGTGTGACCCTTATGAGGTTCAACAAGGGCAAGGTCCTGCAGCTGGACTGGGGGAAACCCAGCATCAGCACAGGCTAGGGTTGAAGGGGTGGAGAGCAGCCCTGTGAAGAAGGACTTAGGGGTGCTGGTGGGTGAAAAGATGGACTTGAGCCTGCACAGTGCACTCACAGACCAGACACAACCATGTCTGTGGCTAATCCCCAGCAGTGTGGGCAGCAGGTGAAGGGAGCAGATTCTGCCCTTCTGCTGCACTCTGCTGAGACCCTCACCTGCAGTGCTGTTGGACCTGTTGGAGTGGGGCCAGAAAAGGCCACAAAAAAATGATCTGAGGTCTGGAACTCCTCTGCTTTGAGACAAACTGAGAGAGTTAGGGTTGTTCAGCCTGGAAAAGAGAAGGCTCTGGGGAGATGGTTTGAATTAAAAGAAGGAGATTCAGACTAGACAGAAGGCAAAAAAAGAGATGTTGATAGTGTTGAAACACTGTCCCAGGTTGCCTGGAAAGGTGGTAGATGCTGCCCCATCCCTGAAATCATTCCAGGTCAGGCTGGATGGGGCTCTGAGCAACCTGCTCTAGTTGAAGATATCTGTGCTGACTGCAGAGGCCACTTCCACCCAACCCATTCCGTGATTCTACACAGCAGCACAGGCTCAGGTGATGCTCTTCCTGGCTATCATCAGGCACAGCACTGAAAAACAGACCCTCAAAGAAATGCATTGGAAGTTTGTTTTTTTGTTCACTAGTGATTTTTGGCAGGAGGAAAAGTGGAGCTCAACAAATAATGAAACAAAGCTGCAGCTCAAGGTCTTGCTGGAGGCTGTTGTGATAAAGGTCCCGGGGTGCTATGAGAAGGCTGTATTTGCAAGGAAATACTTGCTGTAATAAATAAAGTGATTATACATTTTTCCAGATGTATTTAGGGCTAGGAGGCAAAGAGGAAATTCCTAGCTGAAATCCTGTCTGTGGGATAACGCTCTTTCCATGGTCTTCCCTGCCAAGAATCACTTCATTATGAGTAATTAAATAACCCCCCCAACCCTAAAACAGGGCTTTGATTTGTCTTTAAAATGCTGTGGGATTTAGGGACAGGAAAATTGAACAAGGGAATAAACAGTAAAACAATGAACTGAGTGACCTCCTGTGCGGGTAGGACTCAGGAAAGAGCGAGATGTTGTGGCAGAAAGAGGGTGCTGGCGGGGAAGGGGATGCTGCTTATCAGGGCAGGGATGTTGGCCACAGCCAAGCAGTGTCTGGTACAGCATGATCCTGCACACATGCTGCAGCCAGGGATGCTTTTCAGTTCTTCAAATAAGCACAGTTCCTTCTCACTAGAAGAGTTGTTAATTGTGTCATTTCCCTCTTTATTCTCCCTGGCAGGCACAGTCTCTGTTTGCTCCAGGGACTTGGGGTTGTGGCAAAGGACTGGTGGCTTGCTTTCCCAGGAAACCCTGATGTGTTTGGATGGAGGCTGGTTTTCAGTTGAAGTGAAAAACCCAGGCTCTGGAGCACTTGTGGTCAAAAATTTCAGGGATTTATTTGATTTTCCCTTCCTTACTAGTTATCTCAGTACAGGCCTTCCAAAATGCAACACTTTAAAGCAGTGAAATGATACCAACAGGTAACTTTCTCCCCAAGAAATTGAAGGGTTTGCTCAATCCTCATCTTAGAGAAAATGGAGAGGGTCTCTTTTTGAGATTTGAAGTTGGATTGAAAATCATAGATCCTCTCTGGTTGGAAGAGACCTCTATACTGAGTACAACCCTTAGCTGCACTGTCATGTCACTGCTAAACCATGTGCCTAAGCCTTTTGCAAACTGTTTGCCCTGGAGATGGGTCATTGCTCTGGGTCATCCTACCATAAAATGGTTTTATTTTGAGAGTATCTAAAAGCCCCACATGGCTCTGGGGCTGCTAAACACCTGTGCTGGTTTTAGGGGAATGAGTCTGTCAAAAGATGCTTTAGCAAAGCACAACCCCAAGTGGGACTTCTGTGTGGTTCATCCATGTTGTCCTTATTCCTGTAACTGATGGGACTCAGAGGATTTGCCTGTGTACACCTAGCTCTCTTTGGGTTGTGACTTTTAGGTCCTGGCCATAACTGCTCCTGTTCTGTGTTGGAGTGGGTGTCCTGGACACGGGTGAAATTGCACTCACAGGAGTGCACATGTTGTGAGGAGATACATATTGATACCATGCAAGTCAAAACACACTGGAGGCAACCTCCTGGGTGTGATGGCTTTGGAAACATGAGAGAATGAGACAGAATGGGAAGTGATGGAGGGAAAATATGATGTTGAGGGAAATGGGTCGGGGAGGAGGGAAAAGGAGGGACAAGCTGATCCTTGTGCATGTGTAGGTTATGATAGCCACAAAGGTAGTAAAGCAAGCATGAGGTTGGGATGGAGCCCACATCCATAATCCCTTTCCCTGGGACTTGGCCCATCCATGTGGGAGTATGGCCCATCTCCTGTCCAGCTGAGGGAAAAAGCGGGGAGGGGGTGATAAAGAAGGCTTGCACTGATCCCACCTGTCCAAGTTCCGTTGAGGACACGTAAATCCCCCCCAGCTCCCACCAATAATGTTGCTATTTTACTTCACCTGTCAAGAGCTTTAGGGCCAAAACCAGGTCAATAGGTCTGAGACATTGGTTGAAGTTTGGACTCAGCTTTTGTTCAAAAGGCTGTCAGCATCATCCCAGAGACTGTCTCTGCCCATTTTCTCTCTAGGATGACCAGCACTAACAGCTTCTGTCTTCACTGCCTGGCTGTAAAATTCTTTGAAACACTGCAAAAAGCCTGAAGGTTTCAACAACATCCTCCTTATGAAAAAAAGTCACAGCAACCATCTCAAGCAGCCCTGGCTGTGATCTTTAGCTGCCTGGGAGAGAGCCATTGGTGCAGATGCAGACTGAATAACAAGGACTGCTGTGGCTGCAGAAGACAGGACAATATATTCTTGCAGGGCAGTAAAACCTGTTTGATGCCAGGCTCTGACAGGAGCTATGGCTCTGATCTGATCCTCAGTGCAGGACAGAGTGGACCTCTTTGGGTGGGTCCAGAGGAGGCCACAAGAATGGTCCAGAGGCTGGGGGCACTCTGCTGTAGGTGTGAAGTGGGAGAGTTGGAGTTGTTCAGCCTGAAGAGGAGAGGGCTGAAAGGACAACTTGTAGCTTTTTTGCTGAAGGTGGTGAGGCACTGACTCAGGTTACCCAGGGAGGAGGCAGATGCCCCATCCCTGGAACCATTTTAGGTCAGGTTGTTCAGGACTCTGAGCAATCTGCTCTAGTTGCAGATGTCCCTTCTGACTGTAGGGGGATTAGACTGGATTATCTTTGATGGTCCCTTCCAACCCAAACTGTTTCATAATTCTCTGATCCTTCCTCATCTTCAGGTTCATCATGTCATGGGCCCGACCCTGCAATGTGACTCATCAAAGCACCATTCCAAATATCCCATCCCCATGATGCTTTTTGAGGTGGGAATGATGCAGAGCAGGGTCTCACCCTGACCACACAGGTCTGGGGCAACTGTTGAAAGGGACTCTATCATGGAGAACTCTGTTGGTGTTCAATCTCCATGACATCTGAATCATGGGGGAAGGTTTGATAATGCAGCTCTGACAGCACCAGAGAGAGACACAGGGAATTTACAGCTCACTGGCTGATGCTGTTTAATATGCTGGCAAGGCTCAGGGTGGTGAAGAATCTCTGCTTTATTAGGAGTACAAAGAGAACACAGGAGTTGGCTGGGGATCTTCCCAGCCCAGGTGGTTTAACCTGCAGGACCAAAGGCTTTTAACGTTGATGTTGGGGTGTAAGGATTGCCATAAGGGATGGCTGGGCTCCCATCCTCTCCTGGTGACCAAGGAAGGCATGTCCAGGGAGGGTGCATGATTTTGTGATGCCAGACAGCTGCAGTGGGAAGGAGGTGAAAGATGAGATAGTTTTTTGGAGGTGGGGTTTCATGTCCAGAACCCCAGCAACTGTATTTTGACCTTGAGCAAGGCTGGATGAAGGTGCAGAACAGGAGCAGAGGGTATGTGCATTTCTCTTTTTCCAGGCTCTTTCACAGCATGGGCAGTGCTCTGGGCCCTGTGGTCCATCCCCTTAAACCAAAAACCTGTGGAGAATGTCCTGGGGGTACTGGTGGGTGAAAAGATTGACATGAGCTAACACCGTGCGCTGTCCTGGGCTGATCCCCAGCAACATGGGCAACAGGTGGAGGGAGGGGATTCTGCCCTTCTGCTCCGCTCTGTTGAGCCCCCCACCTGCAGTGCTGAGTGCACCTCTGGAATCCTCAGCGCAGGAGAAACACAGACTTGTTGGAGCAGCAACAATGATGGAAATGCTGAAATCCCTCTGCTGTGAGCCCAGGCTGATAGAGTTGGGGTTGCTCAGCTTGGAGAAGAGAAGGCTCTGGGCAGTCCTTCTTGTGGCCTTTCCATGCTTAAAGGGGCATACCAGAAACATGGGGAAAGACTTCTTAGCAGGGTCTGTTCTGACAGGACAAGGCATGATGAACTTCAACTAAAAGAGGGGGAGATCAGCCCAGACACTCTATGATTCAGACTAGATGGAAGAAAATTAATGTTGTTTGCAATGGGAGGCTCTGAGCAACCTCTTCTAGTTGAAGATGCCCCTGCTGACTGCAAGGGTAGTGGACTAGACGAGCTTTAAAAGTCCCTTCCAACCCAAACCATTCTCTGATGGAAGATGTTACTGCCCATGGCAGGGTGGTTTGAACTAAATGACCATTAGGGTCCCTTCTAGCCAAACCATTTTATGAATCTATGAAAATAAAGCAGCTCATTTTTGAGCCCAGATGGGGTTCCTTTGCAGGTGGTAGGAAAGATATATTTTATCCTGAGCCTAATAGCAACTCCTGGGATCAACCCTTCCCTGACCATGCTGAAGTCTTGGCATACTGCTTTGATCAGAGCTGGAGGGACTTTCCTGCAGCACACCCTGCTCTACAACTCATCCCCAAAGGTCCTGCTCCCAGATAACACCTTTGTGTCTGTTTTTCTATTTCAATCTCTTGTGCTTTCAGTATCTTTGAGTCTTTGCTGGCTTGGAGATGTTTGGTTTTCTCTCTGTCTCCTACCCTTCATGCTACCATCAGCTTTCTGACACAGGAGTTTTATTGGAATAAAAGTAGATTTTTATCTCCCAAGCCTGCTTATTAAACTCTCTCCCTTCCTTCACAGCAAGCAACCACCCAGCCTCCTGGACGTTCGTCGATTCAAATCAGATTTAATCAACTCACAATATTGGACACAGTAAAATTGGATTTCTAGAAGCCCAATAAAGTTGTGCCACTGCACTGTACCAGAGCTTGAGGAGCTCAGATTTCATCACATCATGTCGGCAGCTGTAAGAAACATCCCATAAGAAACTCATCTCCTGTGCTCCAGCAGGCTGCTAAAAATGGATGAAGCCTCTCCTGAAGAAATATTGACTATTAGTATTCTTATTAGCATTCTGCTGTCAGAAATGACCAGTGGTAATAAATATGGCTGTATCTTTTCATCCTCCTGCCCATTCATCACTGTCTTCCTCACTGTCTTCCTGAGCTCCCCTTGGTGCTGGTTGTGCTTCCCTGTTACTGCATGTGACCCCTCTCTTCACCCCGTCTCCTTGACAAAAAGGAGCCATTTGCCCTCATGCTGTGACCTTCCCTTTATTATTGTTATTATTAATTTGATTTGATTTCTTTTTAACAGAGCAAAAATCGGAGCAAGACAGAGCCCCTGAGAATGGCTGCTCTGCATCTTCCACAGCAGAAGGTCCCATGGAGATGGGAGAGGGCAGGATGTGGTCCAGGAACCCACAAAGGTCCTCCTTGCCTGTAATCAGATTTCCATATTTATAATGAGAAATATTGGTAGGCTTGGATTATCCTCATGTCCTATTTTTTCCTTAATCTTGGCTGAATTTCAGTCCTAGGCTAAATCAAGATGTGCTTTGGCAATTACTTTGAGCCTTAGTTCAAAGCTGGCTTTGCTCTGTGCCATTGCCCAGCACCAAACACTTCATGCCACTGTAGACCTTCCTAGGGCCACACTGCAAACCTGACCTGAGAACTGATCCAACTTAAACCAATCCTTTTCTTTTCTTTGCAGGGTGGTTTTTCAACTTGACAAGCTCCTCGATCTGTGTGGACATGATGAGGTTCAACAAGAACAAGTGCAAGGTCTTGCTGCATCTGGGTTGGAGAATTCCTCAGTATTGATACAGGCTGGGGATGAAGAAATGGAGAGCAGCCCTATGGAGAAGAATGTGGAGGTACTGGTGGATGAGAAGCTGGACATGAGCTGGTAACTTGCACTCACAGCCCAGCACCAACCGTGTCCTGTGCTGATCCCCAGAAGGGACAACTGCAATTGGAACAGGTTGCTCAGAGTCCCAGACAACCTGGCTGGAATGGTTCCAGGGATGGGGCATTTACCACCTCTCTGGGAAACCTGGGCCAGTATCTCACCAAACTCTGCAAAACATTTTTTCCTTCTCTCTAGTCTGAATCTCCCCAATTTTAATTTAAACCCACCACTCCTTGTCCTGTCACAACAGACCCTGCTAAAAAGTCTTTTCCCGTCTTTCTGGTAGGTCCTTTTAGGTGCCAAAAAGCCACAAGAAGGTCCCCCTGATATCTCTAGGAAGTCCTCCTGGCTCCTCTCCCAGATATGGAAATTAAATCTGAGCCAATTTCTAGGTGTCCCAACCCACCTGATGCAGAGAGTGGCTGCTCTGAAATAAATCAGCTGTAGCGTGGAGGCAAGGTGATATGAGCAGGGAGATTGGATTAAGGAGTGAAGGTGGACAAGACAGATGGTGAGGTGGGAAGGGATGAAATGGGCTGGTGGAAATTGAAAGGGAAAAGATGACAAGGATGCTGGGCTCACTAAAAAAGACAAAGTGCTGGGATTTTCATACAGGGAGTTGGAGAATAGCAAAGTGCTGAGGAACTTGTTATGTTGCCACTGATGTTGGCCTCTTTTGGGATGTGATGAGCTTTGCTGGCCATAGCACAGCAGGACCTGGCCCCACCACAGTCCAAGCCCAGCAGGAACAGTTGTAATTTTTAATTAAGAAGAAGCACTGTAGCTCTTTTATTTAAGATGTTTTGAATGGCCTCGTTGTGAATTATGGCCAAAATACAATGCCTAAATTCTCAGGCTGTGACACAGAGTTTGTATTATTGATCTTCTGTGTGATTTGTAGGAGCTTCCAATCATTGTTTTGACAGTTTTATCATACAGTAATAGACTTCCTTTTAGATAATTACAGTTAGTGCCTTCAATTTCAATCTTCTCTAGGACATTTCCTTAGGTAACTACACTTGGATCATGCTTCTTTCTTTACTCGTACATATGGAATAAACTTGGATAACAGCACTAATTGTTTCATCATGGTAATTGGAGCCTTACCAAAACAAGTGCAAGGGTTAGTTACACAAGGAAACTTCTATCTTTAACTTAGGTTTTTATAAGACAAAGTACCTTTTTTTATCTTAATATACCCTAGAATCATTTCAGTTGGAAGAGGTCTTTAAGATCATCAAGTCCAACCATCAAACCAGCAGTGCCAGGTCACCACTAGACCATGTCCTTCAGCATCACCTCTACATGGCTTTTAAATCCCTGCAGGGATGGTGACTCCACCATTGCTCTGGGCAGGCTGGGCCAGGCCTTGACAACCTTTTCAGGGAAGAAAATTTTCCTCACGTCCAACATAAACCTCTCGTGGCACATCTTGAGGCCGTTTCCTCTTGCCCTATCACTTGCTGCTTGGGAGAGCAGATCAATCCTAAACTCACTACAAGCTCATTTCAGGTAGTTGTAGAGAGTGAGAAGCCTCCTGTTGTCCAGACTAAATAACCCCAGTTCCCTCAGCTACTCCTCACAAAACCTGTTATTTCACAGAATCACAGAATTTCAGGGGCTGGAAGGGATCTTGAAAGATCATCTAGTCCAATCCCCCTGCCAGAGCAGGATCACCTACACCAGATTACACAAGAATGCATCCAGATGGGTCTTGAGTATCTCCAGAGAGGGAGAGTCCACAACCTCCTTGGGCAGCCTGTTCCAGCGCTCTGTCACCCTCATGGTGAAAAGAATTTTTCCTCATATTTACGTGAAACTTCCTATGCCTCAGCTTCTACCCATTGCCCCTTGTCCTGTCATTGGGCACCACTGAGAAGAGCCTGACTCCATCCTCTGGGGACTCACCCTCTACATATTTATAAACATTGATGAAGTCATCTCTCAGTCTCCTCTTCTCTAAGCTAAAGAGCTCCAGCCCCCTCAGTCTCTCTCTGTACAGAAGATGTTCCATTCCCTTAATCATCCTCATGGCTCTGTGCTGGACTCTTTCAAGTAGCTGACTGTCTTTCTTCTATTTAGACCCTTCACCAGCTTCATAGCCCTTCTCTGGACTCACTCCAGCAGTAGTGAAGGGACCAAACCTGGGGTGCAGCCTTAGCAGCACTGACTACAGAGGGACAGCCATCTGTTGCAATGCTCATTTTGTAAGTAATTAACATCTGCTTCAGGAAAGAAAAAGCAGAACACACAATGTTAATGCAGAAGAAAAGTTATTTCAAATTGATAGTTGTGTCTTGTCTCAATTTATACTTGTTCTTCATTCCAGTGCATTCCTGATGGATCACAGAGTTGTCCCCAAGGTTTACCAGGGGATGTGCTGCCACTTCCTTCACCTGGCCAAGCATCGTGGGTGTTTGAGAGCACTAATTAGGCTTTGCCATCAATAACGAAGACAGATTCCCATTCAGGACTGAGTGTGGGCTGGTGCCCATAGCTGATGCTGTGACCACCACCAGGATCAGAAATATCTTTCCACCTCTCAGACAGGAGTGATCTCTCCCTCCAGTACCTGGTCATTAAAAGGAAATTAATTTCACCGGGCACTGACGTAAGCAAACTCTCTGATTTCTGGTCTGTTATGACTGCTAACCAGCTAGATCTCACTTTAATAGCTTATTTAAAGCCCTGGGCCTCTGACAGCCCAGGTGATGGATGGAGCTGCCAGCATCTGCTTCGTTTGGAGAGGAGAGGAACATCTCTTAAACTAGAAGCTCTATAAATCAAAAGGATAAAATTCAGCGAGTGCATTTTTCTGGACAGGGGCGTCCTTCTCCCTGTGGAGTGTAACAGCCACTAAATTGAGGTTGGATTTATTGGGTCTGAAACTCTTCTCGACAGGTGCTTTTGCAGCTGGAATGGAAGAGAGCAGGCACAGAGTTGTGAAGCTGGGCGGCAGCAGGACCAAACACCACCTGCTCCTCAGGCTCTGACCTCGGGGACCCTGATCATTCTTGCCTACAGCACCTCAATGGTAATTTCAAGGCAATTCCTCATGAATACAGGGCTCTGCCACTTCTCCGTATGGCCAGTGCTTCCCAAATCCCACAGAAACATAGAATGGTTTGGCTCGGAAGAGACCTTAAAAATCATTGAGTTCCCACTCCTCTGCATTGGCCTAGATGTCCTTTATGGTCCCTACTAACCCAAACCATTCTATGAAACATTCGCAGGACAGGTTCTTATTGCTGCAGGCTCTGCTGAGTCTGAGACCCTGGTAGCACTGGATCCTTTTATCCATGTTTTTCAAGGCTGCCTTTCCCACAAAGCTGATAGCAGCAGACCTCCCCCCTCCAGATGTGTTATTTGCAGCGCTTTAGTTTTGTTTAATATTGAAAGATGTTTGAAGCGCAGCTCTGACCTAGATTGGGAGCTCTTCAGGGGAAGGCTGGCGCTGCCACAGGCGGGTTGGGGAGCAGTGCTGAAGGCAGGGCCTGTGCCTTGCTGAGGAGTGCTGCTGACATGAAATAATCATTTAGGGGTGGGAATTAACCCACTTAATCAGAGGCACTTACCGTTTGCTCCTTGGTGAAAGCTCAAAGGTGACCTGAGCTGCAGCTCCTGCATTGCCCCAGAGGTCACCATGGCTGGAGAGAAAAGGAGAGGGCACCTTGCTTCCAGGATTGCAAAATGTTTGTGCCCTCTCCTCCCTCCCTTCCTCCCTCCCTTCCTCCCTCCCTTCCTCCCTCCCTCCCTCCCTCCCTCCCTCCCTCCCTCCCTCCCTTCCTCCCTCCCTTCCTCCCTCCCTTCCTCCCTCCCTCCCTTCCTCCCTTCCTCCCTCCCTCCCTTCCTCCCTCCCTCTCCTCTTCCCTCCCTCCCTTCCTCCCTCCCTCTCCTCTTCCCTCCCTCCCTCTCCTCTTCCCTCCCTCCCTCTCTTCCTCCCTCTCTTCCTCCCTCTCTTCCTCCCTCTCTTCCTCCCTCTCTTCCTCCCTCTCTTCCTCCCTCTCTTCCTCCCTCTCTTCCTCCCTCTCTTCCTCCCTCTCTTCCTCCCTCTCTTCCTCCCTCTCTTCCTCCCTCTCTTCCTCCCTCTCTTCCTCCCTCCCTTCCTCCCTCCCTTCCTCCCTCCCTTCCTCCCTCCCTTCCTCCCTCCCTTCCTCCCTCCCTTCCTCCCTCCCTTCCTCCCTCCCTTCCTCCCTCCCTTCCTCCCTCCCTTCCTCCCTCCCTTCCTCCCTCCCTTCCTCCCTCCCTTCCTCCCTCCCTTCCTCCCTCCCTCCCTCCCTCCCTCCCTTCCTCCCTCCCTTCCTCCCTCCCTTCCTCCCTCCCTCCCTTCCTCCCTTCCTCCCTCCCTCCCTTCCTCCCTCCCTCTCCTCTTCCCTCCCTCCCTTCCTCCCTCCCTCTCCTCTTCCCTCCCTCCCTCTCCTCTTCCCTCCCTCCCTCTCTTCCTCCCTCTCTTCCTCCCTCTCTTCCTCCCTCTCTTCCTCCCTCTCTTCCTCCCTCTCTTCCTCCCTCTCTTCCTCCCTCTCTTCCTCCCTCTCTTCCTCCCTCTCTTCCTCCCTCTCTTCCTCCCTCTCTTCCTCCCTCCCTTCCTCCCTCCCTTCCTCCCTCCCTTCCTCCCTCCCTTCCTCCCTCCCTTCCTCCCTCCCTTCCTCCCTCCCTTCCTCCCTCCCTTCCTCCCTCCCTTCCTCCCTCCCTTCCTCCCTCCCTTCCTCCCTCCCTCCCTCCCTCCCTCCCTTCCTCCCTCCCTTCCTCCCTCCCTTCCTCCCTCCCTCCCTTCCTCCCTTCCTCCCTCCCTCCCTTCCTCCCTCCCTCTCCTCTTCCCTCCCTCCCTTCCTCCCTCCCTCTCCTCTTCCCTCCCTCCCTCTCCTCTTCCCTCCCTCCCTCTCCTCTTCCCTCCCTCCCTCTCTTCCTCCCTCTCTTCCTCCCTCTCTTCCTCCCTCTCTTCCTCCCTCTCTTCCTCCCTCTCTTCCTCCCTCTCTTCCTCCCTCTCTTCCTCCCTCTCTTCCTCCCTCTCTTCCTCCCTCTCTTCCTCCCTCCCTTCCTCCCTCCCTTCCTCCCTCCCTTCCTCCCTCCCTTCCTCCCTCCCTTCCTCCCTCCCTTCCTCCCTCCCTTCCTCCCTCCCTTCCTCCCTCCCTTCCTCCCTCCCTTCCTCCCTCCCTTCCTCCCTCCCTTCCTCCCTCCCTTCCTCCCTCCCTTCCTCCCTCCCTTCCTCCCTCCCTTCCTCCCTCCCTTCCTCCCTCCCTTCCTCCCTCCCTTCCTCCCTCCCTTCCTCCCTCCCTTCCTCCCTCCCTTCCTTCCTCCCTCCCTTCCTCCCTCCCTTCCTCCCTCCCTCCCTCTCCCCTTCCCTCCCTCTCCCCTTCCCTCCCTCCCTCCCTCTCCCCTTCCCTCCCTCCCTCCCTCTCCTCTTCCCTTCCCTCCCTCTCCTCCTTATTTCTCCTTTTCTCCTTCCCCCATCTTTTTTGTTTCCCCAGCTCCACTGCACACACCCTGCCCTGCCATACCAGGCAAGCAGAGGGGACTTTTAGACTCAAAGGATGGATGTTTTTGGAAAGCACACCTGAGGTGCTCAAGAATCAGATCTGGATTTTTAAACTGTCCCAACACAAAAGTACACCCTTAAAAAATTTGGACATGCAGTCACATTATCCTAGGGTAGTTGTCTGTCATCACCTTTAAAAAAGATACAGATTTCACTTTTTCTCTTCCAAAAATGTAAGTGTGCACCCAGTTGCCACAGGGCTGCCAAGGGTTGGGGTACATGTAAGCTGTGCCCCCTTTGATTTGAGGCCGTATGGAAGATGTTCCCCCAAAGGAGAGTCAGCAGTGGGGAAGGGACACAGGGGTCAGCTGAGGCTTCCTCACCTCCCAGATCCCTTTGCACAGCCCTGATGCCTCACACCAACACGGGGCTTCAGCTTGGAAGCTTCTTCCCAAAGGAGTTGCAAAGCCCTGGAACAGGCTGCCCAGGGCAGTGGTGGAGTCCCTGTCCCCTGAAGGGTTTTAAAAGCTGTGTAGATTTGATGATGAGGGACATGGTTTAGCAGTGACCCAGCAGTGCTCTGTTAATAGTTTTGGACTTGATGATCTGGAATACTTCTGCCAACCTCAATGATTCCATGATTCAATGATGTACAAATCCCATTCAGCTCTAGATGCAAACCTCTCATTCACAGCCAAGGTTTGGGTTTGACATAGGAAGCCAATGATGCGCCCACAATTCATATAGGTTTATCTTAAGTCATTTCAAGCTTTCTTTTTTGGGAGGAGGAGGCATTTTGTGTCATTGAAATGGCAGAGAGTGTCTCCCTGCCCATCAGGTCCAGGAGGTTTCATAGCAGAGCTATGGAAGGGAGAGGAAAAGCTAGTGAACCACATAATTAGCTTTTGCTTCGGTGACTAATATCACTTGCAAACAGGTAATCACAGCTTGAGCAGGCTCCTTGGTGACACTCTTCCTAATGACTGGATGTAGCTGGCTGGGCCTTTGCCTTTTAATAAGAATGCAAACGGAGGCCACTGCTGCTGGAATAAATAGAGCATCGCATGGCCAGAGCAAACCTCTTCATTCAGGATCAGAAACTCCCTGATATTCCCCACCAACTGCCAGATTGTGACCCATCCCTTTGCAAGCCCCCAGCCCAGCATCCTCCCATCACCCTCCAGCAGTGATATTGGCCCTTCCAGCCTTCCCTGCAAACTGGTCATTCCAGTTTGCTACCACGGTGCAGTAACCAGCCTGGAGAACCAGTGTTTGCTGGTAGGAGCAGGGGCTGGAATTGAGCACCAAAACTGAGCAGGCTGGATGGGAGTGAACAGGCTGGCTCGCTTGGCATGCAGGAGAGGTGTTTGTGCTTAAGTAATAAGTATAAAGTCATAATGGCTCTGGAATCTTGTATGATAATCCTGTGTGTGGCTGCGGAGTGCAGCAACCCTGAGCAGAGCACTGCTTTCCCTTTAATGAGATTTAAGGAGGCTGGAAGAGCAAGCTCTGATTGCTCTGGGTTTTGCAGCCAGGCGGTGTGGCTGCTGCTGTGGAATGATAATCATTTGGGGGAATGTTGCTCCCGGCCTGAGCAGAGGAGCCTGGTGTCAATAGGAGCCCCACGGTCAGCCCCGGGGTGTCCCTAGATGGGATGGAAGGTGATGCAGCATGGTGGTCCATGATGTAGTCCTCATGCCAGGAAACTGGGATTTGTCTTTGCCTCTTTCCCCCTTTTTATTCACAGCCTGAACAGCTTTCCAAAGCCAGTTGTCCTTGGAGGCTGAAGAGCTGCCTCTTCCTAGTGGTATTTTGGGTGCTAAATTTCTAGGTAGAGACTGCACGTCTCTTCACAGACCCTAGTCAGTGATAACGTGGGTCATGACTCAGTGAGGCTGGGGACAGAGATGACCCTATTGCTATAAAATCTAGGCACTCCTCATGCATTTAAAAATAGAAACACCAATAATGATCTGTCTCTCTGTCAAGCCCAGAGGGGAAGAAGCTTGATTAGCTTATAGATCTCATTTACATGTGAGTGACCATGGTGTCCAAGAAGAAAATGGAGGTGGGGACAGACAACGAGAAATTGGGGAGCAGCTGAGAGGGTGAACTCTCTACCTGCATCCATGGGTCCTTGTGTAGGTGTCCAGACAGTGCTGGTATCTCCAGGTTTGTGTCCCCAAAATGCCCTCAGTGCTGGTTTTCAGTGGAGCAGCCAGCATGGTGCTGATGGATGAGCCCTCAGGGTGCAGTGCCAGGCTGTGTCACCTTGGTTGATAGCAGGGAGACAGGGAAGTATGGATAGGGAAAAGGATGAAAAATGCAGCAGTTTGTGAGCTGTGGCTGCTCAGTTCTGGCTTGCAATGTCTGATACCTGGTGTGGGTCCACCTGCAATGTTTTCACCCATATGTCCCTGAACCCAAACCCAAGGTCCCCAGAGAAACCCTGTGGTTTTTTATGTGACCATAAAAATCACAGAATCCCAGAACAATAAGGGTTGGAAGGGACTTCTAGAGATCACTTAACCCAATCCCCCTGCCAGAGCAGGTTCACCTAGAGCAGATTACACAGGGTGGCATCCAGACAGGTTTTGAATGACTCCAGTGGTGGCATCTCCACCATCTCTCTGGACAGCCTGTTCCAGGGCTCTACTACCCTTTCCTTATGTTTAGGTGGAACTTCAGTGTGCCTTTACCTCTTGCTTTGTCATTGGGCACCACTGAAAAAAAGACATCCTTCTGACACCCACCCATTATTTATAAGTTCCCCTCCCAGTCTTCTCTTCTCCAGGCTAAAAAGCCCCAAGTCCCTCAGCCTTTCTTCATAAGAGAGATGCTCTAGTCCTCTGATCATCTTTGTAGCCCTGCTAAAATCACTTTATCACCCTTCCCAAATTCCAAGCCAGCGACACAGGGCAGATTATTTTGCAGCCTGTGGTCACGGCTCTCTTCAATCCAAATAAAATCCTTGATCAGTGCAAGTCAGAAAGGGTCCCACCCAGCTGGTGAGGAGGTCTGTGTGGAGGTCACGGGCATTTGGTACTGTGGGTTGAGTGTAGGGATTAGCTGCAGCTTGGTGTGTTCATCTGGGGGGAGTCAACCCTTTAGAAAGCAGGAGCAGAGTGGGGCAGCAGCAGTTGATGCAGCAAACACATCTCCGATGGCCGGGGAGGGACTGGCTATGTTTTTAAAAAGTGATTTATGCTCTAATCGGTCTTGAAGCTTCATTATTCCAAGCATTAGTGTGTCTGAGCCAGTGGCCTTATTTGTTAATGCACTGAAAGCGGCAGCAGATGCACTATTTTTCATCTGTGACCCCACCAGCTCGCTGATTCATCTACTTCCATTTTCATGTCCCTGTCATTGATTTATTAATGATGTCTTACTTATCTAGGGCTCTTTTGGAGGGCTTTATGACCCAGCTCCCAGAGAGTTGCTGGAAGAGCCCCCTCCCCTACCCAAATAGCTGGTTTTTCAAACCATATTCTTCCTCATCACTCCAGAGATTAGATGTTTTAATCATTTAATAACTGAAGCAACCTCTGTGGCTCACGTAATTTGTGGATAAGTTGTCTGCTGAGAGAGGAACTTTCCTTTTTCCCACCATGTATGGGGTACCCCATTCTTTGGGGTGCATTTAGCCTGGAGAAGAGGAGGCTCAGGGGAGACCTTATTGCTGTCTACAACTACCTGAAGGGCTGGTCTCTTCTCTCAAGCAACCAGCACCAGAACAAGAGGACACAATCTCAAGCTGCACCAGGGGAAGTTTAGGCTTGAGATGAGGAGAAAGTTCTTCACTGAGAGAGTTGTTAGCCATTGGAATGTGCTGCCCAGGGAGGTGGTGGAGTCACCATCCCTGGAGGTGTTCAAGAGGGGATTGGATGTGGCACTTGGTGCCATGGTTTAGTCATGAGGTCTGTGGTGACAGGTTGGACTTAATGATCTTTGAGGTCTCTTCCAACCTTGGTGATTCTGTGATGAGGGCTCCATCCAGGAGCTCCATGGGGTGCAGAGGTGGGAATATTCAGGCTGAGAAACTTGACTGTCTCTCTTGCATCTCTATCCTCTCTGGGTTGGTCCAGCGTGGAATAATCCCATGAGCAGAATTTGTGCAAGAAATCCTTTTCCTCCCCATACTTTAAAAGCTGGTGAAGGGTTTGATTGAACAGTGGAGCCTTTATATGGGTTTTCTTGGACAAGCAAGTCCTTCCTACACTGTCCATTTGACCTGGGGCATGCTGGATCCATGGGAAATTATGTATTTTCAGCTTCCTGAGAGAGAGAGAGAAAATAAGTCTTTATCCCCACATAGCTCCTAACAATGAGCCCGGAGCAGGTTACTAGAGTCGTAGAATTATTTTGTCTAGAAGTCACCTGTAAGATCATCAACTGTTAGCACAGCCAAGTCACCACTAAACCATGTCCTTCAGCAAACCTATTGGTTTGCCTTGGCCACATAAGGGAATTTTTCTCCTGCCTCAGACCCACTGATGAATGTCCTCCAGACAAGGCCCCAAGCAGAGGGAGCTGTGGGGACCTGGTGAAAATCTGTGACCAGCCCTGTCCATGGTGTCCCCTGAAATATCTGTCTGTGGCCTCTGCCAGGCTCTTGGCACCCAGCACCTCTCAGACTTTCTTTTCATGAAACCCTTTTTCAGATGGCTTAGCCTTTGCTGAGCTGCCTGGAGCAAACCCCACGCTCAAAAATCCTTTCTCCCTGAAAAGTGTCTTTTTGCTGAGCAACTCTGACCTAATGCCTTTGGGGCTTTGCAGAAACCAAACTCTGCTAGTAAACACACATATAAATCTGGTGGATTTGGGGAAGGTTGCTCCAAGTTTATTTGCAGACCCCCTGTGTTTTTATTCAGCCAGTCCTAAAGCAGCATCCCTTGCCCCTGTAAACTGCTCCTTGCTCCCACGTTTCCTGTTGGGAACACCTGGGAAATATTACCTGTTTCCAGCTGCTCAGCTGAATCCCTGGGGAAACCCTCTTTTGCTTCTGGGGATATTTAAGAGATTTATGGTGGTGTTCAAGTAACTGATCCCTGATGTGCCAGCAATTTTGCTTCTCCATCCAATCTCTGCTTTGATTTCCAGCCTAGTTAAGGGCTTGGCTCTTTGAAGGATAGATGGGTGCTTATTCAGTATCTTGGCTTGGAAACATGGCTTAGCTTCCTCTTTTATTCCACACACACACACACACACACACCCTTCCCTGAAAAATAGACATTGTCCTTTTTTTCTTCCTTTTTTTTTTTTCTTTCTCCCTTTGTATGATGAATTTTAGATGCTGACAAGGGACCTGCAGGATCAGAGCCAGCCGGTCTGTGTCACATTATTGGCACTATAGACAAGTCCTTGCTGCTTTTATAAATGTAAGTACCTTTCCAAATCAATAAATCATCATTAACATTGCTTTTAAATTGGTACAGCATGTTGAGGGAATTTGCTGGGTAATTCTTTTTCTTCCTGATTAATTCACTTTGTCCATGTGAAATTCAGATGCTTCAGGAGCAGATCCTCATTTGGATGTCCTGGATTTCCACCAACACCACCGCTGAACCCTCGCTTGGATGGAGCCCAGCTTCAGCTGGGCACTGAGAGACTCACATGCACACAAAAGTGATCTTGTGGTTTTGTTTTCTTTCAGAAAGGAAAACACCCAGTGCCACAAACAGGGATAAAACTCTCCCCCAAACCCTGTGGGAGCAATAATTTGGGAGGTGCTATTCTCTTCCCCAGAGTCACACATGCTCACTTTCTAAGAGTGCCCAAATCTGCATTGAAATGGAAGAAAGGAGCTCAGTGTTTCAGCTGGGACTGGAAATAATACACATTTTGAATGGTCTGGGGAGCCTGATGCACCCCACCTGCTTCTTCCCCACAATGAGAACTGTTGAGCTAAAGCCACTTGCTTGAAAAAGCCCTAAAGCCCTGTTTGTTTGCACATTGACACAGTCCATTACCCTATCACCACTGATTTTATTGTTACTATTTATTAAAGTCTCTAGAGATGGGCCAAGCTGCCCCTTTCTGCATGGAAGGGGCCTGCTACAGGGTTGGGGAGACAAAAGGTCCAGGCATCTCATGAAAACTCCTCACTCTGAGGGCTAAAGTGTCCAAGATCTGTTTGTGTGGGCACCTGGACCTGATTTACGCCCTGGGTAGAAAACACCGAATCCTAGAATCACAGGATAGTTTGGGTTAGGAGGAATATTTAAAGGTCATCTAGCCCAACCATCTTGCAGTGATCAGGGACATCTTCAACTCGATCAGGTAGCTCAGAGCTCTGTCCAACCTGGTCTTGAACTGCTTCCAGAAATGGGGCTTGTACCCCCCAACTTTGTTTTGTTTCCAAAATGGTTAGTTAAAAAAAGAAGCTGGGGAAGGTGGATAGCACAAGAAAAGTGTGGACCTGTAGAAGAGGGGCCAGAGTAGGCCACAAAAAAAAATTATCTAAGGGCTGGAACTGCTCTGCTGTAAGGATAGGCTGAGAGAGTTGGGGGTCTTCAGTGTGGGGAAGAGAAGGCTCTGAGGAAATCTTGTGGCCTTTCAGTACTTAAAGGGGCTGATCAGAAAGCTGGGCACACACATTTTAGCAAGGCCAGTTGTAACAGGACAAGAGGTGATGGTTTGAAACTCAGAGGGGAGAATCAGACTAGAGAGAAGGAAGAAATGTTTTATGCTGATGGTGGTGAGACACTGTCCGAGGTTGCCCAGAGAGCTAGTAGATACCTCATCCCTGGAATCATTCCAGGTCAGGTTGTAGATGCTCTGATTGTAGATGTCCCTGCTGACTGCAGAGGAGTGGGACTAGATGATCTTTAGAGTTGCTTTCCTACCCAAAACATTCTGTGATTCTATGATTTGACTGGAAATGGGTTACATGTTGTGTCGGCTCCCCCCCTCCCTCCCCCCCGCTGCCTCCCTTTGTTTAGTTTTGGGTGTTGTTGTTTTGGTTTAATGCTTGCTCGCAACACTCTAACAGCTGCTTGTACAAATTTTTTTAGCTAGATGTTGATGTGGTGGCTTGGACTGCCCTCTCTCGGCACTGCTGCATGTTGCAGTGAGCAAAATACCCAGCTGAGAAAAAAATGCCACTGTTTTAAGACAGCTTCTTCCATGCTACTGCTGTCTCCTTCGCGATGGTTGATGAGAAGGGCTGGTTTAAAGCTCTTCCATCCTCCACTTTCATTACACGGTGGTCAGGTTTCTTGTTTTAAGGTCAGGGACCATATTGCAATGCTGTGATTGGGGCACATCTGTGCCAACTACCTTAATGAGCCTTTTCAATCTCGCTTTTGGCTCTATGGTAGCGCTGAAACAGCCCTTGGGAGAGTAATTAAGGAAAATTTTTTTCACAACATTTGTGAATGTGACCTCCTGCTTTCCCTGCTGATGGTGGAAATCACTGCAGTGCACATGTGATAAGGCACAAAATCCCCCTGAGCTGGGAGGGCACACTGCTCGATAGCATTTGGCAAGTCCTGCGACTCCTTCTTGGCAGGCAGGCTGCTGAATCTCATCAAGGAGACAGCCAAAGGTTACAGCTGAAGGTCGTGGGCAATTTTTCCTCTTTTTTTCCCCCTCTCTTTTTTTTTTTTTTTTTTTAAACTATAAATTTGGATAATATTGACCCATTAACTTGTTTATCTGTAGCTTGCTGGTTTTTTGCTCTGCAGTGTTGGGTGTGGGTGTGTGAAGGTAAACCTCAACCTGCTCTGAAACCTCCAGGCTGTTTGTTTCCCAGGTTTGGAAACCGTGGTCAACCTATCTGCGGCTTTCTCTGCAGTATTTCCAGTTTGTGGTGGTTTAGGTTGGGGTTTTTTTTTGCTTAGAGAGAGAGAAGAGATCTGGGAAGATGCTGCTCACAGGACACATCTGTGTTGCTCCACTGACTGAGGCCAATGGTATAAGGTCCAATAAGGCCAAGTGCCAGGTGCTGAACTTGGGTTACAAAAACCCATGAATGCTCCAGGCTTGTGCAGAGTGGCTGGAAAGCTTCCTGGCAGAGAAAGACCTGGGGGTATTGGTCAACAGCTGACTTAATATGAGCCAGTGTGTGTCCAAGAAGGCCAACAGCATCCTGGCCCGCATCAGCAATAGTGTGGCCAGCAGGACTAGGACAGTGATTGTCCCTCTGTTTTAGGCACTGGTGAGGCCATACCTCAAATAGTGGGACTCTAATCAGGATGGCAGATAAGACAAAGTGGGACTGAGCAAGTGGACGTGTCAGATAATGCAAACAAACACTGTGCCTTGCAAGTCCCCTTGTGCATCCATGGACCTGATGCAACAAGAGCCAGGGAACCTTTTCTCCTTCTCCTTTTTTAATTTTTTTAAATGATGTAATAATCTGCTCCTGATGGGAACAAACCCAGAAAACTGGGGCTAGAAACGTCACTTATGAAGGTATCCATTAAATAGCTGCTGAGTTCTTCCCAGCAGGGCTCAAGGTATCTGCTGAAGGACTGGCTGCATTGCAGTTGAAAGCCACCTCCCAGCAGCTGGGCCGTGCTCTTGTGCTTCAGATGGAGCAGCTGCTGCAGCACGTCACACTGGTGCCACCCCAAGCTGGTGGCCATGTCTGATGCAAGCTACACAGTCTCAGGCTGCGCCAGGGGAGGTTCAGGTTAGATATTAGGAAGAAGTTCTATACAGAAAGAGTGATTGCGCTATGGAATGGGCTGCCCGGGGAGGTGGTGGAGTCGCCGTCATTGAAGGTGTTCAGAAGGAGACTTGATGGGGTGCTTGGTGCCATGGGTTAGCTGTTTGGGTGGGTTGGATTGGTTGATGGGTTGGACACGATGATCTTGAAGGTCTCTTCCAACCTGGTTTGGTTTATTCTAATAAAGGTTTATTCTACACACCCAGTCCCTGGGAAGATGACCCCCAGTATCTCCTGAACACCATTCATGGAGCCAAAAATTGATGGGGGTTTCTTAACTGACCCCTGAGATTTGGCAGAACATCCCTCCTTGGCCAGCTGGTTTCAATTTCCAAATTGGCAGTTACCCAGTATGCTGCCATTGCATCTTGGGGAATGAGGGTGGGGTCTCAGTGCCCTAATGTGTGCTACAAAAAGCTACAAAACCCCAATGTTTTTCCCATGTGTTTTTTTTTTTCCCCAGCAGATGACTTCTCTGGGGATCTCTCATCTCTTTATAGAGTGCTAGAGCCCAAACCTGTGGGAACTGTGCCTAGATCTCTCTTCCCACCACCTGTGTACTTCAGCACCATCCAGTGCTCTTAGGTAGCTCTTTCTCTTCCATGCTCAGCCTGGGATGCAGTAGAGATGCTTTGGGAGTGATCACAAAGATGCTTTGGAGGCCGTGGTCAGCAATGCATCCAGGATAGTACTGACAACCTAAAGCTGCTTTCTGAAATAACACAATCATAGAATCATAGACTGGGTTGTGGTGGGAGAGACCTCTAAAAGTCAGCTCATTGGATAGCCCTGCAGCCAGCAGGGACATCTGCAACTAGAGCAGGTTGCTCAGAGCCCCAAACAACCTGAGCTGAAATGGTTCCAGGGATGGAACCTCTCTGGGCAATCTGGGACAGTGTATCACCACCCTCGGTGTGAAAAATTTCCTCCTATCTAATCTGACTCTCCCTCTTTTAGTTTCAAACCATCACCCTTTGCCCTGTCAACAGGCCCTGCTATAAAGTCCATCCCTGTCTTTCTTATGACTCCTTGAAGTACTGAAAGGGACCAGAAGGTCTCCCTAGAGCCTTGTCTTCTCCAGGCTGAACAACCCCAACTGTCTCAGCCTGTCCTCACAGCAGAGGGGTTCCAGCCCTTGGGTCATTTTTTGTGGTCTCCTCTGAATGTGCTCCAACAAGTGCATGAAACATCTTCATATTGTGTGTGCATGTCCGGTGTCTGCTGCCACTCTGGTCTATCCTATCCTATCCTGTCCTATCCTATCCTATCCTATCCTATCCTATCCTATCCTATCCTATCCTATCCTATCCTATCCTATCCTATCCTATCCTATCCTATCCTATCCTATCCCGCAGCATATAAGCAAACCCTCTGGTCTGCAGAAACGACCTGAAGCCGGTAGTGAAGTCCTTGGTTGATGCAGGTGAAGGCGGAGGGAAGGGGACGGGACGGGACTGCGGCTGCCTGGACACCTCCATCCCTGAGCGCTGCTGCCATCTAATGCCCAAGTCCGGATGGCGCAGGGAGGCTCGGGCACGGTGTGGCCAGTTCGAGAGACAGCATCACCCAGAGAGAAAAACAACATGAAACACCTTTTGGGTGCTAAGAGAGAAAAATAAAAAGCTTCTTTATTTTAGTGATGTTGTTTCTGCAATGAAATGATGCTCCTTTCCCAGGTGCCATCTCGAAGAACCTTGCATAGGTCATAGGATCACAGAACCTTGCATGGGTCATAGGATCACAGACTGGTGGGGGATGGAAGGGATCTCTGGAGATCATCTAGTCCAACCCCTCTGCTAAAGCAGGTGACCCACAGCAGGTTACCCACGATTGCAGTGTCCTGGCAGGTTTGGAATCTCTCCAGAGAAGAACTCCACAGCCTCTCTGGTCAGGCTGCTCCTGTGCTCTGGCACCCTCACAGGAAAGAAGTTATTCCCCATGATAACTGTGAGTAGTGGGAGCAGGGTACGCTGGGATGCATTTTACTCACAGGGTGTTGGTAGTTTTGGCTGAGTACACCCAAAACTTGCAGGAAACCACCCCCAGCTCACCATGGCCAGGCCTCTGATCCTTTTGTTTACCCTTGGCCTTTTTCTGCCATGGAGGTAAAGGAGTTGATTTCTTGAATAGCTGGGATGGCAAGTTGGTCAGGAGGTCTGCAGAAGAACAGGGAAGTTTCTTCAAGCTAAATCTTCAGGGTTCCTTAATCTCTGTATTTAAGTGGTGTTGGTATATGTAATTACTTTTTATTAATTTAGTAGCCTTCAAAGGACTCTGGGCTGTTTAGTCTGGAGAAGACCAAGAGGGGATCTTATTAGTGCTGATCAATATCTAAAGGGTGAAGGTCATGGCAATGGGGCCAGACTCTTTGCAGTGGTGTCCAGTGATAGGACAAGGGACAATGGGCACAAACACTGGAAGTTACATCTGAACATGAGGAGAAACTTCTTTTGTTCTTCCAATGGATTGTGATGATTTCACCAGTGGGTTGTGCATGGTTTTTAGAAAGGTGCTCTTCGGAGCCAGGTTGGGAATCCTGGAAGGTGAGGGGGGCAGGGATGAAGGGTACTGGTGCATCTGAGGTTGATGGCCCATGTGCTCATGGGACCCAACCAAAGGGTTTCATAATTACTATGCTAAAAATCAAGGTTTTGATTTACTTAGTTACCACAAAGAATTTTAACTCTGTGCGGGTCAATGACATTCCCAGTGGGAGCTCCTGGGCCTCCTGCCAGCCAGCATGACTCAAGTTTGACTGCAAAGCTCATGCAATTGGGCATGGAACCAATGTGTGGCCTCCAGGCTTTGTCAGGTAGAAAAAAAGCTTTTTTTCTTTTACCACTGTAAAGTCTTCATCTGCACACATGTGGTGGTGGCAAGACTACCACTGTCTGTGGCACATCTTCTGTAGCAGTTACCTCCTGCCAGGAAACTGTTTCTTGCTGGATTTTAGCCTTGCTCTCTGCTTTGCATCAGCCCAACGTTAGAGCTTTTCTCCAAGGTCTGAAGAGCAGATGCTTATGATTTGAGGATGAAGGAGCATTTCAAAGGGTTGGTCAAATGCAGACCATGTCCTTTGCAAAAACATGCCCATGCCATGGTCTTCAGCAAAGCAGACCTTTCAGAGTGGACAGCTGTGTTTGCAAAGAGCAGTAAGGATCAAACAGGGAAACTTTTTGCCCTGGTGCTCAACATGGTCTGGCCAAAGCTCCCTGGTACTTTGTCCTGTCCCGCCATGCTGGCAGGTGTCTGGCCAAAGCCATTGCTATGTGCAAAGAGATTAGGTAATCCTGGCTGTGTGTTTGGGTCTGAGTGCTTCTTTCAATTTGGCTTAACTCGCTGAGGAATTGACTTAAACTAGATTGATATAAGCCACTCTTAAAAGATTTAAGCCCCATCGTAAGAGGATGTGCTCATGGTTTTACACTGTATTAACCCAGGCATTTGAATAACAGCTCCGGGCTAGGTCTATACTGGGGGTTTAAACCAAATTATTGCAGTTCAGGCCTGCCTGGGCTTTTAATTAAATCAGTGAAAGATGTTACTGTGGAGTCACTTCACAGCAATGGGAAATGATCTTGCAGTGGGTTAATGTTGGGAGTCATCTAGCTTTCCCAGGAGTGAGGATGAGGAGGGCTGCATGCTCAAAGGGAAGAAGTTTGTAAACTCAGGTAGAGCTTAATGTGTTTTAATCAGTGGGCAGGAGAGAAAAACCAAAATTTCAATTAAAAAAAAAAAAACAAGAACCCCTTTCACTTCATCCTGTGGCCAGCAACCTCCAAAAACATTTGACATTCGACATTCAACATCAAACTTCATGGGGTCCTGAGCAACCTGATCTAGTTGGAGATGTCCCTGCTCACTGCACGGGGGCTGGACAGGATGCCCTTTAGAGGTCCTTTCCAGCCTGATCCATTCTGTGATTCTGTGAAAAGAAAGGAGGGAGGACAGAGATGAGCCAGGGCACTTGGCTGAGGCAGTAAATCCTGGGGTGGTGGTTTCCCACTCTAAACACAGTGATTTTGGCTAGCATGCTGTTTTTTATGATGTGCAAGGTGTTGTGCCAGCACCCTGCCTTACCCACAGCTCCAGCTGACAGAAGATGTCAGTCCCACACTGGGCAGGACACCCGTGACAGCAGCTCTCAGCTCCAAATCAGCAACTTTTGGCTAATCCTTCTCCTAGCACAGTATCTCCCTCACATGTATATGCTGCTGCTCTCTAATGGTATTAATAATTCTCCCTTTATTTCTCACTCAAACCCTCTTGGAAAGATCATCCAATTTAAATCACAGCTTCTCTAGTTAGTGTGTGTCACCACGAGAGGGCAATAAATCATCTAATTACAATGATGGAGCCGGTGTCCTTTCACAAAGCCACCCATGATGAACTTAAATGGATTTTAAACATTAATATAATAGGCATTTAGTAAAGAATGGGAAGGAAAAAGAACATTTTAAACAAGCCAGCAGGTTCCCCTGAATGTATTTGGGATGCAGGGCTTGGATTGGCCACCAAAACCATCCTGATGTGCAGCACGATGCTGGAATTAAAACCAGGGAAGGCAGTCCTGCCTCTTTGAGATGCTAATTCAGGTAAAAGCTCATTTTGAGGAGTGCAGATGTACTGACCCTAATGATTCAGAGCTATTTGGAGAGCTAATGGAGGGTTACTAATTTCAAAGCATATCAGTCTCGTAAAAAGTGAAAGAAGATGGCTCCTTACTCAAATGTCCTGAGGGATGCCTAGGGGCTAACTGACCCCTTCCCAAGCCAGCCAGGGAAGTTTACTGCTGCTATCACTGGGACTTAGCCCTACAAAAGCAAAAGCAAAGGAAAAGCCCTCAGGAATGAGGATGGAAAGTCTTCTGCTCTAACCCATGGCCACTCTTATCCAGGGGTTATTTTTGCTGTAAAATGGTTCCACTCTTTCCTCATTGTCTCTGGGTGATGCAGCAGGGTGTTGGTGGGCATTTTGTGGCTCATGTTGGCAATGATGGTGGTGCCTCTGCTCATGCAGATGGTTCCCACTTCTTGTGGGATGTGTGCTTGGGGTAACCTTGGATGGTTGCTGGTTGTGAGCTGCTGGAGAAATGAGAATGGAAGATGTCTCTGAGTTACTCAGCTTCAGCAAAAGTCTTATTTCTGCATTCATTGGTCTTGGATGGGAGTCACACATCCTCAACATCCTCATGTTCCCAGTCTTCTCAGCAGCTAAAAGGTGTCTGCTTGGTGACAGAGTCTGGTTACAACTCATTACTTAAATGGCACCCCAGCAGGTAGACAAGTCTCCCTTTTGCTCCCACTCAAGGGGAGGTCCCAAATCTGTCTTGGTATGGTCTCAGCCATGCCCTGAGGCAACAGGGCATCTACACATGGCGCAGGATTGTCTGTTCAAGAGGTTTGAGGGGTTTTAAGGGCTGCAACATAAGATTACCCTGGCATAGCTGAGTTATCTAATCTCTTCCATTTAATATTTGTATCAATGATATAGACAATGGGATCAAATACATCATCAGTAAGTTTGAGAGGACACCAAGCTGAGTGGTGCTGTCAATATGCTAGAGGGATGGGATTGTCATCCAGAAGGACTTGGACATGCTGGATGGGTGGGCCCAGGTGAACTTCATGAGGTTCAACAAGACCAAGTGCAGGGTCCTGCACCTGGGTCAGAACAATCCTCATTATTAATGCAGGCTGGGAGATGAGTTGATAAAAAGCAGCCCTGTGGAAAAGGACTTGGGAGTTCTGGTGGATGAGAAGCTTTACACGAGCAGATAGTGTGTGCTTGCAGCCCAGAAGGCCAACAGCATCCTAGGCTGCATGAAATGATGCCTGGCCAGCAGATGGTGGGAGGTGATTCTGCCACTTTACTCTGCTCTGGGAAGACCTGTCCTGGAGGAGGTCTGTGGTCACAGGACAAGGGGCAATGGCTTCAAACTAGAGAAGAGTACATTTAGATTAAATGTTAGGAGGAAGTTTTTTACCATGAGGGTGTTGGAATACTGGTACAGGTTGCTGAGTGAGGTAGTTGAGGCCCCGTCCTTGAAGATGTTCAAGGCTGGGCTTGACAAGGCTCTGGGCAACTTGATCTAGTGAAGGATGTCCCTACTCACTGCAGGGAAGTTGGACTAGATGACCTTTGGAGGTCCTTTCCAAACCAAACCATTCTATGACTTGCCTTCCCATGTTTGGTCAGATGAGACACTGAGCTGGTACACCTGCCCACTGTGAAGCTGGGAGACAGGGGAGACCAGAGCTCTTGTACAGGAATCAAGAAGTAAGGTCAGAAATGAACAGATACAAGTCCTCAAGGCCCAGGGCTTCTGGATACAGTTAGGAGCAAAAAATTAGACATAAAAGTGTAAGATGGAGAAGAAAGAGACGTGGAAGCAGTGGCATTTTGGCTGGGTTGTGAAATTAAACTGTAGCTCAAGGCCAATATGGCACTAAAGAAAAACTTAATTTGGGGTTTTATTACAAAGAGAGTCACCTGTGAGTCCTGGCAGGGAGTGGTCCTGCCTCTCTGCTCCTACCAGGCATGAGGAGAAGCACTGTGTCCAGAGTGGGGCTTCAAAACATTGTAAGCAACTTGGAGTGAGTCTAGAAGGGAGGAACAGACATGATTCTGGTCCATGGCTGAGGAGGGGAGATGGTCTACAAGCCTCCTGGTGCAGGAGTCAGCCCTTGTGTTCTTTGGAGAAAGGTCAAAAGCAGCAGGCACCTGATTTGAAGCAAAACTGGTTTCAGTTAGAAGAGCAATGACATGATGAGGGACCATGTGCAGCCTTTGTCTTTGAGCTTTCCAGAGCAGGGAGGTCTTGCAGAGTGGCTTGATCATTCAGACCTTCCCCAGCACTGACTTTCTGGCCACCAGGAGCAAAGTGGACTTGTCAGTGCTGGGGTAACAGTTGGACTTGATGATCTTAAAGGTCTTTTCCAACCTAAATGATTGTATGAAAGCAAGGCTGATGGGAGCATTCTTAGTTTCATCTTGGTTCTGGGGAGGATGGGAAATGCCGCTTCCTGTCAACCTCTGTAGGTCCCCTGCAGCCCTGCATGTGTCTGAGCTCTGTTGCTTTGTATCCCTTAAAGAACAAAGCTGGTGATTAGCCTTAAACCACAAGAAAAAGTGAGGAAGCCAATGTTAATCTGCCAGTGAGACCTACAGCACAGCTGATGCTTCAATGCTATCAAGAAGTGCTGCAGGCAGGAGAAGGCTTTGGCACAGGACAAATATGCTGTAAGTAGTTAAGAGAGAGCAGAGGAAGCCCGTGCTGCAGGTTCTTTTGCAAAATAAGAAGCTGCTAAGATCTGAGATCACATAATTTCATAGCAAGTCCTAGTGTAAAGTTTAATGAGATGGACATTATGGGTTCATGTACAGAATTATAGAAGAGTTTGGGCTGGAAAGGACCTTAAAGATCATTTAGATTTATCTTCCATGCAGCATTGTGCATGTCTGGATCATCAAGAGGGATGTTTCACTCCTCTTGGTAGCAGTTTTCATCACCTTCCACTTCTATGAGCAGTAAGATGACAGAATGGATCAAGTTGGAAAGGACATTAAGGATCATCTAGTTCCAACCCCCCTACCATAGGCAGGGACATTCCTACAAGATGAGGTTGCTCAAAGCCTCATCCAGACTGGTCTTAAACACTTCCAGGAAGGAGATGTCCACAACTTCTCTGGGCAACCCATTCCAGTGTCTCCCCAACCTCATAGTAAAGAACTTCCTAATGTTTCATCTAAATCTACACTGCTTCTGTCTCAAACCATGGATGGAGCAGGACAGTACAGTGGTGTGGGTGCTGGACACCTTGATAATTGAGTTGCAGTGATCCTGGACTAATATCTCCCAGGCTTTTCCCCAGGTTGGCACTGGGAAGGCTGTAAGGGTAAGCAAGTTCAGTCCCAAAGAGAACAGGAAACAAAGGAGGAGGACATGGAGCCACAGAGCCCAGCCAGGTTCTGCACTGGTTTTCATAACTAATAAAGATCTGCTATGAATATGAGATTGAAAGACCTCAAAGCTAATTAAATCTGTTTGATATCTAAGGGTTTCCTCCCCCTTCCTCCCCTTAGTTAAGAGACGGTCTCCTCTTTCAAAATGAGTGAGGGTCTAAAGTCGTAATGTTGATTATTGCTGAGATTCTCCCATCGATGTGGCGGGGAGAAAGGAGAAGAGTGAGGAGGGGGGAGAAATAAAAATCCCTGTAGGGTAGTTTAAAGTCGGCGTGAGTAGTGTGTAATCTACCCAACAGGATTGATCCAGGTCAGGCATTAAAGGCTAAAATGGATTAAACAAAAGACATTCCCCTTGTAACAAGAAGGAAAAACTTCAAAGGTGGGATTTGTTCTTGTTATGACAAAGGAAGTGGATTTACCAAGTGCCTGGGGGCACACCCCTCCGCGGCTTTCAATTTGCTCGAGTTGCTATGAAGAAGCAGGACAAAACGCGTGGGGGTTTTCGCCGCGCGCTTCGGCACTGCCGGAGCCCTCCCCGGGGTAAGAACGCTGGGTTAAGAGGATCGGCTTGGCACTGCTTTTTCTTGTTTGGTTTTGTTCACTCTTTAAGGGGAGAGAAAAAAAAAAAAGAAAAAGGAAAAAAGAAAAGCTGAGGGAAAAAGGCAACAAAAGGCGAGCAGAAAGGGAGGGTTGATGGCACGTCAGAGGGAAGTGTGATGGTTGAGGGAGGTACAAATGGGTGGGACAAGTGTTAGCAGAGATAAGATGGGATGAGGAATGGGCCTTTCAAAGCAAAGAACCATAGAATCATAGAATAGTAGGAGTTGGAAGAGACTTCCAGAGATCTTGAAGTCCAATCCCCCTGCCAAAGTAGGATTACTTAGGGCAGGCCACACAGGAATGAATCCAGGTGGATTTTGAAAGTCGCCAGAGAAGGAGAGTCTACAACCTCTCTGGGCAGCCTATTCCAGTGCTCTGATGCCCTCACAATAAAGAAGTTTTCCTTTGAGGTGGAACTTCTTGTGTTCCGGTTTGTGTCTGTTGCCCCTTGTCCTATCACAGGGCACCACTGAAAAGAAACTGGACCCTTCTTCTTGACACCCACCCTTCAGGTAAACATTAATAAGATCTCCTCTCAGTCTTCTCCAGACTAAACAGACCCAGCTCTCTCAGCCTTTCCTCATAAGAGAGATGTCCCAGCCCCTTACTTTTCCTTCCAGTCTTCTGTTGGACTCTCTCTAATATTTCCCTGTCTCTCTTGAACTGGGGATCCCAGAACCGGACACAGTAGTCCAGATGCGGTCTTACAAGGGCAGAGTAGAGGGGTGCCAGTAGAAAGACCAGATGATAATGGGATGGTTGAAAAGGAGGTCAGTTATGCCTTAAACACCAACAATTGTCCACATGCAGATAGCTATTTCCTTCTCCTCCTCACTGGTCACACTTCAGCCAACACTGGTTCAGCCAGTGGAAATGCAGCTGTGGGCTGCTACGTGCTCAGTTCTGGGCCTACAGGGTGGAAAGCGGACCTTCAGACAAATCTTGCCAGGTCTCAAGGTGAGCATTACAGTCACTCGTTTTCATAAGACTTGCACCCTGATGTGAGGGGATTATTGATTTCTTCATGTTCTTGAACCCGCTCCAGAGAAAAGCTTATTCTCCTCTCTGGCTGACAGAAAGCCATGGTGGCAACAGGTCACGGCAGCAGTGAGCCCTGCTGCCTACACCAACTCCTTCCATCTTCCCCAGGTCCTGCTACTACTGCAGAGGACCTCCTGTGACTCTGGCAGGAAACACCCACATGTCTCACCAAGGAAGCCCATAACACTTCAAGCTTTTCCCAGCACTGTGCTTCCACAAACCCCAAAATGCACCTTTGCGTCTGGTGTGTCCAGGTCTGGAGCATCTCAGACTGGACTGAGCTCCTGGGTGATCCTGTAAAGGTGTGGTATGGTGGGAGTGTGGTGGCTCCCATGGTCTCCAGTACCTCTAGTTGCTGGGATCCAAACTGCAGCACCAAGGAGGTTCTGTGGAACCAAACCTGGATAGTTTTAAACCATTTCTTTAAGGAGACAAATCCCTGGGTCTAATCTGTGTGATTACAGCCAGGTTCAGTTGTATGTCTCTGTGTGCCTGTGAGTGTGTACAAGTTTTCCACACTAAAGCCAGGCTAATTCTGTTAGGAGGTGGATCCTCACTATCATGCAGCACAGGGCTACTATATGTCTATCTAATTACCTACCCAGGTAATGCAATTAGGTGGTCAGGTCTAAGCTGACATCAAGAGGAGAGGTTCCCTGGTTTGCAGAGTGCCAGGCCTGTGGCAATCAAATGTGACATACTCAATTATTGGAATGTGAAAATGTCTTTGGGAAACTCTATCCCCATTCATACACATTCTCTATATGAACCCACAGATCTGAGCCACAACTCATTTATTTGTGCACAGAGAAGAAGGACTTCTTATCTTTGAATTACCAATGCCCATAATTAGGCTCATTATCATACTTAGGCCTTCAAAGTAAAGCTGTCTCTCAACATGAGCTGCTTTTCACTATGGGCTTGGAGTCAGCTAATTCATCTCTGCATGTCCTTCTGCTTGGGCTCAACATCCTCCTTATGAGACCTCCCTGGGCAAAGAGTGGGAGGAAGCATCTCACCTTTAGCTGGGAAGAACACTGTAGGATTGATTAGGACTAATATGTGGCAAATAATGTTGTTCACAGTTACCACAGAGCATCTTACCCTTTCTTTCTTTTCCTTCTTTATTTTTTTTCCTTTTTTTTTTCCCCTTCCCATTACATGAGCATGCTCCAGTTCCTGTAAACACAAGTGCAAGTGGCTCCTGTTGAGATTCTGGTCCAGCAAGAGCCCCATCAGAGAATCATCAGCAGAAGAGGGAGGTAGCAGAGCTCTGCAGAGCCTCAAGCAGTGAGCATGGCAGAGAATGGTACAGCATTTTGCTTTGTCTCATAGAGCCAAGATTGCCAGGCTACAGGAAGCCCTTCATCACAGAACACACAGTGGAAGTGTGGACCTCTTCACCATAGGAACACATGCAGACCCACAGGACCACTGCTGGCTTGAAGCAGTTGTGTGCCAGACCAGTAGAGGTGAGGAGAGCATATGAACGTACTATTCCATGCTTAACTTCTTCTGAGCCAGTCAGCAGTGACTGCCAGTACTGGAGAAGATACATGGGGTGAGGTGGGTTTTGAGGCTGGATGGGATGGCTGGTCCTGTCCTTCTCCAACACTGTTGCCTGGATGGTTTTGGCTTGTTGCACTTGTAGTTAATGCTGTCTGTTCAAAGCTTTAAAGATAGTCCTATTAAGGTATAAATAACTTATTTTTATTTGAATGAGTTTTTTCAGCAATTCCTGCTACAGTTCATCCAGCTCTGTCACTGTCATTCCTCTTTTATCACTTCCTGAGTGCATTTCGACATGTCCTTACATCCCTAAGCTTTGCCGGGGATGTCGGCTTGGGCAGGGGTGTCAAGCATTGGTACAGGCTGCCCAAGGGAGTAGTGCAGTCACCATCCAGGGAGGTATGTAAGGCACATGTAGACATGATGCTGAGGGACAGGGTTTAGTGGTGATTTGGCAGTGCTGGGTTAATAGTTGGACTCAATCTTAAAAGTCTCTTCCAATCAAATTGATTCTATGAGTCTATGACAGAGAGGCACATGGAGTGGGTGCCCTTGCTGAGGCCATGACCACAAGTTTCCTGATATAAAGACCCAGGCTGATATCCACAGATGGGCTGATATCCACAGATGGGCTGATCCAGGATGCTCTATGCTTCAGTTTCCCCTCTCTAAAGCAGGGATGCTGCTACACAGTCCTCCTCCCCATCTTCTCCAAGCAGACTGGCAAAGACTGACATCTTTCCATGCCTCTCCTTGGCAATACTTTATGTTCTGGAGTACTTTAAGGGATGTCAGTTTTATGCTAAGTTCCTGGAATTGTTTTGCATTTCATGGCAGGGCAGTGGGCATGTGGTCAACCACATCATCACCAAATATCTCAGGTGGTATCTCCTCATTCCCATCTCAATTGGTGCATCAAAAATCTTCTCCACCTAAACCACAGACAGCACAACTTCTTTCCTTGCTTTACCTCAGCACCTATTAACACACCTGGGCCACAGAACAGCACCCCAGTGGATGTCCCCAAGGGCAGGAAATTTCTCCACCTTCCATGTTTCTCTGAATTCTTGTTCCTTCTAAAGTGACTTCAAAATCCCACTATGTTTTGTTTAGGTTTTAGCAAACACAAGGGCAGGAAACTTCTCCACCCTCCATGTCTCTCCCAGTTCTTGTTCCTTCTTGGGTTCCTTGAAAATCCCACTAGATTTTGTTTAGGTTTTAGCTGGCACTCTCTTACCCTGATTTGTTTCTTGTTCTCCTTCCTATTTTCTGCTCCCTTGAAATGGGCTTACGCACCCAGCAAACTTGGCACGCTTTGAAAAAGCTAAGCATGAGTTTGCCAGCTCCACAGGTGAGCTTTCTGCCATGGGTTCAACAAGGAGCCCTTGCATGCAGAGAAATCATTTGCCTGATTATGTTCTACCACCACTGAAGCTCTTGTTTGCACCAGGTATTCAGTGCAGTCAGCTTTAAAAAGGGGGGGGGGGAAACCATAAATTGAGCAAAGTGAAGGAGACATGGAGTTCATATGGCATGGGCCGGTGGGGGAAGCACGGTGGTGGTGCTAAAAGAGCAATAGAACAGGGATGGTGGGCACCACGGGGCAGAAAGTGGGGAGATAATTCCTCATGGCAGGAATACACCATCTGTAGAAACCCATTTGGGCTGCTTTTATAGGAACCGAGGTGGTAAAACTCCATTTGCTAGCAAATAATTTAAATATTGCCAGTCACGTCACATTGTGGTTGTTTGGAAATAATTATATCCATATCACAGACAGTAAATAATAGATGTGCTTTCACTAACATTTTATTCATGTTCTGTTTTAATATGGCAAACTTAGAAGTAATTTAATCTCCCAGTAAATTGAACTGGTAGGGGGTTCTTCACACAGAAGATTGCAAGTTATTAATTCCAGGCAGTCTTCATCTTGTACAATTAGTCACTGTTTGCAGCTGGAAATGTTTTATTAATTTTCCATAGCAGTTGATTTTCCACAGTTTTCTCAGTTTAAATTAAGCAGTAAGAGCCGCTGTTTCTTCTTAAATAAATTTCCTTTCCACAAAAATACATGCCTCTGGCTATGTCAATTTTCCCGTTTGATTAAAGTGCCAGCAGGCAATTAATAACTTAATGCATTTTAAAGTACTTTTGGAAAAGTAATTTGAATAGCCAAACTTGTATATTTGAATTGATTGTTGCAGAAGATTTAACACACGTTCTTAAATCACAGAACCTTGTAAAGGACAAATGAAGAGTTGCAGATGAAGCAGGCACCTTCCGACACTCTCCCCTAAACACAGAGTCCTCTACTGGAGTTGTCACCGGGGTCCTGGGAGAGAGGTTCAGCCTCAGTTTATCCAGAGTCCAGGCACAGGGTTGAAAGAGGAGAGGGAACTTGCTGCATTGGCTGAACTATCTGAGATGAGGTCATAGAATCATAGAATGGCTTAGGTTGGAAGGGACCTTAGAGACCACCCAACCTCCCTGCCATGGGCAGGGACACCTCTCAGATAGACTTGGTTGCTCAAGGCCTCATCCAACCTGGTTTGAACACCTCCAGGGAGGGAGCATCCACAACCTCTCTGGGCAACCTCTTCGGTGTCTCACCACTCTCATACTGAAGAACTTCTTCCCAAGAGCTAGTCTAAGGTCTAGGTCCTTGAGAAGCCCTGTGGAAAAGGGCTATCTATGGTCAATGCAGCACAGAGGCAGGGCTCAGCAGGACCAGCTCAGCATGGCCACTTACTCCAAATCCTATCTTTCCCTTGCACAGAAACCAAAACTAAGTCTAGCAGAGTCCTCTAAAGGCCACTTAATGCATGCCTGGTCCTCAGGTGAGATCAGCAATCTCTAAACCAAGCAGATGTCTGTCTAACTGGCTTATAAAGATCCTAAAGGTTGCCTCCAACTGAAATGATTCTATCATCCCATGAGTCTTACAAGATCCCACCACCTCCCTCAGCCATCTCATCATGCTTTGCTTCCTTTATAATTCTCTGTCTCATGACCAGAACATCCTTTGGGTGCACCTCCTTGTGAAGAGCTCACACCAGAATGGTTGTGTGTGCTGAGGTCATTGCAGGTGGGTAAGCAGGGTGTTTCCCTTCTCACACTTGACTCCATGATCCAGCAAAGCACTTAAGCACCCTCATAAATACCATCAGATAATCAACCCCTTTGAGATGATGGCATTATTCCTCTGCTTGCCTTAAAGCATGTGCTTAAGGACTTTGTTGGATTGGATTTGAAATGCTTTAGCCCTCATCTTTATCTGCCTTAAAATCAGTGTTGGAATAGGGATGTCTTATATTAATTTGTTATTTCTTGTAAGACATAAACAGTTCTGTCACATTTCTTCCTTTTGCAGAAGTGAACAAATGTCCTTACGTTGCCCAGCTGTGAGGAGCTGTTGGCACCACAAAAGATAACCATGAATTTCATCTGATGCATCCATGATCTGGGAAGAGATTACTGTTCTCAGTGCTGACTTTTCTGACCATATCAGTGTTGACTTGGAGGCAAGCGTGGGGTCTCAGGAAGGAAAAGGAGGTGTGATTCATGTGGCTATCAGCATTTCACACATCTCAGAGTGTGGTGTGCCCCAGCTGAGATCTTCAATTCACTTAGTGTAAGATGAAATGGCAGCTGTGTTGGATTGATTAAAAAATAATAATCATGATGAAATAATAGGATTAATGCCAGCTATTGCTGGCTAACCAAAAGGTCATTTTGACAGATATAACTTTTATCAGGAAGCATCAAAACACCAGATTCAGCTTTGATTTTTTGAGGAAGGACACTAAGAAGACAAAATGGGGATGCTGAGTATGCCACGACATTTTTGGGCTCTGGCATTTGGCTGGAAGCTGCTCCTGTTCTGCAAACAATTATGGTTGGACTAGATGATCTGCAGTCTACAACTACCTGAAGGGTGATTGTAGACAGGAGAGGGTTGGTCTCTTCTCCCAGACAACCAGCACCAGAACAAGAGGACACAGTCTCAAGCTGCACCAGGGGAAGTTTAGGCTTGAGGTGAGGAGAAAGTTCTTCACTGAGAGAGTTGTTAGGCATTGGAATGGGCTGCACAGGGAGGTGGTGGAGTCACCATCCCTGGAGGTGGTCAAGAGGGGATTGGATGTGGCACTTGGTGCCATGGTGTAGTCATGAGGTCTGTGGTGACGGGTTGGACTTGATGATCTTTGAGGTCTCTTCCAACCTTGGTGATTTTCTGATTCTGTAAAAGTCTTTCCCAACCTTAACGATTGTATGATTCTGTGAAATGGCAGGTCATAGAATTGTTTTGTTTGGAAAAGACCTCAAGATCATCATGTGCAACTGTCAACCTAAGATGATCATGACCATTAAACCATGTCCCAAAGTGTCACATCCACATGTTTCTTGAACACCTCCAGGGATGGGGACTCCACCCCCTCCCTGGGCAGCCTGTTCCAATGCCTGACCACTCATTCAGTGAAGAAATTTTTCCTAATATCAGTTCTGAGGACACTGTGGCCACAGCTCCACTGTGACCAGAACCACGCTCAGAAACTATCAGGCCCAGCCAGCATGGATTTAGGAAGGGCAGGTCCTGCCTCACCAACCTGATCTCCTTCTATGATCAGGTGACTGCCTGATGAATGTGGGGAAGGCTGTGGATGTGGTCTACCTGGACTTCAGCAAGGCCTTTGACACTGTCTGCCCCAACAAACTCCTGGCAAAGCTGGCAGCTCGTGGCTTGGACAGATTCACTCAGAAATGGGTCAAGAACTGGCTGGATGGCTGTGCCCAGAGAGTTGTGGTGAATGGTGCCACATCCAGCTGGCAGCCAGTCACCAGTGGTGTCCTCCAGGGATCAGTGCTGGGCCCCATCCTGTTCAATATCTTTATTGATGATCTGGATGAGGGGATTGAGTCCAGTAAGTCTGCAGACGACACCAAGCGGGGGGCAGGTGTTGATCTGTTAGAGGGTAGGAAAGCTCTGCAGAGGGACCTTGACAGGACAGATGGACAGATGGGCAGAGTCCAACAGCATGAGATTTAACACATCTAAGTGCCAGGTTCTACACATCGGGCACAACAACCCCATGCAGTGCTACAGGCTGGGATCAGAGTGGCTGGAGAGCAGCCAGGCACAAAGGGACCTGGGGGTACTGATTGATAATAGGCTGAACATGAGCCAGCAGTGTGCCCAGGCAGCCAGGAAGGCCAACGGCATTCTGGCCTGTATCAGGAATAGTGTAGCCAGCAGGACAAGGGAGGTTATTCTGCCCCTGTACTCAGTACTCCTCAGTTTAGGAAAGATGTTGACTTGCTGGAACGTGTCCAGAGAAGGGCAACAAAGCTGGTGAGGGGTTTGGAACACAAGCCCTATGAGGAGAGGCTGAGGGAGCTGGGGTTGCTTAGCCTAGAGGAGAGGAGACTCAGAGGAGTCCTCATTGCTGTCTACAACTACCTGAAGTGAGGTTGTAGCCAAGTGGGGGTCAGTCTGTTCTCCCAGACAAGCAGCACCAGAACAAGAGGGCACAGTCTCAAGCTGTGCCAGGGGAGGTTCAGGCTGGATATTAGGAAGACGTTCTTCACAGAGAGAGTGATTGCCCATTGGAATGGGCTGCCCAGGGAGGCGGTGAAGTCACCATCCCTGGAGATCTTCAAGAAAAGGCTAGTTGAGGCACTTAGTGCCATGGTCTAGTTCATTAGGCAGGGTTGGGTGATAGGTTGGACTGGATGATCTTGGAGGTCTCTTCCAGCCTGTTGATTCTGTTCTGTTCTGTTCTGTTCTGTTCTATCCCACAAACCAATTCCCTTTGGCTGAGTTCTCTCATCTGCTCAATCTGTGGGCAGGTTTCTGATTCCTGTACCAGAAAACAGCTTCCTGCTTTGTCTTGAACACCCAATGCAACATTGCTTTGGTTCCCACCTGCCCTTGATGGCCTCTGGACCCTGTATGTAGTCTCAGCTCTCAAGGGACTGTACAAGATATGCCAACACTACTGACTTCTCTGCCTTTTCTCCCTGGAACAGCTCAGTGCCCATTCTAAGGATGATGAGGCTAAACTATATATACATGAGAAAATGCTTGTGCAGCTCTGCTCCTCACCTGGGGCTGTGTCAGAAGGAGAAAAGCTGATTGGGAAGACTGAGTCGTCTGTTGTGTCTCACTTCTGCCAATGGCCTTGCTGGATCTCTGTCTCTTTGCTTTCCCACCAGAGCCTGTCCTTGGCCTTCACTGCAAATCTGGATTCACCCAGCAGGTCCCATGTCCCTCTCAAAGGAGGGACTCTACTTTGTTCCACTGCTAGGGTACTCTGTCTGGGTTCTCCATCCTTCCTCACTGTCCTATGGGCTCAGCTTTTACCCTCCTCTGAGGGTCAGAGTGGAGTCCTTCAACCTGCTGTCCACATGTAACCTCATCACCATGGGTACCATGCCCAGGGATGTCACTGTTTGCATTCCCAACAACAGCTTGCACTCAGACACATTCTGTCATCCTTGGGCTCCATAGTTTGGGTGTGCCCAGGGTCCCTTGGCATCCTGTGGTCAGAACTGGGGGTCTCCCTTCTCCTGCCCACTCAGGCTGCAACTTCCCAGCTGCTCCATGTGGTTTCTAGTCTGATGGGTCTGAATCTGCAAGCAAAACCCAGTTAAACCCAGAGCACTGCAGATCAGCATTTCCAGAGCAATGGAATTGCTCTATTTGTTTGTTTGTTTGTTTGTTTTGCAATTGAAAGGCACTTTCCAGAAAAATCCTAAAGTGGGTCTTCTTTCAGCATTGGTGACTGAAATGTGGGACTGAGCTATTTGCAGCTGAGAAGCTGCCCTCCCACTGCTCCTGGATCAAACACAAACAGGAGCCATGGGAGGCCAGCCTGTCTCTAACTGCGTGAAGCAATCTAAAGGGAGGAGACAAAATCCCCAAATCTCAAAATAATGAAAACAGAGCTATCCAGGTAATAAAATCTGCAAGGAGCACAAAGACAACATAACTCAGATCTCAGCTGACTCAAAGACGGTGTCCACTAACAAGGGATTTGAAAGAAGGAAGTGTACACCCAGTCAATGGGAAGCGAACACACAGTCACCCAGTATCCCAGCCCATCACAGGGTTAGGATGAAGGGGTTGTTTTGGGTAAGTCAGGATAACAGCTTCTCCAAAAATCCATCAGATAAAAATCTCAGGCTCTGCAAAGCCTGCCTTTACTGTGGCACCTGATTTTAAAGGAACCTTGAAGACTTCACAGAATGGAATGGTGAGAAGGGAGCTCTGAAGACTATTAGGTCCAACCCCCCTGCCAGAGCAGGACCACCTAAAGCAGATCACATAGGAACACCTCCAGGTGGGTCTTGAAAGTCTCCAGACACAGAGACTTCACCACCTCTCTGCTCAACCTGCTCCAGTGCTCTGCCACCCTCAAAGTTAAGAAGTTCTTTGTCATGTTTAGATAGAATTTCCTATGTTCAAGTTTGTGCCCATTACCTGTCACTGGGGACTACTGAGAAGAGCCTAGCTCCATCTTCCTGATGCCCACCCATTAGATATTTGTAAGCACTGATAAGATCCCCCCTCAGCCTCCTCTTCTCCAAGCAAAACAGACGCAGCTTTCTCAGCCTTTTCTCCTATGACAGATGTTTCAATCATCTTAGTGGCTCTGCACTGGACTCACTCCAGTAGTTCTTTTTTCTTCTTGAGCTGGGCTACTCCTTGCTACACTTGATTGGTACATCTCAGAAACTGAGATTTATAGTTTTTTTTCTTCTCTTGGGGATTTTGTCTGTCCTTGCACAACCAGATCTGGTCTGGACTTTGACACTCTGGGCTGCTCTGATAACACCAATAGAAATAAAGAACAAATGAGATTTGTTATGTATTCCTCACTGCTTCTTTCCAGCTAGCCTGAACAGGTCCAAAACTCTCCTTTCCCTAAATTTCATTGAAATCAGTTGTTCTGTAACAGGCACTGATGGATTGTGGAGCAGTTCTGTAAAAGCAGGGCAGGAGAAAGCGCTGTGTAATTAACTATGCAGCCAGCGTAGCCCGTGTGGGTGATACATTCATTTGGAGTAATGCAGACGCTTGCGCTTCCATCGTTATTTAGAGATTAAACCGGCACAGCTCCTTAGTGCTCACGTCTGCCTGGAACCCCTGTGGACTTCAGCACACCTTGGGGTCCCTCCTGAAGCCACCAAGCATTAAACCACCACCCCTCCCCAAAGCCACGTGTGGCTCTATTCTTAAATGAGACTTCACAAGACAGGCCTTATTTTAGCAACTCAGTGTTTTAACTTGTCTGTGTTAGGAGGATGAGGGGGGTGGGGGGTTGGGGTGGGGAGAGGCTGGGTGGTACCCAACATCCGGCCATGCTGATTTACAGCCCCTTCAGTGGGGGGAAGGTTAGCCCAGATGCATTGGAAACAGGGCCAGGTTCTAAATAGAGGCTTAATCTGAGTTAAAATTAAATGAGCTTAATCTGGGCTTAATCTGAAATAATACCTCCGGTGTTTGGGATGTAGCATGGCTGTTTCAAAGGGTTGGCAGTACTGGCCACTGTCCTTCACAAGCCCTGGGTAGTGCTCCTGGGAAAGCCAGTGGTGCAGGCAGCATTCACAGACTCACAGATTGCATGGAGTTGGAAGGGACCCTCAAAATCCATCTTGTCCAACTGCCCTGCAGTCAGCAGGCATACCTCCAACTCAGGCTGCCCAGGGCCACATAAAGTCTGATCTTGAATGACTCCAGCCTGTCCTCGCAAGAGAGGTGCTCCAGCCCTCTGATCAGCTTTGTGGCCTTCCTCTGGACCCATTCCAGCAGGTCTATGTCACTCTTGTGTTGGAGATCCTGCTGCATCTCTGGGTCTCTATGACTAAAACATGTCCGTAAAGGCTGTGGTCTAGTTAGACCATCATGCTGGATACAGGTGAAACCCTCTGCCCAAACGTGAAAGAAAAATGTGATAGGTACAACAAGGAGAATAGAAAGGATGTCTGACAGACGTCCGTGTCAGGGTCTCATCAGTGACTCAAGCTAGAGGGCCCTCGTGATGCTCAGCCTGCACTTGAAATATGAGTGGTAAAAGCAGCAAAAGGATGTTTCAGGAGTAGATGAAGGGCTTTCCCATTACCAAAGCCCACATTAAGCCCTGGTCAGCACTTCCTTTGGCAAGCACAAAGGGAAATCTTCACCAAGGAGTAAGCAAAGGAGTGGGAAAGGGACAGGCAGGATATGGCAGCTTCCTGTGGATCACACTCCTTCTTCCATGTCTCTGGAGACCAGCTGAGGCAGATGACAAGACATGGAAAGTGAGCAGATAAGAGCTCAGACTGCTTTTTGCACCTATCCAGAGCACAGGAGCTGAACTCTCAGATATCCATTTACACTGAGAGAGAGGAGCTCCGCTTACTTTATCTAATAGATCACTGCCTGAGCCTATCCTCAGCATGTATCACTTCACAATTCACCGCCAGGCCAATGGCCCAAACCCCCTACAACCAAAAGGAAAGCTTTCAGCTGACCTACAGCTGCTTTTGGGTGCAGCCATGGGGAGAAAGCCATGTAGGATTGAGCCCTTTCTCACTGTAATACCATCTCAGCACCCATCAAAGGAACCAGTAGGTCCTGCTAGAGACATTTTCACAAGGGTGGTGAAACACTGGCCTGGGTTGCCCATCCCTGAAAACATCCAGGCTCAGGAGGGTTGGGGCTCTGAGCAACCTGGTCTAGTTGAAGGTGCCTGTGTTAACTGCTGCAGGGATGGACTAGATGACCTTCAAAGGTCCCTTTCAACCCACACCAGTCTACAATTCACTTCCAGCTCTTCAAACATCCACCAGCGAGGTTAGGTTGGTGCCCATTGTCAGAAGATCAGGGCATCACCAGCTCTCAGGGAAGTTGTTGTTTTGGTTGTTTTTCAATTCTAGCTAGGCTTGCATTTAAAACAGATGTGGTTTGCAGGATGTGTGCCCTAAATCCTGCTCTAGCCTGACAGATTTGAGTAAGTATGGGTCCAAGCAGCATCATACTTCTCTGACAACACCTCCTGGCTTGGGAGAGAAGTCAGACAGCTTTGCTTTCCTTTTTGCCTGGCAACTGGCACGGAAGCACCTACTCCCTGGAAAATAATGTATATTGTCTAGAGGATTTATGTATTGCCAGCTGCAATTTGTGAGATTCTGCAAGCTCTGCTGGTAGCTTTGTGTACCGGAGGTTTCATTTCAGTGTCATCAGCCACAGATTATGACTGCAAGGGGTGCCTGTCTTTAATCTCATTTTTGAAAGAATTAATGTTATTAGTTTTGATGAATTAATGGTATTTAGGTGTGCAAGGTTAGCATGAATTAATGTCCACCTATTTCTGTTGTGTGGCTGCCTATTGTAAAAGGACTCTGGTAAGCAATCTTTACACAGTCTCTTTTTTTCTTCCTCCTCATTCTTTTGTAATGCTCTTTTAGGAGCTTAAAAATAACGTTTGGGTCTTTTTTCCTCCTTTTTCTTTTTTTTTTTTTTTTTTTCTCTTTCTTTTTAAGTTAAGAAAGAAATATTGAAGGTTTTCCCCTGGGCAGAGCTGACATTAACTTAGCCACTGCTGAGTCACTGAAGGCTAACAAGCATTTGGGAGCCAAACCAAAAGGCTCTGCTTTATGGATGCTGCAGGTGTAGGAGTAATTCACAGCACAGCTCAGCTTTCTGAGGGGGTCTCACATTGCTGAGAATTGCACTAAATGGCTGGTGGAAAAGCACCAAGCAAGGGAGGCACTGCAGGACACCTGCCACCTCCAAGTGAGTTACAGGGACTTGTAGGACCTGCTGCCACATGGAGCCCGGGACCATAATCCCCTTTACTAGCTGTTCACCTTCTGCTTAGACCCCCTTGTTTCCTTCACTGCTCTGATCATAATCAGTCAACCCTGGCAATTACACAGCTTAATTTCTCCAGGATGATGCACAGTCAGCTGAATGTGGTGTGTTTGGGGTGATGTTGTCCATCAGATCAAGGACACCTGATGTTTACCTGGGCTTAGATGCAGTCATAGATCCTGATGGTTGGGTTTTGGTTGTTTTGGTTTTTTTTCTTTGTCTGTTTAGATGTAATTGTAGATTTCTGATGTATTTTCCCCACCCCTGGTCTGTGTAAGACAAGCTCCCTTCTCATGAGAAAGATCTCCAAACCTGATGCTGCTCCCTGTGTACTCTTGGAGTGAGTTATGCACACAGTTGAGGTCTTCTTCATGAGAAAGTGTGCTCCAGGAGGATGTGTGCAGTCTACAAGGGAAGAACACATATCTTACAGGGCCACTACCATCATTCACCTCAACACCCATCTCTGCACCCAGTGAAGAGCACCCATACGATGTGTGGATAAGAAAACCAAGGATGTTGTGTTTGCTGTAGGATGAGGCTGAGCATGGACAGATGGTCCTACTGAAGTGTGTGATGCATTCATCTTGGTCAGCTCAACATGGCCTGGCTTCTCCATGATGCTGGTGAGGAAAGATGAGCTCTTCAAGGAGATGCTCTCTATTACCTGAAAGCCACCTGACTGTGAGGCTTTTCTCCTTAATAACAAGTGCCAGGATGAGAGGAAATGGCCTCAGGTTGCACTTCGGGAGGTTTAGGTTGGATATTAGAACAGGCCTCCCAGGAAAGTGGTTGAATCCCCATCTTTGGTGGTGTTTAAAAGATGCAGAGATGTGGTGCTGAGGGACATGGTTTAGTTCCAGACTTGGTACAGTTATATAATGGTTGGACCTGATGATCTTTTGTTGCTCTTTCCCAACAAAAAATATGCTATCATTCTATGACATGTTCCAGCTACCTTAAGCTCTGCCTAGGACAGCAGGAGATGCCTTCCAGATGTGTTTCTCTCTTTCCAGCAGAGGAAATCTGTGCTTTAAACCAAAAAAAAAAAAAAAAAAAAAAGGGCCCTTACTCCTCATATAGCTCAAAGCAAGTGACATCTACCCTGTATGTCTGCCTGGGTGGAGACAGCAAAGAGCCTGGCAAAGGCAAAACTGCTTTGACACTTATGAACGGCTCCCTGCACAGCTAGTGTGCTTCCATTTGTCTGAGGTGGTTCTCTGGATTAACATCACTCTTTGAGGTGGGGAAAAAACATTCAGTAGAAATACTGCACACTTGATGTCTAAATGGTTGTGACAGGTCATGTTTTTCATTTCTGTGCATAGGCTTAACTTTGAAATGAGTGAACAATCTGTTGACGGTCTTCTTTGCCACTCCAGCCCCAGCAGCCAACAAAAGGAAGGACAGATGGATATGCCTGGCCATCCTGCAAGACAGCTTGGCATGGGCACTTTACAAGTTTGCTGGGGAAGATTAGACTGGTCTAATAAATCCAACCTCTTATAAAGTGGATCAGCACCAAGGTTCTGGTATCAGCTTTGTGCTTGTGAGTCAATACACTCTTCTCTGAGAACAGGCACCAATACTCACTTCCCATTCTTGAGGAACAATTCTACCAGCAAAATAGTTTTCTAGAATAAAATAAGCACAATAGAGTTCTGAGTAGATGTGCCATGAACTCTGAGTAGATGTGCCATGAACTCCAAGACTAGATACTTCACATTATTTTAAACATGACATTGATATATACAAAAATACTCCTGAGTGCTCTAGTCCTCTAGAGTGCTCTAGTGCATGTGTCCTAAGTTACACAAGATAAAGCAGGTATCTAGTGTAGTTCTCAATGAAAATATGTTGACTAACTGGTTTAGGTCTTGTGGCCATGAGCAATGTTCCTGTGACAGGACCAAGGACAGCTTGTGGAGCATGCCAAAAGTCTGTGCTTGTAGCTGCTGTTAAGTATTGATGTGCCAAGGGAGGCAAAGATGCTGCACCCAGTGAAGAGGGAAGCAGGTGGGCTGATAGATGGTAGCAGCAGTTGGTCAGGTCTCATGGGGATATTCTTGTTGAGCACTAAGCCCACCAGGTTTTAATTGCAGTGTCTCCAACCCTCCAAGTTTTTTTAAAAAAACATAGCTCTTGAACCAGATTCCACCACTCTTCAAACATCAGATTAGCTTCAGAGTTCCATTCTGGTTTTTCAAACCATCTTCACTTGTCTCAGGTTTTGGAGTACATTTATGTCAAGCTTGGAAGCTACTGTCAACAAACTGGGAATTAAGAACATTAATTGTTAAAACCCCTGAGACTCCTCTGCCTTCCCTTGGTCCTAGTGACCTGGGAATTGCTCTGTTGCAAGATACTTGGTAAGATCTAAGATCTGGCAGCTTTATCTGGGCGGAGGAAGCTTTTTATTGAGGATTTTGTTTCTTTCCTAATGAGGACTCTCCAGGAAAAGACAGAGATTGTCTGTACTGCTGGAGGATCCAGGGTTAATTGTGTTAGGAAATGGCATGTTTTCTGGTGACAGCCACAGAGCCTTATTCCAAATTTGGTTTGCTACTGTGTTCTGGCCTAAAATAAATAAATTTAAAAGACCCAAACCAACAAACAACCAAAACAAAAATACCAAACCCACAAAGTATCTGAATGCCTTTACATGGGAAGCACCGGTATTCCTTGACAAGCTCCTTTCACCCATATAGGTACATTTAGGAGTAACTAAAAGTCTGTGTAAAACTGCCTCGAGCTGTTCTTTAAGTTAATTATCACTTCTTTTGGAGCCATGAATGGCTGTTCAATGACACTGTCAGCAAGTGGAATGAACCAAATTACTTTAATTATGGAGTAATTGCACAGAGTGATGGTAATTAAATCTTGATCAGTTTAAGTGAGTGAATTAATTGCTCCAACTTGGAACGCATGCTGCAGCAAGTGGAGTTGTTTTGTAGTTTAATTAACACCAACTACTAAATTCTTTATCATATCTAAAATGCAGACAATTAATGAGTTTGATTCTGCTCTCACCTTAATAAGGAACTAGGACAGAATGCATGCTGAGAAAGGTAGCTGTGGTAGCAGAACCACAGAAAACTTAATATTCCTGTCAGTTGTGGAGATGTATTAGTTATACTCTCTGCTTTGCCTTCCAGTGAAATGTGCAAATAGAAATATTTCCATATAATTAGCTTCTGGCCCCATTTTGTTTCAATACTCACTGATCTGCTAAATGGGAGACACTGCCAAATTTGTTCATGTTTTAAACTGAAGCTCCCTGTGTTTTCAGGTGGGTTTTAGCTGCTGCTTCTCATCTTGTCCAGAGTGCTGCTTGGGATGCTTGATAAATGAGCTGCCTCTTTCCCTGTGCCATGTGCAAATGCCTTGCCATGACTTAGTTGTGCAGTAGCCACACAGATCACTCCTTAATGAAATGTCCACCTTCTGCCCCACCTGACAACCTTCCAAAATTGCCTCTACTCATGCAAAGTGTCTTTGCCTCTCTCCTTAATTCCTACCACGGTAGGGACAGATGGAAAAGACCTCCCAAGCAGGAAAGATAAGTTTGGGAGTTGGGTCATGAAAACTGGTAGGATCCAGGCACCTGCTGCAGGTCATGGAAGGATAACAACAAGGACCAACTTGAAGGACCACAAGCAAAAGGTGAATTGGCCCTGAGGACAATGAAGTAGTTGGGGTCACTGTCACACTCCTGGGAGGTACAATGCAGCCATAGGGCTGCCTGTGTGGTAGGTCCCAGTGGTGACACCTCAGAGACCTCCAGCTGGAGAATGTACTGGCCAGAAAGCTCAATGCAAGTCTCGCCTTCTGAATACTAGTCATAGGTGTGGTGGGATGGCAGACACATAGCCAGCCTCCCCGTTTACAGAACCTGGTCATGACATACCACGGGACAAGATGTTAACACATCTGTTTCTGCACAAGGACACATAGACTCTGCTGGGTCAGTGCAAGGCTTACACAATTCCTGACTCTCCTTTATATGGAGGTCAAAATAACAACATATTATCTTGCACCCACCTCATTGCACAGGGCATGAGGTCACTCTGTCCTCAGCAGAAGCACCTCTCTTCCTCCTCTTGGTTATTCATGGAGCAGTTTGTCCTGTGCCACCTCCTTGGCCTCCTATAGGTCCTGAAGGACATAGGTCTGTTTGAGACAGTCCAGAGGAGGGCCACAAAGAAGATTCAAGGAGGACAGGCTGAGCGAGTTGGGTGTGTTCAGCCTGCAGAAGAAAAGGCTCCAAGAAGACCTTACACCAGCCCTCCAGTACTTGAAGGGGCCTACAGGAAGGTTGGAGAGGAGTTTTTATAAAGGCAGGTGTTGATAGGACAAGGGGCAATGTTTTTAAACAAGAGCAGGGTAGATTTGGATGGGACCATTTAGATTGGTGAGACACTGGAGTGGGTTGCTCAGAGAAGTTGTGGATACCTCATCCCTGGAAGTGTTTAAGAACAGGATGAGGCTTTGAGCAACCTGATCTAGTGGAAGATGTCCCTGCCCATGGCAGGGGGCTTGGAGCCAGATGATCTTTAAGGTCCCTTCCAACTCAAGCCATTCTATGATTCTGTGATTCATTTATTATCATGGTTTCCATCAGGCTACTCTGAGCAATGCTTTACTCAAGCCTTTACAGGATTATACATACTTATCAATGCAACAGCCAGGGAGCCAAACCAAACCAAAGGCAAGCAAAAAAAAAAAAGGCTAAACACAAACGAAATGAGGAATTGAAGCACTGGTCCTTGAGTAAGAGGGTGATCTTTCAATGCACTTACCTACACTGCAATGAGAACACCAATTCCTCTCTATAGCATGTGAATTCAAGTGGTGTGGACTCAAGGGCTCAAAACCATGGCCAAGCTGTTTCTGGTCCTCCCAGAAGGGACAAGTGCTGAGTTCTCCCTTCTGCACACCCACTCTTGTGCCCTTGACTACCCAGAAGCCAAGCATGCTTTAATTTAACCCCTTACATTCCCTTCAAATATTCAATACATTCCCTCAGGGCATCTCCCTCCAGGGAGACCTTACTGCTTCAGTTTAGTACTTAAAGAGGTAGATAAGGCCTATAAGAATGATGGTGACAGCCTATTTAGCAGGGCCTGTTGTGGCAGGACAAGGGGGATGGTTTTAAAATAAAAGAGGAAAGAGTCAGAATAGATAGAAATAAGACTTTTTTTTACAACAGTGGTGGTGAAACACTGGCCCAGGTTGCCCAGAGATGTCCCTTAGAAACATTCCCAGTTTAGGTTGTTTGGAGCTCTGAGCAACCAGCTCTAGTTGAAGACAACCCTGCTCACTGCAGGGAATTTGAACTAAGTGACCTTTAAAATTCTCTGCCAACCCAAAACATCCTATAATTCTATGATCTCACCACCAGCCTAGCCCTACTCTGCCTGGGATGCTCTATTGTGAGGATGACAAGTCCTACCATGCCCCCACTTCATTTCTTTGCTGTGAAGCCCTTGCTGAAACAAATAAAAGACACAAAGCTGTTGTCTGTCTTTATCCTGTTTTCCTAAGGGAAATTTTACTTCATTTGGGCTGTGTGGGAACAGGGGAGATCTTACTGAAGGATTAGGGGGACTTAGGGGTTGTGATGTTGTATCTAGTGCTGGGAATCCCAGAAGACAGGCAAACTAAAAATAAAACCCACAGCTGCTTGCCACACTGGTGACACTTAAAGAGACACTTAAATGTAAAGAAGGGAGTTTCCAGCAGATGATGCAACTAAAGGTTCAGAGCAGCAAATTTTAGCTTATGTTATGCAGGAGATGAGGAGGAAGAGTCTCTGGAATGGTACCAAATGAGACACTTGGCTTAAAGATGCTTTTGAATATCTGTCATGTACACCTGCCTGAGCTGCATACACAGCTACATCTTTCCTTATCACAGTGAGGAACTGCTAATTGACTCTGCAGAGAAGCTGGTAGAGGTGTGACCCTGAGCTGGAGCTGCCATCTCTGAGTTCGTATCCATCAGCATCTCACCAGAGGACTGCTGATGGTTACCAACCAATTTCTTGAAGAGCAACAGCCACTGCAGGAATGCCCTTGCTTCAGCGGTGTTCAAGGTTCAAGAGGGTTTCAAGTATTTAATTGGAAATTGCACCCGTGAAGCTCCTGTGCAAATTCTCCACATCTCATTCTGACCTTGGTTGTGTTCCCCCATTCCTTCCACATTCCCATCTGGCTGCATGTCTTGGACACAGGCACAGCCAGAAGAGCTAATTCCCTGCTGAGTGATATCTCCTCTGATAGGAATTGCCATCAGCTCGCGGCACCATGCCATCTTTTGGAAATGAACAAAAGAACCTGCTGAATGAGAGGTATTTCTCCATCCATTTGTAAGATTTCATGGAGTTAATTAAAATTCATTGCTCCCATGGCTGCTATGACAAAATCACAGCCTTATAGATGGCCAAGGAATTCCCATTTGCAGGGATTTTTGATCCCTCAGGGTGTGCTTAGCTTCTGTTAAGGACACAAGCCACATAAAATGTTTAGATGGCAGCTCCCTCCTGCCTGGTGCCACCATCAGACTCACAGACCAATTTCCATTGGTTTCAAAGCACTGTATCACTGTTTTACCAAAGTAACATGGCCACACGATGGCTTGGACTCACCACCCAACATGCTAGCTTTTACTTTGTTTTTTTTCTCTGCTTCTTTAGTGACCTTGCTCATGAACTGGTGCATGATATTTAACCGGGTTAACAGTCATGTCCTGAGGGTATCCAAAGGTAACAGGTTTTTTCTGGACGCTGAACCTCTTGAGTGAAAGGTCCTGCTGCTTGGTCTTGATAGCACTAGACTAATTGGCCAATGGACTTGTAGCAGCCTAAGGCTACTGAGTTGAAAGCAACCCAGCAATTTATTTCCCTAGAGGCAAGTGTTGCCTGTAGAGAAGTAAGGTGGGAAATGCCCAATCACTTTCGTCCATCTTTCCCCAGAACTGAAGGAAAGCCAAACTTTTGACACTTATTCTTGTCTGTCTCTTCCTCCAATACTCTGCATTGCCACTTCTTCTCTAGGCTTTATGGAGTATATTTAAGGCCTGAATGAAGCAGGCTGTACTGTACTGGTGGACCTTCATCCACTTTGCTGCAGCCATGCAGCTTCTGGCACATCCATGTGCATGGAGAACCACCTTCCTGTGCTTCTCCATGATGATGTGTAAAGATGGGACTGTGGGATTCTTAGAAAGGCTGAGCCAGGGAGATGTTCCAAATCTCCTGAGAAGCAGCACATCTTGCAGGCACATGAGAAACCACTTTGCCTTTCCTCACAAGGCTGCACCTTCATTGTGGCCACACAACCACTCATGTAGCCACACACAGCCCCCATGCTGTCAGTGTCCCTGTGCTACCTCTGGTACCTGCATGAAAGACCAGTTACAACATGTGCCACTGCAATGACAGAGGAGGAGGATTGCTTGTCTCCATTATAGGGAGAGTCTGGATCCACTTGGACCTGAATTCCCACCAGGTCTCCATTTCTATTACTTTTCTATGGGTGGCCTCAATGTTGCAAAACCCTCCTTATGCCTTCTCCCTGGGTCTTGGAAGGTATCAGCCCCCTCCAATGCCACTGAGATAACTATGATCCCGAGTGACTTCATAGAATCATTTTGGTTGGAAAAGACCTCCAAGACCATCCAGTCCAACCATCAACCCAACACCTCCATGGCCATTAAACCATGTCCTCAATTGCCATGGCCGCACCTTTATTGAACACCTCCAGGGATGAGGACTCCACCACCTCCCCAGGCAGCCTCCCCCAATACCTGACCACTCCTGCAGAAAAGAACTCTTTCCTAATCTCCAACCCAAACCTCCCCTGGAACAACTCCAGGCCATTTCCTCTTATTTTATTATCTGATACTAGAGAGAAGAGACAAACCCCCACCTCACTCCAACCTCCCTTCAGGGAGCTGCAGGGAACAATGAGGTCTCCCCCCAACCTCCCTCTCCCCAGGCCTAACAACCCCAGTTCCCTCAGCTGCTCCTCATCAGCCCTGCCCTTCAGACCCTTCACCAGCTTTGCTGCCTTTCTCTGGACACACTCAAGCAACACAATATCCTTCCTGAATATTGAGGGGCCCCAAACCGAACCAAATATTCAAGGTGCAACCTTGAATTGTGCTTTATTTTAGGAAGTATTGATGGGTTGGTTCTTTTTGCATGAAGGCAAAGCAAACCATGAACTGCAGTTGTGCATGATGAAAGATTTATGGAAAATGAAGTTATTTTTAAATCTCCTCCTTTCACCACCACCTCCCCTTTCCCACCATATCTGCCCCTTTTCCACTCCACCTCATTTCCCCTCAAATCCCACAGCACCTGGGCTCTGTTGGAGTCTCCTCCCACCCCAGGTGTGGCCACTTTGCCCTCCCCACCCACTCCCCTTTTTAATCCCCCCCAGGGAAGGCAGAAGCCCCAAGCTGAGCCCACCTGGGCTGAGGATCTTCCTCTCATCACTGGTGAGTACCCATGGTGCACACTGGGTGATGGTGGTGGTGACAACAAAGGCCGGGGGGCCTGGTGGCCCCCCGGTTAGGTAGGGCTATGATTGATAACTACTCCAATATCATCCATGGGTACTGGCTGAGCCTCCTCACTGGGGCTGAGCTCATCTGTGTGGTATCTTGGCTGGTTGAGGGTCTTACTCCTGGTTCTGGGATGGGTGCAAAAATGGTGGTGCTTCTCTTTCTAGTTTTACAGGAAAAAAAATGATGCTAAGAAGCTGCAGCCACTCTTGAGTTTCTGAAGGCTGCATTTCACAGGAGAGGAAATGGCCATTGTTTTTCAAGGCATGTGAACATCATCTGTACCTTGGTACCCTCTTCTGAAACTGGGAGAAAGGCTGCCTCTGTGTGGCATAACTGGTATAGCAAAAATCAGCACTGAGAGCAGCCCACACTAGCTGGTGTTAGGATTTTGGGTATTGTCACAGCCATCTAGGAAGCCTTCACTCCAAATATGTCTTGGGCACTGGACAGAAAGATCACAAAATTACCTTCTTAACTTTAGCAGGACTTCTGAAGGGTCTGGAGGTAAGACTTTTATTTCTGGACAGAGATACAAACAAAGTATAGGACCTTGAGTCACTGATCAGTTCTGAAACCAACAAAAAACTTCTCTTGTTTGTGTAAGGGGATATCTAGTGTTTTAACACTGAGCTTCTGGATGTTGCAGTGAGCTTTTCAATCACAAAGCAGGTGAAACAAGTGGCCTGGATCATTCATTAAAGCACTGTCTGGGAAATAAAGAGTGAGTGGGATACACGTGTTGTCTGAACAAATAACTTCCAGTTCCTGATGGTGGGAATGCTTTACCTACCTTGCTCAGCTGTGGAAAAATAGAGACAAGATAACATTATTAAAGCATAGTCAATCTAAGAAAATGTTCTTTTCTCCTGAGCTTTGGAAAAGAAAAAAACACAGCACAATTTGAGTATGCTACAATGTCAGTCTTCCTCATGCCTCCTTCCCCTCAGAAGATCGTTGAAGTGACATTGGCATGAGTATGATCACAGAATTAACCAGGTTGGAAGAGACCTCTGAGATCATCCAGTCCAACCTATCACTCAATGCTATCTAATCAACTAAACCATGACACTAAATGCCTCATCCAGTCTCTCTTTTTAAACACTCCCAGGGATGGTGACTCCACCACCTCCCTGGGCAGCCCATTCCAATGGCAAATCTCTTTCTGTGACAACTTCCTCCTAACATCCAACCTAAACCTCCTCTGGTGCAGCTTGAGACTGTGTCCTCTTGCTCTGTCACAGATTGCCTAGGAGAAGAGACCAACCCCCACCTGGCTACAACCTCCCTTCAGGTAGTTGTAGACAGCAATGAGGTCTCCTCTGAGCCTCCTCTTCTCCAGGCTAAGCAACCCCTGTTCCCTCAGCTTCTCCCCATAGGGTTTGTGCTCCAAACCCCACACCCACTTTGTTGCCCTTCTCTGGACTCATTCCAGCAAGTCAACATCTTTCCTAAACTGAGGGGCCCAGAACTGGACACAGGACTCAAGGTGTGGCTGAACCAGTGCTGAGTCCAGGGGCAGAATGACCTACCTGCTCCTGCTGTCCACACTGTTCCTGATACAGGCCAGGATGCCATTGGCCTTCCTGGCTGCCTGGGCACACTGCTGGCTCATGTTCAGCCTATTATCAACCATTCCCCCCTGGTCCCTCTCTGCCTGGCCACTCTGCAGCCTCTCTTGGTGTCATATGCAAATTTAAAGATGATGGACTCAATCCCCTTGTACAGAGCATTAATAAAGATATTGAACAGGATGAGGCCCAACACTGATCCCTGGGGGACACCACTAGTGACCGGCTGCGAGCTGGATGTTGCACCATTCACCACCAATCTCTGGGCATGGCCCTCCAGCCAATTCCTAACCCAGCAGGGAGTGCTGCTGTCCAAGCCATGGGCTGTCAGCTTGGCCAGGAGTTTGCTATAGGGGATGGTGTCAAAGGCCTTGCTGAAGTCCAGGTAGACTACTTGTAGTGATGGTGCAAAGATTCAAGCAGATGCCCTTGCTGGCATGAGCAGCCCTCCTCTAGGACTCTTCCTATAAGGAACAGCACAACAATTCTGCTAATCGCATGCAGCCATGAGAGCTTTTCTTTCATTTGCTGAATGTATGAAATCCATATATCATCAATTTTTTTCTGGTGGCTGGAGCCTGTTCATGAAGCTTAAATCTCTGGTATGTGGCTGGGAGCATGGGGACTAAGTCCTGATGCCTGCCAGCACAAGCTTCCACCTCCTGCTTCTTCCATTGCCCTCTTGTCTCCCTCCCTTGGCAGCCAGCACCCATGCAGTCACTCTCAGTTCAATTGTAGGGAAACCAAATGATTCCTCTTTTAAACAGGATGGTGGTGGAGCAGCCCTGAAAATGAGCTGTTGGAGCAATGGTGAGGCAGACCTGGGCAGCTGGCTCCCTCAGGGAGGACCATCACCCTAGCTCTGTGCTCCAAAGCATGTTTTCTGGATATTCTGCCTGCCACATCAACCCCCCAGGTAAGCAATTAAAGGAGCTGCAGTAGGGTCAGCTGCCTGGTCTCTATCAATGTTGGAGAGCTGAAGCTGCTTTAAAATGACAATTTTGCCAAATTTGCAGGTCTTGTGCAAAAATCGGCCCTTTGTAGATATTGTCTTTGCTTCAGCACCCTGTTTGGGTTTTCCAAATTGTTCTGCAGAGTCTGGGCAAAGGAAATGAGTAAAGGGGGTTACCTTTGGAAACAACCCAGCCTGCCACAGTGGGAACGTGTGGCTGAGGAGGTCCTGCTGTTGGCAAGGAGGTGGTTGGCAGAGGCTGAGTGTGATGGAGAGGTGACAGACCTACTAGTGAGGACAAAGGTGCCAAGAACACTCCCTAACCACTGCCAAACCATCCTCGAGCCCTGGAGCTGACTGCTCATGAAGCAGATGTGTAGGGGAGCCCAGAGGGAGAGGAGGAATGCCACCATGGAGAGATGTACAAGAGGGAATGGGAATGAAGCCCAGGAACAGCATGTGGATGGGATGGGGGGAGAACTCACATCGGGTCAGAGCCCTTCTCCCTTTATCTTTGGGAGATTTGGGTAGCTTACTTTTATTTTAGTCCCTTACAACACATTTAGATAAAGCTGCTTTGGGCTGAGTGCTTCTTAGTGCTGGTCTCTGTTCTATTTAAACATAAATGTTTTAAAGTGCACAGATAGGTTTTTAACAGAGGAAAAATTGCATGTGAATTACATTTATTTCTTGTTGACCCACACAGCTCCAGCCGACACTTATCAACAGATTAACTTTCACTAAACTTTCCATGTAATATGTTTTAAAAACCCCCTTGAAGTACAGATTCTATTAGTTCCTGGCCTTATGTTTTAAGAGGAAGAAAGTGGCTTTACACTCCATGAAATGTGTTAATGCATGGATAGAAGCCCTCTTATCCTCCTGCTTACATTAGGTCCAATCAGGAGGACGGATTACATTTTTAATAATCTGACATTAGTATTAAAAGTAATATTTAAGGCATTAGTCTCCATAACTAGTGCAGTGTGTTCAGAGCTTTCTCTTTGTGTGTGTGTGTGTGTGTGGGCCTGGGTTAAAACATATGTTTATGAAACAATGCATTAGCCCAAACTGCCCAAATATATGGGGATAAATTGGGGCAGCAGATTACTGCTGACATCACTTTTTCAATTAGAGGCTAAGGGAAGATTTGATGGCCATTTTAAAACTGATTATGGAGGGCAGGGATTAGAGGCTGTTATAAACAGGTCTTACTCTCCTCCCAGCCTTGGCCTCCATGGAATTCAGGAGTGGATGTTGCTTTATGGGGGTGGAACAAGGCCAGTGTTGCTGGTGGCCACTGGCCATATATATGGATCACCTGTTACAGAATCATAGAATGGTTTGGGTTGGAAAGGTCATCTAGTTCCAACCCTTCTGCAATAGGCAGTGACACCTTCCACTTGAACCAGTTTGCTCAAGGTCCCGTCCACCCTGGCCTTGAACACCTCCAGTGATGGGGCATCCACAACCTTCCTGGGCAACCTGTTCCAGTGTCTCACCACCATCACTGTCAAGAATTTCTTCCTCATATCCAGTCTAAATTTACTCTCTCCCTACTTAAATCCATAGAATTAAAAATTAAATCATAGAATTGTTTAAGTTGGAAAATATCTCCACTATCATCAAGTCTAACTGTCAACACTATGGACACTAAGCTATGTTCCAAAGCACCACTCTCCCTGTCTTAGTCCTTCAGAAACATTGCATAGGAGAGCAGAAGAAACCTGAAGTCTTTGTCCCTAAAGTAAATGCTTTATTGGAAAGTCAAGTCTTCACAGCTGGTCTGGGAATTGGGTTATCTCTGTGAGTAAACACTGAATCTTGCTGATGTGGACCTTCTGTTGGGTTCTTCGTTATTGTCTCTGTCTCCATGTGTGATTCAAGGGATGTTTATGTCATCTCAAGCTCTACTGTCCCCTGCATCCCCTGGAAAAACAAAAAGAAGCTAGAAAAGAAACACGTAACATCAACAGGAGAAAATGGTATGTGTGGCCATCACCATGCCAAGAGTGAACTAGGATCTGCCACCCCAGGCAAATTCCTCCAGTGCTTAATTCCCTTCACTCAGGACTACTCACCTTACTTCTAGGTGTAGTTTATCTAATTACAGCTTTTAGCACTTCAGGCTCACTTCATCTTTGTCCGCTCAATTAATCGGCCTTCCACTGTCAGAAATCTTCTCCTCATGGGGTACTTACAGACCACGGTCAAGTTACCGCCTACCCTCTTCTCTGCTAAGCTGTAGATTGCTAAATGGAACTGCAAAGGGATATTTTTTGCACCCCTACTGGTGCTTACAGCAATTTTTAGACCTCTCCTATGTTTTAACATGTCTCCTTGGGAAGCCTAACTTGAGCCTAACTCTCCAGAACTGCTCCAATCAGTGCTGGACACAGATGTAACTCCACACCTGCTGTCTCTGGGGCAGATGCAATCCCTGTTTGCAAGAAGCCAAGGCCAAAATACTCCAGCTTTTCTTCCCTGGCTGCTGAGAGAGCATCCTCCCTTATTTTCACACACACCTTTCGCTCTCTTGAACAGCAAGACTCCCAGATTGCAGCAAGCCCCTGGCTTTTCCTCTGCCGATAGCAAACAATGCTTATCTTTGCAACATATGTGCAGTAACTGTCATTCTGTGGCAGAAGGGAACTCCACAAGCTATCCAGCCACTGCACCTGCCTGCTTGGACCGAATTCCCCTACTCATGTTTAGTTACTGGAGTTAAGCAGGTCCCGGGCTGGGAAACCAGCTGGGAAACCCAGTTATTACAGGCACAAACAAATGAGCGAGGGGCGGAGATGGGAGCCGCTCCTATGTGACCACAACTGAGGGAATTTGGCAGCGCGTGGTCCGGGCTCTTTATTTTCATTCCAGCCAGCCCATGATGGGAGAAATTCAAGTGAGCCAAAGGAGGTGGGATGCAGGATATCACCCACCCTCCAATCTGGACTTCTGACACATCTTGTCTGGAGTGCAGGATGAAGGCGGCGGTTCAAGGCAGCCATCCTGGACTCTGCAGATTGTCCTGCCTGTCTCCACCTCTGTTATGGTTTTTTTAACACCAAGGAGCCGTCTGAACAGTCTCTTTGTCTCCAGCCCCTAGGCAGAACGGCTGTTTCACAGGACCCTACTAACAGCCTCTCAGAGGTGTGATTTTGGCCAGGGCAGAGGAAGGGTCAGGTAAAGGGATGGGTAATGCAATGCTTACAGCATTTAATAGGCAGCTTCCTTTCCCAGAAGTGTTGTGGGTCCTCTCTGGGAAGAAGAAAGATGAGACCCCACAGATGCCTCCATCTTGCCCTTTGTATTGCCTAGAAAATAACAGGAACAACTGCCTGAACTCAGAACCTGAAGGGTTTTATCCACATGTAGAAAAATTAAATGGATTTAAAATGTTTTTACTTCTGGTGTTCTTTCCAGTTGGCTAGCTGCAGTGGACAAAAAAACCAGCCTAGATAAGCCAATAGCTATATGCATGAACAACCCATGGATATTACACTGCTTTCTGCAAAAGCTTTGTTTGGGAAGGTCAAGTCATATGGCATTATCTCCTATTTATGAGTGAAAAAATCCACCTAAAAATCAGTGGAAATAAGGGTGTAATTATCTGCTATATTGCAGAAGAATTATCTGTGCTGATTAAGCTGTCACTCGTTAGCTCATCATGCTTATCAAGTCACCAAACAGCAATGCCTCTGACCCCAGCAGTAATGATAGTGTGGAACATTTGGACCACCTTGGGTCAGGATTGCACCCATTTTGTCTTTTTTCCTGCTAATATCATGTGTAAATATATGCACAGCTGACCCTGCTAGAGAGTCCCCTTGTCCCCTGCCAGCAGCTTCAGTTCCTCCATGTTTCCTTTTGCAGTGTAAGTTCAGACAGATTTGTGGAAAGAGGGAGATTTTGTTTGCACCTAAATCTTTTTGTAGGATTTTCTTTAATGGCTTTAATGCCATCAGAAAACAGCAAAAGGCAAATTCTGCTTTTGGTTACACCAAACGGGGAGTAAATCGGCTGGAGGCAGTGAGGGATTCTGGATTTATCCCAAGTAAGGCAGATGCAGAGCTCAGTCCCCAGCACTTAGCTATTTTCTGCACCAGCAGTTCTGGCCTTTAAAAAATGAGATGCTTTTTTCTCATCTTGACTGTGAGGAGTCTGAGAATACCAGGTCACAGAAAGCAGAGGAGAAGTCTGAAGCTTCTAGAAAAGCCAACCATATCCTGGGTTGTATCAAGAGAAGTGTGGCCAGAAGGTTGAGACAGGTGATTCTCCCCCCCTACACCACTCTCATGAGACCCCACCTGGAGTACTGTGTCCAGTCCTGGAGCCCCTATGGCGAGAAAGATATGCTTGTGCTGGAGCGTGTCTGGAGAAAGGCCATGAGGACGATCAGAGGGCTGGAGCACATCTCCTATGAGGACAGGCTGAGAAAGTTGGGGTTGTTCAGTCTGGAGAACAGAAGGCTCCAAGGAGATCTTATTGTGGCCTTCTAGTACCTGAAGGGGACCTACAAGAAAGCTGGTGAGGGACTTTTTAGGGTGTTGGATAGTGATAGGACTAGGGGGAATGGATCAAAGCTAGAGAAGGGTAGCTTTTAATTAGACATTAGGAAGAAGTTCTTCACCATAAGGGTGGTGAGATGCTCACCAGCACAAGATGACTCTACCTCAAATCCAGGATAAGGCAGTGCCAAACTGAAAGTTTGCTGTTTCAATAGGGCCAGTCCGATGGACCCAATTCCCTCCCTGGAAGGCCTTATGATGATGCACTGGGACTCTGCCTTTGGTCCTCCTTTCATTTGTACAGCCTGCAGCTACTTATCACAGCTACCTTAGAGCCCCCAGCATCTTCATCAGCAAGTTTTTATTATAAAAATGTTCTGTAATTTATTTCCAGATCACCATCCACTCTAGGCATCAAGTGATACCTACAAAACCCAGCCATATGCATTTGGGTGAAGGCTCCTTTAATGCTCATGCCCTAGAGGGACATTTTGAAGTTCTGTGCTGGTGTTTTCTAGCTCTTGAGAGTCTGACATACAGAAACTGGTGCATACATCTGCTGCAGCCTCAGCAGAAAAAGCTCTGACAGCACCTGTGGCCTAGGTTTTATTTGAACCTGGACCCATACCTCAGGTTAGGTCATCCATCCTACAAGGTTACCAGATGATTTTCAGATACAAGCTTGAATCAAGGTTTGGGGCATACCAGGAGAGACCTGGGCTGTGTTTTAACATTTGCTCAGTTGTGCTTGAACAGAGTGTGCTTCCCTCATCTGTTTTTCTTTCACTCTTGGGCCCTGGATTCTTGTGGTGACATGCTACAGCTGTGGTCCAGCAGATAAATTGAATTTGAGGAATTTCCTACATCATCTTCCACATGGCAAGTAGCTTGAACATGGATTGCTTGTGCAGTACTCTGGCCACATGGGCACTGAGCAACTGGCAATGTGAATGGGCAAGTCATGTCTGGGTATACGCCAGCATTTAATCTGGATTTAATGTAATCCATTTAATCTGTTTCCTAGCCTGGCCTTCTACAGGAAATAGAGAGGAAGCCAAAATATCTTGCTTCTGTTTTTGTGCTTCCTGACCTCCAAGGAGACCAACTGCAGGACCTGTATAGACCTTGAAGCAAGTGGATGGAGTGTGTTCAGGAGCTTTTCTTGGAAGAGCATGTACAGAGGGCAGAGGCCTGCCTGAGCTCTGGGGATGCTGCTGTCACCCACAGATAGGAGTATGTTGGAGTTCAGCAGGTACCTCCCAGCCACCAGCATGCTGAAGGGAACACGGGTGAGGATTGGCAAAAGCTTGTTTTTTGATGCTATGGAGAATCTCACTCTCCCAGACTGAACTTTCTAGGACACTTATACTTAAGTGGTTCAGCCATTACTAAGAATATAAGATAAAAATGACTGTTTAGTTGCTTTGTAATAAAAACACTATCTCTAGGACTGCCACGCACTGGAGCATGAAGTACTAGGGCTAAGCCAGAGACCTGCCCCTTGTCAGCCAGGAAAAGCAAACCAGTGCACTCAACCAAACTAACTCAAAATTGTGCCGTTAGTCCCCTCCAAAACTTGGATTTATTTAATTAGAGCTCTCCAGGTTACATGAACTACCCCAGAAATGGCATGTTCTGCACACTGACACACCTCTAACAGACCTCACATCAGCAGGGCTATTTGTGTATGGGGAAAATGGGAGCTCCTTCCAAGTCTCCTGAAGGTTTAGTGGTATTGTCTCCCCAGAGTTCAAAGCTGCAGCATCTGTAAACTGCAATGCTAGGAGCAGGCAGCACTGCACAAACCAGCTGTAAGCACCTAGAAGGTACATGCCTGGTGATGGGGCATGAACCTCTTCTTTGTGGAGCAGTCTATGAAAGAAGAAAGTCCTTGGCTGAAGTATATCTTATACCAACTTCTGTCCTGCTGTTGTTAAGCATCCTCACGAGTTAATTCTGGTCACATATCAACACATCACAGTCATGGCCACTAACCTCATCTCTGCAGAATATCTTGGAAGAGGGAAAGTTCTTACTATAATCTTACCACAACAGGAGTAACACAATGACCTTATGGGAGAACACAAATTTTTGAACTGTGTCACTCCAGCAGTTTCCGACTAGGTTGAAAGACAACTTGTGGTAGCTGAACCGTTAGTAGCAGCACTCAGGGATTCATTCAATGCAAGACCACAAGGAAGATATGGAAGGGCCAGGTAAGAAGGCACTGGTAAAGCCAGGAAAGGAGACTGATTTTGGAGGGTGTAGTTCCTGTCCTGCTTGACACTCATTCTTTGCTCAAATTCCCCGAGTATGACCCTCACCTGATGTAATCTGACCACAGATTAATAAATGGGAATGAAACAAAGAGAGATGGATGTAATGTGAAAATTTTTCACCTAAATGAGTCATTGGATAAGCTTTACCAGAACTAAGAACACAGGTGAAGAAAGAAGAGTTTAAACCATTGGAGATCCCTGCAATACCATCTGCTGTTGCATGTCTTCAGCTACATACTGTGTTTGGATAATTCTTGGGCCAGGCCGTGAGTTTGGTCACCAAGGTTCAAGACAGCAATTGATTCATAGAATGGTTTAGGTTGGAAGAGAACTTAAAGATCATCTAGTTCCAACCCCCCTGCCATGGACAGGAACAGTTCCATTGGACTGCATTGCTCAGAGCCTAATATCCTACATCTGTAATTAAGAGAAAGATGAAAATCTTTGAAATGTGCTCTGTGGTCGTAAGATGTGTTCCCTTCTCGCAAATACTAATCACAGAGTAATTAAGCAGTTGGGGGATGAGGGCAATGGAGCCCTCATGTGGTGTATCAGCTGTATTCACGAGAAGATGGTCTCCAACAAAACTGTGGAGTCACTGTGCAGATCAGACACCAGACCTGACTCTGACAGCAAAGCATGTGGATAAATAAATAATATTAGTTTAAGGAAATCAGGTGTGAAAACACAGAGCTGACTGTCAGATTTCTGGGAACACCAGCTGAGACAAATGGGATCTGTGACTGCTCGGTGTGTCAGAAAATCAGCTGGAAGGCTAAGACTGCTGGAGGCAGGGACTGGAGGTCTTCTGCAAGACAAGAAAGCCTGTCTCGCAAAGTTGCAAAATCATGGGAAACAAGATCTACACAGGGACATCAGTTCAGCCTGTTTTCTTATTTGGGGGAGAAAAAGAAAGTGGTTTTTAAAACACTGAACAAGCTGTCCTGTGAGTGGTGGAACTGAGGCTGGTTTTCCAAGGATCTGAATCGACAAATTCTCCTAGCCCTCTGACCACAACCACCCTCAGTGTTCCCTTCCCCACACCAGATGACAGCCAACATAGTGCTAGCAGCTAGGCTGAGTAGACAGCCTGACCATCAGTCCTGGTGACAGCCACATTTCTCCTTTCTCCTCTCAGCTTTGCATAAAAGAGTTGTGACTGTAACAGCCATCTGTGACAGCCTCACCTTTCTTTTGAGTTTTGATGGGTTCACAAGGTACTAGGGATATCACAGCTGATGTACATGAAGCTGAGTCCCTTAAGTGGCCAGTGAGCATACACAGAGCCACCTTTGCGACATATGCAGGTCCCCATGTGTTTTCAGTGACCAGCCACATCCCAGCATGGCCTTGGTGGCCCATGCTGGGCCAAGCCCACAGCCTGGCTGGGTACAGCTGGAGGCAGCTCACTCCAGCAATACTGAGTTCAATCACAGACTGGGGCAGTAAGAGTCTGTGGTTTGGATCTTTCACTATTAAAAGGGGTCTGTAAGAAAGATGGGGACAGACTTTTTACCAGGGCCTGTTGTGGCAGGACAAATTTGGGATGGTTTAAACTAAAAGAGGGGAGGGTCAGCCTAGATGACAGGAAGATATATTTTACAGTGAGGGTGGTGAGATAATGGCCCAAGTTGCCCAGAGAGGTGGTAGATGCCCCCATCCCATGAAACATTCCAGGTCTGTTCGGATGGGGCTCTGAGCCACCTGATCTACCTGAAGGTGTCCCTGCTCACTGCAAGGGGGGGTTAGACCTTTAAAGGTCCCTTTAAAGCATTCTATGATCCTCACTGGACCAAATGTGTTTTTATTCTGCCTTATTCCACTAGTAATTCCCTCTGCACCATGTGAAATGGCCTCAAGTTGCCAGGGGAGGTTTAGGTGGGATATTAGGAAAAAATTCTTCACATAAAGGGTTGTCAAGACCTGTAATAGGCTGCCTAGGGAAGGGGTTGAATCATCATCCCTGGAGGTCATTAAAAGATGTGTAGATGTGTTGCTGAGGGACATGGTTTAGGAGTGGACTTGGTGGTGTTATGTTAATGGTTGGATTTGACAATCTGGAAGGTATACTCCAACCAAAGCCATTCTATGCCTAGCTACCTCAGCCATGTTACTGTAAATGTGGGATATGAGTCTAATCTTCCCTGCCCTGCAAAAAAACAAAACCCAAGAAGTCATAAAATGCAGCTTATTCAAGCCACTTAAGAAGAAATAAAAGTAGCATAATCTTCCTTTCTGTGCTTTGCAGGCAGGCATGTATCGCCAGTGGAAATACTGCCAAACTTCTTGTTTAAATATAGAAGCAGTGCTTATTTGTATTGTTAATGGTCCCCATGAGGACCTGCTTCCTTTACTCGAGGATGTTGTTTATGCAGAAGACCAGGCTGGCTACTTTGCCATTAAAATTCTGCACCAGCCCAGTGCTGACAATACTGAGGCTTTGCTAAATGTGTATACACGTAAGTTCATTAAATGGCTTCTGACTGTTGTTACACAAGTACAGCAGTTGAGTGCTTTCTGTATTAACCTTATCACCTGATGGGCAAAAGAAAAGGTTTAACTAAAGCTTAGGACTAATTGAACAGTATTTCAGTATTTTCTTATGTAAAACTGGTTCTGGTCTATTGTTTTTATTTATTTGCAATAACTGTGCTCATTCAAGTTTGTAATGACACTGCCATGGGTGAACAGAATTTGCTTTAAGTATTATTCTCCCTTTTCCTATCTCCTGCCTCCTCTAAACTGTGTCTCTCAGGAGAAAATCTGCAACAGAGCCTGGCAAAAGACAACTCTCTAAGTACACAGCCATTCTGGGGAGATATGTTCCCAATCTGTGTTTTTAAAATTACTTTAGAGGTTCCTGTTTATTTTCTCTGCATGCCTTGGGTATTTCCTGTCAGGCTGAGCACTGAGCATAGAGCCCACGGAGATAGGGGAGAATAAGCCTCTAGCTGAAAGGTGGGAGCATCTCACCATCAAGACACTGCACAAACCACGAGCAGTTTCTTTGCTTGGTTGCCACTAGAGTATGCTCTCGTGCTACAAGTTCCAGGGATATTTTTTTTTTTCATAAATCAATACATGCAGCACAAGACCATTTTCCAAATGCTTTCCACTTCCCCTAATGTGTGTGGTTTTTCCTAGGAAATATTTTTTGTTGTTGTTGCTCCTCAGCCCATCCTCAAGACGTTGAGAAAGCCCAGGGGATTGCTGTGTTTTGTTCTGCAACAAGGTGAATCGAGCTAGGGTTTAGACAACTCTTAACTTCCAGAGCATGAATGAAAACAGTCAAAAACTATCTGCTTGGCTCTGATAAAACCAAAAGAAGAAGGTCCACACATCCTTTTTGTCTTGGTCAGCCCCCTGGGTCATGCCTGGTGAAGGAGGGGGACTCAAATCTCATGAATTAAATAGATTTAAATAGATTTCTGCTCCCAAAAGAAAAATGTAAATCCACTCTCCAAAGCGTTTGCGCTGACATAAAGTGTGTCTGTAATCCTGGCCTTTGAAACGGTGGTAGTTATTCACTAAGATAAAGGCTGTTGTGAGCCTGCCCTAGCATATTACAGCAAAGCACTTTGTCACTGGCACCCTAAAAGTTCCCTGCATGACAAAGATATAAAACAACTTGCAGGACAATTAAAGAATAGTTTGTCCTTACCATATTATTACCAGCCATTCTTCTGCATTTTGATTAGTTGCCTTTAAATTGCTACCTCCCCCATCAATATAATTGTAATCAGTCACGGTTTAACATTTGTCTTTGGATGCCTTTTCCAAGTTACATACAAAGAAAGAAAAATACTGCAAAGAAAAAAGCCACACTTCGGATAAAAAGCCTCGCCACCAGCCCACTTTCACACACAGACTGCGCACTTTGCTGCTAAAATTACGTTTCAGCAGCCCCGACGGGTAGGGGAACAATGACCCCTCTCATTACCATAGTGACAATGGCTGGCGGAGGATTGCAACATATCTTTTTCTTCTCCCCGATGAACCTCAGCCAATAACAGCAGAAACCTGCCAACAAGTTGAGTATATTGAAGCTCACTTGGTCACCGCAGAGCCAAGCCGTTGCCTTCTGGATGGAAGGCAGCCACGTGGGCCCAGCTGTTATTCAGCCACCGTTTATACCCTCAAATACCAGTTCCTTCAAGCAACCCCATTAACTTCTGAGCTGGTTGCAACTTCAGCTTCTCTTGCCATGTCTCTGCTGGAGAGAACACACTCTTTTTACACATTCTCTGGCTGGAGAGTTCCCTTAATACCTTTCCCTGAATTCCTTCAATACCTTTCCCATTTTTGTCTTGTGCCCTTCAGAGGTTTTGTGCTGGCTCTTTCATAAGGGTCCTTCAGCACCATCTTCTCCAGTCCCCAGAACATGATGCGTGGTTTTTCAGTCATGTGAACCCTCAATCCTGCTCTATTTTTCTTTTTTTTTTCTTTTTTTTTTTTTTTTAATATATATGCAAACCTAATTTTTTAACATCTCCACTTAGATCTAATCCATGAGGCTGTTTATTATCCTAGTTACCCTCTTTTATATCTTTTTCATTTGTATTCAAAAGCCTCTCTTTAATCTGTCTCAATTCTCCAGGTATGGCCTCGCCGCTCTTTTGTACAATCCCATAATGATTTCCATGGATGTGTTTTAGTCTTCTATCGATAGGTCTCAGGATGCTATTTGCCTTCCTTAACTACTCCCACAGCGGGAATCACTGCTTTTAATATTCTGTATGCTGACACCTTCAATCCTTTTCTCCACCAGCATCTTGTGTAACCCCCATTCAGGGCATAGATCTTTATTACCTCTGTACTGATACACTTGTTCGTGGAGCTGAGAGGCAGTTAAAGTGCGGTGAGGAGGGCTGGGCTGGTGCCCTAGGGCTGAGCCTTGCACCCCACCCACCTCCCATCCTGCTGGCACCAGCTCTGGGAGCCACTCACCTGGTTCTGTAGTAGCTGAGTGGGCAGAAGGTGCTGAACCAGGCTGTCAAAGGAAGAAAGAAATGAATGATCATCAAAAGATCCTAGGTCTAATGAAAAAAAAAATAAATAATTGCTGAAAGACCACAGGTCTAGCAAAACATGGGGATAAGAAAAGCCTTGAAAGAAGATGAGTATGTCTTGCTAAACAGACCATATAAATGTGGCAAAATAAGCAGGTTTAGTGGTTATAGACCACTAAATATAAATGAATATGTATTAAATGGGAATTAGCCTGAGATGTGTAAATGGTGACAAATTTATATGATGCTCACTGAGGTAAACCTAGCATGCCCATAGTATGGAAATAATTGTCCTCCTGGGCTCGGCACTGGTGAGGCTGGGTGAAGCTGCACCTTATTTGGTTCAGTTTTGGACCCCTCACTACAAGAAAGACATTGAGGTGCTGGAGGATGCTCAGAAAAGAGCAATAAAGCTCGTGAAAGGTCTGGAGACCATGTCTTGCAAGGAGTGGCTGAGGGAACTGGAGTTGTTTAGCCTGGAGGAGGCTGAGGGTCTCCATCGTTGCTCTCTACAACTACCTGAAAGGAGGTTGTAAAGTGGGGAAGGTGCTCTTTTGTTCCATGTAACAATACAATGATTGAAAGTAGCCGCAAGTTGCACCAGGGGAGGTTTAGGCTGGGTATCAGGAACATTTTCTGTACTGAAAGAGTGATCAGGCATTGGAGCAGGCGGCTCAGGGAGGTGCTGAAGTCACCATCTCCGGTGACGTTCAAGAAACGTGTAGACATGGCACTTCGGCACATGGTTTAGGGTGCATGTGGTGCTGGGTTGAGGGTGGACTTGATAATCATAGAAGCCTGTTCCAACTTTAAAGATTCTGTATTTTCCATTTGCTTAAAAAATCGGAATACGGCAGCTGTGTATACCGGTGCACACCGGCCCAGCGACCCCATCTGAGGAAGCAGGCAGGGGTAGCCAGAACGCATTTTAAAACGGTGTTTCAGGACGCCTCGGGCTTGGCCCAAGCCAAGCCCACGGGCACAGAGACATCGTCGCCTCCCTTCGTGACAAACTCCCGTGTTCCTTCTCTGCCCACCCGGCCTGGGAGCCACGAACCTCCCATGACACCCAGAAACGTCAGGCCAAAACCTCCTGCACCTGCAGCACTGAAAAAATCCCGAAATCAACTCTCCCCACTCTTGCCGAGGGCCTCGCTTCGCTCCCCTCCCTCTCCGTCTGTACCACTTCCTCCCGGCAGGGGGTTATAGGTGCGAGTGAACAGGAGGCCACATTGGCTTTCCTCACCGGGGCCACAGCCCTCTCTGTTCCATGTCTGAGAACCTTTAATAACGGGCGGTCCCGGGAGCTAGCCCCGAGGGCAGCAGGGAAGGCGAGTGGGTTGGGGGTGGGCCAGGACTGTTTCCCCCTGCGGGGGCAGCGGAGTGGTACGACCCACCCGCCCCTCGCCGCCCAACCCGGAAGTGGTGGCGGCGGCGGCGGCGGTGGCGGCGCACATGGGCGCTGGATCTGGGAGTAGGGTGGGTGGTGCTGCCGCCGCCGGGGCGCTTGGCGCTGCCGTGGCGGCTCTCTACACGGCCACGCTGCCACCCGCTCTGCCCGGCGGGGATGCCGGTAACGTACCCAGCGCCGCCAGCCCGCCCGCGAACAGGGGAGGGGCGGCGGGGCGTCCTATGGGGCCGGGATATGGGGTCAACTCACCGGCGAGGTGGCACCAGAGGGAGCCCCTCCTCGTTGAGACTGGTGCATCGCGGACACCTTTCGGGAAAGAGGGGTGGGCACTTAGGCGCTGGCGCATCAGAGTCACCGTATAGGGATGCTCCTCCTATAGGGCTGATGCGTCGTTGTCACCCCATAGGACTTCTTGTCAATAGAGGCTGGTGCGTTGTTGTCATTGCTGGCATCCTATAGGGTTTCTTCACCACAGAGGCTCATGCATTGCTGTCTTCCCACAGGGCTGCTGTAAATCCTGCAAGGTTTCTTCTCCATAGGGGTGTGTTCATTACTGTCACCCCATTGGGTTTCTACTGCTGCTTAGGGGCTGGTGTATTGCTGTTATGCCATGGGGTTGCTGTCATGCCATTGGGTTTCTTCCCCATAGGGGCTGGTGCATTGCTGTCTTCCCATGGGGTTGCTGACTCCATGGGGGGTGGTGTGTTGTCACCCCATATCACTGGTAATTCCAAAGGGGCTAATGTGTTGTCACCCAGTGGGGGTTTTGTCATCCTGTGGGGTTGCAAACTATAGAACTTGGTGCATTGCTGTCATCTCATAGGGTTGCTCATCTGGTAAGGTTGCACCCCACCATAGGCACTGGTGCATGACAGTCGTTCTATGGGGTGCTCACCCCGTTAGGGTTGGTGCATTTGAACCTCACCATAGTTTCAGTGTGCCCTATAGGATCTGGTGCATCATGGACATCCTTTATTGGAACACATATCCCTTGGGGCTGGGGCATTGCTGTCCCTCCATGGGATCTTGCACCTCTGGAGCTTATCCCCTTGGGGTCAGGGCCATCTGACCTGATCCTCTCCCTATGTCTGTTGGTTTTGCAGTGGATAGTTTGCCTCTATCTGAACCTTTCAGCAAAGGATTTAGTCAGGGGCCCTGGGGACAGCTGGTGGCATCAGAAGGCAGATGTGCCATCCTTCCAGATGTGGGATCATCGTAAGGTCTTTTACAACCTAAATGGTTCTATGATTGAGGTTTGGGCCTTTGCTTTCTCTGGCCTGGGCAGCTGCAGCAACGGGATCTCTGGATCCGCCTGTCTGAAGGTGCAACTTGCCAACAGTGACAGACTGTTTGATGTTTTGTGTTTTGTGCTGCTGATCCCACCAAGCAGGACAAAATTCTCCCTTTTGGTCCTTCTGCAGTTTTCTTGGTTTAATCTGTTCTTGCTTTAGAAATACCTTCTGCAGTAATCTTGGATTCAGGAATAGGAGGGCTTGGATTCTCTAGTGGGTGTTTTGATTGTTTTATTATTTTTTAATGAAGTAAATGCTCATCATGCTTTCTTCTTTTTGTATCCCAGAAGAGCATTGAGTGAGTCTTTTAAACTCTGTCTCTTAGGCATCACTGGTTTTCAATATGAGCAGTGCATAAAATTCCTTATAAATAAATGGGTTTTTAATGGATCCATGTATTTTAAAGCTTCAGTACACATGGAGGCAGACACACACATGTTTTAATTACAACTCTTTAAAATCTGCCGTTAGTTTTTGTTTGGGTTAAGTGAAAGACAGTGCTGCTTGTTAAAAGAAGGATGGATTTTGTCTAGCTAGGTTTAAAGCAGTGTGTGTTTGGCACAGCTCTTCACTCGAGTGAAAAGTTGAGCATCAACTCAAGTAAGGGTTGTTTGAGTTAAAGATAACAGTAGAGAGCTGAGTTTTCGTTTCACCAAGCTCACCCTGGTTAGCTGCTTCTCAAACATGCAACCTGTGGTGCCCCTTTTCATCATTCCTACATTTGGATCAGAGCTGTGTTAAAATAATTTGGTTTTAAATCCCTTCTCCACAGAGCTCTCATGCTGTGCTCCAGACAAGGTGTGTGAACACATCCTTGCTGGGCTGGCGCATGTATACCCAAATGCCTTTGGCTTCTGCTCCCAAGTTTGTAAGGCAGCTGGCTTTGCTACTGCTTGTATCAGCTAATAAGTGGTAATCAATATATCTACAGGTATTACTATTTAGTCTTTTAAGTACTCCCCGATGGGAAACGTGTGTCTATTAATGCACAGGGTGCCTGCGCTCCGAGCTGTTCATGCTGTATGAAACCCTGAGTCAGGTTTTTCTGATGAGATATAATCATAGAGTGGTTTTGGTTGGAAGGGAGCTTTAAAGATCATCTATTCTAATCCTTTTGCAGTAAGCAGGGACATCTTCAACTAGATCAGGTTGCTTAGATTTCCCATCCATCCTGACCTGGAAGATTTTCAGGGATGATGAATTGATGATAGGGATTTCTTCCTTGCTTGATGTGAATTATCCTGGTAGATACAGTGAACAGCACAGGCATGAATTCACCACACTTCCCCTGGGTTATTGTGGTTATTTTATGCCATTTTAGAATCATACAATCATTTTTGTTGGAAAAGACCTTTAATATCATTGAGTCCTACCATTATCTAACTCGGCCAAGTCTGGAGCTAAACCATGTACCTCATCACCACATCTCTGTGTCCTTTTATTTTGGAGACAGAAAGCTGATTGCTCATTCCTTATTTCCTGGTTCCTTCAGGTATAGAAATGAATGTACGTATGTGCAGCATGCATCACTCCTCTGCTAATAAACTTTATCAGAGGTGTAAAGGACACTAACTAGGTGAGTGATGGAAACAGGAGTGCAACAGAGAGATGCCCCAGGACTGGACAGACTGGGGAAATGGAAGCTTTAACCGGCTTTCAGCAACCCATGTTAGAGGGAGTTTTGTTAGAGAAGATCTCTCGGTATAGTGTCCTCAGTTAAGCCTGTGACCTCACTCCCCATTTCTCCTTATTTATTTACTTTATGATGTTGTCTTCTAAATCTACTGCCAGAGTTGAGTGTGTTTGCTGGAGCTGGAGACAGACTCATCCACACTGACTTCTGATACCTGTCACAGCCAACAGCGACCTCATTGCATCATGTTAACATTTTTGGGGTTATTGGCCTGGTTTCTTATGGGCCCAGCAGCTGCTGGAATGCTTCAGCCTGCATTGGTTGGAAGGTCCCTGCAGAGCCCTGCTTGAGGTGATTAACTTGCCCATGCCTGAAGCACAGAGCTCAAACTTTTGCCATCAAAAGCACTGAAGCTACTTGTGTGAGTAAAGAACTGCTTAAGGATTTGCTGTATCTGCTTTCAGAGAGGGAGCCTATTATTTTATTTTATTTTTAAGCTATCTGTGTATTTTTAATTGTTCCTGAAGTTTGCAGTAATCCAAAAATGTAAGAGGCAATAGGTATTTCCATTGTCAGCCTTCTCATGTTATTTAATGTTATAATATAAGAAATGAGAGAATGAATTCTAATTCAGAAGCATCCACAGATGTTAAAACAGCTTATAAAGGGATCAAATAAACTGAGTGAAAAGGAAAAAAAAATACCCCAAACCTTCCCTCTGAGACACCAGTTTGCAGGCAATGCTGGGTCTGTTGCCTGAATGCCTTTATTGGAGAACGAAGCTGGATGGTGAGAAATGTATTTACACCAAGATTATGGAGCAATGAACTCTTCAGTTTGAGCTGACACCTGAAGGCACTGCAGGTTGTTTTCTTTCAGGAGAAATAGATTGAAATCGAGTTCATGTATGCTGTAGTCATCCTCTCTGTCTTTTGCTTTTCAGTAATAGTGCTCCATGCTTCTGTAGCTCCTGTCTCCATTTACATAGCCCATAGAAGCTCTAAATGATGCACAGGTACATGGGTGGGACAGGCAGAGAATCAGTTTCATCTGAAGTGTTGGGTGTCATGCTCTCCATTTGGTTTTGCCAGTGGAATTCAACAGGCCTGCAGCCTGGGAACTTATTTTTGCATCTTCTCTTAAGTGTTTTTCCTTATTTATTACAAGGCAAAATTGTGCTGTTGGCTTTCAAAGCCTGCCAGTGACATCCACAAGTATATTGAACCTGACCTGGCAGTGCTGGGTTGCTGGTTGTACTTGATGATCGTAAAGGTCTCTTCCAAACAAAACGATTCTGTGATTCTATTTATTGTTTGTTTGTGTCTGTGTTGTTTTGGGGTTATTCTGTCCCATGATCAGAGCCAGTATCTCAGCAATGTGCTTAATCTTTAGCCATTTTAGGTGCAGATATTGCTGTATCCCAGAAGGATTTCATGACTGGCTCAGGAACAGCATCCTTGTGATGTGAGGGGCATCCACCATTAGCCACTGCACAGAACAGTGTGTGCTGACATGCTGGGGAACACCTGTAATACCAAATTGAGGGTTTCATCTATTAGCATCATCATCTTCTATGTGCAGGGTGATCGATTGCTTCACAGCCTTGCCATGCCCTGAAAGCTGCAGAATGATAAAGGTCTCAGCTTGGGATGGATGGTTTTCTCATCCACTTTTTTGGGGCTGTCTTGCAATGGGTTGAAACTTTCCTAAAATAGAATGGCAATGAAAGTAGCTGTTTTCAAGCACAGTAAAATCCACATTTGAGAGGCTTTTGTGCAGAAAGCTGCAGGGCAGTCCCCAGGCATCTTGTGTGGCAATGGCTGTAATTTTAAAGTGATAGTGGGTTGACTTGCCTCTTGCTTTGAAAATATATTGTTTACTGTAATGTCAAGATTTAAAAGTGGCACTTAAAGTTGTCCCTGCTCACTGCAGGGTGATTGGACTAGGTGACCTTTAAGGGTCCCTGCCATTCTAAGCCATTCTGTTATTTGTGCCATCCTCCTCCATTCTGTTGGATGGTAAAGGGATCCTGCTTTGGCAGGGGATTGGACTAGGTGATCTCCAGAGGTCCCTTCTTCCAACCCCTACCATTCTATGATTCTATGATAATGTGCAGAAATTTAAAATACTGTTAATTTAGCTCTTCATTCTGTGTCTTGGATGAGACCTTGAGCAATCTGTCTATTGGAGGGTGTCCCTGCCCATGGCAGAGGGGTTGGAACTAGGTGATCAATAATGTCCCTTCCAACCCAAACCATTCTATCACTCTATGAATAGAGACGAGACAAAGCAACGGCGACCTTGACACTCGCAAAATTTGCAGAGCGGATTAGACCATACTCTGCAAAATAAGAGCGCAAAATTGGAGGGGAAGAAGGAATATCAGCCATAATTTTTAATTTTGTCATCTCTTGTGTCCTTCATCCCTCAATGTGATTGTTCCTGTTGAATATACACCCTTCAGGAGCATTGCAAAATGCTTCAGTGTCAAGCACTCTGAAAATGCCAAGTATTATTAAGTGATCTGCTAATGTGGATGTTCTTGTGGCAATTATTTGTTCCGGCGTAAAATACAAATGAAATGCAGAATCTAAATGGTGTTTCTGATGGGAGCAGCTGCTGGATGCAGTGTCCCCTGACAGGTAATAGAGTCACTTGTGAAGCAGATGCTGCAAGAACTGCTTTAGCTTCTGGTGTTCCCACATGCATGTGTGCAGATTTGCACAATCAGCGATTGTATTTTCTCTCTTTAAAACTATAAAGCTGGGAGGATGTTTTTAAATGAGAAGCGATTGGGTTGTTGAGAAGACAGTGCAGCTTGAGCGTTGCAGGCTGTGGTGCTTGAAAGTTCTGGAGTCAACTGGGTTTAAATTAAAAGCACACAAGCACAAATGTCTACATTTGGAATATCTTGGGCCATTCTTTACTCGAGCCTACCTATACTTATCTGTTCATAAAAGTCTCGCGAAAACATACAAAAGATATTTTGTGCAGTGACATCAGAGGGAGAAAATATTCTTAGAAAATTTCATGCTGTTAAATCTCTACAGATTTACAGTTTTATCCAGTCAAATTAATGCAAAACCCCAATGCAAGCATTTGGATTTTGAAAACTTTGGAGGAGTGTCATTTCCTAATAGTAATTATTGGTTTTACATTATTTTTTCACAGGGGAGCTGATCACAGCCGCATATGAGCTTGGAGTAAGTATTAGTTTTATTGTTTAATCAATGCTCTCATTAACAGTTTTAGGAATTAAGGAAGTTTAATTAAGCATGGAGTAAAGTAGATTAATTTATTTTCAAACCACAGTTTTTACTAACTTATAAGTACAGCACGCGACAATTTACTTCAAGTTTTAAATCCAATTAAACTAAATTATAAAGCAAAGGCTTTACTGTATATACAGTAGCTGGCTTATTATCAACCCAAATTTTGTATAAGCTGGGGAGAATAAAATAAATCGGGTTAACAATTTTAATAAGTTTTATTATTTAATAAACTTTATTATGGTGCATGATCCCTTTAGGCAAGACCTTAGGACTGTCAGCGCGGTGGTAATCCGATAGCAGTGTGGTCTTTCAACTTGCTAACCAATAAAATAGTTGAGAAGCTCCTGCTTCTTCTTTTTTTTTTTTTTTTCTTTAAAAAAAAAAACACAACAAAAAACCCAACCAACAAACCAAACAAACAACCCCAAACAACAGCCTTTTGAATGACCCTAATATACTGTGAACCCAAACAAGGAGCCCTTTAAGGCACGCTAATGAAACGTGGCACCTCCTTTTCTCACCACCTCATTATTATGGGCGAGGCGTGGAGCCAGATCCACTCAGGAAGAAGAAAAATGTGTGCGGAGTTGAAATTGGTAGGGACGGATGGGACAGGGAGAGGAGCCACTCGCAGTCCCCCTGGCTCCTGTCGCTAGACCCTGGCTTGGTTTTATCCTTTTGGTTCTATAGAATTTGACTCCCTATTTTTATAACCCCTTCACTATTTGTCTGTAGGTCGCCCACCCTCCTGGCTACCCCCTGTTCACACTGCTGGCCAAACTGGTGATGGCTGGGCTGCTGCCCGTCGGCTCCCCCGCCTACCGAGTCAATCTCCTCTGTGGCTTGTTGGGAGCAACCGCCGCTTCTTTGCTTTTTTACACAGTTTTCAGGTAAAGTCATCAGGGGTGTTCTCTCCTTAGTGTGATGCTTCCCTGTCAGCTTGGGACGTTGCTGAAAGGCTCGCTCTCTTCCCCTCTTCTCCACTGCCTTCCCAGCTCTAATTAGTTCCTCTGATTAACCTAACAACACTTTAATCTGAATTTGACCTTCTTTCTTGCACAAAAGGTCCCTCTTATTTATTTTTTTTCTTTCTGTTAAATAATAATAATAGTAATAATAAAAAGTGTGCCCTTTCCCATACACAGCCGTGACAGGTTGTTCAGGCTCATTATCACAAATCACCGCTCGGTTTAACTAACCAGAACTAATGAAGTTTGTCGTTCTCGAAAGATGCAGATGGTCTGTTTAAATTAACAGGATGAGCTTCACCTTTTGGGGAAACTGTGAATTTGGTTTAATTGCAGCTCCCGCTGGAGGTGGATAGGCAGTTGCCTGCCCGTGGTACCCGAGGACCAGGGTGAGCGTTGGTGCTGACTGCCTTCCCTCAGTGTAGGTGCTGCTGTGGAGGAAGACCGGCCATGGAGACCATCCATTTTCTCCAGACCTTTACCCTTTGGAGAAAAGGGAATAATCGGGATGCGCACGTGGTTGGGGGTTTTGTTAACCCTGCTTGTCTTTGATGTACAAGTTCTGGCTGCTCGTAACCTCAGCCTGACCCATATTTGAGAGGATTATTGCAACCCATACAAACAATTTCTGATGTTCTTTTGCAGGGAAAATAGGGCACATTTTGAGGTTGCAAGCAGTGAAATCCCAAATGATAGCGGGATGTTTCAGGATGAGACGGGACGCTTCCTTACTGAGATTATTTGGACAAAAGCCCTTTTCTCCCACCCGTTTTCAGAGCTGCGTCGCCTCTCAGGGAAACCTTCCCAGAGAGTGAGAGCAGCTTAAAAATAAATTCAGAAATAAATAGGGGGGAGGACAGATCCTGCACAGCCCAAGCACCCTGAGCTCACTTAAAGTACAGTCCACGGTATCCATCTGTATAGGTGCATCTTCCTCTGCTAAAGTGGAGTTGCTCTTTGCAGATCACCTTTTGCATAGCAGTGCATTGCACTTACTGGAATGGCTGAAGTCATTCCTAAGTATTTCTGTAGGCATTTAAAGTGCTGGCTTTTTCTGTTGGGTAATATGTGTAATTAAGTCAGCGTTACTTCATTTAATATCCTGTATTTCACTGCGGATTTGGGGAACTGGAAGGGGCTCTGCCCTTCCGTGCATGGTGTCAGCGCACAGCTCCTTTTGATTATATTAAAAACTCCTGCAAGGAGTTGCTAAAGGTTTTGAATGTTGGCTTCTGATTTTGTTTTAATGATGGTTGTTCCTGTTATTACAGTGACTGTGAAGATCCACTCTGCTTTTTAGCCTTTAACTGCAGCGTGACAATTTGTTATACTCCTATTTTGTGCCTACGAAATGATGCAGTCGTTGCTTTGTAGAAATAAGAATACAGAAGCTACAGGCTGAATTTGGGAATTATTTTTACATTTCCAGAGGTTTAGTATTTTTTTTGTGGTTGTTGTTTAATTGGATTTGGATGAGGTTGCTTCAGTCAAATCTAAAACTTGCTGAAAAGAACAGAAAACCTGGAACTGAGAGATGATAGGAACTCCTAGGACTTAGAGAAAATGATTTCATAGATACAGGGCACTGCCAGGATCAGTTATTCAGCCTGACAGTGATAGATTTTTTTTTCTTAAAATTAATTGTAAGGTTGGTTTTAATTAATTTAATTGTGGGTCAGTTTTATTTCCAAATTACAATGTTGTATTTTCCCTTTTAAGTACCTTAGAATTGATTTTTTATTCCGTTCATTTAGCAAAAAAAGTTTTTTCTTTCTCTTAAAAAAAAATTCTTTTCAGCAAGTATTTACTGGCACTGTCTGCATGCAGGCTGTAACTATCTGAGGGCATCGTGTTTTGGTTTTCACCGGGCTTGTCTGTACTCACAAAGGCTCTCAAGCAATCTATCAAATCCACAACCCCCCGACATTTTTGTGTTTTAATTACAGTTTAGCTGATGGGGTGACCCCTGCGAGGTACTGGAGGAAGAATAAGCACCTGCTCCTCATGCCACACGAAATGTGGATGTTAATATGAAAATATGTAGATGTTAGGAATACAAATAATTGATGAAGTACACATCCTTCGGGAGCAACGCAGTTCAAGTGGCAAATCTCTCTCCTCAAACAATAGCCACCCTTCAGCAGGGAGGAAGCCATCTCTATGGTAATGGGGCTGATGCTGCCCTATTGATCGAGTGGAAGAAGACATTATACAATGTCAGTTGGGTTGTTACAATTTCATTTGTCGTCTGACCTGAACTTAACCTCTAAAACCTTTCTTTTCTCCCCACCAGCCGGGCAGTGTTGCTGTTTACCCTCATGGGGTTTTTCTGTGCCTCCTAGCATCCCCATACAGTAAATCTCTCAGTTGTTTGGTTTTGTTTTTTCCCCTCATTGACTCTTTCTTTTTAAGAGCCATTTCCCAAGTTTATTCCTTGACAGGTCAGGACAATTTCTTTTACTGCCTGAGAAAGGAGTTGCAGCTCCCTCCATGGCTGGGCAGTGGTTGGGATGTTACGGCGTGTGCGGGATTATTCCTTAATTCTCTTCTGCCAGGCAATGGTTGGTTAGATACTCTGTGCAGACACTGCCAGGATTGATAGGAAGCAACCCCAACATCTTATTTGTATATTATAGTATGTTATATTGTAATATTCATTTAATTATATCACTTTTTTAAGCTAGGATTGTGCTTCTTAAAATCACATTGAACCGCATTGATGCAAAAAGCCCTTTTGTCAATAATCCAGACTATCACCCAAAGAGCAGTTTACTCCTTTGAGTTAGGTTTTTTTTCCCCCCCCTCTGCACAGTTGTAATAAATTGCTTGTAATTATCGTAAAATGGCATTTACAAAGAGTTTTCTCAGACTGCTTATAACTGAGGCAAATAATTCATCTTTGCTTTGAAAGTGGGGGGGGAGCTGCTTTACGATTTTTGGGATGCAGCAAGTGCGGCTATAGGATTGTTTCTTTAAACAACTATTTGTTTTACTGTGGGAGGCAAAGCATAGCAAGTTTACAAAGTAAACCAATTATCTTCTTATAATATGATTGTCAGAGTGTCATTTTCTTCACAGATGATGTGTTCTTTGCATTCTTTGTTGCAAAGAGAAATGGGATGCTTTCCCCTGCTTTAAGTGCTGTTTTTTTCCGGTGTATACCTTTCATAGCTTGGTTGTTTTGCTATATTTAAATATGCAAACCTAATTTATTGCAGGGCCAGTAACAGTGTAGAAGGTTTCATTGCCCTAGTAAGTTTTTTGCCAGCTTTTTTTTCTGGCTGAGTTGCACATGGATTTTTGAAAAGAGGAAGAATGTTGCATTAAATTAAGCCACTCACGTCTCTTCGGTTTCCTGTTCTGGGTATCCTGTTCATTTTTGGACTAATATGTATTTATTTTATATATTAATTTCTGTATTTTATATATCAATTTTCAGCCCCCCAAACCCTCCTAGCAACACACTGTGGATGTGTATGAAAACTAGAGCAAACTCTTCTCCCCCTTCCAACAGAAAGGAGCTTTAGACGTGATTTATAAGGAAATTATTTGATCATTTTGAAAGCATTGGAATGGTTTGAAAATGGACTTGACTATCCTGATAGCTCTGAGTTTTTTTGCTGTAGTAGCGTGTGTCCTGGAACTCTTCTGAGAAGGTCTTTAAGAGGGAACAGGCATATTGGGGAACTAGAAGGATGGATCTCCTTCATGGTCATCCCAGAGGGACCTCATGGCTGATGCTCCTATAAAACTGAGTGATGAGTGGGGAAATAGTCTCTGTCCCTGAGGTATGTGGCTTTTCTGGAGCAGAATTTGTCCCCAAATAGTTTTACTGCTTTTCTTGGAGCATGGTGTAGGGTAGATAGAGTGATGAGAGAGGAATTCTTCCACCTGGCATGCTGGTTCCCGCTTGATCGTCATGGGAAATTTAAAATACTGGGCTTTGGGAAGGCAGAATCTCATTACAGGGTGTATTTGGATTGTTCCAGATTACAGATTATCGTAGATTATCACTGTTGTATCACACCACGAAGATCTTGGCTGTTTCAAAAGCAGCTGTGCTTAGTAACAAGTACTTAGGAAGGTGGGGGAGAAGAAAGGTAGGTACTCAAGTATTAATTTGCTTCTAGAAGAGTATGTACTGTGGCATCTGGCTAATTGATCATAGATGAATATATATTATTTTTTCCCCCTTGTGCCCAAAATAAACCAGCAGTGAGTTCAGTCTGTTTGAAGACACTACCAAATCTGTTCATTTGCATTTTGCTCTCAAGTAGGCACATTAGGCTGCAATAACTTGCTTCGTTTTGAAGGGGGGGGGGGCGGGGAGGAAAGGAGGGCAAAAAACTCTTCTTCTCTCTCTTTTTTTTTTTTTAAAGACTGAAGAGTCTTTTCTGACAGCTAGTCAGAGTTAGAATTAGTTCAAGGAAATGTTAATAATGCACTGCCTGGCTTAATCCCTTTGATATCACCAGGTATCCTCCTGTTCATGGGTTAATTGCTTTAAAAGCGGAGGCAATATTCTGAGCGGTGGGCCGCTTCACCTTTTCACAGCTGTTACCATTGAGTGACAACTAAATCCCATGTGTAAGATGAGGAAGAGCTCAATCTCCAATTGGGAGAAAATTTATGTAAACCGCAATCCCTTCAGAATGTGCGGAAGTCACAGACTTTCTTGATTTACTCTGCTTTTCCCAGAAAGCTCCATTGTTCCCTTCCCTAAGTCCCATCAACCCTTTGTAGCAGAATATCACAGCGGCGGCAGATAGCTTGAAATATATAAATGCTATCATAGCTCTGATTAATAGCGGCGCTTATGAGTCAAGTCTGATAACGGAGCAGCTCTCCACTCAATTTCAGATACCGCTAATGGAATCTGTCTCCTGCAATTGTAATGTGAGAAGGGCTAATTTGCCATGGAGCTTGGAGCTGTCACCAGCCGGGGATTGGGGGGTCAGATGGGAGCTGCCAGGTTTTTGCCCTGCAGCTTGTATCTCTCGCTTTGAATAGCGCAGCCCCCTGCCTGCCAGGGAGCTGATAGGCCGCCCGGGGGTTTATGCCACTCCGTACAATAGCGAAGGGCTGCATGGGCTGACTTGGTAATTGTGAAGCCAGCTCATTTTTATTTGATTTTATATTTTATTTTATTCTTTTTATTTTTTTTTCCCCACTTTTATTTTTTCCTCTATTTTTTTGCCCTTATTTTTGCCCTTTTTTTTTTTATTAGCTTTTTTTGCCGCTGAGTAATTTCTAAGAAGAGGTTTTAACAAATGTCAGATTAGGAAAAGTTTCTTCAATTACCAAGAAAAAAAAGAAAATTTAGTTATTTAAATGTTTTATAAAAGTTTTTTTTTGTTTTTTTAAAAAAAGTCAGTTCTTACCAAGGATTGGGAGGTGGTTTTGTTGGGGGTTTTTTTGGCTGTTGGAAGTAGGCACTGCTTATTATGGGTGCCCAGGATAAAAGCATACCTATTTTTTAAGGATTATGATTCAAATAATGGATCTGAGCAATGCACCCTGTCTGCTTGCAGTGGCACTGGGAGGGAAGGCCTGGAGGACAAGAAGTAATGGGCATAAACTTAAACATAGGAAGTTCCATCTAAACATGAGAGGAGCATTTGAGGTTGGCAGAGCATTGGAACAGACTGCCCAGAGAGATGTTAGAGTCTCATCTCTGGAGACTTTCAAGGCCTGCCTGGATGTATTCAAGTGTGAGCTGCTTTGGTTGGACTCGATCTTCAGTGCTCCCCTCCAACTCTTACCATTCTGTGATTCTGTGAATGGCTGGAAACACAGTTTGTACAACTTGCTGTTTAGAAGGGTATGAGTATGGAGTGGTATTTATTAAACTAGTGCAGGCATGCCTTATAGAATCACAGTGGTTTAGGTTGGAGGTGACCTTTATAGGTCATTTAGTCCAATCCCCCTGCGTCAGCAGGCACGTTTGCAACTAGAGCAGGTTGCTTAGAGCCCCAACCAACCTCACCTGGAATGGTTCCAGGGAAGAGGCATCTACCACGTATCTGGGAAACCTGAGCCCCTGTCTCACCACTCTGATTGTAAAACATTTCTTCCTCTTCTTTCTGTCTAGTCTGAATCTCCTTTCTTTCAATTTAAACCCATCACCTTTTATCCTGTCGCAGTGGGCCTAGCTAAAAAGTCTGTCCCCATCTTTCTTGTAGGCCCCTTTAAGTACTGACAGACCTCCATGGAGCCTTCTGTCCTCCAGACTCAACAACCCCGACTCTTTCAGCCTGGCCTCACAAGAGAGGGGTTCCAGCCCTCTGTATCTGCTCCAACAATTCTGTGTTTTTCTTGTGCTGAGGACTCCAGAGGTGGCCCAGCACTCCAGGTGGGGTCTCACCAGAGTGGAGCAGAAAGGCTGAATCCTTTTCCTCTCAATCTGCTGGTCACACTGCTTTTGGTACATGCTTCATTAATTTGTCATGATTTGTTTCATCCACTAAACTTCCCTGAAATAGCTTGGCATGGAAGTGTTGAAGTAGAGAGATGGGGTGCTTGGTGCCATGGTTTAGTTGATTAGATAGTGTTGGATGGTAGATTGGACTCGATGATCTCAAAGCTCTCTTCCAACCTGGTCTGGTCTGGTCTGGTCTGGTCTGGTCTGGTCTATTCTATTCTATTCTATTCTATTCTATTCTATTCTATTCTATTCTATTCTATTCTATTCTCTACTAAACTTTCCTGGGAAAAGGCTGCTGCAGACACGTTCTGCTCCAGCATGATGGTGGGCGTCTGGTAGCATGTGAGGTTTGAGATCGGGACGTTCTATTCCCAACTGCCCTGCTGAGTCCTTGTGGGGAGCTATTCCCATCTCCAGTATCCAGACCCATCATGGACACACTGAGGCCTCCACTATCATCATGGGGCACCTAAACCAGGATGTATGCAAGGACCAGCTCTGCTTAGCCAAAATCCTCACTAGCTCAGTACTCCTTAACTAGGCTGGAGCACCGCCTCTTCAACCTGTGCTGTTTCAATACAAGAATTGTTTTAAAGGGTAAATAAGTGGTGATAGTTCGTAGCTTGGTTTCTATTCTTTCCTTCTGGTCATGAAGATTCATCCTGAATAGTCAAGCCAAGTTGTGCTCTGCTACCTCCTTCTCCAGAGCTGGAAGCAAAGGCTGCAGGCAGGGCTTAAGTGGTTTTTCAGCTCCAGGTCCTTGAGGAAGAATAAAATCTGGTTTGCTATTCCCTGTAGTACCTGTGCTGGCTCTTCAGTGCTGAGAGCAAGAGAAACCTCTTTTGTCCATGGAGTGTTTGTGACTGAGAGGCAGGCAAACCCAGAGGCACTGGGGTTTAGGGAGATAATTATTCTTACGTAGGTTCTAAACTCGTGTTTGGATTTTCACTTTATTTTTAAATAGTTTTTCAGCATCAGTGTACACTTAAAATTTATCTGTGGCAGCAGGTAGAGGAGGAGGGGATTCTGCCCTTCTGCTCTACTATGGTGAGATCCCCACCTGTATTGCTGGGAATTCTCAGCACAGGAGAGACATGGATCTGTTGGAGTAGGGCCAGAGGAGGTCACAACAATGATCCAGGAGCTGGAACCCCTCTGCTGTGAGGCCAGGCTGAGAGAGTTTGGGTTATTGAGCCTGGAGAAGAGAAAGCTCCAGGGAGACATTCATGGTGCTTTTGGTGCTTAAAGGGGCTTATAAGAAAGATGGGGACAGACAGCAGGGCCTGTTGTGACGGGATAAAGGATGATGGGTTTAAAGTAGAAAAGGGGGACATTTGGACTGGATATAGGGAAGAAATGTTTTACACTGAGGGTGGTGAGACACTGGCCCAGGTTGCCTAGAGAGGTGGTAGAAGCCCCAACCCTGAAAAAGGCAAATTAGCCTTTTTTAACCTCCTCCAGTTGCAGATATTCTGCTGACTGAGGGGCAGGTTGGACTAAATGACCTTGAAAGGTCCCTTCCAACACAGACCATTCAATGTTTCTATGTCTAAAGCTTAGTTGTTGAGTCTTCTAAGTCCCATTCTCATTAGCCTACAAAAAAAAGTTTTTATTTTTATAAATCAAACAAGTGAAATCTCTGAAATTAAATTCAAAATGTTAAATTTTTAGTACACTGGTACAAATGTTTTTCTGGACTCCACATGTACAGAATAGAATAGAATTAACCAGGTTGGAAAAGACCTTTGAGATCATCAAGTCCAACATATCATCCAACACTATCAACTAAACCATGGCACCAAGCACCCCATCCAGCCTCTTCCTAAACACCACGAGTGATGGTGACTCCACCACCTCCCTGGGCAGCCCATTCTATGAAGAACTTCTTCCTAACATTCAGCCTAAACCTCCCCTGGTGCAGCTTGAGACTGTATCCTCTTGTTCTGGTGCTAGCTGCCCCGGGGAAGAGACCAACACCCTCCTGGCTACAACCTCGAAATAAAAACTCATGGACCAGATGCACCTTTGCTACTGCAAAGCGAAGTCACAGCATTGGAGAGGTAGAAGTTGGTGGTGATGCACCTGGAGCTTGTGCACGTGTCCAGGGAACCACGAACACCAAGGTCATCGACTGCACGTGCAGGGAGAGACTGAAACTTTACAAAACCCATTAATTCGCTTATTAATGGAGATTTTAAGAAATGCAGGGATTTTTTTCTTATTCCAGTGACTATACAAAAAGACAAGGCTGAGATGTGCTACCTGTAAAGTTTTGGAGGGAATAGTAGGCAGAAATAATCAGCTTATTTCACTAGGTACTGATAGGAGTTCCCAGTGTTTAATACGTCAGCTTCAAACAGAAAACGTCCTGATTATCTTACTTCCTTAGGAATCCAGTGCACCAAAGGTTGCATTTAACAAAAACACTTTAATTGAATTCCAGTTCCCGTCCATATAGAGCTTTGTACCAATAATTTAGTAAGTTGTTGCAAATTATTAAATACAACATGTCTGCCATCGTAACTAAGCTTTGCAGAGAGACCTCGACAGGCTGGACAGAATCCGACAGCACAAGATTTAACACATCCAAGTGCTGGGTTCTGCACACTGGCCACAGCAACCCCATGCAGTGCTACAGGCTGGGGTCAGAGTGGCTGGAGAGCAGCCAGGCAGAGAGGGACTTGGGTGTACTGGTTGATGGTAGGCTGAACATGAGCCTGCAGTGTGCCCAGGTGGCCAAGAAGGCCAATGGCATCCTGGCCTGCATCAGGAACAGTGTGGCCAGCAGGAGCAGGGAGGTCATTCTGCCCCTGTACATTGCACTGGTTAGGCCACACTTTGAGTACTGTGTCCAGTTCTGGGCCCCTCAGTTTAGGAAGGATGTTGACTTGCTGGAACGTGTCCAGAGAAGGGCAACAAAGTTGGTGAGGGGTTTGGAACACAAGCCCTGTGAGGAGAGGCTGAGGGAGCTGGGGTTGCTTAGCCTGGAGAAGAGGAGACTCAGGGGTGACGTTATTGCTCTCTACAACTACCTTAAGGGAGGTTGTAGCCAGGTGGGGGTTGGTCTCTTCTCCCAGGCAGCCAGCACCAGAACAAGAGGACACAGTCTCAGGCTGCGCCAGGGGAGGTTTAGGCTGGGTGTTAGGAAGAAATTCTTCATAGAGAGAGTGATTGTCCATTGGAATGGGCTGCCCGGGGAAGTGGTGGAGTCACCATCATTGGAGGTGTTCAGGAGGAGACTTGACAGGGTGCTTGGTTGCATGGGTTAGTTGATTAGGTGGTGTTGGATGATAGGTTGGACGCGATAATCTTGAAGGTCTCTTCCAACCTGGTCTGGTCTATTCTATTCTATTCAATGAAAACTCTGATTGAATTCTTTATTAAATGCATATAGATGCGACCTGGGCTTATGGCTAACAAAGTTTTGCCAAACTTACAAGAGAGGCTAAATTTTCAATCAAAACCTGTCATTTTTTAAAATGATTGCCCCCAAATGAGAAGCCAAAAAATCTGTAATTGCAAAACAATATTAAAACAATTTCTCTTTCCTGAGGTGTTCCTGCAAGCTCCTAATAAAAACCTGCAGCTAAAATATTACTGGTTAAAGGATGTTTATACTGCCTGCATCCTCAGAGCATTCTTTCACTTGGGTTACACTAACAAGTCTAGAAGGTAGCTTTTATTCAAGCTCAGTGGTTCAGTCCTTCTTGAAATGGGCCTGGTGGTGGCAGTTCTCATAGCCCTGGAAGAAGTTCTGAAGGCTTTTCCATTGTTGTGTTGGCTTCAAATGTTTTCTTCATGAACTGATTTCTGTGTACTGAGGGTGTTGCAGAAGCAGGGTATTACTACTCTGAATGCTTTCTGCTAGGTGACCTAGCCTTATTCTCCAAGAGATAATCCCACCTAGCCCAAGCCCATCATTCCCATTGCTGGTAACAGAATCAGCGAAAAAACTCCCCATCTCCAGCTGTCCTTTCCCAAAGCTACGGTCTTGATGTTCTTCAAGAATACAACACATTTCTGTTTGTTCTTTAGCATCTTGTATACTTGTAGGAGCTTACTGTTCCGTGCATGCAAAGTGCTTTCCCCAGGCAAGCTTAGCAGCCTGGCTTTTCCCACCACTTTTCATGGGAAGCTACAGGCAATGCCAACTTTACCGACTAACAGCTGGACCATGCTTGGTGCTGAATCCTGACCCTGCGCTGCTTGATGAGCAGAGGTGTCCTCTGTCCCACATAGCTGTCTTTAAGCATTGGATTGAAAGCTTTTGCTTAAGCCTTATTTCATAAAACTTAAATCATATGTTTGAGACTTTTTATCAAGAGGACAGGATTGCTTTCATCTTGCTTGAACTCTAATGATACACTCAAGTCTTTCCTGGGAAAGACACGGAGAATTGGTGAATGATTGAAATGTTTGCCTAAAATGCTGCTTTTTCTCCAAAAGATTTACAGGAAGATTGTTTTACCTTTTTTCACCTTATTTCCCTGCAAGAAATTCAAAGAGACTGGTAAAGTTGTTTATAACTAAAAGTTCGTGGTGTTCAAAGGCTTTAGTCAAAACTTGGGGATGTTGTATAGTAGGGTTTGTGTACTGGGGATCTCACATAGAATACATAGAATAAACCAGGTTGGAAGAGACCTTCAAGATCATCGCGTCCAACCCATCAACCAATCCAACCCACCTAAACAACTAACCCATGGCACCAAGCACCCCATCAAGTCTCCTCCTGAATACCTCCAATGATGGTGACTCCACCACCTCCCTGGGCAGCCCATTCCAATGGGCAATCACTCTCTCTGTATAGAACTTCTTCCTAACATCCAGCCTAAACCTCCCCTGGTGCAGCCTGAGACTGTGTCCTCTTGTTCTGGTGCTACCTGCCTGGGAGAAGAGACCAACATCCACCTGTCTGGCTTGTCCTGAGCAGAAATCATCCCTGCAAACTCCATCATATCTTTCATTTCCCTATTTGTGCACCACATCTTAGTGATAGGACAAGAAGAAACAGCCTCAAATTGTCCCAGGGGATGTTTAGGCTAGACATTAAGAAAAATTTCTTCACCAAGAAAGCCCTGGAACAGGCTGCCAGGGCAGTGGTGGTGTCACCATCCCTGGGGGGATTTGCAAGATATGTAAATATGGTGCATAGGGATATGTTTTACTGGTGTCCTGCCAATGCCAGGTTAACATTTGGGCTTGATGATCTTGAAGGTCTCTTCCAGCCAAAATGATTCTATGGTCTTTCCAGTAACAAGAAAGAAGAGAGCATAACCAGAGCCCTTGAGGCTGAGAAATGCCAGACAGGTTGTGTGTGTCCCACCTTCCCCTTGGGGGACATGAACTAGTGGTTGAGCTGGCATGGTAGCAAAACCAATGGAGCAGTATTTATGCCTGTGAAAGCCTTTTCAGCGGACATAGTATGATTTTGGAACATTGTATTAATGAATTGAGTGACAGATCTTGCCTTGCAGTATTTCACACCAAATATGAAATTTTTGACCTGTTGAACTGAGGTTTAGACATTGGAAGCATCCACCATGGTGGCATGCATTAGTGAGCCCAGCAATAGATACTGGTAGTTTGCCTCATTTGCTACAGAAGAGGCTCCACATCACCTTTCCACCTCACCTTTCTTTAAAAGCTTATAGGATACTTTGCAGACACAGATTTGGGTTGAAACAGTCTCACCTGCTTTCAGTTGGGAATCTTCAGACTTTTCTTCATTCCATTGATTTTTCATGACCCCTTCCTACAATCTTCATGATGAAGCTCTGTGTCACCCTGAGCTTGTCTTGCTCTGTCTTCAGACACCTGAGAGATGGTTTCTTTTTCCTTAATGTTAACTGAACTGCTTTGCTTCTTGCCCTCCAGCTACCTCCTGCAGGCGTAGATCTCAAAATGCTTTACAAAGGAGATAAAAACCATTAGTCCTGTTGTGCAGATACCTGGAGCAATACCAGTGGAGTGGCCTGTCCCAGACCATCCAGTATGTCCAATATCGGTGGCAGGAGGAGGAATAGAGACCTTGTGTTCCCAAGTCTGTATCCCAGTCTTTACCTCCCCATGTACACTGCTTCCCATTTTTAATAGATTAAAAATTCCTCTTCTGACTGCACAACTCTCAATTTGGACTTCAGATATCTACACAAATAGGCTGACTGAGCTGAGGTTGTTTTGGAAAGGTGAAAAGGAAGCATAACCAAGGAGAGGAGTCCTTGCTAGAGAGTGCTCTGCCAACAGCTCCTTCATCTCTTTCTCTAGGAACTGTATATTTTGTTTCCTTGGTCTTCATTTATCTCAGAGTTATATGAAGAACCTGATAAACAAGTTCCATGTGGATGTCTGCTCTCCGGTCCCTGATGGGCAAAACAAGCCACCTGAAGAGTTTGGCTGTGCTAGAGGGTATGGCCAGTGCTGAGGAGCAAATCACATGGGTAGCTTGATGAAATAGTTGGATAGCTTGTCATCTTTTTTGGTTTAAACCTGGAAACTTTAGGACTAAATGGAAGTGTGTGTACCTGCGGTGGGATTAGAAAATAGCCACTCTGTGATGGTTTAGTCTCACAGCAGGATGGTGGATTCTTGGAGAGGAGCTTTGATCATAGCCACAGCTGTTGCTGTCTTTGGATAAGGTGTAACTGAGCTGGTTGTGTGCTTTACGTGGCATCTTTTCAGGATGACTTCCTGAAGGGGACATCTTCCGAACAGGCAGAATCAGAGCTGCACCCAGTGCACCTGGGTGGGAAGAGCCACAGTTGCAGAATAGGTGTTTCCTGGGCAAAATCCCACCTCGGCTGCAGCATCTGCCTGAGTTGAGCAGGTGGCTCCATGAGGACTGTGTGCCTCTGGGAATCATAGAGGTGTCCAGCTTTTTGGCTTGCAGCCATCCCAGCAGTGGGTGCTTCACCTGTATCCTCCACTCCTTCCTGCTTGCAAGCACCCATTTTCCCTGCTCTGGACCCTGGTGGGCAGCTCTCCCTGCCAGGACCATGGGTGCTGCAATACTCACCCACTCCTGAGACACTAAACACCTCCCCCCAGGAAAGCTCTGCTAATGCTGTCCATCATGAATATCTCTAATCCACTCTTTATTCAATGCCTTGATGAATTTAAGGCTGCACCCTTGCTGGCATCTCCTCCAGCAGAAAGTATCCCATTAGAGGCGTGACTCCCTGGCTCGGCATACCATGACCCACTGGACCGTTGCTCATCAGGGCTTCTGGACCAAATTCAATACTGGAAGTTTTCATGGTGCTTGTAAGAAGAAGCTGACTCTTTGGTGTTGGGTGGCTGGCAAGGAGACAGGCTGGCTAATGCCTGCACTTCCTCATTGCAATTCAATGCAAAGAAATTATTAGGAAGGTATTAACCATATAATGTTTTGGCAGGGTGCTGGGTGACAGTCATCATTGCTGCTGCTACAGTATGTTTAAAAAGAGGGAAAAAAAATTAAGGAGAAAAAAAAAAGGACAATAAAGTAGGCTCTTTTTTGTTGGAAAAGAAGATTTCATGTTATCTGTGTTTGCAGGCTTTCTGGCTCATATGCTGGAGGAATCCTTGCTGCGGGGGTGTTTTCATTTTCTCGTCTAACATGGCAGTGGTCCATCGTGGCGGAGGTTTTTAGCTTAAACAATCTGTTTGTGGGGCTGCTGATGGCTCTCACCGTGCATTTTGAGGAGGCACCCACTGCAAAAGAGAGATCAAAGGTAAAACATCTGAAGCAAAGTGAATAGTTATTTTATTTTTTCAGTTAGTTATCATGCACCTGTTTAATTTTCTTTTCATTTAGTGCTGACTTCGTTTTGTTTAAATAAAAGTGAAATTTGGGGACTGGGCTCAGCACCTGTGGTGGATGGTGTCCATCCCTGCCCTATCTGGATGTTCAAAAGTGCCAAACATTGATAAACCTGTCCACTTGGCCTATGGGTTGAGTTGGGACTTGTTGGATGGGTTTGGGGTTGGTTTGTTTAGTCCTCACAGGGTGGAAACAGGAAAAACAAAATAATTTTCATATGAATGTTTTAGTACTAAGTTTGGTTTCCTGCATAAAAGGCTCAAACTAGGGTGTGGATGTGCAAATTTGTATTCTCAGAATTGATCTTTTTCCTTGGGGTGAATAGATCTATTTTACAGAAAACTTCAACTAATCATAACTCCAAGTTTCTTTGGGGGAAACAACAAAAAAAAAAACCCAACAACAAATGAAAAACAAAACAGAAGCAACCAAATTTTCAGTTAGTTCTTCTTTTGAAATTAAATGTGCCCCTGAAATAATGGCATTGTTGAATGCAAAGACTTTACATTTCATGCTATATTCTCTACTTTATAAGCAGAATAGGCAGCCAAATGATGTTGTTCCTCAGCAGCCTTGTTCTTTCTACGTCTGTTTGCCTGAACATCTGATCTCTTCTCCTCTCACAGACTTGCCTGCTGTGACTCCTGTAAATTGTGTGAATAAAGGGATTTTTGTCAGGCTAGGCTAGAATTTCAGGAATCTGCAGTGGTAGTTTACTCAGCTTCATGAGTTCTCAAATAACATGTTTTATCAGTGGTTAGCGAGACCTTCTTTCACCATTGGATTTTTTTTTCTGATGAGTGCTGTCCCAAGACCCCTACAATTTGAACTCCATGAAGATGGAGTTGGGCATTTTCCAACCTTGTTTCCTGTGCCCAATTTCCAATGGGATTTTCAGAAGCCTTGAAGGAGCCTGTTTCAATGTTTTTGAGGTGTCTGGCATCCCATGCATTGAAGCCAGGATGCTAACAACAAGCTCACAGCACTTGTCATAAATCAGATGGCCATGCAGATGTCTTCAGGGATTTGCTTGGAGTTCATCAGTATACTTGAAAAGTTACTGAGGTTGTTTCAAAAGTTATGGAAGGTGTTTCCATGGCAAGCCAGCATCCAACTTTGAATGTTGGCTAGTCAGTTAAAAACTAGCAGGTGATCCTATCACCTTATCAAGCCAAGTGTTTGCAACTCACAACCAGTCTCACTAGTGCCCGAAATATGCAGAGGCAATGCTCTGATGATAGCTGAAATTGCTGTCCTCCTTGGGGATGCCTGGAGAGGTGAGGATGGGTTATGTGCCCCTGCCCAACAATGTCTGTGAGACCCTGATGGCTTTTTTTCTACTGAGGGCCTGCTCTAGGGCTTGGTTTCAGGTTCTAACATGGACCAAGAGGCCAGTGGTGATGGAGGAGGAGGCAAATTCAGAGGTGTATGTAGCAATGACCCAAGGTTTCTATATAGAATTGCTCTTATAGCCTTGTCCTGGGCCGATGGTGTTGGCTCAGAGAAAGTATGGGGCAGAAAGAAGTTTATATTAGCATCAACCAGAGTTGGTGACAATAAGGAACCCGTGAATAATCCTCAAGGAGTACCAGAAATGCCTTGCACCAGGCTGCATAGTCTGGGTATGTTACCTGTTTTATCAGAAAACTCTTTCAAAGGTGCTTGAAAATGAGCTTTTAGACTAATGAGGAATATCACATTTAATTCCCTTTGCTTAGGACCTTCACATAGCCCTGAGTTTATCCCTTTCTGCCTGAAGAAGAGTTAAAAATCATTCCTGGTATGTAAATTGAGGTCTCTGTGCAAAATGGCATTATTATGAAGGGGGCCTATGAGAAAGCTAGGGAGGGACTTTTTTCAAGAGCTTGTAGTGATAGGATGAGAGGAATGGATTGAAGCTGGAAGAGGGGAGATCTAGACTGGATATTGGAAAGAAATTCTTTACAGTGAGGGTGGTGAGACACTGGAACAGGTTACCCAGGGAAGTTGTGGATATCCCCTTCCAGGAGGTGTTCAAGGTCAGGTTGGATGGGGCCTTGAGCACCACGGTCTAGTGGGAGGTGTCCCCACCCATGGCAGGGAGGTTGGAAATAGATGATCTTAAAGGTCCTTTCAAACTCAAATAATTCTGTGAATCTGATTTTAAGGTCTGGCTTCTGCAAACTTTGCATCATTTAGAGCTGACTACTGGGCAGTCTCCTGCGTAGCAGAGGTTCAAGAACTGGATCGCATCCCACCATTATCTCTGTGTGTGATTATGACATATATGGAGATGTGCCAGTTGTGCTGGACACTTTTAAAATAGGATTTTCTGTTAAACAAATGAAATCTCCCTGAAAATAATCAAAAGTAGCCTGTGTTTTCTGTGTTACAATGACCAGTGCTGACCCATCTATTTGCCTTTCTCCGGTAAGTGTGGGGCTGCACTGGAGCTCTTTTGCAAACTGTAGAGTAATTGTGAATGTATTGTTTGTTTGTTTGTTTTTTCTCCTTTCAGATCTCTAAACTTGGTGCCTTTTGCTGTGGGCTCAGCTTCTGCAACCAGCACACGATAGTGCTTTATGTTGCTTGTATTGTGCCTTGGGTTCTCTCCAGGCTCTTCAGGAAGAGGGTATGTATTTTCCTGACCTGTATCTCTTGGTTTGGTAAGACAGTGAGTAATTCTTCTTTCAGAGTACTTGAGCCACTTCTCTGTGGATGTACAGCCAGTGGTCTGTCTAAAATAGTTGGTCATGACCCACTGCAGTCCACTGATAATTAAAGCTAAAAACTGCTCAGCGTGTAGGAAATCAGAGCACATTCAATGACCCACCAAATAGGAAATCAGATTAGTGTCTGTTGGTGAGAAGTCACAGGTGTGTGCTCCTTCTGGCTGATGGCACTGGCTTTCTCATGCCATCAACTTAGCTTGGGGGTGAGTTTCTGTATGTTTGTTCCCTGATGTTGGTAGTTGAAGTTGCAGCCTGAATGGGCAGTACAGCAAGAACCATGGAGAGGCTTGTCTTTATGAGGAAGTCCTCTTCAGCATCACCTTGAGATGTACTAAGCTTGGTGGCCTCCAGCTCTGATGCACCCACGATTTTTTAGTCCTATAAGCTCTCGGGTGAAGAACATTCTGCATGTGCCAGCTGGAAAAGACCAAAGGAATGCTGGCCTTTGGTGAAGCAGCGAGCCCCTCATCATGCAGTCAAATATGTCCTTTTCAGCTCCTACCAGAGATCTTACTCTCAAGTTGTCTTTCTTTCCACACCTCTTCATTAAATTCACTCATTTGGTAAGAGGTGAAAACACCTTTTTGCATTCCTGGCATATAAAGATGATGTGCATCCATCTGGATGAGGCTCTTGTATGGCATTCAGGGGCCCTGCAATGCTCTTGTCTTCCACAGGCGGTCATTGCATGAAGCTGGATATACACATGTTGTAGAAATTCCTCTGCATCCCCAAAACAACTGCACATCTCAGTGCTGCAGATGGTCTGGTCACTTTGTAAGTGGCTCTGAGAAGCCTCTATCTACTCCTCCTTTCTCTCTTTTGCCCATCTGGAGGTGACAGTTGGGCAGTTTTTTGCTGAACCAGTCCTGTCTGTATTTGACCACCCTTAACCTAATAAATCTGATGTGATTCTGGGTAATGGCACATGGTATAACTAAGCCTGGAATGAAGCACGTGAGGTGCAGGAGATGAGATGCAGCTTGGACAAGATTGGTCCAAAATCTGTTCAGCATCTCCCACAAACCATTTTCTGACTGTATCTTTCCTTTAACACAATGAAGACTTACTTCTGAAATATATTTGTGTTCCTTAAATAAAGATTTTTTCTTTTTTAAACAAGGAGGTCCAGAGAGACCTTGTGTCATTTCCAGCAAGGACAACCCTGTGCCAGCATAACATTCTTAGTCAGCCTAGTGGTGCTTGCTGCAGAAGACCACTGAATAAGAAGGATATTTGATGGAAAACAGTGCCTTTTTAAGTAAAAAAGAGTCATCTTTCTTCTGAAGGGACTGTGGCCGCCACCATTCCCAAGCTACTGTTTCTGCTCTGCAGATCATCACTCTGAATGGTGCCTCTTCCCTGTAACCCCAAGTGCTTTGATTGACAGGGCAGGGGCTAACGATAAAGCAAGCGTGCAATATTCTAGGGTGGGATTTTCCAAAGCACTTAAAGGAGTTAGGCACAGAAGGCCCTTTGAAAGTCTTGTCTTCCTGACCCCTTAGGCAGTCTTGAAAATCCCACCCCAAAAGTTGGCCTATCCAATTGAGCCAGCACAATCATGATGAAGTACATGGCAAAACTGACTCCTGATGATGGTGATGATGTGTCTAGTTGCACTGGAGCAGCATTTTATTATTTATTTATTTTATTTTGCCAGATGGAATACCAGCCAACTCTTAATCGCTGCAAAGTGGGTTATCTCAGCCTTGCAGTGCTTCAGCCATCTATGCATGTCATGCCATGATTTAAATGTGAAAGATGCAATGAGTATGATACTCATGAGTCCTAGCTAATATTATTTGCTTCACTTAAATTTCACCCTGCCATGCAAAGGAGATCAGTTTGATGCAGTTTCCTAGTAATCCACAAAATCGTGAGGTTTAACATAGCATTTTGTAGGGACTTACTATAAATTGAGAGATCAGCTCTGTGTAAATATATTTGATGTTTGGGGTTTTTTTTTTTTCTCCTTTATCTGTTCTTGAAGTTCCAGCGTGATTAAACTAAAATAAACGTTGTTATGCAATATGACACATTTTGGTGCAGGAATTGTCCCCAGGCCATTTGCTGAAGTTGGGTTTATGCTTCTTGGCTGGTTTGCTGCCTTATCTCTATCTTCCGGCTTCGTCCTACCTCAATCGAGCCCGATGGACATGGGGAGACCAGACGACTTTTCAAGGATTTTTGACCCACTTTCTCAGGGAAGAATATGGGACATTCAATCTGGTAAATAAGGGTCATTTTCTAAATTACTTTCTTTTAACTTATGCAACAGCAGAACCTTTCTATATGTGAGGATTAATGGCTTAGAAATTGGAAAATGTTTTCTTTAAAAAATGATTTCTGATTTTTGACCTTCTGATCTGTCAGGTTATCTGGGAATGAATCACATGGCTGGGAAAGCACAGAAATAATTCTCTTTGCCTTTATAGGGTGAGCACTATCATTTACTGCGAGCTGTACAAGTCTCTCATATTTGTAAGATCCCAAGGAGGATGATGGTGACATTGATTTTGTGGTGTTCCCGTTATAAGACAAATTATTATTTTTTTCCAAGTAATCTGCTTTAAAAGGTCACAAGCAGTTTTCATTGCTAGACCTTTAAAAAAGAGTCTTCTTAACTTACTTCTTACTAATACTGAATTTATATCAATGGTAGATTTGAGGGGTCTCAGAGACCTCTGATTTGAGTTATTGAGAGATCTGTGCTCCTGCTAAGGGAGGGAAGTATTGCATAGAATACTTTTGATTGGAAGAGACCTTTGACATCATCAAGTCAAACTGTTATTCCAGCACTGCCATGTCCCTCAGCACCACATCAACATGTCTTCTAAATTTGTCCAAGGATTGTGACTCCACCACTTCCCTGGGCACCCTGTTGCAGGACTCGATAACTCGTTCAGCAAAGAAATTTCTGCAGCGTTCAACCCAAACCTCTGCCTTGGGTTGCTTGCACAGCATAGGGTTTGCATCTGCTCTGGTCAACCAAGGGAGGCCAGCACTAAGCACTCCTTCAATCCTTCCCGCTTCAGAGTTTTCAGATGGCTGGGAAGTGGCACCACTGGGGGGAAAAAGAGAAAGAGGTGTGGTCTACACATTGTGTCACTCCTTAGAGTCCTGAAGCCCTACATCCTCAGAAATTAAACTCCTACATCCAGCCACAGAACATAGTGACCACTGTTTCTGTTCTGTTACAGCCTTCTTGAAGTGCCTTGGCTGTAGGATGTGCGGCAAAAGACTTGATAATTCCTGTTACTGCCATATACACTTTCCAAAATCCTACAGAGATAAGGTTGAGCCTCAGATAGACTTCTGAGATTTCCCCTGTTGTCCTGTTCCCAGCCATCTCCTGAGAATGTGACTCCATTGGGCAGAGCAATACCAAAGCATGCAAATCCCTTAACTCCTTTCTCCATCAAATGTGATGAATTCAAGTTGATGTTCAGGAGGCTTAGGGATGGACTGCATGTAATCCTACACCACAAATCACATTTAGGATGAACTTGTCTGAAGCAGGAGCAATAAATGCAGCAAAATCCAAGCGTTTGGTCCTGATGCCAGTTGGATTAATGCCAGAGCCCTGTCTGGATGGGACAGGCAGCCCTTGCATCCTATGGCTCTGTTTTAAGAATAGGCAGAGTAAAAAAAACAAAACAAAACAAAACAAAAAAACCCACAACCTAGAGAATTCCACCTATAAGGCAGGCATCAGAAATAGCACCTCCTGTGAGGGATATGTTTTGGGTCAGAAGGATTCAGCTGCCAGCAAGGTGAGGCTTTGGAAGAAGCAGAGAGGTAGCAGTGGTGCTTCAGGAGCTGTGGGCTGGCTCGCCATCCTCTAATGCTTTCATTGGTTAGTTAAATCTTGAATGCAATTAACTGTTCCATTTTTATTGAGATTCAGTATTCCTTTCAGACCTCCTGGGTCTGTTTAGCTTATCTCTTATCTGGTAGCCACCACTTTTCCAACAAAAACCTATGAAGGTAATTTCTTACCTGTACTGAGCCTGTCTTCTTTCCCAGACTTTCCCATGGATTACAAGTCCCTGCAATAAAAATTCTTATGTATCTCATATAAATCTCATACCGCTTTGCCTCGGCCAGGGCAGAGGGGAAAAGGGTGAGCCTGGTAAGCAAGCAGGAATTGAGGCCCATGTGCTCGTCCCAGGCTGTGGGGAGATTTCCTGGAAAATATTTGTGCATATATAGAATGAGAGGAAACATCCTCATGTTGTGCCAGTGGACATTTAGGTTGGATATTAGGAAAAATTTCTTCACCATAAGAGTTGTCAAGCCCTTGAACAGGTTGACCAGGGAAGTGGTGAAGTCACCATCCCTGGACCTATTTAAAGCTGTGTAGATGTGGTGCTGAGACATGTGGTTTAGAGGTGGACTTCACAGTTCTGGGTTAACAGTTGAATTCAATGATCTTTTCCAACCTGAATGATTCAATGACATGGCAGAAATCGTAGCTAAACCTTATGACATGCTTGAGTCACAGGGCAATAGGTTAGTAGCACCTTGAAAAAATACTTACCCAGCTGGTAAACCCTGCACAGAGGCATAATGTAAACCAAGAACAAGGGAGGACAACTTGCAGTGAAAGCTTTAGTAGAAATTGCTGTCTTTTTGTTGTTTAAGCAATTTCTTTATGACCAACTTGGAGTAACACCTGAATGGGGTTTGAGGAGCCCTGTGTTCTTAGGGCTCTGCAGGCAGTAAATGAAAAGACATACTTGTCCCAGTGTTATGACCATTAGAGTGGGTTTCTTATGAATTTTCTTTCTTTTTAATCTAGGCCAAGTCTGAGACAGGATCCAGTATGAAAGAGGTGCTGGTGTGAGTAAAATCTTCACTGTGCCATTTAGTGGGGAGAATCATGTTGCTGCTGCTGTCTTTTTGACCAAAGGTGCTTCTGTCCTGCCTTTACTCAGCTTGGTCTAGAGCTGACACAGGGACAGCAGACCTGTCCATGTTTCTTCCCCATCAAAAGGAAAAATGCTGGACCCCCTACCCAGTGATTTTTCTGTCAAAATCTTGACATATAAACCAAGCTCATTCCCATTTCTGGTAGACTTGATCAGAGCAGAATGGGAATATACGTTGTGTTTATTCCCTGCTTCTCTTGACACTTTGAGTGCAAGGCTGTGATTTGGGAATAACACATCCATGCATACATTTCTCCACAGTTTCCAGCTGGCACAGATGAAGTCGGAGCTCTCCCTTCCTGTCCTTGCCCTGGCACTCACGGCCTGCGTGAGCACAGTGCTGCCGTAAGTTGGAGATTTGTTCCTATGTGCACTTTTTATTGACTGCAGCTTTCTCTGCCTTCTGCTTGCTGGTGCAAAAAATTCATCAATTGGCTGTGGCTACCTGTTAATTAAGAGCAAAATATTCTTGCTCCTGATAACCCTCTGGGTTTGTAGATGGCAGGCTTAAAAATCTTGAAATCCTGATGGTTCTGTGCTTTGAAAACAGAAGTTTCATGTCATGGATTGAGTTGAATCTGCTGCTGTTACTCATACCCTGCTGCAGTCATGGCAGCTTCAGAAATGAAAATGCTAACTGGAGCAAAATACTGTGAGGCTTGAAGTTCAGATTGCAACATGGGAGGCTTCCTGTTCTGATTGCTGCTTCTGGGTTCTGGCTTCTTGAGTGTTGTATCTTTTCTGCAGGAGTGGCAGCAGAATGAGTGGGAGTCAGGTAGCTGCTGGTTTGGGTTTTCTGTTTTATGCTGGGTTTTTCACTGTATTTCCCTGTGCTGCTTCTGCAGATAGGCTAAGCTAAGGTAATCATGCATTGTATTATTAGATTAATTCAATTATTAGCTATGGGAATTATGCATCGTGATTATGATATATTAAACTCTTTTCTCTTTATCTCAACCCTGAGTTTTGCGTGGTTTCCCCTCACTTTTGTCTTGGGAAAATAGGAATAGACAGGTTAACCAGCTGGTTTGGTTTGACCCATTTTGTTCTGGTTTAAACCATTACAATTGCAAAGGCATAGAAAGGCTCAGCAGCTCCTTGTATTTAATACCTTTAGGTTTACAGAGTGGTGGTCATTTGCAAGCACATAGAACCTTAGTCGCCTATTTTATCATGCCACTCAAGAGCTACTTTCTTTGTTTGTTTTAATAGGACAAAGCAGGAGAAATCATCTGTGATCTGGCTCTTTGCTGGAATGCTCTGTCTTTATTCCCTTTTCTTTGCATGGAGAGCAAATTTGGATATTACAAAACCTCTGTTTCTGGGTGTGGTAAGTTGCACTCCAAAAATTGCTCTGGCCTGTGCAATTTTGCAAGAAGCCTTAAAACCACCTAATTGGGAGCAGGAGGCTATCTTGAAGCTGTGTAAGGTGCAGAAATGCAGCTGTATCTCTAGCTGGGGAAACAGAAATAGAGTCTATGGGATTTTGTCTCCTAGGTGGAGCGATTCTGGCTGCAGAGCAGTGCTGTGGTGGCTGTGCTGGCAGGGCTGGGGCTGGCCACACTTATCTCGGTTGGAAGTGCCATGCTGGAGGGCAGTCGAGTTCTGCCATGGCTGGAGTGGCTTTCTGCTCTCACTCTTGTCTCTTCCCAAGTGTGGACAAATTACAGGTAACAATTCCCATGGAAATGTATCTTGATGCAGCCTCTTGGGACTGTGGCACTGCTGTCCAGTCAAGGTGATTCTAGAACCCCGCCACACACACGTCTGCTGGGAGGTTTCTCTTGTTGACTGGAAGTGGAAAAAGCGTTTTTACACATCCCACCTTGGATGGTCACAGCCAGACATACTCCCTTGTTTCATCTCCCTCACTGAGCACCAACTTCAGGCTGTAAATGGAGGTCTCACGTAGGCTGAAGGAAGAAAGCTTTGTAGATACATAAACTTCTAATGAAAGAAACTTGTAAATCTGTGCTTTATTTCCTAAGGCGGTTTGCAGAATTAATTTGACTTGAACAGTCATTTTCTCGTTCCATTGCTTTACATCATCTTTCATTGGGACCTGGTGTTTCTCTTATTTCTTTTTCTTTTTTTTTTGAGTGATATCTGCAGTGTAAGGCTTCCTTATCCCTTAACCAGACCAAAGACTCTGCAGTGGCTTGGAGTAGTAGGAATGCTTAGGTAAAGGTTGACCCACTGGTGAAGTGTAGAACACGCAGAACTTCATAAATCCTTTTTGCACACATCTTTTCTCAAGGCTCATGTCTTGTGCCATGTTATGAAGTGTCCCTTTCTTAAGTCTATACTTGGAGTGTGTGCAACATGTGACTGTGTAACAAAAAGGATTTAATCTCAGGTAATGTAAATCTACATCTACCTGATGCTACAAAAACTTGGCTTTTTAGTGCTTAATCAAAAGATGGGGAGGATTTCAAATGTTTTGCAGACCCATCATTGCACTGGCACTTTAGGCCTTTAGTCTTTAGGTTTAGCCCAAGAAAAAATCAGAGTTACAGTGAAGATGTTCAGTAAGTGTGTATTTTGGCAAAACTGTAGTGACTCGTGTCTCTGGTGCTGGTTTCTGGGGGGACTGAGTCTAAATGCTTCATTGGAATGGGCTGCCTGGGGAGGTGGTGGAGTCACCGTCATTGGAGGTGTTCAGGAGGAGACTTGATGGGGTGCTTGGTGCCATGGTTTAGTTGTTTAGGTGGGTTGGATTGGTTGATGGGTTGGACACGATGATCTTGAAGGTCTCTTCCAACCTGGTTTATTATTCTATTATTATTATTCTATTATTTAGAATAGAATAGAATGGAATAGACCAGACCAGGTTGGAAGAGACTGTCAAGAACATCACGTCCAACCCATTATCCAACACCACCTAATCAACTAAACCATGGCACCAAGCACCCCATCAAGTCTCCTAAACACCCTCAATGATGGTGATTCCACCACCTCCCCGGGCAGCCCATTCCAATGGACAATCACTCTCTCTATGAAGAATTTCTTCCCAACATCCTATCTAACTCTCCCCTGGTGCGGCCTGAGACTGTGTCCTCTTGTTCTGGTGTTACTTGTCTGGGAGAAGAGACCAGCCCCTGCCTGTCTACAGCCTCCCTTCAGGTAGTTGTAGAGAGCAATAAGGTCACCCCTGAGTCTCCTCTTCTCTAGGCTAAGCAACCCCAGCTCCCTCAGCCTCTCCTCACAGGGCTGTGTTCCAGAGCACTCACCAACTTTGTTGCCCTTCTCTGGACATGTTCCAGCAAGTCAACATCTTTCCTAAACTGAGGAGCCCAGAACTGGACACAGTACTCAAGGTTTTCTGTACCTTGGTTTCTCTCTAAGTGGAGATAATGGTTTTCAGAGAGCTCTTGCCAGGGTGGGCTTCCCCTATGGATGCCTGTTGCACAAAATTGTTCTGAGGATAGTCAAAGCATTCAAACGTCAAATTTTAAAATACTGTTTATCTGTTCTCTTAAGCACTTGTGATCAGAGCAACAACTACATTGTTGATAAGTTTGCAAGGAATCTGCTGTCCTCTATGCCAATGGATGCAGTCATCTTGCTAAGAGGAGACTTACCTGGGAATGCTCTTCGTTACCTTCATTATTGTGAGGGGATGAGGCCAGATATCACCTTAGTAGACCAGGAGGTAGGTTCAGAAAGGAATATGAAAAGAGGCAAACAGCAGATTTAAAATTAGGAAGTAAAAGTTGAGTTGTTGCTCTCTGTCCTCAGTGGGGGTCTCTGTCCAAGTAAAACTCATGATTAATTTTTTTTTTAAGGGTTCTGGGTCGTTCTGGGATGAAGCATGGTGTGCAAATCTTATTCAAGCCCAAAAAACCAACAGGGAATCTGTAGCAGGTAGAGAAAAGTGGAAGCCCAAGTTCTTCTGACATAGCAGATATCCAGATGTGCATAGAGATAAAGTTTGCCTTGCTAAGAAAGCTTTGTCCTTGCTGTTTTCTGTGGTAGCCCTGAAATACAGGTGTTGGGGCACCAGCAGGTGTCTGGGAGCTGCCTGGAGGGCAGCAGGGCGGGAGCTGCCTGGAGGGCAGCAGGGCAGTAGCTGCCCCATGGACAATGTGATTGTGACTCCCATAGACTTTATGATCCTCATTCATAAACTCATAAAGGTTGGAAAAGACCTCTAAGACCATCAGAGTCCAACAGTGTATCATTTCAGGGATTCTCTGCATCACCTCTTTTATCTTAGCTCCCTAAAGGTGGTTTTGCAGATTTCTGCCTGTAGCTTTTTACATCAAAATAGAGGTGCTGTGTGTGCCCAGGTGGTGTTTGCACTCTTTCCTTTTTTTCTCCTGAGAAAGAGGAGTAGAAAAGCTCCTCTTACAGAAGGGAGTGCTAATGCTTCCACCACCACAGCAGACTTTGCATCAAAATCCAACACCTGATATTTAACCAAATCAGAGCCCTCTTGGGTCTCTTACCAGCAGTAGGTATTTTGTGTTTCCTTAGATTTTTACCCTCTCATCAGGAAAGGACCCTGTGTCTCTGATCAGAAACTGCTGGTGACCTGCTCTGGTTGTATTGTTCCAGTCTATTGCTGAAAAGAGAGGTGACCTTACTGAGCAAACAGAATCATTCTTCTTGCAGAACCCATTTTCCACAGCTTCTGGATGTGAAATTCTTTTAATTTTGCTCATATTTTTGGTGGTAGATGATGACTTACGAATGGTATTTACCCAAGCTGGCAAAGCATTTACCTGACGTTTATTTTCCTGGGGACCGGTGGAATCCTGTGGAAGGAGTATTACCTGATGGGACACTCACTTTCAATCTTCATCGTTTCCTCAAAGTAAATAAACAGTAAGCACTTCTTTCATATGTAACAGCTTTTATAAAATCTTCAACCTTTGGTTTTTTTTCCCCCTTTCTTGAAATTGTTTATGGAACAGCTTGGTGCTGCATCCAAAAGATCAATTTTCTCTACTGAGTTCCTCCCTGGTGGTGAGATTATTTTTGCAATTAAAGCAAATATCTGTGCAGAAGTAACTCCATCCGGATATAATGTTGCCTGTTGTTGTGAGGGTGATTTGTTTTTTAGGAAGGAAAAATAAGAAGGTGATGGCAGAGAGTATTTACTGATGATTTGTTGTTGATACAATTCATCACCTCAAAAAAAAAAAGGAACATTTCCTGTGTACTCAAAATGATGATGGTTGGAAAGCAGATTGCTGCTGCTTCTCCTTTGTTGTGGCCAACTGATTAGCATAGAATGAATGTATTCCAGGAATAATCATCATACAAAAATAGCTTAGTAAGAGTGGAGAAAGGATTAGATACTCAGATGAATAAGAATAGCATCTGCTTTTAGACTAGGCAGGGTGACCTGGGCGAGTGTGGGTAGGCAGAAGAGCATTGCCAAGTGCTGTCAGGAGGAAACGGGCTTCTCCTACGGCTTCTGGCATGCTTGTGAGGTCCACTGTAGGGGAGAGGATGTGTCTCCTGTGCTGGCTGCACAAGATTGGTGATGCTAGATGGGGCATTCACTTGCTGTTTTGCAGATTGACCCAAAGACATGCCCCCTTTCTGATGTGAAATGGTCTGGACAGGCATCTGTGCCACAGGATATGTGCTGCTTAAGACCTGTTGTCTGCACTGGTGTGGGGGGTGTGGTTTGTTCAGGCAGGTGGGGTAGCCCACGGTCTCTGGCATGGCTTCATGATTGCTCTCTCTGGCTTTTTTTTGGCAGTAAGGAAGTGTTTGTCTGCATAGGTCTTCATGAAGGTGACTCAACCTGGAGAAGGAGCTATTCACTCTGGCCATGGGGTACATGTGAGAAGTTGGTTCCTTCTGATGTTGTGTTTGACCCAGGAGAGTGGACTCATCTCACAAAAAATCTCTATAACTGGACTGAAGACTACAGCAGGTATGAGACAGAGGCCAATCTACTCCTTCCTGCTCATTGTTCTTCTGCCAGCAGCATACCCACATCCATTGCAGTGTTAGAGAAATGAAATGTGAAAAAACGTAGAGAAATGAAACTTGAGCCATAATAATGGTTTGTGTTCTGGGACATACAATAAATCTACATGGGGTATTTTTATTAGCATTAAAAATAGAGATGGTGTTTCTAGTCAAATATTGGGCCCAATTCCTAAAACTTTACCAGGAGTCAAAAAACATTAAGGACTTGGAGTATCTGAAGCTTTAAATCTCATAGACTGAACTGTAATGAATGGTAAAAAGCATCTGTCATGCTGAGGGTAGCTAGGATGCTGTAAAACACCTGATATACCAGAGGGTCCTTCTATGGAGAGAGAGGAATGAAGTTTTATGAAGGAGTGAGGATCAGCTGAATTCCCTCTTCTCAGAGCCACAGGCTTCCTGACAGGTTTTCTTCTGCCTGGGAGGGCTGTAGTTGGCTGGGTTAGAAGAGTTGATTGCGTGGTGAATGAAACACAGCAACATGGGTCTACTCTCTGAATTTTATTCTCATTTTCATTTAGTTTCAAGCCCTCTTCCTGGGAAGCGGTTGCCAATGAGGAGATGTGGCAAGCCAGGTGATGTTCCTTTGCTCCCTCCCAACAGCCAGTGGGTGATGCCAGCTCAGTGGCATGGAAACACACAGCAGAACGAGCAGCTTGATGGTGCATGGCCTTATTGGATCTAAGTGTGCCAAGCTTTAGAAGGAAAAGGTTGGCAGGATGAGATGAAGGGTGCATAGCCACCAACAGATCCTTTGGGAACGTGGTGGTTTTGTTCACCAAAAGGTTCTGTTCAAAGTATCTTGAAGGAGCAGAGGGTAGTTGGAAGTCAGGGTGAAAAAATATGCCATTGAGAGAATTTTGTATTGCTGACAACCAAAATGGAGATGCTGGTGTATGGACCCGTCCATGGACATATTGAAGGTGTGTATCACTATGTGATGTGAGCTGGTCATGTTAAGAAGTTATATGGAAGCTTTTCTTGTTTTCCTAGGATGAAAACAGCTTTCTTTATATTCGACCTTGCAGAAACTGCCAGTGTGACTGCAGAAATGAAATCACAACTTTATACTTTTGCATACACTGTAAGTCAGATATTTAGTTATGAATTATCCCTGCAGTCTCCATCCTTCTTTTTTCCTTTTGAATTTCTGGACTCCATGGAAATATGGTGTCTCCATATAGGTCCTCTAATCTGCATTCACCCTTGTTGATCCAAACTGGGAGCATAGCAGATTGAAAGAGGTTTATTCAGGGATTTTATCTATTCCTACTTGCCCCCTCAGTCACAGAGGATGCCAAAGCTAACCAGTTGACACCCTGCTTTTGCTATAATTATCTTGTCTATGCTGGTCTCCAAACTCCTGCCAGGAGATCACTTGTCCTGAAGTCCCCTTTCTGCATTTGTCCCCTCTACCATTACACAGTCACGCATCCAAGCCAGCAAGTGTAAAAACTGACAGTCTTCTCACTGCAAATGAATTCTGCTGCATCTCACACCCAGAATAGCACCCATAAGCTGATGTAGGTATCTCTGGAAATACTGGAGTGCCTGAGATGCCAGCAGATGTCCAAAATTTAAGTCTGAGAGTAGAGAAGAGTGTTTCATACTTCATCAAAGAGGCAGCAAATAGTTTGCTTTCAACACTTGCCCATTTTGCTCTTATCTTTGTTGTTCTGCAAAGTTCTCAGGTGCATGCCTGCTGTTGTGCTTGTGAATATTCCTACTCCTGTCAATGGACTGCTGAAGTGCTGTGGAGGATATCCTGATCTCCTGAAATACCGAGCAAAAAATCTTAGGAGGCGCAGCAGCTGAATCTCTTTCTTTTCCCCAGGCTGGTGTAACACCTCACTAGGGGCAATGCATGATACGCAGTGGGGTTATCACCATCATCTGTAACGTTCCTAAACAAACAGCTGCTGCAGGAAGGGAAACATTTCACCCCCCCCTTGGATTTCTGATTCACTCTATTCACATTGCACAGCAAACATGGAGTTACAGAAATGCTCCAGCTCTGGGCTTAGACATCTAAATAGCATCTGTTCCTTTATGGGCAGTTTTGAAGCACTGTTACAAGCTGTTGGTCCCCTTCATTCAATTAATTTGCCCCTTTCTTCCCCTCTGTTTTGTTTTTTTTTTTTGTGCTTTTAACAGTCATACAAAGAAATTGTCAACTCTCATCCAAATCACCCAGTCAACTGGCACAAAAACTATGCCATTGCCTGTGAGAGGATGTTGCGTCTCCATCGGGTGGATATGGATCCTGAAGTCTTGCTCTCTGAAACTGTGAAACATTTCCTTCTATATATTGAGAAAGCAGAGGATGATCCCCAGCGGCAGGACATTCTGCAGGCTGTGAAGCACCTGAAGAAAGAGCTGCAGGGGCTGAGGAAAATGAAAAAAGATCTGAGGGAGTGAGCTGGGTAGTGCCTCAGTCCTGCACCTGTCTGCTGAAGTGCTGTAGTTTGGAAGTCTGGACTTGAAATCTGGTATGAGAACAGTTTTAAAAAGCAACAGAAGTGACAGCAGAGAGGAAATCAAGTGTGATTGCCTCCCTAGGAACATCTTGGTGTTTGGATTTTGATTGCTGTTGCCAAATCAACTGTTTGTGTTGGGTTTCTTGCGGGAAACAAGGCTCATCATTAAATAAAACACTGGGTTTTCAAAAAGCAGATTTCTTTTAATAGAGACCTGTGAATCTTTTGTTAGTGAATGCAGCATCCTTTACAGATGCAGAAAATTTATTTAGCCTCTAGATGTTTCTTCTGTTCCTGAGCCAAGAGGTTTTCAACATCCATTTTTCTTTAGCTGTGCAGTGTCTGTGTGTTTTTATGGTGACGGGATGGCATGGCTGGGGAGGTTTCCATCAAGACAAACTCATGGATCGGTGCCGTTCATGGGAGCCTGATCCTTCACTGTTCCTGGGCTGTGCCTGTGCCCAGGAGTGTCCTCCTGATGTGGATAGTAGGTAAAAACTGACCCAGCTCTCTCTGCCTTCCTTGCTTTTCAGGGATGGGATTTTATTCAACCTGAAAAAGAGAGAGCTCCAAGGAGATCTTTCTGGGGCCTTTCAGTACTTAAAGTGGGCCTATGAGAAAAGCAGGGACAGACTTCTTAGCAGGGCCTGTTGTGATGGAACAAGGGGTGGTGGTTTAAAACTAAAGGAGGGGAGATTCAGACTAGATGCAAAGAAGAAAGTTTTCATGTTGAGGGTGGTGAAACACTGTCCCAGGTTGCCCAGAAAGGTGGTAGATGCCCCATTCCTGGAAATACTGCGCGTCTCAGGTTGGACTGGGCTCTGAGCAACCTGCTGTAGTTGAAAATGTCCTTTCTTGCTATAGAAGGGGTTGGATTATATGACCTTTAGAGATCCCTTCCAACTCCAAACCATTCTGTGTATGATTCTATGACTCTGTAGGCAGCAGTGTGGCATTTACTGCACTGCCTCCACCTGGGTAAGAAGGAGCATGGTGCTGAGAACCTGGATGGAGACACAAAAGCCAGCCCCCTGGCACAGTACTCTCCCCATTGTTCATGGCATGTGTGTTGTGGCCTCTCTCTGTGCAAGCCCATGAAGATTTTCTCTGCTGCATCCTTGCAGAGGGGATGCTAGAACTGCAATTTTAGAGCTATCAGGAAGTTTAAGCAAAAGAATGGGGTGTGAATCCATCCTGCTTCTAAGTCTACTCCAAAATCCAAGCAACTTGGTTAACAAGAGCTGAGCTGTTTAGGTTATTGTTTGTTTGTCTGTGGGGGGGTTTGTGGCTTTGGTGTGGGGTTTTTTGTGGTATGTTTGTTTTTGTTGTTTATTTTCTTGATTTGGTTGTTTGGGGTTTTTTTTTACTGCATAGAATAGCATGTTTTTCAAAACTTCTGTCAGTTAACATGTACTTCAAAGGCTTAAAACAAACACAAAACTCTGGTATTGTTTCTGGGAAGCTGGGTTCATCTAAATTTTCATACTTTGTTCTGTGAGATCTCAGCCCAGCATTTTGTAGGACACAAATCGGTGCCAAGCCAGGACTCCATTTGAACTAGCAAAATTTTCAGATAAGAAAGAAAGAACTTCTCTAAAGATCAGGTTATCAAGTGGAACCTCTGGAGGCTTCCCAGAGGTGGGATGTGTGCGGGAACAAGTGGTGTTGCACATGGATGCTCTGTGGGTCTGTAGTTGCAGGTGCATGTAGGTGCAGATCGAGACCCATGTGGCTACTAATCCCAATAGATCCTTTTAAGAGTGGACTACTTCTGTTGTTGTCTCCAAGTGCTGATTTACCAGATTGAATCATTGAATGTATAAAAATCAAGCTGCCATCTAGGAATCTCTAACTCCAGTTGCAAAATAACATCCTTTATATTTCCCCCATCTCAATCTGATTTATTTTCATAGCAGGATTTCCATAGCAATTCCCCCTGTTACTTCTATAGAAAATCCCTGTACAAACAGCAGATGAGAAATGAGCAGTAAAAAGAAAAAAAACTACAGCCTCTGGGTTGCAAAGCCACAAAGAAGAGAGGAGAGGAGGAAGAGGAGCAGTTCAGGGGTGTAATTTTAACTCTTTGTGTTGTAATTGACTACATTTCAGGTTAACTATGCCTCACTTAAATCTCTTCCTTTCCCTCTGTCCCTGCAGAAGTGTTTGTCCAGAGCAGGGGAATATCATACATTCCTCTGTGCAGCTTTCTCAGGGCTGGCTTTCTTCTCCCTTCTCAAAATCAGTCCTTCAGCCTAGCAGAAAAGCAAGAGGAATCCAATTTTTGAATGCTTTTGTTACCTGCATTATTGAAAATCCATTCAAGCAAATATAGTGAGCCAAGGGTTTTCTTTATCTTGATTAGATGCCCTTTCTTAGCTGCATAGTCTTGAAATAATTGGAAGCTTTTGTGGATTCACTATCTACTCAGGAGAAAAGAGGGGCCGGACAAAGGTACCCCAGCCTGCAGCCCGCGTCAAGTCACATATTGTCATATGTTGTAATAAGCAGCAATGCAAACTGCAAGGAGAACTTTCCCAGAGGCAAAAACCTTCCCAAGTGTGAAGAGCAGTGGAAATTGATGCTTTTTTAGCAAGCAAAGCAGAACTGGTTTGTCATTCACGTGCTCCATGTCCTTAAGAGTTGCGTGCATGTGTGATATGGGTGTCCATGCTGGGTGTTCAGCTCCAAGATATCCCTGATGGCCAAGCAGGAAGGGGAAAATATTTCACAGTGAGGGAAGTTACCAAATTCCTCCCCTCTGAATCTGTTCAAATGAGATTTGCTGGTGCCTGTAGACGAAGCCGTTGCGCGGATGTTTCTGAGCCTGTTGGCTAAAAGGCGGTGCTGAGGGATGCTGGCAGAAGTTTAATTTTTATCAGCTCCTCTTAGGTGGCACCCTTAAGTTTATCAAACAAGCAAAGCTGATTTGCTCTTCGTTAGTCTCAGTTGCATGAATCGGTTGCCAAGTAAACAGGATTTTGCATTTTCCTAATTACTTTCATATTTGTGTTTTACCTCTATTTGTTCTCTTGCTAAACTGGTCCTAATAATTAGTCAGGCTCCTGCTGCTTAGACCTTAAAAAAAAACCCAACAGGGCGGGGGGGGAGAGGGAGGGCGAATGGGCAGAGGGGAAAAAAAAAAGACTTCTGAGGGGTTTTTTCTCCCTTATAGATTCATTTTTGTTACAAGCATCTTTTATATATATTACTAAAGGGAGCACACTAAGAAATGCAAATAATAGTTCTTTATTTTATTATGACAGTTAATTAATAGCAACCTGTTTTAATGAATAAAGTCACTCAGAGTCCTTCAGCACTTCCTAAGTAGAGGCCAGAATCTGTAGGGATTCTTTTTTCCCCCCCCATTGTATAGCTCCGAGGCTCTGCGCACTATATAGGGCCTGTATAGAAATGCTCACTAATGAAGAGGGAGGGCGAGGAACTTGTCTGCATTCAAAGATCACTGGTGAGTCATTCAGCGAGAAAAGGCCCCTTGCTAGGAATAGTCACAGTTCCGCGGCATTGTGCTAGCAAAAGGGTTTGATCAAAGGTCTCCTGCCGAGCTTGCATGGTTTCCTTTCATACGACGACCATAATTAAAACCACTAATTCTCTTTTAAAATGCTGCAGGATGCCATGTAGGCATCTGTCTGGAGTGTCCTTTGTGCTGTCGGGAGCTGTTAAGGACCAGCGCCGAGGGCTTTTCAGCGACATGCCAGTCAGGAAGGTGATTCGACATAAGGGTGCCTCTGAAGGCTTGACAGGGCCTTGACTACACAATTCCAGCTGAATTTGCCCCTTGTCAGCTGCCAGTAAATAAATCTCAAAGAAGGAGGGAGGGGGGAAAAGCTGAAGTTTCATTACCTGATCCCCAGGACTTTGTTGGTTTTGGCATCGCCCAGGGGGAAACCCTCGCCCCTCGGGGCCAGGGAGCTGGAGATGGCCATTGGAGACCCCGGCGCCCGGGCCGTTTGAAGACCGTCAATACTTGTAACAGTTCAGCTGTTAGGAAGACAAATAAATGGAAGAGCCCATTAATCCCCTTTGGGCACTCGGTGCCTTTTGCCCTTTTATCACAGCCTTATTAGGTTCCTACTCATCTTGAACCGGGAGGGATGAATTAAAGTTGTTGAGCGCTAATTGGCAAAGACTTTTCATAGCAGGCCAAGAACTTTCACTGACTTGAAAGTAACTTCACCACGGGGAGGATCAGCAAATTCTTGCCTTGCCATTAAAACAAAACTCTGGAATCCTGTTGGGGTTCAATGTGGTGTTTAAAAAAAAAAAATAATAAAAAATAGCAAAAAAGGCAACTGCTAAATTGTTGGGCTTGAGGATGTTGGCAACTTACACTTGCTCTTTAAAGGAGTCACAGAGCCAAACGTGGCACAAGGGGAATCCACCCTGAAATGCAATTTGAAATCCACATGACTTACATGTGTACATGTGCATTACCAAAACCTGCTTGTGGGACAGGCTTCCCCAGAGACGATCTGTGAGGTGGCACCATTGTTCTTGGCAGCTTGCAACTGCTCAAGGATTGAGCAGGGTGGTGGTGAGCTTTCCGTATGCCTGGGGAAAATTCTGGCTGCCCTCAGGTCATCCCTGGGTTTGTTGGGTTGTTTTCAACACAGGCTTGGTTTTGGTTTCAACGTAGTCAGTTGGATGTTCTCACGTCAGTTGGATGTTCTCACGTCAGTTGGATGTTCTCACATCAGTTGTTTTTTAATGTTGATTTTGGTAAATGCTTCATTAATTTGAAAGTCCTTATTGCCCTCTATCCCAGAGTCTCCTGCTGCATATTTTAAATAAAAAAAAAAAGTTTGCCAAGTCGTGAAAGCAATTATGTGCATCATAAGTGACAGCATTTGCATTTGAGGGCCTCATGAATATTGGTGCCCACATTAAGGATGGCATCTTCCACTGGAATACCAATGTGTGTAACCTGGTGAAGCCCACCCATGACAGAGGCCTCACCATCTTTCCAGGGAGTTCCAGAACCAAGAGCTTGTCGTGGTGCTATGTGGACAAACAGAAGGCTAAAGCTCCCGCACTGCTTCCAGTAGGGAATGGAAACATTGTTGTCAGTACCCTCCAAAAGATGGTTTGGATCTACCCAACAAAGTAAAGGCTTGAAGCATTGCCCCTACCAGGTGGCTGTCTGGCTCCATGGCTGTGAAGAACCACAAAGAGAGGCTGGAGGATAATGGTGACACCATGTCCTCTACGTGTTGTCTCTTCTACAGGACCATTTGAATGCTCTGGGTATTTCAGAGCTGTAACACATTGCTGCCCATCAGATGCAGCAGCATCTTGCTGAACTTGAGGGAGAAAACACTTAAGAGAAGCATGGCTTTGGATAGTTTGGGGGGCATTTCTTGTCAAGTCATTTGATTTAGCAGTAAAGCCTTTTAAAAAATGGTATCTGAAAAACTCCACTCTTCATAAGCTTCCCCAGGGAGGATCTGCAATCTATTTCAAGCCAGAAGAAAGACTTGTGTGCCCAAATTGTTGCCATTCTTTTTTTCCTTAAAATTTGTTATTTCTCCCTTGCTGTCTCTGAACACTCCTGTTGTATTCGAGCCTGACATTTCAATAAAAGCTTTTTGAAACAGAGTGAAAACAAGGAATGAGTATAAATTGGAATAACTTTATTCATATTAGTGGAGCTGGGGGAATTTGTGTTGTCAGAGGGCTGTTTGGAGATGATGCACTGTGACTGACAGCCTCCATCCATCCAGTGATGGTTCTCAGCCTGCTTCTAACAAATCTGAGATTTTGCCTTTTGCCAGGTTGAACAAACCCAGCGTGAGCATACCCATTGCAACCAGTAAGTTTTATCACTAAATCCTTCTGAGAAAAACTACAGCCAAAGTGGATCTTGCTGGTGGGTAAGGAAGAGGCAGAATGGCCTTGAGAAAGATAAAGGTCAGCCTGGACACTTGATGCACATGGGCATTGTCATTTCTGGTTATAAAGCCAAAGGGGATAAAATATTTCTCAAGAGAAGTTCTCTGTAAGTGATTATTTCTGCCAGCATTTGGGAATAAAAAAGGAAGAATTTGCTACTTGATTGCAAACTTGGGTTTGGCTTCAAGAAAACTGGGTATCTTTAAAATTCCACAATTACAATTTTGATCCTTAATTGAACAAATTAAATTAGACCATGCTGGTCTTGTCTGGGATCAAAGACTGAATTTGGTTTTCCTGCAAGGTAAGAGTGAACCATGAACAATTTCCTGTGTGGGGGCTTTGGCATGGTATTTCACACCACCCCAAACTGCTAAGGTATTTTTTGCACCGCTTACACTGGTATTTGGTTAATGCACCCAGCTCATCCACTCACCTCCAACCCTACCGAGTCCTACTTTCCATGTAAATATTAGAGTTGATGAAATGACGTGAAGGGGATCTGGCATCTTCATTTGCTCTTTTATTTAGGACTGTTTGGGTAACTGTCACCTTTTTAATGACAGAAAACGTGAGAAACGTGCGCAGTGGGGGTCAGGTGTTTTGTCCTCTGTTTCTGAAGACCTATCAAGGTCCCAGCATGTGGGTGACCTCAAATATCATTGACAATTTTGGGGTTTATTGTGGTCTTAAATTCAGTGACATCATTTGTAACATTTTAATTCTTCTTGTTCTCCCTGGTGTTAAAAGTGACTGGTTTTACCAAACCCTGGGGACCCCTAAATACCCTTTTTCCTCCCGACCAGGATCTAGCTTTTTACCATTTCCTTAATGTTTGCAGCTAGAAATACAGCTTAAGTGGCATTATGCTAAGTAATTATTCTTACAGGATGTGAAATGAAACAAATTTTGCACAGCATGAAATTATTCCTGCCACGTATGGCATTCGGTGGCAGATTTTTTCGTTTGGACCGTAAACAAGGCTTGGTGGCAACGAAACAACACGGAGCGGAGGAGGAGGAGGGGGGAAAACACTACCAAAGGTAAGTCCTTGTAGCAAAAATATTTTTGGCTGGATCAAATATTAAACCTGCTACTACAAATTTCACGCTTTGCATTCCTGAGGCAGATGCCAAGTGATGATGCCAAAAATTAATTGGAAATAATCTTGCTTGCCTTGTGTGCTCTATCCAGCAGAGGGCACAACGGATAAATGATGTGCGTGGGGCTCAATTCGCCGCCGCTGATAAGGCTGGTTTGTAATTATTGCTGCAAAAATATGTAGCAACATGCTTCTGTGCGTATTTACATTTGGGGATGTGGTCTGGAATGGAGGGTTTAGATTTATAACTATTCCTTTCCCTCCCCTCAACAATACATAGGAGATATTCGTGTTTTGCCCGCTTTACGTTTTGCAATACTGCTGGGTTTGCTCGTTCAAGTACAGTGAGATGGTTCAGTGTTTGGGTGATATCTTGAATTAAAAATTCAAAGCTTGGCAGCTAAAAGGGGGGCAGTGCATCTTGTGGTATCATGTTCTTCCAGCAGTATTTTTAGACAGATTTGTGTGGGTAAATAAAAATGTTGTTGCGGGGGGTGTGTGTGTGTTTGTGTGTGTAAATAAATAAGGTTGAATTATTTGATATAATTAAAAGGTGGAGAATATAATTCCTTTTATTTATTAAAAAACAAACAAACAAACAAACAAACAAAACCCCCAAAAGTGAGCTTCTTGTTTATATATAGCAAAATAGTAATTGGGAAGAGGAAGTTTCACATTAGTTTCACACACCAGGGCATAAAGAATCTGTGTTTGAAGTTGGCAGGAAGAGGCGTAATAGAAATCTAAAATGCCCCCCAAAAATTTATGGTCCACTATTATTGCTGTTATGGGTGGTCAAGGACTTAATGTAATTAGCAAAATGGACTAAGATGTTGGGGCACAGCAGTGCTTTTGCTAGTGCAAAATAAGTCTATACTCCTCCTAAGTACAGCTCTTTGTATTCAGCAACCACATCAGCTAGGAATAAATATAACCTCTAAATCATCCCTCTGATTAGGGAAGAATTTTCTTCATAAATGATACAAATCAGACCAAAACAAAGCCAAACAAATGGTTAACATGTGCTTCCCACCCAAACCGCGTTTGGAAAAACCCAGTGCTTCAAATCATTCCCACTGCTTCCACCCTGCTTTGCACAAATACAGCTGAAGTGGGCAGGAAGGGAAGGAGAAGAAAACTCATGCTAGAACAAATGCATCATCTCAGTCTCTCTCAAATGACTGAAAAATTTATTTCCTGCTTCTTCCTTCCAGTTTCACAAAATGTAAGTAGATGCTGCCTCAGAACAAGTCAACATTTGATACAAACCACCTCCAAGCTCAATCTGTGCAAGGGAAAAAAAAAGTCTGTTTTCATGTTCTAGTCTCTCCCTATCTTGTTTCAGGGTTATTGTTTAAATCAACACTTTCCAACTGTGTAGATTTTAGCTGGAGGTTTTTCTGCTTGCTTGTTTGTTTTGGAGAGGAGGGGGTTGTAATTTCCCAATGTATGGGAGATAAATGAGATGTTTAAAGCGCCTCAGTGGAGTGGCATAAAAGCTGGGAAATCAGAGAGATTGTAAATCTATGTTTGTTTTAGAAATAAAATAAAATAAATCGAGCAAGAGCAGGTTAGAGCTGCTAATACTGAGCTGATTAAGAGCAGCAGTTACATAAAAAGCAGCTAGAGTCCATATTGTAAGTAAGTATTATTGGAGCCATGAGAAATACAGCTCCAAAGCTTTTAAGGGCTGGTGCAGTTCTCTCTCTATATTTTTTTTTTTATGAATTAAGTGCTGATGAAAGGTACAGGATTGACTGCTTTGCAAACTCAGTGCTGCTGTTTAATCACATAACCCATGGTAGTGCCTATAAGATCTGCAGAAGCAAGTTGCCCCAGAACTCTGCTGACTGTTTTGTGGGACAGATATCACTACATCTTCCAGTCAAGGCTGGTAGAATATGAGACCTACTTAGGGCTGTCCCCCCTCTAGTCTGCCCTAGTGAGGCCACATATAGTGTATTGTGTCCAGTTCTGGCCTCCCCAATTCAAGAGAGACAAGACACTACTAGAGGGAATCCAAAGGAGGGCTACAAAGATGCTGAGGGGACTGGAGCATCTCTCTGACAAGGAAATGCGGAGACCTGGGGTTGTTTAGCCTGGAGAAGAGCAGCCTGAGAAGAGGTCTTATCTATGCTGATCAATATCTAAAGGGTAAGGGTCAAGAGGATGGAGCCAGACTCTTCTCGGTGGTGCCCAGTGAGGACAAAGAGGTAGTGGGCACAAACTAGAACAATGGACTTTTGGCCTAAATATAAGGAACATTTATTTGCTGTGAGGGTACTGGAGCAGGCTGCCTAGAGAGGCTGTGGAGCCTCCTTCTCTGGAGAGATTCCAAACCCACCTGGACATTGTGATCCTGGGTAACCTGCTGTGGGTGACTCTGCTTTGGTGGGGGCAGTTACACTGGACGATTCCCAGAGATTCCTTCCAACCCCAGCTGTTCTGTGATTCTATGACAGTAGCCAAGAACTCTTGCAATCCTAAGTCATTTTGTAATCATTGCTGGGTGTGCAAGGTTTTCCCTCACATCTCAAATACTTCCAGTTCCTTCTACCATGCTTGAAACTGCTAAAAAGTGAAAACAGAGTTCTAATGAGGCAGGAAAGCAGTAGAAGCTGCTATTCTGTTGTGACCAACCCAAGACTCCCAAAATTTGAGGTGCAGGGTCTGAGGAGGAAGGAAAACTGCTCTTTCCCTTCCCTTTAGTGGAGTTTCACCCAATATGTTGGAAATTTGTAGCTGTGCCTTCCCAGTAAACTTTCTGTTAGGTGCCTCCTTTTCCCTTTAGAGGGAGTAAAAGCTGTGGGTATTGACTGAACTCATTGCAAGGTCGTGTGTCTGCTTCCTTTGGTAAGAAAAAGCTGATTGCCTTCCACAAGCTTGTGGCACCAGAGGCCTTGCTTTGGCAAAGCATTCTCATTGAGCTGTCTACACACTTCATCAGAGACCTTTCCCCTTCAGCATTAGGCAAGGCGCATGTCCCAGAGTTTGGGGCTGTCAGTCTTCCACCACAATATCCAGGTCAGGTTGATGGTAGTGGGTGTTTCTACCACTCACGTGACAATGGCAAGGAGGAATTCCCATTGGGTATTTTGGAAATGAGTGGATTTGGAGGCCAGTCAAATTAGATTAGACTAGGCAAAAAATATTCTGTTGTTGAAACATTTCCTTGTGATGCTCAATTCAGCTGGAAATGAAATGGTTTGCCTCATTCGGAGGATTATTTGAGATTGTAGTGAGGTGAGGGTTAGTCTGTTGAACCCAGTATCAGGTGGCAGAATGAGAGTAAATGGCCTGAAATTGTGCCAGGGGAGGTTTAGACTGGATATTAAGAAAAATTTCTTTACTGAAGGAATGGTCAGGCATTGGAAGAGGCTGCCCAGGGAGGTGGTGGAGTCACCATCCCTGGAGGTGTTCAAAAAGCATCTGGACATAGTGCTTAGGGACATGGTTTAATGGACATGGTAGTCTTAGGTTGAAAGTTGGACTTGATAGTCTTAGAGGTCTTTTCCAACCAAAGCAATGATACGATTCTATGACTTCTGGATTCACATTATGGAGAGGATGGTGCTGGTCTCTTTTCACACGTAATTAGTGATAAACTAAGAAGGAACAGCCTCAAGCTATAACAAGGTAGGTTTTGACCAGATATTGGGGGGGGGGGGGGGGGGGGGCGGAAATCACAGAAAGAGTGGTCAGGCATTGGAATGTGCTGCCCAGGGAGGTGGTTGAGTCACCAACCCTGAATGTGTTTAAAGGTTGTTTAGATGTGGTACTTGGGGATATGGTTTAGGGGTGAACTTGTAGAGTAGGGTTATTGGTTGGACTTAATGTTCCCAAGGGTCTTTTTCAACCTGAATGTTTATGTAATTCTGTGATCCCATCCCAAGGCAGCAATTCCAGAGAGATCAAGGTGTTTATATGGTTGGGGGTCCCCTTCTCTCTGTCAGTGCTGGTGGGAGCCCAGGTTGCCACCTCAGGCATGGACATCTGCAGTGTAGGAAATCCCACACAAGGTGGCAAACCCTTATGCAGCTATAATATGTATTTTCTGACCATAAGCAAATAACACTCTTTGTGTCTTGGTGCACAAGGTTGTGAAAACCCAGGCCTTATGCAGACAGAGCTATAAGTTAATACTGAAATATGACTGAAACAATATCTTAGAATTCAAGCCTGCTGGTGTATTCCACCTGAAGCGAAAGTGCAACATCAACTCTCAGCTGCCTAGAAGAAAAGATTTCAATAAAGAGAGCAGGAATAAGTTGCAATGGACCAGCCAAGCTGTTTTTAAGAGAAGAAAATAAATGCAACTGCTGATTTGGCCTTATTCTCAGCTGCTCTGTGCCATGGCAAAGCCTTGGAATAACTTTGCATGGGGATAGCTGCTATGCAAGAGAAAGAAGAATCTTCCTCTCTGTTAGTCTGTTTTAGTGGCACCAGGAAACTAACTTCTTCTGTGCAAGAGTAGAATCAAGAGGATAGTGCCTACTCTGAGCACTGTGACAAGCAGACAGAGCAGAGATTGAGCAGGAGGGTGCAATGCATAGAGTCCAGGGAGGGAAAGCCTCAGTTTATGCATAAGTAAAGTAAATGATCTGTGGTCAAGGGTGAGGCAAAGGCAATATTTGTGATTCTCACCTGCCTCACACACCTCCCTTCTGATACCTCTGAGGAAGGCTTGGTGTGCTGAGAGCTGCCCAGGGTTACAGCAAAGGTGTGCATTGAGCTGTACAACTCAGTTCAGAATACCTGGGGAAAGTGAGTGCTTTGTCCTGCTTCATCCTGGTGGCTGAGAAGCAGAGGAGAAACTCAGCCATCAATGTTCCTTTGGAGCTTCAGTTTTGACCAGGTGACAGAAAACATTTTCCAAAACCACACTGCTTTCTGCTGAGGTATGTTGCTGTAGCATTAGCCTGGAAAAAAATCATCAGCTAACCCTGTGGATGTGAAGGGATGTTCAAGAATCCAGGGATGGAACAGAGATTTGTGCCTGTGAGTAGTCCCCAGCAGCACAGGTGTAATGGCTGGCACCCAAGGGTGACAAAGGCATGCAAGGCTAAGCTGCATCGAGAGCCATGCTGAAAGGTCTGTCTTTGGCTTTGTGCAGGTGGGATTCCATACAGCACATTTCTTTGGCTGACCTAACTCATTTCAGGCAGTGCTCATAGTGAGAATCATTTTGGCCCTTTTGGTGTTTGTACATCTCTGAGCTGACATCCTCACAGATGTCAGAAAGAACATGGAAATAAAACAGAGGGGATGGTCTTAAGGGCATCTCTAAAGTGCTAATTACTGGAAGCTGAGGAATGTGACAGGGGAAGATTGCTCCCTGCTTCTTCCCTCACCTCATTTCAGAAGTGTAGCTGATGTTGGAGGTGGGACAACACACCAGCTGGACCCAAGACCTGACCCAGTACAAACTGAGCTCTGTTCTTACAGCCAGTGTTACCTTTCTTTTCGGTGTAGGCTTCAGAGTCAGCAATTGCCTGGGGGTCTGCTTGACCCTTGTATTTAAACCTGTGGCAGGGAAGAAATTCCCACCTTTCCCCCCAGCAGATGAGGGAACAGTGAGGTTGTACATTCCAAGAGGGCCAGCTACCACATGCCTTTTCTCTTCAATTTCAAATGAGACTGGACCAGACTGGAAGAGCTTGTTGTCTCTTGTCTCTTGAACCTTTTTGGCTAAGTCCAAGCCAACTTGGCCACATACACTGAAAACCCTGGAGTAAGGGGTTGCCCATTCTTCTTACTTTGACATGACCAGCCCTCTGAAAGGATGAGAAGAAGGGCTGGAAACAGGCAGAAGGCATGTACCAGCACTGCACACTGTCCTTCCTCTCCTGCCTTTAAGTCCCTGTCATATAATCTTGGTCCTAATTTGGTCTCCACCTCATCTGGCTTGTGTAAGCTGCTTCCCGTGACCTTTCTTAGGCAAAGGGAAGAAGGGGGAGGGATAAGGGGCATGTTAATAGAGCCAGACCCTCCTGCCAGCGGGCAGAGGGTGCTCTTGCCTAGCATATCCCGTTCCCTCCGGATAGCCGAGGCCGTTCCCCTACAAAGCAGCCCTTCCCAAACCATCCCAGGGATGCCCGAGCATCCCCGCTGGCATAGCGCGCTGCTGACGGATCTGCTTCATTGATATTCCTGCTCGGGTGGGTGGGTGGAGGGAGCGCCGCGTCTAACCTACTTTATTCAAATAGAAAATGTGTGTGGTGGAGTGAGAGGGAGATACAGGCTCTGCCATAATTCCAGATTTAATTGGAAATTTAGTAAATCTGCTAAAATATTTAGTGGTTTCAATTTTTTCCCTTCTTCTGTAAGAAACAAAGGATCCTGGTTTATCATGTGTCTTTCAACAACTTTAATTTCATTTGTAGATTAAGGATGGAAGTAGCATTTCCACTCGATTGCATACTGGGCATTAAGAAGACAAAAACGTTCATTGTTTGCCCAAAGTCAGAGGGGTTTTTTTGCAGACATTAAGCTGTAGGTGGCATTCTTTATACCTGACATCAGGACGCTTTTGTCAGCCTTTCAGCTGACAGGATTTTCTGCTGACCTGTTGGAGGTGTGTGAAGCAATGAAAACAACCAAAGCATTTCTGCCAGGTGATGGGGACTCAAGAAGAAGTGGGACAATCTCATCCCAAACCATCAGGCAGTGGCTGCTTGCAAAACTGGTAATTCTCAGGGTTTTTTTGGATCACAGAATTATTTGTGTTGGAAGGGACTTTTAAAGGTCATCTGGTTCAACACTCATCTGAGACAGCATCTGAGAGAATTAAAGAGCAAAAACTGGTGTTCTTCCCCATGTCATGTTCAAAACCAGCCCTTGCTCAAGAAGTGGTCAATGAGACAGTTTTTCCCCAAACCCCTGAATATCTCATGAGTTTGGAGATGCCAAAGGGTTTCATTGTGACTTCTGTCTCCTTTGTCAGTGGTTTTGGGGCCAGAAGGGAGGTTGGAAGATGAAATACAGAACCTACAAGGGGCAGCCTCAGAGAACCACTGGGTTGTGGTTAAAACCAGCATTGCAGCCCATTTCATTATGATGTTTGTACCCACGTGGGACAAGTAGTGACTGTGAAGATAACAGGAATTCCACTTCCATGTACAATTATACAAAAACCTCCTAGTCTGGCTTTAACAGTCCACCTTAGCTTTAAACTCCACCATGCATGGAAGTAGTCTCCCACCCAGCCCAGGTTTTTTGGCTGATTTTTTTCCTCAACACCAGCCAAATTGCTCCTGTGAAAGCTAGTAAGAGTTTGGTCCTTGGCTCAGATCAAAACAGAGCTGGAGAGGAGGCAAGTCCCATCTCCTCGGGTTTATTATTATTTAAAAAAAATAATCCTTTGTTTATATTTTCTCTCAAAAGCTCAGCCCAGCCTCTTCTGAAGCCATCCCTCTGTAGTTCTCTTAACTACTGTAATGCAAACTCACCAGAAAAGCTCCACAAGGCTTTTGTGAGCACCAGGCAAAAGGAAGAAAATTGTTGCCTAACCTTTCAGCCATCCTCATTTTCAGGGGAGCAAAGGACAGCCTCTGGAGACAGAAGGTTTTTTTATCTGTGGCAGTCAAATCAGATTTATTAACATGCCACGTTATGAAGGTGGGAAGTAACATTTGTTTTCCTGGGTCTTTAGGGAATTTATCCTGCCATCATTAAACTGGATTTTAAACCACCATTTAATGTTTTGTTATTTTTCTAGGGTGGTTTTTTCAGAGTCCAGTGTTAATCCTGCAATTGGAAACCAGAGTGGATAAAAGTACTGTGTAACTTGCTTCCAGAACAAATAAGGTACAGCAGCTAATTTTAGTTTTAGGTTTCAAGGAGAGGGGGAGAAGAAGGGGGTAAGGCAGCACCTTGCCTTTATACTGTGAGACAGCCTTCAAGTGTGAGAGCAAAAATTCCCAAGCTGAGATCTAGTGAATGTAGAAAAGGTTCATTTTCAAAATTGCAACAGCCTGTACTTAGGTGATATTAGAAGACACCATGACAGTAAAGTAGTTTTATGCATAGCGGCTTAGCTAACATTTTGAGAACTAGTTTAGTGAAGCTATCAGGTTTAAAAATACCAAGCCACAAAGTTTTAATGAAACTATGCTTGGATCAAAGTACCATAAAGAGCATCCAAGAACTGCTTAAAAGATCCTTGAGTGGAAATTAGAATGGATCTTTGGGATTTATTCTGTAAAGCCTGTCTATTTTGACCTTTTTTTCAGTCTCATATTAAGGCTGCTGAAAGTGTGTTTTGTTTGGCTAATGCTTGGGACCCGCTGTAGCTATTAGGTCTGTTAAACTGGGGCTGCCACTAAAGTTTTAGTATGCATTAATTGACTGATAAGGACTTGGGAATCAAATGGCTGAAGGAAAGGGCTATCACAGATTATTTTTTTTCTCCCCCCTTTTGCTTTATTTCTTTTTGCACTTCATTTACATCCTGAGCCCTATTGGTGATCCAGATTTGAATAAAGCCACAGCTTAAGCAGCGATTAGATCTCAATAGCTTGGATTTTCAATGAAATTGTGGCATCATTTTTTTAGCATGCCTATTTAGTGAGAGGTGTGAAAATTGACACCTGGTGCAACTTTATCTTTTCAAACACTGCTTATTTTATGCATATACATACACGCATGCACAAAACATTTGCAGGCGCGCATAGATATATGTATATATAAAATCCTCCTGAAATTAGGGTATTAGTTGATAGGCCTTTGACTCCGTCAATGTCAGGGGTTAGTGGGAGACAAAGACAAGGCTAAGCAAAGCTTTGCAAGAATGGGAAGAGATAAGAAGACCTCCCCCTTCTTCAGGTTAATTTTTTAAGCATGCCATCCAAACGTTGAAAGCAATGATCCTGTAGATGCTATTAGAAGAAAGCCATCGAGAATATACAATGCAGTAAGGAGAGCGTTGTTTCTTTTTTTCATTCTGATGTTATTATCATTACTGTTGTTATTATTATTATTATTATTTGGAAGCAATATGTTTAAAGTTCACCTCCTAATCCTTAAGCTGTTGATATGACAATGTCAAAAATGATGGGATTTGGTGATTCTCATTATTGTTATGTATTGTTTTTCGCTAGCGTTCCGTATTAATATTTATAAATGCCAGGAAAAGTAGTCTTTTTATAGACATGAGCACTCCCAAACTCCATTTTTATTTTCTTTTTCAACAAATAAACAGTGTACCCAATATAGATGATTACATTTTGGAATGAAAATTATTTCCCAAGCAATCCACTTGATGGTGGTTTTTTCATACTTGGTTTGGGTTTTTGCCTTCATGAGCAAGATGACAACCTGTAGATGTGATCTGTCCTTGCCACCACTCACAACAATCCTTTGTCAAAGCCAAGCAAATACCGATTGCAATGAGCATGATCAAACTGGCATGAATACCAAAATGGGTTTGAAATTTCACCAGAAGTTACTTCAAGGAGCAGTGAAATGAAGCCAGCGGCTAGGAAGGGATTTGGCGATTCTTGCTCACCTTTTAATTTGAAGCCCTGCATTCCTAAAGGTATTTAAAAGATGTATAGATGCAGCACCTAGGGACATGGTGTAGTGATGGACTTGGCAGTGTTAGTTTTATGCTTGGACCCAAGGATCTGGGTGGTCTTTTCCAACCTTTATGATTCTGTTGTTTTCAGGGATTCTGTTTTTCTTGTGTGTGAGGATGAAGCCCTGAGGATCAGCTCCTTCCTGCTGGGTAGTTTGGCTGATTGACCATTGGCATATCTGTCACAAGGGAGAAAGGTGCTCAGGGTAGAACTCTAGGTCTTGGAAGGCCCATGTTGATTTCTATGCTTTATCTTAAGCTCCTCTCCAACCTCAGGACCTCATCTGGGAGGCTCAGGGTCTTTGCCAGGTTTAGCATCTAAGTAAGGAGACTAGTTATCCTATGACTATTGTTAATCAAAGGAATGAGATTGTTGGGTGGGAGAAACATGAGTCCTCATGGCAGATTCCCACTTTGAGTCCCCTACTCCCATGGGTGCCTTACTTCTAAGCCACCAAGGGATGGACAGTATTGCCCTGCCTGCCTGTGTGCTGCCCTAGCTACGTCCAGGGCTGAATGGTCCCAAGAGTGTTGTCCAGTCCAGCAGGCTGGCCTAAAAATGCTTGCAGCCTTGGAGAACTGCTTTGGATAGAGCACACTAGAGACTTGCCTGGAAGTGCTGAGTGAGGGACATTCACTTCCTGCAGTGGGTTTACATGGTTATTTTTAACCAGTGACTCCAATACTACAACAAAAGAAGAGGGGGAGAAAAAGAGAAAGAAAAAAACACAAATTCCTGCTGACCTGCTCAGCTGGCTTTTCTGGGGCTTTGTACCAAGCAGGAAGAAAAATGTGTGTCCCAGTTACCAGGTGAGCAACCCAGATCCAGGTTGCTTGTGAAACTCATTCCCAAGAACTTTTGCAAGGAGAGCAGCAATCACCTGGTCGAGCTTTAAGGAGTTTTCAAAAATTACCAGCACTGTGTGGAGCAGAAGCCTTCTGCAAAGGATGACCTTCTTCAAGGTTGCATTCAGCTGGTATAACCATTCTGATGTCTGGAGGCTTTGAAGGCATCTGTCCACCCCAACTTCAGCTCTACAGTGAAAGACACCATATCCTTTTTGCATCTCTCTACTCTTTGAGGTAGATCTTTGCAAGAGCTCTTTTGGTGCAGTGACTACATGTGAGACTGGGGATATCAGACAGCAACAGAAATAGAGGACAGTTTTGAACTCATGGCAGGAATGAAGAGAGGAGATGAGCAGAGCCAGGGTGATTTATCTTGGCTTGATGAGTGGTGAAAGAGAGGTTGCTGCTGGTTGTGGATAGACTGATTATGAGAGGGGTAAGGCTGCCTAGCTTTAATGGATCATGCTGCTGCAAATACAGAGCGACATGAACTGATGAAGAATATATTCAGGCTGGATATCAGAAGAGAGTTTGAGACTCTCAGACAACAGAGATTTGGGAATGGCCTTGGGGAAAATGCTCCAGCTCATTTGAAGCTGATGCTTGTTCAGCCTGTGAAATGGGATTGTATGACTTGGTTGCCGCAGAATGTGACAGGAAGGACTTGATGATAAAAGGGGACCCTTCTTGTCCTCAAATGGGGTTTAGGATGTTTTAGTTTCCTGTTTGGTGCTGGAGGTGCTTCCCAGAAAGTCCTGGAGCTGCTGTCATGTTTTGATGACCATGGCAATTTACACTGCTTTTCAGGCTTTTGACATATTCTGGCAAACACAAATGAAGTGTATGTGCCCTGGTTGAAGTGCATGCCTTGAAAGTGTTGTCACACTCTGCCTGTGACATGAAGGGCTGTAGCTTGTTCTGTCTTGACCTCTTGGTGATCTGCACCGACATCCTCTCCTTGACAGATACAAAACTGGCAACCATTCACTTGACCCTCTTCCTTGACCTGTGGTCTCTAATGCAACATCACATATATTGCAGAAGAGCATTTCTGGCACTTTCAGCATTTCAGATTTTGAACTTGCAGTAGCCAGTCCCATGGCTGCCTCTTCTACTTTTTGTAGTAGAAACTGGCATCTTGACACTTGTTTTGAGTAAGGGACCATAGGACATGACTGCAAACAGGAGTTTGGATTTGGTAACTCAAAAGATCCCCCCCTTACATGATGCTCATTTTCCGATGCAGGCTTGTAGGGAGATACTTGTTTCTTTTTCCTGTGCTTATCTGCTTCTCAGCTCCTCCCAAGCCACTCACGTGTGGGATCTTGCAGATCTTTTGCTTCCTAAAGAGTCTGGATTTTCCCAGCAGTTTATATCCTACAGTATGCTATATAGCCTAAAACTACCAAACACACTTCCCAGAGAGAGGACAGCAAAGTAATTCATTGCAGGGGATCCATTTTGCCACCTCATTTCCAGGAAATGAAGCCTTCCATTCTCTCCAACCTGCAATGGGAACATCTTCTCCAGCACAGCCTGTAGCTTTATGGCAACTACTGCTCAAACACTCTTATTCTTCCCTGCTCTTCTCTTTGGAAAGGATGGTTTCTACCAAACAAAAGACATCAAAGAATATTAGCATTTCTCAGAAAAGAATCTGAAGATCTCCTGAGGGTGTTTTTTTTTCCAAGGGACACTTCTGGCACTGCTCTGCCAACAGAGCAGTCTTAGAAGCCAGCCCAACCATCTTGTCATTGCTCATGGCCTGACATAGCTTTTGTGTGCTGCAGTGCTGCAAGGGAGGACATATGTGTAATGGAAGGGAGAAAGAGAGCTGAGATGAGCAGAGAGGTGGAGGGATCTGATGTCCAGGTTGCTCAGCAGAAGGGTCTCTTCCATCCAAGCAGGTCAAAGGGGAAGGGGAGGGCTTGGAAATCCTTTCCCTGAGGGAACCTGATGCCCCATTTGGACAACTTTTCTTCTTCCTTTCTGTGCTTATCATTTGTTCTGCCTATTCACAGGAGAGACTCAAGCAAAACAGAGGGCTTTGTGTTCCTCCCAGCCTACCTTAATGAGAGGGGAGTTTCAGGGCTGGCAGTGGGAAATGTGTGCTCACACACCATGGAGAGGAGATGTGCACCACCAGGTTTCAGCATCAGGGGCCAGCTACCCACCCAGATAGGGAAGAGAACAGCTGGGAAACTGATGGCAAAAACCAAGAAGGAAGTTGTGGCCAACCTGCATCCTCTACAATGTGAGTCTCTTAACAATTAGATTAGGAAACACTTTCTACTTGTGAAGGTGTTGAAACCCAGAGCCAGCCCCAAAGTCTCAAGGATTCCCCTTTCATCAGATGTTCATCGCAGCATCTTCTAGGTATGGTCTAGACATATTTGTGCCTCATAGAGGGTCAGTCTTCCTCAGTCCTTCCTGTTTATGGCCAGTATGGCCATAAATCCTAAAGGCACAGATTGCCAGAGATTAGAGGGCTGTTCTGAGAAAGCACGATGACATATTTATTCTCTTCTTGCTCTATGTAGTGACCAGAGTTACTGATCTGACTCTCAGTTGTCTGACTAACAATGGGTTTTATTAAATCATCATTGTCATTTATTAAGATCATCAACTCTAGCAGATAAAATTGTGCTTGAAGTCTGAATCAATCAGGGTGTAGGTAGACCTGACAGCTCAGTCTACAGCAGAACATCTTTAATGTGTCCTGCTAGAAGACCAATGGGTTTTTTTCTGCCAGTGATTTAGACTTGTGTAGGTTGGATGGTTGCCTCACACTCATTTTGCTCCTGCTGCTGACAGCGGACATTTCAAAGCAAATAATGACTATTTCTTGGAATAAAATTTGCTTGTAAGAAGGAAAAAAATCTCAGAGCCATTTGCTGAGCTTTTATTATCACACTTGGGAATAGAAAGGAAATTGGCCGTATGCTGCCTGTGAACAAAGTGCTTTTAACGCCCTTCTTGAAATCCACCCGTGTTTGGCCAAGTTATCAGTAGTGTGCATGCTCTTTAGAGGTCTGTTGAAATTTGACTGCTTCATTTCTCTGAGGGCACGGTCTGCACAGTGCCTGCTGTTGCCCAAGGCTGTGGAATGGGAGGGAGACTTGTTTTTTCCCCCAGAATGTGCCCTGCTTAACTCCCTCACGTTGACTGAGCACATCTAAGGTTAGTCAGTGAGTGAAGCACCAAAGGGCCCAACCATTTTAGCCCATATGAATAAACTGCTCTTTAGTTTTCCCTCCCAAGTTTCCAATATACAGAAAGCATCTTGGACAAAATCTGGCTGATTACAAATCTAGGTTACAAACTTAAAATGAGTGTTAAAGTTGAGCATTCAGTAGCTGAGGAGTTCTCAAACCTCATGCTGCCTTTGCAGGCTTAATTTGCCTTCCTACTGCCTATGGCTTATGATAATTTTTAATTACCTGATCACACAATATCTTTTCCCACAGGATGTTTGCTCCTTTGCCACACAGGATGGGCAAAGATCTCTTAACAGGTACCAGGTTAGGTGTTCTTTCCATGCTTATGCACCACATTATCCAAAGGCAGAAGTAAATATGGCTCTACTAATTAAAAGATAGATTTGAAGTGGTGAAAAAAAAAAATTAACTTCTGATTTATACCCTGTTGTAAGGATGGACTGCTCTGGGAGCAGGGAAGAGAGAAGGCAAATACAAAATCTCACTTTGGCCCAAGTCTTAAACCCCATTTGCGCTGTAGATGACTTCAGCGCTGTTTGCCTTTAATCATTTAACTTTTCATAAAACTGGAATGACAATGTACCATTACCAGACTGGAAAAAGTCAACCTCTTTATTGCTTGAGAAGTGTTGCAATACAGCGGTGATGGGGTCCTGTATAAACCGAGATAGGCAGCAAAACTCTGCATTTAAAATATGCCCGGCACACAAATAAAACATGAAAAATGTTTCATTTTGGTCTGTAAGTAACAGAGGCAGTGGAGGAGGAGGAGGCAGCAGAAAGCTTAGAATTGGAAAGTGATAGCTTTGGCAAGGCAGAGAAATGATTGAAAATGACATCTTTCATACACCCAATTAAAATTCATACCTTTTAACCTTTGCAGCCATCTGAGATCTGTATCATTAAGACTGATTCAACAAGATGCCTTGATATTCTAAATTATTTGTATGCCTGGTATTCCAAATAAACATTTGTGAAATTCATTTCAAAAGATGTTAACACTCGTGAAACCCATGTGCCCCAGAGGGATTATATAAATTTCCATGTCAAATATTTGAAGCAAAGCACTTGTACAGAAACAGTGTTTTTTGTGTTTTGATGCCTTTCATTTCCATAAACTAGATTACTTTCTGAAATTACTTTCACACAGAGAACAGTTTCTATTGAATTCCAGTCAGTGAGCTCCTTGGAGTGTGATGTGAATAAAATATTACTGGGTTATGTAGCTTCCAGGATGCATATGCATCTGTGCTGTATAAGCAGGGCAAACCAAGTTCGGATTTTATCTTGAAGTGGGTTCACACGCAAAGATTTACTGTCTTAGAGTAATTGCTAAACAGCTATTTCATTTACAGCCTAACAAGGAAGCTCTCTAGATTCCTGTCTTCAGCCCCTCTACCTGGATAACAATGACATGATCTCCCTCAGTAAGTAGAGATTTGCTGGCAGGCAGCAATTCCTGGCTGTCAGTGGTTCTTGAACAGAAAAGTTTTATCTGCTTCTTGCAAACACTGATTCTGCCAAAAATTCACACGCACACGCACACACACAAAAATAGATCTGAGCAAACATTGACTCCATTGTGCTTGTTTTGCCAACCCTGTGAAATGATCAAATACCAGGTATTTAAACGTGAAATGGAAGGAAAATTTTGCCAAGGGTGCATGGGAGGGAAGCAGCTGTGAGATTAAGTGTTTTTACATAAACTACACACACAATCTCCATTGTTATATAATATCCCATGTGCAGGTGTCTTAGGTCAGCTTCTGGACATGCTTCTAGAAAAGGTGGTGAAATGCTGACTTTGGTGGAAAACTCAGGGTTCAGCTCTGAATCTCATAGCTCTGAACCTCTCTTGGCAGGAGCATAGATAAAGCTGGGTGGGCTCTCTGAGTGTCCATGGGAAACCCCTTTACTGCTTGGATTTGTGTCGTGGTTTGCAGTTGTGTAGTAAATGGAGCTCCCCCATTTACAGCAGTAGAAAATTCACATGTGGACATTCAGGAGCTAGGTTGTTGCAGCCAAGACTGAATGCTGGGGCTGAACTGTTCTTTCCCGCTGTGGCAGCTGTCCCTCTGCCCAAAAAGCAGATGCACTCCCTGGTTTGAGGTATGTGAAGATTCATTTGCAGCCAGTTAGCATTTGTTTTGCTTGCCTCATGGTAATCCTGGGGTCGTATCCTCTAACCAGCAGTGACAGATTCCCTTACCTTGTCTTGGAAGCACAAAATTGTTGTGAGAGGCTATTATGGGTACAGGAGCAGAGTTACCTTGTCCATGCAGGGCTGGGTTTTGCAGATGCCATGGCTTAAATAATCCTGCTGCTTTGAGCTTGAATGGATGTGTGCTTGTGAGAAAGGAAATTTGCTTTCAGCTGGTGAGAGAGGTGTGAGATTCTGTGAATCTCAAACCAGTAGAGTTTAAAGTGGGTTTAAAGGAGTGAGTTACAGCACAGGCAGAGACATGATGATACCGACTGAACCAATCTCAGCATTGACAAAGCTATGATACTTTTAGAATCATAGAACCACAGAATGGAAGGAGTTGGAAGGGACCTCCACAGATCAACAAGTCCACTCCCCCCTGCCAAAGCAGGATCACTTAGGGCAGGTCACACAGGAACACATCCAGGCATGTCTTGAAATTTCCTAGAGAAGACTCCACAACCTCTCTGGGCAGACTTTTCTAGGGCTCTGTCACCCTTACAGTGAAGAAGTTTTTCTTCATGTTGAGGTAGAACTTCCCGTGTTCTAGTTTGTATCCATTGACCCTTGTTCTATCACAGGACACCATTGAAAAAAGACTGACCCCTTCTTCTTGATACCCACCCCTCAGATATTTGTGAACATTGGTAAGATCTCCTCTCGGTCTCTTCTTCTCCAGGCTGAACAGCCCCAGGTCTCTCAATATTTCCTCATCAGAAAGATGTCCCAGTCCCTTAGTCACCCTCATAACTCTCCATCAGACACTCACTGGTATATATCCCTGTCCCTCTTGTATGAAAAGACTGAATCTTGGGGGTTTTCCTCATCAGTTTATAATAGAAACCTCATGGTTGACAAAGTCAAAACTATGGGGAGAAGGTCTTTTTCTGTCCTGTAATGACTCCTTTCTGTTGCCTCGCTCTTCTGTGCCTCAGCACTGGCTCAGGACAGCAGCATTTTATTTCCCCACTTGTCACCTATCTTTTGTTTCCCTGTTGGCTGTGTTCAGACAGTTCCTTGACAAGAAAAATAAAGGTGAGTGAATGCTAGTACATCTCACAGGTGAGACCACTGGAACATAACATTCCTGACTTTAGGATATTTTATGTATTTTGTTAAATATGGCTTCTGTGTAGTAAAAACCCAGTAAATGATAAAGGAAAGATAAAGGCTGAAACCAGCAATGCCAAAAAGCAGAGTCTCATAGAAGTGTCCCAAAAGCCTTCTTCAGGTTTGATTCCCCTCTGAAGCAGCTGTATATATGTCAAAGCAGTGCTGAGAATATTCAAGGACTGCTCTAGGCACAAGCCAAGTGGGTGGTTGCACCCACAGAGGGGAACAAGATGTCCATGGCTCTGCTGTCTGTTTCACTTGGGCAAGGGCTGTTGAGGGAGGGAGAGAACAGAAAACACCAGAAAATCCAGCTCTCAGGTGTCTCCTGGCACTGCTCCTCCTCCTGCTCCTCCCCATGACTGCAGTCCTTTGGCTCTGGTAGCAAAACCTGTTTTGCATGAGCACATGAAGCCCATACTGCTTGAAAGAAACATCTGCCAGAAGGTGTCTGCCAGCTCCCATGCACATAACTCCACGAGATCAGGTAGAACGATACAACACTGCAACACATTTCATAGTATTAAGGACATCAGGAGAAAGACACAGGGCATTCTGCAGTCACCTAGGTCCCATCCTTTTCAGGCTGCCAAACTTTCTTACCTCCTCATCCTCTTCCAGCAAGGGCATGATCAGGACAGAATGCAGTGCTGCTCTCACTCAGACATCAGTCCACAATGTCCCACTAATCATTCCTCATTACACGTGGGTGACAACACAGGGACCAGAGAGTAGGAAGTAGGGGAACAGAGTTTTGATGTAGGAATACATTAAATATAGTTTTCCTGCATTTGCAGAGATTTACCAGTTCCCACTGACACAGTGCACCTGAAGGAGCTGCAGAGAGAGGATTTTTTCCACTGGTTAATGAAAGATAAAAAGCTGATTCCCAGCAATTGCCAAAGAACATCAAGCTAAGAACTAAATAGGGTAAAAAGAAATGGGCTGCAATGTATGCTCAGTCTTTGGTGCCTTTCTTTAGTGCCAGTCTTTAGGGGCAGACTTTGCAAAAATCCCCAATTATTTTAGCTGGTTAATCTGGTCCAAAGTAGGCTGTTGGCCAGGCTGTATGCTCTACGTATGATCTGGCTTAGTTAATCTGATAAATTCCAGTTTATTCTCTGGGTAGGTCCTGCAAATCCAGGACTATTTTAATTAGAGAAGCTGTGCAACGACAGTTTACTGGGCGGTGGAGGTAAATTCACAAGTCCTTGGGTCAGCGCTCACCAGAGATGCAGGTCATTTGGGTTAACGAGTTGCCACTGCCCTAAATGATGGGTTTTCCTTCATCTCACTGCTGTTAGGCTGGTTTTAGCCTGTTTTCACAGAGGATCAGGCCTGAGAATATTTCTTGGTCTGTGCTTCTAGCACAAAGCACTGTTTACTCAGGCCTTCCTATTTTCCAGCCTTGTTTCTGCTGGCTTCTCCCACCTCTTTGAGCCTAAATACAAAATGAGCATTGATTTCTAAGAGAGAGAGGATTTGGATCTTTAATTTTCCTCATGTTATTTCTTTTGCAGTAGAGCCTGCTGAGATAAAGCTTCCAGCCTGTAGGTACTGTATCCCTCTTGCAGAGGAGAACTTGGGCTATGAAGATCTGTGGTCAGGGGAGACAGGACAAAGAGAACAAAAATACAGGCCATGGTTGCTTGAGGAGAAAGGCAGCTGCAGAGTGACCGAGTGCCTGGTTCGAGGCAATAGATCTGGGATGCTCTCTCTTCAGCCACCCTCTCTTCCTCATCACAGGGCAGGTAGCCTCAGTTGCACACAATATCGCTCCATTTTTGTTGGCAAGGGCCAACCACATAAAATAAGGTCTCTTGTCTCTCATTTGTCATTCTTTCTATCTGATTAACTTCATTGCCATTATAATTGAGGACAAGGTGTACCGAACTTGCCAATTTTTAATGCAGATCATTTGTCAGAAAGTATAAGCTTCTTGTTGTTTTTCTTCAGAAGGCTATATGAAATGTGCCTATGTTGGGACAAGAGACTATAAACAAAGCTGAAATAATGGAAGATCACTCAACCATTCTCCACACTTTGGAAATATTTCCACTTGCATTTGTAATGCTGAATAAAGTAGAGTTTTATGTAAGAAACAGGCTGCAGAATAAGGACATTTATGTTCTAGTCCTAGCTCTGCCCTAAACTTCCTGGGGAAAAAGCTTCCTGTCTGGTCTCTGTTTCCTCTCCTGTGCTATGAAATTCCTCAACATCCTTTTCAGCAGAGCCATTTGTGAAAGGTTTTGATCTCTGTGTGCAAGGTGCTGCTGCACATGTTAAAGAGCAGGCAAGGAAATGCTGGAGCAGGTTTCCTTAAGAAAAAAAAACAGAATACAGCTCAGAGCTCTTGGAGTTGTGATTCCCTGGGTACAGAAAAGATATCCTTGCTTGAAGGATGTAGGGGTGCGTCTTAGGCTCATTGCCACCCCTGGGGTGTGAGCACAGAGCCACGCCTGCTCCACAGTAGATATCTCAAACTACATTTTAAGAACAGTCCAGAAGGAGCCTTGATGAGGTTTGTTTCTCTGTCCTGACTTTATCCCAATGCTGGGGTATTTTGCTGATGTGGTGGAGGACGCTAACACCTTGATGGGCCCCATCTGTTCCAGTGAGGAAAATACAGCTGAATGCTTCAAGGGTGCCCGGGTGCAGCTTGGGAACGCTCCTTGCTTTATCCATGGTGAAGCAGTTGGCATCAGCCTAGTTCCCTGGCACCCGGAGGGGGGAAATCCTGAGGTAAATTCGAGTAGACGTGATGTTAGAAAAGAACTAACCGTTAGGGCAAGTCGGGGTCGCCAGGTCTCCCAGCAGGGACAGGTGCCTGCCACTCTGTGCTTGGCCGTCAGCCAAGGACTTAGCGGTGGGACTCATGCCAGTCACGCATGAAGAGCAGACACAAGACTGGATCTGCTGTGACTCTACTCCATCGCAGACAATAAGTAGTTTGCTTTGCTCACCCTATCTCTCTCATCCATGCATGTTTGTGTGCAAACTTGGGGTGGCTCGTGTCTGGGTTGCTATGTGGCATCTCCAGGGTGAGCAATGCCAGCACTGAGGATGCTGGAAGATGCTGTGAAGTCATCAGTGACCCTTCATGAGGCTGCTGCAGCCTGGAGAATATTCTGCATGCCCCCGTCTGATGAAGGGGGTGGGGGCAACAGGAGGAGTGCATAAAATGGGCCTCCAAAGTCAGAACTGATTTCTGGGCTGCATGCAGCTATCCGTGTGTACAAACTGGTATTTGCATATGCAAGTATCCAGCTGTGCATTCAGTCACTTGCTATGCCAAAGCAAAGGCAGGCGTGTGCATGTTTAATAGATTCTGCTCAGAGCTTGCCTCATGAAATCATGGTAGCTGCTTCTACCTAACTCTGAGTCCAATCGTCATGGGAAGTATGTGAAAACCTAGCTGGCACATTGTACGATCACTGGAAGCTTTTTCTCTGGCTCTGTATTTCTGAGGGTGTTTGTTTTCCATTCCCAGATCTGTAAAATATACTTTCTGGTGTGTTCTGAGGGGAAAAAGGAAAAAAAAAAAACAAAACCCAACCCCTAAATAATTTCCATGTAACACAGAGCATTTCTGTGAGCTCTCTGAAAGTTGTGCCCTATGTATTTCAGAATGGTACAGGTGAAAAAGAGGCAAGTCTGTTCGAGTCACTAAGAAAACAACTGTTGTTTTTTTTTTTTCTCTTCATAATACCTCTTTTCCCCCTTCTCTGTCTTCTTTTCTCTCATCTGCTAAATGAGATGTTTCCACAGTTTCATTCAACACAGGATGGCAGTGGTAGAGCTTGGCAGCTACAGGAGAAAGTGACTTATAACCAAAGGATAACTTGAAAGGCAAACATGTGATCCAGCGAATGTCTGTCAGCCCAAAGTCTGTCAGTGGCCCTCTCCAACTTGCAGCCTAAGAAGCATTGGGCAGTTCCTTAAATAAAATGTGTTTAGCTTTAGCATAGCAGCTGACCATGCTGACTTCTGTCATCTCTTACATCTTCTCCCATTTTCTTTGCATTTTCCATGTGTGTTGTTCTGCTGATCCCAGTTCTGAGGGGAAGCGTAGCAATACAGCTGCTGTGCATTTCTTTATTATTTCCTTTCCTGCCTTGGCACCTGTAGCCACTGTAACTAAGCACTTTACAGTAATCTTAAAAGCCTTCCAAAAATACTGTGACTCATTAAAACTGACTCAATAATAAAATCGATGGCAGCCTTCTATCCCTTCTGGAAACCATATCTGCCCTGCAGTTCCAGACAAAAATAAACTGGATAGTTTTCAGGGGCTTTTTTTTTTTCTCAAGGCTTGACTGAAGAAATAAATTAAGTCTCACGTGATGCCAGGACCATCAGATGCTGAATTTTTAGGTGTTATCCCTGTACATACTGTCTCTGTGCTAAATCTCTGTTGTCAGTCCTCAATCCAAGATTGTGGATTTTGAGAAAAACACTGAGCCAGTGTTGTAGCAAATGTTTAATAAAAGGAAGTGATAGGGAACAGCTTTGTCACAGCAGCATTTACTAGACAAAGACCTACAGTCTCTGCAGGTAGAATGTGCACAACATGTGTTGTCCATAACTGTGCTTGCTCCAGGCAAAGACACACCTGGAAAGCGTCAGGACAACTGGATGGTGCCTTTATCTCTACTTCTGTTCCACCCTATGACCTATGGAGTGAACACAAGCCAGTTGCTAGTAATATGCCTACACAGCATGGTGAGGAAGAGGAATGAGAGTAATCCCTCTATTTTGTGACCCACACACGCCTCTTGTCCATGTTGCCAAGCAGTCAGTGAGGCACAAAGCATCTGCACTGTGCTAAGAAAGAGCTGGTCTTATGGTGTCTGCTGATGGACTTAGACATGGCAAGCTTAGCTCTGCTGGGGCCCAGCTGGTGTGCCTACACAGATGCACAAGATAGAGGTGCTGTGTTCTCCATCTGCGGGAAGGAGTGAGCACATCTGCCTCCAAGAGATAAAGCAACTCCCACCTCTGCTTACCTGGTAGTGTGGACACAACTCAGATCTGCACACCTGTGTGCATCAGCAAAATAGGATCACACTGCTGACCTCCTTAGCAAAGATCTTCAAGATCAACAGAGAAAATGTTCTGTCTAAGAGCTGAAGATTATCTGGTTTAGAGTGTCTCTTTCTGTGGTCCAGAGGGGATGGAGTTATTTTAAATCTTTTTTGTGCAAAGAAGAAACCAGAAGATTATTTTCTTTCTTCAATGTCCTAAAACTCCTCAGGGCTGCTTATCTCCAATTGTGCTTGTCAAATACGCCCTTCTGCTATGCACTCTTCAGGGGAATGCATTTAAGAGCTTAGAAGATCCAGCCAGGAGAGAGGAAACTGGTGCCCATATGACTTCAGTGACAAATGCACTCACAGTGAGACCATACTTACAAATGGTGGGCTGAGAAAGACCCGTGCTACTCATAAAACCAAAGAGTATGAAAGGCTCAAAAGACTTTAGGAAGCTATTTAGTCCATCTCCCAGTCCTAGTACCCAAGAAAATCAAAATCACTCATGATATCTATTTCCCTAACCTGTTCTTAAAAATCTCTTTAGAAGAAACTGTACCAAACCCACCACTTCACAATTCTCACTCTGCAGTGATTTTTCCTGCTGCCCACTTCATATTTTCCTTTGTATCTTAATGCTGTTGCTTCTTGTTCTATCCACCTTGGAAATACACTGCAGATTGGTCCCTTCTACAGACTGCACAAAAATGCCTTGCATGGGACTGAGGTAACATCAGTCACAGAGTTGAATTCCAAAAGATTTGTAAATGATCACTTTAATACTGACATATTTGTACGCAGAAAAAATAAAAGAGAGCTAAATTCCTGCTCTAATTTTTTAGCAACTGTTAGGTTTGGGCTCTAACTTCTTATCCACCTCCCAAATTACTAGTTGGTTTGACATGTCAGCCAGCAGGAAGCTGTAAACCCCCTGTCCTTGACTTCATTGCAGTTGATCGAGGCAAAGTGCTGGCCGAGACTTCTAGACCTGCAAAATCCTCCTGAAAAGTGGAACAGGGAGTAATGCTTTGATCCAACAGAAAACTAAGGTGCTGTGCCTGGCAATGGTTTCTATTACTGCTGTAGGCTGTAAGCAATTAAAAAACGCCTACCATCAAAATGAGCATTTTTAGTAGTAAACTTTGTGACATGAGGGCAAACGTGGAAATCACAAGACCTAATTACATCTAATTGCCAATCCATGGGAAACACTCCAGTGAACTGGCACTTTGCAAATGGAGGAGACAAGCAGTATTGTTTTAAAACACAGATTTACTAAACCTATAATTAGCTAAATACCCACACACTCTACTAGCCACTTGTTTTATTCTGAATCAAAGCTCCTCTGAGTGCTGATTGTGGGGAAGGCATCCTCCAATGGCAACTAATTCCTTGTTAAATGGGTTGTAAAGGACCGTGTTAGTAGGTAAAGATCAAATCTAAATATACCTTATGGTTTCCTCAAAGGTTGTCTTGAGTCACTGGTTTGTTGCAGATGTTCCTGGAGTCAACTGATGTGTTGTCATTATCAGGAAAGCTCAGCAAAAGCCATCCTGGCAACTTTCATAAAGCAGCTTGTTTCCAAGCGATCGAGCATCTCCTTCCTCTTGGTGGAGCATTAAGGGATACATGAGTATGTTGCTTAGATTGACTCCCAGTCACTAGTGGTGTCCTCCAGGGTTCAGTACTGGGGCTGTCCTCTTTAATGTCTTTATTAATGATCTGGATGAGGGTATTGCATGTACTCTTAGTAAATTTGCAAATGACACTAATCTGGGTGGCTGCATCAATCTGCTAGAGGGTAAGGGAAGCTTTACAATGGGATCTGGACAGGTTAGACTGATGGGCCAAGTCTAATCGTATGAAGTTCAACAAAGCCAAGTGCCAGGTCCTGCACTTGGGTCACAACAACCCCAAGTTACAGACTTGTGGATGTGCAGTTGGAAAATTGCAACTTGGGGAGTGACCTGGGGGCACTGGTTGAAAGTCAACTGAACATGAGTCAGCATTGTGTGCAGGTGGCCAAGAAAGCTGATGGAATCCTGTCTTGTATTAGAAACACTGTGGTCAGCAGGAACAGGGAGGTGATCAGGGAGGTGCTGTACTCAGCACTGGTGAGACCATACCTCAACTATTGTGTTCAGTTCTGGGCCTCTCACTATAGGAAGGATATTGAGGTTCTGGAGTGTGTCCAGAGAAGGGCAACAAGGGTCGTGAAGGGCCTGGAGCACCTGGGCTATGAGGAGCATCTGAGGGAGCTGGGGTTGTTCAGTCTGGAAAAGAAAAGAGGAGGAAAAGAGGAGACTGAGGAGAGACCTCATCGCTCTCTACAAATACCTGAAGGGAGATTTGAGCGAGGAGGGAGCAGCCTCTTCTCCTTGGTGTCAAGCAACAGGACTAGAGGAAATAGTTATGAGCTGCACCAGGGGAGGCTTAGACTAGATATTAGGAAATACTTCTTCACTGAAAAGGTGTGACTGTTTGAGGCTGCGCCTTTATGAAAAGGACAATACTGGGGCACCGTGGCTGAATGTTTTGTAAACAAAAGACAGGTCTAAACGAATTTCATTGGTAGATTGGTAGAACGCAACTTTAAGTTTTGAGTGCGACTGAGACTTTCCTCAGTTCATTCTTCCCTTCCTCTCCAGCTTGTCTGCTTCTAGGCTCTCTGCCAGACTAACCTTGGACAGATATAGCGTGAGGCCTACTAACACTTAGCTTTAATTTATAAATGTTTTAATTAACTACTGCTCTTTTTCTCTCTTTCTAACCCTCTTTGGGGAAAAAGGGGAGAGAAGGGGGCACAGGGCGGGGAACCCTCCTCCGAAAGTGGGGGGGGGGGGAAAATTTCATTCCTGTATAATTGTTTCTTTTTGTTTCTTTTTACTTTGCTGTATATTTCTGTGTATATATTGTAAATACTGTAAATTGTGTATATACCCTGCATTCCCTAAAAAATTGCTTGTAAATATAGCATTTCCCTTTGCTCCTCCGGTGGGCTAGCTGTGGTTATTTTCCCTCTCTCTTTGTGGGGGGAGAAGGCTGGGCCTTTCTCTCAACCCTCGACAAAAGGTTATCAAACACTGCAGTTGTCTGCCTAGGTCAGTGGTGGAGTCACCGTCCATGGGGGACCTGGCACTTAAGGACATGGTTCAGTGTTGACCCTTCAGTGCTGGGTCAAAGGTTGGACTGGATGATCTCTGAGGTTTCTTCTAACCAGGTATATTTTGAGATATATACCTTTCAAATACCATTTCCCAAAGTGGAAGTTACCTGCACAGTGCTGACAGATTGCTCTGGCTATGGGACAGTTCAGAAACACTGGTGCTATAGCTACAAAGATGGTTAGTAGACTAGAACATCTGTGTTATGAAGAAATGAGGGACTTGGGGTTTTTAGCCTGGAGAAGAGTGAAGAGGGATCTTACTGATGCTTATATATAAAGGGCTTGTGTCAGAAGAATGGGGCCAGTCTTTTTTCAGTGGTGCCCAGAAACAGGACAAGAGGTAACAGGTGCAAACTTGAACATAGGAAGTTCCATCTAAACATGAGGCATAACTTCTTTACTTTTGAGGGTGGTAGAGCCCTGGAACAGGCTGCCTAGAGAGGAGGTGGAGACTCCATCTCTGGAGTCATTAAAAATCTGCCAGGACAATGTTCTATGCAACCTGCTCTGGGTGAACCTACTTTGGCAGAGGGATTGAACTAGAGGGTCTCCAGAGGTCACTTAAAACTCTTATCAGTCTGTGATTTTGTGGGCAATGCTGGCCAGCTAACCCAACTGGTCATACATGGGGTGAAAGCACTACAAGTCAGACCCACATTTCTGCAAATGTGTCATCCTCCCAGCAGTCTCCAGGAAGCTCGAGCAAATATAGGTCCTTTTTCAGTCTCCAATCCCCTTTCTCAGATGATATGTCTGGACCAAAAGATATATCAAGTCTTTTTCCTACAAAGACCATGGGAAGGCGAATCTGGGTTGAGCCATTCCTCTAAAGTGTTTGCCAGCTATGGTCTGTACTCCAACAGCACCTCTCTGTGCTGAGCTGAAGCTGACATATAATCTCCCTGCAGCATATGTGCTAGCTGAAACATGTTAGAGGTACAATGGTGTAGGCTATTATGCTATATGATGTGTATTATTCCTATGTAATAATATTGCTGCCCTCCAGGTCCTGTCCTTCAGGGCCTGCCACAACAGGAAGGCACAGCAGTGAGGAACACATACAAAATGTCCTGTCCCTTAAGGAGGCCTCACCATAACTCCATGGTGGACAGGTCATTGACTGGGGTCTTTCCTCCCCAGGGACAGACCTGGCTATACAAGAAGCCATGATGACCATGGCGGAGACAGAGAGGTGAGGACTGGGTTGTAGATGGAAGGACAATTGCAGAGAAAGGGGCTCAAGTTCCGTAGTCCCACATGGTCCTATTTCCAGTATTCTCTCTATTGAAAAGAGCTGTGGTGCCTCAGTTTCCTCATCCATGAGGGAAATTATGCTATTTGCCACATGTTTAGAGGTTTGCTGGTGTCAAATGTAGCCACAAAAACTCCACAGCAAGCATGGGTTTTCTCCCCATTGCCATCTTCACATCTTCTGTTTTCATCGAGCGAGTCATTCGTCATTGGAACAGGCTGCCCAGGGAGGTGGTTGAGTCATCGACCCTGGAGGCGTTCAAGGGGAGATTGGACGTGGCACTTGGTGCCATGGTCTAGTCATGGGATCTGTGTTGATAGGTTGGACTCGACGATCCTCGAGGTCCTTTCCAACCTGAGTGATACTGTGATACTGTGATACTGTGACACAAGAAACCCATGGTGACACTCCCCTGGACAAGCTACCGCCAAGTGCAGGTCAGGGGATTGAAATTTGGGCTGAAATCCCTGTTCTTGTTTTTATAAGTCTTAGCAGCCCTGTCCTCTGAATGGCACAGTTACGTCTGGCTGGTTTTGCTCATTTTCAGTTTAATGTAAATACCAGCCCTGAAAGTCATTTGGGAAGCTTGCATATGCTAATAATTTGTAGCTGAATATTTTATTATATATTTTTTTAACATTAAACAATAATATTGATATTTTCAAACTTTGCATGCCAAACACTGAAATTAAATTAAGTATTGTTTAAAATAACAATAATACAAATTTGTTTTAAATGAATTTAGTGTCATTTCATTGTTTGACATGTAATGTGGGAAAATATTACTGCTGGGGCAAGAGTAAATATCTAAGTCTATTAATTTTATTGAAGTAGTGGATAGATCCACATGAACTATTTCTCTTTGTGTTTGGTTAATATTTTATTGAAAATTGGTGTTAGCTCTAACTGATGAAAATCCAAACTCACTTCACGTATGAAGGTGTAAAATACATCCAACAACTTAATAACCCATTAACTTCAATGGAACTTTTTTATGCTAAAATTAAAAAAGAAAAAGGAAAAAAAAAAAAAAAAAGTGTTTCTAAGAGATGTATAAAAAGTGGGAATTGACTGATACAGTCAGCCCTTACTCTGAATTAACAGGGAAGGATGACGAGGATGCGTGGCCAAGATCCTTCATTGTCCAGCAGCTGCCAGCACCATTTGTTTGAAAGGATGATGCAAGAAAGTCCCCAAGGTTAATGATATGATTGTGTACTTCTGAAATACAATGCTTGTCATGCATCAACATTGGAGCATTTTGCAAAGGGCAGTGCAGTTAGCTCCATTTTATATGTAGTGAGACCAAAGCACAAAGCAGGGATATTATTTGCCTGGGCTCACCCTGTCAGCGACCAGGGGTATCGCCAGGAACAAATCCCTGTCTCTTGACAGCTAATCTAGTGCCTAAGCCAAGATGGTCTCCTGCTTCAGGAAAATGCTTCCTTTGTAGGTAGCACTTGAGCACATGTTGAAGTCAAGGGGACTTAAACGTCTGCTCGAAGTTAAGCCTATACTTAAGTACTTTCCAAACAGAGGGTAAACTTAAACCCATGTTAAAGCGCTTTCCTGAATCCAGGCAAAATCTGTCCAAAGCGCTTGATTCTTCTAACTGCCATAATTAATGGTGTGGAGAAGTTGAATCTGGAGATTTCTCTTTCCATCTCTTGCTTTGTTGTTATTTCCCCAGGTTTTTCAGAAAGAAGGAGAGGTAAGGAGGCTGGTTTGATTTTTTTTTTAAGCAGTCCTTCTAATTCTAGCTCTGCATGTCCTTCTTATCTTGATGAAATTTCAGTGCTTATTATTACCATTTTATTGTGGAAGCTGCTACGCTTGAGTCTTGCATGCTTTTATGTAATTATCAAACCTCAGATCTGTGTAAGGTGAATAAAAGTGTTTATTAGGAAAGGGCAAAACAGCCTAAACAACACAGTGAAAAATAACAGGAAGCTTTAACCAGTATCATGTTGTGTTTGTTGACTTGAGCAAAAATGGGTCCTCGCTGCTCTGTAGCTGTATGCTTCTGAAGTTATGAAATTGCAGTCATGGCAGATCAGAGCATGTATCTTGTCTGACAGAAGTGAGGGTGAATATCAAAGTAGTATTCTTCCTTCCAGCAAATTAAAACTGCAGGGTTTACGCAGTGCTCCACTCAAGAATCCCATCAGAAGGCAACTTATTTCTGTGTAACACCGATAACAGTTCAGTTGTGCCAGTGCAGGCTTGAAGAGAAGCATATGTAGCCTCAATCATACAGGCAGACAGTTTGATCTGTGGGATGATGATGGTACAGAAGAGTTCCTACCTGTTAACCTGGGTTCAGAGTAGCAGCTGGTACTTGAGGTGTTCTCTAGGCTTCAGCAAGGACTATAAAAAGCAGCAAGCTGTATATCAGGGCCGAGACAGACAGAGCTTCACACATTCCCTCATTCTGCAAAACTGCCCAGAGCTGAGAAGACATCTTGAGTGGACAACCATTCAGGATTCATCTTTCCTGAACTGAGTAGTTAGCTGACAAAAGTTAACACTATATATTTTCAGCCCTCATCTAAGTAAGGCAAAGGGATTGTCTCTGAACTGTACATTTTCATTACCAGCAGTAACTCATGCTGGTGTTTAAAGCAGATGAAATTAGTAGGACAGGACAACTCAAGGGTTTGCACACAGGAAATGCTGGGGACTTTATTAAAAGAAGGCGTAGAAGTTATTTGGACTTTCCATTGCTCGTTGAGAAAAACCTGTCAGGATAAGATTTAGAGATGAGTAGGTAAATAGCCTTGCAAAGGGTATATGGAGTGAAATGCAATACATTAGCAGTGGAAGAAAGGGTAAATTGGGTAGGGAAGCCATGTCTTGAAGGTTAGGAGATGAAAGTTTAATGTTAGAGTATGAGAGTGAAAGGATCTTGTACAGTAAGGAAAAGAAACAACAAAAAGCTCAGTAGCCATATAAAAGAAAAAGAATGACTGGGTCTACCCTGCAGTAAACATGAGTTTGGTATTGGTGTGCCTCATCCAGACATTGAAGGGGCACTGCCTTAGTTTTCCCTAGGGGTGAAGATGGCTAATGGGCATGAGTGAGTAGAACTGGAGAGAATCATGTGCAACACACCTAACTCCAAGCGCTTCACGTGTTCAAGTCTGTAAGGATCAGATCAGCCCCAGGAGAGAGAAGAAACTGACACATGAAATCACCATCCCTATAGCAAAGATTCTCAATAAACTGTTCAAAGTCTGAGTACTCTGCCCTGAGCATTTGACTGGAGAGTAGCAAACACGGTACCTGTAATAAAGGATGGAGCAGCTGTTCAAAAATGATTAGGGAAACTCCTGGCTGTACCTCAATACAATGCAATGCTTTAGAGCAGCTTTTTAAATAGCTGAACATATGAAGGCACATGGAAAATGGGATAAATTTAAGATGGGTTTGTGAGAGAGAGATTGTGCCAGGCTCCTTGGAGAGCTTTCACTGAGCAGAAGTCAAGAACAGTGTAATGCCCCTGCCCAGCTGGGTTCCTCTGAAGAACTGAATATATTGTGCTGTACAGGGAATTTATGATGATGATGGAGGGAGTGAGGATTAAAACCAGTGTTCTGTCAAGGGGCAAAGAATGGTCAAAGGGGCAAGAATGGAAGGTGACTTGGGAAGGAGATATGAAGAACTAGGAAGTGGTTATGGAGTTTCTTGAGTTTCTAATGAAACACACTGCTAATAGAAAATTTGGGAGCCTTGTTGATTCGGATCAGCTTGCAGAATTTGGGTATTGTGAAGTACAGAGGAAATGCACGCTGGGACCAATAACAGAAGTTGTGCCTTAAACCATGGACTCCTTGGCTTGAAAGACAGGCATAGTGAAAGACTGTGTTAAATGCTTAGGGAATAAAGACAGGCCACTCTGCAGACTAGCTGTGCACAGAACAGCCACAGTCCTAGAATATATCCATTTTATTGCAGAGCTGCAGTAGTGCTAATGTTGTTGTAGAAGACACAAAGGAAAACCTGAGTGGGACAGTTGTGATTACCTGTGTTTAAGATTCAGACTGGCAGGGTTACTGGGGTGACTGGGGAAATGGAGAACATATTTTATGAAAGAAGACTGAAAGAGCAGTGCTTGTTCAGCCTAATAACATGAAGGCTGGGAAGAGATAGGCCTGCTCTCCAGAAATGCATCAGGGGGGTAAACACTAGGGAGGGATAAGAGCTATATAAGCTGAAATGCTGGCACAAGAACAAATAGGCAGGAACTGGCTCTGAATAAACCAAGGCTGGAAGTTAGAGGGAAGCTTTAAACTGGCAGAGGAAAGGGGCTCTGCAACAGACCCCATCAGCATGAGCGGGACAAAACCAAATTCCATAGTTTTAAGATAATGTTTGATAAACTGATGAAACTTACGCAGTTTTGTTCCCTGTGGAGCACAGAGCATGACTTAGAACAACCCTTCAAATTCTACAGGGAATTTAATGTCCTGAGATGTGTATTACCAATAATGCACATTGGAGTAATTGTTTTAGGCTCTCTGCAGCCTCTGGCAAGCACTAATTACCTGGCAGTGGCAGCACAGTAGGAAGGTAGAGCAGGGCAAGAATCAGTTCCTGTTCACTGCTACAAGGAATGTAATTACATACATAGTCACTGAGAGCAAAGGTGCTTGTGCTGTGCTGGAGACCAGCATTATTTATGTTCACCAGGACAGACTTCCTGCATCATCCAAGGTGCCTGGCCTCAAAATTATGACTCTGCCCATCACTAGATAGTAGGAACTTAGTCCCAGCAAAACATCTGGAAATTGTCACTTGAAATATTCTGCTCTGCAACACTTTCTTGTCTTTAGTAAGCTCAGCAAATGATTGGGACCAGTCAGAAATGGATGTTATCAGGAAAAACTGCAGCCAAACTGTGATAAATCTAACTCCAAGTTTCTCCATACCCTACAAATGTTCCCAAGTGACCTATGGATATTTTTACACACACACCCCCACCCCAGAGAGTTTTTCTCAAAGAAAACCCTCCTGAGACTGCAGAAGTTCTGCAATCTGCTGTGTTCTAAAATGACCATTTGAAACACTGCGTTTGCATAAGGTAAAGATAATCTGCTGCAAACCACCTGAAGGTCACAGAGTCTGAATATAAGGTCACCAAGGGATCTCCAGGTTCATGTCATCAGGTGGAAGAATAACGATGGGTGTGTTTTGACAATGTTTATGTTTAATTTAGCAATTAACACTGGCCTCACCTATTGATCTTTAAGCAAACATTTGTTATGGTGCACAATGACATTGTAGTTAGCAACTTCAGATTGTATTAGCTGCCGTTTCAGCTGAGCTGCATTAAGAAATGCTAATTGCAACAGTCTGGAGGAAGGAAAACTGAAACAAAAGGATAGCCACTTCTTTGATGAATGTCCCTGCTCTGGGCAGAGATGCCATTGACAGGGGCCTTAGAGGGGAAACAGCTCTTTTCTTTTTCCCACTTGGACGATATGTAGTTAAGTCTTATCTCATTGCCAGCTCTGAGTGAGATTGATCATTTTTTAATTTGCCAAATACAATTTAAGCCTCTTTCACACGGATGTGAATATTACCAGCCATCAGCTTTGATTATTACAGTGTGGGAGGATGAAAGTTTTCTGGCAGAGAGCACTGAGGACCCTGAACAGGCAAGCACTAGAAAGACTCAAAGTACAGTGTCAGGGAAGCCCATGGATGGAGCAGTACCAAAGGCCCTGCTCTCTTGTTGTCACTAATATCCATGCTCTAGGAGAGCTCAGAGGTGGAGTCTAAAGGCAATTGCTACCTCCATCTCAAAAGAAACCCATGTCTACCTTCTCCCTTGTGCCCACTGCAGAGTTCTTGTACCTCTGCAGTGAACTGTACCTTAATCCTGGAAATAATTACAATTTGAGCATATCAACTGATATGAAGGAAGAAGAGGAAAAATGCAGCCCTCTCTTCCTTACTGGCAGACATGTTGTTGTACATTGGCTTATACTAGATCTTAAACCATACCTGAGAGGCTGTGGTGCATGTGCTCCACATTACCAAGGCACGATGAGCTCCTTGGTAAAATTTCAGGTGAAGTAGTTAGGAGACTTGTCAAATGGCAGAAAGAATTAACCTGCAGAACTGAGGGGATGAATCTGGTCCCATAAGAAGTCAGAGGTGCAGGCACGAATGACCCAGAGCCCACTCTTTAGCAGTCTCAGTGACTATCCTCAAAGTCTTAACCATTTTAAACAGTGATGTTCATTGGTTGTATCTGCTCTGGATCCATGGTGGCTAGTGATTGAATTAACATTCCTTAGCAAGTTGTCTTCATCAGCTGAGCAATCATGATGGCATCTATGAAAGAAATGGAGCTTGCTAGGATTGCATGGAGGGCTGGGAGGTAACGTAGTGGTTGGACAGCAAGGTGAAGTGTGCTAAATCAAGGAATGGAGTCGGTATTTTGGACAGGATGGAGGAGAAGGAGGGGAACCAGAAAAAAGGAAGTCAGAGGTGACAGAAGAGTTGATCATAACAGAAATAGACATTTTAGCAAGGGAGCAATTGAGAGAAGGGCTGGTTTAAAAGCCTTTTCTGGAAGCTTCCTAATCTACTATTTTTATAACCTTCCCCTGACCTTTTTTTCCTTTTGGCCTCAATTATTTGGGGTAAGCATTGTCCCTATCTTTGTTAGCTCATCTATATGTGCATGCAACCTAATGACATGGGTGAGCTACTTAATCCTAGTCTGTCAGTGTCATCCTGGATTAATTTACTCCCTCTTCAGCACTGACTGTCACTTGGATAAGTGTCTCCTGCACCTTTTTTCTCCTTCTGCTCTTTTCTTCCCCTTTGGTCATGTCTTTGGCAAAGGGCCCCATAGCTGCAATGTCCCCTGTGACATTCCACCAGATTCCCTCATCCACACTAAATACTGCAGACGTGCCTGCTTTGTCTGCTACCTCCATCTTAATTCTTTATCTGCTTACATGGTTAGTGTCTCCCCCCTCCTTCTCTCCCCCCACTTCCCCCCCCCCCCCCCCCCCCATTACTGACCTTGTGGATTAATGTATAGTACGGGACTGTAAGCTTTCTTGAAGGCTGGGTGAATTGTGTCCTCAGCTCCCCATCTGTCGACATCGCCTCTTATTGCCTTCTGCACAGTGACACAGACACAGCTGAGACTTCGTAGGAAGCAGATGAAAGAACTGGTTGTTGTGTTTTTTCCTTTTTCTTTTATAATTTTTGACAGGGAGCTTCCAGTTTGACAACTGGTCTCTACTAGTGTCTTCCTTGTGGGTGTCTTGTTTAATCAAGGGATTGCAAAGTCTGAATATTAATCAGGTCTATTTAAAGAAGTTGGAGACAGAAGGTGTGTAATTGCTCTGATAGTGTGGAAGCCCAGGTTTAGCCAACACTGTCTATCATATGTGGGTGAAACATAAAGGTTAAACATTTTGGATCAGGTGAGAGAGTAGAAGATGAGACTACAGGATGAGTAACTGGGAAAGAACTCTGAGTTCTGGGGCTTTTAGGGTTTCTTCCACAGCTGGACTGGGAAAAAACCTTTCTACAGTTATCTGGGGAGCAAAGCTCTCCTTTGGACAAGTGTAATCCCTGGTAACAAGGCAGAGAAAACTAAGGACTACGAAAGATCCTTGGGAGCACATCCTCTCACAAGAAAGTTGGAACCTTTTTGCGGCTTGTGGTCTGAGATTGTCTTTCCTTTTGTCACTGTTTCTCCAGAGAGCACTGGCTGGAGACCTGCAGAGAGCTAGGTTCCCTCTTTTGTTCCCAACTCTTACTTTGCATTACAAGATGATGAAAAGCTCTCAAAAATAAATGTAGCACTTTCCTTGCAGCCAGCTCTGTAGCATGGCTAGCATGTGCTTTGGTGCTAAGAATTACATATTGCTCTTCCTGAGTGTTTGTTTTTCCATTTCTCTCTGCTCATATGCTGGGATCTGCCACTCTTCCCACCAAACACACCCAGTCTACAGCTCCACATGCTATTGTCCATTTCTGAATTCCTTAACTGGGTTGCTCTCCTCAAGAACATATATTGTGGCATTGGGTATTTTGCTGGCTGGTAGATGATTTGCAGTCATGACTTCATCTGTTTGAATGAGGATGGTAATGAAGTTGTCCAGGAGTCAGTCAGACTCATCCAGACCAGGTGTGCGTTGAACCTAGCTCCATTTTGAAGGCCAAAGAATTAATCTGGTTTACAGTATCCAGGAGTGTTGTCATTCCCTGCGAAGAGTTAGGAAATGCCATTGAAACCATCAGGCAGATTGTGCTGCTGAAGAAAGGAAGTCCAAGGAAAAAAAATGCAAAATTCAGACTCCCTGTCACCTGTGCACTCATTCTTTAGCTATAAAAAGCTCTGTAGAGTCTGGGGCTCCTTGATAGAAGACAGCAACAGCAGAGGCCACCAAAATGATCAGAAGCTTCAGAGAAGATGTATACAGGGGAACCAAGAGTCCTAAGTTTGCTCAGACAGAGAAAGGGGTAGATGAGAGGGGATCTGCATGCTGGCTTCAGTGAATTAATGGTCATAGAGGAGCCACATTCTAGAAGAGCAAGAGGCAACAACCACAAATAGCATCACAGAAAATTAGAGTTGGGTATTAAGAAAAAATTCTTTATGTGAGGGTACACTGGAACAGGGAATCAGGAAGTTGTGGGACATCCATGTCCCCTGGGGAAACCAGATGGCCATCCAGCTTTGGGATAAGTGATTTGTCCCTGACTTCTTTCATTTAAGTTTAGACATAGCTGTAGAAAACAATGGCTTTGTAATAGAGAAATTATTTTCAGCAGAGATAACTCCTACTGCTTGTTGAAAAAACACAATTTCTGTCCCATGGGAAATTCTGGTATTTTCATATTTGTTTTCATCTCAAATTGGAACACAAAGTTCCTAAAAAGAATTGATTTGCAAATGTCAGAGTGTTTCATGTTGACATTTTGAGATAAAATGTAATATTTTTGCTTGAACCGGGTCATCATTTGCTTCTGTCTGAACAGCCTTTTACTTACAGGACGAGTAGCTGTACATTTCCTGTGATCCCAGGAAAGCCCACCACTGGCTAAACTGTTTCTACCACAGTGTGCCTTCCCTTATTCCAGCAGCTGAGTTACCTGTGGGAATCATGAGTCTTCCAGCATACAGTGTGCTGGCTCATGCAGATGTAGAACAAAAAAAGAATAATCAGTTTCCTGGCTGGAACATTTTTTGGTAAGCATTTTTCCCCCCTCATGGAAACCCTTGGTTTGTGCAAAATCTCATTTTCTGAGGGGAAGGCAGTTTGTTTCCCCTTTTTTTCTGAGAGAAAATTTTCCTTAGATCCAATATGCAGCAACTACATTCACACAATATGTGTGTGTGCAAGGTTCTTCTTTTCTACGTTAACAAATGCTGCAGCCACATTCTGTTCTCGTTTCCCACACCTGAGCTCACACTTTCCCCCTTTAGTTTCAGTGGAGCTAATCCAGTCCCGGTGACATGGCCAGGATGAAATTTGGCCCAAAGAAGAGATTTCTCATCTTTAATAATAACACAGACATGGAGCCACAGCTGGTATGAACCAAGGAAATCAGTGGAATTTAGATGACTTGTATGTGCCAAGGATCAGCCCCAGAAATACGAGTAGCTAACTACCTGTAGTGCTTACAAATGTATTTACAGTCCATTTCCAGTGCTGCTTTAGGCCGAAGACAGCACATTTGCAGGCTTGCTTTCTTGGTCTGGCAGGAAGGGGTTTTCACACTTTCTGCTGTTAGCAGCATCCACGGTACATCTCCTCTCCTGTTCCTCTTCTCCCAGACAAGGCTGTTTATCTCTAAAGTCCCTGCAATATCTACCTGTGGATTTTTCATTGTTTCTGTGCTTTAAACCATGTGTTTTTCAAAGTGAGTGTAAGTTGAATGGAGGCATCCGAGGACATAATTTGGGCTTACAATTTGTAGCACATTAGGAGCGTGCTAATTGCCTGGGTTGATGTCCAGCTGACAGCTGATTTGATGGTGACCGTGTTCTCATTCCTGCTTAAAATTTTATCTCCTAAATAAATGAGTGATGGGATCAATAGCCTGGCTCTGTTAGCAGGAGGGCTGTGGTGCACCACTGTGATTTTGCCTTCACCTTTTTCTTTGCCAACTAATTATGACCAAAATGACATACCAGGTGATATTTGCTTGTTCCTGAGATACTTTTAACACAATCTCTTAGGCACTTTACCCAGAACCAGTGGTTTTTGTCATTTGCCTTTCTGGTTGCCTGTTCATTATATTTGTTGACAAGTGTTCAGATTAATTCATCTAAGTTGCATCCTTGCTGTTGCCTTGTCTGGCTAGGGAGTTTCCTTCTGCATGCCAGGGTGGGCATTTAAAAATATAACTCACTTGATTGCTTGCACAAATGTTTGCTGATGAAGGTATCTACACAGTGAGAAAATGTCAATCAACTTAATTGCATGGGCAAATTCCACTCTGCATGTGTAAATACCGTATCTGTGTGTGGTTTTAGTATCTGTACTGGGGAATTGGGCTTTGCTACCTTTTAAATACTTTTGTTAAGAATTCCCTTTAGGTCCCATGAGCTGTCTGAAATAGATGTTTTGCCTTGTGATGTTCAGACCTTACAGAGATCTGAAACCCATTGAAGGGGAAGTGGTGGACCCTGCTGCAGCCTGAGGGGCTTGAATACACACTCCCTCTAATGGAGATGGGAGAAGGAAATGTGCTGTCACATTGAGTGGCTTTGACTCTCAATCCAGCATCTTAAATATATAAATTCAGCAGTACTTTAAAACCAAAGCTCATCCAGCTTTGCCCTGCCAAATAGTGCATATTTCTTTCTATTGGCACCACAGTAGATGGAGTAACTGCCAGCAAAAATGTTAAGATGACTTAAGGCAGCAATGATGTCTTCCATCCATGCAGCCAGGACAGGCAGGGCTGGGTGTCAGAGCCCTTACACAGCCTTGGGCTGGACAGTTAGAAAGGGTTAATGGCACATTTACATGACTGAGAAGAAACAACTACGGGAAATGCCCAGTTTACTCCGTAAAAAGTAAAAAGATGTGGATTGGGTGGCTCAGGGTGACCAGAGATTCACAGACATCTTGAAGCTGTACAACCAGAAGAGAGAGCATCTATTTTAGTGGCCTGCTAGACATCAGAGGCCTTATATCTGTATGGTCAGATCTCTGCATAGTTGGTTTAACTAGTCATTATAAAAGAAGGTCAGTGAATTTCTCTCTCCACGATCTTTGGAGGAGATTTTCCTACTTTACCCAAGCATTTTGCATGGGAACCTCTCTATGAAATCAAAGCAGACATCCCTCTAACCCTCTGCCTGATAGAAGCCAGCATCACTTGCTTCAGACTAAGGTGAAGCAAATCCTGCAAAAGGAAGCTAAGGAAGAATTTGCTTTAGATAAATTTACTTTGTTAATGCTGGGGGGGAAATTTCAACCCACCACAGTTGGAGGCTATCTTCAACCACAAAGCAGAAGACTTGTTATCTGATCCCAAGCAGCATGAATCTTTACTTCCCAGTCTTCAGGAGAATAACATCTCCTAGGTGTTCCTGGCCGTGGTTTCCAAAACCCATCTCTTTTGCAGGATGGATGTGCCGTGTCCCTAGATGGAGCTGTATTTCACCGGTGTGCCAGGTACAGGACCATCGGTGCCAGACCCTGTGTTTCACAGCTTATTGTCAGGAATGTTGCCTTTTTTGCTGCCTGTTGTTCTCCCTTGTGTTCAGTCCTGCCTCTGCTTTTGCCTCTTCTAAAGATGTTTCTGCTAAAAAAAAAAAAAAAAAAAAAAAAAGGAAAGAAAGAAAAAGAAAATTATTGTGTAACCCTCCAGTACAGGAATCTGATTAGGGACAGGCACAACATTTCAAAGAGCCCTGGGAGAGGTAGGGAAATGTTGTCTGTACTAGCTACTTTGAAAATGGTCATGCATTGTATTGCCATAAAATAACAATCAGAAGCTAGAAGAACAAGGATTATTCCCACAAAAAAAAAAAAAGGCATTTCTCCCAAACAGCAGCACTGCATTAAACCAGTTGTGTACATAATATTTCATTAGAAATAATATTGTTACCAACAGATGTCCATTTTCAGCAGAGCAAATGTAGATGGGATTTTATTGTTTCTCACTCCCACATAAATGGATCTTGAATGGTCATAGCCCTGATTATGAAAAGCTGCAATTAAATGGTAAAATAATAAAGCTCAGGTTAGTCACCTTCCCCAGCAACTTGTCTTCCTTCCAAAGGGTAGGCAAACAGAAAAGTCAGGTTTTAAAGCGCTAACCTGCTGCAGTTTGGGGAGTTATTTTCGAGGCTGTGTTTACCTCCTTTCCAGATCCATGCAAACAAACCTGCAGATTAGCGTGTGTGTGTGTGTGTGTGTGCGTGCGCAAGTAACCCAATTTCTGCCTTTCCTACTTGGCCCAGATTAGAGGCCAAGCCCTGCAATGTGGTGGTGAAACATCCAAGCTGGAGCAGGGGCTTAGATTCTTCTGTATTTGATGTAACAGGTAGATAAAAATGTTCCCTCATGGGAAGAGGTTTATTTGGTGCAGCTCTATCATTTTGTTTACTTACTGATAGTCACAGTCTTATTTTGATGCAAAACTCTGTCTGCCTCCCCCATCCCCCTTCCCCTCCCGCCTTCCCTAGAAGTGACATGATCAAAAGCTATTTCTTCTTCAGAGTGATTTCCAGTAACCTCCGGAGCAGTTTTTTTTAATTAAATAAACCTCATCTTGTCTAGCTTTCTGGTCAGCATTTTGAACCCCCTGCAGATGGGTCTGAAGGATTAACAGCAAATCCTCCTCGACCCAGCTCAAGCAGATGGGCGGCATGTGTCTGATAAATACTAGGACAAGGTCTGCTTCCTCGTGTTTCCAACAGATAGACGGTATACCCTGTAAATTAAATTTAAAATGGTGGCCCTTTCAACCCTTAGAATAGCAGAGGAAAAGGAATACAAATGATATGAATTTCCTATTTCGAGCACATTGTCACCTCATGACCACTGAGTCAAACATCACCTGTTGGGCGAGTGGTACCTCCAGGGAAGGCTGGGTCAATAAAATGCTGAACTTACCGAGAGCACAATGTGTGTGAGCCCTTACGGGTGTCTGCTGCATCTCCTTGCTGATGGCTTTTATTTGCATATCACTTTGCAGAGTATCCTCTTTCCAAATGAATGTCTCTTTGACACTGGTGCTCCTAGAGCTGTTTCAAGAGGAGGCAGACGCCAGGTTCCTGGATGTGCGGAGAAGTAAAGCATTCTGCCGTGTACAATGGAGTTGTGCTCAGTTAATCAAGGAGAGAAGGGGCCTTTTTCCCCAGCTATTCACTTGCAAGGGTCAGGAATGGTGAATCTTGCTTCTTGGGGGACAGGAGCAAGCCATGCAAACGGAGGGAGGTCTCCCTCCTAGTCTCACTTGCTCTGATAGAGGTCCTCCAGGCCCATGGATTTGCCAGTTCCTTAGCAGAGATAATTTCATAGAAGTGACAGCCCTTTTTCCTTCCTTTGCGCTGGTGGTTTTTGTTAGCTTGTTTTTCGGGTTTTTTGTTGTGTTTTTGTTTTAACGCGAGGAGGGGAAATACAGGCATTTTTAAATGTTGTGCTTTGTCTGTCATGCTTGCCATTTCTTGCCCCTAGGATTGGTGATTGCTCAGGAACTGCTCACAGACAGAAAGATTTGTCTACAATCGTACTGTGCGTGGCCACTGCCTGACAGCATTAGTGGAAACTGCCTTTCCCCAGTGACCTTGCTGCTAAGCTGGAGACTGCCGGTGACTGTCACCTCCAATGACACTGCTCAGAGGGTCCTTGTCAGAACAATTACCACTGGTATGTCACTAGATCGTCTTGCAGAGCCTTTTGCTCCTGAGTGGGGATACCTGTGATACTTGGGGTAAAAAGTGTTGTGCTAATGGGGGGATGTGACATGCTTGTGAAGTCTGTGACTCTACATCTCTGCAAACCAGGGGAGGAGGTGGTGGGAGCAATGCAGAAGCAGCAAATAAGGATATAATTTGAAGACTCACTTGAAATGGAAGATGGAGGAAGGATGATGTCTGAGGATATCTCCTCTTAGAGACATCAAAACACAGTGGAGAGCAGACTTTCCTTTTTTAAAACATTGGTTTTAATTTGCAAATAATTTAGGCTATGATTTAAGAAACAAAACAAAACCCAAACAGACAAACAAAAACCCACCCCAAAACTAAACCAGTTTGACAGTAGCAGGCCAATCACCCAGCCTTTCCTTTCAGGACATTCAAGTAGCTGCAGGGTCATATCTTCTGCGAAGCCCTTTTCAGATAAGGTGTTGTGGGATGGATGATATCTTGGAAGGATGATAGCAGTGGAAAAAGGGGAGAATTCAAAGGAGGAGTTGAAAATGCTGTAAAGCTGATGGACTAAATGTTCAGCTGTTGCAAACCAGCTTACTCTTGACTGTGGTCGGACTTGCACCATGTTACACAGCTAAAAATCTGGTCCACAAAATCAGAAACAGTATAACAGAAAAGAGACAACCATCCTATCTTATCGCTCCTGGGCAAGTTTTGATTGTCTCTGGATGCTATTCCTGCTAGTTCTCATTTTTAATTATCTAAATGACACATTCCACATTGTTTCTTTCAGCAAGATCATTGTGGGCATAAAAACCACATTTCCTTATGCAAGACTTACCCCTCAGGACTGTAAGGTGCTACAGTGGAGGAAGCAATTTCTTTCATGATATATGTCCATGTCAGCTCACCTTTAATCTTTGTGAGGAGAAACATTTTAACTTCTTGATAATGGCTTGGAAGTTTGAGTGAGTGAGTAGACAAGAAAGAAAATAACTCGCTGACTTGTTTTTTTTCCAAATAATCACATTACTTTAGAAAATTAGTCAGCAATTTTCTTGGCTTTCCCCAAATATTTTATCTTTCATCACTTCAGCTGTCCTTTTTAGATAACTCCCTGCTCATGAAAGGGCAAGGAAGATAAGTGGAAGTTAACAGTTGTATTGTGTCCCTGACAGCACATACCTGTCTACTCACTGAATGTTTCTTCACTTGCCAGTAGGACATAAAAATTTATTTTGAGCTGGAGGTGGCACAGTCACAGGGCAAAGGAAGGCTCAGTAGTCGATTTCTAAAAGCAGATCTGGCCTGCTGGAGAGCTGCTAAAAGGAAGTTTCTTCTTTTTTTGTGATAAGAGGGGGAAAAAAATATGTTTAGAGTGTCCATACAAAGGAGGTTTCTTTGTGGCTGAGAATGTAGCAGTGAAACCATTTCACTGAAGCTGTGTATTTCTGGTCTTTTTTATTTTTTCTTCAGGATTGCAGTTTTGAATATTTTGAAGATGGATTTTTCCATGTTTCAGTAACAACACTGACTAACAAAAATGTAGAGTTTTTCAGCTTTCATGATTAAAAACTTACTTTCCTTGTCATGTGAAACACTTCTGTCAACATATTTCCACAGACTTTCAAGAAGATTTAAAATCACCAGTGAAGAATAAAGTAGAGAAAATTTTACCTAGATAATTTGTTTTTCTTTCACAGTAGAAAACCCCAGATTATGTCTCTTGACATCTTTTCAACCAAGTTTCCGTGAGAGAGATTCAGAACTGCTTCTCTTTACTTTTCATGCAGCACTTCTCCAGTGCCAGCTCGCATTTATTGACTGAGGGTGAAAACACGACAGGACCTACTCCTCATCCAGCCAAACCACACTGAGAGAGAAAGAAGCATCCCTTGTCTCTCCTCTCTGCTGTGTTCTGTGGTCCAAGGGCAGGGAAACACCTTAGGACAGAGCTGGAAGCAGGTGAGCAGCTGGCCTGGGAGATGCAGGAGGCTGCATCTCCAGCCTGGCACCACATCTCTTCCCACTGAAGGACCTTCCAGGATGAGTAAGCCTTAGGAACATTTGTGAGGAGGGGTGATTTATTCTCCACTTTCAAGTGATACTGTGAACCTTTTGAAGCAAAGTAAGGTGGTTATTTTTTTTGTTGTTTCCTTTTTTTCCCAGGGATTCCCCAAGTGGATGGCTGTCAAAGATTTTAATATACTGCAGGCACAGCAGCTAATTCTCAAATCTCTTGCAGAAGGATCTTACAGAGGGAAGCTAGGATGCAAATCCTTTTGAAGGCTTTTTCCATTTTGAAACCTATAAATAGGAAAGTAGGGCAAAATGACTTTGACAAGTTTAGACCTCACCTTCCTTAATTACTCTCTTTGGATCAACAACCTGACTGCAAACGCTTATCTCCTCCAACATTGTGCACAGGTTTGGAGTTTATTTTTTAAGAGCAGTGCATGACAATTCTGCATAATATTTTTAATACCTCTGGCCTCCAGAGATTTCCATATTCTGGTTGATCTTTAAATTTATAATTGATATAAATAGTGAAAAGGCCTGAATTGTCCTCTCGGTATAAAAAGTCTGCCCATTTATTATTCTTTAAGAATGGTAAATTTTCTTCCAAATTCTGTTTTTACATTTCTTCTCTCTCCTTTTTTTTCCTTATTTTTTAAATAAATAAGAAAATCTAAACTGGTTGTGCCCTGCTACTGATTGGTAACAATAATAAACCAGTAGTACAATAGCTAAGAGTAGCTAATATAAACCAATAGTGTAATAAATTGTTAATAAATCAGTTACAAGAATGTTGTTAGAAGGAAAGCATGCCTGGTTGCTCTTCTAGATCATATAATGCTGTTTGCATAAATAAAACAAATACCACATGTGCAGAGGGTAAAGAAGAGGGCAGTTGGCATCACACTGCATGGAGCACAGGTGAAAAATAACACAAATATGTTAAGTATTGTACTTGCTGATGAAATAAGCATGTGTCAAAAGACCTGAGTCTTGGACATTGGTAAGGTGTCCTACACTTCTCTGCAGTTGTAAAACTAATTTAATATGATATCACTTTATGCCTCATTTATCGTACCAATATCCAGCCTTGACACGTAGAAGAAACACTCAGTACAGGGTGGGAAGGTTCTGAGATGAATAGAGGTTAGTCTGTGTGGCCAGGCTGAAAGCATGAGCCACCACACAAGCTTGCTGTGAATATTTCTCTCTGCAGAGTCCCAGCTTGGTTCTCCAGCCATGGACTCCTTCCCTGTTACCTACCTGGCATGCAGTACCTGGGGACAGTGATCTCTGAGAGCTGCTGCAGGGAAGACTGTGTAGTTGACAGGCAAGCAAAACAGGATCTAGACACAGCCATTTGACAGCTCAGCCCAGAAACAAATGAATCATCTAAGCTTAGGTGACTAAGATAGAGACATCAGAGAATTAGATACTAAAAAGGCCTATCTCATTATTAACAGCAGCTGCAGATGAATGGCTTAGAGAGAGAAATCTCTATGGTAGGCATCTGTGTTTGCTCATGAATCCTACTGTGCTATGCTGTAAGTTGCTCCCATCCATCCATCCATCCATCCACCCATCCATCCATCCATCCATCCATCCACCCATCCAAAACACTTTTTAGGAACTGCAGGGCTTTAGGAATGTTTTCTCTTTCTTATACTGGCAGGAACAAGTGTTGCAGTAGGTGCCTGTGATAGTGGTTTACTCTGGTTTCCAGTTACCTTTCAGCAGGTTGTGTTGCCATCTCTCATGATGCTTTGGTAGATAATTATTTTTCAGAGTTTACCCATTACACTTGCTACTACATCTCTTCATGTTCCCATTAGAATAAAAGATTATTGTGGGCTAGAAGCTGCTAGAAACAGCTTTATCTGAGTCAACAAGTTTCCAGTTCACCCATTTACCCTGTTCCTCAGCAAGTTATGTCTAAACCTTGCTAAGTACTGGGGAAGGACAATGAGGTAAATGATAAACAAGCTTGAACCACAAGCTATGAATCAAACTATATTCCTTTAATGAATGATCCTTGGCCACAGACATTTTACTGTGAGCACACAGAGACTTTACACCTTGATAGCAGAGGTGAGAGGAGAGAACTTGCATGTCTAAGAGGAGCAGGTGCTGTTAATTGTAGTTCTGCATTGTCCCATGCCATTATTGCACCGAGAGTTTGACCACCAACATGAAATCATTCTGAATTCTCTGAGTATTGCTTACACTGGGACTGGTCACTGTGAATTTGTTTACAGTTATGTGAATGATATTACAATTTCCCTTAATTCTTTAGCGGATTCCAGTGCCAGGTACCACAGTCAAAGTCCTACCGTTCATGTGGTCTGCTACATGTTGGCTGCCAAAATGGTCTTTGAGCTTCTGATACTACATCCAGTCACAAAGCTTTAAGGCAGCTAGCTGGTTTTTAATCAAAATATTTAAAATTACATGCATAAATACAATTACTGCCAAATATGTTCATTGTTCTGCTTTTATTTCTTCAAACGTGCTGATTTTTAAAGCAAATAGTTTAATTGCCACAGGGCTCTGTACAACAGGAACATGTTGTGGGGATCCATTATACACTGACTGAAGATCTGGCTCAACTGCAGTAGCATGATATCACTGGTGCTTCCAGCCTTCTGGGACCAAACCCAATTGGACCTGGCCAATTAGATTGGTTTTGAACTAGGCTACAGTGTTCTCTTATTCTTCACCACTGCTTGTTTTATGTCAGAATCTAATATGTTGAGTGTGTGGAAGCTAGGAATTCCCCTTTGCTTTGGGGACCTTGAGTTTTCTCATCCTGGGACTTAATCCAGTGTATTTGGTGGTGCCCAGAGACAAGACAAGAAGTACTGGGCACACACTTGAATACAGGAAGTTCTACCTAAACATGAGGAGGACCTTCTCTACTCTGGGAGTGGTATAGCACTGGAAAACACTGCCCAGAGAGATGGTGGAGACTCTATTTCTGGAGTAATTCAAAACCTGCCTGGATGCTGTCCTGTGCAACCTGCTCTAGGTGAAATTCCTCTGGCAGTTGGGTTGGACTAGATGATCTCCAAAGGTCCCTTCCAACCCCTATCCGTTCTGTGATTCTGTGATTACTCTGTATGTATGTCCTTGGTGAATATGGTGAATATTGCAACCTTACTGCACAAAACAAAAAGCCAACAGAGCAATATCTGACCTGATCCCATCAAGACATCAAGACATTTTCTGGGACTCAGTTGATTATTTAGCCAAGAAACCTCAGAAAGATGCATGTGGAAAGAAGAGATTTATGGTAGTTAATCTCTCTGGAAATAATTAGCTAAGTTTTGGTGTGTGGATATAGGAAAATCTATCTGTATGTGATGTCCATAAAGTAAAAATTGAGATCAGGGTTCCCAGAACACCCAGTAACTTTATATGGCACCCTGTAGCTTTATACATGTCCCCACTGTACATGAAGAAACAGCTTCAGAAACTCTGCCTACAGCAAGCTATCAGATCTCACCAAGAGTCCCAGGAGGTGTGTCAATCTATGTACCAAAATCACCAGTAAACTTAGTAAGTCTGCCTTACTTCCTCTTTCTCCTGCTTAGTGGCCATCAAGATGTTTTATATGTTGTGTAACAAAGAATCTGGGTAGAGAGTTGGAGAGCAGTTTCGTCATATACAAGTTACTGTTGTTTTACTGAAGCAACGATGGGAACCCTTACCTGGACTCCAGGGAGCAATGTGGCAGAGCCTTGGTAAAGTCAGAAGGATGCCATTCCTGCCTTGAAGAATCTGGAGTCAGACCAAGACTCTTACAATGGACCAATGATCACAGCAAAGCAGGACAATATAAAGCTAAGATCTAAAACATTTGTACCATAAAGCAGGACCTCTGATCCAAATTATCTCTGTTGATCTGTACCTACTTGTACCTTAGCAAGACACAGTATTTTTGGGAGGTCTGAAACCTCATAAAAAGGTCTTAGTTCACAGATGAACCATGTATCCAGGATGTATCTCAACATCAGAAAAAAACTTTTTTACTGTCAGAGTGATGGAGCACTGGAACAGGCTGCCCAGAGAGGCTGTGGAGTCTCCTTCTCTAGAGATCCTCAAAACCTACCTGGACCATTCCTGTGTGACCTACCCTAAGTGGTCCTGCTTTGCAGAGGTGTTGGATTTGATGACCTCTGGAGGACCCTTCCAACACCTAGCATTCTATGATTCTATGACTCTATGATTGTATAACATGGTTCATTCTTCTCTCAGAAATATGCAAGGGCTCCTGAGAAGACTGTAAGTTGTCTTCTGCTCTTCTGAGTTGCATTTGATGCAGATACTGGAAATACAAAATTACGGTTCCTGCCTGCTTGAATCAAGGCAGACTATCTAGATTTTTTTGAGGTAGATGTATGGCTGTACTACATTAACTCCCTTTTATTTTAAACAGCCAGAATTTGTAGGTGCAGTTTTGTTTTCCTAATTGTGCATCCTGCTTTCTCTGATTTTGGTAGCTCTTGATTATGGTGCCCCTGAGTAATCATTCAAGGTAGATTGTTAGTGTAAGCTGCATTGCAAGGTCTGTCTATTCAATGTGTTGCTGGCTATAACAGAGGCCCCAGACTAAGGTCAAAATTATTATGTGGAGATTAAACTGTAGAATTTAATTATGTATTCTGTTGCTCCTAGTGCATTTATTAATTTAGCAGTACAAACTGACTGGAGCTAAACAAGCAGGGCTGATTAATTTGCAAAGACATCTAGGTAACAGATTGTGATCAAAGTGGAGACCTGATCCTGTTAGATTGAAATGTGTTGTTTTGTGCTACATGAAGGACATAGAGCAGCATGGTTTATCTTTATCAATGCTTTCCTCTGAAGGAAAGGAACAAGCTTGCAGATATAATCAGCGCTGAGGCAATGCCACTCAATAATTACCCACTGTCTCATCATAATCCCGGAACTAAGCCCCTGCCCAATCCATCTGGGACACTTTTCCATCTATTGCACAGCTCAAGAATACGTGTGTAAGCTATTACCTCTAGTCGTGCTATCTGTCCCCTGAGTAAAGATTCATAGCAGTGACCAATTATGTTGCAGGGGGCTTCTCTTTCTTTCTGCCTTTTTTTCCTCTTTGCTACTGAATCATCCTGTATTTCTTAATTATAGTAATGGCACATTAGTGCACTGCTACTTTGGAGTGCAAAAACCTGCCCATCTGCAAAAGTGACTTTCCTTGTCACTTGTAAAGCACATGTTAAAGTAATAGGGGTGTAAGAAAAGCTTGTGTTTATGTGATCAGACATCCGAATGCAAATTCAGTGCTAAAGGTAGAAGTTACTGTTCTTGGGAGGAGGAGAAGTTTTCATGGCAGCTAAGGTGGTGGAAGGTCACAACCTGAAACCTTTATTTGTAAAGGATGATGGCAGGGGAACCAGTGGCCAAACCATGAGGCTGAGATGGCATTGCCTCAGAAAGGATGAAGAAAGGGCCATATTCCCATTCTCCAAAGCACAGGATGCCAAACTGAAATCAGCAGTCTTCCAGCAGCTACTTTGGTCTACACACCAAACCTCCATTGCCAAAAACAGTGGCCCAATGACCTCAAAGTTCAAGTCAGTGTATAAAGAGGTGAGCAGAGGAGCTTGCCTTAGACTAAGCAGGATCAACAGGGACAGCTGCAGGGTCTTGAAAGTCAGGAAACTCATTTACCATGGATTTAAGAGGGTCTCTTGTGGTGTTCTGTGCTGATAATCTGGTGCTTCTTCTGTGCAAGGCAATGAAGAAGAGTGGATGAGAGAAAGAGATGTCAATGGCTTGAAAAGAATAAATCACAAACAATTGCTTTATGTGATTGGTGGAGAAAAATGTTTTGCAGATCTGAATCAGATTTCCTTCCCAAGACTCACCATCATGAGTTGTTGCTGTGAAGTCTAGTTCATGTCTGTAAAGTGTTCAAATTCAGATGAAATGCTCTGAATCACAGCTCTGCCAACCACTATTGTCACAAGAGCTGGATTCAGGTGGTGACTCTGGATGTCTTTTCATGCACAAACATCTGCACCTTTCCCTTCCCTTTCCATCTGTCTCCTTGAAGAAGCTAACACATTTACTGATAATGAGCTGTGCCTTTAACCTATCTTATGAACAGTGACTTTTGGATGCAGTGGAGTCTAGAGCAAAAAGATTCTCGAGGACTATACGGTCTCTATGGGCAAGACAGCAGAGAGATGAAGCAGTTCTAGCTTCCCAGTCTAGTTATCGTCTAAATTATTGGAATTTAATAACAAAGACATTTATACTCTAGGAATGGAATCAGTTTGGCAGAGGAACCATATTTATGCAAGCAGGTCTTCTAGATCTACCAATTTACAGACAGAGTGGGGTTAAGTGCCAAGATGTACAACACCGAATTGATCCTGGAAGAGCAGAAAAGAGAGGGTGGGGGTTTTATTCCTTCCAAAGACTAAGAGATAAATCCATATTGCAGTGCTCTAACAGGTGGCCCTTCTTTCAAGGAGAAAGCTGAACAAGTCTGCTGGATACTAGAAATACTAAAAATCAAGTAATTTATTTTTGTGTGTTGTTTGAGGATTAATCCTCTAACTATAAATTCCTTCTGAATTATTTCTGCTTCATTCTGGAAATCTTGTCTACAGGGAGGGCAAACCTTTATTTTTTTTCTCAGCAGAGTTACCCACAACAAGCACTCTTTAGTCTAGATACCTTTTTTTGTATGCAAGTATACAGGCTGCAGAACATGCAGCATTTCCAAAGGACTTATCTTCTGGAGAATGAAATCTTCAAAGATCTGCAGTTCTATAATTATTTCTAGAACGATTCACTGATAGAACTATGTGTGAAGGGGGGGAACTTTTCCTTCTCTGGTTAATAACCCTGAAAATGGCAGACATAGTCATCACTAGCCATGGTCATGGAGACAGGCTAGACTTAGTCCAGATGGTACCATGTTGCCTAACTTCCTGTCAATACTCTTAACAGCTTACAGATAGGTTTATCAGGAATGTGCAATAACTCAGTCTAGACAACTCAGTCTAGTCAGGCATCTAAACTAACAGAAAGAAGACAGAGGATATTTTTAATTGTCATGTATCAATTTGGACACCCACTTAAGACCTGGTATGAGCTGTTCTCTGTAAACCAGAAATTGCTCATTACTATACTATGCTCAATGTCTTTGCCTCTAGGCAAAGACTCTTTCTTCCCAATTTTCTAGCCAAAATCACTGACGTTGATTCATGCACAAATGGAACTGCAACACTCAAGCCTCCCTTCTCTCCCCATCAGTGTCATCAGTCCCAAATTTATCCTTGTTGAGGAAAAATACCTCCTCAAACAGGGCAGGCTAAAAGCTGTCTTTGATCAGAAAGCAACCTCCTTTGGGTTTCCAAATATTTTAGTTGCTCTGAATTCTTACTTTTTGTATGACCCATACTTGTGGGGTTCAAAGTAGGCCACTGGTTTTGGCTAGTGTGCATGGAGATCCCCCTTGTTTGTAGGAATGTGAAGAGCCCAGTAGGTTGCTGGAGTCTGGAGCCTTGTTTCTAATCTGGCTTTTGTTTTTAATGGTCACAGTACACCCAATGTCCAAACACCTCAGTGACTGCTGTTGTGTACCTCATGCCAATGTAAAACAGCACTCTGCCTTGGAAAGAAGGCTGACGATGATGCTATCCCCTGCTCGAGATTATTTTTTGAAGTCTCTGGTTAATAGTCTTTTCAGCAGACTGAGGGGTGAACAGAGAGCACTGTGTTGTATTGGCTGCCTTAGGTGAAATATTCTGTGTGAATTCTGTAGTCATGGTGCTTTCAATATGCTGACGTCTTTGTCTGGGACTATTGAATCTTCTTCCCATTTTCATTCAGCCAAACAGCTCTAGTTTTTCCATTTTAGTCACTGCTCATGAAAAATAGTGAAATAAAGTAAGTACTACTGCAACAAATCTTCATCTTTACTTCTTTTAAACCTCTTGGTTCATGCCAATCTCTCTCATGATTGTTATTCCTCTTCAAGATGGAATTAAGGAGTGCTCCTTTTATCATCACTATTACTGTACTTTCTATTGGGTCTGGTGGGACCATCTGCAAAAGAAGACACAACCTTGGATGAGTTTGGATAGCAGGACAGGGCCCTTATTCCAGAGTGTGCCACTGTCTCTACCAATTGACAGAGTTGAGAGCTCCATTTTTAAATTTTATTTTATTATTAGGCTTCATGGTTGAGGGATATTCATAAATGGTTTATGATAATTTATCAGCCCACTTGGGTGAATATTGAATTTTGTATTTTACGTGGCATGCCAATTTCCCATCTGTTGTATTTGAATAATATACAGGATAGACACTATCACTCAAGTAATCCCTTTACTACCAAATCAATATACAGTACATATGGTGCTGTTTGGCCCACAGATATTTATTGTAGGTCTCTTTGGATAATTATCTTCTAACTCCCCCTGCATCCTGGTTCTGTAAGCCCTGATCCTGCAAGCGCATATGTACATGGCTAGCTTCACATGTGTGAGCATGTCGGTCATGTTCACTGAAGGTTTGTTTGTGAAATCTTCAAAATCTTCTATCCATGGCATGTTTCATTTTTTTTTCAGAGGAGAATACCAGTAATGTGATGGCTGGTTGCTTCAGATCATGCTGATTTATTTTTTGTGTGTGTGTCTTTTGCCAGTATTTAATGTTCACATAGGTTTGTATGACGCCTTCCAGTGGAAAACAGCTTTAGGGACCTAAAGAAGTCACATAACTTCAGCAAAATAAAAAAACACTCACCAGATGTTCTGCAGAGAGGCACTCTGACCCTTTTTGGTGGGGGAGATTGTTTTTAAAAGGCTGGTTGTTTGTGATCACAGTAAAGGCAACTTAGACTTCTGCAAATGTCAATCGGGACTCAATTCTAACAGGACATCTCTATGAAGTACTCAGCTGCAATATTCATATAGGAAGGTGTTTTTTGTCTCATGGTGACATTACAGTTCCTTCACAAGATCAGTTTGGGGTCTCAGAATCAGGGCTGCATTTCCCAGGAAGCAAACATGGAGTATTTTAGGATGTGGTTGAACAACTGGCAATATTTAGGAGGTTTAAAATATTTTCTGTTTCCTATGGTAGAAGAAGGCTCCCTACATGGTTGCACCACATGCAACTGAGATTTGAAGAACAAACAGCTCAACCTGAACTCTTTCCTGCCTGAGGGGATTCTGTGGGAAGTAAAAGTCACAGAGCCTTTTCCTGATTCACCAGTGCTGGAGGCTGCTCAGCAGTGTAAGGAAGATCGATTTTATTTGCCCCCCTCCTTAGGGCATCAATACGCAATTTTAAAAGAAGAGCATAACAGAGTCTGGGTGGGAGCCTGGAAAGAGGCAGGTGAGACCTGGCAAGGCCTGAAGTGGTAAGGCTAGGAGTGGGAGATCTGGTTTGAAATTCATGGTTTCAATAAAAATAATTTTATTTATCAGTCACATTAATGTTGGCTTAAAAGGTGTTGTCCAGGCCTTTCTTGTCTGCATCCCAGTTGATTGTGTGCTACTCTCTAAGGCAAAATCAGCAGGTTTCAGGATCTGTGGAAGACTTTCTGAAGAAGGATAAAGCCACCAGAACTTTGGTGATGTTTGGGCAGAGTTGGAGGAGACTGTTGTTTACAAGGTCCTGAGCTGACAGTTGCTTCAGGTTTTGGGTTCAGGAACTTGTTCTGCATCCTTTTCCTGCTGTGCTTGTGCCTGCCTTTAGTATTTTGAGCCTCTGCCATTAGATCATTCAGGTATTTATAAATGCTCCTGCACTAAGCAGAACTTTACATGCTGGCAGAGGCTTGAGGACTAGGTATACAGCTCAAGAACATAATCAGACTTCCCTGGTGCTGGATATTCCAGAGAAAGGTATCCTCCCATCCTATTCATCATCAAAGAAACCAATTAGGATAGATATGACTGAGACTTGCTATTGGGTTGTTTTGGGGACTAGAGCTGTGACAATCCACCTTCATTCATCTCTTATATCCCCCATCTAGAGGAAGCCTCAGTGACACACAGTCCCAGGGTGAGATTGATGTTTGATAAGTGTGGTACAATGAGGGAAGGCCTTGGAGACAAAAAGCTATCTTTAGATGTTGGTAACTAACCATAATTGCTGCTGCAGCTTGTTTTCTGCATTAGAAAAGATTCCCAAGAACCACATAGGAACTGAGCCTATGCTGTCAACATCCAGCGAAAAAATTCCCTTTGACACCAGCAGCATTTCATTAAATGCACGCAGTACATTGGTACAGTTTGGAAATAAGAAACCAGTAAGTACTAGTAAATCAATCTGACAGCTCTCAGATGTATAACAGGGCAAAGGTGCCCTAGCTTCAGGTAAGCAAAGATGAGTAATTAAAGGAAGCAATTATTATGTGTTTGTTTAATTGAAAATTCCCTGAGGGAAACTGAGATAATTTTAAGTAAATGCTTTCACCAGTGCATTAAAAATACATTTGTGATCAAGTCTAGATTCTTGGAGGACTGGCCTGCAGTGGAACAAAGAGCTTCTGCAGCAACCCACTGCAACAGTGCATTGGGATGGGGTTTTCTCATAAGGGGGCTTCCTCGTGGTAGTTTGTAGAAATGGATGGTTGGATCTTCTCATCTTTTGCACAGAGCAGGACAAGGTGTTTTGGACTTGCTGGGAGAATATTTTAGTATCAGTCAGGGTTGGAAGGGACCACAAGGATCATCTAGTTCCAACCCCCCTGCCATGGGCAGGGACACCCCACACTAGATCAGGCTGGCCAGAGCCTCGTCCAGCCTGCCATCAAAAGCTATATACACCCAAGTGGGTGTGACCAGGCATGCAGAATATGCTTATCTGCTCTCCATAGCTATAATAAGTTACATCTACTTATGAATAGGATTTTCTTGAGGTTTTCTCAACTTTGACAGGTTCAAAATACAGAGCCCTTCTGCAAATACCACCTAAAATTTTGAATTCTGCTGGTTATCTTGAAAGTTAAGTCAGAAACGAGTCCATTTTGTTTGATGGGTAGTGGGAAACTGGTTTTAAATATATCCAGACATTACACACAGTATTTTCTCTTCCTAAGTAATTGTCTGGGTAATAGTGTATAAAACTCTCTAGAACATATATACATGACTGCCTGATCTGTGTCCTTAAATCTTGAAGTTCAAAGACATCAAAATGTTACTGGCTCACAATCACTGTTGATTATGTGCAAAGGATGTCTCAAATGGAAACCTGTCTACTTCATTCTCCTGGGTCTACAGTTGAACACTCACTAATATTTTTAGTATGTTACCAAGCAATTATTATGATAAGTCCTGAGATAAAGCAGGCATGGTAGATGCTAGACAAGCATTTCATTCCTTAATGGGCCATTTCTTTATTACCATGCAGTTATGCCGTATGTGCCCAGGTCTGGAACTTTGTATTTTTAAGTAGTTTCTTTGTCTTTAAAAGAGTCACTTCCAGGGAGACACTTCCATTCAGATATTACTGCAGGCATTTCTAAATTATTTCTCCCCCTCCCTGCACTCACACAGGTTCTTCAGTTTTCTGTATTACATCCCCTTTGCCTGCTTGGTGACATGAAAGACAGAGAGATTTTTTACTATGTAGAAGGTGTCTTCCTAGCAGCTTTTAATCCCTGGTTCACCTGAATTGTGTTTCTATGTTTTAATACTTTTCCATTCACACCTGCGATATAATACTGTGTGTGATTCTAGGCAGTGAAATTCAACCAAGAAGTCCACTACTTAATCCTGACAATCTGTTAGAGTAGGGGTTTTGTTGGTTTTGTTTGGTGGTTGTTGGTGTTTCTTGCTTTGTTGGAGGTTTTGGTTTGGTTTTTGTTTGGTTGTTTGTTTTTTCCTTGGTTGTTTTTTTAGTTTGGTTCTTTGGGGTTTTGGTGCTTTGGGAGGAGTGTGTTTGGGGGGGGGGTTTATTAGTTAGTTTGGGTTGGTTGGTTGTTTATATATTTTATCTCCACTTTCTTTCAAGGCTTTTCACATTTACAACATGTTGGATTTTTTTAAGGGCTCTCTTTCCATAATAACCTCCATCCTCCACCACTGGAGGAAAATGTGAGTGACTGGAAAATGTCTACCATGACCTGGTAGACCCTCTCTTCCCTCTGCTGGCCCTCACATGCACAAAAACTAATTAAAAAAATATATCCTTTGTTTTTTTTTTTCTTTTTTTTTAGTGAGGGTTAAATTTCTGCTGTGAAATAATTTGAAGAAAGTTTGGACAGATGAAAAATATGGAAAAATACTTGAAAATTTCAACCACTTCCAATCCCTGGGGGCTTTTTAACTACCAAAATCTCTTCCCTAATTAATTGAGTTTCATGGAGATTTTTATTTTGGTGTCAGCACATATGCAGACATCTGGAGCAGAGCTCAAGGGGCCTCAACTCATCCCTTTCATTCTGTCAGAAGCTAGACCAGAACCTTCTCCATTTCCAGCTTGTCCTATCCCACCAGACTTGCTCTTACAATTTGTATTCCTGAGAAGATGTGTGAATTCCCTGAAAAGGGGCAGTGAAGCTCTCTGTGCCATAGACTCACCCTCTGGCAGTACCCAGCACTGTGCCCCAGCTACCCCTTCCTGACTGGGCCATTTCCCTCCTCTTCCAAAGTCTGGCTGAGACAGAGCTGTGGATCAAAGCCATTTGGCTGAGGGTCAATCCAGATAAGGCAGAAGCCATGCTGCTTAGCAGAGGGAGAGAGTCTTGAAGAATTGGAAGACAGTTCCTTGTTCCATCTATTAAAAGTCCTGCATCTTTTTCTCTCCAAGTCCTTTGTGAACTGTTGTAGCTCTAGTCCTGAATACCCAGATAACAGCAGCCTCTGGAAACACTCTTCCACTTTGGTCTGCCCACAAGTTTGCCTCTTTTCTCCAGGACCTTCACATGGTTATCTTTGTCTCTGCCATTTCAAGGCTAATCTAGGGATGCAGGCCCTACCTTGGGCTACCCTGCAAGGCTGCTTGGAAGCATCATCTAGTGCAGAGCACAGCTGCCCATCTTCTCAGCAAGGCAAACTGGCAGGAGCATATCACACCTGTGCTCCATGCTCTGAACTGACTGCCAAGTCACTCCTGGGTAGCATCCAAGACTGGTTAAATATCGATAAAGCCGGAAATGAACTAAGCTCTGACTAGATCCAAGTCTGCTTTTCTGCCTTGCCTAGCCACAACACCTGAAATACCATCTGAGCACAAATTTGTATCCTCGTGGCTTATGCCTTACTTGGTTAATGATTTCTGCTAATGGCCCAATGCTTTGTGGGGCCTGAAGCCAAAGTCCAGGAAATCAAAAGGAGTTTTCCCATGGGCAAAGTGGAGGCTGTTGGCTACAAGGACATAATGTCAAGAGAGGAGGAAGCAGGACAACAGAAGCAAAGAGAAGGATGGATGCTTATCTTTGAGCTATGCTTCATCATCAAAGGAAGAAGAAGAAATATTTGAGAGGCTATGAAAATGAATGATGAGATGATGGCTGCTTCTCCTGATAGGTTAACATTGGACAAATACTTTCCCTGCCTGTGCAGAAAGCATTTGCAATAGAGGACACATGAGAGCTGTAACTCAGTGTATTTGGTCTTAATGCTGGTATCTAGTCCTCTATGTGATCAAACCATGCAGAAGTTCATCCTCCAGATTTCCCTAATATCTGCATAAGGATGTTTCAACAGTCAATGAAGAGGCATGCCAGGCAGCAAGCAGTGGAATTTCTTTGCAGTGACACAGAAAAATCTTTGGGATTTGTTTGTCTTACTATGCTTTGGCTTTTTAAGATTTCCATCCTGGTAAACAATGGGGAGACATCCCCTAAGGGAAGGAACTCCCAGTCTATAGATGTCTCTCTGCAAGCCTTTGCACTGGCCATTTCATCACTGTGCAGACTCAAATCTTGGTCGACTCCAGCCATCTGCCATAGGGACATGCAGGGAACCAAGTAATACTTCAAATGCAGTTCAATCCCTGGTCTTGTTGCAAAGCCACAGTTCACTGACCTCTCTCTGCAATGTACAGGCTGTGCAAAGTACTTCCCAGTCTTCCTGAGTGCCTGTGACACCATCATGGACAAGGCGTCTGTGGACCATTCATTGAAGAAGTACCTTAGGATTGTACAGATTGCAGTCCTGGAGTGAACCAAAAACCAGTTCAGTCCAGTACCTTGTTACTGGTAATAGCTAGAAGTGTAGGGCAGGCATACAGTAAGATTCCTTTGTATGTTGTTCCAATTTCCAGATGTCTGTGGCTCAGACACTTCCCAAGATAAAGGTGATGTCTTTATGTCTATTAGTTTGAGATGGATTTTTCTTCCATGGATTTGTAGGAGCTTTTTAATTCAAACTTCTAGTATCCAAAACTTCCTCTGGCTTCCTCTACAACAAAACAGTTCCTCCATTCATTTCTTTTGAGTCTACCAAATTATAATTTTGGCTGATATTCCCATGAGACTGTGCATTCACCTTCTTCATGCCTCTTTTGATGTTAGAGACTCTTATTATATTCAGCTTTGATCTTTTCTTTTTCAGCCCGTGAAGTCTTTGTCAGTTTAGGATTCCTTCAATGGCAGCCATTCCTCCAACAAATGTTGTCACCCACCTCTTCATCCTTTTTTAGATCTAAGTCTCTGCCTGATGTGGTAAGGTGAGAATTGCATGTGATGCTTAGGACATTAGGCACACCTTCCACAGGAGTCTCTACATGCAAGGTATTTTCCAGGTCCCTTGCCAAGGGCACTTGTGATGTATGTGAGAAAATCCAACCTCACAAAGGGGACATCTGAGAACCAGTGACTGTTCCTACAGCAGCAGCCACCACCAGAATGGGGACTTAAAGATATCAGCCTGCAGACAGTTTGCAGTTATGAAAAAGGAACACCTGTTATATCTGTTTATGTCAGATAAGTGCCTGGTATCAGCTCTTTGGGTGCTCTTGAGGAATCTAGGTATTCTCTGCAACTTGGAAATGACTCCAAAGTAGCTCATTCCATCACACAGGCTGCAGAGAATTTCATGTACAAGCTGGGGCGGGGGGTGGGGGGGGAAATCATGATTGCTAAATGCTCCATTTTCTTTTCAAGACACTGTGCTAGTCTGAAGTGGTGTATGTATACATTTCAGGCAAATGTGTACTTTGTCTTCAAATGAACAGCTTTCAAAATGATCTTTGGTTAAGCTCCCTTTTATTTTTATCTTTTATTCACCTACAATGCCAGCTGAGGTTACCCATCTCCCGACAGCTACCAAATGGACTCGTAATTGTAAGGCTCGGTGATTTAATTAGACTCATTCTAAACACTCACATTTTTATCAATTAGTTAATGGGCTAAAGAGAGTCTTATTGTTGGAGCCAGGTCATTTGGAAGCTGGAGCCTTCGTGAGGGCAAGAAGCTGAAGAACAACAGCGTTAATATCTGTAATTAACCTCACGAGTCCTGGGCTGTTCAATTAGGACTGAACCCCCTCTCCATCCATATGCCTTTCGTCAGATGGGCTTTTAATTTGAAATAATTGTTACAGAAAAAAAAAAAAAAAATTAACAAATAATAGCTTCCTTTTTTTCTTTCCTCCCTTCCCCCCCCTCCCAAATACAGGCACATAGAAAAAAACAAAAAGCACAATCTTGACACACGTGCCTGTGAGCTATTTATTAAAGCCTAGTTAATTCACAGCTTCTGTATAAATAATCATTCTAGGTTTTTAAAGATTAACAAAGCTCTTGGTAACAGATATTGGGGGATCTTTTCAAACTGATCCTCATCTTGTAATATGCATCGGTGTCTTTTTTAATGCTGTCTTTTCTACTGAAAAAAAAAATAAAAAAGGGGGAAAAAAAAGGAAAGGGAGAAAGAAAGAAAACTTTGGCCTTTGATTACTTTTTTTTTGCAGTTTGTTGCAGGTGATTTCTGTGCTATGGAGAATCTGATGCATCTGGTAGTTGTATTCTTTCCCAAGGAGGAGCTGTCTCATTTAAATGCATCTCTTAGAATTTAGTGTAAAAGAGTCTATGAGTGTTGTTAAAGAACTACAATAGCTTCAGGATGACAGTCTGTGTATATATTTAACCACACATACATATATCTGTAATGTCTAATTAATCCATTACACTGGAAATATTTAAATGTACATTTCTAAATTAGTATCTATATTTATATATGAACAGAAACATCAAGATCAAGCTTTGCATATTGTGCTGCATGTGATCTTTTTACCTTTAAAAATCCAATTACTCATTTTCCTTTCTAGAGATTATATATACATATGCCAGTATGTATGTACAAATACAGGTACATAAACATAAAAGCTCACTTCAATGGCTTGCTGAGACAATAGGCACTCTGTGTATCCTTAATCTTGTATATAATGTATACACAGTACACATTTCCTTAACACTTGCTCCTGCATTTTCATTCCCTGCAACTTATTTGTCTTTTTTTCCAATTGCCATCTACAGATAAATCCCAGGACAGACACAGAGATGATTTTTTAAGCTGCCTTTGAATTCATTCAGTCAAAAGAGAACAAAATTAATTAGAAAGATTTAAGGATGGGCGTGATCACATCAGCACAGGCTGTTTAAAACAGGGTTGGAGGCAGGTAAGTAGATACTAAAAATACCTCCTGGATCACATTAGGTTCTCAATCATTAATTGCATATTGATTCTACAGAGAAATATCTTTGCACAGCCAACACACCCACACCTGCACAGTCAGTCTTATATCCAAGCGCCTAATTCCACTGAATTCAGGGATGGGATGTGTGTGCAGATATGTAAGGAGGAGGCTGCTGTTTAGCAGCAGCAGTGCTGGGTTTGGCTCTGGTTGGGGTTTCCCTCACGGGAGAGGGATTCATCTTGTAAAAGGAATGCATACCTCAGGCCAGCCTGATGCCCAGACGACCAGGAGGGCTGAGACTCATGCCCAGACAACATGTAAGTGCCGCTGAGCCCACGCAAAAATTGCAGACCCCAGCTCAGTCTCCATGGAGTCTCTGCACAAGGGCCAAAGACCCGGTGTTAGTTGCATGGTGCGACCAAGGCCACCAGCCCAGCCCCACTGCTACCCCAGCAAGCCCAGGCTCAACCCCAAGGAAGGATCAGGCCCTCTCCAGCACAGTCATTCCCATCACAAAGCACGGCGGGTTCAACAATAATTGGTCCCAAATTAAGTAGGATTAAATAACAGAAACGTAACACAGCATAAATGCCAAGGAGCCAGGCCTTCTTTTTAACACTGTTATCATTTTTTTAACAACGCCAAAGAAAAGAGGCAAATTGTTGTGTAAAAATACGTGAAAAAATAATAGTGGTCCTGGAAAGAGTGTTTTTCTTCTCTCTGGCTGTTACAAAAACAGTTGACTACTGAGAAGCAAAGAGCAAATTTGCAAGAAAGGGCACAGCACAATAGCAGCAGCGACTGTTAGGGGGAGTGGTGGGCGCTTTGTTATTTAAGGAACTTCACTGTAATTTTAAAGCGTTATTTATAATAGTAATAATGCCAGCCAACTTGTCCCTCCCGTTTAATTTAATACACAACCAGTCTAAATAAAAGACTACCCAAGCAGCTGGGAACAGTACAGTTTCCTACTGTAATTGTGTGTACGTATCTGAACATCTGATGAGCAGTAGTCTACATTTCCTTATTGTTATCATCAACAATTATATCTGTGCCTGCCTCGCGGGTATGGTGCTCTGCCGAGCTTCATAAATGCAGTCTTTGTTTCCTTAATTATTAGGCAGACAGTTCATTCTGTCCCATGTCCAAGTTCCAGACAGGTGGAATAAGGAGGTGGCATCTGTCTTAATATTGAATGCCACGCTTCCCCCATCTGCTGTAATAACAGTGCGGGGCTGCTTGGCTTCGGTTGTTCTATTCTGCACACAGCTAGGCAGCCATATGCCCTTATGTGCCGCACGTGCCACCAGAGCGAGGAGCGGGCAGGAGCTTCGGCGCGGGGCTGAGGTCAGGCACGTGCTGGAGTCAGCAGGTGACAGTCAATACAGCTACTGAGATCTGCTCAAAGCGCCAATAGAAAAGGCCTTCAAAGTCAATTGACAGAATAGAGCACGCTGCCAATCAAATTTTACAGGGCATACCTTCCAGGCTAGGCAAATAAGAAGATTTAGAGCACATGGCAGTTCATCGTTTATAATCCTGTCTTAGCCCAGCATGGCTTAGTGATAGTTCTGTGACAGATGATGAGCACATGACAGCTGGGGGATCTTATACAAACTCATACAGTAAAATTAAAATTAAATTAGTGACACACTTGTACACATTAGTTGTGCAACAGTTATGCAATCTGTTCGAGACCCTTAACACAAACCACCTCTGATTTAAATAGTTTATACCAATGCAGAGGTGGTGAGTTGTAGGTTTTTCCCTCTCTCAGAAGGAATGCAGCATTTGCACATTTTTAGTGCTAAACATCTCTGTCCTTCTCACTCTGTACTGTCATTGCTTCTTCGTGGGGACTAACAGAAAGAAAACAAAGATTTGGGTTTTTTGTTTGCTAAGTTGAAATGTTCAGAAGGGTTGGTTTGGGGGGGGTCTGGGAATATTTTTTGTCTCGCTGGCCTCACTCTGCAATTCATAATATTTTGGTTGGTTTCTTTTCCTACTTAGCTATGCTAGACAGCCACTAAAAAAAATTAAACTCAAATGAAAATACACCCACCCATCTTCCCCTTGTGATGTCAAGTGAGAAGGAAGCCTATAAGATCTGAGTGTTTTAGACACAGGAGTATAATAAACTGGCTGTTCTTTGGCTCTTTAATCTGATAATCTTGTTACTATTTTATGTTTGTGTGTTGGGGAAAAAAAAAAAGGGAAGTAATCACAGAAATGTTGACAGTAGATCTGCAGTTTGAAAAGACTCATAACTTTAGAGCTTAGGAGGGCCTGATCCTTTTATCCGCATGGGTTTGACACCAGGCTACCTCTATTAGCTTTACTGGAGTTACACCTGATTTACACAGTGTAAACAGAGGCGGGATTCGACTCTGAAATCCTTTTTGGAAGGCTACTCAATATCTCAGCAGCATGTATTTCCTGCTCCTTCCCAATCGTTTCACATTTCTCAGTCAGTGTAAAGATATCTAAGTCACACAAAGTGTTTCCACATTCTTGGACAGCAAAACTAATGTGCAAAGAAAATTGCAAAGCTGATCTACGCTGCAGTAATTCAAGAAATCATAATGAATTGTCAGCTCTAACAGCCTGGATAAAAAACAAACATACACACAAACAAGCAAAAGAATAGAGACAATCTTGGACTTTTTGTCTCTTTATATATATATATATATATATATATATATATATATATATATATATATATATATATATATACATATATATACATACATATGTATATATTTACTTATTTATTTGTGTGTGTTTGTGTAATCATAATCATGACTAGAGGATGAACTGGGGGCTTCTAGCCATGGAAATTTTCACAGCTGGGAAGCATAGTGTATATGGATCTGTATTTATATGTAATTGTGATTAAAGGATATTTTGAGGGCTTCTGGTTGTGAAAATGCTCAGTCGGGAAGACTGATCAAATAAACCGTCTCTATATTAGGCTCCTTTTTCACATGTCAAGGAATAATCCATAATAGCCACTCAAATGATGAGTCACTCTTTGAACCACCATAAAAAAAAGAAAGGTTCCTCTTCTCCAAACTCATTTTTTATGTTAGTAAGGGCAGTTAGAGGAAGGATGGTAGGGGATTTTTAAGGTATTTTTATCCTACTCCCCCTTTCCCCCCAGAAGAATTTGGCGTCTCAAACCAATTCCACCAGCTGTAATACTCCACAGTTAAACTCATCTCACCTGACAGTGAGGATTATTCACCTGATGGCTTTGTATCAGCAGGATGCAGACAGAGGCCATACAGTGTAGGTGGCTCTAGCTCAGCCCAGCTGGGAGCAGAGCTGCAAATGGTCATTTATGTGTGTGTATGCTCTGTGCTATGCATTTGCTGTGCAGAGCCAGGAGCACTGCTGGTTCCAGATACTGCTGGTGGCATAGCCAGGAGCTACTCTGTGCTCATGACAGTGTGTAGGTCCGAGCAAGGGCCTCTAGCTGACCTGCCACTTCCAGGGAAAAAGACCTCAGATGAGGGGTGCAGTTTTTGCAACCCAAGAAATATCTCACGTGCTCCTTTCCTGCTCATCCCAGGTGAACATTACTGCATATCCTGCTATCTTATTGCTCTGGCCTGGCCTGTCTACACCAAGCAAATGCAGTGAGGTGTAGAAAGCCCAGAGCCTGAGCTGACCAGGCCAGCTCAGGTTCAGGGGGACCGGGCCAAATCAGCAGTGCTGGGTCAGTTAATCCCATTGTGCCCATCACTATTTGGCTACTCTGCTACCTGATCCCAAGTATGATGCCACACGATGCTGTGCAACCAGACCAGTCTGGTGAGGAAGTATGACCCAAAATTTGAATCACCATGGCTACAAATGACGTCTCTGGGGTATGTCTCTGGCTTCATTTTCTCTCTTCTGCTATGACTTTGCTGCTAGACATACTCTGTTCTTTCACAGCTTCCAGACAAGGAGTCAAACCTTGCATGAAAACAGGGCTCAGCAAACCCATTCCATTCTTGAGCTTTTTTGTTCCCAGTTATTTGTGGTCCCTCATCTTGGCAGGTTGTGAGGTGCAAAGAAATATTGATTTCCTGAGTATGAAAGGAAGCAGCAGTCTGGGAGAGGGAGGGTGGCAAGCTCATCTCTGCCTAGAAATGGCTACACAGAGTGCACATAAGCTGCTGTGGTGGCCCCAATACTGTGTGACAATCACAAGGCCCCTGGTACAAACAGCTGCAAGATGGTTTATAGAGAAATGTTTTTTTAAAACTTTTAAGAGCTTTAGAACATGGCTTTCTCCCTGTTCTCTGTTTCTTCTCCCTGGGGCTGGGTAGCAGCAGGTTCTTCTGGCAACACAAGTCCAATTGTGCAGGTTTCAGAAGGAGAGAAAAATGGTGTATAACCAATTGTATGTAATAAAAGTCAGGGGGGAAAAAGCCTTTTCCATGCTGCACAATATCTGCATTTTGCAATTGGACACTCCGTGTTTACCGGGGCTAGAGAGAGAAGATGCCTTCCAAGGAAGAGTTTGGAGCTTTAAAACACAACTTGCAGGGTGCAAGCTGGGTTAATGGGACCCATCACAGAGTATTGGTTGTTCCACACTTCAAAATGAAGCCATTTATGGGTGGAGAAGACCCCTGCAAGTGGCAAAGAAGCAGCTACCGGGAACAACTTCAACAGCACAGGCCCATCTCACCTGAGGAGGAAGCCAGTGAATGGGGAATCCAGGGAAGTGCCCAGACAATGGCTGTGCATCTCCTGTACATGGAGCCAAAAGAATGGAGCTGTCAGGGCTGGAGGTGCTGGAGGTGCTATGGCCAGTGGTGTAGTGCAGGTTCAAGAACTTCCTATGGTAACTGCCTGACTCATGCATCACATCTTGTTGTGATTAGCAAATATCTTGGGAACTTCTGGCCATAGAAATGCTCATAGATAGAATGCCTAGTTTGGGTCTTTTGGGCAAGGGTGGGACATGTTCACCTGCCTCACTCTGCTGGGACTTCACCAGTTCAGATGCCCCATATCTTTGTTTCCTTATTTCACAGAGCTACTGTCCAGATCCCAGCGTGTCCTGCTCAGGCCTATGTCATAGCATCATCACCTGCCTATTTATCTTCTTCATAGGTAGCTGCTCCCCGCCTTGACAGCTGAAGAGATCCTTCCTGACAATGTGTGACCAGGGTCTTTGAGTGCTGACTTGCTCAACAATTTCACTTATGAAAGCTTTCCTGGTTTCAGCTGAGGTTGATGTTCACACGCTACTACTCTTCTCCTGTCTCTCTCTGATGTTGCCATCAAGTATTTCCTTCATGAGTTGGCAGGGTATCCTGCTCAGGTATGACTCTGGGGCCTCCCCTAGACACCCAACTCAAGGGTCAGTAGCTCAGCAGCTTCTTGTCATCACACATCAGATCTGACCTCCTATTTCACCTGACCTTCTCAATTGGACTTGAGCTGGAGAAGGAAGATAATTGTTGTTAGCAGGGAGAGAAAAGGGAGAGGTTTTTTCTCTTTATTTTGTAATAACTAGAAAATTATAGATTAAAAAGGAAGAAAGAATGAAGATATATTGGAGTAATTGTGGAGCGATACAAACCCCACAACTTTATATACAGCATACAATAGATGTACAGGCATGGATCAGAGTCAGGGCTGGCAAGAAGCTTAGCCACGTCCTGCACATGAACAGTTTTTTTAATTACTGGATGGAAAGACTAGCTGTAATTTGCAGAGAAACCTGGGAATGAGGCATCTGTCTCCCACTAAATGAGGGCAATTGCTGGGGTTAGGAACCTGTTCTCTTTGAAAAGCAGCCCATCCCCCTAACATGGCCACATCCTAATGTGTGGGGTTTAGAAATGAAGGGAGCAGAAGCCAAGCTAGGGCTCAAGCCCCATGAATCAGTTCCGATTTCCTGTCTCCTTATTGCTTGATGCAGATATCCACATAACACCTTTGCCTCCATGTAAACAACAATATTGATGATAAGGAGTCACACAGGTGTCATGTGAGATATCCTGGGCTGTTGTATGTGTCTGGCCCTAAAATCCTGAGCTGGGTATTGTACTGGCATCATAGTGTTGGGCTGGTCTAAGACAGCAGTGTCCATAGCCAACAAGATTTAGAGCCCTGGAGACTGTATTATAAGTGTTTTGGTGAACATAAATAGGACTGCATCTAAAGAAGCATGGTCAGCAGGTCAAGAGAGGTGATTCTGCCCCTCTACTCTGGTGAGACCTCACCTGGAATACTGTGTCCAGCTTTGGGGCCCTCCACACAAGAGAGACATGGACCTGCAGGTCCAGAGGAAGGCCACCAAGATGATCAGGAGCTGGAACACCTTTCCTATGAAGACAGGGTGAAGGAATTGGGGCTATTCAGCCTGGAGGGGAGAAGGTTCTGGGAGAGACCTTATAACTACATTTCAATATTTAAAGTGGACTTACAGGAAGGCTGGGGAAGAACTGTTTAGAAAGCTTGCAGCAGTAGGATAAGGAGCAATGGTTTTAGATTGGAGGAGGGTAGATTTAGGTTGGGCATAAGGAGGAAGCTCTTTACAATGAGAGTGGTAAAATATTGGATCAGGTTGCCCAGAGATGTGGCAGAGGCCCCATCTCTGCACATGCAAGATCAGACTTGATGGTGCCCTGGGCAGGCTGATCTAGTTGGAGGTGTCACTGCTGACTGTAGGGAGGTTGGACAAGGTGACAAAATTAATAGATGAGGGGCGAGCAACTGATGTTGTTTACCTGGACCTGAGCAAAGCCTTCGACACTGTCCCGCACCACATCCTGGTCTCCAAACTGGTGACACATGGGTTTGATGGGTGGACCACTAGATGGATAAGGAACTGGCTTGATGGCCACACCCAAAGAGTGGCTGTCAATGGCTCCATGTCCCAGTGGAGGCCAGTGACAAGCGGAGTCCCTCAGGGATCAGTCCTGGGACCTGTCTTGTTCAACATCTTTGTGGGTGACATGGACAGTGGCATTGAGTGCACCCTCAGCAAGTTTGCTGATGACACCAAGCTGTGTGGTGCAGCAGACACGCTGGAGGGAAGGGAGGCCATCCAGAGGGACCTTGACAGGCTGGAGAGGTGGGCACAAGCCAACCTCATGAAGTTCAATAAGAGCACGTGCAGGGTCCTGCATCTGGGTCGAGGCAATCCCAGGCACAAATACAGGCTGGGCAGTGACTGGCTGGAAAGCAGCCCTGAGGAGAGAGACTTGGGGGTGCTGGTGGACAAGAAGCTCAACATGAGCTCTCAATGTGCACTTGTAGCCCGCAAAGCCAATCAGATCCTGGGCTGCATCAGGAGAAGTGTGGCTAGCAGGTCGAGGGAGGTGATCCTCCCCCTCTACTCAGCCCTGGGGAGACCCCACCTGGAGTACTGTGTCCAGTTCTGGAGCCCCTATTACAAGAGGGATGTGGAGGTGCTGGAACGTGTCCAGAGAAGGACCACAGGGATGATCAAAGGGCTGGAGCACCTCTCCTATGAGGACAGACTGAAGGAGTAAGTGGGGCTTGGTGGCTTGCCCCATCGATCTTCAGAGCTCCCTCTGCAGGGCTGCCTTTGGAGGGTGGCAGTGGAGCTGGGGGGTGGGGGGGCAGGATTCGGGAGCCCAGAGTTTGGCTCCTGCAGCGCGGCCGAGGAGGGCACAAAACTGCACCAGGGGAGCTGCACCAGGGGAGGTTTAGACTCGAGGTGAGGAGGAAGTTCTTCACCAAGCGAGTCATTTGTCATTGGAATGTGCTGCCCAGGGAGGTGGTTGAGTCATCGACCCTGGAGGTGTTCAAGAGGGGATTGGATGTGGCACTTGGTACCATGGTCTAGCCATAGGGTCTGTGTTGATAGGTTGGACTCGATGATCCTCGAGGTCCTTTCCAACCTAAGTTATACTGTGAGACTGTGTGATACTGTGAGACTGTGAGTTGGGGCTGTTCAGTCTGCAGAAGAGAAGGCTCCGAGGTGACCTAATTGTCGCCTTCCAGTATCTGAAGGGGCCCTACAGGAAGGCTGGGGAAGGACTTCGCAGGATCTCAGGTAGTGATAGGACTAGGGGGAATGGAATGAAGCTGGAGGTGGGGAGATTCAGGCTAGATGTGAGGAGGAGGTTCTTCACCATGAGAGTGATGAAACCCTGGAATGGGTTGTCCAGGGAGGTGGTTGAGGCCCCGTCCCTGGAGGTGTTTAAGAGCAGGCTGGATGAGGCTCTGTCCAGCCTGATCTGGTGTGGGGTGTCCCTGCCCATGGCAGGGGGGTTGGAACTAGATGATCCTTGTGGTCCCTTCCAACCCTGAATGATACTGTGATACTATGATACTATGACCTTTGAGGATCCCTTCCAAGCTGATGGTCTCTGTGAATCTGTGACATTATGGTTCGGTCCCTCTATTTCCATGGGTAAATGTGTGTTTGGGGTGCATGTAATTGTGTGTTTCCTGTGTCCGTGTTGTGTGTAAAATACACCCCATATGCATGGGTGTAGGTCACCCAATGGCTCCATTTGTGAATGAACCATGTTTCCTGAAAGCACAGAGCACCGCAAGAATTAATAACAAAGGTGCCTTGCCACAATGAACATTTTATGCAAGCTTATAGGCATAATGTAATGAACAAAGCGAGAGGAGAAACACCGAGAACAATATCTTCACTCTATCAGCCATTTACTTCAGTCTACTTATGTATGATCAAAGACTGCAAATACAGTTTAAACAGCATGAAATAATCGCCAGGTTTGAGATGTGAAATAATTTTAGTGAAAAAAAAAACCATAAAATAGAAAAAGAAAAGGCAAAACATACAACAGGCTCAATGCCACAATGCAATGGGCATGTGGACTCATTTTGTGATGAACAGCCAAGGAATGGCAGCAGTAGGGAAATGAGGCTAGAGGAGCTAACCTCCCTCCTACCTCCTCTTTGAAGATTTCCACATTCTGGGGAGAGGATAATGAAAATATTTTACCTCCTCTATTACAGAAGTGTCAGTGGACACACACACACACACAAATAAAAAATAAAAAGCCCAAATGAATAAAACCCCAAGGATGTAGCATAATGCAATTGCAAGGCAGACGTAGGAGGGAGCGTAGGATTCCTCCCTCAAACTGCAGTGGTGAAGGGCTCGACTGAATGCACTTACAGAGCAAGGAGTTATTCATAAAGGAATGGAGGTATCAAAACTCCCTCCTTGTAGGCCACAGTGTCTTGTGCTACTGCTTCCCTCCCCTCCCCTCCCCCCATTTGCTTCGCCTTGCATGGTGTCTTCCACTCCAAAATCACATGGATGAGTTTTCCCACAGTGCTTCCATATCCAAACCTGTTCTAGAAGGGTGGACCTGCCAGCCCATAGGGGTAAGCCAAATGCGTCCTTCTCCTCCATGTAGCTCTTTTGACCCTCACCACCCGCCACCCCTTCTCTAGACCCACTATTCCATACAGGTTCCATGGTGGAAGTCAAGAAGAGGAGCCACCCAAGTGTTTCCCATGTCCCCAGTCAGTCCAGGTGCAGGGGTGCATCTGGGTAGGCAGAGAGCAGTGGGAGCATGAACAGCTCTCCTGCCCTCCACAGATGAGCCTGGACTAGAGAACACAGTCCTCTTCTGTGACTGAGAAATCCAGGAAATCAGGTAAATCAGCTGATTACAGCTGGTAGTGCAGAGAGTTGGCATCCTTGTGTCCTTTTTCAGCCAAAGGAAGCATCTGTGGGTCAAAACTGACCACAGGAGAAGCAAAAAGTGTCCAGAGACAGCCACATTTCCATACATGGTGTGCAAACATCAAGGTGAAAAGGCTGCAGCTTCATTCCAGTATCCTCAGCTCCAGGAAAAGTCTGTCATTGCAGGTAGTGATGACTACAGTTAAGGCTGTTTAATTTTTTTTTCCATTTAGCCTCCTGTTTTCAGTTGCTGTCACTTCTAAATAATGAAATATTGCACTTGAGATCCTTGATGTTTATTCTCTGCCTTTAGGGTGAATTATGCAATTCTTTCTGGTTTTAGTTGTTTGGTTTGGGGTTTTTTTCAGTCTTTATTTTTATTTTTATATCCTTATTTTTTTTCCCAAGAACAGCAAAACACCCCAGTCTTGTGGAGTTTTGAATTAGTGTAGCTAATGCTAAAAATTGGCTTCAGCTGCTACCAGTTTTAACCCTTTCATATTTTATAATTAGTATTTTAACATTTAAGAGTGCTCATGTTTGATTTGGGGGAGAAGCATGGAACTGGACAGATGGACAGTACTGGTGGGGGACAGATACTGTTTTCTATCACTGTGTAAAGCACAATTTAGGTGCAGTCACATTGCAGCGTTGCTCTTTACACACCTCCAGTCAAGTGGTACAGATGCCATGCTGCAAAAGTCCCAACCCCAAACATAAACCCTCCAGACACCTCCAGCTCTGAATTTCCAAAAAGAGCCAGCGGCCATCCCCTTTTGACCCCGAGCTGGTTTGGAAGCCACAAGATGGCTGAGTGTTATACTCGCTGCTCTTTCACCAACCGGCACAAATAATTCTGTGAACTTCACAGCCCTTATTACCGAGCACGGCCTAATAATGTCATCTCAGGAGGCAAGTAATTGCAGTAATTAAGAGGTTGCACAAGGTCACTTGAGGCAGGGCTGGGAATACAAGCTTTTGTCTCTCACCCTGCTGCTACGCCCTACGAATATGCATGCTGCAGCCTCACGCTGTCCATAACCATCGAGCCCAAGTGCCTTTCAAAACCAGGAAAAAGAATCTGGAGCAGTATCAGCAAAAGTGGCTTTAAAGCTCCTTTCTCTTTTCCCTACCCAGAAAGCCTTCTGCTTTATAGAAACGGTTTGCAACTGATGCATTTTGTGGGAGCTGGGTTGGAGATACATTGAGGAGAAGGAAAGAAGAGCATGAGCATATGGCAGGAGGAGCTGACTGCTCCAAACTACTGTCCTTGTTTTAAGAAATCTGCAGCGTTTTACACATCAAATCTTTTGTACTGCACAAAAATCTACAAGCCCTTTCCTATCAAGCCCTCGGAATGTGCATACATATGGGAAATGGCCATTGCATTCCATAGACTTTATTCACAGGGGCTTTTCCTAATTTTTGATGGCTCAATTTTACCCCTCTCAGGCTGTCTGAAGCGTGCAGCTGCCTGTCTGTCATCTGCATGTAACTTCATTTATGGGAGAGCTGGTTCTGCACAGAGGAACAACAGGGAGAGAAAAACCACTGCCCAGCATTGCCTCCCTCCATATCTCTCCAGCTGATGGAGCAGATGAGAGATGTGGTGAGTTACATAAATGTAGAAACCAGAAACTTAATGAAATGGCTCTAAATGTGACAGCATTCATGAAAAGATTAATTACCAGGAGTAAAGGGGGAAGTATGCCAGGAATTGATAGGATTGGTACCAATACCAAAAGCCTGCTGTGCTAGTAGAGCCATAATATGCAGGCCTAATCTGTGGGCCTATTGTTTTTCTTACAGAAACAACAGGCTTCAGCCAATGATACAAAAGGGGCTACATTACAGTTTCTGCAGGAAAAACAACAACAGCCATTAGAAATAATTACCTTAAGACAAATCAGCAAGCTGAGTGTGGCTCACGGTAATATCCTCCCAAGCACGGGTTTCGGAAGAGAGGGACTGTTGCTGTATTTATCCCAGTGGTTGCAGGAATGAAGGGAGAAAATTGGAAAGAAGATAGTGGGAGAGGAACAAAACGAGACAAGAACAGAAAGAGTGAGAGAGAGAAATGGCAGGTTTCCCCATCAACAAGTGGTAGGTGCTCTCATGAACGTGTCAGAGGAGCCAGGCAGGCGTCTCCCCACTTGCACTCTCCCAGTGCAGTTTCAGCAGAAATGAATACGTATTCATCTGGATTTTCTGGTTAGGCCCTCAATTTGCCAGGGAGTAATTAACTATGAGGAAGGGCAGCAAAGAATCAAACCCAGAAACTGTCTTAAATGAGATCATTATTACTGTTCTCTACAAAGACCTGCCCTCTCTACTTCCCCTGAGGCAGAGGAGTCTATATTTTTAATTTGTTCTTGCCCATCTCCTCTCCTTGGCAGAATTGATGTATCTGACATATGAAATCACACACTAACCCGTGGCAGGATAAAAATGAAAAAGCTCCATTTTGCAGTGGGATTAGACGAACACATTTGACTAATGGCGATTTCCTGCTGCATTTTATGTTGACTGTGATTGTGCAAAAACTTTAAACTCAGATTTCAGATGACTGAAGACACTGAGAACATTGTATTAACTCCTAACATAATGAGGTTTTGCAGGGTGCTGCCAAATGTATCCTTAGAAAGCATTTTCCTCTATATTTTGAGCTATTTGTGCCTGTAAATATATCAAATATTTGGATATATGCATGTTGTTTCTCTCTGACTGGTATGAGTACTGGTCAGTACTGTATTTTAACTGTAATGGTAACACATGAAATTCACATACAACTAAGTATAATTTTATATGTACAAATATAAATGACTGTAAACAAGGACTTGATCTCTATGGATGTTAGCACACAAGTAGATCCAGGTGTAGCAATCTCTGTAAAGACGTCTACCACCATCCACAATGGAGACTGCTTTAAGTAAGAGGACTATAGACGGGTAAGGAAATAACTGTCTATTGTCAAGGATGTATCTATAATTATCTTACTTGAAACAAAAAACACACAACATTCTGTAACATCCACGGTGTTAATACATAACATATGGTGTCTGTTTCACATGCTAATAGTGACTTTTTAATTTGAAGTCAGCCCCAATGAACCTAAATCCTTGCTGTCTCCAGGATTAATTATGAGTACTAGACTGCAATACCAAGCCTCTCTTCTTGATAAGCTGTATAAACCAGGTTTGCACACAGGATAAAATAGCTCCGGAGAGTTGCCATGTTTAACCTATGCATGACCTGCTGGCACATCTTCTGGAGAAAGCAGGCAACTTGATAAGGTGCTTGGCTCTATCATCAAGGTATGGACACTACCAGAGTGAGAAACACAGCATTTATGACTGTTGACATTAATTACTAAGCCCCAGATACCTATTTAGCATAACCTTTGGAATTGCTTAATTTAATATGCAAACATTACTTAAAAATCTGGGAAGACAGTTCCAGAGTACAGCATCATGAGGTCCATGACTCCCATGTTAGTCAATGTTCTTCTGCACCTGCATTGTTTCTCCTGCCCACTGCCTCATATGTTTGGGAGCTTCTCCTTACAATGCTCCTCTGTAGTGGGATGTGCGGTGGAATACTGAGGGACGTGGGAACATAAATTAACCATGTGAAAGTTGGCTGGAAGGTCCATCTAAGCACAGTGGCTTAAAGAAAAGACGTAAAAACAAGGCCAGTGGTCTCCCTTATCGCCTCTGCTCCCCGCAGCACTGAGATTCCCCAGTCCAAGGCTGTATCTTTTTTGCTAAAATAGGCCTGGCTGGTGCTCACTGCAAGAATTTGTCCACAGCTTTCTCAACCTGTTTGTGCTTTGATTTCCACAGAGGAGAGAGGGATGCATAGCCAGCGAGTGCTCTCACTGGCCCAAGGTAATTTCATAGCAGTACAAAAGCCCTTAGCATCACTTCAAATAGGTTTAGGTGCAAAGATCAGAGCCTATCCTAAGCACAGCTATAATGTTCCTCCTTGGAGAAAATGGCTTCTTGATGCCCATGAGGATCCCGCTGTTGTGAAGACATTAGAGCTAGTTTTCTCTAAAATACATGTGCTTGGATGCTCAGGTGGCAGCAAGTTCATCTTCTCTTCCTTGACAAATAGACCCCCGCTTAAAGAATTGAAAGTTTCTTTCTTTTTCTGATTCTCTTTTATTAACCTCAAGGTTTTAAATTGCTGCAAAATATATTTAAAGTGGTTTTCAAGGTCACTGGAAAGCTACATTTTTGAAGTGTCAGTAGAAAATAACCAACTCTCAAACTACAAAACCAGTGATATTTATTTTTGAACCTGCGAAACCGGTGATAAACCCAAGCTGTTTACATTAGTTTGAAATCTGTTTTCCTGGTTTTGGCCAGCCATGGCCCTGCTGCAGCTACTTTCTCTCCAGATAATTTGCCATTCCCACTGCAGCATAAATTCTTCTCCAGACAGTAATGCGGTGGCTGCCAGCCCTGCCACCAAAATGGCCCTGTCTCACAAGCTAAGTCGGATCAGCCTGAGACAGGATTTTCCTGACACACGCTGTCTGTCAGGGCTGCAGAACCGGGGGAGCAGGGTTTCCAGGGGTGGCCGTCACATCTGTGGTTGGGTATGAAGCTATTGCCCCCAGCCAGTGCCTGATGTCATAGTATTGCCGGCAATCACCTTCCAGAGAGGCAGAGACAATAATTTGTAATAATTTACAATCCCTGTAGAGTTTTCATGAGAAATTATGTGTTTATCTGTTACACCCTGGTTAAATTCCAGTAAGGACTACATGGCATCCTGCCTTTGTAATTGTATTTCATCCACCTTAGTTCTCCTGCAGTCTCGATCAGGAAAGGTAGACTTCATGATTCCCTGTCTAGCAGCTCTCGTATTGGGCTGCTGCACTCAGACATAGCTTCTGAGCTAAAAATGTTATGGTTTCATGTGATCAGTATTGCAAATTCTTCTGATTGTATGATGAGTCTTAGGATTTTTAGTATTCTTCCTAAAGCTTCAGCTGCTGAAGTCATTATGAAGGACCAGGATCTCAGTTTTTGTGGGTTTAAGTGGCTAGCCCTTGTAGTTGAAAACACGAGGCATGTTTACCCTAGAGGCTGAGAAGCCAGATGGTGGATAAAGAAAATGCAACAATTTTGGGTTTTAATCTCGTGACTTTTTAAGCCAATCTCATAATTTTGGGGAGCTGGACTCACAGTTTGTGAATGTTTGCAGTTGGCAACACTGAGCGATCATAATGTATCTCTTGTTTATCAAGCAGGAGTGCCACAGAGCTTAATTAATTGCTGATTTAATTCCTGTTTGCCAAAAGCTTTGAAATCCTTGGATTCATTGAGTTCTTTTTAGGACAAGATACAGTTTTCAATGTTAAATCTGCTGAGATCTGCTACTCTGGGAATCATTCAGTAGCCAGCAGTTCAGTTTGACTGATAAAATACATTTCTGTAGCATTCTTACTCTGGAAACTTTGAGGGTGTCATTCTCTGGAGGCAGAGTTGCCATACATGACAACAAGATGAACAGTGTCTTTCCAATGGACTCTTCAAAACTAGGCATTCTTCTGAGCCATGTTCACACCCAGTTTAGTGCAAAACATCTACCAGCATCCAAGCAGGGCAAGATCTCACGCAAGGGTCTTGCAATGCCATTGAAGGCTAGGAGAAATCATGCTGTTTTGAGTAGCCAGCTCTCAGGCTGCTGAAGGCCTCCACTGGCCATGATTTGGATTGGTCTGTTTTATCATGAATGCTGATGTGCAGCATCACTGTATGGCACAAAAATGCACACAAAGGAGATCACCCAACAGCTGTGCCATAAAAGGGCTTGAATCCAGGCTTTCACTTAGCATCATCCAAAGCAACAGCCCAAATCATCCTTCCATCTTACCCACACAGAATCACAGAATGGTAGGGGTTGGAAGGGACCTCTGGAGATCATCTAGTCCAACTCCCCTACTAAAAGCAGGCTTGCCTTGATCAGGTTGCTCAGTAATGTGTGCAGGAGGCTTTTGAAAGTCTTCAGAGAAGGAGACTCCACAGCCTTTCTGGGCCACCATAGAACTACAGCAAATAGAGCTGTTTCGCATGGTGGGACCAACTGTTCTTCAGTAAGTCATCACCTCCCCATCATCCCATTGCAACTCACATGCAGGCTTGGTATCCAGGCAGATATTTACGTGACCCAAAGTTATTATTACATTGAAAATATTTGCACAGAATCAGCAGGTCCTTCTAACTCTTCACTAGACATCTTAGAATGAGGCCAGGCTCTGCTCAGAGTGGGTTTGTTTCAACCCAGAGCTATTCAGGCAGCTGGGACATGGAAAATGGTAGATCATGGAGTAAAATAAGGTGCCTCACATTAGGCCTGGTAATAATGTCATAAGCCAAAATAATGTTGGTCTTATTTACTTGATATCTGAGACATTAAGACAGGCACAAATGAATCACCAGCCATGTTACTGTTGCCTCATTGGAATCCCTCTGCTATAATCTCATAGTTTTTTCACCTAATTAATTTCCCCTTTCCTTGCACCAGTGTTTCATGAGTGTATCTTGTTTGGAGGAGATTAAGAGTCACACACTTCATTAGTAAGGTGTAAATTATCAGAGAGACCCTCTCCATCCACCTGCTTAATTGGGTTAATGAAGCGTCTCTGTGGACCCTGGTAAGGCAGCCCTGCTTTCTGCTCCCAGCAGGCATTGCCAGGGCAGTTTGGAAAATAGGTGGAGACCTCAAAGTTTGTGCTTTTTGAGAGTTGTAGATTTTTTTTTTTATTTTTTATTAAGAAAGGAAAAAATCTGAAGTTGACACAAATTGCAAGATGAAACATTTCTGCCTGTAAAATTACAGTCATAAATACCACCCAAACCAGTCTATACCAGAACTTTCTTCTGGCTATTATCGAATTAATATGAATTCCTAAATTTTTTTCTCTACCTAAAATACCCAGATTTTGTTATTATAACACACACAGAAGTGGCATTAACATTCAGTTAAATTGTTAAACTGGTGCAGAGGCCACAGTAATTCAGAGGTTAAAATGAGGGGCATGTTCAGCCTCCAGAAGTGAGATGTGGGATGCAGACAGTTCTGGGAAGTGCTGCCAGAGGAGTAGGTGCTCCATGTGGAAACCAGGTCCCTTTATCTCTGCACATTGCCATCACTCCTCTGCTTGGGTTTTGGAGACTCTTCTTACAAGGGAATATGATAAAACTCATATCAGGTGAATAGACTACAGCACAGCCCTGAACAGGAAATGTTTAGTTGATACTAGAGATTATTTGCACTACAACTCTGCTTGGAAAGTCACGCTCATGTGATCTGGTACAGAAATACATATTGGTGACTCATGACTGCTGACAACATTGGGGCATTGCTGTCATTTGGGTGAAATGGGCTCAGCACTACTGAAAAACGAAGCTGATGCTGGGAGAGGTCAAAGCTTCATGCATGCTGAAACTCTCTAACTGTTCTTGCAGGCTCTTTCTCATGAGCAAGTCATTGAACTCGGATGCGTGCAGCCAGAAACAAATCCATCAGCAGTCCCACGCCTCAACCGAATGGACAATTTGTGCACAGAAAATGAGGAGAAAGTCTGTGGGTAAATTATTTGTCACAATTTATTCGCCCAGCTCTACCTGACAGAGCAGCCTTCTGCTTTTGATCTCTGTGAGCGACTGTCGCAGGAATCAAAGAGAGTTTTGTCAGGGGATTAAGTGCAGAAGATGTCGTCAAGAACTACATTAAAGATAAGAAATCCAGAGTGTGGCCCAAAGTGCCTAATCCCAGCACAACCAGTGAATTATTAAGTTGGTCATTTGACAGAAGGAGGAAAAAAATCCAACTTTTTTTTTTTTTTTGCTGCCTAAAAAGGAGTTTCTATTAAAATACAGCAGTTGTATAATGAGAAAGCAACGTGCAGCTCCAGCATGAGAGCTGAGCTCTTCCACCAGTCACTGCAGCTATGGAGTGGCAGTGGAAAACCAGCAGCTTTCAAAGGCTGCTCCTTTTCCCAGGTGTTGGAATTTGAATCACCAGCTCCCAGTGGCAGGGAGAAAACACGGTATATCAGCAGTAGCTCTTGCTTTTGGAGGCTTGAGATGTTTCTGAGACACCTGGCTGATCCCAAACCAATTCCACAGGATGTCCATCCTACCTATAGTGTCTCCACATTTTGTCAGTAGTAAAGTAGGGATGATGATACTTCCCTTTTTGCCAGGAGCACAGAAATGCTTTGTAACTCCTCTGGTTGTTCCATGCTGCTTGAAGGAGTTGGAGCTGGTATAGTAATGCACATTATATAAATACTACTGGGAAACCAAGAGAGACATAGGATGGAGCAACCCATGTCAGCCACCTTGGTGTCTTGGACTTGTAGGAAAGAGGTGTTTGGATGGTGCGCCCAGGTAGTCTTGGAAACACCCTGCTGGGATGGACACTGCTACTTGTTCTAGTTAGGGATGACCCTGCTTACTGCAGGGGTGTAGAACTAGATGGCTTTTAAAGGTCCCTTCCAACCCAAACCATTCTATGATTGTATGATATATAGGTCACTTAATTAAAAACTGCTCAAGTTCCCAAAATGTGATCTCCTGTCTTCTTCCTACCTAGAACAGTGCAAAAGATATCTGGTGGGTGCCACCACTGAGTGTGAAGCACAGGGTAATGACATACAGGAGAACATTCAGCAATTAGAGACGCAAGCAAACAGGCAGATCTCAAATCACTGGAAACGCTGATTTCTAGACAAAGAGCCTCCTACAAGCACAGGAACACCTGCATAGGCAGCTGCCCATGGGGATGAATACAAGAAAATAGAAAACTTGAACAGTCTCACAGGGAAATAGGAAGAGGAATGAGTGAAACACCAGCTCCAGAAATCCTGCCAGGGATTCTGGAGCAGCTGATAAAGGTATTTGATGAGTGGCAGGAATCCCGGCAGAAGGAGATACGTTTGTTGCACAAAATCAGCAGGAGAAGAGACAAGAGATTCTTGCATTACAGAGGTGTGAACTCTGGCATTGTCATGATGCCTCATGTCCTTCATTTGGGACTGGCTTACCTGTGGCATGTGACCAAGACATGGCACAAGGATCAACCCCACCACAATGACTTCAACTAGGAAGGGCCCAATATACAAAGCAGAGAGGAGAAATACAAATGCTGCATGAGAGTGATGGGGAACAAAGCCACTTAACACCTCCACCACTACTGAGAAATGGGAACTGAGGACAAAGTGAAGAGGCAAACATTAGAATTAGAATAAACCTTTATTAGAATAAACCAAACCAGGTTGGAAGAGACCTTCAAGATCATCGTGTCCAACCCATCAAACAATCCAACCCACCCAAACAGCTAACCCATGGCACCAAGTACCCCATCAAGTCTCCTCCTGAACACCTTCAATGACGGCGACTCCACCACCTCCCTGGGGAGCCCATTCCAATGGGCAATCACTCTTTCTGTATCGAACTTCTTCCTAACATCCAACCTGAACCTCCCCTGGCGCAGCCTGAGACTGTGTCCTCTTGTTCTGGTACTGGGTGCCTGGAAGAAGAGACCATCATCCGCCTGTCTACAACCTCCCTTCAGGTAGTTGTAGAGAGTGATAAGGTCACCCCTGAGTCTCCTCTTCTCCAGGCTGAGCAACCCCAGCTCCCTCAGTCTTTCCTCATAGGGCTTGTGTTCCAAGCCCCTCACCAACTTTGTTGCTTTTCTCTGGACTCGTTCCAGCAAGTCAACATCCTTCCTAAACATCTCGTGCTGCTGCACCAACATACCTCAGGCTTAGGTACTGAGACCATCTATCATGTGTTCGGGCCAATGTGGTGCAATGTGAATTCCTAAGAACACCCTCTCAATTGTCCAAAAAAGATTCCAGACACCATGAAGGAAACATAGGCTCATGTGGGAGGTAACTGTCATCTCTCAGGCTCCTATTCAGTCACAGAAACAAGTTGCAACAAGGCACAAATAGGAAAATAACCTCCCCTCTGTGAGAGCATTTAAGCCCTGGAATAGGGACCAGAGAAGCCAAGGACAATCTCCATCCTTGGAGATACTAAAAATCTGACTGAAGCAATGTGATTTAACTTTGAAGCTAGCTTTGCTTTGAGCAGGGTCTAGGATTGGAGATCTTCAGAGGTCCCTTCAAACTTTAATTGTTCTACAATTTTTCCATTCTGTGACTACCCAGTTTATGCTGAATATTGTCAAACAAGGAGCATCCAATGTGAATTTGTCATGAGCAAATGTACCCAGAGCAGGAAGCACCTGAGATGTTCCATCCCAGGGGAGAGGTTACTGCTTCTCATCAGCTTCCTTCTCTGGGTGTTCTCATTCCCTCAGAGATCTGTTGGCACAGCTCCACCTGCAATTGATTTCTAAACTGAGTCACCCAGGCTACTGAAATAGTTCTTTTAAAAAGATGTTCACGTGGAGAGGTCATTACTCTTGCACACAGCAACTGAAGGTGTGACACAAGACACGTATGCCTGCTGCTGATGGATGCCAACTTGTGAAAACATGCGGGAGATGAAGAAAAGAGGGAGATGGGGAAGGATATCATGAAACTGTTTGTCAAAGCAAAGTGATGAACAGATCTGCTGAAAGGTGAACCAGATTGGGTTTGTTTGCTGACACCTCTCTGCTGGATACTCAGACCTTGCAAATCTCTGCCACCCCTTGGCAATAGCACGGTCGTGTCTGCCTTGCATCCCTCTCCTTTATCTTTTTCAGGTAATTCAGATGACAAGAAACTCTTCCAAAACAATGGCACACTTGTGCTTGTCCTCACTGAAAGCCAATGATTTACAAATAAGCTCAACTTCCAACCATGTTAGGGTGAGGGGTTGTAAATCATCACTCTGCACACGAAGATTTGCTTTGGTGAAAGTTCTGGTGAAGCACCTATGCTCCTTCAGCTCAAATAACTGGAGAGGGGCAAATCACTGTCCTTATCTCCATTCTGATTTGCACTGCTTCAAAATCTATTAATTGCAATCACCATGCTGCTGCTTAGTCCAGGAATATAGAATATTGGAGAAGTCATTTTCTTCCAATGTTGAGCAAGGAATTAAAATGGAAAATGACACCCAAAGGATCCCTTTCCAGCCCTCTGATTTGTCTTTCTGGATGAAAATAAAGCAGTTTGTGTTTATCTTTCTCCATCCTGTCCTGATGACATCTGGAAGAGGCTTTTCAGCCATCTCAGGTAATGGGGGCACCAGCCACATCCGCTGGGATGCAATCAAGAAGGAGAAAGGTGCTGTAAACAGCAGCAATCTGCCTGGGGTCTGTGTTTTATCGGGTTCAAGATTCAGTGTTAGCATATGCTAACCACTCTTTGCAGGGTGATCATTATGCAAATGTCCACAGTAAACAGGTAGGAAATTAGATCTAATCAGGACAACACCCTCCCTCCCCTCTCCTGACACAGGAAAGTTGACTCCATCACATCCCTCCTCATACAAACCAAAAGAAGGCTGAATTCCAGCCTGGAACCTCAGTTTTTCACATGTCCTTTTGTTCTTGTGTTTGGTTTCTTACACAAATCACTGGAAACTCAAGGGCAGCCCAGTGATTGCTTTAATTTCAGAGCTCTCACTGTAGGCTGATGCAGATAGGTCTAGAATTAACACTGCTTATGGACTTCTGTGATTTGAAGGCAAATAAAAAATAAACAAATCATGCCTGGTCTCCATGAGTCATTTGACTCTGTGTAGTATTTAATCACTGTCTAGTAAACTGGGGTGCGAGTAAAGAGGTTGTTTGCCAACGCTGATGGGGGTGGTTGCAGTCACAGATTCTCAGTTGTAAGCCCATGAGCATCACTAGATTCTCTGATTATCAGGAGGCCTACACGTCTCAGTGCTGCCAGGGGGTCAGGCAGCTGATTTCTGTCTCACACTCCCACTCCCCATGCAGTTCAATCCATCTCCTGCATTTGCAGCACCTCAAGTGCCCTGTGTTCAAGTGCCAGACACAACTGGTTGATTTGATCCATCAAGGGTCTATGTCTGACATAGCAACACCAACCTTGCGGCTCATCTCCTCCAACCCACCTGCATGTAACCATGTGTGACATCACCTAGATGGGTTGGGGGAAGGTCCTCCTTCCTTGTTGAGAGCCCAGCAAGAATAATGCCCATAACCAAAGTCTCTTCAGACTCCCTTGCCAGGCACCTTATCACCCTGACACCAAAACTGCTCACAAACATAGCTCAGACAGAGCTAATGCCCAGGCCAACACAGGCTGCAAAGCAAACTGCTTCTGCCCTGTCCATCAGTGGTCTTCTCTGCTTGTCTACCTCCTAGCTGGTCTAAGCATACCTCCTACAAGGCTCAGCTCCAAGGTTTAGAAGATTCCCAGAAGTCTTAGAAAGGACCAGGCACCTCCTTGCAGCAAATATTAAAGATTGTGTCCAAGTAGTAACAAGTGTCTGCTTCAGTATCTATGCAGAGATAGAGGCAATTAAGTCACTGCAGACAACAGTATAAAGGCCATGTAGATGACTCCTCAGTCATGATGGCCTCTCTGCATCACATAGAGGCTCCAGGACAGATATGTGAGAAATGGGTGCTGCAGAGTCACCCTGGCAGGGAGGGACCTGCAGATCCCTTGGCTTCCCAGGGTGCTACTCGATGCTCTTTATGCCCTTGATTTTTGCAGTCTGACCCAATGGTATGGTGGTGAGGGGAGTCTCAACAGGCCCTCACTGGCCAGAAATGCCCGTGGAATGTCAGAGATTACAATGTTCCCTGGGAAGTTAGACAAAAAGGGATTATTTTAATGTGGTTGCATCAATGCAAGTAATTAAATACAGCCCCAGCATGTAGTGAGGCTCTAATTTTGGTCTCAGTTATGTACAGACCAGTGTAATGCCTCAAGGTCACCTCTGCATCTGCACAGTTGTTTCCAGCAAACTTCAGATAGCTCCAGCATGTCTTTTACTACTACTTCTCAATCAATCCAACATCATGCCTTGCAATGTAGATAGCATAAATAGCACAGATTTGCAGCAGACCTGGATGATCCATTCAAGCATCAGCACCCTGCAAAATGCTGAAGGCAGCCCCTGAAACACAAGGAAAGAGACTCAGATGTCCCTGTTGTGACTGCTTCTACATTCATCTCTCTCCCTTCATCTCTCTCCCTGTTGATGTGGAAGGCCAGAACTGAGCTTTAACAGCCTTTAGCAATTTAAGTCACCCCTGGCAGCTGCCAAAGGAGGCAGATAGTTTATACACCTGGAAATGTTGGCACATGTCCCCAGTCCCCATGACAGGAAGGCAAAGGGCAAGAGAGTGGCCAGACAAAAAAACTAAAGAGCAGTGGGGAAGCAGGACTGACCTAAACCACTCCAGGAAAGTCTTGCAAAAGGTTTCCCAAGACTGGGTTAACTTCAGGATCCCATTATTGACCTAGCAATGGGCCAGTGTTCCTGTTCCACTACAGATGATTTCTTCCACACGTGGGAAAGGCCAGATACCAACAGTATGCCATGTTTCCGCCACACTTGTCTTGGATAAGCCATCAGCCTGGAGGTCCTACAGCCTTGAAGTCCTACCGTAACACAAATCACAGCAGCACAGGCCACCCATATCACTGGTACCCTGATATCTGGTGCCTGTCTCTCACCTCTCTGCTACACATGTGTGTTTGATTCACCGTGTTCAAAGATGATCCAGAACCAAATTTCCCCTGGAATCATCTGGTGAATACTCCATTCTCTAAGAAGTCCTACACATAGCCCTGGAACAACAGTGTAACCTGGATGGCTGCAGTAAGGGTTGTGCCATATTGAATTTTAAGTAATTAGGGGCAGGAGTCAACACCTACTGTGTATCTTTTACAAAGACAGAGTGATTTGACTGTAACACTTCAAAAGTCCTGCATATCTTCCATGCTCTAAGGCAATTTGTTACAGCTGATAACTTTTATTTTTAATCTGATGTCCAGTTTAGATTATCTCCCCAAATTGTCCAGGGAGGTTGTAGATGCCCCCTCCCTGGAGTTGTTCAAGGCTGGATTGAATGGACCCTTGAGCAACCTGACCCAGTGGAAGGCATGGGAGTTGCAACTAGTTCCTTCCAACCCAAACCATTCTATGATATTATTTTAACACTGTCAATCTGAGGACTGTTATCAGATGGGCAAACACTTTTATCTTCCATACAAGACTCTGCACTCACCAAATATACTTAGATCATCTCATTTTTCTCTTGGATGACTCCATGTATTGAGAGAATCTCTCAAGATACCCCTCCACCGGACAGATCCCTCACTCAAGTTGCTTTCATGGCTCTTCCTGAACCTTGGGCACCAGGGGTGCCTCTACCCACTGCACAGGGGAGGGATAAGAAAGGCAGTGCCAGCATGGGCATCCTCTCTGCATCCCAAGGCTGGTGCTTAGAAACACAAGGTACGTGACAAGCCTTACCAAAAACTCACAAGTAACTCAGAGTGGGTGGGTAGGAAATTTCTTCTCCTTGATGTTGGCTTCCCAACCTCACAAGTTCCTTTGGGAAAGCCAAAGTCTTGAAAACTCTCCTGCACCATGACTTCAGCCAAGTGAGAGTTAAATAACCTCTGAGCAGGCTGTGAGCTGCTAATGGTGTGAGAGGGGGGCAGCTCCATTCCTGCTCTGTGCTGGTTGCAGCACACACAAACCATAGTCCCTTTTGGAAAGGTTGCAGACCAGAAAGGACTTTTTAATACATTTTCAGAAGCATAAAGGAGGTAAGTTGCCCTCCCTGCTGCCTCATGCCCTCTTCTCCCTCTCCAGACTGGTCCCAGAGCCTCCAAGAACACAAGGGCAAGTTCCCCACCACGGAGGTTAGATGATGCATTTTCTAAGCAACAGCAGCTCTAGCAGAATTATTGCACCTCTTGTTACCAGCATCCACACAAGAATAAATATCATGGTCCCTACCTGTAAGCATGTGAGGGGAGGCAGGGAGAGAACCAGTGCCTCCTTGAAAACAGAAAACAGCAGAAATATAGCTCAGTTTTTGCAGCAATTAGCTCCACAGGGATCTCTATAAGGAGGTCTCTGGTCTCTCAGAGGCACCTCCTTTCCTCCCTCTCTCCCTATAATGATGCTACCTCAGCCTTCCAAATTTAATTACCAAGTAATTATACATCACATACAGTGGCTTGGTCCTGGCAAGGGCTTAGTGTTACCAGGAAATATTTGAGACCAAAGAAGGTAGTGGGGAAAGACCAGAAATCAGGGTGAAGCCCCACCATGGTGCAGCATTGTTATAGGTCATCCTATGGTCCACAGACCACATAATGCCATTCCCAAATCTGTTTAAATGAAGAATGGGTAAGGGACCTCACTGAGGAAGACACTTTCTTTTTGGCAGATCCCACACTAAGAAGTATTTGCCAATAAGCTGATAATCAGGTGGCCTGGCCACCCCCGGTATGTTAGACCTTGATGCTTAGAGAATATTTGATCATAGAGTATCTCCATTAGGAGTTTGTAATCCGCTATCACAGCATTTGAGAGCCATTTGAGTATAAGGAGATTTTTATTAATGGTTCATGAGCCTAAAAGTCAAAATTGACTCTCAGAGCAGATTTTAACAGTTTGCATAGCATTTTTATATTTATCTTACTCTTCATCACCTCTTCTCCCCAATTGCCATCACCTTACTCTGTTCTGACACAGTACAGAGGTGCAGCAGCAAAAACACCAGCCAGCCCCAGCAGCTGGATCTGCCAAATGGTGTTTCTCCTTTCCAGCTATCTTTTCCTTTCCTTTCCTTTCTTTTCCTTTCCTTTCCTTTCCTTTCTTTTCCTTTCCTCTTTTCTTTTCTTCCTCTCTTTTCTCCTCTCTCTTTTCTCCTCTCTCTTTCTCTTTCTTTCTCTTTCTCTCTCTTTCTCTTTCTCTTTCTCTTTCTTTCTTTCTCTTTCTCTTTCTCTTTCTCTTTCTCTTTCTCTTTCTCTTTCTCTTTCTCTCTTTCTCTTTCTCTTTCTCTTTCTCTTTCTCTTTCTCTTTCTCTTTCTCTTTCTCTTTCTCTCTTTCTCTTTCTCTTTCTCTTTCTCTCTCTTCTCTTTCTCTTTCTCTCTTCTCTTTCTCTTTCTCTTTCTCTTTCTCTTTCTCTTTCTCTTTCTCTTTCTTCTCTTTCTCTTTCTCTTTCTCTTTCTCTTTCTCTTTCTCTTTCTCTTTCTCTTTCTCTTTCTCTTTCTCTTTCTCTTTCTCTTTCTCTTTCTTTCTCTTTCTTTCTTGCTTTTCCTTCCTTCCTTCTTTCCTAATTCCTCCCTTCCAAATTCCTTCCAAATTCCTTCCAAATTCCTTCCAAATTCCTTCCTTCCAAATTCCTTCCTTTCGTCTACTTTTTTCCTTTTCTCTCTCTTCCCACTCTCTCATCCTAGACACACTGCACAGCCACCAACACAGTCCTGACCCCTCCAAGCTCCTGCCCCTTCGACCCAGTGCTGGCAGAACCCCTTACACCTGCAGACACTGGTTCTATAGGCATGGTCATATTCACCTGTGCTCTATGCATTTATACCAGTGCACTACTAAGTGTGTTCCTGCGACAGGCAATTATACTATGCTATCTGCATGTCTCTTGTATGCACTGGTGCCACAGAGGTGCAGTTATGCTGGATGCATTCGGTGAGGTGCATGTGTGTCTGTGTCTGAATGCAGGTGTGCACATGCACTGACCTGAGAACTCATGCATCTGTAGCTGTGCGCAACTCCACCCTGTGCATACATACGTGGGATGGGGATATGTAGGGAGGGGAGTGTCTGTGTGGAGGCTCTGAGCCCTGTGTACCCATTTAGTCCCTGTACCCTGCAGGGCTGGTAGAGGGGAGTAGAGGTGACCTCTCCCCAGATAACAGCCCCCAGATTGGGCTTGGGGGTGAAGGAGGTTGTGGCCCCCTGAAAACATGGGACGCTGTCTTCTGGGGTTTACCTCCCCATCAAGCCCTGAGCCCTACACAGCCCCAGGGTCTTGAAGGACCTGCCTTCCCCTGCTCTTTGAGGAATGGGGGACAGAGAGAGCATAAGAGGGTGGAGGGCCTTTTTAGTGTACCCAGTTCCCTTTTGGTCCTCAAAACTGGATACATTCAGGACCTAAACAATGCACAAACCCAAGCACATATTACACCCAGCCCTCCTAAACCCATATCCATGCCCAATTTTTCCAATCCTCTTTGCAGCCTTCCAAAACCCATACCCAACTCTCCACCCAAATCACAGATAAGGGCAGTACCAGGTGCTTTGGCTGGGGGACTCTCTCCCAGCACCAGGTGGGGAAGGTCTTCTGTGAATCCCTAAATCCACCTATTTTGAGTCACTCTCCCCTGTCTCCTTGGAAACTAGCAGTTCTCCCCAGCTCCAGCCTCCTCCTGGAAATGTAATCACCCCAAAAATTGTCCCTTGCTTTGGGGCTGGCTCAGCCTGAGATGAGAGCCAAGCAACCCCCGCTGAGGGCTGTTTACTGGGGAGAAACTGGGCAGTGTGGGCTGGTGCTGGCAAGGAAGAGGCAGGGATGAGGCAGGGGGTGGGGAGGTAAATTGGGCATGGTGCAGGCAGGTGAGCACGCCGTCCACAGGAAGGCAAATGGAGAGAGAGTCACACAGGGAAGGGGAACAGAAGAGGATCAGAAAAGGAGCAGGCAGGGTGCAGGCAAGGCATCAGGTGGGGAGGAGGCAGAGAATAGACAGAAGAGCAGGAGGCATCTGGGCTGTGGCTGGGGGCAAAACTTACACCCCTGGTTTTCTGCTTTTTTCCATTTTGGAGGTTTTTTAAGCTCTGTTGGGAAATGTCATCCTGCAGAATAGGGAGAGGATTCCCTTATATGTGTATTTTGTTGAAAGTGAGGGGACACCTCAAGCCAAGCAGCCCTTTTAATCAGCTCTTTGTCCCTAAATCCAGCTTCCCATCACTAAACTGACACAGTCTCCCCAGTTTTCCTCCTGACTTTATTTGATCCAGAATTGCCTCCCACACCCTGAGTTCAGAGGAAATTAATTCAGCCCGAAGGGACATCTAAAACATTAAAAATTAAAAGGGAGTTAAAATGTTCTTTGTGTAATACTTTGGTTGCCAGCTCACCTTGGGATTTTGCCCTTTGCCCACGCAAGTGCCCATTCAAATTAAAATCAGAAACAAACAGGTAGAGAAAACGTGGAAAGTACAAAAAGCCAGGGGAAATTCAGAGAAATTCCTGACGTGAATTGGCTTTTCCTGATAAAAATGAGCTGTAGCCAGAGGAGATCATCCCTGGCAGGCAAGGAAATACTCAGGAAAGAAAAGTAAAAGATAAAATGGGAAAGGCAAAATGGTAAAAAAATATTCTGAAAAGGCTTTTAAAAATTTATATTAAAAAAATAAAAAAAAAATAGAAAGTGAGAGCCCAGGAAACAAAGAGCTGTTCCAGGCAGGTGAGATCCTGTGCCCTGGTTCGACAAGGACTTGATTTTTCTGAGTGTATTTTGCTTGGATAGCTTTTTCTCAGTGTTTTTTTTTCTTTTTAGAGGGGTAAATTTTGTTGGTTTGAAACAAATTAGCAGAGAAATGAAACTTTCCGCGCTGCTGCCTGGGAGCAGCCAGCGGCAGGGACCCAGCTAAGCCACCCAGCAGCCTCAGCCTCAACTCCCCACTCGCATGAATCCTTCCATTAAATACAAATAAATGAGAAAATCACCGACTGACAAGCGCTAACACGGAGCCGAGCGAAAACTCCCCTTCCTTCAGAGCTGCCTAATACCTTTATTTTAAAGGTTAATCTTTGCTCACGGTGGCAAGGGACGGAAATGCCATCGTGAGAAGGGAAGGGGTTTACTGGTGGACATAAGGGGGCATCCCTGTTTGGGATGTGGGGAGGCAAAGCTGGCCGGAGACGTGCTGCAATGGTTGTGCTCCCTGGTCCTGGGGATCGCAGTGGTGACTCCATGTGACTTGCAGGCAGCAAAGGAAGAGCTGGTGACAGGGAGCAGGATGGTGATGGGTGCTTTTCTGCATCTCTCCCTCTTTACAGAGGTCCTCTTTTTTGCTGTGTTAAATCCAAACCAAATTCAGGGCTGAAGTGACCACAGTGACACGGGAAGGAGAGAGGGGGAAAAAGGAGAACAACAGAGAAAGAGCCACCAAGAGCAGGGATGCTTGGGAAGGGCCTGATCCTGCATCACAGGGTGCTGTGGCTTCAACTTGTAAAACTAGGTTAAACTTTTGTCCTCCTCCTTCCCCAGCACCTCTGCTCAGATAATCCTGTCTGATCACTCCCAGTTTCCCTCTTCTCATCCATGGATCAGCCTGGGAAACTTAAAGCTCTTCCCAGATACAGCCAGGGACTGGCACCACCAAGGAGGGCACAGAGCAAGCACATCCCTCCCCTCCCACAAGAAGATCTGAGAAAGCTGGGGGGTGGGGGGAGAGAGGAATGGGAAGAAGGTAAAATTATCCAAGATTTGTTTGCAATGAATGGTTTTGTTCTTCAATAAAAAAATTAGTTAAAAAAAAAAAACCAAAACAACCACAAAGAAAATAATCCTCCCTTCATTTTGCTTCCTTCACCTCGGGGAGCCGCCAGCAAAACCCCCTTTGTCTCAGCCCTGCAGAAGCAGCCAGACCCTCCTTGTCCCCCTCGAGAAATCCCTGTGGCAGACGGCATCGCCCCTCTCCACCGCTCACCGGATGTGATTAAAATGGAAGACAACCATCAAGTGTGCTAGAACCATTTTAATATAATTATACATATCTGCCAAATCCAGGAAAAAAAAAAAAAAAAAAAGAGAAAAAGAAAAAAAAAAAAAAGGAAGAAAAGAAAAAGAAAAAAAAAATGTTTATGCATATATATCTTCTTTTTTTTTTTTTTTTTCTTTTTCAGTTAACATCTGCAAGCATAAACAACAATGAATTTCTCTGTTTAAATTCATCCAGTCAGAGCAACTGCCCAAAGTCCTGTCGGATGGGAGGGTTACCGCCAGCGTGGGCAGCAGTAAGTGAGCTCCAGAGGAGTTTTAATGTCCTCAGGTAGGGTGGGGTTTGGGTTTTTTTTTTTCGGTCTCTTTCATTCAGAGAGAGAGTTTTGCCGTTAAAAAGTTTCAGCGCAGTTCACCTCAGGTGAAAGGCGACTATGGGTTTTTGTGATTGCTTTTTTTTTTGTTTGTTTGTTTCCTTTTTGGTTGTCGTTTTTTGTTTGTTTGTTTGTTTGTTAAGGATGATAATAGGGTAACTCAGTTGCTCTGAATTTCACTTATAATTATAACCTATTTAAATCACAGCAGAACTCCTGCTGGTGCAGAGTTCATAGTTGCATACAATACAGGAGATCACAGTTTTGAAGTCTAGCACAGATTAAAAACCACAGATGTACCATTTATATAAGACACACACTGATTGTCTCTTGAAAACTACATATTGACTCCTTATGAACATTATCTTTTTTTTTTTTTTTTTTTTTTTTTTCTTATCCTTAAATAAAGTAGTGCAGCTAGGACAATCAGTCACACAACCCACACAGCCCTGAACCAAGTTCTCCGGGTGCCAACTTCAGCAAGTTGGGCGTGAAACAGTTGGATAAGCTCGAGAGCGAGAGCGAGGGAGAGAGAGAGAGAGAGAGAAACAAAGAGGGAGGGAGAAAAAGAAGGAGAAAAAGAGAGATGTTGTCCATTCCAAACATTTTAACTGAGGGTTGGCTAACACACTGGAAACCTCTGGGTGAAGGATCTTTCCACACACACACACACACACAAAAAAAAAAAAAAGAAATAAAAACCTAGACTTTTTTTAACTCTTTTTTTGTTGTTGTTGTTTTTGTTTGTTTTGTTTTGTTTTAAAACTGGCCCATAGGTGGGACAATCGCCCACATCTTCCAAACAAAGAAACCCCAACAACTGCCTAAAACTAGGAAGAACACAGATGGGTCTGTCTGCTTTCTGCTCACTAGAGGATCTGTCCATTTAAGGCCTTCTTTCTCTGCTTTTCCTCTTTATTATTCCTTTTCCAGAGCGTCTGAGCAGGAGATGAGTCTGAATGGGATCACACCAACACTGTCCCCCTCTTGTTGCTGTTGGTTTATTTTTTTGTTGTTGTTGTTCATTTGTTTGTCCATTGAGTTAATTTTTATCTCTTTAATTTAACCAAGACCTGACTAAAACTAGAGCGCTCAGCCCAGCCTGTTTGTTCTTGCTGCGATTTCACTCGTTATCACAAAGGTTCTTCACAAAACCTGGAACTTCCATGAGGATGTCTGGTCCTTATAATCCAAGCAGTCAGCATTGAAGTTTAACTTCCAGGAGGCGGTTTGGTCTTTATAATCCAAGCAATCGGTGGTGGAGTTAAAGCCCAAACTGGAGGCCCCATAGCCCTGGGTGGAGAGTGAGGCTGGAGACTGGTTGAGGTGGCTGGTGACCGCATTTGCACCCATGGGACTCAGGGTGGCCCCCGGTCCAGGAAGCTGGTGGTGCATAGGGGTCAAGTAAGATCCACAGTCCATCCCTCCAAAATAAGAGGTTGAGCCAGCGTATCCTTGGCTGTAGCCTGATGCCTGGGTGTAGGTCATAGGATAGGATCTCTGCATGCAGGAGGATGAGGTGGACAGGGGATCTGAGAGCGGGGAGATGGATGCTGGGCTCCAGATGGATACAGGGGCACTGCTGCTGGAAATGGTGGGGACCGAGGTGCTGGAGGGGGGAGTGAACTGCCCACTGGTTCCACTCTCCGAACTCACTTCCCGGGCTGGTGAATTCTTCTTTTTAGCAGGTCGTACCTTGTTCTGGCCCCCATTCTGCTGCTGCTGCTGCTGCTGCCGGCACTTGGCTCGGCGATTTTTAAACCACACCTTGAGACCCAGACATGGGGAGGAAGAGAGAAAAAGCCTAATGTTAGGGATGTGCGGGCAACACCAAGGTGGGGAAAGAGCTGGTAGTGGGGAGACCTCCCCAGGGAGGAGAAACTAAGTGGAGGGCTGCAAGTTGCTGCAAAGAAAAGCTCCGGGGCTCCCCCTCCCTGAGATCATTAGCAGTAATAACAAGTGGAAAAGGGCAAATCAAACTGCTTAATAAGGTCAGTTTTGGTGGGAAGGGATGGCAGGGGGTGGGGGGAAGTGGTCCCTGTCTGACAGTCGGGGACCCCCAGGAATCCCCATTTAAGGCCTATTGAAGTCAAGCCCTTAACTAGAAATAATAGAGTCAGAAAAGGAGGGAACAATTAGGGTAACAGAGGCAGGGGTTGGGGAAGCAGGGTAAAGATGTCTCATCTACCCTCTAAATAGGCTCTCTGCTCTCACCACTTCACCCTGACCAGAGTCGACCCCCAAACCCATCTCACCCTCCCTTAGCAGGGACCAAGGGAGCTGGCTGTTGGGAGAAGTGTTTGGAAGGTTTCATGAAGAAGGATAGGGTTTGGTGTGGGGTACCCTTGGGTATCAGCGACCATACTCCATGTTTCCCTGCACCACACAAGCTAGGAAAGTCTCAGAGAGAGGCAAGCAGCAGGGATGACTTTGGAGCAGCCCTAGCTGCAGGGGTCCTGGATCCATGATGGGGTCAGGATGCTCCTGCCCTGGCAGCAGCACCTCCAAAATGATGTCTGTATTGGGCCCCTGTGAGTTACTTGCAGAAGAGCAAGCAGCCCAGACCCAGGAGAGGGATCCTCTTCACCCAGACATCCCCTCACTAACCAAAGTTCCTTCCAAGGGAGTGGAAGCGCTCGCTCAGTACTGGTGTGAATGGGGATCCCAGTCTGGCTCCGGGGATGTGAAGATCCTTGGGGAAGGGGGGGACCCCTTACAGCTTCCACAAGGGCCCAAATCACCTGCAGGATAGGCTGGGACTTGGCACCCGGTGCAGGCACTGGGGATGCTGGGGACGCTTGCCCAGATCACAGAAGCCGAGGGTGCTGGCAAGGGGTGCAGAGGACTGGGACCTGGGAGCTGTGGAAATCCCGCCAATGCACAGTGGGGAAGAGGGTGGCTGCACTTCAGCCCCAGGCGGGAAAATGGTCATTCCATCCCTCTGCTCCCTCATCCCTCTATAAACTCCTGCACTTCACAGGGGCTTGATCTCCCTCCAGGACTGACCCCATTCCCTAGAACAGCCCACTTGCCTCCCTGCCAGCCCAAGCCCTTCACACCAGGATGGAAGTAGGGGACAGGGCTGGGGTCTGCGGGGTCATCCTGTTTCCTACCTGCACTCTGGACTCGGGCAGATTGATTTTCAGGGCCACCTCCTCCCGCATGAAGATGTCGGGGTAGCGGGTCTTGGCGAAAAGAGCCTCCAGCACATCCAGCTGCGCCCGGGTGAAGGTCGTGCGCTCCCTCCGCTGCTTTCGGGGGGTGGCTGCGAAAGGAGCCAGAGGCCCTGGCTGTCAGTCAGCGCCCCCTCAGCCCCTTCAGTCCTCTCCAGCCCCTTCCCCAGCGGCTATTTCCCCACATTTCATGGGCGACCATCACCCCAGTCCTCAGCTGCTACCAGGCAGCAATCCCACTTCCCTATCCCCCCTGGATGGGTCTGGAGCATCTATCCAGAGTGGTCCCACTTTGCAGACCCTTCCCCGGATAAAAAGTTAAGAGTGAGAAGGAGCTCAAGCGCTCCATCTACCCAATCCAGCACAGTCCCTTGGACATGTTGTGCCTTCTAAAAGTTCGGTGGCTTCTCCTCCATGGGTTTTTAAAAAAAAAAGGGAGGGGGGGAGGAGTAAAGTGGAGGGGAAGAGGGAAGAAAAACGTGGCTTACCGGGATAACCGACGGACGGATGCAACAAATCCATGCCCGAGGTTGTGAGACTCAGGCCATTGACTGCGTAAGGTGGTTGCTTAAGATAAGACATCATGCTAAAGTTGTGGCGGGGAAGAGAGTTGGCCGAAATCCGGGCGAGGGGGAGCCGGCCGAGCGCCCTGCCTGCCCCGGGCGGTGCCTGGGGGTGCCGTCGGGTGAGGGGGGCCGCCAGGTGCCTGCGGAGGAGGGAGAGGAAGGAGGGTTGTTGGCGGGGGGGGTGGTCAGGACAGCTTGCTGCCCCCTCCCAGTATTTATCCCCCCTCTGTCTTCAGACCTCCAGCTCGTAAAGCCGAACTCCAGCCGGATTTGGGAGCTGGGAGTGACTGACTAGATAAACGCATCTTTCCAAAAAAAAAAAAAAAAGGCGAAGAGGGGAGGGAATGGAAGAGGGGGGCACATCCCAGCCAGTAATTACTGCCTGAACAAAACTCCCCCCCATGCCTTCAACTGCCCGCATTGTACAGCAGCCCGGGGCATTTGCATAGGATTCCCGGCCGGGCACCGGCTAATTGTCTCAAGCAAAACTTGATTGGGGCCATTGGCAGACACAAAGAACCCCTCGGCTAAATAAATAATGCAGATAACAAAGCCCAAGGGTGAGAAACAAAGAAACAATTCAAGAAACCTATCTCTCTCCGAGTCTCTTGCAAGGACTTTAATTATCCCAGGTTTGGGCAACATTCAAACCTTCCCCCCCCCACACCTCCACCTCCTCCTTCACCACCTCCTCCTCCACTACCTCCTCCTTTCCCCTTCCCCCTCGACGTTTGCTGCATTTCAGAGCTCAAATGCCCGGTCGGGAAGAGACAAACTTTTCTGCTCTACCGCCATCAGTCCACGTCTGCAGTAATTTCCACCGGCCATTTGCACCTAATTAGTACACCGGGTAATTAGATTTGGAGGCAAGTAACACATTTATTAGGCTTTCAAGAAACTCTTGATGACGGAGCTGAAGCTAAAACAAACACCTCGGTGGGGAGCGGCCCCGGGACGAGCCCCGGCAGGTGGGCGAGCGTCTCCCCCGGCTCCGGGCCCGTATTTCTGGTGTCCCGGGCTCTCTGCAGCGGGGGGCGAGAGGGGACGCAAACACACACTTTTAGCCAAAAAATGGCCGACAAGGGGCCAGCTCGGGGCTCTTGAAATAGTTAAGACCGTTTTTCCGGTGGAAAATATTTTTTATTTTGGTCTTTAGGGGCAAAATTTTGCCCTTCTCTCCGTTGCCGGCGGCCGTCGAAAGAAAGAACGCTAACACAACTTTCTGCCCCAAACACCACAAAATTCCGCGTCTCAGCTAACAAACCACACAGGGAGGGCTGAGCGCTGCCAGGGGGCTCCTGCAGGAACTCCTGGTCCTGGTGCAAACCCCCTCCTCTCCCCAGCTCCGCCGGGGCCGATTCTTCGCGGTGAGGGGTTTACCCCCTTTGCCACGAAGCGGGTTCGCATCTAGCGCGGGGAGCGCAGGGTAGGGCCTCGATTTTAACTGCCACACTCTCAGAGGGAGTCTGAGAGGGGACGATTTGAGATCCCCCGGTCCACACTAGCGGTTCGGCCACAAATTTGTTCTCCAGCTCAAGATGCGCCCGAGTGAAAAACTGATTTTGCCAATCGCTTAAAAACGAGCAGAAAATAAACAAAACCAACAAACTCCACAACCCCCAAACACCGTATAAAAAAAAAAAAAAAAAAAAAAAAAAAAGGCCAACACAAAATAACCCCAAACCTCCGCTCTATTAAACTCGGCGGCACCACGCCGAAGATCCAGCCCAGCGCGGCCGCCCGCGGAGCCGCTCCGCCGCGGTCGCGCATCCCGGGGTGGCCCTCGCAGCCCGCGGAGCAACGGCTCCGCTCCGCAATCTGTCACTTTTTTCCCCTCCTCCCCCCCATCCCCAGCTTCGCAAAGAGCCCGGCTACCAGTTGCTCTGCCCTCACTCAATAATAATTACCCCGTCCGAGAATTAATTATAATAAATGTTTTCTTGATAAACTAACGAGATAATCCGGGCGGCACACGCTCCCTAATTACGGGCCACCGGCCGCAGCTCCGCTGATCGCCCGGGATGATTAATGCAAGGCAGTGATCCGCGGCCGGGCGCGCAAGGCTGCGAGCTCTGCCCTTGGCCGCGCTGCAGGGGGATGCAGGAGGCTTGATGCGGGGGGGGGGGGGGTGAGGGGGTGGAGAAGGGAGAACATCGCGGAGAAGCTCCCGCGGAGCTGGGAAGGCGCCGAGGGAGAAAAATAATTTTGTTTTGTTTAGTTTTGCAAACGAGAGTTTTCACCGGGCTCCGCCTCATTTCCTAATTTTTGTTTGGTTGGATTTGTTTTTAATTTCTAATTACACAAGGAAGGGTTTGAGTTGATATTTCCCAACACGGAAATTTTTCCCTTGTGCGAAGACGGTGGGGATAGACTCATCCCTGGCTCTGCTAAGTAGCCCCCCACTCTTCGTTCCCCCAAAACCCGAGCGCAGTTCCGCGGCCGGTGCGGACAAACGAAAGGCCGGTCAGGAGAGATGAAGCCGGGCTCGACGAGCAGTGACCTCCGCCGTGGAGCCAGCTGACCCATCTCTGTTTCCCCATCGCCATCCAATACAATTTTTTAATTGTACTTTTGGCGGGTTGTTTGTTTGGGTTTGGTTTTGGGGTTTATTTCATTAACTGGAGTCGCATCTTTTCCAAAGAAATGAAAAAATAAAGCTCAACTTCTCTGAGCAGCCGAAATCTAAATAAATCAGGGCAGTGAAGGAGCTTTTTAGCTCTAACGAAACTTATGCCTGTGCGCTAGGACTTTCGCGACTTTCTTTTTGTCGGTTCAAAGGAGAGAGGCCGGAGTCGTGCGCTTTATACCCGACCCGTGCCTTTCGGGAGACCTTTTACATATATGTATATATATACACACACATATATAGTATGGGAGGTGAAGAAAGGCTCCAGCCCTTCTCCGACCTGGATGCAGTTCTCGCCATCCATTTCACTCACACCGAGCCATGAAGCCCCGGCCATAAAACGCCTTGAAGGTTTCTCTCTCATATATTTCCATCCCGGTTCTCCCGCTCAAAGACACCTTTTCCAAAATTACTTTGCTGAGTCTTTGCATCGCAAGGAGGAGGAGAAAGAAGAGGAAGGTCTCAGGCAGGAGCCGAAAGTGGGGAGAAATGTCTTCCCGGTTATGTCTAATTTTAAAAGTCCATCTCGGGGCTAAGGAATAACAGAAAAACGGACCGAGAAGGGGGTAAAAAAAAACACGTACCCAACGAAATCGCGGAGAATAACCGCACCCGCCCGCGGAAGACAACCCGGCCGGGGAAGGGATGCGGTGGGAATTGCCTTGTCTCTTCCTGAATTTACTCCCTTTCATCTTTTCATCCAGAAGCTCCCGCTCCCCGCCAATCTCCGAACAGAGCCGGGGCCGTTTCCCTCCTCTTCCATCTCTGCCCGGCCTGGCCTGGCCTCCCCCAGGCATCTCCTCCGGGCAGCCGCCTGCTCCCCTCCGCCTTACGAATACACTGCCCAGCGCACAAATACTCTTTTAAATCATCATCATAATGATAATCATAATCATAATAATAATAATAATAATTTTAGTCCCCTCTTTTCCTTGCATTTCTGCCCGGCGAGAAAGAGGAAGGCAGAAGGCAGCGGGTCGGACTTACCTGCGAGGCTCGCCGGAGCCGCGGGCAGGGCTGGGGGGGCGAGGGGTGAAAACTGCCGCCCGGATCCTCGCCAAATTCAGGGCTCGGGCTGAGCTGGGAGAGAAAGCACAAAGCGGGAGGTTAGAGAGCTGGCCGCATACATCATGCCCAAGACATGGGGAAGGGGAGGAGAGGGGGGGGGGCTGGGTGTGGGAGGTGTGGGGGGGCGGGGGGAAGAGGAAAAATAATTGTTTGAAAAATAAGAATAAATGGGGAGGGGGGGAAGAAAGGGGAGAGAGGGGAGGGATAGAGGGATGTTGGGGGTTCTGGGCTCGGTACATACAGAGCTGGCCGGTGCTGGAGCTGGTGAAGTGATTTTTATTTTGAATACTGGTGGCAGGGTGCGTTGGAGCTGAGGTCTCTACCTCTCTCGGGGAGCTTTGCTGAGAAAGCGCCTTCTCTGGCAACTTTTTGACGCAAACTCTCCAACCAATGGCAGGGAGAGAGTGATTGACACATCTAAGCCAGGGGGAAAATAATCAAAACACACAAGAGGGGGAGGAAAAAACAGGCCGCTGCTGTACCGGGGGACAATCAAGCGAGAAATAACAGCCACCGAAATGACACGAGAATATACATTCAAAGAACCTGCTCGCTTTAAAAAAAATATACATTCTAGAGCGGAGCGTGTGAAGTCATTGTAGAAATTAACGTGATGGACAGCAGCAGCCATGGCGTTAGCGTGCTGCCCGGGGGAAGGAGAAGAGAAGGGGGGGTCAGCAGATAGCTCGGAGGGGGGATAATAATAACAACAACAACAAAAGATATTAAAACATATAAGTAAATATTTGGAAAAGGCGAAACGCAGAGACTGGCAGGAGCCCTTGGCTGAGCAGTGTGGAGCTGGGGGAGAGGAAATCCGTGGAAGCAAAGGGGATACTCCCCCACACCCCTCGGGACAGAGGGGAGTGGGGTGTCCCCAACCTCAGGTACCCTCATTCCGCCCCCGCGGAGTGGCCCGCATCTCCCGTTCCACTTCCCAAGGCCCAAGTGTCCCCAGAGCGAGGGACATAGAGTCACCTGGGGGGGACGGGGGACGGGAGGGACACGGAGGGGACGGGGGGTAAGTGGAGGTTGGAGGTATAAATGTGTTTTGGTTTTTGTTTTGTTTTGTTTTAATAAGATATTTAGGGATGATGGTGAGACGCGGAATTGGTGAGAAATGGGACTCAAGCAGCGGCGTTAAGTTGAATTTTCAAAATAGGAACATATTTTAATAGAAATAAATTCGATGCAGCAAAAAGAGGGGTGGGGGATGAAAAGGGCCGGGGAAAGGGAGGTTTCCCACCACCCAGCAAAGCCCAGCCGGGTACACCGGGACTGGGCAGTGGGACATCCTTCCCGCACCTCCCGTCCCCGCTCAACTCTCCCCGGGTCAGAGAAATCCCGATAATAAAGGTTTGGCAAAAAGCAGGAGGACGGAGGCAGCTGAGGTCGGAGGGAGGCAGCGCTCACACCACCTTCCTCAGTTCTGACAATGGGGGGAAAAATGCAGCGGCTCGATCATTTTAATGGGGTGACCTATGTTAATGAAGTTATAGCAATTAATTCGCCTCTTTGTGGCTCTCTCTGAGCCTGGCTGCCTGCAATCCAACGTGGTGTGTCCTTGGACTTTAGCGCTGGCGGTGGCAGCCCGGGCTGGAGGTTTGCAGAAGCAGGTTTGGGATGCTTGGATTTGGGTGGGTTGGGTGTTGTGGGCTTGGTCTGGGTTTTTGGTGGGGTTTTTCTTTTACTCTCAGAGAGGAGGATGAGGAAGGAATGGGCAAAAAAGGGAAGAAGAGAGGGAAGAGGAGGGGAAATGAAACAAATAAACAAACAAACAAATAAAATAACCCGTCGCACAAAAGCAGCCGCAGCCCTGACCGCCGGATCTGTTCTCACTTTGGCGGCTTCGAGTTTCGTTTCTTTTGCGAGAAGACTTGGAGGAAAGTTGGTATTCGGGGTACCACCGGTTGGTACACCCAGCCGCTCCGGGACCCCTAGCTCCTGCACTCCTTGGAGTTATGTTTTGAGTTCTCCCTCCTAGAGCCGTAATACTCTTTTGGGGGCACGTTTTTGTGCTTTTGTTTGCTTAGTTGAGTTTTTGTTTGTTTCTTTGTTTGTTGACGATAACGAAGGTCTGCAGTCCCCCCATCATTTCTTTGCAGCATCCCCCCACCCTTGCTTGCCTGGAAAACCCTTCCCTCTCACCTCCCCTCATGTCGCATGGCCACGCCACCCCTCAGCCTTTCCTTTAGCAGAGCACCAGTAATAAATATCCCGATTGAACCCTTCCCCCCCCCGCCCCAACCCTCCGCCTTTGCCATCGTCTCCCGCCCCCACATATTATTTAATAACCTTAATCCACCTTGGAAAAATGAGAGAGATAATTCTTCCCCGTGTATCCTGACCAGGAGGGTATTTTCGAAATCGATTAAAAAGAAAAGAAAAGGAGGGAGGGGGGGGAAAAAATGAAAGGAAAAAAAAAAAAAAAAAGAAAAAAATGATGTTTTGGAGCTGGAGGAAGCCAGACTGTGGCAGAGGAGGGCTGAGCAAGGCCAGAGAAATAAAATCTGGTGCCTGGAGAAAGTACCAGGGAAAGGGGGTTTGGCAGTGCAGCCCTGACATTCCTGCTTGCATTTACCCGCGCTGCCTGACCATGGGCAGTGGGCAGGTAGAGCTGCTGCCCTGCCCGCAGCGTGCCAGAGCGGTAGGAACATCCCAGCCTTTCCCTCTGCACCCCCCACCATTACCCCCACCCCCTCCACCCCCAGCCTCAGAAGTTGGGAATAATTCCCGCGGCCAATAAAACAAGTGGCAGAGATGGACAGTGTTACTTAAATAAACAAGGGTCTCTTTAAAATTCTCATCCACTTCAGATGTCTAAAGTAAGATTGTGATGATTTTGTCACGGTTTGGTAAATTTACCCCTTTAAGAGGCTTTCATAAATCCCAGAACACACCTTCAGCCAGATTTGAATATAGATTTAGGTTTTAAAACCCAGAAGCTGGGAACACCGCTTTATCAAAGAGAATTTCCCTTTAGCTTAGCAATGTGTTGGGATGGCTCTTGCAAAGATTGGATCTGAGAGGGGGAAAAAGGGGGAACCTTCTTTCCTGGAGCAATCCTGCACACACTTCGCAGCTGCCTCTGCCTTCAGCCTTCTGCAGCTTCTGGGAAAAGTTGAAAAAAAAAGATATTATTAATAATAATTGTTGCAGCTGTAGGAACTTGAACGTGGGGTTTTGGTGTTTTTTTTTTGTTGTTGTTTTTTAAAAATGTATTTATTTATTTATTATTTTTTAAGAAAAAACTTTTCTATATCTTCTGGTTCATTTGGAAAGCGTTTTAAGAGCAGGTACAGTCTCAGAGAGCCAGACTAAAGCTGGGGCTGATGGGGAGTGAGTGGAGATGTGTGATTTTTCTGCCCTCTAAGAACTTTGTGCTCAGAGAACCAAAATCCGCTCCTGGGATGAAAAGAAAACTGTAACTTCTGCTTCTCAGTAAGTTTTCCAACTTTCCAATGCCAATTGTATTACAGAGCCATTTTTTTTTCTCTCTCTCTCCATAGCTGTGTCTCTTCTCTTCTCTTTCTCTCTCTTTACTGCTCCTTCCTCTGATTTTATTTCTGGCTTTCTTTTTCCTAAACGCGACTGTTTCATAAGTGGTTTTGTTGCCGTGTGTATCGCTCACCAGCCTGATCAAACTCAGCTCCTGCCCTTGGATGTCATGATCAAGGGGGAAAAATAAATTAAGAAAAAATGTATTCAGGTCGGGTGTAAGTTAAGGAAAGAATTAAAAACCAAACCAAACAAAAAATCCCCAACAAACAAACACCCCTCCCCCCCAAAAAAAAACAACAACCCACCCCAAACCAAAAAATAGCCACAACCAACCAACCGAACCAAAGAAAATCCAACAAACCCGCAAACTAACAACCCAAAAACCCAGTTCTAAAATGAACTGATTTATTATTTGTCATCTTTGTATCTGTGATCGGCTCCGGAAAGCGATGCATGCGATACACTTCTAAGCTTTTCCCTCATCGGATTTGTGTCTAGTTAAAATATTCCAGATTTTCCTTGAAGTTTATCTGCAATTCAATTGCGGGTTGGGTTTATTTTATTGGTGTGGGGTTTTTTGTTTGTTGGTTTGTTTTTTTTTTTAGTTTGGGGGTTGTTGGGTTTTTTCCCCCTCTCTGTTTTGGCTTTAAGTTTTTTGTTGTGGGGTTTTTGTCCGACATTTTCCCTCACCCCAAAAAACTCTCTCTTGGGGGTGGGAAGCCAGAGACACTGGTGAAGCTTGGAGAAAGGGTCAGATTAGTTTTAAAACGTTGGGATATATAAAATAAAAAAGAAAAAAATAAATATGCCCCTCTTTTTTCAGGGGTCTGGGAGAGGGATGGCAGAGCTGTCACCTCGTTTAGGGGAAAAATTTCTAATATATAAAGTATATAATATATATATATAAATAACATTATATGTATATATATAAAATATTGTGTATATATATAATACATGTATTAAGGCAGCATCTCCACCTAGATAAAACCAAATTTCATAACTGGCATGAGGGGACCCAAGGAGGTAGAGCAGGGGATGATGGAGGCATTTAAGAGTGATCTGTAATTTCACAGAGCCAAACAAGTCCTAAAAATGCTTCCCTGAGAGCAGGAAAGTTTGGTCAGGGCTTGCACCTGAGGAAAGGGCTGATGTGCAACGGGATTGGGTACCCTTTACCCAAAAAAGTACCTCATTCCTTAAACAGAGGAAAAAATCAACAGCATTAAATTAAATAAAAGTCTTTGGGGAAGCTGTGCGTGGGGTGGTGCGGGAGTGGGGGCTGATGTGGAGCATCCCCTGGGGGCTGGTGCAGGAGGCTGAGACAGGGGTGTGTGTGTGTCCATGTGGCCCTGTTTGTGTGTGTGCTGATGAAAGGCGCTAATACCGCCAGTTTACATAATTTTTCTCTCCAGGCCATGAAGTTACCTTGATGAGCAGCTTCCTGAAGCAATCAGATTATAGCTCCCAGCCCAGATATTAAAATCACGGTCCCAGTCCCGCATCTCGCGTGTTGGCAAACTTGGGAGAAATGAAGTGGTCGGGGCGGGGGGGTGGGGGGAGGTCGGGTAGCGGTAGAAAGAACCAGAAAAAAGGGTTTTCTAAGAAAGAAGAAAAGAAAACGCAGAGAAACTTTAAACTAGTCTTTCGTTTGTAACCTTTTACAACCTTAATTTCCCATATATGAAAAGCTCCTTTTATGGAAACACAGAAAGAACTTTTTGCTTTGTTTTGTGGTTGGTTTTGTTTTTTTTTTTTTTTGTTTGCTTCTTTTTGCCCCTTTTGGATTTTTAATTAGAGCCCATCAATCGCCGCCATATATATAGGAATCGATATAAAGTAATCCGTGGAGATGGGCTAAGGTTTTAATCGAAAATCTTCTTTGCCGTTCTTCGCAGATCTTCTTTAGCCGCTGGCTGGTGGAGAAACAAATGTTCATTACAAAAATACCACCCCCCCCCACCCCACCCCACCCCCCCGAAAAAAACCCAACACAAACCAACAATCCCAAAGCAGCAAACCATCCCCCTCCCCAAACCAAACAAAGCCGCGATACTCGCAAAGATCAGAAACCAACTGTTGTTACCCTGTGACTGAGAAATTACTTCATTCTCCCTTGCCGCCAGACAGTTTTCATATGGGAAACTTTAAAACTAGCTCCCAATACCACGGCTAATTTTTATTTTCTGAAGCTCTTTGTAGTGAAGATATTTTCCATGAGGGAAGGATCTGGCTTATGCTCCCAGGACTGTATGTTTGTCTATCTGTCTGTCTGTCCGGGTAACAAAGATCCTACAAGTACAACACTGCGGTGAAATCCAGGCACTGTCCTCTTGCAGCAACTCCACTTCGCAGATATGGCACTTTTTTTTTTTCCTTTTTCTTTTTTTTTTTTTTTTCGGGGGGGGAGGGTATGTGTGTGTATGTGGGGGAAGGCTTTCCCCTCTTCCTCCCCCCCACCCTTTCCCCCTTCCTTTTCCTTCTTTCTGTTTTGCTTTTTTATATTCCTTCCCAAAGTGTTTTACATTATGTAAAATTTAACTCTTTGCCTTCTGGCGCTGGAATACTACCCCCCCCCCCCCCCAATGTAAAAAAAAAGTGCCAACAAACAAACAAACAACCCCCCCCTCCCAAAACAGAAAGGAAGAAGAAGAATCCCAACTCCACTCAAGCTCTCCCAACCTTCTCCCATTCTAAAGCACCAGGGCTGTTTTTCTCCAGGGGAAGGAGGGGAGTGGAAGTGAAATATTAAACAATGCAGGCAGCTCCGGGTTTATTTTTGTAAATTAATTGTGAGACTGTTCTGGCTCCTGTGTGTTTCTGCATGATTAAACTGTGCTATTTGCTCCTCAAAGCTGCACATTAGCAGAGAAAAAAAAAAAAAGTGGAAAAAAAAAAGTGCAAGTCTGCTTTAAAACATCATCCTCAGGTTTAATGCAAGCAAACTGGGCTGAGTGAAAAGTTTACCCGAGTAATTGGAGCTAAGATACGACTGTAGTTGTTTTAAATGTGGTTGTGGTTTTTTTTTTCTATCTGATAAGTACGTTTTAAAGAACAGACCCGGCATGTTGTTTAATCTGAAGGAAGCGAACGTGCCCGTATTTTGTACCCCAACCTCGCGTTTTAGCTGTATGAAATTTCAATTTATTTAAAAGCCTGGTGGTTAATACACTACACGGGCCACATTTAGTTTAGACAACCCCCCTCTTGTACTTTCTCCGTAATCACGCCTAATGAAAACGCGGGATTTTCCCATTATTAACAGGGGGGGAAAAAAAAAAAAAGTGAAAATATAATGCATCTTCATTAGGAAAATTGACTGCTGTGCTCAAGACAATTCTTAATTGAAAAGGCAACCTATTTTAATGGTGTGGTTGAGGAGAAGATTACATACTTTATCCAAACACAAAGACAATTAATAATGAGGACCAGGCTGCTGCCATTAACTCTAATGTAGTTACATCAATGTCAATGGAAGTGCTCGTACCTGAGAGGTGCTGGGAGAACGCTCCCCGGTCCCCCTCCGCCCTGCCCGGTCACAGCTCCCCTTCCTTCTCCGGCACCGGCACCCGGATATCGCCGCCGGCTCCACAGAGAAAACCCAGCAGCGCCAACCCCGCCGTTTTACCCCCCATCTTCCCTCACCTCATCCTTATCATCATATATTTTGTATTTATTTAGTTATTTAGTTAGTTAGTTCTTTATTTATTTTTTAAGTGGCAGCACAACCTCGAGAAAGTTGTGCAAATAGGACTCACCCCCGCCGCCCGCTTTTAAAAGGACTTTTAAGAACTGCCTAATTCAGGACATTTAAGAGCATGACAATGCGGAGTGGTGGCAGCGCTTAAGCTGCAGTTTGCAAACGAATCCGAGCCCCACAGCCAAGGGAAAAGTCCTTAACCGCCCCCCCCTCCTTTCACACTCCCCACCCCTCTCAGTCCCAGCGCTGCCAAGCACCAGTTTTCGTCCGAGCGACGCTTTCGCTGAGGCATTTATTTGGGCTTTAAAAAACCCAACAAATTAAATACCCCTGAAAAATGAAACTTTTATTTGCTCGATTTGCTGATAAAGGTACATTTACACCAGAGCTGGCAGCTGAGAATTTGCTTTGTATGTATGTATCCATACACACACATATATATTGTTATTATTTTTCTCTCAAGCATGAGTCCCCGCTCACCCGGAACTGCGCGGTGTTTCCGCGGCTTCGCAGCGGGGCCGGGTGGCTCGCACATTTTTCCCCGACTTAAACAAAGTCCTGCTCAAACCCCCTTCCCCGGTAGTGAAGTCGATTTGATAATTACGAATCAAGTAATTAAATCAGGGCAAAGGATTTCCCTCTCAAACAAACAAACAAACAAACAACAACAAAATCCCAACCCCCAGAAAAGCTCAACGCCAAAAAACCCAAACAATCTCCGACCCTTAAATCCCGATAATCGATTCCCCCCTCCCCGCCCCCCAAACCGCTTTCGCTCCATCCCTGCGGGCAACTTTCCCTGCACTGAGCAAGGGGCACCCCCGAGCCTGGAAAAGCAAGCCGGTAACCGGGGGGTTCACGGTGGTGGGGGATTTTGGGGGTAGGGGGAGCGTTCCCACCCGGGATCCTGCATCGCCGCCCGGTCAGGGAGGAGAGAGGCCGGGCGGGGGTGTGTGTGTGTCTCTCGCAGCCGCCTCCTATTGAGTGAAAACAGGGTTTGCAGGGGTATTTTGTATTTTTTGTTGGTGTTTTGTGCGTGCGCTGCCCGCGGTCCCGCCCGGCGCTGGCACGGGAAGACAATGCGGCCGGTGGCTGCCCGGTGGGGCGGGCTCCCGAGACCCCTCCCCGTCGGCCCCCAGGCCTAATCCCGGCTATTCCCCCTCCGGCATCTTTTAATCTCCGCCGGGGGTGGGGAGAAGGAAGGAGGGAAGGTGGTGATGGTGGGGGGAGGAAGGTGGCGGCCCCAGTGCCGGTGCCCAGCGGTGTGGGCTGCCCCTCCCCGGCCCGCCCCCGCCTCTGCCTCATCTGCAGAGCCCGGGGAGGAAAGAGGGGTTGGGCAGCCCTGCACAGGGCACGGCTGGGCCGGGGGAAGGTAAATGGATGGATAGTGCCTGGGCTCCTACACGGATGGACAGGGGGACAGGGCTGTGCCCAGCATCCCCTTACTTATATGCAGACATGACAATGCCTGGCCTCTCCTCCCAGACAGACAGATGGACAGGGCAATGCCCAGTGTCCTCTCACAGACAGACATGTCAGTGTACGGCTGCCCTACCAGACAGACAGACATGGTGGTTGGATGGGCAGAGCAGTGCCCATCCAAACCTCTCAGACAGACAGGTATTTGTGGCCCACCAGCCCAAAGAGAAGAGACATTTCAGGTTGAGTCCACTCCAGTGAACAGAGTTAGGGGCAGCCCAGGTGGAGCCTAGCTAATTCCCAGGCAGACAAACAGACCTCACCCTGCCTGGCAAGGGGGTGCCCCATGATATCCGAGGCAGACCCAGTGGAGCATGGTTAATCATTGGGCAGCGGCTGGTGCAGGCAGGCAGGGCTGGCTCTGGCAGTGTGGTGGTTTGGCCCAGAAACACCTGGCCGTGTTCAGCTGGTTGTTGGACAAACAGGCCAAACATCACCCAGGCAGGTTTCTGCTGGGAGAGGTAGAGCCTGACCAGGTCCTGCAGGCAGAGGAGATAATGGGTCTATGGCCACCACAGTGGGGGATTTTTCTACCTGCAGGAAAAAATAAGGCTGCAATTTCCTCCCCTGTAGAGTCAGAGAGAGGCAGAGCGGTGGGGTCCAAACTGGCTGTGGCCTTTAGGAACTACCCTAACATCCACAATCGGAGATAAAAAGAAAGTTCCTGCTGGTTCCCTTCCAGACAAATGAGCCTGGACGGGTCTCTTTGCTCTTTAGCAGCATCTGCCCACCCTCTGCACCTGATTCCTTCCAGGAGCCTTTCATCTCCCTCCCCTGCCTGCTCCCAGAGCCCCGGCTGATTTGCCCGCAGGCTTAATGGTACAGGAGGATGCAAGTCTCCTGGGACGGCTCCGTGCCCACCTCCTTTTTATCATCTTTGCTCTCTGGATCATGGCTCTTCCCGCAGCTCCCACTTTTCCATGCCTGCTCAGATGGCTGCTTCTGAGGGGGTTTTGATGGGAAGAGAGGAGTTTCTGGAGATTGCATTTTCTTGTCTAGAGACAGCTGGGTGTCCTTATTTCTCTAAAGTCAGGGGAATGTTAATGCCAGGCTGGTTTATGCCTGTGTCTAAGAACCAGGATCTTGAACCAGATGCAGCAGGATTTTCCGTGGAATCATGCTAGCTTTCTGTGTTTGTTCTCATGCTGATGGTGCAGGTAAAGCTGATTTCAACAAGTTGTTAAGCAAAAACCCTCCTTTCATGTGGGCTCACTGATAACCCCTCAGTAAGGTCCTTTGGTGGGAGATTTCTTGGGAAAATAAATGCCTGCTGGGTGAATTTTTTAATCATTTTGTAGCTGTGTCCTCTCCCTACATAGACTTCAAATCAGTTGTCTGAAGCAGAAGCTGTCGATGAGGCCTTCCACAGGCAGCTGGAAGTAGCCTCAAGATCACATGCCCTGGAGCTCATGGGTGACTTTAGTCATTCTGATATTAGTTGGAAAGATCACACAGCCAAGCATAAACAGTCCAAAAGGTTCCTGCAGTGCATTGATAACAACTTTCTGCTACAAGTAGCTGAACAACAGAGGAGAAACACAACGTTGGAATTTGTGTTAACAAACAAAGGACTGGTTGTAGATGTTAAAGTTGGGAGTAATCTTGGCTATGGTGGCCACAATATGTTAGAGTTTAATATCACTAGACAAAGAAGCATAGTGATAAGTAAAATTTCAACCCTGGACTTTAAGAGGGTTAACTTTGCCCCCTTCAAAACTCTGCTTAGAAGTATCCAGTGGGCTAGGGCTCCAGAAGGAAGGGGGGGCAAGAGAGCTGGTTAATACTCAAGCATTACCTCCTCCAAGCTCAAGAAAAATGTATTCCCTTGAAAAAAATCAAGTAAGGGAGGCAGGAGGCCTGCATGGATAAGCAGGCAGCTCTTGGAAAGGCTCAAAAAGAAAAAAGAGGTTTACAATATGTGGAAAAAGGTCTGGTCAGTTGGGAGGATTATAGAAATATTGCCACAGAACATAGAGATGTGACAAGAAAGGCCAAGGTTCTCTTGGAACTAAGTCTTGCCAGGGAGGTGAAATAAAAGATGAACTTTTTCAAATACACCAATGACAAAAGAAAGAGCAGGGAAAAGGTGGGTCCACGACTGAATGATATGGGAGATATGGATGCAGGATGCAGAGATGGCAGAGCTGCTGAATGCCTTCTTTGCCTCAGCCTTTACTCCAAAGACTGGCCCTCAGGAACCCCAGCCTCTGGAAGCAAGGGAACACAACTGGAGGGAGCAGCACACTCCACTAGTCAGTCCGGACTGGGTTAGAGATCACTTGTACCAACTGAAATCACACAAATCCATGGGCCCTGATGGGGTGTGTCCACGAGTGCTGAGAATGCTGGCTGATACTGTTGCTGAGCCTCTCTCCACCATTTTTGAAAAATCATGGAGAATGTGGGAGGTTCCTGATGACTGGGGGAAAGCAAATGTCACTCCAGTCTTCAAAAAAAACAAGCAAGAAGAAAGATCCAGGCAACTATAGACCAGTCAGCCTCACCTTCATCCCAGGAAAGCAGCTCATTCTGGAGGTCATCTCTAACCACATGGAAGAAAAGAAGGTTATCAGGAGTAACCAACATGGATTTACCGAGGGAAGATCTTGCTTGCCTAATCTAGTAGCCTTCTATGAAACCATGACCAGATGAAAGAAAAGCTGTGGATGTCATATACCTTGACTTCAGTAAAGCTCTTGGTACTGTTTCCTATAGCATCCTTGTAGAAAAGCTCAAGAAATGTGGCATAGATGATTGGGTCATGAGGTGGATTGAAAACTGGCTTGACAATAGAGATCAGAGGGTTGTGATTAATGGCACAGGGTCAACTTGGAGGCCTGTGGCCAGTGGTGCTCCCCAGAGATCAGTACTGGGTCCAGTTTTGCTCAATATCTTTATTAACAACCTGGATGAGGGGATTGAGAGTACCCTCAGCAAGTTCACTGATGATACAAAACTGGGAGGGGTTGGCTGACACCCCGTCAGGCTGTGCAGCCATCCAGTGAGATCTGGACGGGCTGGAGAGCTGGGTGAAGGCAAACCTCATGAAGTTCAACAAGGACAAGTGCAGGATCCTGCAGCTGGGAAGGAATAACAGCAGGCACCAGTATAGATTAGGGCTTGCCCTGCTGGAGAGCAGCTCCACAGAGAAAGACCTTAGAGTGCTGGTGGACAGCAAGCTCTCCATGGGAAAGCAATGTGCCCTTGTGGCCAAGAGAGCCAATGGTATCCTGAGGTGCATCAATAAAAGTGTGTCCAGCAGGTCTAGGGAGGTTCTTCTCCCTCTCTACTCTGCCCTGCTGAGACCACACCTGGAATACTGTGTCCACTTTTGGGCTGCCCAATTCAATAGAGACAGGGATCTACTGGAGAGAGTCCAACAGAGAGCCACAAGGATGGTTAGGGGACTTGAGCATCTCCCCTGAGAGCCCTGTTTAGTTTTGAGAAGTCTGATGGGGGGGGGGGGGGGGCACGGGGAATCTCATCAATGTGTATAAATATCTGAGAGGTGGGTGTCAGCTGGAGGGGGGCAAGCTCTTTTTGGTGGTGCACAGTAATAAGGAACAATGGATACAAATTTGAGCATATAGAGTTTCACTTCTACATGAGAAGAAACTTCTTTACACTGAGGGTGATGGAGCACTGGAGCAGGCTGCCTGGAGAAGTTGTGGACTCTCCTTCTCTGGAGACTTTCAAAACCCATCTGGATGCGTTCTTGTGTGGACTACCCTTGATGATCCTGCTTTTGCCAGAGGGGTTGGACTTGATGATCTCTGAAGATCCCTTCCAACCCCTAACATTCTGTGATTCTGTGAACGTTGTTGTAGGGAGCATCCAAGATGCCCTCAAGTCCCCAAGGGGCACCTACACAGCACTGATGGGTCCTGGCAGAGGACTTGAAGGAGGTCTGTGCCACCCTGGCTCAGCAGATGGAAACCATCTGGGACACTCAAGGATGTCTCAGGTGATACTGGACACCTGTAGATGGGCAACAAACCCATGCTTACAGTCTGAGCTCTAACTTGTGACAGTCATTTCTTCAGCTCTGTCCTGGTGCAGGATGATGCCTCCATTTAAGCTTTTTGCACCCACAGCTGAAGTGTAGGAGTTTGTAATAATGCAACTCTGCCCACAGATTTTCCTGTGCTCACTGTGACTGTTTCTTAGAGCCTCATTTAGACGGACCAGTTATGTGTCTACCTCAATTCATATGACATCTTGACTGACATGACAACATTGAACACCAAAATGTGTTTGAGTTCAGGAGGCGCTGCCAACCCAATTAGTAAGAGCAGGATCCGTCCAAGGGGGCCTAGTTTGGCCATACAAAGCATATTTTTGCTTGTTGGTGTTTGCCTAGTGGGTATTTTGTCCTGAGACTTTGGATAAGACCTGGAGAATAGCCTCCAAACCTTGAAGTTCTCTTCCTGTGTGTAAACCAAGGGCTTTCAGGATGAGGTACAGATAATGTAATAGACAAAATATGTTGCTGGTTTATTTGAAGCTGTCTGTGGCAAGGATGGGTGAGAATGAACATCTGGCTGCAGATGTTCATCTGAAGGTGGAAGCTGTGGCCAACACTGACTTGTCTTTTCACTCCAGTTCTTTGGGTAGTTCTAGGATGAGGGCTGGTGCAATGGTGACAGTCTGCTGGAGAGAAGAAAGGACAGAAGGTGTCTCTTCAGTCCAGCTTACGGCTGGGAAGAGGAGAATGGAACAGTGAAGACAATTGGTGTGGTGCTCACAAGTCCTGTGTGTGGGGAGAGTCCTTGCGGCTGGTGTGTGTGTGTATACGCAGAGAGATGAATCTCTGGCCGGAATGCCCAGTTAGGACTTTCTGTGTCATGTGTCTATTTTGTTGCTTTTGAGGAAAGGGAAAGTGAGTGTTTTCACATAATCCCATGTTCTTGTCTTTGGTGAAACACAGGACAGCAGGAACTTCGGACTCATTTTGCTTCTTGCCATACTTGGCCTTTGGCCTCCGCATATTTTTCTTGTGTCACACTTCACACTTGAACTAACTGTAGGATTTTGGACTGTTCCTATAGGATTCCCACCTGAGCATGGAGCTGGAAAGAGTTTTCTGTATCTCTGTATTTAGGACATTTGTTGTGATTTAGTCCATAGAGTCTACCTGTTTGGTATCTGATGAGAAATTGAGCATGACCTGCAGCCTTTTCTTTACTCTATGCAGGACAGCCAGTCACAAGCTACACCAGCAATTTAAATATGCATTTGAAATGCAGCTTTCCAACATTTTTTGACATAAGCATCATCCAGAGATGCAAACTACACAGTATAATTGCCCAGCTTCCCTTAACTTATTGTAATTCTTTAGGAAAGAAGCACTACAAAAGGAAGAAGGCCAATTTCTTCGACATAACTAAGGGGTTTTAAACTAGAGCACTTTAAAATTGTTTTCACTAAAATGCTTTATTTCTGTGCTATCCTCTTGTACTGTAGATTGTTTCAACCTCTGCAGTTGGACTAATAGTTACAGGAGTTACTATATGAAGCCTATTAGAAAAAAGGGGTCGGGGGGGAAGAAAAAGAAAAAAAGAGAGCTAACATAAACACCACTGACTATATTTCACCCTGCACTTACTGTTCAGAGAAGCTTTCTGGTGCAAGATATATAAATAATGATTGCTGAAACACAGAATTTTTAACAGTCCAGGTTTTTCACATGCACATCACAAATCTGTATCCATTTGCTAAAGCAAATATATGTTCCAAGTGTTTCTCAGGCCAAAGAGCTAATTTTGCAGCCCAAGTGGGTCTTTACACTGAAAAAAAAACATTTCTGAGATAAATGAGTCTTCCTGTGCTTCCAAAAAGATGGTCTTCACATTGCATCCCTGAAGACTTTGAAGCTGGTACATTTTTACTTCAAATGTGGGCACTTTATAAAACTTGTAACTCAAAAATTTGAAGGAAACATCAGCCTGGAGTGGAAATGGTAAAATGGTCTTGAGAAATACAGTTGAGTACCTGAGAAAAATGTAGACAAAGATGTTATGGACTGTAAAAGACCCAGGCTGACCAGTAATTAGGTATTTATGCGTGAGGTGATAGAGAGAACTTCATGCTAAATGAAACTCTAGCTATTACTCTACATATTAGTAAACAGTTCTATTATCATCAGTTATGAAGTTAATCTAGCATCAGAATACCTTTCTAGTGCTAATGAATTAATTCACGCACACCTAATGATAAAGGGATGTGTTATCCTCATTTTGCAAGGAAGCAACTGTCTGACAAGTTAAGGTCAAGCAAAAAAATTGTGGGAGGACTTGGTGTCTCAGTCACTTTTCACATACAAACTGATGTCCCTTTCCAAGGATTTTATTGCTTGCCTTCAAAAGCCGAGGAAATAACACCCACAGCATCTTACAGAGAAGGAATTTCAAATGACCCTTCCACAGCTCTCAATGAAGCACCATTTATGTGGTTTAGACACTCATGGAAAAAAGGAGCAAATGTACAACTCCACATGATGTCTCAGAGTGCTAAATTTTGCTCAGGTTTAACTGAGAGATGTGTAAAAACTCATGTGGCTACACATCTGAGGCAGATCAAGAGTGCAAGGTCCTTGTTTCGATAGCAAACCTCACAAACATTTGTGATGAGTTATTTTTACCTTATGATCCTGGATTTTGAGGGAGCTCTGCTGTAAGCATGAGAGCATTTAACTTCAAGGGCTTAATTTGGCTTTTTACAGTAATTAGAATCAGTTGTACTTGAAAAAGCCAGTTCCCTCATTGTGAACCAAAGATTTGCAAATCTATTCAGAGGTATTGCATATATATATAAAGGGGGGCTGGACTAGAAGACTTTTACAGGTCCCTTTCAACTCAAAACGTTCTGTTGAGTCTTTGATTCTATGAGCCTATGGTTCTATACCCAGGAAGTTCTCCCTTTCTTGAAAGCTGAAAGAATACTGAAGAATCTGTCTAATTTTGACTAGAGGTGGCACAGTTCCCCTGCAGCTTCTTCTTCCTGTTCCTGAAGAGTACACTGGCATCCTGGGCATCTTCATCTGCTAGCTTTTGTCCCTGGCATATATAATATCTTGGGTGATGTGAATTAATAGCCTTTGGGAGTTTTCTCCTCTCACAGAAATATTTGTTCTTCATTTTATGCCCTAAAAGCACTGATGTCCTTAGGGTGAAAGTGGAAAAGAGACAGGTTGTTGGTTTCTCAGGGAATATGGCTGTTCTCCCAAGTAACAAGTGACAAGAGAAGAGAATACAGCTTCAAGTTGTGTCAGAGGAGGTTTAGATTGGATGTTTGGAAAAATTTCTTCACCAAAAGGGTTGTCAAGCCCTGGAACAGGCTGCTCAGGGAAGTGATAGAGTCATACCCTGGAGGTATTTAAGACGTGTAGATGTGGTGCTGAGGGACATGGATTAGTGGGGTAGATTTGGCAATGTTGTATTACAGCTGGACCTGATGATCTTAAAATTCTCTTCCAACCAAAATACTTGTGTGATTCTATCAGTGGTGGCTGTGGAGCACTGAGCACTTCCTTCTCTTAGAGCTACTTTTTGTTCATGTGTGTGACTTGGAGGAGGGAAGGAGAGACTAGATTTCAAATTATTAAACCAAGAAAAATACTGCAATGTGGATCAAATACTTTCAACTGCTTATCCCAAAGGAACATTTATTCAGTAACCTATTCAGTATTCCTAAGGTTGGAAGAGACCTCAAAGATCATCGAGTCCATTATAAATCCATCAAAGTCAGTTTCTACATCAATTGTTCTGTATTTCCTTACTCTGGCAGGTTTTATACTTGCAGGCTGTGGGGGGCTGTGTCATTGGTTTTTTTTGTTTGGGTGTTGTTGGGGTTTTTTTCTTCTGGTTTTTTTTTTTCCCCTCCATGTTGAATGTTTATAAAGACCTCAAACCACCCAACAATGACTCTCACTTCCCAAACCCTCCTCCTGTGATTTCCATACCCGGTCACCTGGCCAATAGCTGGGATTTCCCTTTTCTCCTCAGCAATATGGACAAGCTTTCATCCTGAACCTCAACCCAAACTGACTCCTGCTGGGATATTTCTCAGGAAATTCATTCAATACCAACCCATTCATCTGCTCTAGATCTGGGATTCAAATGTTTCCTTCTCTTGAGCTGATGCAGAACGGAGTTATCCAGCTGATGGAAGAGTTGGCACATTAATCCTTTGGTAGGGTCTTGAGTACCTTATGTACAGAGCTAGGTAGATAATGCATTTTCTTTTCAGTGACTAAAGCAGAAAAAAGTCAGGATAAAAGTGGACTATACACACACATACACACACACACACACAAATTTCTCCCCAGATTTTACAGATAATGTGATTTGTAACCAAACATAGCCATTGCACTTAGTTGTCATAAAATGTTTTATTTGTAAGCTATTTAATTCCTTTAGAAGTTTGTTGATTTTTGGCAGGGTTGGGTTTTTGTTTCTTTTTGTTTGATGGCTTGGTTCTTCTTCTTTTTTTTTTAATCTGTTTTTGGTAGGAAAATATTACTTTAAAATGAAAAAAACACAAATTCAGTTTAGAAATTAAAGGAACACTGGCATTTTTAAAATAAAGTCTTCCTTAAAAGACCATCCAAAATAACTATTTTTAAAAAAAATATTTTCCAAATTTCAGCTAAAAATAATTTTGGATGGCATGATATCCAAATTTCTAGTGAACTTACTATCTATCAAGAAAGAAAATAATAGTTTGCTTGTCCCCACACGCTGTGACATCCCTTAATTCCTTAATTGCTTTAATATGAGCAGGTTTGAGTTGTGTTTGTACTAGTTTAAAAAAAAATGCCAATGCTTGTTTAAGTCTCCTGTGATTGTTTCAGTGGTGGGAAGTGAGTGAAGAAGGGAGGGAGCAGATGTGGGCCAAACACCATATCCCTGCTCAGACCATGTCTTCGATGCTGGCACCCAGCAAGCATTGATCCCAGCGCTCTAGAAATCCCCAATGCTTGCAGTTGTGCTGCTGATGGTGCAAGAATGGAGACATTTACCTTCTTTAACATAAACAGGCAAAGTTTTTGATGAAACAAAGAATCAGAAAATCTTTTGATTAACCACCTATTTGTAAAAACAAAACCATGTTAAGATATCAGGCAAGTTTTTGATAAGACAGCATGCTGAGAGACAGCCTTAAATTCATAGAATCACAAAGGTTGGAAAAGATCTCACAGTTCCTCAAGTCCAACTGTCAGCCCAACACCACAATGGCCATTAAGCTATGTCCCAGCATGCCATGTCAATATGTCTTTTTGACCATCTCCAGGGATGGTGACTCCACTTGATCCAGGGCTTTGCAATCTTTTGGCAGAGAATTTTTTTGTAATATCTAATCTAAACCCTCCCTGACACAATCTGAGGCCACTTCCTCTCACTCCATCAGAAGTTTCTTGGGAGAAAAGAAAAAAACAACCTTCCTCTCTACAAATTCCTTTCAGGTACTTGAAGAGAGCAATAAGGTCTGCCCTCAGCTTCCTTTTCTCCAGACTAAACAATTCCAGTCACCTCAACCACTCCTCCTTAGACTTATTCTCTAGACACTTCACCAGCTTCATTGCCCTTCTCCAAACATGCTCCAGCACTTCACAGAAGCATCATTTCTGGTTGCCCTTCTTCATGAAATGAGATGTGACTTATGGGGCACTTTGGGTGTAGACACAGGGAAATACACTTGATTATACTGCAATGCATGGATAAGAAAGTGAAGATATCAGCAATGGCTTTTGATAGATTTATGTGCCTTCAAAGACATGTGTCTAAAGCAAATATAACTGAGACAAGGACAGACCAATCCAGACAGTCCCAGCAGATTCCCCATATGACAAACCCGGGGACAACTCCAGTGTAACCAGTGTGGCAGCCTGTTCCACTTGCCAGAAAGCCAGATGCTGCTACTTGGAACTTCATCCACAGCTTGCTGCTCTACTCCTGTGATTGCTGTCCAAAGAGCACCAGCCTGGTGTGCTGTGATGACTGGGATCCCAGCATACCACTACAATTTGTCCACTCCCCATGAATGTTACATTAAATTAAAGATTTTTAAAAGGAAGAATTCTAAAAACAAATACAAATGCCATACCTCCCCTTGATGTAACTAAATACCTTAATAACACAAAACCTAATTCCAATGGAATGAAAAAAGTATTACAAAACTGTGACACTGGGAAACCTCCCTCTACAACCCCTAGATCTCTGGCTTATTCCTCTAATGGCTGAATATTGAGATAAAACAAATATTTTCCTTCTGATGACAGTAGTTATGACTTGATGAGCATATTGGTTAATTAACCAGTCAACATAATGAATTCATCCTCAGATTGTAATGGCTCAAATGAATGAGCAAGAACAACTGCTGATGGCACAACATTCCCTTCTTTGTAACTATACTGAGCTATACTTAATGTACTAATTATGCATTAAGAAGAGTGTGACCAGCAGGTCAAGGGAGGTTCTCCTTCCACTCTGCTCTGCTCTAGAGAGGCCACATTTGTAGTATGGGTCCAGTTCTGGGCTCCCAAGTTCAAGAGAGGCAAGGAATTACTGAAGAGAGTCCAGTGGAGTCTACGAAGATGCTGAGGGGCCTGGAGCATCTCTGGGGCTGTTTAGCCTGGAGAAGAGCAGCCTGAGCAATGGGCACAAACTGGAACATAAAAAGCTCCATCTAAACATAAAAAAAAATTAAATACTTCTTGTGGGGCCACCAGAGCCCTGGAACAAGCTGCCAGAGAGGTTGTGAAGTCTTTCCTGGAGACTTTCAAAACATTCCTGGGCAACCTGCTCTGGGTGACCCTTCTGTACCAGGGGCATTGGACTAGATGATCTCCAGAGGTCCATTCCAATCCTCACCATTCTGAAATTCTGGTATCTTGTGATTTTTCCAGAGAATATTTTCAGTGTTTTAACTTGCTGGAAAATGTTTTGAGAATAGTTTAGCCTTTGTGTCTGTAACTAGAGAGCTGGTATCAGCTAATGTGAAGTGACTTTTTGGCACCTTAGGGATTATAGGTGAGGTCTGGTAATGCAAATTTGAGTTCAAGAGTAAGCATAACTCTCTGAGTAAAATGCTAGGTCTGTTTTGAAGAGGTTGTGTTAAGCATATCAGCTCCAATTTTGCTACATATGTGGAGCAAGGCTACTCCTTTGAGTACACAGACATGTGGATTGGGCTTAAGGTGCCCACAGCTGCTCATCCATGGCCTTTCATGCTGTCTTTACAGCCTAGAAAGAATTCAGCTACTTTTGTGACTAACACATTTTCCTTTGCTCAGTCCTGGTTTTATTTTTTAAATTGAGCTTTATTTGTTGGGTGCTTGGATAAAGGAAATAAAGGGGGAAAAAACCCCAAAGTCTGCTTGTGAGTTAGACAAAATCAATTCTGTTTAAAACCATGTGCAACACAGAATTGAAACAAGAGCACATCAGAAGGCAAAATTACTGCATTCATTAGATTTTGGTTTTGTTGGGCTGCTACCTATGCACTCAGTCCAGCAGCTTTCTAATAAATCAATGATGCCATGTTGCCTGAATTTTAATAAACCCCAAGATTAGATGAGATCATGGTTGTATCTCTTTTGGTCAAAGTATTTGGTAAGGAATTGTTCAATCTGGCACCAGTCTATGTTTCTAGCATATCATCTACCACAAATCACAGAATGGTTTGAGTTGAAAGGGACCTTAAAGATCATCTAGTTCCAAAGGCAGGGGCACCTTCCACTAGCCCAGGTTGCTCAAGGCCATATCCAACCTGGCTTGAACACTGCCAGGGAGGGGGGCATCCAAAACTTCCTTTGGCAACCTTTTCCAGTGTCTCAGCACCCCCACTGTGAAGAATTTCTTCCTGATATCCAGTCTAAATCTACCATCTACACAACTTCCCTAGTTTTATGGTACTGTATTACATCAACACTCCTTTAATTTCTACTTTTGTGGTAACATTTCAATAAGTCATACTCCTGACTAGTCAGTGCAAAAACCAAGAAGAAAGGAGCCATGACCTGAAGGAGAAGGAGAGGCACAAACACCAATGTTTCACAAGACCCAGATTAGTCATTCATACTTATTTATGATTCAGAGGTGGAGCAACAGTGCCACATTTAAAAGGAAATGGTTTGTGCTTTTAACAAGGCTCTTCACTTACAGCTGTTCTGATACAAACTTTGCATTACCCACCACATTTTCCTTACAGTATTCTGGCTTTATGGTCTGCTGAATCACAGACATGTATCTTCTTCATTACTTGAAGAAAGTGATTGCTTTATAGCAATCTATGTATACAAAACGAATGCTATTTCCATTTGCTTTTATATTTTTCATTTATAATACAAAAAAACATTGCTGCTGTTCATTTAATATGGAGAGCCTCTTAAAATGGCCCAAGCATCATCTGCTTTATTAGTGCCTGCTTGATAAAGCTTCCACGTCCTACAGTTAGTTTGCTTCTGAGGATGCTAAGACTTTACAATATGCACTGAGATTTTGATAAAATCTCATCAAAGCCTGCTAAAAGATCTCCTTTATCTATTTTGATTGGCTTGATTACGTTGATTAATGAAACACTGAAGGATTTTATGTGATGGGATTAAATAATGCAATTAGTTTTAATTTTTTTTTTCCCCTAAAAAATAGAATTAAGTAGGAACAAAAGAAAAAAAAAAGAGAGCACTGTTCTGCATACAGTGCTGATGATAAGTCATAATTCTTTGCCTAACCCCTTGGAATGGCGGCATTTTATAGATTTCAGATACAGGAATGGCCAGGAAGAAATATGAGTGAAGAAGTTAATATTGGAGAGAATCTTAACTTGGTAGGATTTTATAGGCTGTGACTCTTGTCAGTGCTAGTCTTGTTGGCACCCTGAAGGCAGCCATTGTTTTGCTGTACTGGCCACCTCCTTGCTCATCTTTCTGGGTGAGAAGAAAACATTTATCATTTTAGTGGGTTAAATATATTTGGAAACTTGTATCAAAATCCTACAGTTCCGTGACAGTGTATGGGAGCTTTTGGCCCTGTTAAAGTTTGCATAGACACATTTGGTATGCAAGCTCCTCCACTGAAAGCAATGGACTTGCAATAACTTCACCACCTAAGGATTTTACCCTGTATGACCAATGTGTTTTAGGACCAAGAAGAGAGATTTATGGATATATTATGTCATTATCCTGACTACTGAAAGCTAATGGCAAGCTGATTCAAGTAAGAGGAACCAGAAAAGACCAGAAAAGACCAGAAAAGAGAAATTTGTTTTTCTTCTATTGACTGTTCTTCTACTTCAGAGTCAAGGCTGCTGGATTCTGTTGCAGGGTCCACCCTAGACTCACTGGTCAAATGCTTTAGACCTGGACTCATGGGTACCCATACCTAAAATGAACATAGATACATGTTATCAAGAAAATGAAAGACAGTTCAACCCCGTGTTATCTATGACTGTCAGTCACACATACAACTGACTTACTTCCCAGTGCAATGAATTGGGGGGGGAAATGTCAATTTAAAAAATAACCTTAGAGTGGCCTGTCTGAATACAGTTCCCAGCTCCTGCTCTACATTCACTAAGTTGGAAGTCTGAAACCCCACCTGTATTGCTTGGTCTATCTCTGGGGCCCTCAGCATAGGAGAGACATGGACCTGTTGGAGTGAAGCCAGAGGAGGCCATAGAAATGATCCAAGGGCAGGAACTCCTTTGCTGTGAGGACAAGCTCAGAGAGTTGGGGTTGTTCAGCATGGAGCAGAGAAGATTCCAGGAAGACCTTATTACAGTGTTCAGTACTTAGAGGGGCCAATAACAAAGACTGGGAGGGACTCTTTATCAGGGAATACAGTGATAGAATGAGCGGTAATGGTTTTAAACTGAAAGAGAGCAGATTTGGATTATGGATTAAGAAGAAAGTTTTTACACTGAGGATGGTAAAACACTTTCAGATTGCCCCATCCCTGGAAACATTCAGGGTCTGGTTGGACCAGGCTCTGAGCAACCTGCTCTAATTGAAGATGTGCCTGCTGACTACAGTGGGGTTGGACTAGATGACCTTTGAAGACCCCTTCCTGCTCAAAATATTCTATGATTCTGAGCCACAAGCAGGTCTGAATTGCTTATTATTGTCTTGAACTTAAATGCTGTTGCAGGTGCTTAGGTCAACCACTAGCATTAGTACTAGAGGTCTAAATAGGACTCATTTTTTCTTTGTTCTCTATTTGCCTTGGCTATACAGTTGCTAGGCCAATGACTGTGCACCATATAGGGGTTCAGTGATACCTAACTGCTGTTTGTAATTCATTCTGGAGATCTTACAGAAAAGTGACAATACCAATGCAGAGTGTCATTGCTGGAGACTGAGGTCTTACTGGCATTTCCTCTACCTAGAATACCAATTCTAATTGCCATTTATTTTTCTTCTCATCTAGGTATATCTCTCTATCTTGTTTACTGTCAGTCTGCACTAAGCTGTTACTTCAAAGCATCTGCCTTGAATAATCACAATCAGTAAATTCATAACAGCTTTGTTAAATACACTGCCTCTTCCCTTATGGTCTCATTCCTGGGAAGAACAGACAAGCAGAAGCTGTGCATTTTGAATTGAGATCTGATTGCAGAGACACTAGGCATCTGCAGTATGTACATGCAGGGTTTAAAGAGGTTTGGGACCACATTTTTTCATTTGAGATCACTTTCATTATGAAACAAGACCTCAGTGAATCAGTGCCTTTGGCAGAGATTACTGCCCCTGGCATAAACTTTGCAGTACCAGGCACTAGTCGATGTGAAGACCAGAAATGTGTACCTGACAGAAGCGCTTGGAAAAGACCTTGATCTTTGCCCTAATTGCCTGAAAAAAAAACCCAGAAGCTCATGATTCAATCACTTACTCTGCTTGTTTCTGTCTTCATTCATCCTTGTAGCTCAGCTTGTACCTCTCCACACAGGGGGTATGGAGAAATTGCATCATCCATGTGCTTCATGGTTGGATCCATGGCTGAGACAGGACAAGAATGAACACACTGGTTGGATAAAAGGCCCCCCTTTTATATCCTATTTAACAGCTTTTCTCTTCCAGTTTGTAGGCTTTAGCAGGGAAGGCATGAACTCTTGGGTTTTCTTCTGGCTTTGCTACTGGACCGTTGCGTGGCCTTTGGTACATTCTTATCCTACTATTTGCATGTTGTGACCTGTCACACTTCAAACTCTCCATAATACAGAATGTCTCCTACATTGTGTTTATATCATACCCAGCTCAGCAGGGTCCTGATTTGATTGGAAATTCCACATGGCATCAATATTTTATCTCAGATCAATATACTACACACCGATTCCATTCACCCTTTGCCTGCAGTAGCCCAAATATACATAGGAGTCAAAGCCCAGACTGCTCAGGCTGAGATAAAGGAATTATCCTATTAAAACAGGTATCTAGATGATCTGCTCTGAATAAAATGTTGGGCCTTTGTTGTAAGGGCTGGCAGTGAGGAGCTGAGAGTGAAAGTAGGGTGTGTGCAGTAGCAAGAAGAGAGCATCTGTGTGTAGTGTGCACTGGCCAGAAAAAAGCCTCAAGTATCTGGGGAAGACAGGAAGCAGGACTCAGGTGGAGAATGAATGATTTGAAGATGTTCCCATATCTGAGTCATGGTCTCTGCCTGCACACCAACCTTCTCCACAATACAGATCTTACAGCCTACCTATGCCTGGGCCAAATGTCCCTACCTGTATGTAAGCCTCTGTGTTTGCTGTCTCACTGACACCACTGATTGTCTATGGAAAAGTGTGAATTCAGACACAAGGAGGCAGATCCCAAAACTACAGCACCTAGGTAGGAAGGTGAAAATTATGAAATTATTTGTTGGGTTTTTCTTTCCTTTTTTTTTTTTTCTTTTTTTTTTTTTTTTTTTTCCCATGAGCAGAAGTTCTCTTAGCAGCTGACAATTTGCTTCTATAGTGCAAAACCCCTGCTGCTTGTAAACTGCTAGAACAGGCTGAGATCAGACTCTAGAAGTGTCATCCCTTTAGGGCTGTCAAGGAAGTAAAATATTCATCCCCTGAGCCTCTGCCATGGAGCAAGTATGTTAACTAACAAATAAATCGTATTCTTTCTAATAAAATATTCAATTGCCTGTTTGTTCTAACAAACACAATAAACGGAGGTTTAATCAAGGAAAACAAGACTTTACATCAAACCACAAGGTATTCTTGGCTAGAAGTCTGCTAATATGCTTGAATAATTCTGGTAATAGTAAAACTGAGCCATCCAGGAAGGTAGCTCTTACGCTGATTTAGAGTGACAGGATTTGAGGAGACAAAGAAGTAGCCAAATTAGCTCTGAAAAATTATAATTTATGAAAGTTTTGCTAATGTCTCCTCTTGAACCCTGATATGGATATGCATGGGGTTTCTGCAATGTTTATTTGTTTGGGAAAAAAGACACAGTAATAAATTGGCAAATAATCAAAGTAGAGAGGGGACTTAACCTGGTTGGGCAGTTCTCCTGGAAATTCCTGTCTGGGAGAGCAATTTCCCTTCTTTCATGGGTTAGTGCTTCACGTTTCCCTCACCACATAGAATTTCTTTTATCCGGGCAGATTAAGATGGGCTCTCAGATTGATAATTGGCACACATAGATATGAACACCCCCCCCCCCCCCCCCAAACTCCAATCCCCATGTCTTCCCCTTGCCAAACCCCACATTGTTTCAACCTATTGCTCACACAGACTGCAAACCATCCACCAAAGTTTTCATGAATAACATTGTGATCTTTGGAACAAATCCAGAGCCAGTTTGAAGATAATAGGAACACTGAGTACTAAATAACACACTGACAGAAGACATGACACCATGCTGGCAGAAGACATGTGTGCATGACTTTTATAGTAACCAGGGCACTCAGTGCTTGGTAATCAGAGGACAGCAATGTAAACTATTTAACAAAAAAAAGTGGCAATTTTTTAATACCATTAGAGAAGTTGGAGAAGATCATGTGTATTACAGGAAGGAGGGTGTTGGTGTCTTTTGTAAATGACCTTCTGAATAGGAAAGACGAAGTTGGGTCTCCTGAGTGTTTGACATTGAGGAGTCACATGGAGATTTTTGGAATACACAGTGGATAGGAATTTCTACTAAAAGGATCAGCTCTGAAAGTTAACACTGGTGGTATGTAAAGGCAATAAATTGGTAGGTTTGATAGACATCACATCAAGGAAAGAAAAACAGATCTTTCTCTTAAGGTTATTTAGAATATCTTCTCCCCTCTCCAACTGTTAGTCTTTAATCTGTAGTCAGTGTGCTTCTGCATATCCTACTTCAGAGCCACAGAAGAATATCCAAGCTATCTTTCTTATTGTGCTAGTTGAACTGAAATGTCAAGTTAAATTAACTGTTCTGGAGGGAAAAAATTCCTGAAACTCAGAATCTCTCAAGAAGAGCACAAGACTTTAGAGGAAGGCTTTCACAAAGTTGAAGTAGCTTCATCCCATATTCAGGCTAAGGAATTCAAGGATAAAGAGGTGAGTCAGAGCTTGCAGTCACACTCTTGAATTAAGGACTGATCAATGCCTTCACAGGTAGTAGTCACACAAGAGGGGAAAAAAGGAAAAAAAAAAATCTGAGAGTGGTGAGGTCTCCATCCTTGTCTTATAGGAAGTGTCCTAGCTCTGTGGCTAGGCTTGAAGCTGGACATTGCCCAAGTACTTGGATGGGTCAGGAAGAGTGTGCTTGCCATCTCCTTAGACCCAACCTAAACCACATAAAGAGACTTGTTTTTAAAAATCCTCAACTCCAAGTCTCTGCATCCTGCTTCAGAAGAGGTGCTTTGTGATGTCAAGGAGCTTATGATGTCAATTTGATTGAAATGAAGTGGACCACACAAAAGAATCATGCACCAGGGGGCATCTCTTTGCTGAAGCTGTGAAGACGAGAAAGCTGAGGAGTAAGCACACTTCACCATCCTGTGGAAGAGTTTTATCTTATATTGCTTGTACAAGATCAAGCACTTTCACTCTAACAGAAGATTACTTCTGTTTGAAGCCTTAACCATGCATTGTAATGCTTAGATATAAACAGGGCATGGAAGGCAAAGTGCAGAGGAATTATATGATATATTATATATGCCTGCAACAGAATGAACCTAACACGAAACCCATGTTAGCTGCAAATATCTGTTCTTCTTCATGAGAATGTTTTTCTTTATTGATCTTCAAGTTTTCTGGGAGTATCAGTGGAGTTGGTGCACAGTGTCTGAAAGAGGACTGAATTCTGTTACCTTTCCTAGGCAAAACCCCCGGTCAGGAACAAAGGCTCTGATGACAGTCAAGAAATGTCTCTATTCACAAGCACTCTTTACAGGTGATTACTTATGTATTAGAGATGCAAATGATGGGGTTGTTTCGAATGAAGTAAATCTAAAACTAAACTCCCATCGAAGAGTAACTGTTCCCTTTACTTTTCATGTCTAGGAGCTTGAAAGAGCCTACACAACAATAAATTGCATTACAGAAGCTCCCACTGACACAACCATATGTTAGCAGTCTCTGTTTTGAAGGGTTACAGCTCGGTGGTAAGAATTTGCTGTGGGCTGAAATTTGGCAGTCTCTGCTCAATGGTTAGATTTGAAAATGGAGCTACAAATGCACACCAATTCCTCACCAGCCATCCCCAAAAACTGTGGAGCAGGGAAGAGCCAAAGCTTGTTGAATTTCAGTTTGACGTGACTAAGAGCTGCCACCAGCATCCAAAACTGAGAATTGTGCATGGTGGTAACATCTTGTCTGAGCATCTCTTCCCTTTAGGAAAAGGTTAGAAAATAAGCTGCAAAACAAGGAGGGAAAGAGCTGCCTTCTGGCACTGCAGCCTCAGCAGGTTGCAGCTCCTGAGGCTGTGGGAAGACAATGACCTATGGTATTCGGGAACATGATCAGCTTGCAATGAGAGCTTGGAGAAAAGGAGGAGGGGAAGAGTGAAAGGCTGAAAGTTGAGGAGCAGACAGTGGGGTGTTGTTGTTGTGTCCTTCCCCGCCCCCCCCCCCCCCCCCCCCCCCCCTTTTCTGTAAGTCCTGAGTCATGCTGCCTTCACATTCCCACTTCTTGGCTGTAATGAAAATGGAAAGACTTCCTACTGGGAGCAGGTCCCTTTGTTGCTCAATGGCACTAGGTGGCTGTGGGGGAAATTTGTAACAAGTTGTATAGTATAGAACTACTTAAAAAGAGATAAGCGAGAGGAATATAAAATCTGTCTTTACTGCATTTATCACAGAGTCATTGAATCACAGCATCCCAGAATCACAGAATACCAGGTTAGAAGGGACCTCAAGGATCATCTGGTCCAACCTTTCCTGTGTTAGAAAAGGAGTGCTAGACACTCATGCTTAATTTGTTTTTTAATGGATACTAGAATGAGTGTCCCTTTTCTCCTTTCTCCCTGGTCAGACATCCTGGCAATAGAGTTAAAAAAACCCTTTAATTGCATCATGGACTATAGCTGCAGAGGTTCATTTAGAAAGGATAAGCCTTCAACAGGTTTTTTTTTTGCTGCATGAGCAATTTTTGCTTGATGATTGTAGAAGATGGTGTGGATGTGCAAGGGGGGCTCTAAGTGTGCTCTGCACAGAAGTGTGCACTCTAGGTGGGAGCTGGGAGAATCTGAAGAGGCTTCACCATGCCTTGTGAAGGATGAACAACCTACCAGCAATGCCTTTTGAAAGGAATTCTTTCAGCTCAAGGAACAAAGCTCTGATGTCAAGCTATGGTGTGGTACTTCTGAAGACAGGGTAGGATGTGGTTAATCTAGCCTTTGCAGCTGCTGGTGTTGCATGGATTTGCTACAAAACTCCAGTTCATCACTGCCACTCACAAAATTCAATGACTGTATGAGAAGAAACCAATCATAGTTTTCCGATGAGTAGGCAAATGTAGGAATGTGCTATTTGAAGAGGTTCAGAGAACTTGACAGATTTCTTCTGTAGTTTAAGTGACATTTTAAGGTGGGTGAGTCTCAGCAGATTCCAAACACAACCTGGATTTAGGGTTTCTATGTCCCAGGCTTGTCCTTCCTGTCCTGATCAGCTGAGATCTGTCTGTGTGAACAGCCTTTCCTATGAGAACATGGAACTCTCTTGCTTCATCTCATTCCTGGTTTTGGCCTTCAGAAGGATCTCCCTGGCTGGAAAAAGAAGATAGAAGAATACCATGAATCTTCATTTGCATAACCAAGGCAACAAATTTCTGCCTATAGGGACCCAACAGTCCAATTCAAATCAAGAGCTGGAGAAAGAGGTGTCTCTAAGATGCATTTCAGGCCCTGGATAGCCCAAATTATCCTGTGGACATGCCCCTTCCTTTCTGCTGATTTCCCAGAGGATATAGACATTTGTGTGGCCCCCTTGGGCAGCTAAAGCTAAGGAGGGCCAAAGCATGAGCAAATTGTCTGAATCCAGCAGGGAAGTGTGTAGACAGACATGAGCTAAACCTTTAGTGGTTTCCTTTACCACAAAACCAGCCTTTCTCTGCTGTGCAGTCTCCTGAGTTACTTTACAGGGAGGATCTAAAGTGTTGTATGAAAAGTAAAGAAATTAAATAGCAAGTGTTCCACTTGACCAAAAGGTCAGAGTCTCTGCGATTAAAATGCTTTGTTATTTTAAGATCAGGGAATGTCACATAACCATTATATATAAATGGCAACGTTTTTGTGTGTGCTGACTGCTGAAGAGCATTGTCCTTAGGGTGCCAGAAGAACTCGCCCACCCAAGGCAGTTCCCACATCCTACAAACACGGCTGCATGGCCAGCAGGCAAGGAAACCCTTGCAGCTGGGGAGATTAAATACACTTCTCCTTTCCAGCTCTGTGCCTGCAATATCGTACTTGCACAGTTCTTCTTCGAGTACACTTGTGCTGGTTTTGTTTTCTTGCTCTCTTTAGATGGGGAGTTGGACTAGATGATCTTTAAGGGTCCCTTCCAACCCAAAACATTTTATGATTCTATGAAATTAAAAATTTCACCCCAAAACTGACAGAAAATACATTGACTTCATTAACCAAATTCTTGTTCTGGAAATGCCCCAGTGCTTGGAAAGTGGGTAGCTGGTGGATGGGGCCGACCCAACAACATTGACTTTGCCTTGACATTGACTGGACTTTGTGGATCTGACTCATACAGTGCTGGGATATGACTGTGAGACAAATAAATGTCCACAGAAGGCTGGGATCATATACTTGGGTTTTACTTCTGTCTTCCTAGATCAAGGAAATAATAGCATGAGGTGTCAGTGGATTAATGAAATATTTAATTTATGTGACAGTTTGTAAATAACATTGTTACAAGTGGATTGTATTGCTTTGGACTTTAAGTAATGTTAGAGTTGCCTTTAAATGGTGAAGTCCAGCACATTGGTGGAGTGAAAATGAGAGAAGGTCAGGAAGGTCATTTACAGTTAGAATAAATACCTTGGAGTTCACATAACTCATAACCCCAGTTCTCAAATCCTGCCTGTCATAGAAATGCATTGTAATAAAAATACTGACCTGAAATAAACTCTTTGAATTAGCTGCTTTTTTTTTAGTGTGCCAGGCAGAGCTGGAAATTCAAGGAGGATAAGGTCTGAGGTCCTAACAAAAGAACCTCTCCCTGCTGGCATCACCTAACATGCCTGGGGATGTCTTCCTTTAATGATAAAATGCTTATTTTTCAATTCTACATGCATTTCTTCTCCAATGGATTCTTGAAATTGAACTTAATCTTCTGCTGTGAAGAAGATATCAGAAGGGTCAAAGGAAGGAAAAAAAAAATTCACATGCATCTTTTGGGATATTAATAAACACATACAAAGCTCTATAGCCTGGGCAGAATAGAGCTGTGGGGAGATGATGAACTCTCCTCCCTTCTCTCCTCATTCTTATCCCATGTTCTTATTTTCCCTTTTGCTTAGTGGGAAAAGATGCAAAAAGAGCTATTTGTCCTTTACATGCTGTTTTAAGAGTTGAGGGAGAGTCTTGACTTGCTCATGAAATGATGAATTACAGATTCATTGAGCAATAGGGCTGGAAGATACCTTAGAGACCTTCAGTGCTGGAAATTGCAATGTCTCACCAGATAATCTGTTTCAGCATGTCACCATCCATCTGTTAGAGCAGAGGATCACCCTCTGCCTTGGACCTTCTTCAGCGCTAGGCAGGCTAGGACTTGCTATCTACTGAATGGGAGGTTGGTGAACCTGTTTTTCTCCATGCATGCTGATTATGTGTATTTTGGCACTTGTGTGGTGCAGAGACTTCTGGCTGGACACCTGGTATTCACAACCAACATAAATAGCGTCCAGGAAGTACATTAGAGAGCTCTTCTCCTCCTGATGATGCTCAGGAGATGTAGATGGACTGTTTCAGTTTTCTTCAGCCTTCATGCCTCAGCTGGTGCTGCACTTGGAGATAGGACAGGGAACTCTAGGAAACATGTCCCATGTACTGTATCACCTGATGGGGCAGGTTGTGTTGGGTGGAACTGAGCCACATGAAAGGCTGTAGCTGTGTTCTGTGCTTCTTGTTGTCCTCTTCATCATGGCGAGGTTCTTGATGTTGCACCTTTTCATCAGGTCCAAAAGGCTCACAGCTTGGGTCAAGCATATTCACCTCCTTTTTGTAGTGAGAAAACGTATTTACACCAACCTGGCCATCATGGCAGTTTTGCAGTGTGAACTGTTTAGAATTCCCTGAAAGAGACCTCTCCAGGAAAGAGAATTTATGTTCCCTTATCCCCTCCTACCCCAACACATGACATTATTTCAACACACAACCCACAGGACATGTGAGACATATCACAGATGCCTGCTCACCACGCAGTCTGTACGCTATTTCTACGTTACACACACATGCTGTTTAACAGGCTTCTTATTTTTTAAGAGCAGCCAAAGAATCTTTTACTAACACAAATCTTATTTTCACATGTGGCTCTGTATAATGAATTTTTCAAAGATTTTCCCACCTACTCTAAGTGAAATTACATCTTGAGGAAAGTATAGCTTGATTGTTAATTCTGAGCCATGTTAAAGTTCTTGCATTTTCTGGTTTAATCTAAATTGTTCTTTTGAATGTATTTTACATTAGAATTTGGAAACAGATACAGTCTTTTTCTTTTTATTTGTGTTTTTTAATTTTATTTTATTTTTTCACTCACAGGGTTGAATGCACATATATTATTATGCCTCTCTTTTTGCCATTTACAAAGGCAATGTACACTCTGACAATATCGTGTGCACCAAATCAATGAAATATCCTGTGTTTTCTATTCACATTAAGCCCCTAAAGCACTATGTGCAAATTCCCTCACTTTAATTACACACCTCAGGGATGTGCAGGCCAAAAAGGAGGCAGTCAGACAAAAAAACCTGGTCTCTGCCAAAAGGAAGGAAAAAAAAAAGCCCAACTGGTAAACATTTATTTTCAGCGGGGAAATCTGCTATTAATTCATATAGTGACTTTCCCCAGCTGAAATAATGAAGAAAGCCAAGTGAACCAAATGTTCACAGTGAGCAAACACAAACAGTAGGAAATCAGCCCATCTTGTATTTACATGTTTATTCCATCAGCCTTTGAAGAACGTTTGCTCGATCTTTTTTTTTTTGTGTATGTGTGTGTGTGTTGAGTGTCAACGTTTACTCACACCCCTCCAAGGGGGTGGCTCGTTAGCAATGAAAGGCTTCAACTCTCCTACAGACACACAGATTCAGCTGGTCCCATCTGGAAAAGGAGGGGTTTAAAATGCTAAAATCTGTAGGGTGACTTCAAGTAGCTGCAAAGTCTGAATGTGCACATCTCAGCTGCAGGAATACTTGGTCAGTGCGGCTTCTGGAGGTGCTGGGGGAATGGGACTTTTCTCCTTACCTGTTGAAAATGCTTGCGTTTTCAAACATATCCTCTGTCACCTCTGTGAGGACAGTCCAGCAAAGCTTATCAGGCATGTTGTGAAGAGGTTATGCCCAGATTTCACTATCACAATGAAATGGCCCACATTTGCCAATGGAGAGCTATGGAAACAAAGCGCTGCACCCCATGAGTGCATCAGCTCATCAGTACCAACCAGTAAGTCCCCTGCAGTTCTACAAAAAATGTGTGCGATGGTCAGAGCCTGCTCTGAAAAAGGAAAGAAAATTCATCATTGCTTGGACTATCACTTTCTTAAGGCAGGAAAAGTATTTTCTTTTATTTGAGTGTGCTAATAAAATGAATTCCTGACTTTGGTCCCTTCTGGAAGCACTGAACACACAAGGCTATTTTCAGTAGAATTTTGTAATACTCTATCAGGGCCTATGCAGAAATCCCTTGAATCAGGAAGGAACCCAGTAGTGTCTTAATTTGAAATCGTCCCAGTCCTGGCACTTCTTTGGTTTCATAGTGACCTGTATTCCTGATGGAGCTCTGGGTGCTCTGCACCACGGGCAGAAACACTGGAAGATTTGAAGGCTGATGCAGCTGTTTATCCAGGGCAGAAAGGACAGGGTGGTCCCATAAGTCCAAACCCCTTGACTTTTGCACAGAAAGGGAGAGTCTTTGGAAAGTTTCAAGAGCTATAATTAGTCATTTGAAAGACAGAAGAGCAACTCAGACATTTTTTTCAATTTTTTTTTTTTAATGGGTGGTCAGGCTTCTGCAATGGAGATGGTGTTTGGAAAAGGCCCATGCAAATTCTCTTTCAAAAACATAAACATCAGAGAAACAGTCATAGAATCACAGAATGCACTGGGTTGGAAGGGATCTGCAAAGGTCATCTAGTCCAACACCCCTGAAGCAAGCAGGGACATCCCCAACTGGATCAGGTTTCCCAGAGACCATCAAGCCTGACCTTAAATGTCTCTCCAGGGATGGGGCACCTGCCACCTCCCTGGGCAACCTGCTCCATTCTTCTACCACCCTCACAGTAAAGAATATTCTGGGCTCAGGTATCCACAGTTAAAGCAACAGAGTTAAAAATCTGTTGCAAAGAGTAAAGCAGAGTAAGTTTAACTATGGCTGAGGGTAAACAAATCTGTTTATGGATTAGTGCCTGTGAAGACCCTGAGTATCAATGTCATTCTACTGAAGCAGCACATTTTAAAATGAAATTGTTGGATTTAAATGAAAATCATCTGAAAAGGAAAATGTACATCTGAGCAGAGATGTAGAATGGTAACAGGGTCTCTGAGCTGAAACTTCCTTGTGCTGAGGTTTGAGATGATAGCAGGCTTTTTTTTCAGATATTACTGGGAGGTTTTATCCGTTAACCCCAGTAAGTATAAGCTAGCATCACTCCTTGAGTATTGCTTTTTCAGAATTAACATTAGGATCTACCAAAGCCCTCCCTAAAAATATTTTTAGCAGATACATCATTTTTGTTAGAGATGAATAAATGAATAAAATGTATGTGCAATCTCTCTTTTTCTCCTATTCTATAAGAAGAAGCAATGCCCTATTAATTTTGACAGACAAGTTGGCATTAGCCACTTTAAAATCCAACACAGGATAAAGTTATGCATTACTAGTCTTTCTACATTTTTGTCAAGAGATGAGCATTTTGCCAGATTTTTAATAATACACCGAGAGCTTTGTCAGTCAGTTTGTTTAGCTCTGCGTGGTTATGCCAGTATTTTTCAGCCATCCTGCTGTGTGTACCACTGTCCTTCACTGCTTTTCTAGCTCCTCCCCTGCAATTAGACAAAGTCAACATAGCAGTCAGGCTGAGCAGCCCCGAGGTACCTGCAGCTATCAACAGTCCAGATTCACAGCCTCGATGAACGAGCTTTGCTTATTCACCGTATCACTACCTCAATTAGGACTTTTTATTATATCTCAGCTATTTATCAAAAACACAACAGATGGAATGGATAACACTAACCACTTTTTAAGTTCTCACCTAAGAAGAAGGAGGGGGAAAAATATCCAGAAAGAAATAGGAGCAAATGCATAAGGCAGCTTGCAACCAGGAACCAGTTACCATGCCTACTGAAGCCTATTCTAAAGAATGTGTTGGCTGACACACAGAACTCAATGAAAAGATGAAAAAAATGTGCAGGCAATACTAGTTTGGCAGGGATGGTGGGGAATCTGAGACAGAGCTGCTGGTATGGAAGGATCTCACTGCATGCAATTTGCAAACATGCCAATTCAATGGCATGTGATAGACACTAGATGGAATTTAAAGGTCTTAGGGTCCTAAAGAGCTGGAATCGCACAAGGCAAGTGTGGGCATTAAAAATAGCAATCCTTTTCACCAAACCTTGTGTTTCAGATTTGAATTCAGCACTGTTGAGAGAAATCCCTGCCATTTCTTCCAGGCACATTTGAAAAATGGCCTGGATGCACCTTAGTCCTGCTGTATCTTTACATCCCAGTAAACATGCTGCACCAGAGCTGATGAATTTCCCGAGAAACTCCCATGGCTTTCTTTGTGTGTGTGTGTATGCCTAGAGGGAACTGGCTGCCTAACAGGACTTATACCACAACTCCAGGCAGTTCACTTCTATGGGAATTCAGAATTTTCCTTGGTAGGTAGGGGGAAAATGGGAAGGCAGGCTGAGGACAGGAGGAGAATCACGTGAAGGCTGAATTTCTAAGACAAGTGGTGCAGATGGTTGGATCAAAGTGCTTCACTACAAGTCCACTTTTCTCCCCAAATAAAAATCTGTACAGATTCTTCTCTACCATCTGTAAAAGACTTTTATGTTTTAATAACACTACTCTTTTAAAAAAAAAAAAAAATTGTATTGCATGCATTATTGTTTTATACCAGGAGATAAAGGTTTGAAAAGTTGGGGCACTTGATTGAGACCTTGGAAAAGATTTCTGTAGAAAGGCAGGAGACGACTCATTTCTTAGTGTCTACTCAGTGGCTTTTTTCAGTCCAGCCAAGATGTTGGCTTGGTCTAGGGCCAAGTTCCAATTTCACAGTTTGGATTTAGCAGCAATCTTTTTGAGAGTCATGGTGATTGCAGGAGTTTGGGTCAGTCTGTTCCTGAGTAAGAGCCATACCACTATTTTGGTTTGCACTGGATCTGAACTAGAAAAATTCTTTTTGTTTGGCTCTGACTTGGTCCATGCTCATCTGTATAATAACCTAAGGGCAGATCTTCATCTGCTGTGGACTGATGAAACCTACTTGACACAAAGCACTTGCACCATTTCACATCAGCTCCCCTATCAGTCCCAATTGCACCACGTGGTGTAGCAAATTCATGTCTCCTAGCAGAAAGCCACTGCATCCTCACCAGACCCCTTGCCCACCACTATCAGGCACTGCTGTATTCAAAACTGTCAGGGTCCAAAACAAAAAGAGGTGGCATGTTGTTTTATGAGTGATGAGAAGATGCATGAGTGTGAGAGCACTGAAAATGTTACATACAGGTTTTTTTAAACTTTATTCTGAAGCATCTGTGTTCAGCTCTGACCAAAGACAGGCTTTCCCCCTTAATTGGAAGGTTTCTGCCACATCCTTTGCACAGTGACCCACTCTCCTTAGAAGGATGATGAGTGTTCCCAACACAGCCTTGCTCTATCCTGTTACTAGGACACTCTGAGGATGTAGGAGATGTTAAGGCTGAGAAGGAAAGCTCATCCAGGTCCCCAGTTTCACAAACAACATGATAACCAGTTTATTTAAGCATCATACTGTCATCTTGAAACCAGGTTTATGAAACTTTATCCACTTTTTCTTGGCTAGAAAAGGGGCATATGGTTCCTTGAGTCCAGGTGGGAGATATGGTGTCTTCTGGAGCCCAGAGGAGGGTCTTGGGCCTCTCCTAACCACCAGATATTCCCTCCTAGTCAGCAACTCCATGCAACGGCATAACTATTTTGCATCCTGTGTCACTCTTCTTTTGCTATAGGCAGCCAAAATACTTCAACTAGACAGCAGATGCTATCAGATAGCTGTGTCTTGACATTGTAGGCATACATGCACATGTGTTTTGAAAGATTGTGTCTTTTTATGGTTCTAGGCTCAATGGGATCAAATTATCATATACTTTCCTGGATGGGGAGAAGTGAGGTTTTCTGTGTGCCATTAATGACTGCAAACTTGGCATGTTGTGAGGTCTTCTGGAAGAGTATTGAGGGAGGCTCTGTGATGGGTGAGTAGCCAGAGGGACAACTGTGCTTGTGTCATCTGCCTTAGACCAGAGGATGTGTGTGGATTAATATATGTTTGGATTGGAGAATCTCACATGGAAAGATATCAAGTCTTATGAGAGAATCTCCAGCAGTGGAGACTCCACTGCAACACCTGACCATTTGCTCTAGTCATTAGTTAACTTTCCAATTTCTTCTTCATTTCAGCAGGCTGTTCCCACTCCAGGTCCTAGGCCTGGAGGTGTTTGTGGGACTGGTGCATCTGAGGGCCTTGAGCTACTCAGGAGGAATTTTGGACAGGCTAAATAAGGCTCAAGGAGGTCATGAGTTCAGATAATTGATTCCATTTTTCATCTTCTAGTCAGGGAACCTGATGGATAGAAGCCATGGCTTAGTAATCACAAGGTCATGGGTGACAGGTTGGACTTGATGATCCTTGAGGTCTTTTCCAACCTTATTGATTCTATGATTCTATGATTCTATGTTGCCAACCTGACCTGGAAAGTTGCCAAGGATGGGACAGCTACCACCTCTCTGGGCAGCCTGTGCCAGTGTTCCACCACTCTCAAAATACAAAATTTTGTCCTTATTTCCAGTCAAAATCTCCTCTCTTTTATTTTAAAACTATCACCTCTTGTCCTGTTGCAACAGGGTCTACTAAGAAGTCTGTCCTCATAATTCTTATAAGCCCGTTAAGTACTGAAAAGCCACAATAAGGTTTCCCTGGAGCCTTCATAGACTTCTGCTGCTGCTGGGCTTAGCAGGCATGAAGCTGGCTCAGGTGGCTTTGCACCCACAGTATAGATATGTCATAACTTCAGCACTGATCTTTCTGCTCTTGACAGCTATAATACATGACAAACTTTGACACCTCAAGAAGAGAAGTAGCTGGGTTGTTAAGGGACTGGTCAAACATGTTATCCCAGTATGCTGAGGAGTCTGTGGGATTGCTATCTCCAGCTGGAGAGCAGTGACCTGGCACAGCCCTTTACAGTGTTTGACTGTTTATTGGAGTGACTCATCTTCTTTAGCTTATTAATTCTTTCCTCATAGCCCACTGTTAGGTAGAAATTGCTTTTTTTTTTTCAGATGGGGAATTCCCACCAGGGATGTTGCAGGCCGTATGTACTCTATCTAATTTCAGCAGCTAACCTAAGCCCCAGGTATAGTTATTGGGCAGAAGCAGAGATGTCCAGAGAACCTGAGGGAGGGAGTCCTTTCCTCAATTGCCAAGCAGCATCCTGTACTCTTCTCTTAGGGATCCACTGTAAAGGACAAATTGGCCCCAAAAGTCACTGTTTATCCCTATACCACTGTCATTTATTTTGTAGCCCAAAAGCTATGGATCAATCCATAAACTCCTTTGGATTTATTTTCTACTAGTTCTAAGATTTCCTTCTGTGATTGTGATCAGGCTTTTTTTTTTTTTTCTTTTCTTTTTTAGCAGGGATGTCTTCTCTCAAATGCCTAAGTCACGGGGTAGAACTGTTGATAATACAAAATATAAACAAAATGGAAGATAACCCTTCCAGTCAATGATAGCCAGCATGGATTTGCCAAGAACAGACAATTTCAAACCACTGGATGTGATTTGCATATGAAATGGCCAGACAGCTTCACCAGAAACAAGTTATCCAGAAGCAGTGTTAAAAAGGACGACTGTCCTGCATGGAGGCCTTCAGGAGTTTGAGCCCATGTTCTAGCCAGTGGAAGAGGGAGTGGTTACTGATTACACCAACTTGATGAGGCACTGCAGCTACACTGAAGTGGAGGATCAGAACTGAAAATCTCTTGGTGAGTTCAACATGGAGCAGAGAATCCTGAAAGGGAGAGATGACAGCGGTTGTCAAGCATGTACAAAGCTGTTATGAGGGGGTTGAGACTGTTCTGCATGTGTAGTGTTAGGATATGAAGGAAAGAGCATCAGGTGTGGCCCTGGGGTTCAGCTTAGATGTTACAAAACACTTCCCATGAGTGGAGAGAGAGCAGCTCTGAGACAGGTTGCCTGGAGGAATCCTGAAGCTTTTTAACTGCATGTTACATAAACATCAGTCTGAAAAATAAAGGTGGGGGAGACGGATGAACTAGGTGGTTTCTTGGTGTCCTTCTCCATGTTGTTTCTTTGTAGTTTCATTGTGTATTGCAAAGTTATCTTTTTTTTTGTTTGTTTTCATTAATCTGCATAGAAACCTATTTTATTAATCTCTTTCAGTGCATTCACCACTATAATTAAGGGAAATTCAGCTTAATGTGCTTAAATGCTGCAAAATGCCATGTGATATCCAAAATTGCCTGTCAGTACGTGGATGCAGGGGATAGATTTTGTTGCATGGCATATATCTGTGCCTAGGCATAGTAGTTGGAGTTTTCAGGGTTTTATTTTCTTTCTATTCTGCTTCTTGGCTAGCCATAAAACTTCAGACATAGTCAGGTAAAGCCTGGCTCTATTTTAATCAAGAAATTGTGGCACACAAAGAAAGATTTTTCAGGTGTGTTCAATTAAAAGCTTTGATTAAAAAGGATATTTTGATACAAATCCACTTCTGTATCAGCCCTTCACAGCAAAACATAAATACTAAAGGCAAAACAGTAGCAATTCCTTTTCCTTTTCATGCAAGACCTGATCCTGCACCTGGGGATGTTGATGTGAAGAACCAAGCCAAAGTGAGAGGTGTGCAGACACATGGCAGTGAATGTGTTACCACTGCCAGCATCAAATTAGCTCTGGCTAGAACATGCCACTGTGGGGTAGATCTCTCTGAGAGGTTTTTATCAGCATGAAAGATAGCCATATATATTTTTGTGGTTTCAGGGAAGTGTATTGAAGGTTCCCTTGTCCCTCAGTTTTGAGGTGCAACACAGCAATGTTGTTTGTTCTTTTCTAAAGGCCTTCTGGGGCCAGATGTAGCAATGGTGCAAATGGACATCAGAAGAAGGATGGTTGGGTGTCTGTGTCAAGTGCATCATGGCTTACAAAGGGAAAGGGGAATTAATCTATGTGATTTTTAGACTGTGGTTGGAAAAAATACGATATTTGATGGCCATCTTCTTGCATCAAACTATTTGCTGTGCCACACACAGGAATGGGACTGTTATTTTTCAGGCAATGATATAAATAGGTTAGGGACCAGATCTGGGAGTAAACCTTTCAGGAATATTCAGGGGTTTGAATCCAGATCCTTAACAAAAATTCAATATGTTTGGTACAAATAAATAGGGTGGAACAGAAGGAAAGTCATGGGAGTACTTTAATTAGTATTGCCAGATGATCACAAATGTGCTCCTGTTTATGTCTTGACTGGCTTGAATGGTGAGCATGGAGCCTGCCTACATAGTGGTATCTGCCACCAAATACCACTACGGATGTATCTTGATGTGTCATGGCAGAAAATGTCATTTTGAATGGAAATCTCCTTCCCTCTGACCACCAGCCACAAACACCAGCCATCTTCAAAGTGCCTTCCTTGCGCTGAAGTCAATGTGAATTATGCTATTGACTTGAATAAGAGCATTCAAATCAGTGGGAAAAAACCCCAACGTATATGCTCTGGGGAGGGGGTGGTGTCAACAGGGCATCTTGAGTTAATTTCAGATTTGTTTTTAAGACTACAGCTGAGTAGAAACACTGCTTTGTAGGGAGAGCATACTTAAATTAACCTGCAATCATACCAGCAGATGTAAAATGGAAACAAATGTATTATACATCACTGTCTTGGACATTAGTTCTGAAACTGCCAGTGATCACACTCCACTTCAAAGAGACCCTCTACCAGGGACTTGGCTGGAAAGATAAAGCCCTGGCTATTTACCTTCTGACCTTGGTTCAAGACTAAATTGAGAATCTAAATGAAAGTAGTTTGGTGGTCTCAGCTCAATCCCTGGTAGACAGTTGTCCATATCACAAAAGCACCATCCCTAGTTTAACACAATTTGGCACGGCCGGCCTTCTCTGTTCAGGAGAGACCCTGGGCTAAATTAACACAGAGACTAAATTACATCTCATATGCCATCATAGAGATGTCAGTCTTCGAAATGGTGCCTTAGAATAGCAGCCTGTGTGGATGCTCTCCAAACTGGCTTCTGGATAAAGAAATCTGTTTTCAGAGCTGCCACTTTCAAGCCTATTGCTTAAGCCAAAAACGAAAATAAAAGCAAATCACAACACAGGCTTTTTAGGAACTTGTACTTAGAATGAGGATGATGATCTTGGAGAGATTAAAATATACATTATAAGCATTTACTGAAATAGCTGAAATTCTACAGATTATTTTCTCTGATTAAAACATCTCCTGAGCCATGACCCTACATTGCAGTGATTACATACCTTTTAAAATTATTGTTGTTACTTGCTAGAAAATCCAAAAGAAGAGATACTGCTACACAAATGTTCAAGGAGTCACTTGATAAATATACATATTTATCATTTGCTCATACCTATCTAATCAATCAAATAGATTAAGTGCCTGATATTGTAAACAGCCACAGTTATATTTAAACAGGAGTTATCAAAATATTTACATGTAAATATACCTGCAAATATTATCGGGATATGATTATCCAGTACATGATAATGTGTGATGGATGTTGTGATCTAAGGAGCATGACATAAATATAACATTTATAGCATGCATGCATTCTAATGAAAGCTGCAGAAGCTCTAAGTGGAAGCCCCACAAATCAATAATGAGGTCATTACAACAAGGGAGAAGGAAGCCTGAATACAATGCAGGAAAACAATGTCATATACTCAGTTCTACTCTAATTGTCAAATGTCTTTTGAGCAAGCCGAGAGGACAGATGGTGTAGCGGTTTCCTTGCTAGCCTCTGACTCCTGCTCACTTTCTGGCTCTTCCTTACTCTTTATGCCTGACTTGGGTCACATTGCTGGGGCTGGATCTTCATGTTTTCCAGCTCTTTGAGGTTGTAAAGATTAGTAATAATAAGTATTGCTATTAGTGAATATGGATGAAGATGGGAAGTAGCCTGACAAACATAATCATAAATGCTCTTTATGCCTGTCAGCCTCAAAAAGCTTTATAAATGCTTCACTTATGCAGCACCTGCTGCTGCAAAGCCAGAGGTGTCATCCCACCAACATGATATGCCTGGGGAAACTGAGGCAAAAAGCTGTACAAGTAATTTTCAGAAAGTCACACATGGAGGCTGTAGATCAGCTTCTGTGTTGGCAATTGATAAATCCTTCTTTTCCTCTTCCCAGAAATACCATGGAAATAGGAGGGAAAAAAAATCTTCCCTGGTACAAGGATTGAGGCAGCTGGCACACTTAATCTGACAAGGTCAGGATGGGGATGTCGTAGGGGATATTGGTAAACTGCTGCAAATGAAAAGATGATACAAATTCATCAGGCAGTGACAGAAAAATGTTTTCTTGCATCAGGCCCCACATACAGCATAAACTCCATCTGCTCAGGTGCTGCAAACCCTTGTACCTGTGAGCAGCTTTCTGCACCATGATTGTTCAAAAGATTTATTTTTTTTTTGCTCCTCCAAACCATAAATTTGCAAGGCTAGAAGCCCAGCTTGCAACAGAAGTAGTTCTTACACTACTGGAAGAAAGGCCACACTCCAAATCCTGCTGAAGGGCTCCCATGGAGCACACCCCTCCTAGTAAGGAAGCATCCTATATTCTATACCCAATTTTTAAACCTGGGTGGTTCGAATGTGTCTCTGGGCCAGTCTGACGGCAGAGGTATTTCATGTTGCATGCCCAAGAGGAATCAAAATGGTCACACAATGTAATTTTGATGCAAGGAGTTAACTTTGCGTAAGAGGATGATAAGGTGCATGCTCAGCGGCAGGTTTGTGGGCTTCATTTTGCTAGAAAATGGTTCCAGTGCACCCTGCACTGGTCCCCATATGCTATTCTAGACTGGTCTGTCATAAAAATCCCCCATTTGTGCTCACAGAAACAGTGACCCCACAGAAACATATGCTTCTCAGACAGACCCAGACTTTACGGCATAATAAATGCGTTTGGGGAGATGCTGTGCCCTGCTGCTCCTAAATGCCTGGGCTGGTTCAGCCCCAGGCAGGATTGGGCCTTTTTGTACACATGGTGCTTTCACTGACATCAGTGAGGGTTCGGAGCTTGAATCCAAAGACATACATGGGGCTGGCAGGAGGCCGGGGCAGGGGTCTAATCTCCCCTGACTGTGCATGTGAAACCGCTATTAATCTTAATGGGAGTGCCACACACTCATCAAGGGAAGAATAGATGAAAGGGAGAATCACAATAGATCATTAGATTAAGCAAATAAATATAAATGAATATTCGTTTGGCCTTTAAAAATATTTTTGGTGACGGTAATGCAAATGTTAGGAACGTTCTTTCAAATATAAAGCCCTCACAGACCATATCCTTCCTTCAGTGAGTCAATGAAGAGTAAGAGGGAAATAGCGCTTGCCCGTGTACCTCTCTTGGGGTGTTCAAGATGACCTAGCTTATGCTAAGTGCTTCTAATACACCATGGAAATAGATTTGTTTTATTTCTTCCTAGATTCTGCATTTTAAAAAATGGTATTCCCTGCAATTTTTCTTTCCTTCCCCATGTGTAATGGATGATAAAATCCTTCCTCCAGTTTGCGTTATGGAAACAGGATGAGCCCCACAGAAGGAACAGTGCTGGAGGAGGAGGAGGTGTGGGGAGGTCTGGATGTGCAGCAGCTGAGCAATGCTCCTCCGAGGGGATTTCATCCCTGCTCCTTACAGCAAAACCAGCCAAAAAAGCAAGAGGGGCTCTTCTGAGTAACTCCCATCATGGGGCAAACTGGAAATTTCCTCCTGGTTATCACCAGTCCTCTGGAATACAAAATGGGAGGAGGTAACTTTGCCTTTGCTTCGGCCTTTCTGGAATGATATAAATCAATACAAGAGGGTTCACAGCACCAAAGCATGGCCTGATCCTGCACCTGGCTCACTGGGATGGAGGCAGAAAGGAGCTGACTGCAGGCCTGGAGGGAATTGGGAATATTGTCCTGCAGGGATGTTGAATCTATTTGCTTCTAAATCCACCAAAGAAGAGCAGGTCTCATTTGAAACGCTGATATCCAGAAAGCGGCACATAGGTTTTATTAAATTTCCATGTCCTTAAAACTCAGCAGAAGGGCAGGAGCAGAAGTCTATTTCTAACCTCTCACAAACACACTTACATTAAGAAGTTAGCCACCATGGGCTGTATCATACCACCATTTTTTTAAAGCAAAAATCAATGAAGAACCCTGCCTAAAATCAATGGGATAATTTGCCACATTAGTATTGCTTTCGAGCTGACTCGCAGCAGCCTAACAGTGCTTATTTTTGTTAAAGATAGCAACATTTTTGCCCAAGTAATGCTCATAGGTCTTCTCCTTTCTTCTCATGTTATGGCACAGGACAAATATGATCTTTACTGGCTTGGAGGAAAGAAAACTTGTGCAAAAATGTTAACGAATGAAAATGCTTTCCTGTGAGAAATGCTTCCCCATTAAGATCCTGCGTGATGAAGTGCCATGACTCTCTGCTGTGAATAATTTTCGCCTGGTCTGTCGTCTCTTCCAAATTATTTACTATGTGCAAAGTCAGCCAGAATTCAGAAGAAATTGGGCTCATCGTGACGTAACAGGAGATGTGTGGGAACAAAAGGGCATTCCTTTATCCTTGCTTGCAACCCGAGCTCAGAGGTTTTGAAAGCTTCCCAGGTCTTCCACCAAACTCCTACCCCCTCTTTTTTTTTTTTTTTTTTTTCCCTTTCTTCCCCCCCCCCCCGCCCCCCCTTTTCTGCAAAGTAATTAATATAATCTCATCATCAGCCCTTATGCAACTGCTCACCTCAGCTTCTCTCTTAGGGTAAAAGCGGTCATCCTGGGAAGCCGGCAGAGCTGCCCTGAAACACCACTGCTCTCCCCCTGCCCCGGGTATGGCTTCAGAGGATGTTTTTAAAGGCAGATCAAGTTGTAAATGGCAGGGATTTCTTCCAACAGCCCTTGTTGGGCTGGCAGACCCTGAATTTACGCCCGTCCTCACTGTCCTGCGTGGGGCTGGATCTTGGCGGCTGCCCTGAATAAGGCTTTTGCAGGAGACAGGATTACTCACACGAGTAACAGCTTGCAGGGATTTGGCCTCCCCTTCCTGCTCGAAACACAGGATTTTTTAAAGCATAATTAAAGCAATGCTACAAGCAATGGCTATCTGCATGCAGCCTCTGGCATTTTTTACATTGCATGGGTAAAATAATATGTCCCGGTTAATTTGAGGGGAGGGTTTGTGGCTGCTTTTGAATGTCCCTAAAGATGGCTAAGCACAAGGGGGAAAACAAAAAAAAAGAAAAACGGAGGTTGTGCAAGGAGAAATATTCAGGTTTCTTGTAGACTGCTTCAGCCAGAGAGGATGATGTGGGGAATTCCCTCACCTTTTGGTACAGCATTAAAAGGATGTGATAGGGAGCTGGTGTAATCCTCGTCAATAAATGCAATAGTCAGCAAGCAAAATCATCATAGTGCACACAGAAATTCAGCCTTCATTTACCATATGGAACAGCTGGGAAGAGTTTCAAAACTTTTCCTCCTCCCCATCCTTCTTAGGGTTGTTTTTTTTTTTTTCATAGGCACAGAAAACAAAAGAAATAAAACAACCTGACAACTTCGTGTGTTGTCTTGTGACTAAAAAAAAAAGAAAAAGCCTGTGAAGTATCACTGCTATGTTTTAGTCTAATGCTACTTCTATCTTTTATCCTTTTTAATTAGAAGGCAAATTCTCAGACCGCCAGGCCTAATCCCTACACAGTGGAACAAAGCCCAGCAAAGTCTTTGAACACTGCCCAGCCAGGCAGCACAAACCCTAGTAACTGTTGGCAGTAGGGCTAGGACTCTGACCCTCATCTTAGCCATTCTCTTCCAGCCCCTGATGCTCCCTGCCCTTCGAAACCTTGTCTGTTGTTCTTCTGTTTGGACTGAAAAGACAAAAGGGGAAACAATGTGGGAAACCTAGAGGATTGGCTAGGTGGGATGCGGGGGAGCTGCTGACGGATAGGAGAAAGTAAATGGAGTTTCACGGGAATGGACACAGTGGGGAGAATTGGATCACCAGATTATGTCTTTAGGTTCAAGAAATTTCTTCATCCCTCACTAAATCTTTTCATTGACAATGCCACTTTTAAACAATTGTTGCATTTCCAATTACTACAGGAGTGTTCAAACAAATGGCAAAACCCTTAATGAAAAGTTTGCTCATATTTTAAACTTTGGAGATCAAAATCCATAAAACAAATAGCTTTTACATGAGTTTCACTCAGACACTTACATCCCCAAATTATTTACACTTGTGATATTTCCAGTTGAGAGCATAATTTGTGCCTAGTCAAGCAAAACACGCAAATACATATAGATACAGGAATTTCCAGAGCTGCCGGGCACGCCGCAGAATAAACATTTTGACTAAGATGGGCTCATGTCAAGCAAGCCAATATTACAAAGCTCTGCCTGCTTTCTATTATGTTGGCTAACTACAAATCATTAAGACACAAAACAACAGATGTGGCTACCATCACTCGAAATATTTTCCAAACTGCGTCTATGCATGTCAGCGTAAAAGCCTGAATTACTGCAGTGTGCAGGGATGTTGTGAATGTGGTGATGTGAATATTTCAGTGTATGTATATCATACTTCACTGCTACACCTAAGGAGGGTAATTTTGAAAAATAAATCTAGCAGAAAAAAAAATACAACAACCCCTCTGAAATATGAAATTTCAGACAATTTTGCTTTCCCTTTAAAAATCTGAGGCAGAGCTTGGCTTTCCTCCAGCTGATGTAAAATGGGATACCTCCTAAATTTACTCCCTGGGGAATTTGGCCATTTTCCTTCTTTTTTTTTTCTTCTTCTTTTTAAAAAAAATATTTTTAGTTATATAGAGTAGAATTTACAATGGACATTTTCTGGTTTTGAAAAGACTAAGTCTGTTTGGGGAAAGGGGCATAAGCTCCTCAGATATTTAGGCACTTTTAAAGACATTTACCCTAAATCCTTACACTCATAGGCACTCACTTTTGAAGGCTAAAGTGGTGGTGTGTTTTTAAAGCAATTTAGTTAAACCAGTGCAAAACTCTTTGTGGACATCATAAATCAATTTAAACCTGGCTTATGCCTATTTAGCTTAGTTTAGCTACTAAGTGTCTTAAGCTAAATTGATAAGCCATTTTTAAAGCCATTTAAGAATGTCTACACAAGGCTTTGTGCCAGTGAACTTAAATCAATTGAAAACCAATTTTAGCCAGTACCATTTTGAGTGTAGACAAGATTAGGCATCTTGAATGGGAATCTGTGCTGATCCCATGTTTTCCTTGTAACACCTCTGATTCCCAGATCACAAGGCTGAGACCCTAAGTTGGGCAACCAGTGTTGTGCTATGAGTGTTGTGTTTCTGGTAGCATTTTTTCAGTCTTGCTGGGATTGTGCCGTTGATCTGCTTTAATCAATATCTCCCCAATGGCTTTTTCTGAGCTGATCTCTCTTGTGCTTGGTGAAATGTTCATTGTGTCCTTTCATTTGTACAGTTTTGGTTCTACTAGAGGATGTAGAAGACACAGAGTGATCAATACTGTGTTGCAAGGTCACTCCAAGGATCTCCTCCCAAACAGGCTTACTGCTTGCATGGACCAGAAGCTGCAGGCATTGGCTCTATGGTGCTCTCTATGAGCAGAAGTGCCTGCACAAGCAGTTTGATGGGTAAACAAGGGCAGATATTTCCTCTGGGGTGACAAAAGTTGTGACTTAGCTTTGCAAACTCCACCTTGATCTGCAGGACCAGGATAGGAGACACCCCAGTGTGCAGAGACAATAAAAAGAAAGTGCTGAGATCACTTTGGCTTGGCTGATGCAGGTCTTTCTTGGTTTGGGGCATCCAAAATGGCCATGGAGATGGTGAAGGGCCTTTTCGTTCTCCTTGGAGAACTACTTGGGGCTGCTTTCCCTAAGATGGTATTGAAAGGTCACAAATGTGGGTTATAGACACAATATTTGCCTTTAGACCTTGGTCCTGTCACACATCTCATTTGGAGGGGACCCAGATGACTGCAAACACTCCTGGAAAAAATGCATCAAAGGCTGACACTGTCTTCTCCATCACTGACTTCTGTATGGATCAAACATGGTGAACCACAAGCAGGTCTAGACTCAATTCAGGCAGGCATGAAAGGATGGGCAGATTTTAAGCTTGCGTGTGACCTCAAATGCAGTGTCATGACTCCAAAATTTAAATCTAAGCATGCCTTTAAGTACTTTCCTGAGCTGAATCCAGATGGGCTTCTACTCTTAATTATCAACGTTGCATGCTCAGGCAAGGGTCACCTCGAAACAAACCACAGTTGTTATTGTGTATGTGCATCTCCAGTTCATCTCCTCTCAGGGTGGGAACTCAGTATAACTGCCATGGATGCCTGGGGTAAAGTGGTTTTGAGTGATGAGACTGTGGCCATGAGGACCTTGGGTGAGGGTGTTGTGCTCCATCAGTGCAACACAAGCAGCTGTGTCTGTCTGTGCCAGACATCTCTGAGTCTCTGCTACTGTCAGGTGGTAATAGGGTTTGTTATTCAAATCTAATCAAAGGCTGGGATGATGGGTTTTTGTTATTGTTGGGGTTTTTATGTGTACCTGTTGCCAAATTTATGTTATTTTTTCAACGAATTGACCAATTGAAGAAAAATCCTGCAAATTCTGACCAAATTATAGTCAGATTTAAACTCATGAGAAGAACTACCATTTGTCCTACCCTGGCATGTTTTGTTCACTGCAGGTGGTGCTTTACTGTCATACACAGGGTCTGTCACATGGTCACTGTGTGTTTAGTTTCTACATTGGTTTTGCCCAGAAGAAAAAGAAGCAGATGAATAGAGACATTTCCAGTTTTCTTCATTAATAAAATATCCTTAATAGTGGATAACATTGATGTGATACCCCATAATGTATAACTTTTTATTTTCCATCACTGTATCACAGGCAATTCCATTCCTTCCTCAGCATGAGGCTACTCCTGTGCCACCATCCACATATGTGTGGTGGAGAGAAGCTTACAAGTTCTTCTTGTAATTGTACTGGGCACACATTTCCAAATGTTTTTCCATGCCATTAATCTTCATATCGAGTGCTCTAATCTGTTTACAGCGCACAATACGTGCTACTCCCCGATAAAAATCTTTTATACATCTTTGGGCAAACAGTATGAATAAATAATGGCCTATTTCCATATTGCTATATAAACAGCCTACTGTAAATTTATGTCATTCTTTTTTTTTTTTTTTTTTTTTTTTTCCCTAGCCTCACTGCATCTCTCATGGGGTGGAGCCTCCTTGCCCTGGAGTGAAAGGGATCAAAGATAACATTCTTCTCTGTCTGGGTGTACTTTGTGGACCTGCCTCCCAACCGCGGGATGAAAGGAACTTGCTAAACTGTTGCCATTTTGCAACATCTGCTATAATTCCCCTAAATCCAGATTTGTCTGACACAGAGAGCTCCTGTTCTTACATCATTGCCATGTGACAGTGTAACACCAGTCACATCAATCTTGAGGATTCCAGCTCCGGGCGATGATAATATGAAGAAAACCTTTTTTGCCTAGGGCAAAACACTTGTAGCAAAGTATTATTCATCTGGCCAATTTAAATCTTCTCTCAAAAAGGTACCCAGAAACATATGCAGCGTGCCTTTGTAAAAGGCTTGAGCTGCTCATAGGCAAATGACCTGAACCAAGAGTACAAAACCCAATGTCCTAATTAATTACTGCTAAGCAGCTCTGATACACAGAAAAGAAATGCTGGTACTAATCCTTAACCCTGTCCTACATTCTTAAAATAGCCAAAATATTGCTGACAGCTAGGAAAACAAAATTGCCTCTGATTTAAAGGTTTTTGACCCCAGCTTAAAAAAAAAAGATAGGAATAAAATATTTGAAAAGAGTGATTTTGGAAAAGCCGTGCTGGAGCACATTCTTTGGCTCCAGCGTGGCATGGTCCCCTCTTTTGGGAGGCAAACAGTACCAGGAAAGCAAAGCCCAGCTAAAACCTCTCTGGGTCTGTGTCTCCCTTTGCTCTGCAGACCTGCAAGGTTCCTCGATGCTGAGTTGTTTCTCCTGATGAGCAAACGTTGTCTGAATGTAACTCTTAATTTATAACTGGGCAAAATAACCTCAAAATATGTAAAGGCAATGCCATTAGTGTCCCGCTTACTGAAGCAGATGCTTGGAGCATTTATTGGGACATAATCCTTCAGTTTGTAGGCAATGATGCTGAAAACTAGATTCAGTGTCAACTAATGACAGCCACGTTTTCATACCAGTTCTCTGGGTATAGAAGCTTGGTCTACCAGTGGGGAAACTCTTGTTTTACAAGTCTGGGTGTGTCTCAAGATGGAGCTGGTCAGTGCTGAGTGGAAAAATGGTCCTTTTGTGCTTTGGGAGGGCAAGGAGGAATCTATTTTAGAAAGGAAGCAGAACATCGGTTAGAGGGAGAGGATGGCCTGCACTTTCCTTTAGAAATGTTGCTGTTTTCAAACGTGGAGATGACCACATCCCACAGAAACAACCTTTTGGTCATTTCAAATGAAATGTCTGGGGCACCTATTTCTGTGACCACCTCACTGTTTCCACATGTATTTTCATATCTCAGCTAGGCAGGAAAATGTTATTTTCTCTATTTTCAAGTGAGGAAAGGATTCTAGGAGCTCATGTTCCCCACATCCTTAGGCACATCCCCAGCCACAGCCATAAACTGATGCCAATTAATAACCATCTCACATAAGTGTGGCTCTGTTTAGCAAAGGACTTTCCATGAGGCTCAATTCCCTGGAAAGAGTAGCACAAACCTACTGTAAATTTTAGAATTATAGAGCATTTGGGGTTAGAAGGGACCTTTAAAGGTCATCTAGTCCAACCCCTCTGCAGTCAACAGGGACATCTTCAACTAGATCAGGTTGCTCAGAGCCCATTGCAACCTGACTCGGAATGCTTCCAGGGACAGGGCATCTACCACCTCTCTGGGTGACCTATGCCAGTATTTCACCACCCTCACTGCAAAAACTTTCTTCCCTCTATCTAGACTAAATCTCCCCACTTTCAGTTTGAACCCATCACCCCTTGTCTTTTTGCAACATTCCCTGCTGAAAAGTCTGTCCTCATCTTTCATACAGGCTCCCTTTAAGTACTGTAAGGCCACAGCAAGGTCTTGCTGGAGTTTTCTCTTCTACAGGCAGAACAACCTCAACTCCCTTGGCCTGTTCTCACAGAAAAGGGGTTTCATCCCTCAGATACCTTTAGTGGTATCTGCTCCAGCAGGTCCATGTCTTTTGTTATATTGAGTTCAAAGGAGACTTGGCAATACTATGCTTTTTTTCCTACATATCTCACAAAAGCCCCAACTAAAGCTTCAAGCTTGCTGTCAGTAAGGATGTCAGCAGTCCTTTGCCACTTTGATATTGTGAACTTAATGCCTCAGTGATGTTCTCAGAGGAGACACAGCTTAGTGATGACATTGACTGCATAAGCAATGACTCAGAAAGATGCAACACCTCCACTTTGGGGATAATTCCCTTGCATGCTTTTGCTTTTCATACCGTGCAGAGCATTGACTTCTGTTTCTGCATGTACATTTTAGTGGTCAAATTCCTGAAGATACTATGAAATCAAGTGTGCCCTGGTTTCTCCCTGCCCAATGAGACCCTTAAAGGAAAGATGCAATTAGAGCTGGCAGTTCTTGGGGAAGGGTCCCAGACACCCTCCCCAGAAGGGAAGGTGTTCTCTCTTAAGTGTTGGCAGAGCCTATAAATTAAGAGAAGGTGCAAGCATGGCTTGGCTGGTTGGGCACTGGAATGCAGTATCTCCTTGCAAGTCAAGGCCACATCAGCTCAGGGCACCTCTGCTCCCTCCTGGGGGTCCCAAGTCACAACAGTGTTCACTCAACTCCACAACTAAATAGTTACATTGAGTACAATGAACTATCAAACATTATCTATGGACATCCATTGGGAACCAGATCTATTGGAGCATCATTACTCCTTGTCATTTCCTAGAGTTCACCCTTACTCTGATCATTTGTATAACTGAAAATACCAATGCCTGGTCCTCACAGGGGCTTCTGCATCCTCCCACTCTCCCCTCTCTGCAGCAGGAATGAAATACATAGCTGTTTTTGATAACCTGGGCATGAAGGATTGATACAGATCTGCAGATACCTTCCCATGGCTCTGCAGGTCACTGAGGCTTCCAGCACCACCATCCTGGTTGACTAGTGGTAGCTGGAGTTCAATAGCTTATTAAAGAGGATATTTTTATTTTCAGAAGGTTCCATATTATCAAGGAAAGTGATTGTTTCCATAACCCAGATAATTACCTAAAATCAGTGTTTATCTCCCCATTATTAGCATTATTTTAAAATCATCTGCAGGGAAATAAAGGTAGCATCTGCAGCCCAGCTCATTTCCTAGACAAACATTCTTGTTAAATCCACATTCCCTGTTTTAACTTCTTTTATTTCTTTTTTTCTTCTTTTTGCAAGACGCTCTTGCCATCTTCCTAAATTTGGCTGTGCCACCATTTCATTTTGCTAATACCCCTTGAAACTGTTAACACTTTTTCCTGAATACTTTCCTAGTGGATACGAAGCAAAAAGGAAGAAAGGCTACTGTCAAATTGATTAAGTGAAAGCTCATTAGAGAAAGTAACAAGAGGTAAAATCTGCATATGCATTGCAGAAATGTGTCTGATCTTGCTAAGTTGTGAAAAGACAAAATAAGCTCAAACCTCCTTGTGCTGTAAGTAGTTGGGGGGAGATGGGGGCTGGGGATGGGAAGGGCTCCCAAACCGTGTTGCTTTAACTATTCCTCCTTAGAAATCTGCTGTAGAGCAGCCCCTGCTAACACCACTTCAGTGAAGGGTTTGCTAGTGTTTTAACAACGAACCCTGATTTATAGGGGTTTGTGCCTATGCAGTAAAAATTCACTCTTCCTTGAACCCTGACAAACAAGACCACAAGACAAAAACTCTGAAAAAAAAAATAAATCCAACAAAACCATTTACATGGTGGTTCTTTAAAAAAAAAAAAAAAAGAAAAAGAAAAAGAAAAAAGTAATAACCTGAAGTCAGTGCTAATTGCCATCTGTGTTCTGGGAGCTGAAAAACACCTTTCTATGTGATTTATTTATTTATTTATTTATTTATTCTAAGTGGAATTAGAGAATTTGTTGACCTGAGAAAGAGGGAAGAGCTCATTTTGGTTTTTAAAAGCCAACTGGCTGAGTTATGGCTGTCTGGAAATGTGTGGGGAAATGTAGGGTTATGGGCATCAGGTGGACATGTTCAGTGCTGGGAGAACCGTGGGTCAGATCCTAACTTGTGAACGTGTTTCTGGGTGTTTCACCATGACCCTTCGTTGCATGTGCTCCAAGGCCAGGGTGATGCAAGGTCTGCAGATGAATTTCATGTTTCCCCTACAGGTTGTCCTCCCAAGACCAGGGTTGTCTTGCTCACTGTAGGGATGCTTCAGTGCAGTGCATCATTTCAGGCCATCTTGCCTGGCTCAGCTGAGCCCCCAGCATCTGGCAGAGGCTCCAACTGAGCACCCTGTGATGACTGCAGATTAAATTGACTTTAATTTCTGAAAACATGGGTAGAAATTTGAACGTGGTTTTGAGTATGGGCTGTACATCTCCTTCCACTGGCTATTTTGTGAGAGGGGAGGGGGCCAGCACCTAACCCTTGCTACCCATGGTAAGTGTATTACTAATAACTTAAGTTTCTTTGCTCTTACATGTACTCCTCTAGCAGATTTTGTTTCTTCTATTTTTATTTTTTAAAGCAAAAAAAAGATAATCCCAATTAAAAGAGGAACAAGAAGAGGAATACCAAAATACCAAGCTAAAGTAATGTGATAACTTTGACCTTAATCCACAAAAGACAGATATTTCACGGTTCAGTCTAAAACTCAAGGCTGACATCTAACCTGACATGAATATGCTGTTGCATGTAAGAGTTCTTGTTAAGAAAATATAATTTATATATAAAAAATGCTGGGAATCTGCAGGCATAAAACCTGACAGTGCTAATTTAAATAGGGAAATGTATCTGTTTGGGAGGTAGACTGCACGTCTGAAAGTTATGAAAGGAAATGCCAATAATAACCATCTATGGCAGAGCACATTCCTTGGAATGTGGAAATTACTGTATTACAACAAAGCTGTTGTTTCCACCGGGGTGTTTTGTAGCCTGGCTCATAATATTATGTATTTCGGCAGATCCTTGTAATTACAAATTTAAGTCTTAAATCCTTGGCTGTTCTTTATGTTCTTAAAGTACCCCTATAGGTATCCTCACTCCAAGCTTAAATCAGACCCAAAATACAAGGTGAAATGAAGCTGGTTGAATTCCTGCACTTTATAATGATATTTATTAAGCTAGTTTTGAAGAGAAATGTTGAGCCGGGTGTTTCATTTAAATCCAGTAGTACCTCCAAAGCACTCTGGAATTGTTTAATTAAAACCAAGGTGCACATTAATAAGAAAGGATATCATTTTTGCCATTTATATATAATTTCTTTATTTTGCTAGGGGGGTAGAAGAAAATGAAGAAAGCCCCCAAAAATACAAAGAAAAGGAAGGACCAGTAAGCCTGATAATAGCCCTCCATGGAGAAGAAATAAGTATACAACAGAAGAAAAGCACAGTGAGGAACATAATGTTAGTAAAACACTCTTAATGCTACACAAGCCTTAGAAAATGCTACTTTGCATTTGGGCTGCAGCATCATTAACTGTGAGCAATTGAGTAAAGAGTGCACCTTTTAAACTAATTCCTTGGTCTGGGGACATAACCACATCCAGAAGCCTACCTCATTAATATGCTATAGTGGTCAAATACGAGATTAATAGCAAAGTCACCTGCTAAACCTACAAGGAACCTGTTGATTAACAATAAGCTCCAAAAATAAGATACCAGCCTGCAAAGCAAAATCGAGTCCAAGGGCAACAAGTGCTTCTGTAATTTATTCCTTCTTTACACAAGGGCATAAAGCTCCCTTTATAAACGTGTTTTCAAGGCCCTGCTGTGAGCTGTAGGTGTGAGCTTTTCAGCTGATTTATTAATTTTAGTTTCAATCAAAGTGTCACCTGCAGACACAAAAATGTAGGCCTCACTATAGAAAATACAGTAAAAATAATAATAATAAAAAAAAACACCAACAAAAAGCAGAGCAGGGGAAAAGAGAGGGCAAGGAGAAAGAGACAGAAAGACCAAAGGTTTTCTTCTGAGAAAGTCTGCCAACAATAATTTTTCTTTCAATTTTGCTTCTTTGAGCAAACACCTGATGACTTATTCTCCGTGAAGCCCAAATAATTCTCAGGCACATAATTAAAAAAAAATAATAATAATCAAAACATTTCAAAATTAAACATTTTTGTCATACTTCGAAAGTCAGCCTCAGACACGGGAAATGGCGCTAACCCGGCGGCTGCCAAAACAATCAGGCCCTGTTGTCAGTAGGGGACATTCTCCCCAACCAACCTCCTGAACAACAAGTCCACTGAGCAAAATGTGCAAAAAATTCTCAATTAGTTGTCTTTATTTAGTGAACACTATGGGGTCCTCAACAGCACTATAGAATTATGGCAGGAAAGCTGAGCTCTTCAGTGGCTTATTAGCATTCTCTGAGGGTTGGAGTGCTGCTGGTAGCAGACTGGTGCCTCCAAGAGCTGGTGGTAGGACCCTGGCACTCCATCAGTTTTGTCCCTTTTGTCCTTCCCAGCCAGCAGGAAGTGCGGCCCCATGTCCAGGGTATTCTGGGATACCTTCATCTCATTTACTGCTCACAGGACCAGCAGCGTCCGTGCCTTTGTCAGTAGCCATGAGCATCCCTCTTGCCTGGTATGCAAAAGCTCTGGATTTGCCATTTTAAAAGCTCCGCCAAATTAAGTAAGTGGGTTTTCTCCCTCCTCTCTCCTCACCAACTTCTCCAAATGAACATTGCCATCAATGGGCCAGGGTCAAAGAAGCTAAATGTTATGTTGCTGTCCTATTAAATTACATCAGATGTTATCAACAGCCTGCTCCAATGTTAGAGGAAAAGAAGGAAAATAGGGGTAAATAGAAGTATCTCCCCCTCCAATTCTTATCTTAATTTAAATGTAAAGTGATTTTTTCTTTCTTTTTAATAAAAGAGGGGGGAATAAAATAAAGTTGAGTAGCAAGTGCTAGAAATGTCTTTTCTGAGAAAGAGGGTATTTACTGCTTTAGGGAAAACACTATCATTGACTAAATTAACAAGTTGTCTTATCAACTGCCATAAGCCTTGAAGTCTAATTAATTTAGTACTGATCAATAGCCTTGAATGAAACATTGATTTCTGCAGCTTTCCAGGCAGCAGAAACACATTCTCTGCTCTGTGCACACTTCTTTCATAGGAACCATGCATTTGTGCTATTAACATTTATTTCCTCTTCTCCCATGTCCAGTAAGTATTTTAGGAATTCATTTTCACAGGAGAGATGATTTTTTAAATTATTTGGAAGAAAATAATTGGTATGACAGGGTATCCTGGGAAATGCACTTCTCTCTTCTTTAGTCACATTCTGTTACAAAAATCTCTGTCTAAGAGGAAGAGGATTCAGCACTGGATCGTGATTCCTTTACTGAAGGAGTGGTCAACCATTGGAAGAGGCTGCCCAGGGAGGTTGTGGATTTTCCCATCCCTGGAGGTGTTTAAAAATAGTGTAGACTTGGCACTTTGGGACATGGTTTAGTGGTCATGGTGGTGTTAGATTGACAGCTGGACATGATGATCTTAGAGGTCTTTTCCTCCCTTCATGATTCTATGATTCTACGAAATGGTGCAAAGGTTGCTGGAGCTGCAAAGAAATCTGTGGGTCTTTCCTCATTCACACCTGCCAAAGAACTGACTTCCTGAACACATCCATTGTGTTGAGCAGTAGGATCCCCATTCTGCTTTCAAGATAGAGACTTGCAGCTTGCAGAGTAGTGTCAAAACAGTTACAGCATCAAGCAAAACCAAGGAGCCCTCTTCAGTCATTAGAGTAAGAGCAAAGTCTCTAAACATGGAAGGATAAACCTGAAATTAAAATTGCTCAGCTGGTGGGTGGTATTCCAGCTGACATCAACAGATGTGTCATGGCAGCCCACAGAAAACATGTTCTTCAACACTTCCAGGTGAAACTTAGAGACAGTGGCTTAAATTTCTGTAGAAGGAAAAGGAGACACCAAAGGAATGTACGCAAGGAAGAAGGTCTCAGGAGCACCATCATGGTGGCAAGGGCTTCAGACCCAAAGTGGTGTGTCCATAGTGTGTCAAGATGTGCAAACTCATTCCCAGCAGGTGTAGGAGGTGTCATCAGATGTGACCCTTTTGTGCGGTCCTTGCCCTGGGGGGATGTGAGCTGATCGTCCCCGGGGAGATGCGTGGTAGTTTTAGTCTATGCCTTTAAAATTTAGTTACAGATTTTGAGCAGAAAAGTAGGCATTATTTGTGCCTGCCAGCCCCAAGGAGAGCATCCCATCTGGCAGGATGGAGTCGTGGGGTTAAATTCTGCCCTGGGCTATGTCTCTGCAAGACCTGCTGCTGCTGGTGTTCTGCCTTCGGCATCACAACCCAGAGCTAGGGTGCGAGGCTTTCTCTATTCGTCAAAATCACTCATGCCTAAATTCACCAGGACAAAATGAAGGAAAAAGCTGAATTTGGAAGGCTGAGTGGCCTATTTTCCATCTGCCAGGAAGCACTATGACAGCCCTAACAGAACTGCTGGGGTGTAGGAGAGATCAGAATCAGGTCCTAAATACTTACAAATTAGCTTAAATTCTAAACCCGTGCTAGCAGGAGGAGTCAAGTGCTGTGACAGGTCTCCTCCAAACCCTTTGCCTGCACCACCCTGCCCAGCTGAGGCACATAATTCACTTTATTTCTTTATTCCATGTGTTTTCCTAGGAAAAAAGCCACACACAAAAAAATTATTCCTGTGGGGGGAAGAAGGAAAAAAAAAAGGAACAAAAAGAAAAAAAGTCACAATAGTAAAAATTCAAATGGACACAATAGCTACATTTCACCACTACAAAATTTGGCCCTTTTAACTGAAAGTTTAGGGAGGAAAAAATCATCAACCAAAAAAAAAAAAATTAACAAAAATTAAAAGGGCTACCACAAAAGTCCCTCTCCTAAGTCTGTTTGGGGGCCTCCATGAGTTTCCATAGCACTTTACAAAAGATCTTTATTGAAGAAAAGATTGGACAAACTTTCCTTATATGTGTGGCCCTAGTCATTAATTGCCCCTGTCTTCTTTACCGAGGCCTTATTCCTATGTAAATACCCTTGCATAATGTTACAGGCTATTGTCAGGCCAGCGCCAGTCAGTCGCCACTTATATGCATTTTGATTTCAATCCTCTGCGTGGAGAATGAAAAGATGTCTGGACTTAAGCTGTTTACCAACTGGGCCAAAGCTGCAGTGTGGAAGAACTGAAGAAAGCACCAGGCAACTGCAGGAACGGGCTTTGACAATGCAAGCAGCCATTTTCAGTTGAGTTATTAACCTACCCTGAAACTCTTCTAATCTATGCCTTTTTTTTTTTTTTTTTTTTGCTTTTTTTTTTTTTTTTCTTTTTTAAGAACAAATGTACTGAACCAAACATGAATGAGGCAGGACTATTAAGAGAGAAATCCTCTAAAGGACTATTGAGCGCAACATAGGTTTGTAATCATTTTGTCTCAGTTGCCTGCTACCAACATTATCAATGATGAAAATGCTTGCTCAGTTGTGGGGGATTGTCTCGTAATTAAATGACAGCGCTGTACTGTAAAAGAACATGCAGAAACGCAGGAGATACCGAGGGCCTTCAAACGAGCCGCTCAGAGGAAGGGGCAGGAACGGGGATGGATTACAAACCAACTTGAAAAACCTGAATTAAGGACATCAGGATCTTCCCTTTAAAACACAAGCAGATTTTTTTTAGGCTCGCCGGGGAAGGAGAAGTTGTCCAAGCAGGTTCTCGTGTGCAGAATCCTTCAGATAAAAAGGAGCAAAAGGATGGAAAGAGAATTCTTCCCCCTTTAGGTTGTGGGGGGGGAAGGCACAAAAATGCAAAATCAACCCTTCACATACATTCGGAGAGAAAGGAAAAAAAAGAAACAACTTCTAAGTTTGCTGCAGGCTACATCTTTGTAGTGACTTAATGGTACTACAATCTACATAGTGTAGTATTAGCCTTAAGAAACTCCTGACTATTTGCATGCATATTAGAATCCAATGAGAGCTTAATAAGTGCATATATATGACAGAGGAAACATCTCATTGCATAGTTAAAGCTACAAAAAAACATTGAGGGAGGCAAAGTCTCAAGTTAATTACCATTACAATGCAATCAAGTACAGCAGTCATAGCTGAAATCCTTTTCTATTAAGACTGCTAGGCTCAACCTTGTCTCTGCAGGTCAGCTCCAGCACAGATAACCTTTCCAGCAGACAAATACATGTAAAATTGGCTCATCTAATTAAAAGCTCAGGGAGGTGTAGAAAAATACCATCACATTGAGACTGAGCAAATCAGAGAGTACCCCCTCCAGCTGGATGAAGCTACAATATGTGGCTGCTGTTTGTTCTGGAAGGAAACTGAGTCACTTACCATTTCAATAGGTTAATCAATTGACAATTAAATGGAGAAATTGGTTAACTCTGCAACAATTAACATGACACTCTATTAAGTACACTTTCTAATTGCCACAGCTGCAAGTGAAAATTAACGTCTGTGTCAAAGCAGCTGCCCGAGGTTGGGCTGGTTTTGCTGGCAGTAAGGTAAGAAAAGTCGCTTTAAAAGGCTGGATGAAGTTCATTTAGACCCTTAAGCACTGTGGGGAAAGGGGACAGTGCTGAGTCCTATAGCTAACTACAGACGGTCTCAGATGTTTATTGTGTGCATATATATACCCCTAAGTAAACTGATATTGACTAGATGTTGGACTAGATGTAAGTGTGAAAGGGTGGGGTTTGTTTTGATTTGTTTTGGGTTTTGTTTTGGGTTTTTTGTTTGTTTGTTTTTATGATGACGGCGGTGAGACACTGGCACAGGTTGCACAGAGAAGTAGATGACCTATTCCTGGAAACATTCCAGGTTAGGTTGGATGGGGCTCTGAGTAACCTGATCTAGTTGAAGATGTCCCTGCTCATTGCAAAGGGATTGGACTAGATGACCTTTAGAGGTCCCTTCCAACCCAAACCATTCTATGGTTCGTTTACTCATTTATACCTCAGTGTGTATACATGCACATATCCCTAGCAAGATGCATATCCCTTGGAAACAACATTTGAAATCAATGATAAACTTCTTTGAACATTAAAGGTCTACAATACACATACGTAGTGTGCAAATAGTGTCTGTGTGGTTAAAGGTATACATGGAGAGACACATAAATACTCGAAGAAAGAAGTGAAAGAAATTGAATGGGTCTATATCTCTAGAATCTGTGATTTAATGGCGATTCAGAAAGTTTCTGGGTTTGAAGAAATATTTAGTGGTGGTGAATACCTGGCCAGAAATTACAACACCAGAGGAACCCAGGCTCTCCTGAAGGTGTAGAGTCATAGAATCACTCAGGTTGGAAGGGACCAGGGATTCAGAAATGCTTGGTGGTGGATACCTGCTTCTCCCACACTATGCGTTCAGAGTGGACATTGAGCAGGACATGGCTGTCTCTTGCAGTGGCACTGTGCATAGTTCTCAGGTTGTTTCACAATACAAAAAATCACTGGATTCTTCATCTTCATCATCTCTGTTCATTTGCACTGGAACACAGGTAGTTCCAAGGCCCTCTAGATCTCCTCTTCTGGTCAAAACACAGAAATCCAGGATCTGGAGGAGATGCTGCTCTATAGAAGCAGAGAGAGAAATCAGGCAGCAAGTCCCATCCTCAGGAGTGAGGTTGTGTCTTTTTGGGGTGTTCAGGGAAATCTGCTTAGTTGTGAATCACAGAATCACAGAATGGTAGAGCAACCCCTACACCATTGGGAGGGACCTCTGGAGATCATCTAGTCCAACCCTCTGCTAAAGCAGGCTCACCTGTATAAGGCTGCACAGGAACATATGCAATCCAGCACTATGATGAGCCACTTATATCACATGTAGGTGGGGGAGTACAGGAGTGTGGAATATCATTTCATTTTAGTACAGCTTTTTACCTGCTTTCTGCAGGTGTGGTAGGATAGCGGGTGTCATTTCAACACAGGCCTCAGTAGCCACCTAGCTTATGCTGTCAATAACCTGTTTCCTACACAGAGCTGTATGGGATGTCCATACAGGACTCCAATACGAAAAACCCTACAGAGATTGGCAAGGACACGACAGGCTTTCCCAGTGTAAATTCTCTGCTCTGCTGTGAAATAGAAATCCTCACATCTGGCAGTGCTATAATAGTAATTATTTTGGATTTTTTATTTGTTTTGGAAAAAAAAAAACAAAAAAAAAAACCCCAAAAAAAAAACACACAAAAAAAAAAACCAAAAAAAAAAACCAAACACCCCAAAAAAACCCCACCACAACTAAAAATCCACCAAAACCCAAGCAACAAACCACCAAACAAAAAACCCAAAACGCAAGCCCAGGGAAAGACAAAAGGTTACATCAGTAGCTGTCATTCAGAAACCAAACCATGAGAATGACAGATTTCAGCAATGAGATGTATTAAGCTAAAAGCCATATTAAGCAGCATTACACATCTGCTGCATTTAAAAATCCTGTATGTGTCCTTGCTGGATGAAAGTGTTTATTATTAAATGTGTTGCTCAGCTAATTGATAGTATCAAGCTCTAATATTTTAGCTCTGACTGAATTCTTGACAGGCTGCAGAACTCCTTCCAGTTTGGCTTTCCTGGATTTTACTATGACAGCCTATTAGCTGCTTCATTTCCTAATGATGGAGAATTTAGATTTGTGACAGACAGAAAAGCTAAAGGAATGGTGTCTGGTTTTTCCTCCACAAGCAAAGTCTGTTGCTGCAGCAGGAAGGAGAACAAAGTCTGCCAGGCTTCACTATCCAGCTTTGGAGTACCTGCAGCCACAGGAGTGGACTCCATGGGAAAGAGAATGGATGTCTGATGTGCGCAGAGATGTGTTGTTTGAAGGGCCTGCTTGGCTGGCAGATAACCATAAAGTCCAGCAGTGCTGGAGGCAGTGGTTCAGGCTAAATAAATAGTGAGGAGTGAGAGAGCAGAGTGAAATCCTAGTTTGGAGAAGTCTGCTGTTGGCTTTGCTCCCCTCTGCTGAAAAAAACCTTCCTCAACAGAGAAATATGCCAAGCATGTGATGCAATTCTTTGATGCAACACCTGAAAAGCAGGAAACCCAAAAGCTTCCCCCTTTTTTTCAGTGGCAGAGTTTCTGCTGCCACCCGTGCCTGAGTTGAGGAGAGGTTTGTCCCCAAGCGCCATGAGTGCCATTGAACATATACTTCTAATTGCAGCTGCTTTCGCTCTAATTATAGCTCCGTTTGGTTAGGATTTTCCTCCAATCCCTCATTTCCCCTAAAGCAAACACCAGAGCACCAGAGTTGTAACCCCAGTGGGGACATTTATTAATAACCCCCTTGGCAAATAGGGAAAAAAAATCATTACGCTGTATTAGGAGCTAAAATATTTTCCCACTGCAAAGGCTAATTGATAAAACCAAGCAGACATTATGGGGCAATTAATGTTAAGATGAAAATAAATATGAGAGCAAAACAAAAACAGACTGAGGGAGAGTCTTTTTTGTACCTTTAAGACTTTTTTGGGGATTTGGAAATGAGGTGTTGGTAAATAATCTGAGATTACCTGCCTTTGCTAGCGAAGGAAAGAAAACACAGAGAATCCAGAGAGAGGATTCCCATACCTCTTGCAGTGAAACTGGCTAGAATTCCTAAGGGAGTTTGCATGTTATTCAAAAAGTCTTTCTACTTTGACATTTTCTATCAACTTTTCCTCTCCTGCAGCTGGATTTGGGTATTTTTTCCCCCTTGCCAAGGCCAGCTCCAAATTCTGCACGCCTCTGTAAAAGTTGACCAACAGCCCCAGAGAAAAATCCATAATGTTGCCATTTTAAATAATTACAGAAGGGAAAAAGAGACAAACAACAATTTATTATCAGAACTGTGTTCTGCTTCAGATTAAAAACCTTTATAAAGGCTCTAGCAAGGGAAAGATGTTTAGCAAAGAACAAAATCTGGCAAAACTATGAATTTGTTCCCAAGGGTTTATCTTTTTATTTGGACAGTGTCAAACACCTTCGATCTTAACCTATGTCTAGGGCTCCCAGCTGGTAGCTGCTAGTACAAACCAAACAGTGAATGACCAGTAAAGAAGAAATACTGGTCCGGACACACAGCCTATGCACTGACTCAGCAGGATGGGGAAAGAGATAATGAAGACACAGGCAAACAAGACACTTCCTACCTGATATTTTATTCATTCATCAAACAATATTACTTATTCCCAACCTTGCAGGCAGGGGGAATTCTGGAGAGCTGATTGAGAGCAAGCAGTGAAGTCTTTGCTAACCAGTAGTTTTTATTTTAATTAGGTTTGTAAAGTTTTACTTATTTTAGTTTAGAAAGGCTCTTTAGAAAGCTGGGAGTGCAGTGCAAGTTCTGTTTAAAGAGGTGGTGGGTGCAAGAAATCCTTCAGTTTATTCTTACCTATCTGGGATTCAATGAAAGTTGCAAGACCGTGGTTTGTAAGTCATAACAAAAAGAAGCTTGATGCGGCCTATCCCTCTTTGGGCATTGCACATAGGTTGACAGAGACGACTTGGGAATTGGACTAAATAAATCCTTTTTAACCCAAACCATGCTATGGTGCTATGACTTGCTTCCTGTATCTCACAGAAGGTTTTGAGTGTTTTCTTGGGAAAATTCCTCCCACGTCTGCTGGGTCAATCTATGTCATCTAACTTGAAGAGGACTCCAGTGGGTATTGTGAATCAGCTTTGTGTGTTGTTGTGCTGCCAAGCAAGTCCTGAGGGACTTGTCCAAGCAGTATCGAAGATGGGGCAAGACCTTTTAACCAGGCACTTCTTGACCATAAATGAGCAGCTGGCTATTCATGGAGTCATCAGCCTGAAGGTAAACAGCTATTTAAAAGAACTTTCCTCTTTAACAGGATGTTCAGAAGGGAATGGTGTGTCCTGAAGCTGCCTGAGGGCATACACCTCTGCCTGTTTACCGGTAACCCATTTGTTTCCCATCACATGTCTGTGGGAAATTGTTCATGGTAGGTTGTAGTCTGAAGATTTTAAGACATAGTAGCTCACAGTCCTTTCATTCACCTTTCATATAGTGACTGTCAGAGTCTTGTTTCTTGAATTCATCTGGACTGATGGGTGCAGATGCATTCCCTGGGAAGAGAAGTCCACATGGAGAATCAAGAACAAGACTGAAGGCAGGATTGAAGTCTTCTTCACTCCATATGTGCTGGTCTAGCATAGAGGAGATGTCATGGCAGCATCTCATCAGAAATTTGCTCACTTTAGAAGGGAATTTGGGGGTGCCCCAGGTCCTCCTTGTTCATTTTGTGGACACAAATAATCCCTTATACAGAGAACATGTTGTGGTTGAATGTCGAAATAACCTCATGGTGGCATTGATGACTTCAGTTGGACTCTGCTGTTATGTGGTCTCAGATACTCTGCCTTTTCAGGGGATGGGGCAAGAGAAATGTCAGAAGGAAGGAGAGAATGAAAAATCTGGGCTTGGATATACCTCTTACCAAATCACTTGCAAACTGTCCATCCTGGTGTGTCATCCTAGAAGAGGATAAGAGATTGAAATTTTCCCTTACTTTAGACATCTACAGCTTGAATGAAGCCCTAGTTCATGAGATGGGGAAAAAAAATTGCATCTATAATGTCAAAACCTCAGAACATAAATAACCAAAAGCTCTTCACCATATTTTTTTTTTTTTTTTTTTTTTTTAAAGCAAGAAACCAGAGTGTCAGGGAAGGAAGAAACTGAGAGCAGAGCAGGGATCCATTGGGTGTTTCTACATGTTGGAGACAAGTTGTGCTGATACTCATGAGTGACCCATCAGTACCTGGCAGGCAGTGAGCTCTGCTTCTGGCTGGCTGTGCCAGTTGCACCACACTGCTCCTAGGCTCCCACCACCCTGAAAAGCAGAGAAAGAGCAAGACACTATGACATTTGCCCAATACTAGCTGATTTTTGAGTTACGCACACAGCTTTGCTCATCTTGGAATCCAAATTAATGCTAACACACATCTCTTTGCATCTTACCACCAGCTTGAAGCCATGATCTAGCCCCTGGAGTTAGGTACCTGAGTCCTCAAACTGAACTAGCAACACCTTGCAAGATCCCTAAAGCAAGAAGTGTGGTTAAGGGAAGGCTGTACTTTACTAGTCTCTCCTGCATTTCTGCTACTGATGCTCAGATGGGACTCACACCTTCTCTTAACACTGATTGCTGTCTTCTGAGTGCTTACTGCATTTCATCCCCCACTCCCCCCTTTCCTAGTTTGTGGTCCATCTTTTATTTTCTCTTCTCACTTAGGACACTTCTGCAGACAGACATTTCCATTCCGGTGCTCTCCCACCACTCCCATGCAGCTTCAGGCTTTGCTCCCACTATAACAATGAACTTGCCTTGTGTTCACTTCTGTGGGACATCATTCAGTGCCCACAATGAACTCTTGGGTCTGTAATAAGACAAGCTCAAGACTGGGACCTCATCCCATGCATGAGCACAGGAAACTCAATCTTAACACAAGGAAACCTTTTTTTGCCATGAGGCTGTGGAGCTTGTATCCATGGAGATATTCAAAATCAGACAGGACGTAGTTTTGGGCAGGCTGCAATAGCTGTCCCTACCTGAGCTGCTCTTGGATGACCCTGTCAACCTGAGCACTTCTGTGACCCTGTGAACCTCATTAGTTGGATTTTTTTGCAGCCTCTGAAGTCTCTCTCCTTGTTCCTTCTCACTTCTTTCTCCCACTCCTGTCTCTTCTGTTTCATCTGGCTCCTGCTGAAAGCTCTGCCTTTCCTCTTTTTTTCCTCAACTACTTATCTTCTGCAACTTTTTTGCCATCAGAAAGAGATACCAATTTGCCTTTGTTTCTGCTGTCTGTTTTCTCTTGTGATCTTCCTATCTCACACATACTTCAGAGCAAAGTATGGAAGCTCTAAGAAAGACCAAGAAAGCATAGGCAAACATAATTTATTAAGTAGAAATGGTGCCTAATCATGAATACATAGCATCCATACTTGGACTCCCAAAAGGCTGTGGTTTTCAGAATTGGTGGCCACTATATACAAAAATGTAATGTATATATATGCCATTGTATCTATATAAAATCCTAGCATCATAGAATTTTTTGAGTTGGAAAGGACCTATAAAGGTTGTCTAGTCCAAAACTCCTACAGTCAGCAGGGACATCTTCAATTAGAGCAGGATGCTCAGAGCCCCAACCAACCTGGCCTACAATGGTTTCAGGGATGGGGCATCTACTACCTCTCTGGGAAACCGGGCCAGTGTTTCACCACTTTGTTATCTCTAGTCCAAATCTCCTTCCTTTAGTTTAAAACCATCACCCCCTGACTTAACACAATAGGCCCTGATAAAAAAATTGTCCTCATCTTTCTTGTAGGCCCATTTTAGGTACTCTAAGGACACAATAAGGTCTCCTTGGAGTCTTCTCTTCTGCAGACTGAACAACCCCAGCTCTCTCAGCCTGTCCTCACAGCAGAGGTGTCCAGCCCCTGTATCATTGTTGTGGTCCCTTCTGGCCCTGCTCCAACAGGTCCATTTATTTTCTGTGCTGAGGACTCTAGAGCTGGACTCAGCACTGAAGGTGAGGTCTGAGCAGAGCTGAGCAGAGGGGTAGAATCCCCTCCCTCAACTTCCCTTGATATGTGAGTCAGTTCAGAAAATAGCAAAGGTCAGGAGCAGAGTTCTGCAGCAGTGGCTACAAGTAAGTAGCTTACTTGTCCCATATCTGAACTCATCCCTTCTGGTCCTAGACACTGAGGGAACCCCATAGTGGTGTGAAGTCACCCTAGCCATGGCTGAGAGTGGCTTGCTGACAGCTGGGGACAGTATGAGGGCAACTACATTTCACTTGATCATCTTTCTACATATGGAAGAGGGATATTTATGCTGCTTGGTTTGTGCCAGGGACCTGAACCAAGCACCACTTAAGGATGCTACTAGAAGTGAGTGGTTTTTTTTAGCCAAGCTATTAGTATTTGGGGCATTTCTGTGCTGCCTTATCACCTCATAAAGAGGCAGACTGCTTAAAATGCTCAGTATTTAGAAAAGCTTGTTTCCTCTCTCCTGCCTTATTGGTGCAGAATATTCTCTTCTTAAGCACACTGCAATAATATTAGATAATTACTTAGCTCATTTTTCTGTATGGGTTTTGGCAATTCATAATTGTCTCAGAGCTGAGAAAATGTTTCCTTTAAGAAGGTTAAACAAAGAGTTTATTGACATTAGTGAAGATTGGTTAAAGAAAACATTATTAAATAAAAGGAGCTTTATTTAAACACTAAATTAATCATTTAAAGACAAATTAGAGGTCGTAACTCCTCCTAAATAAATAATGTTAAACAATAATTAGATATCCATTTTAGATTACAGGCAAGCACTTGGGTTCAGTGGGCTGAAAAACAAGTTTCTTCTCATCTCTTCAAATTTGTTCAATATACATAATTAAAGGGAATCACTGCCCTGCTTAAATTTTCCATTCTGAGATAAAAAAAAGATTCCATTTGTAACTGTGTGTCATATTCGACATTAGATGATAAAACATCTTTAAAGCTTCACTTTCATATAAGCAGAAGAAAAGATGAGAGCATCCAGAGAGATCCCTGGCAGTGGAAATCGATTCTCCTAAGCTACTGGTTACAGTTATCAATCTTATCAAACAGGCTGATGCATGAGTGCCCTCAGCCACTTTGATTTGTATGATCTCTCTTTGCCAGAGTTAACCTTTCCGACGTTATGGCGCGTGCAATGCGTGCTATGGGGGCTATAATTACACTGCCTTTCATTAGTGCTCTTAGCTATCTCTTAAGTGTGAGATAAAATTAAAGAAACCATCTTCCTTGCTCATTTCATTATGTTTTTTGATTTTTAATTTATTTTTTTAAGGGTCTGAGCAGCTTCATTTGTGGCTTCCCCACCAACCTTCCCCTTACCATTCCCTTTTCAAAGAGGGATGCAGGACAAGGAGTCACAAACCCAGCATCTCACATCTTGCTACCGCTGGGTTTGCATTAGGCCTCCTCAAAATGATGATGGCCGTCGAGCGTTGACAGGAACCATACCAGCCATCCTTCAGACCTTTCCACGAGCTTTGCTAGCCCCAGTGCCAGCCGCCTTAATACAAAGCACTGGGAATTTTTGTCTGCTGTGATACAAGTGTTAAGGAGTTAGATTAATGAAATCTGACGTTAGCGCTGATAAATAATGACACCACCGAAAGCAACCTCGGCGGTGGATGGCAACATCAAACAGCACAGCAGATTTCACTCTCTATTAAGGGATTGTCCTGTAAAGAAGCAGAGATGGTAGCCAGGGGAAAGCTGGATGGTCTGGCAATATTTAACACAAATCTCTCAACAGTGAGTGAGGCTGTTTTGCACTCTGGTAGTTGTTGCCCTGCTCCTGCTTTTGCCACGTTTGATTTTAGGCTAACACTGGTGATGGAGAGCACTGTCAAAAAGATGCTGTGTGGTAGACATTGTGCTCAGTGAATCTTGCAGGGCTAATTGTCATCCCTAATTGCACACTCTGTGTTAGCTTTGGCTACAGTTGTTTTCCACACCTCTGCCTGGCACACAGGCTCCTGTCCTTCCCCATCACCAGGACTAACGTGAATTCAGCTTTGTTCACACTAGAACATATATTTCACACATTTTCTTGCATCCTCATTTTATTTCATGTTAAAGTGAAAATAGATGATGCTAGAGATGTTTTTAACCCTCACGTAGGTTATCCTGCACTTCACACAGATCATCAGGGTCTGCAACTGTGGCAGGACTTGCAGACTCCTTTAAATCCACGTTCCAGGAAGAATAACCTCACAGGGAAAAGTTGTTTTGTACAACCCTGATATCTCTCATTAGCTAGCGAACACAAAGGAATGGAGCAAGACTTTTCTGATTATTTTAATATTGCGGGTTTTTTTTTGGTTTTGGACCTCCTTTCCCCCTTCCTGCCCCCCCCCACCCCCTCACCCCGTGCTTTAACTACTGAATTTACACACAAAAAGAAAGCCACTTTGTATTTAAGGTTAATCAAGTTTCAGTACAATTTTTTTGCAAACTGGAATCACACTAATCTTTTTTTTTTTTTTTCCCCCTGCTCTAATGTGTGGCTGTTGAAATCCTTAGCTGTGATAAATTAAGCTACTTATTAATCTAATTATCGTACATTCATCCTAGAAACTTTCATGTGACTTGAAAAGGCTATTCAACCTTTTCCCTCCCCTCCTAGAAAGGGCTCAACCTTGCACCAATTAAGATCATTCTGAAGTAATGCTTTAAAAAAGCTTTCTTTAATCACCCAGTGGAACATGGGCTGACGGTAAGCAAACTAAAAGCTGTGAGAAAAGTTTACCTTACCTTTAAGTCTGAACATTTTGAGTTGGAGGAGGAAGGTACAATTGCGGTATTCCTCTCTTCCTCCACTTCTCTGCTCTCCTAAATAAGTCCATGAAATTATTTAGTAAGCAAAGTCGTTACTGAAACCGCTGACTTTTCTCTGAGCATAGCAAAGAGCAAGATGGGAAGATGTACTCGAACAAAACCCATGAAGTCTAATTCTGTACCGGGATAATGGGAACTTTTTGACTCCCAGAGTATGTATTAACTATTCAGATTTCATAGATGTTGCTTTGTTTTAAAGCCTTATTAGGCGACACGAAAACACCCTGACACCAAAGTATCCAAAGGATTAAAAAACGAAGGAAAAAACCGTCCAAGAATGGAAAAGAAATAGGTTGCAAGTGTAGCCTATCTTAAACATCCATTCATTGCCAAACGGTTTTGTTACTTTTTCTTAATAACCACATAAATGGAGCTATTTTATATTCAAATTAAACTAGGTATTAATTTGAATGCAAAGCAGCTCAGTTTGTGCCGTTTCAATGACAGGTTTACCCCCAGACAAGAATTTATGAACAGCCCGATGTGGGGGAAGTCCGCTCCTGCTCCTTACCCCCTCTCCCCCTTCTCTGTGCCTAGCAAACTTGCTAACTGTGAATAGTTTTTGAAGTGAAGATTAAAAGAGTGGAATTATAAAGTATAATTACATTTTATTGAAACTCTAGAAATCAGAAAAAAATTCAGCAGGAAACTTTTAGTGAAACATGATGTGTTGTCATTATCATTAAAAGATAAAAGTTCCATACTGTTTTTATCTGTTTATTTGGAAGAAATCCAGCCTTTGCAGTTACGCAGGAAACAAAAAACTGGAATGCAGGAGTAATTATTAAAACTGTGTGATTTGTTATCTCAGCTACTGTCTTTCCAAATGGTAATGCGATATCAGCAGCTGCAGACTGTCGCTGATTTCCTCTATTAGTAAACAAGTGCTTTGGAGACCTGTGTGAGGCACTTTAAGCCCACTACTCCCCGAAGTGCTGTCAGGCTTAACTACTAATCCATGGTATTTCAGAGCACTGGAAATTCATCTTTATAAAACCTGAACAAAAAAGGGAAAAAGCCTGGAGGGCAGGAGCTCCCTCTGGTGAGACAAATGACATGTTCATTTATTAATGAAACAATAACCCTGGAAAGAGGATCAAAGCACATTCCATCCTCACTTTACAATCCCCAATTTTCTCAGGCCATACCATTTAATTGAGCCATGACAATGGAATACTTAATTGTTGTGTTAAAGTTTGAAGAAGCGACTTCTTCAGAATCAATGTTCATTTCTGGATTATGACAGTATAATGTCGCCAGCTTGTAGCTGCTGGAATTTTACTTATACTCTTTCTTTTATGCAGAGAGAGAATGAGCTCATTTTCTTCTTTTACCGAAGGACTCTTATCCTTACCTGTAAGTAGGACTATCTATATATACCTATAACCATAGGCAAAGCCCACCTACTGGCCCATTGCCATGTTGAGGTTGTGCCCAGAGGGACATGGCCAGGGGTGACTTCTGCATCAGAAGGAGAAGTGTAGGGAGTAAAACACCTTGGAAAGGTAAAAGAGACCAGCTTTTTATGTAAGATTAAAGAAAAAAATGGAATATGGAGCTGGCATTGCTACATCTTCTTTGTGTCAGGTGCAACAGCTTATTGCCAAGGTAGAGGTGGCATTTCCATTTCAGCAGCTCTGTTTGTGGGTGGGTTTGGCTTATGTGTGCGAAACATTAAATGTGAGCATTCGTTTCTTATTAATGGCTTGGCCTCTTGACTCCCATTTGAGAACATCTTTTAGCACAGGCACAGGCCTCTGTAAGCACCAGTGAGGTCCCAGAGCTCTCCACAGGATTCTCCAGCACTTGAAACTCTGCTTGTACATCATCTTAGTCTGTCATACTTCTTGAAGCCAGTATAAGTCCAGATCCATCCCTGATTAAACAAGACTAGGAGCTGTTATGACTACATTGTGAGCCTGTCTACCTCTCCACATGTATTTTACCTTCTCCCAGTACTGAAAACATATGTATGGCTTATGTTGGAAATGCTTAAAGGGAATTTGATACTCACCCTGATTTCAGGTAAGGTCATAGAGAATGCTCTCATTCTTTCATGGGATCTCATATTATCTGGCATCCAAATTTTTGGGCAAAAGGGCCAACCTTTTGGTACTGTGCCCAGCTGCTTATGGGGTCCCCAATATTTTGAAAGGACATGAAGAAAACAGAAGTTCAGAGAATAAAACCCAGGTTTCCAAAAAGGACACTATAACTTCTGAAATGAATACGAGTCACATCAGTTTCTCCAAGTGTCTTTTCCCTAGCAGCTGCTTTTATCAAAGTCTTTATCAGTGACTCGTTTTATGTAATCGATATTTACTGAGTCAGTATTCAGTAGTGATTGACTTCATTCTTTTCTTTAACCTGATTTTTACTTAAATGTCATTTTCCCTATGCTTGTAAAGAAGCAGCTGGGAAGGCATCATGCACAAGTGTCTGCTGCCTCTAAATTAATACATTATGGTTTATTAATTCTTCTTATGACAGGTATTATAACACACTTGCATGTACATAGCGCCTATCATATAAGAACCCTGAGGCACTTACAAACATTAACTAAGCCTTACAATCTTCTTACTTTGGGTAAACAGGGACAGAGGGAGGTTAAGTCTGTCATCCTGACAGCTCTGTGCAGAGCTGGGCACGGGACTGCTCTATCCTGACACCTTGTAGGTTCTGGGGAGCTCATGGTCCCCATGGGACAGCTAATGCTCCCCATAGGGTGGCTACTGCACCCCATAGAATGGCTAATGCAGCCTGGAGGATGGCTAATGATCTCAGTTCCTCTATATGTGGTAGAAATGATTTGCAGGACAAAGAAAATGTGTCAGGACCTCAAAGAGATCACAGCTGAATTGATTATACTTGTTTCCCTCCACCCTTATCCGTCCCAAGCAATGGACTAGGTATGGGCTATGCTCACTTGGCTGGTTGGTCAACAGAAGTACAAATCATTCTTAAGATCAATCTGCAGGGGGTAACAGAGAAAGACAAAGCTGTTGAGAAATCTATCTAAGCAACAGGTCAGCCTTACAGAGTGTAAATACAGCCCAAAGGCAGTGAAATCTCTGCAGCAGCAAAGCTCTGCTCTGGAGGGTTTAACAGGAAATAAAACCTGTCCCCCTTTTCTGTTCTAAACACTAAGTGTTGAATTAGAAATGGGGTGGGATGGAGACCTGTTCGGAGTCAAGCTTCATAGGATGCATAATTCTCTTAAAAGAAATATATCTCACTGCAGGGGAGTAGCCTGGCAGGGGTCATGGGGTCTCTGCATATAAGCCAGGTGAATTCCCACTGCATTCCTGGCATGGGGATGAGCAGATGAGAAAGTCTGAGTAAATGAATTGTGTAACAAAGTCCAAAAGGATTCTACTTCTTTTTTTAAAAAAAATTATTTTATTTTATTTTATTTTATTTTATTTTATTTTATTTTATTTTATTTTATTTTTTTTAAATTTTATTTTATTTTTTATTCCCTGGAGTATTAAGAAATCTGTCCAAAACTCCCCTGTCTTCTGGAATGTTCTGTGTGAAAACCACAGTACAATTTGCAGTGTGTCTGAAAGCTGTGCTACCTTTTATTTCTTTCCTTCAGCAAGGCCTAGCTGACCCATCTCTTCAGGGCGACAATCGGCACACCCCAAATCCTCCTAGCAGTGGGGGTGAAGTGATGGGGATCAAATGCAATAAAAGCCCCTCTGGATCCCTCTTCATAGGGCTCTTCATAGCTGGTCCTGAGTACTCCTCTGCCCATAGGGCCCTTTCTGTTCCTGCCACATCCCATTACACAGACCCTTCCATGCCTAGGGATTCTCCATCTACCAGGAAAACATGCCTATTTTGGCCCAAATAATAAGAGGAAATACCATCTGGTAGAGAAGCATTAAAAGGAACAGTCACACACACCCCACCCCACCCCGCCCCCCCTTCACTGGAAGGTGAGTGTCTGGGACAGCAACAAGAACTGATGTCAAGGGCTTGGAGAGGACGATGAGGTCTGTCTGGTAGCACAAGCTAAGTCTGTCTGCCCCAGCTTGTGTAGGTGAACCTGGCTCCCTCTGCCCTGGTCCTTACCTACTGAGTCCCTGGAAATCCGATTACTGATCCAGGCCAGCCGTACGTGCAGCCAAGCAATTAGACTGTTTTTCCTCCACAGCATCTCTGTGGGTTCTGCAGTTGAGGTTTAGCAGAAAACAGAATTTTAAGACAGGGAGGGGAAAAAAAAAAAAAGAGTGCTTGATGACATTTGTATTATAAAGACGGCTTACAGTACTGGATATTACTGTTCTGTTCTGTAGTGATTAAGGGTTCCAGTTGAGACTGGACAGTTTATTGTGTTTTACTGAGATATAATAAGAGCTGGGAAATGAAGGGAATAGGAAAGGACAGAGAGTAGAGGTGCAGTGATGCCTGTATTGCAGATGGGATGATGTGGGATGAGTAAGTTGCTGGTCCTATAAGGACCTAGTTCTACCCACACATCCATTTTTGGGGATATTCTCCATGCACAGAACAAAACACATGGCCACCTCCAGCAGTGACACTGAAGGAGTTCAACCAAGGCCATAGAATGGAGGAGAGGGGCCCCCTCAAGCTTTAGCAAGAGTGTCTACATCATGCCTAGGCTGGACCCCTTTCTCATCCTGGTATGGGTTTTAATACCTTGCCCGTTTTGGCAGTGCCTGGGGAGGTTTTGGGTACCTGGCCTGGGAATGGGACACGGCAAAGACATAACTTTCTTGGTGGTGAATATGTGAACTTTTGGAACCACAGAGGAAATATTTTCTTGTACAAGTTTAAGATAATAAACTCAACTTAGTGAAGAGACACCAGGAAGAACTATTTAATTATCCTCACAATTATGAGGAACTTCTGCCACTCTTCAGGTTATTATACAGTAAATAACCAGTTTTCTAAAGGACAGAGCTGTTTTAATTATATGACAATGAATGCATAATTATTATGTTTGTTAGGAATGAATCACAAGACAACAGACTTGATATTGCTGCTCTAGTTAGTGCATCT